>NW_028227270.1:26903919-29801419 GCF_978045245.1 Mus caroli
AGCACCAAATTCATCCACTGCCTGCCATCACGTGGGAGTCAATGGCAATCTAGGCCCAGCTCAGATTGGGCAATTATTTTTCCTCTGGGTGTACAGAAGAACCCCTCACACAGGACTTGCTATTGTGTTTCAGACAAGCTCATCAACAGCCACAGAGTTAACAGAATGCCATAGGATGTTGAACAACACTAATCTAGAAATAGGCCCAAGCTTGACAACAAACAGGATGGAGACACATGTGTAGGGTATAAAATAAAGTGCATGATTAACTATAGAAACAATCCAATTAACTATGGAAACAATTTTCCTCAATGGTCTACCTCACTCTTCAAGTTACATATTTTCTATGTTAACTTTTCAGTTGAGATATTTGACTTATTATATAAGAAGATAATGTACTGCCAGGCAGTGGTGGAGCACCCCTTTAATCCCAGCACTTGGGAGGCAGAGGCAGGCAGATTTCTGTGTTCAAGGCCAGCCTGGTCTACAGAGTGAGTTCCAGGACAGCCAGGGCTACACAGAGAAACCCTGTCTCGAAAAAAATCAACCAACCAAACAAAAACAAACCATCAAAAAAAAAAAAAAAAAAAAAACCACCAAATACAACAAAAAAAGATAATGTATCGGGGTTAATTTATCAGATATTACAAAAATTTTCATAGGGCAGGTAAGAAAGTAGTAGAGAACTAGGTAATAGCCTTGGGCCAGAACAGCCACCATGTTACACTTTTGACTTGTGACTCATGTCAACTAACGTAAATATCATGCAAAATTTTAGCTTTTGTTTTAGTTGGGTTTTTTGTTTTGTTTTGTTTTGTTTTTTGGTCTTATGAGACTGAGTTTCTCTGTGTAGCCCTGGCTGTTCTGAATCTCTCTCTGAATCTCTCTCTCTCTCTCTGAATCTCTCTCTCTGTGAATCTCTCCTCTCCTCCCTCTCTTTCCTCCCTTTCTCTCTCTCCTCCCTCTCTCTCCCCTCCCTCTTTCTCTTCTCTTCTCCTCTCTTTCCCTCCCCTCCCCTCCCCCTCCCCCCACCCCACGCTGGCCTGCCTCTGCCTCCCAAGTGTTAGGATTAAAGTGTTCCTCTTCACCTCATTCAGTTGGTACAGCTGATGGCCAGGATTCTCAGTCCATACCTATATGCTTTTCTCAATGCTCTCAACTTCCTAGCTCTGAAAATAAATAAACTCTGAGATGTCTTAGGTTTAGTAACAGACTAGGGGGAGACAAAGGATAAGATAAGGAGCATCTTGTGTGACAACCACTCCAATTATTATAAAGCCCACCACTGTCACTGCTGCTATCCGAGGGGTTCTCATCCTCATCTTCCTTTTCTTCCTCCTCGTCCTCCTCCTCAGATTCAGAGTAAAATTTCTTCATGGGTTTTTCTTTCTTGGTTTTCCCAAGTGGGGTCCATTCTTTTGCCTGTTTATATCAACAAAGCAAACATTAATGAAGTCTTATTATGGGATGCAGACTCCTGGCAAGTTCACTGTGAACTCAGAAGAGAAGTTTGAGACTTTCACAGAGAAACCAAGTGCTAGCCATGCAGTCCCAACAGCAAAGCTATCCATTTCCAAACACAGCATATAGACTCTCATTCAGAGCCCACTTTTATCTCACTCACATTACATTTCCAGAGTGTTTACCAAATGTGTTGGTCCACCTAAGACTTAACCTACAGTATCAACAACAATAATACACGTGACACTTAAGAGGACAAAAGCAAGCAGACTATAGTAACACTGGCAGTAACTACCCATCGCCTTGCTAAGCTGAAGCCCGACTTCTCATAGCCTCATCTCTAACCCATGGGGACGTGCTTTCCCACTCTGCTCTGGGCACCTGTCTCTCTTGGACTGCCGCAGGAGGTTCCCAACCGGTTACTTGCTTCTCCTGACCATTGAGTCCAACCAAAGTCTGCTGAAGACAGCAGCTGGACAGTCAGGACCAGCTACTCTCTGGTTCTCCTTAGCTCCCCATTTCACTCAATACTTGGGCAAAGTCCACAACAGTCTCCCTCCTGAGGCCTGGCAAGCTGTTCCCACACACTTCCTTTTCCTCTTGCAGACTCTGCTACAGCCAATCTAGAGTGTATATGTATACATATATATGTGTGTGTGTGTGTGTGTGTGTGTGTGTGTGTGAGAACAGGTGCGGGCACATGCATTATTGTAAAGGGATTTACAGCATGATATACCAAAGTCTCATTACAATTTTCTGGGAATATATTTTAAAATACTAATATAAACAAAAATATTTATGCTTAAAAAACAAAACAAAACAAAACCAATTGCCAAGAGAAGCTCCAGTGGCCTGAAAAATCATTACTTGGGAAATGACAAGAAAACTAATAAAAATAATTTGAATACATGAGTTTCCACATCCACATAGTTTCACACATTAAAGGCCCAAAGCCTAATACCACTAGATTCTCACTTTGGTGTGAGAGCTATAGAGCTGCAAGCAAAAGAAAAGCAGCAAAAACAGGAGAAGAGATGGAGACATGGGAAAGCTAAGGTCCTCCACACAGCATGTTAACTATATGTTTATAAAGCAAAATGTCCTTGATATGCACAAGAAAGTCTTGAGTAACTGGAAAAAAAGGATTTTCTGTAACTAAACAAAAAATTCTAAAGGAGCCACAAAACTCACTGGTACCTTAATATAAATATACATCATATCTGATATCCTGGAAATGGTGGTGTGTAATTCAAAGTGACTTCTAGTGTCAACCTGACCAGGCTCCCTGTTGTTTTGATTAAAATGTCAGATTATCTAAGCTTCAGACATTTTTCTTCCTAAGTTATATTTCATAATAATGAGATTTGACCTTAGAGGATCACTAGATAGTAAACCCAGAATAATACAGTGTATCATGTGCACAAAATGCACTGATATGACTTCCGGGGGAGGACTGTACACAGCAAGGCAAAAAGGGATGATCTGAGCAACGCTTTCTGCAGTTAGGAATTCATCTCAAAATAGAACTAGTTACATTGTATTTATCTTTCATTACATCCCTCATAAAGCTTTTTAAACCACTATCTCAGAAACTGATAGAAGAAATCTGTTTGTTCTATAGCTTAAATGGATACTTTTAAAATCTGGTTCCATTAGCTATAATTATTCTCCATAAGTTATTATTAATTTCAGAAATATAGTCAGCAAAATGAAAAAGAAACCACAACTGAAATGAAGATAGGAAAACAGATTGCTTATGTACTGTTCCTATAAAAGAGTTAATGCTTAGAACACGTGAAAATGTAAGAAGGCAGCCAACCTTAGAACACCACCGAGAAAAAACCTAACTGCATAGCATTGCTACCAATTTCTAAGAAGATGCGCTCTTTCCAGAGGGAAGAGAAAGGGAAGTAAAGAGCGGGCTATTATGGTGGGAGAACAAAAGGATTGTTCTACTTGAGCCAGAGCATTGTGTAGCCAATCAGACAAGAGGAGAACAAGCTAAGAGCCAGCAAGCACACTTATCAGGAAAGATGATGTCTGCACAAGACCACAGCAGAGAACACTCACTACATAATCCAGCCTCTAACAAAACCTGTGCACACAGAAGAAATGTGCTCCACATCGTTTATGTTTGGGAGAAACACAAGCAGGCCTAGCTTCAAGTCTGAACACACTTGCGAGGGGTTTTTATTATATTTTAAATAGATGTGTTTTATGTCTTTATGGGGTGAGTGCTGAGTGTGGAGGCCAGCATCCATGTTGTGGATGTTCGTGAGCCTGGCACTCAGAAATTCTGCCAGAAGGGCTGGCTGTGAATACCAGGGCCATTCTCATGTCACTGCCTCACTAGCATGGCTTTACAGATGTGCCCCCACCACAGCTGGGTTTCTATGTGGGTACTGGGGCGTCAGACTTCGGTCTTCATGCTTACCAACTGAGCATCTCCCCAGCCGGTTTTCATCATTTGCTAGACCATGAAAATGATGGCGCTGAGCACAGACAACAGCGATCTGCACACAAGTTCAGGCATCCTCTCCTTGATAACACAGGAAATCACGGAAAACACACCAGACAGCAGACAGGGGACTAGAACCCTGATCTGCAAGAGCATTTATTTAGGCTTTATAAACCTTGGTTTCCTTACCTATAAAATAGAAATATTGAGCCTGGCATGATGGGATACATCTTTAATCCCAACACGTGGGAGACAAAGGCAGGTGGATTTCTGTTTGAGGGCAGCCTGTTCTACATAATGAGTTCCAGGACAGCCAGAACTATACAAAGAAACTGTCTCAAAAAACAAACAAACAAACAAGAAAACAAAAACAAAAAAAATCCACAAACAAAACAACAATAACAAGAGAAAATGGGGTGGATATGGGTACCATTATGAAGTTTAAACAAATTGGTATCTGCCACATGTCACTGACGGGGCTCTGAACTAAGCTACATTAATTATCTGCTGCCAGACATGCTTCAAAGCCAGTGTAAGTTTTGTATTCAAAAGAAAGCTGTTTCTCAGCATAATCATATTACATGGCTATGCTCATTAATGGGATTATATTTAAAATAGTGATTTCCTTCCTTTGCACGTGGAAGAGAACAAGGAAGCTAACTAGCTTTCCAACCAGAGTTAATGGTAAAGGCTTCTGATTATCTAATTTCTAGTTCACTGTACCACTTATATGAGGAAAACATTAAGAATGTAATTCTCACCTGCTCCATTTAAATTTAAAAACAAAGAATATATTCACACAATTTCTAGGTACAAGCAAAATATCTTTCATTATCAAACTTACTATGAAACAATAAATAGGTAACACTAGTAAAGAGTAATCATTGTTCAAGCCTAACACCCAGTATATTTAAGTAAAGATTTAGAAAACATAATTGGCATTTTTTAAATGTAAAAAGTGTATTATTCATTTCTAGTTGTAACCTTGTCAAGGTTATCTTTGGTTTACAATGCTCTCTACTTATTTTTAAGCATCACTTAAAACTGAGCTCATCAGAAAACCCAGTACATTTTGTACAGGTTTTTCTTTTCTCGAAAAGAACAGCAAAAATTATTTATAAAAACACTGACAGGAAGCTTACGAATCTCCAACAAAGTAGAAAAAGCTCAATCCATTGAAACTAAATACCTTAGAAATTGAATCTACACAGCTACAAATGCAATCGCACAAATGTAGCTGGCACTGATGCAGAGAATTCAATTCTCTATTTCCTTGAAGCAGAGAACAGTCCAGGTACAGCAGCAAGGAAACACAATGCTCAGTTCCTCTAAGGCAAGGTGTATCTAACACATTACATTCAGAAACACAAGAACAGCGTGCAGTTTTCAGCCCAAAGGGTTTTATATAAAATGGTAGTTACCCAAGAAGCTCTCATTGTTAGAACAAAATTAATCTCAGAAAGGTCAACTTACTGACTCTATTACTTCTACATTGCGAACCGATGGGTCAGGCGCCACCTCTGGCCAATTAGATAATTCCAGGTACCCAGACGCTTTAATGTTGAGAGTATGAGATAAGGTGCCAAGCTGGAAGCGATCCCTATCTATTAAAAATGGAGGAAAATAGAAAATAAACAATATGAGCTGTATATAACAGATGACAATCATATCAGAGCTCAAGGTAATTGGCATATTACCACAAATGTCAAGGAATAAATATAAACCAGGAAGCTCTTCATAGGTCAGAAAACTGATTTCAGCCCATAGATTACAATAATCTCCCCCATAATGGTCAATCAAAAAGCTAATCAGTCAGTGTGTTTAGAGGTGTTGCTCTGAAATGTAGCTTCTCTAAAAATTACTTTACTGTGAATATTAGGAATGACAGCACAGCTAAACCATCCATATACATGCCTCGGCACAACACACGCGGAATCTCAATGGTTTCTGTGCCACACAGTAAACTGCATTTACTGTTTTACAACACTTAAGTAAGAAACCATGTGGAAGCCAAGCTCCAGAGCCACATGGTTCCAACCATACTCGCTGCTTATTAGCTGACAAGATATTTAATTACAAAAAGCTGGGGAAAAAGAACACAAGCTCCTTCCTTGAAAAATGAACTTGAATGTAAAGATTCTATATGAACTAATCTCCTCTAGAGATGCTGACATTAGTGTGCATGGGTATTTAATGAATAACTTACTATTATTAGGTATCAGGAACTAAAAGTCTTTATTTAAAGCAGAAATAAAGCCCATGTCTATAAGAACAGAACAGGTATTTTACCTACCGTTCAGTTAAACTGCCTAATGAGAATAAAAACCAGAAAACCTGAATTTATTTAGGAGAACAAGGTCTACAGGAAAATAAACTTTAACAGACATAGAATAAAACTTGCCGTGAAGAGATGAAAAAGTGCAAGCACAATGTTCTCACACCCCCACACGGAAGTCGTGTTTCTCAGAGTTAAATCTGAAGCACATCAGGAATGGGCACACTGACGCATTGTAGGCAGCATGTTTTACAGCTATGCATCTCATGATACCTTTAAAGGGAGACTCTAGCAGTGGTGCAGGCTTCTGTGCTAGGAAGATTTTTTTGGCATATTTACTTAAAGCTCCACTCTTCTCGTTCGGAACAATAAGCTGCCTAATAAATCTTGTGCGGTCTCTGATGTCGTAGTTTTGATCATACTTGCCGAGATTTAATATGTACTGGGTAAGCAATTTTGTCTGTTCGGGGGGAAAAAAAAAAAACAGAACAAGTTGAAAATACGGTTATTTATGATTATTGATAACTCTGGATAAACATATTTAAAGATGTAATAAAAATGAATGGTTATGTCAAACAAATGTCGTTCCATGGGGAATATGCATTTCTAACGTGGCAAATGGAATTCTGTAGCCAACGCACATGTCCTCTTCTGTGCTGGGGAGGTGAATGCTGAGCTCTGAGAAGCAGCCATGTGCTAGATTATTAAACTGCTGAAGTGGAAAGAAAGGCATCATTAAAAAAATAATCATATATGGCAAACCCGCTGAAGGGTCTACGTGAGAATAATGAATGTGGAAATACAACTAAAAACATGGCACTCAAAACTTAATCGGAAAAATATGCAGGACATCAAAACATCAGAGAGTATTAGGGGCTGGCAAACGGCTTCTCCTGAGGTGTGCTTTATGAAGAGCTACTGTCCCTGGCACAGGCCGTGTCTGCACTCTGACTGCACTCCGTTACTTCACCCTGAATTATGACCCATTAAAGCAGACACATGAATCACTGAACTGGATTACTGCAAATTATTTGCAGTGCATTTAGCTGTTACTTTTTCATAAAAGCAAGCTGCTGATGCCCTCTAAAAACTAGGATGAAAGAGTTCTTCCATTTTTCCACCATGCCGCTTATAGCCTCTAGTAATATTGGTCATTTATTTATTTACGTAAGCTTTTACACCATAATCAGGCTTGCTAAGTCAACTTCTGAACGCACTACATTAATGTATATTGAGATGATTTTAATAATAATTAAACCAATATTGGAATATAACAAAATAGGTTTGTATTTTAAACTACAGTGTTTTTAAATGAAAAGGCAATTTTAATTTAGAAATCTACATGTGTACAAATTGTAAATTAAAGCTAAAAGGAAGTCATAAAATAAGGCGAAAATAACCAAAGATTGGTACTATTAGAGAATTGTACACACATTATAAACAAATGACAATAGATCCAATCAACAGGGAGAAGCAAAGACACTGCTAGAACAGCATGGCAGAGATCAGGGACAGACAGCTGGGCCCTAAACCACAGTCAGCGGAGGGCTGGCCAGGAGAGAGAGCAGGGAAGCTTCTTTTGGAAGCAAAGTATTTGGAAGCATTAACAGGGGTTTATTACGAAGGAATTATAAATGCTTGCGGGTTTTCCTGAATCTAGTTACCAACAACGGCTGTCCGTGTTGCCTCATCCCTAAGTAAAGACTTCCATGGTTCCTGTTTAAAGAATGGCAACCAGCCGGTACCCGGACACCTGAGAAACGCAGCTCAGCAGCAGCTCACACACGGGGCGCTGCACGGCTGAAACTACCTGCACCGGAGAGCTGGGAACGCGTGTAACCGTTACTCTCCGCAGATCAGAGCGAAAATCACAGCTGGTTAACACCCAAGTCCACCTGAGCACTGAGACAGAGAACCCGAAGCTCCATTTAACCAAGAAAATGAAGCCTATGAATGTAACTTTTTGAACTGGCAGTCATACATTCTGCTTATAAATTTCTTAACCCCCAAACTAAGTTTTCAAAATGAAACTTTTAAAATATATTAACAAGCATATTTACATTGAAAATAATTAAAACTATGTATGTATAAAATTATTGATAAGCTTATAGAACAATTCTCTTAAAGTATATTTTCAAAATAAAATTCTTCATAACATAAAATGCATATCTCTATGCAATGATGCACTGAAATAAGTACAATAATTATTCATCTCACACTAGAGTAAACAGTTTCTTTGCTGTCTGTCTCTAGTAGCAAAGACATTTAGAAACAAAGGCATTTCTCTGAAGAATGCATTTATAATATAGTATATTTTGTCTTTTATTTTTCAAAGTTAGATTTTATGATTAGAAATTACAAAATTGCTGTCATTTTCAAAGTATTCTCTATATATCACAATATTTGTATGTATGTATGCTATAAATGTATATACATGTATGTATATGTGTACATGCGTGTGCATGTGCACCAACCATCAGCTTGAGTGTCTTCCATGGTTGCATCCCACCATGTGTTTTGAGACACGGTCTCTCACTGAACCTGGAGAGCATGGATTGCTTCAACTGATTGGACAAAAAGCACCAGGGACATAGCAGTGTCTGCTCCTCCCCTCCCACCAGCACAGAAGTTACAGATGTTTGTGCCTCTGTTCTTTTTTTTTTTTTTAGCAGCCTTATTTATAATAGCCAGAAGCTGGAAAGAACCCAGATGCCCCTCAACAGAGGAATGGATACAGAAAATGTGGTACATTTACACAATGGAGTGCTGCACCTCTGTTCTTAACTCACATGGCACTCAACAGTGATATCACAGAGATCACAGAGACCGAGATTCAAAGCTGAGGTGAAGAAAGCTACTTGTGTGTTACTGAAACACAAGTCAATTGGTTATCAATGAAGACACTGCTGCATTAAGAATTGAAGCTGGGGACACAGTTGGGTCAGACCCTGAGACAGTCACCATAGAGAGGAGCCCTGAGTAAATCACCATGGCACTGTAACATCACTAAGGGTTCCATCAAACAACAAACATCACTGCTTCAGACAAGAATCGCATACAACAAAAGCTGAGACACAGTGTGCTCTAACAGTCAGTGCCCTCAGCTCTATTTATTACATTTTGATTTTAGTTAAATTTAGGTTTAAGAAATCAGTGCTGTTACCAACTAGTGGGTAAGGCTATCAAACACTAACATCGACTACACACTTTTTACAGTGATTGGTACTCAGGAAAAAGAAACCTGAAGAAAAATACTACAAAAATTAAGGAATTTTTTATTTAAACCATCTTTATAAGAGATACGCACCACATCCTTACCTAACTATTCTAACAAGTAATAAAATGGCAAACATTTATTCAGACAATAGTGTCCTAAAACAGTTACACACTAATGACAAAGATATGCCCTGGGAAAGGTGCCATTGGGCCATGCCACAGCTGTGGGGCCAGAGTGCACTCAGACACACTGCATCACCAAGTACTGGTAGAACCATCATTGTACATATGGTCTATTAATGTCCAAAATATCATAAGACAATGCACAAATGTGGTTAACAATCAGTACAAACTAGTAAAGATCATGTAAAACAGTCATAAAACAAGTCTAAGATATAACTATAAGGAATAAAAAAAGTTACATGCAGAATTCAGCATTCAGTTTAACAAGTTATTTTTAAAGGCAAGAAATTGAGAAAGACATCTGGGAACTACATAGAGTTCTTAACTTACCTGAGAGGCAGATCTAAGCAGCACTACTGTTCTGTACTTTCATGAGCAAAAGTCCCTTCCTGTGACTTAATAATGAAGTTTTAAATTCAACAACAACAACTTTCTTGTCAATTAGAAAGACTGTCTGTAAGATCTCCATGTTTGGTTTTTTGCCAGAGTGGGGACTACTATGAATTGAGCCTACAGTCTCAGGCATGCCAGGCAAGTGCTATGCTACTGAGCTCAAGCCCTAGCCCAGGCTTCCTTTCTAGTTCATATTTACTTCCTTTTGGGGGGAGAAGGACAGGGAGAGGGAAAGGAGGGAGAGGGGAGGAAGAGGAAAGGAGGAAGGAGAGAGGAAGGAGGAAGAGAGGGGGAGGTAGAGGGGGAGGAAGAGCAGGAGGAGGAGAGGAGGAGGAAGAGGAGGAGGAGAGGGGGAGGAAGAGGAGGAGGAGAGGCAGAAGGAGCAAAGCAGTCCTGTCACTGCATAGCACCAAGCCTTCTGTCAAATGAGAACAAAAGGCAAAGCGAGGAGACTTCTGCAAAGGTCCAAATCAGGAAACATGCTCCTCACTTTAGGAGGATCCCTAAGATATCATCAGTAAGATCACCCAGTTTCCTACTGAGAACCAAAAAGCATCAAAGAGTAAAAAGTGATCTCTCTCTAAGTAGCAGAGAAGGAGAAACTTGAGTGTCTCACAGAGTATCAAACAGTAAATGAACCACATCTGTACATATCGCTATTTCTAAGATATGTCATGAAAAGCTGCAAAACTATAATAAAGTAGAATGTGTGTTTCAGAACTATGAGGCACTATGAGTTTATTAATGCACACTCACATAATGAAAATAAGCTTAACTGAATGGAACACACCAACAGTACAGTGCGATCACCAATACGGAAAGAGGACGATGCCAGCGGGAGCTTCAGGCTTCAGAGCCTTCACTTTTGAAAGGAGAAATGGAGCAAATGCTGACAGTAACCGTGTCCGACTGGTACGGGTTTTGTTCCTGTTATGTTTGTTTCTGGGAGTTTGCAACTTTCCATAATTACACATAAAACCGGGCTAGGGCCAGCACTGACTCGTTACTTACCTCTATACTCAAAACCTCAGGCTTTACTACAAGCACTTTTTAAAAAACACCCTTTAGTCACTTTTAAGCGCTAATACCCATCTTAATCAAGCCCATGCCGAGTCTTCATGCCTTGTATGTCCAGACTTCAGCAGCTATAACAAGTCACAAAGCCTCTAACATTTGGCACACACACGGACTGCATTTCCTTATGAACATGCTAGTAAAGAGGGGTTACACTGCCCCTTTCCTAGCACAAGAGGCCCAAAGGAGTAGGTTTCTTCCTGAAAAACAAGGTGATTGCTGGTAGCTGAACTACTTCCCTTACTATGAAAAATCATTTCCCCTAAGAAAAGCTTAGCAGTTGACCAGACCTTGGGCTCCAATGAAAAAGGAAGCACCATGAGCTAAGCGCCACGCCAGGAGTCTGCTTCCTTCCTCACAGTCCTGCGGGAGGTAGTCAGCTCTGCTCTAACTCCAGTGACACATTCCAGAGAAATTCAGGAATAATTTGAATTTTGTGTTTGATTTCTTCTGCAAGCAACAGTAGGTAAAAGCAGAAAATGAACCTAGCAGAACTCGGGTGCCCAGGTACCCACATCAGATGCTGACCTGACCGTGCTGTGAGCCACTCTTTGCACCCACATCAGATGCTGACCTGACCGTGCTGTGAGCCACTCTTTGCACCCACATCAGATGCTGACCTGGCCGTGCTGTGAGCCACTCTTCATACAACTTGGCTCCTGGCTCCTGATTTCAGACGACTCTTGATTATCCATGTCCAAGAGAAGAGCAGAACCTATCACCACATGCTTCCTCACTAGACCTTGGGCTGCACGTTAGACTCGGGACTCCTGATGAGTTCTGTGTGTTTCTTGAGAACTGCTATATTTAAAACTGTGGTTTTGTTTTTGAGGTTCTCACTTAAAAACTCTATAGCCGATTTCTGAGGTTTTGAGCAATGGGATTCTAGTTCCATCTCCAGCAATTCCTGTGTCTGATAGAGTGTGGTTTTGCTCAACATGATGACTTTAAGAACACAGACATTGCATAATAATGACTAAATTACTTTGACTCCTAGTCCAACTAATTAGGAAACTGTCCCAGACAAGTACTGTAAGCTGTGAGAAAGCACATGGAGAGTTAATAATGTCCTGTTCACAATTACACGTGCTCCCATCCCCACTGGGACATGGAGTTCTAGGCTAGTCATCACACAGCAGATTAAAAACTGCTGCTCCCCATCCCAAAAAAATGGTGCAGAGGGAGAGGATGACAGAAAATAACGGAGCATGTGCAAATAGAATCACAACATGCTGGATATATGTAAGAAATTGTTAAACAAGAAAACCATGAATAAACCTATTTCCCAAGAATTCCAAGAATTCCAAGCTTTCATCTGAAAGAGCCTGGGATTGGAAGTTTGGTTTAAATTTCTTTTTTAAAACTTTCAAATCATATTATAACAGATTTAAAAAAAAAAACATAAAGGCATAAACATGCTTTAAGCCATACAGTATCAGATTTAAAATATCACATAAAGCAGCTTTGTAATTCTGCTAGTAGACAATATACTACCTCAATGGTAGAATGCTTGTCTAACATGCACAAAAATCCCTGATCCAACCCTTAGTCACACACCCACACCCCCCGCACCCCACCCCACACACACGCACACACACCCCTATCACTTAAAGTAAATGACCTGGATAAGCAGGTTGTTCTGTAGTGAAAGTGTCCTAAGAGAGAGGACTAGGAGAAAATAATGAAGTTGGGTATCAGAAGGTCGTATACAAGCTATTTCTTATGCCAAGCAAACTTATTAAGAAGTATAGCATCATATATACTATTTCCTGAGGAGAAATGGGACAAAATCAGCAGAAGTCTAAGCAAACAAAGTTGCATAAGGGGAACACAGAGCATCTCAAAAGCATCTGAGACTGAGCACACAGTGGCCTTGGAATGGATTATGTTTTAGGAGGATGAGCCAAGTTCCCAAGAGCAGAAACCTCAATTCCTTCAAGGCACTGGCTCCAGCTCCACGGGTCTTGCAAGTGCACTCCCGGGCAAAGATGATGCATTTAAGCTCCCTTTGCCCTCTCATCAGGGTCTCTGAGAAAGTCGTTGGTCAATCTGGATCCCCACAGGAAGGATGCTCATTTCCTGAGTATTCTATTTTCCTGTACAGGAATTACTCTTCCTTTGTCTGCAGCCCTCACTCGCCTGGCACTGTGTCGATGAGGATGTTCTCACACTCACAGAGAAGCCATCTGCCCTGCCCCTGCCCCTGCCCCTGCAGTGCTGTGACTAAAGGTGCGTGCCATGCCCAGGCCAGGCTTATTAACTTCTACTTGATTTTTAAAAATCATTTCTATTTCTCTCGAGACTTCTTATCTTTTCATTCACTATGAGTATACGTTCCTTTACATCATTAACCAGATTTCTTAGTTGTTTCAAAGCACTCACCTGCAAATCCTAATTTGTGTCCAAATAACTTGGGTTTCTATTGACATTTTTCCTTCTTGAAAACCGGTCATATATTCCCAATCATCTCTTTTTAATTGAGGTTAAATAAACATGAAATCTACTGCTTTAAGGTTGTAAGTCAGTGACATTTACACTGTTACAAAACCATTAGCAGCTTCTGTCTGTACGACTTTCCACACTGAAACTGGAACCCATTAAGCCACAACACCCCATTGTGGTTCTCCTGCTGCTGAGTAAATCTGGATTACAGACATTACGTTACAGACTCCACCCTCAACACTGTTAACAGTCCTTAATTAGTATTGAGTTTTTGTTAGCTTCAACACACCATTAACTTGATGAGGTTCAAAGTGTATTTTCTATTTCCTGGTTGCACCTCAAATTTGAGGTCAGGTCTTTTATCCTTGGGGTGCTGCTTTGGTGCTCTCAGGAATCAAACACCTGGGCGATTTACCCATAGACTTCCGGGCTCTTCCACTGTTGGCGCTCTAGAACTCTTGTGTAGCTTTGTCATGTCTGTAGGCTGCTTGCTGCTGCCCTCGACTTCCCCTTTAGAGCACAGCTGCCTCATACAGGACCAACTCAGTGCTTCCTGCTCCCTCCAGGTCCCCACCCCACCCCCACCCCCAAACTGTACCTTCATGCTCTGTCGGTCTCTCTTTGCTCTGGGTGGTTAGGCACTCAGAGTTTCCAGTTTAATCTGTTATCTCTGGGAAGGTCATGCTAATTAGAGTTTACTTTGCCATCTGAAAGCAGGGTATTAAAATTATCTTTGAGTTCTCTTTACTTTTGGTCAAAAAAGACATCTTTCTTCTCTCTCTCTCTCTCTCTCTCTCTCTCTCTCTCTCTCTCTCTCTCTCTGTGTGTGTGTGTGTGTGTGTGTGTGTGTGTGTGTGTGTGTTGGGGGGTAAACAAGCACACGCCTGTGGAGGTTAGAAACCAACCATGGGCAGTGTTCCTCAAAGACCATCACTTTATTTTCTTTGTCCTCCTAAATTTTTATTATTTACTTATTTATTCAGAGGAAAAGGAGAAGAGAAGGAAGAGCAGGAGAAGGGAGGGGACAGGAGAGGGGAGGAGAGGGGACTAATGTGGAGGGTGGAAAGCACCTTGTAGGACTTGGTTCTCTCTCCATCACGTGCTTCTCAGGGCTCAGATTCAGACCATCAGACTTGGCAGCAAGACTCGGACCCACTGAGCCACCCCACTTCCACACACACCTTGCCTTTTTGAGGTGGGGTCGGTCCCTAACTGACCTGAAACTTATCAACTAGGCTAGGCTGAATGAACAAGCAGCCCAGGATCTACTGTCTCTACCTCCCACTGCTGGGATTGCAAGCATGGACTGCCACACTCAGTCTTTTTATTTTTATTTTTATTTTTAAATGACTTCTGGATATCAACTTCAGGCCCTCATGCTTGTACAGCAACAACTTTACTGATGCTGGCATTTCCATAACAGCAAGTATAGACATTTTAAAGAAGCAAAATTTATTACTCAACTATTCTTTATGCATACAGATAAATAATAGTAAATAGTATATAAATAACACTAAGCCTTATTAAAAAAAAAAAAAACAACTTACAAATTCTCTAGAAGCAAGAAATTCAGTGGGAGTCAGGAGAGGCTCAATGAGTTATCAAGACCCCAGGGAAATAGGTCTACAAGTCAGTCCTAGGCCTCTGTGTAAAGCGGGCTCTGCTCTCACTTACTCAGTTTTAAAGACATTTAAGGAAACACATGTAGAAATATTTTCACATTTTTGTCAGAGGAATCGGCTTAGTCTCTATCTAGGACTCACTGTGCTATGAACCACTAAGAAATACTGTTGAGCTGACGGTGCATACAATTATTTATTAGTGCTAATTTTCTCTCCATAATTTTCCCAACCACCTCCTCTTAAAAAATAAAAACAGTGGAAACAGGCCACATCGTCCACTTTTGTATCATTTAAAAATAATGAACCGTGAAATAGTAAAGAACTTTCAGAAATCATTGCGTGCTCACCTTCAGGAGTAGTGTCTACAGCAGTCATGGGGAGAGCCATTGTCAAACATACAACAGCAACATATTTGTGATAGGCAACGTATGAATTTAAGAAACCCCAGGATACACTTTAACACATGTACCTCTACAGGTTTCCCAAACTCCTCAAGTAGTTTCACGGCTCTGCCCTGCTCTCTCCTCCCTGTGTTCTGCATACCTGCACAGACTTCCTCCAGGCCCTCTTGAGCATCTGCATAGGAAAACTGGCCTCGGCTTCTGCATCAGACCTTCTGAACTCCCTCCTCACCACTGCACCTCAACACCTCTACCACAGCTCTTCTTTTCAGTCCATTTTTCCACTACTAGATCAGAATGACTTGTCTGCACTCCCGCCATCAACTGTAGGACCTAGTACAGCAGGGTGCAGTATCGCTGAGATGTGGGATAACACGTGGGAAGGCTGCAGGGGCTTGGGTAGCGTAAGGGAAGTGCTTGTCAGGCTGAAGATGTATCAGTCTCTTACCTGTTTGGAATTAGTTAAATACAATTTGGCTGCAAGATTTAAAATCTGCAGTTTCACGAGATCATCTTCACTCGTGAAACTTTTAGCCATTTTCCTCAAAACATCAGGAGCAATTTTAGGAACTCGTTCACAGTTTTCTCCAATTAGCCAGAGGATGCTTGCTCTAGCCACAGGAACCTAATACGAAAAGCAGATCACATTATTAGAAGAGGTTTGGTCAGATATTCCTCAACGTCAGCATAGAAAAGGCTCAGAACTGCAAAGCTTTCCATTCATTTAGGAACTGCTACAGCACTGGGCATTTGATGTGTATCAAGAATAGACACAAAGGGAATCTCTAGAGATGACTCAGTGGGTCACAGCACCGCCTGCTCTTTCACAGGACCTGGATTTGGGTCCCAGCACCTACATGGCAGTTCACATCCACCTGTAGCTCCAGTCCCAGGGGATTGGATGCCCACGTCTGTCCTCCACAGGCACCAAGCACACATGAGGTATACAGACACACATGCAAGCAAAATGCCTTTATATATTATATAAGTAACACTTTTAAAGCATATTTCAAAGAAACGCCTTGGAAAGATTTAGTAAAGCAAGCACTACTTGTCTAGAATACAGGTCCATTCAGAGTCCAGCAAACCCAGACCAAACCTGAGTGACTGCAGCCTCCGGAGGATCCTCTCACTGTTTGACACTGCAGGGGCACAAGTGCACTGTACTGTACTTTAGTATTATAATTTTTTTAAAATAAAGTACACTTCAATATAATTTGTTTTCCTAAAAATCACTGCCTTGCTACAAATTGGAAACCTTCCATCAGAACCATTAAGACCAACATTTTAGAGTATGCAAATTAGTTTTATTACTATTTGCTTATTTGTATCCTCTCCTATTCCAAAAGGAATTTGAGAGGGCATGTAAATTAGTTCCTGTGAACATTTTCACCTAGCATAGAAAATGTGCTTTTTATTCTAAGTGCAAAAGCTGCTGGCTACCATGTGGTAGTCCTAAGAACAGACAGCATGCCAGCTTTCCATCAAGTCCCTACCCAAGGCCTCCAAGCCTTGCTGCTTCCTGGGCAGCTTCATAGGTGCTCAGTTTGCCTTCAAAGGAAGAAAGCAAGAATGGAAACCTTCCCATGGCTATAATTTTATCACAATATCGGCCATGTCAAATTCCTGTCAAATATTTGTTTCATAATAATAATATAATAATATAAAAATGACTAACGTGAGTCAGCAGAAATCAGCGGTCATCAAAAACACTTGGAAATGTAAAAACTATACACTTCCTAACATTGTAACAGCACTGACGTTAATCCATACTTAAAGTGAACTTAGTAACAGAGAGGAAATTGGTCTACTTATGCAATGTAAAAGGGCCTAAGGGCTATGTCAAATCTATTCCTGCCGTGTGATAAGACTGATCCCCTTACTGTACACTGATTTCTGGAGAGGAAGAGGTTGTTTCTAATGTTCCGAAGGTTACACTGCATTAAGGCCTTACTCCCAATCTATTATTTTAAATTGGGCTAAAGAATAGTAATTGAGTGGTGCATTAAGTTTCCAGCCTGGAGCCATTCAAGTGGCCTTCCATAGTGAGAGGAACTTCTAAATGAGAACAGATAGGCAACTCAGAGCTCAGTTATGCTACATTTATTTTTCTTAAATATTTTATTATAAATTGCAACTCTAGAAATCAGAATTTTACAACATAACATAATTTAGTGTCTGATTTAAGTATTTTTCTTTTGGCAACATACTTCTCTTTTCTAATTAAAAGGAAAATCACAAAATGAAGGTGTTAGAACATTTCAGACTCATGAGTATATTAAGATTAAAACAACAGTATTTTAATACTCTAAGCATTCATAATAGCAACATTTGAAAGAATTTAAAAAAATCAATAATCAATTCCAACAATGAAAAAAAGTCAAAGATAGTAGAGGAGGAAGGAGGGTAACACTGGGAATGTTCTAGAATTGAGCTTAAAAATTCTTTAGCAAACATTTTAGAAATGTAGAAACTTGTTTATAATAAGGAATAATAATAATAGTATATCAAACTCTTGGTAATGATATTTTATAAAAATTTCAGAAGACAGACACAGAAACACACGGCTGGAGTCCCAGCACCCAGCAGGCAGGAACCAGGAAGGAAGCCCAGGCAGCCTTTGCTACATGAGGCTGTATCAAAAAAACAAACAAGGAAGCCTTGAGAAACTAACAAGGCCAGGGTTGGGATGCATTTGCTAGTTAGAAAACTAAGCTCTTCAAATTCAACCCTTCCATCTCCTAAAGCTAAAACTAAAGCTGCAAATAAAAAAGTTTACCCTGCTCCCCAGGTTTATTCGACAACATAATAAGCAGAAGCGGTGAACTAAAATTCAACTAATAATACACCACGCACGCACGCACACACGCACGCACACACGCACACACAGGCAAGCGAGCAGGTGCACGCACACAAGGTCAAACATAGAATAATAGTCTTTATACAAACCCCTGCTTTTCAATATTCTCAAAGGCAAACTGGACTGTAAGTGACTGTGCAGCACTCTTTACTCTGAATGCCCTGAGCAAGTGGTTAAGTGCACTTTTCAAGCCTTCTAAGAGAAGGTACTTGCCACTGCCATTTTAACCCATTAACTAGCCTGCAAAAACAAATGATTCCTCCCCACCACAGTTATAAAAAGACATCTAGAAAGAATTTACAGATCGCTCTGTTCGCAACTCAATTTAAAAGCTATTGTGTTTCAACAACAGCCCACTGCACTGGACAATAATCTAAAGTAAAGCTACAAAATCATCAATTTTATTTATTTAAATTTGCCAAAGGCAGAATCAGTAGATATCTAAACAAGCTGCATACTAACAGCAAGTCAGATCCCAATAGTCTGTATCTGGGCTCTATATGCATTAAAAACTTAGAACTGAATTGTGTGTCAGTGTCAAGGTGCAGTGAAGGGGAACTCATGACACAGCAGTGTCCAGTGAGGCCTCTGGACAAACATGCATGACGTGCCACTCACTATCCTTCCAGAATAACATCTAAGTGCTCTTTCATGACACCTGTAACTCGGAAATATTACACCAAACCCCAGGACAGCAACCCTCAAGCAGTGTGCATGTTACTCTGGAGCAACCTAACTAGAAAGGCAGTTACAAATGAAGGACACACCAAAGGACAGTATGGTCACAACCAGAGCACACAGGATGACTGCTGCAGCCAGTGTTTCTTCAGTGTGGATGAGCTCAGGAAGGAGAACAATGGAAACATTAGTCTTCATATGTCAACTTTGCTACTCCCTAAATAAGCAATGACATCCGTCTTAATATGACAAAATCTATCAATGTTCTGTCCTCTTTAAACTCTGCACACCTAACAGCTAAAGAGTCCCTATATATAATCTGTCACAGAGCTTTTGAAAACTGGCTAATTTCTCAGATGTCCACAAAAACAGTATGCTGCAGGCTCTACCACTAACTCATCAGGACACTGGAGCAAGAGTGGGGCAAAGCAAACAGTTGCCCATGTGTCCCAGCTCATCAGTGGTGGTGCCAGCACTGAAGTGTGAGCTTGAACCTCCAATCCCCCTTGGACCACTGGAAGAGACAAGGGGAGGCAGCAACCTGAAAAAGGGCTGTCCCTAACCCCACACGGATCACACATCACGGTGGAGGGTGACTTCACTTCCATGAGCCTCATTCGTTCCAATGAAGGAATACAGAGCTCTACCCCTGCTGTTTCTACAAGAGCCTGACCACCCAGGGAGGGTGTAGGCTCCCTCCTGCCTGGTCCTACACTAGCCTGGCTCCAATTTCTCATTCCCTTTCATCTCTCCTGGCAAAAAAAGAGGAGGTAGCCAGGGTGGAAGAAGTCTAGCTTTCAGTCCTATTACGGCTCTCCCAGGGAGGTACCAAGCCTCGGTTGCTGGTTTCTCAGGTGTTTTAGGTCCTTGGTGAATACTGTCCTCTGGGTAAGGCTGGCTTCTCCTGAATCTGCTGAGTTTAGACATCACCCTGGATTTTAAAGTACAAATCAGGAAAAGAGGTTGTATTTCAGGATCTGCTCCTAAGCCTTACTTGTTTAGAGAAGCTTCCTGGCTGTTGTTCCCGTAAGAATCTCTCATGATCAGGAGGGAGAGATGTAAGGGCTAACCTCTGTGATTCATTCAGGCTCTGCCTGCTACATTCTCACCAGTTTCTGATGTTTCCTCCTGACCACTGTTAGTGTTCTGTAAGACAGTTGTCTCTGTCAGTTCCCTGTCATGTGACCTGTCAAAGGTGACACCTCACCATCAGCTCCTTTTCTAAAATTCGGGTTCACACAGCACAGCTGCATGAAACCTCCTGATTATTCCAATATGCTTCATGCTTCAGAGTCAGTCTCTTTGCCTCATGAGGAAGGGCTCTGTTTTATTAACTTTTCATAAGCTTGGGTCAAATATGTATTTACTGGATTTTTTTGCAAATCAGAAAACCTTTCACCTAGGATTCTTCTTCTTGGGTCTTTAGGTTGTTTCATTTTGTTCCTTTACAATTTTGTTTTGTTTTCTTTTATATTGGTTTACTTGGCAGGCAGGGTGTGGGGAGGCTGCCACAGTGTACATTCAGAAAGGTCAGAGGTCAGTCTGTAAATGTGAGTTCCTCCTTCCACCCTGAAGGTCTTAGGGATCCAACTCAGGTCATCACAGCAGCTTTGCCACTTCCCTTCTCCAAATTCCTTACATACAGACCCATGCTCTTCACTTCTCATCTCCAACAGTCAGCTCACAAAGCTCGTTATGGCACATAACCAAGTACACATGGAGGTCAGAGGAGGGCGTCAGACCCCTGGAGCTGGAGTACAAGAGGCTGTAAGCTCTGCAACATGGCCCTGGGGTCTGCAGTCAGGTCCTCTGGAGAACAGCAAGTGCCCTTAGCTTCTAATCCATCTTTCCATCTCCTTTTCTGTTTATTTTATGGAAAAACAACATTTATTCTATAAATTCCTTCTTTGATCTAAAAGTATAGCTTTAACAGTGGGGTTTAGCTCAGGAGTAGAAGGCTTGCCTAGCATTGTTAAGGTCTTAGGATCAAGCCCAACACACACATCCATGAACAGGCATGCATAAACATTTTACAAGTGCTTTAATGGTCTGTAAAATTATTTTTAGCTTTATTTAAATTTAAAATTATTTAACTGTCAAATTAAATCTAACTTTATTGAGAGGAAAAATATAAAATCAAAGTTCCCTTTGTACCTAATACATTTTTTGATTCTCTGAAAATATTCACTGGACGTACCCCCTCAAAATGGGCATCACCTATTACAGAGACCGTTAGAGCCATATTTACTAACTCACTGCATTGCTTCCCTTGCCGCGTCTTCATCTCTGTCTACTATATCCACCATCTCATATTCACATACATGTACACACATGAAAACATGGATTAGAGCCCTGCAATGCCCACTTTACCATACCAACTTCATGGCACACTCGGACATGTTCTCTATCGTATGTTTATATTATTGCCATGTTTTTCTACACAAACAGGACTAAGTTTCTTAGTTCCTTTGTGAATTAGCTCTTTTTCACTTTTAATGTTCCTGGTCATAAAAAACGTCTAATTAACATCAAATGTCACTTCCTGTTCACATTTGCTAAATCTCTTTCCCTGCCTTATGCTTTAACCTTTTGCTTGGTTAGGGTTTTTTGATGGCAAATAGCTAACTTCTGGCAAAAAGGGACATCAAAACAAGCTTTACTGTCTACACTTGTGAGGAAGGCATTGCTTGGCTAAGGCACCAACACTTCTGTCCACAGAATGCTGGTGCAATCACTGAATAAACGGTACAAGGACACAGTTGAGTCTCAAAGTTTTTCTTCCAAGAAAGTCTAAGGCTTGCCCCAATGCACCACAGCACCTGATGACAAGCAGGCACATTCTCGTGTGCCACAGCTGCCTCTTCCTTCTGATGGGCATGAACAAGCTCACCAGAATTTTCTGCCCAAGCAGTGTGGGGACAAAGAATTCCATGTTCCTGTTTTTCCCTCACAACTGCATACCTCTCTATCATTATAAATTATAAAAAAAAGTGTAAATTCTCCCTACTAAAACCCACGGTGTCCACCAAAGATACTCTAGTCTCTCCTTGGCCTTTTTAACACAAAATCACTTCATCTCCCTCCACTTTCTGCCATGAGACCTGTAAACCCATCATCTGGCCTCCGTCTCACTCCAATCCATGCGTGTTTCTAAGTCTATTCAACCATAGTTCTCACGCAGATTTTCAACTACGCCCTTCCTTTCAGGAGTTCTGCTGTACTGCTTTGCTGTTTACATGTAATTATGTATGGGAAGTACATAGACTTTTCTCTGTGTGTAGTCCCAAACTATCCCCATCTGGACCCCCCCCCCCATCAGCTGTTCAGCCATGGTCCTCACTAGACCTAGACCACATCCTAGTCAATGAAATAGTGGACACCCCAATCAAGTTGCATGGCAGTGGCATGTCATTATAGTCACGTCTCTCTGAAGCTGAGACATTCCTGAGGTTTTTCTGTTTGCTTTGATTTTGTATTCTGACACGAGGTCTCACTACATAACCCTGGCTGGCCTGAAACTCACTATGATTACCAGGTTGGCCTTGAACTCTCAGAGAAGCCTCCTAAGTGTTGGGATTAAAGGTGAGTGTTGGCCACACCAGCAGCACCTGAGTTTTTCTTCGTGACTGACTTCATAGACACCTGGGAGGCAGAGCCCAGCCACATTACAAAACAGGCTCAGCATCACTGTGTGTCACACCCTCTGAGTGCTGCTCTCAGTCCCACTGTTCAGTGCATCAGAAGGCACCTGCAGGACAGCATGTTTTCCTTGCTCGTGTTGTTAAGATAGCATGGGCCACACACCACAGTAAGTGGAGAAAGACCAGCTAATACTCAACCCTTTGGAAGTGAGAAGTAGTTTGTGGGGATAGACATTGAGGTCGTGCAAATACTCTGACACTGCTGGAGTTTTCACCACTAGTGTGTAGTGTGTCTCCCCTGAGTCGGCGTCCCAGGGGCTGGCAGACAGTGGCACCTAATCCTATCATTCATTGGTTGCTGTGGAGTTGTACGGAAGTTTCTGCTGAGCTCCTACTCAGCTGCTCAATTGCTCACGCCTGCATGCATTGCAGGGTAGAGGAGACAGCCACAAAGCCATAAATGACTTCTTCCTTCCACTGTCTTTAACTTTGTTGCTCCTCCCTCTTAAGCTGGGCTCTTGTGGGGGTTTCTCTTTTGCCTTCTTTAAATATGACTCTATCATTCTATAAATACATTTGTACATGTTTTTCCTTTGTCCCGACACGATGGTCCAAGTTCACATTGTTCTTTATTGCTTTAACCTAGCTCTGAAATCAGTCATTTCTGTAAGGAAACCAGCTTGCTTGAAGAAAGAGTGGTACTTAAAGACCAGCAGAGGGACTGGCGAAGGGTCAGTGGCAAAGGCACTCACTGCTGAGCCTGAGGAGGAGGCTCTGTCCCAGAGCCAAGCGGTGGAAGGAAGGAACAGACTCCAGTGACCTGCCCTCTGACCTCCATACAGGGCCGTGGCACACTTTCCCACATGCAAAAATATAATCGATGGAGTAGGTTATTTTTATTAAAAAAAAAAAAAAAAAAAAGCTTGAAAGCATGCAAGTGAAAGAATTCCAAAGCAAGGTCACATACTACGAGTCTGTTTATATAAAATATCAAGAAAAACACAGAGCCATAGAAACAAGAAGAAGTACGTTAGTGGTAGTGAGGGGAGGCTGAGGCTTTAAGTATGGGATTCCTATCTAAGAGGAATGAAAATATTTGCACCCCTTCATGAGCACACAAATCCTACTGAATAATGCATTTTAAAATGAAAACTTGTTGGCATTAAAGTAATCTCAATAATAACAGAAGACCTCAGGTGTCTTGTGTGCTTACTGAGAAGGGCGTTATTGTTTCTAGGGTCTCTCAAAGGAGAGAAACATGTTCTGCACATCTCACACATGACACGTAACTCAAGCACATGCATGTACTAATTTAATCTCTCTCTAGCTGCTCCTAAACCCCACCAAGATGGGGCCACTTCCCCTCAGCCCAGTGCTGGGCTCATGATCCCCTTCCCTTCTGCAGGTCTGTAATTCAGCCTTAACAAAATGCAAATCTAAGCCAGAACTTAAACCAGGCATCACATCTCTCTTAACCACTATGCTCTGGGATAACCATTTAAGGAAAGTATACTGTACTGAACAAAGGCAGCAGAATGCAGGGATACTCACAGTGATACTGTCCAAGAGCTTGGCCATATGTTTGATAATTTCACCATGCTGTGCAGGCTGCATTTGCAACAATTTCTTTATAACAACCACACTTTCAGCAACAACTATTTCTGAAAGACAAAGAAAGAGATTACCATATTAAATACGTATAATCAATTCAATTGCAATCTGTCTGGTAGAATGCAAATTTCAATGAGCAAAACATCCTCGATGCTTAAATACATGAAAACCTAAATCATGAGCATATTCTTCAGGGTTTGCAGTGAATGTGTCTTATGCAAAATTCACCTTAATCTCTGTCCTCTGCAGCTGTGTCTTAGCTTCTAGAATACCTCTCACCTCTGCAACCAAAGTGGCAGTATGTCCTATAGTGGATGTTACTTTTGCCTTTAGCCAGAGCTTTTTATAATCAAACACCTCCCATCTAAACATTTTCCACACTGAGTAGGGGAGAAGAGAGGAATGACAACCACACCAAACCCTGCGAAACTGATGCATCCAGAAACACCAGCAGCAACAACCAGGAGTAACAGGGATGGAATCGCCATAAAAACAGCATTCACCTCAGTGCCAAATGAGTGACCATGAGCTGATCGCTTCCACGTGTGCTGTAAACCCATCTACCTACTCGCCCGACTTGGTACCCTCAGAGGGCTCTGCATGCAGATGCATTAGCCAGGCTGCCTTGTGGCTTCTCAGAGCCAATAGGGGTCAGAGGCAATCTTATCCTGTGCTCTAATCCCGCCTATACCTTGTTCATAGCTTTCAGTGATTCTCTTTAATTACCCCTGTTAAGTGTGCCACCTGTTTCTCAAAGGAACTTCATTAAATACAATTGCTCTGTAAGTGAGTAAGAAGTTGATTCACAAGCTGGGATTTGGATATGGAGTTTTCGTAAGGAGTGGCTGCAGCAGTCTCGTCTCCTTTGTGGTAGCACCAGCGGGGACACGGCATCCTGGTATCTGAGCATCTGACCTTACAGAATAGCTCTACCATGAGCTATTGTTTTTGTGTGCACGTGTGTTGATGTAGAACTGTGACTGTCTGGAGGTGTGCTATGCATGCATGGTGCATACTTGCAGAGAGCAGAAGCCAAGACTGAGTGGACTTCTTGGTCATTTTCCGCACTGTTTGAGATAGGGCCTGTTACTGAACTCACTGAGCCAACACTGTCCAGCCAGTAAGCCTCAGGGATCCTTCCAACATCACTCCCGCACTGGAGCACAGACACAGGCCATCTTGCCCTACCTTTATGGGAGATGGGATCTGAACTCAAAGTCTCCTTGTATGGCAAGTACTTACTGACTGAGGAATTTCCCCAGGCCGTATAAACTATTATTAATGTCACAGATGCCCCCCAAAAGAGTACATCCTGTCTTTATGTAAACTTCGATTTTAAAAACATTAAGAGCATCAGAGACATTAGACAATCCCCTAGCACACACTTCAAAGATTTAATACTACACAAAATGTCACAATTTGTACTGTTAAATTTTTCTTTGAAATATATTACCCCTTAAGAATATAAATAAAATTATTCACGAGTAAATATATATGCATATATATTAGGGAATTAATATTTAATATTAAGGCTTTAGTTTACAAAAAAAAACCCTTTATTTTCACTTTTCTCTTAAGACTTTAAAGATGAATGAGGAAGCAGAGTAGAATTGTATGATTTTGTCCAGGAGTCACGCTAAGCACCTTTGAACTCTAGAATATTCTGTAACTATAAGCAAATGCTACTTGTGTTCTAGGCCTTTTCAAGTTTCCCTCCTGTCCTCAGCAAAACACAATCACACTACACCTGCTCCTGTCCACTGTTCCTCTCACTTACAGGTAAGGAATCAGTAGAGGCAGGCTGGCTAACTACCCAAGCGAGCAGTAACATCCAAGCAGGCAGTCTGGTTTTACATAGACACAAATAACCAGCAATCGAGAAAGGAGTAGATGGGAAAACTAAAACATATTTATTTTATTTTACTGGTGCTTCCATCAGACTGTGAGTGCCATAAAGGCACAGACTTTCACAAGCTAAATGAATATCTTATTAATCTACTCAACATTTATTAAATATCTCTACAGATTCAAATTCTCACTAAATGCTTACTGAGTTATAAAAAACTAAACAAAAATGAAAACTAATCCTCTATCTAATTCCTTTACATTATAGTAGGTGCCAACAAGGTTATTCAGACAAACAAATTCCGTTAATGCGTTACCTAAAATAAACTACCACAGGCAATTAAATTATCCTAAGTCAATTGAAATGTGAATTTCTCAAACTGAAGAACCTTAAGAAATCTGTTTTTCAAATTAATCTTTCACACCGATAATG
This sequence comes from Mus caroli, assembly GCF_978045245.1. Classification (NCBI taxonomy): domain Eukaryota; kingdom Metazoa; phylum Chordata; class Mammalia; order Rodentia; family Muridae; genus Mus; species Mus caroli. The sequence goes on from NW_028227270.1 coordinate 26,930,513, forward strand.
GGCTATTTTATGGCAAGCCAAGTCTGCTTTGAAAGATTCTTTGAAATCAAAGAAAATAAACTTTTAAAAAATAAGCAGTATGTGGCAGAAATAATTACTTTAAAATTAATATAAATATTTCTCATCAGAAAAAAGGACCAAAAAATAGGTGGGTAGACATTTGTGCTATGCTTTGTATTTAAAAAGACTGTCAGTACATTCCTATCTGTCATTGGTATTGTTAATATCACAACTATAGTTACAATAAATTATTCAGTTTTTATGTGTAAAAAAAAAAAGGCTGTCATGTTCTCACTAGTCTCTGATAGTTTTTTTTATACGAAGAGATCTTAAATCAACTATTACATTAGCAAACCTTATGCGACCAAAATTATCAAAGACACATAAAAATGAAAAGTCATACTTAAAACTATGACTCAAAACAGAGACAAAAGATGTTACTGTTCTAAGTGAACCAGACACCATGGGCGCCATTTATCATGCTATCGTTTCTTTCTTTTTTTTTATTTTATTAGATATTTTCTTTATTTACATTTCAAATGTTATCCCAAAAGTTCCCTATACCCTTCCCCTGCCCCACTTCCCTACCCACCGACTCCCACTTCTTGGCCCTGGCGTTTCCCCTGTACTGGGGCATATAAAGTTTGCAAGAGCAAGGGGTCTCTTTCCCAATGATGGCCGACTAGGCCATCTTCTGATACATATGCAGCTAAAGACACGAGCTCTGGGGGTACTGGTTAGTTCATATTGTTGTTCCACCTATAGGTTGCAGACCCCTTCAGCTCCTTGGGTACTTTCTCTAGCTCCTCCATTGGGGGCCCTGTGCTGAAGGGATCCTGATATAGATGTCTCGTGTGAGGCTATGCCAGTGCCTGGCAAATACAGAAGTGGATGCTCACAGTCACCTATACGATGAAACACATGCTACCCTTTCTTATTTACCTGCACAAGTAAATATTTTAGAAATTTCTTTCCTTTTTAATTTGGAAGAATTTGCGTTTTAACATCTACATAGGAAGATATTCTAGCAAATCAAAAGTTTGTAGGTGAAACTATGTGATTTCATGCATGCTCACATACACAGATCAGTGTTACCCAGGAATTAATTTTGTTTTACTATTTGCTTGGTTTCAGTTTATCATGGGCTCTCCATTGGAAGAACTTACCACAGCATAGCAATTTCTAGAAATACCTCCACATGGGGATCTATGGCATTCTACAGATAAAGTAATCATTGTAGTAAAAAGTTATTCTTCAAGTAAAATGTAAGACATAATCAACTTTTGTTAAATTTGGCTTCATGGGTGCTTTCTAATGCATATCTGTACTACACATAATGTAGTTTATATTACAAAGTCAATAATTAATTTCAACAATTTTATGCAGCTTTTGCATTTTCTAAGCAAGCATACATTTTAATCCACTGTACAACTATAATAAAATCTTCTAAATGTGAGAAGTTAACTTGTTTTTCTTTAAATGGTTCATCTTATTTGCAAACCATGCACTGGCACTTCAGTACAGAGCACAGCAACACTCAAGACAATACATTTTGCTATCCTGTTTCTGAAAACAAATAATTAGGGTACACATGAACCTCTGGCACAATGATGGCTAAGTGTAGCTCGCCTTCAGTGAGAAGGCACTGGGTACACTTCTGGAAGGCTGAAAGGCTGAGGGTCCAGTCACTGTGCCAAGCTGTAAAGTCATTTGCCTGCTTCTAGCACCCTCTGCAGGCGAACCACTGTCATACCCGACTTCCATGCATGACTAAGAAACAGTCACAGAGAACCTTTGCAGAAAGGGTATAAAGCAGTGCTTAGTGAATGAGTAAGATAAATTGTCTTAATGGGAGCAAAACAAAATCTATTAATTATCTCGTTTATTTTTTGAAATATATTTTCCTGCAAATCAAGAATAAAGCTGCTACTTACTGAGAAAATACTGATATATAGAAAAACCCCAAAAGATAATATAAAAGATTACAGCCATAGGACTTACTAAGAATATACAATTATAAACTATATAAAAATAAAGTGAACCTATGAACTCACCATCCCTGTTGGACAGCAGGCAGACCAGGCCGTTGAGGCATGTGTCGGTGACCTCGGTGATGCTGGTTGCACATCTGCCTATGGTCTGAATAGTGGCTGCTGCAAACTCTTTGTCCTGGCTTCTCACATAGGTCTAAAAACAGTTTGATTAGTTTCAATATTGGTGCTATCAAGTGAATCGAAGCCCATTTTTATAACTTTGTCAGGACAAATAATTCAGAATTCTTTTAAGCCTAACAGGGGCCCCAATGATTGCTTAACGTCTTTCATCGCTTATAATTTAATGTCCCTTTGGCAAAGGGACATTTTCAAGCCAGGGTCATTCACTGCAGCGAGTAGCTCAAGGCTCCAAAGCAGACAGTGGCGAGCATCACCCCAAAACAGCAATTTGCTCAAGAGCCAGGGTGAAAGATGCTGAGAACATGCTCTGGGAAGGTTTCAGTTCATTTACCCAGCGGTGCCCGTGAGCCCACGGAGAGAAGGGGCCACCTTTCCAGACACTAAACCTAAAGTTCAGAGAAAAGGAAAACAGGAGCAATGTGCTAGTGATGGCAACCCGGCACGGAGGGTGGGGGTCTGTGAGGGTCCAACAGCTCCGTGAGTTCTAGCTCACTCAGCTACGCACCTTAAATATACAGTGTGCATACATAGTAACATAAACTTAAAATAGATCTGACAAAGGAAGTTAAAAGGTCTTTCCTGACAACCTTACATATTTTGTGACTTTTTTTTACAACTTTTCTAATATAAAACCAAAGCTTTTATAGTTTTCAAAAAAGATTCCTAACCTCAAATTCTTAATATGCAATACAAAATTAACTCTATGGCTATCTATGACAAATATGCATTAAAACAGTTATCTAAATAAGAAATCAAAGAAAAAAAACACAAGAAATGTAAACAATATAGGAATTTAATGCAAAGTCTCAGGGAGATGGCGAAATGTTGAAGAAACAAGTGGAGCTTTCTAGTTCCATGCAAAGAAAAATCAAAGTGGCTTAAAACTGCTCCTAAACAGGGAATTTAATTGCTATAATAAAAAAGAAGGCATCTGAGTTGTTCAGGAAGCCTATGTTACTCACAAGGCTATTACAAACAAATTATAAATAAGTATAAAGAAAATACATAAACAGAAATGTTATACTAAATTAGACAGTGCTAAGAATGAACACACAAAGTCAAACGTTCTGCTGAGAAGTCCTTACACAACACACTCCCAGGAAATGAAATACACAGATGAACAAAACCTGCAGAGGCTCACAGACCACTCCAGAGAGCACAAAGCCTGCCTCCTGCTGTCCTCGGGTGCTAGACATGTGCGGAAAGATGACATGATTACACAAGATGAGGGAATGGGGACACAGGAAAGAGCAACAGGGTGAAATCAGATTATATGAGTGACGTAAAGTTAAAACCCCAACGTCAATCTCTGGCCTAAGACACGAGATGAGAAGCCCAATTTTGTGGTCTGCCCACAAAGAGACGGCTTTACAGTATTCTAATTTTATCATGAATATTTCTAGAAAAATGTAAACGGGATGGAAATTCAGGAACCCAGGTGAGAACAAAGGTATCTCGGGCATGCAGCTACATTCTAATAGTCCTGAAGCGTGTGAGTGTGTGTCTGTGTGTGTGTCTATGTGTGTGTCTCTGTGTGTGGTGTGTGTCTGTGTGTCTCTGTGTGTGTCTGTGTGTCTCTGTGTGTGTGTGTTGTGTGTGTGTGTGTAGTTAAAAACAGTGGTTCTCAACATATTTACATTATGATCCATACAGCAGCAGGATTCATGAAGTAGCAACAAAAATAATGTTATGACCAGGGGTCACCACAACATGAGGAACTGTATAAAAGGGTTGCAGCATTAGGAAGGCTGAGAACCACTGACTAAAAGAAAACATGGCATTCATATAGAGGTAAGGAGAAATTCTGTGTGGGCTGATGAAGAAGCTAACAGGACCTCCAGAGCTGCTGGATAGGGCGTGGTTTTCTGCTGCTGCGCTTTTTCCCACAATGGCTTCACCGTTGATCCGCCCATCATAAAGTGCACAAACCCAAATAATCTAATCCAAGTAGGTTCTCTCCTTCCACCATGGGGTCCTCGAGATTGAACTCCAGTTGGCTGGCTCGGTGGCAGCACCTTCACCAGGAGGTGAAGTCACCACTTCCCACACAACTGGTTTTTTTTTTTAATATTTATTTATTTATTTATTTATTTATTTATTTATTTATTTATTTATTTATTATATGTAAGTACACTGTAGCTGTCTTCAGACACTCCAGAAGAGAGCATCAGATTTTGTTACGGATGGTTGTGAGCCATGTGGTTGCTGGGATTTGAACTCAGGACCTTTGAAAGAGCAGTCGGTGCTCTTAACTGCTGAGCCATCTCACCAGCCCCCCCACCCCCACCCCGCCACACACACACACACAACTGTTTTTAAGTGATCCAACAATATAGCTTAAGTTAAACTAGAGACAGGCCAATCAAACAGGGCAACGAGGTAGCAAACTATGTGTTTTCACAGACACAGAAAGTGCTTTTGGAGCACAGAAAGGACCAATGTGGATAGAAAACAGAATTTTGAGCCAAATAATAAGCCAGTCTCTCCAGTGCTATGGAAACAGAGAAAGAAACGCAAGGCTGTTCTGTTTACCTTAAGTCTCTATTTGTAGTTAATGTTTATTCTCAAGGACAGAAAACCTTCCTAGCGGCTGATCTTTTCCTAAATCGCTTCTATTTGTGCAACTGTGTATTTCTAGACTGAGTAGGAGGCGTATTTAACTTAAGATTGAACATATTTTAGAAATTATAATTAGCATTGTATGCAAACCTGAAATTCTCGAAGAAGAGTTGATATGTTGGCTTCATTTGCCAAGTTTGTCAAAATTTCAAGCTACAGTAGAAAAAAAAAAAGAGAAAGTAAACATTTTAAAACACAAAAAGGTGAATTTAATAGAGGATAAACATCTAATTAAAAGTTGAGTCTTTAAAAAGAAAGTCACTGTCATATGGGACTCTGTACCCTTGAAGTGATCTTACTTTGTTTCCTTAAGTCTACAGAGACTAGATAATTACACCGTTCTTAAAAAAATAATTAGGAAATAAATCCCACATCTTCACTAATTGTCTTAATTTTACAATTTATATCTAATTAACCTAAACAATTTGTTAGCTCAACTTGTATTTTTTATTAATAAAGTTAGAAAACAATATGTTCTTCATGTAGTACTTCTGTTTTCCAGATAACAATTAATTTTCTTGATTGGCTACCTTATTTCCTACCTACCCAGATGCTTAGATAATTTTAATCTCTATTCCTAGATTTATAAATGTAAGAAGAAATGTGAAATTAAAAGTCTACACCCACTGAGGTTGTTAGAAATATGTTTTACCCACAGAAAAGATTTAATTATTCTGAAGGTAGGCACAAACAGATGATACCAACAGGAAACTAATTCAAGATGCCTATCAGCACATTCATATCAGGTACTACATTAACAGTAAATGCTATAAACACTCTAATTAAAAGGCAGAGACTACAGAAAAAAATACTTTATATCTTCTGTGTATAGTTCACTTATTTTCTGTATCTGCTGGGAAACTGTTCTCTAAGAATATGACTTGACTATTCATTTTATTTTGATAATACTATTGAGACAACAATTTTTAAGTGCGGGGAAGAGATAAGGTTTCGTGTATCCCAGGTAGGCTTCACATTACCATGTAACTAATGACCTGATCTTATTGACACTCCCTCTGAAGTCTGGCATTACAGACCTCCAGTACCACATGGGGTGTGGTAAAATATTTTTCAAATTTAAAAACTGTATTCATTTTTGGCAGTACAGGGAACTACCCTAGGTCTCTGAGCATGCTAACCAAGCACCTTGCCACTGAAACACATTATACAAGTCTTTGTTTGTACATCTTTTAAAAAATAATCTCAACTCTAACTGTATATTACACAGAACTGTTTTTCACTAAAACACATAGGATAGAGCTGCCAAGCTGATGCAAAATCATCCCCAAATACTGCTGCCCGCAGGCTTGGGAGATGGAGCAGAACCAGAACAGGAACTGAGCAGCACAGTTCTGCTTCCACACAACTGCTGTATATGTTTATGTTTCACTAACCACCTCAACAGTAGGTAAGGGCAAAGATTCAACTCAGTATCAAATACAGCCGTTAATCACTCCCTTGACTGAAAATCACCCTGTCCTTTGGCTAACATTAGTGACCTGAAATGTTTCATAATTATAAAGTAGGAGTTTGTTTGTTGTTGATGTTAAAAATATCATTGTGTTCAACTTTCTTATAATAAACCCAGTATCCATGTGAATGACATTGTCTCAATATTTAAAGAGTGCCTCGTCTTTCTCAGTTAGTAAGGTCTCTTTACATAGACAGCACACAGTGTAGAGAAATGGCCAATGCCTGAGTAAATGCCACACTGTCTCAGCATCGTGCTCTGGAGCCCTCACTGCACACTCCGTCAGAGGGCTTTCATATTCTGTGGTGGCAAACTGTTTAGTCCACTCTCAGCCCTTCAAAACAGAACACACACCCTACCAACCACAAAAACATTCACAGAAAGCTATTTGAAATCCTTCCACATAATCATTTTTTCACAAATCTCCCATCAAATCAACTCCACTTTTTTTAATTATAGGACTTAATTCAAATCTCCACTGTCTATTTAAAGCACAAAGCCTAAATGTATATGCCTGTCTCTTTCAGCAAGTTAAATTATCCGCATTACAGGTAACTTAACACATCTGAAAGCTGTGTTATAACCAACACATAATAATACAGGATGCAAAGTATAAAGGACAATTTTCAAATACATTTTTTTTTAAAAAAAGAAAAGAGACCCAATTTTTTTTTTTTTGGTTTTCGAGACAGGGTTTCTCTGTGTAGCCTTGACTGTCCTGGAATTCACTCTGTAGACCAGGCTGGCCTCAAACTCAGAAATCCGCCTGTCTCTGCCTCCCGAATGCTAGAATTAAAGGCGTGCGCCACCACTGCCCAGCAAGAGACTCCAATTCATGGAGCTAGAGAAATAGCTCAGTTGGTAAAAACAAGGATGTAACTTGATCCCTAGCCACATAAAGACCATAGTTTACAGATGCTAGAAGCTACTCCAGTAGCTCTTCAAAGTACACTGGCCCTATGGAGCCTGCATGAAGCACACCGACCTTCAGTGTTTTGATCATAGTTGGATCAGTGGATCTGACATAGAAACTCTTCAGGTAAGGTTCAAACATGCCCTGGGTGAACAAAAAGCAAGGTGTAAGTACATTCACCACATCAATGTGCTCATTTGCCTCTTTGAGTTAAATGCTCACAATATACATACCTTTCTCTCAATTGACATAGTTGCAATATTTTGCAATACAATATACTGCACCTCCCTAGAAGTTAAAAGAAATTTCAGTACATATAGCCAATGAAGCATCTTTGAGAAAACAACACAGTTAAAAAGAATTTGTATGAAAACTCAGTGTAAAGAAAATTCTTAAATACAATACTCAAAGATTTTGGTAAATCAGAGGTCTCTGTATCTTCTTTCCAACCCATTTTTACTGTAAAATACTAAAAACCTGTGTGTGGTGTATCATGAGATAAAGTACAACTAGCTTTATAATACTGTACCTCAAAAGGCAAGAGCAGTAGTGCTGCTCTGCACACATGCAGGGAAAAGGGTAGTCTTAGGGTTAATGTGGGAAATGTCATCCCAGGGCAAACGAAATTCTTATCAGAAAGCTCAGAGTAAATTTTCAATCGTAAATCAGAATGAAGGCCTGGTTAAAACCAGTCATGTTATCCCCGAATGCTAATATCTAATAAAGGATGAATCTGATACTAGGGTCACATTAATCTGAGTAAGACCCTTATATCAAAGAAGCATTCCAGATCGTTCTAGTAGCACTTGAACTTCCCACTGAGGAGAAATACTGCTAACAAAGAATGGTCAGAGACAAAGGAGTGTGGCACTAATGAAACTGCTTCTGACTTGATCCTCAAACTGCAGCAGGTGATCAAGGGCTCAGACTGTGGACCAAGGAGTTAGTAACAAAGATAAGCTTGAGCCTTCCCACCCCAGCCAGCGCAAGGAGGCACTCAGTGAGAGAAGACGAGCTAGCCAAGCAGCCCGAACTGTAAAATGGCTAGGGTACACTGACCAGCAGAACAATGATAGAGATCTAATGCTAAATTTGAAACAACTCATGGTGGCAACTCTAAGTTTTTTCAAACTGCTGATCTGAACTACTGAATTATATGGAGGAGATTTTAAAAAGGTGGCCACATCTACCTATCCATACATGAGACAGGGTTTTTTTTTAAAGGAAGTAGTTATTCCTAGTAGCTACTCTTGGTATGGTTTAGCAGATGGAAGGGCTTGCTGTGCAAACATGAAGACCCAAGTCCAAAACCCCAGCACCTGTGTAAAAAGCTGGGCATAACCACATGTGAGCCTATAACTCCACTGCTGTAAAGGGTAAGATGGGAGCCCCCTGGGGCTGGCTACCACCAGCCTACCAAGTGCAGTAAGACACCTTGGTCTCAAGAGAATCTGGCATAAAATTACATCACAGTAGAATGCCAGTCATCCTCCTCTGGTCTCCATATTCCCCAGAGACACACACTTGCGCATAAAACACAAACACACACCCACACACATGCATGCACGCACACACACATGCACACACACTCGCACAGAAGAAACTGGTAATTGAACACTCCGATTCTGAATGAAGAAGGGCTCTGCACAGATGACATCACGTGGCCTCTGCACTGTCCCATGGTCAGCTCTAACACACTGAGCACAGGCTGAGGACACATCAGTCAGGTTTTCAGTGATTCCAGAACACTTCAAAACAGCAAGACTGACAGTCACACACAGAAAAGTGAGGTGTATGCTCTGTCGCCACCTACTTTAATATCTCTGGACTAGAAGCTAAAAACTTCTTTTTTTTTATTAAGATTGAGATCATTTTATAATAACCCATTAAGTATGAGATCTTACTTATGAAATAGTCAACTATATTTCTCCAACTGGGAGACGGATTACACTGTTCCAACCCCACTTCTGAGAGCACAGAGGGAGACGCACAGGCAAACCATGACCTACCTATTGCTGCGCAGTAAGCGCACCAGTGATTTAGAAATGACACCAGCCTCCGACTTGGGTGAGATGTGCCAATACAGCTGAGCGACAGCCATAACCACCTGGAAGAAGGGTCACAAGAGGCACAATGAGCATCTAAGTAGCAGTGCCAAATACATGCTCGTTCGCTGCTCATTTGAGAACACACTGTAGTCTTTGTAGTGGGGTGAAGCTGTTTTCTCCAAAACACTTCCTACCTTGACAAAGTGCTTGCGTTTGAAAGAGAACAGAAGTTAGCTAGTGTCATTAAGGTTAGCTAGTGTCATTAAGGATGTTCACCTTGAGCAGAAGCAGAAGGGTGCCCAACAAAGGAAGGGGGGAGGGGAGAAAGGGAAGGAGAGGGGAGAAAGGGAAGGAGAGGGGAGGGAGGGAGCAGGAAGTGAGTGATTCATTTGTAAACCAAGAAATGCAAGGACCTTGCCCAAGCGCCTTCAGATAAAGAAAGAGACAGCTTCTTGTATCCACATGGAGAGTGTGGAGAGGGACTCAGCCTATTTACACCTGACTTCAGTCTTCCGGTTTCCAGGAACGTAATGAACTCCTATCCTTCTCATCCACCTAGACTGTGGCAATTTGTAGTGACAGGAAACTAGCATATCCTGAGAAAAGAAAATGCCATTACACCAACTGCGGACCTTTACAGCAGCCCTGGGCCTGGGCCGGCAACTGTGCGCTGTCCATCTGGGTGCTGGAGTTCTAAAGGGCACGAGCTCTAAGCTACACAGACACTGTTGGGGAGCAACAAGCAATCTGAAATAAAGGAAAATGATTTACAGTGTAGCAAGAACAAGGCCTTTGCAGGGCTCTGACTTTTTAAGATGCACAGCTTTAAAGCCAGTCTTAAAATAGGCCAGAGCCAGGGCAAGGGTAGCAGAACTTTTCTCAAAATAAAGCAAGTCTGTGCTTTCTTCAAAACACGCTTCTCCATTTAGGTTCACACAGGGATTCCTCACCACCAAGTATCCAATTCAGCGTGTGCCAACAGAGACACAGCAACGAAAACAACGAAAACAGCCCAGAAGAGAAATACAAGTTAACTTCTACACAGTCCACCAAGTTCAAAGAGGTAAGCAAGAGTTTCAGGCATGCCTAGATAGCATACCACACCTCAAGGTGGTTGAGCTAAGGACATTCATCATAAGCTAAAAATCACAATAAAAAAAAAAAAAAAAGCAACAGTCTAGGGGTCCTAAATGTACTCTTCTTCGTAATACGTAAAAAAATATAATAATAAAGTTGGCTTTACGGCCTTCAAACAGAGCCTGAAAATTCTAGAACAACAGTACTTCATCACCTCATCTGTTCCATAAACAAGACATCCAAACCCATATGCAAGAACTGAAACTGTATTTTCTATGTGTATCAAGACACAGATTTTACTTGGTATGGCATCTTTTGAATATATTAGTCACAGCACTCTCAAATTCAAAAGAATAAAACAACCTTCCTTTTGCCCCATTATCTATAAATAAATAAATAACATAATTTAAGATTTCTTCAACACCACATCTGAAACCTGAGAGCCAATCTGTAAAAAGTCCCGAGAGAGACTCTGACAACTGCAAAATCCAGGCGCAATGCCCAGACCTTCTCCAGTACCCACGCTCACGACGACCGCATCCTACACCACACACTCTTTTGAACCATGCATGTCCTAGACTGCTAGTGGCTGCAGCCTCAGAGCCGTCTGCTCCTGCTTCTGAATGCAGTCACAACACTGGCCCATCAGCTTTCTGAAACAAATTCCCATAATCACCTTTGAAATGTAAGAACAAGGTTTTGCTTGCTTGCTTGCTTGCTTGTTTTAAGCTAGGGTCTCAGTTTCAATGGGCCTGAAACTCTAGTCCAGCACAGATCCCCCTGCCTCTACATCCTAAGAGCTGGAATTAAAGGTATGAGCCACACACCTGGCAAATACAGAATTAATTAAAAAGGGTCTGTTTGTTTTAATCTTTCATAATCCTCCAGAAGCCAGGTCTCATTTAAATGTATACAAAGCAAAGGAATGCAATGTGCTCAAAACCATGGCAGCCTGATGATGCACTAGCAAGTAAGGAGGGACCCCAAAGATGCGCAGAAATAACAAAGTACCCCAGGATTCAACCCTGCCATTGTCAGCAAGGATCTGAATCTCAAAACCAACTTCCAAGATGAACTGAAGCTGACGGTGAGTAAACAGTCAGCAAGCAACAGCTACTCCGCAGACTGGGGCATCCAAACATCAGCGTATGGTCAACAGTATCAATGAATCCATGATTTACTATGACGGGGCTTTTGAATAATGATTTAGAAATGACACTACTAATAGTAAGATTTTATAACCCTGCTAATTGCTAAGATATATAAACTAATGGCCAAATTCTCAAAACAGTATTATAGAAAAGAAGTAGTCAGTGAAGTTCCTCATATTTGAAGTTTAACCTCTAACCTCTGCGGGTGTACAGATATGCACCATAAACACACACAGAACATCTATACACATAAAATTAAACGACTAAATCTTAAAGCAAAAGCAAAAAAAGAAAAAGCAAGCCCGGAAGGGCACTCTGCAAATGAGAGAGAAAGAGTAGAAATAAGAGAGAAAGTAGAAACAGAAGTGTTTAAACTCTGCGAACCACGAGTCGCCCTGGCTAGTGTCACAGATACTCACTGGCCCCTGTGAATAAAGGCACAAGGCGTCGGGCTGAGTTTTGAGGAGGAGACTGAGAGGTTGGCCTGCATTACTTGGTTTTCCTGGTCTCTGTTTCTTAGTACTTATTTGTCTAAACTTTATGGTTGTTTACAACTAAGATATCAAACAAATAAGCAAAGCCTGAGAAATCCAAACCAAGCTGATTCTTACTGCCTAACAATCCCAATGAAGCTTACTGCCCCGAGGCCTCCGACATGGAAGGCATTCAGCCCGTCACTGAGCCACATTGCCAGCCACTTTTAGTTCTGTTCGCTTTAAGTTACCAGGTAGATTTAACACTGTGGAAAGCCACCATATCTGCTATTCTCAGCTATGATAGCAAGCCTGAGAGACACACCCACATCCTTACATAAGGCCTAATATACACCAATCAATTCAGAAACAAAGTGAGCTCCTGTCTTTGAATGAACCTCTTAACACAGCCAGAAAAAAGCAAACCGAGTATCAAGTCAGGCATTCCCATCAAAGTCTGATGGTTGCATGTCTAGAAACAAAGAAGGCTAAAAAATATTCAGTATGTAGTCTGGGGTCTCCAAAGCTTTACCTCACACCCAACATCCTTCTAGGTGGCCACAAACGTGCCTGCTGTGTGAGCCCTCCACTGACACACTCAGCACTGACACACAGCTTTGGCTTGTTTTTCAATCTGTGAAACAGTTCTTTCAGGCCTCCACATACCGCTGCATTCCTGCTCTGAAGCAACGGCTTGGTATTTCTAATTAAGAGTCTGTGGTCTGGGTCCATGGCATACGACTTCTTCCTGCTGCTCTTCTCCTTCTCCTCCTCCTCCTCAGATTCATAGAAGTTCTTCTCATTGTCTTCCAGACCACCATCCTGAAAGAGAACAATCCAATGCCAGGTAAGACGGATGGCACAGCCAAGACGTGACTCAACCAAAGGGACTTTTCCTTTGAAAAGGTCTACAGTGAGTGGCTGCAAAGACACCTCCATCCAGAACATAAAGGCCTGGGTTCCAGCCCCAGTGCCCACGTAGGACGCAGGGCATGGTGCCACACACTTGTAATCCCAACGCTAGAGAGACACAGACAATCATCCTCCGAGCTTACTGGCCAGCCCTGGAAGACCATCTCAAAAAAGAAAACAACCAGTAGCCGTCCCCTAAGGGATGACACTGAAGGCTGCCTTCTTCGCACACATACACATGCACACTCGCACCCACATACACATGTAAATACTATAATTACAGTAATACCTTACTGCAGAATTCTGCTGTTGGAGCAATTCAAAGCTTTGTATAATCACATGCAAAGGATGGTATTTCCTATTATAATACATAATACTTCTAGTATAGTACATAGCAAATCTCCACAGAGATTCCTGTAGTTGATCAAAGAAAAGAAATGATGATTCTATTAGGCCATATAATGAGAATAGCTGAGGGTTATATGCACAAGCTGCAGTCATTCCAACTAGACCACAAAGCAGAAAGAGGGTGGGTGCTGGAGAGATATGGAAGAGTAGCAGGTCTGGCTGCCAAGAACCAGGCCAGGACCTCAGTAAGCTGAGAGAAAGCCTCGGCTTCAGCTTCGGTGTCCCAGCAAGGCTCCAGGCTTCTGTGTGTAAGTAGACTCTTAGGCCCCCAAACAAACAAACAGAAACAGACACAGAAAAATGCACGTACTTTCAAGTACAATTTATAGGTGACATTTTTTACCAAGAAACATACAGTACCTCATCTGCAGTTTGCCTTCACCTTTCTCTTTTAGTTATGAGTCGTCTGAGATCACACACACACACACACACATACACACATACACACACACACACACACACACACACACACAGTGTAGAAGATTCTAGAAATAAAAAATTCTTAAATTTTGAATTATGAAGTATTCTTAGTAGAAATAAGTGTTCTGTGCTCTCTGCTGGGGCGGGGTGGGGTGGCGTGGGGTGAAGGAGGTTGCCAGGGTCTTGGAACAAACAGGGCAGGTGCGGGCAGGCTCTGGACAGAAGACACACAGATGACAGGGACGGATTCCATCCCACATTAGAAACAGAAGTAAACGCTGAGCTTGACTCCCAAGCCTTAACAATCCATTAGAAGGCCAGGCCAGCAGAGTGGATTAAAGACATGACCCAACTGTACAGTGAAGACAAGCAAGTCACTGCACACTAAAAGCTCAGGCCGATGACTGAGAGGAGGTGACTAAGGGGAAGGAAAACAAACCTAAGAGCGCAGGCAGGTGCTGCTGGCACCACACTGCCCTCACACAGTCACTTCAAAACACTCTAAATCCAAAAAAATGGCGATTTTCTCGGGTCATCACTAGGGAGCCCAAGCTGGCCTTCACCTGCACATCCTGCTGGCTCAGCCTCCTGACTGCTTTATGTGTGACCTTCTTGGAATGATGAAATTACAGAAATAGAGAAAAGGTTACTAGAGTTTCAGGACTGGAGAAGTTAGGCTAAGCGCTGCAGACATTACAGGTTAATAAAATTATTGAAACTTGTGACTTTCATTATCCCAATCAAACCATTCACTGACAGTTTTTGCAAAATGTTACCTAGGTGAAGGGACACCTGATCTAATGCCCTTTCACTGATGGTTTGGTTTTGGCTTTTCTAGACAGGGATTTGCTGTGCAGTCCTGGCTATCCTGGAACTTGCTCTTTAGACCAGGTTGGCCTTGAACTCATAGAGATCCACCTGCCTCTGTTTCCAAGTGCTGGGATTAAAGGTGTGCACTGCCACTGCCCGGCCCTCTAAACTAGTTCTAACAATTGCATGGCAGTGCCTATTCTTTTTTTATTTTTAATATTTATTTATTTATTAGTGATACACCAGCATGTACACCTGCATGCCAGAAGAGGGCATCAGATCCCAGTAGAGATGGTTGTGAGCCACCATGTGGTTGCTAGGAATTGAACTCAGGACCTCTCGAAGAATAGACAGTACTCTTAACTGAGCCATTTCTCTAGCCCAAGTTTTAATTCTTAAAGTAAAAGTTTAAATAAATAAAATTATGGGGCTAAAATCCCTAACTTACTTGAAAGTGACTTCTATATAGGTACATTGCAACAATAAATGAAATCCTCAAAACAGCAAGAGTTTCCACAAATACTCAGCAAGAAGACTTTTATCTTGCACAAATATCACTGGAAAAAACTTTCATCAAGTTTTATAACAACACCAGCTCAGGAGTTGTTAAATCGAAAATAAAATTTTCATGAAAATTATTTAAATATGGGGTTAGAGAGATGATTCTAAGGCTAAGGGTACTTAGTGCTCTTCCGGGTCAGGTCCCAGCACCCAAGACAGGCAATGCACAAACACCTGTAACTGCAGCTCCGGGATGGCTAAGACCTGCGAGCACCGTGAGGCCCGCACACACACACGTGTGCACACACACACAGAATAAACATAAACCTTAAAGAACAGAGAGAGAGAGAGAGGCAGGGGGGGGGGGGGAAGGGGGAGGGAGGGAAAACACACAGCAGTTGGAGACATAGCTCAGCTGGTAGAGGGCTTCTTAGCAACCACAAACCCCTGTGCTGTACCCCACCACCACATAAACTGTCCTTGGTATACCACTGGATACTCAGTACTCAGGAGACAGAGGCAGGAGGACTGAAGTTCAAACTCACCCTCACCTACTCAGGGAGTTTGAGGCCAGCCTAGGTTACACGAAACCATGTTTCATAAAGAAACAAGCATCCAAAATAACTTAACCAGAGAAAAGCCACCTAATTTACACTTATTGATAACAAAAGATTTTAAAAATAATAAAATAGCTATCTTCAAAACTAAACTGGAAATTATCTGGTTATCATGGTACGCGCATTTAATCCCAGCTCTGAAGCACAGATGAGGGTCGAGAGCTCCAGAGCAGCCTGGAGACAAAGTGCTTTCCCTTGGTGTTTACAGAGGACAACTGTAAGTGAGAAGCACATGCATAGCAAGGTTAGTGCTAGCTGCGCCTTGCCTGAGCTCCAGTCCAAAGACGTTCTATTAGATGCACAGGAACCTAAAAGACACTACACAAATAACCAAGTGTGAAGCACGTGATTATTCAGTCCAATTATAGTGGCTGGAATATAAGCCCTTTCTTAAAACCTTGAGTTGAAATTAATCAAACATGTTCAAAGTCTACCTGAAAATAATAGATACAAAAAAAGTCTTTTTAAAAAACAAAACACAAAAGTACAGCTAGCAAACAAAGCTAAAATGCCCATAAATGCTGATTTTAATAAGCAATTATTTGTTCTGTTTCTTCTTTGTTATGAATTATTTTATTAGAATTTGATTACATTATTTTAATGGAGAATATATTTTTAACATAATTTTTACTCCAAAAATGTTTTGGATTGTGGTAGAATTTTAGACAGATGATTCAAGGAAGTAATTTTCTTTCATTACTATTTTCCCACACAAAAATCAAAGATCATATACAGCTATTTAAAATTTTTCTAGAAAATCTTACTTATTATATTAATTCTTAGAAATTCCTAAAAGGGAGTACTTGAAATAACATACACACGTGGCCCAGTGAAACCAAAGCGTTAGTATCTCTGCTTTAAAGTCTAATGTGGGACACTGAGGTTTGGTTTTTTTGTTTTTAAGGTAACAAACATGTTGCCTATGGATAAAACTGATGACACCAATTACTGATTAAGGACATGCGCCCCCAAAATTCTATTATACCTTTTTAGAAATGTTCGGTTTGGTTTTCTCTGCCTGTTCTTGCTATGTCTCTGAGGCTCTCAGAGCTGGGAAGACAGATGAGTGCCGCCATGCCCAGGTCTCAGACCATTTTGCATCTGCCTGCAGGTACTTGTACCAAATAAATACTGCCCTCAGGTGTATCCAAGTGACGGGAGAGGGAACTCGGAGAAATGAGGAGGAAGGGAGCAGTCACGAAGCTCATTTTGTGACCACGAGACGGGTTCCACAGGCCAAGAACCAACCACCACTAACACGTGCAAAGCTGTACTGATTGCGGTATGTTTTTTGAGATTTTTAACTAGTATTAAGAGACAATGGTTCCAACAAATGGACGGCACGCTCACCTGGCCAGCATGGGGGACAGGGATACCCTGGTCTGATGTCAGTGCTGGGCATTATCACCTCTCGGTGCTGTCACTCCCACAGTGAACATGATGGGAGAAGATGTACATTAAAAACCATTATGGAGATTAAGTTCAGTTAGTGAAGCTTCCACAACAGTATCAGTCTCTGGGACAATTCAACATGGACAAGATGCCCACCTGTGACCCAGGAGGCAGAGCCACGGAGAACATGTGCTTCTTGTGTACAGCATCTAGTATAGGGTGCGTCTCTCAGAGCAGCCCACACTGAACAGACCATAAAATAAATGTGGTTCATATGTTCAAGAAATTAAGAGATAAAGCAATTTTTATAGAAATGTCAGATTTAATCTTTATGTCATTTTTATATAAAGGGCTATAATTTTGGCGATGAATTACCGAGTTAATTAAATTTGTCAATCTTTTTTTAAAAAATTCATCTTGACTGACTATACTTTGTGACACCTGACCCATCAAATGGGGGAAAATTTGTGCAATCTCAAAGATAATAAATAACATAGTTAAGTGAGTAAGCGAAGGTTCAAAGCTGCCATGCCTTTGACAGCACTCAGCAGCTGAAAGATAGTCCTTCTTTGTTAAAGTTCTTTGAGTTGTTGAGTGAATCTTACTTCCCCATATCCAGGTAAACAGCCAAGGCAAACAAGCTATATTAAGAAAGATAAGTGCTCTGTCTGCTTAAGAGTAAAAACAAATGAGTTTGAAAGACCTTGAAATGAACTTTATAGAAAGACACTGTCAAATGTTCTACCTAGGATATAACCATTTTCATGAACACAAAGACAAAGCAATTCTACCACACCTCCACTCGTGCTGAAAGACTATCTCCTAATACTCTACGTCCAGCAGGACTGCTTACCTCCCAGAGCATGCTCTACAGAGGGAGCACTTCCTCATCTGAAAAGTGTCATCAGTGAGCTCCAACGCATTCTGCTAACCTGGCAGTAAGCAGGAAGGCGTTTCCACATACCTACAGTGGGTGTGATGGAACCCTTTCAACCCGTATCAGAACTACATATCATTGCAGTCATCTCGGTATTTTGGTTTCTCAGTACATGGATAAAAGGTGTAACAGGAAAATGAAACTAAGTTATACAGTTCATTGTCAAGAGGCAGGGAAAGAAACGCCTCTTTTAGAGGTGTTTGTACCAGAAACATTCAACAAATAGTCAATTACTGGACTACAGACATGGCTCAATTGGTGACTTGTTAGTGCTCAACCCTGAGGACCTGAGTTCGATCCCCACAGGCCACAAGAGGCTGGATGTGGTGATCCACACCTACAAAGCAGCACTGGAGGAAAAGACCACAGATCTGCAGGGCTCACTGGCCCACATGTCCACCCCCAACAGCGCACATCAGGCTCCGGGAAAGACCCTGCCTTTTAAGACTGCAGCAGGGCTGGAGGGCAGCCCAGAGCTTAGAGCACGCACGGCTCCTGCGGTGGAGCCGGGTTTGGTTCCCAAATGACAGCTCACAACTCAAGAACTCTGGCCAGCTTGAGCGTGGTGAGCATGGCTCTGGCAGGCCTTGCTCTTCTCTCCAGTCCCTCTGCCTTCCTAAAGACCTTTAGATTCCATTCCTCAAGCTAGCCACTAATGTTTGTTTATCCCTTGTTTGGTCACTTCCTCCTCCTGAGGCTGACTACAGGTCCAGCCATCAAAGTCTCAAAAGTCCAGCAGTCAAAAGCCCCCTTCGACTCACCTAATAATAAACACCTCATCCTAACACAGGATTGCCCCTTTTACCGTTATAATCTGCTATATGCTGATGGGCCATGTCTGTATCCTCTTTATCCAGAAGCAGCCCTTTGTCCCCAGGGACAAATAAATACCCCTCCTCCCTCTCCCATCCCCTTCTCTATCTCTAGTCTTTGTCCTCTGACCTTCTGGGGCAAACAAATCTCCTTTGTGCTGAGAACTTGGTCTTGGGGGTCCTGAGCAGTCTTTTCCTTTCAACAACTGTCTGTAGTTCTACCTCCAAGAGATCAAATGCCCTCTTATGGCCGCTGAAGGTACTGCAATAGCATGGTACATACTCATAGGTGAAACACTCATATACATAAAAAGATAAATTTTTATAAGATGAAAGGGTAACTGGTGAAAAATAAGCATTCTAACGTTAAACTATTTTTTTTCATTTTTGGTTTTTTGTGGGTCTTTTTTTTTTGTTTGTTTGGTTTTTTGTTTGTTTGTTTGGTTGGTTGGTTTGGTTTTTCGAGACAGGGTTTCTCTGTATAGCCCTGGCTGTCCTGGAACTCACTTTGTAGACCAGGCTGGCCTCGAACTCAGAAATCTGCCTGCCTCTGCCTCCCGAGTGCTGGGATTAAAGGCATGCACCACCACGCCCGGCAACATTAAACTCTTGCCTCCACGTGGATCCCATGGGCATGCAAACTTGCACACATGTGTACACATACAAAATTTTTTAAAGATTCAAGTAATATACACGTTTCTATTGAGGAAGTATAGCAGTTTGAATGAGAACAGCCCTCAGAAGTTCATGTAGTTAGATGTTTGGTCCCTGGTTGGTGGAAGTGTTTGGGAAAGGATTAGGGGGCATGGTCTTCTTGGGGAATGCACATCGCTGGAGCTAAGCTTTGAGGTTTCACAAGCTGACATCATTCATAATCTACCTCTCTCTGCCTCATGCCTAGGTAAAAGATGTAAGCTCTCAGCTGCTGCTCCGTGCCATTCCTACCAGCTGCCATGCTCCACACCATGATGGCCAAGGACTCACCCTCTGAAACGGTAATGAACCCCGATACAGTGTCTGCTTTTATAGTTGCTTTGATCATGATGTCTCTTCACAGCCACAGAAAAGTAACTAAGATTGGGGGCGGGGAGGAGGGGAGGAGCCACACAGGAAGGGAGGGAGGAGGGAGAGGAGGGTAAGAGACCCTCTGACACAGAGACTTGTTTTCAATCTACTTGTCTTATTTGGATTAAGGAAATCTTCGTGGTTTCTAGAAAGTATTTAAAAGCTACACGCTGATTAGATGCAGATGTAACAGCATGACAGAGAACCACAAAGGAGCCTGGGAAGGTGTGGGAACTGTGGGGGGAAACAGGACAAGAGTTCCATGAGCGAGGACCTACGGGATGGGATGTTACATGTTTCCATAGCTTAAATGCTGAATCTGACGTCTACTCTACACATGGAGCTAGAGTTCTCAAGACACTGTGGTGCAGACAGGAAGGTCAGTGCAGGAGAACAGGGACCCAGAAACTCTGAGAGCTACTCAGAGCTGCCATCACAAAACCAACCTACAATACAATGAAAGGGGTCTTTTCAAACACTGTGTATCTTCATGTGAATAATAAATAAGTGTGAACACAGACCACACCACAAAATTAACAAAATTAACATGGTATGGACTACAGAGCAAAATGTAGAAAGCAATCTGTAAGCTGCTAGAAGCTAAGATGGAAGACAAGGCACGTTAACAGGGAGGGGCCCCTGGGTAACAGGGAAGACAAGGCACATTAACAGGGGCACCTGGGCACAGCAGCTGTTAGATACAAAACCAAGGGAATCAGCTGGGGGAAAATGACCAAAACCCTGTACTACTCACAGTTTGGAATACTCTCACTAGCCATTAAGAACTCTCCTGAGGTTCTAACACTGCAGAGTATAAGCAGGAAGCAGAGCTGGGACTCGATGGAGGAAAGAGCCAAACCAAGTCCCCTGAGGTTTTCCCTGGCAGTAATGTACCCAGGGCTCAAAACAAAACTGTACTTAACTAAAATCTAAAACTCCTGCTTCACAAAAGTCAAGGTCAACAGAATTAGATAAGCCTCAAATAGGGAGGGCTCTTACCTAAAATGTGCCAAGAACTTTAAAACCCTGAGAACAGAAAACAGACAACCCAATCTTTAAGAGAGCTAAAGGCTTAAGTGAACCTCTCCCTCTCCTCTCCTCCTCCCCCTCCCCCATTTCTCTCTCTCTCTCCTTCCCTCCCTCTCCCTCTCTTTTCAATACCAATACTCTTCAAACTATTCCACAAAACAGAAACAGAAGGAACACTACCCAATTCATTCTATGAAGCCACAGTCACACTGCGTATTCTCCCTTGGAGATGAAACAGTTTCTGTCTAATCAGGAACCTTCACAATTTCCTTTCATAGAGGACTACATATGCGATATTTTTTCTACTTCTGTCATGTTGAATGTTCCAAATAGATTTTAAAAACTGGTTGAGTGTACATTACTTTTTGCTTCGTGTGCCGGGCAGTGGTGGCACACCCTTTAATCCCAGCAATTGGGAGGCAAGGGCAGGCGAATCTCTGAGTTTGAGGCCAGCCTGGTCTACAGAGTGAGTTCCAGGACAGCCAGGACTACACAGAGAAACCCTGTCTCGAAAAACCACAAAAGAAGACGAAGATGAAGACGAAGAAGACGAAGAAGAAATCATGTATATTTAAGAGGCATTTAACTATTATAAATTATTTTGGTGACTTAAAATATGTCAATACTGGGTTGTATGCCTTAAAATAAATTTTATTAGTTCAATTAAGAAAAGAAAAGAAGGGGGGGTGGGTATGGGGGACTTTTGGGATAGCATTGAAAATAAACGAGGAAAATACCTAATAAAAAAATAAAATAAAAAAAAAGAAAAGAAAAGAAAAGAAGAGAAAACCTATGTTTTTAAACGATTAAAACAAAAGCAGGGAGTTAAGATTATATTAACCTGTAAGATGTAAAAACAAGTTCTCTACTCACCCATAGCAAGCCCAATGCTGCTGAAACAAAGAAAGCCAACATAGATTCACTGTGCTCGGAGCACTCACTTCAGGAGGCCCTCGGGTCACAGCAAATGTGTCCTGAAGACAAAGCCCCAGAGACTGTGGTATTCTGCAGGCCAATGGCCTCCTGATGCAGGAAACTGTGCTGTGGGAAACTGTGCACAGCAACACCTTCTACAGACCTGAGCTCCTGAGGGGACTGTAAGACGGGAGACAGACACTCCATCTGGGCTTGGTAAGAAACAGATACAAACTATCACCTCTTTGTACCCTTATACGGTTCTGCAAAAGCTGAAACCATAAACAACATTTTATGTCTAAAATTTGATGATAAGAAAATATGTCTAAGAAATCTATTTACCCATCGTGGAACAGTGACACTGGGCCTTGTGAAAACAAAAGGTACCGTGGGCTGGCAGCCCCTTGAACATTAGTAAACTGCTGCCAGAAATGGACCTTTAATTCTCAAAACTCCACTGTTTTGACATCGTGCAGGTGTTTATCAGTGTCACAGGTTAAAAGTAAGGGCTAGACTGACCCCAGTCACCTCTCCCCTTTGCTGTCTTGGCACCTGCTGACCAGCAAACTGCTGACCTCACAACATCCTAACGGGCTGTAATGATGTCCTCACAACTCACACCGGAGTCACCAATCTTTGTAGTCTGCTGCTGGTGTAGACCATACCTTAGGGTGACTCCTGCAAGGGAGTGCCCAGGACAGTCCGTGCAACCTGAGACACTGCACTAGTCAATCCGCTACCACCTCAAATCACTGCACAGAGGTAGCCATTTGGGTCCTGGAGGAGGCCTTTCTGGTTTACAAACAGCCACTTCACACAATGTAAACAGGAGGAAGCTATCTCTCTGCTACAGCTGCTTACAAGGACCTAAGTCCCTCTAAAACAGCACTTATCAGCCTGTGGGTTGCGACCCTTTTGGAGGTCAAATGGCCCTTTGACAGAGGTCACCTATCAGATATCCTACATATTAGATACACATAATTCATAATAGTAGCAAAATTACAGCTATGAAATAGCAATGAAAGAATTGGTTGGGGGACACTACAAGAAGAGAAACTGTATAAAGCATTAGGAAGGCTAAGAATCACTACTCTAAAGGTACCCTTGTGACTTCACCTAACCCTAATTACCTCCAAAGGGCTATCTCCAACTACTAGTAGTACACAGAGGGCTATAGTTCCAGTATGCATTCTGGAAAGGCACAGACAGCCCATCACCTTCCCCCAGCAATATATACTGACAGCACACCTCTCTGACATAAGGTTAGCTACTTTAACAAGGACAGAGAGTAAGTGGTTAGCAGGGGCCTCACTCCTCAGATGAGTCAGCTATATTCACTATAGCTACACCATAGTGAATTTACTCATGACAGAAAACACACAAGCACGGAGGAGTACAAGTAGGAACACTTATATTTTTTTTTTTCTAAAGAGGTGAACTTGCCTCCCTCAGCACCCAGCATGCAATACAGGGTGTGTACACTGGTGTAAGACAGTGCCCCATCCCCCATGAAAAAAAACGGCTATGCTGTTCGTTTTGCATGCTTTATACCACAGCCCAGTAACCATCTACCACACAGGTGGAAGTGTGGATTTGAGGACCATTGAACACTGAATCTCCCCAATACATCACAATTACGGAAACACCTGTGCACAGTAACTCTGTGTTGAACCACTATGAAATTCAGTGTTCAATCGCCCACAACACTTCTCATGTATATACATGTTCAACTCCAGTATATAAGAAACATACTTTCAGAATGTGTCCATTTCTAAACTTTGCTTCTACGAAATGGGATGGAAGACCTGCATAAAGCATTTTTCAAAGTTCCCTGAAATAAAATATGCCCGTGGCCATGCTGATCAGGGCAGAGCCCCCAAAGCCTGAGAAATAAGGGTTGTAATTATCCTAGCTGCACTGATAGGAATATTTTTAAAGGCCACATTTGGCTGCAGTGAGTACATTTTAGAACAGTTCTTGTTCCGTTACAAAGCAGGAAGCAAACTGTAAGGAGAAGCAAGATGACTTCTCATGCACTCACTCTGTCCTCACCCTACCTAATCCCCGGGATGGAGATTACACTGCAGGCAGGGAAGCAACGCAAACTGATTAACTCAGCTCTTCCTTTCGGCATAAAAAAGGGGGATTGTAGCACAGCTTTTATAATATATTTAGAAATTCTAGAACAAGAGATAAATCCGCTCGCTCGCTCACTCGCTCTCGCTCTCTCTCTCTCTGTCCTTCCTTGAGACAGAGTCTCACCATGTAGCCCTGGAAGGCCTGAGAACCTATGTAGAGCAGGTTGGCTTTAAACTCAGAGATCCACCTTCCTGTCCCTGCCTTCCAAGTGCTGGGATTATGGGATAAACCACAAGCCCAGATCTTTTTCTTAATCAATACTCTAATACTTAGAACAAGATACTTATGTGCATATACTAATATTCTAAATGAAGAATAGGGAAGGAGGGCTCTGGAAAATTCCCATCTCAGTTACTTTGGAAACACAGTATCTGTGGTGGCCCTATAAACAAGACCCACAAGCATCAGCAAGCCAACTGGGGACTGTCAGAGAGAGAACAACAACGATGCGTTTATGAGGTGCTTTGTAACACTAACACATTCACAATTGTTAACACTCTGTCACACTTTCCTGTGAATCTGTATACCACACAAGCAAACAAGCTGTAATACTCAATGACTAATGAACTTTAAAGACAGACATAGTAAGTGCTTGGGGACTCTGTGACCTACTATCTATGCTTACTTTAAAATATATCAAGAAATTTAGATGAATAAGTATGTCCATACCACAATATACTCATTTCTCCATTTTGGAAGCTAATTTTGCCAATTTCTCCATTTTTGGAAGCTATAGCCTTCCTGGTTGACATTTTTACTTCTTTCAATGCAACAAAAACCATGAGTAATAACATACACCTTTAATCCCAGCACTCAGGACGCAGAATCATGTAGATCTTTTCTTAAACTTTTTCTAATTGACTTATGCATGTATGTGTTCTGTTTGCATGTCCACCTGCAAGCCAGAAGATGGTTGTGAGCCACCATGTGGTTACTGGGAACTGAACTCAGGACGTCAGGAAGAACAGCCAGTGTTCTTAACTGCTGAGCCATCTCACCAGTCCCAGTAGATCTCTTTAAGTTTGTGGCTAGCCTTGACTACACAGAATTCCAGGACAATTAGGGATACATAGAGGGACCCTGTCTCAAAACAAAACAAAACCATCAGTTTTTTGAACATACGATGGGAAGGCAGCTAAAACCTCGCACACAGTGACCCTTCTCTCTGGCTACATTCAAGACTCTCCTGATATCTGACATTCAACAGACAGTGGAGGTCCTGGAAAGGATCCAGATGACCTTACCAAGAACTTGAATTTCTTGACTAGATCAAGGAGTATCTGTTTTCAGGTCTGGAGTGTTCTGTCACTGTCTTCAGATGTTCCTTTAGATGCCCCCCCCCCCTTGCTTCAGGCATCCCATTGTATAAGAGCACATCTGAAGGCACTCAACAGGCTTCATCAGGATTTCATTGTTGCTCTCTGCTCATTTTACTTCATCCATTTTCTGCTCCTCAGACTAGATCACTGAAGCCGACCTATCTTCTAGTTCACTGATTCACTTTCTGCCTGTTCAAATCTACTGCTGGCCCCTGGCCGCGAGCGTTTCATTGAAATTACTCAACTTCTCAGCAAGCTTCTGTTTGGTTCTTTGCACCTTCTTCCCCTCCCTCTCCCCCTCCCTCCCTGTCTGTCTCTCTCCTTCTGTGTGAGCTGGTATCTGGACATCAGACTAAGAAAACACATTTTTATCTACTATTAACATCTTCAAGTACTTGTGAAGGTTACGATGAACTGCTGTTTTTAAATGTGAAAGTTTTCATAACAAATTTTATAAAATGGAATGAATCAGCAACGTGGATTGCACAAACAGGCAAGTACTGCAGATAAAGAATGCCCACCCTACATTGTAACTTCCTCTCCACAGACCAGATGCCTACTTCAGGAATCAAAAGGTACAGTGACGCAAGGCTGGAGAGATGCTCAGTGGTTAGAGCATGCTCTGCTCTTGCAGAGAGCTCAGGCCTAGGTCTGGCGTTCTAGGGGATCTGATGCTCTCTTCTGGCCTCTGCAGGTACCAGGTCTGCTTACAATGTTCATACATACGTTCAGGCCAAACACACAGAAAGAATAAAAATAAATAAATCTTTAAAATGCATTGCAATGTAATCAAAATAAAATTGGCCTATCCTTGAGATCTATGTGAATTTTGACAGAGCTCTTATTTTTTACTCACTCTCCATTCACTGTGTGTATACACATCTCTTAAAAGTCGAGGCTTAAGTATTCTTTCAAAACTACAATCTCTTCAAACATATATGAAATCAGTATGAAGAACATGGTAGATACTTTCCTTTCTCCACCAGTCAATTTCATGCTATAGATCTGCGCAAATGTCCTAAAAGAACCGAGAAGCCAGCTTTTTGAAGAAGCCATGTATTTCCTGAGGCATGGCTCCTCTAGCCCCTGTCACAGCATCTCTAGTGGGTGGCAAGGATCAGAGGGTATATTAAGTCACTCTAGCTAACAGGACATGATGGAAGGTCAGAGCCGGTGGGTTCACACGGATGTGTGACCTGGAGCTGAGATGCACTCCGGGAGCTGCAGCTTCAGTTCCCTCAGCTGGGGAATGCCTTCATTGGATGTACTCTCTCAAACTGTTATAAAAATCAGCACACCAAGGGCACTAAAAAAGAAAAATCAGATGCAGTCAAAAAAAAAAAAAAGGGGGGGGGGAGGGGGGTAAGGTGCATGAGACCAGCATGGAGCATGCCCATAATCTCTGCATCTAGGAGGCAGAAGTAAGAGAATCTCAGATTCAAGAACAAAAGAGATAATGTAGGTGGTTCAAGTCCAGCCTGACCCAAGTCTTAAGACAAAAAGCAATGGGCTGGTGGTGGGGTGCTCACTCAACAGTGTGAGGGACCGGGCTCAGTCCTAGAAGCTCCTTCCCCAAAGGAAATAAACAAATGGACTCTATCCATAAAACGTAGAGACATGAGATTTTAGTACATATATACCCTATGCCTCATACCACTCTCTAGGCTTTTGGTCAGACAAGCTTCTCTCAGCCATGAGTGACAGTCGAGATGGGGACCTATAACTGGTCACTGCTGACATTCAGTGTCTGATGAACATCTGGCCCCAAGTGGGACTTCTATGCCAACCCAACTGAAGCCCAGGGAACACAGACATGATGGGGCAAAGATGGTGGAAACCAAAGTACAGGGAGAAACTCAGTGCACACTCTTCTGGATATGGTGTGCCCACTGCAATCCTCAACAGATAGCAGCTGTGACCACACACACACACACACACACACACACCAAAACACTCAGCTGCTGGGGGAGGAAGGGAGGGAGAAACGGAGGGAGGGGAAAGAAGGGAGGGACTAGTTGAAATGAAAAATGGGGTTGGCAGGATTGGAGTGGAATGAGAGAGGCTAGGAGAGGTGAACGTAATCAGACTGAATACAATGGATAGTATGATATTTAAATATATACACAATATACAGAGGTACAGTGACTGACTAATTCCTGAACAGAAACAATGGACCACAAAGAATTCTATGGATCGAAACCATTCTTAAAAAAACAAAAAAAAAAAATTAAAAAAATTTTTTAAAAAATGGAATCAAGATATTTTTCAGCTGAACAAAATTTAAGACTTTACACAGAGGTCTTCTAGGAGCAACACAAAAAACTGTTTTGGTCAAAGAGAAACATAACAGATAAAATGTTTAGAACTGAAAACAGAGGCATCTCCATTTTTACAGGAAAAGCTGGTAGGTGATATCTAAAATAGTAAAAAGTGTGCCGTATTTAGAAAAATTAAAAGTATGATCACATACAAAGACCGTAAAGGAAGCCAGACACAGTGAGGGACACAACAGAAGAACACCTCTCAAAAGCTTGCAGTATTATTAACTTAAAAGAAAAAGGAGCGGAGAGTCGGTGTATATAATCAAAACCATGACATGAAACTGCCAAATATTAAATAAAAGATGTTTCAAAGCAGTGCATATTACTTGGATAAAATTAAAACCACTTTTGTGCAAAAGGAATCTCCTAGGATTAAAACATTCAATCAAGAACAAACGGTGAACAAAAGAATAGGGATCTTTAAGTTGAAAGTTCCATAAACAAGTGGAGGGCAGCCCTCACCTCCCTGCCAGCCCAGGCCTACAGCTCCACAGTTCACTTGTGCTAAAGCCTTTGTCAACAGCTGTCTGCTGACACCAAACTTATCTCATTTGTATTGTAAAAGTCATATTCAGTAATAAATCCTCCGTATTTCCTTTTTAAAGGTTCTACAGAACAGCAAAATCCAGTAGTAGGTTCACTGGTAAGACACACTACAAAATTTGTTTGTTTTAAAATTAACCTATTGAAAAGAACCACACACAATATGTATGCATGCGTATGGTTACATATATATAGTGTGCACTGTGATGAGTTATTTTCTAACAATCTCTGAAAAGACATGCATACTAAAAACAGTTTAAGCAAAACTCCACCCTTAAAATGAATGTCCTTCTGCCTATCTAAGGTTCTATAAACTCAAGTACAAAAATACAGAGAATTGCAAAAGCCACTCCCTCACTCCCACTTTTCCAAGCACAGTGGATAAAAGCCTGAAGAACTTCAAGCCTGCGCCCACAGCTAAACCATCATGGTGAAGATTACATTTAAGTTTCAGATTAGACAGTTTTGATGACTGTTACACGTTTCCCCTGCCTGCCAGCTCTAACAGAACTAGATCTACTCATGAAAAGCTTTCCCTCAGCACCAAACAGTTTCATTCACTATCAGCTTACAGCTAATGCCAGAACAGGGCTCAGCAGTCTTGGGTTTTTTGTTTGTTTATTTGTTTGTTTCATTTATTTTAAATAACTCTTAAAGGAAGAAAGATTTGTCTGATCTGAAGAGAAATCAGCATATTAGACCACTCTTACGCATTCACTTTCTTTTATATTTATTTTCAAAATAAATTTATTTATTTTCAAATCCATTATTTTTATAAAAGCAACTTTATATTAGAGATTTACATGCTCTCCCATAACAGGCTTCAATGACAAAGAAAATACTTAAATAATGTCGTATCCTTGAAAATTATACAAACTTGACCTAGAATGGAAAACCAGCTGACACAGACTGCAGAGAGTAAGGTAAATTTAAGAAAATAAAAATGCAAATACACATTTTAGTAGTCTCTTGAATTTATTAACCTAAAAGGTTTAATTTCCATTTTCCTGCCTCAGCTTTATTTATAAAATGTCGTGCCCTATAAATATGCTGTTATTTTCTATAGTCAAGCACCCTCTTAACAAATCTTCTCATTAATATGTAAATTTAAAGTCAATCGGTCTTCTCTCTGACAGCCCCATGAATTCCTAGTACACTGTATAATCGGCTTTGACTTGGCATCCACTATTTATCATCAAAGATGTCAGTTAGAAAAATTATGGAAAATGCACTGCAATTGATACAACTGCAATCTACTTTGTCAACACTTAATTGTTCCTCAAATCGTACATTTACATATAAACAGCCTAAATACTCATCTATAATGATGCAAATAAACTAAATTAAAAATCTCTTCTGGCCTCGAAGAAGCTTATTTCTATATGATGTGTTCATTTGAGAACAGACTGACAAAAATATGCACATCAGCTCACCTCAAAAACTATTTCTAATAATTTTGAATTCCTAAAAGCTAACATTTACTACCCTTCAAGAATATTAATGGAAATGTTCTTAGGAATTCAAAAAAATAAATAAATAAATAAGATGATAGCTCAGCAATAACAGCACTTACTACAGCAACACGAAGCCCTGAGTTTGAATCTCCCTAGGCATGAAAAAGCCTGTGGAGGACCCTCAGTGCTGGCTGGCTACCAGCAGGGCTCCAGTTCAGGGAGAGAGTCTATCTCAGTGAAACGAGGCGGCCACCCACAGAACAGGAACCTCAAGTGTTTCTCTGGCTTACATCCTTACACACGCAAATTCAAAGAGACTTCTCTCTCTCCGGAAGGAATATTTAATTACGGCTATATTATTGAGCGCTATAGATCAGGGTCACTGAGCTTACCTCTGATAGGAAACCAATAAGCAAATACAAACAATAGGTGACATCATAAAAGGAAAGGATGAAAGCCTTTACAATCTAGTAACTGACTCTTGGGCTACCTTTTCTAGACAGTACTGGCTTAGATGAACTGCTAAAATCTCTATGCCTCGGTATCTTTATCTGTAAACAGATATGAAAATTCTGACTGCCCAGCATGGTGGTTCGAGTGAGGACAGCCCCCATAAACTCCTATGATTGAATGCTTGATCCCCAGCTGGTGGAACTGTTTGGGAAGGATGAGGAGGGTAACTTTACTGAAGGATTTAAGGCACTGTAGGAAGGCTTTGAATTACCAAAAATAAGCCTAGACCATTCCTGTTAGCTCTTCCTGTCACATGGCTGTGCCTCAAGATGTGAGCTCTCAGCTACTGCTCCAGAGCCAAGCCTGCCTGCCTGCTGCCATGCCCTGATCATGATGGCCATGGACCCTAGCTCTCTGAAACTATAAGCCCACAATAAAATTTCTTCTATAAGTTGCTTCAGTCAGGTCTGTGACAGCAATAGACTACTCTCTAGTACCAACTTCTCCCTTAGTCACCTTTCTCTTGCTGTGATAAGATACCAACAAAGACTATCTACTACACAAGTACATCAAAATGATCAATTAGAATATCATTTTTCCCATTTAATACAAGAAAGGGAAATCAAAATACCTAAATTTGATACGATACGAAAATTTCTATTTTAAATAACTTCTAAGTTGAGATGTTAACTTGGTCACACTGCTTTCCCATTGGCACATCCTTCTTTAGGTAAAACGCCCTTGATTTATGTATGGCAGGCTGGTATTTGCATAGCACTTATAGGAGGGATTTCTGCCTATGACTGCAGTTAAGGAAGTACTCCAACATTCTTTTCCCCACTGATCCCAGGAAGGCTGGACAGTCCTCAGTCCTCTGTTCCACTGGGTCATAGCCACTATGTCTATTGTGATAACCTTAGCTATAATAAAAACTTTACTATAAACATTTAAAACAATTTCTGAAACAGAAAGCAGATACAGATCTTAACATGTCTCTGTTCCTTTCAACTGCAGTTAAACTGTGTTCAGTCTTATAAAATATTATCTTTCCTTATTCTTACTAATGTGTGTAAGTATATGCCTAAGTGGATATGTGCACATGAGTACAGGCTCCTGCACTGAATCCACTAGGAGCTGGAGTTCCAGGCAGCTGTGAACCACCAAGCATGCGAGGAATGAAACTCCCCATTTTGGGGTCCTCCTCAAAACACTACACTTAACCACTGAGCCATTTCTCCAGATCCCAGTCAAAGGCAGTCCTAAAGAGATAAAGTAGCATGAAGACATCAGAGAGTCCCCGGGAGTACGGATATCTCAGCTTCTTGCTCTAAGTATCTGCAGCAATCGGAACCAAGAAAGACTCAGGTAAGTTTAAAAATGGAGTGTGCTGTGTGGGCATGACCCAAGTGCTGGCACAGTCAAAGCATAGTTTTACCTAGTGTGTGTATACACAGAGCTTGTTGTGGTTGCTAGCTCTGAAAATACAAGTACTGATTATATCTTTCTCTCTCAAGGGTTCTTTATAGAATATTAAGAAAACATACAGAACAATCCTAATACTCAGGATATGTTGGGCTAAACAAGATGCTCAAATAGAACCTAATCAAAAAGCCTTTTTTTCCATAGATTGAGGTCAATTTACAGCATCTTACATTAAGAAATAAAGTGAAATGTTTATCCATAGTAAAAATTTAACTCCTAGCATAACTGAAATTAAATGGTTACCAACAACCACTCTCAAGGGTCAACAAGATTATTTTTTTAAAATTACTTTTTATTTTACATATTATAAGTACTTCTGTAACTTTAAAAAAGGAATATGATTTAAATTAATGAAAATTTACAAATCTGATCTAAAATTTTGTCTCCAAGGAAATCATATGCAAGCTGCACTGAGAAGTCCAAACACATATAGTCAAACCCTCAGCTCAGGTTTCTGGCTCCTCAGCCACCCACACTCCGCCCACAAAGAATCCGCCCACACACTCTGCCCGCCCATACTCCACCCCCCACCACACTACAGACACTCTCTCTCTCTCTCTCTCTCTCTCTCTCACCCACCCACCCACACACACACACACACACACACACACCCTGCCCACCCACACTCCACTCACACATGTTCAGGCCCCACATTCTGCCCCCACAAACAAACCCCTAGTGGTAGATACTACAGCATCCCAAGACAGCAGCACACCTGAAAAGCACTGCACAAGTGTGGAAACCACAGGGTCTACAATGATGCCACAGTCAGATGAATGTGTGACAAAGAAATAAGCAACAGTCCAATTCTAATATGCTAGGACAGTGACCTTATTACCTCTTCACAGTAACTAAAGTCCATGGGATGAACATGCAAAAGCAAAGCAAGAAAGAGCGCAGCCTCTCCTCCCTAAATAGCTATAAAACGGACAAATACACATGTAAGAGTAGGATTTAACCTAGCTTTGATTTTTGTATATGGTTTTGCTTATTTCATCTAAAATAAGATGAAATAAAACTCGAGAGAAAAATGAGCTACAAAACTTTAGTTTTAATAAATAATACACATTTTTAGAAGATACAGTGTGCTTAGCACCAGGTTCTATCCACTGACAAGGCAACAACCATTTCCATACAGGTGCTAGGCTGTTTTGAGAATAAAATGAAAACAAAATAAAAATTTCAAGTGTTAATTGACAGTGGTTAAAAAAGAAAATATGAACTAGGGCTGGAGAGATGGCTCAGCGGTTAAGAGCACTGACTGCTCTTCCAGAAGTCCTGAGTTCAAATCCCAGCAACCACATGGTGGCTCACAACCATCTGTAATGGGATCTGACTCCCTCTTCTGGTGTGTCTGAAGACAGCTACAGTGTACTCATATACATAAAATAAATAAATAATTCTTAAAAAAAAAAACCCATGAACTATGTTTATACATATGGGAACGTCATTTAGTAAAACAGTCTTCAAACTGAACTCTAGTCAATAATAAATCAAATTAATTTTCACTAATAGTAACACTTTTTAGGTTTAAGTCATATGTAGCATAATGAATTTTTACATATTGGAGAAAAATGCAACCACTTTACTCACAATGAAGTTCAGGAGCCCCACAAAGAGAAACCTTGAAACTTAAAGCACAGAAGGGCTGAGAGGACTCAGTTCAGTGGGAGACTCATCTTCAGCACACATAAGCCCTAGCTTTGAGAACAACACTCCAGAAAGGAATCAGAAAAACAAACAAACTGAGACATTGTGTTCGGGAGGCAAATATATAAGAAAATGGTTTAATCTCTTTATACTAAAACACAAGTCAATGTAGAAAAATGTACGCAATACTTTTTGATTATTTGTAAGCTTGACATGTCACTTAAAATATCTATGAGAAGATACCCACTTTGTGAAATTTTATTTACATTTTCCTCTCAGATTAATAACTTTTAATTTTATTTTTTTATTTTTTTATTTTTTTGGTTTTCGAGACAGGGTTTCTCTGTATAGCCCTGGCTGTCCTGGAACTCACTTTGTAGACCAGGCTGGCCTCGAACTCAGAAATCCGCCTGTCTCTGCCTCCTGAGTGCTGGATTAAAGGCGTGCGCCACCACGCCCAGCAGTAACTTAATTTTAAAAAGCAAGATGTTCTAAATACTGTATAATTATATATATAATACTGTTAGTGGAGCTCACAACTGATTTTCCAAGTTTGTAATATTGGGGCTGGAGAGATAGCTCATTATCGGTTAAGAGTGCTTGCAGATGATCCAGAGGACCTGAGTTCAATTCCCAGTTCTGACCTACTCAGGAACTGGAACATGTGGAATACATGCATGCATGCCTGACCTCTCTCTCTCTCTCTCTCTCTCTCTCTCTCTCTCTCTCTCACACACACACACACACTGTGAAAACACATGCACTCAAACACATGCATGCACACAAAAATACATTTATGCACACACATGCACACAAGCAAGAACATGGAAACATACATATATAGGCACATATATGCACACGTACATGTGAAAAACATGTGCACACATTTGTGGAAACATATACATGTACATGAACACAAACATACCTGTACACATACACACATGTACACATATATGCACACTTACACATGCATGCCTGTACACGTACATGCAAACATGTACACATACACAGAAATAATAAATATTGCATTAAAAAGTCAAAAGATAATTGTACTACTATAGTACTGCTTAAGATTCCTTATACAAGTTAAAATTTACATTTGATTTTTGTATAGAAACAAGTGAGTGAGTTCTATTACAAACTATACAATTAAAGTTTCTAAGTTTTATTGTAAAGAATATGATAAATTGCTAATAACAGCCTGCCAACAAAAATTAATTCACTTTATAGGACATTTTAACTATTGATTTCACACACTTCAATTAAAATAAAAATAAAAATTTCAAATAAAAAAAAGCATTTTAAAAGTATAAAACTGGGGGAAAGAAGTTTAAAAGTTCAACAGTAGTTTATTTATAAAAAGTCTAGAAATGAGCCTCCACCCTAAGCATAAATCCATGGCAGAGATTCACTTACCTACTTTTGCAAATTAGTCCCTAAGATAAATAGTGCTCAAAACTGCAAACTCAACGACAAGTAACAACAGCAACAATAAAAGCCCAGGGCTGGATAACGTCATGTGAGCCTGTGTGTCCTAACAGGGGTCTCTTGCCAGATATCATATGAAAGGTTATATAGTACATATTTAAACAGGAATCATTCACTGTCAAAACACTTGTCAATCACAAAAATGAGTTCCCAGTAAAATGCGGATTTCCGATTCATTACTGCTTGCTGTGCATTTTGTAAAAGTTACCCACACCCTTAGTCCACTTCACAAACAGGAAAGCAAAGAGCACTCACCTCTCTCCAAGGACTGACAAACTGGGTCCGAGCGTATCTTGTTAGCATATGGATTATGACCACCTGCCCCCACTCTTCAACATCAACCAGCAGGTTACAAAGCTTGCGGTAATTCCTGTGAATCAGATCGATTCTATCCGGGCACACTTCTTCAAAGGCCATCACCACACTGCCAGCCACCAGCTAAGAAGAAAGAAATAGTAACTCATTAAAATACACTCTGTCTTCACCTAACCTAAGATCAGTCAGTTAAAATGAGTGATACAAAGTATCACTTCCTCGAGGAGTACTACCAAGTGAAGTAATTAGTAGAGAAAACTAACCTCTTATTTTAGTCCTTAAATTCTAATATATTGTATGATGAATTAAATATTAGTTATTCAGTTTTCTTTTTAAAACAAGCTTAAGCTTTAATGTAAAGATGCTTTCTTAGTAGTAATGGCATTCAGAAAAAGATTCAAGGCAACCATAGAGATGCACTGCCAACTTAAACTGAACTGGTCGTGACGCAACAATGGGCTTACATTACAAAGAACTCGGGGTATTTTCAATGCAAGCACACTTTAAAATCATACACATTTTAACCCATGTGTATCTAACAATATAATTTATTTTCAAAGAAAATACAGTGACTGAAATGTTAGTATATCATGCATAAAAATGAGAATGCCCTGTTCCAGGACAGCCAGGGCTATACAGAGAAACCCTGTCTCGAAAACCAAAAGGTGGCAGCTTTCCCCTAGACCAATTAATGAAATCACAAATGTTGACTTTTGAATTGTCATGCTCTTACAACTCTTGGGTAAAACTAAGATTCCTTTAGTATAAAGATACAAGGCAAGCAGAATATTGAATATACAAATTCTTCTATATGTGTACCATAGGTATATATACAGTTATCCAACAGCATAATATGGTTTTGAAAAAAATTATTATCATATTCTTTCTAAACACTGGGGATTTTCCTTTTAGTATCTAAAATTTCCCCAATGACTAAAAAATAAGCAATTAAATAGAAAAATATAACTTATTGAAATGGTACTTTTTGAAAAATATTAGCTACAATGATATTCATATTTTGAGTGTTTGTCCCTCTACTTGGTTGCCATTTAGTTTATTAATATGCAACCAACAACACAATTGAAAGAAAACAGCTCAGAATATAGACTTGCTATTATGCTAAACAAGTTTCAAGTCCTGTGGGGATTTTATGAATTACCAATCAGTATAAACGTGAAGCCGCATTTATTGACTCCAGCCCTACCCATGTCCTGGTGCCTGCTGGTCCCAGCATGTATGCACCTCAATCGAAAAAGCAAAGAATTGATTATTTGTGTGAGCTAAATAAAAATGCATTATATGTCTAACTTCCTATTTGCTGCTGATATGGAAAGCATGTTAAATGAGTGTTTGCAACTCCACATGTTGATGTCTTCTGCATGAATTACTCTTCAAATACAGGCACAGCAACTTACAACTGTGGTCATATGAGATTAAAATTAACAATTTAAAAGTCTCTTAAGATAACCAAGTTTAGAACATAAAACCGTAGAATTCACTCCTACTTATGAGTCATAAACATCAATATGTTTTATATACAAATCAATTACTATCATAAATAATAACTGGTAAAGAATGTTAAATTTTAAAAAGAGGTATATCTTAGAATAATCGGTAGGACTGAGCTCATTTTAAGTTTTAAATAGTTTTCATTTTTTAAATGCTATCTAAAATCAATGTTTTTTTTTAACCCAGAATGTATTTTCTTTCAAATGGTTAGATATCAAACAATGGAATGGAGCATCAGTTGCTGCAGGATATTAAGTTTATCAAGTCACAGCAATAAGCTCGCAACTGTAGGGCCCTAGCACACTGTGAAGCCCCACAGCGCCCAGGAAGGAAAGAGCGTCATCACTCCAGTACAAATAAGGGTTCAGGAAGCACCTGAAAACCAGCACTGTCACCGACAGCACTGCCCATTTCAGAAACGTACTTCCCTGAATCGTTTGTTTGTTTTAAACAATCTGAGCTTTTGATAAACACAAGCAGAAGTATTGATCACCTGGGCCTATTAAATGTTCAATATCCATAAAACATTCAGAATTAAAATAAAATGATCTACTTAGATTTCAAAACCAAAAATATTGGCTTCCAAAAAACAAACAGTTAATTCCCATCTCACCGTGTCACCAGCAGCTCGTCACGGAGTGGGAATAAATCATTCCAACAAAGCTGCAACGAGCTCGTCAGATTCAAATGCAGCTTTCCATTTATGTATTTTTTATATTAAAGCAATAAACGTGGTTCATTTATCTCCCCTTGGTTGCCACGTTTTTCTGTGCTGTTGCTATGAACTTCAGCCATTAGCTGTGCTCCAAGGTAAACTACATGAGCCATCAACAAAAGTGACACCCCATCTATGGAGTTCATATTTTCTCTAGATTATCTATGCTCGTTGACAAGCTGGTAATGAAAAAAATCACACTAAGCAAATGGTTCCTCTAATAACAATAAATTTTCTATAAAATTATGAAGGGTACAAAACGTTTCCTTGCATCTATTTTGTCATGAATTCTAATGAACATTACAAAAATCTGAGTGCTGGGTCATCACAAGAAGTGTATCACAGTTTGATTGATAAGATGGTATAAGTTAGCCAATCCTGCCAAGATTTTCTTCCCTTAAATTAATGGCTATCCAACCTGGCCTAATCATACAGCCCAAATGATATTCCCCTTCTTATTTCAATTTTCTTGAGGCATGGAAAATAGGAAAGATCAGTCATTTATCTTCTAATAGCTGGATAATAGATCCATCACAATAAAACATCTGCACAAACTCGGGGGTGGGCTTTCTTCTTTTCCTCAGAACAGTGAAGCTTTTACCAGCATTAAATCAATAACTTGGAAAATGGTATCTTGCCCCTACAGTTTAGTTATGAGCTATCAGCCTATTCATTAAACAGAGTTCTGTACCTAAAGTCAAGGAAACTTTGAGTCATCAAAAATCAATAAACAACTCTGCTTTTTTGGAAAGCATTAATGTCATTTATCTTCCTGAGAAATGGAAATGCTTTTGATAAGTTTTCTTTAAAATTCACTTGAAAAAAAATGAGTAACTCCTTGCCTTCAAGGCATTCTAAAATCCGGTTCTGTGTTTTCAATGCTTGGCAAATATGAATTTCTTTATTTCAAAGAAAAATAAGCAAGTGTTATAGATTTAAGAATGTATCTGTAGCAACACACCTGGACAGCTTTGTGGTAAAGTAGACGATGCAAACACAGTCACAGTAGTACGAAGCCAGAAAGAGCCAACAAAAGTTACAGTAAGAGACTCTGTAACCACTCACTGGATATGTTGCCTATCTGGACTAACAGATAGGCAACACGTTCCTCCTTTCTATCCCGACTGCAGATGTAAGCTTTCTAAACGTCTCTGTAAACACCAAGATGCCTTCAAAGGATCACAACCTAAACGACACTACCGTGTGTGTCCAGCCATTACCAAAACTGTGTGTCTGGATCCAAAGTGGTTTCTTTTTTAAAAGCCACCCACTTGTCTCTTTGCAGCCATAGTCCTCTCACACACAAAAGGCCTTGGAGAACCCATTTTTAAAAAACCTTCCATAGGCTAAGAAAAGCAAAAGAACATATGTCCCCAAATCAATGGAGATATCAAGTGATATCTTATTTAAGCTCAGTTGTAACATAAAAACAATCATTATAATGATCACCATACTGTACTAGTGAATAAACTCAAAATGCAGAAATGATTAGATTGGTTCATTTGATTGGGAAATTTTTTAATTCATGTGGTTTGCCATTCCTTGTTAATTTATTAAAAATTATTTTTTCAGAATTTCACACACACGCTCTGTGCTCTGTCACTGCACGTTCACTGTCTTCTCTTACATTCCTCCACTGAAGCCCTTCTTCCCAGAAATCTACCCTCATATTTCATGAGGATTTTTTTATTCTTAATTTTAGATGTCAATGTAAACATTAAAATATGGGGAAGAACGTACCCATCTTCTCTCAATAGAGATCACACACAACCAAAAAAACAAGTTAATAAGTATCTGTGTTGATATTAAAATATATTTGTAATCTTTCCATAGTTGATTATAATTATACAAAAGAGGAATAACCAAAGAACATTCTTAAAAGTCTACTTAAATACGAGTTAGGCAAATTAATGGTACACAGGCAAAAAATACTAACAATCAGGCTGAGGATTTAGCTCACTCAGTAAGATGCTTGCCTTGTAAGAATGAGGACCTGGATTCAATCTCCAAAACTGCCATAAAAATAGCCATGCACAATAGCACAGGGCTATGATCACAGGGATGGGGACAAGAGCCATGCACGGAGGAGGTAGACACAGGGAACTGACCCCCACAGTGACCTCTGACCTCTCCCCTTGTGCTCTGACACATGGTACAAATGCACACACATTATGGTGTGTAGATTTTTTTTTTTTAAAGAGTGAGTAGAAATAACCCTCCTAGAACTCCTAGAAACTATAATGTAATGGGGGAAAGGGGACAGGGGGACAGACCTGCTACAAGATGTATCTCGGGACATTATGCGGACATAGGCTCCTCTCCACCAAAAGCCATCAAATCCAACAACATCAAAATGCAAAGCCTTCTACTCTGCAGAGAAGGTGCTGCTGCACCAGACGCCTACAAGCTACCTCAACAAACTACTAGCCCACCCAAAGGCACATGGATACAATTAACCCGTAAGTACTGAAAAAAAGGGCAAAAACCAAAGCAACTGAACTGTTAAGTCATTCTCAGTAAAACTGAAGAGGAAGGAAAAGGAAATCAAGACACAGCACTCTGAGATGAATTAAATGCCCTCCAAGAAGCATGAGAAGATATGAAAGAGTAGCATGAATCAACATTCAAAAACAGAACACAAATTACCAAAAGGAACCAAGTCACAGTTAAGTAAACTTGGGAAGACTGAACAGGACTAGTCAGCCATGAAGGCAAAAGATCTGCAGGACAAAACCACCCAACAGGATTTTGACAAACATCACTTAAGAAGAGCAGGAGAACAAATGAGAGAGAGAGAGAGAGAGAGAGAGAGAGAGAGAGAGAGAGAGAGAGAGAGAGAGAGAGACGACAAAGTTAACAAAGACAGAGTTTTAACATAAGGCAGGCAAGGAAGCACCTTCTACATACAGATTCCTGAAGGAGAAAATGACAACTACTACAATTAAAATTATAATCTCGAAGGAAAACATCCTGCTAGAAATAAGCTGTGTCTATACATGCTCACTAGCACCCTGGGAACCTACATTCACATCACATAACCCTGAAGCATCTTGTAAAGTTGTCATAGTTCAACACTAAAGAGAAAATCTTCAGGCCAGCCTGGTATTTAATGTGGAGATAGTAGAGTCACTTCATGTAGAGCAGTGCTTCTCACCCTTCCTAATGCTGCAACTTTAACAGTTTCTCATGCTGTGCTGGCCCCCAACCATTAAGTCTTCATTGCTACTTCATAACTGTTAATTTTGCTACTGCTATAATCATAATATAAGTATCTGCTATGCACACTATCGTGAGCTACTGGTCAATCATTACACAAGACAGATTCAATGCTAACAGTGTAGAAATGACACTATCTTCAGGTATTGTATATTTTATTAGAAAAAATAAAAATAGGGAAAACAATATAAATAACATAATATAAAATATATATCATTAAATATATAAAATATTATATTAAAAAAAGCAATTTGTATTTACTGTCACTACTGAAGAAATAGGACTAAATATAAAACAGCATCAATCCAATACCTAATCCAGAGGTAAGCCCCTCTTCTGGTAGCCCACAGAGAGATATGGAAACTCTCATTCTTTACATCCTGGGCTGAGCACTAAAGTAAACCACTGGAGTTAAGGGAACACGTCTGCTACTGTTGGAAGGGAAGAGCTAGAAAGAACTGCATTGTTTACTGTAACTAGAGATAGTCGTAGTTTTATATAGAAAGAAAATAGACATATATGTATTTAATTTTTTTAAGTAAACACACTTTATAGTACTTTAAGAGAAATGACTGCATTGTAACAGATGTCCCAAAACCCATAAAGATCTCCCTGTGAACAGTGGATTTGGAAAGAAAGTCATCCCCACCAAAACAATCAGTATCAGATACTAAGAACTGGCCATCAAACAAACATCAAACACCTACTAAAGTTACCTAGTCAGGGTTTTCCTTATTTTGGAAATAAACAGTCAGGAATCAATAGCTGGCAATCGAATTCACAAGAAAGTGTGCCCACTACACTCTTTCTGACCCATCTACTTTTCAGTTAGAATATTTTTAACACCTTATGCTGTGGAGTCAGCTGAAGACTTTGTATATATAATAGCTATTTCAACTCAAAATAACTTCATGAAATAGAAACCCGTAAAAGACATAGTGGAACATAAAACAAACTCAATGCTAATAGCTGAGGCTGTAGCTTAGATGATGATAAGATGCAGACACATGATGATAAGACACAGCCTGGCCAGCATGGTGTGACCCCAGCCTGGCCAGCATGGTGTGACCCCAGCCTGGCCAGCATGGTGTGACCCCAGCCTGGCCAGCACGGTGTGACCCCAGCATGGCCAGCATGGTGTGACCCCA
Organism: Mus caroli; assembly: GCF_978045245.1. Classification (NCBI taxonomy): domain Eukaryota; kingdom Metazoa; phylum Chordata; class Mammalia; order Rodentia; family Muridae; genus Mus; species Mus caroli. Next base: position 26,972,009 of record NW_028227270.1, read on the forward strand.
GCCTGGCCAGCATGGTGTGACCCCAGCATGGCCAGCATGGTGTAACCCCAGCACTTGGGAGATCAAGGGAGGAGAATCACAAGTTCAAGACAGAAGGGCTGCAGCAAATTCAAAGCTAACCTGGTCTCCAGAGCAACCCAGACGCCAACAACAACAAAAAAAAAAAAAAAAAAAAAAAAAACCCAGGGAGAGGGAGCAGATGCACTCTCTGGACCAATAAATGTGCACTTGCCGGCTTCTCTTTTAGGGGAGCCTCCAAACTGTAATCCTTTTCTTTTCATCGTTGTTGTTGTTGTTGTTGCTGTTGTTGTTGGTCCAAGACAAGACCTCACTGCGTAGCCCTGGCTGTCCTGGAACTCCCTCTGTAGACCAGGCTGGCCTCACACTCAGAGATCTGCCTGCCTCTGCCTCCCTGGTGCTGGGATTAAAGGCGTGTATCACAACACCAGCTGCCTCCAAATTTCTTTTAAGTTTATGATGGAGCAGAAATAATGGTAAACTACATGTAAACTAAGGAACTGTCCTTCTAAGTCTCACTATGCTCCAGGACTTAGCAAATATCCTATGGACTAAAGAAAACAGGTACTTTTAAAACTACAGTTAAGTTATCCGAGGACTGACAACAGGCCTTAGATTTGGATCCCTGAAGCAGACAACATGTTTGCCATATAACACACAAAAAGGAGTATGGTCTCTCAGTTCACTTACTATGCATACAAGAAACACAATGAAGAGTCCTAAGACACTCTACCCTGAAGAAGTTTTAGATGGCTTAGGACTGGAATCCAATAATTGCTATGCATGACTATGACAGCATAATGATACTATCAAGATAAGCAGTAAAGAAAATAAAGGATATGAAGTATTTAGTAAAATACTCATTTAGTGCTAACAACAACAAAGGGATAATGACAAAACACAAGACAGAAAACAAGGAAAACAGGAGCTAGGAACTCAGCTGATTCAAGTAGCACAGCACTAAGCCTAAGTGACCCCACTGTCCCAGTCAGAAGGCAGTGACTGTAGGGGTCAATTAGAAGGCAGAAGGCAGCTATACTCTACCTACAGAAGGCAACTAGGTTAAAAAGTACAATTTGAATATGGAAGTTTGGAAAATGAAAGTGTGAAAAACATCTTGATTTAGAATGACTGTACACCAAACAAGAGACATTATTACTAAATATAAAAAGACATTGTATTAAGAACAAAAGGCAAAGTTATTATAAACATACATATCAACATTAGAACTCCTAAGTAGGCTAAGCAAGCACTGACAGAACTGAAGAGAAACTCAAACACCCCACCTTTCAGTACAAACAGCAAGCATGGGCCAGCAGACAGCTCAGTGGGTAAAGGTGCTTACCACTAAGCCTAATGACCATGACCTCAGTTCTAAGCCCAGAACCCACATGATGGGAAAAGGGAACCAAATTTGTAAGTATTCCTATGACCACACACATGGCATGGCAGGTATGCCCACACATATAGATAGATAGATAGATAGATAGATAGATAGATAGATAGACAGATAGACAGACAGATACATACATACATACATACATACGCACTCATACAAAATAAATATAATCCTTTCAAAAAGCCACAACAGCAACAAAGAAATACAGTTTGAACAACACGGACCTACTAGACATCTATGAAACACTCTACCTAACAAAACAAGAACACATTCTACTCAACTGAATGCTGCACATTGTCAAGGACAGAGCATGTGTCAATCCATAAACTAACGAAGCCAGTGACATAGAGACCTTCTGGGTGGCAATAGTCATGATCCCCAGCATGACTTATGAACACTTCCTAAGCAGTTTTGAGTTGTAAAAGTAGAAGCCATATCTCAGACACCAGCAGACTGCCTCCCAATCACTGGTGTTCACAAACACCTGGGCCACTGTTGTCCTTAATCTCGTTACCTTGCCGATGCACACACAAACTGAGCGTGGAAGAGATTAGAGCTGTATCTCTTAGAAGAAAAAAAAAATGAGCCTTCTTCAAGTATGAGATTTTTTTAGGGAAGAATCATTTTAAGTAATGTTTTAGTATGTCTAGAAATTCTCCAGAAGCTGAACATGACAGAGGAGACCTGTAATGCCAGCCGGTGAGATGCTGCGGTCACACTGCTATAAGGTAGAGATAGGCCTGGGCTACATGAGACCCTGTCCCAAAACCCAAAGAACCAACAAACTATAGCAAAGACAAACGAAGAAAGAACATTCTTTTTATATCTCTGTTTTACAGTATATCTTTAATACTTGCTTTGGTTTAGTTTGGATTTGTTGTTGTTATTTTGTTTCAAGACAGGGTCTCACTTGGTAGCTCTGGCCAACTTGGAACTCACTATGTACACCAGGTTGGCTTCAAACTCACAGAGGATCTCCTGCCTCTCTCTCCTAAGTGTTGGGATCAAAGAAGTGAGCCAATATGCCCAGTTTTAACACTTTAGACATGAGCTTCACTAATAATTACACCACTATGGAATCAATAAAAATGATCCAAGCAAATCTACCCAGGTAAATCACAGTAAAATCAAACCCAATTTCAGCGGCATTGAAAGTCAGCGCTCACCGTGCTCTTATCTTTCAGAAGCTTCTCGATGACTTCAATTAACATCTCCTTCTGCTCTGGATCAAGACTAAAATGTAAATGAATAAATAAAGAATTAGTACATAAATAAATAAATAGCAAACAAGTCCCATGTATTTACTGCCCTTAACTATCATTCAGTGGCACTTGTAACTTCAAGAGAGCTGAGGTGTTCTGAGAGAATTGGAGGGATCCTCTCTAACACTGTTACCTTAGCTAAACCACATGTCCGTCACTTCCCAAGCCAGCCAGAGAACTTAAGGAGTAGATGAAAGCACCTGATTGGAAAGCCTTTTTTATCTCCGGGGGCGGGGGGTGAAGAACAGTAAATGTTTTAAACTGTGGGTGTGTGACTGTCAAAACCAAAAAGAGCATTTCTAAAGAAGCCCTAACTGTGTTATCCTGCTAATGGGGACATGCATTATGAAGCTGTCATCTAAACCAAAGGGGAAATCGAGGCCAGACTATGAAAGCATCTGGTGGGAAAATGATTCAGTGCTAAGGATGGCAAAGCGGGCACAAAAAAGGGTGGACAGCGAGCTGCTGCCAGCCACGAGGCGCACTTTCAGACCACTGCTGTGGCTTTCCGTTTCTGCTTTAAAAGGAAAATAAAGGAAGGCCTTTTGTTACATATATTTATTCGGGGGAAAGTTTCCACGTGTGCCACAACGTGCATGGGGTAGTCAAAGCCAACTGACAGCTATGCTAGTAGGCACACGATGCGCTAGGCACAAGTCCACATACTTACACTGTTTAGCACAAGGCTGAGAGCACACCAGAAACAAGCGTGGTCTCCATGGGGCTTGCAGAGCAGATGGTGGGGACAGAAAAGGATAAACGCTGTGATACGCAACCTTATCTACATGGTATGTTTTCACAGATATCAAGATATTACATGATACAGGCTAAGATATCAACAGCTGGAGAGATGGCTCAATGGTTAACAACACTTGGCTGCTCTTCCAAAGGAGCCAACTTCAAATTCCCAGCATCCACAAGGCTGCTCAAAATAAACCTTAACTCCAGGCCCAAGGGATCCAATGCCCTCTTCTGGCTTTCACAGGTACTGTGTGCACAATGATACAGATGATAGATAGATAGATAGATAGATAGATAGATAGATAGATAGATAGATAGATAGATAGATAGTGTGAGTGTGTGTATAGAATAATAAAATAACAAGACCCTGGCTTCAAAAAAACAAAAAACAAAATCACTACATCTTAGAAGTATTTAATAAAATAGCTCTGGGCAAGAATCAAACTCCACAAGTGAGCAGCAGAAACAACGACAGAAATGAGTTGTAAGCATGAAATTCTACTACACAGTAAGAGAGAGAGGAGATGACTGTGTTTCATTTATGCAAGTGCACAGTTGCATGCATCTGCAGATACACACATGAAGACCAGAGGAGGAGGCTGCCTTAATGGTTCTGTGCCTTGATGCCTTGAGACAAGGTCTCTTGCTGAAGCAGCCACTCACCATTTTGGCTGGCTGGCTGGCTGGCTGACCCCAGGAGCTGCTCATCTCTCGTCTCCCCTCCCCCACAGACATCCCTAGCTTTGTAACCCTGGGTGCTGGGGATTTATACTTAGGCACTCACACCTCAGAGCCACTGAGTCATCCCCACACCCTCCATTTTCTGACAATGCATACATATGTGTGCTTGTATAAGACATATCATACAACTGAGAATTCAAATTCTGATTCTTTTAAAGTTATGAAACTTATAAATTAACACAGGTCCTAATCAGCTCAGAATTCAAGGTCTTGAAAGAGTCTGTAAACCAACACAAAAGTAAACATGTGCAAGTATTATTTGTAGGGGAAAAACAGCCAAATTCATTTACTAGAAAAACAGGCTAATCATCAGAGCTTAAAAAGAATAAATGAATGAAAAGTACCTCTGATTCTACCAGGAACTCCTACAGCTGATAAACCCTCTTAGTAATGTGGCTGGATACAAGATTAACTTAAAAAAAAAAAAAAAAAAAAAAGAAGAACCTTCTTTTATACAGAGAAAGAAATTAGGGAAACAGGAAACAGCACCATTCACAATAGCCACAAACAACATAAAGTGTCTTATGGATAACTCACCGAGCAAGTAAAACACTTGTATGACAAAAACTTCAAGTCTTTTAAGAAAGAAATTGAAGAAGATATCAGAAGATGATGGCAAGGTCCCCCATGTCCTTGGATTGGTAGGGTTAACATAGTAAAACTGACCCTCCTACCAAAAGCAATCTACAGATTCAACGTAATCCCCAGTAAAATTTCAACACAATTATTTACAGACCTTAAAAGAGCAATTCTCAACCTCATATGGAATAACAAAAAAACACAAGGTAGCCAAAACAATCCTTAAAAGGACACTGGAAGGCATATCATTCCTGACTTCAAGCTGTACTGCAGAGCTATAGTAATAACTGCATGGGATTGGCATAAAAACAGACAGGTTGAGCTATGGAATTTAATCATAGGCCCAGCTGTAAATCCACATACCTATAGACGCCTAATATATGATAAAGAAGCCAGAAATACAAAATGGAAAAAGAGAGCATCTTCAACCAATGAGTATTCAAACTGGATGTCAGCACAAAGAAGAACACAAATAGATCCATATCTATCACCCTGCACAAAACCTAAGTCCAGCTGGATCAAAGACTACAACATAAAACCAGACATAGAAGAGAAATAAAAGAGAAAGTGGGAATAGCCTTGAACACAGGAGACAACTTCCTGAACAGAACTCCAATATCGCAGACACTGAGAATAGCAATCAATAAATAGGACCTCATGAAACTGCAAAGCTTCTGTAAGGCAAAGGACAACATCAATAGGACAATATGGCAGCCTACAGAATGGGAAAAGATTTTCACCAACTCCACATCTGACAGTTAATACCCAAAATATATAAAGAAGTCAAGAAACTAGATATCAACAAACCAAATAATCCAATTAAAAAATGGAGTACAAGTCTAAACAGAGAATTCTCACTAGAGGAATCTCAAATGGCTGAGAAACACTTAAAGAAATAAATGTCCAACACTCTTAAACATCAGGAAATGCAAATCAAACCAACTCTGAGACTCCATCTTAGACCCATCAGAATGGCTAAGATCCAAACACAAGTGGCAGCTCGTGCTGGCGAGGAAAGCATCCCTCACTCACTGCTGGTGGCAGTGCAAACCTTTACAGACACTCTGGAAGTCAATACGGCAGTTTCTCAGACAAGTGAAAACCGACCTATCTCAAGACTGCCCCGTCCTACCCCAAGGACACTCTTCAACCACATCCGTTGCTGCTTTATTCGTAACAGCCAGAGACTGTAAACAACCTAGAAGTCCCTCAAGTGAAGAGTGGATAAAGAAAATGTGGAACATTTACACAATGGAGTATTACTCACCTGTTAATAAAATGACATCATGAACTTTGCAAGCAAATGGATGGAACTAGAAAAGAACATCCTAACCCAGACCCAGAAAGACAAGCATGTTATATACTCATTTATAAGTGGATTATTAACTATTAAGTCAAGGATAATCATGCTTCAATACACAGACTTAAGAGAGGCTAAGTAACAAGGAAGGCTCAAGGGAGGCAGCATGGATCTCCCTGGAAAGGGGAAACAGATTTCGAAGGTAGATTGGGGGGCAGGTGGAGATGGGAGCGGGGAGCAGGTGGTGAAGAGACAGAAGGAGGGAATACTAGAAGACCTACGATACGTTCTGCCTATAAGGTGTACTGGGGTAATGATGGCACAGAACTTATGGCAGTGCCCAACCAATCACTGACCCAAGGAAGCCAACTCCACAAGAGAGAGTCCATGACACTGCCTGAATGGCCAGGAAACAGAGGGAGAACAGACAGCCTCTGACAAGAGATAGAACCAAACATAACTGGAAAAAGAAAAAAAAGTCCATGAAATTCTAGTGATACTCTGCTCCACTCAGAGATCAGTGCCTAGCTCAATTGTCATCAGAAGGACATCATCCAGCAACTGATGGGAGCAGACGCAGAGATCCACAGCCAAGCACCAGGCAGAGCCAGGGAACCCTGCAGGAGGACGGAGGAAGGACTGTAGGAGCCAGAGGCGGGTAGAGGACACCATGAGAACATGACCCACAAAAATCACCCAAGCAGGGCTCACTGGGCTCACTGGGGCTCACAGGGACTGAAGTGACAAGCACAGACCCTGTGTGGGTCTGAACTATGTCTTCTGCATAAACCTTATGGTTGTGTAGCTTGGTGTTGCTGTGGGACTCCCAGCAGTGGGAGCGAAGGCTGTCTGTCTCTTTTGCCTGCTCTCGGGACCCTTTTCCTCCTACTGGGTTGCCTCGTCCAGCCTTAAAATGAGATACGTGCCTAGTCTTACTGTAACTTACTATATCATGTTCGGTGGATATCCCTGGGAGATCTGCTCTTTTATTTAAAGGGAAAAGAAGGAAGTGTGGATTTGAGGGAGAGGGAAGGTAGGGGAAGGGATTGGAAGGAGTGGAGGGAGGCAAAACTGTGGTCAGGATTAATGTATAAGAGAAGAATAAAAGAAAAAAAAATAAAATAGAAGACACAATATCTTAAAAAAAAAAAAAAAAAAAAAAGGTGTCTAGTTTACAGCAGTCCATGGAAGTGCAGATACCTTATGTGGCCAACACAGCACCTACCTGTACAGCTTCTGAATAGCGTGGGCTGCATTCTTCCTAACATATGGTGACAGGTCAGCTGAAGCCTCCTTAATAGCCAGCATCATGACAGGCACGATAATTGGCACTCTAATACTTGACAAAACTCTCAAGGCACTTGCACGGATTAGTTGATTCGGGTCCTAAAACAATGAAAATGCCCATCAAAATTTCAAGTTTACATTTTCAGAGACACCTGCATGATGTAGCAAGTGCTACAGAGCATGGTCAACACCACAACAGAACGGTGGTTTAAAGCAAGGGGTGAGGACGAGCGTGGCTGACTATTACTAAGTGGACAAGGCTTTTAATCGCTCATAGTAAAATGCATCATCAATTTAAATGTGTCCTTTTTAAATGTCCCATGGTCTTGTCTCTGTAACTTTCAACAGCCAGTTGGTACAATGATAAGCAGTCCTTTGATACATGACAATGACTGAATACACACAAAGAAACAAAGCTGCCACTTCTGTTGCAGGGTCCTACATGGTTGTCATTTTCTAAGGCTACTGACTCTGCACTCTGGGAAGCCCTGTAACTCTTTCAAGCCACGGTGAGGCAAGTTAGTAGATTATTGTCCCATTTCTTAAAGGGACACACCTTCAACTGTGCACACCCCTTGTAGCTATTTACCTACCCACTCATCATTGATTTACCTTCAAAGCTCGCTGGAAAGTGCTTATGGACAGAAGAGCCAGGTCCTGCTGTTCTTCAGCATATCGGACAAGGTAAACATACACCAACTTCTTGATCTGTTTGGAAGGGAGAAAACGTCATTCACTCCTACCAGGATGAAATTTAAAACTCAATATTTTATATACCAAAATCTATTCTCAATCTTCCTCAAGTAAGTAAGTGAATCTAGTCACAGCTTAGACTATAAAGCCAACACTATTTTGTGCATTATTACGCCAGCAAAAGAAAAGGCTTGTGAAGTAAGGTTTTGAGGAGTCTCTGAGAAAGTTTATGTAATATCAAAATATCAACTGGTTTAAAAAAAAAAAGCTAAAACTCAAAGATACATGTAAATAACGTAGGCCATCACCATCTGGTATGGACGCTTGTTTCCTTGTCTGTCAGACAGCCCCATCTCCTTAAACGACAGCAGTCCTACTCCACTGTACATTACACGGTGTTTTCAGCCGAATAAGGACAGTGCATGAGGATAACAACTGCAATGACACTAGGCTGGACAGTGCTCTGGAAGTCTTTAAGGGAATTTCATGGGGTTTACACTTCTCCTCCCCCACAACACCCCACGAGTGGTAGTAGTGTAGGTGTGGAGGAGAAAAGGCATGGTAGGAGGAGGGGGTGGTGCTGGTACTGGAGGTAGTGGAGGGGGTAGAGAAGAGGAGCATGGTAGGACGAGGAAAAGGATACGATGGTGGCAGTAATAGCAAGAACCCAAGCTTGCTATTACTGAGCTTGCTAAGCACACACTACCACCAAGCTCTCCACCCCTGGTTCCTCTTGATACCACACGGTTTTAGGTTCCTTCTCTATGCTGTTTGTTCCCTCTTAGACACACTCCAGTGTCTCTGTGTTTCTTTTGGTATAGCATTCAAACTAAAAATGAGGTTTAAGCAGAACTAACTAGGTAACAACTTTGTTTTCTTACCTCCGCTAATATAATTAACTCATGATTAAAACTATCCACTTTCTCAAGAGCAGTGCTGGGAAAGCCCCACTGTGTCCACTCTCCTGAGTGCAGTGCTGGGAAGGCCCACTGCGTTCACTCTCCCGAGTGCAGTGCTGGGAAGGCCCACTTCATCCACTCTCCCAAGTGCAGTGCTGGGAAGGCCCACTGCATCCACTCTCCCGAGTGCAGTGCTGGGAAGGCCCACTGCGTTCACTCTCCCGAGTGCAGTGCTGGGAAGGCCCACTGCATCCACTCTCCCGAGTGCAGTGCTGGGAAGGCCCACTGCATCCACTCTCCCGAGTGCAGTGCTGGGAAGGCCCACTGCGTTCACTCTCCCGAGTGCAGTGCTGGGAAGGCCCACTGCATCCACTCTCCCGAGTGCAGTGCTGGGAAGGCCCACTGCATCCACTCTCCCGAGTGCAGTGCTGGGAAGGCCCACTGCATCCACTCTCCTGAGTGCAGTGCTGGGAAGGCCCACTGCATCCACTCTCCCGAGTGCAGTGCTGGGAAGGCCCACTGCATCCACTCTCCCGAGTGCAGTGCTGGGAAGGCCCACTGCGTTCACTCTCCCGAGTGCAGTGCTGGGAAGGCCCACTGCGTTCACTCTCCTGAGTGCAGTGCTGGGAAGGCCCACTGCATCCACTCTCCCGAGTGCAGTGCTGGGAAGGCCCACTGCATCCACTCTCCCGAGTGCAGTGCTGGGAAGGCCCACTGCATCCACTCTCCCGAGTGCAGTGCTGGGAAGGCCCACTGCATCCACTCTCCTGAGTGCAGTGCTGGGAAGGCCCACTGCATCCACTCTCCCGAGTGCAGTGCTGGGAAGGCCCACTGCATCCACTCTCCCGAGTGCAGTGCTGGGAAGGCCCACTGCGTTCACTCTCCCGAGTGCAGTGCTGGGAAGGCCCACTGCATCCACTCTCCCGAGTGCAGTGCTGGGAAGGCCCACTGCATTTCCGGTTTCTCTTTTTTAAGTGAGACACAACCCTGTCCATTCATCTCCAGGAAAGTTCAGGATCTACGAGTCGGCTCCTCTTACCATCTTGCTGAGGTAATTTCAGACAACTCTATGAACCAACCAATCTCCTCAGCTGCCTTCATAAGATCATAAACACAAGTGAAAACTTGGTGAGCACATTTTCTATACCCTCATAATTAGTGAATATAGTGAACATTCTGAATATATACTAACCCACTCATCTTTATTATATGACAGATGTTATAGACAAAATTAATTACAAAAAATATAAATATCCTTCATAGCCAAATAGTTCCACGTAATCCTAAAAATGAAATCTAAAGTCTTTTATCTGGTACTCAGAAGAGGTAACAATCTGTCCCACATTTTCTTTTCAGGAAAAAAGAAATTCCTAAAATCCCTAAATATAACTTATACCAGGGTCTCAACCACACTCAAGTTATCCCTGATAACCCCTCCTCCACCAAATTCTACTTAAAATCTTCTATAAGACCAAAAATTAAAAATAGAATGCTGACTAGTACATAAACTATGTCCAATTATGCTATAATTATGTATTACATGTAGTAAATTATGCTATGAATAATTTAGCTATGAATAATATTTAGCACTGAATTTTATGTAAGAAATTTTAACATGTTAAATGATATAAATTATAAGATCTCACCTCTGCTTGTCTCAAAACAAGAAACAAAAAAAAATCATATCTAGTTACATAAATATGGGAAGACTGAGACAGGGTCCCATCCTGTAGCTCACTCAAACTGGCCTAGAGCTCACACTGTAGTTAATCACAGCAGTCCTCCTGCCTCAGCCACCCAAGTCTGGGGCTACAGTGCCAGGCTGAGGTAGAAATGTTTGTATGTTTCCATATCCCTAGGAAAGAACAGCTTCTTCTATAGCTTTAACAACCCACAGCCAGCATGACAGTGGTTTAACCCTGCTCAAGACATCAACAAAAGTTCACCTGAATGAAGAGCTTTGTCACATCAACAATATGTGGCAGCCCCCTTGCCAGGACAGGAGCAAATTAACTCTACTTGTGCCTCTGGGGACCAAAAGCAGTCTCTCACAAGTGTCACCCAATCCACTCAGGACTCTGAACGTCCACCCTTCCCAAAACTGTACTTAAGATAAACAAGTCTGTGGAAGAAAACCTATCTAGAAAGCATGGCTGTCTCTTGTTATGGTGAGCAACAGAGTCACTGCCCAGTTACTACAGCTACAGTGTGTTTCACCGCCCTTCACATAAGGTTCCCTGAACTTCTAGTTGGGTGATGGCCTAAGTAAAACCATCACATGCGCTTTTCAAATAGTTTACTTACCAAAATCAAGAAATGTAACATCAGCCCAAGCCTATTACCCTATACGTAATCCATATTTTAAGCTTCCAATATCTTATCAAGAATGTTTTCTCTGTACGGAAGCACCTTGTCTTGTTGGGTGGCTTTCATCTGAGGAAGCTCTTCAGTGTTTCTTTCTGGTTATAAGAGGAAAGCACCCTCTGGCTCACTTTTATTTTTTATTTTCCCTTATTCTTCACCTCACTCTCTGACTTCCCACGGCCTACACTGCCTCTGCTCTCAATGCTCACTTCCACTAAGCACAGTTACTACCGCAAGTCAAAGGGGAGGCAGGTTTGCTGATGGTCACAGAGGCAGAAACACACAAACAGGATATGTCTGTGGGGATGCAGGGGCGCTTTCCGGAGGCCTCCGTGTTCCGGCCAATGAGATCAATCCTCCAGTTTTCTATTGACTTATTACCTAAGAAAAGGAGTTAGTACCTTCCCCTGAGGAATACCTGAAAACCCAGTAAAATTACACAACCCCCAAAATAATTTTTTCATAAAATTTCATAAAATATCCGTTGAGACTGGGCCTCCTTATAGCCTAACTTGGTCAGGACTTCAGGAGCCCTGCCTTGACCTCCTCAGTCCTGGAACTAAAGGACTACACTCACATCTCTTGTTCTTTAAGGCAGGAAAAAACTTTGTATTTATAGACAAAGGCTTTAAATCATCTAACCTTTACTAAATCATACACAATGTCTGGCATTCAGCTTTGCTATGTAAGAACCGTCTCCTAGCCAGGTGTGGTGGCACATGCCTTTAATCCCAGCATTCGGGAGGCAGAGGCAGGCGGATTTCTGAGTTTGAGACCAGCCTGGTCTACAGAGTGGGTTCCAGGACAGCCAGGGCTACACAGAGAAACCCTGTCTCGGAAAACCAAAACAAAAAACAAAACAAACAAACAAAAAAAGAACTGGTCTCCTCACTCATGTGCAGATCTGTACCATGATGATCCTGTTACTCTATGAGCTCAGGGTGCCTTACTCCAGGATCCCCATCTCTTTAATCAGTGAACTTTTTGCCTAAATTCCCAATCAGACTCCATGTGATTTCTTTTGTTCAAGTAGGTGTTTCTCACACTTCAGAGTCTGCAAAGTCCAAAGATGAATATGTAATGCTGTCCCATTTAATTATCTCAAGTGAGTTTTCACATAAGGGACAAACCAGAGGTTCCAAGACCAGGCAAGACCAGTTTAGACAGAAACCAAACCAGGTAAGGATGCTAGTTTAAAAGTGGAAGGAGCTAAAAGATCCAAACCACAACGAACATTTCTGATTCAACGCAACGTCTTAATGCATCGGTGCCATAATGCTGACCCTGTGATAGAGGGTTCTTTGAAAACAGATGGCCACAACTCCCCAGCTCGAGTTTTAAGTTCCTGAATGCAGCTCTGCTAGAAAGTAGCCAAGATCTGCTGGCTGACAGGTTATCAGCCAGAGCACATGTCAATCAGAAAGTTCTCCAATCACCTAGGAATGAAGGTGCTTGAGTTAAACTGTATCCTGCCAGACAGACTGGACTGCTGATCAGAGCTCTGTAACTACCCATGGGATCTAATGTCCCCAGCAGTTGTAAGCCATTGACTAGCAATGTCTAAAAGCCACAGTGCACCTGAGGAGCCATCAGCATGATGATGATTATGTAACTTGTTCTGTCTGCTTGGAACAACCACTCGAAGTGCTCTTTGTCCTTCCCAATCATGCTCAGAGCCAACTCTGCACAGCCAAGTTTTAGAGAAAAAAACATTAAGAGTCCACGCTGCCCTGATTTCCTTGGGATTTATTTCTCAACAACACTTTTGTTTCTCAGGACAGCCAGCGAGCTTTAAAACTGTATTATGAACTCCAGGATGGAGCTAGGGTTTATAATGACTACACAGAAACATTCAGAACCACAGCTGAGCTAGCAGGCTTCGCTGTAATTACTCACAATTGGAGAAGGATTTCTGTGACTGTTATGGCAAAAAGCATAACAATATTAAATCACAGAAGGTTGCAAAACACTAAATTTGTTCCAGTTCTGTTATAAGAATCAATCAATATTGACCACAAGAGGCCTATGCACTGCCAGGCTGCAGGTGTGCACAGAAAGCCTACTTTCCCTGAGACCATTCTGTGAGCAGAAATGGGAGTAGTTAAAGGTCCGTGACTACGCCACTCTCTGATCAGTTACTTTCATTCAATGTTACAACACTCCTTGCTGTAAAGCTAATCATAGCAGGGCCCCGGCAGTCTGCAAGAACACAGGCAGATCTGTTTAATTAGCTTATCGATACCACTGCATCAAACTTCATGAGTTATTGACTAACGCTTTGATTATTTTTGTACGCTAGCCGACTGCTTTCTAGGTCACTTTTTGTATCATCTGACATCTCATGTCAGATGACGTACCAGATAGCTCCCCCGTGTATCTAAGGCAGCATATAGTTACAAAAATGAAATTTCTCACTTGGCAGCAAGGAAACATCAATCAATTCTCTCAGCACAGGTTTCTAAGAAGCTCATTTCAGTTTTTCCATAATATTAGATTAAGTATGTCCCCCCCCCAAAAAAAATCACAAAGCTTTAAAGAACAAAGACATCAAAAACAAACAGCCCAGAGGCAAATGGGGGAACCAGTGGCTGAGAGCACTTGGTGCTCTTACAGGGGACACAGGGGACGTCGTGTCGAGCACCCACGTGGTGGCTCACAACCATCTGTAATTCCAGTTCCAGATCCAGCACCTTCTTCTGACTCTCATGAGCACTGTACACAAACAAACACCATACACATCAAATAAAACGAAAAGCATATTTAAAAGAAAGAGACCAGCAGTAGCGACTCTATTCAAACTTCTCTTACAGAGTCTTGGGCAACACACCACAACTGGGGAGCAGAAGAGGAAAAGGAGCAGACAGCAAGGTCTCCTGCAGAACCACCTGCCAGATAAGCAGCTCTCAGTGAGCAAAATTAATGAAAAGTGTTCTGTTTCCACGACGAAAGGTCCAGGAAGAGCAAGTGAATTTTCTACCAGCTTCATGGACTCCATCGTTCCTCTCCATATCTACAACAACAAAAAGATCATCCGCACACCAGATGCCTCCCACAGAATGGCTCATACCTGGTGCTGATGAGGGAGGGGTCAGAGGCCAAGGTAGAACAGGAGAAAAGCTTCAAGCACAGAGAATGGCACTGAGAGGGCAATGGCTGGGACACTCCCTGGCTTTGGATGGTGACCGCAAACATCTGCTGTGACTTCAGTGTGTCCTCCCTCATGTCTTCATTGGAAAATACACACAGAGAAACAGATCCAGTTTCACGGCGTTGTTCATTTGTGTGAAACACTAACAATCTCAGCACAGAGAGCACTCTTACATGTTAGCAATCATTACTGCTGAGACTCCATTCCTGGTAACACTAGGACACCATGCTTTGCAATTGTATAAATGTCAAATCCGCTCTGCACAAAAGTACCACTGAGTCTTAGGCTTGTACATAAGCGACATGCAATTACCTGACATGAAAGTACCCGAGGCCAGAAGAAACCTGGGAGTGCAGTAGGCAGGACAAATCCAAGATGGCACAGGAAACACTACTATACCACACTGGGTACCAAATGCCTTCTGACCAAAGAAATGAAATTAAATGAAGATAAAACTGCCCATGAGATATTTGTCCATACTCCCTAAAAGAGCCATAATCTAAAATATAGACTTTTTAAAAGTTAAACAGAAAGACGTGCTCAGTGGTAGCATACTCCTGAATGATGCACAAAGCCCTCAGTTCTACCCCCCCCCCAGCATCAAAAAGAATAAAAGGAAGAAAACTGGGGTGAGGGAAAGCCAAGGGAGGGACAGAGAGAGGACAGGAGGAAGAAAGGCAGTTATAACCAAAGACAGGAAAAAACTACAACTCCCAAGCATCACTGATTTGAACTTAAAATGATGCTGTGGGAAAGAAATGGTTGGCAGGTAATATTCCCACAGAGTTGTCATACCTTCAGCAGCAGCAGACTAGGCTCTACATCAGTGTGTACACGAGTTCCTGGACACTAACACTCAGGGCAGCACTGCTCCTAACAGCCCTAAAGTCCTAAAGTCCATCAATGGACAGAGACACAAAACACAGGTACCCACATAGTAGAATCCTATCCAACCATGAAAACAGTTAGCATTAGCCAAATAAGAACTGTATCCATTCCAGAACCAGGTTCCTCACCTTCAAGGACTCAGTGCCAATGGCCCTGTCATCACTAATGTGACCTGCTTCCATCCTGGCATGTGTCCCCAATGCGCATGCTCCATTACACCTATAATGTCCACCATCACAACCAGTCTGTGCTGTGTGTTTTTCCACCCATGCTCGGAGGATCACCCCTCTCCAATCAATCTCCTAGGTGGGTCTTTTGTGGCATTCTCTGGCCCTGGTCGCCAAGACACTCTCACTGCAAAGCCCTTTCGGCTGGAATGCTCCAGTGTGAAGAGCCCTGACAGCCTGCTGCGTGGAGTCGGCTCTGTTCAGCAGGCTGATGATCTTCAGTCAGTCTGCTGGGGCCTTAGGACAGTCTCAAGACCTCCTGTGATTACGTTTAAAATGGTCCACGGGAAATGCCCAGGATAGGCAAATCCATGGAGGAGAGAGGGTAGGGGAGTGAGGAGTGCCTGCCAGTCATCACAGGCTTTCTTTTGGAGCGAGGAAAATACCGTGGAATTGTGATAAATTCTATGAATATACTAAAATCACTGAATTCAAAATGAAATGGAGCAGACTGAACCTTGTTACCCAACGGAGTTCACTCGGTGACAGGGCCGGGGCTTGAAGCTGCAGTGGGGCTCAGTGGAGGACAGTGGTGTGTTGCTCAGGCGTGAGAAGGAACACAGCAGCAGTGCTGCGTGCGGCACGTGCTGGGGAGAGCAGTCGTTAGCACCGAGGTCCGTGCCCTCCCGAGAACACAGCTATATTTAAAGCCACTGCACCAGTGCCAAGCTAATCTTAGATCCGGTTTTACTAAACGGAGGTCTCCAAGTGCCCTCCGCCAACCACACTCCATTGCAAGGAGGATAACTACTCACAAGGCGGACATCCTCACCAACCACATGCTCTGGAGAAACAAATTAAGCAGAAGGAACACGAGCTGTGAGCTAGCCTGGAGTGTGGGAAGGTCCAGCTCACTGTGGGTGGCGCCATCCCTGGCTGGTAGTCCTGGGTGCTGTAAGAAAAGGCAGGCTGAGCAAGCCATGAGGAATAAGCCCATAAGCATTGCTCCTCTGTGGCCTCTGCCTCAGCTCTTGCCTCCAGGTTCCTGCTCTGACTTCCCTCAGTGATGGGCTGTGATGTGGAGCTGTAACTTGGAATAAATCCTTTCCACCGCAGGCTACTTTTGAAAATGGAAACTCTAGACAAATACCATCATAAAATGTAGAAGTAACTATATGGGGGGGGAGGCATATATGATGTACTGAAATACTATCACACCCACAAACTAAGCACTCCCTGAAATCACCTCCCACCCCCTCCTAGGGCCTCTTGTAAATGCTTGTCATGGCCTCCTGATTCAGAATGCCCCCGTCGTGTGTTATCTGTGATGCAGCTGTTCTGAATTTTATATGGGGGACCCCAAAGCCAGTGAGAACATTTCCTCACTTTACCCAGAGTTCCTCTGCAGTACAGATGGCGGCATATGGCCCTGGCATCAGGTCAGTGTGTCAGCTAGCTTCTGAGAAAGTGCCCCTCAAGGTTTGAGCTCCATTAATAAACCCACGCAGGCCGCACACTGAGAACTTTATGTGTGTCACGATAGCCAAAAAAGCTTCAGAAATCTCTAGGGTGTTTTCTTTTGTTTTTGCTTTTGCCTTAGACATGGCAAAAGAGTCACAAATCCCAAGTCTGGGAAGAATTTACTAGGTCTGTGTCACTAGAAATAGGCTATCCCTTCAGGAATCATGGAAGCCGACACAGGGGAAGGACCGTCTCTACAACTTCAACCTTACTTTTCCGTTTCCACCAAAAACCCAAAGCTAAGTTCAAACCCACTCGATGGCATACTTTACCCATAGTTGAGTTTGCAGACATTTTACCATAATAAAAAGCCAGTGATATCTAAATACATTAAATTCCAAAGCAGCCGGAAATGTGTGGTTGGCTTACACAGCTGGAGTCATAAGAACAGTCAAAGCAGACATTACCTCGATGTTTTTACTGGCCACATTCTTCACAACAGCAGGGAAGAGTTCCGAGGCATTTTTCCCCTTCGCAATCATCTGCAGGGTTAAAGAGGACAATCAGGACAGAGCCTTTAAGTTACTAGCCTGAAGGCAAAACATGTTCTGGGAAGTTTTACACACACTAAATATTTGAAAGACTTTGTCACAAAGCAAGCTCCATGATAACAGCTAACTCTTTCCCAGTGTCAACCACATCTCGACTCCACACACCATGAATACACACGCTCTTGGGTTTCAACGTGAATCCAGAGACACACAGACACAGAAAGGGAAAATGTACAGTCGAACATGGGAGTGCACTGCTGTGGCAAGAGGAAATCCAGGGTCAGGCTAGCCTGTGTGAGACTGTATCAAACAGGAGGAGGAAGAGGAGGAAAAGGAGAAAGGAAGAGAAGAAAGGGAGGAGGGAAGAAGGATGAAGAGGAGGAGGAAGAGGGGAAGGGGTAGTGGGAAGCAAAGAACGCACATAGTACATGAAGGCCTGCAGACTGATCCTGCAGGCTGGCTCGCTCTCTCTCTCTCTCTCTCTCTCTCTCTCTCTCTCTCTCTCTCTCTCTCTCTCCCTCTCGATAGGTGCTCTCCAGATCTCCCAGGTTTCTACATTAAAAATGTAGCACATGAGCAATGAGCGCAGGGAATTTTCCAAGCTCTCTAGGCTTTCTCAGAGGGTCTCCTGTTTGCCAAGCTCTAATTTTCAGAGGTCTCTTCACTAGTGCCTCTCCCTCCGCCCACTGAAGGTCTGTATACCACCGCTGTGTCAGATGCCCAAATGCCAAAGACTTCTTTCGCTCTTAGGAATCCCATTTCTACAAACCAGGATCAGTCCCTCAGAGCTCCACATCCAACTCCTACCAAACTTCTCATCAGCAGCTGTCTCTCTCGTCTCACAGTCACGCTGCCCAAAAGCAAGCTCGGTCTTCAAGATAAAAGATTTAAAGACAAAGCAAAAACACATCACAGGAGGAATGTACTCATCCCAGCGATTCTCCCAGACAACAAACACCACAGAAAGGTCTGGTCCGCTCCTCACCAGGGCCTGGTGCTCGTTCTTAGATCACTCCTGAGAAGACGCCTTGGCTGTTCTGACCCTACCTCAGGCCAGCATCATCTTGCTGAGGACTTCCCCAACAGTTCCTTCCCTTCCTGCCTAGAATACACACCACTGCAAGCTTATTATGGTGTAGCCAAGGGCAGAAGGCTTATCTATCATGCACAAGGTCCTGGGATCAGCCCTAGCATCATGAAAGGGGGGAAAAAGCTGTCCCCCACCCTTGCTCAGGTCAGCCTACTTCAAAAGAGCCTGACAATCTAGAGCTCAAACTATTTCAGTTACTCCTCCAATGTCCTCTCAGCTGCCCTGAGATCTCTTCTTAAGCTCCTTGGTCTACACTGTAAACCAAGTCCTCTCTGGTTCCATTACCATCACAGGTGCCACCAATTCATTTGACTTTTCTACAGTCAGTCTTCCTGAGATACCCCCCCCCCCCCACTGAAGCCGACCCCCTTATCAGAATCAGCTCCCAGAATCTGCGGTCCACACTCTGGAATTCCCCACAGCTACAGTAGATTTCTGGTTGCTTATCTTTAGTTTATAGCTATTTGTACTTTTATTTTCTTCTCGTTCTCAAAAAGTCCAGCTAAGGTATGTCAGCCTTATTATGTATGAAATATATGTGTGATATAGAAATACTATGTGATATTTTATGCTTTATAATTCCAGTATGAAGTCATAATTCCTTTCTGTTGAGACATTTTTAAAATGTTCCGTAAGGCTCCTGGGCATAGAACTGCATGTTTATAAGCCCAGCATCTGAGGCAGGAAGGTCTGAGTCAACCTGGACTACGTAGCAAAAAAAAAAAAAAAAAAAAAGAACAAAATAAGCATTCCTTATTGCAATCTCATCTTTTATTATTATATTTCTCTACTTGTAATATTTTTACTTGTATGTTTTGTGAAGCTTACTGAGTATCATAGAAAATTCACAATTAATACTGCAGCTACATTTGGCTATGACTTGTAACCCTGCACTTCCTTATCTCTCAAGTTCGTGCTCTGTAAGGACCTTATCTAAGACTGTCACATTAAATAAACACTAGCCCAGGGCTAACTCAACTCTACAGTGGTCTTCAGCCATGTAGCCCCTTCGAATACACATGCTGTTCCATAAACAAGAAATATACCTGAGGTAGCACAGACAAAACGAGAGAAAAGTGGGGAGCCCTGCGATACAGAAGGAGAGGCGGGGCTGCTGTTTCTCCATAAAGTGGTCACACAAGCTCTCCTTTCAGGGGACGCTGAAGGAGGGGGTAAGCGCGGGATCTGCAGGAAGAGCAGTTTCCACAGCAGACTCTGTAAGCAGGAGGCCAGAGCAGCCACGGTGGGGTATGCAAAGGAAGAAGGACGTGATGTCACAGCTGGGGGACCATAGGCAAAGGAGATGGCTTTCCATGGCTAAGAAGGAAATGGCGTCCACTGCAGAGCTCTGAGCAGAGGACAAGCTTCACTGGACTTGCATCTCAACATCTTTCCAGATTAGTGTGGAAAGAGAACAGGAAATACACAAGTGTCTTTAACAATTACGGGACCACTACCAACCTCCAAGGGAGAGATGTGAGACGGAAACAGACTAATGTGAGTAAGATAGGAAAAGGCCGACACAGGAGTGAGAGCAAGACGGAAAGATGAGGGGAGCAGCTGTGATGAGGATGAGCAATTGAGCCAGCTACTGAGACAGCATGACCGTATGAAAATGAATGGTTTGAGGGAACAGAGCCAACTGTGTCTGCACTCACAAGTGGATGACACCCTCGGTGGAGGGAGAACCGACAAGTAGGCTGACGACTCCCTGACCTCAGGTGAAGAAGGCCTTACTAGCAGGCTACTAAGAGCAACAGGAGCCTTAGCAGCAGTTTGGGCTGTTTGGGGATTTCCACGAGCATCTTTTGCCAACAGTACAACTAAGATGTAACCAACTCCTGGCACTGGAGCCTTGTCTTGGAGGCAAGAGATGTGTAGCTGGGTTTTGTCTCCCCCATTTGTGGTAATTTCACTTCTACTTCCTTCATATGTGTTTACATTTAAAGAAGCTGCTGCTGCCTGGCAGTGGTGGCGCACACCTTTAATTCCAGCACTTGGGAGGCAGAGGCAGGCAGATTTCTGAGTTCAAGGCCAGCCTGGTCTACAGAGTGAGTTCCAGGACAGCCAGGGCTACACAGAGAAACCCTATCTCGAAAAACCAAAAAAACAATTTAAAAAAGAAGCTGGCTGCTGCTGAGCTGGGCCTCACTGGCTTTCCGTCTCCCACTCTGCTGTCTTTTCAGAGCAGCACAGTGACATGTTTAACTGTAACCATGAATCTATCTCTTTCAAGCATCACAGGTTTTCTGGTTTGTTTCCTAGGTTGTTTCCTTTTGACGCTTTGTTAAATGGACACCTAAAGATGTTTTGTCTTTCAGGGAACATCTTGTTACCCATTCAGTGGATGTTAAGACATTTAACTTCAGAGATATGAAATGAGTCACTCAAGCTTTTTAGGTGCCTGCATAAATACAATTTCCACCCTTATAATCTATGGATTTCCATGAAGGCACACCTCTTAAAGATCACTGCTGCAACATGGGATCGTCTCCTAACTGGTAACATCCGAGTCCTCACACTTAGTGCAACTGTTGTTACAGTCAGCCATTCACCTTCCCACTGCCCCACTTTAAACAGCCTAGCCACACCTGAGCTCCGCTTCACAGATGGGTTTCAGACTCTGCTATGAGAAGAGAAGAAAGGATTTCAGTTGAAATGCACAGCACTGTGTGCTCACAACTGTAGGCAACAAGATCACAAACAAAAATCCTTAAATACCGTTAGGTGAAACCAGGGTTACACTATTGCCTTACAGAGAAACCCTGTTTCAGAAAAAAAAAAAAAAAAAAAAAATTCATCCCTTATTTTGTCTTCAAAATGATGGATTCTAGATCACAGAAGAAATATCTTAATATCAGAGATACAAAAAGTCAGAACTAGAACACAAGTTTCTTGATTTCTTATGTTACTGCCTCCTTGACATTTTTAAAGGTAATCTAAATTAATTAGAAAAGCAGAGTAATATTGTTTACCTATTACTTAGCATGCACAGTGGATAGAATCACAGCCTACATAGCTCCCGGAAGTCAAAATACTGAACTTTTGACCTACCCCAACAATTCGCTTCATAGCATCTAGCTTGGCAGAATCTTTGTTGCTCTCCAGCATCTGCTTCAGGTCTTCATTCCTATTACAGAAAAGAAAACGTTAATTCTAGACTTGGACTTTTTACAAAAGATAGCTATTAAATCTGTGATTCGTATGAGTGCAGGAAACAGCACAGTGGGCAACAGTAAGGAGCTGCACTCGATAAATAACCAAGGGCTGGTCTCCTCTTTCCTCCCACAAAGCCTGTGTGTGCAGCACCTTGTCAGAAAGCCCAAAGTGACACAGAGGTAAGAACCGCCCTTCAGCTTGACTTCTGCTGATGAAATGTCAACCAGACCATGGCGTCAGAGTCGCTTACTTCAAAGTTTCTTTGACATAATCATCAGGAAAAAATTATCAAGTCAGCTCTAAAATACTACAACATGCAAAATTAAAAAAAAAAATACCAAACTAAAAATGTTTTCAGACTACACTACACAAGAGCTTTGACTAAGGTGTGTGCCATTCATACCAACCCAGCTTCCTATGCCCCTATTGAACAAATAAATGGGGACACCTCCTTCATTCTGAGACTAAAATCACTTTAACATCTAAATGGTAGCCTGTGGTGATAAACACGGGTAGTTAGCTATACGGATGTTAACACGGGGCAGAGAAAAAAGTCTGAGTCACTGGGATGCAGCAACAGGGCACTGAGACAGTCAAGAAGGTGACATTCCCAGATTGAAGACCCACACAGGTAACACTGCTACCCTCTGCAGCAATGACAGCCAAGGGCCATGTCTGCCTTGTTCACAAGGCCTCTGCTACTTAAAACAGCCTTAAAAGAGTCTAAACCAAGAGCTACTTGGAAGAGCTGCAGAGAAGAGGAAGGACTGCCCCATCAGTTCCTGGGTCATGACCAGCCTTCTAAACTTCTCAGGGGAAATTCACAAATGTGCACTTGTCCCACTAAAGAAAATACATAATTTGTAACTCTCATCACTTTTCATTAAACAAAATAAAATAATTTTTGAAGACAGATTGCTAGACAAAGAGCTCTTGACACTCAGGAGAAGTTTACCAGCGCGTTGTCCGTGGGCTGCAGTCAGAGCTATGTGGTGAAGCCTGTGTTTAAGACTCCTAGTCTGGGATGTGACGGCAGGCCTGGCAGGCTAAGACAGACCTTAGCACCCAGAAGCAGACTGAGGCCACCAAAACTGCTTTGTAACTCGGTACTAGGGAGAGGATTTAGAGTTCTAAAATACTCATTCGAAAAAGGAGCAGAAAGAAATGCATGTGTTAGAGATGATCTGTGAGATCTCAGACAGAAGGGGGATCATGTTATTAGAAGACAGAGGAAAGGTGGTTCGTGTTATAAAGAGCAGCAGAGACCTTTGGTGAACTGTGTTCAGGTGTCTTAAGGAAAAGAGATGAACGGCAGGAGCTTTGGCAAGGACTGTGGTGCATGTTTGTAGTCCAAAAACTTGAGCCTGGGTTTAAGAGCAGCATAGTGAAAAATCCATGTCAAAGGGGCTGGAGGGGGTGATGGGAACAGGAAGAGAAAGAAGGGGGCTGGAGGGGGTGATGGGAACAGGAAGAGAAAGAAGGTAGAGAAGGGTGGAAGGAAGAGACGGAAGAGAAGAGGGGAAAGGAAGGACAGGAAATTATGTCATTGGATATTTAAAAGAGGCTATTTCCAAAGCAGTATGTTGATAAAATAGCCTGCTTTTGCCTTTGCTGCTAATAAGAGGTAAGACATATATTGACCAAGCCAACAGGGTTGTACAGTGAGACCCTGTCAGAACACAGTCCAGAGTGGAATCATGTGAGGAGAAGTCTGAGTGCTTATGAGAAACCTCCAAAAAGGTGGCGGGGGGGGGGGAGGTCTTATGACCTCAGTATCTTCAAAACCACCAAACTGTTCTTGGATTCTGCTTCCATGCCCCTCCAAGGGTAGCAGATAGGAGTGAGTTTCCCTCAGATTATTCATCAAAACTGGCTATTGTTTTTTGTGTATAAGCCTCCGTGGAAAAATGTTTTAGCCAGGTGTGGCTTGCCAGCCACATATCCTTACCCTTGTGACTGTACACTTTATTCAGGTATGCTCAACCCTCAGAGCATAAACTGCCTGAATAAAATTGGCTATTGCATGAGCCTCATTCTCTGGCTCCATTCTCCCAGGTCCCACAGACTCTAGAGCAGTAAACAAAATACTGTCTCAAAAAAAAAAAAAAAATAGAATTTGATTTTTAAAAAAGAATTTGATTTAAATATAAAGAAATTAGAACTTAAAATTTTTAGAAAATCCTCAACCCAGCTCTACAACAAACAATAAAAAGGGATATTCTAGAGAAATACCAAGGGTGTGGCTAAAGTCATTTAAGAAATGACCATCAGCCGGGCGTTGGTGGCGCACGCCTTTAATCCCAGCACTCGGGAGGCAGAGGCAGGCAGATTTCTGAGTTCGAGGCCAGCCTGGTCTACAGAGTGAGTTCCAGGACAGCCAGGGCTACACAGAGAAACCCTGTCTCGAAAAACCAAAAAAAAAAAAAAAAAAAAAGAAATGACCATCAAGCCAAATGGGCAGTGCTCTTGAAATCCCCACCTGGAAGGCTGAGGTGGACAGACTATGAGTTTCAAGTCAGCCTTGGCCGTAGCAATTCCCAGCAGTGCAGGCCACCTAGAGACCTTGCCTCAAAATGAATAAACAAGAAGGAGATCATGAGAAGACACAAGGATTGAGCTGGAGAGATGACTGTTCTTTTCCTGAGTTCAATTCCCAGCAACCATCTCTAATAGGATCCGATGGCCTCCTCTGGTGTGTCTGACAAGAATGACACTGAACTCCCATACATAAAATAAATAAATCTTAAAAGAAAAAAGAAAGAAAACTCAAGGATTGGATCAGTCATCTCCACTGAGCCAGAGAGAGAGGGGACTCTACAGCAGAGACACTGGAGAAAAGGAATGATCAAGAACTGGTAACGGCTGGAGTTTCCAGGCCCCGGCCGGGCACTATGAGGTAGAAAGAGGCAGCCATCCATTTCTCAACAAAGAAACGCATCCCTGTAGGAGTGACATCAGCCAGCATGGTTCTAGGCACTGTGAGACCCCAGCACAGGCACAAGAGCCCAGAGCTGTCCAAAGCAGGGCTTCCCACAGGCTCCCATTTGCAATCATTTTTACTCAAGAAATTTTTACACAATCCCACATAGTCAGATATGTAAAGTAGTATAAAAGCAAAACAATTCGTGGATAATAAATCACGATGAAATTTATTTTAAAACACTTGCATATATATATATATATATATATATATATATATATATATATAATTTTGCCATTTGGTAAAGATGAAAGTAGATTTTGTATACTAATGTGATGGGTGTGCTTCCTTAGGTCTGCACTGCATATCTGATATAAGGATAGCTGTTTCAATGTCTGTCACAGCTGAGCAATACTCGGTAGTAAGTATCAAATTGTGGTACATCCATTCCACGGAATGCAACTCAGCAATGAAAAGAAATAAACCACTAACATATGAGACAGCACTAATTAACCTCCAGAAGTAAGCTGAGCTCCAGTTATGCAGGGCCACACATCTGAACAGTAACAAAGTAGAGGGTAGAAATATCAGAGACCACTGGGGCAGACATGAGGGGGCCCTTTGCTTGGTACTTCAAGGATGTGAACTATACACGTGTGACAAGAGAGAGCTAGTCATATAAAAAGGAACAATACAAGTAAAACTGCAGACCTGTGAACAATGGATGAATTTCATCAATGCCAACTTCCTGGTTGTGCTTTTATACCAGAGCTTAGCAAGGGCAAACTCATCAGAAATGGTGAGGGACACAGGACATCTCTGTAGCATATCTTTCAACTCAAAATGACTCTACAGGGACCCTGAAATAAAAACTAAGAAGCAGCTTTGCAGTGATTATAACTCAGCTGACAATTACATTTTAAAAGGTAAGAGTCAAGTATCCACATTATCACAGAAGACGTAACAAGATCATAAATTCCTAAAAAATTACCCTTATTCTTCCGAGAACTGCCAAGTGAGGTATCATTACACACCTGCCAGGGCTAGAATCGACTGATAATAGTAAGTGTTGGCATGGACATGCAGCACCCAAAATTCTCACAATTGTTGGGAGAAACATAGAATGATATGATCATGTAGGAAAAGGGGAGACTCTTACGAATTTAAGTATACACTTGCATACCACTCAGCCGTTCCTCCTCACAGAGAAATAAAAGCACATATCCACAAGATGACTTACGAAAATATTTGCAGTGAATCTATTAATAGTCGTTTCATAATTATAAACAACTTGAAAAAAATCGAAGGGTCCATCAGCAAAATGTGTCATAAGCCATGTTAGAATATTTGTCTCTCAGCAATGATAAAGAACTAGCTACTGATGCAGGCAACAACAGGTTAATGAACTCTCAGAATCATTATTCTGAGTCAAAGAAAGCAAACACAAGAGGATAGGCCGGGCTTAGTTCTTGTCATTCAAAGACAGTACTGAAGGCACCTGTATGTTGACTGAAACACCATGTCAACTGGAGCACCATGTCAACTGGGACACCAGGTCAACTGGGACACCTGGAGCACCATGTCAACTGGGACACCATGTCAACTGGGACACCATGTCAACTGGGACACCAGGTCAACTGGGACACCAGGTCAACTGGGACACTGTGTAAGAGGGCACAGGGGGCATAGGGAAGGTCTGATGACTAAGAAGATATAAAGGCTCTGCACCTGTGGTGGCCACTTCACGGGCAGGCACACACATCAAACATTTCTATCATAAGGCTTATGTGGACAGTTGGTTACATCAAATCCGAATTCTGTAAGATGGATAAGAGCGTTACAGTGCCTTATCCATTGGTTTAAACAAGACATTTAGTTCTAAAGACAATGGAAATCACACCCAAGAAGGACATATGAGATCAGACATTGATTTGCAGACTTTGAAATGAGGCTGTACATTCATGTTTATTCAAGAATTAAAGCCACTGAACCCCATTTTAATTCATCAGAAGAAACCTCTCAAGTTTCCGAAAGAAGCTGCCGGGGCACAGAGCCTAAAGCAGCGGTTCTCAGCCTTCCTAACGCTGTGACCCTTTAATGCAGTTCTTCATGCTGTGGTGGCTCAACCACAAATAATTTTACTACTGTTATGAATTGTATGTAAATATCTGATATGGAGTCTTTGTGAAAGACCGGCAAAGCCACGAAGTGGTCGCAACCCGAAGGTTAAGAAGCACTGGCCAAGAGGGTGTCTTAGTCAGGGTTTCTATTCCTGCACGATTGGCTGCTCTTGCAGAGGACCAGGGTTTGGTTCCCAGCTCCTACCCAGAAGCTTAAACACATTCCTAACTCCAGTTCCAAGGGATCTGATGCCCAACTCTGGTCTCCAAGGGCACCAGACATGCACACAACGCACTTACAAATCTGTGGGCAAAGCACCCTAGGCATTGTGATGGTTAATCTTGGTTGTCAACCTGACTACCTCTGGAATCTACTAAAACCTATGCAGGTGTTAGGGACTTTTCTTAATTAAATCATTTAAAATAGGAAGACATACTTTTAATCCAGACCTTTGGATGTAAGAAAACCCACCTTCTGGGCTGATGAGATGGCTCAGCGGGCAAGAGCACTGACTGCTCTTCCAAAGGTACTGAGTGTGCTCGCTTCGGCAGCACATATACCAAAGGTACTGAGTTCAAATCCCATCAAACATATGGTGGCTCACAACCACCCGTAATGAGATCTGATGCCCTCTTCTGGGGTGTCTGAAGACAGCTACAGTGTACTTTATGTATAATAATAAATAAATCTTTAAAAAAAAATAAAAAATAAAAATAAAAATAAACCCCACCTTCTGCTGGCAGCCTACATAGAGACCATGGAAGAGGGAAGTTTTCACTCTTTGCCTGCTTGTTATCACATAGCTGGCAAATCCATTCCTGGCATTAGAGCCTACTTCCTCAGAATTCTGATGTATACTGAAGACCAACTGAGACGCCCAGCCTTAACGACTGAACAACTGCTGCATTATTGGACCTTCCCTTGACAGACAGCCACTGTTGGACTAGGTAGACCGCAGCCTGTAAGCTGTTCTAATAAATGCCCTTTCTAAATATACATTAGACTCACTCTATAAGCTCTGTTCCTCTAAAGAGCCCCGACTAATATATAAAATATATCTTTTAAAAATAACCAAAAAAAAAGAAGAAGAAGAAGAAATGAGCGTGAGGTTCACCCTGAAGTGACAGAGGTAACATGAGGACCTGTGGGCGGGCCGTATGCCAGTCATGACTATCTTTTAAGAAGGGATGAAAATAAGAACACACACAGCAAGGAATGATCAGGCAGGGACACAGAAAACCAGAAGAGAGGCCTTGAAGACAAGGCTCCTGACAGCTTGATTTGCCACCTTCAAAGGTTTGTGTTAGTTAATTCACCCAGTGTCTGCAACCTAGTCAAACTAATGCAGGGTTTAAATGTTAAAAAAAAACTATCCTCGTACCAAAACAATTAAAAAAGAAACACTACACACTTTACTTTTCCCCAGAAAGAATGCAGGCAAGGCGAATTATTATGGGAAAAGTTTACTTTTACTTTTCAAATGGTATATTAAATATAGTAGTGACCATTTGCAGGAGACAAAAAAACTACAGTAATTAAAACATCCAACTAAAATATAACCAGTATTTTATATTAACTAAATAAAATAACTATGTATAAAAACTGTGAGGCTGAGGAGATGGTTTGGGCATTCGATGAGGGTGAAGGCATGACACATGCAGCCCTGATAGCCAGGTTCAATCCCTAGAGCCCACATAAGAAGCTGGCAGTGATAGCGTGCATCTACAATCCTGGCACTCCATGGTGAGACGGAGGCAGAGAGGGGGATCCTGCAGAAGCTTGTGGTCAGGCACCCTGGAGCACACACTCAGCACAGCACCACGAGGTGGAAGGTGAGAACTGACTCCGGAAGGCTGACCTCTGACCCCCATATGTACACTACGGATCATTCGTGCCCCACCCCAGACAAATAAGTAAACAAATGTTTGGGGCTGGTGAGATGCCTCTTTGGTTAAGATCACTCACCGTTCTTCCAATGGGACAGGGATTCTATTCCCACCACTCACAACCATCTGTAACTCCAGGTCCTAAGAATCTGACCTCTGAGGGCACCAGGCTCACGCATGGTACACACGCATACATTCAGGAGAAACATTCATACACACAAAATGAAATAGATATTTTAAAAGAAAAACCATCCGAAGATTTACTATAAATCTCACCGTAGTAAACTTAGAATTCCCTTTTCTAACATCTCAGGCTCTTCAGAACTCAGAGACAAATAGAAGGCTGTGGTGATGTGGGTGGGGAACAGGGCATCTCAAGCCCCTCCTCCTCCTACTCTGTCCTGTTCCTTCATTTTACATAATGATACTAAGTGGAACTACTAAACCCTAAAAGAAACATTTTCAATTGTATTCCTGTTGAGGAAACAGACACACAAAACAGAAATAGATAGGAACTAAGAAGAAATGATTAGACACCCAAATGCCAGAAAAGGGGAAGCCTTTCTCCTTGGTTTCCCTTTCCTTTTCCCTAAGAATGTTCCAGAACTTTCCTCGCCAGCGTTACCTGGAGAAATGGACAATGAGGAAGAAGAAATATCAATTTTAGGACCTGTCTACCACTCACCCAGACATCACCTTGCTCGGTCCTAACGGAAGCCTGGCTAGTCCCTCCTACATGCGTGCAAACAAGGACCTCTTTTCAGCCGCCCTATGTCCTGTCCTGTTCTCTAAAACTAAAACCGAGAAATCAGGATGCCTTCGGTGCTGCCCCGGGAAAGAGCTACTAACTCTCAGGTCCAAGGGAACGGAAAGAAGCAATACTTCAGCCAGAGGCAGTGCCCAACTTCCCCAAGCCCCAATCTGTCACAATGACTTCCCAGATAGTGCCTTCCCCAACGCCCCTTTGCTTGTCACCAAAACAGGAAGGATTAAAAGAGCTGACACCTTCCTGTCACTCTCAGATGCACTGTCTCTTTCTGCTCCTAAGTCACTGCCTTCACAGTGTGTACTCAAAACTGACCAGGACCATGTATTACTACATGACACTTAGAAATTAAAAAATGTTTATAAATTCAAGATACCTGTTTGAAATAATGTTGAGTTAGCAACATTTGAAACACCATGTATTATCTGTATCAAACGCAGGCTTCCTTTTCTTTCCCTGCTTCTTCACTTACCCTCAATCTTAGGAAACTGACTTTATTTTTACATAAGTGACATCTTGTGGTGTTAAATGGTATAACTGTTCTATCCCATTCAAAATATGCCTAAAAGTTTCAAGGAACAAGAAATGCACTGCTGAAAAGCTAAAGCAAACTTCATTTGGACTGAGAAAGGCGACTGTACTCTACCAGAATAAACCGGAATACTGCGCAGGCACATGGGACCAGGCACGCAGGACCACCTGGGGGGGAGGTAATGTAGAGTATCACAGGCCTTTCTTTTTCACAAATCTAAAACCCAGAACTCATTACAACACTTCTCCTGACCCCTCCTTCTCTCCCCCACTCATTGTAAAGCAGTATAAACAAAGAGGAAACTGAAATCCAGCAGGCACCATGCTCACCAGTGCCTCTCAAAGTACTACCTAGACACCTGGAGGCACTCAAAGCCACACACTTGGAACGTTGGAAGAGAAATTTGACAGTATCATTTTATGTTTATTGAATCCAATAAAAATGGGCTGATATTGTACATACTTTTTCCACTGTATTTTTCTAGTAATTTATTTTTATTGAATTTTATAGAAGTATTCATCCATGACAGACTGGAGTTTTTCAAAGAAAGAAAAGCTCTTTAGCACTTTGAGAGCAGAGCATCACACAATTAGCTTGTCAGCCTTACTGTGGTGTGACTTATGATAACATTCTCCAATTTTAAGAGTATACTTTGTTCACTTTTCAAACATGGGTAAAATCCTGCCATCACTAGCTACATCAACCACAGGACACTCCCTCCAACCTTGCCCACAACCTTCACAGCCAGATTCTCACTCCCCAGCATCGTGATGGGTTGCTACCACTCTGACCCTGTCTTTTCTAAAACTGCATACAAGCAGAGGTCGTTCTAGCAGCTATAAAGCAGCTATGGAGCAGCTGGCAATATGTGTGTGCCCTCTGCACACAGACTAAGTGGTCCTTCCACGGCAGATCCAGTATATCTACAGCAACTTCGTAATACTCATCCGGGTCTTAGCTGTCACCAGTCTGTGAAACACCGTCACCACACAGGCCAGGGTGGCCTGGAACTGGAGATGTTCGTGCCTCTGCCTCTCTAAAGCTGGGATTACAGGGTAAAGACATCTACCTCTGTGAACGCCTCCTTTACGGTGTCGGTGTGTGTCTGCGCATGCGCGGGTGGAGGTCAGAAGTTGCTTCTCCCTCAGACCCCTGGGCTTGCGCTGTAAGGATTTTTACCAACTCGCTGGCCCCTCAAGCATCCACTTGCTCCGTGTTAAAAATACTCCAAGTCTTCTTCCCCGCGTCTTTTGAAATATGTACCAGGAATCATCACCAGGTCACTCTATACAGTTTCCTTCCCTCAAAACAGTCCAAGAACGAACTGTGCACCACTAAGAGCAACACCTGAGACTTCAATCTAAAAATGAGGGCGTGGCACAAGTGCTGAGGGACCGTGACTTCCTTCAGAGTTGTACCGCAATAGGAGATATCAAAATGGGGGCAGGGAGGACAGGACATTTCCCAAGATTGCCAGAAAACTCTCAAACCTGGGCTTTGAGAAACTCCTAAGAGGGATATACAACTCCTCATGGCAAATGGCAAATGTGAATGGATTTGCAGAGGGGCTGGGAACTAGAGCAGGGTTCAGTGCTACAGCCAAGGCGCCGGGCCTTCCTGACACGCTTGGGGAACAGCACAGGGCCTGGTGATGCTTGCAGTCTGCCTACCCTTCCTAGGGTCAGAGCCTTGCACAGCTTCAGGCATGTGTCCTTCACTTACCACATACAAAAAGGTAAAAACGCAAAACTCCAGCTACAACTGATGGAATCTTAACCAGCCAGTCACTCACCATCGCTTCTCAAGCCACAATCAACCAGGCACAGAGAGAATTTTCTCTACAATACTGTGTACAGGACTAAAGGAGAACCCGTTACAGGCACTCCCTTATCCCTGCTTTTTATTAAAACTTCTCCCACACAGGACAACGATATCTTCATTTAAAAAGCCAGTGTACAATCTCATGAATCCTTCAGAGCATGCCTCTAGATTGAGACAAATGAACACCGTCTTCCATCTTGAAGGGCCTGCCTCCATTATGTCCCATTTGCACTGGTGACACACAAAAGAAAAACGAGGTTGGAGGGGGGGAAATCCCTCATGAAATTGTATTCAAATAAACAAAAACAAAAATAAATGCACTTGAGGAGCAGATTATAAGTCAGAAGGCAGCACATGATGGAAGTGAAACAAAAGGAGAGACTGCAGAAGAGAACACGGAAGCAGCCTGAGAGTGGTCGCACTCTACAGAGAAACAGGGCTGTGACCAAATAGGGCCTTTCAAGAGAGGGAGCAGGAGGGGCAGGAGAGAAACACACTGCTAAAACACGGAGACTGACGTAGTATAAGGATCTCCGATTCCTGTCATGAAACCACCTTGTAAACTGCCACAGAAAACAGCCTTTTTAAAGCCATTGGGAAGCGCACACAGGACAGATACAGACAGGACTTAGAGACCGCCATCCCTCCACATCATTTGGTTCCCTCAGTGCATTGTCCCCTGGGAAGAACAGAACCAGAGAGGCAATTATTGTGACTTAAGTGACAAATACTGAAATCCAGTCACAAGAGTGACTGGAACTTGAGCAAAATCAAAGAGGAAGAAACCACCCATAGGTACACAAAATTGTCTGCACACTCCCTTCAAGGAGCTGGCACATTTCCACAGGCCAAGAGTCTAAGAAAGCAAGAGGAATGTCACCTGGGAGGGAGATGCGTGCGGAGAGGCTTCAGAGGGTACCCTGGAGAGAAGAGCAACTATCAGCTCTCTTACCCAGGGCTGCCCTGGGCTTACACCACAGAAGACCCACACAGACAGGACGCTACACTGCAGAGCCAAGAGGGAAAACAGCACCGAACATGATGCACAGAGCCTAAGACTAACATAGTTAGTTCAGTGATGGGCTCACAGACTCACCAAGCCTAAGAACCCAGAATCTGACTAAACTGCGAGGTGGAACAGGAGGGCAGTGACAGAAACTAAATGGTAAAGGGATCTGAGAGGAAGAGAAGTGCAGAGACCATCTATAGCTGAGTCCAATTCCAGAGTCACTGGGTAGACACTTTAAATAACTAAATATGGTCACAAATCACAAGAAAAGATGGACAAGACAGATAATACACACAAGTACTGTAAGAGGAAGTTTTTGCTTTAATCCCCACATGTGGGGAGACAGGGCCACTTCTACTTTGCAGCAGCTATGATTCTGTGCTCTGGCTGAGGCATGGGTTTGCCAGCTGCAGACAGTTTCTGCGATTGTGTGATGTTTGAAATCCTGGGAACCTTTCAGAAGGTGCAGTAATGCTAGGGCCCTAACAGGCGGGATGCTGATTGCTGGTTGATGGAGGTAGGGGGTGATTGCAGTTTGGTGCTCCAAGAACAAGAAGAAAGAAATTAGATTCAGAGGTTTCCAGCTCTCCTTCCTCCCTACCCTTCTTTCTCTCTCCTATCCAGTGCTAAGGGCTGAAAGCTGGGGGAGGGGAGATAAAGGGTGGGAGAAAGAAGAATCCACCAAAGTAGCTAAGACTGGCTATAATATTCAGAACTGAAAATACAGAATGCAGATTGGGAGCACTCTGGTCAGGCTTAACACCAGACTGAGCTGAAGGCCAGTCCAGAGGAAACATGCAAATTAGAGCTCAGACAGAGACAAGGACGGGAAACAGCATGGATGTATTCTATGCTATCCAAACATCTAATGCAGCTCTAATTAGAACCAAAAGCAAGGTTAGAAATCAAAGTAAAAAAATAACTGAAGAAGTTGTCCCAAACTGAGAAAGACCTGAAGTCACATACTTTAAAAATCTTAGGAAATAGGAAAGACAAAGTTACGCAAGTGCATCAGTCAAATGATAGACCAAGCTGGGCGTGGTGGCGCACGCCTTTAATCCCAGCACTTGGGAGGCAGAGGCAGGCAGATTTCTGAGTTTGAGGCCACCCTGGTCTACAAAGTGAGCTCTAGGACAGCCAGGGCTACACAGAGAAACCCTGTCTCAAAAAAAAAAAAAAAAAAAAAAGAACAATGAGAAACCATCCTTAAAGGCACCACAATGAAACACGCTGCCTTAAGACACATCTGCAAACCTCCCTATACAGGGGCAAATAATAAAGTCTAGGCTTTAATAGCCACACCATCCCTGGTCTAACTATTCATCCCTACTGCAGCATGAAACAGACAGAGAATGCATGATGGGGCACAGCTATGTCCCAATAATACTTATATAGATGGGCAGGCAGCGTCTTCCATGACGCTGATGCTGACTTCAGAAGACAATGGAATGAGTTTTTAAAAGAGCTAGATTAGGAAAAAATGGAAACATAAATTCTAGAACTACTAAAATATTATATATTTAGTTCAAGGATGGCCAGCATTTGACACTGATGTGAAAGCAAGCAGGCTTTACTGCTAGTCATTGGGACTTGGTGCGATCATCTACAAGGTACCTCAGCAAAATCCACCATGAGTTAATGTTCAATGCACTTTGACTTTACAAGACTACCTCGAAAAACATTTCCTTTTTTTTTTTATTTTATTTATTTATTTACTTATTATATGTAAATACACTGTAGCTGTCCTCAGATACTCCAGAAGAGGGCATCAGATTTCGTTATAGATGGTTGTGAGCCACCATGTGGTTGCTGGGATTTGAACTCGGGACCTTCGGAAGAGCAGTCAGCACTCTTAACCAGTGAGCCATCTCTCCAGCCCGAAAAACGTTTCCTTTAAGAAGATAAACTCACACCTGGTGTGTGCAAAAATGTATACTGCAGAATTGCTTATAGGTGACAAAAGTGAAATCGATCAGATGTCCTTCCAGAGCAGAGTAACTAACCAACCTCAAGGCACACAGTATTGTGGCTAGAGACTGGACTTGTTTCATATATAATGTGGACAGATCTCCAAAATATAGTAAGTAAAAAGGAAGACGCAGAAAGAATGGTGTGTCTGTCTGCATAAGATCCTTTGATGGTTTATGAAAAGATACTTAAGAACTTGTTCATTACGGCTGACTGTGACAGTATACAAATGGAGGTTTGCAGCATGTGTTTATAATATGTAACTAACTAAGCCCCAGCGTCTTCCACAACTTAAGCCTTATTCTGCTGTCACATTCAGAGAGACAAAGTCTGGATGAAGTGCAGGTAGCTGCTATTGTTCCCGAGTAACGGATAAGGAAGCCAACACAGAAAACTGTGGACACGTCTGACCTTGCTCAGCTTTCATTAGCACGCCATCACAGAACTGGGATTGGTAAAGCACAGAATTAAACAAAATTTATTTTCAGATCCAATACTGTAAAGAACCACACAAGTAGAATAAACTCTGTAATTAACAATGTCACATGACCTCCTTGCTAGTCACATTCTACCACGATAAAAAAAACATTGCCTTTTTTTTTCTTTTAAGCTCTAAATTTTATACAAAGAAAACTGATTGCTGGAACCATAGTAAACACTGATTGTAATTATTCTCAGTGGCCGTCTGGAATGTCTGTGATATACCCCTTTGTAAGTCAAAGTGCATTTTATTTTCACTGATTGTACTTGGTCTGTATTTGGTTAGCATTAGCTCATGCAGATTCATCAGCTCAAAATTAATTAGTATTACAGAATGGTGTATCCCATCCAAACAATTCATCTTTGTTGGCTCCTACGCCTCGCTGCTACTGGCATGCCACCATGATAACGGGCATGATGCCACAGTAACAGATGGGCATGAACACAGACATGCCAAGCAGTCAGTTGGTGCATCAAGGCTGGGTATTAGTATTCACTCTTCCTCCAAGAAATTCATAAACTACATGAGGGCAAATCTAAGTTTCTACAACTGTGTTAGTGAGATATGCCAACTCAAAGCTAGATTAATTTTAAAACTCTTTTTTTAAAAGCAAACATGTTTCCAGGGCCACAGAAGGTAAGTTTCCCATCTGATGCGTTGGATCAGCCTTCTGTGGAGGGAGCTGGGGAGACCAATATGCAATCTCTAGTTGCGATAAGCTCGTCCCTGAAGCACTTGGGAAGGTCTGCTTCTAAATCGAAGCTTTTAAAAGGCACTGGTGGTGCCGTCAAGCTGGACAAGTTCTATGGCACTGCACCAAGCCTGTTCTCACACCACTGAACTCTACCCTTAGGAGGGGTCTGCTCCAAGATCTGGGGCAGGAACAGACAACACAAAACTGGGAGAGGTGTGGTCCGTGCCTGCAATTCCAGCAGTACTCCTGGAAATAGAAGCATCAGACTCAGGCACCTAGGGCAGCCTGAGCCTGTCTCAAAGGAAAGGAGGGTAGGAGTGCAAAAAGACAAAACCAATGTTTTTGGTTTTCTTTTTGTTATAGGTTTTTAAGTCATGTGGTCCCTCCAAGTTCCTGATGAAGGTTTCAAATAGAGATCTTAATAAAAGACCCCAGCCATACTTGACAGGAATATATTTTGCTTGTTTATTTATTTATTTATTTATTTAGGGTTTTGTTGTTGTTGTTGTTGGGGGTTTTTTTGTTTTTGATTTTGTTTTGTATTTGAGGCAAGGTTTCTCTGTATAGCCTTGGCTGTACTGGAATTCACTCTTTAGACTAGACTGGAACTCACAAAGATCTGCCTGCGCCTGTTCCCCAGTGTGTGCCACCACAGCTTGGTAACAAGAATCTAATCTAAATGTGTAAATCACTGAAGTTTATGTGGTCAACTTTTCTGTGTACTGAAAATGG
This sequence comes from Mus caroli, assembly GCF_978045245.1. Classification (NCBI taxonomy): domain Eukaryota; kingdom Metazoa; phylum Chordata; class Mammalia; order Rodentia; family Muridae; genus Mus; species Mus caroli. The sequence continues at coordinate 27,008,686 of NW_028227270.1, forward strand.
ATACTTGCCTCTAATTGTCTTTTTTTGGGGGGAGGGGGGGACTTTCGAGACAGGGTTTCTCTGTAGCCCTGGCTGTCCTGGAACTCAACTTTGTAGACCAGCTGGCCTTGAACTAAGAAATTCGCCAGCCTCTGCCTTCCAAGTGCTGGGATTAAAGGTGTGCGCCACCACACCCGGCCTAATTGTCTTTTTTAATTTAAATTTTCCTTATTATTAGTGTCTTGGGGGTGGGGCATGCCATGGTGCAAGTGTGTAAGCCGGAGGACAACTCTGAGGTCTTCTCTCCTTTGTAAGGGTTATGGATAATTGAACTCAGTTGTCAGTTTCGCAAACATGGGCGGTAAATGTCTTTAGGCACTCAGCCATCTTGGGGCCCTGTAACTATCCCTTTACATGAGATAGATAAGAAGTGAGCAACAGAGGCAGGGGCTGCTGGCCACGGCGGCTGCGACTTACACTTCAAATGGGGATCAGGGAAGGATAAAACACATCTGGCAGAGTGGAGGTGCAATGCCTTCAACAGTGGGTGGGCTCGTTTGGATCAAAACAAAGGAGCCCGTGAAAGCAGAGGTTCGAGGGGTGCTCATGACAGTGTGAAGGCCGACAGTGGGCTTTCGAGTCCATCCTAAGAACAGGGGTTATACAACTGAGTGCTACAGTGATGTCTTGGGGTGCCTTAGCCCACTTAAAGTTAATGCATTTTCTATGGCCGTGTTCTGACACGTGGAAAGACAGGCACACACATGAAGACTTTCTCCTCTGCAAACTGTAGAGAAGTAGCCCGCAGTTTTCAGTGACAGATGTAAATGTCACAACCTCCCAAAGCAAAAGGAACAGGCCCTATATTCTGGACACAAAAGCAATGGGATACAGGCAGTATGTTCTCATCCACAGAAAGACACAGACGCTAAAGTATCTCATATAGACCCAAATCCAGAGGTTTCTGGCTGAACAACTGGGCCTGTCCACAGCACTAGTGGCCACAGGTTCAGTCAAATAACTGAGACTACAGGCCCGGGGTCAGAGGGCACAGAGATCACTACAGAGTCCAGTTGGGCTGAGGATGTAACTCAGTGGCCGCAGAGCCCTGGTTCCCTCCCCACAGGGAATAACAAGTAGGACGGTTGGGCAGATTTACAAATTCTTGAGGTATATAAAAGAAAGCGCCGCTGGGCGTGGTGGCGCACGCCTTTAATCCCAGCACTTGGGAGGCAGAGGCAGGCAGATTTCTGAGTTTGAGGCCAGCCTGGTCTACAAAGTGAGTCCCAGGACAGCCAGGGCTATACAGAGAAACCCTGTCTCAAAAAAAAAAAAAAAAAAAAAGTCCAAATGAAAAAAAAAAAAAAAAAAAAAGGAAGTGCCTAAAACTGAAAATAAAAATACTATATAAGGCTGAGTATGGTGGCACACACCTTTTATCTTAACACTTGGGAGGCAGAGGCAGAAAGATCTCTGAGTTTGAAACCAGCCTGGTCTACACAGAAACTTCTGGGATGGCCAGAGCTGCATAGTGAGACCCTGGCTCAAGCAAAGCCCATGTAAAGTATTACTGTTGTTACTACAGTTAGAATGCTGGCTCTCATCTCCAAGCTGAGGACAAAGGGTGGTGAGAAGCTATGGTGGCAGAGAGAGACTATGGTGGCATAGAGAAACTATGGTGGTATGATGGTTTGAATATCCCTGGCTCAGGGAGAGGCACTATTAGGAGGTATGGCCTTGTTGGAGAAAATGTGTTACTGTGGGGGTGGGCTTTTGAGAGACGTTCCTCCTAGCTGCCAGTCTTCTCCTGTTTGCCTTTGGAACCAGACTCTCAGCTCCTCCAGTACCATGTCTGCCTGGACGCTACCATGTTTCAGAACCTGTAAGCCAGCTCCAATTAAATATTTCCTTTATAAGAGTTGCCTTGGTCATACTGCCTCTTTACAGCTGACATAGAGTCAGTCTATGGTGGCATAGAGAAGCTATGGTGGTACAGAAAGGCTATGGTGGCAGAGATGTTATGGTGGCTTAGAGAGGCAGAGATAAAAAGACAAAAATACCCGTTGCACTGTTGCCAATTATACACATACATGCCAATCTCTGTCCTCAACTTTAATGTAAAGAAGAGTATGTGGGTATTCCATTACTTATGACAAATAAAAGGCTTTAAATTTTAGTAGGGAAAAGAAAATAGAAAATAAGAGGCAAGAAAAGATCAGTGTCCTAAAGTGATGCCACACAGTCCACACACTGACTAGCTGCATGCTGTCAATTTTGCTCTGAGTTTTCTAGCTGTGCCAGAGCCCTACCCGTCCTTGGCTTTGTCATTAGCCACTCCACCCAACTAAGACATATTAGCCATTAGCTAACTCTAGATTCCCACCTTCAGTAGGAGAGCCCATTCCATGCCGACTTCTAGCTTCCTAGCCCTTATCATTTTAACTGTCAGCTGCCCACGTCACAGCCCCAAACCCTGCAAACACCCAAAACTGCTCAACCCCTGCAACATGAAAACCCTATGACTTTTAACATCAGTCCTTTACTTAGCCTTGTCGTGGTCTCAGCAGTTACTCCTCCTACTCCGTTGTCTTCTTGGAAACTTCTACTTCTACACACAAGTAGATTTTCCCTACGATTCTTTCCCAGCCCCAGCTTGGATGTGTTTTAAACTAGCATCTTTCTGTACCAACCTCCTTGACAAATCGACATTCATAGCTTCCATTTAACAAAACCTCAGTCCATGTTGTGTACTGAGTTTCTTGGAATTGTGCATGACTGCAGATTCCTTCCAGAGACCAGGACAACATAAACAAGGCTCTAGCTGCAGTCAGACAAGCCCTCAGTCACCACAGGACCCCTTAGCTCTGTCACAGCCTCCTACCTTGTCCCCTCCCCTCCTCTGATGACTCCAAATCCATCCTGCCCTCCTCTGCGATTCCCTGGGCTTTTCTCTGACGTTCCCCTCCCTCCTCTAGTGCCCCCTCCTGCTCACCACGTTGGCATCATTTGTCCTTCCTCAACACAGCCCAAGATTCCATGTCTCCCTGTAGTCGCCATGCTTTCTCTGTGCCCTGAGCAACAACCTCTCTGGAGCCGGTCACCTGTCACTCACGGTTCAGGCTTCTGTCCATCTCCTACAGCTGCTCTCACACTGCTTCTCCACAACCAGGCTCACTGACAGATGCCTAGGCCACCAAATCCCATCAACACATCCCCTGACCTCACTGCCCCTCACACTCACCAGAAGCTGGCTTGGCTGCCCACAGACCTTCTAGAAACACTTTTCATTTCTGCCGGGAGCTCATTTCCAAGGGCCTGCCTCAACAACAGAATGCCTGTGAGCAAACGGGATGTTCGGCTGGGGATGCAGCTCAGGGCTACAGCTCGGGCCCAGCAAGCGCACAAGCAAACAAAAACAAAACAGTCAACATTAAATAAAAATCTAAGACCTTGTACTTATATACTTGAGTTATTCCAAATGCTAGTGAAATATGATTCAAAAATAGGACAGAAACATATAATAATTTTAAAACTGAAAAAGTAAAGCAATGCTTAATGTGAAAATTAACAATAATTCCATAATCTTATCAGCTGGAAAAGGGCAAAAGAATTTCTTAGAGAATTCAGTGGATCTTAATGGTGCCACAATGGTGGTAATAATGACTGGATTACACATTAGAGGAGCACTCTTAACTGTATCACACGGCAAGCAAGCATTCTTAACTAGATTACACATCAAACAAGCACTCTTAACTGCATGCAGCTGTCAGTAAATACTAACAGAAGAGTTAACAGTCTATATTTAACCAGGTTAGACCTTTCCATCTTCAAAACTACTCAGAGTAGAGGTTCTTCTTCTGCTACCCTCATCCTCATTTCATCCCAAGGAACTCCGAGGCCAGGAGCCATGGTAGGCTGCTGGGCACATGAACTCTCTGACAGGCTTTCAGACCAGCAGACTAGCCCGAGTAGACATCCAAGCCAGAGCAGTGTGCCTTCCTGCCTCAAATGCTCACAAAAAGCCACATACCTGTCATCTTTCTTTCAGAAGGCTTAGTTAGCCTCTGGGCTACATCTCAAACACAGTGCATTAACTGTGTGTGTACTGCCAACTTCCACAGCTTCTCCAAACTGAAATCTCTGTTTCTGGCTTTCCAAGTGAGCACCTCTTCCTCCCTCTCCTCAATGTTGGCTTTATCAAGAGTCCACACTGGCCTTTCACATAGCACACGCTGCCCACTTGATGGTGTCCAACATCATTACCAAATGGTAACTTGCAAATGTTATCATCAGCCTAGGTATGAAGCTACATCTACCAATCTGACTGCTCAGAAGATGTTCCTCTATCAAAACTCAAGAGACCCAAAACAGAACCCAACGCCTCCCTTCCTCACTCCAAACTTGCTCCACTTGTTTTCCCAACATCATACAATGCCACCATCCTCATGACAGTCCAATTTAATACCTCAAACATTTTTAAAGCAAATCTCCATAAATGTATTACTCTTCTGCTTAGAATTCTTTGCCAGCTCCTTAACTGTGCAAACTTTCATGACAAAGTCCAAAACTCAGCGCAGAGTGCCTGCCGCATGATTTGTACATGAGCTCTCACAGGTCCTTCCTTTTCTCCCAGCTTTGTGCTCTGCTCCAGTGAACTTTCTCATGTTCCCCACTGAGCTCTATATCGCTGCCCATACACCAGCAGTCCTCCGTGGATGTTCCATAACAGAAGAATCTCTGTAGTACTCCACTACCGGATGTGCTAACAGCTAGCTACACAGCCCTACAGCCTCATTCCAGTGGGAATGGCAAACTGAGTCTTCTGTTTCACTTCAAGTTAAATGGGTCCATTTGGCTAACAGCCATGATAAACAGCAGAGCTCTGAACGGATTTGATCCCTCTGCAAGCTAGAGACAGGTGTATAAGGAAAGTCTTCGTAAGACTTGCCATCCAGTGACACTGATACTCAGGCAATTCCTAACTTACTCTCAACATCATTCTCTCTTAATTTTAAAACTGAAAAACTAAGGTAGCTGTGCTATAGCTAAGGTTTCATTCTCTGTGTATGTGTGTGTATGTAAATAAAACATGTATTACTTGCATGCCACAGTTGTGTGTGTGTGTATTTGTGTATCACTATCAACACCCCAAATGCATATTTCTCACAACAAAACCGCATCCTGAAAGAAAAACAGAAGGTGGAGGAGTCCAAGTCTCCCTAGAGTTAACTGGCTCTCTCCGGGAATGAAATTGAGGCTTATTTTGGAGCTGGTGTACATGCGCTAAGTGTTCTGTGAGGAAAGAAGGTGTTAGTCCTGTATTCTCTTCCTAGTAGTGTTTTTCCCTCTCCATCAGCTGGCTCCTTGAACAAGGACTTAGCAGTTTCTGCCATCTCACAAAAAGCCCCTTCCCACAACATGTCTCTGCAGGCATGTTTCTTTGTTTCCTGCACTAGAGCACACTTTACCTATAATTCTTCACCTTTCTCTCAAGTCCACTTAGGCACGTCACTGTACCTAAAATACTGGTCAAGATTACCAAAGTCTGACAGGCAGCAGTGGCATACACCTTTAATCCCAGCCCTCCCTCAGGCAGAGGCAGGTGGACCTCTGTGAGTTTGAGGTGAGACTGGCCAAAAGAGAGAGTTCCAGGACAGCCAGGGCTACACAGAGAAACCCTGCTTCTGTTAAAGAGAAAGGGAAAAAAAAGATTACCAAGTTCTCCACAGCAACAAACCCAAACAAACCCAAACTCACATCTCAGTGGTTGCCTTCCTTGGCCTGTCTGGATGCTCTGACCTTGTTACACCCAAGAGTCCAGCGTTTAGCACTCCAGCTTCATTTCACCCAATCCTAAGCCTCATTCCTCCCTTACACTCCAAATGCAGACTTACAGACCCAGCTGTCTATTTACTAACTCTACTTTCATGTGCAATGCTATCATGCCCCTTCATCTGGGGGTTTTGTCTGACTGCTTATCTTGACATGGTCTTCTTCAGTGTACTCAGTGGCAATTCTAAACTTCCACTACATGTACGAAAGAGCTCAGATGCACCAGCACTGTCTTTTTCTTACCCATCTATCATAGCCAGAGCATCAGCAAAATGGACCATCCTGTGGGTTATCTCTCTGCTAGCTCCCATCTCAAACCTGTGAATAATTACTAGCTGACGGGGAGCCTGCTAGGTCTTTTTAAAGGTAAACAGGGCCATCCCACTCCTTGCCTCAAACCCTCAATGGCATTCCTTCTCTCTGGGAGGTAAAAACCCCAAGTCTTTACATGGCCCTCTACAAGCTAGCCCCCATCCTGTATCCAAAATCTCACTTCTCATTTCATCTTCTACTAATTTACTTACTGTTCCTCCTTTGCTTGCCCCAGTCACACTGTCCTCTCTCCTGATCCTCACATAGGTCAGAAATTCTCTTGCCTTGATGCCTGAGCAACTGCTATGCCTGTGGATGGACAGACCCTCGTGTCACGCCCTTGCCTCTGTCATATATGTGTTCCTGGTCTTTCTCCTGACACTATACTGCAAACTCCATCCCAACCTCACACTAAACTATCCTGTATTCCACCCTCCGACTGCATTTCCAGTCATCAGATGGCTGCACGGTGACTCGTTCAGTGCATATCTTCCCGAGCTAGAACTATACACTCCAGTGGCTTTCCATAGCTTACTCCTCAGCATCACCAACAGTGATCTGAGTTCCATCCCTGGCCCATTTGGTGAAATGAGCAAAGCAATGCCCAAAAGCTGTCTACTGATCCCAACATGGAACGGAACATACTTTCAGGCATACAAACACACAAGCATTCACGCACGTGCACATATGTGCACGCATACACACAAAGTGGGAAAGGCAAAGGCCAAGGCCAAGGAGGGAAGAAATAATATTTTTAAAGAGCAATGCCTAGCATGCAGACAACATTCTTATGTGTTGAATCAAAAATTACTTCTAAAATTTGTTAGTTATGGAAATACATCTGTCACACAATTGACACTTAACAGTTAACCATGTTCTAAATACACAATGAACTTAAAACTCTCCAACAGCTTAGCTTGCAGAATAAGCTCCAAAACCCTTTGCTACGGAGCCCAGCACAATCTGGTCCCACCTTCACTGCCTCCTCACCACTCTGCCATCATGCACTAACAGCTTCCCCATCCCTCATGAGCATAGTCTTAACCCATTACAAGAGCAAAGATGATGCACAATGCCAAGCCACGGTTTAGGACCAGCCTCAGTACAGTCTCCCTTGTTCGGCCTCCATGCTACCTCATCCTGCTGAAGTATGAGACTCTGGCCTTCTGATTGGGACATCAGCTCCTAGCAGCAATATGAGTAGTCAGCCCACTCACAAGCAGGCACCGGCTACAGACTGTCTACTTGTGTGGATCTGTGGACTTGTTGCAGCTGCTATGCTAAATGTCTTCCCTAAATACAACCAGCACTGTTCATAATATGAAATACAGGAAATCATTTCCTCCCTGATTGTTCTACTTTGGGCTCTTCACTTTAAATTTTCAATTTGGACTGGGGGCAATTTGTTTTTGTCAGTGGTTCATTTATATATGCCAGCGCGATGCTGTCATATTATTTTACTATGACACATTTATCATTCTGTGAGTGTAACTTTAATGCAGTTTTTTTTTTTTTTTAAAGAACATTTCGGTGAGCCATCTGTCTGCTTTTTGTTGTTGCTGATGTTTAAATTCCTTCCTTCCAAGGAATGATGCTCAAAGATCTAAGTGTCTCCTAAGATAGCACTACTTCACCGCTTATAATCTGACAAGCTGGAAAGGTAGAGATTCGGATTTTTAGAAATTTCGATCATCTTAAAGTAGCCTATATCAAGGGAGGAGCAGGCCCCTGGCTGAGTACCTACCACACATAAGTCAGCACTGACTCTCCTGCAAGAATAGGACCACATGAAGCCAAGCCAAGGGAGCACCACAGAAGGCAGCGCTCTGCTTACCAGCAGGCTTCCTCACATTCATTCATCACATTTGGTTTAAGACATATCTCAAGAATTCAATTATATTAATAAATGCCATTTGATAGGTATATCACACTGGAAAGGCAAGAATTCCAACGCAATTTAACAGAAAGTATATGCCTGTGCTACTGTCAGGAGATAGATGACTACTGTCTATAGGAGAACCACAGGGTGGGGAGTCCAGCTCGTGGCAGACCATAAACTTACCATGTACAAGACCCTGAATCAGATCACAGCACCAAGACAAACACGAACCCAAAGGAGTACATATGGAGTAATCCCAAGTTTTAATTAAACCTACCTTTGAAGAGTATGAGACGTAAAACTTTGATTGGCATGTTAATCCCAAGTTAATTAAACCTAAGAGTCAAGACTAAAGCAATGCCATGAAGAAAATGGCTGTGCAGAATTATTGCAGGTGGTTAAGTTGCCTTTTGTATAGGGGCCACCGAACAAGGTGCACAGGATCAAACCACAGGCTTAGCACAGAATGCTGTGTACAAAATCTACCACTGAGCAATATCCTCAGATACCCTGTGTGTGTGTGTGCATTGTGTGTGTGTGTGTGTGTGTGTGTGAGATGTTTGCACATGTATGCAAGTGTCCACACCGATCAAAAGAAGGTGGCAAGTAGGTGAAGCTGGAGTTACAGGATTGAGCCCCATATGTGGGCTGGGAACTCAACTCCAGTCCTCTACAAGACAGCAAGTGCTCTCAACTGCTGAGCTCTCTCTCTCTCTCTCTCTCTCTCTCTCTCTCTCTCTCTCTCTCTCTCTCTCTCTCTCTCCAAGCCTTCACTTCTGAGACAGTAAGTCCTAACGCAGTCTGATTCCCAAAGTAAAAGGACCCAGAAACACACACCAGGCAAAACTATGAACCAAAACATACTCTCCTGATCCACTTCACATAAATTATGTCACTTAATATTACAATATGTGTGAGACATTTCTTCAAGTCAGCAGTTCTCAACCTGTGGTTTGTGTACCAGATATCCTGCATACCAGACATTTACATTGCAACTCAAACAGCAGGCAAATTATAGTTATGAATAGCAATGAAATAACTTTATGGTTGGGGTCACCACAACACGAGGACTGTTACTAAAGGGTCACAGCGTTAGGAAAGTTGAGAACCACTGCTCAACAAATATCCACTGAGTTCCTAGAATCCCAAGGCCACAGAATCAGAAACACAGAGTAAAAATAAAGAGGAGCAAGCTCTTACAACCGAAACCATAAAGAATCATTAAATAAAAAGCAAAAGCATGACATAGATGCTAATAAAACTGAACATCAGTGGAAACTGAAACAGTCGCATAAACACATTACATACGGCCTCATAGTGTGACACGCTGACACGTTTTAAGCTGTGTCAAAATAACGGTTTACTATTAGTGAAGCACTGACACCTAGAACTGGCTTATTTTGAAAAGTATACTTAAGGCCACCCTCTAAATAGAAGACAGCTTCATTAGGTGCATGTCTTCTGCCTTCTTGAAAGACGGCAAAAATGGCGGACATAAAGCTGGGCTTGCGACAGTGTAAGACAGGCCAGGTATGTGTGAGCTCCTGACTCAGCAGCAGCGAGAAGCACTGGGATCAAAGATGAGAGGGAGTGAGGGAGTGAGGGAGTGAGGGAGTGAGGGAGTGAGGGAGTGAGGGAGTGAGGGAGTGAGGGAGTGAGGGAACACTCAAGACTGACACCCCAAAGCTGATAGCGGCGACGAAAATGCACTTACTGTAACTGCCACTTCTGGGAAACATGCAGCCCTCTGGTAGTCTCTGAAAACGCTCTGCGGATCTAAAGGAACAAATCCACTCCAACAGCAGCAGAGGTCAAGCCTCGCCTTTCAGTGTAGCTCAGTCAGTAGGTGATAGATTGCTGGATTCCTGGTTGCTAACCTTTAATATTACATGCAAGCGCGGGCCTCTGTGGCCTCCATTCCATTTACCCTCACTGGGAACTCTTTCCAGATTCTTCTATTCAGAAGCAAATGGGTTTTATGAACACTCTGCCTTGGGTGGTTCCCCAAGCTTTCCAATCTGCTGCTGAGAACACTCGGGTCCACCGCGCTCTCCCTCCACACAGATCCTGCAGCTCTCCCGGCTCCTTCAGTGACTCTCACCAGTTTTCCTAGTTTTGACTCTAGTTTAGAAATCACTCTCTTCTGAGCACAGAGACTCATGTTTGTAAGCCCAGTACTAAAGAGGGTTGAGGAAAAAGGACTGCTAATCTGTCTACACACAGGGAGTCCCAGGCCAGCCTCAACAGTAGGAGATCATACCACTAAGCAGACAGGCTGACTGACAGACAGACAGACAGGAAGAAGAGACAGGGAAAGGAAAGAAGGAAAGGGGAAGGAAAGAGAAAAGGAGGAAGGGAAGATGAGAGCTTTCTTGTAAATATGCTCTTACATAAATCTCCCAGAACAGGCAAGAATTGACCACACCTTTCAAGAAACAAGGAAACTGAAATTTGAGGAAATCAACCAAGCTGAGCAAGAGAACACTGCTATCATTGGAAAGCATTAACTTAAACCTTGCCGTCTTCTGCCTCCTGTAACCTTCTAATAGCTCGACGCTCTCTAGGGAAAGAGACTCGGGGAACCCTGTGCTCTGGTGTAACCAACACATACATCTGCGATCACTCTTATGCTTCTGCTGAACTGAGAAGAGAAAAGAGAGGAGCTGGGTGACTATCAAACTAGTGACATGGAAGGGGTCTGAGTGACAACGGCTCCCACAGGCCCACATGTGCAATGCTTGCTCCCACTTAGTGAAACTGTCTGGGAAGGACTGGTGGGTGTGTGCTTGTTAGAGAACGTGTGGTCTTGCTTCTGGGACTGGGCTTTGAGGTTTCAAAAACCCACACCAGGACCAGTCCTGCTCCCTCTGCCTGCTGCCTGCAGATCAGGATGGAAAGTTCTCACCTACTGGTCCAGCGCCAAGCCTGTCTATTCCATGACAATCATGGCCCGACATTCTGAAACTATAAGCAAACTCCCCGTTAAATGCTTCTTCTACAGAAGTTGCCTCCTCGGTCACGGTCAGTTGCCTTGCAGTAGCAGAACAGTAACTAAAACACATCCCATAGAACATGAGCCTATTAAAATTCTCAATGAACGACTTCAGAGCTCTGAGAAAGAAGTGAGGAGCCAAAGGCAGAGGCATACAGAGGCAGAATTGCTAACTTACCCTGGTTTGTTCAGTTCATAACGTACACACATGTTGAAATGCCACAATGAACATCATAAATACATACAATTACATGTTAATAAAATGCTTTAAATGATGGCTTACATTATTTTACTGAGATACATAAAAAGACACTTAGAAATTCAGAAGAAAAATCAGAAAATTGACTGGTCTTAGGCTTCATCTAGAAACTATTTTGCAATTAAATGATAAACCAGAGAGAAATTGAAATTATTTCTATACCCAAATACACTAAGATGAGGAAGGTTCTTTTTCTTTCTTTTCTTTTTTCTTTTTTCTTTCTTTTTTTTTTTTTTTTTTTTTGGAAAAATAAAGAAAAATAATTTCAATTAAGAGCGCTCACTGCTCTTCCGAAGGTCCTTCGTTCAAATCCCAGCAACCACATGATGGCTCACAACCATCCATAATGAGATCTGATGCCCTCTTCTGGGGTATCTGAGGACAGCTACAGTGTACTTACATATACTAATAAATAAATCTTTAAAAAAAAAAAAGAAGAAGAAGAAGAAAAAGAAAAAGAAAAAGAACTTAAATGATAACTAAAAGCAATGAAAGTATAGACTATTCCAAAATAAAGCAGGGGGTTGGGGGAGGGGAATAACTTAGTTCTTTACATGTAAAAGTGAAGAAATGAAAAACATTAAGGCCAATAAACTAACACATGGGGATGATGAACAAAACAGATATGCTGAGGACATGCTTTCAAAGACAATGGAAGTCTCTCCAATTCTGGTTTTGTCTGAAGGATGAGAAGGGCTACAAAACTACAAATAACTTCTGAAAACAAAATCCCAGTAACTGACTGGGAAGAGATTAGCCATCCCTGGAACAGTCAGTGAAGTGCTGAACAACAGAGTCCAAAACACACACCATGAGAGGGCACACACATGGCAGAGGACACAGGGAGCACGGGCAGGGCACGGCACTCACGGAAAGGTGGGTTCAGACCTGGATTGTAGACTAGGGATGCACAGCCCAAGCAGTGAGGAGCTCCTGGGTGTTTCCCAGCTCCCAAATCAGGTGGCTCACAGCTGTGTGTGACTCTAAGCCCAGGGGATCTGATGTCCTCCTCTGGACTCCTTGATCACCTACACTTACCTGCACACGCACAGAGAGACACACAATCACACTCAAAGACACACAAATAAAAATAAAAAAAAAAACTTCACAACTGACTGTTGAATTCTTTAATGAAAAAGCTAGCTAAATGGTCTTGAGGTATCTTCCCACAGACCCAGACTTGGGGAGGAGGTAAAAATAGTAATTATATAGAGTCAAGATACCAGAAAAGCCCTTAGCTGGAAAAATTAGGAAGACGGGGTATCCTTGTGTTTCTAGCCACAACAGAAGAAACATTACCTACACCAGCGCTCTAATCAGGACCTTATAACCCAAACCTGAAGACGATGAGACGCCAGCAAATGCCCGCCCGGTGATTAGCGCGCTATAAAATAATCAGCTGATACTCTTTATATATGTCAGGGGGTCAAGGGGTCCCGGGAGACAAAGAAAGGCTAAGAACTCACTAATGGAGAGTAAAGGGATTAATAAGAACACTGCGTGACTACTGTATGACACTAGACTAGATCCCGTAGTAACAAAAGGCATCAGGGAAGAAAAGAGCAAACCTGGACTGCATTCTATAGTAAACTCCTTGATCATATCTGTAGCCACAATTACTTAAGAGACTGTTTTTATTACCAAAAACATATGCTAAGGTTTTAAGGGTAAAGGACACAAATTAAACATAATCTTCATGATTCAGAAGACAACTTTTCATGTGAAATGTGTGTGCATAGGTAAGTGTGTGTGTGAATGTGAAAGGAAAGGGGTGGAGAGGAAGGTAGAGAGAAGAGGGGAGGGGAGGGGAGGGGAGGGCCAGGTGAGCACAGCAACGCTGTTTGGACTGGTGACTCTGGACTGAGGAGACAGCTCAGTGGTCAAGAAACCAGACTGATCTCCCAGAAGAGATTTCCAGTTTCATTTCCAGCACCATATTAGGCAGCTTACAACTGCCTGTTGACACCAGTTCCAGGGAAATCTAATGCCTTCTTCTGGCCTCCGTGGGTACGGTACAAACGCACACACCAACACAAGTAAGTAAAAAGTGAAAAACTAAAATAATAATTGGTGATTCTACATAAAAAGAGTGGTTCTCCTTACAAAGGCTGGGGCAAAAAACCCTGAAATGATCTTAAAGTAAACACAAAAGGAAAAGAAGCTCTTTCAGAGTAACTCGTTAGAAAGTAGAGCAATGGAACCGGGTGTGATAGATAGGCCACACCTATAAACCCAAGCATGCAAGAGCCTAAGGCAGGGAATACAAGTTTGAGGCCAGCCTGGGCTACATAGTAAGATCCTATCTCAAAAGACAAACGTTTTTAACGGGAGCTCAGGAGAGATTAAGTGGCCACTTCCAGAACAAGAGTCTGTCGCTTCCTACACAATTAGCTCCATCAGGCTGCAGCTCAGTAGCCAAAGTGTTTCAACTCCGGAAAGCTTCAAGGTCATATAGTAGCTATGGCCACTATTCCAAGTTTTAAACTTTTGGTGAGCTGTATGCAGTCCCTAAAAATAGCATTGATTTCAAGTAGTTAATAGCCTATGCAAACAAACACATTAAAGAAAGAACAGAGATGATAATGTCTAGGTTCAAATTCTGACAGCTTTGTGACCTTGGGCAAATTAACCAACTGGACTCCAATCTCCTCACCCATAATGTGGAATCAGAGAAGCACCAGTAACAGCCCCCTAAGGACGGAGGACGGGGATGGAGCTCGGAGGCAGAGCACTTGCCTAAGCAAAGCTCCAGCAATGCAGAACACACTGCAGATGATAATTATGAAGACCCATGCACAAGCATTCAAGGTTAGCTCCTTGTAACTCAACTCTAACGTCAACTGCACTAGGAAGCCATGCATTCTTCCCAAATCAGACCCAAGCTTTACAGGATCTAAAAGAAAAGGAAAAAACACCTCAGATGCTTACACGTCAGAAAAGCTGACTTAAGTGTACCACAAGTCACATGCAAATTCAACAACTGAGACCTTCTTCTGAGGGAAATGTGGAGTTACCAAAAACTCCTTGTCACACAAATGCACACAAAGACAAAAGACATCTACTATGTTTTACACTTTCATATCCTGAAAATAATGAACACAAAGATAATTAATATGCTTTATGCAAGATGTTAGTCAATAGAGGCAAATTTTAATCTCAATTTCAGCTACTAAGCACCTGGGAGGCAGAGGCAGGAGAATGGCAAGTTCCAGTTTGAGGCCACCCTGAGCTACAGGACAAGATTGTCTCTAACCACCTTCCCTACCAATTATTATTTTAGTTATACCTCTTAACGTCCATAAAATTATCAGCCAAGTTTTCTTACCTTAAGTGGGTAGAATGTAGTGATAGCCTATTATGTTTTACTATACTGCGTAACAATAAGAGATCAAAACTTAAAAAAAACAAAACGAAAAGAATGTGTAATGGCACGGTGGTGTGTGCACTGGAGTAGCAGAGGCAGGAGGATTTCTCTGAGTTTCAGGCTAGCCTGCTCTACCTAGTGAGTTCCAGGCCAGCCAAGGTTACACAGTGAGACCCTGTCAGAAAGAAAGGGGTGGGGAACTACAAATAAGCTATGTTGTCATAATTCTGTACATTTATGCACAGCCCATCACCACGCCAAAATGTAAAAACCAAACTAAAACAGAACCCGCTAAGGATGTTTTCAATTTTTGACGGTATTTGACGTGAACCATAAGTAACTTTTTACAAAAATCAGTATACACGGTTGGTGCTTATTTTTAAAATTCATACTATTTGTAAAGAACTAGAACTGGGTTTGGTTCACAACAACACTCTATTTAAATATTATCTCAGTGCTCCAGGGGAGGGAGCGCGGGGTAGTACCCTGGTGCAAAGACCATCACGTGAAAAAACGCCAAAGGTGGTAGAAAAAATAATTGTCATTTATAGAGAAACCCCAAACCACCGCTTAGTCCCTACATTATAGGGTCCCAATAAACAGCAGGCCCACTCCCCACTCCCTTCCCCAAATACCCTCGTCACCTTTAAATAAAGTCTGATCCTGTAGACCTCAAATTCACTAGAAGTTCAAAATTCAAACTCCTGTGCGCAGCCCAGAACAACTCAGTCAACGGTTTGGGAAGTGGAACCTCGGCTCACCAACTGGTTTGCTTTTTCCCCCCACCAAAGTTTGAAGACCACAGGCGCCGCCTTGGGCGTCCCCAGACGTCCCCAACAAGCCCCGCACCCGGCGGGGCCACCCCCACCCACCGACCCACCGCAGCGGGGGCGGCAGGGAGGTTCCCCAGGAACCGAGAGCAGCCCGGGCGGCCGCCTCGCGTCCCGGCAGCGCTCCCGCACCCCGAGCCCCGGTCCTCACTTCTTCCAATCGCTGCTGAAGAGGCCGAAGGCGCCCGAGGGAGAGATGGTCGAGGTGGCCTCCTGCCCGAGCTCCGCCGCCTCCCCTCCTCCCGACTGCTCGTTGTAGGCGAAACTGTTGCTCGACATCGCGGCGGTGCTGGCCAGCGGGCGGGTGCGGGAGGGAGCGTGCGGGGTCCTCTACGGATGGCTGGCGTTCGGAGGACACCGAACCAAACTAGTTCTGGGGCGGAGGGGGCGCGCGCCGGCGCTTCCGGGCTCGTCACTGCTCCGGCTGACCGGGCGGCCCACCCCCTGCGCGTGCGCACTGTGTCCGTGCGGGCCCGCGCCTGCCGCTCCCGGTGCACTAGATTGTCGCGCTCCGGGTGTTAGGGGCGGCCGGGAAGCTGCACCCGGACCCTTAACAGGAAGCTGGGGTTTTGCACCGGGTCTGCCGGAGGGTCGTGGGCACGTAAAGAACTGGATATGAGGCCCTTGGATGCGTTTTGGTGGAGGAGATCTCAGATCCTCCAGGGTTCGTTACTTCTTCTCTTCTGCTGTCCACTGATCGCTCCCCGATGGCTCCTGAAACGCGGTGCACAGGTCGGAAGAACTTGGCTTCAGCGGTCACAAGCGCTCAGCCCTCGAGGCTGGCTTCCGCCCCTCTCACAGCCAGCGTGGCCTGACGTTCTATTCTTGAAAGCTCCTCCTTCGGAGGAGGCTTTCAGGATCAGCGCGGAGGCGATCATCCGCCTGCAAGCTTTGGCTAAGTTTTTCCTGGGGCCCGAGGTTCGTACTTGAAGTTCAAGGCATGCGTCCTGCCCGCAGTCAGCTGCCGCGAGCTAAGCCTCGGCCAGAAGCTGGAGTGCGCTCGCCTCTGATCGCCGCCTGCTTCCACTCTTGGGCAAGTGGCTTTCCAACGTTCCCTAAGCAGCAAGATGGGATGGTTTCTGGCTGCAGAGCTGCAACCCTCCTGTCCCGGGCAGCTTTCCAAGAGGACCCTCACCAGCCTCCCTGGTGACTACCGTTCCTTCGTTCCTCTTTCCCTACACGTGCGGTCCAGAAAGGACTGCATACCTGCAGCCCTGCAGCAAATCACCAAAACCCAAGGGTAGCACCAGGCAAACACCAAGGTCCCACCAAGATTTCTCGACTTGACTGAAAGATTGCGTTGTCTCTCGGAAAACACGCTCCTCCTTAGTGCTAGGAGAGAGAGGAGCAATCAGCCACCAAACTGATCAAACGTTGGCAGTTAGTTAACTTTTCAATACACCTATCCAGTGTTAGAGCATCGCAAATATGTTTCTTCCCAGTGTTGATGATATTGATAGATTTGTAGAATCTCTCCTACGACTGACTGATCGATGGTGATGATACATAACAAGGTGTTATATGATGCTTAGCTTATACCCCAGACACTATTCTAAGTGGTGTGCATGGATTAATTCATTTACTACGAGAAGACATTAGGCTTTGCTTACTTTGTCAAGTAATGACAATGCTGTACACATCCTCAGTACAAAATATACCTGAGTATGTAATTTTTTTATTTTAGAATATAAACACTCTTACTAGATATTCTAAATTACTCTCCTACCATTTATGTATGAGAGGGATTTCCTCATATTCTCATAATTTTATCATAATGTGATATAGATTTTTGTGTTATAATTTTTATATTCATGTTGATAATGAATATGGTTATCTTTCATGTGTTTTTTTCACATGGACATGTTAATCCAATTTATCTTGAATAGTTCATTTTCTTTTTATTATTATTTTATTAGATATTTTCTCATTTTTTAAGATTTATTTATTTATTATATGTAAGTACACTGTAGCTGTCTGCAGACACTCCAGAAGAGGGCATCAAATTTCGTTATGGATGGTTGTGAGCCACCATGTGGTTGCTGGGATTTGAACTTGGGACCTTTGGAAGAGCAGTCGGCACTCTTAACCACTGAGCCATCTCGCCAGGCCAGATATTTTCTTTACATTTCAAATGCTATCCCGAAAGTTCCCTATACCCCCTCCCCGGCCGCCCCCCCCCCACGCCCCCGTCCTGCTCCCCTACCCACCCACAATAGTTCATTTTCTTATGGAAAAGGTTTATTTTGTTTTTAGAGACAGGGTCTCACTCTGTAGTCCTGCCTGGCTTCGAACTTGCAATCCTCCTGCCTTAACCTTCCAATGCTGTGACTATAGCCATACACCAGCACACCCCACTTGAAAAGGGCCCATTCTCAAGTTTCATTCTTTAAACAAGCTGCTGTATTTTCATTGGTTGTTTTGTTTTCATACAGACTCATGTAAACAGTTGACCTATACTTTGGAAAGTTGTGGGGGAAGTCTTGGTTTATTTTGTTTACCTTGCCTTCGATGGTGTGGGGTATCAAGGCTGTATGATTCTCAAGAAACATTACTGAGTACTTATTTTTTTTCCTCCTTCCTCGAATATTTTATATAAGATATAAAACCTGTGTTCCTTGGAAAAACATAAAATTTTCTTTCTCTGTGTCTTAGTTTCTATTGCTTCGATAAAACACCCTGACCAAAGCAAGGTGGGGAGGAAAGGGCTGATCTATTTGACTTATGCTTCCACATCACTGTCCATCATTGAAGGAAGTCAGGACAAGAACTCACACAGGAAGCTGGAGGCAGGAGCTGATACAGAGGCCATGGAGGAGTGCTGCTTACTGGCTTGGTCCCATTGCTTGCTCTGCCTGCTTTCTTATGGAAGTAAGACCACCAGCCAGGCATGGCACCACCCACAATGAATTAGGCCCACATCAATCACTACTTAAGAAAATGCCCCATGCAGCAGCTGTTCTCAACCTGTGGGTCACAAGTCCTGCAGGTGTTGCTTATCAGATATTTACAAATATGATTCATAACAGTAGCAAATTTCAGTTATGAAGTAGTAACAAAATGATTTGATAGTCGGGGTGTACTGACTGGTTTTGTGTGTCAACTTGACACAAGCTGGAATTATCACAGAGAAAGGAGCTTCAGTTGAAGAAGTGCCTCCATGAGATCCAGCTGTGGGACATTTTCTCAATTAGTGATCAAGTGGGGAAGGCTCATTGTGGGTGGTGCCATCCCTGGGCTGCTAGTCTTGGGTTCTATAAGAGAGCAAGCTAAGCAAGCCAGGGGAAGCAAGCCAGTAAGGAACATCCCTCCATGGCCTCTGCATCAGCTCCTGCTTCCTGGCCTGCTTAAGTTCTGGTCCAGACTTCCTTTGGTGATGAACAGCAACATGAAGTGTTGGCTGAATAAACCCTTTCCTCCCCATCCTGTTCTTGGTCATGTTCTTTGTGCAGGAATAGAAACCCTGACTAAGACAGCATGCAAACTTTATTTTGCATAAGTTATAAACTTGAAAAAGCAGAAATCTGAATAAAGTAACTATTAAGAAAAAAAAACTTTAAGAATTCATCAAAAATCTGCCACCAAATGTCCTGGGCCAGGGAAGAGTTGCAAAGAGGGCTCATCAGCTGACAGTACTTGCTGCATAGTTAAGGGGACCAGAGTTTGTATCCCAGCACCCACATCACAAGCCAAGTGCCCGGCACATGGCTATAGCAATGGCTCTGAGCTAGGCAGAGGAAGGAATTGGGGCTTGCTGGTTTCAAACCTTGCTGAGAAAACCAAGCTCCAAGTTG
Organism: Mus caroli; assembly: GCF_978045245.1. NCBI lineage: Eukaryota > Metazoa > Chordata > Mammalia > Rodentia > Muridae > Mus > Mus caroli. Next base: position 27,027,924 of record NW_028227270.1, read on the forward strand.
GAAAAAGACCTTACCAAAAGAAACTAGGCAGAAAGTGATAAAGAAGAGCACCCACCTTCTTTTTCTGGGCCAGCCTGGTATACAGAGCAAGCACCACACCTTAAAACAAACACAACAAACAGCCGGCAGTGTTGACACATGCTTTTAGTCTCAGCATTCAGGAGGCAGAGGCAGGAGAATCTCTATGAGTTCAAGGCCAGCCTAGATGAGTTCCAGGATTATGTAAGACCACATTTCAAAATTAGATAGATAGATAGATAGATAGATAGATAGATAGATAGATAGATATTGAGAGTGACCTTGTTTGAACATTAACTGCTTTAAGTGTTTGCTGGCATAAAGACTTTGCCTCTATGAGAAAATACTAGCCCCACTAAGTACAATAGACATAGATCCTAAAGTCAGCAGAGAACAAATAGCTATAAATCTTGAGGATAGGTGCCTAGTAACCCATTCTGTTCTGATCTTCCTGCTGACCTATTTACCCGGTCAATATCCTGTTCCTGGGAACAGGTGCATTACCCAGAAACAAAGTGACCCCCTTCCTGCTCCTATGAGTATATAACCTGTGTGGGAAAAATAAAAATTTGTCAGCTTGAACAGGACCTCTTGTCTTGCTGTCCGTTCTTTGTGTTTCTTGTCCCCCATTCTCTTCCAGGTGGCTGCTCAAGTCTCTGTTCGACTGTCCTGCTGGTCGGGACAGATAGATAGATAGATAGATAGATAGATAGATAGATAGATAGATAGAATTAAATAACCCAGTAAGTTTTGCCTCTATGATAGAATGTCAGGAATGGTAGCGCACACCTTACTTATAACCTCAGCACTCAGAGACAGTGGTAAGAGAGTCGTAAGTTAGAAGCCAGCTATGTTACATAGTGAGAATGTGCTGATTGATGTTGATTGTCAAGTTGGCAGAACCCAGAGTCGCCTGGGAAGTGAGCTTCCAGGCATGCCTTTGAGGGATTATCTTAACTGCTTTAATTGAGACGTGAAGACCTACCCACTGTGGTTGGTGGTTCCATTTCCTGAGTGAGATCCTGAACTATATCACTGGGAGACATTTGAACAGAAATGCTGAGCAGTGGTACCCACTGACCACTCTATTTCCTCGCTGAGAGTATCACATTACCGTCTTCGTCAAGTGCCTGCTTCTTTGACGTCCCCACTGTAACAGGCTGTATTCTGGCACTGTGAGTCAAAGTATATCCTCCTCCCATAAGCATTTGTTGGGGCATTTTAACACAGCAACAGTGTTCAGGATTGGGTTTATTGCTTCTATTACGTTAATTGTGTTGCCAAAAAATTCCTTAGAATCCAACATGTAAGACGCTGGAGGTCCCTGCCTCCAGTTGGTTATAATTGGTAAGTAAAGTTGCCTGTGGCTAATAGCTGGTCAGAGACACAGAGGCAGGACTTTAGTTTTCCAGGGTAAGGAAACCAAGACCTAAAAAGGGAAGTAGACACAATAAAGAAAACCCAAGGTGAGGCAATGCTGGAGATAGAAACCCTAGGAAAGAAATCTGGAACCAAAGATGCGAGCATCATCAACAGAATACAAGAGATGGAAGAGAGAATCTCAGGTGCAGAAGATTCCATAGAGATCATTCCATAGAGAACATCGGCACAACAATCAAAGAAAATACAAAATGCAAAAAGATCCTAACTCAAAACATCCAGGAAATCCAGGACACAATGAAAAGACCAAACCTACAGATAATAGGAGTAGATGAGAATGAAGATTTTCAACTTAGAGGGCCAGCAAATATCTTCAACAAAATTATAGAAGAAAAATTCCCAAACCTAAAGAAAGACATGCCCATGAACATACAAGAAGCCTACATAACTCCAAATAGACTGGACCAGAAAAGAAATTCCTCCCGACACAAAATAATCAGAACAACAAATGCACTAAATAAAGATAGAATATTAAAAGCAGTAAGGGAAAAAGGTCAAGTAACATATAAAGGCAGGCCTATAAGAATTACACCAAACTTTTCACCAGAGACTATGAAAGCCAGAAAACCTAGACAGATGTTATACAGACACTAAGAGAACACAAATGCCAGCCCAGGCTACTATACCCAGCCAAACTCTCAATTACCATAGATGGAGAAAACAAAGTATTCCACAACAAAACCAAATTCACACATTATCTTTTCATGAATCCAGCCCTTCAAAGGATAATAACAGAAAAAAAAAAACAATACAAGGATGGAAACCACGCCCTAGAAAAAGCAAGAAAGTAATCCTTCAACAAACCAAAAAGAAGACAGCCACAAGAACAGAATGCCAACTCTAACAACAAAAATAATAGGAACCAACAATTACTTTTCCTTAGTATCTCTTAATATCAATGGACTCAATTCCCCAATAAAAAGACATAGACAAACAGACTGGCTACACAAACAGGACCCAACATTCTGCTGCTTACAGGAAACCCATCTCAGGGAAAAAGAAAGACACTACCTCAGAGTGAAAGGCTGGAAAACAATTTTCCAAGCAAATGACCTGAAGAAACAAGCTGGAGTAGCCATTCTAATATCGAATAAAATCGTCTTCCAACCCAAAGTTATCAAAAAAGACAAGAAGGGACACTTCATATTCATCAAAGGTAAAATCCTCCAAGAGGAACTCTCAATTCTGAATATCTATGCTCCAAATGCAAGGGCAGCCACATTCATTAAAGAAACTTTAGTAAAGCTCAAAGCACACATTGCACCTCACACAATAATAGTGGGAGACTTCAACACACCACTTTCATCAATGGACAAATTGTGGAAACAGAAACTAAACAGGGACACAGTGAAACTAACAGAAGTTATGAAACAAATGAACTTAACAGATATCTACAGAACATTTTATCTTAAAACAAAAGGATATACCTTCTTCTCAGCACCTCATGGTACCTTCTCCAAAATTGACCATATAATTGGTCACAAAACAGGCCTCAACAGATACAAAAATATTGAAATTGTCCCATGCATCCTATCAGACCACCATGGACTAAGGCTGATCTTCAATAACAACATAAATAATGGAAAGCCAACATTCATGTGGAAAATGAACAACACTCTTCTCAAAGATACACTGGTCAAGGAAGGAATAAAGAAAGAAATTAAAGACTTTTAAGAGTTTAATGAAAATGAAGCCACAACATACCCAAACTTATGGGACACAATGAAAGCATTTCTAAGAGGGAAACTCATAGCTCTGAGTGCCTCCAAAAAGAAACTAGAGAGAGCACACACTAGCAGCTTGACAACACACCTAAAAGCTCTAGAAAAAAAGGAAGCAAATTCACCCAAGAGGAGTAGACTGCAGGAAATAATCAAACTCAGGGGCGAAATCAACCAAGTGGAAACAAGAAGAACTATTCAAAGAATCAACCAAACGAGGAGTTGGTTCTTTGAAAAAAATCAACAAGATAGATAAACCCTTAGCCAGACTCACTAGAGGGCACAGGGAAAGCATCCTAATTAACAAAATCAGAAATGAAAAGGGAGACATAACAATATATCCTGAAGAAATCCAAAACACCATCAGATCCTTCTACAAAAGGCTATACTCAACAAAACTGGAAAACCTGGATGAAATGGACAAATTTCTAGACAGATACCAGGTACCAAAGTTAAATCAGGATCAAGTTAACGATCTAAACAGTCCCATATCCCCTAAAGAAATAGAAGCAGTCATTAATAGTCTCCCAACCAAAAAGAGCCCAGGACCAGATGGGTTTAGTGCAGAGTTCTATCAGACCTTCAAAGAAGATCTAATTCCAATTCTGCACAAACTATTCCACAAAATAGAAGTAGAAGGTACTCTACCCAACTCATTCTATGAAACCACAATTACTCTGATACCTAAACCACAGAAAGATCCAACAAAGATAGAGAACTTCAGACCAATTTCCCTTATGAATATCGATGCAAAAATCCTCAATAAAATTCTCGCTGACCAAATCCAAGAACACATTAAAACAATCATCCATCCTGACCAAGTAGGTTTTATTCCAGGGATGCAGGGATGGTTTAATATACGGAAATCCATCAACGTAATCCATTATATAAACAAACTCAAAGACAAAAACCACATGATCATCTCCTTAGACGGGGAGAAAGCATTTGACAAAATCCAACACCCATTCATGATAAAAGTCTTGGAAAGATCAGGAATTCAAGGCCCATACCTAAACATGATAAAAGCAATCTAGAGCAAACCAGTAGCCAACATCAAAGTAAATGGTGAGAAGCTGGAAGCAATCCCACTAAAATCAGGGACTAGACAAGGCTGCCCACTTTCTCCCTTCCTATTCAACATTGTACTTGAAGTCCTAGCCAGAGCAATTCGACAACAAAAGGAGATCAAGGGGATACAAATTGGAAAGGAATAAGTCAAAATATCACTTTTTGCAGATGATCTGATAGTATATATAAGTGACCATTAAAATTCTACCAGAGAACACCTAAACCTGATAAACAGCTCCCGTGAAGTAGCTGGATATAAAATTAACTCAAACAAGTCAATGGCCTTTCTCTACACAAAGAATAAACAGGCTGAGAAAGAAATTAGGGAAACAACACCCTTCTCAATAGTCACAAATAATATAAAATACCTTGTCGTGACTCTAACTAAGGAAGTGAAAGATCTGTATGATAAGAACTTCAAGTCTCTGAAGAAAGAAATTAAAGATCTCAGAAGATGGAAAGATCTCCCATGCCCATGGATTGGCAGGATCAACATTGTAAAAATGGCTATCTTGCCAAAAGCAATCTACAGATTCAATGCAATCCCCATCAAAATTCCAACTCAGTTCTTCAACGAATTAGAAAGAGCAATCTGCAAATTCATCTGGAATAACAAATACCTAGGATAGCAAAAACTCTTCTCAAGGATCAAAGAACCTCTGGGGGATTCAACATGCCTGACCTCAAGCTGTACTACAGACCAATTGTGATTAAAAAAAAAACAAACAAGCTGGGCGTGGTGGCGCACGCCTTTAATCCCAGCACTCGGGAGGCAGAGGCAGGCGGATTTCTGAGTTCGAGGCCAGCCTGGGCTACAGAGTGAGTTCCAGGACAGCCACGACTACACAGAGAAACCCTGTCTCGAAAAAACCAAAATAAATAAATAAATAAATAAATAAATAAAAGGTAGCTAAAAAATAAAATAAAATAAAATAAAAAAAAACAAACAAAAAAACAAACAAACAAACAAAAACAAAACTGCATGGTACTGGTATAGAGACAGACAAGTAGACCAATGGAATAGAATTGAAGACCCAGAAATGAACCCACACACCTATGGTCACTTGATCTTCGACAAGGGAGCTAAAAACATCCAGTGGAAAAAAGACAGCATTTTCAAAAAATGGTGCTGGCACAACTGGTGGTTATCATGTAGAAGAATGCGAATTGATCCATTCCTATCTCCTTGAACTAAGGTCAAATCTAAGTGGATTGAGGAGCTCCACATAAAACCAGAGACGCTGAAACTTATAGAGGAGAAAGTGGGGAAAAGCCTCAAAGATATGGGCATAGGGGAAAAATTCCTGAATAGAACAGCAATGGCTTGTGCTGTAAGATTGAGAATTGACAAATGGGACCGCATAAAACTGCAAAGCTTCTGTAAGGCAAAAGACACCATCAATAAGACAAAAAGGCCACCAACAGATTGGGAAAGGATCTTTACCTATCCTAAATCGGATAGGGGACTAATATCCAATATATATAAAGAACTCAAGAAGGTGGACTCCAGAAAATCAAATAACCCCATTAAAAAATGGAGCTCAGAGCTAAAAAGAGAATTCTCACCTGAGGAATACCGAATGGCTGAGAAGCACCTGAAAAAATGTTCAGCATCCTTAATCATCAGGGAAATGCAAATCAAAACAACCCTGAGATTCCATCTCACACCAGTCAGAATGGCTAAGATCAAAAATTCAAGTGACAGCTGATGCTGGCAAGGATGTGGAGAAAGAGGAACACTCCTCCATTGTTGGTGGGATTGCAAGCTTGTACAACCACTCTGGAAATCAGTCTGGCGGTTCCTCAGAAAATTGGACATAGTACTACCGGAGGATCCCGCAATACCTCTCCTGGGCATATATCCAGAAAACGTTCCAACTGGTAAAAAAGACACATGCTCCACTATGTTCATAGCAGCCTTATTTATAATAGCCAGAAGCTGGAAAGAACCCAGATGCCCCTCAACAGAGGAATGGATACAAAAAAAATGTGGTACATTTACACAATGGAGTACTACTCAGCTATTAAAATGAATGAATTTATGAAATTCCTAGGCAAATGGTTGGACCTGGAGGGCATCATCCTGAGTGAGGTAATTCAATCACAAAAGAACTCAAACGATATGTACTCACTGTTAAGTGGATATTAGTCCAGAAAGTTAGAATACCCAAGATATAAGATACAATTTGCGAAACATATGAAACTCAAGAAGAACGAAGACCAAAGTGTGGACACTTTGCCCCTTCTTAGAATTGGGAACAAAACACCCATGGAAGGAGTTACAGAGACACAGTTTGGAGCTGAGACAAAAGGATGGACCATCCAAGACTGCCATATCCAGGGATCCATCCCATAATCAGCCTCCAAACGCTGACACCTTTGCATACACTCGCAAGAGTTTGCTGAAATGACCCTGACATAGCTGTCTCTTGTGAGACTATGCTGGGGCCTAGCAAACACAGAAGTGGATGCTCACAGTCAGCTATTGGATGGATCACAGGGCCCCCAATGGAGGAGCTAGAGAAAGTACCCAAGGAGCTAAAGGGATCTGCAACCCTATAGGTGGAACAACAATATAAACTAACAAGTACCCCGGAGCTCTTGACTCTAGCTGTATATGTATCAAAAGATGGCATAGTTGGCCATCACTGGAAAGAGAGGCCCATTGGTCATGCAAACTTTATATGCCCCAGTACAGGGGAACGACAGGGCCAAAAAGTGGGAGTGGGTAGGTAGGGGAGTAGGGGGGAGGGTATGGGGGACTTTTGGGATAGTATTGGAAATGTAAATGAGGAAAATACCTAATTAAAAATATTTAAAAAATAAAAAAAAAGAAGACAAGGTAGCAGCGAAGGGCCTTATCCCTGATGACTGGAGTCAAACACATCCCTGAACATGGTGGCCCTCTGCTCAGGTGGAGAGCCCTGCATTCCTGAGGACTTTGCTGGCAGAGAAGAAGTAATGATGAGGTTATAGTTTGAAAATGTTAATTCTGTTCATAGAATATAGAATGTTACTTTGCATATTATAGAATATTACAAGGAGAAGTACCTGCCTTAAGAAACAAGAAAACTGCGGTTTATAGAGAAAGAATTTTCTATTTTGATCCATGTACTTTAAATTTTTGGAGTATACTGCAGTGTAGCAAATATTTTGTTGTGATGGTATAAATGATACTGTTATTATCTTGGATTAAGAATGGCTAGAGGAGTTGAAAGATGTGTGTGAGAAAACATCTTTGTTTATAGAAAATTAAACATGAAAATTACATTTCAAAAAAAAGCAAGAGTTCATAAAATTTACAGTTAACATAACTACCTCACTAGAAAATCTCACTAGAAAACTCTACACATTATTATCACTCAATAAGAAATGTAATTTAAGAAAAAAAACAACTATTAATCCAAACACTGCAGAAGCAGAGGCACACAGTTGTCTGAGTTCAAGAACAACCTTGTTCCAGGACAGCCTGGGCCACACAGAGAAACCCTGTCTCAAAACAAAACAAAAAGTAAGCCAGCCTCTTCTAAGACATGTACGAAATATAAAGTGAGAAAACCACGAAACTTTGCCAACGGGTATCATAGGTACAGAAAAGATCTGAAAAAGGCATCTGCAATTCTCAACAGGAATATTCAAACGAATCTATGGAGTGGTAAATTCTAGATCTCCATTCTTCAATCTAGAATTTACTAGAATAATCCTAGCTGCTCAGGAGACGCAGGTGAGACAATTGATTGTTTCTATCACTTTGAGAATCATCTGAGCAACATAGCAAAACCCAGTCTCAAAATATTTGTGTTGTTGTTTCCAGTCAAATTCAGTTTTGACTAATATTCAGCTGAAAGCAAGAAAATGTGGGGAAAGTGGGAAGATAGAGCCTGGCCTTAATCTTTTTATTCATTTAAACGTATTACAGAGCTACTGTCAAAGTTTGACATTGAACTCAGAGCAAACAAATTGATTGGTAGAATAGAACAGAATCCATGGTATTGCTTTTTCTACTAGAAAGAAGGGTTAGGCATGGCTCTACCTTCCACACAAGTAGAAATCATGAGCAATGGTTTTGGAGTTTCTTTAATTTATTGTTGATTGGGTTTTGCTTTGCTCTGCTCTGCTCTGCTCTGCTCTGCTCTGCTCTGCTCTGCTCTGCTCTGCTCTGCTCTGCTCTGCTCTGCTCTGCTCTGCTTTTGAGATGAAGTCTCTCTGTGTTGCCCAGGCTGATTTCAAGCTTCTGGACTCCAGTGGTCCTCCTTTCTTAGCCTCCCTGTAGCTAGAACTACAGACCTATGTGAACACGTCCAGCTAAGAAGCTGAAGCATTCAAAACGTTGAATTTTCACTTTTCCTGCGTGCTAGTGACTTGATTGAAATTAGGTGACAAAAAGAAAATTGAACTCACATCAACCTGAGCTAGATCTTTTTGTGTTTTGAAGCAGTGTCTCCTTATGTAGTCCTGTCTGTCCAGGAGCTCCTAGTAAGCCTCTTGTTTCTGCCTTCTGAGGCCTGACATTACAGATGCAGGCCACAAATCCCGCTGGAGCTAGGTTACAGTTAAATTCAGAAAAGTTAATTTCTGCACGTAAATGAGGTGCATCTAGACTTTATAGAAATGAAGCAACCAGGAGCACCTTCCAAAGGCCCTAGAGGAATCCTGTGTCTGAAGCAAAGATACCAGTCTGAAGGCTTCAATTTGAACAACATTGTTTTGAGCAGCTCTTACAAGAGTTAAGAATAAATCTTCAGGGTAACATAAAAAAAAAATGTCCTGAACCACTGACCTAGTATGAAAATGTATTCAGATGTGCCCATGCAGATGGGGCAGACGCAGCCACAGCGTTGTTCTAATGACAGACGGAAGCCTTACAATGGGTATTTAAAAGCAAAACTGGATGGTCTTTAAAAATTAGGCAGCTGGGGGCTGGTGAGATGGCTCAGTGGGTAAGAGCACCCGACTGCTCTTCCGAAGGTCCAGAGTTCAAATCCCAGCAACCACATGGTGGCTCACAACCATCCGTAACGAGATCTGGTGCCCTCTTCTGGAGTGTCTGAGGACAGTGTACTTACATATAATAAATAAATAAATCTTTAAAAAAAAAATCTTTAAAATAAAAAAAAAAAATTAGGCAGCAAGCCGGGTGTGGTGGCGCATGCCTTTAAACCCAGCACTCAGGAGGCAGAGGCAGACGGATTTCTGAGTTCGAGACCATCCTGGTCTACAAAGTGAGTTCAAGGACAGCCAGAGCTATACAGAGAAACCTTGTCTCGAAAAACCAAAAAAAATTAGGCAGCAAATCATCTCACGTTAAATCTTGCTATTCAGTCTTCAGACCCAGGGCTCACGTTGGAAGAAACTAATGGGAAAATTAAAAGGGGTCATTCAGAAGGCACTGAGAAAAAACACCGCGTTCACGGTGGAAAACTATCTTAAATCGTCTTAAAGTTCAATGTCCTCACTTAAGAAAACCGAGGTGGAAGAAGTCAAGGAAACAGGAGTTAACAGATACAATAAATATGAGTGATGTTTAATTAATCAGGATATTTGGGGGCAAATAAAAGGTAGCCTCAAACCAACTCGGCAAGTAATAGATGCAAAAGCTAATTGTAAGGGGAGGAATTTAGCTCATAGCAAAGGCATGCAGGCTACGATGCAGGCCCCAGTAAATGAATCTACATAGGCCAACAATATTGCCGGAGTTTTCTCCCATCTCTCAGATGGATCTGCTTTCTACCATGTTGCCTTTGTTTTCCTTCACTGAAACAGGATGGTGACAGGGCTGCAGCAACACGTATGACATTGAACTTAGCAGCCCAGTGCAGCAAAGACCTTTCTTCCTAGCAAATTCCAAGGAGAAGGATCTGATTGTCCCAACGTGGGTCCTTGTCTTAGTCTGGGTTTCCATTGCTGTGAACAGACATCATGACCAAGGCAAGTCTCATAAGGAACAACACGTAATTAGGGCTGGCCTTCAGGTTCTGGAGTTCAGGCCATTACTGTCAAGGCGGGAGCATGGCAGTGTCGAGGCAGACATGGGCTGGAGGAGCCAAAGCTTCTACATCTTCATCCAAAGGCAGGAAGGAGAAGAGTGAATTCAGGCAGCTAGGAGGAGGGACTCCAAGCCCACCCTAACAGTGACATATTTCCTCCAACAAGGCCACACCTACTCCAACAAGGTCACACCTTCTAATAGTGCTACTCCCTAGGCCAAGCATATTCTAACCATCACATTCTACTCCCTGGCCCCTATAGGCTTGTTCAAACACATGAGTCTATAGGGGCGACACCTAAACATAGAATGATGCAAAATACATTTTAGTCCAACTTCAAAAGTCCCAACAGTCTATAGCAGTCTCAACAATGTTAAAAGTCCAACGTTCAAAGTCTCTTCTGGGATTCATCCAATTGCTTAACTGTAATCCCTTTTGTAGTCAAAATCAAAAAAGCAGACCACATACCTGCAACATCATAGGATATACACTACCATTTGAAAATGACATAATGCGTCCTGACAAAAGCAAGACAATAAAAAAGGTTGCTGGACAAACTCCAAAATCTGCACACATCCACACCTGATGTCCAACTCCTTTCATCTTTGCTAACTGCAGCACAATTCTTCTCTTGGGCGGGCTGGTCTACTCTGTTAGCAACTTTCCTCAGCAGGTGTCCAATGGCTCTGGCATCTCAAACATCTTGGGGGTCTTCAAATCAACTTCTACTTTGCCGTTTCTTGTTTCAGATCCAGACATAATCTGGGCTTCTCAAAAGGGCTTGGATCACTTTTCCAGCGCTGCCCTCTGTAGCACTCTAGCTCAGGTTGACTCCACTCCACTGCTGCTGCTGTTCTTGGTGATCATCCCACGGTACTGGCATCTCCAATACACTGGGATCTTCCACTTGCAACTAGGATTCACCCTCTCATAGGCTCCCTTCATGGTGCCAAGCTTCACCCTCTTTCCATGACCCCTTCAGTCCTGGGCAACTGCAACTCAAGTTGCACCTTCACCAATAGCCTTCCATGACCTTTCACAGTGCCAAGCCTCAGTTGCTCTCATGACCCCTTCATGCCTTCAAAGCCAGTACCACTGGGGTAATTCTTACACATTACCAAGTCCAGCTACCAGCATGTGGTACATCCTTTGTGCTTTCAGAAAATACTTCCCAGAAATCTCACCTCAGTGATTTCAGTCTCTTTTTTTTTCCCCTTTTATTTACAATCCAGCCAATGTCCCCCTCCCATTCCTCCTTCCCACAGTTCCTCATCCCATTCATCTTCCCTCCCTGTACCCGAGAGGATGCTCCCCCACTACCAAGCCTCCACTCCCTGGGGTCTCAAGTCTCTCCAGGATTGGGCATATCTTCTCCCACTGAGGGCAGACCAAGAAGTCCTCTGCTGTATATGTGTCAGGGGCCTCAGACCAGCTTGTATATGCTGCATGGTTGGTGGTTCAGTGTCTGGGAGCTCCCAGGGGTCCAGGTGAGTTGCGACTGCTGATCTTCCTACGAGGGTCACCCTCCTCCTCAGCTTCTTCAGTCCTTCCTCTAATTCAACCAAAGGAGTCCCTGACTCCAGTCCAATGGTTGGATGTCTGTGTCTGTCTCAGTCAGATGATGGTTGGGCCTCTCAGAAGACAGCCATGCTAGGCTCCTGCCTGTAAACACATCATAGCATCAGTAATAGTGTCCTTGTTTCTTGTGTGACCCCAGCAGTTAGCTGCCAGTGTGACTATGAACCCAGCAATCACATGTCCTTATCAGCTTCCCACTGGTAAAAAGAAAAGTTTCCACTTGAGTTTCTCCTCTCCCACATTTAATTTTGGTTACTATAATTTATTCCCCTTCTATATGGCATATGTGGTAATAATTATAGCAGTAACTATTTTATTTTTTTAACATTATACAAAACTTGAAGTGATTTACACACTACCAGTACGGTACTATAACATTCTATTTTTACTGTTTTTCAGTTTTATTTTGTTTTTAAGGTCTTATTTTTAAATTAATGTATGTTGGTGGTGGGGAAGAGTGCTTTGTGAGTGCAATGCCCTTGGGATCCAGAAGGGGGTGCTGGATGCTCTAGAGGATATAGGTGATTGTGAGACACTTGGCATGGATGCTGGGAGCCCAGCTCAGGTCTTCTACAAAAGCAGTGTGGCCTCTTAATCATTTAACTACTTTTTTTTTTTTAATATGGAGTGTCTCTATGTAGCCCTGGCCCATCTAGAACTTGCTATGTAGACCAATCTGGCCTTGAACACACAGAGATCAACTTGTCTCTGCCTGTCTAAGTGCTAGGATTAAAGCCCTGTGTCCCTAGCCTCCCTCCCACGGTATCATGCTATCATGAATTTGCTTTCATGTTGGAGTGTCCTTCCATTTCACTTTGAAGAACTTCCTTATCCCCTATGAGGCTGGTCTCATGATGATAAGAAGTCCCAGGTTGGTTTAGAAAGGCCCTTCCCTCTCTCTCTGGTTTCTGGAGCACAGGCTTTGCTGGGAATGCTGTTCCAAGCAGGCAGTCCCTTTTCTTCCACACTTTACATCCACCACTTCACATTCCTGGCCTACAATGCCATGCTGAGCATCCTGGTGAGTGTGTCATAGCACCGTCCCCATGTGTGATAGTCACAGCACCCCCCCCCCCCGTGGGTGATAGCCACAGCACTGGCCCCATGTGTGATAGCCTAAGTTCCTCTTGCTGTTTGCAAAATTCTGGGTTTGATTTTAGAGAGTTTGACTATTGGGTGTTTGGGTGAGTTCTATATTTTCTTTAGTTAAGAAACATTTGGGACTTGAGAGATCCGAATGGTAGAGATCTGAAGTCAGGTGCCCGGGCTCACACAGCCAAAGTACTTTACTGTTCAAGCCGTTGCTCTGGCCTGTATTTAAAATTTTTTCTGTGTACAAGTATTGATCTCTAATAAGAAAGTATATTTAAATTAAGAACAATCTTTGGAATGATTAGGAGAATAAGGCCTATATATAAAGGCATAGTACTTAATTAAAAGCCACCTTTAAAATATGCAGAGGCAGTCATTCTTAGCTATACAACAAGTTCATAGCTATTCTGGGATCCTGGAGAAATAAATAAATAAAATGGTTCCAAAGGTCTGGACTTAATAAGATAAAATAATAAGTTTAGAAAAATGAAATTAAAATATGCAGAAGACATATTAAAGGCAGAATGTTAACATTTGTTGAAGAGAGCTAAAGGGTATACATGAAACCATTTTCTTTCAACTTTTATATATGCTCAAAAGTTTATTTGGGAGGCTGGGGAGATGACTCACAGGTTAAGAGCACTGTCTGCTCTTCAGAGGTTCTGAGTTCAATCCCCAGCAACCACAAGGTAGCTCATAACCATCTTTAATGAGATCTGGTGCCCTCTTCTGACCTGCAGGCATACATGCAGGCAGGACACTGTATACATAATAAATAAATCTTTTTTAAAAAACAAAACAAAAAGGTATTTTCTTTTTTCTTTCTTTCTTCCTTTCATTTCTTTTTTCGTTTTTTTGAGGCAAGGTTTCTCTGTGTAACCCTGGCTGTCCTGGAACTCACTCTGTAGACCAGGTTGGCCTTGAACTCAGAAATCTGCCTGTCTTTGCCTCCTAAGTGCTGGGACTAAAGGTGTGCACTACCATTGCCTGGCAAAAAGGTTATTTTCAAAACAGGTTTTTTAAAACCCTAAGACAACAGTGAAGCCTCATGCACAGTTTTGTTTTGTTTTAAGACTATGTATTTATTTTATTTATATGAGTACACTGTAGCTGTCTTCAGACACACCAGAAGAGGGCATCAAATTCAATTAAAGATGGTTGCGAGCTACCATGTGGTTTCTGGGGATTGAACTCAGGAGATCTGAAAGAGTTCAATCACTTAATCACTGAGCCATCTCTCCAGTCCTCAAAACAGTTTTGTTTTGTTTTTTAATAGCCACACATAAAACACCAATTTTGTAACAATAAAACCGCTCAGCTCTCTCATCAGCATTCTTCATTGAGTGCAGACCACAGTGCCAATGGTAAAAGCTAAAATGGCTCTGTTCAACCCATAACCTACTGATGTGTATGACCACACATAGTTTATAAAAAAAATCGATCCACTAATAGCACTGATAAAGCTGAGGGATTAATTTCCAATTAAAAGAGATAACAACGCTAACCTGATAATCACAGATTTCTGAACACCAAGCAAAAAAAATCAGAAACAGAATAGCATATGTTCAGGAAATATTCTTGCACAAGGAGCCCCAGAAATTATTTGCATATCATCGTGAATAAGGAAAAGAAATTCTGTCCCTTCACCATTCCTACACTCAGTGTGCAAATGTTACCATATGTGTTGGCTAGCTTTCTGTCAGTGTTACACAAGTAGAGTCATTTGAGAGGAAGGAACCTCAACTGAGAAAAAGCCTCCATAAGATCCAGCAGAAAGGCATTGTCTTGATTAGTGATTGATGTGGAAGGGGCCAGCCTACTGTGGGTGGTGCTACCCCTGGGCTGGTGGTATTGGGTTCTATAAGAAAACAGGCTAAGCAAGCCATGAGGAGCAAGCCAGTAAGCAGCACCCCTCCATAGCTTCTGCTTCAGCTCCTGCCTCCAGGTTCCTTCCTTATTTGAGTTCCTGTCCTAACTTCCTTCAGTGATGAACTGTAATATGGAAGTATAAGCTAAATTAAACCCTTTCCTCTCCAAGTTGCTTTTGGTCATGGTGTTTTCTCAAAGCAATAGTAATTCTAAGATACCCACTGCTTTCTGTATATGATGATTATCATTTTAGTGTCAGGAAATGACTTTCTTGGACATCATGCTCATATCATAGAAATGTTAAATTTTGTTGGGCAGTAATGGTGCGCAGCTTTAATTCCTGCACTCAGAAGGTAGAAGCAGGCAGATCTTTGAGTTCAAAGTCAGCCTGGTCTACAGAGTGAATCCCAGGACAGTCATGGCTCTGCATAGAAACCTTGTCTTGAAAAAACAAATAAAATTAATAATAATAATAATAATAATAATAATTACTATTATTATTATTCACTTACAAGAGTGATATAAAACCTCATTCCTGACTATTTTATTTTATTTTATTTTATTTTTCTGAGACAGGATCTCTCTATGTTGTCCTAGCTCCCTGGGGCTCACTCAGTACATCAGTATGGCCTTGAACTAACAGAGGGCCTCCTGCCTCAGTCTCCTGAGTGCTAGGATTACAGGCATGCACCACCACACGTGACTGCACATTTACTGTTTATTGACAAGTTTAGTTATGAAGGAGGGAGATGTTGTGTTCTAGTGAACACGTGCTCTGTAGAAGAAGACTTGTGTTCTAGTAAAGTGATACCAGCTCACTGCGTGAGACAGGATTTCTCTCAGGGGCACTAAGAACCTGTACCTTAATATAGCAGCGTCAGAAATATGTGACAGACAGGTGGTAGCCCCACCACTGTTTAGTTGAAGACATGATACTTGAAATATTTGCCCAAGTTAGCCAAATAAAGAGCCCAGAGAATTGGTATTCTCTTGTAATGGATTGACTTCTATTTGAAGGTGGCTAATACCATCTGCCTTTTCTTTAAAAATATGTGTAGAAATCTTAGCAAAGAAAGTATGGGTCATTTGAACATATATATATATATATATATATATATATATATATATATATATATATATATATATATATAACTCTATCTATGTTCACAGAATTGAATCAAAAAAGTTTGGACTAATTTTAACTAGTCTAAATGGTTATTTTATCTTGTGAGCATAGCCAGTCTTTTGACATAGTAAAACGAGGTTGAAAATTTTCACAAAGTTTACATTCTAGAACTGAACAGTTAACTTACAGAATATACAAAAAGTAATGCCATTTTAAGTAAATTTATGATTCTGTGTTGAGAATTCCTCATAGCTATCCTTGGCTTCATTCAGTCCATGGGCCAGTCTCTTAGTTACTTTTCTATTGTTGTTATAAGTCACAATGCCCAAAGCAACTAATGAAAGAAAGAGTTTATTGGGGGCTCACAGTTTTGGAGAATTAGACTCTATAATCAGGCTGGAACCATGGCAGCAGGCAGACATGATGTTGGAGCAGTAGCTAAAAGCTCACCATTTGAGACATAGCCACGGGCAGAGAGATACACTGGAATGGTGAAACTTCAAACACTGCTCCCAGTGACACGTTTCCTTCAACAAGGCTGTGCCTCCCAATCCTTCCCAAATAGTTTCACTAGTAAAAGACTGAGTGTTCAAACATATGAGCCTATAAGGCCACTCTCATTCAACCCACCAGTGTGCACACACTGGGAACTAATCTGAATGTCTCCATTTAGATTATAAATTCTCCAAGAGCAAGGACAATATCTTAAGCCCCGTTGTGGCTTGCAGAATGCCCTACAGATTCAACAAAAGATATCATGAACATAGTTGCAACAAAGATGATGCTGATGATAATTTATTGGAATAAAAACACCAGAAATGGCAAAAATCTGCCAACTGAACAGAATTTTGGGAAGATAATAAATTTCTGTATAGCTTCTTGATATTGCCCAAGTAGATTATGTTGTTTGAGTAGTTTAGCAGAGGTTAGAACATTTAATTAACTCAGAAGGAATGAAGATTAATTGAGAAGATTGTATTTTCCCTTCCTAGCTGTTGTCAGTATGGTAAAATGTCCTAAAGCCGACATCCTTGTCACGTGACCATATGAGATCCCATGAAGGCCCTGTGATACAGTTCCTTGGTATTTATGCTTCTTGACTGTGAGGGTTAATGGAAAGGGCTTTCGTTCATTAGAATTAAACGGTACTAGAAATAAAACCTGACCCCATTAGCAAGAAGCATCTCATGTGTTCCGTGTGGCAGTTCCTGCTCTAGGAGGCAGAGGTAGCTGTTCTCACAGAAAACAGGAGAGTGTACCCATATTTCAGTTTTAATTTCAAATGGTCCACAACCCTCTTCCGGTCAGAAAAGCACCTGGGCAGCTGGGGCGCAGGGTCTGCTGACACTCGCCAGCTACCCACAACACCCGCCACAGGATCTTAAGACTTCTGGTGAGTGGAGCACAGCTTCTGCTCCAATCCAATTGCGCGGGACCTGAGACTGCATTAGTTAGGGAAGCAGAAACCGGCCTGAGTAGGACCACAGGCCTCATCCGGCTGGATCAGCGCCAGGGTAGCGGGAGCGCAGGGCTGCCTGACACCCGCCAGCTACCCACGACCCCCGCCGCAGGATTTTGGGACTGCTGGTGAGTGGAACACAGCTTCTGCTCCAATCCAATTGCGCGGGACCTGAGACTGCATTAGTTAGGGAAGCAGAAACCGGCCTGAGTAGGGCCACAGGCCTCACCCGGCCGGATCAGCGCCAGGGTAGCGGGAGCGCAGGGTTGCCTGACACCCGCCAGCTACCCACGACCCCCGCCGCAGGATTTTGGGACTGCCGGTGAGTGGAACACAGCTTCTGCTCCAGTCCAATCACGCGGGACCTGAGACTGCTCTGGTTGGGGAGAGAGAAATCTGGCCTACATAGGGCCACAACCCTCTTCCGGTCAGAAAAGCACCTGGGCAGCTGGGGCGCAGGGTCTGCTGACACTCGCCAACTGCCCACAACACCCGCCACAGGATCTTAAGACTTCTGGTGAGTGGAGCACAGCTTCTGCTCCAATCCAATTGCGCGGGACCTGAGACTGCATTAGTTAGGGAAGCAGAAACCGGCCTGAGTAGGACCACAGGCCTCATCAGGCTGGATCAGCGCCAGGGTAGCGGGAGCGCAGGGTTGCCTGACACCCGCCAGCTACCCACGACCCCCCGCCGCAGGATTTTGGGACTGCTGGTGAGTGGAACACAGCTTCTGCTCCAATCCAATTGCGCGCGGGACCTGAGACTGCATTAGTTAGGGAAGCAGAAAAACGGCCTGAGTAGGACCACAGGCCTCTTCCAGCTGGACCAGCACCGGGGTACCATCAGCTACCCACGACCCCCGCCGCAGGATTTAGAGACTGCTGGTGAGTGGAACACAGCTTCTGCTCCAATCTTTAAATAGTGACAACGATAACAACTAACCCCAGAGATTACCAGATGGCGAAAGGTAAACGTAATAATCTTACTAACAGGAACCAAGACCACTCACCATCATCAGAACCCAGCACCCCCACTTCGCCCAGTCCAGGGCACCCCAACACACCGGAAAAGCTAGACACGGATTTAAAAGCATATCTCCTGATGATGATAGAGGACTTCAAGAAGGACTTTAATAACACACTTAAAGAAATGCAGGAGAACACTGATAAAAAGGCAGAAGACAATAAAGAGGAAGCACAAAAATCCCTTAAAGAATTGCAGGAGAACACTGCTAAAGAGTTACAAATCCTTAAAGAAAAACATGATAACATAATCAAACAGGTAGAAGTCCTTACAGAAAAACAGGAAAACACATCCAAACAGATGATGGAAATGAACAAAACCATACTAGACCTAAAAAGGGAAGTAGACACAATAAAGAAAACCCAAAATGAGGCAACACTGGAGATAGAAACCCTAGGAAAGAAATCTGGAACCATAGATACGAGCATCAGCAACAGAATACAAGAGATGGAAGAGAGAATCTCAGGTGCAGAAGATTCCATAGAGAACATCGGCACAACAATCAAGGAAAATGTAAAATGCAAAAAGATCCTAACTCAAAACATCCAAGAAATACAGGACATAATGAGAAGACCAAACCTACGGATAATAGGAGTGGATGAGAATGAAGATTTTCAACTCAAAGGACCAGCAAACATCTTCAACAAAATTATAGAAGAAAACTTCCCAAATCTAAAGAAAGAGATGCCTATGAACATACAAGAAGCCTACAGAACTCCAAATAGACTGGACCAGAAAAGAAATACCTCCCGACACATAATAATCAGAGCAACAAATGCTCTAAATAAAGATAGAATACTAAAAGCAGTAAGAGAAAAAGGCCAAGTAACATATAAAGGCAAGCCTATCAGAATTACACCAGACTTTTCACCAGAGACTATGAAAGCCAGAAGATCCTGGACGGATGTTATACAGACACTAAAAGAACACAAATTCCAGCCCAGGCTACTATACCCAGCCAAACTCTCAATTAACATAGATGGAGAAACCAAAGTATTCCACGACAAAACCAAATTCACACATTATCTCTCCACGAATCCAGCCCTTCAAAGGATAATAACAGAAAAAAACCAATACAAGGACAGGAACCACGCCCTAGAAACAACAAGAAGGTAATCCCTCAACAAACCTAAAAGAAGACAGCCACAAGAACAAAATGCCAACTTTAACATCAAAAATAACAGGAAACAACAATTACTTTTCCTTAATATCTCTTAATATCAATGGACTCAACTCCCCGATAAAAAGACATAGACTAACAAACTGGCTACACAAACAAGACCCAACATTTTGCTGCTTACAGGAAACTCATCTCAGAGAAAAGGATAGACACTACCTCAGAATGAAAGGCTGGAAAACAATTTTCCAAGCAAATGGCATGAAGAAACAAGCTGGAGTAGCCATTCTAATATCTGATAAGATTGACTTCCAACCCAAAGTCATTAAAAAAGACAGGGAGGGACACTTCATACTCATCAAAGGTAAAATCCTCCAAGAGGAACTATCAATCCTGAATATCTATGCTCCAAATACAAAGGCAGCCACATTCATTAAAGAAACTTTAGTAAAGCTCAAAGCACACATTGCACCTCATACAATAATAGTGGGAGACTTCAACACACCACTTTCACCAATGGACAGATCATGGAAACAGAAACTAAACAGGGACACAGTGAAACTAACAGAAATTATGAATCAAATGGATCTGGCAGATATCTACAGAACATTCTATCCTAAAACAAAAGGATATACCTTCTTCTCAGCACCTCATGGTACCTTCTCCAAAATTGACCACATAATTGGTCACAAAACAGGCCTCAACAGATATAAAAATATTGAAATTGTCCCATGCATCCTATCAGATCACCATGGACTAAGGCTGATCTTCAATAACAAAATAAATAATAGAAAGCCAACCTTCACGTGGAAACTGAACAACACTCTTCTCAATGATACCTTGGTCAAGGAAGGAATAAAGAAAGAAATTAAGGACTTTTTAGAGTTCAATGAAAATGAAGCCACAACATACCCAAACTTATGGGACGCAATGAAAGCATTTTTAAGAGGAAAACTCATAGCTCTGAGTGCCTCCAAAAGGAAACTAGAGAGAGCACACATTAGCAGCTTGACAACACACCTAAAAGCACTAGAACAAAAGGAAGCAAATTCACCCAAGAGGAGTAGACGGCAGGAAATAATCAAACTCAGGGGTGAAATCAACCAAGTGGAAACAAGAAAAACTATTCAAAGAATCAACCAATCAAGGAGCTGGTTCTTTGAGAAAATCAACAAGATAGATAAACCCTTAGCCAGACTCACTAGAGGGCACAGGGAAAGCATCCTAATTAACAAAATCAGAAATGAAAAAGGAGACATAACAACAGATCCTGAAGACATCCAAAACACCATCAGATCCTTCTACCAAAAGCTATACTCAACAAAACTGGAGAACCTGGATGAAATGGACAAGTTCCTAGACAGATACCAGGTACCAAAGCTGAATCAAGATCAGGTTAATGATCTAAACAGCCCTATATCCCCCAAAGAAATAGAAGCAGTCATTAATAGTCTCCCAACTAAAAAAAGCCCAGGACCAGATGGGTTTAGTGCAGAGTTCTATCAGACCTTCAAAGAAGATCTAATCCCAGTTCTTCACAAACTATTCCACAAAATAGAAACAGAAGGTACTCTACCCAACTCATTCTATGAAGCCACAATTACTCTGATACCTAAACCACAAAAAGACCCAACAAAGATAGAAAACTTCAGACCAATATCCCTTATGAATATTGATGCAAAAATCCTCAATAAAGTTCTTGCTAACCGAATCCAAGAACACATCAAAACAATCATCCATCCTGACCAAGTAGGTTTCATCCCAGGGATGCAGGGATGGTTCAATACACGGAAATCCATCAACGTAATCCACTATATAAACAAACTCAAAGACAAAAACCACATGGTCATCTCGTTAGATGCGGAAAAAGCATTTGACAAGATCCAACACCCATTCATGATAAAAGTCTTGGAAAGATCAGGAATTCAAGGCCCATACCTAAACATGATAAAAGCAATCTACAGCAAACCAGTAGCCAACATCAAAGTAAATGGTGAGAAGCTTGAAGCAATCCCTCTAAAATCAGGGACTAGACAAGGCTGTCCACTTTCTCCATACCTATTCAACATTGTACTTGAAGTCCTAGCCAGAGCAATTCGACAACAAAAGGAGATCAAAGGGATACAAATTGGAAAAGATGAAGTCAAAATATCACTTTTTGCAGATGATATGATAGTATATATAAGTGACCCTAAAAATTCCACCAGAGAACTCCTAAGCCTGATAAACAGCTTCGGTGAAGTAGCTGGATATAAAATTAACTCAAACAAATCAATGGCCTTTCTCTACACAAAGAATAAACAGGCTGAGAAAGAAATTAGGGAAACAACACCCTTCTCAATAGTCACAAATAATATAAAATATCTTGGCGTGACTCTAACTAAGGAAGTGAAAGATCTGTATAATAAAAACTTCAAGTCTCTGAAGAAAGAAATTATAGAAGATCTCAGAAGATGGAAAGATCTCCCATGCTCATGGATTGGCAGGATCAACATTGTAAAAATGGCTATCTTGCCAAAAGCAATCTACAGATTCAATGCAATCCCCATCAAAATTCCAAATCAATTCTTCAACGAATTAGAAAGTGCAATCTGCAAATTCATCTGGAATAACAAAAAACCTAGGATAGCAAAAACTCTCCTCAAGGATAAAAGAACCTCTGGTGGAATCACCATGCCGGACCTAAAGCTCTACTACAGAGCAATTGTGATAAAAACTGCATGGTACTGGTATAGTGACAGACAAATAGACCAATGGAATAGAATTGAAGACCCAGAAATGAATCCACACACCTATGGTCACTTGATCTTCGACAAGGGAGCTAAAAACATCCAGTGGAAGAAAGACAGCATTTTCAACAAATGGTGCTGGCACAACTGGTTGTTAACATGTAGAAGAATGCGAATCGATCCATTCCTATCTCCTTGTACTAAGGTCAAGTCTAAGTGGATCAAGGAACTTCACATAAAACCAGAGACACTGAAACTTATAGAGGAGAAAGTGGGGAAAAGCCTTGAAGATATGGGCACAGGGGAAAAATTCCTGAATAGAACAGTGATGGCTTGTGCTGTAAGATCGAGAATTGACAAGTGGGACCTCATGAAACTACAAAGCTTCTGCAAGGCTAAAGACACCATCAATAAGACAAAAAAACCACCAACAGATTGGGAAAGGATCTTCACCTATCCTAAATCAGATAAGGGACTAATATCCAATATATATAAAGAACTCAAGAAGGTGGACTCCAGAAAGTCAAATAACCCCATTAAAAAATGGGGCTCAGAACTGAACAAAGAATTCTCACCTGAGGAATACCGAATGGCAGAGAAGCACCTGAAAAAATGTTCAACATCCTTAATCATCAGGGAAATGCAAATCAAAACAACCCTGAGATTCCACCTCACACCAGTCAGAATGGCTAAGATCAAAAATTCAGGTGACAGCAGATGCTGGCGAGGATGTGGAGAAAGTGGAACACTCCTCCATTGTTGGTGGGATTGCAAGCTTGTACAACCACTCTGGAAATCAGTCTGGCGGTTCCTCAGAAAATTGGACATAGTACTACCGGAGGATCCAGCAATACCTCTCCTGGGCATATATCCAGAAGATGTCCCAACCGGTAAAAAGGACACATGCTCCACTATGTTCATAGCAGCCCTATTTATAATAGCCAGAAGCTGGAAAGAACCCAGATGTCCCTCAACAGAGGAATGGATACAGAAATTATGGTACATTTACACAATGGAGTACTACTCAGCTATTAAAAAGAATGAATTTATGAAATTCCTAGCCAAATGGATGGACCTGGAGGGCATCATCTTGAGTGAAGTAACACAATCACAAAAGATCTCACACAATATGTATTCATTGATAAGTGGATATTAGCCCAAAACTTAGGATACCCAAGATATAAGATACAATTTGATAAACGCATGAAACTCAAGAAGAATGAAGACCAAAGTGTGGACATTGTGCACCTTCTTAGAATTGGGAACAAAACACCCAGGGAAGGAGTTACAGAGACAAAGTTCGTAGCTGTGATGAAAGGATGGACCATTTAGAGACTGCTGTATCCAGGGATCCGTCCCATAATCAGCTTCTAAACGCTGGCACCATTGCATACACTAGTAAGATCTTGCTGAAAGGACCCAAATATAGCTGTCTCTTGTGAGACGATGCCGGGGCCTAGCAAACACAGGAGTGGATGTTCACAGTCAGCTATTGGATGTATCACAGGGCTCCCAATGGAGAAGCTAGAGAAAGTACCCAAGGAGCTAAAGGGATCTGCAACCCTATTGTTGGAACAACATGATGTACTAACCAGAACCCTGGAGCTCTTGTCTCTAGCTGCATATGTATCGAAAGATGGCCTAGTCGGCCATCACTGGAAAGAGAGGCCCATTGGACTTGCAAACTTTATATGCCCCAATATAGGGGAATGCCAGGGCCAAAAGAATGGGAATGGGTGGGTAGGGAAGTGGGGGGCGCTATGGGGGACTTTTGGGATAGTATTGGAAATGTAATTGAGGAAAATATGTAATAAAAATATTTAAAAAAAAAAAATTTCAAATGGTGAAATCTTATAAATTATCCATCCTTTGCATTGTCACTTCTTCTTTCTTCCTTTTTTTTTTTTTTTTTTTGGTCCTCTCTTGATCGAGACAGGTGAACCCTGTAGGTTATCTTCATTTGCTTACTTTATAACTAACCGCTTCCTCATTTACCATGACAAGCAAAAATACGCCAGAGTGGACACTATTCTAAGGACCCTCCTACCTGAAAGGACTGTTCCTTGTTGCTCCTGTAAGAAGATTTTTAAATTCTACTTGACAGATGCTGAGTGCTGCCATAGACTGTGGGGAGTTTGAAGATGGACAAGTGTCTACGAATTTAAGGCAATAGTCTGTGGAAACTGAATATGAACATTCAGCTCTGGGGGTGAATTGATTCTGTAATGTGGCCGTCTTGGGCCCGCCATGATCTGAGGTGAAACCCTAATGCTAACAGTCAAAAGGGAAAGCACCAACTCCATGGTGACTCACTTGGTCCCTCCTCTCACCTCCCGCTCAGGTAGCTCCGGAAGCCGTTAGCTCGACTGGCTGCATCATCAGTGGAACTGTGGCGTGCTACCTCACTACTCTCACTCTCACTTGCTCCAATAGGAAAATAAAGCCAACTATGCACACTCTAAAAGACTATAGTGATGCACGAATGAAATGTGGGATGCAAAGGTGTCTCCACAGTGTCTGGCACTGATAGGTTCTAAACAAATATTAGTTCTTCTTCTGTTTTTGAATGTCTCCCGCAGCACGCTCATTTGGAATATCTAGACTTTCTGAACCACAAGAGAATATGAAGAAGATAACCCTAAGCTGCTGCCAGATAATTCTGGCTGCTACTGAAAAAGCTCTGGCTTCACAGCTTATGAAATATGTATATAAGTAAATATTATATACTGTGCAAAGTTATTTAGCATGTACATACATACATGTATTACATATGCATTTATGTGTATGTATACACATAACTCTTTTTATTTGTGTCCCTTGTTTTCTCACATCTCAATTCCTTAGCACACTGAGATTCACACACACACACTGCCTTTTTATTTTTTAAGCTCGAGGACAATTTTATTGGAATTTAAAAAAAAGCTACACAACAGGCAAGTTTGAAACCCTGGCGGTTGCCTGGAGGAGGGAGATAGGGAAGAGAAAGACAGAAGGCCATGCTGTCCAAGTTAAGCCGGCATGGAAATCCAACACATGGTGGAGATAGGAGCCTCAGAGAAAGAGAAGGAAGCTCGAGGCACCAAAGAAAGCATACTCGAGCTCTGGCTAGTATCTGAGGGGAAAAGAAGAAAAGGCAAAATGAAGCCTTTTTGAGTCAGGACTCAGGAAACAAACGAACCCAATAGAACCTCATGGTGGTTCTGGCCTGTACTATGGGATCAGGAATTCTGGGAAAGAAATGAACATTACCACAGAAAAGGGCTAATTATTCTTCCTATCTCTTTAGCATGGCTTAACGTGAATCCATCCTACTGAGAGGTGTTCCGTTGGTCATGTGATTGGCCAGTTTAGTTGAATTGATGTATTTCTTTCTTTCTTTCTTTTTTTCCTTCTTTTTTTATTCAATATTTTCTTTATTTACATTTCAAATATTTTCCCCTTTCCAGGTCTCCCCTTCAGAAACCCCCTATCCCATCCTCCCTCCCCCAACCTCTATGAGGGTACTACCCACCCACCACCCACTCCCTTCCTCTAGCCCTGGCATTCCTCTACACTGGTGCATTGTGCACCCTCAGGCCCAAGGGCTTCTCTTCCCACTGATGTCCAACAAGGCCATCCTCTGCCACATATGTTGCTCCCTCCATGGGGCTGCAAACCCTCTCAGCTCCTTCAGTCCCTTCTCCAACTCATCCATTGGAGATCCTGTGCTCAGTCCAATGATTGCCTGAGAGCATCTGCCTCTGTATTTGTCAGGCTCTGGCAGAGCCTCTCAGGAGACAGCCATATCAGGCTCCTGTCAGCAAGCACTTCCCAGCATCCATAATAGCATCCTAGTTTGGTGACTGTATATGGGATGGATCCCCAGGTGGGGCAGGCTCTGGATGGCCTTTTCTTCAGTCTCTGCTCCACACTTTGTCTCCATACTTCCTCCTGTGAGTATTTTGTTCTCTCTTCTAAGAAGCACTGAAGCATCCACACATTGGTCTTCTTTCTTCCTGGGCTTCATATGGTCTGTGAATTGAATCTTGGGTATTCTGAACTTTGGGCTAATATCCACTCACCACTGAGTGCATACCGTGTGTGTTCTTTTGTGACTGAGTTACCTCACTCAGGATGATATTTTCAAGTTCCATCCATTAGCCTGCAAATCTCATGAAGTTTTTAATAGCTGAGTAGTACTTCATTGTGTAAATGTACCATATTTTCTGTATCCATTCCTCTCTTGAGAGATATCTGGGTTCTTTCCAGCTTCTGGCTATTATAACTATGGCTGCTCTAAACAGAGTGGAGCATGTGTCCTTATTACACATTGGAGCATCTTCTGGGTATATGCCCAGGAGTGGTATAGATGGGTTCTCAGGTAGTACTATGCACAATTTTCTGAGGAACCACCACACTGATTGCAAGAGTGGTTGTACAAGCTTGCAATCCCACCAGCAATGGAGGAGTGCTTCTCTTTCTCCACATTCTCACCAGCATCTGCTGTCACCTAAGTTTTTGATCTTAGCCATTCTGACTGGTGTGAGGTGGAATCTCAGAGTTGTTTTGATTTGCATTTCCCTGATGACTAAGGATGTTGAACATTTCTTTAGGTGCTTCTTGGCTCTTCGATATTCCTCAACTGAGAATTTTCTATTGACTTCTATTCCCCATTTTTTTAGTAGGGTTATTTGGTTCTCTGGAGTCTAACTTCTTTTTTTTTTTTTTAAAGATTTATTTATTATTATATGTAAGTACACTGTAGCTGTCTTCAGACACACCAGAAGAGTCACCATGTGGTTGCTGGGATTTGAACTCAGCTCATTTGGAAGAGCAGTCAATGCTTTTACCTGCTGAGCCATCACTCCAGCCCTGGAGTCTAACTTCTTGGGTTGTTTGTATATACTGGATATTAGTCCTCTGTCAGGCATAGGATTGATAAAGATACTCTGAGGTAATATGTATCTTTGACACTGAGGTGTGTTTCCTGGATGCAACAAAATGCTGGGTCCTGTTTACATATCCAGTCTGTTAGTCTATGTCTTTTTATTGGGGAATTGAGTCAACTCATGTTAAGAGATATTAAGGAATAGTGATTGTTGCTTCCTGATACTTTTGATTTTTTTTTTTTTTTTTTTTTTGGCTTTTCGAGGCAGGGTTTCTCTGTATAGCCCTGGCTGTCCTGGAACTCACTTTGTAGACCAGGCTGGCCTCAAACTCAGAAATCTGCCTGCCTCTGCTTCCTGAGTGCTGGGATTAAAGGCATGTGCCACCACGGCCCAGCCTTGATGTTATTTTTATGTTTGTGTAACTATCTTCTTTTGGGTTTGTTGAAAAAAGGTTACTTTCTTGCTTTTTCTAGGGTGTAGTTTCCCTGCTTGTGTTAGCGTTTTTCATCTGTTATCCTTTGTAGGGCTGGATTTGTGGAAAAATATTCTGTAAATTTGGTTTTGTCATGGATAATCATGGTTTCTCCATCTATGGTAATTGAGTTTTGCTGGGTATAGTAGCCGGGCTAGCATTTGTGTTCTCTTAGGGTCTGTATGACGTCTGTGGGAATCTTCTAGCTTTCTTAGTCTCTGTTGAGAAGTCTGGTGCAATTCTGACAGGTCTGCCTTTATATGTTAATTGACCTTTTTCCCTTACTGCTTTTAGTATTCTTTATTTTGTGTATTTGGTGTTTTTAATATTTTATGACAGGAGGAATTTCTTTTCTGGTCCAATCTATTTGGAGTTCTGTAGGTTTCTTATATGTTCATGGGCATCTCTTTCTTTAGGTTAGGAAAGTTTTCTTCTATAATTTTCTTTGACTGTTGTGTCAATGTTTTCTATGGTATCTTCTGCACCTGAGATTCTCTCTTCTATCTCTTGTATTCTGTTGGTGATGCTTGCGTCTATGACTCCTGATCTTTTTCTAGGTTTTCTATCTTCAGGGTTGTCTCCCTTTGTGATTTCTTTATTGTTTTTATTTCTGTTTTTAGATCCTGGATGTTTTTGTTCAATTCCTTCACCTATTTGGTTGTGTTTTCCTGCAATATTTTAAGGGATTTTTGTGTTTCCTCTTTAAGGGCTTCTAGCTGTTTACCTGTGTTTTCCTGTATTTCTTTAAGGGAGTTATTTATGTCCTTCTTAGTCCTCTATCATCATCATGAGATGTAATTTTAAATCAGTCTTGCTTTTCTGGTGTGTTGGGATATCCAGGGCTTGCTATGGTGGAAGAACTGGGTTCTGATGAAGCCAAGTAGCATTGGTTTCTGTTACTTATGTTCTTGCCCTTGTCTCTCTCTACCTGATTATCTCTGGTGTTAGCTGGTCTTGCTTTCTCTGACTGTGGTTTGTCCCTCCTGCAAGCCTATGTGTCAATACTCCTGGGAGACCAGTTCTCTAACAGAGGAATTTGGGTATAGAAAGCTATGGCACATGGTCAGCTTCAGGCTGCAAACAGAAACTGGAAGGATCCTGTCCCAGGATGTTCCTTGGTTCCTGTGTCCCAGTGGCTCTGAGTGGGTCCCTCTTGGGCCGGGAACTTGAGCAGAAGTGGTGGTCTTACCTGTGCCCACAGGTGTATCAGCACTCCTGAGAGACCAGCTCTCTCCTGGCTGGGTAAGTTCTGGGCACAGACAGAAACTGGAAACATCCTGTCCCAGGCTGCTCCTTGATTCCTGTGTCCTGAGGGCTCCAGTGCAGGTCCCTCAGAGTAGAAGTCATAATCTTACCTGTGCTCACAGGCATTTCAGCACTCTTGGGAGACCAGATCTCTCCCAGAGGTATTTGGGTATGGAGCTCTGTGGTGCAAGATCTTGAAATGATTTCTAAGGCAGTACACAATGGTATGTAACCACCATGGTAGATGCTAGTTTTTACCTAGAGGGTAGCATCTTCTCTTTGATTGGCTTTCAATTGTACTGTAACATTCCCCCTCTAAAAAGGTAAGCCTAAAATCACTTAGGACTAGACCAGGGAGCAGAGGCCCCTAAAACTTCCAACACTTTCTGGCCTCCAGCCTGGACAGAATAAAGACAGTTTTGGCTTATGGCCAAGGACATGACTTGAGGCCTCCATCCCCAAATGACTCATTTCTAACTCCTATGTTCAACATTCTCCTCTCCATAGAGTCAGCCTTAACTGTCATTTTAGGGAATGGGTGACTGAATCTTGCTTCTTTTTGCTGGGTGGAGTTTTTCGATGTGACCATTGGAATACCCCTCCAGTAGCACTAGCTAGGAGACCTTGAAAACTCAACCCATTTGTATAACAGCCAGATGTAGGAAGGAGAGGAAGCCTTGCCTGGAACCAGGAAAGAGATATGAGGGAGACTTAAAGCAAGTGTATTAACTTGACAATCCCAAGGCAGGGAAATAGAAGAAATCCAAACAGAGAATAATGTTTAAGAATCCACTAGACTTTCTTGATGGACACACAAGAGCATCAGCCCATCATATTCTTCTTTGTTTGTTTTCCTTTGAGTGCCAAGGCTGAACTTAAGAGAGATGACCAGGAGTGGCTAGTATCAATGTGAGGTTCCTCCCCTCAGGTGGCCTCTGGAGATGTAGAGAGAAGAAACTCAACTATCATTCAACTTTTAGGTTAAAACAATCAAGGGCACATCTCTCTTGACTGCAAGTAGGCGGTACAGCATTGAATTGGGCCAAGCACATGGTGTCCTATATCTGAGAAGCATTTTCCTTATTAAAAAGAAGCTCATCTGTGAGAAATGATTGTCCAGATAACATATTATAAGGGTTAAAACCTAATGTCTGGAGAATGTGACCCTTCAGACTGTTAAACATAGCAATCATGTTTACCTCTGATTATACTTTCCTGTTGGATGTTTGGGTTCACATAGGTGACCAAAAGTGACCATTTTCTTTTTTACTGCCAAGGCCAGTTGAGGGTTTGTCCCTCATGGATCATCAGGTTTGGAAGGAGTCCCTGGATCCTTTAGTTCTTCTTTTTACCAGCGGTTTTATTTGTAGAGAATAAATTAAAGACCTTGCTTGACCCAGGCTTTGCCAAGAAGGCCCCTAAATTTGTAAACTTCTCCTGCGTGAACACATTCAGGTTATATACTGGCAAGGAGGGACAACACAAGACAAAGAACATAGCAAAGCCCACACCCACTGTTAAGGAGTGCTTTAGGGAGTACCCTGAGAGAAGAAAAGGAACAATAAGAATGTCATTTTTATACATTTCATTTTCTGCTATATGGAAGGTTTCCAAGAGAGAGTGTGTTTTCTCTTTAATCACCTTACTATAGTATTACAGTCAAAGCATTTTAAGACATTGCTGAAAGATGGTGACTACACTCTACTAAACGGAGAAGGGTTTGCTCCATCAGAGCTGTGACAAGCTGTAGTGGGTCTCCTACAGTGGAGGAGATACAGCATGTGTTATATATCTGAGGGCAAACGGTAGGACTACTCCATCGTTCTGTCCCTGAGATCAGAAGGAACCAGAACATGACTGAACCAAAACCAAATCTTCCAGTTATACTACTTGTGCAGTCAGTTAAAATGCATACAACAGCTGGTGGTGGCAGGCCATACCTGTCACTCCAGCACTTGGGAGCTCGAGACAGGAGGATGGTGCACAATTGGAGGCCAGCCTGCACGAGACTGAGTTCTAGGCCAGTCTCAGAAGCATAGTAAGATCGCTTTCAAGACCAAACAATAAGTGGACAATAAGCTAATTAATCACAGAAGAATCCCTGGCACACCAACACAAGTTTTCTATAGGAGATATAGTAAAGAAAACATTCCTTTTACCTTTACTGAAATGAAAGAATACTAAGATCAAAATTAAATAGCAAGTATCATTATAATTATTCTATTTTGGAGCATCTTTACCAAAAGAAGAGTTTCATGGTTTTTTTTTTTAAATCAGTGAAACTTTTATATAACAAGATAGTATTTTACAGTGAGGATAGATGGCCCGATTTGATTGCTTTTGCTGAACCCACACTTACTCAAATCCAACAGTGCTAAAATAGCTACGCTGAAAGCCATATTGATCACTTATTTATGAAAATAGAATTCTGATGGTAATTTGACTGGTTTTAGTATAGGGCTTTATTTTCCTAAGAAATTATCATTCTTAATGAGAAAATCTTACCCCAAATAACTTTGTATTTTGATATGTGGTAGTGAAAAGATTAATCTGAAGTGGCTGGAGGCAAGTCTCCCGGCTTGGGGAGATGTAAGATTTCACTCTCCTCTAATGAGGAGTGAGTCAGAAACGCAGGCTATTCTCCCTGCTTTTGCTGTTTTCCCTGGCACCACAGTGAGGCACAGATATTGGAATATTGAGCACTTCAGGCAAGAGCCAAGTTAATTTAAATTTTTATTGCTACATTTAGTCCTTGGCTTTAAACAAACCAAAAAAAAAAAAAGAACCCTCAGAAAAAGTAATTTAGTAAATCATGATACCAATCAAATCATGAACCAAATAGCAGTGCCTAGCTCTTCTTGGCTTCCTTTCATTGTTGTCAAGACATACGATAATTTAACTGACTTGCAGTATTTTACAGAGATTGAGTTCATAATGCTCCCTTGGCAAGGCTGCCTGTGGGGTATGGAGGCAGGCTCGCTTCTCATTGCTAACTGAGATGGTTTTGCAGTGCTTCCTGCTTGCTTAGATGGCCCTTTATTAGCAGTGGTTCTAAGCTCTGGGTCCATGGGCTGATCAATTTGGTGAGGCTCCAGTAGCTGTGTGAGGCAGATCAATGGCTATCAAAAATTCTATGAGTCCTTGGATGAGCTATCAGTGAAATGAAATGTCGGTCATAACGAGGGAGAGAGATGAGCAGAGAGAGGGGAGAGAGGGAGGGAGAGAGGAAGGGGAGGAGGAGGGAGGGAAGAAAGGAGAAGGTAGAGAAGAGGGAATTGTTATAAGGATTAAGCAGTAGATGCAGACAAAGAGTCTAGCCTAGTGTTTGCAGTCGTGTGACTCAGAAAGATTTTGCTATTGCTTACTACTGTGAAAATGTACTGTGTTCACTAGAGGAACACATGGAAGAAGGCAACATATTTTAAATCAATAGAAATATATATTTTTTCTCTTATCTGTTAGATGTTCATAAAAGAAAATTCAAGTTTAAGATTACATCTGAAATTTAAAAATGGTTACACTGTCTGAAAAAGTTAAGTGCTGTTACAGAAGATATAGTCAGTAAAAAGCTAGAGAGAGAGAGAGAGAGAGAGAGACTAGGGCTGCCCATGTGTTTATGGGGCCAACCACTGGAGCATGGGAAACCTACCCTTTGGCTTCTGCAGGGTCCTACTTCCGATGCCTGGGGCTAGTCCCACCCACTCGTCTTGTGTCCCAAATAACCTCTAGGCTTCCACCAGGACTTCCCTACCCGTGACCCCACCCACAGGACTTTTATGCTGCCTCAGGCATCCCACTTTAAACCCAGACTTCTCACACACACCTTTTAGGGTCTAGCCTGGCGAATGATCCACCCTCCTCATCCATGTATATTCAACAACCAGCCAGTGTCTCTTCTTATCCCAGCCCTCCATGCCTTCACTGCAGAGGGACTCTAGTTTTGAGCTAGTATCCTTGGTACCCATCTGCCAAATCACAGGGTTCTCCCACATCCTATCCAACCTATCTACTCAGATCTATCCCCACACTCTAAGGCTTGGAACAGGAAGCACATCCTGTACTCCATCCAGTCCAGTCCCCTACATCCATCTGACTTCATTCCACTCAAGCCATTTAAAAAAAACAAAAAACAAAAACAAAACCAAAAGGCTTAAGACCGGTGGTTCTCAACCTGTGGGTCGAGACCCCGGTGGCAACTCACTATGTCCAAAAAATATTTACATTAGGATTCATAACAGCAAGCTAGGCGGTGGTGGCTCACGCCTTTGATCCCAGCACTTGGAAGGCAGAGGCAGGTGGATTTCTAAGTTCAAGGCTAGCCTGGCCTACAAAGTGAGTTCCAGGACAGCCAGGTCTACACAGAGAAACCCTGTCTGGGGGGTTGGGGGGGAATAAAAAAGGATTCATAACAGCAGCAAAATTACAGTTATGATATATATATATCAGTGAAATCATTTTTTGGTTGGGAGTTACCACAACATGAGCTATATTAAAGGAAGGCTGAGAACCACTGCTCTACAAAGAACCTACCTTCTCGTCTACTCTTCCCCACCCCCAGCCTGTCCCACCCATTACAGACTCAGAACAAAGGAAACACACATAGCTGGGTCTCATTGACAAAAATCCCACCAATCTGAAAGATCAAGCCAGGATCTTCTCTCCAAAACCTGCCCGCCCGTAGAAGTGCTTGTCAATGAGAATTACCCAGATGAACTCCAGGGCACAGAAACTGAAAGAAGAACCACAAACCTCCTCAAAGAATTCAAGGAGTTGAAAGACAGAACAAAGAAACAGCTCAATTAAAAGCACGAGGAAGGAGCTTAAGGAGAAAAATGCCTGAGGGAAGCCCTAGAAAACACAGACATAAATAAGGCTGATGGTGTGAGACCTAGGCAACTACTCCATTTTGAATGCAGGCCCCTGCACATATCAACCCTGCACCCAGCTCCCTAGACCAAGGAAAAAGACCACAGAGAAGACCTGAGCAGGAGATCAGGGCCTGGTCCCACAGCAACAGCCAATCAGGAGAAATCTGTGCTTCTCTAAGGGACCCAGGTGGCCTTACTGATAAATGACTCAACAGTCCTGAGGGCTGACCTTTGTAACCATGTTGTGAAGGTTCCTTCCTGTTCGGACCAGAAAAACAAGTATGAAATACTAACCAATCAGAAGCCGACTTAATGTGGAAAATTACTGAGTGTGAGGTATTCTCTACAAAAGCTCTGCCTCCCCTGAGCTCAGGGCTCATTCTGGATCCATTGTGTTGGTGACAGTGAGAGTTCCTGCTCGAGGTTGTAATAAAAGACCCTTATGTGCCTTACATCAGAATGGTGGACTCCTTGGTAGTCCTTGGGGTCTCTGAGATTTGGGCATAACATTGGAAGTAACAAAGATGGAATTCAGTGAGGAGGTAGAAACACTGAAGAGGACTCAAGCTGAAATAAAGATGAATAAACAAAAAATGCAGTAGTCCATCTAGGAAACACATAACTTAAAGAACACATTAAGCAGAAGACAGAATACCGCATCTCAAAGATAAAATAGAGGACCTAAATCAAATAAGACAAGAACATGAAAAAAACATTTTTCAACACAGGAAAGAAATGCACAGGAAATGTGAGACAGCAGGGAAAACCCAAAGCTTTGAATTATAAGCACGGAGGAGGAAGACCCCCTAAGCCAAGGGCATAGACCATTGCTGGGAGACAGAAGTTGGGAAGCAATAGAAAGGGGCTTAGCAGGGCACAAGCAATCTTCTCAGGAAAGCAGAAAAGGAACACTCCTTAGGATGGAGGTAAATACAGGAAAAGGAAGGAGGTGGTAAAATAACAATATGGATGTCTGAAAAATCCACAGAGAATCATAGCACTATTTACCTAAAGGAAGTCTACAATACATAATGTATATGTATCCATATACAGTTTTAGTGAGCTTCTCTCTTCTGGGCTGACAGTGATCCCTCCAAGAGCTAAAGACTGCCTAACAAGATCCCTGAGGCCAGACATGGGAAGCCTTTGTTTGAATTGCCCAGAGACTCCCCAAACATACAATCGATTGCCATGGGGTCCCTGCCCCCAGCTGGTTCTGATTGGTGAATAAAGTTGCTGGCAGCCAATGGCTGGGTAGGGAGATAGAGGCAGGACTGTAGGATTCTCAGGCAACGGGGATCAGGGAGAAGGCAGAGCTTCCATGACAGGAGAGGCGGAAAGATCAGGCATGAGAAGTACAAGTCAGAGAGACGGTCAACATGTAAGATCGTGACCCAGGGAGGCTGCAGACTTGGATCCGGGGCAACCAAGATGGAATATGGGTTTTAGTAAGTAATAATTCAGGCATGTCAGAGGGGAGAGTGTGTTAGCCCCGGGGAGGTTTGAAAGTGCCCGACCATTGAGCTGTTTAAGGCATATTAAACATAAGTGTGTGTGTGTGTGTGTGTGTGTGTGTGTGTGTGTGTGTGTGTGTGTGTGTGGTGTGTGTCTTTCATTCGAGAATCCAGAGATTGGATCGGTTAACGAGGAACTATCACTGCCCCCGGGCGATCAGAGTGGATTAACCAGCAGTAGCAAGAGGGTCTATCCTCACCACAACTCACCATGGATCACAGCCAGGTTAGTGAGAGGAACTACTCAGTGTCACTCCTGTCCTGTACGTCGGAAGCACCAGTGAGGCAGTAAGGTAGGCCGTACTCAAATCCGTCACATGACGATCTGAAGATTAAGGTTGAAGTATGAAATGGAGGTTGACATTAGGTGCCATAAATGTTAATGAGCTAAGTCAGCTAGGAAGAAGGAAGGAAAAAGGGAGGAAGGGAGGGAGGAAGAGAGGGAGGGAGGAAGAAAGGGATGGAAGGAGGGAGGGAAGGAGGGAAGGACGGGGAGGGAGGGCATAAAAAGCTCAGGAGCGGTCATAGGAAGAGAGTAAGGAAGATAAAGACACTGCAGGGTTGCCTGGCAGTGGTGGCACACACCTTTAGTCCCAGCACTTGGGAGGTAGAGGCAGGCAGATTTCCAAATTCGAGGCCAGTCTGGTCTACAGAGTGAGTTCCAGGACAGCCAGGGCTACACAGAACAACCCTGTCTTGAAAAACAAACAAACAAACAAACAAAAAAGACACTGCTGGAAAAGGGAAAAGCATAGGGGTGGGGACTTTCTGGGTCAGGACCAAGAAATTTAAGAAAGGAGTTTCCTCTGATTGTACCACGTTCTGTAGAAAGGGCCTGGCCCGCCTGCAACTGGTCACCTTGTCACCCCTCTGCTTGAGCTCCTTGGCTACTGCTATGGTTGGATTATGGGTTGTTGAGTTTGGTACCCAGTGTTAGGTCCACGGAGTGGTAATAGAAGCATGAAGGGGTCACTCATGTGAGAGGAGCAGGGTTGACTGAGGGGTAGCCTGAGACTGTCACTCATATTTGTTCTCTTCTGCACATACTTTTCCCCCTTTTGCCATGAACGTAAGTGTCTTACAAGTCTCCCACCAGACATAGTTACCTTGGATGAACCTCTTCTCTTTATACTTTAGTCTGTCTGAGGAATTCTGTTGAAGCAACTAAAACAGGCTATGAAAGTTATTCAGATCTTTGTCATCTCCTCACTCACTGACCCACAATAAGGTCAGGAACTGTCTGCTCTTTTCCCTTAACCTCCACTCCTCAGAGCAGAGCTTGGTGCCTTACTGTTGCAGTACCTCTTTGATTGCATCTGAGAGGTGGAGCACTCTCTCTCTCTCTCTCTCTCTCTCTCTCTCTCTCTCTCTCTCTCTCTCTCTCTCTCTCTCTCTCACACACACACACACACACACACTTCCCTTGGCTTCTGACTGACCCTTCTCTTTTGTCCCAGCAAGCTTGCTTTCTTGCTGGGGCTGCTTGCTTTCTTGCTTTTCTTTGCCAGCTCCTCTTCCAATCCCCAATATCCAGTACCTCAAAGCTCATTCTTACATTTTTCATTCCTTTTTTGTCTTTACAGTCCATCATTAAATTCTCTCAGTCTTTGGGGCACTGCTGGCCCACGTCTATAATCCTAGCACCTTGGAGACTGAGGTAAGAGAAACTGAACTTTATAGTGAGACTTTGTCTTATAAACCTAAAGTCAACTACCACATCAATAAAGTTTAAACTTATTACATCACATAGTTTTAAGTTTGCAACTCGAAAACTCATATACCTAGCCCTGATCTGTTCTTTGAAATTGAGTTTTCCATATACAGTTGGGTACCAGCATCTCTTAGATGTCTAACAGACACCTCACACTCATGTCCAAATTCTCAGAAAACTAAAATTTCCATCTCAGCCAATACAGCTTTCCCCATTTCAGCAAAGTACAACTAAATTTATCCAGTCAATAAGACTGAAAAATGACAGATCATTACCTTTTTCTTTGTTGAGATAGAGAATCTCATGTAGCCCAGGCTGGCCTTGAACTCACTGTGTAGCTGAGAGTAAATCTGAATCAGGGGATCCTGTTCTTTCTATTTCCCAAATGTTCAAATTATAGCTCTATGCCATGGTGTCAGATGTGTGTGTTTCTAGTGCTCAAACCTGGTCTGCATTTCAAGATAGACAAGCACCCTGCCAGCTGAGCTATACCCTAGTCCCTTCAGAATCATTCTTATCCCCCCATTTTTTTGGTCTCATATACGATCATGAACATATCCTGTAAGCTCCACTTGTAAACTATGTCTAGAATTTGATTAATTTTCATTTTTCTACCACCATTACTCAAGTACTTAAAAAAAAAAAACAAGTTTCACAACTATGTGTGTGTTTGGGGAGGCAGGAGAGTGTGTGCGATGTCTGAAGAGGTCAGAGGCAACAGATTCTCCTAGAGCTGGAATTACGGGGAGCTGCCTGGTGTGGGTGCTGGGAACCACAGTTGGGTCCTCAGGAGACCAGCAAGCGCTCTGTGGTGGTTTGACTAGGAATGGTTTCCATAGACTCTTGTGTGTGAATGCTTGGCCCATAAGAAGTGGTACTAGGGCTGGTGAGATGGCTCAGTGGGTAAGAGCACCCGACTGCTCTTCCGAAGGTCCAGAGTTCAAATCCCAGCAACCACATGGTGGCTCACAACCATCCGTAATGAGATCTGACGCCCTCTTCTGGTGTGTCTGAAGACAGCTACAGTGTACTTACATATAATAATAAATAAATAAATCTTAAAAAAAAAAAGAAAAAGAAAAAAAAAAAAAGAAGTGGTACTATTAGGATGTGTGGCCTTGTTGGAGGAAGTGTGTCACTGTAGGAACAAGCTTTGAGGGCTCAGATATGCTCACACCATGCCCAGTGACAGTGTCTCCTTCTGTTGCCTCCGGAGGTAGATGTTGAACTCTTAGCTCCTTCTCCAACACCATGTCTGCCTGCACACTGCCATATTTCCCACCATGACGATAATGAAACTATAAGCCAACTCCAATTAAATGTTTTCCTTTATAAGAGTTGCTTTGGTCATGGTGTCTCTTCACAACAGTAAACCCTAACTAAGACATGCTCTTACCCATTGAGCCATCACTCCAGACTTCAGATGCCTTTCTATCTGGTTATCTCTCTGTATCAGAAGTCAGCAAACTTTGTCTGCAAAGGTCAAGTAATTGATATAGCCTCTATTGCAAATACTTGGATCTGATGTTATCCATGGGAAGCAGCATAGACAGTACTTAAATGAATGAATGTGGCTGTGTTCCAGTAAATATTTTATTTGCAAACTTAGGCATCAGCCAGATATGCTGGCCTGAAAGACATAGTGTACAGACTCATGATCTGGCCTTTTCATTGATCTTTACCAATTGTCCCTGATTCCACCCTTCCTCCTGAGTTAGAGACATTGGTAAAAGATAGGACCTTGAATAAGGTAGAGGGAAGGAAGGTTGAGTAAAAACAAAGGAATTAGTGAAGAGAGGCTGAGCATTCAGACCACCCAGAGCTGTTCTTGGTTACAGAGTCCAGAGGCAAGCTGTGGCGACATAGGGCTGGGAATGTCAGGAATACAATGATCTTCTTATCCCTATGTCCTGTGATATCCTTAACTTCATCCTGTGCAATATTTATCTGGGCTTCAGACACTCCTCCTACTCAGTGTTTTCTGGAGTTTTGAAAATGCTGTTCTGCACCCCAAATATTCCCAGAAATCCCTCTCCTCTGCATCTCACTGATTAAGGCTCTTACCAATTTTCTTTATCCAATCTCAACTTAGTTAATACTGGCTCCAAAATGGCTTCTCTAACAAGGTTTTTGATTGGCTTGGACTCTTGAGCTCTGTGAGCTCCTCCTGCACCTGACACTAGTTCTCCATCACTATTCATCCCTAAGGCATGGTGGAATTTGTAATACCATACAGTAAAATAGTCTGTGGAAGGGAAGAGAGTTTTCCTGACTGAGAGAAAAGAGGTGTTGAGAAATTTAGTGAAGGGCCCATGAATAACCAACCACATTAGGGAGAGCAAGAGTGAACCCATAGGGACAGCTGTATGTAAATACCCAAGAAGTTCCAAAAGGGGCAACTTAGCAGGGTCACAATAGGTAAGGTGTGTACCCCAAAATAAAGTCATCCAGAATTTGTTTGCGATGAAGATGTTGGGCTATAGAGAATTACAGTACGGCACCAACTAATTGACATTGTTTTTCTTAGCCAAAAAGGAGAGAAATAAGGCAGGGCTAAGACCCTAGAAGTAAGATGAATGAACCGTGTGTGATATACCTAATGTCAGTCAAATGAATCAGTCAGCCTGAGGCAAACTCAAAAAGCAGAAGCTAGGGAAATGAATGCTTTTACAGTCCTTCCTACTTTCAGTGACTCCTTGTGCTGGGCAGTTTTATGTCAGCTTGACACAGCCTAGAGTAATTTGGAAAGAGGGACTCTCAATTAAGAAACTTGCCTCTATAATTGGCCCTAGGCAAGTCTGAAGTACATTTTTCCTTTTGTCATTGAAGTGGGATGGATGGCCTAGCCTACTGTGGGTAGTGCTACCCGTGGGCTGCTGGTCCTAAATGCTAGAAGCAAGCAGACGGGGCAAGCCAGTAGCTTCTGTGGCCTGTTCTTCTGCTGTTCTTGCTTCCAGGTTTCTACCCTGGTTTCCCTCAGTGATGGTTTATAAACTATAAAGTGAAAGAAACCGTTTCCTCCCCAAGCTGCTATGGGCATGGTGTTTTGTCACAGCAATAAGAACCCCAAGACAAACCCAACGGGAAGCCAGGGGAACAAGAGTCCACACCCAGACTTCTTCTCTTCAGTGAGAGGGGTAGTGAGGAACGAGGCTAGAGACAGGTGGGCTATATTCTGCAGAATGACCTACACTGGATAGACCAGGGCTGTTCTCAAAAGACCTGGCTAGACTATCCAGAGGGTTGACCAATCAGAGGCATCGATTTCAGAGACAAAAGAAGGAGGAGTAACTGTGAAAACCTGGCTGACAGGTGGAAGTGTTGTGTTTTATAAAAAGAAAAAGAAGCCAGGGATATGTTTGATGGAGGTGCAGTATGGTGCAGTGGGGTGGTGGTGGTGTGCTCTGTTGGCCCATGCTGAGGCATCCCCTCCCTAGAGTTTATTTAGGGCATGGGGAGGGGAGTTGGAGGAGAGAGAGAGAGAGAGAGAGAGAGAGAGGGAGAGAGAGAGAGAGAGAGAGAGAGAGAGAGAGAGAGAGAGAGAGAGAGAGAGAGAGAAGGAGAAGGAGAGGAAGAGGAGGAGGAGGAGGAGTAGAGGCTGGCCATGAGCATGTGGAGAGAGAAAGGGGGAAGAGAGAAGGGACAGAGTGGGAAGAGAGGAAGAGAAGAGAAGAGGAGAGGAGAGGAGAGGAGAGGAGAGGAGAGGAGAGGAGAGGAGAGGAGAGGAGAGGAGAGGAGAGGAGAGGAGAGGAGAGGAGAGTAAGAGGAGAGGAGGGAGCAAGCAGCCCCTTTTAGAGTGAGTCAGGCACACCTGGCTGTTGCCAGGTAACTGTGGGCAGAGCTAAATGGTATTGATACCCAAGGCACATGCAGTGAGATCCTGTGTGCTAAGTGAATGAGAAGCAGCTGGGGGCGTGGTTATCTATGAGTTCTTCAGAGAGAAGTGAAGTAACCTGGAAAGTGAAGGACTCCAAAGGTTAGAAAAACTGGCATTAGGCATCCTTAGTCTAGAGATCAGGAGACCTTAGATGAAGAAGCAATCAAGTGACTCTAATTTTTCTTTAAAGGCTTCCTGGAGAGGGATGAGCCTTTTGTGCCTTGTTCAGTAGGGAGCTTTATATTTAACAATGGATTTCCTAATCCTGTCTCACAGAAGGCTCATCACAGCGGGTGTCCCAGAGCTTGTGTGGCCCTGGGCTGAGAAAGAGGTCTGGGTGGGAGCTGGGTGAACAATCGTCTGGAGATGGTTTCCTGGCCCCAGCTAAACTTTATAATATTTGAATCTATGTTAGAGTAGAGGATCTAAGATTAATTCTCCCCTTAATAAAAATAACCATGATAGGCATCACAACCCCGGAGAGAAAATTAAATCTAGCTTATGATGAGTTAAATCTAATAAAAATACAAAGATTTTGTCATTGCTTTAACACGTCCTCTCTCCCCTGTCCTCTTTCATTTCCGGAAATGAATTCCTATGAAGCAAATCTATAAAGAGGCGCCACAGCAGCACAAACACCATGGAATGGCATGGTGGAGGCTTGACTAGTCAGCTCACCAAGGGGAGACGGGTGTGAAAACTCATTACAACAGGGACAGTCACACAGCTCACACAACTCATTCTCTCCTGTCTTTTAAACTTCCTAATGAAAAAAAGTTGAATTCGCTTTTGAATGAAAAGCACCCTCATGCTTCCACCAAATAGATAAATTAGAGAGATTTCTCCCCCTCCCCCCCCCACACGCATTTACTTTAATCTAAACTGCTGTGATCCTTTGGGATTTATTGAATGGTTTCTCAGAAGATTGCATCTTGGAAATCTCATTCTTAAAAACCACAGGTAGCAGGCATGCCTTTACGTGAACTGGTACACTGAGAAGGAATGGAATTTGATTCAACACCTGTTCATGTCTGTAGATTCTGTACTCAAAATATTGCCCCAAAATAAATACTATAATAAACCACTACTTTATTTTGGATTTCAAGATAACATTCATTGCAGACATTAGTGTTAGT
Source organism: Mus caroli (assembly GCF_978045245.1). Taxonomy (NCBI): domain Eukaryota; kingdom Metazoa; phylum Chordata; class Mammalia; order Rodentia; family Muridae; genus Mus; species Mus caroli. The sequence goes on from NW_028227270.1 coordinate 27,069,842, forward strand.
TTTATATTAATGAAATAGAAAAAAATGATGATTTTGTAATTTCAATAGTGTTTATCAGTGCTATATTTTTCTTTCTCTAATATAATAGGTTAAAAATTCCTTTGAGGGCTGGTGAGATTGCTCAGCAGTTAAGAGCACTGACTGTGAGCATTGACTTTGCCCCTAGAGACTCCATGCCCCTTGTCAGCAGGAAGTAGTCTAAGGAGATCTGGGCTCCCTTTCCCTGTTAACATTCTTTCTTCTCTACCTAGTGCTTGGGGTTGGAAGGGATCAGGGTGGAGAAGGGTGGTGGATAAAGTAGACAAAAAGTATGGTTACACACATGCACACATAGACACACACATATAGTTACACACACACTAGATAAATAGATGTGTGTATATATGTGTGATATATGTATATATATATGTATATATACATATATCACATATAGATAGGTGATAGTTAACAGATTGAACCGTGAAACTAGCAATGACAGATGACTTTTGCCCTTTTGTTCCTAAATTCCCTAAGTTTTTTGTGCTTTTTTTTTTTTCTGTTTAGAGTCTTTATGCTCACTTTATATAAAAGCTATAATGGAGGGGCTGGAGAGATGACTCCACATGGTTAAGAGCACTGGCTGCTCTTCCAGAGGTCCTGAGTTCAGTTCCCAACAACCACTTGGTGGCTCACAACCATCTGTAGTATGAACTGATGCCCTCTTCTGACAGGCAGGTGTACGTGCAGACAGACTACTCAGTGGTGAGAGCTACATACGCCTAAGAACATGTTAGAAACACTGTGTTAAGTACTTCCGAGTGGTGGCTTTTCTTCACTTTTGAGCCTAGAGTCCAGAATCGAGATTACTGGGTCAAAGGTCATATGGACTTTCAATTTGTAATTGTGCTAGATTTTGTCCAATTCTTCCCAAATTGTGTACCAGTTTACATGATCACTCACAAATGTGAGTGGATGTGTGCTCTTCACAGACCTTTTGGTTATTTAGAGTTTCGTCAAGCTGACAAGAAAGTAAGATCATGCCGTAGCCTTAATTTGCTCTTCTCGTGAGTGAAATTAAACTTCATTTTTTCTTTTCTTATTTTCTATTAAAAATTAAAAACTAATCAGTTGGAATGCTGCTTGTTTTGTTATGTAGGAATCTATCATTCCTAGGGCCACGGAGGAATTTGCTCTGTTTCCAGCCCTCTCAATCAACCCCAATTTCGTTTCTACCCTCCAGTTTAGTGTATAATTATTCAAATTAGCGGTGAATCTCTTTGGCAACAAATTGAACCTCTGCAGAAAATGAACCAAGAGCCATAAAGAGAAAATAGAAGCTGAATTTTTAGCCTTTGAATCAATCTGGGCTTTTGAAAAACCAAACAAAGGACGAGAGCCTCTCCAAATTACTGATTTACACAACAATGTACTCGCAGCTGATGTTTTTCCAGAGTTAACTAACAGCTTGTAGCTCTTTTCTTCTAGCGTGAAAATAGATCATACGAACTGGATTCGTTCCTTAAATACATTTGTTTGGGCAGCTCCTTCCGTCACTGAAGATTAATCCCCCATCTGTATAATAACTTGGATGATAAACATGCCCATTTTTCTGGGTGGAAACCAGATTCTAATGAGTGTCCCAGACTGAGATCAACTGCCAGGATGCCTGCCAGTGATGGACCGTTAGCTCAGTTTCCAGGAGCAATACTTTAGGCTCTATACTTTATAAGCAAACAGTTGAAATACAGTCTTGGCTGCATCTCCAATAAAGTTCGCTCCTGAGCAGATAGATGACTTCACAGTTGAGCTGTTTCACACCTGTGTTCTTCTAGTGCCTTTTTCTCTGTCCAGATCTGATGTTTTCCATCTCTGAGTCTTAGGGAGTGTCTTTGTAGGGCTTCTATTGTCATGAAGAGACATCATGACCAAGGCAACTCTTATAAAGAAAACAGTTGATGAGGGCTGGCTTACAGTTTCAGAGGTTTAGTTCATCATCATCTCGGTAGAAAGCATGGCAGCATGCAGATAGACATGGTTCTGGAGGGGCCAAGAGTTCTACATCTTGATCCAGAGGCAGCAGAAAGAGATGACTGACTTCCACAGTAGGCAGAGTTTGAGCACAGGAGACCTCGAAGCCCTGCCCCTGCACTGATGCACTTCCTCCAACAAGGCCACACCTCCTAATATTGTTGCTATCATCCAAACACACAAATCTGTGAGAGCCATACCTATTCAAACCACCAGAGGGATATTGTTCAAGACCATAGAAAACATGAAAGCCAGGACTGGAATAATACTAAGAGCCATATTTTTGAAGCATGACCATTTGCCAGACTTTGTCCTAAAAGCATTAAGGACATCACATCATTAAATTTCCCAGCAGCCTGTGCAGCGTGATTTACAATTACTCCCTTTGAACAGATAAAGAAAGCAAAACTTCAGAGGTCAGATAACTTACCTAAGGTCATCCAGTGGAAGACATGTATGTGAGTACATTGTCACTGTCTGGTGTGCCTGTCAGAAGAGGGCATCCGATTCCATTTTAGATGGTTGTGAGCCACCAAGTGGTTGTTGGGAATTGAATTCAGAATCTCTGAAACAGCAGGTAATGCTCTTAACCGCTGACACTCTCTCCAACACTGCAGACAGGATTCTAACACCAAGTTATGTTGGCTTACTTCTCACACTACTCCCTGTGAAACTTCTGAGAAAATGTGATCCAAGACCTATGTTATTATTTACTCACTGATTAAAATTTTATGACCTCGGAAGATACCTCTGTAAAAGCTTCAAGAGGCTGGATGGAGCTCTGACAGCTCAGTGGTTCTGTGCACTGGTTGCTCTTCAGGAGGCTTGATCCCCAATACCCACGGGGTGACTTACTGTAACTCTATTCACAGGGGGGCTGATGCCTTCTTTTGGCTTCCAACAACTTCACAAACAACTTCACATGTGCCTGGAAAATACCCATACACATAAATAATTTTTTTAAAATACTAAAATACTAAAAAAAATTTTAAAAGGCTTAAAGCATGTCAGATCAGTGTTTTGCCCTGAGTTCCACCACAACCCTCAGGATCCATTTTTGGAAACAACATGTGCCCCTTCTTGGCACAATACTGCCTAAGAGAGAAAGAAACAACAGCCATGCACTAATCCTTAAGTAATTAGAAACGATCCAATCTGGCTAAGTTAAAAAAAAATACCAATACGGTTATTTTATTAACAATATTTTAGTATACCAGGCAGTGGTGAACCACGCCTTTAATTCCAGCACTCGAAGCAGAAGCAGGTAGATCTCTATGAGTTCAAGGCCAGGCTGGTTTACAGAGCCAGTTCTAGAACAGCCAGGGCTACCCAGAGAAACCCTGTCTAAAACAAAACAAAACAAAACAAAACAAAACAAAACAAAACAAAACAAAACAAAACAAAACAAAACAGTCCAATATTTTAGTAGATGTTCCATGCAATATATAGAAATTTTTTATACTAAGACATTTTCCATTGGCAGACTGGGAACAGCTTGTTAAGTCAGTGACTAGAGGACAGGAACTACATTCCTAAGATTCCCGTTTGAAAAAAACCAAAAGCTACACATGGTAGCAATCTGCCACTTGTCATCCCAGTACTGTGGAAGTAGAGAGAAGTGAACCCTTGGGACTCCTTTCCTAAGTAGCCTAGCCTACTTGTTAAGCTCTGGCCTGAATGGGAGAGTTTGTCTCAAAAACCACCATAACAGACTCCCTAAAGAGTGACACCCAGAGGCTGGAGAGACGGCTCAGTGGTTAAGAGCACTGGCTGCTCTTTCAGAGGTCCTGAGTTCCCAGCAACCACATGGTGGTTCACAACCATCTATAAGTGGTCTGATGTCCTCTTCTGGCACGTAGGTGTACATGCAGATAGAGAATACACACACACACACACACACACACACATATATGTATGTATATCTATATCTATATGTATATCTATATAAAATCAATCTTTTAAAAAAAAAAGAATGACAACCAAGGTTGAAGTCTGGCCTCTACTTGTGTGTATACAAACATGTATCTGCACACATGTGAACACAAAAAAATTCATTGTTTATCTTAATTTCCAATTCAATGGAGGGTCTTGTATTTTAATCTGGAAACTCTACACCCATTAAAAGGAAGAGATCTGTCCTTTTCAGCATCATTTGAATCATTTTGAGTTACCTACATTCTTGAAACCTTTCCCTACCTAACATATAATCATAGTTATACCAATCTTTTTTTTAAAAGGTTTATTTATTTATTTATCATATGTAAGTACACTGTAGCTGTCGTTAGACACCCCAGAAGAGGGGGATAAGATCTCATTACGGATGGTTGTGAGCCATCATGTGGTTGTTGGGATTTGAACTCAGGACCTTCAGAAGAGCAGTCAGTGCTCTTAACCGCTGAGCCATCTCTCCAGCCCCAGTTATAGCAGTCTTTGACAAATGTAATAATAGGATTACCATAGTTTAATGGATTTATTCCAGAAGAGTGCTTGTGTGAAAAAGTTGGGTTATATTTATTATAAGTGTTAAAGACACACAACCATTGCACACCAGGCACTACTATCAGCATTTTATATCAGTTAGTGGATCAATTGTCACAACAATAACCTTGTAGGTATGTGCACCTGTTTCACACAGGGCAAAACCTAAACAAGCAAGATTAAGTGATATGCTCAAAACAATGTATAATCTGTTTGGTATTGCACTGTTTGATATGGTAGTCACTAACAGAATGTTAGATAGTTCAATTAAATGAGAAAAATTATAAGCCAGATTTCAAGTCTTCAGTACCTATATGTGACTGCTGGCTACTGTATTGGGCATTGCAAATAACTTAGTCACATCATTGCTGATAGACCAGCTTCAGGAGTGTGTGGCCTGTGCCCTAAGCTTAGAGGGGTTGTCATAGTTAGGGTTTTTTTGTTTTTGTTTTTGATTTTTAGCCATGAAGAGACACCATGACTAAGGTAACTCTTATTAAAAATAATTTTAATTAGGCTGGCTTACAGTTTCAGAGTTTATTATCATCATGGCAGAAAGCATGGTGGCACGCAGGCAGACACAGGGCTGGCAAAGGAGCTGAGAGTTCTATATCTTGCAGGCACCAGAAGGGGACCATGTGCCATATTGGGGGAAACTTGAGCATATATATGAGACCCCAAAGCCTGCCTCTACAGTGACACACTTCCTCCAAGAAGGCCACACCTACTCTAACAAGGCCACATCTCCTAATTGTGCCACTCCCTATGGGCAAGCACTCAAACACTTAAATTTATGGGGCCATTCCTATTCTAATCACCTTAGGGGTCCATTTTAGGTTTAATACCTTGCCATTGCTGTCTTGAAAGTCATAATAATTTGGGAATAAGAAGAGTAACTGTTTTGGTGGTGTTCTTGTCTGGCATGCACAAATCTCTGGTTCAGTCAGAAACTGGGTGTGGTGTTGTACTAGGGGTGTACTAGGGGTGGAAGGGGGGCGGGGAACGGTTCAAGATCACCCTCAGCTTCATGGCAAGTTCAAGGCCAGCCAGAATGTGTGAGACTGTGAATTAGAAACAAAGCAAAATCAAGTCTGAATAACTTTGGGATGTTGGGTCCTGTATTTTCATTTTGCACTGGAATCTTACATTAATGCACTAGGTCCTGAGGACAGAAAACTTTATAAGAGCAATATTGTGTGAAGAAAACATCGTAATAGGTCATATTGAGACAAGTGAGCTAACTATTCAGCACGTGGAGTGGTTGTGTCTGGTTTCTCCTCCCAGGAAAGGGGGAAAAAGGATTCACCCAAGCAATTCTGCACTTCCTAGAGGATGCCCAGGAGGAGATCTTTAGCTACAGCCCCATTCCATCACTCACTGTGCTGCCCTGAGACTGGCTCAACCTGTGGGTAGAGACCCCTTTTTTGTGTGTGTGTATGTATGTGTGTGTGTGTGTATGTGTGTGTGTCTGTGTGTGTCTGTGTGTAGGGTATGCATATCAGATCTTTACGTTACAATTCATAACAGCAACAAAACTAGAGTTATGAAGTAGCAGCAAAAATAATTTCGTGGCTGTGGTTCATCACAACATGAGGAACTATATTAAAGGGTCGCAGTAATAGGGAGGCTGAGAACCACTATTTTTAGAGGAAAACCTTTATAAAGTCGCTCTTAAAAAAGCAAAACCCACAACCTGGTCTACAGAGTGAGTTCCAGGACAGCTAAGGCTACACAGAGAAACCCTGTCTTGAAAAATCAAAATAAATAAAATAAACAAATTGATTAATTAAAATAAAGCACAGTAAAACAACAACAAACAACACTGAAGACAGTGTTTGAAACCAGCCTTCCCATTGTACAGCTGCTTCCAGAAAAAGTTCGGAGCAGAGAGGCAAGCCCCTGCCTCAGTTCATGGCTGCCCCACAAACAGCAACAACTCAAGTGTGTTAATGCGTCACAGCTGTGTCATTCCTTAAGCCTTCATCTTCCCACAATATGAAGTTCCCAATTGGAAGAAAAGTCTCTGTGATCTACGTTGTCTCCTATTTTTGTTTGTGTGTGCAATATGCATGCATGTTTACATGTATGTGTGAGAGAGAGAATTGTCAAGACAACTTTGAGTTTGGGTTTCCTTTTTTTTTTTTTTTTTTTTTTTTCAATCTGGCTGCTCTGTGGGTTGAACTCAGGACCTCACATGTACTTTGGACTGTTACAGCCCCAGTCCTTTCTCCTGTCTTAGCATGTGATGCCTATGCCAGTGCATTGAATAAATATAAGCCATTATGCTGGCAACTACATCTATAGAGTTTGGAGATAGTGGTGAGACTCACAGCCTGAAGTTCCTCCTGATCTGTGCTCCTTGAGGTTTAGGGGCAAGGCACTATCATGGATCTAAGAGTACAGAAGCTATTTCAGGCAGTGAATACTTTGTGACTTTATCTCAGGACTTATATTTATTGGGAAATAAATAATAGACCAGGAAAAACCATGTGCTTGAGAGCACAAGTAACTACCAAGATTAAAATTAGCTCCATAGGTTAAACTATTACACGAGCAATACCACCATTGAAAATAAGATTCTAGGGGGCTGGAGAGATGGCTCAGTTGTTGATAGCACTGACTGCTCTTCTAGAGGTCCTGAGTTCAATTTCTAGCAACCACATGGTGGCTCTGTAATGGGATCTGATGCCATTTCCTGGTGTGTCTGAAGACAGCTACAGTGCACTTATATACATAAATTTTAAAAAATTAAATTAAAAAATTCTAGTTGGGCATTGGTGGCACACACCTTTAATCCCAGCACTCAGGAGGCAGAGGTAGAGGCAGGAGGATCTTTGAAGTTCTAGGCCAGCCTGGTCTACAGAAAGAGTTCCAGGATGACCAGGACTACAACAGAGAAACCCTGTCTCAAAAAATAACCACCACCACCACCACACCAGCCAACAAACAATAGCAAATCAGAAAGAGAAAAACAGGAAGAAAGAAAACAAGATTTCGTCTACTTAACAGTAAAGCATTTGTAGTTTCAGAGGTGTTTGAGAGCTTGAAGGTGTAGTTTGGGGGTTAATTGTGTGTATCATAGGGTGGCAGAAACAGCAATAAATAGTGCAAAAAGCACATGGAAAGCAACATGTGATTGACTAGTGCGCACTTTCTGCAAAAGATGTCTCTCGTCAGGAGCTTAGGACATTATGATATCATGCTTGAGATTCACTGGAGTGTTGTCCTTCTGCGCGGATGGGACCAAGTCTTGCAGAGCTTGAAGCTGGAGGCAACGCAATTCTTTTCCTCGGGCAGTGAGAGCTCCTGGAGAATCACTGGGCTGTGAAGACAGATTGACTGTTTAGAAGTTCGGTGATGGGAAGCATTGGAATGTTGCACGCCGTCTAGGGCGAATTCGTTACCTTGTCTCAGGCTCGCTTTGCCCCCCAATGACTGTTGGTCACTGGCCTTTGCGTCAGAACTAAAGTCCTCTGACTAATACATAAAACCCTTTGGAATCTTTCAATTCAGAAGAGCAGTAACTTCCACCAACCCCTCCACTAAGAATGTCATCAGACAGCGTCTGAGGCCCCTAGGAGAAGATCCCGCCCCCCCCCCCCCCGCCATCTTGCTGGGACTACCTTTCTAATGTACTCACCAATGCATTTTCACTTCACCTTGATTTCCGATCTCTCTGCTTCTATAAAACTTCATGAAATTGCCTCCATGTAGAAACACAGACGCTGGAGTGACCTTGCTCCATGTTCACACGCAGGCCAGGCTCATTGACATTTGACTCCAGAATAAACTGTCATTCCTTGGGAAATGAGAGCTATGTTTCTTCACTAACAGCTCCTTAAGTTATTGAACCCTGTGCTCCAACAAAAACGAGGTGGGGGTGCTTATGTTGGAATTATTTTGTATTTTCATGATCACGCTTTCCTGATGAGAGAATCTAAACCTATCCTTTCTATGAATTAATTCTCATGTTCATTCATCTGGATGTCCATCAATTCTTAGCCAAAACTGACCTTGGGTCAGGTCTGTAAAGTAAATAGGACAGAATCGCCGTCTTCAAGTAGATTACACTCTGGTGGGGAAAGTGCCATTAATTGTTACAGTGTCTGTGTTAGAGGTATCGAGGCAGGATAGCAGGGCAGCGAGGAAGGACCAGGAGAGTCGTCACAAGGGCTTGGCAGAGAAGATAACTGGACCACCACTGTCCTTCCCCACCCTCCCCAGGTCTACTGAATCCGGCCACCAGCACCAGCACAGAAGTACTCCAGAGAGCCCTGTAACAAATGTATATTATACTGTAATAGTGAAAAACATACAGGCTCAGTGGAGATCTGAGAGAGCTGGAATGCAGCTCAGTGACAGAGTGCTTACTTAGCTGAGGGCTGAGTGCACCTCAGTGACAGAGTGCTTACTTAGCTGAGGGCTGAGTGCAGCTCAGTGACAGAGTGCTTACTTAGCTGAGGGCTGAGTGTACCTCAGTGACAGAGTGCTTACTTAGCTGAGGGCTGAGTGCACCTCAGTGACAGAGTGCTTACTTAGCTGAGGGCTGAGTGCAGCTCAGTGACAGAGTGCTTACTTAGCTGAGGGCTGAGTGTACCTCAGTGACAGAGTGCTTATTTAGCTGAGGGCTGGGATGTAGCTCAGTGACAGAGTGCTTACTTAGCTGAGGGCTGAGTGTACCTCAGTGACAGAGTGCTTACTTAGCTGAGGGCTGAGTGCACCTCAGTGACAGAGTGCTTACTTAGCTGAGGGCTGGGATGTAGCTCAGTGACAGAGTGCTTACTTAGCTGAGGGCTGGGATGTAGCTCAGTGACAGAGTGCTTACTTACCATGAAAGCGGACCCTTGCATTGATATCAAGAATGTAGGGAAAAAAAGGAAAATGAAGTGTATTTATCTATTTTTGTTTAATTTTACACACATCAACATTACTTTCTGGAAATAATATTGTGAACACATAGAATGATAATGGATAGAACAATAGATTCTGAGCCACGTGTGTGATAATCTCAAAGTGACAGTTACTAATTATACCCCACTTCTTACATAATTATCCCCTGCTCTTGAGAATCTGAACTTCGCTGTGCAGTATCTTTTAACCTTCTGATGTGATTTAATCCAGAAAGAAATAGCTGCTCCTCTCCTATAGAACAGAGCTCTGAAGTGGAAGAAAAGTCCTTTGTGTATGCATCTAGATAGTAGTTCATTTGTTAGTTATTGCTCCTTGTTAATTACTAGGGTAATTTTCACAGAAGTCATAAGATTCCCTAGCGCTCCATTTCTCTCTTCTCTGGACCATTTGTTTTCCTTCCTCATAGTTTTTTTTTTTTTCCTTTTGACACAGTGATTATTGCTGAAATTTCTTTAAAGCTATCTACACTGCATTTTTGACAAAAGGTAACACATCGGTCCATTGCCTTGTTTTTGTGGCATGTGTGTAAAAAGCCTCTTCCGTTGATGGGCTGTTCATTTTAATGTTCTACCGTTACCATTGTCATAAAGTCACCATGGAACAAACACATAGGAACAAAGAGGGGTGCACATGAGTGGGATCTGGTATTTCTGGCACTGTGGGGCCCTGCTACTATGTTTAGATTTACTTGAATTAGATAAAAAAAAAAAAAAGGTGAATTGCAAAAGAACTCAAGAGGCCGTTGAACTTCAAGAAACGTTTCTATCATGTCATATATTTGTTTTATAAAGGTTTTAATATGCTAAAATGCTGAAAGTGTGGATTCCCTGGGAGGTGTACGTGTTGGGGGAGGGGTGGCATGTTTACCTGTGTGCACAGAGGTCCAAAGGGTAATGTTTGTAATCTTCCATTTGCACTCCACCTTCTTTTTGGAGACAGTCTCTCACTGAACCTAGAGCTCGCCAACTTGGCTAGCCTGGCTGACCACTGAAACCCATGGATCCGCCTGTCTCCTCGTTCTCAGGTGTTGAGATCACAGATATGTGCCACTGCATGGATTTTTCTGTGGGTGCTGGAGATCTGAACTCAGCCTCCTGTGCATGCAGAGGAGACTTAGCCACGGAGTCCTTGTGTTTGTTAAAAGCGCCCCACATTCTGATCATGTTTATCAGCAATTGGCTGCTTTGAAAGAGAGAACAGTAGCATCCCCGCCACCGTCCTCGTCTCATCTTCCTCCTCCCCACTGGTTTAAAATGGTACCTTTTGTTTAATCTTCGTAATTCATATAATTTTCATCGGGCACAGCTGATGTATTAAACAATCCTCTATTTATACCGCTGCCATCGACAATAATTTTTTTTTTAATGGAAAGCAAACTACTCCCGAAATGTCCCTCTCTGTTCATCAACTCCTAACCCCAAATTACTACCACAGTGTCAACAGCGGCTGATTTACAGCCCATTCTCCATCTCTCTCATAAGCCCTCTGAAAAAGGTAAGTAGGAACATACATAGAGAGTGAGAACTCTGCTGCTGTGGTCATCAGTACAGCAGTGGTGTGGGGGAGAGCTATGACCACTCATGCTAAGAATACTGATTCTCTGATTTTTCTAAGTCTAGAATATTCTAGGATGGTAGATATAGACAATCAAACTCTTTTACCGTTTCTTTTGAGCGACTAACTGGCTTTTGAGCGACTAACTGGCTTTTGAGAACTCACTGTGAGCAGGAGGTCCAGGAAAAGCAGCAAAGAATGACGGGCAAGCGCTCTGCCTCCAACAGTGGAGCACACAGCAGAAGGGCCCGCCCACCTCAGGACCCGCCCATCTCGGGGGCCCAGAAGCCAGGCTGCTCATCTCCCTGCTTTTTGCACAAGCAAACAGAAAGCTTAATATTCTGAGCTAAACATCTGGCTTGACAGCAGGGAGCGTTCAGTTAATGGTGGTTCAGAGGGAATGCTGCGCTCGCAGCTGTTACTTCTTGATCAAATAATTGCTGTTTCAAATGGTAAATTATTATGTAGGTTTGGAACCGAATGAAATCGTGATGTCGTAGCTCAGCTTGATTTAGTGGTATATAAATAGGTTCTGGGAAAGAAAGGTATAAGACTTAAAAAAAAATGTAATCATTATAAATGGTGGCTAAGCACTCTTTCCAAAGAGCCAAAGGGACAATGCCAAGGAGCTATCACACAACGCTGAAGGACACGGGTCACATGGCAAATTGGTGGCCACTCATATTTTCTAATTGTTCGTGGAAAGAAAACCCACTAGTAAGATGTGGTATTTGGAAAATTGCTTTGCTCACACAAGAAGCTCAGTTGCAACCGACAGGACCAGGATGAGCGACAGGAGCATCTCTCTTCATGAGACAATTCCAAAGCCCTGGATAGATGGCAGGCTGTAGCTTTGTCTGTAGGGCCTGGTAAAGAATAGGTAGGTAGGTAGGAAGGAAGGAAGGAAGGAAGGAAGGAAGGAAGGAAGGAAGGAAGGAAGGAAGGAAGGAAGGAAGGACATCTGTCCATTTCTCTTGTCTGTGCCTGCAGAGGACAGTGCGGGTAACCAGGTCCCAAGCAGTCGAGGGAGCCTTCGGAGCCTGCAAGGCACAGCGCTGAGAACAGCTCCTGAGGAGATTCCTGACCATGCTGCACGCTCTGAGATCCTCTTCCTGTGACACTGGAAGTCCACACTCTCTGGTCCAGGAGGCACCGAAAACCGAAGGGAGTCAGAATTTCAGAGGCCCATGACTAAGCTTGTTGAGTTGCGGTGCCACGGGCTAAGAGGCTTGCAGGCCCGGACAAGGCTCCGGCATAAGTCTGCATGAGGTTCCTTTCTTGGAGCCTCATGAATCTAGGGAGTTTCACCCTGCTATGTCGCCTCCTCGGTACATCCCAAAGAAGATCAGAAGGCAATCACAGGCCTGTATCTGTTTGACTGTACGCTGTTTGTCTTCCACTTTCATTTGCTACAAAAGTTACGATAGAATCAGTCACCGGGTACACATTCCATTTTTCTTTCTACAGCCTCAACCTTCCCAAACCGCTGTCTTAATTTTCAGTTTGTGACTGTGCGGATTCATACACTCTGCCTCTTACTCCATTTCTTTCTTAAAGATGGATTGATTGATTGATTCATCGATTTAATGTATGTGAATGTTCAATCTGCATGTCAGAAGAGGGCATCAGACTACATTATAGATGGGAACAGGCTACCATGTGGTTGCTGGGGATGGAACTCAGGACCTCTGGAAGAGCAGACAGTGCTCTTAACCGCTGAGCCAACTCTCCAGCGGCACCCCCACACCCCCTCTCTCCGTTTCTTAAGAATCTTGCTTTTCCTTTTCTGCTCCTTTTGGTTTGGGTTTTGTCCTTTTTCTCCGCAGAGCCAATGAAAGGAGCCCCAGGGCTTGGTTTTTGAAAATGGAAGGCAAGTCTAATTGTTCCCCTCCCTACAGTTGACTAGAAAAACAGAACGGTACTCTGCACCGGAACTCTCCTCAGAAGAGTATAGCAAGAGTATTTAGGTTTCAGGTCGTGTGGTTTCTGTTGCGACCACTCAGCTCTGCTTTGGTAAGATGGAGGCCCGTATAGACAACAGTGTAGCCATGTTCCGGTAAACTGTTACTTAGAAATAACTAAAGCCAGGGAGACTGAGGGTATGAGCTGCTTTCCTCTCTGCTGGCTTTACCTCTTGACAGACGGATGACGCCACAGAGCTCACCGCTGTGACCTGAGAAGTAAGCACTCATCCACAACAGGGTGGAAACTGGTTGTCATCTTTAATACAAATGTGTTGTCCTGGAAATGAATATGTAAATTGGCATTCTTGTTTTTCCAGAAAACGTAAGTCTTTGTGAATTTCCTCTGTAGAACAGAAGAACTTGATGTCTGGAACTAGGTAAACAGTCAAAGGTCTGGCCTCAGTCTGAACCCTCCTGTATGAAGGCATAAGAAAAATGTCTGCATGACAGGTCGAGTTAAGAGGCAGGCAGAGCTCTGAGGTGAGATGGTTTGTTTCTTAGGGATGAATGCTTGTGGAAGGTAAGAGAAGGGAGCTGATCGGGCAGAGGAAGGTCCAAAAGGTTTTGTCTGACATAGCACAGAATTCTGGGATAATACTATCCCAAATGGATCAAACTTTCACCTCCGCTAAACTGTCACCAAATGTCCAGAACCCTGGGGAGAGGGAGCCTTTGGTCACCTCCGGGAATAAACAAGCAAGCAAACAAAACCGCACAGCAAGTCACTGACTGTTTACCCAGAGCCAGACGTCAAATCTTTCCTTGGTGGAGACCTGGGCGGTTGATCTTCACAACTTCTTAAGAAACCAAAGTCTGAAAGTGCGTTCTCCTAAGTTATGTCATTGTCTGAATCACCCGATAAGGAGCTATAGAGCATTCAATGATTAATGATTACTTTTGTTAGTTTTATTCTGGCCATATTTTTTATATATAGAAATTTATCTTTTACAAAAGTGAAAACACAGCAAGATAGTCAGACTGAAGGAGAAATCAAGGGATTCTCTCCTACCCCTTCACCCCTATCTAATTTCTCCACCTGCTTCCATGCCCCAGTTCCAAGGTGGCGGACACGTATGGCCATGCTCCGTGATTACATGGTTGTTAGTGATTTGAACTCAGATCTCCTTGCTCCCACAGCCTATAGTCACTCACTGACACATCTTCCCAACTCTTCTACAAAGCAACTTTTGAAAACAAGCATCCTTCTTAAGAATCTTCGACTCAGAGACTGGGGAGTGCTCAACTGGAGCGGGACATACACATCTGACCTGGGTGAGCTGGACAGTGGATAGCATCAAGGCGGTTATTCACATACAAACCACCACAAGGGGATGGTGGCTATGAAACCCAACCCTTAGCTGAGGCTCTGTTGGCATTTGGTAGCTGATGAGAGAGGACAGGTTAGTATTGTTTAATGATAAGAACCCTGGTAGGTTGACCACACACAAGGGTAGCCATGATTACTAAGATTGGTTGGCCTGGATGGGAGGAAAAGAAGGAGAAGGAGGTGGAGGAGGAGGAGAGGAGGAGGAGGAGGAGAGGAGGAGGAGGAGAGGAGGAGGAGGAGGAGGAGGAAGAAGAAGAAGAAGAAGAAGAAGAAGAAGAAGAAGAAGAAGAAGAAGAAGAAGAAGAAGAAGAAGAAGAAGAAGAAGAAGAAGAAGAAGAAGAAGAAAACTCAACGTTGGTTGGGAAGGTGAGGGAGGGCAGAGAAGTTGTAGGAGAGGCTTGGAGAAGGGAGGTGAGTATGTTCAAAATACATTGTATCAAATTCTCAAGGAATGTATAAAAATATTATTGAAAAAGAATCTCTGTGAATAATTGTAAAATAATCTTAGAATCAGGAAAAGCTACAGACACTAATGCATTAGAAAAGAGATAATTTATAAACTCCAAAATACGTTTAAAAATCTTTTTTGGTCTTGGTCCTGGTTTTCTTTAAAGATTAATTAAGTACACATATTGTGGTTAAACTAACTCTTTCATAGATAACATAGCCGCATATCTCAGGCCTCACCTAGTCTACTCGACAGTAATTGCTCTCTTAAGACAACAATGCTTAATACTCAGGAATCTCTGCATTATGGTATTTTGGCTCCACTCATCTGTTTTGTTTGTTTATTATTTGAATAACTCATGCAATATTGATGTGCTTGTACTTTCAAACAACTTGAAGGTGGAAGTGCATTTCTACCGCAGAATAACTAAAAATAAAGTGTTGCCCAGGAGAAGGAGGGAGAGGTATATGGCATTTGAATAGACAGTCAGAAATTGGTTTTGGTGATGATGGGTTTCTGGATTTTGGACCCTGAAGAACTGACTTTCTGGTCAGCTAACCCAGCATAGAATCTACTTAGCCAAGACTTGACAGCTGAGCTGGGTGGTGGTAGAACGTGCTTTTAATCCCAGTTTCCAGGTGGATCTCTGTGAGTTTGAAGCCAGTCTGGTCTACACAGTGAGTTCCAGGACAGCCACAGATACACAGAGAAACCTTGTCCCAAAAACCAAAAAACCCAACCAACCAGATAATAACAACAAACAAGTAACAACAAAACACTCAACAGCTGTAGCACACACTGTGGTGTAACCTGTGCCGACTCAGGAAAGCAGTGTGTGCATTTGTGGGAACTGGAATTTCTCCTTCAGCTTAGAGTCACGGATATGGTTATCTTTGACAACTCTTAGGTTTGTAAAGATGAGTTTACTCTTATTTTATGTGTATGAATGTTTTGCCTGCATGTATGTCTGTGCACCATGTAGGTACTTTAGTGTCCACGGAGTCCAGATTCCCTAAAACTGGATAGTTATATGGGAACTGAACCCAGGGCTCCTCCAAGTGGAACATGTGCTCTTAACTGCTGGACCATCTTTCCTGCTCTTTGTGAACTTTTAAAGCCATGTTATTAACAATACATGGCCACTGCTTGAACGCTGTGTATCTGGCTGAGTTATCAGACCTTGTTTAGCAGTCTGAATTGCATTATTCTTCCTGAAATGAGGCTGCTACAGAGTGAAGCAGGGAATCTTTCTACGGAGTCAAAAAGAATTGTTTCTGAGAGATGCCTTTTATTTGGTTATTGCCCCACAGGAAATCAGGAGACTGCACCATGCCAGAGGAAATGTGTAGATCTAATTTCCTCCCAATGTACTCTGAGAGATAGGCTGCTGTGAAACTCCCCTGGATCGCTGCAGTACTGTGAGCTGGATGTTTGAAGTCCTCAGTGGGATTCCTGGTGATGAGGGTGGCAAAATCTTTTCTGAAAAGAGTGGTAGAACCGTTGTCAAGTGCTAGAGAAAGAAACAAAGAAGGCTTGGGCTGGGAAACAGAGGACTCTGTCCTTTAGTTTCTCTTCTGCTCTGCACAGGGTTGTAGAAGACAAAATGACTTTGGTCACCCGTGACATACTAAGGGCTAGACAGGAAAATGGGGTTTAGGAAATTCTCAGTGCACAACAGGAGCTGATAGGGTGTAGAGCAAATATGTAAATTTCCACTTAATAGTTTTTATTTTTATAGACTTTAGTACCCTTTAATACTTTCCATGCAGGAGACTAAGGAGATGGCTCAATGGCTCTGTGCAGGAGGCTGAGGAGATGGCTCAATGGCTCTGTGCAGGAGGCTGAGGAGATGGCTCAATGGCTCTGTGCAGGAGGCTGAGGAGATGGCTCAATGGCTCTGTGCAGGAGGCTGAGGAGATGGCTCAATGGCTCTGTGCAGGAGGCTGAGGAGATGGCTCAATGGCTTGAATGCTTGCTTCAGAAGCATGAAGTCTGCCTCAGAAGTCAGGACAGGGAATCTGTAGACTAGAGCATGATCCCTGGCACAAACCTCAGAGTGCCACATGTGTCCCTGAATGTGAAAACATGCACTCACATGCACACCACACACACATGCACATCACATACACTCACATGCACACCACACCACACTCACATGCACACCAATGCACTCACATGCATACCACACTCAGTCACATGCACACCACATGCACTCACATGCATACCACATGCACTCACATGCATACCACACTCAGTCACATGCACACCACATGCACTCACATGCACACCACATGCACTCACATGCACACCAATGCACTCACATGCACCACACCACACTCACATGCACACCACACTCACATGCACACCAATGCATTCACATGCATACTATATGCACTCACATGCACACCACACACAGTCACATGCACACCACACTCAGTCACATGCACACCACATGCACTCACATGCATACACACTCAGTCACATGCACACCACATGCACTCACATGCATACACACTCAGTCACATGCACACCACATGCACTCACATGCATACACACTCAGTCACATGCACACCACATGCACTCACATGCATACACACTCAGTCACATGCACACCACATGCACTCACATGCATACCACACTCAGTCACATGCACACCACATGCACTCACATGCACACCACACACACTCACATGCACACCACACCACACTCACATGCACACCACACCACACTCACATGCACACCACACCACACTCACATGCATACACACTCAGTCACATGCACACCACATGCACTCACATGCACACCAATGCACTCACATGCACACCACATGCACTCACATGCACACCAATGCACTCACATGCACACCAATGCACTCACATGCACACCACACTCAGTCACATGCACACCACATGCACTCACATGCACACCACATGCACTCACATGCACACCACACCACACTCACATGCACACCAATGCACTCACATGCATACTATATGCACTCACATGCACACCACATGCACTCACATGCACACCACACCACACTCACATGCACACCAATGCACTCACATGCATACTATATGCACTCACATGCACACCACACACAGTCACATGCACACCACACCACACTCACATGCACACCAATGCACTCACATGCATACTATATGCACTCACATGCACACCACACACAGTCACATGCACTCACATGCACTCACATGCACACCGCATGCTCTCACATGCACCACATGCACTCACATGCATATATGAAAATGGAAGAAGAAAGAAATATTTTTCAAGTAGTAAAGCAAATGCTATCTGTGTTGAGCGGAAGGAAGGACTGGGCCTCTGCTCACCGCTGAAGCAGAGTGGGTGTGGTTCCCTATCCCACCTCTTGCCCTGGGGTCAGATTAGGAAGAGTCGTCACAAAGTTGAGTGGAAACCTTATCTGAATGGAGAGCATCTATCCAGAGGCCAGTAGCTCTCCATCCAGATAAGGTGTCCACTCGTCTCTGTGACACAAAGTTGAGCACAATTGCTGGAGTAAAACAATTACTTCACAATAGTCTAGGAGATGAAACTGGAGAAGGGTGTGTGTCTTAGTTTGAGTTTATTACTGTCAAGAGACACCATGACCAAGGCAACTAGTATAAAAGTAAAGATTTAATTGGGGCTGGCTTACAGTTTCAAAGGTATAGATTCCTTATGTTTCCTAGAAAACATTCCAGCATTTCCTGAAATCTTTTAATATATATTTTAGTATGCTAGGATTCTTATTATACTATTTAATAGTCCTAATCACATGCTGAAGGGTTATTGGGTTTCTACAATAGCACTGTAGAAAACTTGAGTTGATTGGCAGAGGGTTAGACCCCTTCGAAGGCATTAAAAATATAAACGGAGCTAGTCTTTTTGCTTCTGCTCATCACAGACACCAGCTGACCCACCGGCTTTCCGACCATGGCCAACCTCGAGCCTTCATTGCCAGGAAGCCAGATGGTGTGCAGCATGGCTTGGTGGGCGAGATCATCAAGGGATTCGAGCAGAAGGGGTTCCTTCGGGTTTCTGAAGAACACCTGAAGCACCGTTACATTGACCTGAAAGACCGTCCTTTCTTCCCGGGACTAGAGAAGTACATGAACTCAGGGCTGGTGGTGGCCATGGTCTGGGAGGGGCTCTATGTGGTGAAAACAGGCTGAGAGATGCTGGGAGAGACCAACCCAGTGGATTCTAAACCAGGCACCTTTGTGGGGGTTTCTGCATTCATGTTGGCAGCCATCCAATGGGGACTGCTGAGAAAGAGATGGGTCTATGGTTTAAGCCCGAAGAGCTGACTGACTACAAGTCTTGTGCCCATGACTAGGTGTACGAGTAAACGTGGAGGAGAATCCAGAGTCCTTTTCAGCACTACTAATGGACAGAGTTCTTCCTCCAATGACTGGATGGATCATCTTTTCTAAAACAGTAAAGACTTTGGAACTGGGGGAAAAATATAAATGGAAATGGGAAGCCTAGGAAAGTGCACATACTAATTTCATGTGTGTGTGCATCTACATATACATATGTGCATCTAGCATCAGCGTTGTCACAAAATGTTCAGTTTCCCTGTTATACACACACACACACACACATGCGTCTACAGGTCCCTTTTGATTAGTAGACTATGGCACCTATGAACACAAGCCTAATTGTTGCATGCACAGATACCTTAATGAGCTAGAACAGAGGCTGGCAAACTTTGACTGAGGGCCAGTTTTAGCTACATTGTTTGCTCATAGCTTACCTATAGGCTTGAAGTTAGTTCTATGACTGGTCTCCCGTCTGACACTACCTGCAAGTCCGGATGAATCCCAAGGAAAGAGGTTTCAAATTTGCTACATTTTATTGAATTTCCTGACAGCTATTATGTTCTGATTACCATTTAAAATAGGGCCATGACATAGGTCTAAAGCAGCCAAAAGAAGAGACAAGTAGGAGAGTCTGGAAAGGTTCCAAGGATGAGGCCTTCAGGGTCTTCTTCCATGGAATAATGAACCCACTGACCTGCTGCGCTGGTGTGTGACCAACATGGTGGAGCATCACTACCCGGGGGGATGTCACTTGAGTGTTGATGTCAGTAGTTTTATACTGGAGTTTCATTCAGCAGGACTGATTTAGCAGCTATTGATTGCCCAACAGTCTCTAAGTCAACGGATATCACATGACAGCCCCAGCACGCCAGCCAAACTGCAGGGCTTGATCTTGGTGGCTTGGCCAGGGCACAGCTTAAATAAAGACATTCCTGGAAGTTAGGAGAGGGGTTGCCATTCAGAAATGTTTTGTAACGGTTGATTAAAACTAGAAACAAACTTTAAAGAATGTTTAGTGCCAGGAACATAGTCATGTTTATTCCTGTACTTATCATGGATTGATGATTCTAGTGTTTAAAAAGATCATGTGTACAGTCTCCTAGGGTTGATTTTTTTTTTAATTTTTATTTTATGTAAGTACACTGTATCTGTCTTCAGACACTCCAGAAGAGGGCGTCAGATCTCGTTATGGATTTTTGTGAACCACCATGTGGTTGCTGGGATTTGAACTCGGGACCTTCAGAAGAGCAGTCAGTGCTCTTAATCACTGAGCCATCTCACCAACCCGATTTTATTTTTATTTTTTTATTTTTGTTTTTTGTTAAGTTTTGCTTAGCAAAAATGGCAACTGCCAAGTACACCATTCTCTGATATTTATTGGTTTGTTTGTTTGTTTGTTTGTTCATTTGTTTGTTTCTTTTGAACTTGCCCTTCCTTACTCTGTAGCCCTGGCTGGCCTTGAATATGTAGTAATTCTCCTGCCTCTGTGTCCTAGTGACCAGATTACAGGTGTATACCACCATGTGCAGCTCTCATCCTTGAACTTTAACACACCTGTTTCATACCATATGGGAAGGGAGGCATGACTCATGGGCTAAGGCAAAACTAACTTAAGCCAGAACCAAAACAAAGCCTTTAGAAAGAAAGATCTCTGTCTCTCTCTCTGTCTCTCTCTCTGTCTCTCTCTGTCTCTCTCTCTCTCTCTCTCTCTCTCTCTCTGTCTCTCTCTCTCTCACACACACACACACACACACACAACGTTGGGTAAATCTAAGCAAGTAAATGGAAATCAAAGTAGAAAAACACAACCCTGTCTTATTTACCATATTTTCTAACTTAAAAATATAGAACAATTTATTTTTATTATTTTAAGTTGTGTGTGTGTGTGTGTGTGTGTGTGCGCGCGCGCGCATGCACACTTAATGGCAATTGCCCTTGGCGACCCGAGGCATTGGATCTGGAGCTAGAGTACAGCTGGTTGTGAACTGCTCAGTGCAGCTGCTGGGAACTGACCTCGGATCTTTTGGAAGAACAGCAAGTGTGTATAACTGCTAAGCCATCTCTCCAGTCCCTGATTTAGACTTTTAAAACCAACCTTTATTTCTGCACTTTATGCTATATAGATCATCCATCTTCCCCCTTCATTATTATACATTTCCCAAGGTATTGTAAGTTCTAAAATATCATTGAGATTATTATTGGTTTAACCATTTGGCTATATGTAGTTTTTTGTATTTTTCCTAAAAAAAAAAATCTTCTGGCTTGTTGGAGTCTGTCACTCCAGACTGTTGCTCTGATATTTCTCAATTAATGAAACCAATAGCTGGCTGCTGAGCCATTCATCTAATTGCTGCCTGTCGATTTCATTACACAACATCTGCAGTTCATTACATAGGGATGGAATTTAATATTCAAGTCAAATAACTTTATAATTGTTTTTCTGTCAACAAATACCAAGAAATATTCCATACTGTCTCATTTATATGTTCCAAAAAAATTAAACTACTCTCTATTTATGTGAATGAGGTCTCTGTCCATTGCCCAGGCTGACCTTGGACTGCCAGCATCCAGCAAAGCTCTTTCTGATGCTTCTTACAGGTGCACCTCCATACTAGGCTTCATTTGCACGTTTACGGGAATGGAGTTTCCAGAAATCAAAGTGAGTGTGTTCATTCCATAGGGTGAAAGCAGAGAGTTTGACGAGTGACGGGCAGTCACATGTAGAGAAGGTCAGAGTGCCTCTTGATGCTGGTGACCACAGAGTGTGGAGTTGTGGTTATCTTCTCAGTTTGGCCTCTTGGCTGGGAGCTTGGATGCCTCCTCTTGCCCGGTGTTAGAGCTCGTCTTTGCTGGTTGTCTACTGTCCCCTCTTCTCTTACCTACCATGGCCCCCACAGGTGGAGATGTACCCCTCCTCTACTCTCCCAAGAGTGGTAGAGTTCGAAAGTGAAGAATCTCTCCACCCAGGCAGAGAGCTTCTTTCTCAATTCCTCCTTGTGGTCCTACTAAGTGCAGCCCTTTCTTTAGACATTCCTCTTGGTTGCTGTTTTTCTCTCCCTAGGAATTTGCCTTGAGTTTTTGAGGGGCTGACTGGAAACCAGCTGGAGGGACACTAATCACAAAGCACTTGGAGCTTCCGCCTTCTAGGATCTCAGTACAGCTTACAGGGCAAGCCAGGACTTTCAGTTCCTCCCCTTGACTGAACTCTTCCCATCAACCACACAGCCTCTGAGAGAAACCAAGAGTTTCTTTATTCCCGGTGGTTTCAAGTCTAGAACTTTCTCAGAAGCTGTCTGCATCCCTCCCCACCGTGTTTGGCTCTCCTAAAGTGTTGCTCTGGTGAGCCTGTCTACAGGCTACTCTGACGCATTTAAAGCTGTCTGAGTTCTCAACTTCAGCTAATGTTCTGAGACTAGTTAGTTAGAAGCTATCAAATTGAATTATTTCTGTGTTAACATCCATTTTAAAGTCTCATGTCGCTAAATCTCTACTTAGTTTAATCTTTCAAATCCATTTGTGTATCAAATTACTTTTTGATCAGAAAACTTGTCCAATACCCTTGTGGAAATGTGATTAATTTCTTTTTTTTTTTTTTTTTTTCAAGACAGGGTTTCTCTGTGTAGCTCTGGCTGTCCTGGAACTCACTCTGTAGACCAGGCTGGCCTCGAACTCAGAAATCCACCTGCCTCTGCCTCCCGCGTGCTAGGATTAAAGGCGTGCGCCACCACGCCCGGCTGATTAATTTCTTTTGGAACCTTGCTGAACAAAGTTTTTGTTCTTTTTTTTTTTTTTTTTGCTTTTCGAGACAGGGTTTCTCTGTGTAGCCCTGGCTGTCCTGGAGCTTACTTTGTAGACCAGGCTGGCCTCGAACTCAGAAATCCGCCTGCCTCTGCCTCCCGAGTGCTGGGATTAAAGGCGTGCGCCACCACGCCCGGCAAAGTTTTTGTTCTTAATTTATAGTTGCTGATCTTCTGGTGCAAGCCAGTAGCAGAACAAACAAAGGGAAAAAGAAATGATTTCCTAATTTTATTTTTGGTGCAAATTTCATTATAAAAACTTTAAAAATGTTTACTATAACTTTCTTATACTCTGTAAAGTATATGTCATACAATTCAGAATTGTAGTTAAAACTACAATTAATCGGGCAGGTCATAAAAAGGAATTAGAAAACTTGTCAGGTGAGTAGTAATCTTCTGAGAATGAAAATGTAATTTTAATGCTGGGGAGAGGGCTCTGTGGGTAAAGTGCTTGCCACGTGAACACAGAGACCCGAGTTCAGACCCCCGGTACCCATGTTAGAAGCTGGGTATTGGTCCATGTCTGGGAAGCAGAGCCTGGCAGATCTCTGAAGTGAGCTCCAGGCTCACTGAGAGACCCTGTTTCAAATAAAGAAAGAAAGAATAGAATAAATAAAATGAGGGGTGTGCTGGTTGGGTTTTTTTCAACGTGACACAAACCTAGATCTATCTGGGAGGAGGGCATCCCAGTTGAGAAATGTTTCCATAACATTGCCCTGCAGGGATGCTTGTAGGCCACTTTCTCAATCAGTGATTGATGTGGGAGGGCCCAGCGGGTTCTGGATGGTGCCACGCCAGGGCTAAGAAAGCAGGCAGTGCAGACCACAGGGTGCAAGCCAGTAAGCTTCCTGCTTCCAGATTCCTGCCCTGACTTCACTGGATGACGGACCAGCTGTGAGGTGAAACTCTTTCTACTGGAAGTTGCTTTTGCTCATGATCTTTTATCATAACAAAAGAATCCTCTAAGACAGGGAGCAATAGAGGAACATACCCGAAGTCAACCTCTGGACAGATGCACACACATAGACAGACAGACAGACAGACAGACAGACAGACAGACAGACAGACAGACAGGTGTGCACGCACACACACACACACACACAGAGAGAGAGAGAGAGAGAGGGAGGGAGAGAGAGAGAGAGAGCTGAGTGTACCCAGTTAAGTACACCTGAACATGCATACATATTCTTTGTCTCTCCGTCTCTGTCTCTCTCTCATGCACACACTCGCACACAAATACACACTTGCTTTACTTTTTAACTCTTTACTTTCATTTGTCCATGTATTCATCCACCTATCTATCCATGGGATCATTCAGCTTCTACCATATGTGTGATGTTGTATTGGGTACTGAGAGTTTGAACAGGGGACCAAAGCCGTGCCAAGAGGAAAGTGGAATGGTGAGATTTCCTGAGACATGAATATAGGGAAACAGCTGCCCTAGGCGCTGCTCATGCTTTGGTGAGTCTGCGGCCAGCCTGGGTGCCATGATACCTTCTCTCAAAATGAATAAAGAGCTAAACAAACCATCAGTGTGGAATGTAAGGGCAACCAATACGAAGCTCCACAGACACGGAGCTGTTTCTCATGGTGATTCTAAAAATAACTCAGTTTTACGTTGCTCTTCGGCCTTCCCAGTTTCTCACTTGTAAAATGGGGCCAATAGTATTCACCTCTCAGAGTGTGCAGCTCTCTGAGAAAACAGCCTGTGAGGCTCCAGCGCATGCGTGCTTCCACATTCCAACAGCGAAGGCATCTTAGCTGTCTCTTCTCTCTCCTCCAGTGAAATAGGGCAGATAATAGCCATTCTAAAGAACCTAAGTTCTCTTTAAATTCTAAGCATTATATCAGAAAGAGAGAACCTGAAAACATCCCCCACTTTTTTGTTTTTCCTTTAAAAAGAATCCGCTTTGGGAGACTTATCTTTTGGGAAATCAGAAGACGGTTGGTCTGCTTGATTGTTTTCTGTCCTCACCAAGTCCCCTGGAGAGTTATTCCTAATTTACACCTTCAGAATTGTAAGGCACTCTTACTTTAAAGATTTCAAAGATGAAATTGCATATCCATTAAGGAATATAAAGTATAATTATATAATTTCTAGTGAAAAAAAAAGCAACTTCCGAAGCTGAATAAAAATGCTTAGATAAAAATGTTCATAGTCCTCATTTCTGACTCCCTACATATAGGTAAATGGAGCATGCAGTATAGTCTAAATACTGCAATATCTCCAATCCAAAGACTGTCATGTGCAAAACTTAAACACGCTAAGTGATCATTAGTCAGACTCCTCCTTAATATTTATGTGTAAGCATATGTGACGGCCCTTCTTGACATCAACTTGATCACATCTGGAGTTAACTAAAACTCAACTAGCTGGGTGTCAGGGGCCATTTCTCTGAAGCAGAGAGGAAAAAAGATAAAAGAAAAAAGAAATGACAAGTCTGCCTGTCAGGTAGAGTCAAGACAGGTCAGGGTCTGTTGGCAGATTTCCGGGCCTGCTAAGGCATGGAACCATACAAGGAGGTATACCTGAGGCTCACGGTGAGGGGCTGAAGATTCTATTGACCTTAGCAGAAGGAACAGGGAGGCTTCAGGAGGAGAACAGATGTCTTATGCGTATACGTTACAGCAGTTGTTTCTGTTACCTTGTGGCCTTGCTTCCCACAGGACTGTGAAGTATAAAAACACTAAGAAAAATAAACTCGAGGTTGACATGGTATTGACCTGCAGCCCTCCCAAATCTAACTCTTGATTTGCATCTTCTTTCTACCTTTCCAATAATCACCCTCATCCCCTCTCAGAAGTTGTTTGGCTTCATGCCGGCGGGTCCTGGCGCAGCTGGGTACACCTGTGAGGGATTTTTTTCTTAATTAAGTTATTGGAAGTGGAAGACCTCCCTTTAATATGGATCTTCTGAGGTAGGAAGATGATCCACCTTTAATCAGGGCCACATTTTCTGGTGACAGCCTACATAAAGAACATGAAAGGAGAAGCTTTCTGATCTTTGCTTGCTTGCTTGCTCTAGCTCTTGCTGGCAAGTCCACTCCTTCAAGAGCCTATTTCTTTGCGATTCTGATGTATAATGAAGACAACACTTGAGATACTTGTGGACTGAACAACTCACTGGATTCTTAGACCTTCTGTTGGTAAACAACCATTATTGGACTAGCTGACCACAGCCTGAAAGCCATTCTAATTAACACTCACACACACACACACGTTCTGTTTCTCTGAAGGACCTTAAACTAATATAGTATGCATGCATATATGCACACAGATGTCAATAATATCTGTTCTGCACGATGAGGATGTCTTCACTATAAAGTTTTATGCAAACCAGTCAAGAAAATACACTGAGCTCTGTAGTTGGTGCTAAGGTATAGATTCAGTGGCCCTCAAAGTTCGTGTACTGAAACCACTTTCAATGAACTCCCTTTGAGAGCGGGGGCACTAGGAGACAAGTTATGAGGGAATATTTGAAGATTGTACCTTTTTAACCTGTGAAGAGAAAAACAAAAAAGCAGCAAGAAGTCACCATCTGTGAAGTAGAGGGTTGGGGACATAGCTTCTTGGGATAGAATGCTTGTCCCTAATGCAGAAAGTCTTGGATTCAATCCTCAGCACTGCATAAACCTGGTGCAGTGATGCACGCCTGTGATCCCAGCTTTAGGAAGTGGGGAATAGGGAGATAAGAAGTTCAAGGTTTTTCTCTACTCTTAAGTTTGAGGCTAGCCTGGGATACCTGAGAGCCTGAACCAACTGAATATCTATATATCTATATATCTATATCTATATCTATATGTGTGTGTTTTAGAATATATATATTTATTTGTTTATATATATTTGTTTATATATATCATATATTTGTTTTGGAATATATATATATTTGGAATATATATATATTCCAAAACAAATCAACTCTCAAAACAAAACACAAAAGAAACAATATCTATGAAGCAGAATGAGATCTCAATAGATTCTAAACTCACAAATTCCTTGATCCTGTAGGTCTTGGCCTCTGGAGTTATGAGCAGGAGGCCCTGTAGTTTATAAATAACCAATATGTGGTATTTTGTTATGACAGCTTAAGTGGACCAAGACTGCTATTTTTGTACTTATTGACCCATACCTTGCTAGGAGTAGATACCATACCATGAAGAATTCAGGGTAGTTGGGCCAGAATGATGTCCAGAATACCGAAAAGAAATGAAATTAGAGGGTTGATAAGCCCTATGCATAGGACCTTGACCCCACAGATCCTTGCAAGACCCACTGTAAGGATGCTAAGTCCCGTTTTGCATGTGTGTGCTTGTGTGTATGATATGTATGTTTTGCCTGTGCTCAATTGCACACATCTGTAGGTATATGTACATGTGGAGGCCTGGGTTTGATGTTAGAAACCCTCCTTTCTTGCTCCTCGATGTGGGTGAGTGTGAAGTCATGACTTGAGCATATTGGCAGTGTGTGCAGAAAGTGTGTGCATAGCATCCTCCTTCTGGATGATAGCAGCCTGAGCCTGCTCCCCTACAAAGACCTTCCATCAAGACTGGCCAACCTGCTCCCTCTTTCAGCTATCTTTCATAAATCTACTGAGGCCCTGGGCTGCTGGTGCATCTCCATCAGGACCCATGGCCCATTCCTCCCAGCTTTCCTTAGGAGTCTATCATTTGTCTGTTTCCCACAGCCCCCGGTCAGGTCAATCCCAAAGCTGTGCAGCCTGTTGTTCCCTTCCCCTTCCACTGAAGCAGGATCTCTCCTCAAATCGACAGCTTGCCAACATGACTAATTTTGCTAGCCAGCTTACTTTGCGTATCCTTGTCTCCTCATTGTAAGTGCAAGGTGGGACTGTTGAACTCACTGGGCATTTTGTGTGTGTGTGTGTGTGTGCGCGCATGCCATCTGGAGATTCAAATTCTGGTCTTCACTCTTGTACAAAAATAATTTTAACTACGGAACTATCTCTCCAGTCTAATCAGCCAACTTTTCCTGTGATCCAGAGGGGATCACAGTGGCTGAGTGGCATGTCAAAATTTAGATTTTACAGGAAACCATTTGTCACTGTCTTGACAATAAGTTGTTGGGGGTGGGTCAAGGGCAGAATCTAGACACTAATTAAAAGGCTACTGCATTGGTCCAAGTGCAAGAGATGGGTGGTTAGTTAGTGACCATGATTACAAATACCTGGGGAAAAAGTTAAAAGGAGGAAAACTGATTTTTGACTTCACTCCATGGCCAGCTGGTTCCATTGCTGTGGGTCTCAGTGAGGCTGACCATCAGAGAGAATGCTCTGGAGTGAAGCCATGTACTTTAGAGTGTATAAGAAGCAGAGAGAGAGCCAGACAAGAAGGGAGCTGCCTTCAGTGATCTACTTCTCCATGGGCTATCTTCCACGGGTTGATCAGCTCCCAATAGTCCTTTCAAAAATCTGAATCCATGGACAAAATAATGTCGAAGCAGAGTCCCCCCATGCTCCATTTATCTCTCCAAAGCCCCGTGGGTGGATGTCACTTATAAGGACCAAGTCTTCTGTTCCTGAGCTGTTGGGGGATGCTTCGTGTCCTAACTACACTAGGTGGTCATGGTGAGCGGTACAGACTGTAGACTGGGAGGATGACCAGTTTGACTGAGGACGTACAACCTAGAAGGCAGTTGTGTAGTCTGCTTCCTATTGCTGTAAGAAAGTGACTGCTGCTATCTAATTCGTAAAGAAAGAGGCTCATGAAGTCCACAAGTCCAAGAGTGTGTCATTGACTCTTCTTAATTTTGGCAAAAACTGAACCCAGAGTTTTTCTACAGTGATTCACGTGCCAGTCGAGAGGGAACAGCGTGTCCTTGCCATGCAAAGCCCGTGCAGTGCTGTGATGCTGTGGAGGGTGCAGGCTCGCCTTGTTTATGTGCTGTTGGTGGATCCCTGCAGCCTTTAATTCCAAAATGCCTTTCATTCAGTCTGATTCATTTGACAAGCAAAAATAATTGTCTTGCCAGATACTGTAATGAGTACTAGGAATTAAAAACAGAACCAGTAACGATAATGAACTAAAGCATCGATCTAGCATGGAGAGGCTTTCAGTTAGAGCAGTCCCCAAGGGGGGAGGCAAGCTTTAAGGGAGACGTCCACCAGCCCGCAACCAGAACAAGTTTTGTGAATGTTGTGTTTATTGTAAACCATAAGCTTAGATGTTTTCTGTTTGCTTTTAGAAATGTGCTGGGTATAGCTCATTCAACTGCTTTTATGATCCACTGTTGGGCTGGACTTCAAGACCAGCTTGAGTTTGGGAAAAAAACAAACAAACAAACCAACAACTCAAGTTTCAAGACTTGAATATGAAAATGTGAAGGAAAAAAAGAATAAGAGGAGGAGGAAACCATAATAAGGGGAAGGAGATGCATAAATAAAGGCAACAGTAAGGCTGGAAGCACAGGTTGAGGCTACATCGGGAGGGCCTTTAATGGTAGTGAATTTGTTGCTTTGCTTATGGTCACCAAGATTGAGAAAGTTTTTAGTCAAGGGAGCAATTCAATCACAGAACATTTGCAATGGAATAGCTACTCAGAAGGAATTTCCATAATGTCAGCAAAGAAGAGAAGCCCCAGATGAAACTGTGCCTCCCTCCTTCCCTCCCTCCCTCCCTCCCTCCTTCTCTCTTTTCTTCTTTCCTGTCTCCCCTCCCTTCTTTCTGCCCGCTCTTGGTAGCATTGCTCCAGATGATGGAGGAGAAGACACAATGATGAAAACATACAGTTCTTGCTTTCCAGGTGCTGTGGTCCAGTGGCGGGGGTGCAACATGAAGATATCGCTATGGTCAGGACAATAAATATCCTGACAAGATTTTACGGAATTTGTAGGGGAAGGGAAGAATTAAACGAGGATGCTTCCTGGAACAGAGAAAGTACAGATAAGGAGCTGGACCTAAGATTTGATAAAGTCTATTCTCACTGATTGTTGGTTGGCTTTTCTGTGTGAAAAGGGGAAAAGCAGATCCTTTAAAAAAAAAATTCCGGTATTGTGCTCACCCCTTTAATCCCAGTACTCAGAAGGCAGACAGATCTTTGAGTTGAAAGCCCAGCCTGATCTACACAGTGATTCCAGGGCAGCCAGGGCTAAGTAATGAGACCTTATCCCAAAAAGCAAATAAAAGAACTGGAAAGATGGCTCAGCTGTTAAGAGCACCTGCTGCCCGTGTGTAGAGGACCAGCTTGGTCCCCAACACCCACATGGCAGCTCACAAACATCTCTAACTCCAGTGCCAGGGGAGCCTTTATGGGCACCAAGCACAAGTTCTTAGTATGGTGTACATATACATACATACATACATATGCAAGTACTCATACATATAAAAAACCCAAACAAATAAACAGTAATCCCAAAGCCAAACAGAAGTGCTTTACATATCGTTTTTTAAACAATACCACTCCAGTTCTACACACCTAGTAAAAGTTGGGAATAAGGAGCCAGTGAGATGGCTCAGCAGGCGAATTTGCCTGCCTCGAAGGCTGATAACCTGAATTTAATCCTTGGAATTAATCTGATGGGAAAAGGGGAGCAAGGCCCGAATCGTCCTCTGACTTCCACTTGTGCACATGCTTCCGGAGAACAATGGGCGGTGGTGATGACATACTCTTTCATTCTCTCTCTTATGCCAGGAGGTCTGAGAACAGCTTTGTGGAATGTGGGTTCTGGGGATTGGACTCGGGTTGCTAGGCTTGTGTGGCAAGTACCTTTATCTGCTGAGGTGTCTCGATGGCTTCCACAGGCCCTCCTCTTGTATCTGGTAAACTGTGTTATCCACAGCATCTAGAACACTGCTTGCCTCTCAGTAGGGTTCAGGAAATACTTGTTAAACTGGGTGAGTGGTGCAAGCCAGTGATCCTAGCACTTAGAGGGCTCAGGAGCCCAAGCCACCCCTTCCCAAAAGAAAGAAAGGTTAATTGGTGATGGGCTAGCCTTGGAAACTCAGATGGGAAAGGTGCTATGACCCACGTCACAAATAGCTGAGACCCCCAAACCAATTCTGAGTCATTTTTTGGCCTGCCCAATTCAGGAGGCAGAGTCTAGGAAAAGCAGCAGCCTGTTTCCCATCTCCCAATTCACTTCCTCCCCTACTAATGACCAGATTAAAGTGCATCCCTAAATGACTGGACCTGTCCTGATTCGAAAGGGTCAGGGTCTTTCCTGGACCTGTATGTCTGGTTTCAGAACAACTAATGAGTGAGGGAGGCCCTTCACAGAGTACGCCACGAGTCTTGCAGTTTTCAAAATAATGCTGGAGAAACAGTTAATGGGGAGGGATTTCCATTAGGCCATGCTTTCAAGCCCCTCCCCCACTCTACCATCACCGTTCAAATAAAAAGTGACAATATTTCTGTGTCATGGTGAAGAAACCCTAGGCAGTCACCTTGGCAAGTACACAGCTTACTTAGTAAAGGTTGCACATGTCCCAGAGAGGAAAACAGACTGGGGACATGGGTCATTCCCTGTTTCTCCCGTGTCAGGACAGCAAGAGCTTAAGAAGGTTGACAAGACCGAGGGATAGGTGTGGCATTAGAGTGTACGTAATAATGTTGAGAATACAAAGTTGGTAGGAGAAGACAAAAGCACCACCACTAAGCAAAGTCAAGCCAAATCCATGGACGGTTCCGGTTGTCAGTCTGACACACATAGAACCATTGGGAAGGAGGGGCTTCATGAGGGAGTGCCTAAGTAGTTTGGCCAATGGGCATGCTGCACAGGACTGGCTTGGTTATGCTAATTGATATAGGAAGAGCCAGGCCCTCTCGTGCACCATCATTCCTTACATTTGAGTTGTTAGCTGCTCCAAGTTCCTGTCTTGATGTACTGAAAAAATAGACAACTTGAAATGTGAGCCGAATAGACCTCCTTTCTGTTGGGATTGCTTTCTGCCAGGGTATTTTAATGCCAGTACTAGGAAACAAAATCATAACAGCCCATAGTTATGTTTTGAACCTGTTTTAGGAATTTATACACAATAACATTTATATAAAGACCTTTTTAAAAATGAAGATGTAGGGTCCCTGTTTGGGAACCCTAATGCAAACTCTCGGGGCGAGGAGACACACAGGCCTGGGTGTCAGCCCAGGAACTCTGTGGGGCTGGAGCAGTGAGTGCATCTTTAGCTTAAAGAAAAAAAAAAAAAGAGCAAGAGAGAGTACAGTTGGAAATTTCCACCAGGCATTGCATGCTCAGCTGATCTTCATGGGCTTGGAATACAGAAGGTAAGTATAATAGATACTGAATACTCGAGTCATCTGGGGGATCCTTGGAAGGATCGAGAGCCCAAACAATGGGAATCAGCTGGATAAGGTCAGGTTCAGGAGAGATGAGACAAACCACAGAACAAGGAGCAGGGCAGGTACCCTCGCTGTTTGCACACATTCAGCCAATATTTGCCTGGATTTAAAGACATGCAGGGCACGTTTTACGCGGTTTTTCATACTTATTCTTTAGCCTCTAACACTCAGAGAGGTTAGCACAGGAGCACAAAGTAACTTGGATTTCAACAGGTGCTGAACCCTGAGTCAGAACCAGGTACAGGCAGCTGCCGAGGATCTGGGAGCAGAGCCCCCAATCTTAGATTCTTTCCACCTTGTGGTGATCACTGTTGGATGCCTACTTCCTAATTAGTTGGCTGCCTTAGAAGCAGCTGCTTTGTCATCCCAACCTGGATTCTACCAGACTACAGCAAGTTGTGCGTGGGTGGGTGGGTGCGCTTACACATTGGGGAAAGTTATTATTGCCTAGGTGACTTTGCCTAGCGCTAGGCCCTCAAAAAGCTACGGATAATTAGATCTGGGTTTTTCCAGTTCTTAGGCCCCTGCCAAATAAAAATAATTCTGGGTTTTCATAGGTCCACCCAAGTGCCCTTCTGTTAAAAGTGGAAGGAAGGATAGAGTTGAGAAAGCCATGTCCTCTCAACAAGTTCCGGGTGGTGCAATGACTGATATGTCATTTACTGTAGTTTTCGATAATCATTCCCGGCACTTGGAAGAAAAAAGGCAAATATTAGGAGGTGTGTATTCTGCATCCAAATGCCTGAAAATAAAAGTCAACAATTTCTCTTCCATTATCAGTAACTTGAGGGTCTGGGTCGATAGACTCTGCCACCTACTCGGCCGTCCCACGCGCCCCCCGCCTCCACCCCCCCCCCCCCCCATCATTTATGAGTAGGGAAGGAGATGGGAGACAGAGGCTGGGACCCGCAGTGAATGTTGCATTTTCTTGGAGCAACTCCGGATCCTCAGCGCGAAGCCGCTTTCCGTGACTTCGCAGTAACCTGGGATCGGAGGACCGGCTGGGTTTCCCAGGTTGGGGTGTGTCGGGCAACGATGTTTTAAATTGCTTTAGGGTTCCTATCCGCTCTGGGATCTGGAATCTTTGGTGTCTGCGGCGGATGTTTTCGCACCTCAGCTCCTCGCCCTCCAAGTGTTGTCTCCCACACCTGCCACGTGGGACCTGAGCGCACTGTCCTCCCCTACACAGGCCATCACCCCTTCCCCAAGCCGCACTAGGTGGGTCCACGGCCCCGGGCTTGGAACCTGCCCTCCGCCTGCGCTCGCCCTTCGGTCGGAGGCAGAGCCCGGAGCGCAGATCCAGGCGGGAAGGGACGGCCGGATGGCTGGGCGCCGCGGGCCTCCGCCGCACCGGGCATGCTCAGTGGCACGGCCGGCTCGGTGGCCCGCGAGCTGCACCCGGATCTGTGCGGCGGCGGCGGCGGCGGCGGCAGCGGCGGCGACGTGAGCGCGCAGGGGGGCGGCGGCCTCGCCTCGTCTGTGTCTCGGCGCCGGGCTCGGGTGGGTGACGCGCAGTGCCGGGGCAATGTCGGATTTTGACAGCAACCCGTTTGCGGATCCCGATCTCAACAACCCGTTCAAGGTGAGCGCCCGGCCGCGGCCCTGGCCCGCGTTGGGCGTCGCGGTGGCCGCGGAGGCCCTGCCGGGAGGGTCTCGGGACGCAGCGTCACTGGCCGCGCCACCAGCCTGGAGGCTCGCACCGGGCCGCGGACCGGCCGGACCGGGAGCCGGGTCCGGAGCGGAGCGGGGCATGTGTGGCCGCCACTAGTCTGGTCGGCGCGGCGGGCCGCGGGGCGGGGGCCGGGAGGCCAGGGCGCCCCGGGCTGGGGTTGTCATGGGGACCTGGCACCGGCGCTGCGTGCCGGTGACGGCCGAGGTGTGCGGGAGAGAGGCGCGGATACACGGACGCTGCGATAAAAGGATAAAGGGATGTTTTTATTATCGAAACTCGGTTGCTCCCAGAGCCACCAGTGGCGCTGCCAGAGGCTCCCCTCCCCACCGGGCCCAGCTTAGGGGAATTGGCATCAAACAGAAGTTAAAAATAAATAAACATCTGGAAACAATAGTGCACGCGGGCATCTCCCCACCTAGCTGCTGTTAGGGAGGTGGACCCTGGGCCATTTTCCAAGCTGGGAGTGCGTCACCGGGGATCCGAGCTGTTTGAGGATTCCGTTCCTCACGTGAGTGAGCTCTTTCCTTCATGGAGTGGACCTGATCCCCAGCCTCGGAAGGGCTTGGCACAGAAATAAATACCTAGGCAGGCCATTTAAATGTTAGTCATCTGCTCTAAAATTTAATGCCGCGTCCGAGAACTTTGCCTTGAAAAGTACTTTGGTTTTCTTAAAGACTGTGAGGCATAGCAAGGCAATTTCTTCCAACTGTTGGCTTGGTTAGTTCTTTCTTAATTTCTCTGACTGTGTGCAGCTCAAACTTTAATTTGTAGTCTCAAAGGTGAAGTAGGAACTAATTTGTGGGCACCCAAGTGCTGCTTCTGGCCTGTTGGGTTTACCTCTTTTTAGTCCTTTTGTGGCTTACCTGCAATATTGAAGCAAAAAGCACCCCTGTTCTGATGGTTTTAACCTCATGTTTTAATGAAGTTATCCCCCTTATACCTGACAGCTGGACTCATTTTGCAAAACTCCAAAGAAAGCTGTTATGGTTGAGTTGACTGTAACTTTCAACACCCGGTTCTCCCCGATCTATTCATTTGCCTTTTTGTTTTGGTTTTCATTGTTGTTTTGAGGCAGGGTCTCACTAGGTAGTGTACCTGGCTTTGGAACTTTCTATCCTTCTACCTCAGCCTGCTAAACGCTGTAATCGCAGATAAAACGCTCAGGTACATTTT
This sequence comes from Mus caroli, assembly GCF_978045245.1. Lineage (NCBI taxonomy): Eukaryota > Metazoa > Chordata > Mammalia > Rodentia > Muridae > Mus > Mus caroli. The sequence continues at coordinate 27,104,825 of NW_028227270.1, forward strand.
AAAGGGTGGTCCACGCTCCCTCAACCCCCCTGAAGTTTTTGTTTCATTTTGGACTCACTTCCATGTAGTGAAAAATTGGATTATTCTGATATTATGGATATCCAAAAGAAACATTTCATAATTTGTCAAGTGAGTGTCATTTAAAAATAATTAAAGATGAAACATTAAGAGCCCATTAGTCTCTCCTAACTTAGATAATTCAGTGATGCTGTTTTTAAGCATCTAACCACAAGGCTGTTGGTTTTATATCTGGTCATCCAGTTCACGGTTCTTTTCGTATTAGTCTCTTGTTAGGGCAAGATCCTGGCTTCTTATCACAAATTGATATTTTGTAATATGTGATGTTACCATGACACCTCCCGTTTCTGCTGGGCATAAGGTTGCTGTGATAATTCTAAACGCACGCAGGTTTTAAGTATTAATCATGGAAGAAAATGATTAGCATTTTCTGTTTCTGTAAGGAGATGCATTCAGGACAGTGATTATCCAAGTCCATAGAATGTTCTAAAGTCTGGATAATTTGTGTCTAAGGAGGTTTGGCTGAGTATTTGTACTGTGGTTCTCCACTTGTAGTGACTGTCACACCACAGACAGTGTCCCTGGCTTTATCTTTGCATTTGTAACTAGTTACCCTTCTGTCTCTCAAAGGCACCTTTGTGTCTACAGGAGGTTGTTTTTCCTCTGCTTCATTTTGGGTAGAAGTGACTTTTGAAATACTATTTCTTTTTCATGCCCTTGTTTACAGAGTTCCCAGGATTCTTACTGTTACTTTCTGGTTGATTTTCTTTTTAAATCTTGGTGTTGACATTTTGTTATCCATGATCCATAGTTCATTCCTTCTTGGTGTTGGTTTGTGTATTTGGGTTTTGAGACTCTTGTAGCAAAAGCTGGCCTTGAACTCCTGATCATTGGATTAGCGGCCTTTGTCAGCACACCTCAGGCCTCTGGGATGTTGTTTTCGCCCCGCACTGTTGTGTTAGGAAACTTTTGTAAACATCTTTATTTGAGTCATGTCCTGAAAATCATTCAGAATTGAATCTCCTAGGATGATCTAAGGCTTACTTGATTTTATTGCTTTGCTGGCTTCAGTTCACATGCCTTCATTGAGTGCCTGTTTTACCCCAGTGACTGTGGTAGGCCTAGTGAATGGCTTTATGACATTTCAGGGTCTTTTATTATGTATAAGGAAGTTGAAAGAACTAAAAATATATGGTAATCCAAAACAATATTAAATTTTGTGAAATTTATAAAAAACAAAGAAACCCCATTGTTTTTGAATTGTTAAAATGTGATTTTAAAGCCAGAAAAGGGATGTGCATAGAAATGCATGCCTGATCCCAGCACTTGGGATGTGGAGGCAGGAGGATTGCCAAGTTTGAAGCCAGCATGGTTAATGTAGTGAGTTGTAGGCCTGCCAGAGCTAACATGGGGAGACTCTGTCTCCCAAAGTAGAATAAAATAAAAGTATTATTATTATTATTATTATTATTATTATTATTATTATTTTTGCATACTCAATGTGTAGCTTGGGAACAGTTGCTATATGTGCCTTGCCCGGTTCAGTTTCCACTTAACCAACAGATATTGGAGCAGCATTCCTCATTTGGTGGATACTGGTCTAATTCAGAGGTCAGGCAGGTGGATACTGGTCTAATTCAGAGGTCAGGCGTGTCTGCAGGGTGAAAGGAGTGTTTAATAACCAGCAGAGGCCAATACAGAGACTTCTGTAGTTGATCAAAAGTTAAATAAGTGAGTAAGGGTGGGGGGAGGGACGCTTGTTCAGAGGACGACATTAATAAGGGGCAAAGATATCTTTAGGCTTTCTAATATGTTTTTCTGACTTCATGTAATTGAATTAGATAAATAATGGAAGTAACATTTAAGACATCAGGAGAATCAGAATTGAGAGCTTGGATACATCATGAGATATATTTGGTTAGGTCTGTGGATAGTGAGATGGCTTCTGTGTTTGGTGTTAGACTGTATGGTGTCCAGGTACCTAGTCCATTGTTGGTAGTTCCTTATAAGGTTGCTTGTTTTTAAAAATGTCTTACTGTGTGTGTGTGAGTGTATGTGTGTGTCAGTGTGTGTGTGAGTGTGTGTGTGTGTGTGAACAGACTGCCAGTGCTACAGTGTGCACGTGGAGGTCAGAGGACAGATTTGTGCAGTTTCCCCCTTCCACCTTTATGTGGATTCCTGGGGCTCAAACTCGGGTCCCCAGGTTTGTGCAGGAATTGTTGGCTAGCTCTGCTCCTTACTCTTAATTAGGAGCTGAGACTTGAGGCTCTGTGGAGTGGGAGCAGAAGGGAGGTTTAAGTGTGAGCTCTGGGCTTTGAAAAGGTTTGAAAAGGGTCTTTGTTCTGGTTTTATCACTAATCAGCTGTGACTCCTAGGAAAGTCACTTAGAGTCTTTAAGCCTCAGCACAATATTTCCTAAAGTCGGATAAAGTGTCTTAATTTTATGTCAGCTTGATACAGGTTCGAGTCATTTGAGAGGAGGGAACCGCAATTGAGAAAATGTCTCTGTAAGTTTGAGCTATAGGCAAGGCTGTGGAGCAGTGGTTCTCATCTTGTGGGTTGAGCCCCCTTTGGGGGGGGTCGCATATCAAATATACTGCGTGCTAGATATTAGGATTCATAACAGTAGAAAATTACAGCTATGAAGTAGTAACAAAGTAATTTTATTTTCTGGGGTCACCACAACGCGAGGAACTGCATTTAAAGGGTCACAGCATTAGGAAGACTGAGAACCACTGCTGTAGAACATTTTCTCAGTGATGGATGTGGGAGGGCCTAGCTCAGGCCGAGCAAGCCATGGGGAGCAAACCAGTAAGTAGATCTCCTCAGTGGTCTCCCTGTCAGCCACTGCTTCTAGATTCCTGCCCTAACTTCCCTCAGTAATGGACGGGTACCTGGAAGTGTACGCTGAAATAAACCCTTTCTTCCCCAAGTTGCTTTGACATGGTGTTTCATGCCAGCAGCAGTAACTAACCGGAACTGCTAGAACATGTGTGCTCCATATGGAGCAGTCCCTCCCAGGACCTGAGGACTGTGTGGAAGCATGCAGAGAGTGCTCAGTGCTTGGTGGCTTTGATAAGGTGCTAGTATTCAGTTCCTTACCAGTATCAGGTGCTTTGTTCTTGGTCTAGACCAAGCTTATCTAAATTTTAGTGGGTTTTGTTTTTTTTTTTGTTTTTTCTATTGCACATGTGTTTTTCTCTAATCCTTTTTATTTTAAAATTTTCATTATTACCATGTATGTGTGTTTGTGTGCATATGCCACTGTGTATGTGTGGAGGTCAGAGGACAACTTTGGCTGTCTCCTTTGATGTTTGCATGGGTCCGAGGAACAAACTCAGGCTGTCAAGCTTATATGTAAGTACCTTCACAGGCTTGGCTGTCTTGCCATCCTCTACCTTAGGTTTGGAGTCATGGTCTGTCCATGAGCCTGGAGCTCTATGATTGGCTAGACCAGCTGGCCCAGAGATCTTCCTGTGTCTGCCTCCAGTGCTGGGATTGCCTGGCTTTTTATGGGAGTGCCCAGGCTTTGAATTCAGATTCTCATGCATGCTCACCAAGGATGTTATCCACGGAGCCAGCTCTCTAGTTCCTAGAAACAGCATGTTGTTATGATCTATTTTATTAGTCATTGATCTCTAATAGTACCTAATTTATAAATTAGACTTCATTATGGGTATGTGTGTGTATAAAAACACATAGGTACAGTGTGATTTATAATGCCTTGCAGAATGTCTCAGCTGCTACTGTAATCTTTTTTGTTGTTGTAGTTTTTTTTTTTCTTTTGTTGTAGTCTAGAGGATGGACCGCAGGGCCTTGAACACATTGAGCAAGTGCTCTCCTGCAGAGCTAAGTCCTGTCCTCTGACCCTGTAATCTTTAAAAGAGAGCCTGTAAAGTAGCTTTCTCCCTGATCTTACTTTTTATGTAGGGTATGGTATCTTAAGAATTGAGTTGAGCCTCGTGGGGCAGCCAGCACCTGTAGTCTCTTCCCTTGGTTGGAGAAGACTGGAGGACCATGAATCTGAGGCCAGCCTGGGCATTTTTTTTTTTTTAAAGAAAGATCTCTGGACAAGAATTTTGTCATTTTGCTCTTCTCTCCAGAAGCTGGGGAGTCCGAGATGGAGACTCTAACAGATTCAGTGTTGTATCTGAACCAATAGTTCTTTAGATGTCACATTCAGAAAGGCCTCCCATGAGATGGCACTTCCTGGGTCCTCTCTTTAAGGTCATTAATTCAGTCTGTGAGGCCACAGCCCTTGTGACATAACTACCTCTTAAGGGCTCTACCTTGAGTACTATCACCTTAGCTTTAAGTTTTCACATTTATTGGGGGGGAGCATATATTCAGATCCTAGTATCACTTGTTTTCATTTTGTAACATGTAAGGTGCCATCTGTCTTGTCTCATGTTTATAGTGACGTTTGCAGTGATCTCTCTCCTCCACCCATTTAAAATTTGGAATCTAGAGATTGGATGGCATTACGAAAAGACTTCAGTATTTTTTCTGCAATAGCTACATTTTGAAGACCTTATCTTTCAATATTTCTTAGGGACACAGTGATTCATCCATGTCAACTGTCGGAGTCTGGACTCTGTTGTCCTCGGGCTAGTACTTTTGAGCTATGGATTATATTTGAGTTAGGTGCTGCCCATTAAAACGCAGCACTATTTACCACTGCCTCAGTTTTCCATTTAGTATAAACAGAGTCCAAACATAGCAGCTTTCACAGCAGTCAGCTGCTTGTTGGTGATCCTCAGGTTGAACTAGAGTTGACAGCTTTTTTTAAAAGAATGTGTCTTTGACAGCTTAAGTGCGTGGTTTAAGGTTCCTACAGTTTACTCCTGCTTGTCACCCTGAGATGCTGGGGCGGCCAGCAGTTGTGATGTTTTCCCTGTGTGGGGTCTTTGCTGGGCACAGCCTGAACTCTGCAGTCACAAAGGCACAGTGTCTAAGAGGACAAGAGGGCTTTAAGGGGTTATAGGGTCATAAGCTACTCCTGCTATTGGTCAAAATAAGCCCCAAGTCATCTTAGAATTTTAAAAAAGAGGTGACGGGAACCAGACTCCGTTTCTTGAGAAGAACGGCTGCCTCTCCTGCCAGAGACCCGTGGACTAAAAAGCTGTACCTGGCATAAAATGGTGAGCCAGGTACTGAGGGCGCTCGGTAGGCTCCCATACAGTAGAGGAGGAGTGGGAGGCTTCCAGCAGTCGCTGCCTCGGGCAGGTTCCGCTCCCATCAGGTACACGGGAGCTCCCTGTGCAGAGGAGAATTACTGGGTTCCTTGCTTTAGATCCAGCTCTGCCTTCTTCTGGTTTTCAATGTTCTCTCTCAAGAAGTCTTTTCCCACTACTGAACAGAGGGAGTCAGAAGCCAGGTCTCATTTTGAAGGACCTCCTCCTACCAGCCTTGCTGGTACAAGTCTCTTAGTAGTTCTCATTAATACTGTGCGAGTTCAAAGCATGCTACAAAACCATATCTACAGTTGGCTTTCGAGACAGGCCTTCTGTACTTGGGTGCTCAATAGTTTCAGGTACTGAGGGTCAGCTCTGTTTAGAAATGCTTCAGCCCTGTTGGGTGTTTTCTGTGTCCAGCGGACACTTAGTATGGTACAGTGAGAAGCTGCGGTGCCTTTTAAAGCTAGCATTCAGGCACAGTTTTATTTAGGGATCGTCATAGTTAGCTCCAGTTGTCAATTTGACATGCCTTCAAAGAGAACTCAGTTGAGAAATTGCCTCTATCCTTGAGGCATGTCTTTGAGGCATTTTCTAATTGCTAATTGATGCAGGAGGGTCTAGCCCCTGTTGGCATCCCCCCACCCCCATCCCCCATCTTGAGCAGGTCGTCCTGGGTTGTGGAAGGAAGATAGGTGAGGAGTCCAGAGGAAGCAGGTCTGTGAGCAGCGTTTTCCTGTGCTCTCTGCTTGAGCTCCTGCCTAGTTTCCCGTGATGCTGGCTTGTAACCTGTAAGCCCATCGGTGCTGGCTTGTAACCTGTAAGCCCAGTGGTGCTGGCTTGTAACCTGCAAGCCCATCGGTGCTGGCTTGTAACCTGTAAGCCCATTAGTGCTTTCCTCTCCGAGTGGGTTTGGCCAAGGATGCTCCATCACAGCGGCAGGAAAGCAAGCTAGAACAGGCTCATAGGGTTAGCAGCAGTCATGCTTGAGGTAGTGATTGTGGACACTGAATTGTTCTTCAGCTTACATTATTAAAAATGTTTAAGTGTGGTTAATATTTTGTAGTACTGAATGTGTATCTAATAAACTTAGTGGTTCTTTTCTTTGTATGTTTGTGGGTGTGTGCAAATGATGTTGTGTTTGTGGGAATATGGGTAGACAGGATGTGTGATGGACGTTGTTGTGGAGGTCACAGACAACCTTGGTGTAAGTTCTTTCCTTCCACCTAGTTGGAGACAGAGTGGCTTGTTGTTAGCTGCTGTGGACATCAGTGTCTGTGGATTCTCCTGTGTCCGTCTCCCCTCTTGCTAGAAACACTGGGATTCAGATCTGGGCACTGCACCTGGCTTTACCTGGATTCTGGGCATTTGAAGTCAAGTCCTCCCTCTGTGGCAGGTGCTGTACACTGAGATAGTGTCCTAGTCCCTTACTGTTTTTATTATGATTACTCACCACTTTGATGTAGTTGCTAAAGATATATGTATTGGATTAATGATGAATGACAGGTTCCAAAAAACTAATAATTCTACAATCTTTTGCTATAGTGCAGTTATTTAGTTACTGTTCTCGTTAGCTAAGATCATGGTTAGCTAAGTACATTGTTAGGGTGGTTTGCACATAGTAAGCATGTCCAGTGAGAGCAGAGAAAGGTCCTGAAGAAAGTCGCAGACAGCCTTATAAGCACTCACTGAGCATTTAGTGGATGGAGGGCCACCAAGAAGTAGAGCTGCCATCAGGTACTTGAAGTCTCCTTGCTTGGTTAAGTGAACAAACGGATTACTTACTGCTTTAGGTAAAGTATCCAAAGCTTACTGGCTTTCTCCATAAAAGTGGAGTTTGTCCCAACATAGAGATTATTTAATCAATTAGAATAGCCTGGTAGTGCTTTCGTAAATATAATTCCTCCAACACTTGATGGAGTTATTCAAGCAGAAGCTGAGTGCTTCAATAACGATGCCGTGGTAGAGAATTTTGTGTGAAGTCTCTCTGTTTTGAGACTGCTTCGCTCCATTTCCATCACCATAACATTTTGTGAATGCACATGTTCTGATGTTCTACTCGACCTAGCAGATACTGGAGTTGACTCTGATCATGTAAGCAAGAGAGGATGCCTCATGTTCTTGCTCTGAGGCTCAGTTCCTTATAAGAGAGCAGCCCAAGGGCTGGAGAGATGGCTCAGCGGTTTAGAGCACTGACAGCTCTTCCAAAGGTCCTGACAAATCCCAACAACCACATGGTGGCTTACAACCATCTGTAATGAGATCTGATGCCTTCTTCGGGGGTGTCTGAAGACAGCTACAGTGTACTTACATATAATAAATAAATCTTGAAAAAAAAAAAAAGCCGGGCGGTGTTTGCGCACGCCTTTAATCCCAGCACTTGGGAGGCAGAGGCAGGCAGATTTCTGAGTTCAAGGCCAGCCTGGTCTACAGAGTGAGCTCCAGGACAGCCAGGGCTACACAGAGAAACCTTGTCTCAAAAAACCAGAAAAAAAAAAAAAAAAAAAAAAAGAAGCAGCAGCAGCCCTTAGTGGTTGGTCATAATACAACTGTTTAATCATGTCCTCTGCTAAGTAATGTTGGCCCCACATGATTGAATTTATCAGGGTACCTGGCCAAGGGGATCACTGCAGTGTTTGCTCTCTCTGGGGCTTCTGAGGGCCATTGTCTAGACTTCCTCTTGTGCATTTTAGCTGCTTCTGAGCTATAGGGAAGTGAAGGAGCCAGTGTCTGTGGAAGCTGGTGTGCTTTCTGTGTGCGTTTTAAATTGTAACCCCCCAGCATCCGTCTGTTTCCAGTGAAAATTGATAAACAGTAAATGTAATGTGACTATTTTCAAAGCTATGAGGCATAAAACCTGTATTTATATGTAATTTTTAATATTATGTCAGAATAGCACAGATCCAAAGTTTATGTTTTAAAATTATCAGGAGAGCTCTAGCAACGGGTATGGACTATAAGGCATGAAGGGGTGGGTGAAACACTGGCATGTGACTTGAGTACTACCCAGGTGACTTAAAAGCAGGCAAAGGGTGTGAGACCCTTGTCCTCCCCGGCTGCTGGAGGATGCAGATTTCTCTGGCAGTGCCTCTTACTGCCTAGGTTTGATTCTGTCTGTCAGCCTGACGGTGCTAATGCTGCATCTGCCTCTAACGTGATGCGTGTGACACTTAATCCTCCTGCTTCAGCCTCTGGATGCTGGGGATTCCAGGTGTGCAGCCCTGTGGTCAGCTAGAGTCTTGTGGTGTCGATTTGTATTCCCCATGTGGAGGATGGTTCCACATACGTATTGGTATTGCAGAGCGTTGGAGAAGTATCTGCTCACATCCTTTGCCTGTTTTGAGATTGGGCTATTTAGCTGTTTTTTTTCTTTTTTGGTTGTTTGTTTGTTTGTTTGTTTGTTTGTTTTTGAGACAGGGTTTCTCTGTGTAGCCCTGGCTGACCTGGAACTTACTCTGTAGGCCTTGAACTCAAAAATCTGCCTGCCTCTGCCTCCCAAGTGCTGGGATTAAAGGTGTGCACCACCACTGCCTGGCCTATTTAGCTGTTTTAAAAGCTGATCTAGCTCTAAGAGAGTTCTTTATCAGTTATTTGTCTTGGAAACATTTATCCCATTTTTATCTTCTTAAATTTTGATCATACAGGTTGCAGTGGGGCTGTATCTGTTGGCTCACTTGCTTTTGTTTGTGCGAGGCTCTGGGTTTGGCCGCAGCAACTCACTTACACACACACACACACACACACACACACACACACACACACACACGCATATGCACAGCAGCCTGTAACCTATCTTACCATGTAGCTCGGACCTCATGGCCTTCTTGCCTCTTCCCAGGTGCCATGATTCCAGTCTGCCACCACACAGGACAGATCCTCTTTAGCTGTTCCTATTTTGTGTTGTATCTAAACATTCTTTGCCAAGTCTGAGATGAGGATGCTGTACTCTTGTGTTTCCTTTAAGAATTTTACGGTTTTATCCAGCTCTTGCATTCGTTTCATGATTGACTTTTAGTTAATGTTTATGTGCAGTGAGGTAAGGTCAGACCCATTCTTTGGCGTGTGGACATCAGTTGTTCAGTACCATTCATTGAGAACACTGTTCTTTCCCCAGGATTTTTGGCACCTGGCTGAACACCACAAAATCTTTTTGAAATGTCTGTCTTACAAAGGAGAATGAAGTATTTTTATCTACAAAACTCCTGTTTCATGCAAAGATGACCGAGTCACTGGGATCTCCAGAGTGTTGGTTAGCCAGCCCAACTTGTCAGCCTGACGGTGTTAGTGCTGCATCTGCCTCTAACGTGATGTGTGGGACACTTAAACCCATCACATCGGGTTTTACCTGGCTCTACGTTGTGGTTATGAATATCATGTCCATATTATCAACTTGATAACCTTTCCCTTTTGTGTGTGTGTGTTTGAACACTTCTTTTTTTATTAGGTATTTTATTTTTTTAAGGCATTTTTAAAATTAGATGTTTTTTTCATTTACATTTCAAATGCTATCCCTAAAGCCCCCTATTCCCTCCTCCTGCTCTGCTCCCCAACCCACCCTCTCCCGCTTCCTGGCCCTGGCATTCCCCTGTACTGGGTTATATGATCTTTGCAATACCAAGGGCCTCTCCTCCCATAGATGGCCAACTAGGCCATCCTCTGCTAAATATGCAACTAGAGACACAGCTCTGGGGGGTACTGGTTTGTTCATATCATTGTTCTTCCTATAGGGTTGCAGACCATTTAGCTCCTTGGGTACTTTCTCTAGCTCCTTCATTAGGGGCCCTGTGTTCCATTCAATACATGACTGTGAGCATCTATTTCTGTATTTGCCAGGCATTGGCATAGCCTCGCAAGAGAGAGCTATATCAGGGTCCTGTCAGCAAAATCTTTCTGGCATATGCAATAGTGTTTGGGTTTGATGGTTGTATATGGGATGGATCCCTGGGTGGGGCAGTCTCTAGATGGTCCATCGTTTTGTCTCAGCTCCAAACTTTGTCTCTGTAACTCCTTCCATGGGTATTTTGCTCCCCATTCTAAGAAGGAGCAAAGTATCCACACTTTGGTCTTCCGATAACCTTTTCCTTAAAGGTTCCCTTAAAAGGAAATCCTCCATTTGTTCTGCAGAATATAGGAGGATTAAGGATTGCATTTTACTTAGAGGCTAAGACACTGGAACTGCTCAGACTCATAAAGGAAGAAGCCTATCATACGAAGTGTTAGCATTTTGAGCTTCAATCAGGCCCAGCATTGTGTCTTGATTATACTGACACAGCCCTGTGCCCCTCCTCGCCTCTCCCTCGCCCCTCCTCGCCTCTCCCCAGCTCCTGCTGCTTCCTTTCTCTCCCCAAGGAGCTCCTCTGCCGTGGTCATGTCTGTCTGTCCTTCCTCTCCTTCCTTTCCTCTTCCCTCCTCTTCTCTTTCTCGTGACCGACAGGGTTTAATAAGTATTGCTTGTGAGAACATGGGTGAGGAGTTATTTACAGGAACTTGGGCATCTGACCAGTGGCTAAACCACTAAAGCAGACGTCTCCCACCCCCCAGCAACCACTAATTGCATTTATATCCTCAGAGCGGCGTGGTCATGATCCCCTCCCCTCTCTGCCGCAGGGTGTCGAGTGCCCCCAATTGCTCAGGCTTTGAGAGTTGAGTAGTACAGCGACCTGGCCATCCTGGGAGGAAAGCCTTCTCCACACCGCCTCCGTCCTCTGGCCCTTATGTGGTTTCCATCTTCTCTTCCTTGATGTTCCCAAGCCCTGGAGGGAGGGAGTTGTAGGTGTCCCATTTAGGGGTTAGTTTTCAACAGTTACTGTCAGTACTTGAGTTATGTGTCTCTGTAGTAACCAACTGCAAAGATAAACCTCTCTGGTGAAAATTGAAATCTTCATGGATCTATGGGTTTAAACAGAATTATTTAGAAGGCAGTTTGAAAGACACATGCGTGTTCAGTTAGCAGACAGCAGCAGATTTCCCGTTAGGGCTTATGACATCCCCTAACCACGGGCGTGACCGTATTCACTGCCAGGTATGTTCTCCCTCCTGAGGAGCTGGCCTCAGTTCCAGTCAGACAGTGATTGGTTGCCACTGACTTCCCACTGGAGTCTAGCTAGTCAGTAGTGTAGCACCCAGGGCCCATAGCTGCCTATGACTGTTGATGACGGTTGTACTCCAGCAGCCTGCCTAGCATCTTTTGGCACAGGTTCTGGTTCAGTTCCAGTTTCTGTGTGTCCTGGGATACTGCATGTAGTCTCTTCAGCACTGGGGTTTTACTGTCTATGAGGAGCTAATGGCAGTGGCAATAGCCTGCATTGCTTTGGGGCCTCGGGACCTCGCTGACCCAACCAGTAGGGAGGTGACTCACCCCTTCTAGTCAGATATTTGAGTGTAAGTGATTTTATCTATAAGATTTACTTCTTGTGTGTGCTGCTGGTAATGACAACCAGGACTATATACAGGGTAGGCCAGTACTGTTCTCCTGTGCTACATTGCCTGCTAGATGGCTATTAAAGATTTGTGCATGTCAGACACAGTGAAAATAACACAGCATGGGAACGTTGTCTGTTAGTTGTCCTCAGAGAAGGGAGCAGCAGTTTACCTGTAGGAATCCTCTAATGGCAGTGAGAGTCCTCATGGAGATCGGAACAAATGCAAAGTGGTGACAAAGGTGTTAGGTGACAGGGGACAGCACCAGTGGGTGGCAAGGGGACAGTATGCCAGGTGCAGTTGTGGCATTGTCTGACAATGCTTTTCCTTGCTTATTTTAAGTTGATTTAACCCCATGGTTTAATATAATCTTGTCTTTGATGTCTTAAATAACCATGAATTTTAGTGAATTGCTTACAGGTAACTAACAATTATAAAATGCAAATTAATACCTAAGTTTAATACAAGTGTAATGGATGACTTTTTTCTATTAAATTTTTTATAAATGGGAATGTTTAGCTTTGTGTCTCAGGGGAGTTTAACATTTAGAATTGATTTTATAAGAGAATGTTCTTTGAGCTATGTACATCATAAGCAAACATTTGGGCTTTTGCACTGATGTTAGGGGAATTTGAGGGAAGAAATCGATGAAACTTTGAAGACAATCGTCTTCTGGATGAAGAGTCAGAAAGAGCCAAGCTGCTTGTTCTCCTTCCCTTTGACTCACAAAGATGGGTGTGCCGAGGAGTTAGACAAAAGCAAGACTAGGCTTACCTTTGGTTGCAATGTGAGATCATTTCTTCCTTCATCAGTCTATTTTCTAAGGCACTCTCAAATTTTTATTAACTTTTAAACTTTTTGGTAGTAACAGAAATAGTAATGAAAAGAAAACATAAATTATTGGTTGCCTTCCAAAGCTTTAGGGCTTTTAGAAGCTATTATGTATCACAAGGTGAACTGAGTGGCAGTAAGGAAATCTCATTTACCTTTGTAACCTTGTGATGTAGTGCTCACTGACAGAGTCATGATCTTGGCTGTTTAATGTTACAGGGTTTTGAAAAGAACATCTTGTGCTCTTTTCCTTACATTTGCATGAATAGATTTTTAAAGTTATGATTATTTTTGAAGTCATGGGAGGCCAGCAGGAGATCAATCTCTGGTTTCTCAGTTACCACCCCCACCCCTGTGGATACATTGTTGTAGGGAATGGTCAGGGTAGGTGGTGCTAGGGTTCCCAGGACTGGACTTGGAGCTTAACCGTCAGTTAACTTATATCAAAATGTTACAGAAATGATACACTTAGACCCAGGAGGGAAAGTTACACTTAAAAAGTTGATTGGCTAGACTATAGGAAGCTATTCAACTTGTAAAACCTCTTCACAGTATGCCAGGTGACATGGTCCTATTGATGTAAAAAGTCCAGAAAGTATTCCAGCAGTTCCCTTGTTATGAGGGAGAGGAAGTAAACACAGTATTTTACTATTTAATAGATGAACAGACAGTGTGACAGGAACACCATTAGTCATGACATGAAACCATTATACATGGAAAAAAAAAAAAAAAGAATTTCTTGGTAGAAAAGAAAACCTTTAACAGTTGAGTACCACAAGGGGTATTTATGTGGGAAGGCGCTGCTGTTCTCCCAACACTACCTAGCAATTCAGTGGCTTTCCAGTAGTGAAAGTGTCACCTGAACAGATATGTGACCCAGTGCTTTCCTGTTCTGTGAGCAGCCTTTTTTATCATCCATGGGCACATTAATCTGGGGGCACCTAACTCTATTCACTCCCCAGTTTCTCAAACCGAAGAAGAAACTCTGGTGATTTTCTGTAACAGAATGCTGAAGCCTGTGACAATTAAGTGTTCACTGTGGGGTATCGATGCAGTCCCTTGTTGCTAATCTCCCAGCCTTCTCTTCCTTCTCTAGTTTTCTAATGAGCACATTAGGTTATTTAATGGGGCACTGCATGGTTTACACTGTGAAGATGTGTAGCTTGCTGGCTAGCTATTTTCTTCAAGAAATAGCATCTCTGATATTCATTCCTGTTCTCTGTCTGTCTCTGTCTCTCTCTTTCTCTCTGCATCCAAAAAGAAAAATCCATCAACCTAACCTTGAAATGCGGTTTCTAAGACATCTAAAAGGCACTCTTGGCTGTTTTAACATGCTTGTAGCTGTCCAGGGACAACTTCTGTACATTTAGAAACATCTGCATCACTCTAAAAGGAAACCTGTGTTCTCTAATAGTCACTTTGTATTCTCCCAAGCCTGCCAGGTCTAGGTGTTCATAGAAATGGAACCATGAAATATGTAGTCTTTTCTGATAGCTTCTTTTTCTTAAGATAATGTATTGAAGGTTCATACATGTTGTGGTATGGATCAAGACTTTTCTCCTTTTCATTGTGTGTGTGTGTGGTATGTACGAGAGTACAAATGTATGTAATATGTACAAGTACTCGTGTGTAGCTATGTGTGCACATGTGTGCATGTGTTTGTGGAAGCCAAAGAACAACATTAGCCATTTTACCTTGGGAACCACCATTCGAGTTGTTTTTTGAGGCTGAGTCTTGATAGCCTAGAACTCACTGATTTCCTCAGGCTGGCTGGCCTGAGAGCTGCAGAGACTGTCTGTGTCAGCATGCACAGCATAGGGGTTGCAGTGGTGCTGGGTCGGCGGGCACAGCATGGGCACTGCAGGGGTGCTCACCATGTCAGCCTTTTAATTTGGGTTCAAAGAGTCAAACCCGGGTCCTTGTGCATGTGCAGCAGGGATGTCCTGTTGGGGTTATCTCTCCTGCCCAGCGTGTGTCATTTCCTCTCACTGTCAAACAATATTGTGTGGCTTTGCTGGCTGTCCAGCCTCATATACAGTATCACTTTATGAATAAATGCTGCTGTGAACTGTGAATGCTGTCTCCAAATTGCTTATATGCCTTCACAGTGTGTTATGTGTATCTAGGAGTAGGTGCTGCATGTCACAGAGGAACTGCCAGACTGTTGTGAAATGGTCACACCATTATTATCTGTAGTAGAGAAGGGGAGTCTTTCTTTTTCCCCCTTTTTTCCTTGTATCCTTGGCAATGCTTGTCTTCTTCCACCTGGAAGTGCAGTGGTGTCATAGCCTTGTATTTCCCTGATGCCTGATGATGCAAGGCATTGACTCCCGTCCTTATTTATTGCTGTCTGTTTCCCTTCTCAGAGAATACCCACTAAGATCCCAGTCCTGTGGTCTTTCAATTGTGGAGCTGCGTGAGTTCTTTATACATTCTGACACTGGGCACATATCAGACAAATGTTTGCAACATTTGCCCCCATTTCTGTGCATTTTTTTTTTAGTCTTGATGTCATTTCCAACATGCATTTTAAAAATTTTGGTAACGTTCAGTTAGCTTTCATTTTTTTTGTTTGTTTGTTTGTAGTTTGGTGTATAGATAGAAGATAGGTAAGGAACTTGCTTAACTCAGGATAATGAAGGATATGTCTACATTTTCTTCTGTTTTATAATTTTAATGTATACATTGGGGCTTTGATTCATTTTGAATTAACCATTGTTTACTATCGAGATACTCATTTCCTATTTAAAATTACTTTGTTTTAAAATTATTTAAGAGGGGCTGGAGAGATGGCTCAGCAGTTAAGAGCACTGAATGCTTTTCCAGAGATCCTGAGTTCAATTCCCAGCAGCCACATGGTGGCTCACAACTGTCTGTAATGGAACACACACATGGCAAGCAAATCTCATACATATAAGATAGAATAAATCTAAATAAGTAAACACCTCTAAAATTCTTCAGAGGGCTTGACTGCAGCTGCCAGACACGTGGGTGCCGTCTAAACAGTTCCCTGGCCTACTTCTTTCCCTAAGAAGTAATTGGTTTGGGTTTTGTTTTATTTTTAGACATCTTTTCTACTCCCCTGCCTCTGCTCTTTTTTCTTTTTATGTTGTACTATGCTGAGTGGCTGAGACTCTTAAGTGCTTGTCTGGCCTGGCTCTAGAAATATGCTCTGTTTGGTGGAAGTTCATGTAGTTTACATACAGTGCTGTTGCTGCAAACTAGAATGTAAAATTTGGAATGGCAGCTGCTGAGTGTGGTTTCACACACCTTGAGCCCCAGCACCCAGGAAGCAAAGGCAAGTGGAGCTCTAAGTTCCAAGGCCAGCCTGGTCTACATAGTGAGTTCCAGGACAGCCAGAGCTACATGAAAAAACTTCCGTGTCAAAAACCAAACCAACTTAGATTTTGGAATAACACAGCCCCTTTGCCTCAGTGGCATCTGCTGCCGTTGGGCAGTGTATATTTAGTCCTGGGTGGGACGCTGTTGTTTTGGTCACATGGTTAACATGACATGTGTGGACTCTGGCAGATTCTGGCAATGGTCAGTAAAGTAAATGCTCAGATTTTAACCATCTACAGTGAGAGCCTCTGCTTCAGTCTTTATAGTTGGCAGAGCTGTGGGTGCACCTTGTGACCAGTGCCTCAGATAAAAGCCACCACACTGTGGGACAAGAGGAGGGGACTGGGCAAGCATGCACAGAGCACCAGAGGCTAGCCAGACACTTTGATAGTCCCCAGAGATAAAGACCAGTGAGACCACCATATCAACACAACCACATCTGGGCTGCTTCATCGGAGAATATAAGAGTCAGGAAAGAGAAATAACACATTTTCCAGGAGCAGTATGCGGAGGTGTTTTTAAGACAATGAGGAATTGAGGAATTGATTACTCTGTAGCTGCCACTAAATGCAAAGTCTTGGGCCCATGGGCACAGTGGTCTCATAGTCCCCCACTGCCCCCTTCATATACAGACAGGGAAGTTTAGTCAGACAAGTTTGTAAGTTAACTCAGGAATGACAGATCTTGGAGTAGATCTGTGTCATTGTAACAGGTTTGTTTACATCGAGTCTACATTAATTGGAGCAGGATCACAAAGAACAAGGAAAGTTTTGAGAACAGTGGACAGTAGTCAGAAGTAGTTAGTTGCGGATTTTAGCCAAACTTTTAGTGTCCATTAGGAACGTGCAACAGTTTTTGGTTAATTTGGGCCATTGTTATTAACTGAACTTGAGATATCTTGGCTTTTGCTCATTGTCAGGTATAGGGTATGTGATCAAAGATCTGATGGGTGCCAGTAACGATAGCAGTTGTTTCGAGAAATACTAAAAAAAGATGCCTGGTCTGGCCGGCCTGCTCTCATCTCATGGAGACTCTGACTCAAGAGCTCTGAAATCTCTCCACCCAGCTCATTACGTTCCCACTGGTAGGTCACTACCATGCCAATCCCATGCTTCAAAGTTCCCATGGCCTTTTGGGGTGCACTTTTTGCAAACCCATGCTTTGCCGCCATACCCTTTTTCTCTGGAACCCAGTTGAGCCGCTGCATCAAGTGAAACACCACACACACTTAGTTCCGAATCAAGGGTAACTCAGTCACTGGGCACAACAACCAGACTCCTAATCTTGTAAGCCATATGAAATTTAAATCCTCCAGTGGCAGGAGGATTCGCCATCTAAACCAGGGGTCAGTAGTAGCTACATCTTGTCCTCCTGATGTCCTGGTTCAAAAGCCTGCCTCTCCTGCTGCCTCTCTTCTTCTCTCCTACCCGGAAGTCCTGCCTACTTGCGCAGTGATTGGTTTTTTTATTCATTAGAGGAAGGTTTACAAGAAGTCACCTGAGTACATAACTCATTCCTCATCCAGACAACCCCTCCTGGGAAAGTGGAATTAACATCAAAATACCAACAGCCCCAGGGCCACCCACCACAGGGAGTGTAGAAAGTCTCCATCCCATAGCAGTCATTTCTGTCATTTATGTAAACGGTGAAGCTTTGCTCTTCTTTGTCACTTCTATCCCTTAAGTAAAATTTCAGTTCCAATTATTTAAAAATGTTCAGGTGCCTAAAATTTTCCAAATTCATATCAATCAAATCTGTAGGCATGGTGTGAACAGGCTTGTACATCGAAAACCTCATGTGGGCTCCTCCTGACGACAAGATCTGAGAGTGGGAGGGCAAAGAGCGAGGAGGCTCTTCTTGTTAGCAGTGAGACATACTGTAGCCTGATTTGGGGTTGTGGGGATGTCACGGGGTGTAGTCTGAAAGATGGGAGCAACATGGTGGAAGCAGTGTTGGCTTTCCTTAGCTGTCTCTCTTTGTCAGATTGTCACAAAGATGTGAACTTCAGGGGATATCAGCATGGGAGAATATGACAGGCTAGAGGTATATGTGTTTTCTCTTCCTCTTTTAGTTTCTAAATTGAGGGTGGGGTGGGGTTGGGGGTGTGAAACTAGCAATAATTAGTAGCAATTGTAGATCACGTGAGCACACATGTGGCCAATACTTGTGCTTATTAAAGTCTGTCACAGCAGATTTTATATAAATACACTTATGGAAGTTAACTTTTTACATAGAGTTTTAATGAGATGTAAAATGGCGAAAACATTTTGTTCTCTCTGTTCTGGAAAAGAGACACTCCCTCCCTCAGGTGATGCGAGTTCGTTCCTAAGACTGAGGAGAGAAGGGAACTCAATGTAGTCCTCTGTAACTGTAAAGTCACAGCTGCCGCTGGGGAGCCACTCACTGCTCTTGCAGAGGAGGACCTGGGTTTGGTTCCCAGCACATAGGGTGGCACCCAACAGTCTAACCCCAGTTCCAGGGGATCTGATGCCCTCTTCAGGCCTCTGTAGGCACCACAGGTGGAGAACATACAAACAGGCCTGGAACACACATTCACACACGCCATGTAATAATAATATCAGTAACAACAATAAAAATAGCCTCTGACAGGGGAAGGACTAAGATGCTACCCAACCCCTCACTCATTCGTACTCCACGTCCTTCCCTGAGGCAGTGCATGCCATGTTCAGTGAACTAGATGTTTAGAAAACATCTAGCAGAGCTGCCTTAATTCCAGCTGAGACTGATGGCTGCCTCCCTTTTCCTTCCCTCCCACTGCCTCCCACTTTTCCTCCCACTCTAAGGCTGAGTTAGTTCTGCACTAACTATAGACTGGGAGAGTTGTCATTGCTCACCAGTCAGAGCAGCGGAAGACTGCCTCTCTTCCTTCCTTCTCTCTGATGAGTCACTGGCAACTTTATCTGTTATTCCCCAGAGGTCCTATCTGCTGCTCTCTGCTCCCTTTCCAGTCATGTTAAGATTTGTTTTTATTAATTTCTAACTACATGTGCACATGTGTGCCTGGGTGTGGGCAGGTACCTCTGGAGGCTTAGAATTTGGATCCCCTGCAGCTGGAGTTGAAAGTGGTTGTGAGCTGCTTAATGTGGGTGCTGGGAATTGAGCTCAAGTTCGCTGCTCTTAACCATGGGACCATTTCTCTAGCCCTATAAAAATATTAAAAGCAAAAAGTTCCCTTCACCTACAGTTGTAAAGATTGTTGGTTTGGTTGTGTAGATTTATTTTTATGAACATCTATGGATGTTTGCATATCTTCAAGTGCCCCTTGTACATACCTGGTGCCCAGGGAGGCTAGAAGAGAACATTGGATCCTTTGGAACCGGAGTTAAAGTTGTGGCTGTGAACTGTCATGGGGAACTGAGAACCAAACTTGGGTGAGCAGCCAGTTTTCTTAGCGGCGGAGCCATCCCTGTACCCCCTGTGGTGACTTTATTATGAGAACATCTCTCCTTTGACTGGCGTCTGCTTTGGCTGTTCCTTATTTATTGACAGTATCTGTGGCTCCTATTTGGCCTCCCTAAGAAATAGGATCTAGTTGGATTGGTGAGCAGTTATCCAATCTAGACTCCGATCTGTTGGGCCTCCCAGGTGCCCTCACTTCTAGCTCTAAAGATTGTTTCATTTGACGGGGAAGAGACTGCTTTTCCCCATGCACAAAGGCAATGGATCACACACTAAGGTTGACAAAGAATTACTGCCGGTCGTTTCCCTCAGAGGTGGTTGTGGGTGATTTGGCCAATTCACCTAAGATGTGCTATATTTTATTAAATTGTCAGTAAGTAAGGGGAGAGCTTTTATTTCGTTATCCTTGTTGGTGAAGTTAGTCATGGTTGTCACTGAGTATTTTTCATTGCAAGCATTGTATTAGTTAGCAACACAAGAGCGTATGATTCCTTTTACTGATGAAACCCAAGGGACAGTTGAAGTAAGATGTGTTGGGTTCCTCGTCCTATCTTCTAAGTGGAATCTGAACAGTCAGTGAGTGTTCCAAACAATCGAGACACAGTCCACAGCCTGACATGCCAGGTCTACAGTGGGGCAAAGTGATGGTCGGATCTCCTTAGGTGACGTGAGAAAGGGCTCAGAGCTAGTCATTGTCATGAACAGGTCTGGATTCCCTCAGGAGTGCTCTTGCCTGCTAGGGATCAGTACCCAAGTTTTGAAGTGGTAACAGGTCTCGTGTTAGAGATACATAATTCATGTCTGTGTGTGGTGTGACTCAGCAGCAGTCACCTACAGAGACAAGAAGCAGTATATGGCTGTCAGTCAGGTGGATGGCCTGCTGAGTCAGCCTCCACTCTGCCAACTGATGGGAAAGTTCTCTGGTAGACTAGTCTTCGTGATACAGGACACTAAGAAATGCCAAGCCAATGCCTGCCTTAGGAAAAGTGAGAGCTTTGGACAGTGGGAGGGATTCTAATGGAGGAATAAGCACCCTAGGCCAGCATTGGAAGTACAATGAAGGTACACAGTCCTGAGAGTGAAGACTCTGAGACTGAAAACATCAGAAAGCTAATTATATTAGATGTAAAAGTCATTGACTGGCAGAAATTCTTGTTTTCATATTGCATCTTGGTTTTTAAATGAAATAAATTCTAACTGAAGTAGTATTAGCAAGTTTGACTGAATAGTTAGGGAATGACTTTAGGTCTATGTGTGTGTTATTTGGAGTTTAATAAGTATCGGAAGCTGGTATATTCCCTTTAGTCAATAAGACAGTACTGTCCTAGAGCTTCTTTCTGGGAATTGGCTTCCCAGTCTCCATCCAGGACTGATGGAGACTGGGGTTCACTAGTTTGGATTTTATGGGTAACAACTTTTCTAGCTGGTTTGTTCCTGTGTATGCTGACGCTTGAGATCCAGTGACACAGACCAACTCTGATGTCAGTGGGAACAGTTTCATTTTCCTTACGTTAAAGTGAAGGCATTTCCTCCCCCTTAAGTATTGGGACTCCTGATCAGCAGCGCTGAAGTCTGTACACAAAGTTGTTTTTAAATACAGGGTTTCACTGTGTGCCCGGGCTGACTTAGGCTAGCTGTGTTAACCAGGTGGGCCCTGAACTCAGAGACCATCTGCTTCAGGAGTGCTGGAATTAAAGGCATGCGCTACTGTGTCCACCATCTGTTCTTGATCCAGTTTCTGAGAAGGCTGTGTGGGCATTGGGAGTCATATGAGGCAGGTGCTGGCTACACAGCAGGCAGTAAAAGATTGTTACATAAAGCTTCAAACTTACCAGCTCCTCCACACTGCTTACAGTGATTCAGTTTGAAGTTGGACAGCATGATAGCACTACCCGTAATCAATCCCAGAACTCAGGCATCTGAGGGCACCTTAGGTTGGGTACTTAGTGCTTGTTTGAGGAAACAAACAAACAAAATTCTGAAACAAGTGTAAAAGTAACCAAACAAGTTGTGTGGTGATTCAGAGCTGTGAGTTCTTTATCTTTTAAAAGTGAGTCTCCTCTCAGGCTCCTGCTCCATCAGTAATACTACGTTAGGGAAGGCTCCAAGGAGACTAGGGTGAGTGTGCCTGAGACAATTAACTTTGACCTGGACTGTTGTAGGAGGAACGTGTACAGTTTGGTTTCAGTAACTGAATGTAGACGAACGGGATGCTGCTTTCACCTGAGTCTCTTTGATATAAGTTATGCGTTTAATTATGTGCTTGATTTTTCTCTTTAGGCGTGTAAGGTGAATTTTAGAGTAGTTGAAAAAATGTAGTGTGTACATTTGAAAAATCAGAGCTGGACGCCATTGTGCTCCGGTGGCATCAGAGAAACACTGATGTCAGAAATGCTGAGTAAGAACACCCAGGCACAGCGTGGCACACGCCTGTATCCCAGCCCTCGGGAGGCGGAGCCAGGCTAACTTGTTTAGTGAGTTGTAGGCTAGCTAGGGCTACCGAGTGTAAGAGCCCGGCTTTAAACACAATATTTATCCTTTTGAGGCACATTTTGCCTTTGTGCTTTTGTTTTTCAACTGATTTTGTTACTTGATAATGATAAGCATTTTTTCTTTTTTCTTTCATTTTTTAAAGATTTATTTATTTATTTTATGTATGTGAGTACACTGTAGCTGTACAGATGGTTGTGAGCCTTTATGTGATTGTTGGGGATTGAATTTTTAGTACCTCTGCTAGCTCCAGTCCCTGCTTGCTCCAGCCTAAAGATTTATTTATTATTATACATAAGTACACTGTAGCTGACTTCAGATGCACCAGAAGAGGGCATCAGATCTCATTACGGGTGGTTGTTGGGATTTGAACTCAGGACCTTCGGAAGAGCAGTCAGTGCTCCTACCCGCTGAGCCATCTCACCATCCCCCAATGATAAGTATTTCATGCCTCCAAAATCAAAGCTATGAAGGTCCGCGCAGTGAGGTCTGTATTCTGCGCCTAGGACTCAGGGAGTCCCTTCCTCTTCCTATAGGGCATCATTGATACTAGTTTTTGGGTTATTTTTTTTCCTTAAAAATATACATAGTCATTATTCTCTTCTTTCTCACGGGCAACATTTTCCAACAACTCTCTCTCCTTTTTTCACCCATGTTCAGTAGTCTGCAGAGCCCTTTATACAATTTCAAAGCTGCATTTGACTCAGCCGGCCATACTTTATCCTGGCTGTGGGCCATCGGCTATGGACAAAGCTAAGTCTCCATCTAGTCTTTTGCTATCATGAATAATAATACTTAGCTAGTATATTCTTGGGCTAGGTTCCTAGAAGTGCAACTGTGGCTCACAGGATAAATATAGATGTAACTTGACATCATACTGCAGTGGGTACAATTTCTATTCCTATTAACCAGGTCTGAGAACCCCTGGTTCCTTTGTGGCTTCCTGGAGTGTCAGACTTAGGAAGTGTTTCTGGCTGAGAGATGAGAAGTGGTTGCTATGTCAGTATACTTTTAATTAGTCTTCTCTTGTGGATAGGACTAATATCTTTTCTCTCCGTTTTGAATGATCTTCATAGTTTTACTCTTCTAAGGAAGTGTTTTTGGCTATTACTGTTGAATAATTCCTTTTAGTGTTTCTGTTATGGACGAAAGTATCACCGGGCATGTCTGGGTAAGCAGCAAACCCAGGAGACCTGCTGTGTTTTCCTCTTTACTTTTGAAAAGTGTTTCTTAACACTTAAGCTATACAAAACAATGAGCAGTTCTGGCTTTTTCATACAAACACCCCAGTTAGCTGTGCTCTCCTTTGTCCACCTGGCCCCTTCCTGCTGGTCCCTCTCAGTTTCCTTAAGTCTACTCCTTGCCTCTGTCTCGCACTTGCCCTTCTGTGATCTCTTTCCCATCTCCTGGTCCTCTTTCTAGTGTCATGAGCTATATATGGGAATACACATACATGTGTATAAATTTAAATCTAGATTTTGGTATATGAGAGAAACAGGTATTTCTCTGTGTCTTACTTATTTTGCTTAACATGGTGATGTCTGTCTTGGTCCATTTTCTTATAAATGTGATTTCATTTTTCTTTATGGCTGAATTTACTATCACTATCTCTTCGCCTGTTGATGGGTGTGTAGGTTGGTTTATAGCTTGTCGTTGTGAATAGTACAGCAGTAAAAGGGACTCTGCAGATAATGTTTGTGGCATGAGTCCTCGTATATTTCTGGGTGTGGGGCTGACTGGCTGGTCATGTGTTTTCCGTTCTTTTGAGCGGCCTGCACACAGGTTTCTGTAGGGTCTGCACCAATTTGCATTCTTACCAGCAGCAAATGAGGGTTCCACTTTCCTGTCATCCTTGTCAGCATTTATTGTCACTTGGTTTTTCTAATGGTGGCCTTGGTGACTGGGGAGCAAGGGACTCTCCAGCAGTTTCAATTTGCATTTCTCTGGTGGTGAAGGATGCTGAAGATTTGCTAAGATACTTCTTGGCCATTTGTATTCCTTCTTTAAAGAACTATATATCGTTCACTGAGGTCACATTTATTGTTTGGATGATGGGGGTATTATTTTTATTTTAATCCTGTCTCATGTAGGTAGCAAAGATTCCCTATGGGGTAAAACTATCCCTTCATTCTGGTAGAGGTTTCCGTGGCTGTGCAAAGCCCTTTTATTTTATGTAATTGCTTGTCAACTCTGTTAATTAATATCTTTTTCAGAGATACCTTGCCTGTGCCTACATCTTGAAGTGTTTTATATGTGTTTCCCTCCAGTTTCAAAGTTTCAGGTCTCACGATAACTTTTAAAGTCCATTTTGAACTGACTTGCACTCTGGATAGGAGGGCAAGGTGCGGAGGCCATTCAGTTTCTTAGAGCACAGTCCTTGGTGAAGTGTCTGGCTTTTCCCAGTGTATGCTTCCGAAAAGCACCGTTGTCAAAAGTCAGGTGGCCACAGCTGTGTGGACTTCTTCCTGGGACCTCCATTGCACAGGTGGTGTATATGTCTCCTTTGTGGACTTCAGTTTTTGTTACTGTAGTATAATCTGAGATCACGAATTGTGGTATCTCCAGCGTTGCTTTTTCTGCTTGGGATTCCCATCTTGTTGTGGCTTTCTGTGCTTCCTTATGACTGTAAAGATTGTTTTTTTTAGTTCTGTGACTGTCACTGGAATTTTAATGGAGATTGCCTTGACTATAGACATCATTTTTGCTAGTACACATTTACCCTGTTGGTTCTGCTGATGCCCAGTTGTCCAGCCCTCTTCAATCTCATCTTCACTATGGAGACCTTTCTCCTCATTGCTGAGGTTTATTCTGAGGTGTTTTACGGTTTTCAAGCCATTGCTAAGGAGATATTTAAGGATTATTTAGAATCCTTTACCACCAGGATTTGCTTAGTTTTCACACCAGAAACTGTGTTTCTGGTCATAGAACAGCTATGATTTTTGTATCTTGTTGCATTGCTAGAAGTGTTTATCAGGTTTAAGACTTTCTAGTGCAGCCCTGCGGCCCTTTTAAGTAGAGAATAGTGTCATCTATAGGTAGGGAGTCTGAGTTCTTCTATTCATCCTGTCTTATTCTTCTAGCTAAGACCAAGATAATTGAACCTTGTTTTATAAATTTTATTGTTTATGGGTTTGTGCATGTGTGCATGCCTGGACCGTGTTGTGCATGTGGAGGTCAAAGGGTAATTTTGGTTATCTCCTACTGTGTATTTTCCGGGGATCAAACACAGACTGCCAAGTGACTTTAGCCACTGAGCCATCTCATATCTGTTTTTTAATGGAATCAGACCTCCTCTACATATTTATGCTTTCCAAGTGCGGTTATCATTGGGAGGGGTTCAGTCACAGGGTTGCTGGCTTACATGACTGACTCATTCCTGTGTTCCTTTGTTCAGCCATTCCTCTCAAGACTGGTACTTCCCTGTCCTCTTAGGAAGGAGACTGCCTTTGCCTTCTGGGCGTAGCATTTTCTATACACAGTGGTAGCTTGGTTGTCACAAGTTGCTTCAGTTTGTACTGTCCTGAAATGTCCTTGTCTCTCGATCAGTTTTTTTTTTTTAAGTTTTTTTTTTTATTGTAGCCAATCTGATTGGTTGTAATATCAGGATATTTTTGATTTGCATTTCCTTGATGACTAAAAATTTTAAACATTTTTAAAAAATGCTGTTCTGCAATCAGAGATTCCTCAGTTGAGATTTCTCTTGTTTAGTTCTTTATACCATTTTTTCTCTCTCTTTTTTTTTTATTACGTATTTTCCTCAATTACATTTCCAATGCTATCCCAAAAGTCCCCCATACCCCCCCCCTTCCCTACCCACCCATTCCCATTCTTTTGGCCCTGGCATTCCCCTGTATTGGGGCATATAAAGTTTGCAAGTCCAATGGGCCTCTCTTTCCAGTGATGGCCGACTAGGCCATCTTTTGATACATATGCAGCTAGAGACAAGAGCTCCGGGGTACTGGTTAGTTTCTCGATCGGTTTTTAAAAAGTGGCTTGGCTATCTAAAACATCTTGATTGGTATTTGTTTACTTTTGGAATGAGGTACCTGCCCCATGCTTCTGTGGTTATTTGGTTGCTGATCTCGATCTGATGTGTTTGCCTTTGTCAATGTGTTGATGATTTCCCCTTAAAGCTTATTTTTAATTTAATTTTATTTTATTTTCAGGTGCTGGGGACTGAACTGGTGCTGTGCACAGTAGGCAAGGGCCTTCCACTGAGCTGCGCCCTAACCCCTTTGCTCTTTACTATTGCTTCTGTGCTTTGTAGTTTTAACTTCCTGACAGACTTCTGGAGGCATTCTTCTCTGGTGATGTCTGTTTACTCTAAACACTCTTGTGTTTGGGAGCCAATTTCCTCCTCTAAATATGGTACAGTTTTTAGAATGATTTCTTGGGATAGCTCACTTATGCCTTTAGACTTTACCTTAGCGTCTCCTTGGTTCTTGGTGTGGTTTCTTGAGTGTTCCCAGAGTTCCTGGAGGTTTTGTCTGTTACATATTTTTTTATTTGTATGTGTCTGAATGTATCACTGCCTTACGCTTGTCTCCTGTGCCAGTGATATTGATTCTTGTAGGTTTATTTGTTGGTAATGCTTCTATGATGTTTCTTACTTGTCTGATGGACTCTTATTTCCAGCATTTCTAACTTGGTTCTCTTTCAGAATCTGTCTCCTTGCTGAAAATTTCCTCCCTGTTTTTGAATTAATGGCTCTTTTTATTACCTTGCTTTCATACTTAGACCCTGAGTCTTTTTAAAAAAAGACCCTGAGCTCTTTCAAAAAAAAAAAAAAAAACAGGTAAATGACATGTGCATATGTGTGTCTGTGAGGTGATGGGTATGTGCACGCGTGTGCAGGTGCATGCCCATGGAGGTCAGAGGCATCAGTCCCTCCTGGTGCTGGAGTGCAGGCAGCTGTGAGCCACCTGGAGTCCATACTGGGAACAGAGCTCAGATACTTTGGAAGGGCAGTATACACTCTTTAACTGCTGAGATATCTCTCTAGCCACAGCCTGAACTCTTTTTCTGGCATTTTATCAGTCTCAGTATCGTTGGTTTTACTATTGAGTTATGAACTTATGAAGGTGTTATAGTGGCTTATTTATTATTATCATCATTATTATTTTTTGGTGTATACTCGCTGTGTATTTTGGGGAGTGGCTGTGTTCCCATTTTGTTTGCTTTATGAGAGTCTTCCCTGATGAGAGCTGTCCTTCCTTGGGTTTTTTCGAGACAAGGTTTCTCTGTGTAGCCCAGGCTGTCCTGGAATTCACTCTGTAGACCAGGCTGGCCTCGAACTCAGAAATCCGCCTACCTCTGCCTCCCAAGTGCTGGGATCAAAGGCGTGCGCCACCACTGCCCAGCTTCCTTCTCCTTTTTTACCTTACAGAGTCTACCCTTGTGTAGCCCAGGTTAGCCCTGGACTCTGGGTTTTCCTGACTCAGCTTCCTAAATTCTGAATTATAGGCAAGACCCACCATACCTGGCCTGCCAAAAGACCTAGGTTTGTTTTTGTTTTTGATGTTGTTGTTGTTTAGGACAGGATCTCACTACGTAGCCCTCACAGTCCTGGAATTCACTATGTAGACCAGGCTGGTCTTGAACTCATAGAGATCTGCCTGTCTTGGTGCTGTGTTCCCATTTTGTTATTATTAGTGGTTGAGACAGCTCTCTCTGCCAGTAAAATTCTAAAGGTTCTCTCCATAGCTCATGGGTTTTCTGACCAAAGTCAGAAAAGGTGCTATTAAAAAGTTCAAGTCAGAAATCTTGTTAGAAAAATTCTAAAAGTAATTCTTGGGTTTTCCAATCAAAATCAGAAAGCCAGAAAAAAATTCCAGAAAAGCAATGTTTGTTCTTCAGACAGCCTTCTCTGGCTAGCTGCTAGAAAACATGCTGAAAGAGCTATGCTCACTCTCTAAGGAATTCCTGGGATTTCCAACCCAGGTCAGAAATCCCACTGCAAAACAATTCTACAAGAGCTGCAATTCCTTTCCATGGACTTTTGACTAAAATAAAAAATCCTGTTAAAAAAAATTCTTAATTCTGTTCAACTCTCGATAGAAAAAAATTCTACAAAAATCACTTCCTGCTGGCTCATCTCCTGAAGACCAAAAGCCCAGTTTTTTTATTTACATTTCAACTCAGTCTTTTACTCTGGGCTCCCTCTTGACTGTCCCACAGACTGCATGCCAAGACCTTAGTTCGACTCTAAAACAAAAAAGAAAGAAAGAAAGAAAGAAAGAAAGAAAGAAAGAAAGAAAGAAAGAAAGAACAAGTACACTTTTTTTTTTTAACATTGAAAAAACATTTCAGAGATCTGCCCTCTTTGTAAACTTAGCTGGGTGTGGCCCCTTGTCCTGACATTACCATTCTGACCACACAACTAAATTAAATTAAATTAGTACTGTTCCAACTGACCTTAAACTCAGGAATCTACCTGCCTTTGTAAACAAAAAACTTAGCTGGGCAGGATCTTGTCTTGCAGTCACTGCTCCCTAAATCTCTTTACCTCTTTCCTTAGCATCTTTCTCACGAGAGGGCTCATAGTGCAGCAGCTGCCTCTGTTCCTCTAGATCTGTGAAGATCCTTATACAATTCATATTGCACCCTTATATTTTTGCATAGTTGAGAAATTATATATTTTCAGACTCATGTTTTTAGAGTTCTTTTCCACAGCCTTAAAGGCTGACCTAAAGATCCCAGCATTTACCATTTTGCTGAGACTTAAACACACCTTCGCCCCCCGAACTCATGCTGTCTCCGATTATCATGGAGTCATTAACCTTACAGAAGAACATTCCTCGGAGGAACATAAAAATAATGTATATTATTATTCAAACAAGCCTTACCCCTCAGCGGCCACTGATACTCAAGCCATTCCACTCCCACCAAGGCCATGCTAGACTCAGCAATATACATGTGTGTGTCTCTCTCTCCGTGTACTCATACATACCTGTGTGTGTGTGTGTGCACGCACACAGATAACAATAGTAATTAAAGAAGAGATCATGATTTAGGAGGTAGAACATAGGAGGGTTTAGAGGAAGGGGCAGGAGTGATGTAGATAATTACTCATGTGTGAAATTCTCAAAATAATAAAACATCACAAAAGTAAAAAGGAGACCATGAAGCCAGATATGAAGCCAGAATTCAGGAGGCTGAGGCATTAGGATTGCCAAGGGTTCAAAGCCAGCCTAGGCAATAGTGTCATAACGGGGTGAGGGTATGAACTTTATGTTGATCTGACAAATGGTGGGTTTAAGTGTCCTAAGGCAGTCAGCACCACGCAGCAAGTAGGTGGGCCTACTTCAATCTTTATAGACAGACTAGCATCTGACTTGCGCCTAACTCATGTTTTATTTGTTTTTCTTTGAGGGTGTGAGGGCTGCCGGCTTAAATATTACCTTTGTTGAGATGTTGAATATATCTGGCAGTACTTTCAGTTTGCTTTGTTTTGCTGAGACCAAAGGTTCAGATAAAGCAAGTAGTATGTAAATATCAAAATTGTGTCGTAATTATTAACTCATATTTTTTTTCTCTTTCAATTCTTTTTCCAGGACCCATCTGTCACACAGGTGACAAGAAATGTGCCGCCGGGACTTGATGAGTACAACCCTTTCTCCGACTCTCGCACGGTAGCATTTCATTTTTTGCACTTTTTAAATGTTTAAGTGGAAGTTAAGTAGGGGACGTTTTAAATATTCTTTTTCAGCTGATGGAGTGAGTGAGTGTAAAACAACCTGTGTGGACGTGTTATTTAGAATTCAGCAAGTTAGGATTGTTTTTCTTTCATGGGCAGGACATTGATGGTAACCAGAAATGACCATGATGGTTCTAGAGAAGTTCCTGAGATTTCCTCTTCTGTAAAGTGTGTTGTACGGACCTCCTCGAGGTACTGGAAGCACTGGGAAGTAGGAGTGTGCCTCTTGATGTTGGTGCTGCCTTTGTGGGAATGTCGGCGATGCTTTCTTATAATGGGGCCTGCCTGTGACATTTGTGTGCTTGTCATTTGAGTCACCTGCTGCTGTAGCAGTTCCCCTCTGGAAGTCTGCTTGCTCTAGGAAAAAACTTTCTTCTCTCAAACTTCAGGGGTATGAGAAGACCTCCCCTGATGGGTGCCTACTCTGTGTGCTCACGAGGGTGGAAAGGACCATGTTCTGCCGTGCATTAAGATCATCACCAGTTACACTTAGGGCTTTTTGTTAAAGCCTTTTGGACACTTTTATTTGATCAAGATTTTAGAACTTTGGAAGTAGGCCGGGCAGTGGTGGTGCATGCCTTTAATACCAGCACTTGGGAGGCAGAGGCAGATGGATTTCTGAATTCAAGACCAGCCTGGTCTACAGAGTGAGTTCTAGGACAGCTAGGGCTACACGGAGAAACCCTGTCTCCAAAAACCAAAAACCAAAAAAAAAAAAAAAAAAAAAAAAAAAAAAACCTTTGGAAGTAGTTTTCTCCTCAAATAATGTTGTTTTCTGAATATCTTAGATAATTGTACACACCAGGTCCCTAGTTATAAATATTTGTGATTCTGAAAATGTTAGTCACCCCATGGATACTTGTGTTATATATGTATATAATGATCCTTAACTGGTTGGTGAGTATTCTTCATAGTGTAGAAGGTTATTCTGAAAGATAATGTAGAATTTCCTTGAGATTTTCTTCAATATGTATTTTATTGACTCCTTAGTTCTATAGGAGCATTGTACAAAGCTGTAATTAAAAACATAAATGTATTTGGTCCTTGTCCTCAGTTCTGGGTATATAGATCCTAAAACTTTTGGAATTCGATGTATGTTAAGAGGTGACTGGTAGCTTTGTGTCCCTAGGTGCTTCAGGATGTGTGTGTATGTGTGTATGTGTGTGTACCATGAACCTGGTGCCCATGGAAGGCGGAAGGAGACATCAGGTTCTCGGGAACTAGAGTTACACCTGGTTTGTGTAAATGCAGGTGTTGGGAACTGAGTCCAAGTCTTCTGCAAGAGCAGCTGGTGCTCCTAAAGGCTGAGTGCTGCTCTCTGGCTTGCTGGTCATGTTTTGCTCAGCCTGCTTTTTTATAGAACCTAGGACCCTCAGCCCAGGCATGACCCCACCCACAGTGGGCTGGGCCCTCCCCCACCCACAGTGGGCTGGGCCCTCCCCCATCAATCACTAATTTAAAATATGCCCTCCAGGCTTGTCTACAGCCTGATCTTATGTAGTCATTTTCTTGAGGCTCCCTCTTCTCAGAAGACTTTAGCTTATGTCCAGTTGACGTAGAACTAAGCCAGCACACACCATGTTCCCTTTAGAAACTGATGACTAAGGAGTAAAAGTCCTGGCCTTTGGAAAGTTTTTAAATCCTAAATGGGATTTAAAAAAACTTCATGTACGTACAAAGGATATATATGGGACAAATGAAACATAAAATGGTAAATTATAGTCCTAGATGTTGAGTCTCTGCAGTCCCAGAAAGGTTTTTTGGAAGAGCGCCTAGCTAGGTTCTAGTCTAAAACTAAGCCGCTCTCGGTTTTCTGAGCAGTCACACTACATCAGAGCTAGGAACATGATTGTTGTCAAAGAACCCAGTGACGCCTGTGCTGCGTTTTTATTTGAGATCTTTTTTATTTCATGTGTGTGGGTGTTTTGCCTGCATGTGTGCCATGTGCCTGCAGTGCTGGTGGAGGTCAGCAGAGGGCCTTGGATCCCCTGGGAGTTTGTTGATAGGTGTGAGCTGCTCAGTGGGTGCTGGAACCAAACCTCGGTCCTTTGCAGGGTACCAAGTGCCCTCCTGCGCTGTCTGCACACACACACACACACACACACACACACACACACCCGCTACGGTTCCCTGACTGAATTAAATGATGTGGTTGACCTTTGACCAAACACCCTTTCAGGTGATTGGTGTGTTCATATTTGTTTTAGAAGGTATTTGTGACATGGAAGCTTCTAGATTGTTGCATAAGGATGTGGTGACTTTAGGCCAAGCAGGCAGGTGCTACAGCAGGATGGCTGTGTGTATAATCTTGCTGAGATTTAAAAAGTTCACACTATTTTATTAAAAGTAGGTTTCTCAGGGCTAGGAAGCTGCCTTAGCCTTTAGGAGCGCCAGCTGCTCTTGCAGAAGACTTGGACGCAGTTCCCAACACTTGCATGGGAGCAAACCTGCAGTCATCTGTATCTCCAGTTCCCAGGAGCCTCACGCCTCCTCCTGCCTTCCCTGGGCACCAGGCTCATGGTACACACACACAGACACACACACACACACGAGGCAAAACACTCAAACACAGAAAAAAAATATCTTAAAGATTTCAATCAGGGTGTGGTGGTATGTGCCTTTAATACCAGCACTCAGAAGGCAGAGGCTAGTGGATCTTTGTGAGTTCCAGGCCAGCCTGTCCATGTAGGGAGTGCAGACCAGGTAGAGATACAAAAATGAGACCCCGTTCTGGGAAACCCAGTTCCAATGGCTACATCTACAAAACAACTCTCACACTTCAGGCTCAGGGATCATTTCAGAAGAGGGAGTGGGAAGACTATAAGATCAGGGAGTTTGCTGTGAAATTGTGTCTCCCAGTAATGTGAGAAGCTATACCCAAATACTCTTACCAACATGACTGCTTAAGCAAGGACAGCAACAGTAGACCTGCCGCAGTGGATAGTAGAAAGCCAGGAGGTCTTAACCCTATACAAAGAACTACAGGCAACTAGGCAATGCTCCGAGTGGGACCAGCCTTCCACAGAGAAGAGCGTTCCCACTGGTTATCCAACACCAGGTGGTCAACCCTGAAAAGATACATAAATGTAACATTATACAGATCAAGGAGGTTGTATTTTGGAATATATATGTATATACATATACATATATGCATGGAACAGCAAGTAATAAAGACAGAGGCTGCCTCAGAGTTACTGTTACAGAGATAACACATCAGATAGAAGCAACTCAGGGAGGAAAGGATTTCTTTGGCTTACATGTCCTCATTACTATTCATCACTGAAGAAAGTTGGGACAGGAACGCAAACAGGGCAGGAACTAAACAGAGGCCATGGAGCAGTGTTGCTTACTGACTGCTCCCTGTCATAGTTAGGGTTTTATTGCTGTGAAGAGACACTGTGACCAAGGCAGCTCTTATAAAGGGAAACTTTTAATTGAGACTGGCTTACAGGTTCAGAGTTTTAATTCATTATCACCATGGTGGGAAGCATGGCAACCTGCAGGCAGACATGGTGTTAGAGATGGAACTGAGAGTTTTACAGCTTGATTCCCAGACACCAGAAGGGGGCTGTGTGCCTCATTGGACAAAACTTGAGCACAGGCAACCTCAAAGCTTGCCACCACAGGGGCACACTTCCTCCAACATGGCTACACTCCTAATAATACACCACTCCCTTTTGGGCCTGCAGTCAAACACGTGAATTTATGGGGCTATACCTATTCAAACCACCACATTCCCCATGGCTTGCTCAGTCTGCTTATAGAACCCAGGACTACCAACCCAAGGATGGTACCACCTACAATGGGCTTGGGTCCTTGAATATTAGTTATTTATTAAGAAAATTCCCTACAGACTTGCCTATGATCTCATCTTGTAGAATCACATCCCCTTTCTCTCTGTCTCTCTGTGTCTCTCCCTCTGTCTCTCTCTGTGTGCATATTTACCTACTTATCAATCAATCAATCAATCAATCAGTCAATCAAACACATTTTTGGTTAAGATCAGATTTCTTTGTATAGTTCTGGTACTCACTCTGTAGACTTGGCTGGTCTTGAACTCACAGAAATCTGCCTGCCTCCTGGGTTCTGGGATTAAAGATGTTTGCCACCACCTTCCAGGCTGAAACAGTTTCCTTAATTGAGACTTCAACCTCTCCAATGACTTCAGTTTCTGTAAAGTTGTTCATAAGCCAGCACTTGGGCCATGACTTTGAAAGAGATCAAGGAAGAGTAATGGGAGGATTTGGAGGGAGGAAACGGAAGGGAACATGAGGTAATTATAATCTCAAAGGAAGACTTACAGTATGTAATTTTTTTTTTGAAAGAAAACTTCAGGTAGTTAAATACTATAGAATGAAAAGTTGAATACTTTTATAATTTTTGACTCACACAGTTATAAATTGAAGAGTTTTTTTCACAAGATGCCATGTAATGTAGACAAAGTATCTGCTGGTGTGGGGGCTCTGAGCATGTGGCGTGGGTGGACCTAGTCTGAATTGAGATGTGCTGTAAATATAGCGCCCTTGAGTTACGACATAATCTACGTTGCTTGAGTGTAAGTAAGGTGTGTTTTGTTAAGGAGACCATGTACATATTCAGCACATGCTAGGCTGGTGCCCTGCCCTACCTTCTGAGTAGCTACGACAGTGATCTGATCCTTGAGGACTGATCAGGAGCACTTCCCTTTAACCAGGTAATGGTTTACATTATCTTAGGTTGCTCATGGCCTCTGACAGGTTTTCTTCTGATATTAAAAGGTAAAGACTGGGGACACATGGGGCTGGGATAGCGTGCTCTGGATAGAAGTCCTTAGAGACACTTGGGACCTCACTTGCTGCCATGTTTCCTTTCCTTGCCGAGGGTCGGTCTGCCTTCTTTTCTTTGTTCCTTGTGCCATGTGCGGTTTCTCTCACAGATCTGTACCTTCCAGCAGAAAGAACCATGCGAAGGAGATTGCCGGGTGGGCATCTCTAACTGTAAGGGACATAAATGACTGACTTGTCTAAGAAAGAACTGCCTCTAACATCCGTCATGCAGGCCTTGCAGTAGGTAGAGGGCTGGGGACCAGCTCTGACGGCTGATTAGTGGTAACTTTAGGTGTGCATCTGAACTCTTTTGGGTTCTATTCATGTCTCACATGGAGGCAAGCATTGAGTGAAATAGTTCCTCCTGTCAGTCTCCTCGAACATGCAGGCTGAAGCTTTTAGCTGTAGGACTGACGGTGATTGCATAGAGCAGTTCTTGTTTCTAACCCTGTGGACGCCCCCTCTCTGTTTTGACACCTATTTGCCTCTTGCTGTGCATGTCCTTTTCTCTCTGCAGCTCCCTGGCCTGGTATTCTGGGAGCTCATTACCTTTCTCTAGAGCCAGTCTTTGTTTCCATCTCCTTTAATGACACTGTGCCTCTGTTCTCCTAGTGTCCTAGTGGCTAGAAGTACAAATGTTCCTGGGCTCAGCTGGCTTCCTCTCCTATATCTAATCAATGGTCTCATCCTTGCTCCCTCAAGAGCTTTACCTGTCTGTCCTTTCAACTGAAACCAAGCTGTCCTAGTTCAAAAACCTGCAGAACAGCACAGTGGTGGCCTTCCAGAGATGCTTCCTGTCTATCTTCAGACTACTATTTTGTTTTAATACTGTTAGGGAGGGAATATTTTCTTTTTTTTTTTTTTTAATATTTTTATTACATATTTTCCTCAATTACATTTCCAATACTATCTCAAAAGTCCCCCATAGCGCCCCCCACTTCCCTACCCACCCATTCCCATTCTTTTGGCCCTGGCATTCCCCTATATTGGGGCATATAAAGTTTGCAAGTCCAATGGGCCTCTCTTTCCATTGATGGCCGCTAGGCCATCTTTCGATACATATGCAGCTAGAGACAAGAGCTCCAGGGTTCTGGTTAGTACATCATGTTGTTCCAACAATAGGGTTGCAGATCCCTTTAACTCCTTGGGTACTTTCTCTAGCTTCTCCATTGGGAGCCCTGTGATACATCCAATAGCTGACTGTGAACATCCACTCCTGTGTTTGCTAGGCCCCGGCATCGTCTCACAAGAGACAGCTATATTTGGGTCCTTTCAGCAAAATCTTGCTAGTGTATGCAATGGTGTCAGCGTTTAGAAGCTGATTATGGGACGGATCCCTGGATACAGCAGTCTCTAAATGGTCCATCCTTTCATCACAGCTACCAACTTTGTCTCTGTAACTCCTTCCCTGGGTGTTTTGTTCCCAATTTTAAGAAGGTGCACAGTGTCCACACTTTGGTCTTCATTCTTCTTGAGTTTCATGCGTTTATCAAATTGTATCTTATATCTTGGGTATCCTAAGTTTTGGGCTAATATCCACTTATCAATGAATACATATTGTGTGAGTTCTTTTGTGATTGTGTTACTTCACTCAAGATGATGCCCTCCAGGTCCATCCATTTGGCTAGGAATTTCATAAATTCATTCTTTTTAATAGCTGAGTAGTACTCCATTGTGTAAATGTACCATAATTTCTGTATCCATTCCTCTGTTGAGGGACATCTGGGTTCTTTCCAGCTTCTGGCTATTATAAATAGGGCTGCTATGAACATAGTGGAGCATGTGTCCTTTTTACCGGTTGGGACATCTTCTGGATATATGCCCAGAAGAGGTATTGCTGGATCCTCCGGTAGTACTATGTCCAATTTTCTGAGGAACCGCCAGACTGATTTCCAGAGTGGTTGTACAAGCTTGCAATCCCACCAACAATGGAGGAGTGTTCCTCTTTCTCCACATCCTCGCCAGCATCTGCTGTCACCTGAATTTTTGATCTTAGCCATTCTGACTGGTGTGAGGTGGAATCTCAGGGTTGTTTTGATTTGCATTTCCCTGATGATTAAGGATGTTGAACATTTTTTCAGGTGCTTCTCTGCCATTCGGTATTCCTCAGGTGAGAATTCTTTGTTCAGTTCTGAGCCCCATTTTTTAATGGGGTTATTTGACTTTCTGGAGTCCACCTTCTTGAGTTCTTTATATATATTGGATATTAGTCCCTTATCTGATTTAGGATAGGTGAAGATCCTTTCCCAATCTGTTGGTGGTTTTTTTGTCTTATTGATGGTGTCTTTAGCCTTGCAGAAGCTTTGTAGTTTCATGAGGTCCCACTTGTCAATTCTCGATCTTACAGCACAAGCCATTACTGTTCTATTCAGGAATTTTTCCCCTGTGCCCATGTCTTCAAGGCTTTTCCCCACTTTCTCCTCTATAAGTTTCAGTGTCTCTGGTTTTATGTGAAGTTCCTTGATCCACTTAGACTTGACCTTAGTACAAGGAGATAGGAATGGATCGATTCGCATTCTTCTACATGTTAACAACCAGTTGTGCCAGCACCATTTGTTGAAAATGCTGTCTTTCTTCCACTGGATGTTTTTAGCTCCCTTGTCGAAGATCAAGTGACCATAGGTGTGTGGGTTCATTTCTGGGTCTTCAATTCTATTCCATTGGTCTATTTGTCTGTCACTATACCAGTACCATGCAGTTTTTTATCACAATTGCTCTGTAGTAGAGCTTTAGGTCCGGCATGGTGATTCCACCAGAGGTTCTTTTATCCTTGAGAAGAGTTTTTGCTATCCTAGGTTTTTTGTTATTCCAGATGAATTTGCAGATTGCACTTTCTAATTCGTTGAAGAATTGATTTGGAATTTTGATGGGGATTGCATTGAATCTGTAGATTGCTTTTGGCAAGATAGCCATTTTTACAATGTTGATCCTGCCAATCCATGAGCATGGGAGATCTTTCCATCTTCTGAGATCTTCTAGAATTTCTTTCTTCAGAGACTTGAAGTTTTTATTATACAGATCTTTCACTTCCTTAGTTAGAGTCACGCCAAGATATTTTATATTATTTGTGACTATTGAGAAGGGTGTTGTTTCC
Organism: Mus caroli; assembly: GCF_978045245.1. Classification (NCBI taxonomy): domain Eukaryota; kingdom Metazoa; phylum Chordata; class Mammalia; order Rodentia; family Muridae; genus Mus; species Mus caroli. The sequence goes on from NW_028227270.1 coordinate 27,142,115, forward strand.
CTAATTTCTTTCTCAGCCTGTTTATTCTTTGTGTAGAGAAAGGCCATTGATTTGTTTGAGTTAATTTTATATCCAGCTACTTCACCGAAGCTGTTTATCAGGCTTAGGAGTTCTCTGGTGGAATTTTTAGGGTCACTTATATATACTATCATATCATCTGCAAAGAGTGATATTTTGACTTTATCTTTTCCAATTTGTATCCCTTTGATCTCCTTTTGTTGTCGAATTGCTCTGGCTAGGACTTCAAGTACAATGTTGAATAGGTATGGAGAAAGTGGACAGCCTTGTCTAGTCCCTGATTTTAGAGGGATTGCTTCAAGCTTCTCACCATTTACTTTGATGTTGGCTACTGGTTTGCTGTAGATTGCTTTTATCATGTTTAGGTATGGGCCTTGAATTCCTGATCTTTCCAAGACTTTTATCATGAATGGGTGTTGGATCTTGTCAAATGCTTTTTCCGCATCTAAGGAGATGACCATGTGGTTTTTGTCTTTGAGTTTGTTTATATACTGGATTACGTTGATGGATTTCCGTATATTGAACCATCCCTGCATCCCTGGGATGAAACCTACTTGGTCAGGATGGATGATTGTTTTGATGTGTTCTTGGATTCGGTTAGCAAGAACTTTATTGAGGATTTTTGCATCAATATTCATAAGGGATATTGGTCTGAAGTTTTCTATCTTTGTTGGGTCTTTTTGTGGTTTAGGTATCAGAGTAATTGTGGCTTCATAGAATGAGTTGGGTAGAGTACCTTCTGTTTCTATTTTGTGGAATAGTTTGTGAAGAACTGGGATTAGATCTTCTTTGAAGGTCTGATAGAACTCTACACTAAACCCATCTGGTCCTGGGCTTTTTTTAGTTGGGAGACTATTAATGACTGCTTCTATTTCTTTGGGGGATATAGGGCTGTTTAGATCATTAACCTGATCTTGATTCAACTTTGGTACCTGGTATCTGTCTAGGAACTTCTCCATTTCATCCAGGTTCTCCAGTTTTGTTGAGTATAGCCTTTGGTAGAAGGATCTGATGGTGTTTTGGATGTCTTCAGGATCTGTTGTTATGTCTCCTTTTTCATTTCTGATTTTGTTAATTAGGATGCTTTCCCTGTGCCCTCTAGTGAGTCTGGCTAAGGGTTTATCTATCTTGTTGATTTTCTCAAAGAACCAGCTCCTTGATTGGTTGATTCTTTGAATAGTTTTTCTTGTTTCCACTTGGTTGATCTCACCCCTGAGTTTGATTATTTCCTGCCGTCTACTCCTCTTGGGTGAATTTGCTTCCTTTTGTTCTAGTGCTTTTAGGTGTGTTGTCAAGCTGCTAATGTGTGCTCTCTCTAGTTTCCTTTTGGAGGCACTCAGAGCTATGAGTTTTCCTCTTAGAAATGCTTTCATTGCGTCCCATAAGTTTGGGTATGTTGTGGCTTCATTTTCATTGAACTCTAAAAAGTCCTTAATTTCTTTCTTTATTCCTTCCTTGACCAAGGTATCATTGAGAAGAGTGTTGTTCAGTTTCCACGTGAAGGTTGGCTTTCTATTATTTATTTTGTTATTGAAGATCAGCCTTAGTCCATGGTGATCTGATAGGATGCATGGGACAATGTCAATATTTTTGTATCTGTTGAGGCCTGTTTTGTGACCAATTATGTGGTCAATTTTGGAGAAGGTACCATGAGGTGCTGAGAAGAAGGTATATCCTTTTGTTTTAGGATAGAATGTTCTGAAGATATCTGCCAGATCCATTTGATTCATAATTTCTCTTAGTTTCACTGTGTCCCTGTTTAGTTTCTGTTTCCATGATCTGTCCATTGGTGAAAGTGGTGTGTTGAAGTCTCCCACTATTATTGTATGAGGTGCAATGTGTGCTTTGAGCTTTACTAAAGTTTCTTTAATGAATGTGGCTGCCTTTGTATTTGGAGCATAGATATTCAGGATTGATAGTTCCTCTTGGAGGATTTTACCTTTGATGAGTATGAAGTGTCCCTCCCTGTCTTTTTTAATGACTTTGGGTTGGAAGTCAATCTTATCAGATATTAGAATGGCTACTCCAGCTTGTTTCTTCATGCCATTTGCTTGGAAAATTGTTTTCCAGCCTTTCATTCTGAGGTAGTGTCTATCCTTTTCTCTGAGATGAGTTTCCTGTAAGCAGCAAAATGTTGGGTCTTGTTTGTGTAGCCAGTTTGTTAGTCTATGTCTTTTTATCGGGGAGTTGAGTCCATTGATATTAAGAGATATTAAGGAAAAGTAATTGTTGTTTCCTGTTATTTTTGTTGTTAAAGTTGGCATTTTGTTCTTGTGGCTGTCTTCTTTTAGGTTTGTTGAAGGATTACCTTCTTGTTGTTTCTAGGGCGTGGTTCCTGTCCTTGTATTGGTTTTTTTCTGTTATTATCCTTTGAAGGGCTGGATTCGTGGAGAGATAATGTGTGAATTTGGTTTTGTCGTGGAATACTTTGGTTTCTCCATCTATGTTAATTGAGAGTTTGGCTGGGTATAGTAGCCTGGGCTGGAATTTGTGTTCTTTTAGTGTCTGTATAACATCCGTCCAGGATCTTCTGGCTTTCATAGTCTCTGGTGAAAAATCTGGTGTAATTCTGATAGGCTTGCCTTTATATGTTACTTGGCCTTTTTCTCTTACTGCTTTTAGTATTCTATCTTTATTTAGAGCATTTGTTGCTCTGATTATTATGTGTCGGGAGGTATTTCTTTTCTGGTCCAGTCTATTTGGAGTTCTGTAGGCTTCTTGTATGTTCATGGGCATCTCTTTCTTTAGATTTGGGAAGTTTTCTTCTATAATTTTGTTGAAGATGTTTGCTGGTCCTTTGAGTTGAAAATCTTCATTCTCATCCACTCCTATTATCCGTAGGTTTGGTCTTCTCATTGTGTCCTGTATTTCTTGGATGTTTTGAGTTAGGATCTTTTTGCATTTTACATTTTCCTTGATTGTTGTGCCGATGTTCTCTATGGAATCTTCTGCACCTGAGATTCTCTCTTCCATCTCTTGTATTCTGTTGCTGATGCTCACATCTATGGTTCCAGATTTCTTTCCTAGGGTTTCTATCTCCAGTGTTGCCTCATTTTGGGTTTTCTTTATTGTGTCTACTTCCCTTTTTAGGTCTAGTATGGTTTTGTTCATTTCCATCATCTGTTTGGATGTGTTTTCCTGTTTTTCTGTAAGGACTTCTACCTGTTTGATTATGTTATCGTGTTTTTCTTTAAGGATTTGTAACTCTTTAGCAGTGTTCTCCTGCAATTCTTTAAGGGATTTTTGTGCTTCCTCTTTATTGTCTTCTGCCTGTTTAGCAGTGTTCTCCTGCATTTCTTTAAGTGTGTTATTAAAGTCCTTCTTGAAGTCCTCTATCATCATCAGGAGATATGCTTTTAAATCCGTGTCTAGCTTTTCCGGTGTGTTGGGGTGCCCTGGACTGGGCGAAGTGGGGGTGCTGGGTTCTGATGATGGTGAGTGGTCTTGGTTTCTGTTAGTAAGATTATTACGTTTACCTTTCGCCATCTGGTAATCTCTGGGGTTAGTTGTTATCGTTGTCACTGTTTAAAGATTGGAGCAGAAGCTGTGTTCCACTCACCAGCAGTCTCTAAATCCTGCGGCGGGGGTCGTGGGTAGCTGACGGTACCCCGGTGCTGGTCCAGCCGGAAGAGGCCTGTGGTCCTACTCAGGCCGTTTTTCTGCTTCCCTAACTAATGCAGTCTCTGGTCCCGCGCACAATTGGATTGGAGCAGAAGCTGTGTTCCACTCTCCAGAAGTCTTAAGATCCTGTGGTGGGTGTTGTGGGTAGCTGGTGAGTGTCAGCCGACCCTGCGCCCCAGCTGCCCCGGTGCTTTTCTGACCGGAAGAGGGTTGTGGCCCTATGTAGGCCGGATTTCTCTCTCCCCAACCAGAGCAGTCTCAGGTCCCGCGTGATTGGACTGGAGCAGAAGCTGTGTTCCACTCACCAGCAGTCCCAAAATCCTGCGGCGGGGGTCATGGGTAGCTGGTGGGTGTCAGGCAACCCTGTGCTCCCGCTACCCCAGCGCTGATCCGGCCGGATGAGGCCTGTGGCCCTACTCAGGCTGGTTTCTGCTTCCCTAACTAATGCAGTCTCAGGTCCCGCGCAATTGGATTGGAGCAGAAGCTGTGTTCCACTCACCAGCAGTCCCAAAATCCTGTGGTGGGGGTCGTGGGTAGCTGGCGGGTGTCAGGCAACCCTGCGCTCCCGCTACCCCGGCGCTGATCCAGCTGGATGAGGCCTGTGGCCCTACTCAGGCCGGTTTCTGCTTCCCTAACTAATGCAGTCTCAGGTCCCGCGCAATTGGATTGGAGCAGAAGCTGTGCTCCACTCACCCGAAGTCTTAAGATCCTGTGGCGGGTGTTGTGGGTAGCTGGCGAGTGTCAGCCGACCCTGCGCCCCAGCTGCCCCGGTGCTTTTCTGACCGGAAGAGGGTTGTGGCCCTATGTAGGCCGGATTTCTCTCTCCCCAACCAGAGCAGTCTCAGGTCCCGCGTGATTGGACTGGAGCAGGAGCTGTGTTCCACTCACCAGCAGTCCCAAAATCCTGCGGCGGGGGTCGTGGGTAGCTGGCGGGTGTCAGGCAACCCTGCGCTCCCACTACCCCGGCGCTGATCCGGCCGGATGAGGCCTGTGGCCCTACTCCGAATATTTTCTTAGAGATCAGATGAACTTATCTGCTTTCCTTAGAAGTGATCATATATTCTATACTTAGCAGTTTGGCACGTGGGGGCAGCTGACTAGATCTTAGCCTGTCTCACTTTTTGGCTTACAGAAACACCGAGGAGGAAGGTCCAGTGTGCTCTAGGTTACCCATGAAGACTCGCCCCAGTCCTAGTCTAGTGTGCTGTTTGCTTTAGCCAAAGGCATCTAGCTCCCTACAAACCAAACCTCGCTGAGATCTCCCAACCTGGCCTTCCACTGTTGTGAGGGAGTCGGGATTGTGCAGTCACAATGCCGGGGCTTCCTAGGTTATCCTCACTTCTGTGGCTCAAGACAGCATCTACACAGGTTTTCTATTACAAACTCAGTGGCATGAAGCAACAATAAGCTTACTCTACAGTTTCTGTGGGTCAGAAGTCTGGGCTCAGTAGAACTAACTCCGTTAGTCAGTCTAAAGCTGTGTTGAAGGTATTGTCCATGTTGAGTCTTTTTAAAGATTTATTTTTAATGATATGTCTGTGTTTGGGTGTGTGCATATGAGTGCAGGTGCCTACAGATGCCAGAGGAGGGCATCAGGCCCTTTTGAGCTGGAGTTAAAGGCTGTTGTGAGCTGCCATGTGGGCACTGGGAACCAACTTTGGATCCTCTTGAGGGGCAGCATTCTTAACTGCCTCGCCATCTCCACAGCCTCCTGGGCTTGTTCTTGTCTGGGGTCTGATGGGGGAAGCATCTCTTCTAGGCTCCTTGAGGTTCTTGACCAAGATCATACTCTGTATATGACAGAGTCTTAGCAGTTTTCAGGCAGTTAGTTGCTGCCTAATGTTGGGGCACAGATCTCCCCTGCAGTTCCCAGGGGACACATGAGTCTCCCATCATGATCCATTCTGTCTATCCCATGGGTCATCTTAGTCCAGTCTGCTAAAGTAGATTCTTAAAAGGATGTAGTAGAATCAGGAGGGTGGCTGTTTGCCACCATTACTGTACTTCAGTATTTTGTTGGTTTGAAGAGTGTTAAAAGCCCTGAAATGCTTTCAGGAGGAGGATTCTATTTCAAAGATGTGAACACCATGGGGAGAATCAGGAGGGTTCACTTTAGAGCCAAGTGCCACACTGGGAATTAGATAATATGTTAGGACTACGGCTGTGTCCCTCCTGTCTGTTCACCTCAGTTCTAAAAAGGGTCAAAGTGGAGGAGCCTCTAGGAGACCTCCCCCTGCCTGTCTGCCTTTAACATCACCTGTCTGAGTCTGCCAAGATCATTGTCATCCTGTTGGTGTCCTGTAAACAGGACTCCAGGGCTGGTTCTCCTCTGCTGCTGTTTAATCCTCACAGTGTCTGTGTAGCCTTCAGCCTGCCTCCCTTGTATGTGTAGCTCTTTGAACTCTGTTCAGTCCTGCAGGAGTCAGTCCATCTTCAAGCCCTTCATTCTCTTTTGAGTGCCTCCTCTTCTTTGTGCTGTGGAAACGCCATACTGTGAGGGTAATGTGCTATACTCTGTGCAGGTTTGGCCAAATGCCTTATGCTGGATCATTTATAGACAGCAGACATTGATGGCTCACAATTCTGGGGGCTGGAGATTTCAAGGTGCATATGTAGGCAGATTCAGTAGCTGATGAGGGTCTCTTTCCTGGGGCCTGTGTGCCATTTCTTGCTACGCTCTCATGTGGTGGAGGAGATCAGCTCCCCCCACACCCCCTGCACCCCCCACCTTCTTTTTTAGGGCACTGATTGGATTTATAGGTGTTTCTCCCTAACAACCACCCCACCTGAGTGTCATCTGCTGAAACTATTGATTGAGGAGTAGCTTTCAACATAGAACTTCCGGGCGGGGTGACAAGTCATCCGGGCCATAGAATTCTGCTTTTTTTCTGCAGCCTTTTCAAAAAAGTCGTTGATTTTTCTCTCATATCTTTAAACCAGGCATGAAGGAGAGTGTGATTCCCATGATTCAGAAAATCCCCCACATTTGTATCTCATTAGATTTTTTTTTCCACGAGAAGAGGTTTATTGGTGGGGAGGGGGAAGAGAAGGAGGAAAGAGGGGCGAAGAAGAAGGACTCATTAGATTTTAATTAGGAGCCAGCAGCCACTGTCACAGACATATAACGACCTCCACAACTTGTTTTTAATGTTTTTGTATCTTGACTTCCCAGAACTATCATTGTTTCTAACCCATTCCTGTTTTGCTGTTTCTGATCATTTTTCCAAACTCTCATGTCTCATTTCCTTGACCCTTTACGTTGACTTCTGCAGCTCTTTCCGTTGTCCTACCCCAGACTTCTTTATTATAGTTACCGTCTGTTTCATAACTATGTAGCTTTAAAGTTTTATGCGTCCATTTATTTGGTATGAGGAACCGAATGTAAGGCTTGAGCAGGTTGGGTATGTACTCTACCATCGATCTGTATCCAGCGCCATAAAATTGGGTTCCTCTCCTCTCCCCCGAGACAGGGTCTCACCTTTACCCCTCCTCAGGTCCTAATGAGGAACCAAAGCCAATGACAAACCTCCTGCTCTAGTCTCCCCAGTCTGTATGCCACCCCCGCCCCCGACTTCTCTGCCACATGCAGCTAGAGTAAAACTGCCTTCAGATGGTGAGGGGAATGGCCGGGATACCAGATAGGACCTAATGTCCAGTCCCACCCCTTCCATAAGAGAATGTCCGCAATCCACAGGACTGGTGTGATGGACTCCTATGCAGCTAGAGGCAGTGTCTTTGGGAAGATAGCTCCTTACAACCGTGTATTTATACAGACCAGGCAGCCCTGGAGCAGGGCTATGGACTCTTCTGCAGGAGATCAATTTAACCCAACGGCTCCCTTCGCTTTAGGATTTCTACCTCTGTGGCTGAAGTCCATGTGTCTGTGACTACTGCCGCATGTCTTTCAGTCACTCCTCTTGTTGGCACATCTTCCAAGGCCTCTGGGACCTCCAGTATGACAGTCTTACTGTTAGCTCTCTGGTTTCCTTTAACGAGAGGAGGGAACATGAAGTAAAGTCTGAATTGTCTTGGGGCTGCATTCTAGGCAGTGATTAGAAACTGTCCCCATTTCCTCTACTTTGTTAGAACCCTCAGCTCAAGGTCCCCTTTTGTTGCTTTTCGGTCTATTTTCTTTTTTTTTTCTTTTTTTTTTTTTTTTGGTTTTTTTTCAAGACAGGGTTTCTCTGTGTAGCCCTGGCTGTCCAGGAACTCACCCTGTAGACCAGGCTGGCCTCGAACTCAGAAATCCGCCTGCCTCTGCCTCCCAAGTGCTGGGATTAAAGGCGTGCGCCACCACGCCCGGCTTCAGTCTATTTTCTTTTTTTTTTTTTTTAATATTTATTTATTTATTATATGTAAGTACACTGTAGCTGTCTTCAGACGCACCAGAAGAGGGCATCAGATCTCATTACGGGTGGTTGTGAGCCACCATGTGGTTGCTGGGATTTGAACTTCGGACAGATCCGTAATTATGGTTTTTCAACAGGAATTCAGGTTCGGGATAGGATCATCATAGACTTAGTCTATTTTCAACTAGTAAGAAAAAGGAGTTGACTGGGCAGGTGGTGGCATAAGCCTTTAATCCCAGCACAGGCAGAAAGGCAGGTTGATCTCTGAGTTTGAGGCCAGCCTGATCTACAAATTAAGTCTAGTACAGCCAGAGCTACACAGAGAAACCCTGTCCAACAAAACAAAACAAAACAAAACAGGAGTTAATCATTGCTTCCATTTCTCCTGAGCTGTATTTTTTTTTAAAGATTTTATTTGTGTGTGTGTGTGTGTGTGTGTCTGTGTGTCTGTGTGTCTGTGTATCTTGGGTGCCTATGAAGGCCAGGTCCGTGGAGCTATGAGTGATGGAAACTGAACTGTTCTCCTCTGTCCTGCTGAGCTTCTCGTGGACCTGCTTCACTACTACTTCTTCTTCTTTTTTTTTTTTTTAAGAGGCTTTGTTTTTGTAGAACAGTGTTCTCTTCCCAGAGGAAGGTGCAGATTTCCACTGCTCCTGCCCCTCACCTCCAGCTCCCAGTCTACTGAATCACTTTACCTCTAGATTGGCACAATTTGTTACAGTTAATGAGCCTGTACGGACACACAGTAACTCAGCCTGGGTATGTTCCTGCTGTGGGTTGAGTAAGTGTGGGCTGACCTGGACCCATCAGTGTCATTGACAGCTTAAGGAGACCCCCAGCCTTGCCCTCCTGGTTACAGTCTCAGCAGCAGCCACTGGTGTTTGGGTTCTCTGCTTTTGTTCGTTTGCATTTCTGTAGCTTCACCTTTCCCACCAGTCATCTTACCATTGCACTGTGCAAGATGCAGCCTTTCAGACTGGCTGTTTTACCTGCTGTATGTGTGTGCACCTTGGAGTATGTGTGTCTTTTCACAGCTTGATGGTTCGTTTCTCTTTAGTACTGCATAGTATTCTACCTTGGATCTACTCTGTTTATGGATCCTTTCACCTACTGAAGGAAGTGTGCTTGCTTCCAGTGCTCTACTGCAATGAATAAAGATGCTAAAATATATATCTGTAGGTTTACTGTGAGCATAAGTTTTCAGCTCATTTGGGTAAGTATCAGGGGTTGTGATTGCTAGATCACACGGTAACTGTACATTTAATTTTAATTTTTAATGTGTATATTTAAGTATTATAGTATGATTTAGTGAAATATATATAGATGGTGAGTTTACATTACTATCTTACTATCAGTTCATACAAATGCTATGTTTTGGTAGCAGCTCCACACTGAGAGCTCAGCGAGCATACTGTGCAGTTTGACTATATCACCTGTGGTCTTCGTGCTGCGTGTTGCAGCAGGAGACTTGCCTGCCTTAGGAATTTGTATTCTCTGGCCTTCATCTGCCCCGTTCCTGCCCCACTTTCTCCTCATCTTCTGTAATCACCATTTTGTCCTCTCTGTGAGCCTTCTTTTTAGCTTTCACATATAAATGAGTTCATGCAATGGTTTTCTTCCTGTGTCTGGTGTATTTCACTTATCGAGAAGGTACAGCTTCATGGGAACTATTTAAGTTATTTGCTGCGGTGGTGGCAGAGGTGAGGTGAGTGGCTTTGCTCCACCCCAAGGTCCATCATGATACACTGCCTTGCCACAGGCCCAAAACAAGAGTCAACCATTTACTGATGAATCCTCTGAAACTCTGAAAAGCTTATCCTGTATACAGATCATTCAGGTACTTGTTACAATCCACTCCCTCTCATGTCCAGTGGTTTTCTTATACCTCTAGTACTAAGCTAAGCAGAAACAGCAGGAGTTAGGCCTCCTTGGCTGGCACTGGGTTTTGATGGAGAGGCTGTTAGCTTTTCCTGGGGGATGCTGTGAAGGCTTTGCAGGTAGTCCTGTGTGTGGTGAGGGAATTCCCTTCAGGATAAACTATGGGGAGTTTTTGCCATGAAGTATGTTAGATTTTTATCAACATTTTTTTCTATGTCAGCTGAGATGATCATGTGCTTTTTAGTTTCTAGTCTGTTGATGCAGTGTGTCATGTTGACTGTTTATGTAGTGAAGCAGCCTTCCTGGGTTAGGGACAATACACATGGTGGCCCTGTGTGATTTCTAAAGGTGTTGTTGAACTTTGTCTGCTGGTGCCCTGTGAGGGTTTTGCATAAATTCTCCTTAGAGGAGTTGGCCTGTAGTTTTGTTTTCTTTAGATTTAAAAAAAAAAAAAAGATTTGTGTGTGTGTGTGTTTTGTGTATATTGGGTTGTGTTGCCCTGTGTTTTGTGTGATTTTTGTGTTGTGTGTTGTGTTTCAGGTATTGTGTGTATTGTATGTGTTCATGTGTGTGTTGTGTTGTATGTTTGTATTTTGTGTTCTTGTGTGTGTCCTGTTGTATATTTTGAGTTCTTGTGTGTGTTGTATGTTGTACTGGGCATGTTGGGTATTATATTGTGTTTTGCAAGTTGTGTGTGTGTATGTTGTGTTGTGTGAGTGTGTGTTGTGTGTTATATGTTATATTTTGTGTGTGTGTGTGGTGTGTATGTGCATATTTTTACAGGTGAGTGCAGTGCCTTTGGAAGAGAAGAAAAGAAGAGAAGGCATCTGTCCCCCTGGAGCTGGTGTTTTGGGTGGTTATCAGCGCTCAGCATGTGGTGGGAACCAAGTTAAGGTTCTTTTACCAAAGCATTTTCTTCCTTGGTGATTGATGTGGAAGGGCCCAGCCCACGGTAGCTGGTGCTGTCCCTGGGCTGGTGGCCCTGGGCTGCTTAAGTAAGCAGCACCCTGTGTCTTCTGCCAATCCCTGGCCTGACTTCCTGGGTGATGGACTACACACTGGATGTCGAGTAGACCCTTTCCTCCCCAGGTTGCTCCTGTTATGTGTTTTATCACAGCAGCAGGATGGCTTAGACTGGGCTCCTGTCCACCAAGCGTCTCTCCTGTTCCTGGCTTTCTTTTCTTAAAGCGTCATAGATGTTAAAGCTAAGTAATTAATTAACTTCATAAAGTATGTATGTTAATAGTCCCTTTAGTTCAATTTTGGGAAAAATTCAAGAAATACTGACAGTGGCACAGTCTGGTAGAAAAGGGTCAGGAGTTTAAGGCCAGCTTGGGATATATAGAGAGATTATGTCTCAACAAAAGAAACACAGAGGTCGGGCGTGGTGGCACACACCTTTAATCCCAGCACTTGTGAGGCAGAGGCAGGTGGATTTCTGAGTTCGAGGCCAGCCTGGTCTACAAAGTGAGTTCCAGGACAGCCAGGGCTATACAGAGAAACCCTGTCTTGAAAAACAAAAAACAAAAAACAACAACAAAAAAAAAAAAAAAGAAAGAAAGAAAGACACACAGAGGAGAAAAATGGCTTTAACTTTGCGAGTGCTCGGTGGAACTCGGTTATGGAATTCTTTGGCCCTGTGCTGCTCCTTGCAGCCTGGGTCTTATTTCTCCACTGTCATTGTGCAGTCAGGCGCTCTGTTTCTCGCTGACTCAGTCTTAGCCATTCTGTTGCTCTAGAAGGAGTCCACCCCTCCCCTTCCCTAGCCAATGCCATTGGAACAGATTTGCTTATAAGAAGCCCTATGATTCTCCGAATTTTCTGGCATTTTGTGGTAGTAGCAATTTTATTTTCATTTTTTAAGTTTTGAGTAGTTTGTTGTCCACTTAAGTAAGGAAGAACAACCCTGTTTATTTTCTTAGCTTGATTGATTATATCTGTAGTTTTTCTATTATATTTAGGTTGCTGTTTTGGTTTTCCTTATTTCCTTCCTCCTGCTGATTTTGAGCTTGGTTGTAACTGTGCAGTGTCCTGACCAACCTTGGGCTGCTCTGTAGTCCATCTTTCGTGTGGCCATCCTCCCTTCCTGGTGTCCTGGCAGCTCTTAAAGATGCTGGCTGCTCCCTGAACAGTGAATCAGTGAGCCTGTGTGTATGTGTGTGTGTGTGTATGTGTGTGTGTGTTGTTCATGTGGATAGTAGTGTGTGTGTACACACATGTACACTCATGTGTGTGTGTGTGTGTGTATAGATTATGCTGACATATTTCTAGTGTGTCTGTGCAGAGGAACTTGGATGGTAGAAAGAGTTCTTGTCACAGGGAGTTGTTTCTGCTCAGCTGCCTGGGCAAGCCACCCCTTGCCTCTGTGGTACCCAGTGTGGATGCCAGTCACCCTGAGAACACTGTGCCCGTGTGGTCCTCTTACCTGCTGCTGCCTGGAGGGTTTGGTTTTTCTCACTATGGTTTAATGGCTTTGAGGCTCCTTTTCAGTGGGCTAGCACCACAGCATTTTACAGCTCAGCTACCTGGGCACTGCCCTTCTTGTCTTCACCTTCACACCTTCTTGTCTTGGCTGCAGAGAGCGTCCTCTTTCTCTTCAGTTCACAGTTCAGAAGCTTAGGGATCTCTACTGTGTTTCAGCTACAGTAGGGTTTGCTCTTCTTGGGATTTCCAGAGAGTTAATCCTTTAAACTGACTGCCATTGACTCCTCCCCCTCATCTCCTACTTCCCCCCACTCCTCCCCCCTCCCTGTCCCCCCTCCCCCTCCCCCTGCTATAGAAGTTGACTCTTTTGTGTTTCCATCTTACAGGAAGGTAGTAGTAGATGATGTTATTAGGTTTTTGATCCACTTTGAAAAACCTGTTTCACTTGGTGTATTTAAGCCGTTGACATTCAAAGAAATGATGGAGATGGATTTATGTCTCCCATATTTATACTGTTTTCTGTCTGTTCCCGTATGTTTGTGAGCCTGATTTTTGGGTTCTTATTCAGTTTCTTGTGTACACCTGTTTTCTCTTTAACACATCAGTTATGTTTCTTGTTTTTACTTTTTAGAGTTGCAAATCCACATAAATCTAAGTGCACACCGATCAGTCCTCGACCTCTGCATCTGTGAATTCCCTGTGGGCCCCCTGAGCCTTGCATCCCTTCTGTCCTTCATCTCACTCATTTGTGTGTGCATATAAGCACAGGCATGCCTGAGGTGTGTGCGTATGGCGCCCTAGTGAGAGATGCTGCCGGTGGCAGTTCAGACCAGCCGTATTCTGCTGCCCAGTTGATGATGGGAAAAATATGTTTTTGTTGTCCCCTACGTCCTCTCCTCAGATCTTCTTCCTTTTTCATAGATTGTGACCCACATTCTTTCCCTTCTTTTTGGAGGCAAATATAAGAGCATCTTGGTCTGTGTGAGAAGTCCTTATATTCTTCACCTTCAAGAAATAGTTTCAAGGATACAGATATCCAAGCTTGTGGCTTTCTCTTGTGTTTATTATTTTTGACTTCACTTTCTTTGGTCTCTGAGAAGTCAGATATACTTTTTTTTCTATGTTTTTGTACTCTGTGAATGCCAGTTCTTGCAGGTGCCCAATAGAAGGCATCAGATCTTCTGGAACTGGAACTAGAGACAGCTGTGAGTCACTATAAGTGCTTCCCTCACCCCGACCCCCCCACCCCACCCCAGGGTTTCTCTGTCCTGGCTGTCCTGGAACTTGCTCTGTAGATCAGGCTGGCCTGGAACTCAGGAGGCAGAGGCGGGCAGATCTCTGAGTTTCTGCCTCCTGAGTGCTGAGAGTAAAGGGGTGCACCACCATTGCTGGCTACCAGCTCAGCAGGTGTTCCCATTTTTTTTGTGTGTTTTTTTTTTGTTTGTTTTTGTTTTGTTTTGTTTTGGTTTTGGTTTTGTTTTTTCGAAACAGGGTTTCTCTGTGTAGCTCTGGCTGTCCTGGAACTCACTCTGTAGACCAGGCTGGCCTCGAACTTAGAAATCTGCCTGCCTCTGCCTCCCAAGTGCTGGGATTAAAGGCGTGCACCACCACTGCCCAGTTCAACAGGTGTTCCTAACATGTGTTAGGACATGTGTTCATGGAGACTTTGTGCAGAATTTGTGCTCTAGTAAACTGACCTCTGTTCTATTTGGGGGCAGTATTTTGCTTCCTAAGGTTTGGGGGTGTTACTGAATTTTCAGTAAGTTTATTCTTTAACCTCTTGTAGAGATACATTCCACACGCCTTATCCTTAGAACTGGAAACTCAAGTCCCATTTACTGTTGCTGCTGCTTGTTCTTCTTCCTTCTTCCTCCTCCTCCTTTCCACTTTTCTTTTTTTAACAGAATGGAACCAGGAACCTTTAGAATAGCCTGTTACCTGTCCCTCTTCTCTTGTTCTGTGTGTCTTGTATCGAGTACAGCACACTGGCCCCACTCACATCAGCTGTGTCTTCTGCTTGGGATGGTCTTCCCTCATGAAACTACCTGTACTCAGCCTGCACCTGTGACCCCTTCAATCCATGGTTCTGCTGTTCTAAGATGCTCTGTGTTGTGATGTGTGGTGTCTTCCCTAACTAAGTCACAAGCTCCATTATGTATCTGTGGCCAATGGAGTAACCAGTGACTGGTAAATATGTGGGTGAAGGTACATGATCTCGTATGTTGGTCTGTGCACACCTACTGTTTGCACCCCTACTGTGTGCAGCTCCTGGCCTGCACACCTCTTCTCTGCTACTATGCAGCTCCTCTAAAGGCTTGTACTAGTCTTTAATAGCCTTGTTTTAGTATGGTTATCGATTGAAATAATTCTATTTGTCCTGGTTCTTAGCTAGCATTTATGTCTCTTTGTCCTTAGCACCGAGGGACTCCAGGTAAGCAGAGCTACAGCCAGCTGTTGCCTGTGAAGAGTCAAATCTAAAACGTTCCAGATTCCTTGGGGGCACGCCATAGTGGCACGCCATAGGGGCACGCCATAGTGGCCATAGAAGCTGCTCCGGGAAGTTCTCCTCGTTTGCTTGTGTAAGGATTACCCGAGGAGGCTGTTCAACACGTTACCCAGTTAAATGTACCTTCCCTCTTTTTCAACCTCTGGGTTGTCTCTGGTTAGGCCTAGAGTACATTTACTAAGTATCTGAGGTTTCTGAAGCCAGACCATATGACGAATGCACAGGAGAACATTCCACAGACCCTGAGCACAAGAGAACATGGGACGCTTTGGGGTGAGATGTTTAAAGTACAGAGGTACACAGGGAAGGAGAGCAGGCAGCCTTGATAGTGCAGGCTGATTATTCGTGCCAGTGGATTTCATTATGCCATGCACATAATATATGGACAGGAGGCACTTCGCATGTGTGTCTTACCAGTGGCTGTATCACTATGTGTGTCAACAGCCGGGAGTGACTGAGGCTCATGAGCCCAGGCTTGGGTGCAGGCATTTGTGGAGTCCACAGAATCCACAGCTGAGTACGACTGATACTGGCTTTTCTCTCCCAGCATAGCTCCCACCAGCACTGGGAGCTCCTAGGAGGCAGGCAGCTTCCAGCCCAGTCACAGCTTGATTTGTTATATCCTGTGACCAAGGTTTGTGGCATCGTCCACAAGAGGGTCTTATCACCAAGAAGGATGTAAATTTTTATGTGATATAGACAGTCCCTAGATGTCTCATGCCTAGAAGGAAGGGAATTTAAATGTTCTTTGTGTGTGTGTGTGTGATTATCATTTTTTAATTGGGTATTTATTTCATTTACATTTCCAATGCTATCCCAAAAGTCCCCCCCACGCTCCCCCACCCACCCACTCCCACTTCTTGGCCCTGGCGTTCCCCTGTACTGAGGCATATAAAGTTTGCACGATCAATGGGCCTCTCTTTCCACTGATGGCCGACTAGGCCATCTTCTGATTCATATGCAGCTAGAGACACGAGCTCGGGGTGGGGTGGGGTACTGGTTAGTTCATATTGTTGTTCCACCTATAGGGTTGCAGATCCCTTTAGCTCCTTGGGTATTTTCTCTAGCTCCTCCATTGGGGGCCCTGTGATCCATCCAATAGCTGACTGTGAGCATCCACTTCTGTGTTTGCTAGGCTCCGGCATAGTCTCACAAGAGACAGCTATATCTGGGTCCTTTCAGCAAAATCTTGCTAATGTATGCAATGGTGTCAGCGTTTGGAAGCTGATTATGGGATGGATCCCCGGATATGGCAGTCTCTAGATGGTCCATCCTTTCATCACAGCTCCAAACTTTGTCTCTGTAACTCCTTCCATGGGTGTTTTGTTCCCAATTCTAAGAAGGGGCAAAGTGTCCACACTTTGGTCTTCGTTCTTCTTGAGTTTCATGCGTTTAGCAAATTGTATCTTATATCTTGAGTATTCTAAGTTTCTGGGCTAATATCCACTTATCAGTGAGTACATATTGTGCGAGTTCTTTTGTGATTGGGTTACCTCACTCAGGATGATGCCCTCCAGGTCCATCCATTTGCCTAGGTGTTCTCTGTATCTTCACTAGCACATTTTATTGATCTTAGCTGTTCTAATCTGGTATAAGATGAAATCTCAAAGTAGTTTTCAGGGATTTTTTTTCCTCCCTCCTCCTGTGTTGAGGAATCAGGACAGTACATGTAAGGATCCCTCCCCATCATTCCTGGATGGTGTTTTCTTCTCCATGTTCCCTGAGGGTATTGTTTTCAGTGAGTCCTGGTTCTCTGCAAGGTTACTGCCTTGTTTTGTGTCCTTTAAACCCCAGTGACCTGGAGAATGGCAGCCATCAGAGCGCCTCTTTCTCGGACTTCTTCTGCCCTTCTGCCCGTCCAGAATTTCTTAGCTTAACTATGTACTTGGCATATTATTTAAATGGATATGAACTATCACTTTTAGATACTGTATACTATGGTTCTCTACAAATATAGGTCTGCCATATGGCTGAAATATCAATCTCGGTCTGGGGAGGGGAGTCAGCGGTTAAGAGCACTTGCTGTTGAATCACGAGGACCAGGGTGGATCCTGGCACCTCTGTGGTAGCCACGGTGATGGTAACTGCACTTTGGGAGCTCTGCACCATCTCTGGCCTGCATGGGCGGGCACTCACACACTCGTGTATAGACACTCACACACTCGTGTATAGACACTCACACACTCGTGTATAGACACTCACACACTCGTGTATAGACACTCACACACTCGTGTATAGACACTCACACACTCGTGTATAGACACTCACACACTCGTGTATAGACACTAACACACTTGTGTATAGACACTCACACACACACACAAGAGTGCTTTATGGTTTAGGGCTCTTATAGTGGAGGTGAAGATGCTGGGGAGTTAGGAACCTTTGTCATAGGGATCGGGCGAAAAGTCTTTCTGCAGTTGCGCCTGGCTGTGGTCACCCCAGTCCTTTAGTTGAAGAAGCACTGGGACCTAAAGCTGGGTAGATTTAGTTAACATCTGCAAATGGAAAGAAGCTGTGAATGGAGGGATGCCGGAGAGGTCTGCACGTCCCTAGTGTTTGTGAGCAGTACCGTCTTGCAGCCTTCCATCTTGCCCGTTACAGACTCACTCCATTCAGCACTGCTTGGTGTTTAAGGCAGCAGAGGCTGATAGCCTTAGCTGATTGAGTTCCGGGTGACTGTATGTTCTCCTGAAGTGTCTGCCAGTCCTCGCTTGCTGTCAAGCTCACGTTCAGAGCTTGCTCATATGTCTTGTTATGTATTTAGCTCAGGTGAGCCTCAGGCTTGTGGGTCTCTTGAGCCCTGGGATTTCATATACTGAGAATGTGTCACTCTGTAGGACACTCTAGCGCCAACTTCACTCTGTAGATTGGGCCAGCCTTCAGTCTGCAGTAGTTTTTCCTCTCCAGAGCTGGGAATCCAGGCATGTGCCATGACACTTGGTCCCAGCTTGGTTCTACTTTTAAAGTAATATGGCAGAATAAGGCAGTGCAATGCCTTTAGCGCCAGGACCTGGGAGGCAGTGTGGGCAGTGCGCTTCAGCCAGGAGAGCCTGTCTGAAAAACACAAAACCATACTGTAGGATGTGTCTTTTGGGGGAGGCAAACAACACGGGAATATATATGTAGAATCCCTTTGATGCTAGTTTGCTGTATAGAATATATATGTAGAATCCCTTTGATGGTAGTTTGCTGTATAGATCTGTACTCATTTTGAAAATTCGCCCCCTATTTCATTTAGCATTTTTAAGTTTCTTGGACAGTGTTAACTCATTCTCTTTGATGTCTGCACTATGTATGTCATGGTTTGCTCATCCTCAGAGATAGACTTACAACCGTCTGCCTGTCCTTTAGTGCTGCAGCCTCCTTTAGAGACGGTTGGTGCTCACTGGCAGGGTGGACCTGGTAGTGATGTTGTGCCGCAGGCTTCTAATCAAACCTTTTCAGGCTGTCAACATGTGTTGAAGAGGGAAGAGTTGACTGTAAACTGGAGTATCTTCCCGTGTCTGTCTGTTTGTCTGTCTGTCTATCTGTCTCTCTCTCTCTTCCTTCCTTTCATCTCATTATGTTCTCAGGCTGCTCCTGGGCTTTTGGCCTCCTGCCTTAGCCTCCCAGGTACAAGCAGATGGCCCCATACCCGCTCCGCTCTGCTGTGTAAAACCTTTGTCTGATGTCCCTCTGTAGAGAAGGGACGTGCAGTTTTTTACATGGTGTACTGCTCAGCGTTGTAAAACCAAGATGCGTGTTAGAAAGCAGTGACACAGAAAGAAGCACTTTACAGAGCAGCTGAGAGGACGTGGGGATGGGCAGGGCTTGGGGTTTGCTTTCTAGTGCCATGATAGTTGTAAAGTAAGTTAAGGCTGGGTCTTTGTGTTGTATAATTGTCTCTAACCTTTATAGCCTCCACCAGGCAGTGTGAAAATGCCTAATGTACCCAACACCCAGCCGGCAATAATGAAGCCAACAGAGGAACATCCAGCTTACACACAGATCACAAAGGTTAGTGCCTGTCAACTGGGTAGACTGGTAGCGGAAGTTCATATGTGATCTCACTGTGCAGTTTATACGGTGAACTTTGTCTTGCCTTTGGTGCCAATGGATAATGCCCTACAGTAACGACACTGGAATAGTAAGTATGCTGGGTGAGAACTCAGTGCCTACCTGGTGGGCAGCTTGAGGACTAGGGGCTGGCAGCTGTGCAGGAGAAACAGGCGAATGGACTCCTGGCATCCTGACATGCAGTTGGGAATGCCTGGCACCCTGTGACAGTTGGAGCACAGCATGGCTGATGCACACCCTGTCACCTCAGCATCCTAGAACATTGCAGGTATCTTAAACTCTTCTCGAATTTGTCCTTCATTCCATCCATTCCTCCTCAACTGTTCCTGCCTGCGCTCCCACTCTCATTTAGGCACAGCGTTACTAGACCCTGTCTACTCTATCCTAAAGGGCTCATTTTCCAATGGCATGTGGCTGTGTGCACTGAGAGCAGGTGCCCTCAGAGGCTGCAGTTACAGGTGGCCGCCTGATGTGGGTGCTGGGAACTTGTCTGCAAGAACAGCACACATACTCTAAATTGCTGAGCTGGCCGTCTGCTCCCAGACTCTGGTTCTGAACGAGAGCTGTCATTTTGGTTTGTTTTTCCCGTCCTGTGGCCTCAGCATTGCCCCCGAAGGCTAGCATAACTAAAAGAGCAATATGAATCAAATATCTCACTAATATTTTCCAAAGCTATAGTTTTCAGTGAATCCCTGTTTTGAAAGTTCATTTACTGTTTCTCTCCTGGTATAAAGGTAGGCACGCAGATATTGGAATATTTCGATGGTCAGCTAACCTGTGTGTGTTGGCCATTTTGTTTAGGAACATGCCTTGGCTCAAGCTGAACTGCTCAAGCGCCAAGAAGAGCTGGAGAGAAAAGCTGCAGAGTTGGATCGTCGTGAGCGCGAGATGCAGAACCTGAGCCAGCATGGTAGTATCCGGAGAGTGGGATGGGTGTCTGTCCTCGCTCTGCGTCACTGGCGTGTGACAGAGCGCTGCCCTGGTTTCTGACTCTAGCAAAGAGGTCAGACACAGCAGATTGCTTACTTGATACCTGCAGCTCTCTGATCTTGCCTGATAGCTACAGTCTTTTGATAGATTAGAAGAGCCCTGGCGCTCTCTCCGAGAAAGTGAGACAGATCCGATAAGTGTGCTTCATCCCAAGCCAGAGAGCCTTTGATTCTCCACTTGGCTCTCTTGAATCTTTTCTTTCTTTCTTTAAAGAAGAGCTGGGACTTAAAAGAAAGATCTTAGTGTAGGCTTAAGCATGAGGGGGAAGAGAAAGAGGCCTCAGAAGAAAGGAAGGTACAGCTGAAAGCATGGGTGTGGGCTTCTCAGTAGCTCCCTTGAATCACTGAGTGTGCCGAGTGTGCCCCACCTTGGACTCTTGCATGTTCACGTTTATTGGTTGTATCCTCACAGGTACCCCATACTTGTCAGAAAATGCTAAGAAAGTGTTAGTGTGATTAATTACTTGCTGTGCAATCTGTTTAGGCTCTGAGTGCTAAAGATAACTCTAAAAGAATCTGTGAGGGAGAGTTAGCAGCCTCAGCAGAGGGATAAGCAGGGTTAGGGAAGGCAGGCGTTGTTAGGGTGGCTGGAATAGGGGTAACCCCAAACAAGGGCAGCAATAGTAACACCCAGTTCCTCCCTTCTCCTAGAGTGCCGGGACAAGTTTACCTGGTCATTTTCTTGCTTCCACTGTCACAGATGCCTCTATAGGAGATACAGTGATAACATGTCTTACTTTCTTTATGCTCACTGACACTAATTATTTCTCTGAGTATGAAAGATGTTTTAGTAAAGATAGTAACAAAGAGACAGTTAATAGTTACAGTTTGCAGTATGTTGGCACCCTGTAGTACTTCCCCCCCCCCCCCCCCCCCCCGTAATCCATGTTAAAATTTCAGCACCACCCTTGAGAAGTTACTTTGTGAGGAAATGAAGTTTCCAGTTTGTAAGACCACCCAGCCAGCAAGTGGCTTGACAACTTCTGGTTTCAGAGTCTCCAGTCTTCATTGCTATTCTTGGATACTTCTTACATGATGTATCATGTATATTCCCTGAGGACCAATCCAGGGATTCATGCTAGACGAGTGTTCTACCACGAGCTGTATTCCTGGTCCCCTCCCCCCCCCCAAATTTTAATACTATAACTAGTGTCACTGAGGACATATGCTAAGGAGAATAAGCAACAGGTCATACTTTTCTTTTTGAAAAATGTTCAGATAGGTAAAAATATATATAATTGAATTTGAAAAGCGATATAGTATAGTTAGTAATAGAAAATGACTTTTACCAGCACTCAGGAGCAGAGGCACGCAGATCTCTGTGAGTTCGAGGCCAGCCTGGTCTACACAGTGAGTTCTGGGACAGCCAGGGCTACACAGAGAAACCCTGTCTCGAAAAAAAACAAGCAAGCAAACACAAAGAGGGAGATATAGAGGAGGAGGAAGAGGAAGGAGAAAATAGACAATGACTTTCAGTTGTTCTTTTGCTTACATTTTGTCTGAATTTGTGCCTTACAGTTGCCTTTTGCTCCTGCCTCCATTTCCCAGGTCTTCTGCCAGTCTCTGTTTATTCAGACACAGCCCCCCCTCACACCTCACTGGGGTCTCTCCAGCCCTTAGGCTGCTGGAATCCCCCATGCCTTCACACAACAGACTGTCTTATGTTTTCTCACAGTGTTCTGATTTTCTGAGATAACTTTTTTTTTTTTTTTTTTGGTCAGTCTTTGAAGTGTCCAGATCTGCTCCTTTAGCCAGTCTTGTCTTGCTAAGAGCCTTGTCTTCCCTCTGCAGATCAGTTAGGAATGTGACAGAATTCTATTGAAAAGACCCACGACACCAGGAGAAAACAGAAGCTTAAGAATTAATGACCCTCCCCACAGAGAGCCAGGCTCTCAGCCTTTGAAATAACTCTGTTTTAGGCAGTTCTTAGGGTTTGTCTCTGGATTCTCCTGTACAGAAACATGCTAAACATGGTATGATATGGCACTGGGAAATTATTTCACCATTTATTGTTTCTTAAAAAAAAAAAAAAGGTTTCTGAGGAAAAAAGTTAAAAATGAAAGCTTGGCTTTCAAAGTTGTTGTAAGAGACAAGCACTGTAGTGTTTCATCTGCCATCTACCAAAGCCAGGCCTTTACTTAGAGCCCAAGTAGAATAAGGAAGGAGAGAATGTGTTTGCTGGAATAACTTGTTTTTTTTTTTTTTTTTTTTTTTTTCACTTACAGGGAGAAAAAATAATTGGCCTCCTCTTCCTAGCAATTTCCCCGTAGGACCTTGTTTCTATCAAGACTTTTCTGTTGACATTCCTGTCGAGTTCCAGAAGACGGTGAAGCTTATGTACTACCTATGGATGTGTGAGTATACAGCAGACACATCTATAAACGCATCGCGAGTTCATATTTCCATTAGTAGCAGATACCTAAATGCTATATTAAAGTGCATATTATATGTCTTTTCATATAGAACTTAATAGTCATAGTTTCAGAGTGAACAGTATATGTAGATAAAAAAAATTGTGTAAGTTTTTGGCTGAGGAAAGCCCACACATCCAACACCAGCAGTGACTCGGTGAAAGGCAACTTGTCTGTCACAGGAGAGGATTTCCCAGAGATCTCTTTCCTTTGAAGAATATTACCTAGGCGAGACTTGCTTTGGCAGCATTCTGCATCCCGTTTTTAATACCAAGGAGTACCATTTAGAGTCTCTTAAGTGTGGGCACTCTGGCTGATCTTAGGAAGAGTCAGGGGCTTCGGTCACGCGAGCTGTAACTTTGAACGTTGCTTGGGCATAGCTTACTTTTCATCTTTAAGTGGCCGTGAATACTTTTATTCTTGAAATTGCTTTATATGGGACAGTGTAATCAACAAACCAGAGTGTGTTTTCAGCTGGGATGTTTGTGATGTTTGAGTACAACTACAACTCTGAAATCTGAAATGTGTCGGGCAGCTAGGTTTGCTGTGTATACACAGACGTCCACTTAGTCCCTGATTTGTGTCCCAAACAGTCTCAGCCCTATTTGTCGAGAGTCTGTCAGGAGAGCGGGTGGCAGTGTGGTCCCTCATCTGCTGGACAGATGGGGCAGTAGGTGATCTGTAGGTGCGTTCCTTCCAAAGAAAGCGTGTGGGTTTTACTGGGTGATTAGTGAGACTTTAGTGCCCAGCTTCTCCTAAGTGGATATAATAATTTTCTTCAAACTCATTCTTCGTTGCTGGCCTATGAAAAACAATTGTTTATGGACATTACTTTTGTTATAGTTTTAAAAAGAACATTTGTTTCCATAGTCAAAAAAATTACAGTGGATATTACCTCATTTTTTTGTTTGTTTGTTTTTGGTTTTTTGTTTTTGTTTTTTTTGTTTTTGTTTTTTGTTTTTTGTTTTGAGATAGGGTCTCTTTATGAAACCTTGGCTGTCTGGGAACTGGTTCCATAGGCCAGGCTGGCCTTGAACATAGCAATCCACCAATGTCTGTTCCCTGAGAGCTGGGATCAAAGGCATGCAGCACCACACCCAGCTGGCTATAACTTTCAAACTTTTAGTTTCTTATTGAGATTTTGCCTTGGTATCAGTAGTATTCTGTATGTTTCATACTTCTATATGTGCACTGTGTTTTAATTACTTCTGTGTGTCATATATGTATTTGTATTTTTTGTATATGAATTTTAAAAATAGACATAGTATTTTAGGCATAAGTTATTTAACTTAATTTTTTATGGTAAAGAGGTAGAAAGAAAACTCTACAATAGATTTAATAAATGGAAGTTGGTTAGGAAAGATGGCTAATTTTAATGTAACTGCTAGCGCTGATGGTTTCCGAGCAGGTGTGCTGGGCCTCGGGAGTGCACAGCTTTCAGAGCATCTCAGAGGCGCGCAGGTAGTTGTAGGGTTTTCCAATCTCACTTAATTTGCAATCATTTTTGGAATAGGACTCAATATTTTCATTAGGCTTCTGTTTCAAGGAAGCATCGCTTGGAGTGAAGTACTAGCAGCTCAGGAAGGGCAGACACTGTGGGAGTGTGGTGCTTTCTAAAGTAGCAGCCTGGGAGCATTTCGGGTAACCGAAGCTGTGCTATTCATTCATTCATTCATTCATTCATTCATTCGTTCATAGTGATTGATAGCATTTGTTGGAGATGGATTTCATGCCCCAGCCACATCCTCCAGCAGGTATTATGTTACTTAGTCTTAGAGAAGCCAAAGCTTTGACAGTGTCATTGTCTAAGTGGGCCAACATTATATAACTGTGTAACAAGGTATTCTGATAGCTTGGTTCTTAAGCCCAGGGTTAGAGTCCATGGCATGCCATCCACAGAGTACCAAGATGAAGAAGTGATTTCCATTTTAATGAATACAATGAAGATGTGCTTCAATGATCCCTTAATGGAAGCAGATAATGGAAGCTGCAGTTGAACCATAGCAACTAGAATTATCACTGTGAAATGATAGTCAACCTTTCTGAATGTGCTTTTGAATTTAAGAAAAAAAATGAAAAGCAAACTGTGGACCCCAGCCACCAGGTAGCGAAGGAAGACTGCTGCTTGGAGCCTCTCCTTTTGTGGTTTGGATTTCAAGAATCACAGGGTACTGGCAGTTGCAAATTCAGGCTCACTGATCCTGTCTTTCAGACCCTCATAATGTGAATAAATCTCTCACATAAAAAAGTGTAGCTCATCTTATAAATCTGTGAACATGACTGAAACACTTGTTTAGTGTTGGCCTGTCCTCAGCATCTGACAGCATAGACACATAGAGATTCACAGCACAGATGGCGGAGTGTACATACTTAGCATTGTGTCTACATCTGACCCTACACAGCCGCACCCCCAGGTACCTGGGCAGCCTGGTTTTTGTACAAGTTGATGACTTGCTGATCATGGTTATTTTAAAAATCATCTAGAAAAAATTTAACATATTACAAAAGGTTATTGATATTTTCTGTACTTTGAAGTTTTGTGGACTTTAAAATAGGTATATACATACATACATGGTCTTTATTTTCTGTAAGTAAAATAGAAAACTTTAAAAAGTTATCCTTTTAAAGATTAAAATTTAAGTTAGAATGTGCTAACATTAAAGAAAAACAAAAACTTTAAGACAACCAGAAGTCATTTAGAACTACAAAATCATTTCTGATTTCACAGGATTTCAGTTCTGTGTTTAAGGTCTTAGAACTCTTTATTTTGAGGAAAAAGGATTTTGAGTCATTTGATGAGGAAGCCAGCTTTCCTGAGAATATAAACTCCCAGTAGGAACTGAGTGATTAGTAGTTTTCTGTGATGGAAGAGAATGGGATTTTTTGTTTGTTTGTTTTTTCGAGACAGGGTTTCTCTGTGTAGCCCTGGCTGTCCTGGAGCTCACTCTGTAGACCAGGCTGGCCTCAAACTCAGAAATCCACCTGCCTCTGCCTCCCAAGTGCTGGGATTAAAGGCGTGTGCCACTACTGCCTGGCTGGGAATGGAATTTAACATAAATGCCCTTAAAGGCTACAATAGCTTTGCGTTCAGGCTCCAGAGCCCATTTGCCATAGTTAATTTGTTTAGTGTTCAGATAAAAATGCATCAAGGTGTGGTGTAATCCCAGTACTCGGGAGGCAGAGGCAGGCAGATTTCTGAGTTCAAAGCCTGCCTGGTCTACAAAGTGAGTTCCAGGATAGCCAGGGCTACACAGAGAAACCCTGTCTCGAAAAAAAAAAAAAAAAAAAAAAAAAAAAAACGCATCAAGGTACCAGAATGAGTGGTTTTATCCTGTTCCATAAATTTTTAAATTTTGATTTGTGAAGAGATTTTAAAATTAGTTTTTAATGTATATTGAGTTTGTAATAATCTTCTTTTTTTAAATCTACGTCATAGTTGGTTGATATTTTTATTTAATAATATGCACTTTACAGAATTTTAATTTTATGGTAATTTATTTTTCATAATAAAATTCTACCCCATGAATACTTATTTTTGCAGACTCACTTATAACTGTAGTGGGGTAGAGAAGATGGTTCAGGGGTTAGGATCACTTGCTGTTTTTGTAGAGGCCCCAGAACTCTCAGCACCGACATGGTAACTCAGAGCATCTGTATCTGTGGAGATACAGTGCCCTCTTCTGGCCTCTGCAGGCCCTGCATCCACATGCTGCAAATACATACAGGCAGGCAAACACCCAGATGCATACAATGAAAATAAGTGTGAACAGCACTTACAGTGGTGAGTGTGGCTCTTGAGGGGTCTCAGCACTGCTGGGTGCTACACTGGGGGTGTGGCTTGTTAGGGAGTCATTGCTGGTGACATGTGAATGTTGCCCATAGCTATTTCTGTGAAGCAAAGGGAGGCCCTGCCACGGCCTAGACTTCACCGTGTTACAGCCTAGTGGGGGTGAAGTGAAGAACTGGAACCCCCTCTCACTCACGAGGATGACATAGTCCGCACAGACCAGCACAGACATGACGCTGCTGCTGTGTGTTCATTACATTCCAGTGAGACCCCGAAGAGACCCCAGCTCCTGGGCCTGCGTGCTTCTGTGCTTGAGCAGGCACTACGAGCCCTCCTGGGCCCTGGCTCAAGAAGTTCCCAGCCTTTTTTCTTCTCAGGAATGCAAGCCTCGGGGTTGGGCTTAGCTGTGTAGCTGCCTCTTAGGAGACACGGGCAGCAGGGCTTTTGTCTGAACTGCTCCACTGTGTGCGGCACCTTCCAAGCTGTGTAAGAAGCAGCCGTGTCAAAGAACCCGCAAGGGAAGCCTGGGGGAGCACGCTTGCTCTGAGGAAGTGTTTTCCTTTGTAATTCTGTGGATCGCGTAACTCTAACGCAAACATTCTGTTCTGTCTTACGATCCCACAGTCCATGCGGTGACCCTGTTTCTGAACATCTTCGGATGCTTGGCCTGGTTTTGTGTTGATTCCTCGAGAGCAGTTGACTTTGGGCTGAGCATCCTGTGGTTCCTGCTCTTCACTCCCTGCTCCTTTGTCTGTTGGTACAGACCGCTGTACGGGGCCTTCAGGTAGTGTGTGTGTGTGTGTGTGTGTGTGTGTGTGTGCGCGCGCGCGCGCGTCCATGCGTGCTTCATAGTTGTGCTTAAAACTGAAATAGGAGGATTGCTACAGGACAGCCTGGGCCAGACCCTGCCATAGACAGACTCTCCATGAAATGAATAATCTGTATTGTATGTACCTCAAAGGGAAAGTTGGTGTATTTTCATTAATATTTTTATCATTATCAGGGCCAGTGAGATGGCTCAATGGATAAAGGTGCCTGCTGCCAAACATGGTGACCTGAGTTCGATACCCAGGTCCACATGGTAAATGGGGGAACTGACTCCTGCAGGTTGTCCTCTGACCGCCACATGTGCCCTGTGGCAAGCCTGCCTCCTTCCCCAGTAAATAAAGACAAGCATAATACAAGGTTAACGTTTTATTATACTATAACATACTTCCTAAAAGTCTAGTACAGAATACAGACAGGGCAGTGGTAGTGCATGCCTTTAATCCCAGCACTTGGGAGGCAGAGGCAGGAAGATTTCTGCGTTTGAGGCCAGCCTGATCTACAGAGTGAGTTTCAGGACAGCCTGGGCTACACAGAGAGAAACCCTGTCTCAAAAAAACCAAAAAAAAAAAAAAGTCTAATATAGCTTGCCTGCATATCCGTTGGACTGTAAAATTCATAAGCATTGTTTCTCTTGAAAATCAAACATGGAAATTAATGAAAGAAAATTCACATTCTTAGATCCTAACATGTAACACTGGATGGCATGCATTACGCATGACTTTAGGAAAGCTTTGCTGTTTACTCTCTGTCCCCTACATGTCTAAATTATGAATTATAGCTGGTGATTACAGCCTTCATCGTAAGATCAGTCCAGGTGGGAAGAATACACAAAGCACTTTACTAGGCAGCTTGGTAAATCCTTTCTGTGCGCATTCATCTTCATTCACGGGGGATTCTGGCTTTGCGAGGAGAACACGGAACTTGGTCAGATGCCTCGGTCATGGCCTCTTCTCCTGAGCCCAGGGCTCCGGATGATCCCATGTAGTGTCACTTCTCTCATTTCCTCCAGATGGCTTCTCTTAACCATTCTGCCTTCTTCCTGTTGCCTTAGTAACCAGCTGCGGGTTTCTGGAATCCTGAGAGCAAAGGTGGGGTGGCGGCCATGTCTTGTTTCGGGTATTAGGGGACAAAGCACCAACCGTGCCGTGCGTTGCAGACCTTGGTTGACATATTGGCTGGCTTGGGGGTGGAAACTCTTCCTCTTTCCTTAGTGTGATGGGAACTGTGATCACGAGTGGTGCTGGAGCTTTTGAGATGCTTATCTGCCTCTGTTGCCATGGTCACGTGGTTGCTTGCATTTTATCTAAACTGCCTTGTGTATGTGAGGCTCACGGTCCATCCCTCACCTCCCCACCCGTGGCCTGTGAGCCTCTCTAGGAGCCGTAGCCAGGGGTCATCTTTGTGACGCGGCTCATCTTACTTGAAATGCCCTGCCCAGGTATAGACTTCTGCCTATAGGTTCTGAGAAAGTTAATTGTATCAATCTTTGATTATTTCTTTCTGCTTTGCTTATAGTCTTTTAAATAAAACTAATGCTAATATAATAGAAAAAATTTTCCCTCTCATTTTTTCTATCCCTTTGTTTTTTCTGTGTATAAAGTAGGAAACTTTTTGAACTTCTTTTCAAACTATCAGGATGACATAGTTTTGGACAGCAGCACTGGGCACTCAGAGACAGTAGAACAGAGCTTTCAGTGTGAGCTGTTCCCAGGTCCCCTGCATTCTGTGTGAGCTGTTCCCAGGTCCCCTGCATTCTGTAAGTTGGTCAGGTTTTAAGAGAAAAAGTTCCTGGGAGATAAAATTGGCAGAATCAATTTGAACAGATTGAAAAGAATTTTACACATATTAAGGAGAGAATTAGTGATCAAGTACTGATAGGTACATATAAAAACCATCATCAAAAGATAATTTCTAAATCCAGGGAAGCAGAAATGCAAGCTGGGAATCCTGGTAACAGCGTATTCTTTATGCCTCAGCTGTGACTGTTCAGGAATTGCATGGGCTAACAAGTGAGCAGGACCCCTGGTAACTCACGGTTATGTGGGTATCTACTGGGACATGGGCAGAAGCACAGAAGATTTGAAAGAAAAGCCAGGTCTTCCCTCATCACAGTGTCTATAATCCTAGAAAGCAGCAGGGTAAGCTATGCAGGGTGTGGCCACCAGTGACCAGTGAGGTGACCTGGCACCTGGGAACTGCACTTATAGGGACCTGTGATGAAGGCCAGGAGACTACGGCTTCTGCAGAATTCCCTTGTGGCATTATATAATGTCCAACTAGTGTATATCAACTTTATGTGACAAAGAACCCAACGAGCTTTAAAGTACAGGTTGAAGACCACAGTTAAGGGCACAGCAGCACCTGCAGTGAGGAAGGCTGTAGCAGGGCTGCCTCTTGGCGGAGTTCCTGGTTCCGTGCCAGGATCTCCACCTTCCTCCTCCCCTTCAAAGACCATCAAAAGAGCCTTCTCTAGCTCCTCCCTCAGCTGCTGCTCTACACATCCAGCTATCCCTTCCCTACAGCTCTTCAGTCACAAAAAACCTTTGAATTTCTAAGCCAAGTTTCTGCTTTCATTTTTTTTTCTACTTCTGATATTGAAGATCCTTTAAAAAATACTCTTTGTTCCCGGCTGCCACGGGCTTAGTCACTTCATTTCCGCCCTGTCTCCAGCTTAGACTGCTTCTTGATTTCCTATTTTCTTATTTCCTATATTCTGTCTCCTCTGTTAATGTAAAAACCTCTTTACAGGGCAGGACCCAATATGATCTTCTAAGGTTTGAGGGTATCTACAACAGAAAAGGTCCCTGTAATGTGCTACACTCTGTGCCTCCGTGATCTCCGTCCTCCCTGGAGGATGGATTGGAAGCTGCTTGTGTGCCCCACACTCTGCTCCAGACCAACACAGCCCTCTTTCTTCCTGCCAGTGTGTTGGCCTTTGCAGAATAGTCACAAAACCTACTGGAGCAACATGATGAATTTTGCCTACCCTCAGCTGGCTTAGAACGTTGTAATAACACCAAATATATTTGTTAAACAGCTATTCAAGAGATAAGTAGTAGTAAATATTCCAATGTAAGTTAAGCCAGTATGTGTGTGGGTCTCTGAGTACCTGGATCCATTGCCAGATAAGAACAGTAATAAGGTAGGAACAGACAGAAACTCCGAGTCTCTAATCTGATGGAATGTGTTCATACTCTGGTCTAAATGATGTTTACAAAGGTTGTAGAGCCGGGCGTGGTGGCACACGCCTTTAATTCCAGCACTCGGGAGGCAGAGGCTGGTGGATTTCTGAGTTCGAGGCCAGCCTGGTCTACAGAGTGAGTTCCAGGACAGCCAAGGCTATACAGAGAAACCCTGTCTTGAAAAAAAACAACAAAAAAAAAGTTGTAGATCCTAAAGAGTGTCAAGGACTACGTGACATATAAGCTCTGTAGTATATGCACATACATATGTGACAGAGGACATAATTTTATTTCTGTTGGAGGTCAGATATAAAACTGGAGGGTCAGCCTCCTGAGTTCCATCTATAGAAAAACAAATAACAGTACCAGCCATGGGTACATGAGCGGTAACTGACGTAGTGGAAATGGAAACTCAACTTAGTAGTGGAAAAAATAAAGGCCAAACTGTGCGGTGCTCGGCAGGAGGATCCTCAGAGACTCCCAGGCTCCATGGAAGCACCAGGCGCAGCTGCTAGTCAATGTAGGCAGGTGTGGCGGTGGGGACTGAGTTCAGTTTTCCTGCAGCGTGTGGACCACAGGATCCTCTGGCCTTCTGTGCAGGCTGCAATCCTGAAGCCAGGGCACTCTGCTGAAAACAGGGAAATTTCACAGATCTCTGAGAACTCCAGCGCTTGTAGATCAGCCCCGTGTGGCAAGATGAACATCAGTGTGAAGCACTGCTTTCTGAGGACATAGAGGAGAACATGTGGTACATGTGTACCCTGAAGAGAAGAACCCACTGCCAGAGCGGAGACTCACCTTCTCAGGGCAGACGATAAGAAAGCTCTGGAGTAGGTGGGCCAGGGGACGGACGTTGGCTCTTCACAGAGGCAGGTGGGAAGGTTGACGATGCTGTGGAACTAGGAAGGGAACTGTAAGGAACTGAAGATTTTCTCTTATCATGTGTTTTCCTATCTGCTGAAGTCTGGGTTTGAGTTTTAGCAAGCAAAACGATTTGGGCCTTGGAAATGACAGTGCTGAACAGGATAAATTTAGGTCAATTAAAAATGGTGCCAGATCTGAAAAGATCCTATTCCACAATCAAGTGGATGGAGCTTCTTCCAAAAATGCAAGGTTAGCTTTTCTCAAAAGTCTTACTATGTGGCCTGGGCTGGCCTTGAACTTGGTGTCCTCTTGCTTCAGCCTCCTGAGTACGTTTACGGGCATGTGCCTCAACACGGGACTTACAAGGTTGCTTTTATATTAGAAATTTCACCACATTATAATCTAAAATTTAACAACAGAATGACTGACTATCTTAACTAATATAGTAAAAACATTTGACAGAAATCCAGTGTCTTTTTAGGTTAGGAGAGTGACTAAAGTTGGAAGTAGAAGCGCGGTTTCTTCCCACTGCAGAGGAAGGGTACTGCTAACGCCTGGAGCGCATAGCCAACACCAGGTGCTGTGTGCAGGGCTGAGAGCGCTTTCTGTCTAAGATCAGGAAATTACAACATTTCTGGCCAGTATAATTAGCTAAGAAAGAAACAAAAGCATCCAGGTCTGAAAAGAAGCAAAACTGTATTTATAGATCCATAATCATCTCTGTAGAAAATATAAATGGAGATAAATACTCTACCATGGCCCAGAAGACTCCGTGTTCCTAAGGTGTGAGCTTTGTCAGCGACCCTGCAGATCTGCAGCATAACCCCAGTGAAAATCCCAGCGCGCTGTTGTCTAGAAATATGATACTGTTCTTCCAGAGATGTATGGAAATACCAAAGCCTTGAATATTTAAAGCTAGTCTACAAAGGAACAGTCAAGATGGCATAACTGATATGTACTCCCTGATCTGAAGACTTGCTAGAATGTGCCAGTAGTCACAGTGATGTCTTCATGTCAACGACATTGTACCACAAAGAGATTAACAGTCTGAAAATGAAAATGAGTCCTTCCATATGTAAAAGCCAATTAAAAAAATCAAAGCTATTTACTTTTATTATGTGTGTGCACTCTGTGCCTGTTGTGCTGGCAGAGGCCAGAAGAGGGCATCGGATCCCTTGGAACAAGAATTGTAGGTGGTTGTGACTCTTGGCAACTGAACCTCAACGAGGGCAGCTATTGGGAATCAATCTCTCAGCCCACCTTGAGAAAGATTCAAAGCTCAGAAAAAGCTGTCTAAGAACCATTGCTGGAACAGTTGGCTATCCTTGTGTGAACAAAATTCAACCATATCTTACTTTCAGAAATAAGCTGGTTTTTTTTTTTTTTATGACAGAATAACATGTCATACCATGTTTTCAGAAAGCCAATTCAAAGAACACACGCACAGATGCAGAGATGCAAGACTGATGGGGGAGACTTGGCTTTGCTAAACTGTTGTTTGTTTGTTTTAATCCAGTACCAAAAAGAATGAGTAGGCAAATTGGAATTCATAAAAAGGCAAAACTTTTTCTCAGCAGACACTTTTGGGATGCCTCAAGTGCAAACATGCTTCACACACATATGCACAGATTGCAAAGACAAGCCCAGACTACAGAAGACTTTTGCCAAGCATGTATCTAATTAAAGGCTTGTATATCCAGAATATTTTTTTAAAACTTTCAAAAATCAAGAATAAAGAAGAAAATTTAGTTAACACACCAGGAAAAGATTTTAGCAGTGTAACAAAGATCTATGGATAAAATGAAAAGTTGCTGAACAACATTGCTCACTAAAAACATGTAAATCACAGCTAAGTATGGCATCAGCTTTGTCAGTGCCTTGTCACTGTAACAACACACACCAGCTGAAGAGAGAGGTCTACTTGTGATGTCAGCATTGTGAGTCCATGATGGTGGGCATGAGGGGGCAGTTGCATCATGGCAGCCAGGAGGCAAGAGTGGAGCAGTAACAGGAGAGGCAGGATAAAGCCCCCAGCATGCCCAGTGACTTGCTTCCTCCGATCCTCAACATCTGCCACCTCTGCCACCTCCCAGCAGTCCACTCAGATTCTGATTCCTGCCTGGGTTTAGGGCTTAAACTACTCATTAATCCTGATGTAATTTCCTTAGAAAAGCTTGAGGCCTGCTTTACTGATCTCTCCCAGAAGTCTGCCAGCCCAACCCACTTAACCATCACAATTGGACATGCTAATTAGAATGGCTAGGGTTGTACACATGACCACAGCGAGTGTGAATGAGATGCAGAGGACCTGAAAGACTCGGTGTAGTGTGAAATGGAGCGACTTTAAGTCAGCAGTTTCTTACCACATGCATTTAAAGGTGTTTACCCATGATAAAAGGAAACCTGTGTCCTTATGAAGATTCACACATAAATGCTCACAGCAGCATGATTTGTAATAGCAAAAGACTGGAAACAACATGCTTTCCCACCCCAGTGAATAGCATGCAACGGGCCAAACACAGAGTCACTGTTAAATGCTGGAAGCAGGCCAAGAAAGAGCATGGACTGCATACATCCCATTCATACAAACCCTAAAAAACAACAAGCCCGGAAGACAGGAGGCTAGGTCGGAGGAGGGAGGAGGGAGGAGGGAGGAGGGAAGAGAGAGGAGAGAGAGGAGAAGCTTAAGATAAGTTCTCAGTATCAGTGGGGTAAAGTCCAGATAAATACATGTTGATACTTACAAATTACATGTTTTAAGTAGTTTGTGTTGATTCTATAAAGTAGTTCACTAAAAAAGGAAAACTGGGGCCTGAAGAGGTGGCTCAGTGGCTAAGAGCACTGGCTGCTCTTCCACAGAACTCAGGCTTGATTTCCAACACACAACCATTTGTAATTCAAGTCCCAAGTCCCAGATCTGATCTTTTCTTCTGACTTCCAGGAGCACTACACACACATATTTACACACAGACAAAATAGCCACATACAAAAACTAGAAAAAAACTTTTTTTTAAAAGGAAATCTGAACTTTCTGTTGAGGTGGATTCTGGTGCGGCTGGAAGTTGAGTGGAGTGACCCAGGGATGGTCGTGGTGGTTTGCACAGAGGGTTGCTGAAGTAGGCCTTGGGTCCTCGCGCATTTGCCTCCTTATGGTTTGGTGTGTGTGTGTGTGTATGTGTGTGTGCATGTGCGTGTGTTTGTGTGTGCGTTTGTGTCTGTGTGCGTGTGTGTCTGTGTGTGTTCGTGTGTGTGTGCATGTGTGTGTCTGTGTGCGTGTGTGTCTGTGTGCACGTGTGGGTGTGTGTCTGTGTGTGTTCGTGTGTGTGTGCGTGTCTGTGTGCATGTGTTTGTGTGTGCATGTGTGTGTCTGTGTGCGTGTGTGTGTGCATGTGCGTGTGTGTGTGCATGTGCGTGTGTGTGTGCGTGTGTTTGTGTCTGTGTGCGTGTGTGTGTCTGTGTGCGTGTGTGTCTGTGTGTGCGCGCATGCGTGTGTGTGTGTGCATGTGCGTGTGTGTGTCTGTGCGTGTGTCTGTATGCGTGTGTGTGTGCACGCGTGCGTGCGTGTGTGTATGTGTGTGTGCGCGCGTGCGTGTGTGTGTGTGTGTGTGTGTGTGTGTGTGTGTGTGTGTGTAGGAAGGTGCTGTGAAGCCTGACACTCCCCCCTTTTCTCTTAAAGGAGCGACAGTTCCTTCAGGTTCTTCGTGTTCTTCTTCGTCTATATTTGTCAGTTTGCTGTCCATGTGCTCCAGGCTGCAGGATTTCATAACTGGGGAAACTGGTGAGTTATTTACTGTTTTTAAGTTGCTAATTTAGGATTTGTATAACTTGGTGTCCTAGGGAGTTAACAGAAAAGTCGAAAGCAAACATGGAAAAACGAAAGTGCTTTGAAAACTCAACTGAAAACGTTCTGGAACAAAACTTTGAAAAAACTATTCTCTTCAGAGATTATGCTGCGATGTAAAAATCCAGTGTGTGGGGTGTCTGCTTTAAGTCAAACCCGAGCGCATCGGGCATTGAGAGGGGCTGTGTAAAGGAGACCAGAGAGGGTAGGGCAGTGTCTGCAGAGAAGAGCTTCAAGAACTGAGAGAAAGAAAGGATTGCAGGTTAAGTGTAAAGCATTATTTTAGATAAACACATATATTCTCGCATGCATGCATGCACGTGTGCATGCGTGCGCGCGCACACACACACACACACACTCGTTTGTATTGGTGTTCAGGCTAGAAGGTAATGAAGACCCCTTTCCTTTTTTCTCCATGGGGGTGGGTACCCCTGAGTGAGTTGATGGGTGGAAGAGGTGTGTCCTTAAAATACCGCCTCGCCTTTCTACCTTAGGCAAACTGCCCTCCTTCCAGCCTCTGCATGCACGGTCTGCACAGGTGTGCTCTGCTGTGCATGGCACTGCTGCTTGCCACTGTGTCCGTCAGCTAAAGCTGCAGTGAGCATAGTGGGGGTTGTATTTGTGCTGCCTCTGCATGGGGGTGAGTGGCCGGCACACAGCTCTCAGCAGTTTGTAAAGCACCCAGTGAGCACACACTAACAGACTGTGGACTTTAGTCGTTTCCAGTTAGTTCTTGGAAATGGCTTTTAAACTATTATCTTAAATAGTGCTTAGTCTGCCATGTGAACGAGAGGAAATGCTTAAAAATGTATGTTGTAATGGTGT
Source organism: Mus caroli (assembly GCF_978045245.1). NCBI lineage: Eukaryota > Metazoa > Chordata > Mammalia > Rodentia > Muridae > Mus > Mus caroli. The sequence goes on from NW_028227270.1 coordinate 27,177,697, forward strand.
ACACATACTCACACACACACACACACAATCATTTCACCAGTTTGTTAATATAAATGTAATAACTGTAGAGAGGAATGTAAAGTTGCATGGGATAGGCTGTGCCTGGGTACCACAGAGTATGCTAATGGAAAGGTCCTGTTTCTGATGGACCTTGTATGATTTAGGTATTTTTAGTCATAATTAGAATGAAGACAAATTGTAGATTGGCATGTCATTGTAAGACTATAGAGCATTCCCAGGCATCCTTCACTCAGTCCCCAATAGTATAAAATACAATAAGATACAAAAACAAGGACCTTAACATCGACAGAGCATTGCCATCACTGAAGAGTCCTGCTGCTTTGTGTATGGCCACTCTGACTCCTGTCCCCATCTGCCTTCACTCTTGGCATCCATTCATAAGCTATTTATCACTTGTGTTATTCTGTCATTATAAGATGGCTCTATAAATGGGACCATACAGTTAACAGATGTTGGCTTCCCCTCAGATACATGTAGCCCTAATTTATCATTTAATTTTTCTAGGTTTTATTTATTTGTATTTTATGTGTAAGAATGTTTGTCTGAGTCTGTGGTCTGTGCATCATGTGCATGCAGTACTCATACGGGCCAGGAGAGGGCAGCAGATCCCCAGGGATTGGCGTTAACAGATGTGCGCTACCATGTAGGTGCTGGGAATTGAACCCAGGTCCACTGGAAGAACAACCAGGGCTCTTTATCACTGGTTATCAATATCCAGCCCCTTCCTTTTATTCTTGAGTATATTCCATGGTATGGCTATACCACAGTTTATTTAACTGCTTACCAGTTGAAAGACACCTAAATTGTTTCCATTTGTGAGTTATTCTGAATAAAACCACTATAAGCATTTGGGGCCAGGTTTTTGTGCACACATAGTTTTCATTTTTGTGATGAACAGTATATTTATATTTTGTTAATTCACTTAGAAATCATGTGTTATGCTTTTTAAAGAAACGGACAAACTTTCTAGAGAAGCCATGCTATTTTATATTCCCTCTAACAGTTGTGAGAGATTTAGCTCCACATCCTGTGAGCTGTGAGTGAGTGAGTGTTGTTACTGTCTTTTATCTTAGCCAGTCTGATGGGTGTGTGTGTGCATGTGTGTGTGTATACATGTATGTGTGTGTATGTGTGTGTATGTGGGGGGGGGCATCCATGTCCATCCTGATGCTGTGGTTTGAATTTACATATATCTAATGACTAATATGACTGATACGTTGACATCTTTTTATTGCTTATTTCCTTTGTTTTATGTACTCTTGTTGAAATGTCTCACAATGTTTGCCTGTTTTGAGTTGTTGGTTGTATTTTTTTTTTGTTATTGTTTTGGTTTCTGTTTGTTTATGGTGTGACTGAATAACTTGCTTTTCTCATCTAGGTGAGAAAATGCTGCAGAGGACTTTAAGCGAGTCAGTCTTTGGGGTCATAGGTCATGGTTTCAGGAATTTCAGTCAGTGTGGCAGGGAAGGTAGAGCTAGGAGCAAGCAGTCAGTCTGTCACGCCCGGAGCATAACACACAGTTCATTGGGTGGCTAAGGAAGCAGGGGATGGGCCGGGGCCAGCCAGCTATAACCCTATGGGGCCTGTGGCCTGTGGCCTACTTCTTCCTGCTAGTTCCTGCCTCCTGAAATGTCCATAACCTTCCAAAACAGCATCCCTGCTGGGCCTCAGTGCTCAAACATGGGAGTGTATTGGGGGACATTTCACACTCAAGCATCAATGCTGAGCTGAAAAGTGCAGTCTGTATTTCTAAAAGTGAATCACTTGTTGGATGTGTGGTCTGCATATATTTTCTTCCCTACTTGATAATGAGCATTTAAAATACAATGAAGAACCCCCGCTTTTAAGACACAGTATATTAAAGAATAGAGTCATCTGGGGAGCTCCTGGGGCTTAGGAGTGTGTTTTGCTTGCAGACGCAGACTGGTGCTTCTTAGCTGTGGGACCCGGCACTGCATGTCCCAGGGTGGATCTTATCTGTAAAATAAGCATTGTCTCATGGGAGGCCTTTCGAAGTTATCACGTATGAAGAATGCTGATGTTGCCTGGTGTCACAGTGCTGCCTGTGTGTCCTGTTGTTGCCTTGAGAGTCGCACTGACTCGTTTGCCTGACGAGATGTCTGCTGTCCTTTAGTGGTTGGATCTCGTCCCTCACTGGTCTCAACAAGAACATTCCAGTCGGGATCATGATGATAATCATCGCAGCGCTCTTCACAGCGTCCGCAGTCATCTCGCTCGTCATGTTTAAAAAAGTAAGTGGGAGTCAACTCTGGACACAGCACAGTGGCCCCGGGGAAGGCCCCTCCAGCCTGCTGCTGTTAGACCGGGGGACTCTGGCTCATTTCTGGAGTCGCATGTTTGCTCTCCAAAGATTACGATTTATGGTTGTTTACAGACGCATTTAAAAATTGTATAATATTTTATGATTGACATAACAATGAAAACATCCCTGACTTGAAAATCCAGAACCCAAAATGTTCAACAATAAGAAACTTTTTGTGCCGAGCATTGGTGGTGCACGCCTTTAATCCCAGCACTCAGGAGGCAGAGGCAGGCGGATTTCTGAGTTCGAGGCCAGCCTGGTCTACAAAGTGAATTCCAGGAGAGCCAGGGCTATACAGGGAAACCCTGTCTCAAAAAACTAAAAAAAAAAAAAAAAAGAAAGAAAGAAAGAAAAAAAGGAACTTTTTGCTTATGGACTTAGTGCCATAAGAGGAAAGTTCCCTACCCTGCCTCACAAGAGAGATTATGATTATAATTATCTAAGGCAAATACATTAAAATGTATAAAGTACACAGAAGTATGTCTATACAATATTATAAACAGTACATGAGTTTCATGGTTAGGCTTGTCTCCCATCCAGGACATCTCATGCTATCTATGCAAGTATTCAGAAATCAGGGACAGCTTTGGGGCCAGCATTTCAGAAGAGGCTCCTGAATGTGTGCTTTTATCAATATGTACTTTTCCAAGATGAAGCTTATTAGCTCGATGAGTAAATACAGGTAGATTTATTGCATCAGGTACATGGTTTTGTTCATATTTAAAATTTAAAGACATTGAATTATTTAAGCATTAGCTTTCCTTCATGGTTTTCTTTATACTACCTGGTAGTTTTATAAGGCGTACAAGGAGTACATATAGAAGTAACCCTGGCCGTTCTATTGAAGGGCTTTTCTCTTGGAATCTGCTGAGTGTCCACTCGTGTCTCACGTCCTGGGAGCCTGTGGGCTCGCCTGCACTCCTGCCTGAGTTTCTGGAGTCGCTGCTGCATTTCTTTCAGAAGCTCTGAACTTTGTGTACCAAGCACAGGGGCCGCTGACAGTCGGCGCTGGGAAGTCTCAATCCCTCCAGCTCCCTGTATTTCCCTCCTGTACTGCTGTGGTTATCTAAGCTAGCCTCAAGCCTGGACTCAGGTCCTCCTCCTGTTTCCCAACTTCAGAGTAGTGGGGAATGCAGGTTGGTGCTAAGGTGCCAAGAGAAAGCCTTAGCTGAGAGACACTGATGACTGACCGTCTACATAAGGGAATCAGAAAGGGGGAAGCAGTCAGGATATACAGGACAGGTGAGGATACAGTGTAGCAAATTCAGGGGGTTACAAAAGGCTAGCATGGATGGGGGCAAGGTGGTGCATGGGCTGAGAAAGTTCCAGGTATCCGTGGTGGGGGGTAGACAGGAGCTTGGACACAACTGCATCCTCAGATCCTGCAGGGTTGTGAAAACTAGGACACCTTGTTAAGAAGTTCTAATCTTTAAAAATGTGTAGTTCACTGAAGTGTTTTAGGGAACAGAGTGATTGGGTTGACATGACAAGCTTTGGACGTAATTCTGAAGTAGATAGAGGATCTGTGGGCAGGGGGGTAGGGCTTGGAAGCCTGAGTTGACTCCTCCCACTATGAGAGAGAAGGCCAGGCTTCATTCTTGTTGGGTTTCTCTAGGCCATATGGCTTAGGGGATGGCCATTAGCAAGAACAGGTTTGGGGCTGGTGAGATGGCTCAGTGGGTAAAAGTGCCAAGCACACCACTTGGGTCTGACCCAGGAACCACGTGGTTGAAGGAGAGGACCAGCTCCTGCAAGTTACCCTCTGACCTCCGCAGGTGCTCGATGGCATGCCCCCAACACGCACAAATCAAAAGAGCAGGTTTGGAGTCAGGGTGATGCCATGGCTGGGGTGTGGGGTTTCAAGTACTGATAGACCATGTATGTGAATAAGCTCAGTAGACGTCTAGACAGAGAAGGAGAAGCAAGCAAAGAGATCCAGGCTGGGTTTTCAGACTGGGAAGTTTTGGCTTCTTGAGGTGAGTGAAGCCTGAGAGAGCACACAGGAGTATAGAACCAGAAGAGGCCTAGGGGCAGAGCACCCCAGAGCAGTTCTACAGGAAAGACACCGGGAGCTCACTCCTCAGCGACTGCGCCGGGCAGTCCTGAGCAGGCTCAGGGCGTCTTCTCCCCTTCTGTTTCTGCCTTTTCCATGAAAGGGATAGTTGTATAGCTGAGCTTATGTCCACATGTCAGGCATTCAGAATAAATATCATTTCCCAAATAAAGTCAAAGTATTTATCAGCATTGTGTCCATTGTGTATTTTAGTGCGTACTCTGTTAATAATTAGATTTAACTAGTTTAAATCTGAGATGCGTAACTAGGTTACTGGCTGACTCTCTCACGTATCCACTGTTCGCTGGTGCTGTCTCACTCTTACCTGTGAAGTTAAGGCTGTCAGATGAGATGATATTTTATATGGTATGCTGAGATATGACACATGGCAATATAAACTAAATTATAATTTGAAGCAACCATCAATCCTCTTGTCTTTTCTACCTCTGATGTAAACTGAGATCCAAGTACTGATTCTTCAACACTGACTTAAAAATTAATAATAAATTATCAATAATAAACACACAGACCCCCTTGTAGGGAGTATGTAGCTCTAACGTGTCACCACTAGGGGTCAGTCTCTTCATGGGCGGTTCGTGCCCTCCGGAAGGTCTGCACAGTTCCAGCTCTGAACTAGAGGCGTTGCCAGGCGGTTCTTCTCTTCTCTCTCTCTCTGTCTCTGTCTCTCTCTCTCTCTTTCACACACACACACACACACACACACACACACACACACACACACACACCGCTAAACATGCTGTGCAGTCTTGGTTTGTTGTGATGAACGTAAATGTACTTTTGAGGATTCATTCTCATTCTGAGATCTCAGCCTGAGGTAAACCAGGTAACCTGAGTTAGACCAGGTTATCGTTGGGTTTGGACGCTCATTGTCCCTTGGTTTCTGCCATGGTATTGTTGTTTAGCCTGCGCTGCCCAACTGTTGAAAGAATTTATATCTCCTGAGCTTCTTCATAGACAGAAATCCTTAGCTTTCACAAATAGGTTTGGTTTTCTATCAGTTATTTCTAATTGTGTTTGTTCTGTTTGTACAGTGAACTATCAAAGTACTGGATAATGTTTCAGGGCAAAAGTGGTAGATATTCTAAAGGAGCCAGTTAGTAAGACAGGAATGAGCCACAGAGAGCTGTCAGGAGCTCTGAACATCTCCCTTTGAGTAATCACTAAGAGTTGGGACAGAGTAACATTGAAGTGAGAAGAAGGCAGTACAGGTTGGATTCCCTGGAGAACCTGGGTTCCACTATGTTTTCTATGGGATTTGGGAACTTGTCCATAAATATTCATGCCCACATGACTTTTTGTATTTCAAAAGAAGTTTGGAAGTTAGTTCATTTTAAGAACCAAGATAATCTAGGTGTTTTAATTTTTTGAAAACTTCCTGAAATGACTGGTCTTCAGCTGTCGTTTTCCTTTGTAAGAGTGTGGAGTTGGAAGCGTATGATTCAGAATAGTGATGAGTGAGTCCCGCTAACCAGTTAAGTTGGTGTCCGACAGCATCACTTGGGAAGGTACTCCAGTGCATAGACAAGCCTGGTCTGGTTAGACTGAACAGGGCAGGTACTGTCTTTGAAGGCGCTGTGTCGTCGTTAATCCCACTATGGCCATCTCCTGTGTTTATTTTGGACCTAGGGTAGAAAGCTGATTTCATGGGTTTTCTTTTCTGTTTCCCCCACCTCCCCTCTGACCTCTGCCTGGTCCGCGCACACGGCAGGGTGGTTTGATTAAGTCCAGCCAGCTGGGAGCAAATGTGTGGATTGCATCTTACCATCTCGCCTTGGTTTCTGCCTCTTCAGGTGCATGGACTGTATCGCACAACAGGTGCTAGTTTTGAGAAGGCCCAGCAAGAGTTTGCAACGGGAGTGATGTCCAATAAAACTGTTCAGACAGCAGCTGCAAACGCCGCCTCAACCGCAGCAACCAGCGCGGCGCAGAACGCCTTCAAGGGTAACCAGATGTAGCGAGCCTGGAAGCAGTTCTCTGTTTCCTTAGGACTGTATCTTTTTCTCCAGTTACTGTATTCTACAGATATTTTTATGTTGGAAACACACAATACACAAAAGCATGGGTATTTCCAATCCACATGTGCATGGTCTGAAAACCAGAGAAACTTCCTTGTCTTATTACTTTGCCTAATAGTTTCTTAATATTTCCATGCTCCGCACAGACGAAAACTATCACCTGCTAAATAAATATTCTCCATATTTTTGGGGGATGGTGTTCCTCAGATTATTTCAGTGGCGACACACTGAAATGAGTATGTGACTTAAGATTTTAAAAGTGCTCGATAGAAACCACAGAAGTTCTTCCAAGAGTCGGTAGAGATTCAAGTTATACATTGGAAATGAAACCATGTTTCTTTCTTTCTCCCCCTCTATTAGTAACGAAGGAACAAGGTCAGCAAAAGTTTGGGTGTTTTTAAATTGGCTTGCTTTATATGAGGTTCAGTCACCAGAGAAGAGCCTGTGTGCTCTGTAGTAGATAATGTATATTTTACCTTCCTTTATTTTATTTTTAGACTAGTTGCTATTTTGATAACAATCTCTGATCTTGCATGGGCACCACGTCTCTTAAGTGAAATGAATTAGTATTTTGGGTTCTGTACTGCTTATAGTTGTAGGATCTGGGGCTCTTTATAGAATCAGAAATGATTTTCTGTAATAGTTTCTTTTAAGTAAAAATGTACTGGAGTATAAAGACTTTAATATAATGTGCAGTGCATTATCCAAAGAGAGGGTAGTGAATTGATGCAATAGAATATAGTGATAATTTCTTTTCCCTCTTAATTTTCAGTATTCATATAGTAAAATTTTACTGTATGAAAACTTTGGTATATTCTTCTGGCTGATCTTTTTAATTGAACTGGGATTTGTGTTTGGCAGCTGTGTGTGTGTGTGTGTGTGTGTGAGAGAGAGAGAGAGAGAGAGAGAGAGAGAGAGAGAGAGAGAGAGAGAGAGAGAGGAGAGAGAGAGATTGATTTTGACACAGGTATTAAGGCTAGCCTAACCCTTGAATAAAAAGAACACACAGTATTTAAGGGATTTTTCTTTTAGCCTCTCACTTTTAGTTACATTAAAAATAAAAGACCCTTGTGCTTCTAATATACTTGATTTCTTAATGTACCTGTCTTTTACTTTTAAGACAGACTAAATCCATGTGAAACATTGCACCAAGCAATGGAGAGAAAGCTCAAGTAATATATTCATTATTGGTAACATCCAATTTACATTGTTATGGTGCAGCACAAACTGATGTGGGTTGAGACTTTTAATCATTTTTAATATTGATTAGCTGTCTCAAGAACATTTGTAAGGCAGACTGTTGTAGTTTGCAAGTCTCACTAGTTTTAGATTGCAGAATGATGGATGGGTTGTGACTTATCCAAGTTGACTTTAAACAAAGATGGGCTGTCAAAGACAGGATATCCTTTAAAACTGAGCTGAAGTGAGTGGCTGAGCCACTGTACCCTGTCCCCAAGGCTGCAGTCGGGGACTCTGTGTAGAGCTTGGGTGCAGTTCCTAGAGGTCTGTGGTATTGGATTATACATCCGCCATGCTTGGGAATTTACTGAGTACAATAGTCCAAAAATGTTTCTTTGATTGAGGAAAAGGAAGAATTCAGGATATGACTTTGGAGTTGTGTTTTGAATCCCCATGAGTAGGATTCCCCTTCGCTGTCACCTGCTCACGAGTGGCTGCTGAGCGCCTGTGCTTCATCCAGTGCGCTGCTTTGATGGACCCTGAGATCACTAAGGGTATAAGAGTTCCCAGAAGCACCAGTACTTATATTCCAAATCCAGGTTTATTCTTCTCTGATGTACAAATAAGAGACACATCAGAGATTCAAAAAATGCTAATAGTTTTTTTTTTTTTTCAAAATTGGGAATGTTCCCTGTCCATTATGTGGAGGTCCCCATAGGTGGTATTATTAAATGGAAAAGAATAGTTATAACTCACATTATGTTTTTGCGTATGAACAAGGAAAATGCTGTTTTCAATCCAATTGTTTGGATTCATACACGTTTGAAAGAGATTATGTTGTTTGAAAACACAAAGGAGCGTTACAGCCATGGTGGTGTCTGCAGCTGGGTCAGGTGGGAGTGGCTCGAAGCCCTCATCTGCTGTCCTCTCAGCAGCAGTCTGTCTGTCAGCAGTGCACTGTGATTTGGTGAAAGCCTGTTGACGTCTTCTATTCAATCCCAATGTTACTGCAGCCATGAGACAAGCTGCACGAGGACAGGCATCCATGTCACGTCTTAGTTGGCGATGTTAAATGGTGACTGTTTTATTTAAAACTCGGGTCTGATCACTGGAAACGATTGCTTGGTGATTTGTGATTTGGGGCTCGGTTCATTGCTCTAGGGATGTTTGTGTATTGTGTAGGTGTGTGTACTACTGCGCTGCCCCTGTGGTATGTCATGGTTTTGTGTAAACGCCCTCCATGTGGCCCTCTCATGTTGCATGTTTTCAGTGGTTTGGAAGTTTTGTATATTTATTGTATTAATGCAGAGTGTCATAAAATAAAATAATGTTTACTGGATGTTTGTTTGTATAATTTTAAATACTGTATTAGCAGTTGAGGCACAAATTATACTTGTAGCTTTAAGATACTTATTTAACTTTTATTAAAACTAATCTTTGTACTATTTTATCACATGCTAAATATAGTATAAAAGATTTAGTGTAAAACCCTCAGCAATCCAATCCAACAGTTTTTCCATTGCATTAGACCTTGATAGGTGGTTGACAGTGAGCCTTACACATTAAATGCTGAGACTATTGTGAGGTAGGCGAGATTACCTACAAGTTCATTACATTTTTGGCTCAGGATTTTCTTCACGGGTTTGAATAGGTGCCTCTGTGCCAGCATCGTACTGGTAACTAAACCCATGCTGTTTCCTGCACCAGCTTCCTCTGCTGCTGTATGCACAGAGGGATGTTCTGTTTGTCTACTGGATTTCTTACCTGGTGACTAACAGTGATGAAAAGTTTTTTTTTTTTTTTTTTTTTTTAAGATTTATTTATTTATTATATGTAAGTACACTGTAGCTGTCTTCAGACACACCAGAAGAGGGCGCCAGATCTCGTTGCGGATGGTTGTGAGCCACCATGTGGTTGCTGGGATTTGAACTCTGGACCTTCAGAAGAGCATTCGGGTGCCCTTACCCACTGAGCCATCTCACCAGCCCGAAAAGTTTAACCTAAAGTCATGTTCACAGCGGATCTTATTTTGAGAAATACATGTTGAATTGAAATAAGAAACAGTATTTTCCATTATTCATTTTAAAAAGTGAGTTTGGATTTTGACACTTAGGGACATCCTGTGATCTTGTGGATGCGGTATACACTGAAGGATATGAGCTGTCAGACAGTGGTCCCTGCAGGTCTGTTAACAGCACTGCTGTGTATCACTGTGCCCATCCTGACATGCTGATGCTGACGGCTGACTCGTAGTCACATCTGTGCTTATGTTCCACAGTTCATCACATCTGGGACACACTTTTTCTCTGTTCCCTTCCATTTTCCCTTAAGGAGGAATCCTTAAAGGGATCTGTGTTTCCATGTTAGTAAGCCATTTAGAGACGAGGGGCCGGTTAGTTTAAAATAACTCAGAATGGCTAAAGTTACTCTAGATCTTACTTAGATAGGTTTTTCAAGCATCATATTAAAAATGTATTTATAGTAGAACAATACAGTGTAAAATATTGGAGCTGTTTTTAATTTTTTAAAATAATTTTTAGGTAAACATACATTTTTTTACATATATTGTTTTTTACACTAGTAAGTTGTACTTTAATGATTAGGAAAATGAAATAGTTATATAAGAAGTTTTAGGTACATTTTATAAAATGATACGCGTGTTGCATTGATGGGTTTTTAAAACCTCATTTCAGATTCTTTCCCAGACTCGGGAGCTAGAGGCCCTCTGTGCTGCCACCACTCGCGTGTGCGTGCGTGCGCACGCGCGCACGCACACACACACACACACACACACACACACACACGCAAACGTGCACATGCCACCACTGACTCCGCCTACTGCTAAGACAGGATGATTCACTAATCCAAAGACTCCTGGAAACGTTTTCTCCCCTTCCCTGTGGATTCTGCATATACCACTTAGCTTTGTGATTTGCGTAGGACAAAGTCTCCATCCTCAGCATCCTCCCTAGCATGGTTGATGTTTTTGGAGGGAAAGTGGGAGCTGCCAGGGGGTGAGCGATGCAAGGAGTGCCGCACTGTGTTCCTCCCAGCTCGTCTTTCCTTTTTAGCTCGGTGTTTCTGGGCTTAATGTGACTTCCTGGTTTAGTGAAACATTCCTTATGCTAAAACCTATGTCGTCCCTCCCCCCTGGAGATTAGAAAAGAGCTCATTTTCTTATAGTGCTAGGATTATGCATTTCTATAAGGTCATTATAATATTACCTTCTCTTCATTAAAACAGTGCCCTCTGTACACACACACACACACACACGTCCTACCATGAAGATTTTATTTTTGAGTCCTAGTTATTTCAATACTTGCATTCCTCTTTGTTATTTATTTTTTATGGGCAGTGATTCTCAAAATAAGTGATGGCTGAAATAATTGTTCTGTTGGTGTGAGTAGGATCCAGGTGTTTGGGTCTAGGAGAAACGCAAAAGCACTGCCCTGATCTGGTCACAGGACTTCCAGCAGCATCCTTCCCTCCTATGTAGAAACTGGACCTCACGGGTGCACACACCCTTAAACATTTTACCCTAGGAGCTGGAGGGATAGCTGAGCTGTTCAGAGCACCAACTGTTCTTCCAGAGGTCCTGAGTTCAACTCCCAGCACCCAATGGTGGCTCCCAACCATCTGATCCACGAGACTGATGCCCTCTTCTGGTGTGCAAATGTACATACAGACAAAACACCCGTAGATGTAAAGTACATAAATAAATAAATAAATCTTTTTTTAAAGTTGCTTCTCTAGTACAAGAGCCATACATGCATCCTGGCTTTAGAGCATTTGAAAAAAATGAAGAAAGTGACAAATGGGGAAACAGAACAAGCCCTTCCTCCCCTCCCCTGGGGACACCACTGCTAGTGTTTTGCTGTGCCCGCTTCCTTCCATTCTTTTTGTATATGTTTCATGGAGTTAAGCAGTATTATGAACACACCTTCTCAAAATTCTATTTCCCCTCAAATCATACTGACCTGGTAGTTATAAAAGTTTATTACACATTTCAGTGTTACAGACAATACAAGCAAAAGAAGACAATACAAATTTCTCAGGTTTACCTTTTATCTTTTTTATTAAGGCCTGGCTTGTATTTTTCTAGAAAAACACACTTCTTCCTCTAAAACTGGGCAGGGGGATTGCTCCACACACGCTGCAGCTCTGCTCTACACAACCCTCCGTGGCTGTTTCCCTTGCTGTAACAAGCCCCACTTCTTTGGGCTTCTGAAGTATCCTGGAACTGGATGCCATCAAGCTAGAGTGGATGCACACTGCTGTGGTGAGCCCGCCTTACGTCTTTATTCTCAGTGCAGATGTGTTCAGAAGGACTCTACCACCACTGAATGTATGGGCAGCCATATTGTGCAATGGCGAAGGAACCACCAGCCAATGCTGGTTATATTTATATAAATATAAAAACGCTGGCTATATTTATATTTCTGACTATATGCAGCTATCATCAAATCTTATGTTCTTAGATTCTGATTTTCAAGTTTTTTTTTTTTTAATTAGAAATGATTTGCCAGCAAATAATATTGTTGCTAAATCTTGGGGTTCAAGGTTTTTGTTAGGAAAAATGTGCTGATTTGAAAGTTATGTGTGTGCTAAAAATAAAATAAAATGTTAACTTTTGGCTCTCTAGAAAGAATTTATCAATTTATAAATTCATCCGGAGTCCTAGCCAGCACTAGGAGTTCCCTTTTCCAAATTCTTACATTCCCGTAAGACTGGATAAGTAAGCAAGAGGTTTGGTGTGTAAGCATTCTGGTCTCCCTGTCTGTGGATTTGCTCAACTGAACCTCCCACCACCAGCGAGCTGTAAGGTAAAGACGTTTAACTGGATGATCTGTGATAATGAGATGCAAAGAAATGGTGGCCTCAAGGAGCCAGGTTGCTAATTTTATAGTAAGTAAAATTTGATCACTTTTGACAACAGGTTGTATTATCCATCACAAAGTGTGGCTTCTAAAATCTCAGTACTGAGGAGTCAGAGGCAGGTGGATCTCTGTGAGTTCAGTGCTAGCTTGGTCTACATAGCAAGTTCCAGAACAGCCAGGGCTACCTAGAGACCCCATCCAAAAAAAAAGTATAAAATAAAAGAAACTCGTATTTACTTGGAAAGACAGGATTCTGTTTTCTTGCTGTTGAGGACCTAGAAGAGATTACACTTAAGACTTTCTATTCACTCCTTAGTCCTTGTATCAAATCTATGACGTACTTGCTAATTGTCGCCATTTCTGTTGAAGATTAGGAAATTACAACAAGGTACCTGTGAGTAAGGGTGGTGAAGGTCTGAGGACGAGCAGGATCCAGATCCTCTGGCTTCTGTCCAGCCAGGGTGGCTTCTCTCCAGTTCTGAATTCCCTCTTAACCCTTCCGCCCTTCTGGTAACTTGTGCCCATCTTTAAAGACAGTGGACCTTAGGCAAAGGATCATTACTCAACAAAAAATTGCATTGTTTTTCCATTTCCCATTTCTTTTTGTTTGGTTGGTTTTTGTTTTTTTTTTTTTTCGAGACAGGGTTTCTCTGTGTAGCCCTGGCTGTCCTGGAACTCACTTTGTAGAGCAGGCTGGCCTCGAACTCAAAAATCCACCTGCCTCTGCCTCCCCAGTGCTGGGATTAAAGGTGTGTGCCACCACGCCCGGCTGTTTTTCCATTTCTTTTTTTTTTTTTCCATTTGGTAATCCTTTTTTTTTTTTATATTTTTTTATTACGTATTTTCCTCAATTACATTTCCAATGCTATCCCAAAAGTCTCCCATACTCCCCCCCCCCCCAATTCCCTACCCACCCATTCCCATTCTTTTGGCCCTGGCATTCCCCTGTATTGGGGCATATAAAGTTTGCAAGTCCAATGGGCCTCTCTTTCCAGTGATGGCCAACTAGGCCATCTTTCGATACATATGCAGCTAGAGACAAGAGCTCCGGGGTACTGGTTAGTTCATCATGTTGTTCCAACTATAGGGTTGTAGATCCCTTTAGCTCCTTGGGTACTTTCTCTAGCTTCTCCATTGGGAGCCCTGTGATCCATCCAATAGCTGACTGTGAGCATCCACTTCTGTGTTTGCTAGGCCCCAGCATAGTCTCACAAGAGACAGCTATATCTGGGTCCTTTCAGCAAAATCTTGCTAGTGTATGCAATGGTGTCAGCATTTGGAAGCTGATTATGGGATGGATCCCTGGATATGGCAGTCTCTAGATGGTCCATCCTTTCATCACAGCTCCAAACTTTGTCTCTGTAACTCCTTCCATGGGTGTTTTGTTCCCAATTCTAAGAAGGGGCATAGTGTCCACACTTTGGTCTTCATTCTTCCTGAGTTTCATGCGTTTAGCAAATTGTATCTTATATCTTGGGTATCCTAAGTTTTGGGCTAATATCCACTTATCAGTGAATACATATTGTGTGAGTTTCTTTGTGATTGTGTTACCTCACTCAAGATGATGCCCTCCAGGTCCATCCATTTGGCTAGGAATTTCATAAATTCATTCTTTTTAATAGCTGAGTAGTACTCCATTGTGTAGAGATGGCTCAGCAGTTAAGAGCACCAATTGCTCTTCCGGAGGTCCCGAGTTCAATTCCCGGCAACCACATGGTGGCTCACAACCATCTGTAATGGGATCCCATGCACTCTTCTGGTGTGTCTGAAGACAGCTATAGTGTTTTTCCATTTCTTAACCAAAGCTGTTTCAAATGGCAGGCACATTGCTGCTTCCTGTAGTGTGTGGGGTAAGTGGTCTTTGGCGTTTGTGTTTAGAGAAAGTTGAGGGCAAATTCTTAGTATTTACCAGGTTATTTATGCCCCTGTGAGGCTAACAGCTGCTTTCCCCTGGTGTGAGATAACCCATGACTTAGGTTTCCATCCTAAGACCTGAGGAGGCCGTCCAAGCTGCTGTCATGGATCTGATGAATTGAAGTCTGTTTTCAGGATCGAGCTGAACTTTGTGATTACTAAGTAAAAAATATAAGGTGCCACCTTCAAATGTGAAAAATGGCTAGGTTCCTGAGAGGGAGTGGGAATATGACCCTTGTGGAGATATGGCTGATGTCACACAAGTGTTTGCCGCAGCGAGGTAGAGCACGCTTCCCTCATTCCTCCCATCAGGAAGGGATTTGGTTTCAAACCTGTACCTGATGCTAGGTTTTGCCACTTCCTAGCTCCTATGCGAGGCAAAGAACTTCACCAAAGTTCTATCAGTGGCAGGTACGTATCTGTAGAAAGGTACCTACCTTATAGGCCATGATGAGTTATGTGAAGCACTGACCATAGAATGTGCACATTATCAAAGCCATCTCTCCTCTCCATTGGTACTTATGGCTCCCAATCTCTGCCTCTGACCTCTCCTTCTGTTGGGTCTATTCCAAGCTACATACAAGCAGCCATTTAGTGTGCACCCTGGGTGGGAATCGATGAAGCCACCAAAGTAGAGAGGTCAGAGAGTCTGGGACAAAGGCTGCCACTGGCAGCTAATTGTATGTAGTTTGGAACAAATAAAAGGGGAGGTCAGAGGCAGGGGATGGCCATACCCATGGCTAAGCTGCCGAGATGAGGTTCTTGCGCTTGTTGCTCTCTGGAGTTGTCCTGTTTGCTGCAGTGCCCTTACCACTCATGCTGAGAATCCCAAAGGAGCTGACTTATCTGAAACCGTCCACAGATAAGGGATATCCAGGGTAACTAAGATTTTTATGGGGCTCTCACAGGAAGCTGAGTATGTTTTCCAGGAGATCTAGTGGGAGAGTTTCCCTGTGAGAACTTCGGATTTGGGCTGGTGAGATGGCTCAGTGGTCAGAGTGCTTGCTGTGTAGACAGGGAAGACCTACATTTGAATCTCCTAGAAAAACTGGACTCGACTGCATGGGCCTGTGTCAGGGAATAGGGACAGGCAGATTCTTGGTGCTCCTATCCAGCCAGCCTACCTGAAATGTCAATAAATACGATAGAAAGTGCTAGAAGGTGACACCTGATGTCCTCCTCTGGCCTCTGCGTATTAGCTCCTGCACCCATCCCAGAGAGACAACCTGAGGCTGGCCCACACACACAAGTACTCTGTCCTTGAAGTAATGAGATGATTTGTTTCAAAAACTCTCCTTGTGATGAGGTGCTAACGTTTAACTTGGATTTCAGTTAGAAACCTGGTCATTTATGCTCAGAAACCAAAACGTGTGTGCCTTCCATCTATCAGAAGCTAGATCAGGGAAATGGCCACTCTCCTCTTGTTTATTCTGACAGTTCGTGTTCCTGGGCCTGTGCAGAGTTGAATGAATTCATGGGAATTGTATTTGGCATCTTCCTTGAGTTGATAGGTTAAAAGCCTAGGTGGCGGTCCCCCCAGGGACTGTGGATACAGAAGGTCCTATTGATTGGCTTTTGAGTATTTTTTGCGAGGGAAGGAGAATGTACCTGTGCTTCGTGAATGCTCTAAGGCACTTTGTCTCACAGCACTACTTGAAAATCAAGATGCTCCTAGTTATGTTGATAAATTCTCCAAGGAAGAAAACCTTACCTGCAAATTAAAGAAATTAAAGAGCCAACAGTAGAAAATGCCAAGATTTTTTTTTGTGCTATAGAGTAAGTTAACTTTTAAGTTTTGCATTTTTGATCAAATTATGTACATTATGTACACTGTATTGAAGCCAACAAACTTGAAAGAATGCGTTTGCAAAATTGGATTTAATTCAGATCTCAAGAGGGGAAGGGAGGACATTATGAATCCTTAAGTACAGAATCCTAATCAATGCTAGACAAACAATTGTATTAGTTTACATATAATAGGATAACCACACATCTGAAGGCTCCAAATGAGTCCATCAGCAATAAGTATAATTTTATATTTGGCTCAAGTGGCTATTGGACATCAAGTGGTGCCCAAGTTCCTTCCCAGCACCTAAGACCCTTCTGGCTATGGAAGAAGTCTCCCGCAGTCTCAGAAGCCCCCATTCATCCCTTGAGAGTCTTTGTTCCCCGAAACACAAATCCAGGCCTGGGATTGCCGGCAGCCACATGTTATTGCACGGAATGGTCTGTCCTAAGCCAGACGCTTACGGCTAAGAAGGTATAAGGCCAGCCCTTAGAGATAGTGGTCTAGCAGGAACACGGTCTATAAAAGCAGAGTAAAGAATAGCTGCTCACTCTGCAGCAGCTTCTAGTGTTCAGGCTGACAGAAGAGGCAACACACAGCTTCACATTTCACACGGAAGACCAGCACTGACTGGGCCTGGCTTGCTGGATCGACCCTCCCATAGACATAGTGATTGTTCTAGCTTAGACCCAGGAGAAAATTACTTCATACCAGTCTTTTCTTCACATAAGGTTTGTGTAGCACTAAAATTGTTACACTAATATGACTAGCCATGAAGGCAAAAATGTTTTTTAACTCTCCTTTGCCCCAAAAGAAACATCCCTGTTTTGATTCTTGTCCAGTTTCCCCAAAGAGAACATACATACACCTTGGTTATTGCACATCTATTAGACAAACTTGTATATGTGTAATATATATACTTAAATATGCTACACATAACAAAAAAGACTATGGCACTTTACAGAATACATGTTTGACAAAGGCCATTCGTTACACCACAGATACTTCAAAGACACAGTTACAATGTAACGTTGAATTAGCCCACAGGTTGAAAGAAGCCACAGACCCCCCAAGTGTTTGTGCTGTATATCAATGAGAAGCTGAGCACAGGTGCAGGCAGAATACTTTTCTGATCCTAGTGACAGTCCTATGTCAGAGAAACGGGTATCGGCCCAGGAAGTGGTCGTGAAGAGCCAGGAGAGAAGTCCCATTCTACGTTAGCACAATTGCAGATGGTCCATTCATTCCCTGGAAAGGTCTCTCTGCTATAAAATGCAATCTCGTCCTATCAAGTCAGGATGTAGGCAGTTTTCATGGTGCCCTTTGTGGTGGGGCCGTCTTCTCCAACATTTAATTTAATGAGAAACAGTTAAATTACAGTGTGGCAGAGAGGTCACGTCTTCATTTGTGACTGTTACCAGGTTGCTAGGAGTGCACTGCCCCTTGACCCCCCCAAAGAGCATGCGCACAGGATCTGCGGCTTAGGACTAGTCTGTGCAGAAGGGGCTAAGATTGTAAAGATGGAAAAGTTAATCTGGTAAATTCAAGGAAAACGAAGTGGTTTTGTCACAGTTTTCCTAATGAATAAAACTGTGTTTCGTGCAAAGTACTTAGCCCAGGTTGGCAACAGTGACTGTGCTGCCAGAGGACTTGCTTAGGGCAGCATCAGTACCCAGGGAAGATGAGAGCTTTCTCCACATGCTCTGTGGCACATGGACTTAGTGATCTGTTCCTGTGTCCTGAGTGTTCTTCGGGGTGTCGGGGTGCTTAGGGCGCCTCCCCCTTCTCCTCTAAAGAAGCCACAGGGTCTCTACTTGCTTATTTTGAATACTGGCTCAAAACTGAACTTAAGATCTGATTCATAACCTTCATCTGCACGAGAGAGAGGATGGTTTCTGATATTGGTCAAAGGGCAAATATACTATAATTAAACCCCAGTGGGCCTAGCCCATCTATATATAAGGGAGTTGTTCTGAACCAAGGCTTGGCTCTAAACCAACATAGCTTTTAAGTGATTCACTGGGACAAGGGTGTAAACTCTGAATCAGGGTTGTAAACCTGATGACCAAACACCTGCCAGTAGAAGGTGCATCACTATTTAAGACAAAGCCCTCAGCTGAACATCTCTCTAAAACCAAATCGGTCCACTCCACTTGCACCACTATGGAGGGTCTCTGTCTCTGCAAGGTACTTATGATGCCAGACTCAGGTGTTGCTTTGGTCAAATGGGTAACTTATGGAAACTGGATTAAAAGCCCTGAGTCCTCTTTAGTAGGCAAAAGTGGTTCTGTGCCCTGCGTAGGCAGGTGCAGTGAGCTTAGCCCCTGCTTTCACTCTAACCTGGGGATGGGATTCTTGATGCAGGGCAGTGAGCCAGCGTCAGCAAGCCTGCTCTGTGGACCAACACCAAAAGCTGGAGACGCTTCCAGGCCTAGCTCCTGCTTTCTCTGCGAGCAGTGCCAATGGGGCTGGAAAGTAGAGACAGGAAAATTCAGTCTGCAAACGCTGAGGTTCTGCTCACCCCTCCCTGTGAACATCTGCATGAACCACAGCTGGTCTGGAGGCTGAAGTCCTTGAAGGCAGGGAACACTGGTTTCCCTGAGCAGCCAAGCACAACCCCAACCCTAGAAAAACCGCCAGAGGAGACAGGGCTATCATAGGCACTAGGCCGGCTGCAGGGAGCAGGCAGCTATCTGCCTTACTGCCAGGGGCCTGTACTTTTATTCTTAAGTGATTGTCTGTCTTTACTCAAATCCTGAGGAGAGCTCCACTGATCCTCTCACCCTGGCACTCAAACTGGAGTAGGTCCACTGTGGGGTTCTGCACTGCCCCTGTTAAGCTCTTTGTGCAGTTAAGCAAAACCTGGTTACCTTGCTGTGACCTTCAGCATAGAACCTGTCATCAGTAAGTCTGTAATTTTCCTTTTAGTCTCCAAGTGAGACAACATGAGAGAACTAGGAAGAAGAGAAAGACCCCTCCTCCAGCTACCATTCTGAGATGCTCATAAGCACAAAGCTATGGACCAAATCCTGCCTCCAACTACCCCGAGGCTGGGTAAACCTCTTCTCTGCTGCCAGAGAGATCACCGCCTGCCTTGGTGAGTCAGGTCATCACTATCCTTCATTGAGCCCTGGGGACATGGAGTCTCCGACAGGACTCCCCAGGGGGCTATTCCATGTCCTTGTCTGGTCTCAATATCTGCACTGCAGCCAGCATGTCCAAGAGCGCTGCTTGGTGGGTGATGCCCCTCACTGGTCCCAGGAAGGCCCGGCTGGGGCTGTGGAAGATAGCTCCAGGAGGTCACGACTGGTTCTTCACTTGGTTCAAATGATGAAGACTGTGTCACTAGGCCATAAAGAAAGGTAACGGTGGCAGGAATGGCTTCCAGACTAAAGGAGGCAGACGAGGTTTTTCCCCTCTTCAATTTCTTCCTGGACTTTGTCACTGGAGGTTGCAATTTCTGCTTGTGCAGAGAAGACAGCACAGATAAAGGTGAGGACCGTGCCCCCGGTGGCAGTATAGAAGGCCCAGCCCAGGGAGCAGTCTCCAGGTTTGTAGGGGGACGCATGCCGTCCACAGTCTATGGCTTTCTGGCAGCCCCAGCCTGCAGGGTAGAGGATCAGGCCGAGGATGAGGAACAGACCTGAGGGACAGAAGAGGAAACAGGTGAAGCCTTTGGTGCCTAGGCAACCTGCAGCATCTGCAGTGCCCCGCTGGCTTTAGGCGGGGCCATCCACTCTACAATAGAAAAGTGTTGGTGTCTTGGATAGAAGCCTGACTTGAATAGCCAAGGTTACTTTACCAGGTACACTTTTAAGTATGGAGTCTAGATGAGGGGGAAGAGAACTTACCTAGTATTTCCAGCCAGTTTGTATATGGTGGAATGTGACTCCACCAGTGAGTTTGCTCCTGTTTCTTTGTGTTAAGGGGCTTACAAAGGCCAAATCTGGCTTTACAAAGGGTCTGAAGAGATGGCTCAGCAGGAAGAGTGCATAGTGCTCTTGTACAGCACATGGTTTGGTTCTAGCACCCAATGGTAGCTCACTACCGGTCCAGAGGACCTGACAGCCAGCCTCTTCTGACCTCCATAGGTACCAAGCATGCATATGGTATACATACATGTCAAACCCAATAATAACACATAATAAAGTTTTATTAGAACAGAGACATGCTTGCTTCTGAACACCTGTTCTGCAAAACACAAAATATGATCTAACTTTTGACAGAGCTTGCCAATCACTGGTATAAAGTAATTCACTCAGAACCTTGTGGCCTCAGCCTAGTTGTAGACAAAAGCCAGGAGCCTTAAAGAAGACTATATCTTAACCTACACCCACGGAAAGCATTGTTTGACCTGCATGCCAAGGGGAGAGGTGTATGTCTCTGCCTCTATAGAAACAAACTGCCTGTGTCATGGCACTTTGCTCTCTGAATGGCTTTCAGTGAGCTCCGCCCTGCACACACACCAGCGCACACGTGCCCCACTCGGCCAGCACCGTTCTGGCCCTCACTGCTGCATGTTCACAAGTCACAGGGTTTCAACAACTGAGAGGTAGTTTCCTGCCTGGTCTAACCTAGGTGAGGACTAGAGAAACAACTTTAGGTAGTGGCCTTACCCTAGGCCTGGCCACTCACCAGTACAAGCAGCTCTCGCAGAAGGGGAGGAAACGATGACTCCCTGTAGAATGTCAGCTGACAGCCCTGTGCTGTAAAAGAGGGTGGGCTTTAGTCTATGGCCAGACTAAGCTCTAGTGTGGTAGCTAAGGATATGGCAGCAGCAGCAGCAGCAGCAGCAGCAGCAGCAGCAACAATGACCGGGGATTGGGGCCTTTGTAAGTGAAAGGCTAACAGGGACAATGCAGTGTGTGTGGACGGCTGGGGACAGCAGTCTCATGCAGGGGCTGGAGTCAGTTCCAGAGCTCACAAGTGGATGGGTCATTTGTCATTCCAAGCCTTGCCTGAATCAAGACCTGCCTGATTCATCATTATAAAAGTGTACCAATCTTAAACCTAAAGGGTGGGTGTGGTTTGTAAAGTCTGTAAATAGTATTTCTGTAATAAAACAAGACCTACAAACTCTTAAACCAAACCAAAAGAAAAAAAAATAACAGCTGCAAGTGAAATTTAAGGGTCACTAGGAGATTGGAAAATCTAGAAGAGAAAAATAGCTCTCTTATGTCCAGTGAGACTTGACAGTCTCCCGACAAAAGGAGCCCATCACTGGGCCACTGTAGGGGTGAACTAACACTGCGCCCCTCAAACTATTGCACAAAGCATAGTGGGGACAACCACTACAGTTACAGTTTTAAAAGCCAGGAATGCTAACCCTAACCCTGATACCAAAACCAGATATGAGAACATGCCCAAGAACAAAAGCCACAGACCCACAGTTCTCAACACAGTCATACATCCAAGTCATTAACACCACGGCCATCTTGGTTTTAATTCCAGGGCTGCCAGGACAGTTCAACAAATGTAAACTACAACAGAGAAATAAGATGTAGGGACAAAAATCTACACTATCTCAGCCGATATGGAAAAGACCTTTGACAAACTTTAACATCCTTTCATGTTAAACTTCAAAGAACAACGCATCTGGGGCTGGAGAGATGGCTGAGAGGTTAAGAGCACTGACTGTTCTTCTAGAGGTCCTGAGTTCAATTCCCAGCAACCACATGGTGGCTCACAACCATCTGTAATGAGATCTGATGCCCTCTTGTGGTGTGTCTGAAGGCAGCTACAGTGTACTCATATAAAATAAATAAATCTTAAAAAAACCCAACAACAACGCATCTCTAAGGGTTTTTCCCTTAGAGGGAAATGGTATAAGGGGATGGTTTAAGTTGTTATGGTTTAAGGGTTATGAAAAACCTCTAGCGTGCACAGTAAATGGGGGAAAATTGCATCCAGAGTTAGGGGCTAGAGATAAAGGTCTACTACAATTTTAGTCAATATTGTATTTGAAGTCTTACCACAATAAGGCAATGGAAAGAAATGGTACAAACAGAAAATGGCTGAGAAGATAGGTGGACCCCAGAGCCTGCATCCCAGGATTGCTCTTGCTGCTGACGAGCCTTCTTATGCTTGCCATTGCTGTACTCATTGTTCTGACAGGGTGTGATTGGGCAAAGAAAGACCCTTTCTGCCTGTAGTCGGTTATGATTGATTCCTGGGTATTAGCCCACCCCATTGGGCAAATTTCCTGCAGATCCACTCTCATGGATTAATGCTGTTTAGATGAATTAATGATTTTATAGAATTCCTGATTTGATTCAGATAATTTTAGGAACTTATTAGAATAACTGATAGAAAGTATAAGGGGATGGTTTAAGTTGTTTTGCCAAAAAGATATAATAAAGTTAGAATCCAGACTAAAAAGTGTCCCCTCCTCATAGAATGTAAGTAAAGGCTGCTGAGGAGGAGACCAGTGAGCTTCCGTACGGTACAGGCACACACTGCATGAGGAAGAAAAATAAGCTGGGAACAAATTAATGACCAAAGACAGCATTCGCTCCAGGTCAGGCCCAAGGACCAGGCCACAGGTGGGCACCATGACAAAGCAAGGCATATATAACGGTCGCTTTGAACTTCTATGAGGTCATTTTTTTCTTACATAAGAGAACTTTTGTCTGAGAAGGTATAAAAGCTGGGAGCAAAAGTAAAGGCGCGTTGGGGCCCCTTTGTTTCATCCACTGATGTGTGGGGTTTTTCTTTTTCTTTCTCCATGGCCCACGTAATTAAGTTTTTCTAATCCCCTGCTGCTATCAGCAGGAGTCAATTGCTATCAGCTCTGGCCCAGAAGAGTAAAAGAGATTTAACTGCCAGAAGCCATTAGCTCTGGCCCCAAAGAGCCAAAGAGAGCCAGACTGGCAGGAGCTACCAGCTTCCCAAAAGCAGACTCTCCATCCACTAAACCCTGGTATCAAAGCTGGCTTAACAAAACCCCTAAGCCCTCTACCAGAAAATGCTCAGAACTGATGCTTGAGTCTCATCCACATTACAGTGGCATTCTTCATAGACTGAACAAAGAAATCCTAAAATCCAAATGAATGCACAACCGACCCCAACTAGCCCAGAACACCAGAAGGGAGAGCAGTGCTGGAGGGAGGCATCACAGCCCCGCCCCCACCTCCAGTCCTGCCTAGACCTGGATGGACAAAGACTAAGTAGGAGATGCAGGGACAGACCCCCACTGTAACACACACAGGAAACCGGGACACCCACATGTAAAAGAATGAAATACACCTCTACCGCTCATCTCCCCCTGTACAAGTTACTTCAGGGTGGACCAGAGACCTCAGCTTAAGACCTGAAACCGGAAGGGAAGAACACTTCAAGATACAGGCCCAAGTACAGACTTTTCTGAGCACTGGAGCAGCAAGAATTAATTAATTGGATTATCTGCAATTAAAAAGCTTTTGTGCAGCAAAAGAAAGCCTACAGAAGGGGGAGAATGTCTGCCTGTTATCGGTTAGAGAGAGGATCAATCCCACATCATAAGATTAAAAACTCAAAACTACCAAATAATGTCATTATTAAATGAGCAAATATTTCTCAAAAAAACAGGGGCTGGCCAGACAGCTCAGGGGCTAAAAGTGCTTGCTGCTTAAGCAGGAAGACCCAAGTCTGGATCCCAGCAACCACGCACGGAAAAAGCTAGGGCTGCTGCTGTGCCCTTGGAATTGCTTGCTGGCTGCCAGCCTCGCTCCAGGTTCCATGAGGAACCCTGAGCTAGAAAGTGACAGAGCAGGACACCCAAGGTCCTACCTCATACTTCTGCAAGTGTTCACTGTTGGCATTCCTTCTAGGCTCCGCCCCACAGTTACCTGGCAACAGCCAGGTGTGCCTGACTCACTATAAAGGGCTGCTCGCCCCCTCCTCCCTCTCTAGTTCTGTTCTCTTGTTCGCGCCCCTTACCCCCTTACCCCTTTACCCCCTCTCCCCATTCTCTCTCCACATGCTCATGGCAGCCTCTACCCGTCTACACACACACACACACACACACACACTCCCCACCCCCTACCCCGAAGCCCCGTCCCTCAACTCCCCTTCCCATGCCCTAAATAAACTCTATTCTGTACTATACCTTCCTGTAGCTGGTACTTCAGGGGAAAGGGATGCCTCAGCATGGGCCCACAGAGGCACCCCCTTCCCCCACACCATACCGCACCTTCAAACATATCCCTGGCTTCTCTTTCGTTCTTATAAAATAACGTGCACCTACACCACAGACAAAACACAAGGTCCAACATTCCAGATACCAAGGAAGCTCAATTCAAAGCTACTTTTCTCTCAATTCAGTCACATGGCTATCATTAAAAAACAAATGCTGGTTAGGACTGGGGGGAGGGGGGAGACTTTGGGTGAGAACTAAAGGACTGCAGACACCAAATCAGGATGCAAGTCTCCCAGAAGAACTGAAAACAGCTACATAAGACCCAGTTCCACTGCTGCAGTCAGCGGACAGCAGATACCTGTTGCCTCCATGTTTGCAGTGACATCGTATGACTGGATAAGAAAAGTGATGTGTATATAACAAGCAATGAAACGTGTCACTGTAGGGAAAGGGCTTGTACTGAGGATCAGATAAAGGGAAATACAAAGACCCCATTTTTTTCCACGTGGAATCTAGACTGTACTGGGGCAGACCTACACATGTCAGGAAAGGAGAAGGTGGGGGTAGGCCAAGAAAAGAAGGCAGGGTGTGGTGGCATGCGCCTTTAATCCTGGCACTCTGGAGGTGTCTGCATGAGTTCCAAGGCGACCAGGAATACACTGTGGGGTGGACAAGGTGGTGTGTGTGGGTGGGACGTGACTGAAGTATGATGTATATGCACGAAATGTTACAGTGAAGCCATGATTTAAGAAGAAAATGTCTATGTGACAAAATGGAGCCAAGACCAACAGGTGGCTGCCAGGGTAAAGCCATAAGCACAGCAGGGCCACCACCCGTCACAAAGGGTCACTTCCACAAGGTACAATAATGCCAAAAGGTACCAACCAAGAGGCTGGGATTTAGACCTTTAAAAGGATATGCTCCATCTGAGTAGACCTTTGCTTGTCACGGAGATCTAAAATGACTCACTTCGTTCTTAGACACACCTAAGGCCCCCCGAGAAACCCAGTCGTCCTGAAGAAACCCACCGTGTTCTTCACGAGCCTTCCACAGAGCACCTAAGTGGGCTTGATAGTTTCAAGACCTCCCTCCGGATCCCAAGTGGCGGCCATGAGAAACACTGCTGAACCTCTGATGGTCCACCAGCCAGATCACAGCACCGCCTCCTATGAGCCTACAAGGGCTCTGCTCTTCCCCTGGGAAGGCTGACGCGCTTCAACTAAACATCACTAGCGTGTCACTTAGCACCCAGCTCAAGGCTCAGACTCACGGAAAGCATCTAAGACACCTTAATGTGCCCGAGGGGGGTCCTGTTAGGAAAAGTTTAAAAAGATAGCCTTCCTTCAGTAGTGTAGCATCAAAGAAGAATATGTTCCCGTTCTTAGTGCAGGTCTGGTTCCTGGCACCACAGGCCACTTGAAAGCCCCGTGGTGCCTTCTGACTTAATTTACAAATAAAGTCCGCAGGGAATCTTATCACAGAAGGGTGTCTAAGCTTGACTCTATCAAAGCCTCAGCTAGGGTATAGGGTCAGAGAAAAGTCTACATGGAAAAGTGATAAACCGTTGCACTGTGGTATATCCACCCAGAGGATACAAAGTGCGCAGAGGCAACAGCTGCCCCTAATGACCTGAGCCTGGCAGCCAGTGAGTGGCATGGAAGTGCAAGACTTAGGTCTGCTTGAGGGACCCATGGTCCCTCACGTGACTCAACACACACACTTTCTCCCGTCTCTTCGCTCTCTCTCTCTCACACACACTCTTAAAATCTCAATTGTCCTTTATACCAAAAAATTCCAGAGTGTGTGTTGCTTCTGGTGGCCCGAGAGAGAGAGAGAGAGAGAGAGAGAGAGAGAGAGAGAGAGAGAGAGAGAGCATGCCCATGTGCTTGTAGCAGATGTCACTGAGTTTAATAGACTTTCAGCGCCTCCAAGTCAGAGACATTTCAAGAATTGGATCAGAATTTGAGGTTGCCAGCTCTGGATGCATATCCACCTAGAGATGTCCCTACCCTAGTCCTGTTAGAGTAACTTCTCCATTCTCCATTGCCTGAAGACCTTGTCTGGCCCGTTGTCACACTGCTA
Source organism: Mus caroli (assembly GCF_978045245.1). Classification (NCBI taxonomy): domain Eukaryota; kingdom Metazoa; phylum Chordata; class Mammalia; order Rodentia; family Muridae; genus Mus; species Mus caroli. The sequence continues at coordinate 27,204,084 of NW_028227270.1, forward strand.
TTTTTATCTAGTCAGCTGCTATATACAGCTACCAACTGTTCTTCATTTCTCTCAGCTCTGGGGAGAAGGTAGTCTCTTATGTGGGCCTCTAAGCTGCTTGGGCATATAAAAGTTTTATCCACTGTACAATCTTCCATATTGCACACATGTGACACATGCTCTTAAGTATCTGTTGGCTGACTCAATGTCCTAAGAAGGCATCATAATCTGGTTTTGATCATAAACACGTTGGACATGGCATCGTCAGCACTGAATAACCACTGTCGAGAGTTCATGATATTCCTGAGACCAAGGCAAGCACCAACTTGGAACACAGCAGACCATCTACCACCATCAGGCAGCCAGGCCCTTCCCAGGTACAGAAGCAGCACGGGAGTGTGGAGGGAAATCCACTCTGTGTGGTATTCTTGTAGTTAGTCTGTGACTCAAGAGATCTGGACTCGAGCCCTAACTTAAGCTTCAGGCCTGGTCTGTGTTGATTCAGCTCAGACCACTCTGGGTTCCTGCCCCAAATGACAATGCATTCCAGAACACAGCTCAGAGACTATCCTAAGCCTATGATAAGTGTTCGCACCAACCAGCAAGTTCAACAGACGCTGTCAGTGCCAATTAAAAGAACAAACCAAGACGGGGCTGGAATTTCCCACATGGAGCCTGAGCCATGTGCTGGTGTGTGCCAGGCCAGAGGTACCCAGGCTGTCCCTTTTCAGGACCCTGTGTTTCTACCCAGGCCTTGCTAGAACTCCTGTGCTGAAGGCCCAGGCTCCATCTTCTTCCTGATCGGATGTGGTCCTGCAGTTTTCAATACATCCGGTACTCCTGCCTCCAAACTGGGCTTACAGCTTTGCACACCCAGCTGTAGGTATGGGTGGATGTCTGACAGGAAACCTGGAACTCATGTCTGACCCTAAATTCTCATTCAGCTTAGCAACTGTGCAGGCTCAAGTTCGATTCTTATACCTGTTTGGCTCGGAAGCTTCCTGTCTTCATTTCTTTGTCACTCTTACCTCAGTGTCAGGAACACCTAATGACCTTTGTTTGGTTGACTGGAGTGCTCTGTTTCTGAATAGCCTCCTGGTCAATTTCTCTTTTCCTTCATCAAGGCATCAGAGAGTCTTCTCTCCTCAGTATTCCACCCGACGACCTAATAGGACCTATGCAGTTTTCCCATACTGCTCCAGGATACCTGGGCTAAATTATCCAAGCCACTTCTGTTTCCCCATGAGAGTCACCTCTGTTAGCATTCCACACAATTTACTTACAGCTTGAGTTCCAATCCCATGTGGGTAAAAGAATTGTCTGCAACCTTTGTGTCCCCGTTTTCCAGAACAATGTCTGACATATTGTCTGTGCTCGGTGAGTGTTTGCTCAATGGATGAATGAAAACTAGAGTCCCAAGATTTCACTGCATTGTTACATGAAGCCATCCTGAAAAGTTCTTGCTGAGTTCTTGAAATAGCTGGAGGAGGACCTTCAGTCGATAGCACTAACCTCAGAGGTTGGCGGTTTGTGCCAACAGGAAGCCTCTGTCAGGGCCAAACCACTGGCTGGCCTCTTCCTTGTGTACTGAAATCCTTTCCCTGACTACAGGAAAAGGCTCTCTGTTGAGAGGCATACACACACACTCACACACAAAAGCAGTTAACTAAATGTAATTGATTTTCAGGTATCCAGAGGCCAGTCTTATTTTAACCACAAAACTCAAACTTTCCAGCTGTGCCCAGCTGCCTGCAGAGGGAGGGAGGGGTGGGCAGCTACAGAGATGGCCTGGCTGCTCACAGGAGGGCCAGGGCACTTTAAGAGGAAGAAAGCTGTGGGGGGAAATGACAAGGCAGAAAGATGGTGGGGTCCCTAGGAATAGCATAAACTTGGAGTCAGAAAGTCCTCCTAGAGGAGCCAGACAATTGCAGAGAGTCACTTCTGCTCTGCTGCTGGAAAACAGTGCAATTCACAGGTGTGTGTGTGTGTGTGTGTGTGTATGTGTGTGTGTGTGTGTGTGTGTATACTCTCGTACAGTAGAGGAAGATCATGCTTAGTGACTGAACTCTTAGTTCAGCTGACTTAAGTTCACTGACTAAGAGTTCAATTCCTAAGCATAAGGGACCATATCTTGTTCATGTTGGTGTGAAGAGCATCCCTGAGCTGGGATTTACCTGTCTGCTTCCCTCTTTTAAATTTTCTCTTTCTCAAGTTCTCTTGTATGCCAGAAGCCACAAGTCATTTAGCAGTCCCCAAGAGCTATCTTTGGGTCAAGACCTATTGTCAGGAGGACCATTTTCTTGCATTAGTTCAAGGGTTGACATTACAAAGACTGACAAGGACACACCATAACTGGTCACCGCTGGCTCCCAAGCCACTCTTGGCCACCTAGATTGTTCATCCCACAGTCATGGGAACGGCCACGGAACATCCTTCAGTAAAGATGGAAGACAAGGCTGCAAGTAGGCTGTCACTGTTCTGCCTTGGAAAGAAGAGACAGACATGGAAGAATTTTTAAAGAAACTCAGAGGCAAAGGCTTTGAATACAAGTTATGAGCAAATGGTTAGCCAACAAGTAGGAGAACAATGTGTTTATTTTGCTAAAACGAGGACACTAGAAACACCACAGAAGGATGAAGGATATAATCTGAGACTAAAGGATTAGTCTTTTAGAATGAACAGATTCGAGTCCATGAAATCTCACCACACTGGCCTCAGCTTTCTGGGTTTGCTGGCAGGGATCTTTGCAGAGTACACTACACCTGTTCCCAGGCAGCAACTATGGGTTCACAGTCCTTTAGAGGATGTGCTAAGAAACCTGTGTAAGGTAGGGATGCCTGACGAGCCTGCGGATTTATGAGATAAGAGGGAAGGAGGCTGCTTTTGGGCTTTCTGTCTTCTTGCTGTCTAGCCACACACTCTCTATAGATGGGTCACTTCTGAAAACTGAGTTTATGGATAAAGCAGATGTTCCCAGACCAAACCAGGAGTCAGAGGTCATCTAAGGAAAAGGGTTGTCAGCTGATGGTTGGCATGTCTTTGTGGAACAATATTGTCTGCCTGTCAACTTGGTATATGATTAATAGTAATAACAGGAGGAGAGGAACTGGGTGGCACTTCAGATGTTAATAATTAAAAACAATACTAAAAGGGCTTGGCAGTAATGCGGACACCATCTCACCAGGTGTCCACAGGCTAGCTCTTTCTACTAACAGCACCGCCATGGCAGAGGAACTGGCAAGGAGACTGTGCTTCGGTGTCAGGCGTGGGGGTGGGAGGCTCGGCAGCCTAAATGGAATGAGTCCTTTGGATGACAATCAGATCTTAGTTAGGATAAAAGAACCTTACAGCCAAGGCCCTGAGAGAAGCTGCTGTTGTAGTTATTGAAAACTAATGGCTACCAATTAAGAATCCTCTGATGCCCAGAGAAGGGTGTCTTAGTCAGGGCTTCTATTCCTATATAAACATCATGACAAGAAGCAAGTAGGGAAGGAAATGATTTATGCAGCTTATACTTCCACACTTTTGTTCATCACCAAAGGAAATCAGGACTGGAACTCAAGCAGGTCAGGAAGCCAGAGCAGATGCAGAGGCTATGGAGGGATGTTACTTATTGGCTTGCTTTCTTATAAAACCCAGGACTACCAGCCCAGGGATGGTACCACCCACAGTGGGCCATCCCCACTTCATCACTAATTGAGAAAATGCCTTACAGCTGGATCTCATGGAGGTATTTCCTCAACTGAAGCTCCTTTCTCTGTGATAACTCCAGCTTGTGTCAAGTTGACACAACACCAGCCAATCCAGAAGGCATGGAGATACAGTCTGTAAGGGAGATGGGGTCTCTCCATTGTCCAAGCCTTTCTAGACACAGAACCAGCCAGCAGAGGGCATGGAGATACAGTCTGTAAGGAAGAGGGGTCTCTCCATTGTCCAAGCCTTTCTAGGTCTTTCCCAGCACAGACACAGACACAGCAGCAGCAGCAGCTTCCACTCCGTGCATCCCACACATGGTTTTGTTTATACCTTCCCAGTTATGGGAAATTATTTCCCATTCAGAGTGAGAACCTGCATATTAACTGTGGGTGGGTTACTAGGGGAACTTAATAAAGTACTTAATAAAGTACTCATCCGTCATGAAAGATAGTTCCTGTTTGGCAATTCAAGATAAGCTTGCACGGGACTGAAGAAGCCATTACAGCATGTGCTAAATTTGCTGAGGACTAAGTTTGCTTCCTAGCACCCACATCTGGCAGCTCACTGCAGCCTATAACTCCAGTCCCAGGGCAGCCAATTCCTCTTCTGACCTCTACATGCACATGGTCCACATATGTACATCCAGGCACATACACATACACATTAAAGGTCCTGCTAGAAAGATCTTTTCTTTTTAGTGCTGGGAATCAAACCTAAGACTTCATACATACTAAGCATGTACTTCCAGGAGTTACACCCCCAAGTGAGTGAAAAATAAAACAAAACAAACAAAACCCAAACCCTGAAGTGACGGGGAGTGAAATCTTCCAGAAATAAGTCAACTACTTGCCAGTGGATGTCCAAGTGCAAATGTTAAGTAATTCCTGCAGCACACCAGATGTCACTGCTCCATACTGGGCCACTGGGATTGTCCTCTGTGACTGAACATAGCCACTCAGATCTGAAACTAGAGTTGTGGGCACTGGCTTGCACTGTTTGTTTATAAAGCAAGCAGTGTTGAGGATGGAACCTTAATATACTAAACCAGCTTATTACCGCTGAGTCCTAGGCCCTGCCCTAGTTTTTTTTTAAGACATGATCAGACCTCATCACCTTTATTGATTGGCCTGGAACCTGTCATTCTCCGGCCTGAGTCCTAGGGTTACAAGTATGTGCAGTATTTTAATACTGGCTTTAAATTCTCAGTATGTGTATTTTTAGGGTGTGTATGTGTGTGTCTATTTACTAAAGTTACTTGAAAGAACATTATTAAATAACAAACTCATATTTGTACTATAACACAGAGATATAGTTTGGTTTTTTTAAAGTGACTTTACAGCTTTGGAAAATACTACTATTGCCTTAGCTCTTAAAACAGAGTGCCTACACCACTCAGGTAAATAAACATTCAGAGCCACGTCTAAGCCATTATCCCATGACTTGCTAATGTAGGTTGAACACAGAGCATCAGCCGCTTCACCATGGTTTATGTCTACAATCAAGTAGGTCTACAATCAAGTAGGTGCCGCGGCAGGCTGTTTTCACATTCTGTTTGCAAATCAGACACTGTATCTGAATTTTAAGAGCGTTTGCAATTTTCTTCAGGCCCTTACAACAGATTCTTCTTAAAAAATGCATCCCAGTCTCTGGATTCTTCACATTAATGGCTGCTTGGTCTATCTGTGGTTAAACACTAGTCTTTATTTCATGGTATGACTGGGCTCTTTATATATATATTTGGTTCCCTTTATACATACATGTGTGTGTATGTATGTATATATATATATATATATATATATATATATATATATATATACAGTTCCCTTTGAAGAGGCCGGAGGTATTGTATTCCCCTTGTAGCTGGAGTCACAGGTGATCGTGAACCACCCACTATGGGTTCTGGTGATGGAATTTGCATTTTCTAAGAGAGTGGCACGTGCCTCTTTACCATCTCTGCAGGCCCAACCTGTGACACTGTAAAACTGATTCAAACAGGAAACTGTTAACAGAGGTATTGTCTGTATAGAGAAACCAAGAGCCCCCCATCCTGGAAGCCAGAAGTCTCCTGTGCCTGGCTTTCACCAAAAGGGAGAGCTGGCTTGTCCTCACAATTCTCCTTAAGTCCCCTTTCCCTGGGGAGATCTAAAGTTGCTCACCAAGGTCACTCTGCCTTCTCAGGATAAGGCAGGTGACTTTCTCAGAGGTAAAATTATGCCTAGGCTCCTCTCCATCCTCAGACCCTGGTTTTGTTCCTCTCCCCTTTCTTAGTGAGTTCATCCTTCTGGTCTTGAATGAACGAACAGGGAGAGGAAAAGCATACAAGTAGGCTGAGACCCAGCTGGGCTATGCATGCCACTGGCTGCAGCTGCTGCTGCTGCTGCTGCTGCTTTCACACGATGGGAGAAGAGCAATGAACCCAGTTCCAGATGTCAGTCATGGTGGGCCTGCCCACTTGCCACTCAGACACCAGTTCAGGAAGGTCAGTTCTAGATGGAATGAGGGGTGTCTGACGTGCCCTCTATATCTTCACTCACACTCTGGTTCATGAGGGAAGACCAAGCCTGGCTGGCAATGGTGGTGTTTACGTGCCCACTCACCCCTCCGCACACTCACCTTCATGAACACAATGGCAGCTGGTGCCACACACAGCTGCTCACACTTAGATGCGGTGTCATGGTCATCAAAGCCCCCCAACGTCCTCTCACATTCTCTTACCACTTTTCCTTTGCACAAGTCTCTCCCACTTTCTCCCACTCTGCTCACTTCTAAGGAAACAGGATCATACACACCAGGCCCTTCATGCCAAGGCTGGGGTTCCCATGGCGACACCCTCCACTGCAGCAGACCTGCAGACCTGAGTGACAGCTGGCTGAGAATGCCCTGTGAGGCTGATCACACAGACAGAGGGCAGACTGGAGTAGAGAGTATGAGATCCAACAGACAGAAAGAAGCTTGTGAGGCAGGACTGCAGGCAGCCAGGCTCAGCAACCCGAATGGCAAAGCCCAGCAGAACCCATCCCTGCCAACACCACTGAGCCAAGTCCTGAGCTCATTTGAATGGCTTCTGTCCCAAACCTGAGTCACTGGGGATTCCGTGGACGTCTGTGTTCACACTGTATGCATTTCAAAAAACAAACTGCTTGATGCTGTCATGGAAAACCTGGATCTTTGCATTCTATAGTTTCAGTATGGATTACATCCAGGTCACAACCTACGGAAGACAGCTGGCAAAAGCCAGCCCTGCTGGCCAGCTACCCAGCTTTTGTAACGAGTCCCAGAGGGATTGGAACCCATGTGTGCTGCTGGCTCTGCCAAGTCCCAGACTTGCTCTCCTCTAGTGCACACCAGTCTGAGGTTTCTGCGGCCGGGGGAGTCTGAGCAGCCACCTGCAGTCAGACTCAAGTGTGGAAGCTGCCTCCAGGAAGAAAAAGTATAAGGACGTGTACGTGTGGGAAAGAGGAAGAGTATCTGCTCTTTTGTGCTTCTTGGAACCGTGATGGAAGACCCAACGGTCCAAGGCCTCAGGACGGCTCTGCACCTGTGCTGGACAGCCTCATCCCAGGCAGGCAGTCAAGGAACCAGAGAGCAGTACCAGGCAGAAAATACAGGACTTGAAGATAATACGGCCAACTACAATGGCTTATAAAAGGTATCCTACTCCTTAGAATGCAAAAACACCCTAAAGTTTAGCAAGAAAGCAGCAACATTTTCATGATCACCACAGAGCTAACACCATCTCCCAGACGCCAAACACCATGTTTGTCATGCTAATAAACTAACGTAACCCTCAAACACCTTTACCATGACTAGATTCCTTTACAAGTGGGCAGACTTGGAGCTTAGAGAAATGGGCCTAACTCATTAGTGTTTCTCAGGCCTTCTGAGGTAAGGCCTAACTAACTCCAGTGATGGCCAGAGGTGACTGCTTAACACCAAAGCTTCTGAGGGTAGAGATGTCCAGTTTCCTGGCTGCTGATAGGTCAGTCCTTGAAACAAATCCTGCTATTTCAGTTATCTGGACTTGATGCTTTAAAAGTTAACAGGTAAGAAATTTCTACTGAGGCGATAGTATCTTTCACATGTAACTCTAACGCCAAAATACCACTATTTAAAATGTTTTGTTTTGAGTGAGGGTCTTGATACATAGCCCAGGTTGGACGTGAACTTAAGATCCTTCTGCCTCCCTCTCCCAAATGCTCAGGTTACATACAGTTCAGTTTGTATTTCTATATAAGCCTGTGGGATGTTTATTTTTTTTAAATTAGGTATGCCTCAGGAATATGCTTATGTCATCTTGTAATTTTACATCCTGTCACTTTTTAAAGTGTCATTTTTCCATGGAGCAAGAAGCAATACTAACTACCCCAGTGTTAGTATTATACAGCTCTAGGAAGAGCGTCTTTGCATCCAGGTAAACAGACCACAGGGGGCGTAGTAGAGGAACACTCCAGGCAGCCACTCATGTGTTGAGGGTGGGACAGCCTCTAGCAAAGAAAAGGCCAGTCACCATCTCCACATTTTGTAGCCAAATGTTCCAGGCCTAGGCCTACAGGGGCTGAGGGCCTGGTGTGGACCTCCATCCTGGGAGAAGGAACTTAGTAGCCCTTTTAGCAGACATGGGCACATGGGAAGAGTAATGCCCTGATGTTTATCATCACCTCACTGAGGTGTGCTATGAGCCCAGCTGTGGACAAAGCAGCCAGCCTTTTCTGTATTGCAGAGCTTCACCTTAAACCCACAGCCTCTAGAGAGCGGACTTGGAGGCTGGAGGGCCGTCTGCCTCTTGCCAATTGAAAACTGAGTAACCTCAGAATTTCTGAAATGTGCCCAAGTCATAGGGATGGACAGAAAACTCAAATTTATTCCAATTTCTTTAGGAAGATCAGACTTTTGTAACTATCCTCTCTAGCAGGCTGCCCATGAGGTAGGTGTGTGTGTGTGTGTGTGTGTGTCCCCTCTTCAACTCTTCTCAAATGATCTATGAAGAGAGATAAGTCAGAAAAATTCACGGTCATGGATACACAATGAACTCTGCAAAAAAAAAAAAAAAAAAAAGTTTACTTGCCAGTTAGGAGAAGCAGCAAACAAAAGCATGACAAGATTCGTTGGGCTAACATCCTCAGGGATAGGGTTTGCTGGAATGGTCCTTGTTAAAAACCCATACACAAGCTGGATGTGACAGCCGAGTGCCTGTAATGCCAGCAACCTGGAAGCTGAGGCAGGAGGGTTCCCATGTGTCCATGGAAGAAAAAGAAACATAAAAACAAAAGAAGCTGCACCCCAACAGTCTTCAAAAATATAAAGACCAAAAGATAAAGGACGTCTCTACTTTGTATCCAAAGACTAGAAAAGATGTGCTGGAGCCAGACTGCTCCCCCCACTCCCCCCAACTGTTTTGTGTTTGCAAGAAGGTAGATGTTTCTGAGAACTTCTCCAGGAAGGAAGAGCTCCTAGAAAGACACACCAGGAGTCTCTGGCAGAGCAGCTTTCAAACAGGCTATTTAAAACACTTGGGTAACACTTGACAAATGTGTTAAGAAAGGCACTGGAGGCAATGTGTCAGAGGAGAAGAAAGCTGACCAAAAAAAAAAAAAAAAAAAAAAAAAAACCACAAAACAAAACAAAAAACCAACAACCCTCTGCCTTTAAGGATTCTGGGAGGTGAAACACCAAGGATCTAGGCTTCAGATTTCACAAGTGAATCTAAAGGACCAAGAGCTGCGCAGAATTAGAAGCCTAAGATGAAAACACACACAGAGGTGACATTACATTCCAGCCTCCCCATTCTGCACAGAGTGGTGGGATGGCACTCTGTCCCAAAGTGAACCTGCTAGTGTGCAGCAAAGCTAAAAGATGGACGCCTGGTCTAGCAGATTCTGTGAGTGTCTACATCTCCCTGGCCACTCTTGGCGCAGCTGATCCTCCCTGATAAATGAGTGCCCAAAGATTGTCACGTGGAGAATAACCCCATGGAGGCTGCAGGGCAGGGCGTGTCATTCATTCTCTCTCTCTCTCTCTCTCTCTCTCTCTCTCTCTCTCTCTCTCTCTCTCTCTCTCTCTCTCTCTCTCTCTCTCTCTCTCTCTCTGCCTTACCCCATCCTCAGTCACAGCATACAGTGCCCCCTAAGGTTGGAGGAACAGAAAAAAACAAAACAAAACAAAAAAGCTGATAGCTTATCAGCTGTTTGAGAAAAGCCTGTCATTTGATCTGTTTATTTGGAAGCAGCCCCCTCTGAGCTCACAACTTTGCTGGGAGGCTGTGCAGAGTCAGTTCACTTAAGCTCAGTGGCTTCCCACCTCCTGATAAGGGGGCTCAGCGGGTCTCCACTGAAGGGCCCAGGCCCTGCTTCTGCAGTGCTGAGAGGGAACCACCTGGGCTCTTCAGCAGGGCTGTGGGAGATTCCTGCTCCTCCCACTGTAGCAGAAACTAAGAGTGCCCTGTTTAGAATAGGAGTGCTCCCCCTGTTCAGTCTATCCCTGGGGGATGTGTTCTAACTCAACTGCACAGAGGCAGTCCCTTCAGCCTGGGCTAACTGCTGTTGTCTTGGGTCAGGGTCCACCTTTCAACCCTGTGGGGGAACCTAGGTAGTGAGGGTCCACAGACCTTTCCTTCAAGCCTTCCCTCCAGGATCACTGTAAAGCACTCAAGACTTTCCACTCACTTCCAACAAGCTCATTCGTGAGAAATACCCAAAGTGGTAGTTAGCTCTCATCTTCTGATCTGACTGCACAGAACATTCTGTCAGGCTCCAGGAGACAGTAAGTGGAGCATTATTAAACACAGGGCAGCTGATGCTAATCCCTTCCCGGGAGGCTGGAGCCCTCCCAGCCCAAAGCTGAACTCACCAAGGTGGGAGGGCAACCTCTCTGGCTCTAACCAAACACAAGCTCGAGGACAATGTCTTCCCGTGTTAACAGAGTTCTTGCTGCTCTAAGCAAACTCCTCAGATATATGTCCTAACCACACGCGCATGGGCGCTTGGTTGAAAGCACAGTTTTAAGGAGAAAAGCAAAAAGTAGTACAGTTACTCAAACAACTCAAACCCAGAGAAAAACGAGCAAGGAGGAGTGGTTTGCAATGCCAGATCTCAAGCCTGGGTCTTACTGTTGAGAACTTGCGGCCAGAGGAAAGGGATCTTGGCCAGCCCTCTTCAACAGATGCAAGCGTTAAGTGCCAGGAGTCCCGAGCTTCGGCTCCTCCGGCTCCTCCGGCTCCTCCGGCTCCTCGGCATACCCCAGCACTCACCTGCGATTCCCTGCAGGAGTCCGCAGACGTTGAAAATGCTTTTCCTCATGATGCTTTGCACGCACATGGTGAAGACGGACACCAAGGCCACTACGCAGAGAATGAAGATCCCCACGGCCAGGAAAATAGCGGTAGCCTGCCAGAAGCCGCTGGCTATCTCCCCGAAGCTCTTGGCGTAGGTCCCGCACAGTGTGTCCCGAGAGACTTGCTGCATGGCAGGGGTACGGATGCAGAGGATGCCCAGGTAGTGGGGCTCCGAGTCCATGCCTGCCTGCTCGTCGCCGCTGCGGGTCTTGGCTTTCCCAATCAGCCAGTCGGCGCTCATGAAGGCAACGAGCTCAGCAAAGGCCACCACGATACTCAGGAGGGTCCAGAGCATCGAGCGGCAGGTGACAATGACATGACACATATTGATGTTCACGGTGGGAAAGCGAGGCTGGAGTCCACGGGGTCAATCCAGAAAGACAGCTGTAAGTAGCGAGGAGGTCCGGGAAGGAAGTCTCGGCGAGGGTCGCTCAGTCTGGTCCGAGGCAGCAGAAGCAGTGAGGTCTGGATCCCGGGCTGACGGCATTCAGACGGAGTGCTGAGTCCCAGCGGCCAGCAGCCTCACCTAAGTCCAGAGAGGAGGAGGGTGAGCGGCTGGCCAGGCCACGCCCCGCCCCGCGCCACCCCCACCCGGGACGCCCGCCACCTTCCCGCCCACCTTCCCGCGCTCAGCTCCTAGCCAGATGGCCCCGGGCGCTTTCTGGATGCCATTGTTCCTCATTTTTTTGCGGCAGCACTGAGTGGCGGCCGGTGGGGAACCTTATCAGGCTCCCGCCAGCCCTCTGCTGAGACATTCGCTACCTGGGACACTACCCCAGCAGCCAACCGTTACGGAGAGATGCAGGCACGGCCCGCAGAGAACTTTGTCAATGCCCTGACTGCCTGCCCCCTGGAGAGTTTGTGAGGCAGTGGACACTGCTGTGCTTGCACATACGCCAAGTTGCTCTAAAACACCGACAGTTCTGGCTATTGAACAGGAGAGAGTAAAAAAAAAAATCTTGAACTGCCTGGAAATCAAATTACCAGCAAAGTATTTGGTTCCTAGCTGAGTAAAGGATGAGAGGGGAAATGATCTCGGGAGAAAGAATAAACAAGACATTGCTGTCCAAACGCATTTCCCATGTGCGCCTCACATTATTTTAGAGAAGTTAATTTATGTGAGTTAAAAACTTTTTAAAAAGCCTTAAGGAGGTCACGACTTGAGAGTATTATTCAAAATGGTACACTGAGGACCATTAACTAGGTGTCATTACAGCTGGGTCCACTTGTTGACAACATAAAGTTGTCCTTGAATGCATCTCTTGAATTGTCCCGATTCATCTCCAGTCCCTTGGCCCAAGCCTTCATTCACCCCAGGTCTGGGACTCAACATGCTCATTGTTTCCTAGTTCACAGAGAACTCTTTCTGCTCCTGAGGACACATGACTTCATGACCAGAGGACTCTGCCCCAGTGGCTCACCCCTCCTTCTTAGCCTGAACCCTTCTCCTCCCTCCATCAGGGGTTGGCACTGCGGGTCTGCGGCCTCAGCTCTCTGTCCCCTCTCCAAGGTCATTCAGGATCATGCAGCTCCTATCTGACATCTGGGCATATGGCCCTGCTCTGAATGATTCCATCTCATTAACCGAGGTCATGTCAATGCCATGGGAACTACAAAGAGCCCCTTGAAATGCTAGGCTTGGGTGAGGCAGGCGGGCAACTGTGGAAGAGGGAGGCAAATATGAAAATAGCAAAGTCCAGTATCAAAGCTTAAAATGGCGGTCGGTGTACCACACACCAGCACTCTGTCTGCTGGCTGACACTGCAGTGAGCGGTGACTGTACTCATCACATGAAACATGTATCTCAATTGCATCACAATAGTCACATGGGTTGTGATTGAGACACAGTCTGTATAATACTAATACCACATGTGTGTAGGCTGCCAGGCTGTGTTACACTTGGTTAAGGGGGTAAGCCATGTGTTCAGATTCCCTCAGATCTGGGTTCTAGAGCCAGGCAAGTCCACCACTGCCTGGATAAATAACTTCTCAGTGTATCTCCATCTACAACCTACAGAGACTGTCCCTCACGAGACAGTTGTTAAGAGAGAAACACAAGCCTGCTAAAGCACTGTGTACAGCACTGGTTTCAGCAGGTATAGTCGCATGTGGACCTCATTCTGCACTGTCTACACTCTACTTCCAAATCCAACTGGAGAGAAAAGATTAGCACTAAGCACAAACACAGGTGTCACTACCAAGCACCTCACAGCCAACAACTGCGAAACAGAAAAGCCTTCTGAGAAACAATCATTTCACAGGCATTGTTTATAATGTAATGGATCTGCTGGAAGAACCTGGGACGGAGGCAGGAGGGCTCCCTGGAGGCGGCAGCAGCCCTTTCTGATACAAGTAGAGAGACCTCTGGAGAGCCCTCCCCCAGCTGATTAAAAAACCAACTTGCTGTCCCTTCCAGCCCATGCCCTCCCTTGTCTCTCTTCTATTTAAAGTGGCTTTTCAGACTATATCTATTTGTCCCCTTGCTGATCTGCAGGGCTCTGTCATGCTCTTTCCCAGTGGCAATGCAGAGTGTCAGCTCTGCTCTCAGTGAGGAGTGTGATGAGGTTGTGGTCTCTGAAGAGAAAGAAAGGCTGTGAGAAACTTCAGGCCTTGGGGTTGGTAAATGCTCCACACCAAAAGCAAGGCAAGGTTATTTAGGGATCCGCATGCTTGATCTTACAAAATACGGCACTTTTCCCGTCTGGACCCAAAGAACACTTCCCTCCCCACAAACAAAGCCCTGTGTTCATAACAGAATGGTGAAACTGCCATAGTTTTGAACCGGGAGATAAGGCGCATGGTTTCCCAGCAAGTTCCTGCTACATCAGGGGACTGTCATGTTATTCTAGGCTGACTAACTAACAAGGCAGCTTCCCCAGATGGGAGCAAAGTCAGGGTAGCTGGACAAGGGAAAATCCTGGGGACGCAGCAGGGGGCTTGACTAGGCTGTGTTCTGAGAAGTGTCCCCATTTGGCTAAAGGCACTGAAAGGCAGGCACCTGCTGAGACAGCCTCCCAGTGTCAAAGGGGAAAGAGATCTTCATTATAGATCTGTTAACCACAGGGGCCCCGGGCTCAGCACTCCTCAGCAGGGACTCTCTCCTCTGTTAACTGCCATTTCAGCCCCCACACCCCCTCATAAACCACCTGGAAAAAAAAGCCAATAAATTCATCTCCAGTCAGGACACCTGACCTTACTGTCACAGGCACAGTGACTGTGGGTCACCTGGAGAGCCTGTTACAGAAAATGCTACAAAATTGTCATGAAGGCCCACATGAAAAGTTGCTGGGGAGAGGAAGGGAGACATAAAAAGAGAATGACACCAGATCACGGCCCCATCATCCAGACAGGGAGCAAGGAGGAGGTCACCCTTCACAATACCCTTCACAAGCTCTAACTGTGCAAGAGAGCTGTGCAGAGCTGGGGGTGTGTGTGCCTTAGAACAGAAGGCCTCCATCGTCTCCAAGTTCCTATTGTCAGAAGGGCACGAAGTGTACACAAAACCAGAATCAGGTGGGGCCTGCTGGCTGGATTTCTTAGATTACTGGAACTGATACCAGGAACAAAGTTCATCTCTACTCTGAAGGTAGAGCTGGAGGTGTCAATCAACACTGCCTCCCACCCTACCCTCCCAGCTTGGCAAAGAGGCTGACGAAAATGAGGCGAGGTCAGGGTCCTTACTCACCTTGCACCTTATTATTATATTACAATAATGTCAGACACGGATGTAAATAGTCAAGAATAGGCAAGGAACAGCTAGCTGTAAACCCAACACCAGATTCAACATTTTTTTTGCTAACATTCTCCCTTATTTTTTTCCTATCCTATGTATGTAAAGCATGCATACACTTATTTTTGAGCCATCTGCAAATGATGTGTCTAATAATTTATCCTTAAATGCTTTAGCACAGACCTCCTAAAATAAGGGCATTTCCTCGCATAGCTACAAGACAATCAATCCACTCAAGAAAACAGCCTACTCATATCCAACGCCTCGTCCATGCTTTGCCAAGCCTGCTCCATTTTTAGTTTGTTTTCCCTTCTTAAAGTTGTGACGCGATTGAGGCTCATGAATTGCATTTGGTTATTTTCTAGATAAGGTCTGTCTGTCTTTCCTCCCTAACTACCCACCCACTCCCATGTTCCCTGAAGCCGCTAGGACAGTCATCTTACTGAGTACCCAACCACCTGGGGTTTCTGACTCTTTCTTCTTGTCACTTACGTTTGTTTTCCATTGTCTGTGTCACAAAGATGGATGCTCACTGCAAGTTCAGTGTGAGCATTTCCCATGAGCATCTTTTGGAGGTGATGCGTTTAATCCCCGTTGCTTATCTGGGAGGGCATTACTCAGACCTCAGGACCAGCACAACTTTATGCATATCCATTTCACATAAACTCAGACACACACAAGCACACTGTGCCCAGGGTTCTCTCTAGCTGATATGGAACTCCAATCCATAAAAAGATGTGGGAGACGGCTCCCCGGGTTTGAGAGAGCCCTCACTTGGCGAGTCCTGTGCCTGAGGTTGGGAAGTTCTAGTCTAAGAGATGCCACTTTGAAGCTAGGAGGGAGGTGTCTTCTCAGCAATGAGTTCTGACTCTCCTTGTAACACAATCGTGTTTTGTTGATAACCTATACAAATTTAAAAAGATCAGCAGACTGAAGAAGGGAGATAAACTCCAAGTGGGGAATTTACTTGAATGGAGAAGACACGTGCTATACAGAGAAAGGCTTTCCTGCAACCAGGAAGGTCACAGTTTAACAGCAGCCTGGAGACCCCAGGCCATCCAGAGAATCTACCTGAAAAGGACAAACTTGGTGTCCTCTGACATTGCTCTCTGGCCCTCAGCAAGCAATACCACACCGGGAGAAGGGCATACATACCACATGACAGGGTGGTGCAGTGCTTTTCAAAGCTTCATACACAGACCTCAGACCAGCTCAGTTCTGCCAATCAAAAGCTGTGGTCTCAGACAGGCTGTTTGTATTTAGCCTCTGCATGTCTGGCTTCCTCATCCCCCAGAATAGAACAGTGCCCTGCTCCCCACGGCTGCAGGGAGGAATAAGATGTGGGCATCTGGACAATGACCAGCACGTCATCCAAGCCACAGAGCCAGCTATTACTCACTGCTACCATGGGATTAGCATAACGCTTGGGGCACAGGGAGTACTCACAAATAGCAGCTTGGGTGGGTAGCGATCCCTTTGTTCCACATCCTACTGAGGCTACAGGATTCCCCAGGATCCAGTTCTGTGATATGACCAGAGGATGATGAAAAGAAAAAACTCTAGAAAGTGTCAAAGGAAGGCGAGGACTGACAGATCACTGGGGCAAAAGGAAGTGGCCCCAGGTCAGAGCTCTGGTAAAATGGATGGCCCAGTCTTAGCTGAGGAACCTGCTTAGCCCAAACTCTGTAAGGATGCTCCCGGCTCCAGCTTTGGTCTTTGGACTGAAGATGGAAGGGTCCTATGACCTTTCGAGAGCTTTATAGAAAAGAAATACCATGTAGGTTTCAAAGCACAAAACTTAGGTCATTTACACTGAAAATACCAAAGCAGGGATGCTTTTCTGCTGGTGAACTCTAAGTATGGAAAAATAAAATATTAAATTAACAATATAAGCTCCAAATATCAGTAAATTTACTACCTTGATCTAGGGGGAGCACATCTAATGTACTTCGGACAAACTATTTGTTTCTTGGCCCATTTCTTCATTATTGCCATCTCCCCTAGACACAGGAACCCCCAAAAGGCTTAGCAAAATGGCCTTTATCCTCCAGGTCTTCTGTAAGCATGAGACAGTTGGATAAAACCAACTGCATGTGATTTTGCTTCTGAAAGTGAAGAAAGCTCTCCTCTACCTTGAAGGACAGTCCCTGGCTCCCTCTCCTAGTAGGGGACAAGAGCCTGTGCTCCTGCAGGGAGGTACTGGGGGGACCTGCATCTCTAACCAGCTCCCACATTCTGTCTTAGTTTATGAAGACAAAGGGGTGTGACCCAGTGTGATCAGGACACAGCCACCTGTTCTCTGTCCAACTCAGGATAGCTCCCAAGTTAATGGGAACAAGGGATTCCATCCGCAGAGCAGCTGTTCTCCAGCAAATCCTGGGACAGCGAGGGAGTTCCCTGATCCCTGGGGACCTTTCCCCACAAGCACAAGCACAGCCTTCAGCTCTAAGGCCAATGGCTGCTGTTGTCTGTAGATCTTAAAAGATACGACCAGAGGTGGCTTCTCAAGTTCTTGCTCTGATGGCCCCATAAAACATACAAGTTACAGAAAAACGGGTGTCCTGACTGTTAAAGGGTCAAATGCCCCAGCAAGTGCTGTGTTCTTTGAGCTGAGGGTGCTTAGCACCTACCTCCTTTGGGCCAATGAAGTTTTTCAGCCCCTAGGACAAGCATCTCTTCCTCAATCTCTGATCCTCTGGGAAGAAGCTGGGGTTCTCATCTTGCCTGGAGTGACTGTGCCCCACCCACCTACCGAAAGCAGTGATGTGTGCCAATGTCTAGATGCACTACTGCCTGTCACATCTTTTGTGAGAGAGGTGTATAGGCTACATGTTCTCAAGAACCACAGATGCTATTAGGTGTCTTACAAGGACAATAAAGAGTTGTCCTGTTCAGATGCCAGAGGTCTAGACCTAGAGAAGCCTCGCTTTAATAGCTTCCTACAATTTGACATGTATGGGTGCATTTAAAATAGATTTCTACCATCGCCATACTGCATGCCAGTGGTATCCCCTGTTCTACAACCTGGATAGACACAATGTGTTTTTAGTTGGGTTTCTGAGTTTTTTTAAAAGTCCCTGCTAGTCGGGCAGTGGTGGCACACGCCTTTAATCCCAGCACTTGGGAGGCAGAGGCAGGCGGATTTCTGAGTTCGAGGCCAGCCTGGTCTACAGAGTGAGTTCCAGGACAGCCAGGGCTACACAGAGAAACCCTGTCTCGAAAAAACAAAAACAACAACAACAAAAAAAAGTCCCTGCTAGTCTGTATGTTGTTTGAGAAACGGGTTTGCAAGAGGGTAGAAACCAGGCAGGACTGTCAAGGACCAGGGCTATGCACCCTGCTTCTGCTTTCCTTGGGTCACACACTAGAGTTAGCTTTTGTTTTCAGTAATCACTATTCTGCGAATGGAAAAAAATGGAGCTTCCCCCATGCCAAGCATGGGTCATTCTCCAATAATCCCAGCACTCAGGAGACTGAGACAGAAGATAATGAACCTGAGACCACTCCAGACATGGACAGACAGACAGACAGACAGACACACACACACAGAGAGAGAGAGAGAGAGAGAGAGAGAGAGAGAGAGAGAGAGGTGTTCCTAGATCTATCATGGAAGATCACCTGCATATTTTAAACTTCCTCTTCTCTTTTCTACATCTGCCCATTTAAACTCTTAAGACGGTAGCTCTTCCTCAGGGGTTTGGCTGCTGTGTCTGTCAGAGAGCAGAACTGACTTGAGCAAACCAGCCTTCCTGGCAGATATTTGGGCATGACTGAGCTAGGGGCCTCTGCGCTGCCTCTGTGGGTCCAAAGCTACTTTTGGTTTGTTAATGAAGTGAAAAGTTATTTCCCAGAGTTGCCTTTCGAATGCCCTCATTTTATATCATTTTAAACCATAGGTAGTTTTCTAACATAATGCATTCTGTGTCAGGTCTGGGTCCTAATGAGGGCCCAGGTGTCATTCCAGGATCAATAGGAAAGAAACCGGAAAAAAAAAAAAAAAAAAGGTCACAAGGACAGTGTACTGGCTATTTTTGTGTCAACTTGACACCGCTGGAGTTATCACAGAGAAAGGAGCTTCAGTTGAGGAAATGCCTCCATGAGATTCAACTGTAAGGCATTTTCTCAATTAGTGATCAAGGGGGAAAGGCCCCTTGTGGGTGGGACCATCCCTGGGCTGGTAGTCTTGGGGTCTATAAGAGAGTAGGCTGAGCAAGCCAGGAGAGGCAAGCCAGTAAAGAATATCCCTCCGTGGCCTCTGCTCAGCTCCTGCTTCCTGACCTGCTTGAGTTCCAGTCCTGACTTCCTTTGGTGATGAACAGCAATGTAGAAGAGTAAGCTGAATAAACCCTTTCCTCCCCAACTTGCTTCTTGGTCATCATGTTTGTGCAGGAATAGAAACCCTGACTAAGACAAATTGGTACCAGGAGTGGGGTATTCCTGTGACAACCTGACCATGTTTTGGGGAGGACTGTGGAAGGACTTTGGAACTTTGGGCTTGAAGATCTATTCATTAAGAGCTCTGTCAGATGTTGTGTAGGAGCTTGGAAGATAATGTTGAGAACAGTGCAGAAGATGGAGGTCTGGTTTGTGAAATTTCAGAGGGAAAATTAAAGACTCTTTTCAGGGCCATTGCTGTTTTGATTGTGAAGATTTTGTAGTTCTGGTTAGCTGGGGCTGAAGAATCAGCTGTGATTAACAAGATACCAGAACTACTAAAGCAAAAACTTTGCATTACTGGGACTATTGATGCTGGTTAGCTGGAGCTAAGAAATTAGCGGTGATTAAGAAGAGACCAGCATCGTTGAGGTGACATCTTCTGGGAAGTGTTTTCTGAAAGCACAAAGAGGCTGTGTTCCAGAGATAGGCAAGGTTGTACTCCTTCTGCAGCGGGACTTGGTAATGTGTAAGAGTCACCCAGGTGGTACTGGTTTTGAAGGCATGAAGGGGTCATGCAGAGCAGCTGAGGCTCGGCACTGTGAGAAGCCATGGAAGGCCATTGGTGAAGGTGCAGCCTCAGTTGTAATTGAAGGCCCAGGACTGACGGGGTCATGCAGTGTTTTGAAGATGCCAGTACCATGAGATGACCACCAAGAACAGCAGCAGCAGTGGAGTACAGGCATCTGGAGCCCAGAGGACGACGTGTGTGCTACAAAGGGCATGGCTGGAGAAGTGACCCAAGCCCTTGGAGGAGCCCAGAAGATCGTGAGTTGGATCCCAGACGATGGACGGTTGGAGATTGATTTTTGCTTTGATTGTGACTGTGCCCTGATATTTTCCCTCTTGAAGGAAGAAACTGTTTTAGTGGAGCCCACAGTTAAGAGACTTTTAATTGTAAAAAGACTTTGGATTTTAAAAGAGATGGATAGTTTAAAGAGACTGAAATTTTAAGAATATGTAAAGATTGTGGGACTTTTAAAGTTATTTAGATCTTGGGGATGAATAAGAATGTAAGGGTTGAGGCTTACTAGTGATGTGTTTGTGTGTCAAGTTGACAAGGGGTCAATTGTACTGGCTATTTTTGTGTCAACTTGACACCGCTGGAGTTATCACAGAGAAAGGAGCTTCAGTTGAGGAAATGCCTCCATGAGATTCAACTGTAAGGCATTTTCTCAATTAGTGATCAAGGGGGAAAGGCCCCTTGTGGGTGGGATCATCCCTGGGCTGGTAGTCTTGGGGTCTATAAGAGAGTAGGCTGAGCAAGCCAGGAGAGGCAAGCCAGTAAAGAATATCCCTCCGTGGCCTCTGCTCAGCTCCTGCTTCCTGACCTGCTTGAGTTCCAGTCCTGACTTCCTTTGGTGATGAACAGCAATGTAGAAGAGTAAGCTGAATAAACCCTTTCCTCCCCAACTTGCTTCTTGGTCATCATGTTTGTGCAGGAATAGAAACCCTGACTAAGACAGACAGGGAGAGCGAGAACTCAGGGATCAACTCTGGGGCACAGCAGAGGGGATGCTCCATGCACCCCATTCGAGCTGCTGCAGTCCAGAGCACATGATCCCAAGAGAGCAGACCAGTGGCTCATCTAAGGGACAGCGGGGCAGCTCTGTGCCCAGGGAACCCTGACATCATCTGCACAGCAACTGTAGGCTCTTCTGACCCCTGCTGTGTACAGGCAGAAAGAAATCCCACTTGCTCAGCCACAGTGCCATCAGCCAGGGCCCGCCCAGTCACTTCATAAGCCCCAAACCAGGTAAGCAGAGAGGACTGTGCCATCTGTTGTTGCCAAGACGCTCACACAATTGCCGAGACGCTCACACAACTCCAGCGAACAGCAGAAAATCTAAGGATCAACTAGAACAAGAGCCGTTCCCACAGAAGATGACATTGTTGTCTCATGAAGTCCCAAATCTCCTGGGCACTGCATTTTCCCACCCCACAGAATGACTGCAGGGCTTTGCCCTTCTAACTTGAGGCACCAATCACTCCCAGCTCTAGAGCTTACCAGCTTTCCCTTCCCTTTGCTGTGTCATCAGAGAGCCCTCCACTGCTGTGTCCCTTACAACTCAAGTCAAGGGAACAGCCACTCTCTATGAACTCTTGATGGTCACAAAACCAAACCTTGGCTGTACCCAGTGCTGAGATCTCAGGACCACAGCAAATGCCTTGACAGTCTGCCTGTCCTCCCATTCACCGTTCTTCTGAGAGCTATTATCATCAGTGGATCACAGTTATGGGTACCTCCTGGCCCTGTAGTCAGGGCTATGACTAAGAAGCTGGCTTCTCGAACTCACAGGTAGGGGGCGGTGTGCTGGTCTCAAGGGCAAGAACCCCTCCCCTAGAGCAGCTCCAAAGACATCTCGGGGACCCATCTGGTACCAGGTGTCAGCATGGAACAAAACTGTAGGGCGTCCCAGAGGCTAGTCTCCAACATGAGCAGGCCAAGTCTTTCTAAGTATTGGGGACAACTGGGACAACTAACCGGGGGAGGTAAGAAGCTATCAAGGGAAGCAGCAAAGACAACTTAGATTACACAATGGGGAGACAGCCATAGGGCAGCATTTGAGAGTGACAAGCTGAGCCTGGGTAGGGATTAACTATGGCCACATGCCCCACTTCTCTACCTCCATCATAAAATCCTATCACTCCCTCTGAGAGGACAGCATCTGAGAGGTGTCTTCCATAAGCTGACTTTCATCAGCTTACAAGGTTACTACACTGCCAACAACTTTAGTCTGGCCATTGTCTCCCCTTATACAGTCCTCTGTTTGCTTACGACAGTAATCTGATATAACTTTATCATCTTAACACGACTAATAGAGAAAATGTTAGTTTGGACGCAAGCACAGATCCTTAAAAATTCTTCTCTTCCATCATCACTGCCCGACACAGGACAAAAGCCAGCTGAAGTAGTTAATGTGCGGCACAGCGTTAGGGCCCAGGTCCCTGGTAGCCATGCAAGGGGTCACAGGCATGAAAGAAATAGGCAGAAGTCTCTCTCTAAAGTAGTAAAGAAGGCCAGTGGTTGAGGTACTCACCAGCCAGCACTTGGGAGACAGAGGCAGGTGGATCAAGGCCAGCCTGGTCTACAGAGCAAGTTCTAGAACAGCCAGGGCTACACAAAGAAACTCTGTCTTGAAAAACCAAAAGCAGAGTAAGGGGAAGGGAGAGTGGTAAAGAGGACAAACCCACAGCCATGACCCACAACTTCCAGTGGAAAGACCAGTTCACCCCAGCAGTTTCCTGGAAGGCAGAGGCAGCAGCAGCCTTCAACACAGCAGAGTCCTCAACCTGGACCCCAGTAAAGTGAACATGCCAAATGTACGCCAGTGCCACCAGCCTCACTGACTGAGGTCACTTACAAACCTGTGGGGGAGCACGTTTCTAATCATCAGCAAATAGGACCGGATGATGTAAGACACCTATATCCTTAAGGCCCCAGAGCTTAACAGATTTACTTAGGGACAATGCTAGCGGGCATTTACTTTTTCTTTAAAAAAAAAAAAAAAAAAAAACCAACCAACTTTTGATTCTCTGTCTGAGGTCACTTCTGTTTCTCACCAGAAGGACAGAGCAGTAGTATGACAAAGCCACAGGCTAACGTCTAGTCTCAGCTCAGTTCCTGCTTCTGAGCATATAGCTGAAATGTTGTCTCTCCTTTACTTCTCATTAATATGGGCACCAGCTTTTTATCTCCAACAACACAAACTCCAGCCTCAGATCTGAGAGTCCTGCCTCGTAAGTCTCCACTGCCAAGGTCCAGCAAGCTCTGCGAAGTTTTGAAAAGAGCCCGCATCTTATGTGCTGAACACACGTGCAATAAAGAACACCACACATAGGGAGGTGTTTACATCTAAGGCCCAGTGCTCTTAGTTATGTACTGAAAGTCTCCTCTCTGCTAGTTCATTTCTGTCAGAGATTTAACACCAATTAAAAAAAAATTCAGTGATCAGGTATAATGATATGGATGGAGATGCCATATTGGAATCTACGAGACATGCTCATTAAAATATATAGAAATATTCTAGGATGACAACTACATATATACAAATATTTGTGATGTACAGATGTATAAATATCATCCACACCTAGCTTATTAAACATGATATGTTTCAGTAGTGATCCAACCTATCTAGCACTGAGAGCTACTAATCAAGTCACCAACAAAGAAAGTTTAAATTTTCTTTATCAACTAAAACAGAATCCCAGGATGGCTAGGATTCAATGAATCTTTTAAGAACAGATGATCTTTAAGAACCCTGAAAGGAGACCCTCTTTTTGAGAGAACACTACATTACATTGGAAACATGGCTCAGAAGTCTCAGGTACTTGCTGACCCAGAGCAATCCTTAAGCTCACACATTATCCTTGGCCTCTAACACTGGCTGGCCTAAGGGGCAGCCTAGGTGAAGTCACTGGAGGCTTGGAGTTCAAGAGTATTGTGGGACAGTCAGCCCTCCCAGGCCCTCTTTGGAAACCTGCAATCCATGCACTTGTTCAGATGGCTCAGTATCCTCTTTGTGGGAATAGGGGCTTCTTATCACAGCCCCTAAGAACAATGAAGCATAGCAGGGGAAAGGTTTGCTGGGGAAGACGTGGGCAAAAGGGCCTTAGGCACAGTTCTCTAGGAGAGACACCTCCTGGTCCTGTCTCTTGGACACTGAACACTGGAAGGTCTGCAGAACAGGTAGGCAAAGAGGAAGTTAATCCCTTTGAAGTCACAGAGGTGGTACTGTGGACTCACGGGGTTCTAGCGGCCTCAACCATCCGCTTTCTAGCACAATCCAGGGCAGAATCGAGAGTACCCCAAGAAGTCATCTGCTTCCTATTCTGGTTAAAGTGCCTGCGTGTGTATGTGTGTGTGTATTCGTGCGTGTATGTGTGTGTTTTCTCATGCATGTGTGATCTTTTCACCAGCCAGGATCACCTGGGAAGAACAGATCAATGGAGAAAATGCCTCATCTGTTTAGGCAGGAGGTAAGTCAGTGGGGGTATTTTCTTGGCTGATGATTGATGGGGGGGAACCCAGCCAACTGTGGGCAGTACCACTGCTGGCCAGGTGGTCCTAAATTAAGTATTAAAAGGCAGTCTGAGCCGGGCAGTAGTGGCACACAGCTTTAATCCCAGCACTTGGGAGGCAGAGGCAGGAGGATTTCTGAGTCCGAGGCCAGCCTGGTCTACAGAGTGAGTTCCAGGACAGCCAGGGCTACCCTGTCTCGAAAAAACCAAACCAAACCAACCAATCAACCAACCAACCAACCAACCAAACAAACAAACAAGGCCGTCTGAGCAAGCCTTGGGGTTGAGCAAGCCTTCGCCTCTGCTTCAGTTCCTGTTCCTACTTCCCTCCATGATGGAGGGTGACCTAAGCATTGTGAGCTAAAGGAAACCTTTTCCCACCCAAGTGGCTTTTGGTCATGGTGTTTATCACAGCAATAGAAACCAAACCAAGACACTACACAGAGAGAAAGCTATAAGGAAAGGGAGCGCGGCGACAAGTTACACCCCATAAGAATCATTTCCTCATCCCCAAGGAAATAAGGATGAAGGGAGTAACCAGCTCACGTGGCCTGCAAACCCTGGGCAGGCCGAGCCTGGGATAACTGTCAGCAGTGCTCCACAGGAGGCATCAGCAAAGAAATGGGACTGTGTTCTAGTTACATGATGAGAAGGAACACAGGCTGGATGCTGTGCCCACCCATCACTGCAGCATCAGGACCAGACTCAGTCAGGAGTCAGACTGGACTCTCTAAGTGGTGTCCTTGGCCATGGTCATGCCCCTTTCCCTACTTCCGTGTTATAAAGTGTGGCAATGCTAGAACCTTTTAAACAGGGATGTTGTGAGGACTAACTATGGAACGAGTAACAAGCTTAGGACAGAACCCAGAACCCAGAGGCAAGTCCTCCTTATGGGAATCCTACCTTCTAGAATAAGAACCAGAAGCCTTGCCTCCACCTAGTATCTTGAAGTCTACTTCTGAATCGTGCCTAGGCATCCTTCTGTGGTGGGGCCGTTGGTCTGACGGTGCCTAACTTCATATTAAAAAACTAATTTCCCGGGTAAACAGAGTCATAGGACTCAAAGGGAATAGCATGGCGTCTAGCCCACACCCTATTAACTAGCTTGGTGTTTCCCAGCAATAAGCTTTACCTCAATAAGAATTATTTCCTCATCCCCAAGGAAATGAGGATGAAGGAAGTAACCAGCTCACATGACTTACAAATACTGGGCAGACCGAGACAGGGATAACTGTCAGCAGTGCTCCACAGGAGGAGTTAGCATTACATATTGGCCAACATTTATCTTCCAATGACTTATCTCCATGAGTCAAAAACCATCTTCTCTTATGAGCAATTGACGGAAGTTTGCCTTATGGCAAAATAGTTGGAGGAGAGGAATAGGCAGGACTACAGGGAGACGAGAGTCCAGTCCTAGGCTCCTAACTAACTGGCATGTGACCTTGTACTACTCCCTCAAGGAAGGGGATGATTTGACGGGACCCCACCCCCTACTTTCAACTTATGTCAAACTCATGACTACCTCTGACCACTTTTTCCAAGGGACACAGGCTCTCCTGGAGCAAAGGGCTCATAAAGGCAGGTTATGAGACATGCTAAGGTTGAAAAGAGCAGTACAGGTCACACCCAGACAGACAGGAGCCGAGCTGATAAAGTGCAGGGTGCTACACAGAAACTGCCCAAGAGCCGTGGCCTAATTCTAACTTTCACTCTTTCGAATAACAGTAGAACAGCCCATAGCCCAACCTCTGGGCTAATAGCTAAAGACAAGGTCCCTTTTGCACTAAGCATCAAAGACAAATTTGGCAGTTTCTCAGATCTGAAAAGCCTTGGTCCTAAAGGAGACCCTTCCTTCTTGATGTATCTTTGCTTACTAGTCCAGAAAACGAAATGCATGGAATTATGAAGAAGCTAAACAGTGCAGGGCAGGCAGGGCGGCATACAAAGGTCCCACCTTTTTTCCTTAAGTGTATTTTATCTCATCTTATGTCATAAAAGATACAGACTGATAAGTAAATACATATTAATAAGAGTCTCCATAAGAGAAATCAACAGCTAAGTGGGACTTCTCTTAGGCCCTGTAGTTCCCAGCAAGAGTCAAAGGTCATCTCTTTCTTATGTCACAGCAGTAACCATATGAAACTGTTAATGCTTACTGTTTGTTTCCGTTCCTTGGTGAATTATTAATATCAAGCAGCGTGATTCTCTCATAGGTTATGAATACTGAGGAAGGCTCATTTACATCCATCCAGTAGCAGACACTTTTAATTCTTTCTTACTGGTCATCTAATGGGACATCTTACTTTGTTATAACCAGGCAAATGACTCAAATGACTCTTACAGCCCGGCTGCCTGGTGATGGGAATATGGGTAGACTTGAAATTTTTGTTTTTAAACTTTTGGTCAAAGGCAGTATTTTACAAGCTTTGATAACATGGATCCTGTTAACATGTTGATCATGAATAGCAAAGGCCAAGAGATAAGAGGCTCTGGCAGGATCAGTTATTATGATCAGCTACATACACCGGCGGGGGCAGGGGACACATGCTTGGGCTGGGGAAATGAAGCTCTGTTCCCATCCCGTTGACTTTCACATCCCCGATCTTCCTGATCTTTGGTGTGGGTGGCACTTATAATGCCAAGAGCTGAGCCCTATTAGGGTTTATGACATCATGGGGTGGGGACGTGGAAATGGAGGCCTCTGGGGCTGCTAAGTATAGGGAGATGTAACTGATTCCACTTCTGCCTGAAGAATTGAGGTGCTAAGACTCCTTCAGGCAGGGCAGGCAGTGGGTGTCTGAGGCAAGGGACGAGACCACATTTACAGTGCAGAAGAACTCACCACGTCCCTTGTACTTGATCGTTTCCTCTCCTCATTACGTCCTGCCCTTCCTGAGAATCACACGCAATAAGCATCTCCTAGAACAAACTCATTTTAAAGGGAGACTCTTGGTGCAGTTCTCCCAAAGGGAGACTTCACAGTGCAGAGCCTTTGCTGATCTTTGTACTGTGATAGCCACAGCTTACTGAGCCACACCCTGAGGTTCTACAGAGGTGAAGCCTGGCAGGAGCCTAGACAACCTGAAATCCCGTGCATACTGGGATTGTTCAAAGTACGAAGAAGTGAGTGTGGGCAATGGGGCAAAGGGCAAGTGGGAGACAGACCTATTCTCCTTCTGCCCTGGAGGAAGCTGGCAGCCATCATGAGAGCCGCAATCAAGAATGTACCCAGGGTCTGAGCAGGCCATGGGGAACTCTGGGTGGTATGGAGAGAATCCCACGGAAAGCATGGGGAGGTTTAGCTAGGAACATGCTTGACTGGAAGTCAAGAGATGGCCAATTACAGAAAGGAAGTTACAGTTGGAGAAAGGGAGGGCGTTTTCCAACTCCTATTAAGCAACCCCGGAAGGCTGTGCAAACCCTTCCAAGGGGAAGCATAAGGGAAGTGTGGTGTATTCTGAAAGGAGGAGGCAGACTGGAATGAGGCAGGTGTGCTGCCATGGGTAGCAGAGACCAGAGGCCATCCCAACATCTGTGTCCTATAAAACAAAGCACTTTACCCTAAGAAGTGGTCAGTGGTGATGAGCAAGAATAGAAGCCAGCCTCACAGGGGCCTGGGACAGGCTTCAAAATGTCTTGTGCAGCATTTTAGCTTGACCCTCAATCTTTCACCTCCAAGTATTTAGCTAAAAAAGTCCCAAGGAGTGCTTTATCTGAGGTGCCATTCCAGTAAACAGGCATCGCAAGGTCAAAATGAGGAAGAATGTGAACGGACACAATGGTGCAGATACTGCTGGGGCTCAGAGGGCTGCGGGGAAGGAAGCCAGCAGCAGGACAATGCACAGGAGTTCAGACAAACAGGAAGACCTTCAACTTCTCCAACTGGGAAAGTTCAGTTTTGCCTGATGAGCAGAGGGGCCGAGCACATGACTGGAGCTCACAAACAGCAGGTTGTGATTAAAGCTGCTGAGAAATACTCACACACAACCTACATCCAGCCTCCTCTGCAGAAACCCATAAGCCCAGCTCCCCAGGGGCCAGGCCCTGCTCCTCATTATGCTCCTAAGCCTGGAGGCCTCACCCAGACTGTTCCTGGGGGCTGGGGAGAGCACACAGTCTGTAGAGCCCTAACAGTGACATCCACTCACAGGACGCAAACAAAGCCAAGACATCAAATTTCACAATTCTAAAATTTCCTGCTGACATCTAACAAGGACTTATGCATATGCAGCCTCTCTGTGGAAACTAAGAAATCACAGCTGGTGTAATTACCCAAATGGCATGCCCTTCCCAATACCTCTAACACAGCCAGAGGCAGCAGGACGGTTTGGACTTTTCAAAAACTAAGGGTTGCATCAAAGGTTTTCTAATTTCATACTTACATGTCTTTCCCCTGATAAGTAAATTTTCAAATATTTTTATGAGTATGCAAATATGGAGTATTTTTTGAGGTAATTAAAATTTCAGAGCATTGTGTGGATGGTGTGTCCCTTGACTATTAAGCGTTAATGCTCTGCTGAATTCTGTAGAACACTCTTCTCAACACTGCTTCTTTTACTACATGTGGCTGGGTAATCTCTGGCTGTGGAGCCTGGCCTGAACATGAACAGTGTTTAGCAGTATAACCTCCAGCTTTTTGCTACTAGTGCCCTCCCAGATGTGTAAAAAGAAAAAAAAAGTAAAAGTCTTTATAGACATTGCACTAAGCCCCTGGAAAACAGATCTGCTACAGAAGGCTCCACTTGAGATTAAGAAAGACGCAGACTCTGGGGTGAGCGGAGAGTCAAGACTCAGCGCTGTTTCTCACTAATGCGACAAAGGGGGCAAGTGCCTAACAGTTTCATGCCTGCATCTTTCTGGCTGTAAAATGGAGATGATACAGCTAACCTCATAGGGTGATCTGAAGATAAATATAAGGCACAGGCAAAGGCTTTGTAGTCAGCCTGGCACATAGTACATGGGAGTGATGAAATGGATTCAAGAAGAGAGTCCTAGATCTGTGTCCCTGGAAGAGCCTTTATCTAGTCAACCACAGTGCAAACAGCTTACCCAGTTCCTATCTCTAGAGTCTGCACCAGGGCTCATGCTTTAGATACATACACTTGCTATATTAAGTTTGATAGAAATCAAGTTGTTTTAATTCTTTGAAGGGGAAACGGGGGTAAAAGAAAAATAATACAGTGGAAAAAGTAGATATCTTGATGCAAAACAGAAAAGGTCCAATTTTACACTCTATAAAAAGTCCTTTCAGTTACTAGCTAAAATAACCAGGCTGAATCTGGAGAGCATCAAAAGGCAGTGAGCATCTGAAGAGCCAGAGGAGGATATTGTAAAGCCAGAAACTGCTCCTGAATTAGCATATACTAGATACAGTTAAGAGGGAAAACAAAGTAACCAAACATCAGAGGAGGAGGGGAATGGAGATTCTGGCCAACAGCTGCCTCTCTAGCTTCCTCTTGTCAACACAGCAGAATCTGCAGAAGTGGCAGATACCCAGAGTCCATCCCCCTTTAAGAATAAGGCTGAAAGCCTTTTTAGGCGCTCAATCTCCCTCCTTCCTCCCCTGCCATTCTCCCCTATTGCCTAGTTGGGAACTTAAAAGTCCCACCTCCTTGTCCCTCAGCAGCCCTAGGCCTCCACAGGACACCAGACAGTCCCCTCCTCAGCTCTGTTTCATCTGTAGGCCGGATGCAGACAGAATCATCAGAACATAGGAGCTGGGAATATTGGCACCCAAACATCAAGCTTGAAAGACATTCTGAGACTTTATCAACAACTTCAGCCAGCATCTAGAACTGTCCAACAACAACAACAACAACAACAACAACAACAACATCCATCTTGAATTTCTACCTTAATGCAATACTAAAGGAAATGATCACCCAAATAAACCTTTACAAAATATATCCAAACCTATAATTCAGTGGTTCTCAATCTATGAGTCTCAACCCTTTTTTTTGGGGGGGTCACATATCAGATATTTATATTTTGATTCTTAACAGTAAAAAATACAGAGTTATGAAGAGGCAATCAATAATATTATGGTTGGGGTCACCACAACATGAGGAACTGTATTAAAGGGTCTCAGTATTAGGAAGGTTGGGAACCACTGCTCTTAAATAGTTAGTGAAATATTATTCTCTTTACTGTTGTTTTTAAATAAGCTCTTATTATACACTTATGCATCACTAAATATGTTAAGGTATTTAGATGGCCCAAGTTTCTCTTTTCACATTAAGGTAAAATTAGTAACCCAGAATGACAGTGCCCAGGTTAAGACTCTACGTAGTACACGCAACCTATTTAGCTTTTATCTCCTGAGCCCAGGTTGTGCTTGCACAAAGTCCCACTGGAGGTGAGTGACTTTTTGCCCTAATTAACACTCATGTGATGTTGATTGTGTTCTAAAAACCAGAGGAGGAGAACAAGACAACCCTGTATTCTTTCCTCTCTGGGACCCCAACACTGAATCAAGGCTATCACTACCACGTGGACGCTCTGAGATAGTTTTCACGCTGAAACCCTCCCAGCACAACTTAAGAAAGTAAAGCATTTGGTGTAAAGAAATAGATAAATGTAAAAGCAACAAATTTAACAGGCGAAGAAGTTAGAAATCTGAAAAGCAAGACAGCATAGATGTCGCTAACTAGAAAGATCTCTTTAGCTGCTCTGAGAAACTCCAGAAGGCTGAATGTTAAACTCACTTTGTCAGAATCAATTTGGGATACACCAGCAGCCTTCTACACAGTGCATTCCCCAGACCTCTGCCAAGTCCTTGTTACCGTGGAGTTCACACCAGTGCTCAGTGTGAGTAACCAGTGCCTTCTCCCCCACCCTGGCTGGGAGGACTACCAGGGGCCCAGCCACCTCAGAGAGCAAAGCAAACAACAACAAACGGACCCAGTTACTCTGGGTTTTAACTCAGTTCTGCAGGTTTTGCTCTTCCTGCACTGCCCCCCCCCCAGCCCCCACCCCCCTCATCTCAGACATTCAAATGATAAGTCCCAGAGAGCCTAGGGAGAAAGGAGAATGGCAACATGACAGAA
Source organism: Mus caroli (assembly GCF_978045245.1). Lineage (NCBI taxonomy): Eukaryota > Metazoa > Chordata > Mammalia > Rodentia > Muridae > Mus > Mus caroli. The sequence continues at coordinate 27,235,321 of NW_028227270.1, forward strand.
TAGCCTGGTCTACACGTCCTGCTTGGGACCGTATTTAACTCAGAATGGTCAGAAATGGGGAGCACCTTCAGTCTCGCTTGGTCATGGCTCTTTTGTATTTAAACTTTTTGGGTTTTTTGGTAGGCCATGTCCTCTGCCTAGAAATGAGCAAACTAGGCAAGGTTCCTTGTTCATCTCCTGGGGCCCAGCCAGGAATGACGGCTTTTAGCTGTTACTTCATTCATACCAAAACAGTGAATGATTGCCAATTTTTCAAATTTTAACATTATGAGCCTCTAGTCTATCAAAAGGGAGACCACACTACCTCTGTTCCCCGCCCCCTAACCCAGCTTGGACATCAGTTACTCAGTAGCTCACTGAACTGCCCAGAGAACACAGCCCAAGGGATAGGCTCTGCAATGGTGGCCCATGGCATCCAAGACCATCCATCTCTGCCTTCTCAGCCCTGACAAGCCTCTCTTCTTTCTCGAACCTGAAGCTGCCAGAAGTTTCCATCTCTGAACCATATGGTTAGTCCAAAAGTGGGCAGCTCCTCGAGGTAACTGCACCCTTAGACACAGAGAACATTACTAAAATGTTTTTAAACCAATGTGTTTGCTATGAGCAATTAGCTATGAAACTCTACCCGCAGTGGGCTTCCCCTTTCCAAGGTAGAGTCCATTGGTTCAGCCCTCTTCCCACACTTCCAGTTTTCCAGACTGTCCTAAGTGCTAAACCCCTCACAGCCTCCAGCACCTGCTGTTATCATGTGTCAAAAATGGGGAGGCAAAGTGCCAGGCATATGAGTATATCAATAAATACTGGTCATTCTCTCCCAAGGCCCAAGATACAGCATCCCTTTCATAGATGCTGATAAATACTGACAACCAAGATACTCACATTTCAGTCAGTTCAGTGCTAACCAATGATGACACACTTCTCAAAAACTCATTCTCTGTCTGGTAGCAACCAAGCTCCCATTGGCTGGCAGAGGCCTGCATAGAGGCAAGCACCTCTGTTCTTTAAAATTAAGTGTTTGCCAGTATCAACACCTGGAATTCTGCAGCAGGTGTCTTCATAAAACTGAGAGAGGCCTTTACTGGTGACCTCATCCTATGGCACGGCACGCCTGTGACAGGCCGGAATAAATGTGAACTGCAGTACTGTTCCCTGAAGCAGAGAGCCACAGGCTGTCTCTGGAGGGCTCTCCCATCTCTGTGGCAATGGAGGTTAGGTCAGCATGAAGCTAGGCCATGCAGGAAAAGCTCTTGGAAAGAGAAGGCCCTAATGTGAAGACTCAGGTGGAAGAACTTGTGAGACAAATGGCTGAACTTTTGCAATGCTAGAGTCCCAGGAAGAGAGATCATCTGACAACATGAATCATGAATTTGCAAAACGCAAGGGTTTATAAAAGCATCGCGGTGTGAGTCATAGCCACAAAATATTGATCTCTGGACGTCTTTGCAAAACCCAACCTCGAGAATGTAGCAGCTCTTTCAAAACCTCTAGTCATTCATTTCAATGCTAGCTCACTGAACAATTTGATTTAAGACATTACAAAAGTTAGGCCAGACGAGGTGGGGGCACATCTTGAATCCCAGCACTCTAGAGGCAGAGGCAGAAGCAGGCAAGTTTCAGTGAGTTTCAGGCCAACTGGGACCACATAGTGATCTCCTTCCCAAAGTTAAAGAAAGTGTCAAAAATAAAAACAGACAAACAAAACACACAAAATTTACTAGTGAAGAAAAGAAAACACGTATAACTGATTCAAGTGAGAGTCACTTCCCCCAGATCAGCTTAAGTCATCGCACATACTATTTTTAATATACTATTTTAATATACTATTCAAGGGCAATCCAGCATAAAACTAAACACCATAGAGTACAAGGTTGCCTGCCAGGACTAGAAACAATTTTAGCAATAATTTCGAAATGTTTTAGAATTGTAAAACGTATGCTTCTCTGAATTAAAGGTTATGAAAAAAAATCCACACCCAGTCTCTAATAATCCTATTGGAGGCTGTTTTTGGAGTCTTTTGGTAGCTATTTTGGGTCTTCAAGTCAAGGCTGCCCATGACTGCCCATTCTAAGGAGTCCATGTGTGTGTGGCACCTCCCTGCCTACTCCATTTTCATGTTTATTCATTTCCTAACACGGCTCTCTGGAGTAGTTAGATTACCTGCTCTCAGTTCTACCACAACTAAGCAGGTGTCCTGAGGCAGGGTCCCCCTACAAGTTTCCTACTCCATGGCTACTGACCCTGAAGCTCCTATATCAGACTTCACTGTTACTTTTATAGCATGAACCTCAAACTGACCACAGGACTTAGACCACACAAACTCGCCCTTGGTCGCCGACAGCGCAGCATCTGCCTAGAATCCCATGGGCAAACATAGTCCTTTCCTTAGCATGGAGTTTGCTTTCAGTTAACTGTGGTCAATCATGGTCTGAAAGTCTTACGTGGAAAGTTCCAGAAAATAATCCCAAGTAGACGGAATGGTGTACCACTTTACTCTGCACCCACCAGGAAGTGGGTCTTCCTTTGTTTGGCATATATACACTGTATGTGGGGCCTTTCTGATATGTATACAATGTAATATTGAGAGAAAAAGAGACCGAACGCACACTCACGTGATTTTTCATTACAATGTCCCTCTAACTGTTCTATTTGATTATTCATCATTATTAGTAACTTTTCCCTGTACCTGATATGTAAAGTAAATACATCATATGTCTGTACACAGAAGAAAATACAGAGTTCATGTAGGTTTTGGTTCGATCTGAGCCTTCAGACATTCGTTTGGAACCTTGGGATATATTCCTCGTAGCTTTTGACGAGGGCCGTGTAAGAATGAAGTCTACTCTTGGAGGGCCGTGATTGTGTCTGACTGGTTCTTAAAAACAATGTCCTAAAGTTGGCAGCCTGCCAATGGTGTTCTCTCAGCCTTATGGTCACCCGTTTTACAACCAGCCATGAGTAAGGACTTGGTGACTCAAGGTGACACTTCTTGGCATAGACTTGTGGATTCTCATCTGATTATTCTCCCCTTCTTTGCCACAAGAACCTACGGCTAAGACTGCTAAGTGAATTAACTTAGTGGAGGTACAAATGTCAGGGGGTACAAAAAAATCATGAAAAACATCTCAAAATGCATTATTCCTAAAAATTAAAATTTCAACAATGAACAAAATGTCAACATTTTAAATCAAGACAGGGTTTCTCGCTCTCAATGTTTGCTTTTACCTCGGCCTCCAACATTTGTCCTGAAGACAACAAATGCTGGGGATTTCTGGTGCCCTTTGGATTTGAGGCCTTACTTTGTCTTGGCTTTCGTTTTAGGGAGATGTGGGGACAGGCCGACAGGCCCCGCTGAGCTCTCTGAAGTTGCTCTGCAGGTGGGCAGTCCATGGGACTTCAATGGAAGAGCTGAGAAAGGGCCTCTGGGAGATCTCAATGACATGAGTCAGTGCTGACACTGGCCTGTTCTTCCAGGGACCACAATGGCCCCACTGCCCATCTCAGACTCAGAAAATGAAAACCCTGTGCTTGCTATGGTGGGTATTTTAGAGATACAAGGCCTTGGTGACATTACAGAACTAAGGTCTTGGTCCAGATAATCAGGATTTCTGGTTAACTGAAAACAATACAACCTTAAATTGCTTAAAGCACTACATCCGGGTTTTAGTTAATAATTGATAAAGGCAGTTCTTAATGGATACGTAATTATCAAAAAGCAAAACACAATGATCAAACCCACCCCGTTAGTTAAATGGACTGTTCTAGAGCTAGTACTGTCTGTAATGCTTCTCTTACAATTTTACTGATGGAAACCAAGTCAATGTGTTACCACCAAGTTCATCTCATCTCCTTCCCAAACAGTGACAGGGACAAAACTCAAGGCAGGCCAGTGATTAGAAATGTCCCCTGGCCAGTGACAAGGAACACTAATGCCTGCTACATACAGACAGGTGGGCACATCACTTCTTGTCAAGGTACCAGCCATCCATCCTGGTGCAGACTGGATAGTGTGTCAGCTGATCACGGGGGCTTGCCTCTTGCATCTTCTTCAAGGCCCCTCAGAGCTGTACCCATGAGCAAAGTTGACTGAAGCCCTTTGCCTCCTCAGCACCTTAAGGCCCACATCTCTACCAGAGCAAGCACTTAGGTCTAAGTTGAGATAATGAAGCTAGGCGACATCTTTCCTATTCCTGATACTTTCCTGTACCAGAGGAACGGCTCAAGAGTAGGATCTTCATGGCAGTGAACACTGCCCTTTGCTGTGAAGCTCTGTTCTATTCCTTACCAGAGTAACTCAAACCATGGGTACCAAGTGCTGCCTGGTGCGCTTCCTGAGAACGCCTGTGACAAACACACATGAGACAAAATCATAAGCAACAAGCAGCAGGGTTTGCTCTGGGCTGAGGACTCTGGGGCTAAGGGGTGGGGCACAGGGTGTGAGGGAAAAGGTGAGCAAGCCAGGAGTCCCTGACATCTGTACACAGAAGGAGAGGGGCCCCTCTGTGACCAGGACAATGGCAGTGCTTTAACAGAGCCTCTGGAATCAAGGGCAGAGTCCCTTCTCCAGCAGAATGAAAGCAAGCATTGCCTGTCATTCTCTCTCTCTCACACGCAGGCTAAGTAGTAAACCACGGGGCCCAAACCGTAATCTGCAGGATCGTCTTTGAAAAGAGAGGAAGGACTCTGCCAAGCCCTTACTCCTGAAAATGTTTCTTTTCACTCCCAGAGCGCGAGCAGCCTTCTTGGAAGCTTAAGGCCTCGGGTCCATCACTTCTCCCCAGACCTTCTGATTTTAAAACACGGCTTTAAAAGAAAGAGCAAATGAAAGAGACTGAATCCATGTAGCTATCTGTCCCCTGGCCAGTGGAGATGGGTCAAGAAACACTCTAGCGGGGAGCCACAATGGCCTTCTGGGGAAGTCAGGAGAGTGGGGATCATTCTAAGGATGACAAGCTGGGAACTGTGGTCAACCCACTCATGGGATGAAGAACTGGGGTACAGGGACACATGCACATGGGTCCTTGGCCTAAAATGTATGAGTGGAGACAGATGCGTGACTCAAAGCACTCTGGGATCTATCACAGTCACCAAGGGCTGTCCGGTCAAAGGTTGTAGGGGCTAGTTTCCTCAGGGCTCAGCAGGAACTCCCTGGCTACCAATGGAAGCCAGAAGCATCCCGGAGAATAGCTATATATGGAGGAGGGAGGGCCAGACTAGAAACCCAGAGACTAGCGGGAGGTCCCCAGTCAGACTGCTCAGGGAGTTCCCCCATGGACCAGGAGGCCATCCATCAGAAAGGGCATTGTTGGGGCCTAACAGCTCTAACGGCCATGACTCTGTGATTCCATGCTCTGGAACCTCACCCCTCCACGGTGGTGACTCGCCCCACCTCTCGGTGACTGCTACTGTTTTCCTTTCCCGAGCACCCTTACCATTCAAGGCAAGCTAGAAATGGAAAGGCAGAACTCTAGATGAGGCCCTGTCTTCCCTATATTTTATGTCATTAAAATGGATTCAGATGTTCAGGGCAATCAATGGCCTAAGCGTTAGCCTCCAGATAGCTATCTGAGGCCTAGGGCCTCCTCTGCCCAGGCTGTGGGAGACTTCATGAGCAGTAAATGGTGCCATGAAGTACTTCCACTATCCACAAGGCAGAGCTGGGAACTCTCTCTATTCCTGTCACACAAGGGCAAGAGAAGAGTAGGGTAAGGCCCAAGGACAAACACTGTCAAAATCACAGAGGCCACACAGGTGACAATCTCCTGAGGCATCTATGTCACTGCAAGCTGAGCGAGTCTGTGAGACTATTAGAGTCCCCAGGGGGAGAACAGCCCACTGTGTCACGTCCCAGAGCAGTTACCATTCTCTTTCTATGGTTTGGATCTCACAAAAGGAAGTGAGGTTTCATCTGAACTCCAGGGACACAGCCCAGGGTTCAGACACAGGGGAGACACAGTAGGGAACGGCGGCCTGCCAAGATGCCATGGAGGCAGTCCCACACTGATATGCTGCCACATGTCACATTTGGCATGAGCCGCCGAGCCCCACCCTTCCACCTACTCATACCCCACACCGCTAACCATCGGAGAAAAAGACATGGCTGACTCTGGGAAACCCATTTGAACCTCCTTTCCCATCCCACTCCCTCCATCCTGTTTCTTCTTCACAGTGCCTCCCACAGGGAGCAGGGCACTGTCCCTGGTGGTCAAATGTAGGGGAAGGGGAAGAGGATGACCCTATAAGCCCTTTCCCAACTGCTGCCACACAGAACCAGCACAGCCAAGGCTGAGGAGAGGCACCAGACTGAATGGCAAGCCCACGATAGCAACTCCAGTTCTCACCCCCCCCCCCAGCTCTGCTCACCGGCTTTGAACCATAGTCTCCCTATTCTGCTGACACCTCCCAGGCCCCAGACCTTCCTTTCAAGTTTTGGAGGCTGTAGCCTTGCTCCTGTGCCAAGCTAGGAGCTTTAGTTGCGTCTGGATCTCTTGAGAACCAACTAGACTTATTGTTACTCTTGTGTTGATCGCGAGGCTGCATCTCTGCAGGAGCCCACACTTCAGGGCCAGGTTGTCTGCAAGTCCCTCCACATTCCCGATACTACATGTGCACATCCAAGTCTGACATAGTATGATAAATATCTCTGGTACAATTAGAATCACAGGCGGGAACCGTCTGGTGTCAGAGTGGTAAAATCAGGCTGGCTACTCACACCCTCAGAGACCTAAGCATTTCTCCCCAGAGGTGCAAGAGTCCTTTCAGGATGTCATAGATCTGCAAAAATGTAGCTGGCTGGGCTTCCTCTATGAGATCATCCAGACAGGGCGTCCACTCAAACTCAAGTTCATCAGAAACCCTTTCAGGCTTTGAAAACAGTCTGGAGACCATAGCTGACGACATGGAGGACAGAAAGAATCAAAATGTGCACGTGGGTTGGGGGTGGGGGTTGGGGGAAGGGGGAGAACTCAGTGGGAGAGGGGTGGCACGTCACAGTGGCGCTTTGCCAGGACACAGTGGCCAGCGGTCGCTATTACCATTCACACCGAGTCCTTCACTCAAAGGATAAAACATTTTCCTACCCCCACCACTGCCAGAGAAGCATCTTTCAGAGACGCTTTATCCCTGTAACCCTTGCCCCAGAATAACTTGCAAACATTTAAGCAGCACAAGAGCCAGAATCTCTGTCAACCAAGGGATCTTAGAACCCGACATGAACTCTAGCCTCCGGGGCGGGGCTTTGTCAATTCCCCAAGTAGCAAACTTTCTATATCCCCAAGAAAGCCTTAAAAACCATCAAAGGAAATTTCAATCTCATTGTTTTAATGTCTGGTCTGAGCGAATCCTTTGTTCTTAGAATTTTGGTAATGTCTACTCCATAATGTTACAAGATGTTACAAGAATGTCAGCTAGCCCAGGGCTGTGTTTTCTTTAGTTGGTTATTATACTTACAACGTTCAGATTCTGTCCAACTGAACAGTTTTGCCAATAATATATAGTATACAATACTCAACGTTATGAAAGTGTCATTACTGCCACACAGCGAAAACATCCTCAGAATGTTTCATAGAAGCAGAGAGCACTAACTCACAGATGTGGGCCCCTGGCCATTGCCTTGGACCAGACCTCAGCCAAGAACGGCTGAATCAGGATCTGGCCTTCACATTCACTGGACCATACTGTCCATGTCCCAATCATCTCCTACACATAGACCTTGGCCAGACTTGAGGTCACCCTCCGTTGGAGGTCATGTAGCTTTCTCATTCTGACTGCCATTACACCCACCTGGCTTTGCCTGGACCACTCGGCCTCCTTCCTTAACTTTCAAGGCCACGTTGGTCCAGGAGGGTTTAAAATGAGGAAGGATTTTTTAAAAACCCCACCCAAAATGTGTATTCATAAGAAAAATGACCTATTTTCGGGCATCAATTGCCAGCCCATCCTGGCTCCCAGGGTCCTTCTCCTCCTGCTTGCCCAGTTAGGAAGATCATATTGTTTCCTGGCACACGACGCCACGGGCTTCTGAGAGCGAGCAGGGGATGAGGAGCAGGGCTCTTAGGGAATGGAAACAAGATGATTTCTGCCCAAAGCATTGCCTCAGCACCCACCCTTCCCTCCACCACAGACCCCACGCTGAAGGGACGCCAAGGCTACGTGCAAGTAACAGAGCGCCAACATTTGCAACACACATTCTCAGCCCACAATACAGCTGAAAAAGGGACAGCCAATCAGTGAGCCGTCCCTTGATCCCACCCAAGTGGAAGGCCTAACAGTATAGACTCCATTTCCCAGGTGATGAGAGACTTTATATATCTGTGTTTGTCTTGTTTTGTTTTGTTTGTTTGTTTGTTTTTAAAATGTGAACACAGTGGAGGTAAAGTTTAAAGACTTGTCACCTTGCATTCTTGAATTCTGTGTGTTAAGGGGATCTCACCTCACCAACAGAGATGGTGGCACTAGAGGCTGTTTCTTTCCTTACGGTAGAGAGCACTACTCCATCACAGTACTTCCTCGCTGAGCTTCCAAGCTGCTGTAAGAATCCTGCAGTACACCAAACCCACCCCAAACTCCGGACTCAGGGTCCACATTTTCAAGCTATTGAGGCAATTCATTTGCACTGTGGACTGATGGGCCAGAGACATAAGCAGTCTATAAAGTACTCACTGGGTAAGCGTGAGGACCAGGCTTGATCCCTAGAACCCACCTGAAGTTAGCTGGCTAACCCACCTAACCTTACCTGTGAACACCTAGCCAATGAGAACCTACCTCAAAAACTCAACATGGATAGCACCTATGCATGAATAACTGGGGTTAATATCTTCTGCCGTCTGCATGCATATGGAGGCAAGTCCATGGTATACACACACACACACACACACACACACACACACACACACACGGGCTGCTGTAAAGGATGTGGCTCCATAAAGCAACATGCACCTGCTATCCTGGGCTACTGCTTGGAACTATCCAACCTTTATATCCCAGTGTCTACTTCAACTTCTCCAGAAGTTCTAGGTCAGAGGCTCCTACATCAGTGACCCACTAAAACAGCTTAAATTTGTAGCAAACATTCAAAACCAGGAGGCAATATGAAAATTCAGACTTCAGGGTGAAAAATAGCCTTCCACTTGCCATACCAAACCCACATTTGCATGGGACACTAGTGGCTCCATTGTGGACAGGGAATAGGCTCTCCAGTTTATTCCAGCTGCCCCCCAAACTTGTCTGCCTTATACAGCCTGTTCAACCTGGTTTGCCTGTGTATGGCTGCCTCACAGGAGACTATAGCTGCTCACCAAGCCACCATCACCTCCTCTCTCAGCAGCCATACCTGCCCTGGCAGAGTGACCCTTGCCTGCTTGAGGGGACACATTTGGGAAGAGGACGGCCTGTGGAGAAGCCATCTATTCTCCATACAGCCCCAACCTGAGACTTAGGATCTTCCCAAGCACACCTCAGCGAACATACTCCTTCAAAGTAGGAGCCACGCGCCCTAAGCCTGCTTCAGGTCTGTCTTCCTGCCACTCAGCCCCTTCCATGGTTTGAGTGATGACATCCCCTCCTAATTAATGGTGCAACCATCCCCAAGGCAACAGAAGCAAGAAGTAGGGCTGGTGCCTGCCTCAGCAGCACATGCACTAAGGCTGTCAGCATTCACTAAGACAATTAGCATGGCCCCTACACAGGGGTGACAGGCAGGTCTGTGAAGTGTTCCACAATGGAGAGAAAAACAGAACTGGTAGCTGGGGGGTGGGGGTGACCACACAGGACTCTGCCTTCAGATATGGATTAGTCCTGTTGTAAAATGGATCCAGGCAGACCTGAAGGGGACAGGGACTCCCCAGGAATACCAACAGAGTCAACTAACCTGGACCCTTGGGGGCTCCCAGAGGCTGAATCACCAACCAAAAAGTGAGCATGGGCTGGACCTACCTAGGCCCTCTGTGCATATGTAGCAGATGTGCAACTTGGTCTTTATAACGGTCCCCCAACAGCTGGAGTGGGGGCTGTCTCTGAATCTGTGGCCTGCCTGTGCCCCCCATTCCCCTAACTGAGCTGACTTGTCTGGCCTTGATGGGAGAGGATGGGCCTAGTCCTGCAGTGACCTGATGTGCCAGGGTGGGGTAATATCCAGGAGGGGGCCTCCCCTTTTCAGAGGAGAAAGGGAGGAGGGGGTGGGGGAGGGCCTCTGGAAGGATGGGGGAGGGGGGCTGTGATTAGGATGTAAGGGGAATAAATTAATGAAAAGAAAAAGAAAAAAGTAAAGGGCTCCAAGTGGGAAGGAGCTCTCTTCACCTCCATCTTCCACCAAACAAGGATACAACTGCAAGGCCCCATCTTGGAAGCAAGAAGCAGCCACAGGCAGGTATCCATGCTACCACCTAGCATGAACTTGCCAGCCTTCAGAGCTATGGAAACATTTTTATCGTTATGCAGACTAGCAACTTCGTTTATTTGTTCATTTGATTTATCTATCTTATTTTCTTCATTTGTTTGTTTGTTTCTTTCTTTCTTTTCAATGCTAGGGATTGAATCCAGAGCCTTGAAGTATGTTAGGTAAGTACCTGACCACTGAGCTACATCACCAGTCCTAGAGCACATTTTTATAGTAACAACAACAAAAGAGAGATGCCGCTGGGGAAAGGGCTCAGTGGGTAAAAGCACTAACGGCTCTTCCAAAGGTCCTGAGTTCAAATCCCAGCAACCCCATGGTGGCTCACAACCACCCATAATGAGGTCTGATGCCCTCTTCTGGTGTGTCTGAAGACAGCTACAGTGTACTTATTTATAATAATAAATCAATCTTTTTCAAGAGAGAGAGAGAGAGAGAGAGAGAGAGAGAGAGAGAGAGAGAGAGACCCCTGAAGCAGTTACTATTTCTTCACTGCCGTATGGTAGGAAATAGAAGGTAAGGGCTTAACACATGGCGAGTATGCAGAATGCCTCAGTGACGGTGAGGTACTCATTAACACAGTTGGCACTCGGAATATATTCGTTATCTGAGACACTTTTTTATCTCTTCTGACTACCACCCTCAACCTCTCTGGAAAAGGCCTGTCATATGTTCAACACTGGGTCAGATAATAAGGTACTTTAGCCGGTGGTGGGCTCGGGCCAGGCCATGAGCATCAGCACCTGAGATGGAGGCTGGAATAAGGTGTAAAACCACACAGCTGTCACATCTGTGCTCGGGGTTCTCTCCCACCCTCCACAGCCTCACCCCACTCACCAAGCTTCTGTAAGAACCGGCCAAACACATCACTGTTGTTATTTTTTTTTTTAAAGTTTTCGTCTGTCTCTCTTCAAAGTTAGTAAGTACTTTTCATTCTGTGTCAGCCCACGCAAACCTCCCCTTTCTCTGATTTCACAGGGCACTCGGTCGGGACCACACAGCTCAGTAGTGAATGATCTCCTAGTATGTCACACAGACTGTGTGACTCTCCAGAAAAGCTGAGTGGCTCAAAGCTGATTAAGACAGGTGGTCTTCAAAATGCACAGATAGCCCCCCCACACACACACAAAAACACTTTCTTTCCTTCTTTACCCTCCCTTCCCCATTTTGCATTCATTTTATACCAGCAAATGCTAAGCAACTGACAAGCATGACCCCCACTGCCTGTGTGCTAAGAGGCATGTTTTTACGTTAACTAAGCCATGGTATGGAAAGCTTCCAGTCATCTCTGGTACTATTTGGTCCATGCACAGTGTTATAAATGAAGAGGGACTAAACTGGGTCACTGTCTTGTTTGTTTCCTTAAAAAGGATCTAACTGGTGATCCTGAGGCTGCAGAATTTTATCTGCCAACACTGCAAAACGGACAGAAGAAACATGATGTGCCTTCCCGAGCTCGACAGCTTCCAACCAAGTTCCTCCTCTCCGCTCCAAAATATCAGTCACTGATTTCAACAAGCGACAGCTCTGGACTCAGTTGTCCCTCTCAAACTGCAGAGGGCCTGGTGGTCAGCAGCAGGAGCTGTTCAGAACTATGTCGTGTCTGGCATCTCTGAGCCGGGAGGTCTCTGGGAATGTTTTTATCTGTGGCATCTCTTTAAGCATTCACTCACTACTGTCACTTTGAAGTTTCAAAACTATTCCTAGTTAGCACACAGGCTCATGCCCCCAACCCCGCCTTCAGGGTTGTGCCAATGTGGAAACTCTCAGCTACTGCTCCAGTGCCCTGCCTGCCTGCCGCCCCTCTCCTGCCATAATGGACATGAATTCACCCTCTGAAACTGTGAGCAAGCCCTCATTTAAATGATTTCTTTTGTAAGTTACCTTGGTCATGGTCTCTAATCACAGCATTTAAAAAGTAAGCTACACCCCAAACAAGCTCTTCCTCTGTGGGCTGGACACGGCCTTATTAAAGGGGTTCTGCAGGGCTGACTCCCATGATGCACGGCAGGCCTGCCAGGCAGACTCCACCCTTTTACTCTGCATCTTTACCCCTTGGCAACAAGAAAGCTCCCACTGCCTATGATGCTCCCGCAGCCTTGGTAAGGAAGGAACAATGCTGACCTCTAGCAGTGGCAGACAGAGCTATCGAGGGATGCGTCTAGGCAGAGCCCGAGGTCCCCATGAAGGAAAACAGCACCAATCTTGGCAGGAAGAACAAAGGGACAGAAGACTCTTTGCCTCCCACTTAGAGGAAGCTGGGAGCCTGTCCCTTAATGACCTGCTTGATAAATCACCCTGAGTCTGCAATCTTGCCTCTCAGCCACCCCTGCATCCCCACTTCCATCTTATGTGTGCCAGTTCCCAGGACCTGCCTTGAAAAGGAGCAATCAGCAGAGTCTCTGGGTGGGAGTGGTGGGAAGCCTGAGGAAGAGCGCCTGGTGTGTGGCGGTGGGGGGAGTGGAGGGTGGGGGCTTGGGGGAGTGTATGGGGGAGGTAGCATTTTCCAAGTATTCCTTGATTACCGAACCAGAGCTAGGGCCAGGGCCCAATGGAGCCTCCATGGCCTCCCATTTCCAATGAAAGTCGCATTTGAGAAGCCATACCTTGTGCACTCTGCTGTGGCCTGTCAACTCTTTCTGAGGCTCCTTGCCACTCTAGGGACAAAGCTCTGGGAAGGAGGGGGAGTCCCTTAAGATACTCTTACAGTGAGGTTTGAAAGACCTGGTCCCTGATAAAGTTACTAAAACTAAAACGGGTCCCAAGCTGTCCAAGAGTGGGTGATCCAGTGACACAGGGAAGGGGAAATAGGAAATAAACACATGAATGACTAAGCAAAAAACCCATTAAAAACAAAACCAACACCTTTCATTGGCCGGGAACATGGCTCTCAGTAGTGCAGGGCTTGCCTTCCGTGCATGGAACCCTGGATTTGATCCTAGCACCCCTGCCCCCCAACAAAGAAAAGAAACCTTGGGAAGCAGGACCCAGGGCCATAGTCCCTCATACCTCCTGCCTGCCTAGCACACATGTGGGAAAAAAAATCAGACTACTGTGTGTGTGTGTGTGTGTTTTAAAGCACTTTTCTTTTTAAAAAATATATTCCTGTGTTGGAAAAAGAGGGGGGCCACCATGTAATCCCAGAATCTTGAAGTTGCAGAAAGTTAGTAACTCGGCCACTTTTGGAGTGTTTTAAACAACTACGTCATTAAGCTTGTGTCCAATTACTTGCAGTCCCTTCTGAAATAAATTCTGCTCTAAGGCGATGGCTCCAATGCAGCCTTAAGGGAGAAGGCAGCAGAGTCTAACAGGCTTCCCATTACCACCCCACCTCGGGGGGGGGGGTGAGGGGGGTTTTGCTTTCTCCAGGAGGCTCCTTGGGAGGCTTCCGTTTCTGAGTGGGAAATATGCTGTGGCTCTCAGGAACTGGGTCAGATACGTCCACTCCATTGCTACTTACAGACGTCCTGGTCTTCTCACCAAGCCACGGGCATTTCTGAGTTAGTTGCCGGGATGTACAGCGAGCCCTACGTGGCTCCTCTTGGCCATGCTACTCTGTGTGAGTCCTGCCCATACCAGATCCTACTTGCTGCTGCCCAGCAAAGCTCCAGGAGGCTGGGTCCATCCTCTGCTCATACGGGCACCTCTTCCAGCTCCATTTCCCCTGTTGAATTCCCTAACTGCCCTTTGAGATCTAGCTCACAGCCATGTCCATCAATATTACTGCTCTTCTGAAGAGGACCTGGTCTTTATCTAATACCACGGCTCCTTTACACAGTCCAGGGCACTTCAGAGCAGGCCTCTTCTCCCTCACCTCACAGCAGTGTACACACCCCTCAATGGTCAGTCCTCTGGTCTCTCTGGTCTCACCTACTATTTTCATGAGACCTATGAGCATCCAGTCTCCCTAGAGCTCTGAGCAGCCTGCACTGGGGGCGGGGGCGGGGGTGGGGGTGGGGAGTGGTGGAGCACTCTGAGGGTGTTCCTCTTTGAGGATGGAATTCGGTGGAAGAGATCTGCCCCAGCCCCACCCAGAGAACCAATCCTCAGACTCAGGAAGCAAAGGCCCCTGGGTGCAGGCACAGAGCTGGGATGTCCCCTGCAGCTACTGTGGGGGGACACGAGTTCCAGGAAACAGCGAGACCCAGGCAGTCTTCAATTAGTCGGGTCATCTTCAGGTACATACACCTGGAAGGTCAGGGTCACAATGAGAGGTGGCCATGGTGATAAAGACAAAAAGGCCAGGTCAAATGTACGGCCACCATCACATTACAACTGAAGGTGGCTGACAGCCTGGGAAGGAGCTGGAAGCAAGGGGGGCTGTGTGTGGCGGTCAGCACCTTTGTTTCTTACAATTCCAGGCTGAGATGGAAGAGGCTCAGAATGCTAGTTCTAGAGGACCAGGTGGGAGAAGCAGGCAGGGTGGACGAGTGGATGGGTAGACAGGTGGGCAGGTGGGCAGGTTGGCAGGCAGGCTCTTCTCTGCTTCTTGGGAAAAATGTTGAGGAGGGCACCAGACAACTGCTGACTGCTCTCTAGCACCTAGATAGGATAAAGAGGCCTGACTCACCAGCTCAGCCTCCCAGAGGCAGTGGATTCCTTTATTTTGGGTTCCAAGCTGTTGGCCCTCCACTGCTCAGGCAGCTATGGGCACTAAACTCACAAGGACAGCGATGGCATGGTCCTATTCTATACACCATATCCTTGTACAGCCATGAATGTGGCTGAATGGTAGGTGGGAGGGAAAAGAGTTCAGAGTTTTTATCTTGAAATATCACAAGCAGCCTATTTTAAACAGGATAGCACCAGCCTTACCCATTCCCGGGCTTACATAGTAGGGAACAGGGGAAAGTATATAAAGTTGGCGATTGTTTTAACAGGGACATGTGACACCACACACATCTGTTGCAGTTGCTATCGGGAGAAAAGCTTGGTGCCTTTGCTTGAGACCTCACGTGAGGGATCCACACAGACACAGCAGAAGTCCACAGCTCTGCTGACCACAGCAGTTTGGAAGCAGCCTGACAGCCAGTCTGATCACCTTAGCAGGAAAGCCAAGCCAGAGACAGAGAGGTACCCCAGTAAGTTCTGGGCTGTTTTCTTAAACACACATGTGCATGCGCTTTGCATGCACACACATACCAGAACTAAAAACAAAAAGCCACTAACTGACCATCTCAACAGACTGTGTGTCAGCCTGCTTTCCAGAAACTAGGTCAGTCACTTAGCCGCTCTTTCCTCTTGAAGAAAAAAAAATTCCCTAACGAAAATATGGAATTCATCTGCATTGCAATCCCAAGTGGAGAGAGGACTCATTTCCTCTCTGTGCATGGCTGCTCCCTCCCACTAACTCTCGTTTCTCAGGGACAATGAGTCAAACGTTCCCTGCTAGGAATTCCAAGTCTCTAGGAGAAAGAACTGACAGGCTGTTTGTCCTGGCGATGTGGGAGAAACATACAAACTCTCAGGCCTCTGGGTTTGTGACTGCCTGGAGGGAGGGAGGAAGAAAGAGAGAGGAAGGGAAGGAGTGAAAGGGAAATGGAGACAGAGACAGAGACAGGCAGACAGACAGACAGAGAACACACACGTGTTCACACATCCACGTGTGTACATCCATGTGCGTGTGTGATTTCCCTTCTATGAATCCAACGTAAATCCTTAGGCAGCTCTTGCCTAGCAACACTTCACAATGACTCCTTACCTACCACCCCAGCCAGCAGCTGCCCCGTCTACTACAGAATCAACAATGGCATTTCCTGTGCATGGGTTTCTCTGTGAACGTCCATATTGAAACGACTGACAAATCTTTCAATGAAAAGATCACTTGCAGGAGGTAAGACAGGCACTCGGGAAGGAAGAAGAACACTTTCAAGCCTCCAGGGCCCCGTTCATGACATTTCTGCCTGGCAAATAAGGTCCTTGTGGCTTAAAGAGTTGGTTATTAATACCACTTCCCAAGTACCCACGTTAGTTCACATTTCCCCAGGGCCTTCTCTCTCCCAAGAGAAATTCACTACATTACACATTTCCATCTTGTTTAAAAAATGGGGCCTGGTGTATGCTGGCTGATCACTGCAGCCACCTGGGTGTTCTGTGAAATAGTTTCTCAAACAGCCCCAACGTTTCCAAACACACCTATAAAAACAAACCCGACACCTGTTGAATTCACGACTTAGGAGACCTGCTTTGCTCCAGCAGAGGCAACGGACCAAGGAAATACAACTGCAGAAGGGAAGGGCCTCAAGTCGGTCAAGAGCAGACTCTGAAACACACATCAGTGCCTCCTGAGATCCGTGTGAGAGAATGAACCGGAGAAGCTGAAGTAGAGGTGGGAGAAAGGACACCCATGTTTCAAAACTTAAAACCTCTATTCAGGTTATGTTTATCTATCTTGACAATATCTGCTGCGGAGGCATCAAAAGGCCTCACTTCTACTGTGCCAGTGAAGGCGCCAGGAGGCTGAGGTCCCTCATGTCAGACACAGGCACGCACTCTCAGAGCTGCACACTGGTTGTTAGTCTATACTGCAATGCTAGCTGGCTGCCTCTCTCTCTCTCGTTCGCCCTTCTATCTGTGAAGACCATTTACACACAGAAGGGCATCTCAGCTCCTTATGAACAATCTCCGTGTGTATGGGGTATGGCAAGAAGGATACTTGTTTCAGACTTGATATTCTTAGGGGCTTATCAAAATCATAAGAGAAGGGGTGTATGTGTGTGTCCACGCTAAGAATGAGAGGTTAGAACAAATGTCAACATGGATAAGCAGCTATCTCTGCAGTAAGATGGCCTCCTTCTGGGTGCATGTACAGAAGTGGTAGAGCAAGATCTCGAGACTCCTGAAAGACTCCCCATGCCTCCAGCAGTGCATGGATGTCCCCATTCCTGCACCCTCCCTAGCCATGCTGCCACGTGTTTTGTTAATCTCTGCCATTTTGACTAAAGTGACACCTCAGAGAACTTTAAATTGCACTTCCCTGATGACTAAGGTTGTTGAACATTTTCTTAAAGTGTTTCTCGGCCATTTTCGTTTTACCTTTTGAGAACTCACTCACTGGGTTATTTTCTTGATGTTTCAGGTTTTTTTTAAATGCTTTCTATATTCTTGAGCAGTGGCTCTCAACCTCCCTAAAGCTGCAACCCTTCAATACAGTTCATGTTGTGATGACCTCTCACCATAAAGTTATTTCGTTGCTACTTCGTAACTATGATTTTGCTACCATTATGAATTCCAATGTAAATATCTGATAAGCAGGATATCTGCTACGTGACCCCCCCCTAAAGAATCATGGTCCACAGGTTGAGAACTGCTGTTCTAGCTGGTAACCCTCTCTACTTGGTAAAGATTGGCTATCAGCTGCTTTGCATGAATGATGGTGCCTTTTTCTGTACAAAGTTTTTCAACTTTATGAAATCCCATTTATTAATTGTTTATCTTACTGAGGATGCTACCAGTTCATGAAATCTTTCTCTCTGCTAATGGGTACTTAGTGTATAGCTCGGCCTTCACCCAAGGAGCTTCCTGCAGTAGAGAGTAATTACAGAGATCCAGAGCTGCACAGGAGAGACTTGGGTGCACTCAGTCCTACACGGGATATCTGTTATCAAACTCTCCCCGCAAGGCTCAGGGTCTGTGCAGAAGAACCAGAAATACCGTAAGGGCCACAGGTGGGAAGTAACTCCAGGGAAACGGTGTCGCCCAAGCACGGCAGGGCTGCTGCACATATGAATTCAGAGACCATGAATGCATGTGTAATGGCTCACAAGTTCAAGCCAGACAAAATCCCAACCCAGGAAAGGAGAAGTGGGCACAAAGGCCTACGCCTGGCCAAGAAGCCATCTGTAATTGATACCGCCTGGGAGAGGGAAAGTCAGTTTTCTCCAATGGGATAACACTGCGCATACCCACTCCACTCTAAGGCAGGCTGCCTCACGCTCTGGAGTAGTCGGCTAACTCAAAAGACTCCATGGTTTTGTTGTTGTTGTTGTTGTTGTTGTTGTTGTTGTTGTTGTTGTTTTGTGTTTTCTATGTTGTTTTGTTTTCTTGTTTCTTTTTACTTTTTGAGAGAGAAAGACATGAAGTTGGGTAAGTAAGGAGTTTGGGGAGGACGGAGAATATGATAAAAATATACTGTATGAAAAAATTTAAAAGTAATTAAAAAGCTAACATACAATGAATACATATGTATGTAGTGTTCAGTCACAAGTGCAGTGTTTCTAGCATGCCCCTCCCTCTCAAGGCTCCGGGACTACTGAGGAGGAAGGGAGGGGAAAATTTAAGAGCCAAAGCTTGGGGAGGACTGCAGTGCCTTCTGGGCACTGAGGGAGCACTCTACTTGAGACCCCGGAGTCCTGGCTGGCTACACAAGACCTGAGTAAGATCAAGTTGGTCAACACTCCAAGATGGAGCCGGGCGTGGGGGTGGGGTGTCTCACAAGCCCTACCTCCTAGCTGAGGACATACTAAGAAGAGTCAGTTTTCTCTAAGGGTATGGCACTTAGGTTGACCTTGTTCCAGTGGATGCCCACCCCCCCCCCCACCGCGGTCATATTATACTTAGTGAATTATTAAGAGAAAAAAAGAGAATACGAACTTGGGAGTGGGTGGGGCAGAAGGGGCAGACTGAGAGCATTTAGGGAGAAGGGTAAGATGGTGATGATATCAAAACACACGGTATACACATTATGAAATCATCAAAGGATGAATGGAAATGTTTTCTTAACATGAGAGCTAACAGATGCAATACAGTAGACCGTTTAAGGGGGAAAAGTCAAGCCAGAGAAACCCACGGTGAGCACTGTCGCTCTGTCATCTGCACAACCTCGGGAAAATCATTCAACCTGCCCGCCTGTCACAGAACCGTCATTTCCCAAGATACGCACGGCATCCAAGGCACAGCGCCCAGCACACAGACAGCTCAGCAAAGGGCACTGTCCATTACAAGACTTTCACACACCTCACACCACTGGGGTTTGCATAGGAACACAAGAGTCACCTGCACACACGGCCAGAACAGCCACCTCCTTTCTCCTGGCACTTAGAGGTGGCAGTCTGCATGTCCTGTTTACACTGGCTGAGAGGTTCCCAGTGACAGAGCCATTACACAGGAACATGTATTTGTTTAGTCCTTTGCATTCGCTGCTCCCAAATGTCTGCAGATTGATCTATGTGGATCTCAGGAACGCAATCGTTAGCTGCCGGGCTGAAGAGGTCTCTCTCTCTCTGTTTGTTTTTACTAGAAGTCAGGCCTCTGAACCTGTGGTTTGCTAACTTCCCTTCTAAGCACGGAACACTATTTATAAAACAGAATCTGACGAGCAAGTCTTGTTCTGTACATAAAAAGATGAAAGCAGAGCCGGACCGATTTAAAAGCAGGGGGGTTGCAAAGGGGCCTCTTTCCCCAAACTCATTTGCATGCACCCCTTAAACATGCCCCTGTGACCTGGAACATTCTGTAGAGCATGCTCAGAAAAACAGAGATTTCCATCTGTTATCCAACTTGAATCCCAGGGCCTAAAACTCCACCCAGCTTGCAATGGGAAGAGTCCCTGCTTCACTGGTCACACAGAGCCAGAGACCCACAAACCACAACACTCTACTTCCTAAACATTGTCAACATGGCTGAGCTGGGCAGATACACCAGTCTTCTCACTGACTACACACGGAGTTCTATCAAGGCCCAGCAAGTACCCTAGGATCCTAGGACCAGTATTTAATGGCTCTGCCACCTGTGTGTATGACGTAAAATGTCATGACTATTAGCTTCTTGAGGAGCCCAATTCTACTGGCTGTCCCTTGTCATCCTAAGTAATGGCATATAAGCCAGGGTCAACCCAATCTATCAAAAACTCACACTCACACACATACACACACACACACATACAAATGATATTCAATAAAAATGCATTTCCTGGTAGAATAGTCCCCCCTGTTATGATGCTGGTGATGTGTCTGCACAGCTTGGCCTCCACACATATAACGGAGACTGAAAATGAGACAGCAGTTCAGACCAGGGGACAGAGAGCTGCAGCAGCTGGAGAAAGTCATTGCTCCAGAAAACACCAGGCCAGGAAGCAGGCCCCCTGCTCCTCGCTTAATTGCGGCTCAGCGGAAGCATGACAGAGGTTTAAGTGTGGGAACCTAAGAGGTAGAGAGGGCTTGTTCAGGGTGGTCTGAGGGAGACCAGCCAGGAATGATGGGGCTGGAGCCAACAGACAAAATCTCCCAACCAATCCCGAGGCAAAGATTTCCTTCTCAGAAAGGGCTGCTCTTCCTCCCCAGGGACAGCTGGAAGCCTCCCAGCCTGAGTCACTTGGAAGCAGATTTTTACAAAGCGCTACAGGGGGGTCCCAGGAGAGATGGTCTGGCCATGACAGAAGACGTCGGTCCAAGACCAAGTGGGTCTTTTCCAGTTCCAACTGCCATGATTCCTGGATCTTGCTTGCTTCTTCCCAACTCACTCTAGACAAGCTTGGTCTGAGAACAACTCCTGTGGCCTGACTGCCTGGATGTAACTGTTATGGATCTCTGGCTGAGGAGACTCAGCTACAGCCTGACTTCCAAATTAGCCAGCTCCACCTGGCCCCAGAAAAACATCGAGAGGTCCTGACTGAGGACCTAGTGCTGCCGGCCCAGACCATCATTAGCCAGGCCTGCCTGCCCATCCTCGCCCTCTCTTACCTCTCCATCTCATTGGGTGCTTACTGGAAACAGCCCTCCTGGAGACATCTGCTAATCAGCTGTGCTCCTTAGGAGTCAGGACCAATGAAGCCTGCTCTCGATGGGAAACACTGGGAAAGTCTCATAGCCTACAGTTGGACAGCGGGTGGGTGGATGTCAGTGGGTCGGATGTCCATTGAAATCTGATTATTGAACTGTAGGATCAGCCGTAAGTGAGACTCGTCACCCTCACAGGTAGCTGTCAGTCTTGGGAAGTCCCCTCCTGCCTGCCCCAGGCAGTGTGAGCTCAGCATTGTCGGGTCACTCACTCTGAGTTTAAGCATCTTTTTTTTTTTTTTTTTTTTTTTTTTTTTGCACATGCCAAACATATTATGTTCTGGTTAACTATTCACTAGACTTAGATTTCTGGAAAACCCCTTGTCTAGAAATCTACTTTAAAACCAGAGAAGTCTAGAAAGTATCACATAAGATTTTTGAATTGTATTCTTTTTCCCTCCTGTCTGGTTTCAGAGCTGCTGGTGGGTGTTATTGCTTATGGTAGGGTATCCATTAACTACTGTGGTGTACCAAGGTACTTCCAGCCTCAGTGGCTTTAGATAGCAATGATTTATCATGATTCTCTGGGTTGGCTGCTGGTCTTATCTGGACTTGCTTGGCGTCTACCATCAGGTAGGCTCACCGTGCTAGCTTGGTCACAGAAGCCTCAATCCTGTATTCATGGGTGTTCTGTTCGTAGATATACCTCATTCTGAGGCTAGGCCAGCTTCTTTTTCAAGAGAAATG
The DNA here is from genome assembly GCF_978045245.1 of Mus caroli. Lineage (NCBI taxonomy): Eukaryota > Metazoa > Chordata > Mammalia > Rodentia > Muridae > Mus > Mus caroli. Next base: position 27,257,173 of record NW_028227270.1, read on the forward strand.
TAGGTCTCAGCTGCAGTTCAAGAGGGCAGAAGCAGAGGTCACCACTGCCATTAAGAGTGAGACTCTGGAGCCGGCCGTGGTGGCGCACACCTTTAATCCCAGCACTTGGGAGGCAGAGGCAGGCCGATTTCTGAGTTTGAGGCCAGCCTGGTCTACAAAGTGAGTGCCAGGACAGCCAGGGCTACACAGAAAAACCATGTCTTGAAAAAAAAAAAAAAAACAAAGAAAGAAAGAAAGAAAGAAACAACAACAAAAAAGAGTGAGAGTCTGAAATTCATACAACACTTGTGTCACATCGCATCCATGAAGTCACAAGGAGGACCCAGACTCAAGTGTGGGAGACGTAAGACGAACTAGTGGGAGGCAGCAAGAGCTGGAAAAGACTCTGTGGCCATTTTAAATCAATCCATGGCAGCATTCCCCAACTGTGTCCAAATGACATGAGTTACGGGGATGTGGTCAATGTCCCTCTGAGACCAAAGGGATCTCAGGACAAAAACTGAGTCCTGTATATTACCTTTAAAGAGCCACCACATACATGCTGAATTCTCTGCACAGTCCTGCAATTAAAAAAAAAAAAAAAAGCCTGCCACTCTGTTCAGTCATTAACAGATATGCTTATAGAAGCAGAGAAAACATCTCCCTGGAACACCATTTTGAAAAGCTTGGTCAGGAATTCTAGACTTTTAGAGCCGTTCTAATTTAGCTGACTTGGTCTTGCTCTCTTATGAAACATCTTCAAAATCACTCATGTATCTAAAGTACTTCTAGCTCAAGGAGGAGACCCAGAATCTGGCAATTCTTCAACTGGAATTCTCCACCCAGATCACCACGCAGCTCTCTTGGATACTCAGATAATGAAGAAAAATATTCCTAAATTTGAATCCACAAAGATTCAAGGCCTTTTCTTTTAGGTATAATATGTCAGAATACAGAGAGAAGTATTGGTTCTTAGGTAATGGATATTAAAATTCACTGTGGTTAAATTTCTAAGTTTAAAAATCCAGTGACAATCATACAACCAACAGCAGAACAGGAACCCAATGACAAAGTGGCTCGTCAGCCACTAGAGACCACTGGATTTCTTACCAGCCTGTTTTCTGCCAGCCTGGATCTTCCATACATTTTGCCTCCTAATATAAAAAAACAAAATTCTTGCCCATCCTCAGAACCAGGTTTCTCTACTGGTTCTTTTCAATAACCAACATGCTGTTGGAAGAAATAATGACCATGGTAGAGGACTACATCAAACCAAGATCTGGGGTCGTTATTACAAGAGCACTCAAGACCAGAACACTGAAGGGCAGTTACCTCAAATTCAAGGGCCATGTCCCTGTGCACGGAGGAGGCTGTCTGTACTCAGCCAAAAAGCACACTGAATTATTGGGTGCCAAACCCAAGGCTGAGGAAGTACCCTGTTTACCTTGGCGCTCACTCTTACATTGGAGAGAATGACTGAGAATGGTCCAGAGGAGGGACCTCGTCTCATCTGGCTGCTAGAGCAATTTATTACAATGAACTATTCTCATTCATTCAGTAACTGACAGTGATTCATTGAAGGACACAGGAGTCAGTGGTCACGTTACTCAACTGCTCAAGGCATTTTCTCATGTATTTATTCTTGGTGTAAAATATTAAGTCTTTTTATGTTGTGCAATCATTGTGGAAACATATCCCAAATTGCAATTTCAAAATCTGGAATAAAAGTGAATCTAGAGAGGAACGGGGAATTCCAGGGGGCGGGGTGGGGGGAAGGTGGTGCACTCTACAAATGCTACAAGGGGAAGCAGGGACTCCCGAGAGGGGAAGCCCTGAGTGTACTGGCCGGCCGGGGCTAGGAAATGAGCAAGGTGTCTCCTTGTTCCAGAGCAGCCTCTTGAGAGCCTTTGTGAGACTGGACAAAGGCAAAATCTTGTGTGCAGTGTTTTGTTTGTTGTGGTTCTCGGACAGAGCCTGGGGAGTAGCGTATGCTAAGCAAGCCCTCTGCCACTGGGCGAATTCCGCAGACTTTATGGGTGGTTTCAGCTGTGCGGCAGGAGTTCCATCAGCCCAAGTGTGGGATGATGGGACTTGATCTACCATCCTCAGAGGATCTGAAAAGAGATTGGGAAGTCCAACTCCTGCTCCTCATCATTCTGAGCAATGGCCCCACAGCCTGGACACCACACATCGAGTTTCTAACCCTAGCTATTTTGTCAGATATGGAAGGATGTGACGCTTGACGAAAGGGGCTCAGCTGTGCAGTGAAGTATGAGGAAGCTTGGATGTTGGTGTATGCTTCTGTTACTTCCCTCAGTCCATGCCTATGAGATTCTAAGAGCAGGCATGACCCACAAGCATGGCCAATGGCCCGACATCCAGCGTGAGTGAGAGGCAGCTACTGTCAAGGAATTAAGAAAAATCAGCAGTTAATCCTATGTGCTATTAAACATAGCTAAATGTGGGGCTGGAGAGATGGCTCTGCCATTAAAAGTACACAGTGCACTGCTCTTGCAGAGGACTCCAGTTCGGTTCCTAGCACCTGTATCAGGTGGTTCACGGCAGCTTGTAATTCCAGTCTCATGGGACCTAACAGCTTCCTCCATACCTTTATGCTTTGGTATGTATAAACTCATGCAAGGAGATATACATACACATGAATTTAAAAAAAAAAAGTAGATCTTTAAATATAGATGAATACTAACAAAATACCAAACAGCTGAGACTTGGAGAGACAGAAATCACACGGAAAATGGACACTATGATATTGACCACCTTCATGATCATGCCTTCAAGGAAGCACCCACAGCCACACAGATCACTCACCAACCCCCAGCTACAAAGCCTGAGTCTCACACCCAAAGCTTCCCCAGAAAGCCCACACGAACATGCTAAGCACCATCACCACCATGGACCTAAGCTGTCCCAACAGTAGTGGAATGTCTGCCAGAGACTTGTGCTATCAGTCAACATAAGCAGTTCAGGCATAAGCAGTACACATATTTACACAGACATGTGCACAGGGGAGAGGGTGGAGCAGGCACATGATACTCAGGACAGTCACAACTGACTTCACCTGCCTCACTACACCTCCTGTCCAAGTCTCTCCAAACCACTGCTTTCTGATCACACTCAGAGCTCCCACCCCTCTTCATCTGCCTATGCGTATCTCTGCCTGCCATCCTCTGGCAAAATCTCCACAGCCCAATTTGTCTGTCACAGGTCTGGGATGCCTTCCTCAGCTAGTGGGAGTTCATTCTCCCCTCCTACGTCTCCATGGTGATCGGTTTGCCACAGTGACACCCCAACTCACCAGCCCCGGGCTCAACCAGGAGGTCTTTAAGGACAAGGACATAGCCCCAGGGTCACACATCAGGCTAAAATGACTAGATATCTCTCTCCACCCTCAGTCTTACCTTTATCCTCTAAATGACAGGAAGGAATCAGCCAGACAGGCTACTGGGAGACACCGTCTACATTAAGATGCATCTGAAAAGCCTTCACATTAGTGTAACAGCAAGGAACAGGAAAAAATATGGCACAGAGGATCTCTTTGGAGTCTCGCTCACAGCACTGGACTCTACCTTCTCTGCTTCCCTAGGAAAGCCCCCAACTAATCAGGTCTGTGTTCAGACTTGGCCGGCCACACATTTCCGACAGATCTTTGTTTTCTTCCTGATCTGGGTACTTGGGAAAATGTTGTAATTTCCGTGTGGGTCTCATTAGATCTCTGAAGGCTGATTAGGACTGAGGAAACACCCAACCCCCAATGAACCTTGTCCCTCCAGAGGTTCTCTCTGTTCGTCTCTGCTGCGTCCCTTGTGCTACTGAGGCACAATCATTTGGGAATGGCTGAGTCTCCCTGCAGCGTCCTTCCTCACTTCAGGACAAGTAGACTTTGAATTAAGGAATTCAAGAAGGCACCCTAAAGGATGCCCACCCACTTTGAGGCACAGAAAATAGTCCCATTCATGGAAACTGCCATGCCATGTCCCCACACAGGGACCTTTCTGTGTCACTGTTACAATGATTCTGACAGCCTTGGGAAGAGAGCGGAGACGTCTCAAATCTCTGCGAATGAACTTGTTATGTGTGTTCTAAAACAGACTGAATTTCAGGGGCTGTTTCCAACTTCATGGTATTAAATTCCCGCTTACTCTTTCCATATTTCCATTAAGCCCTTTGAAAAAAATACAAAAAACCTTTACCCTGGGGAAGAATATCTTGCTATCTTAATAAAGTCTTCCAATCCTTAGGAGACAAGTCACCATATTTTCATTCTCAAAACAATTTTACTCCCTCAAAGAATCTTATGAAAATATTTGTATTTCTTGCCTGAGATCCCTGGGAGGTAAATTGAAAAAAACTAGCTAATAAGGGATAATTCCAATATGACCAAAACAATACATACTGGAATATGGAAATAATTAAGGCCCAAAGAAAAAATGTTAAGGCCTCAAGGCAAAAGCCCTAATCAGAAAATGCTGTGAGGGACTCTTTCCTCACTAATGTACACCAGATAGAATTCAGGGTGTTTTCTGTTTTAAACTAAGCAAGTTGCTTAAAAAAAAAATCAAGTTTCTATAAATGGTAAATTAGTGATTGAGGATTTGTTTTATATAAAGATTTTGTAAATTGGGCCCGGGGCAGGGTGATTCAGTCTCTGAAGTACTTGCCACTCAGCATGAAGACCTGAGTCTGAGCTGATCTGATTCCCAGGGCGCAAATATAAAGCTGGCTGTGTCATAGTGTGCCTATAAGCCTAGCAATGAGGAAACATAGACAGAGAACCCGTGAAGAGTATCAGTCATTACATGTACCCAAATCAGTGAGCTTAATGAGAAACCCTGTCTCAAAAAAAAAAAAAAAGTAGAAAAAGATTGGGGAGATACCCAACATCAAACTGTCTTCCATGTGCACATACACACACACGACAAATTCATAGATTCCACTGAAACAGCACACCTTGCAAATTTCCAACTTTGATGTGTTTTGACATCTGATTTACCCGTTTTGTTAGAATGCATTTAGTTAGGAAAACATACTTTCACACATTCACAGTGAAATGGAAATGAAGCAGGCTGGAGTAATGGGATTACAGGTAGAAAGGAGAAAGTGCATTTGAGGGCATGGGCATTAGAAGGGGCAGTGGGACACTGGGAGCACAGACAGACAGTTGGCTTTCTAGGTTTGGAGTCCAGAAGAGAGATTTGGTGTGGGAAGAGCCAGTCTGTAGGTGGCAGCCACAGGGTGGGCTACATCAGAGAGTGGAAGGGACCACAGAAAGAAGGGGACATAACTACCTAGAAACAATGAGTAAGGAAGGAGTAAGGGAATTAATTATCCAAGCAGACTGAAGATAGACATCCAGGGGAAAGCAGGTAAGTGCTTAGAGCGTCTATGAACACTTCCTTATAGAGAGATAACATGTTATATTTGTTCAGTTACATCCCATCTGCCCCAGAAACATAAGAAGCTATAAATATAGAGCAGATGACAGGGGGGTTGGGGTCTGTGAGATGGGACAGGACAAGGGTGCTTCCTGGGTCGGGCTGACCTTCCAAATGCTAGCAGCTACAACCAAGAACTTCTACTCTGGTCTCTTTATCCTGTCCACACAAGTGCTCCAAATATAGGATAATTTTTATATGCAATTAACAATTACTGAGCAGGTAACACAAGCCAAGCTATACGTTCTAGGAAAATGTGATGAGGTCATGTCACAGTTGTCACTATCATACATGACAACGGCACATGGCTGAAAAAACACCATTTACAAAAGAGAAGTTGTTAATCGTTCATGAAAAACAAACAAAACATCAACTTCATTAAAAATAATCGTTCATGAAAAACAATCAAAACATCAACTTCATAAAAAAAAGTTTGCAATAGGATGGAAACTGTAACCCAGGAAGCCAGGTGCAGGAAGGGAGCCACATTAATGGTGGCCACCATCTCTACTCTCCACCATCCCCCACCTCCCTTCCATCCGTTACCCAATGGGAGGTTGCTAAGTATGGCTTATGGGCCAGACCTAGCTGCTGCCTATTTAGAACACGGTTTATTGAAAACAGACACGTGCAAAAATTAAAACAAAATAACAGTCTCTCCTTCTATCCGATGTCTTATTGATTAGTGTATCCTAAAACAAACCCTATTTTATACTACTAAGGCCTAGCTTTCCTGGAAACATCTTTATAACTGAACAATTCTATTTTAAAAAGGATATTCAAAGTTTATAATTAAGGCTTATACAGGCAGAAGTGTTACACATGTCAAAATGAAGTTCAAATGATTTAAATCTATAGGATGGAATAGTAAACAAATATATTTTTTTAATTTTTTGTGTTTGTTTTGTTTTGCTTTGTTTTTTAATGAAGACCTTTTGTGATGGGAAGAAACAATGTAAAGAAAAAAGAAGTAACCAATTATATAGTTGTAGCAGACCAAAGGCTCAACGGTGTGGCTGCCTTAGTTAGGGTTATTATTGCTGTGATGAAACACTATGGCCAACAGCAACGTGGGGAGAAACAGGCTTGATTTGGCTTATTCTTCCACACTGTCGTCCATCACTGATGGGAGTCAGGACAGAAACTCCAACAGGGTAGGACCCTGGAGGCAGGATCTGAGACAGAGACTCTAGAGGAGCACTGCTTACTGGCTTGCTGTTCATGGCTTGCTCAGTCTGCTTTATATAGAACCCAGGACCACTAGCCCAGGGATAGCCCCACCCAGAGTGGGGGATCACCAATTAAGAGCATGCCCTCCAGCCTTGCCTACATCCTATGGAAGCGCTTTAACTGAGGTTCTCTCCTTCTCTGATGACTTGTGTCAGGCTGACAAAAAATTATCCAACACAGTTACAGAGAGACTGTTGAAAAAGAGACATCAGGAATGGAGAGGTGGCTTGGTAGTTAGGCGAGCTCTCTGCTCATCAGAGGACCTGAGTTTGGTCCCCTCACCCTCATACAAGTGCATGCAGCTGCAGCTCCAGGGACTCTGACATCCTCTTCTGTGGATCCCAGTGGGCACTGCCCTCGTGTGTACACTCCCACACACGTGTACACACAACTAAAAATCAAAACAAAACATTAAAAAGAAGAGACATGCTTAGGAACTCGGCTCTTGCTTTACCGCACGAGCACGGGTTATCTAGAAAGCCAGGAAGGGACACACACAAATATCTCCTGCCAGCCCCACAGCAATAGTAACAGTGTAAGGTTGCTGTTTGGCTTTAAGAGTGTACCTCAGTGTTCTGTGGCACCAAAGGACACTGACAGGTGACCCTCAGGCAAGTTAAGTCTATCTTTACCTTGAGATGTAGAAATGGTATAAAAAAAAATGCCACCACCCTACACAGAAAAATCACAGTAGCTAGAGAACAGTGCATGTGGGGGGGGGGGGGGCGGGGGGGAGGGTTGGCCATGTGATTTTCTCTGCAATACACCCTCCGCAAATGCTTGCTAATGTCCAAATGGAGCCTTCAAAATACCTCACAGAGGAGGTGAAGGACCCCAAACTGGTGAGTCTGATGCATTAGTGAGGAGCCTGTGAAACCATGGGAGCACCACCGCACAGCTTTTTTTAATCCACTGGCGCTCCGTAAATAAGACGGGGAAATGGACCGGACTTCACCCGAGTGGGCCAGCAACACAGGGTGAGGATAGACCATATCGATGAGTTCCACAAGCAGCAAGGGATCCAGCCCTTTCAGAGGAATCCTGCTGGATTCCTAACACGGAGAGCTGAGACAGCCTGAGCAGGGTTAATGTTAGACTGCAAGTGTTGGATGCCGGGCAGCCTTTGGCAGCAAGTAGAGTAACGTGCATTAAGATCAGATAAAACTAACAATGCACCCAAGACTGCCAATTGGCCTGAAGAGCTTTTCCTAGAGTGTCTGACACATGGTGAGTGGCTGGCCTGTGGCTTGGGGGACACTAGTGCTGGACATACCACTGAATGACTAGTGGTTTATCCAGCATAGAGCCCTAGGGAGCGAAAGATTATAAAAATGTTACCATGGTGATGGAACTGGCTCAAATGGAGATGCAGGTGAGATCAATACTTAATTCAGAAGAAGTCAATTTTACTTAGGAAATCATGACAAAATTTCAAAGAGCAGAGAGGGGAATCTATGGAGTGGGATCTGGGAACTTCAGACGCACGCTATTGCCCTCTGTAGTGGTGAGTGGGATTACTGTGGTTTGGTATAAAAAGATGATTTCTTTAAAGAAAAAGGAATAGAAGTGTATGCAGATCCTCCATCCTACACTGTGTCTTTCTAGTCCGTGGCCACAACATAAGAATCTGGCCACACAAATTCGTTTCCTATAAAGTATTCCTATGTTTTACAGTCACTATGAGGATGCTTCTAGACTGCCCCTGTGCATATTCATTCAGCTCAGTCTGGTTATTTCCTTCTGTTATGGTTTGGATCTGAAGTGCCCCTAACAGGCTCATGTGTGAGTGCCTGGTCCTCAACGGACAGCACCACCTGGACAGCCACAGGGTCATTAGGAGGTGGGACCGGGTGAAAGGACCTCACTAAGGCAGTCCTCTGAAGGACATGGCTGACCTGGGCTCCAGCCTGCCCTCTGTCTTGTTTTCTATGCTGTGGACCAGCTTCTGGGACATGAACACTGTCGAGTCCCCCACCCCCCCACCCCTGGCATACTGGACTGACATCAGGAGCCTTTGCTCCTGTAGGTTGGTCCTGTCCGTGGTTTGGTTAGAATGATGGGGAGTAACTAACATGGTTTCCCTTCACAGAGCAACTGGAAAAGCCCATCATCTACGACTGGATGTGCTAGTGCGTGATTGTAATTCTAGCACCTTGGGAGGCAGATGTGTGGCGGCAAAAGTATCATCTAAAGCCAAATTTGCATTTGCATACTGCAATACCTGCAGACAGTGATATGTATGTATACATATATATAAAATATATGAATCAATTCAGTATGTAACCGCAGTGAAACCATGCTTTGATGCCCTTTGTTAACATCCACAGCATCTCTGTAAATAAACCCATCGGGGGAGGCTAAAATTGCCTCAAGAACACTTTATCAGATGGAGACCCAGAGCACAGAGGATGGCTCAATAATGTCTGCAACTCCAGCTCTAGGGGAGCTGAGGCCCACTTCCACTCTCTCTGGGTACCAGGCACATGTACAATGTAGAGACCTACCCACAGGAAAAAAGAAAAGAAAAGAAAAGAAAGGATAAAATAAAAAATAAATTAAAAAAACATACATAAAAAATAATCAAAAGAAATAGAAATCAGAACTCTAAAACTTCCATGTATTTCATGATTTTGATGGTCTTCCTCAAACCATGAAGATGACTATAGTTATCATAAAAAATGATATATATATTTGGTTCAATTCACACTTAGTAAAGGAAGGAAGCTGTCACACTCAGCAAATAAACCCTTCTCTACTCCCTTTAACTCCTTCCAGATTGGTCATGGAAATGAGTCCTGCACTGAGAAGCTGAAAGTTTAGAACGCTGAGCATAGAACAGCAAAGGTACCCAAGGAGAAACCACCTTTCCAGCTAAGGAAACGTTCGTCATGAAGTTCACAGTTGAGAAGCCAGACCCACTCACCCAAGTTGTTCTAAAGGCACTGAAAGGTTTCCCAGTACGTGAACTCTCTGTGTTAGCTTTTTATTATTTATTTATTTATTTATTATTTATTTTTAAAGATTTATTTATTATTATATGTAAGTACACTGTAGCTGTCTTCAGACACCCCAGAAGAAGGCGTCAGATCTCATTATGGATGGTTGTGAACCACCATGTGGTTGCTGGGATTTGAACTCAGGACCCTCGGAAGAGCAGTCAGTGCTCTTACCCACTGAGTCATCTCTCCAGCCCCTGTGTTAGCTTTTTAAATGATGGAAATGGAATAGTTAAAAATTCAGTGCCTTTGTGGCACTGGCCATTTAAGAGCTCAGCCGCTGTGTCGGGGGTATGGCTACCACGCCAGCCAGCACCAGACTGAGCGCTTTCACTCAGCTGGTCCACTCTGTTCTAACCTAGAAGAAAACCCAGGAAGACCAAGCCTCCCTCTACCATCTCCAGGGACAGCGGTCCATGTGATTATTCTCCACCAATCCAGATTAACTTCCCTGGAGCAGGGGAGCACATCCTGGTACCACAGGCAGCACAGGAAGTCAGATTCATACTCAAGGGACTTTAAACTGTGGGCACTTTTCAGTAACGACACCTCTCCTTCCTGTGCTGTGTGGCAGTTATGAGCATAGCTCTTAAGAGTCACTACGTGTTAGTTCCCTATACCCCACGAGGCACACATACAGTTGTTCCACACTGCCTTCCTAGCAGCCTGAGACAACAGGGAAAGCCAGACAAGGTGTCAAAAACCTGGCCAAAGTTACACACCGAATTATAAGAAGGGATTCAAGCCCAAAAAGTCTTTTTTTTTTTTTTTTACTTTTTTCCTCAAGGGCTGCCAATCGAAGTCCGCTGAATGTTAACCACATACTTGAACTTGCCCTCTTTAAAGCCTTCCCACAATTCCCACAGGGCAGCAAAGCCGAGCAGGAACACCTTGCCTCTCTACCAAGGAGGTATGAGAGGTGAGACATTTGTTCAAAGAGTGTCTGTGAACGCCTGAGAGAATTGGTTCTCAGCCTGCACACCCAAGCAACCCTACACAGGACCTGGTGTCAGAGAGCCAGAAAGGGGTCAACCAGTGGCTGACTGTTTTGATACACATGACTCTGTCTTTATTTCCCTCAACTACCTAAACCAGAGAAGGAAGAAGCCATCCCCAGGAACAGAGGAGGTTCCAAAACCTGCCTCAGGCACGAAGCCGCATGGCCCCCAGCCCATGTGTGTCCCAATGCAGGAGACTTACGCTGAGGACAGTTGATGCCCAGAGTTGCCTCAAACTACAACTGTTCCTCCTTCTCAAGAGAAGCCTGCTACCGGGTAGAGAGAATGTAGGTAACAGGAAGTGGGACCACGCTCAATTCAGACATCCGTAGTTCCGTCTGACCTGATTGAGATGGCACTGCTGGTCTCAGATGAATCCATAACTAAAACTACCATGAAGGACCCAGAGAGAGCTGGCTTTATGGGGCTTTTCTAGGAGACCAATCACAAGGCCAAACATGACTTGGCTCTTCAAGGCACTGCAAAATGGAACTGGCTTCTCCCCAGAGCAGGCTTAAACAAGCCAGCCCGGCAGTGGTCCAGGGTGACATCCCACCACGGGGAAACTGAACCGTCAACAGAACACATGGAAAATGTGGGGCCCTTAGCCTGGGTTCTCACATGACTCCCTGCATGGTCGGCAGTGTGGTCTGGCTCCGGGTCCTGGGAACTTAAACAGATGGTTCCTCTGAAGAGAGTGAAAACCCTGGTTACTCACGGCACAGGGCTGAGTGTATCTTCCTGTTGAGTCTATCTTCCCCGGATGATATGAGCAAACACAGACCTCACTGTCAACCCCCACCAGACCCCATCACCTGGTTCACAGGCACCTGGCATCCCAGGTCTAAAATGGTATCACTAGCCAAATTCTAAGCAAGGTTTATAAACACGCAATTCAAAACATTCTGTGCCATAAGTCTCTTTTAACACACAGGAAAGGGTGCCAGACAAGGCGTCAAGAACTCAAAGTTACATGTTTAATTAAAAGCAGAGATTTAAGCCCAGAACATGTATACATGCATACATACATACATACACACACACATACATACATACACACACATGTGTGTATATGTATTTCATATGTATGCATATGTAACATTCATATGTACCTATGTCTGTATACTATACATATATGCACATACATATTTTTGAGACAGGCTCTTAAGTAGCCCAGGCTAACCTCTAACTCTGTAGTCAAGGATGACCTTGATCTTGTTATTTTTCCTGCCTCTACCTATGACTACAGGGATCTACTGTGTCTGGTTAAATATTTTTTATGAATAGAAAACTCAGCTTCACTAAATAAATATGGAACAAATACTTAAAGATTAGCAGTGTGATAAGGTGCAAACATATACCCTGCCCAGAACACCATCTGTTTCAAACCAGCCCTTGCCTTCCCATGAGAAGGTTGCTGCTCTAATCATTCATTTTATGACTCCCAAGTGTTTGTGATTCTCATTTAAAAAAGTTCAAGCCTCCCAACAGCGCTGTTGCTAGAGCCTAGTAATGCTCGAGTAGTCAGTAGCGCAAGACAGATCACAGGAAAAATACGTCCTTTCTCAAAACCTGTAAACCAAAACCATGGCTTTTCTATAGAGAGGATGGTATTTGTAGGAATGCCCTGCATAAACCCTCTGCATGCAGCAGGCCCTACTGGACAGTCTGGGCTGGACTAGAACCTACACTGGACCCTGGCTCACTGCCAGGGTGATCTAACACTCACAGGACCCTGAGAGGACAGAGGTGAACAGGCCTCTCTCTTTTGAGAAACAGAACGATCGATTTTTAGTGACATATTCAACTACCTATTGCCTTGCTTTTCCTAATGCATGCTGCAAGGGGCTATCCAACCCCTGCTGCTACTATTTTCCAAAGGTGACCTTTGTAAATTAAAATCGACTCAATCATTAATCACCTGTGACTGAATCGTTTCCAACTTTCTTTCTGGCAACCCCTCTGCAAGAGTGATCATCAAGCAATAAATCTGGGTTATTTAAATTGGCCACGTCTACTTCCCCATTCTGAGAGAAATGATATAGGACTTAAGATGGTCTACAGAGAGGCTAAAAGGGGGAGACTATTCTACAATGCAGAGCTCTGAAATTTTTCCTGAGCAGCAACAGAACAAAGTAGATCAGAACTGAAGAAAAACATTAGAGTAGTAAACTCAATGCCATTTATCCGACACTAGTATGAACTCTTTGCGGTAATAATTGATGTGACCCAATTGGTGGTACACTGAGTCTTGCAAACTATGGCTTACCACTGGCGTGGTGGTTTGAATGAAAATGGCCTCCATAAGTTCATATGTTTGAATGCTTGGTCCCCAGTTGGTGGAACTGTTTGGGAAGGATGAGGAGGGGTAGCCTTGTGTGTCACTATGGGCCAGCTTTGAGTTGTTAAAGCTCACACCAGGCCCAGTGTATCTATCTGCTTCCTACTTGTAGATGAGGATGTGAGCTCTCGGTTGCTGCTGCAGCTGTATCTTTACTGCACCATCATGGGCGCTAACTCTCTGAAACTGTAAACCAATTAAAATCTTTCTTTCATAAGTCACCTTGGTCGTGGTATTTTATCACAGCAATAGAACTGAAACTGAGATACAAGGCAAGGTCCCAAAATGTAAAAAGCTATCCTTTCTCAAAAATGTTCCCCACAATAACAACATCAAGCTGGACACAATGATCCCCACCTGTCATCCCCACATACAGAGAGCTGGGGCAAGAGAATTGCTGTGAGTTTCAAGCCTACACAGGCTATATAACAAGACCCTGCTTTGAAAAACTAAACAATCAAGACAAAGAGAGGCAAACAATGAGGACCTGTGATTGCTCTTACCTATTTATCTTGGCAGCAATGCTTAGAAGTTTCAATGAACAACTTCAGAAAAGCACCACCTAAAGGGAAAAACAGAATCAATTGAGCAAAACATTAGATATTTGCTTACAGGACCATGAAAACCATCACGTAAGTGTGTATCTCATTGAAGTGTGTGATGCTTCTTCAAATACTGATTTCCACATCAATGGTGCAATAGATCACAGATACTTACTTCATCCTAAGAAGAGTAAAGCATTAACCCAAGGTCCACCCCACATGTGGGGAGAGGGCAGTGCGGAACGAACGTGCGTCCACCGTGCACCGATTCACATCCCCCTTCCCTTCTCCTCACAAAGGGACCAACTTCAATATGCGTGTGCACAGAGGACCACTTTATAGATTAAGACAAGGAAATCCAGAAATAAACTGAGGATTATGAAATTGTGAGGTGCCTATCTTAACCAGCAAGCTAAATTCAAAAGTATATGTTTTAAAAATTAGAAAAATGGAAACATGAACACTAAAGCCATAACAACAAAAACCTTGGGAGGAATTATTCAGATTCAGAAACCAAGTATTTCTTCATTTCAATATCTTTTATGGAACCTTTGAAAAACGATGTGCTTAGAAATACACTCAGAACACACAGATCATCAGATAACTGTTTAGCAAGGATTGGAAACACTAAACATAAATGGAACAATTTTTTGAAATAAAGTATCATAGACCATATGCCTTGAAAGTGTATTATACCTCTTATACTGTTACCATATTACAACTTCCCAGCCTACTACGCCCATTAACAAATGAGGAGTCAGTTAAAGCAGAGAGCTTTCTTGCATCACACAGGCCCAGGGTTAAGGAATTTTGTCCTGGCATGTATGGTTTTATTCTTGAAAGTTTCCTTTTTACTTTGCAGAACACATGCATCCCTCGATAGAAACCTGACGTTTTTTCAATGCAAAATCCGGGAAAACCAAATGGCTAGCATATAACAGTAACCTCTTCTCTTTGCATATTTAAAAGTTATTTCTTCACGGAGAATTAAAAAAAGCTACGAAGGACTATAATATAGCATACAAATAAATATTTAAATATTTAAGAATTTAGAGTTCAAGAAGTATTTAATATATAGCTACTAGTGAAGAGATATACTAAATTCCATGTAAGATTCAAACAAAATAGTCAACAACCTCAATTGTATCGCTAAACAGGGAAAGAGGAAGTTCATATGCCCATATTCTATTATCAAACTTTCAAGTGGTGTTGACAATGAATATCTATACTAGTGAGCTATAAATACCCATGCTTATATCCTGACATAGACTGATAGCAGCAGAGCCCATGCTCACCCAAACTGTTCCTGAGACTGCAGAGCCAGCAGTAACTCAAAGGCCTTTTGCTCTTAAAAAGATAAAATCACTTTAGCAGGCTGGAAAACTGATTCAGTTGTGAAGTGCACTGGTTGCTCTTCTAGAGGATCACAGTTTGGTTCCCAGCACCCACAAGGCAGCTCACAGCTGGCTGTAACTCCTGTTCCAAAGGGTGCAGTGCCTTTGGAAGAGGCACCTACAGGCTTGCGGTGCACATCCATATGAGCCAAACAGTCACATGCACAAATTACAAACAAATCTTGTTTAACATGGAGATAAGCTAATTTTGGCTAAGAAATGAATTTGAAAATACAGAATAATCTCGGTTTCACATATTAAAACAATAAACACATAAAAGAATTTTGTATCGATAAAGACCTTAGCTGTAATAGGTTTATAGCTTTTTTTCTTTACTCAATGGCTCTTTGTAAGCTAATTGGCAGCTACATTCTAAGCATTCCCCGCCACTTTAATAGGGGAAGTCATGGTAAGCCATCGCTAGCACGTTTATCTGAATATGCCGTCTGTGAAATGAGCCACGAGGATTATTATGAATGGGCCTTTGATAAGTAGAGGTCTTCATCAACATTTTATACTCTTTAAAGTCTAAATGAGACACGGAGGTACGGCTATCTTAGAACCACTGAAAGTCAAATACATTGCTTGAATTCCTTCTTATATATATGAAACTAGCCAAGCTCTGGACAAAGTTTCAAGGCTACAACAGTACTAGAGAAGGCAAGCTAGAACCCTGATCCCACCCAGGGCTTGCTGAACTCACGGGGCTGCTAAAGACCATTTCTAGAATAAGTCCATTTGTCCCAAAGCTCAAGTCTTCAGAGTCATAACTAAACCTTCTTGATAAAGTCATATTGGTCTTTAAGACAGTCGGGAGGCTCAGAGGGATTAGTCAAGAGAATTAATTCTCTAGGTTTGCTTGGTAACTAAGATGCTGATCTTATTTAAAGAGTATGTGTAGTGTGCGTGTGTCTGTGAGTGTATGCCAAGTGATTATTTAATGGCTACATTTCTAAGTGAAGCTCTCCCTTTTAAAATTATTTTAAGCTATATGTATGTGTAAGTTTCTGTGCATTGAATGCACTGCGCCATGAAGCCAGAAGATGGCACTAGATCCCCTGAAGCTGGAGTTACAGGAGGCTGTGAGCCTGATGTGGGTGCTGGGAGCTAAACTCAGTTCCTCTGTGAGAGCAGCAGTACTTCTCACTGACAAGTCATTGCGTTAACCCCTTAAGGTACTATTTTTATATTTGAACAATATGTTCTTTAAAAAACTAAAAACAGAAAAACACACAGAACACTAAAAACAGACTGTCACATAGCCTTCAAAAAAATCACAAAAGGTAATGAGTAACTAGGCATTAACTGCCCGGCTGTTCTATGTCCTCCATGGGAATTCACTCCTGTGCTTCCCATAAGTGCCCAGCAAGAGGCACTAGTACAACCTCTATCTTCACGACCGGGAGTGGAATGGCAATGCTTCCAGAACCTTCCGAAAGCCACACGGCTCTGACGCAGCAGCATTAAGACTGAGCTCCAAACGTCTTAAGATATTTAATCCTAAGAATCTGCACAGGCAAGAGGAGGAAAGTTTAGCCTCCTTTTAAAGTGAAGGGAAATGCCATTCTGAGTAGTGCCGCCCAGTCCTCCAAGTCACACTGTGGACTGGCAACAAGTCAGGCAGCTGGCGGTGGCCGGGGCTGGCTCTCCAGAGGCTGACCTTTGGTACAGATTCTATGAATGAAGATGTAACTCCGTGTGGTGATTATTTGATACCTTTGCTCAGTGGGAAGACCCCCCTGAAGCCCTCACACCAATGAACACTCTGCTATGTCACCAAGTTTTTCACTGTCCCATATGCAACTGTCTTACACTTAATGGCTGTTAAACACACAGGTGCATTAAAAAAAAAAAAAAAGTGAAAATATCCGTCTTCATTAGTGACCATTCTTTCACCTACATTTTTACATGTTATTGGTCTGGTTGACCATTTAAACTATTTATAGCCCAATAAATGTAGGCACTGTTTATCCCAGAAGGCATCCTAAGTGCCATGAAAACCATGGCAGCTATTCTCATTAAGCAGTAAAAGGTTGGTCCTTCCATTCATCTCCATCCATGGCTCCCTGTTCTACTTCTGGGCATCAGGAGGGAGAAACAACAGCTGTCCTTTGTACCCATGCACAGCATTCCTGTGACAGGCACCGGTCTCACTGGCCGTAGTGAATAGTGAGAAACAGGAAACAGCCGTAAGACCCCTTTCTCAGTTACAGATTGCTAAAACTTGAAATGCCCCAATCTGAACTGTTTCACATTACTCTGTAAAGTAGAAGCAAAGAGTGAAAGCAGCCTGGGCAGTTAGTTACAAAGATACATTTCAGCCTAGTGAAAAAGGAACTCAGTAAGAAACAGAGCTGCCCACAGCAGTCTGGTGGTTTGTCTGGGAGGCGGTTAGGACCCAGCTGTTCATGATCACAAAAGCCACAGAGAGGGAGAGTCTGAGGAATTGTCCTTGAACAGGGAGCCTTTTCCTGAAACCTGAGCAAGTGTGGGCGGGTGCTCCCCAGGCGATCTTCAGAGCTAAGTCCAGTGCAGTTTCTCTTGGGTGGAGTCATACCTCATTTATTATTCTCACTTCTCGGGATAGGAAACTGAGCAGTTTAAACTGAGTCACATAATCATTACACACAACAATCTGTGCTTTGAAATAGTATATCCTCCTTACATTTAAATCTGTGTGTGTATGAGCATGTCTGTGTGTGTGTACATGTGTGACTCTGTGTGTACATGTGTGACTGTGTATGTGTACATTGTGTACATGTGTGCCTCTGTGTGTGTGTGTGTACATGTGTGACTGTATGTGTGTACATTATGTACATGTGTGCCTGTATGTGTTTGTATTTGTGTGTGCCTATTGTGTGTGCTTCTGCATGTGCCACAAGACCTGTGTGGAAGACCCAAAACAACTTCAGAGGTTGGTCCCCATCTTCCACTCTGACACAGCTCATGTCCACTAGCTGACCTGTACAATGTCTCCACCACCCATGTCCCAAAGGGATGCAGGATTATAGATGTGCACTGCCATGCCTGGCTTTCCATGGGTTCTAGGGGCATGAAGTCAGGTTCTCACACTGGCATGGCATGAGCTTTGCCCACTGACCCACCCCACTACCCGCCACCTCCCTCCCCCCTCATCTCCTTAACCCTCAATCTAGAACTTTAAGCCTAGACAATTTTAAGTCAGCTGATTCTTCAACACTCAGGATGTGATAACTTTGAACCCCCACACATGGTGGACCTAAAGCTGGAGGTGAATCTTAAATGAGTAGTTAACATGAACAGTGCTGCAGCACTCTAGGGACCTCCCTTCCTCCCTTACAAAGAAGGGCTCATTTTATTCCCAGTGGGACTGTTCTTTAAGGTTCTGTTTATACCAGTCAACTCCAGGGATAATTATCCAAGTCTACTTTACTGGGTTTTGTTGGTAAAACAAAGGCTTGGAGAGGTTTCTCCACGTTTTAAGGGCAACTCAGCAAAACAAACACAGAGAGCAGTGCCCCAGTTCTGCGTCCAAAGCATAAACTGTGGCTCACAGATCAGCCTGGTCGTTAGGAGAGTAGCAGGAGTCACCGGAGTCTGTTCTCTGCCTGTCTACAACAACCTGGCACTTGTGTTGGTAAGAAGCATTCAAAAACAGAAGAAGTGGGCCAGTCACTGGAGGGAGGGATGCTGAAACCTGCAGGATTTTCATGAAAAGACATCAAAGTGTCAAGTGTCAGGGACCTGTCCACCAAACCCAGCAGGTGGCAGGCTGCTGAGGGCTGGCTGTGCTCACTCAAGTGAGGTGAAATGCAGGAACTGGGAACCTCCACAGGGCTGGCTGCCCTGCTACTCAGGCTCAGCGCTGTGTGACTCAGTTTCTAGACCTCGTGGACTCCGGGTCAAATCTGAACATCAGAAACACTTCCTTTTATTCTTAGGGACTGGAAAACTCCTAGCTCCAACATGAAAATGTCAGCATGGAGTATGTCCGCCATTCCGTATCTGGATACCCCAGAACAGCCTGCCCCTGTGCCAGCACCGAGGGAGACTCAATTAAACTGTGGTGTACACATTAGGTTTGGGCATCACACCACAGTTGCTGTCATTTACCCATAGGTAAATCATGTGTATACACATGGCTGTGACTCCTTTCCTGGTATTTAGTTATAAATTCCTGAGAATAAAATAATTCTAACTCACATCTCTCTATCTCCCAAATACAAGACAGCACATGCAGGCAGAGCATTAAATTAAAACATTAATAAAAATATTTAAATTTGTGAACAAGAAACATGAATTTAAAAAAATTGACGACTACAGGAAGAATCCCTCGAGGCTTTCCACAGAGGAGCCAGCAGGGCAGGAGAAACAGCGGGTTATGAGGAGTGGAGAAAATGAGGAGGCCGAGATTGTAGAATGAAGAGAAAAAAAAAGGCGGAGGCAGTGGGAGTAGGGGTGAGGTTATATTGCATAATTCAAGGACAACCTTAAAATGGGTATGTTTCCAAAACACCAGTGTCCACCTGGACCAGCCTCCCTGAACTCCATCCTACAACAATTTTTAGTTTGGGTCAGGGCGGTAAGGGACAGGCAACTGTGTGGTGAGTAACGGGCCAGTGTGCACAGTAATTCTGAGAGCCTTCATCTAGAGATACTGACATGATAGTCTTGGCTCCTTTGTATCCTTGATATAAATATATAACTGTTTCACAAATGCAAAGTGTTGTGATTACTCTCCACCAACAACCAACAACAACAACTCAGACATCTCACCCAACACTCCCACTACTTGCTCCAAACAGGTGATTTCAACTGGACAGACACAAGTTGCAACAGGCTGACAGGTGACTGCTACACACCTGGAGAACAGACCAAGGCAGGCAGGTGGCCACAGTGAGTAACTCGGACTGTGAGTGCTCACAGGCTCACAGAGCTGAGTAGTAACAAGGCCTATGAGTGCTCACAGGCTAAAGAGTGCTCTCTCGGTTTAACATTCCCCCGGCAGGGCAGTCTGCATTCCAAACCTAGGCATAAGCTTTAAGTAAGTAATAACAAACCAGTGTTCCCTAAAACAGATGCCAAGAGTAAAAGTGGAAATAAGAGAATATTTACCCATTAAAACGATTTCCAAAACAAGGTACTTATGGACACACACACAGGCCAAGGCGTAGATTCCACAAGTAGAGATGCCGTGGGAGTCCAGGAAAAACCTATGTAATCTATGAACTGCATTACAGAGACCCTTGCACATCTGCAGGGCTCCTCCTGGAAGTCTGGTCAAGATCTTTCCCCAGGGGGAGCTCACTGCAGGGTATCACCACTGTGAGGAACCAAGAGACACACCAGCAGCTCACATTTGGGAAATGTCTTATACTTCATCTTCTAAAAATAAGGGAAAGAAACCAAAGAGGGATGGAGAGGTAGCCCAGTTGGTAAAGTACTTGCGATGCAAACATGAGGACCAGAGTTTGATTCACAGCACCCGTATAGAGTGGATGCCAAGCAAGCCTGTAATTCCAAAACTTCTAGGGCCTGCTGGCCAGCCAGTTAGAACGATCTGCCAAGCTCCCCATTCAAGGAGAGACTCTGTCTCAGAAATAAAGAAGACAACTGATGAAGACACTGAACATCAACCACCCACAGACACACAAAATAAAACAAGAGAAACACAAAGAACCAAAGAAAAGAAAAAACCCTAGGTGGTGTCTGTGGGGGGTGTTGGGGGTGGGATCACTACCCACTGGCCAGACTGGCTGTAATGGTGAAAAGGGTAGGCGTGTTTGTAAAGGACGGGTGCCTTTGGATTACCAGCCTTTATGGGGCTAAAGTTTTCATTATCTATTCCATTGTTTCATGTGTGTATCCTCCATATGCACACACGGATTCATCTGCCCATTAGTCTAAAAGTACCAACTGGGGAACACATTCCCTGCCAAACTCAAAGACATCGAGACAAGGCATTTTGCTCTACCCATGAAATGGCTTCTCTCTTAGTGCTCAGACCAACCATCCTCTATACTCTGTGGCCTTCTGTCCTGTCCTCTCTGAGGACCTCGTGGGGACAGAGAGGTGGTGGCTGCTCCTGCAGGGCACTGTCCAGAGGTCAATGCTGTCTCTTCCAGGTATATTTAGATGCTAAGTAGCCTACCCAACCCACAACTTCAAGCTTTTCTAAAACATTGACATAGATAAGCCGGTGATGGATGTGACATCACACTGGGGTGACTGCACTCTCTGAGAGGAGCAGCCTTCGCACGACCCTGCAGAGGAATGGACCCTGCAGAGGAACTGACCCCGCAGAGGAACGGACCCCTTGGCCCTCCACTTGCTCTTGAGCTCTAGGCAAATGCTTTCACCACTTTCAGAAGCAGGCGGCTCAGGAAATACACTCAGGTAGGGGCTCAGGGTCTGGCGCAAGGGCAGAGGACTTGCCTAGCACACACAAAGCCCTAGGTTTGGTCCCCAGCACCACATAAACAGTGCATGGCAACACAGAACTATAATCCCAGCACTCTGGAGGTCGAGGCGCAAGCATTAGGAGTTCAAGGTCATCCTTGCCTACAAAGAGAACAGAAGACTGCCCTATGATTCGTGAACCACTGTTGCCAACAAAAACCCTGCATCGTAACAGAAAAAAAAAAGGGCCTCTGAACCATTAAATAGTTGATAAAGCCTATGACGGTGCCTTTTATCCATAATGTTCAATAAGTATACTTTATTAATAAATCCTAAAAAAAAAGTCTCAGCCATGGAGCCCTTTCACTGGGGTCACTTCATGTAAAGGTACACCAGGGGCAACCAAGGCAGGGCCGTCACCCGTTAAAAAGACACAATGCAATGAGAACTTACTCGGAAAATCTCCTGGAACAACTTTGCCAGTCTAACCGAGAGTATCATGCCATAGAGTCAGATTTGTTATTTAAAACTAAAAACAACAACACATAACAGAATTGTCACCCATAAACCACTGTAATTATAGACTTCTATGGAAAAGTGGGTAGGATCATGTGTCAAATCAGAAAAAAAACGTAAGAATCAGGCTACAATCAAAACTATACCCAAGGGGCACATGGAAGTTGCCAGAACTTCTTGGAGAGTCAACTGTTGTGTGATAAAACTTTTCCTCGAAACATACACATCTCCTCACCCCAGATAAGTACCCCGTGAGAGACCAAAGTCTAGATGCCACCAAAGTCCAAACTGGTGAACCATGAGTTTTACTGGGGTTTCATATGGGTGAGGCGTTACTTACAGGAGCAGAAATGACTCTAACAATACACATGCATCACCAAGGCCCACCCTAGCCTGGGTGACAGCTCACAAAGCTGGGGAGCTGGACTGTACTGCCTTGCCTGAAGGCAGGTCACAGGTTGGAGACTGTCCTTTCTAGGTGCCTCAGCTGGTTTCTGCTTCTTCCAGGAAGTGGTTCTGGTCTGAGTCCTCTACAGCTTTTCCCCTCTGTGCTCTGAAGCTCAGCTCTTGGTCTCAGAAAGACTTCAGCTCATATTGTTTACTCTGTCAGGGAGGGGCCCAGTGAATCTGGTCAGCTTCAGGAACTTCCTGAAGTTATTTTGAATTATTTACCATCCTGCTTAAGGAACTTCCTGCAGGATGGAATGTCTCAATCTCGGAGGAAACTGTTACAAAACACCAATGTCTTCCCAATTGTAGTGACAAGCTCACCCTTAAGTCCCTAACCCTTCATTTAATGGAGGTGTAGCATGTCCTCCCACCCATTCTTCAAGGTTCCCCCATCTTTGTCTTAGGTCAGGAGCATAGGCTAAAAGTCAACTTCTCCCCTTCAAATGTTTAGGCCCCCTGGTCCCATCCCTTCCTGACAGTATAACAGGAGTCATGAGTAAGGGTGCGGTAAGTATGGGCAGAGTTGCCTAGCAACAACAACAGCATCAACCTTGCAGAATGTGGTCATTAAATGGGTGGGCACAGGTCAAGAATCTGCTCTGCTCTCATCTCTTCAAAGCTTAGCCAAATAACTCTACATATCCGGTATTCACAAACTGCTTCAGGACATACGAACACATCTCACTAGTGAGAAAGACCACTCTTAGTGCCACAGGATGAGTATTCAGGGACATTCATACATCCAAGGCTGTGGTCTTTTTTTGTAGAGCTCTGGGTTACTCTCATCCGTTCAAAACTTAAGAAATGCTTCAAGATTATTGACAGTATAAAAATCATCCAGTATTACTTTTAATTGCTTTGCGGAGAAATGAAAATAGGCAGAATTTGGTTTTTAAAATGGGCTTTTATAAAAACCAAAGTGCTCATTACTACAAGGTCCATGAACATGAATGTCTACCATTGACAGGAGCAGAAACTATCATTAGCAATTACAAATCAAGTCTGTGAGATGAAATGCTGAGACTGACAGGGGTTGACAGGTGTGGTCCTGGAACTAAAGTCAGAGGCTGAGCTGAACATACAGGTCAAAAGATGCAAGACAGAAAAGGCACTGGTTGACTGGGGTGGTCAGTGTTTAAATTTGCAACGAGCTATGTAGCTTGAAACATCAACACTGACCAAAACAGTCAACCTCAGTGATGAGAAACAGAAAACACAAGAGAAATCCCACTTACCATAGCCAAGCTGCTCAATGCCACTGCCAGAGCCCCTCCACCACCCCAGGCGCCCCACAGAGAGGGTCCTCCGTGGACAGCCGGAGTCTGAGAGGGAAGCAGAGCTGTTTCCAAGTGACAGCCAGGGCAGTTTTGCTTTTCTCTCTCCCACTCCCGGTATCAGTCTTCCATTTATAATTTTGAAGAAAATATTCACAGTTCAACACTTTGGAAGCCACTGCCTAGAACTCATTAATGCAATGAAATCCTGATTTTTGTGGTCAGTCTTACAATTGGCTGAGGTTGGTCTAGGAGATGGTTGGGGCAGGGGGAGGGGGTGGGAGGAAGGCTCAGGGGTGGGCAAGCTTTAGTTCTGTAACATTTGCGTTTTGTATAAAAGAAACCAATACTTTCCTCATTTAAAAAAAAAGTGCCTGAGATGGCTCATTTCAGGCTCCTTGTCTTTCTTATTTCTCACAGAAGAAAACATAATATAATACAATATAAATAACTGAATCCAGGTGACTCCTGTCCAGGGATGGAGCCCTGCTGAGGCCCCAGACAGTAATTACAGTTTCTGCTCAGAAGCAGGGAACTGCCCCGTGGTCAGCAGGAAAGTCTTGCTCACACCAAACCATTGTGTAAGGGATGTTTGGGCACTGCAATCTCACTTTTTGTGCTCCCTACAAAAAAAACCTTCATACAATTCCTGTGTGCTAGAGCTAGAGAGATGGCTCAGTGGTTAAACACACTGGCTGTCTTTCCAGAGGACCAGGGTTCATCTCCTACCACACACGTGGCAGCCCATAATTGTCTGTAACTCTAGTTCCAGGGGCTCAGATACCTATCTCTTCTGGCCTCCACAGACACCAGGAATGTATGGGACACAGACATATAGGCAGGCAAAACATTCATATGTATATAATAAGATAATTAATTAAAATATTTTTAAAAATTAAATATTGTATGCTGCTATCGGAAAAAAAAAAACCAGATGTTTCAAATTTTAATTATATAATGACATTTAACCATTGAGAAACTAGCTGGGCAGTGGTGGTGAACGCCTTTAATCCTAGCACTTGGGAGGCAGAGGCAGGCAGATTTCTGAGTTCAAGGCCAGCCTGGTCTACAGAGTGAGTTCCAGGACAGCCAGGGCTACACAGAGAAACCCTGTCTCAAAGAAAACAAAAACAAAAAAAACCAACCAAACAAACAAACAAAAAAAACAGTTGAGAAACTAGAACAACAAAACACAATGGAGTAAAATCAGAAGCAGGGTTTTCTTATTCTCTGCTCTCTCCTAATTCCCCACAGTGGGGGAGAGCTATGGAGACCTATGAAGTGCTAGTCACTGAAACTGTCGGCTCTGTTCAACTCAGAGGGTAAAGTTTCGCCTTCAAACTAAGGAGACCCAGTAACAGTGAGTATATTGGTGTCTAAGAGGTAGGTAGGGTTTCCCCTACACCAAGAGGAGAGGGCCACGCCCTCCTCCATTAGGAAAAAGGCCCTCCGTGGTCCCAGGAAGGAAAGCTAAGTCGGCCTAGTCTTCCATGCTCTCTCTAAGCACTCCCGAGACCAACCCATGGCACAGTAAGAAGTCATCAGTCAGGATTATGAGTACAGTCTGGCCACAGAGCTCCACCCAGCTGACTGGCCCACACACTGGCTGACCTCTGAGCTTGGCCTGATCATCTCCATTCTCAAATGCATTAGCGAGCTCCAAAGTCTTGAACGAGGGCTTAGATGCATTCCTCATCCAACAGTAATAACAAGATGGAATGATAGAAAGCAACTTTTAGTTTACTAATTAATAGCTAATGTCTTTGAGTAAATCCAGCTATAGTCAATGGTAGACAACAACCTACAACGGGTTTAGGCCTCTTTCTCTACAAGCTTCTTCAAGGCCAGAGGGCTGCAGATGCCTTGCTGAGGTCTCTGAACAATCTTTCCTCAAAGACCGTTCTGCTCACCTCAGTTTTTGCTCCGGAGCATTTGTTAAGGTGAAGCAAGGCCATTCACACTAGAACGGAACAATTCTTCCTACCACTGTCCTCAGCGACTACGTCACCTTGACACGGCTCAAACCTCAGCACGTTCTGTGTAACTCAAAACAACAACGCACTCAGCGAGCTGCTGCTGTGGACAGCATCCCTCAGAGAGCCAATTCCAGTCCAGGGAGAGGAGGTGACAAAAAAGCCTTCTGTGTGGGCCAGGTGTGATAGCATACATGCGCTATCCCAATATTAGAACAACTAAGGCAGAAACATCATGAATTCAAATCCAGCCTGGCCTCCTCAGTACAACTCTAGCTTAACAACCACCACATAATCTTGGCTGAGGCAGACAATAACCAAGTCCCTCGTAATTCTGTGTTTCTGGCATCATATTACAAAACAGGTTCCTCAAGGCCTGGGGGGCTCTGATGTGTCTTGGGAACTCTGGGGCATAAGGGACCTGATGACAAACCAACCAATGGTGCCACATCATTTGTGTCCTGTATTAGGATTACACATGAGATCAAGGGACTGTCATAAGTAAACAGACATCCTGAGAAGCCTTACTCCTGGCGGAACTAACTCCAAACAAAGGAAAGTTTCAAGGGGGAAGAACTAAACTCAAGGCTTCATTTTAATGAGTATGCTCCTTAAAGAGCTAAAAAGAAAGAAATCAGCACTAAAGCCAAATGGTGAAGCTTAAGAGTTCTCACAATGATGTCTACCTGCCCAAGTAAAAAGAAAAAGGCAAAGAACATGGGGTTCAGAGACACAGGCCCAAAGCCCCAGATACTCAAAGGCTGAACAGGAATGCTAAGACCAGAAGTTCAAGACCAGCCTTGGCAACATGCACAGGGAAAAAAAAAAAACCCAAGGAAAAAGGATTTGCGGATCCCTGAGGAAGTCCTACACGCACAGCGCCGATCAGGAGAGAGTGGCAGTAGACATTTAACCTAAGTTAAGTTCCTAAAATTCTGAGTGGACCTGTATACACCTGCAATCTCACCTCTGAAGAGCCTGAGGCAGGAGGACAGAAAGCCTCAGGCCAGCTTCAAGTACAAGAGAGCTAGTCTCAAAAATAATAAACAAGACTCAGGAGAGGTGGCTCAGTGGTTAAAGGCACTTGCTGCTCCTGCAGAGGACCAGAGTTCCACTCTCAGCACCCACACAGCAGCTCACAACCACCCATAGCATAGCTCCAATTCCAGGGGATCCAACACTCTCTTTTGATGTCTGTGGGCCTCAGACATATGTATGGTAGCATACATACCTTCACGCAAAACACTCGTGCACATAAAATAATTTTTTGAAAGAATTAAAAATAAACAAATAAAATTCCAAACCTTTACCCTAAAAATGGAATGTGGAAAAACTCATGAAGTTCTCAAAATTACCAACACACATAAAAATAAAAACTGGGGCTTCCACTGCTTGAATTCCTCTCTGCTAAGCACCTTCCACAGCTTTCTGTTTCCACGGCTAAGAAAACCTCCACGTTCTTTGGTGCGAGTGTTCACTAGCCCTGGAAGTTTGTCTCTTTTAAGGTCAGTGGAAGGCAGGCAGATGGGCCAGCCACTATGTGGTAGGAGGAAGATCTGGATGTAATTTGCAGAAGGAGAAGCCAATGGCTCCAGGCACAGGGGGAATTCAGCAAGTCACCAAAAACTATGTTCATTGTGGTTTGGCATTCCACAAAGAACCTTTTCTTTGACTTTTCAATTTTTATCATTCTAGGCTCATACTGGAGCCAGATGATTTTACTGGCTTCTTCCAGATAATCTGCTTAACTCTTTAGAGTCAAGAGTGTCCAGTAGCCCAGATCTAAATACCCTCGCGGTACAACAGTTGCGTGTGGATTGTGTTTCTACACCGAATCATGGCCATTTGGTGGCTTCTCTGGGCTTTAGCCAGCCAATTGCCTTCTTCACGCCATCCTCTGAAGAAAGCACATGCTGTTTTCTACAAGGAGAACTTCTCTGATTGTATCCCTCCCATTTACCCCTCAACCTGCAAACGCAGTACTACCACACAAGGCAGGAGTCACCACAGAGCTCAGCATTTAACATCAATGGCCGCAAACAAAGGACTGACTATTCTTCTGATCTCGTGAGATATGAGTACTAACCTAAGTGGTTAATAAATCTGGAACACTGCAAAAGACCATTTTGGTCACCCTCCAAGCAGACTTACTTAAGTGACCTAATTTTTATGTTCCACTTTGAAGATCTCCTTGACAGAAATTCCACAATTTCCACGAGTTGCTTAACTCATGGTTTCATTTCTTTTGGCGTCAGTGGGGACTGTTTCAGCTTCTTTTTAAAGTGAATGAGAAAGAGATTTCCAGATGGAGTTAGGTGGAATGGTGTCAGAAGCCACGCACCCGAAAGTCCCCTGGAAGGCGCTTTCCAGAGAAACAGGGCATCGCCTTAACCCCGGCTCTCTTGATAGACAGTCAGGAGGTAGCCTATGCCCTCAACAGCAGGTCCACAGAAGGTGCCTGGATTCCCAAGAGCACACATGCTGCTGGCTCCAAGACAGGTCTGCAGTGTATCTGCACTGAAAATCTAAGTTTAAAAACTCAATGACACCACAGCTGCTGGGGAGCAAGTGGCGAGTGTGCAATAATGACGTGTGTTCTGGTCACTAGAGACGATCTTCTCTGGGTCTTCCAAATTTCTTAAATAAAGAAAGAAACCTGGGGGTGGGGGGGGTGGGTTATATCCTTTTCTACTTTAATAGTTCCTGTTCCCTAAGAGGTATTATATTGCGTTTTCTGACATTCTTTTAAAGAAGAACTTCCCACCATGCTACAACCCTTCCGGAGACTTTGCCCTCGGCTTTCTGGAATTCTTCAATGAAACTCGAAAGCCATGTTTACCTGACCCCCAAATGCTACCCTAATGAAATCTCTGTTTTTCGTTCTTTGAACTCTTCTCCCCCCTCTTTCCTTGTCATGCCCTCTGGGAAGGAAAGACAAGTACAGGGGTTGGCTGGACCTCAACTGGTGAATACCAGCAAAACTGAGTTTGAACAGTTTCTCAGAACTTGAACAGAGTCACAGAGATATGAATTATGCTCCCTTCTCCGGCACGGCTGCTGCATTTCACCTGCAGAAAGAATCAATTAAAGATAGGACATGCCAGCACATTGATTTTATTTCTCTCTCACAAGCAAAACCAAGATATCAATCACAAGAAGAATAAGAACAAACAGATTCTGATTTTTTTTTTTTAATTTTTAAAGACAGAGCAGAAAGAACCATAACCTTAGGCTGCAGAGATAGCCCACTGGGTAAATACTTGGCTCATAAGCGTGAAGGACAGTGTTCAGATCCCTGGTATACACAGAAAGCCAGATGGGGCTTTCTCACACACACATACACACACATACACACACACACACACACACAGAAATATACTAGGGGTGGGGGTGTGTTCTAAGAAGCAAGGAGAAGCAAGGCTGGTTTTCTGCCAAGAGTCTGAGAGAGACTGGTTTAGGATTTTGCTGCCTGGGATCCTTGAGGAAGTTTAGTTGAAAATTTCCTTTCCTTGCCAGAGAGAATATTCTGTTGTGCGGAGTTTTAATTTGTTTTTCAGTTTCACTTAAAATGGTTGAATTGAACCACGTTTAGGAAGATCTGAGAGGGAGGAGTTGTGCAATAAGCATAGTTAAAAAAAATAAAAATCCCTTTTAGGCATGTAAAAATAGCTTAGTCTAGAATCCCACTACACCCAAGGCTGTACCTGATAATCAGAGCCTAGTGACATGAGCACTCAGGATAACCAGACAGAGTCTTAGAACCCCACTGGACAGTATATAAGCTGAGACCAAGAGCATCGCTCTGCTCTGCACATCTGGAGAGACACCACCTTGACCTGCCCTGCGGCTGGACAGTCTCCCCAGGATCCCGACTCTTGAACCAGAGACTTCTCTTACAGACTGGATCTGACCTTCAGCTAAGCTATGCCACATGGGTGAACAGCTTTGAGGAGATGGGCTTAGGATCGAGGTGAGGAATTTAGAGTGTGAAGCTTGTGTGCTGACCCTCCCCGTAATAAAATATAACCTTTCTTATACCATCTATATCTACCTTCTTGTTCCAGACAAGGTGTGAATGGGAGAAAGGGGGTGGGGCAGGGGAGACAGAGAGACAAACACACCAGTCTTATCTCAGTATCTCAAAAGGGCTTCTGACTGGGGACATGTGCTTGCCTCTGGCAAAAGATCAAGGAGAGAATCGTCCTGGAAGTGTCTGCCTAGAGTCTGAAAGTGTCTCCAGTTCCATTCCTCTCTATTTGAAAGTCTGGGTGCCCAGCAGCGGGCTTGCTCCCAAAAACCTGTCCTGTCACGCATGATCTACCAACACATGTGTGCACGTTGGGGGGGGGGGTGGCTCATGCCCCCAGCCCCTCTCCTTGCTCCTAGAAGCTATGGGGGGGGGCACATATTCATCAAGAAGATACTTCTGAGAAAGTATATTCTTACGGTTTTCAAATCTCATATAATTTCTTCCCCCTTTTGGAATCTGATTCTGCAAAAGAGACAGATGAAAACTGTCTTCCACCAAAGCAAGACGCCCTTCCACCCGTGGCCTAGAAAGTGAGACAAGTTTGGTAGTTTTGCTGTTTGCCATAGCTTTGTGCTTTTCCTGCGGTACGGCCTCTGGCTATGGTCAGGAACAATCAGAAAGTGATACACCTACTGTAGTGCCCACTACCAAATCCTGACTGAAAACCAACGTGGCATTAATCACCATACCAACCCCTTCCCTGCCCTCCTTGTCACCATCAAAGCCTTCTTGGTGATTACGTCGTGGCTGTTAGAAGCAGAGGTGGTACATGCTTTTAATCTCAGCACTTGGGAGTCAGAAGGAAGGGGATCTCTGAGCTCAAGGCCAGCCCTTCTTGAAAAACCTTATCTTAAAAACCAAAAAGACAACCAATTCAAAAAAGGAGTGACTTTGAAAATGTTGTCTTCATTGTGTGTTCATGCCCACATGATGAAAAGGACGTTTGGCACCATACACCATCAGAGGTCTTCATTGTGTGTTCATGCCCACATGATGAAAAGGACGTTTGGCACCGTACACCATCAGAGGTCAGAGCACCACACTGTGGAGCTGGTTTCTCTCCGTCCATCTTTATATGCATTCTAAAGACTGAACTCAGGTTGTCGCGGTCACACAGCAACATCATTTGCTGGGCAAAGGGTAATGATCTGTAAACAGGGTTTTGCTCCTAGATGATAAATATGTCTTTAATCTTAGTCCAGGATGAAATCATCTCGTATCAGTGTAGATATATTTCTAAATAATACTTCCAAACTCCAAACTCCAAATAGCAGTTGGGGAGAAGGGTTTGTGCTTTTCACAAATTCTCAATTAAAATGAAAAGAACAGAGGCCTCCTGTGGCTTCTGTCCAGCTTCCCATAGAAGGTACTGGAGAAAGAAAGTCAGCTACAAGGGAGTAACTTCTCAAGGGAGACCAAGGGGAACCGAGCACCAGCTTCGCTGGGAAGTCTATCCTACCCATGATCAAGTGAAGGATGAGCCTTCAGCACTGAGTACCCCGTGTGCCTTCCTCTCTCTCCCTGTTACAGGAAACACAGACAGATGCATCTGGCCAAGTGATACAGAGGGACCTAGGTACGTGGTTCCAGTACAGTTCAGTTGGCAGAGCACTTGCTTAGCATGGATGAAATCTGAGTTTCAATCGCTAGTATCATATAAATGGTCATGGCAAATACCTACAGTCCTAGCACTTGGGAGGTAGAGACAGGATGATCAGAAGTTCAAGGTCACCCCCTGCTATGTAATAAGTTTAAGCCATGAGATACAGGAGAGTTCCCCATCCCCACCCATCCACCACCGCCCCAAAAAAAGGAAAAAAAAAAGAAAAGAAAAAGTATTTGAGGTCAGTAAGATGGATTTGGTGGGTAAAGCGCTTGCCGCCTAACTTAACAACCTGAGTTGGCTTTCCAGGACTCATGCGGTAGAAAGAGAACTCCCACAAGTTGTCATCTGGTCTCCACAGGCTTGGCATGATACGTGCATCTACACACACACACACACACACACACACAATTTTAACACGTTGAAGTACTTGATTCTGCTGGGGATCTGCATATTTACATATCTTCAGATGCTGATTCACAGGGCTGTGGGATACGCTGACCTTCAGAAGCCACGGAGTCAGCGTGAGCCATAGGTCCAGCTGCTTCCAGTCTTGGAGGGGGTGGAATGACCTTGAAAGTTTAAACTGGAGTATGTGGAGCAAATAGGAAACAGATGATGAGCGAGGCCCAAAAGTTGCTGCTCTTCCTGGAAACTACTGCTCAGGAAGCTACAGAGCATGTGTGTAGCAGAAGAGGCTGTGTCCATTTGGGATGTCACTCACCCTTCCCAAGAGTTCAGGTGGACAGAAAATTCCATGTTTGAAAACTTCAAGGCCACTGAAAACCAACGTAGCATTAATCACCATACCAAGCCCTTCCCTGCCCTCCTTGTCACCATCACTGAGCACTGACAGAGCCCTTACTAGGTACCAGGCGCTGCACTAAGCACCTACAGCATTCTTTCTGTGGACCACGCACAGAAGTATTACAAGCAGGGCTATTTTATAGGTGGAGGCACTGTGGGCTGGAGAGTATTTTGGCCAAAGGCATACAGACAAGAAGCTTTATAGCTCACTCTCATGCTTAGACCTGGTGGTCTGAGGCCATGGAACCTCAGGGCTTAATGAGGAAGGAGAAATAAAGCCATGTTTTACCTTTTAAAAAGATTTGGGACTGAAGAACAGCATCAGTCCTGTAGTTCATATTCTTGGGTTTAAGCAACAAATTTTTCACTTTAATGTGTGAATATAATCACATGACCCTACTTAGATCAGCACCCAGGTCCCACACTGGATCAACAACCCCCCCCCACACACATACTTTCTTCCCTTGGGCAGGATTATTTTTGTCTTGTATAATAAGGGGATGGTCACTGGGCCACCTCACGGGGCAGCTCTAACATGTGATTTCACAGTGACACAGCAGTCTACACACGCTGATGACAGCTGCCACTTGACGCTATCCCACCAGAGTTGCGAGCTCTCTCGCCTTCGGAGAGCTGCCATCCAGAAGCACACAGACACAGTGAGGAGTGCTCAAGTCGAGGGGGACATGGTCACACACAGCTCACACTTCACAGACTTGTCCCTCCCTCTGCCCTTTGTTGCAGCTGTCAGTAAGTCTTGCCAACTCACAGCTGTGTCTGTGATGATGTGAGTGACCACTGGACATAGCACGAGTGTCCTACCGGTGCTTCTGGGGAAGGCTGGAACAAAGCCCTATTACATTTGGCCACACAGCATCAGCATCAGAAACTTTCATGTTTTATGGGGTGATCTCCCCCACTATTCAATTTAGGGTCTTCCTGCTTATTCACCTGGCATACATGGTACTTCCTAAACAAAGCTCTGGAAAAGGGTATCTCAATACAACAAGAACAGGAATGCTCTTTTTCTACAATACTAACACTTAGAATATTCTTTTAAATTCTTTTTTGCTGCCTAATGGGGGGCTGAATGGCTTTTAAACTCAATAAGGTCATTTCTATGTGGTGGGAAGGAAGCCACCAGCTGTCACTTCCGTAACAAGCAACGCTGGATGATCTCGACCACTCCGTTCAACTTTGACCTTCCTTATTAGCAATCAAAGGATCTCTAATAGTCATCGAAAGTTCTTGACATAGGAATTTTAAGAAGCACATATAAAACAAGACCAGCCTGAAAACCTTGAACTTTGTGAGCAATATACCAAATTAAAATAAATGGTCTTCTTCATGGTCGGTTAAAGTCGTCCACAAAGTCTTGCTTTCTTTCTTCTGCTGGTATGGTAATCCTTGTTGGCAAGGAAGTCAGTCAAATCCCTCTTAGTAAGTAGGTCAAACGATGCCAGCAAGCCCTTGGGAAATAATCCCATCATATTAAAGGGCCTATTGGCCAAGAATAAATGAAACAGAAAAATAGCAACAGAATAGACCAATACCTCTAAATATTTACTTCTGTCTGTGTGTCCCTTATCCCTAGTACTAAATGAGATCCACTCAGGCCCTCGTGAGTCCAAAACATCTCTCGCCCACAGGTAAGCCACCCTGCAGGTGACTGTGGGTATTTACCTCCACAGCTGCTCTGGAGCCTTCGGGGATTTCATTAATTCCTCTGACAGCTGTTTGCCAAGGGCATGGTCACAGGCATCCCCAGAGGCAGAACCACATTATCCCAGGAGGCCACTGGGCAATACTTTGCCTCTCATCTTGCTCAAACTCTAAAACTGTGCTGCTTCCAATGTCCAGGGAGCCAACTAGTGCTGGAAGAAGGTCTCTGACATTCCATCACAGGGGGCGGGACGGAATCCATTAATTTCCTCCCAGGTGTGACCTCCATGAACGCCTTGGCACCTCATGTTTTGCCTGGTGCTTCTAGACTCTCAGGGGAACTGCAACTCAAACCCCAGTTCCAAGGGGCCCAGAAAACAGACACCTCACTACATTTCCAGCTTGTGTGAAGCTCTCTGAAGTGAGCTATGTGGCTCCGGGCTAGATCTGCCCTTCTGACCAGAGTTCCTCTGGCAACGTGACTAACTTCCTTGTGTCTGTCCCACACTAACAAATTTTAGCAGAAACCATTTTTCAAAGGATTCTCGATCAGTGTAAACACAAAAGTCAAAGGGAGAAAAGTTTGAGTCCCAATCCGGCTACACACGAGTTAGTAACCCTGGGCAGGTATTGCTGTTCTGTGCTCACGTGACCTTTCTTCTCCAGTCTCAGCCATCTCCCGCCTTTTCTCCTGAGGACTGGGTTCTTCCAGAGATGGAGGCCTGCAGAGATCTGAGGTGCCATTGCTGACATCCTAGTATATAATAAGAGCTGTGGAGCCAGGTGAATGAGACTACAGCCTCAGAGCGCCCAACTCTCAGGTGAGGATGAAATACTAACCCAGTTTGTATGAGCGACCAAATGGCAAGAAAGCACTTAAAATAACGCTGGCTCTATTAACAAACGGTGCCTTCATGTCATCCCGACTAACCCCGTCTTCCTGCTTTATCAAGCATCTTTCATTCCTTGACATTCACCTTTGGAGGGCGGGGTGGAAAAATGTGGTTACATATCTCACTTATTCCTGTCAGCCACATGTGGAAGAGCTTATTATCTTTTTGATGTAATGGCTCGGGAAGGTCAAGTGGATGTTAGGTGGCCCCCAGGACTCAAAGTCAGTCTGAGTGACCCAGATCTGGCTTTCCACCGCACCCAGCTCCTAGTTAGAAAGCGGAGGATTTAAAGCTTCATTATAAAGTTAGAAAGTCACATATAGGGACATGGATCCAAACAGACATGGACTGAATCAATCCTGGCTCAGCTCAGATGCTGCCCAACTCTTGACCTCTCTGCCCTGCCTCGTCCCAACCTGGCGTGAACAGATGGGTAGGCTCTTCTCTGTCCCCAGCCCTGCAGTCTCTGAGCAGCTCTGGCCTACTTCCACCAACACACCATGCGCTGTGCCCCTGGCAGGACACACAAAACTGTGAGCACAACTGCCTCACGATAGCTGCTGGCAGAGCCTTCCTGTTGCTCCTAGGGCTGGCTCATCTGATGATTACCACAAGTTAAAGGCGCCCAGAATGCCATCAGGATACTGAAGAGTGTGGCAGAGTATGATCTACAGCATAGGCAAGATCACAGCTTAGAAAAAGCACTTCATTACCGGGTGTCATTAGAAAGCTATTTAACTAGAATATACTGGGATCACTGTGAGACCGCTTGTCACATCCACAACGATGACGTGCTCTTGCATCACACCCACTATGGGCTCTTGCATCATTATGCAAATGCTCACAGTTTCACTCACGTGGCTTCAGGACAGCTAACTGGCTCATTCTGACTCTTTGTGCTTTCTCTATCTTCCCCTAGTCCAGCAAGACCCAGCCAGTAACCAGAAGAAGGGGGGCGGGGAGAGTTATGTCGCAATGAAAGTGACTTTTGGATCTTTGTGTTTCCTGTTTGACAAGCATTCTAACAAAGTCTGGAAGCAGTGGCATCAAACACACTGGCACATTTAGCCTTAGCAAAATGATGTAGAGCAACATAAAATCCTACTAGTGCTAAGAGGCTTTGTGCAGGTGGATGATACAGGTTCTGCCTATGTAACTACGGCTAGACAGTTCCGACGGGCAGGAGCCTCTGATTCTATTTAGCCACCACTGACCCTTTACATCTGATAAAAGCAAGCTGCACTCGTTGCCAACCTCGGGATACTTGGAGGAGGAAAGGGAAAGCTGCCAGTTATTTTTGGGAAATCTCATCCAAGGCTTCTGCCTATGCAGAAAGAAACTCAGGAAATGAAGCATCCATGAATGGTACATTAGTTTAGAAGAGAAAGACAGAGATCACCCCTGAGACCAATCTGTCTGTTCCCATGAGCAAACACTAAATGAGATTGAAAGAACAGGGGTGAGCAGTTGACCTCAAATGCCCCAACATTTTTTCCTCTGCAGCTTTTAAAACCAGTTACAGTTTCTTTATCTTTATTAGGACATTTTCCTCATCAAACTAATGAGTCACCAAACTGAAGGTTTCCTAAGATGTTTACATTTGGGAATAAACTGTCTATTAAGGTCCTAGTAGAGACTCAACCACAATTTGCCATTGCCTTTCAATAAAATCATCTGCCAAGGCAAGGCAAGGCAGTGTGGCTGGGGTAGAAATAGGGTGACAAAGGAAAAGGCAATGCAGTTGTGGACCCTAAGGCCAGGCAAGGCAAGTATTCGAAATCCTATCTGCACCACGCCCCAAACATTGCCACTGCTGCCTTCCTGGTTTCTCGGAGGAACGGTTTTCTGGTGATTATTAAATAAGATGTGCCTTTGAAATAATTAAGCTTATTCAAACCAAGTATTGGGCAAGATAAGAAGCCAATGGAAGCCTTGCATCCAGGGACATGGAATGAAAAGGAAAGTGGTTCGTTGAGGCTGCATAGGCAGAACAGTTAAGTTAGGAGGCAGCATGCAGGCATTGCATCTTCCGACAGTTCTGTTGGGCACACACAACTGGCATGAAGTATGGCTGGTGGGTCAAGAGCTGACTCCTAAGTGAACCCAAGACTGAGAGCCCAAACAAGACAGCTGTGAAGGGCACACCAGCACAGCATCTGGAAAATATCTGAGAAGGAAGGCAAGCTTCCCTTCAGATCACTGCCATCTGCTGATCTTTTCCCAGTGGTCAAGCAGCCTTAGTATTAAATTAGCCAGTAATACAGTATTCTTTTCAACAAGCAACACCAACCTGCAGCAATAGACCAAAGGAAGGAAGAGTCTAGACATGGCAAGGCATCCTGCCACTACAGCTCAGGTAGAGCAGACTGGACCTCCCTCGGAGACACAGAAGGAGGATGCTCTGTAGATCCACACACAGAGCTGCTGAGGAATCTCTCCCTCATGAAGACACACTGGGCATGCCACAAGTCAGTGCCAACCCAGGCTGGCCTCTTGTGTGATGACTGTGGCTTAGCATAAACTGCTTAAAGTCTCCATCTCATGGGGGAAGCAGAAGATCCCCGATGGTGTACTCAGGAGCTCTTTCTAAGCACTGCCTGATTTCTTCACTTGACTTTAACTTACAATGAGTTCAAATGTTAGAATGCTCCATTGAGTGTCATGAGGAGAGGAGAGGAGAGGAGAGGAGAGGAGAGGAGAGGAGAGGAGAGGAGAGGAGAGGGGAGGGGAGGGGAGGGGAGGGGAGGGGAGGGGAGGGGAGGGGAGGGGAGAAAGAAGAAGAAGAAGAAGAAGAAGAAGAAGAAGAAGAAGAAGAAGAAGAAGAAGAAGAAGAAGAAGAAGAAGAAGAAGAAGCAGCAGCAGCAGCAGCAGCAGCAGCAGCCGCCGCCGCCGCCATGGTCGCCGCCACCACCACAGGGTAGGTGAATGGTGAGCACATGACCATGAGGGCCAGCCTGCTGGAGTAAGAGGAACAGGTGGAACTCGGCAAGTTCTATCTCAGGGTTACTGACAGGGAAGTAGACAGATAGCATAGAGTTGACATCTGCCCAGCTCAAGTGTTGCTAAGACTTATTATAAACATACAGGTTTTGTCTTTTACCTGGGAGCTAAATGATCCAAGGAGAGGTAGAAACCCCCAATTAATTTTAACTACAACAGTTGTCAGTTGGGAAGCATCATTCTACAGCCATCCTGGGCCACTGCCAGGCTGACACAGTCACATGGGCACTGATGGGGGTGGGGTGGGGTGCTGTTCCTCACAACAAGTCCTCTGAGGGGAGTGTGGTGATTCTCAAGGAGGCTGAATTTGCTTGTCTTCCTCATGGCAATTAAACAAACAAACTAACAAACACTAATAACAAAACCACCAAACCAAGCAAACAAACAAAAAACAAAAAGCAAAAACCAAAACCAAAACCAAAACAAAACAAAACACCCCAATCTACTAGCTTGAAGTATAACAAGGAGCCAGACTTCCAGGGCCCCAGAATTCATGGAAGAAAAGCATGATGGGTAAGCCAAGCCCCTCAAGATCCTCGGGCCTGTTTTTCTACCCATACTTTTAAGACTGAGGCTGAGGCATGAAAGGCACCAGCTATTTTCCTCAGGCACCCTTAATGCACACAACCTAACGTTCATGATTAAAAGTGCCTTGAAAACAATACTCTACAGGCTTGGTCCATTATGATTCATAATGTGCCAGGGTGCTCACACCCGTTCAGACGGATGGATAACAAACAGTCTTGGATAGTAAGTTAATGTTTGTATGAGCAGTGTGGTCTTTATGGCATGCGTGGTAGAGGTGAAGACATCAGAGGGAGGGTCAACCTGCAGAAGCACAAGGACCAGAGATGAGCACACAAGTGTGTGGGGTAGAAACCAGGAGGTCCATGCACAGCTCAAAGTAGAAGGACTAGGCCAGGGTTCACCCTCGCATACTGGAAACAGCCGGGTCCTGGTCCTTCTCTTTCCACAGGCAGAATGAGTGCATCTGGCTGGCCCAAGGAAGCAAGACAATAAGAGTGATCTCATTCCTATTGCTTTCCAAAAAACAGTATACAAAAGCAGCAGACTCTTGCAAATAGTTTTTCACGAGCCACCTAATAACATGGCAGAGCTAGGAACTCACCCAATCACGGGCACGTTTCTACCCACTGAGGAGATGACCAGACATAAAATGGTTAAATAAAGTTGCCCAGCATTTCAGAGTGAGTCAGCATGAAAGCCAGACACTTGTCCTGCTCCTAGCAATTGTGCAACCCTAGTTCTCTGAGAGAAAGGATATTTATATATCACCAGACATGTACAGGGCTATTACCCTATACATGTAAAGGCTATACCTTTAGCACTACAGAGAAGTTTAACCTGCTCCCCTAAGGAGGGGCAGTCTATGGAGATATCCTTCAAGTCTTAACTCAGGTTAAACTGGCCACTTAATAACTACAAGGCCATTAGATTAAGTATTAGCTCTCCACTGTATCGTGTGTGTCTGTGTGTGTGTCCTGTGTTTAGTGTGTTTGTGAAAATGAAATACAACCAGAGGATGCAGAATGGCTGGGTAAAGTGTGACATTGTGAGGACCCAAATCAATCCCCAGCACCCACAGAAGGGGCGGCTGCTGTGGAGTGCACTTCAAGCCAGCTTGTCGGAAGGCAGGAATTGGAGGACCACTGCGATTCATGTGCCAGCCAGTCTTGCTGGATCAGTAACCTCCAGGTTTAGAGAGAGACCCTGCCTCACAAAATAAGGTAAAAGACCGAGGAAGAACTCTGATGTCTACACATGCACGCATGCACATAGAGACATACACATACACACAAATATGTGCATATACACAAGTGCATACACACACACAAATGCACACAGGAGCACATATGCATATACTACGTGTGTGTGTGTGTGTGTGTGTGTGTACAGGAACACAACAAACCCCTTCCTGCCACCTGCCACATGCACATAAATAGACACTATTATTCACCCAGGAATCTGGTGCATAATCACCATCTAACAAATTAGCCAAACTTCTATAACAACACAGTAAAAGCGATAGGTTGAAACACGATGTCGGAGTTCAGAGAGACCCAGCAAATCCTGAAGTCTTTCTCTTCACTCTTTGGGAAGGGATTCCATAGTCTACGTGTTCTCCTAGTATATGTAAGAACGAGACCCCCAAAAGACAAAGGGGGGCATATTTACAAGTTAGTAGAATATTTCACCTAAAATACAGTATAAAAGTCAAAGACAATTTTAAAAAGCCTGACATTTACAAGAGTCCATTTGATTCGAAAGCCAAACATTCCAAAATTACTAAATCACATATAGAATGGGCAGCCTCCAAAGAAAGAATATAAATTGCATGTCACATCTCAACTGCAGAGAAAAGCCAGCCGATGACGTCAGCCTGCTGAGCAGGGTCTAGCTCTGGGCTTTTTCCTGTCCCTCAGCATGGAGTGGGGTGGAAGGCCCTCTTAGCCTCTCCCCCTCGCCAACCATTCTCTCTCAAACACCAGAGAACAAACTTTCTACCAGGTTTCTTATGAATTCACATTCAACATATACAAATAATCAGCAAAGCCATCTCAATACAGATGGTGGACATTTTCCAGATGCACTTCAAACAGGTTCTCAGGCAGAAGGAAGAAAAGGAAAAGCCATGAACAGACACCCAGCCTCTCGTCAAGCCTCAGGGATTCTCCTTCCTGGCATGGACTGTATGTTTACCACAGACTTTTCTATTTTCCTCACAGAACGCTTCAACTCCAACATGAACCAAGCATCTGAAACAGTGAGCCACCTATGACTTGCCCCCAAAGCACCCGGTCAAATGCAGCAGACACCACATCAGCATGTGAAGCAACTCCCACAGGATGAGTGGGCAGGTTTCTGCCACCAGGAACCTGCTAGCCCTCGTCATCTTGGAGGAAGAGGTCCCCAAGACAGGCAACAAGACAAACACACATTCCCAGCTGCCCAGGATGGCACCAGAGGAAATCTATGTCATTCTTTCTTTGCTAGCCTCTCTATGGAGGAAATGCTGGAGAAGGAAAGGCCAAGAAGAAGGCAAACTGTGAGCACTTCTGGCAAAGAAGGGTCTGGGAGGAAGGGGTTCGAGGCGACAGTAGTGACAGTGAGCAATATTTCTTTTATTTTTAGATTTAAAGTAAATGTGTTCCGGATTGTATCAGACACACAAGTCAAAGCATTCTTTCATCAGTTACAAACACAGAAAAAGCCATCTGCTGTGGCTGTTTCAAACTGAAGAAATGGATTGTGGGAATTACAATAAATGACCAATGACATCGAACCATGTGCCTCTCCTTCCAAAACATCATTAGGACTCCAGTAAAAGCCAGTCAGGAGTCATCTGAAACTGAATTTGGAATCCATGCAGCTATAGATTACTTCTCAAGAAAGATGCAGAAGGCTCTGATTCTGAAAGACAGGGCTTGCAGGAAACATGAGCTCATCTAACACGGGCCATCTCAGGAGGGAAAGAAATCACTCACAAATACTTAGGATGTCAACCAAGTGAGACCTGAATTCCCCAAATTATAACTCCAGCTCTATGTAAAAGTATCACATACCAGTGAAAAACTTTCCAAAGAGCCCCACTCCCTCCCATAATTCCTGGACCTATGTAGCAATTCAGCAGCTGAAACTCTTAGAGGATAAATGTGGGTGGGGCAGGGGCCAGCACCCCCATTCTGATGCTGGGTGGGCATCATCTGTAAGACCCAAGGCCCAACAACTGAGTCCTTCCTCTTATGACAATGCTGACGGTTCTGCCCTCCAAGTTGGTTGTCCTCTTGTTAAACTACAAGAATTACATGAGCCTAACCGTGGTCCACAGCCTGTCACCTCATACGAAGCAAATTTAAACATGTACAAGAATTTAATTCGTACCCATTAGCTAAATAAACCACAAATGAATTTTTTGACCAACCATAATTTTGGGAATAAGCTGCCAACCTGAGTTCTCAGCCACTGTTTGCATGTGGCAATCACCACAGAATTTGGGAAACTCACAGATGATCCGGTGCCCACCCCAGAGATCAAAGATAAATGGGACCAAGGTGACAGCAGGCAGGGAGAATTAACCCTGACCCCAGTGTGGCCTCACACTACCCAGACAATCTCAGGATGCCATATCTCTTCCCTGTTTCCTTCCTGGGAACTTGAGAATGGCAGTATGATATTGGATAAAAGTTGGATTCTTGTCTTTTTCTTTCAGTCCCCAGTCCCCCCCCCCCACCCGGAAATTCAATCTCTCTCTCTCTAGTACTGAAGCAGAAAAGGAAGAAAGAAAAAAGAACCCCCCCCAAACCAGACACAATGGATCCAAGTGTGTTGTCAAGTGGAATGACTTCACAGTACTCAAGGTTTGCAATGGGTCAGGGGAGGCAGGGGCAAGCAGCTTTGGAAAGAAGAGGCCTCTAGAAACGTTTCCTCCTCCTTCACCTCTCCTGTCCTAAAAGCAGAGAACAAAGGAGAAGTTGGGAAGGGGACAGGAGAGCAAGGGCCACGCATACACTGGCCGTTTGGCAAATGTGCATTATGGTATGTCAGATGGGAAGGGTTTTATGTAAACAGTAGCATGGGCCCTGAACTCTAGAGATATGTGAAGGAATTAATTCACTGGCTCTATGTTTTAGAGGTATCTGTATCACCAGACCCCTATATCCCACCCCCCTCATCCCAAACACAATGAATCAACTTCCAGGATGCCCGGCTTACTGCTGAGTTAGTCACTAGAACTTGCCAACTAAACAAGCTAAACAATGGAAGCCACCGTCTGAATGACACAGACAAATATATGGGTCCCTTGAGGTAATCCTGACTTAGTTATACAAACAAGTATCATCTGAGACCAGGGATCTTATACCATGTGCCCAGAGATTATAGTAATACACATGCGCATGTAATCTCAGCTATTCAAGAAGCTGAGGCAGGAGGATTACTGGAGACTCAAGAGTTTGGGACCAGCTTCTGCAACATAGTGAAATACCATCTCAAAAAGAAAATAAAAGCCAGGGAAAACTTTATCATAAAAAGACTACCAGGTCTCTTAATGTGCCCTCCCTGCAAGTTCAAAGACTGAATGAAGAGCAAGCATGGAGCTACCCAGGCCAGCCTTGGGACTTTGCCTGGTGGTGGCCTGGCACAGGAAATGACATATAAGACAAAAGTGGCCTCAATGGAACACAACTGTGTGCACATGTAACTACTTCAGCCATTACAAAAGTTTCCTGTCCCCTAAGATCTATGGCTTTTCAAACTGTCTACTAATTATTGGTGACTTCAAGAGTTCTCTTTTGACAACGAGAAGAGACAAGCTGAAGTAATAATTGTCTTGAGAGGAACTTTTGTCTGAAAGAAATCTTTCAGTGACCCTGGAAACCATAAGCTGTGGCCTTTGCCCCTCCACCCTTCTCATAGATGAATAAGATGCAAACTTACTCAATCTCTTCCAAGTGCCACCCCAGGGCACCAGTGACAGCACCCACTTCCTTGGGAAAGTTCCGTGAATGACTCAAGTTGACAGTGTGGTACCGGAGAAACTCCTAAACCATCTTCCACCTTGAATCTTTTAAATACAGACAAAAAACAAAAACAAAAACAAAACAAAACAAAACGAAAAAACCTACCACACATTCTT
Source organism: Mus caroli (assembly GCF_978045245.1). Lineage (NCBI taxonomy): Eukaryota > Metazoa > Chordata > Mammalia > Rodentia > Muridae > Mus > Mus caroli. The sequence goes on from NW_028227270.1 coordinate 27,300,345, forward strand.
GTTAACCGATCTAACTGGCCGTCCCTTGTAACAGCTCTGGCAATCCTTCCAGTGCACAGCCAAGGCACAGCTTTGGAGGAAGGGACCGTCACAAGCTCTCCATGAGGCTGAGGCAGGGAATAACCTGGGTCAAAATATAATTCCTGCACTTTCCGTTTTCAGGCTTCAGATGCTAAGGTTCTCAAGGAGACAAACAACTACCCCTTGCTCCCAGTGCTCCCACCCTGCCCTCAGGGAGGATCCTAGTGTAGGGAGCTGCTAACTAACGCACGCACGGGCTCTGACTGAGAAAAAACGCTTTCCACAATGGAACAAAAATAGCAGATGAGCAGGCCAAGGTTTTATTTTGGTCTGTATTAAAAAAAAAAAAAAAAAAAAGCCAACTCTGAAAACACTAGAAAGTAAAAGAATCACACTTAAACCGGCCCCACACTCAGAGCCATTTGCTCCGAGCTGACCCTGCGGGCCAAGAGGGCACGAGAGTTGAGAGGTCAGCAGCTGGGAAGCCTCAGAGGAGAAAGTGTGAAAACACAGTTAAATGAAGCAACCCCACCATTTGGCCCATGGAAGAGAGGGGAAATGAGTGTCTTGGAGAATGACTAAAACCTGGAACCCCGACTTCTCGGGATGGGAAGGAGACAGAACCAACACCTTTGCTTCGGGAGGTGATCTGGCTTGTCTCGAGATGTACTGAGCCGAGTGACTCTACCATGTTCACAAAAATCACAGATGAACAGGCAGGTCTCAGGGCAGATGGGAGACCAGGGTAGGTCTTCACTAACAATGTCATCTCATGATGCTGAAAGGTTCCTACATATATTAAGCTTCACGGTAAACAAGCACAGACTAAATCCAGTACGACCACCAAACACATTTACACGGCAAATCTGCACAACGCCCGGGGTTCAAGAGCAGCAGAAGAGGAGAAGCCCCTTCCACCCCTCCATGCACATCAGCAGGGCAGGATTCATCACAAGAAATTTCATGTTGGCCACACTGGAATCAAGCCAACAGCTAACAGGCTGGGATGGGCCAGAAACTTGAGGAGCTGGGGCGGTGGGGGTGGGGGCACGGAGGATTCGAAGGGGCGCTCACTCCAGCCTTTCCATCTTCTCACAGGAAAGTCATTTCCTTCGGATCACAAGTTCACCCATCATCAGGAACTCAGCTATCGTCTCAAACATCATTCAACAATCAACACCATGTACCGAAAAAGGGACATGGAGAAACTTTCCTTAAAGCCAAAACGTTAATGTTACTATCGAGGCTTGATCAATGGATGGGCAGCTAGAACATCGGTTACCCTTGCAGATGACTGGGAACCCCCATGATGGCTCAACACCTGCACCTCCAGCTCCAGGAGTTCCCACGCCCTCTTCTGGCCAAATAGACTCAGGGAATACATGTGGTGCACTTTCACATAGGCAGGCAAACATCACACATGAAATAAAAATAAATATTATATTCATGAACACAGGAAAAACCAAGACATAACTTTAGGCTTTTCACTCCCAGATGCTTATGAAATAGGACACTATTGGGCTGGAGAGATGGCTCAGCGGTTAAGAGCAATAACTGCTCTTCCAGGGGTCCTGAGTTCGATTCCAAGCAACCACATGGTGGTGCACAACCACCTGTAATGAGATCTGATGTCCTTTTCTGATATGTCAGAAGATAGCTACAGTGTACTTATATACAATAAATAAATCTTAAAAAAAAAAAAAAAAAGAAAGAAATAGGATGCTACGTTTAAGAAGGCCCAATGAAGTTTCCAGAAGAGGACAGGACATCTGACATCTATTCAGGAGTGACAGAGCCCTGACGTAGGCACACACCTACAGTTAAACAGGAGAACACAGGCACTGAGGAAAGGAGAGGACTCACCGAACTATCCGGTCCTTAGATTTCTGCTCCTGTTACAGGGCAAGCAAAAGCTGCAAGCATTTGCAAAGCCCATGCCACCGAAGAGCCACGCCCCCTCCTACTGTAGAAACCTCTTTTAGATTTTTTTTTTATTTCATGTTTTTATTTCATGTATCTGTGTGAGCATAAAACCACATGCATGTAGGTACTCCCTGGAGGCCAGAAGAGGTTTCAGATCTGCCTGGAATTACAGGCAGTTATAGGGCCACCTAACTGGGTGTGGGAACCGACCTCGGGTCCTCTGGAAGCCTCTGAAACCCTGAGACAGCTTCCCAGCTCCTCCAGAAACATTTTCTTCAGGCTAAGGGGGGAATAAGGTTGAAATAATCACAAGTCTCTCAAGCCTCTTTTTTGTTTTTACCCAAATAAAACAACCTAGTGTCAGGGGAATGTGCCTAATGTTTGCTCCATGAACCTGGTTGACACTTCCTAGATGAAGCCATCCTTGTTTCTTTGTCCTTAAAGGAAAAGTGCTTCTCTGTAGGGGAGTCTGCCTAGCTCACAAAGTCCCTTCACCACCAGTATTAATTCACACACAAGCCTGAGAACTTGTCCTGGGCAGAGCAACTCAGACCCCAAATTCAGTAGACATACAGGGAAGACTCAAAGAGGCCAGCATTATGAAGAATGGCCACAAGGAACTGATATGCCAATCCTATATGAAGCCAAATTCTGAGGTCTAATGCCATGGGCTCCGAGCCAGAACAAATCTCTTAGCTCCAATTTATGAGCTCTGCTTATGAGCTGGGCTCTGTGCCAATCAATCGATTCCTTTAGAGTTCATTGTCTTATTTAAACCTCAGCACCACCCGCAGAACAAGGCAGCACATGTATCTAACCACGGCGGCAACCAAGGCTCAGGGGCATTTAGTGATGGATTTGATCTCTACAGCCTGTGCTCTTAACCACCACACCGAACTGAATACATTATTGATTAGCTCACAGCAAACAAAATCGTGATTCTGCACTCTAAAACCCCCCTCTTTCTTTGTAGTAAAAGGTCGCAAGCCTCAAAGATAATCTCTTTTCCTTTCAGATATTTTTTTTCTTGCTTTTCTATCTCCTTAGAGCACTCTTGAAGCAAATGGGAGGCAGCAATAAGAAACAAAAGCTACAGAGTCCATGTATTTTATCAGGTCCCTCTATGGAGAAATACATTCCCAGGAAAGGGTCCCCAAAGAGGGAGTGTATAGATGTTATGACAACTTCAATCTGCAAAGAATTCTGAATTGGGGCAGGGCTTAAGCACACAATGACACATAAAATATGAGACAGTAAATAAGTTGTTCAAAATGAGCAGAATATGGTTAATGCAGATGTATGGCATGTCAGATTACAATGGTGGCTAGTATTTTAAATGCGGTAGTTCTCACTCACCATTTAAGACGATACGGCATTCATTCCCACAGAGATACAGCATTGAAACCAATGATGGGCGTGACCACACCCACTGTTGCTGGAGTTGTGATCCTCCAACAGAAAAACAACTGGATGTAAAGTCGGAAGAGACTATACATGGGTTTCTGTGAGATCAGGGTCAGTCACACTCAAGACAACTCAACACCCACACTCCAGCAGAAGACTGGCATGATGCCTGCTGGTCTGCGCTGCGAGGAGTCTGGCTTTAAAGTAAAGGTTGCTGCTTCCAGGAAGAGAAGACAGTGCACACTCACATCAGCTGCGCTCAGGAGGCATTCCCGTCCTCCTTCACTTAGGTCCTATGCCCTCTAACCTAAACCATGTCACCAAACCACTCGGATTATACATGTGACTCAGGGCTGGGGAGATGGCTCAGTGGTTAAGAGCACTGGCTGTTCCTCCAGAGGGCCAGGATTCAATTCCCAGCACCCACATGGTAGTTCATAACTATATGGGATCTGACATCCTCACAAAGAGATGAATGCAGGCAAAAACACCAATGGAATAAAATTAAATAAAAATTAATTAAAAAAAAAAAAAGATGTGGTGACTTTCCTACTGGGTTGAACTTAGCTTCATGTCTGAGAAACTGTCTTGCAGTTTGACACCATACTAAATTAACCTGTATGCAGACCCCTGTATGTAACAGACCCCTTGCTAGCCATCTAGGCTGGCAGAAGCAGTGGGCTCCAGGGACAGAGGGGGTCCCTGCCTCCAAAGAGTAAGATGGAAAGACACTAAGGAAAATTCCTGATGTCATATGGTGGCCTTGTATGCACACGCGCGCGCACACACACACTAAATGTACCTGGAAATTCATTTGTTAAATTTGCTTTATAAAATAAAATTTTATTTTATTTAATTTGTTTTTAGAAAACAAGGAGATATTCCCCTTTCTTCCATAAGGAGAGGTTGTCCAGCCCTACTTAAGACCGTGTATGTTGTGCGAGCTCCTAAATCTAGACATTTAAATCATGATATCAGGTATAAACTATATTTCTAACATAAGCAAAAGCAGTTATATGAAAAGCTAAGTAGCAAGCACTCTACAGGACCACTCTGGTGTAATCAGCCTAAAGCTATTGGGCATCAGGAGTGAGGCAGGTACAGACTCACGGCCCATGCTGAACTGGATGCCCACGTCTTAGGAAAGGATGGCCTGGCAGGTGCCTTAGCAGCCCAGGGGACTCCCCTCAAACATGGGCTGTCAACTCCTCCTTCATAATTCTTCAAGATATACCAGGAGGTTTAGGATACTGTCGTCATCATGGTCATTCCCACGGTCACTATATGCCCTGAACTGGATGGAATTCCAGCAAGTCTTTTCCAACAGACCTGGTAACATGGCAGAGAAGGCAGGCTTCTAAAGCTTCAGTTTAAAATAAATCATTCTTAGCAATGCATGGTCTCTTTCATCTGTCACAACGGTTCACTCCGTAAAGAAGACACCACAAGCGGCAGAATGGTTACCTCTGAGTTAACCGTCTCTGTATCTTGAAACCCCTCAGAACTTCATATAATCCAAAGATGAGTCATGGCTCCGTACAATCTAGTCCAGAGTTCTTCTGCAGCTCTGAGCTACACTGCCGTCTAATCCCCACAATCCCAACATACGGTAAAGCATCTTCAGTGGCCACACGTGGTAACACATTGACAGAATTAGCATCTCTAGGACAAGGACTTATGGAACAGTGACAAAATTACTATCTGTCAACAGCAAGAACTCTGGCCTGAAGTACAGAGATCAGTTCAAGCGCTGCCTAATGAGTGCCCAGGCACCTGCAAAGTGTACCTGAGTTAGGTTTCTTAAGGGAAATAAAACTTGACAAAATGAAGTCAATAACTCTATGCCAGTCTATGGGCGTTTTGTTAAACTGCTCTATGAAACTGAAAGTCTAGGGGCCCTGATCTCAGATTAAATTGTACCTTTACTCTACCAATGAGTAAGTGGTGGCCATCTGGTCTCCCAGGCACATCTCTATAAGAAGCATTAACGTATTTATGCCACTGGGGACCAGGCAGTGAGTTATTGCTCAGTGCTATTTAATGTACAAGAGTGAAATTTATTAAATGACAATGAAGCAGTAATTACTAAATGGTTCCCTGGTGGTTCGAAAAGTCAGTAATTAAATACCACTTACTGCACCACGATTGTTAGTTATTAAACAGCACTAATGGAACAGTTCATTAAATGGTACCTTGGTGTCCTGAAGGGGTATTTCCATGTGGCCTGCCATACGCGAACACAGACCCTGGGGAAATCTGGCTGTTGCAGGGAACGTGAATCATAAGAGTGCAGGCCACTCCAGAACGGTGCTGGCTATGCAGCTGAGCCAACACCTCAACAGCCTCCCTTGGAAGTGGCTGACGTCCCAGTTCACCAGGCTGCTCAGCTACAAGGTGTAACAAGGTGTAACAGTCCCACCAAAGTTTGTCCCAGGGCTGTCTCAAGTGTCCATCACACCCAAAGTTCCAGGGCATCCCCTCTCAGAAGTTTCTTTTTGACATTCTGATATATGAACAAAAGACATTTAAAAGTAAGTCACAATCTAGTTAAAAGCTAGGTATCACTGAACACATCCATATTACTAGAATTTCCTGTGGTATGCAACATGCAAAGACACACACCCGAATGCACACACACAGAGATTAAAATCTGCCATGTCTCTGTTGTGTCTTTGATTCTTTCCATTTGATTGGTTTCTGCCTCTTGTTTTTGTTTTATCCTAGAATGTCACACACACACACACACACACACACACAAACACACACACACACACCACACACACACACACAGAGAATAAAATCTTTCAGATATCTTGATTGTGTCTTTGATTCTCTCCATTTGACTGGTTTCTGACTTTTGTTCTAGTTTTATCCCAGATGCCCTCTTCACTAGTCAGCTTCTCCCTTCACTCCACACAGCACAGCAAGCCCAGCCACGACAATCAAAATTCACTAAGAAAAATCCACCTCCCAAGATGGCTATACCTGATGAGGCTAAATAACGAAAAACTCCACAACTACTTTAAACCCATTGCTTCACATTCCGTCTAAGCTTACAGTGGAAACAAGTCAGTAGTGGTTTTTCTTCCAGGCACCTCAATCTTACCTGTTGTGACAATCTTAACCAGCAGACTCCACGCAGGGCCCATCTGTGTAACTCCCAGACAAAGGCAGCACGTAGTGAATGTTAATATGAAATCACTCTGGGCAGTAAATGAGCACACGGCCAAGAAGCTTTTAAAGGAGATATGTGATATCCTTCTCGTTAGATGAAAGTGTCAAAGAGTTAAGCACTGAGCCAGTGAACTGGCGGAAAGTGTCAGGTGACACAGAGGATGGACAAATGAGATCAAAGAGATAAAGTTCAAAGAGGGGGACAACGGGCCATTAATCACAAGGATGGGGCAGACTCTCCCAGCCTGAAATGCCTGGAGAGAACATTCTAGAAGAAACCAGAGAGGGCCATGCAAGCAAGCAGTATCTGCTTATAAGTGCTAGAAAACACACCTACACAGAAATCTCTTGTAAGAACTCAGCAGTGGGTTTTACTATTCCCATCCACGTACAGAGAACTATTGGCTACTTTTAACATTCAAAGTTCTCTTAAGTAAAGTCTAGAAATAACATGAAAATATGGAGTTCCAAAGGCTATCCAAAGCAGAGACTGAAAGAGGACACTGCTTTAGTTATATAAACTTCATGGGACAATTAGTTAAAGTCAAAGTCAAAAGAAGGTAACTGCATGCCAGGATAACATGAAGAGAATGAATTCTGGAGAGACAGTTTCGGTTATTAATTATTGGAGTTATAAAACTATCAAAACTTTTCCCTAATCTGAACTCTCTTTGAAAGGGATAAAAGTAATACCCAAGAGATTTGGGATACTTGATGGGGGAGGGGGAGGGAGTGCCAGTGTGAGTGCATGTGACAGATGATGAGGGTATGTGTGCCGGTGCAAGTGGACATGATGCTGTGTGTGTGTGTGTGTCAGTGCAAGTGGACATGATGGTGTATGTGTGTGTCAGTGCAAGTGGACATGATGGTGTATGTGTGTGTCAGTGCAAGTGGACATGATGGTGTATGTGTGTGTCAGTGCAAGTGAACGTGATGGGTGTGTGTGTGTGTGTCAGTGCAAGTGGACATGATGGTGTATATGTGTGTGTCAGTGCAAGTGGACATGATGGTGTATGTGTGTGTCAGTGCAAGTGAACGTGATGGGTGTGTGTGTGTGTGTGTGTCAGTGCAAGTGGACATGATGGTGTATGTGTGTGTCAGTGCAAGTGGACATGATGGTGTATGTGTGTGTCAGTGCAAGTGAACGTAATGGGTGTGTGTGTGTGTCAGTGCAAGTGGACATGATGGTGTATGTGTGTGTCAGTGCAAGTGGACATGATGGTGTATGTGTGTGTCAGTGCAAGTGGACATGATGGTGTATGTGTATGTCAGTGCAAGTGGACATGATGGTGTATGTGTGTGTCAGTGCAAGTGAACGTGATGGGTGTGTGTGTGTGTCAGTGCAAGTGGACATGATGGTGTATGTGTGTGTCAGTGCAAGTGGACATGATGGTGTATGTGTGTGTCAGTGCAAGTGAACGTGATGGGTGTGTGTGTGTGTGTGTCAGTGCAAGTGGACATGATGGTGTATGTGTGTGTCAGTGCAAGTGGACATGATAGTGTGTGTGTGTGTCAGTGCAAGTGGACATGATGGTGTATGTGTGTGTCAGTGCAAGTTGACATGATGGTGTATGTGTGTATCAGTGCAAGTGGACATGATGGTGTATGTGTGTGTCAATGCAAGTGGACGTGATGGGGGGTGTCAGTGCAAGTGGACATGATGGGTGGGTGAGCATGTCAGTGAAGTGTACATGATGATGGGTGTGTGTGCCAGTGATAGTGTGCCAATGTACATGTGGGGGGTGCCAGCACAAGTGTACATTATGTGTGAGTGTGTATGTGTATACATGATGGGGGGGTTACAGATGGGGTGTGTGTGTATTACATGATGGGAGTGGCGTGCACTACAGCACATGTGTGAAGGTGAGAGGACAACTGGTACAACTGGTTCTATCCAGCCAACTTTTCACGAGTTTCTGGGCCTGTGCATCCAATTCCCTTAGCTGCTGAGCTGTCTTTCTGGCCCATCAATGGTCATTCTTTCTTTAAGAAATGAAACAGTCACTACTGTCCAAGTCACTACTGTTCTTTGGAGACTCCCAAATGGAAGCAGGCTGACCTTTTGTCAAGCACCTCTGACCATCCCTAACATGGCCAGAGTCATCTACCTAACCAGCTTGTAGTGGACAGGCAGATCAGAGAGAGCAATATCCAGCTATGTCTTACCTGCACCCACTGGACATCAGCCTCTGCCTGCTTCCCAACCTCATACGAAGTGTTCTTGTAATGAGCACTGGGGTTCTATGAAGCCTGGATAGGACATCATGGCTCTACCTCAAGCCCTCTTGGCCCTCTGAGCTCAACACAGGGCCCTGAGTAGACAATGGTCATCAAATGAAACATCACAGAAAGGGGAGAGGACACAAAGTCCAAGATACCCTGGCCTCTGCACTCTTCTATAGATTTAGCCAGCAGGCAGTTAAAAAAGGCTGTCTGGACACAGCGCCCATGCCCACCAAATACTGGGAGAATAGCAAAGGCGTTGCAGATCCAGAACAGTGGTCTACACTAAAGGTTGTAGGGAGGAGCCTTCCCTGTTTACCTGTCACCAACTCCAAGAACAAGGGGAATTTACAAATAAGACACGGAGCAAATGGGTCTATTAATCTAAACACAAACACACTGCAGACACAGTGCACCATCAACAGACCCTGTAACATATACTAGCCTCAAAGCCAGTCTCCAGTCAAGCAGCAAAGAAAAGCACTATCATGACCTCCTCCCACAGCAGCCCCTCCCCCTTCCCATCCCCATCCCTCTGCTTTCCCACCCCATGCATTCCTAAATAATTCTTTATCCATGATGAAAATGTGGTTTTAAGCCACATAAAGAGACTGCACATATATCCTAGCAAACATATAGTGAAGAAAAGATAGGTTTAGTCCACAAGTAGACAGGCATACTGTGTGTACATGTGGTGGTTTGAATATGCTTGGCCCATAAGGAGTGGTACTGTTAGGAGGTGGGGCCTGTTGGAAGAAGGGAGTCACTGTGGGGTTGGGCTTTGAGGTCTCCTCCTATGCTCAGGCTCCACCCATTGTGGAAGAGAGCATCCTCCTAGCTGCCTGAGGAAGACAGTCTTTTCCTGCTTGCCTTCAGAACAAGATGCTGAACTCTCAGCTTTTCCAGCGCCATGCCCACCTGGATGCTGCCATGCTTCTTGCCTTGATGATAATAGGCTGAACCTCAGAACCTGTAAGTTAACCCCAAGTAAATGTCCTTATAAGAGCTGCCTTGGTCATAGTGTCTCTTCACAGCAATGGAAACCCTAAGGCAGAAGTTGGTATCAGGGACTGGGGTAATGCTGTAATAGGCCTGACCATGTTTTTGCTTAAAGGACTGTGGATTGGGGGACTTTAGATTTGGAAAGCCATGGCATGCTTTCAGTGGAACGTAACTGGGCCATCCTCATAGGAATATGGAAGACATTGGTGCTAAGAGTGATTTGAACTCTGGAGATCATTCTTATGATATTTTGGTGAAGAATGCTGCTTATTGCCCTTGTATGAAGAGTCTGCCTGAGACCAAGGTAAGGAGATTTATATTTATTGCATTGGCAGAGGAAGTCTCAAAAAAGCCAAGCATAGACTTTGTCCTCTGGTTTACTCTTATGAGGAGCATTTTAATCAAAAATAACAAGCTTAGAAAAGGAAAATACAAAATGTATGGTTCAAAGAGTAAAGGGGGCCCAGAAAATGGAATGAAGCTAAATCCTGTCTGTGTTCAAGGATATTCAGATCTCAGAGTTCAAGGCCAGCCTGGGACTGTGCAAGCTCTAAGGAAAGAACAGCTTAGGTGGCACACACCTTTAATCTGGCCCATACCATTTGCTGGAGGAGCTGAGGAGAGTTCTACATCTTATTATGAAGGCAACCAAGAGAAGACTGTCTTCCCTAGACAGCTAAGAGGAAGTTCTCTCACTCAATGGGTGGAGCCTGAGCATAGAAGATACTAATCTAAAATCAAACATAATCCAGAGCTCTCTTAGCAAGTATCTGTCTTGCCTTCCAAGACCAGAGCCCACTAGCCCAAGGCACCACATTTGAACAGAGCTGTGAACTGTGTGGAGGGGCTATACTGACAGAGCAGAGCAGGCAAGATCCACACAGGTTAAAGGGAGGGAGAAAAGGATTGTTGACACAGAAAGTCACTGGGACCTCAACTCTATCCACGTCACCCTCTGACCATGGCCCATGAGCATTCCTGGCTACTCTCTCCATAACCAACTTGCCGGAGTACTAGCATGCGATCTCAACTCTTCTCACACCCTCCCAGACGCCTGCCTGAGCACCAGGAAAACAGACAGCTGGGAATGCCCCGAGAGGCAAGAACATGGTGTCCAAGGACCTGTAAAGAAGCCTCAAGGCTGAAAGAGAAGAACAGAAATGGTTTCAGATAAGGTTGGGGAAGCTGACAAAACCAGATCCCCCCATGTGAGTGTGTCGTGACAGTGAATTTGGACTTGATCCTAACGTAAGGGGAGAAACTGCAAGATCTTAAAGAAGTCAATACAGCATGATTCATGCTCTAACTTACCTGCTAATAAAGTTGACAGTTGCTGTGTATTCAAGGGATCTCGGAGAGCCCAAACTCTAAGTGCCACTGAAAACCCACAGCAACAGCTCAGGATAATACCTGCGAGAGCCAGAAAGAGAGTCCTTCTAATTCCATTTTCCCACACGCACTAAAGCCAAGCTTACAGAACAAACACAGGGGAGCAATGGGCCTCACTCACTAAAAGTCCGCAGTCCACGGTACGGTGGGCCTTTTTCTGGGAAGTGATTTGCTTTCCAGAGCAAAAAAGTAACTCTGACTTTTCTGTGTTTGTTTTTTCCCTCCAAAGACAAAAGACAACAGATAAAAAAAAAAAATATATATATATATAATAATAGACTGGCTAGTTGTGATGGTGCACACCAGTAAAGATGTTGAAGATGCTGAGGCAGGAGAATAAGGAGTTTGCTGCCGGCCTGAGCGATGCATAGTCTGTAAGAGGATGCAACAGGTATAGACACTTACTGCCAAGCCTGAGTTCAGTCTGGAGTTTGATTCAGGCAACTCATGTGGTGGAAGAAAAGAACTGAATCTCCAGTTTGACCTCTGACTTCCATGTATATACCATGCCACATACACACCCACACATGTATATGTGTACATGTATATTATGTATATGTATATACATATATATACACAAATAAATTAAACTATTTTGAAGTGAGACCATGCAGTATTTGACTTAAAAAATAACAATAACGTTCTATTACTAACGTAAGCAAAGTTGGCTCTTGATTCACAGGAGTGAATTTCCAATCAAATTTATTACTATTTGAACTTCATTACTGTGAAGATGTTTATTCACACAGTTGTGTAATGTTATGAAAACAAAGCAGGAAACTACGGACCACAGCAAATCGCCGCAGCAGACTGTGATTGGCATCTTTCACGTGTGGCATGCCCCTGTGTAATCAGTCCTCTAGAACTCTGAAAATATGACTGCTATTTATGCAGATGGAGCCTTCCTCTCCACAGTTACAGAGCTTTACAAATATCCTCCTCCTAATAACCCCATAAAGAGGGGTGAGTTTGCTATAAAAGTTCATTGGGCATGAAAAGTTGGCACACTTATCCAGCAGCTTGTTCCAAAGCCAATTATTAAAATTAATTTTTAACAGCAACAAAAATAATTTGACCGAAAGAGTAAGCTAATAAGCAGTGAGCTACCTCCCTGTGGCACATCCCTGCCACACAAAGGCTGCCTCTCTGCACCCAGAATTACTCCTGGGAAAATGGCCCCAGGAAAGAATGGGAGCCCAGAGTCTGGTGCCTGCAGCTGTCTGGAAAGCACTGAACTTGAAGGTGTTTAAGGAGCCCTAAGGCTATAGTCTAATGAAAGAAAGCTAGAGGAGGGCCATCCTTCAGAATGCTCAGAGTAGACTAGGAGCCCGAGGGCAGACTCACTGACTGGTCTCAGTGACCTCCATGCATGTCTGCAGACAAGAAGCAACAGACGACAAAGGCCTCCATGGTCAGGCAGCTGGACTCGAAGATAACATCTGTACTTAAGCCCTTTCCCCGGTACACCCAAGGGGCAGTGGTCATGCCTCCTTTTCCCACCTTCTACTTCTGTTGTGGGCTTCCTTCTGTCTCTCTTAAGCCACTGAGAACTGTGGATAAAAGATGCCTAAAGCGGGCCCAGTAAGAGCTTCCAGGCTTGGTGAATGTGCTCACTTCTCCTGGTTCGGAGGTCCAGGATTATCCCATGCACCCTCGCAATAACTAGAAGTGGCCAGGCCAGGCCAGGCCAGGTGGCCTTTCCAGCCTTTCCACAGTACAGCTTCACATCTCTGCTCTGCCATCTGCTAGGTCTATTACTTACACAGCGACGTAGACTCACAGAACCTCTGCTATCTCTGTAGAAAGGTTCCAGTACCCGCTAGGGTGGATGGGAGATTATTCACGATAATGAACGTCCTGTGCACAGCATAAAGCAGATGCTGCGAATGGTCGCTGTTTTCAGTTTGCCCGCTTTCATCCCTCTGTATTAGTCTCAGATTCAAACATTAAAGTCAGCTCAAACCGGGCCATCCATCCCAGTCCATATTCAGGGAAAGGCCAGCCAGGCCAGTGACATAAACAGGCTTTCAACCAGGCAGAGCTGTGATCCAAGTAGTTCACAATCTTGGGAAAGTTCTCCCACCAATGACTCAGATTTATAAGGTAGAAAATGGGTTGGGGTGGAGGCTGGCTAACATCTCCATCAAAGGACACTGGGAAGACAATAGGAAGCAGTAGGTAACTTATCTTTTTTAAACACTCCAATAGTTCACACTTCAGAGTACTTCCTCTCTTGGTCTCCAGAGAAAGCTCCAAAGTGCAGAGCCTTAGAAATCACGTTTAATTTGAGTGCCAGTGTTGTCAGTGGATGGCAGGGCTTAGCTCCGCGTTTTATTACTTTTCTAAAACTTATCTTGTGTGCATGCATATGCATGTATGTGTGTTCTCCACATGTGGGAAGCCGCATGTGCCATTGCAGAGTGGCGCAGGCTTCTGCTGGCCACCACGCATAAGTTTGAGCAAATGACCAATGCTTACTTATGCAGTAAAGTTTTTCACCAAAACACTGCCTGGCCTGGGCATGATAATGAGGCTCTACAAAGTACTAAGAGAATAACCAATCAGATGTGAGACATGCAAAAGAGGTATGCTAATAAGGTACTGTGAGATACTGAGAGAAAGTAGCCAATCAGATGAGGAACATGCAAATGAGGCGTAGTGCATAACCAATCCGGGTGTGAGACACGCCTCTCCTAGGCCTATATAAGCAGCACCAGTTCTGGGCTCGGGGTCTATTCGCCTCTACAATCAAGTTCTCCCAATAAACGTGTGCAGAAGGATCCTGTTGCAGGTCGTTCTTGCTGGTCGAGTCGGACGCGCGCAAGATCCACACACATGTGACAGCCGGAGGGTGGCTTGGAGCAATCGGTCTGCTCTTCTCACCATGTGGGTTCTGAGGATTGAACTCGGAACCTCAGCCTTGGAGGCACATGGCTTTACCCTCTGAGCCATCTCACCTCCCTGCCTCTAAGTTTAAAAGGCTTCATTTACCTGCACACCGCTGGCCTTGAACCTACGGCAGTCATCCTCAACACCCTGGGGGAAGCCTGACTGTGTCTGCTCTGCCTGAAAACTTGCAAACAGATTACGATAATCTTCAGGTGGTCTCTTAAGAAGCAGCCCTAGACATGGAGCCACTCCATCCACCTTCCCCGGCCTCCACTGGGTGTCAGGAAAGTGGGAAGATGTCACCTACACTAAGCATATGAGCATTTGGGCAAACTCGCTCATTTTGAAGAAAGGGATCCTCTTCCAAGCTTCGTGTCTGAAATTGGAAAGGCACCCTAAGGCAGGCGTGAGGATTCCTGGCAGTGTGTGGCCTGCAAACGAGCCATCCATCACCATGGACATACAAAGTAATGCTACCAGTTCCCTTATGAGTCATCAAATGCAAAGTGACATTGCTCTATATGAACGTAAGATTATAGGGTCCATGCTGACTCCACAAATACGGGCATCACTGTAGCTCATGCCGAGAAAAAGAAAAGTAATGAAAAGATTTGAAACAGGGAGAGAACAAAGAACAGACACCATTTAGGGTGGTGTCTGGCCAAAAAGAAGCAAGCACTAAAACACCAGAGACATCCCTAGTATGGTCTTCACAGAAACCCATCAAGCACAGTAAGCCTTCAAGTTACTGGGAAGGGGACCAAAGCAAGGAGACTTCACATAACCTCCCAGAGATCTCTCAGCTGATAAACATTACAGCAGTCTGGCTCCTAAGCCTGGGATTTCAGCTACTTGATCCCACCAACTTGTTTTATCTCAGCCAGTCACAGTTTATAAATCAAGATCAAGGCTGCCTCCAGCATATGTTGCAGAAACATTTTGTCATAACCTCCACTGCCAGTTTGTAGCATGAACCTTGCAGGGCCAATGTGTGTGTAGGGAGTCAGGGTTCCTGGACCCCTGTCTCTACAGGTCTGCAGAACAGTCCCCTTCTATATCCCCAAACCCTGGGGGATGACACAGGAAGAGAGGAAAGACAGCCCTCATCCCAACCACCAGAGCAAATAGAAAAGGAGAGCCAAAGAACATCAAGATATTTAAGGTTCCTAATTATGGGCCAAGGATATGCTGATCTCCTAATACATCGAAACGCCAGGTTCTGTCTACAGCATTGTATAAACCTGGCATGGTGGTGCAGCCCTGAAATCCCAGTACTTGAAAAGTAGAGGCAAGAAGATCAGAAATTCAGTCATCTTCAGCCATATAGAGAGTTCAAGGAACCTGGGCTTGACCTGGAAGGGAAGGAGGGAGGGAGGGAAGGAGGGAGGGAGGGAGGGAGGGAGGGAGGGAGGGAGGGAAAGAGGGAGGAAGGGAGGGATGGAAGGAGGGAAATAAGAGTTCTCTGGTTACAAGCCAAAGAAAAAGCAAAGATACAAGATTCCTTCACTTTTCCTGCAGCAAACCCTGCATCACCAAATGGGTTATGAAACTAACACAACCCAGTTCTTGGGAAAGCCCTCAGGATCCAGCAACTCACAGAAAATTGTATTCTTAAAAAAACCAGATTCATATACAGTAGGAATTCATGGTTCTCACCCTGGAAAGCTGGTGTGCTATCCTTCCCTCTCAAGGACTAACTCATGCAGCAATATCTGCAGACACTTCCCGTGGTCCTGCCTGCGGATGGAGTAGAGGCCAGGATACAGCTAAACATCCTGAAGGACACCCACAACAAAGAATGACCCAATGCCAAATGTCAACAGAATCAGCCCTGAAAAATCCCCACTTCAAGACACACACCACTAAGCCAAGCAGGGCCACTCGGGTTTCTTCGTGATTTCTCCATTTTTGAACTCTACACTCACAGACAGTGTTCTGAGTTAACTGCGATCTGCTTTGGCTTTACAGAAATACTTCACTTTAAAGAGTCCCCAATTCCCACGGTAGAGCCATTCATTCTTCCATGCAAGAACTCTAATTTAGGTGGCCATCATCAGTAATACTAAACACACACACACACACACACACACACACACACACACACACATCTTTAAAGGCTGCTCCCATGGCCTGGCCCTTTGTCTCTTAAAACAATGAACGGAGATGCTTATGCATGTAAGTGGGCAAACCCAGAGTTACAGATTAACAGCAACTTTCCCAAGCAGGCTCTCCCACCTGTCATCTCCCAGCAGGGGAACAATAGCAGCCACAACACAGACATGGCCTCATCTGACCAAACAGTGCCCAGCCTTCTGCCACATGTCCTTAAGAAGACACAGGTGCCACCTGTATAGCTATGTGATTACTATCTTCCCAACAGTAGCCCTATCTGACACCCACTGCTCTGCAGCAGTCATACATGGGCTAAGGCTTACACGTCAAGGCTGTAAGGCTCCCAGACAGAAAACACCATTTATAAACTTACATTCACCTTCGGGGAATGCCGGAACCTCATTTTTATTGGGTCTCTTCCACCACAAATTTGTAAAGCTATTTCCTATTTCCAAACATTAATTGCTATTTTCCTCTTAAAACAAGGTTTCAGTGACACTGATACACAGCACATAAAACCACATTTCCCCGAGGGACATAAATTACATTACTAGGCTAGTACACGCTGCCATGAGCAGGCCAGGCCTGTAAACGACACGTGGTATGTTGGTTCTCCCAGGACAAATGTAAACACTTCTTATCCAGGTTTAGGGCTTCATTTCACCCTTTCCAACTTACACGTTAGACCAGGAAGTAAGCCCACAAACTCTGCTGATCACCCAGAGGCAATTTTCCCAAGAAACACATACTCTCTAATAAATCGGACCACAGGGAAAATTTAATCTGTTAAGAGGCCACTAATCTTAATTCACAGGAACGTACACACTCCAGAAGTCTCTTGATCTCAAAGGCAAAGGAAGGCCTGGGAAATGCCAGTTTCCAGAATCCCTGTCTGTTCTGGAGCCAGAATAAACACAAGGGTGGTAAGACACTGACTGCCCAGTGGCAGACACTGCCCAGCAAAGGACACTGCCTAGGGGCGATCTCCACTCTGAGGAGGACAGGCAATTCAGGACAGTAGGTAAACACAGTATATCCTACATGCCTGAAAACAGCCCCAGCTGACATGCAACCTGAGGCCTGAGCAGAGAGGGAACAGTCAGGGAAACTTCCGGGAAGGTCTGACCACTCAAGGCTTCAACTCTTACCCATAAACCTCTGCTTCACTGAATTCTCCTGGGGTCCTGTGGAGCGAACATGACTGGCTGCACCTTCCAGATCATGGAGCTGAGCTTTCCTGCCTGAGGTCTGGGACGGAAGAGAGCGTGAGCCACACCAGGCCTCACTGGCTGTAAAATTAGAGGTAGAGGCGGGCATGCAAACAGGTGTCACCTCTGCTTGGTTCCTGCCTTCTCTACAGAAGTCCTCTCTGGGCAACTTGGACTTGCCATGGGAAGTAATTAACTGACTACTTGCTTTGTATAAGGACTCTGTTAAAAACCAATCTCTTAACATTCATTTTTTTCATGAATCCTGAGAGCCCTGTCACACCTGCAGCATTTAATTATGTCGTTTGATATAAATCCTCATTCACTCTTTTGTGGTTACAGACCCCCAAAGAGCATGGGGCAAGGGACAGGTTTGTGCTAAAAGCCCACATACAATAAGTAACTAAATAAAGAAAAAGTGCTGTCAGAGAGTATGCTTTCTATCATACAGTGCCCTCCATTTAAGCCTGGAATAGTGTGTGAGGAATCTGGGAACACCCTTCTGGCTTTTGTTAAGGCTTTAGGAACCCTGAGGAAAAGAATCAAATTTTCTCTCCACAAGTGAATGGATGCGTGAAAGGTTTCCCAAGTCAACTTTCTATTGACATACATGATTTCTCAAGTTGTTTCTAATTTGCCTCAAGACTATTCGGAGATCAAGTAAGCAGTTATATCCTCTTGGGAAACACGGGTGTTACTGTAACACAGCAGGAGTAGATCCCCTAGGCAACTATACCTCAGTGCCAAGGGCAGACCCCATACGGAGTCCAAGTCTAAACCTCAGGCCATGAGGATGGGGGCACCACAAAAGCCAAATCACTTCCCAAGGCCTGGTCTTAACCAAAAAGAAGCTAGCACTGAATGAGCGAGATGAAGTCTGTTCTCAATGTTCAAATTCTAATAACCCAGAAAGCATTAATGACCCCTTCTCATGGCTCCTTCTCTCTCAGATCCACCTCAGGGGGCTGCAGCAAGCCTGCTACCTTCATAGCAAGGAGCCCTGTGATCTACAGTATAGAACAGCCTGGTCTGTAGTGGTCAATGTGAGCTGACTGCAACTGGGCTGTCTGCTTGCTTCAACACCTGTCCTGGAGAGAAGGAAGAGGGCAGGTGTGCAAAGGCAACACGGGCCTCAGTTAGAGAGCAGAAAGAGCTGAGTGCTCCCCCTAGAGGTGACACAGAAACGCCACATGTGCATGGTCAGCTGCTGGCATCAACTTTCCGTTACTTTAACAATATCTGAGGTAGGGCACTAGGCGAGAGGATTTATTTCGGCTCACGGCTTTAGAGGTGTCAATGTACTGCCATTAGCCCCATTGCTTTTGGCAAGGCAGCGGTGCTGGGAGTAGCAGGTGATGGACCAAACTGTCACCTTGTAACCAACATGAGAGAGGTAAGTGGGGATGGGCTGGAGTCAGCAGCCAAAGCTTCATTTACAACCATTGTTCCCCTGAAAATACAAAATGAGCACCTCACATACACCAGGGACAAAGGCAATAAGGGGAGAAAGCAAGACAGATAACCACCGCTGCCCCCATGGGCTTCTGCCAAGGCATCTGGTATCTTTTTGCTTCCTTGAATACATGCCATTTTAACTCCACATCCATACAGCTCGGGCTGCAGCCATGTGACTTACCTCCATCCTGCCAACCAGTAACCTGTCTTCATCCTGGAGTTTATCAGACAGAACAGCGCCCTGGCCTGGAAGACATGTCAGGCCTCTTGGCACAGGGACCTTTTCCATGCAGGAAGCCTGGTTCCTTCGGGTCACAGCTAGAGAGAAGCAGGGACAGGGCTGCCAGGTTTCCTCACACGCTGCCCGGATCTGTTTACTTCACCACCATCTCCCATCATTTATGACGCTCCAATTCAACTTCCTGAACACAGTCAGAGAGAAAGCTTTCAAGGGCCCCTAACCTACATCCAACCTCTGATTAGACACAGTCATGCAGGGAGAACATAACACACACACGGACGAAGCAAGCGGGCGCTCACCTCCTAGGACTGCAGAGCAAATGTGCATGATCAGGATTCATGAGACAAAAGGAAGGTTTGCCTGCTCTCCCTCCACCCCAGCAGACCCGTCACGTCATCAACTGTGTCCACAGGTCTGTGTGGTTTCTATTAGTTATGTTATGGTTCTATTATTGCACTACTTATTCTCTTAGAGTTGACCCCATAATAATGAACAGAAGTGGCCACAGTTGAGGAGGACACCCTAAAAACAACAGGATCCGAGACAGCAAGAATGTACCTGAGGCGAGAGGGCCAGTGGTGGTTGCTGTCCACTCTGACCACAGACACAGCCCCTAGGAGATAGATGTCTATCACTTTGCTTAGAAGAATATCAGACAGACATACTGACAGCCTTTTCTGCCACCCCTAGCTCATCTCCTTGCCCCTCTCCCTGCCCCTTGGTCACTGTGAACCTCCTCAGAAGAAAGAGAGCTGCCTTGGGGAAGGGTGCCAGCTGATGGCTGGCACAGAGAACTGCCCACTTACCAACCCCCACCCCTTTGAAGAATTCATAACCCTCCCTCCTCTTCTCTGTTTCTTCTCCTGATCATTCGGAGGAACAACCTCAAGTCAGAAGCCTGTGGAATAAATAACACACTTTTCTCTGAAGCAACAGATAAGACGATGTACTGTAAACACACTGGCCCTCATCAGACAGAAAACTCTACACTCACCACTCCTGCAAGGCCACACCATGTGGGTTAAGACTTCAAACATGCTTAGTTGAAAGGTCTGTGCTAGGTAACCAATGTGCTCTGGACAGATCAAATCCACTTAGAGGTAAAGGACACGCCTGCAGGGTTTAGTCTCAGCTCCTGCCATGTTCCGGCTGTCATCCATTAGGATGACAGCCTGTATTAGCCTCTAACTGACATTTCTTCCCACCATGCCCTGACTGGTCTGGTAGTTTCCAAGGCCTCCACGACTCTATGGGGACCCAGCTCTAGATTCACAGAAGAGAAATGGCAGTCTTGGGAGGCTCTGTGTCCTCCTCAAATGCCATCTTGCTATGATAGAGATCTCAAAGGGCCTAATGAAATTACCTCTCTTTTTATTCTTCAGTAATAGCCACAAAATTAGATGAAATGACCCCTGCTTCTCTCCCTTAAGCCTTCTTTATTGCTTTTGACCCTGATTCTCTATCCTTTCCACGGATCTGAGACCCTGAAGACCCACAGGCCAATGGGATTAGTAACTGATGGCTTCGTCCTCTCAGTGGCTCTCCAGGGGGAGGGTGGGGTCACCACCAGTTCAATCTTCATGCTTCAGAGACATCCCCTTTGAACAATATCAAATGCTTCTCTACCCGGCCTGGTATTCTGCCCACCAGCACTGCAGCCCCTTCTCACACACAACATTGGTGTTAACTCAGCCAGAAAGGCCAAGGCACGGAGGGTCAGTGTGGTTAATTGTCCACCAGGCAAAAACACAGCCCCTCTAGAGGCAGCACCTCAAGAGGGCTAATCACCCCCATAAAATTCAAGTGTACTTTGAATCCGGGGACCAGGAGAAAGAGAAACATTATCTCCAGCCTGCTGGGCTGAGATGGGAGTTTCAACTCTCCATTCTTTCTCTTCCTCAGATTGTAGCCACAAAGGGAAGGGACCTTGTTAGTGGGCGTGGACAGCAGAGTGGTCCACAGGGAAACCAAGGGAAGGAGCCACAAGTATCAGCAAGGTTCCTGGGACAGCCCAAGGCTTCTCTGCTTTGAAGAACCATCCAAGACCATCCCAGGGCTACACAAAACCACACAATAGAAAAATGACCTGCTCTACACGGAAAAAGAAGTCTACAAAATGCAAGGAATTTACTCCTTATCATTGAGGAAGACAGGGAGAAAGCTATTATTTCAGGATAGGGTTGGGGGCGGGGGAAGTACTCTGTAACCCAGTCATCCTTAAACTTTTCATGCCTCCAGATAAAAATTATCCAAAGGGTCTTCTTTCCAACTCAGGCCCACAATCTTAAAAGACCCTAAAGGAAAGGGAAGAACCGTTTCCTAACTGAAAGAGGCCATAAAGGCAACGAGAGCAATATCCCTAAGTCTTCTCTAAAGCAAACTGCTTAACACAGTCCACTGGAAATCGACCTTTCCTGGAAACAAGTATCTGCAAATCTTTCAAATCAACAACCCAACCCAACAATGGGCAAGGCAGCCCAGCCAAAAATTACAGCTGACAAGCTACCTGATCCAACAAGAAGTGCTCCTAAATTATGCATGGATGGTTATCTGGAAATGGAGGCAAATAGAGGCTTTCCAGAGATATCAATCAGTGAGCCAGCTCTGCCCTGCTTCTTGAAAGGCTATTTGGGAGCTTCCTCTGTATGGAAAGATGTCTTAAAAAAAAAAAGCTAAGGAGGGGCCAGCAAGATGACTCAGCAAGTTAAGGCACTTGGTTCCATACCTGACCTTCTGAGCTTGATTTCCAAGACCCAGATGGTAGAAAGAAAGACTGTAGACTTCTAAAGGTTCATGCCCCCGCCCCCCACCTCTCTCTCTCCCAATGTAAAAAACAATAAAAACAACTGTGAAGCCCAATTGTGTAAAGGGATACAGTTTAGATAGGTATACACATATGTTTGCATGAATGTATGTTTTGGTACCTCTCAGACATCCTTTCAGCATTACATGAAACGGTCAATCACAGCCCATACATTAGCAACGGTGCAGCCCAAGACTAGTAGGCTAGATGTTGGATCCACTAGCTACAGTGGCTTTGATGCTTCCAAACTCCTCTCCCAGAAGGGGTCCACACTACAGTGCCCTTGAATCAGTGCTCAGGGAGGAACAGCTGTTACTAGTAACACAGAGACCCAGTGTGTTTAACTGGCTTAGCACCACAGATCCACTTTTAGAAGGTTTTCACTGAATGAAAGAACAGTATCATCTCCCAGACAAGACCAAATCACACAGGACAAGCTCAGAAACGCCAAGGAAACTAAGAAACTAGGTATATTACTTGAACTTTCTAATTAGGATAATGTGAGGTGGTCAAAATTCAACTAGTGATGTCTATTAAGTGACCAGGTCACTATGTGACCAGCCCTGTGAGAAAGGGACCCCAATTATGTGAGGGTGAGACCTATCTTGGTGTTTTTAAGGTTTTAATTTTTTTAATCATATATATGGGGGGGGGGAGTGCACACAAGCTCACTGCCTGCACACAAGCTCACCGCCTGCACACGAGCTCACCGCCTGCACACGAGCTCACCGCCTGCACACGAGCTCACCGCCTGCACACGAGCTCACCGCCTGCACACGAGCTCACTGCCTGCACACGAGCTCACTGCCTGCAGAGGTCAGAAGAGTATCAGGTTCCCGGGAGGCAAAGTTACAGGCAGTTGTGAGTTGCTTAGTGTAGGGGCTGGGAACCTGACGTCAGTCCTCTGCAAGAACAGAACACACTCTTAGCTCCTGGGCCATCTCTCCCGCCTTGGTTGGTTGGTTTGTTTGTTGTTTCCCTGGCTTGCTAAGAGTCTTAATGAACAAAACAAGATTCTCTGAGAGCCGGGCCCTCATAGATGCTTTCTGCTCATTATGGCGCTCCTCATATAGAGACAAGGCCCCACAAAGGTCCCACACATAGCTTCTTTGGGGACATCACAGCACAGATACTTAAATTCTCAAGTTCTAAAGATGTCCAAAACCCACTCAAACAACACCTGGACCTTCTCATCTCAATTTATTTTCTGGATATATTTTCAAATGTAATAGATAAATACCGTATGGAGACTGGAAATTTCCAGGCAACGATGAAATCCTTATTCTCTTCAGAGCCTAGAAAACATTAGGACCATGAAGAGGGGAGCTGGAAGTCAAATTTTGTTACTGCCACGTCTTTCACCAACTTCTCTTTGGGGTGAGGCCATGGGGACAGGAGTGCTCTGTTATAGCAGCCACCCAGTGGCCAGGCAGGTAGCTCAGCAGGCTGGGAAAGGCAGCACCCATGTAGCACACACCCAGCACAGCAACTGGAAAAGCTGGACAGCCAGCTGAGCTCCTGTAGGAGCAGGATGAGAGGACAGGATGAACATGGCAACAGCCTTTGATTACATTTAAGCACCACTCCCATGATTCAGTGTGAAAATGGTATCCACAGCATAAACACTCAGAGCAACCTGACCATAAGGAGAACAGAGCTGATACTCAGCTTCCAGGGAACGGCCCCACCCATCAGGGCCACTTGGATGACAGACCTGAAGGACCTCACTGTGGGCCACAGATCCACGGGTGCTGTACGAATACAGTGGGGATAACCAGAGCACACAAAGGAGTACTGCTAAAACCCAGACCCATGCCCATGGAACCTTTGCAGAGTGCAGCTCAGAGGTCTGGTCCCGCCCTGTACTGCCCACTCTTCCTGCAACATCCATTCCCATCTCACCACACCAACCAGCTCCCACTGCACGTTTCCCAGGCTGACGTGGCCCTTAGGGTGCAGTTAAGATGCATCCTGCATCTGTAGAAGTGGAGGCAGGCTGGATTGTTCTAATGATAGGCAAAGCTGCTGCCTTAATCATCCAACTCTCTTAAATCAAATCCCAGCCCGTCCATGAAGGGTGGGGGTCCTTTGATGTCCATTTCTGTCCACCTATTACTTCAGATGGAGTTGCTCATTATCTCGAGGGTCTGAGCCAAAGCAGGGGCGGGAGTGGGGAAACTCATCAATGAGACAGCCTTAAAAGCCTGCAGAGGCCCAAAGCTGCTCACAACTAGTTACCTCCAGAATGATCCTCACCCCCATCCCAGGAAGCACTTTGTAACCAGAAGCTATTCCTTAATGTTCCTAAAGGCTTTGGGGAAGTGACTTCTAACACGACTGACAAAGAGCTCTCTGATTTGGTGCCATTACATTTATCAGCCTCTTCATAAGGACAAGTGTTTTAAAAGAAAAACAAAAAGCAGACCCACCAGGACAGGACAGCTCTTCACATCCCAGTGGGGAAGCAGTTGAAACTGGCTCAATCTATACTCACGCCAATACCCGGCCAATATCACAGGCTCCGCCTGATTCTAAAAGCCATTTAGAAGTTTTGTTTACAAGCCGAGGATTCTCAGGATCTAATCCAAAACTACAGGTCAGACACACACACACACACACACACACACACACACAAACACACACACCGCCAGGGGACGGCGGGGAGGGGGTGGCCTGGGAATGCAAATACCTAGCCAAGCACCCAGCAGAGAACCCAGCAAGCTTCAGAAAAAAACCTCTGGAGAAACAATTGGCAATGCTTTGTAACAATTAAATGCTTTGTAAGCAACAAACCTCAAAGGGTGGGTCAGGGAAAACTCAGGTTTAATTGTAGGAAGTTAGTCTTCTTTATCTGAGGTTGTGGCACAAACAGCATACAATGCTAAGGATTTAGCCAGAACCAAGCCACCCCCCACCCCCCACACAGCCATATTATACCACAAAGATCCCATAACTCCCCTACCCTACGTTAAGAACAATTCCCACACAGCTGTTCCTGGCAGCCCCCAGGGCCCCAAAGAAAGCTTCCAGGCCCTCAATCCCATGCCCGTAAAAGCCAGCTTTAAGAGCAGGCAGTTTCCAGCCAGACTCCACAGGCTCCTGGCAGGCAAGGTTCAGCCTTCGAGGGTTTCTTCTTAGCCCCACCAGGTACGCAACAGCAGCAGCACCAAGAAAGCTTGCTAGAAACGGAGAAAATCGGGCTGGAGAGATGGCTCAGTGGTTAAGAACACTTTCCAGAGGTCCTGAGTTCAATTCCCAGCAACCACATGGCTCACAGCCATCTGTAATGGGCATCCGATGTCTGGTGTGTCTGAAGACAGCGACAGTACACCCACATACATGAAATGAAAAAAAAAATTAAAAAGAAAGAAAGAAATGCAGAATATCTCAGGCCCCACTGTGCCTCCTCGACCACGGTATATTGCAAGCCTCCAAGTGACCCCAAGAAGGGTCTCTTGAAGGGAATTACACGCCCCAGCTCTCCCACTCTCGCCCCTGTGGAATCTCAGCCCATGCAGCTCTCCCAGTTCTTCCAGGCCTCTACTAATCCTCTGGTCTTCTCTAAGGCTAGTCAGACCAGCTATGTCTGGAGCCAAATCACCATCCGCAGGGCCCAAAGATGAGATGGCACTCCAGAGACTGTTGGGGAGATAAAAGGAGTCAGGAAGTGCCGCCGGTCAGTCCCACTTGCATCTGCCTCGCTGAGGAGGCACCAATACAGGCCCATGTCCATAAATCAGCAGAGACAATCCTAAGTCAAACAATGCCGTGGAATGCTGGGTCTTGAGCCGAGCACAATGTTAACGAGGTTGAGGTCACTGGTATGATTAGCTTCCTCTGTATCTTGGCAGAGACTTCAGCCCTCTGCCCTCAGGCTGCCTGCGCGGGAAGGCTGATGTCCCCTGGGTCACTAAGAGAACTTCAGTGGAATGACAAGAACAGCTAGGCAGCACCAGTGAAGGCCTCAAAAGACCAATGAGCAAAACTCACCAAGGAAAAACACACACAAGCCCGAGGGAAGAAAGACTTGAAAGATGACCAGGTCAGACCAATTATCAGCACAGGCTGGACAAGCCAAACTGAGAGAACTGAAGATTTACAAGACGAAATGGAAAGTCTCACGGCCAAGATTTTTAAAACTTCACTTTATTATTATTTTTTTTTTGGCAATTTCATACCATGAATACAGTGCATTTAGGTCATAACCCACTGGCGGGGATTTTTAAAAATGAAATATATGTATCTAAACTGAAAGGAAGCTAACTTGGTGAAAATTCAAAATGTGTCCCTTAATGCTTTCATTCAGAGAAACTTCACTGATACGTTAATAATGGTGCCCAGTGATGAGACCAGCATTTTCTTAGAGCCCATGCGTCTCCTTGCCAAAGCTGTCCTGCCACAGTAGTGTGGCTCAGCTGTCCTAATCAGCGCTGGCCCGCCAGGCACACAAGGTATACACAGAACCTGTCACTGCTTCCCGCTATCACAAGCATTTGCATTATTATTTAATAACTGTGGCCTCTTTGTCCCTATGGTCCGCACCAACAGTTCTTCTTGGCTATGTATCACAGATTAAGTATTCCACACACCAGTTTTGTTTCTTCTGACGAAGCCCTTCCTCCACCAACTGAGAGAAAAAGGATGGACCTATGGGTAAAGTGGGAAAACCCACATGAACAGACCAGCCACCCCAGGCATACCTACTTAATCAATAAGGTCTGGATGAAAACTGACTTACAGAGCCCTAGTAAGTATGTCTGTCATGCCCACCACAGTGCAGATCCACATAGCCAGTAAACGAGGAGCCCACTTCAGGGGAAGCCTGCAAGGAAGGATGAGGTTATGAGCATCCTCAGATGGGCCTCTCTGGGTGGAGTCATCTTCCAGGACGGACTGTTTGTTGGCCCGGTCCAATGGAAAGGCCACGATTTGAAATGATTTTCAAAGTCAGGAGCCATGTTCCTCCAGAGTGCGTGGTGTGTTTAGTATACAGACAGCAGGTATTTTATATAAATACAAAACATTGCTCTCCGACCCAACTGATGATTGTTCAGCTCCTAAATCTTGATCACGATGGGCCAGAGGGTGGGAAAACCCAACTTTTTAAGAAGTTGTTTTGGCCTCACTGATCCGCAGATAAAGGAGGCTACTGCCCAGGCAGTCGGGGCCTTCCTCAATCACCTGGCTCGCTGCTGCCCCTGTAGTGCTGGGAAACAATTGCACACTCAGCCCAATGCGGCCTGCCCCGCAAAAAAGGAAGCCTGAACTCCAGGTGCCCCTGACAGGCCAGCTCCGCAGGAAAGAAAGAAAACACTGAACAATACAATCAGCAGAGGAAAAGGAACCCCTCTAAACTTTCCAGGCATGTGGGAAGCTTGTTGCGAAAGCTATTTAAGAACCCTCTGCTGAAAACTGCAATTCCAACTCACCCCCACTCCCCACCCCCAAATCCCTAACTTGCCCCCAAAAGTACTTACGGCAGGGCTTTTTGTCAATTAGACAGAAATACCACGATAGCCAGTTAAAAACTCCAGTCTCTATCCTACCAACCCAGTGGGGCGAGGGGAGGCGAGGGAGGTGAGGTGCCAAACTGGTTACACAGACAGACAATGATTCATCAAGCCCGCTGAACTCAGCTTAACTCCAGAGCACTGAGGGCAGCCACATTTGTGCCCAAGTCACACGGCATGCCTGAGATCCAGCAAGCAGTCATGGGGTCAACTTGGCACACTTTCAAAGATTCCACAAACGAAGGAGATTTATATTAACAGCAAAACCCTCCTACCCACACCTCCTCCCAAGGCCAGAAAGCAACACCACCCCACATGGGGGTGGGGCATGTGGATGAGGGGCGGGGCGTGTGGGTGAGGGGCGGGGCATGTGGGTGAGGGGGCAGGGCGTTGATAAGTGTGTTCCCCTCCACAGCACAAGACATGAAGAACCCTGGCACTGCCGGTAAGGAAAGCAGAAAATGTGGAGGAGAACAGGTGTGCAGAACAGGCGGGGCTGAGGCACTCACGCACACACATCTGCAACAGGTGCCTACACATCTGCAACAGGTGCCTACACATCTGCAACAGGTGCCTGCGGCAATCCACAGCCAGCCCACTAACAGAGGACTGGGGCACACGACTTCCACGTATTAGCCAATCCACGAAGCTGCAGCCTGGTTATGCCTAGCTGAAATTCTCCTTAGGAACAAAGTATAAGAACTGTATGTATGTGCTGCTACCGTTACCTCAATAATGTTGAATATTATTCCTCAGGAGTGGTATAAAATACCCAATGCTCTTCATTTAACTGTTATTACCATAACCCAAGGTTCAGCCTATATTACTTTATAAACCACATGAAGCTTTTTTAAAGTCTTGTTAAACCTCACAAGTTCACCCCTAAGTAAACAGCTCTAAAAATCCTCTTTAAGTTTCACAGAAACATTTGATCAGTGTCAATAAAAACAACCTAGTCAATAAGATGTGGTATTCAATCAAAGTCAGAACAAACCCACATGCAGAATAGTAAAAACACAGAAAGGGTCACCTTTCTGGCCAGCCAAACCACAAAGCAGAACCTGGGTATTTCCCTTGACCCCATGGTTTAAGGTTAAACTAAGAAAACATACAGATAACACACCTTCTAAATTATGTTCAGGGTAGTGTAGACATGCACAAAACTAACTCACACTCTTAGCTAGTGAAGGTCAGTAGGTCAGTATGCACACACTGTGTGTGTGTGTGTGTGTGTGTGTGTGTGTGTAAGACTGTCAGGCTGCTATTAACAAATACTATAGACTAGGTGCTCTAAAGAAATACACACGATTTCCTCATTGTGTCCTCAGAATAAAAGAGACGAGCTCTCATAAGGTTATTTACTAACCTCAGAGCAGGACCCTCACTCAGGACCTCAATGAAACCCTTCTTCAAGGGTGTGTGGCTTCAACATCCGAATACAGGAAAATGCAAACATCTACAACACGCGTGTGCAGACTCAGAGTCCATTCCGTTAGTTATACATCCTCTCTCCCACACATGCTCAAAGCCATTCTGTGTATCACACGGATTCCAGTTCAAAGTAACAGATTCTATCAAGTCTGCCGGATAGCATCAGTATGAGCTTGGCCGCTGAGGTCAAGGGTCAGAGGCTTAATTATTCCCACTTGGGCCTGTTGAAAGGAGAGAAAATTTCAAAAGCTTCAGTCACAAGGACACAAATGACCTGCAGCACTACAAAGATATTACCTGAAGGACGGAATGGATGGATAGATGGATGGATGGATGAATGAGTTGACATACAACCACAATTAGAAGAAGCAACACAGGGTGCAGTTACCTGATCAAGAACTTTGTTTTGTTAAGCAAGTCTTTGCTCACTTTGCTCTAACTGGCCAGGCAAGGGAGGGAGGTTGTAGCCCGTAGCCACGTGACACTATTGTGTCACACACTCTTTTGGCATCTCTCTAGAAATCCAACTTCTCTTCCCGTCTCTGCAGCCAAATCCTAGGCTGCACATCTCTCTGGAAGGCCAAAATTCAATTTTCATTCCAGAACTCAACTCAAAAACTGCCTTTTGTCATCTGTCTCCAAATGGGGTCCTCACAAGTGCTCCCTCCCAGAGGGTCCCCAGTCCCCAAGGATTCTATGCAGGGAAAGCCCACCTGGGAGATAGACAGGTAGCGGGATTGTCATCTCCCAGGTTCTCTTCGCCCCACTCCTGTGCTGCCGGGATGCTTGCACTATATGGCACTGGCTGGCTGCTTCGTCCCCCTGCCTACCCTGGCGCCATGGAACTCTGAAATAGCAATGTGACTGACTTCAGAGCCTGTCCCACAAGAGAAGCTTTAAAGACATCTGCTGAATGACGGGATACATGAGTGGGCAGATGAGTAAGCTGGCACTGTAACATACACACACACACACACACACACACACACACTCACACGGGGGAGGGGGGGAGAAGGAGCCCACAGGTACAGTTCCTCTGTTCACTGTTTAGTTAGGGATGTCTGTTCACTTTGTCCTCTGGTGTCTATACATCTGAATAAAGGTGTACTTTAAGGCTGATATTTTTTGTTTGTTTGTTTATTTGTTTGTTTGTTTTATGGAATGAATTCTGGAATTACGCACTTAACAGTTTACTTGTATCTTTCTAAGACTAGTGAGCTTTGACTCTAACATTGACTTGAGCATTCTTGGGCAGTGTGTATCATGTCGACCATTAAAAGGTTTTTAAGAGTGGGAACTTCTAGATGTCGACTGTCAGAGGCAAGGCTCAACTCAGACACTCAGTGGGAGACTCAGTTACTCTTGAGTCCCTTTTACCCTGGGAACTTAAGAGTGCTGGCAATCCTTAATGTTTTCTGAGCATTTCGTGTGGGGGGGGAACCATGCCAAATCCGAACAAAGACACCAGTTAACCTTCCAGAGACGCTCACGTGAACCCTCACAACCATTTTCAATTTTTAAAAAGTATTTTATTATTAATTTTATTTTTAATTTTGTGTACACTTGTTCAGTGTATGGGTTCCTGAATGTGAGTGCAGTGCCAGATAAGGCCAGAAGAGGGCATCTGATCCCAAAGAGCCTGAGTTGCAGGCAATTATGATCTACCCAACAGGGGTGGTGGCAATCAAACTCCAGTCTCCCCAGAACAATAGTAAGCACTATCGACTGCAGAGCAACCTCCGAGATTTAATTTTATTATTTGTGTGTATGTGACTAAGTGTAGGCACACATGCATGCACAAGTGCCTGAGAAGGCCAGAAGAGAGCATGGGATCCCTCAGAGCTGGAGTCCCAGGCATTTGTGAACCATCTGATATGGATGCTGGGCTTAGAACCCCAGTCCTCATGAGAGAGCAACAACAGCTCGTAACACCAGAGCCACAGTTCCAGCCCCCACTACCGTTAGGTAGACACAGAGACCACAGTGGAGAGCTAGAACGGAGCTTGCTGACATTCACATAGGTTTTACACAATGGGGACCCAACAGACTAAATCTGAGTCTCCTGAAAAGCTTTTTAAGATTTATTTTTAATTATGTCTAGTTGTGTGCTTGCATCTGGGTATGTCCGCAGTGCAAACGCCTGTGGAAGCCAGAGGCACTGATCCAGTTGGGAGCTGTCTGATTTGGGTCATGGGACCTCAGCAAGTGCTCTTAACCACTGAGTCATCTCTCCAGCCCCAGGACTCTCCTACATTTTAATCCTCCTGTGTTGGCAATTCTTTGCAGTAAAGATATATAGAAAATGAACACTTTTTTTTTTTTTTTTTTTTTTGCAGTGTGTGTACACACACACCTGAAGTTTTCCATCCATTCTTTTGTAACTATCTCCTGCCATGGACTTTTCTCCCTGCCTTGTTCAACCCTTGCTTGCAGCCAAATCTCTAAGCCCATGTCTCTGTTGTTAGCAGGTGCTGTCAATTCTGAGTAGCGCACATGGATAAACAATATGCTTATTTTTCCCCCATAAGGCACTGCTTCGCTCTCATCTACAAAGATCCTTTTTTCCCTTCAGACAAATGGCTGGTTCATGTATTATGACTCAAATTATATTCACAAATGTTCATTTGCAGTGTAATCACTCTTCCTAACTAGACTGGTTCAAGACAAATGAGCAGCCCCCTTCCCCACCCTTTTCTCTTTAAGCTTACAGTGCTCCACCTCCCGTTATAAAATGCTGTCACAGACCACACTGCTCTGTATGACCTACTGCAGGTCACTCTATTATTAAAAAAAAAAAAAATGATGTCGTCTGGTATTGCTTTAAACTTTTCAAATATTATTTCATCAGAATCAGATGTTCCAACATAGGCTAGCCCTATTAGCCTGATTGCAGAGATCTTCATCTTCCCTGTCTTTAAAATATTTAACCATCGCATGCGTGTTCTCTATTTCTTAACTTGAAAGGGAGTTTAAAAAAATTATTAGAAGAGCATCAGAAAGAGCAAGATAAATTATTCCTTATCCCATCCTCTCTTTGAGCTGGACAGGAAGAGTGTTCAGAGAATTAAAGTCCCTTCGAAGGAACTCTGACTTAGCCCCCCACACCTTGCCGCCCTCTGGCTCCAACATACACTCGCCGGCAGTGGTTCCACTTCCATATAGGTCACCAGCTGTAATCTACAAGCACAAAAACAATCACGGCACAGAGTACAGGAAACTGCCCAGGCAGGAGTGAGGTAGGGGGCGAGGATGAGTCTTTTGCCCTTACTTCCATACAAACTCCCGAACCTCCTGAATTAACAGAAAAGTTGAGCCGACTTGGAGAAAAACTCTTTTCGCTTTTCTCAGTTCAGAGAGCACGCGACCGCGAATAGACGGAGAGAGAAGCGCGGCCGGGTGGGGGTAGGGACTGCATACAAACCCATCTCCCTGAGTCCTTCATCCACCCCAGATGTGGTGTTCCCCAACTCCCCGCCCACCTCCTCTCCAGCCCTCACCCCCTCTGCACTGGCCACAAAAATGCAGCTCAGGTCTGAGATGCAGCTGAGGTCTGTGGCCGGTGAGACCCACGCGGTACGGACCGGGGCTGGAGGGGACCACTACAGCTCCCCGGGAAAAAGCGCTTCCAGGCTCAACTTCTTCCACGTCTGCGGCCGGCCGGCGCTGCAGCGGCTCCTTCCTGCCCCGGCACCCGCCGCCCGTCCCTCCGCGCCCCCGTGCACTGTCGGGGATCGGCCCCCTCCCGGGCTCCCGGCGCAGCACCTACCTGGCCGGGGCAGCCGGCTCCTAACGCCCCACTCTGGCCCGGGCGCGTGCAGCCTTCCCCAGCCGGGCTCTCTGTGCCGCCTCCTCGCTGCAGCCTCGATCTGGCCCCGGCGGACCCGCAGGGGCGAGGGCGGGAGCAGACGAGGGTCGGCGGCGCCGGGGCGGAGGCCGAGGGGCGGGCGCAGCGGGAGGAGGTGGCCGAACCTCGCAGCCCAGGCCGGCCGCTGCCACTCAGCATCCCCGCCTCCGGCCGCCGCTCGGGGAGGGGTCGGCGAAGCCCGGCCTCCGGGGGGAGGGTCCTGCAGGGCCCGGGAGAGTGTGGGTGACGCGTGCGATCCCCGAAAAGGGGTCCCGGAGCCCTGCGGGGTTCTCTCCTCACGCTGTCCGAGCGCCTATCGTGGACTGGAGCTGGCGGGGCGGACGGGAAGAAAGTCGGTCCGTGGCCCAGGAAAACCGCAGGGTGGAGAGTGGTCTGCGGTGCTTTTTAAAGCAGAGGCTGGAGGCACAAGTTTATAGGTCCTGATGTCTACTTCGGGAAACTGCAAACTTTCACTGAGCTTGGATGCTTGGGTCCAGACACATCCCCCAGGCACTGAAGATACACTTTCCAATAGATACCATGGGTATCAAAGGCGGTTTAGCCAGCGGGAAAGGGATCCAGAGAGGAGACCCACCAACTCCTCTCACCACCGCCCCGCCCCCAGGGCCAGAGCAAAGGACAGAGTCAAATAGCCAGGGGCTGAATTGTCTGAATTCATTGTGTTAGGACCGAACCCAGCTAAGATCACCTTCCTTTGTCTCCAACCCCCACCCCCTGTCAAATTTGCTTCAGCCTCCAGATTCTCAGACATTTGTCTATCCACCGATGCACAAACCCAGTCAATCTGGGTTCCCCCCATCCTCCCCCAACCCCTGTCCCCTCCCTCCCTGCCTTCCCTAGCAGCTTGCATGTGCTCTTTGCTCTTGAAGCCTTTGCACTTGACCCACTATTTCCAAATCCATTTGGGTTTGTCAGTTTCAATGGCCCCCTCCTGCTTTTGAAATCCGTGGGCACGGCACGGCACCTATCTGCACGGCCTTACAAGGTTAATGGCTCTAGAACACCACTTCCTGGGTGAGAGGGTATCTGAGGCATTTTGCCAGGAAAAAAAAATCTTGATTTCTTTGCAACTCCACTATTGAAAACCATATCCCACAGCAGGATTGTAGATAGCATAAGTCATCTGTGACTGCTGGTCTGTGGAGAAAACATACAAATTAAATGGCAGTTGGGATGCTTCACATGCAATTGGGATTCTTCACCAATTAACAATAGCTGCAAACACAAATACATCACCATGCTGGTCCTCATCCAGATGGCGTCCTAGAAGGACCCATGCCTGTATCCACGCTGAAGCTGTTGATGCTGTTCCCAGGACTCTCCCACGGTTGAATCCTACTGGGGGGGGGGGAAGCTTTCCGGAAACACATTCTACAAGAGTGTTAAGTGTTCTCTCTATTTGGCAAAATCACGTGCTAGAAATTACAAGAGGGCTTATGAGGTTAAGAATAAATTTAAAAATCTACATAGCATTGCAATCAGAGAATTAAAAACAGCAACCATTCAAAAGAACATACTAACAGAGTTTATAAACTGTGCTAAATTCCTAATAAATATTACAGTGAATACAAGACTTTACCTTTATAAAAAAGATGGAGGTAAGCCGGGCGTGGTGGCACAAGCCTTTAATCCCAGCACTCGGGAGGTAGAGGCAGGCGGATTTCTGAGTTCGAGGCCAGCCTGGTCTACAAAGTGAGTTCCAGGACAGCCAAGGCTACACAGAGAAACCCTGTCTCGAAAAACAAAAAAAAACAAAAAAAAAAAACAAAAAAAAAAAGATGGAGGTAATTATGGGAGAATTGTTTGAGATCAATGAATTGAGAAGAAAGCCAAAACAAATTTTAGAAACAGAAACCTTTGCCTTGTACCCTCTTCCTATGAACTCTCCTGGGTTATAGCTCATGACTGAACCAATCAAAGAACACAGAACAGATATGCACCATTCTGTGTATTCACAACGCCTTCCAACCCCACCCTGCCTAGGCTGTTGTCCATTGGTGATAGCAAATGTGCCAGGAACATTTGAATATGAAGCAGCATACCATACTGGTCCCTCCATTTCATCAGAAGCCCTCCCTATGTAGAAGCAGTCACGAATGGGGTCATTTGTTATGCTTTGCTGAGACATCCTTGTGAGTTCACAATGGCCCTATGCATACGGAGTAGATAGCACTGTGCTCCACACCTCTGTTGAACTGTTATCTATGTCAGAGGCCATTGTAAGCATCAGTGAACAAGAAGTGGTGCAAACATGGCTTCCCTTGTGAATTGTGGGTACATCACTAGTTGTTTCATGTCGTTTGGTGGTATTATATGTTTCGAATGTATTTAGCTTGAGTTGGTGCCTCATCTCTGTCTCAGTTTCTTTGAAGGGCACAGTCTGTAGCTTATAGACACTGTGCTTTTACATCTCCCACAATGCTGGCACAGTACATACCCATCGGGACATAAAAATTAAGGTGTCTATGCCCAGTTGACTGGGCTATGGTTCAACTCTATGCTGAATTCATAGAAGAACCGCCTGGGAAATAAAATATTGTTTTATTTTTGTTCTTGTTTGTTTGCTTGCTTGCTTGCTTGTTTTCTCTCACAACCATGTGTGCAGCTCCTTGGGCTAACATCAAAGCCAGTATTTGCAGATAGAATAATATGGGTCTGAAGGTCAGATAAAATTACACTTAATGGGAAACTAAGGGAGTGACCACACAGTACGGACAACACAAAGTGCCCATTAAAGCGGTGGAAAGGAAACAGCAGAGGAAGCCAGCTGAGTGGAGGAGCCCTAGGATGGGTCGGGGTTGCTCCTGTCACATGCTTGGGTCAAATTTTAAAAAGAAAAAAGGAAGAAACACTAGAAGGTATGAGTAAATTAAAGAGTATCTACAAAGTCAAACAACAAGGAGGCCTTGGAGGAAGATTAGTGTAAGCCACTTGTCTAGGTCATAAGGTAGATTACAGTGGTGCTGGTTAAAGAGAATGATTGCAAACTGCCTTGCCTGTCCAGATGTCTCCGCTCTGAACATCTGGACACGACACCCCATCGGCAAGGCTAGAGAGTCTTTCATGTGTGAACTCTCTGCATCGTATTCTTTCAGGGCGATCAGGATGGTATCTAAAGAAAGAACACAATTATCTCAGGAAGATGGTCTCGTTTCCTGATCACCAGTGTATTGGATATCGATCAACTTCAATTTCCCTGATCATTATAAGAATGGACTTCTTAAATTAACCCCAAACACACACACACATCTGTGAAAGATTGATATTTCCCAAAATTATATAGAGGCACAAATTTGTAATCTATCCCTTTTGAAGATTTTTTTCCCTAAATATAAAATAATTTAATAGGTTTGAGGCAACACCCCTTATTTATGGAAGGTAAAACATTCCTAATTAAGTCCGATCCTACCTTGAGAAAGAGAGAGCAGTGATAGCAGGGATACAACCAGAATTGTTGCTTTAAAAAAAAAAAAGATCATACCCACTGCATGACAAATCAGTTTTACTTAAACCAGGACTGCCCAACAAAAACATTGTTAGCCATTCTTGATCTGAATTTGGTGTGTGAATTAAATTATAGTA
Source organism: Mus caroli (assembly GCF_978045245.1). Lineage (NCBI taxonomy): Eukaryota > Metazoa > Chordata > Mammalia > Rodentia > Muridae > Mus > Mus caroli. The sequence continues at coordinate 27,336,577 of NW_028227270.1, forward strand.
TACATTAAAAGCTATGAGACATTTGTTTTGTAATAAATAAGGCAGTGGAATTACTCATTAGTACCCTTTTTAAATTAAGCTATTAGGTCTGCCCTGACTCCCTTCTTAATTCCAGCAAAGATTACTTTTGTTCCAGGGATGGACTTTTTGGGATTCTCCAAATATCAGGGTATCCTCTCCCCCCCAGGTGATGCCTTTCTTCCCTCCCCCCCCCGCCCCGCCCCCCCCCCCCACAGGGTTTCTCTGTATAGCCCTGGCTGTCCTGGAACTCACTTTGTAGACCAGTCTGGCCTCGAACTCAGAAATCTGCCTGCCTCTGCCTCCCAAGTGCTGGGATTAAAGGCTTGCGCCACCACGCCCGGCGATGCCTTTCTTCTTGTTGGCATCTGTGTAAGAGAATCCAGCAGCCTGACCTGTCTTCCATCCAAACAGACCATGGGTATTTGGTCTAGTCTTATGCTTGCCTTCCTTTTCCACAGTGTGGCACTGGGAACACTTCTGAACAAAAACTTCTTGCCTTTTTCAACATCACCCATTTTTAATTGGCTCCGGACTGGTCAACACCATGAACATTCGGATTCAAAGACAGAGAGGCCCATTGGACTTGCCAACTTTATATGCCCCAGTACAGGGGAATGCCAGGGCCAAGGAGTGGGGGTGGGTGGGTGGGGGACTGGGGGGGGAGTGTATTGGGGACTTTTTGGATAGCATTGGAAATGTAATTGAGGAAAATACCTAATTTAAAAAAAAAAGTGTAAAAAAAAAAAAAAAAAAGAAGTGCCGCTCTCTAGCCCAGGGTCTCGCTGGCTCGCGCCTATGTACCGGTGTCAGTGCAATCACACTTTCCTTTTGAAGATCTTGAACGGAGGAACTCAGTGGATTTAGGCTTCAAATCCTTTCCAAGAATCAGGCAGAGTTACTGGTCTGCTGTGGGCTCTGCAAGGAGCCACGGCTGAAAACTGATCATTCTGCTCTTTCGTCTCATGGATGTAATTATATAAATAAGCTATCTGAAATTTTACACATCTATCATTTTCTTCTACCAATAAGCATTGAGAAAAGGCAAGTTTGAACACCAAGACTTAAAGAGCCCTACTTTGGTTTAAAAATAAAAAGTCAGCACTTCGTGAGACAGAGGCCACCTTTGTGACCATGGAAAGAGCACATTCAGAGTCACAGAGAGACTTGGAAATACCACATCTGAACTTCAGTCCTGGTGTGGCAGGTTTGAAGACAATGATAAAAGTTAAGTGTATATACATACAAAAGGAACTTCTCTTTTTTTTCTAGAATTCCATTATCAAGGTATGCAGCTGCTGGTTAAAGAGAGCCAACAAAAATGTCTCCAGTAGGCAACAAACATCACAAGTTTGGATGGGCACATCAAAGTCAGGAAAACAGAGGTACACCAAACAGGAAGGGCCATGGGCTCCTTGGGAAAAAAAAAAAAAAAAACTCAATGGAGACTGAAGTCTCTGTGACAGACTCCTTTATTCCTCATGAATGTGCTAAGGACACTGTCCACACTCCAGCAAGAAAAACCCAAACTTTGGGCATTTACATTCTTCCTGGAAGAAATGAAGGCTAGTGGGTACACTCCCATTCATTTTTTCCTGAACACAAAATAATTCTCACTTGCTGCTTCGCTCTTCCTAATAGGAGTCTGTGCTGCTGGCGCCACTTTCAAAGTGAGACTACAGGTCACTGACAAAACGACCCTAGAAGGGTCTCTATTCACTTCCTCCCAATAAAGTCACCACTGCGTAAACACATCCACCTGGCCTTCAGCCAGCTAAGGTGACCCCAGAAATTAGGTGGAAATACCCACAACATGTGAGCTCCTCCCCCATGCCCCACCGCCGCAGTAATGCACTGTAACTTACACAAAAGCCTGTAGTAGGATTCATAACTGCTCAATAACAGATAACTAGCAAGATCCATTAACCAACTCTTTAGTCAGTCCTAATCTTCACCATCAGAGATTCTCCTAGATTGCAACACCTTTCTCAGAAGAGTACAAAAATATAAGAAGCCTGCGGGGATTAGCTATTCTAACAGTGCTCAGGACAGGCACAAAGCCACCCGGAGAAGCAGGTTCTCGCCGCTATAACCACACTGTGAGTGTCTGGTCTGTGACTTGTGCTTCAGCACTTCATCTCGACCATTCTGAAGCATGCGCTACTTTCAAAACTTCTACAAGGGAAAGTTTGGCACTTTCCTCACTGGCACCTACAGTAAAATTTGGCTAAGTAATCATACTTAGCATGATTCGGTAGCAAGGCTAAAAATGAGACATTGGTAAAAACTAATGCTTCACTTGGCCCAGATTGAATATGAATATATATGTATATCTATAATATACATATGTATATCTATAATATACATATATGTATATCTATAATATATATTATAGATATACTCACATATACAATGTGTGTGTGTGTTTGTGTGTGTCACCTTTTGTAAGAACTAATAAGGATTGCATGGTAACTGCGTTATTTCCTTCAGAGGCCAATCTCTCCAGTGATTTGATTACTTCTTACCAGGTACCATTATCTTTCACACTGCCACACTGGGCTCCAAGCTCCCAACACACTCATCTTTAGGGTACATGTTTAAGCCATCTCCAAATCAGAGCCCCAGAGGTACATTTGTGTGGTTCCTGTCTCTAGGGGAAAAAATGGAAAGGAGAGTAAAACAAATGCTCTCTGTAGATAAGATTTTCAAATTAGAGATTAGCCACATGCATATATATGTAATAGGCAGGATGTGTGTGTGTGTGTGTGTGACTGTGTGTATGTGTGTGTGACTGTGTGTGTGTGTGACTGTGTGTATGTGTGTGTGACTGTGTGTGTGTGACTGTGTGTGTGACTGTGTGTGTGTGCATGACTGTGTGTGTGTGTGTGTGACTGTGTGTGTGTGTGTGACTGTGTGTGTGTGTGCACTTTTCTTGAAAGAAATGGGGGTTGGGAGGTACATCCAGCCACAGTTTCTACCATGTTACAAAGGAGAAATCCACAAAATTTCTCTCTGCTTTAACTTCCTGCCTCAACAACTTATCTGTCCTTTAATACTCTAGGACTATATTGCCACCTTCCAGGTAACCCAGCCATGGAGACCCACTGCAGAGGTGAGCATAGGTCACATACTTCTCTTGAGCCTATATGCCCATGCTAGGCAACTGTTCTACCTCTAAACTATACCCCCAGGGTTATTTTTACTTTTTATTCTGAGACATTGCCGAGACTGGCATTGACAGTCTATATTGTCTCAGTCTATAGCCAGACAAGCCTTGACCTTGTGACCTCAGTCCTCAGTCTCCACAGTAGAGGGAATAAAGGCCTGTGCCCCAGACCCAATGAAATCAGGCTTTTAGACCCCCAAACCTGTGAGTTAAATAAATATTTTTGAAACTTTTTATTGATTCTTTGTGGCTTTCACATCCTGTACCCCAAACCCACTCATCTCACTGTCCATTCATATCTGCCCTCCACCCTTGCAACCTCCCCCCACAAAGGACAAAAATAAAACTAGAATTTAAAAAAAGAGAGAAAAAGAAAAAAAAAACCCACCTTGCCTTGAAAGCTGTGGTGTGTCACAGTGTGTCACACAGTGCACCCTTTTGCCTTGGAAGCTGTGGTGTGTCACAGTGTGTCACACAGTGCACCCTTTTGCCTTGGAAGCTGTGGTGTGTCACAGTGTGTCACACAGGACACCCTTTTGCCTTGGAAGCTGTGGTGGGTCACAGTGTGTCACACAGGACACCCTTTTGCCTTGGAAGCTGTGGTGGGTCACAGTGTGTCACACAGGACACCCTTTTGTCTTGGAAGCTGTGGTGTGTCACAGTGTGTCACACAGTACACCCTTTTGCCTTGGGAGCTGTGGTCACACAGTGTCACCCTTTTGCAGAAACAGCTTTACTTTCAAAAGTTTGTTGCAATGAGTTATTTTTTAAAAAGTGTCCAGCCTTGGGTATGTTGTTATAGCAACAAAAGCAGACTTATATATCTGTAAAATAGGCTGATACTTTTGTAGCAATTACTGGTCTAAACAGTTTAGTTAGGGCTGGAAATATATCAGTTTCTGTTAATAAGAAATATACTGAGTATTGCAGATCACTGTGTGCATTTTGCATATTTCCAAATGGACCCAGGTAATCTCCCTCTTCCTGGAAACAGCAGAAGAGCATAAGGGTTCTCCTGCTAGCGTTCTGGTTTACCATAGCCAAACATTAGATGTCGGGCTAGGTTTTCCAGACTTAACCCAAGTACAGTATACAACCAACAAGGTAGTCTCAGGGTCCTGTGAACAGTGCTGGCTGTTCCTAGGGTCAGACAAACTTTTCTTAGTGCTGCTTTCTAAAAGGAGTTGAATCATGGAAATCCTCACATCAGAGAACTGGACAATCTAAACACACAGATGCAGAACCTTTAGTCAGAGAAAGCAACAGACTCTTCCTCCTAGAAGTGAAAGTAGAAATTAGCCGGGATGACAGAATGGTCTAGACTGCCTTTCTGACCTGGCTGAAAAAGCTGAAGTTACATCATCTAAACTTAACTTCCAGCCAGACTCTGGTGTCCTCAGAGAAGAAAACAATAATGATGGACGAGTCTTGCGTTGTGCAATTATACAAAATGGTGCTCTTATTCATTTACTTCACACACGAAGTCCAGGTTTTCAATCTACAATTACTCCAGGATCTCAGTCACCAAGCATGACCTATGGCCACTTCAGAACGACCTTGGGAGGTGGCAATAAAAGCAAGAACTAAGGTAGAGGCTGGGGTTAGTTCTAGTCTTTTGCCCAAAAGCATGTGTTCAGGGAATTATACCAGATAATGTTCAGTCTCTTTGCAGTCCTATAAATGAAACCATGGAATTAAGATCTGGAAAACCAGTGAAAGTCAGGTACCATCAAAAAAACAAAACTAAGTCTATTGTTGGGATGTTTCCTTTAAATGTCATGTGAAATCTGTTTGGCCAATTAAAAAAAAAGTTATAAATGTCTTCCCTATTTTCTAAAGTGTCATAAATTCAAGCCACAGATGCTTTCTAAATGTGTATTCTAGATGGGCAGAAAGAAAACACCATTTATAAGAAAAAAGCATGGAATTTGGAGTATTGGGGAAGAATATTAAAAAAAAAATGGCACTTCCTCCACCAGTTACCAAATGATTTCATGTTCATTGGTTAACCTCTCCAAACCTCGGTTTCCTTGCCTTGGATTTGTTTTGAGATACGGTCTCACAGACCAAGCTGCCCTTGAACTCACAGAGATCTGTTTGCCTCTGTCTCTGAGTATTGGAATTAAAGGTGTGTGCCACCATGCCCAGAAGTTTCCTAGCTTTTAAATAAGGATAATGTTACTTTCTCCATGGTATTATTCTCTTGTTATTATTCCAACGCATATCAATGAGCCTATTATGAGCCTAACACACTTTAGATTTTCTCCCCTGAGAGATGTAATTAATGACTCTATACAGTATGACTCTTCTATACAGTCTACCAAAGCTCAACCTGGGGAACCAAAGAGTTTATTAGGCTTACTTATAATGAATTAGTGAGAAGGTATGGACAGGGGTTGGGTGACTCTTGCATAGGTGACAGCTTCCTCAGGGCTATATAGACAGAGTTTTAAATTCCAGCCGTTCCAGGGATCATCCCCATCCAATCATACAAAGGGCTAGAAGAACTATTATTCAGGTGAGAGTCCTCAGACCTGCCCCCCCAACCTTCTGTCTGAGAGGGAATATAATGTCATGAGCCCACAAACGCTATGGCAACTTACTAGGAAGTGCAGCCAATCATAAAGAGGAGGCAGCTTCGTTTAGAGGACAACTAGGTGCTCTCCCTTTGACACCCCAAGTCTCTCCATACTCAGGGTTCAAGCAGTCATCCTTCCCGTCTGGCCAGTCTCATGACTTTATGATTGGGCTTTTAAAAGGAGACGATACTGAAGGCATAGATCTATGCCATAGATAATACAAACAGACCCTCAAGCCATTGAGAGAGAGTTGAGAGTCCAGAAATAGATTCTCACATTTATGGTCAATGGTTTATTAAGAAGGGTATTAAGGTGTATTGGAGGGTAAGAGATAACTTATCCATAAGTGGAACTCACGTACTTGACAGATACATGCTGTATTAGTCAGCATAAGTCACAGAACTTATGGAATGTTTCTGTATATTAAGGGAATTTATTGTGATGACTTACAGCCTGTAGTTCAACTAACCTAACAATGGGCAGCTGTGGGTGGGAAGTCTAAGAATCCAGTAGTTGCTCAGTCCCACAAGGCCCGTTGTTTAAGCTGGTCTTCTGTAGAAGCAGGTTGCGATAGATGTGCTGGCAGGGAAGTGCAAGCAGTCAAGGAAGAGTCTTCCTTCTCCCAATGTCCTTATGCGGGCTCCAGCAGAAGGTGTGGCCCAGATTAAAGCCACGTTCCACCACACCTGGATCTGGGACTTGCTTTGTCCCAGGCTGACCTTGGACTCAGAGGACTCCTTGCCCCAGTCTCCTGGGATTAAAGGCAGGTACTACCTTGCCTGGGCCTAAGCTTTTCATGGCCACTCTGCCTCAAGATCTCCATGCCAAGATCCAGGTCAGAAACTTGTGTCTTCCAGCCTCAAGATCTGGATCACAGGTGAGCCCTCTAATTCTGGATTGTAGTTCCTTCCAGATATACTCAAGTTGACAACCAGTAATGGCCATTAAAATCCATCCCTTGTGAACTTGACACAAATATTATCTCTTGTCCAAATGGAACAACAAGGTCCTGAATATGCCTAACATGATATAACTATTCCTCGCACAATTGCAAATGCATCTGTAAATTTACAATGGGCTTTTAGTATCTCAACTTAAATGCTGATTGATGTTAAAGAAATTGGAAGAAAGCACATCTATACAAGAATATCTATACAAATGTGTTCTTAACAAAATAAAACATTAGTATTCATATTACTTTATAATCCTCATTTCTACAACTGGCCACAAGGCCTTAGATGGTATTTACCTTCCTCTACTACCCAATCTGTATTTCCTCCACTCTCTGCAAGCATCTCAGCAGGTCTTGGCTCTTTTCCTGGAGTGACCCATGCCTTCCTTCCTGATGGGTCTGTACCCTTTGCCATCCTACTTGGATTAGGCTGTTGTAGTTTCCCATTAATCACAAGACATGTTAGTACCTAGACACTCCCTAAAGGATCTTCTACACTCCAGACATAATCTTGCTTACCACCATTGTGAAGAGGTAATCCAATTTCCCCATGGTAATCTGGATCTATCACCCCTCCTAACACTGTTATTCCTTTCTTAGCCTGTTGGTTTAAGGACATTAGAAGCCCAAAATGGCCAGGGGGAAGTCTGAGCTTCCAGTTCAATGGAATATTTGTTGTGGCTCCTGGTAGGTGCACTCCCCTCTCTGGAACCAAAACTTCGAGGCCAGCAGAACCTAGGGTTGTGGGGACAGAAAGTAAAAATCTTTCCTAGAGGGTCACTAGGAGTGATAGTGAGTGGAACTATTTCCTTTTCCACCCCTTGATTCCTGGACCCATGGATCCTGGCTATGGGAAAAACTGTACCATGTATTGAACACTGATTCAAAGCATATACTGCTTTCTGAAGTACTCTGCCCCAGTCCTTCATGCTGCTGCCACCTAATTGGTGCTGTAACTGTGTCTTCAAAAGGCCATTCCATCTTTCTATCGGACCAGCTGCTTCAGGATGATGGAGAACATGGTAAGATCAGTGGATTCCATGATCCTGGGTCCACTGTTGTACTTCTCTGGTTGTGAAATGAGTTCCTTGGTCAGAAGCAATACTGTGTGGAATGCCATGACGATAGATAAGGTATCCTGTGAGTCCACGGGTGGTGGTTTTGGCAGAAGCATTACATGCAGGAAAGGCAAATCCATAACCAGAATAAGTATCTACTCCAGTAAAAACAAAATGTTGTCCTTTCCAAGGACAAAGTAGTCCAATGTAGTCAACCTGCTACCAGGTTGCTGGCTGGTCACCTCGAGAAATGGTGCCATATCTGGGGCTCAGTGTTGGTCTCTGCTGTTGGCAAATCTGGCATTCAGCAGCAGCTGTAGCCAGGTCAGCCTTGGTGAGTGGAAGTCCATATTGTTGAGTCCAAGCATAACTCCCATCTCGGTCACCATGGCCACTTTGCTTATGTGCTCATTGAGCAATGACAGGGATGGTTGGGGAGAGAGGCTGACTGTCCACAGAACGGGTCATCTTATCCACTTGATTACTGAACTCCTCCTCAGTTGAAGTCACCTTTGGTGAGCATTTACATGGGACACAAATATCTTTACATCCTTTGCCCATTTGGAGAGATCTATCCACATACTTCTTCCCCAGATGTCTTTCTCACCAATTTTCCAATCGTGATCTTTCCAAGTCCCTGACCATCTAGCCAATCCATTGGCTACAGCCCATGAGTCAGTGAATAATCATACATCTGGCCATTTCTTCTTACAAACAAACTGTAATACCATGTGTACTGCCTGAAGTTTTGCCCACTGGGAAGATTTTCCTTCACCTGTGTCTTTCAGGGTTGTCCCAGAAAGGGGGTGTAATGCTGCTGCTGTCCACTTTTGGGTGGTGCCTGCATAACGTGCAGAGCCATCAGTAAACCAGGTCCTAGTCTTCTCCTCTTCGGTCAGCCAATCATAGGGAACACCCCATGAGGCTATAGGCGCTTGCTTGGCAGCAGATGGCATTGTAACAGGAATAGAAGCCATAGGCATTTGAGCATCTTTTTCATGTAACTTGATTGTGCCTTCAGGACCACCTTGGGCCCAGTTGTGTATATACCACTTCTATTTGATAATAGACTGCTGCTGTGCATATCCTACTTTATGACTGGGAGGGTCTGACAACCAGCTCATGATAGGCAGTTCAGGTTGCATAGTAACTTGGTGTCCTATTGTCAAACATTCAGTTTCCCCAAAGGCCCAATAGCAGGCCAAGAGCTATTTTTCAAAGGGAAAATAGTTGTCTGCAGATGATGGTAGAGCTTTGCTCCAAAATCCCAAAGGTCTCTTTTGTGATTCACCTTCATGGGCCTGCCAGAGGCTCCAAACAGCATCTCAAGTACCATCAAGTCTGCAGGATCATATTGTCCAAGTGGTAGAGCAGCCTGCACAGCAGCCTGGACCTGTTGAAAAGCCTTCCCCTGTTCCAGGTCCCCACAAAGCTAGCACCTTTCCAAGTCACTTGGTAAATGGGCCTGAGTAACACACTCAAGTGAGAAATGTGCTGTCTCCAGAATCCAAATAGACCCACTAAATTTTGTGCTTCTTTCTTGGTGGTGGAAGGAGCCAGGTGTAATAACTCATCTTTAACCTTAGAAGGAATATCTCTACATACCCCGCCCCACTGGACTCCTAAGAATTTCACTGAGGTAGACAGTCCTCGAAGTTTGGTTGGATTTATTTCCCATCCATATATATATATATATATATATATATATATATATATATATATATATATATAACCAATGAGTCCAAAGTGGTTGCTACTTCCTTCTCACTTGGTCCAATCAGCATGTCATCAATAGAGTGCACCAATATGATATTTTGTGGAAGAGACAGGCGATCAAGATCCCTTCTAACTAAGTTATGACACAGGGCAGGAGAGTTAATATATCCTTGAGGCAAAACTATGAAAGTATTCTGCTGGCCTTGCCAACTGAAAGCAAATTGCTTCTGGGGTTCCATATGGATAGGCACTGAGAAGAAGGCATTTCCTAGATCAATAGCGACATACCAAGTAATGAAGCTGCAATTGGAGTTACTACCTGATTTAGTTTTCGATAGTCAACTGTCATTCTCCACGATCCATCTATCTTCTGCACTGGCCAGGTAGAAGAGTTAAAGGGAGATGTGGTGGGAACCACCACCCCTGCATCTTTCAAGTCCTTGATAGTGGCAGTAATTTCTGCAATTCCTCCAGGAATACAATATAGTTTTTGATTCACTATTTTCTTTGGCAGAGGCAACTCTAAAGGCTTCCATTTAGCCTTTCCAACCATAATAGCCCTCACTCCACAGGCCAGGAAACCAATGTGAGAATTTTGCCAACTTCTAAGTATATCTATCCCAATTATATATTCTGGAACTGGGGAAATGACCACAGAATGTGTTCAGAGACCTACTGGACCTACTGTAAGTCAGACATCAGTCAAAACTCCATTAATCACCTGTCCTTCATAAGCCCCTACTTTAACTAGAAGGCCACAGTGCTTCTTAGGATGGCATCAATTCAGAACCAGTATCCAATTGACCCCGGAAGCTCTGATCATTTCCTTTCCCCCAGTAGACAGTTATCCTTGTAAAATGCTGTTGGTCCCTCTGGGGAAGAACCGGAGAAAGGCTAACAGCAAAACTTTTAGGTGTCTTTTCAAGATTCTTCCTCAGGGGAACCTGGCCACCCTGTCATCCAAGGGGTTTTGGGTCTGCGAACTGGCTCAAGTCTGGAAATTGATTCACTGGCCAAGATTGCCTTTTGCCACAATCCAATATAGCCTTTCTTTCATTTGTTTGGGAATTTTTCAGCTTATACAGATCAAACAGATATGCAGAAGGCTTCCTATCTATTTTGTGCCTGGAAAGACCATGACTGATTAGTCAGTCCCAAAGGTCCGTACAAGTCACGCTATTATAAATTTCACCTCTCCTGTGCTGACCATTATGGGGTATGTCATCATGAACATTATTTTCTCTACACTGCCTATTATAATAACTAGGATCACCTTGTCTCTGGTGAGTCAATGCTGCCTCCTGGCCCCTGCTACCTCGGGGCCCAATTAAACCCACTGCATTTAATTCAACCAATTGAGCAGCATCACCTCCAACGCTAAGGTCTGGCACAAGGAAAAGGGCAAGAACAAACTCTTCAAATGTGCTGGTGCCCCTTTCACCAGTTTGTGTCTTATAGGATTTGTGAAGGGCATCTTCTGAGCCTTCCCATTGTGGAGGATTAGGTTGTACACAACATATCCACTCTAGCATTGCAATTTCCCTGAGCCTTAAAACCCCTTCATCAACACTAAGCCAAAAGATATCAGGCATCTCCAACTCTTTTTCAGTAGGCTATCTTTTGATGAACGAGTCAGCCAACCATTCAAATAATCTTCTGACACCTTTTAAAACTGTGCAAGCTTCCATATTAAGCCTAGAATCTCCACTCAGAGGGCCCATATCAATAAACTCAGCCTGCTCTAGTTTTCTGTTCCTTCCACCATTCCCCCACACCCTTAAAATCCATTCCCACACATATTCCTTGGACTTCTGCTTGAACGAATTAGCAAACTCATTAAGCTCCTTAGTAGTGTAGCGAATTTCCTCATGGACTATACTTTCTACCTCCCCTCTAGGGGCCTGTTTTGCCTTGAGTCTGGTTATAGGTCTGGAAGAAACTCTTGGTGGGCCTTGAGGAACCTCAGTATTGTCTTGTCTGGCATTTTCTTCAGCGAAGTCACCGCTGGTTTATCAGACTCTGAAGGATTAATTTCCTCGTGTCAAAGGGGTATTATTTCAAGGGGTGGGGCTGAGGGTAGTACTTCTTCAGGTAAGACAAACCCTGAGTATCTGAGGATTCAAAGTTCTCAGCTTCTGTCGGGTCCTCCCACACATCCCCATCCCAAGTTATAGGATCCCATTCTTTGCCAATTAATGTCCTTACTTTAACTGCTGAGGCTGAGACTTGAATTTTGCTATAATTCGGCCAACCTTATAATGAGGGCTTCAGTTTGATTTTCTGTAACTTGAGCTCTTTGGCTGCTGGAGAGAAGATTCTCTTCGAGGGCACACTTAGCAACCCGTACATTGTTTACATGCATCTGGAGCTGGTCAATTTTATCATACAGCCCATTCTTTTCACTCATCAATTTGTCCAGAGATACTAAGAGCAACAAGCCAGCAAAATCATTTTTCTCCCCCGACCCCAAATTGTAGAAACTTTAGTATACCAGATTCCCAAATTCATTACCTGTTACAATTGATGGATCAAGATAATCAAAGGTATTAGCTTCTTTAAGTTTGAAATATAGTGTCCACCAGGGGCCTTCAATATTCTCCGTGCTCCCAGTTGAGAGAGTATCTGGAGAGGTTTCAGTAGCTGAAAATGCTGGTGAATTAGAAGGTGCTGGAAAATTATTACGCCTATTCCAGATTCTTAAAAGATTCATCCCTATACTTCTGCTCCTCTAGAACCACTCCCGGTACCAACTTCTGTATTAGTTGGGGTTCTCTAGAGTCACAGACTTTATGGAATGTCTCTCTATATTAAGGGAATTTATTGTGATGACTTACAGCCTGTAGTTCAACTAACCTAACAATGGGCAGCTGTGGGTGGGAAGTCTAAGAATCCAGTAGTTGCTCAGTCCCACAAGGCCCGTTGTTTAAGCTGGTCTTCTGTAGAAGCAGGTTGCGACAGATGTGCTGGCAGGGAAGTGCAAGCAGTCAAGGAAGAGTCTTCCTTCTCCCAATGTCCTTATGCGGGCTCCAGCAGAAGGTGTGGCCCAGATTAAAGCCACGTTCCACCACACCTGGATCTGGGACTTGCTTTGTCCCAGGCTGACCTTGGACTCAGAGGACTCCTTGCCCCAGTCTCCTGGGATTAAAGGCAGGTACTACCTTGCCTGGGCCTAAGCTTTTCATGGCCACTCTGCCTCAAGATCTCCATGCCAAGATCCAGGTCAGAAACTTGTGTCTTCCAGCCTCAAGATCTGGATCACAGGTGAGCCCTCTAATTCTGGATTGTAGTTCCTTCCAGATATACTCAAGTTGACAACCAGGAATAGCCATTACACATGCCAAGGGAAGAATATGAACCCCATCTCTTACTCCATACCCAGTTAACTCAAATGCATCTCAGCCCTGAAACAACTACAAAAGTCACAGAAGAACACACAAAAGCAAACATGCGTGCCTTGGATTAAGCCTTAATTTCTTAGATACATGGCCAAAAGAATAAATACCCAAAGGGGAGAAAAGATACAGAAGCCTATTCAAACCTATGCAAAACTGAAACCAAGTTTATTCAAAACTAAAAATTTTATAGAAGTCCATCAAGAAATCGAAAAGAGGGTTGGTGAGATGGCTCAGTGGGTAAGAGCACCCGACTGCTCTTCCAAAGGTCCAGAGTTCAAATCCCAGAAACCACATGGTGGCTCACAACCACCCGAAATGAGATCTGATGCCCTCTTCTGGTGTGTCTGAAGACAGCTACAGTGTACTTACATATAGTAAATAAATAAATCTTAAAAAAAAAAAAAAAAAAAAGAAATCGAAAAGAACCTACTGGTTGAGTGTCAATATTTTTTTTTAACTATTTCTCTGCAAAGGACTTGAAACCAGAATAGAGAAAATACTCTTACAAATCTATACTAAAAAGACAAGTCAGGCTGGAGAGATGGCTCAGTGGTTAAGAGCACTGACTGCTCTTCCGAAGGTCCTGAGTTCAAATCCCAGCAACCACATGGTGGCTCACAACCATCCGTAATGAGATCTGATGCCCTCTTCTGGTGTGTCTGAGGACAGCTACAGTGTACTTACATATAATAAATAAATATGCATTTAAAAAAAGAGAGAGACAAGGTCATAAGATAGAGGATGAGGGAGAAGGGGAAGGGGACAGAAGAGAGGGGAGAAAGGAGGTAAGGGAGAGGGATAAGAGGTATTTGTCCCAAAAGGGAATGGGACAAAGGATTGACTCTGAATAGAGAGGAGACAGAAGTGAACCACACGCAAATGGTGGTTTATAAAGGTAAAAGGGGAAACTCTGTGTTAGGATAAGATATTTCATTTCAATTATTTTCATGTTAATGAGTCAAAGTGGGCTTTTGATTGCTGGGCTTCAATACTTTGATAGCTGTATCTTGGTAGTTAGTCTCAGAGGGAAGTAGCCAAATAATGGAATAGACCTTGGTGGCTAGCTTTAGGAATATACTCTACCAGTTTTTAGCGTGGCAGAGGGAATGGGGGACAAATTCTCCTTACCCTAGTCTATCCGTTCATCAGATTTCAAATCTACTAGAGACTGCTTCAGCAACTCCAGTGCCAGCCCCAGCTGTCTCCTTGGAATCTGCACCCTGATCAGCCTTATAGGCTACACTTCCTTAGCCTCTGATGGTCCCGAAGAACCTGGACATCAACTGACACAGCCTGTTCTTCCCAGCCTTGACCAACTAACCAGCTTTCTTGAGTTCCCCAATGACAACATCCCAGTGTCAACAGAAGTCAGCCAGAGGAAAAAAAAACACCCATTTACCCAACACCCAGGGACCCAATAATCAAACAAAAAGGTGGAAATGAAGGGACTCTAGCCAGCTTGAGGGCCTTGCCTTTCTCCCCAATTCCCTCTGTCTTGCTAAAAGAAATATTAGATTACGTTCCTAACACTAGACCCAAGGGCTGTTTGGACGATCCCTCCTCCTGAGACTGATCACCAAGGCCCAACTATCAAAACATCAAGGCCCAGGAATCAAAAGTCATTTTTTTGAGTAACCTAATTAAAATACCCAATCAGAACTTACCAACATGAACCAGCTCATTTTAACAGACCTCCCTGAAAACTAACACTCGCAGAGCTAACCACTGCTGTTTCTGCCCACTTCAGATTCAGCATCTTGTCTCTCTGTCTTGCTTAATAATTGCTCTCTTTGCATTTGGTGTGTGCTTTGAAATTGATGTCTGGGTGTGGTCTGTGTCTAATCTGGGTCCAGAGGGGAGCACCCCACACAATATGTGTTTCCCCCTTCCGGAATGATTTGAGCTTATGCCCTGGCTGCTCTGAGAGAGAAAGATGGGAGAGAAGACAAGGGATAGAGAGGCCTCTTTTCCTGAAGCGTGGGGTGAGGCCAAACTGACCAGTGGTGACAATATATCTGGGTGAGTGTGTAGTGGGGGAAATGTCCAGGGTCTTAGCCTCAGGTTTTCTTTTCTTTTTTTTTTTTTTTTTTTTTTTTTTTTTTTTTGGTTTTTTGAGACAGGGTTTCTCTGTATAGCCCTGGCTGTCCTGGAACTCACTTTGTAGACCAGGCTGGCCTCGAACTCAGAAATCCGCCTGCCTCTGCCTCCCGAGTGCTGGGATTAAAGGCGTGTGCCACCACACCCGGCTCAGCCTCAGGTTTTCAGACCAAGCAATGCATGCATAGCAGGCTGCATCAGCTATGGGGACAGTAGACATGGACAATGACCCATGGAGTCTTGATGATTGGTACCTAGCTGTCCCCTAAGTGGACACTAGAACAGGTTATAGGCCCTGGGATACCCAGAACTGAAGCTGGGAATTCCAGCATCAGGTACCCCTCTTTTTGCTCTCCTTGCTATCCATGCCAAGGACAAGCCTTCAGTACTGGAAGAAACCAATCAGAATCCCAGCCTGCAGTGATGTCAGTCATGTGGTACTGGTATAGCTTACTGAATGCTTTATGGTCATGTGAAGAATGTCAGGTAATCAAATGAAGGGTAATGTTCTCTCAGAGGACATCAAAATCCAAGCTCTGACAGAAGCTAGGAGACTTCAGAAATCACTCCAGGTTGGGCTGACTCAAGTTTCATGGCCAAGCGTTATGGAGATACACACAGGTGGGGTCTAAATCTACCCTCCTGGCACACACCACCTCGGTCAGCTCTAGAGCCAGTAACAGACAGACAGACAGACAGACAGAAATAAAGAAACCCTATCCTTCTCCTTTTAAACGATTCTCTCTCTCTCTCTCTCTCTCTCTCTCTCTCTCTCTCTCTCTCTCTCTTTCTCTCTCTCTCTCTGGTTTTTTGAGACAGGGTTTCTCTGTTTCTCTGTATAGCCCTGGCTGTCCTGGACCTCACTCTGTAGACCAGGCTAGCCTCGAACTCAGAAATCTGCCTGCCTCTGCCTCCCAAGTGCTGGGATTAAAGGCATGCCCGGCAATGATTCTCTTTTTACAGATGTGATTTTTGTGTGTGTACATCATTTGCCTGCATGTACGCATGTGTCTGGTGCCTGTGGCATTCTGAAGTGGGCTTTGGTGTTCCTAGACCTGTAGTTATATATGGTTATGAGCTGCTACATGGGTGCTGGACATGAAACCCTAGTCTTCTACTCTTATCATAGCTCCAGGCTCCCGAATGACTCTTTTATTGTTGTTACTTTTGAGACAGAGTCTCACTATGTAGCTTTGGCTCTCCTGGAATTCACTCACTGTGAAGAACAGGCTGGTCTCAGATTCACAGAGATCCACCTGCCCCTGCCTCTTGAGTGCTGGAATGAAAGGCGTGCATATACCACCATGCCTGACTTGAATTAGTCTTTTAAAGCTATGTAAAACACCACTTTAAATTTTTTTTTGGGGGGGGGGTTGGTTCGAGACAGGGTTTCTCTGTGTAGCCCTGGCTGTCCTGGAACTCACTCTGTTAACCAGGCTGGCCTTGAACTCAGAAATCCGCCTGCCTCTGCTTCCAGAGTGCTGGGATTAAAGGTGTGTGCCACCACGCCCGGCTTAAATTTTTATTTTACAATTATTTACTCGTTTGTAGGTGTATACATGGGCACTTGTACGAGGTGTGTATGTGTGTGTGTGTGTGTGTGTGTGTGTGTGTGTCTGTCTGAAGACAACTTAGGAGAGCTGGCTTTCTCCTCCCACCACCTGTGTCTGGGGAATGGAAGTCAGGTCACCAGGCTTGGCCACAAGTATCTTTACCTGATGATCCCACTCACTGGCCCCAAGGTACTTTAGAAATCTTTGTAGCTTTATAAGTGAGAAAGAGCCATCAAACCCTAATAGAAGTACTGGTTTCTGTGCCAACTGAAAGTTTTAATGCATTTGTAGATTGCTGATGAGGTAAAATTCAGATTAAAAAATAATCAATAAACATACCCTAAAAATAAAGTCCTTTCAGAAACCATCGCTGACTTCTGATGCGGGATTCCGTGTGTTCAGAGCCCCCTTAGAAGCCTGAACTTTCTTTGACCTGATGGAAAGCAGGCACTTCAGCCTGGGATGAAAAACAGTATGATACGCTGTTCAAAAATAAACAGTTGTTGAAAGTGCCTTTCTACCCCAGAGACCTCACGAGAGAAAGCAGCTTGGTGTTTGCTGATAACACAAGAGGAATTCAGGGGAAATACTGCAAACACGGAAAACAACTTGCTCAATCTTTTTTTGTTGTTCATTGTGTGACTGTGGCAGTGACCCAGGAGTGTAGCTTCTTTCTCTCAGTCCAGAACACTTTCCAAAGCTCCCAGGCTCCCAGAACTGCCAACGAGGAAGCTTGTCTGTGCTTTTTGGTAACAATGGCAGCATCCGGCTAACACTATGAAGGAAGAGACAGTCAGTAAACTCTGTTGTATTTTTCAAGGAATACAGGCTCATGAAGTGACTTAGAGAGAATGTGTTAATTCCCTTCACTTCCCTATAGAACAAAATGAAGCCATGCAATAGTGCTTGTGAATGCTAATGAATTCAGTGTTATGCATATTCGTTTTATGCATATGAGTTTAATTAATTCAGCTTTATTATATCTCACAATCTTTGCAAAACTAACTAGCAACGGTTTATAGCATTTGGGGAAAGTACAAGCAGGGGTTCTGCTATGGCCTTGAGCCATGAAATCATGAGGCAGAGGGAAAAGCACAGATTTCTTACCTCACAGGCTATTGGTTCTGCTCTGACCAGGATCATGACTTAATGGTAAGCCATTGTTCTAAGAAAGTAACTTTGCCAAGTATTCCATGTGCGTGCCAAGTATGTCAAGAAAGTATTTTTAAAGGGGTTGTTTTAAAAAGGTAAGAAAATAGCTTGGTTGATAATGTGATGTCCTGCAAACAGAAAGACCTGAGTTTGAGCCCCAGAAGCTATGAAAAAGAGCCAGATGTGAGGAGCTGTAATCCCTGTGCCTGGAAGGCAGACACAAGCAGACCTCCAGGACTTGAGTAAAGCATCTGAACCAAGTATTGTTCAATATCAGTATTGATATTGATAGTCAATACCTCATGATTAGACTTGAAAAAGTTTCTAAAGATGAAGAGTAAGTTGGATCTGTGTAAAATACCATGTAAAAAGTGAACGAAAGCCAGGTATGGTGGCGGATGCCCGAATTCTGGGGGCAGAAGAGGCTGGGTCTCTGTGAGTTCAAGGCCATCCTAGACAACATAGCAAACTTCAGGAGTGTCTGATGTGGTGCCTTGAATGATAATAGCCACCTAGGATGACAGGCTTGAATGTTTGGTCCCAGTTAGAACTGTTTGGAATTGGGAGGTGTGGCCTTGTTGGAGGAGGTGTCACTGGGGGTGGGCTTTGAGGTTCCAAAGGTCCATTGCATTCTTAGTTAGCTCTCTCTCTCTCTCTCTCTCTCTCTCTCTCTCTCTCTCTCTCTCTCTCTCTCTGCCTCATGCCTGTAGTTCAGGATGTATATTCTCAGCTACTGTGCCAACACCATGGCTGCCTTCCTGATGGCAGTGTCAGTATCCTTACCACAACAGTCATGGACTCTGACCGGCTGCAATATGAACTCCAATAAGCTCTTTCTGTTACAAGTTGGTTATGTTGCTTCCTCATAGTAACAGAAAAGCAGCTAAAGAGCCAGCCACACCTGGCCACAGCTGTGTGAGGATCATTTTGGTTTATTTTGTATTTTGAGATAGTGTCTTGCTATATAGCCCAGGCTAGCATGGAACTTATGATGTAGCCCATGCTGGCTTGAATTTGGGCTACTCTTCCTGCCTGTCTCCATAGTGCTGGGATTATCACAAGTATACATTTCCACCCACGGCCTGTGTCAGTTTTATATGGCATGTCTAGAATGAGCAGATCTATAGAGACAGAAAGCAAATTACTGGTTAGTGGAGCTGGGGCTGAATGGGTGTGAGATTTTTATTTGGATACTAAAATAGTCTGAACTTAGATAGTGGTAATGATGACATAGCCCTGTGAGTGTCCCAGAAGCCACAGAATTATAAACTAAAATATGGGTAGGCCAGGACTGGTGGTACAGGCCTATAGTTTCAGCTATTAGGGAGGCTGAGACAGGAGGCTTGTAAATTCAAAGTCAGCCTAAACTAGAGTGAGTTTATGGTTAGCCTGGGAGAATTAGCAAGAGCTTGTGTCTCCGAATACAAAGCAAAGTAAATAACAAATATGTAAGAGATTAGGAATGTAATTCAATGTCAGAGAACTTGCCTAACAGAAGCAAGACTCTAGAGTCAATCTTTAGTTCTGAGAAATATAATAAATTAATTCATTAGTCATTTAAGATATGGTTAAATTGTGAATTTTATGTTGTGTGAATTTTAATCTCAAGAAAAAGCATTTTTCAGCCCTGGTTGTACAGGCTGTAATTTTGTCACTCTGAAGACTGGATAAGGAACATTCATTCATTATACAGTAACGTCAAGGCCAGCCTGGGCTTCAGAATGAGACGCTGTCGCTGTCTTATAATTACATACTCACACACACACACACACACACACACACACACACACACACACATACACACGAAGCTGGTATTCCGTTTTGGCTGTACTAGGGATGGAAACTAGGACCTCATACACAATATTCTACCACTGATTTAAATCCTCCATCCTGACATATCTCCCACCCTCGTGTGTGTATGCAGGTAAGCTTAGCCATGTGTACACATACATGTAAAGGTCAGAGGCCAACATTGGTGTCTTCTCCTATTGCTCTTCATCTTAGTTTTTGAAACAGAGTTTCTCTCATTAAACGTGGAGCTGGCTATTTTGGCTATGCTGGCTAGCCTGCAAGCCCTTCCAATCTGCCTACCCCATTCTCATGTTACCAGGCCTGGATTGCTAAGTAGTCGGTGGGCTCAAACCCCAGGTCCTTATACCTGCACAGTAAGCACTTCACTCATGGAGCTATGACTCGAGCCCCACCCTGAAAGCCCTTTAAAAATATGTAAACAAAAGAAATATAGCAAAATGAAGCCTGGAACAGTGGTGCACACCTTTGATTCCAACATCAGGGAGCCAGAGAGAGGCGGATCTCTGGGAGTTTGAGGCCAGCCTGATCTACAGAGAGAGTTCCAGGATAGCCAGGGTTACACAGAGAAAGCTTGTCTTGATTTTATATATATATATATATATATATATATATATATATATATATATATATCTCACACACACAAATGTGAGTATACAGAACTTCATCCACATAAGTTGCAAGAAAGAAAGCTTCTTCAACAAATGGTGCTGGGAAAACTGGATGTCCACATGCAGAAGAATGAAATTAGACCTTTGCACAAAAACTAATTTCAAATGACATAAATGTGAAACCCAAACCATTGAAACTGCAGGAAGCAACATGGTCAGCTTCCTATAGAAAAGGGCGTTTTGAATAGGACTTCATCTTCCCCTGAATTAAGGTCAACAGCTGACAAGATATTGATCCTCCTTTCTCTGGGTTTTGATTCCTATCACCTACTTAGCAAGTCAGGCATGGTGGCATGGGACAGGAACGTCATAAAACTGAAATGCTTCTACACAGCTTTGTAAACAATCAGCCTACAGAATGGGAGGGAATCTTTTCTAGCTACACATCTGTCCTGGCTAGCTTTATATTAACTCGACACAAGTTAGAGACATCTGAGAGGAGGGAGCTCTAACTTAGAAAAGCCTTCATAAGGTCAGGCTGTAGGGAGGCAAGCCTCAGGGGCATTTTCTTAGTGATTTCTGGGAAAAAGCCTAGCCCATTGTAAGTGAGGATACCTCTGAGCTGGTGGTCCTGAGTTCTATAAGAAATCAGGCTACACAACCACAGAGAACAAACCAATAAGCAGCACTCCTTCATGGTCTCTGCATCAGCTCCTACCTCCAGGTTCCTGCCTTAACCTCTTTTGATGATGAACTGTTACATAGAAGTGTGATATAAGGGGCTGGAGAGATGGCTCAGCGGTTAAGAGCACTGACTGCTCCTCTGAAGGTCCTGAGTTCAAATCCCAGCAACCACATGGTGGCTCACAACCATCCGTAATGAGATCTGATGCCCTCTTATCAAGTGTCTGAAGACAGCTACAGTGTACACTGTAAATAAATAAATTTTAAAAAAAGTGTGATATAAGCCCTTTCTTCCCCAATTTGTTTTTGGTCCTTGTATTTTGCCACAGCAGTAAAAACCCTAACTAAGACAACATCTGACAGAGGAATAATAGTCAGAGTATCGAGAAATAAAGAATAAACACACACACACACACACACAAGTAACCCACTTAAAAAATGGACCCAGGACCATTGTTTTTTAGAAGTCTCAAAAGAAGAAAAACAAATGTCTAAGAACAGCCAACTACACATTCTGGAGGGCGTATCAGAAAAAGGGACCCCTCGTTCACTGTTGGTGGGATTGTAAACGCTCTAGCCAATATGAAAATCATTGTAGAGTGTTCTCAAAAGCTAAAAATAAATCTACCGTGTGATCCAGCTACACCACTCCTTGGCATTTATATGCCCAAAGGATTCAGCATCCTAATCCACCATTCTTGTTCAGCCATGGTCATTGCTGCCTGCAGCCAGGAAAAAGAAACAGCATAATGACCTTCAACCAATGAATGGTCGACCAATACAAATGTGGTGCACATACACTGCAGAATATCCAGATGTAAAGAAATCATGAACTTTATAGGGAATTAGATGGAACAGAAAACAATTTGTTGAGCCAGGTAACTCAGACCCAGAAAGACAAATGCCACATTAGAGGCCCCTAGATCTGGATCTTCAAATGTGAGCACATATTCTGGAGTAACTGCAGAACAAGTACGTAAAAAGGGAGCATTGCTGGGGTGCAGAACAATAGAGCAGGGAAGAGTGAGCTGGTGGGGAGATAGAGGAGCCCCGGTTAGGGAGAAGGAGGGAGACACATACTGAAGAAAGGAGGGTGAAATAACAGGAAGGCTGTCTGGAAGAGTCATTATTCTTAACTACCTGCCTGTCTTAGTCAGGGTTTCTATTCCTGCTCATGACATTATGACCAAGAAGCAAGTTAGGGAGGAAAGGGTTTATTTGGCTTACACTTCCACATTGCTGTTCATCACCAAAGGGAGTCAGATCAGAAACTCACACAGGGCAGGAACTTGGAAGCAGGAGCTGATGCAGAGGCCATGGAGGGATGCTGCTTACTGGCTTGCTTCCCCTGGCTTGCTCAGCTTGCTTTCTTATAGAACCCAAGACTCCCAGCCCAGGGATGGTACCCCCCTCCTGCCCTTGATCATTAATTGAGAAAATGCCTTACAGCAGGATCTCATGGAGGCATTTCCTCAAGGGAGGCTCAGCTTGTGTCAAGTTGACACACAAAACCAGCCAGTACACTGCCTAAAAAAAACAACACTATACATAAGTCTGTGTATAAGTATGCATAAATGGTTTAAATAAAAATTTCTCACCCAAGCTAAGCAATTCTCCCTTCAAGAGCCCAAGATTATCTAACATAAACCTCAACATTAGGCATGGAGAGCTCTCTTGTGAGCTGTTGCTTAAGGTTGTCCATGAGACTGCCAAAACATTACAGACTATTGCTATGACCTTGGTCTCCCAAGAAGTGGAAAGGTAAGGGCCTATTGCTTAAGACGCCATGCACTTCAGACCCAGGGCTTAGAGGTTCCTTGAGCTGGAACTGACCTGAATATCTCCTTCCTGAGAACTAGCTTTCATGGCACCAGAAGGTGCCATGCACACTTCCAAATGATGGAAGCCATGAACAATCCTACCCAGCTATAATACCTATGAACCAAAACACTGACCAGCATGGCATGATAACCTAAGGGTGCAGTAGTGGCATGCATACTTCGGCAGTAACCAAGGGCTCTCTAATTGGACTTAAGACCCACTCAACAAGAGGGAAATGATGCCTGGTACTAGAAACCTAGCCAACCACCCAGGCCTACGAAGTCATGGATCTTGTAGGACATCCTACAACCACAACTGTATTAAACCAGCATAATCCATGGCATAATGATTATTTATCCTTATGCCCACAGATAAGTACAGTCCTCACCCCTCATCAAGGAAACTTCTCTTTGCAACAGATGGAGATCATTATCGAAAACCACACCCAATCAAACGTCAGAGTTTCGGAACCAAGTCCCAATGGCTGCATCTACAACACGACTTCTGCACCTAAGCTTGGGGAATGTTGAGGAAGAGGTGGCAGAAAGATTTTAAGAGCCAGAGGATCTGGGAGTTTGCTGGGAGATTGCGTCTCCTAGTAATGGCAGAAGTATACCCACAAAGTCTCACAACCTGATTGTGCAGACATGAGCTGAATGAGTGAGGAAGACAGCAATGGACATGCTAACATGGAAGGAGAAAAGGCCACAAGACTTGAGGTCTACACAAGGAGCTACAGGCAACCAAGGATGCTGAGAGCAGGAGAAATAGTCTCTAGGGAAGAGCACACCAGTTGTTATCTAAGACCAAATGGTCGGCCCTGAAAACATACACACAAATATCACCATACAGACTGAGCAATGCAAATAACACTATACAGACTGAGCAGGTTATACTTAGGAATATATGTGTGTTTCTGTGTGTGTGTTTATGTAACAATTAATGAAAAAAAGAAGGCCAAAATTTGAAAGAGAGCAAGAAGGGGTATATGGGAGGGTTTAGAGAGAGAAAAGGGAAAGGGAGAAATGTGATAATTTATATCATAATCTCAAAAAACCAAAAGTAATGAAATAGTAAAATTCTAAAAATTGAAAGACACATATGAGAAGAGTAGATCTCTCTCTCTCTCTCTCTCTCTCACACACACACACACACAAACACACAAAACTCTTTGACTCTTTGACTGTGTACCCCAGATGGTCTCTCACTCTCTGTCTTCCTGCCCTAGCCTTGTCTGGTTTGCTATATAACTTTGCAAACTTCATGTATGACTTAGTGGTTGAGAGCAGTGTGCTCATGGCTGCTGCTTGAGTGTTGTCCACTTGAAGTACACCATGAAAATTTTGCAGCACCCAGTTTTAAGCTTGGAGAGGGAATCTAATATTCTCTCTAGATAAACTCAGACACTGTTCGTGGTAGTTTTTAGAGGCTGGCTGCAGTATAGACTAGGAAGCCAACCCAATCGTGACATATGAGACTGAAAGGTGACCAAGCTTTGTGTGTGTACAGTACACAAACGTGGGAAAGGCCAGGTGTCCCAGCATTAGCACATGGGTAGCAATAGAATTGTTCACCTTACACAGGATGGGGTTTGGCCCAATGAAGGCATAGGATGCCACGAGGAGACCATGGGGGTGTACAAAGCACAGCCCTCAGTCTGCTTCAAACATTTACCAGTCAGGGCTGTGTTTGGGTGGCTATTCCTGGACTGTGCTGGTGGAATAGAGGAGACTTCACAATAGCCACCAACAGAATACAGACTTCAAAGGACAATGCTAGAACTCCCATGTCACTGAATTCCCAGCATGGGAGATGCCTGAAAATTGTCTTTGGAGGCTGAAAATGTAAAGTGTTGCTCAGCATGAAGCCTTGGTTTGATCCCCCAGCATCCTCTAAACTGGGCATGGTGACACACACCTACAATCCCAGTATTTGGGAGGTAGAAGCAGGAGGATTGGAGGTTCGAGGTGTGCTACAAAGAAGTTTTAAGTGGCCTGAGCTAAAGAGTGTCTTGAAACAAAAGCAAAATCAAACTTCGAACTATGCTAAATTGCATGAGTGTGAGGGATTTTCTTTGTTACCTGACTTTAGCCTTTTAAGAGGGGACTGTGGAGCTGGCTCAGCCACTAAAGTGCTGCATCCTGAGTGGTGAGACCTGAGTTCAAGCCCCGAAGCCTCAGAAGAAAGGGTGGCAGGGCGACACACACTTGTAATTCCAGCAGGAGGGAGGCAGAGACAGGGGCATCCTCTGGATTCACGGTCAAGAGGGACTAGCTCAGCGCTCTCCCCTCCCTAATGCTGCAACACTTAAAACCATAAAATTGTTTCATTGCTACTTCATAACTGTAATTTGCTTCTGTTATGAATCATAATGTAAAGATTCATGTTGTGCAATGGTCTTAGGCAACCCCGTTAAAGGGTCATTTGGCCTCCAAAGGGGTCATGGCCCATAGGTTAACTGCTGGTCTAGAGTCATCAGTCTCTAAGCCTATAATAGAGTCTCAAAATAACAAAACCAAAAGAAAAAAGGTAGATAGCTACTGAGTAACAACATTCAAGGATGGCCTTGGGCCTCCACACGTACGGGTACACACATGCACCCCTTACAGTACATGAACACACACACAAATGCACACATGCTAATTTTGAAAAAAAAAATTAAAAGCCCTTTCCAAAGCCTGCAATTTCACTTCTTTCATCTTTTCTGCTTCTTTTTCAATCAGTGACCTCATATGCAGATAATAATGCAAGCCTGGCCTTGAAACATTTCCACCTGTTAGCAAAAGTCTGTCTGCTCCACAATCCATATCTTTACCTGGTAGAGAGGAACACAGGACAGGGTTACCACAGTGATCCTGCTGTCCGTGCATTTCAAAAGTCCAGTGATCCTACAAGGATGTTAAAATATTTCAGTTTGCATTTCGACATATGTCCCATCTTGCAACCAAGCACTTTCGTTGCCACCACCTTGGGAAAAGCAAGACACACTGCGTAGAGAGTGGAGAAGCCTGGGGATTCGTGACCCCAGCTCCACAACCATCGTGGAAGAGAGAGCCTCGCAACACTAAGAAACACTCGCCGACACCCCAAGTCAGATCCCAGAACATTCCATGTTCTGAATCACAGCCTTTCATTCCACACATGAAGTTCTCTGCTCTCATAGAAACATACTGGTTTAATTAAAGAAAGCAGAGCCAGTCTTTTCCTGTCATGCTTCCTTACTGTGGACCAAATTAGCATAGCTTTGGAGTGCACTGTGTTTGAATGTTTGATTTTTAAAAATTACTGTCTGAACTGCTGAACTGAGTTCCACGAAAAATCTTGCAATGAGTTTTGGCCTGAATTTGCATCATTTTCTGAAAGGGCCTTAAACATGCTTTGGTTGTTTTGTCTTATATACTTCTGAGAAGTGGAATTGACAAGGTTGACCATTTTCAAGTCAAAATATCAGTCAAGTGTGAGGGCCTGGGAGGATAGCTCAGTCAGTAAAGTGCTTGCGAGGGAAGCTCAAGGAGCTGCATTCACCCCCAGTTATACATGGGATAGCCAAGCACAGCGGCACACGCCTGTAATCCCTGCACCGGGGAGGGGCAGGCAGAGGAGCCTTGGGGGATGGGGGGCGTGTCAAACCTAGTGATCTCCAGGCCACTGAGAAACTGAATCTCAGAAAAAAAAACAGACTGACAAATGACATTTGACATTGACCTCTGGCTTCCAGAGACACATGCACACATGTCCACATGCATGTCCACACATGCATTCTTGGCTTCTAATCCATCCACGTCACATTGAACTGTAATCTCAGAGAAAGTACTTCATCCCTTTACCTCAGCTTTCTCATCCGCAAGACGAGCCGCTCGTCTCACCCTGGAGGACTGACTGTGGTGGATACATGCGAAGAACCTCTTAACAATGTTTGGCTCACAGTAAGCGCTCAACATCTGTTAGCGGTTATTGATTAAAATCAAACACCCTTGGATGGAAAGCCCTAGTTTTCTCTTTGCCCCTGAGTGTTAGTGCGCCCCTCGCTTACTCTTCCTGCTTCCCCCATTTCACATTGTCATGGCATCTGTCTCCCGAGGTTGCAGTAAGGATTGGCTTTTCTTCTTTATCCCGTGTTGAACTCAGGGCATGAGTATGCCAGGCTAGAGACTTACCATGGTGCCGTGTTCCCAGCTGGAGTTTTATTTTTGTTTTTTTGTTTTTGTTTTTGTTTTTGTTTTTGTTTTTGCTTTTGTTTTGTCTTTAGTTTTTCAAGACAGGGTTTTTCCGTGTAACCATGGCTGTCCTGGAACTCATTCTGTAGAAGACCAGGCTGGCCTTGAACTCACAGAGGCCTGACTGCATCTGCCTCCCAAGTGCTGGGATTAAAAGTGTGCACCAACGCCGATGGACTCCTTGTTTTTGTTTTCGAGACAGTCTTGCTCTGCATCTCCCACTAGGCCCAAGTTTGTAAACCGCCTCTAAAGCTCCCCAAGTGCTAGGCTGACCATCACACGTCACCGTGCCCAGCAAGGACTGCTTCTGAATGGGCTCTGAGCAGAGTAACTTTAGGGTTTGCTTACCACCATACACAGGTGTTGCATCTTAGAGTCCTCTTATGAGTCCAAGCTTGACCTCACAGAGTAACTGTTCAGTTCATTAAAAGGAAAGAGCTGGGGGAGATTGAACGTGTTCAGGAAAGGAAGGAGAGCCAGGTGTTGGGATTTCTATGGCTTCTTTCTCAGGGTTCTGGATCCACTGAGTAGAGAGGCTTCCAGGACACACCTAGTACCCTAAGACCCAACAGGAAGAAAGGGACCACACCAGCCAGCAGGATGTTAGAATGCTCAGCTTCTTCATTTGTTTCCAATCAAATGTTCTGCCTGGAGGATTCTTCCTGCTGCGGTAGGGTGGGAACGTTTCAGTGAATGTTGTATCCGAGAGATCTGGTTCCTCTGTTTGCAAAATATTTATCACAGAAACCTGAGTGCTGCGGATGGAACAGGCACCCCAGGTGGCTCCTTTATAGAGTTTTCCTTAGTGATTCCTGCCTGGGCAGCCCTAACTCAGCCCTGAAAGTCTGGGACTTGGAGACCAGATGAGATGCGGGCAGTGAGCCCTACTCCTGCTCTTTTCCTTACAGAGAAGCATGTAACATGAGCCTTGTGAAGTGCCTAGTGCCTTGGGAATTCAGTGAGGGTTAGAGGTAATCAATTAATGCAAGCCTGTCTCCTCTCCATCCCCCTGACCCCTCAATCAACATCATCTTGGACAGCTCCAACCCTTTATTTTTTATTTTTGCCTGCTTCTGGTACAGGGTCTATGCCTGGAGACTCTTCTTGAGTGTTCTCAGTCCCTAGAAATTAGACTTAATGCCTGAACAAAGGAGCAGCTTCTTTTGTGGTCAAAGCAATGCCATCAAAAGCTCTTGCAGTGCAGTTGAGTGTCGTGGTCCCAGTAAGTGTGTAAGCATGCAGAGTTGGCCACTACTGTCAGGAAAAAGCTACAACTAACACAAAACAACAATGACTTCATGGTTTAAATACCAAAACCTTTCCATTTGCATAAGGCCAGGCATTAATCTGCTTTTGATGTTATTCAAGACTGGATAAAATTTGGGCTCTGGAAATTGCTGATGAAAATGACCCATTTTCCTTTTAAGTCTACTAGCCCTAATGAGTATGTTTTCATATATACATATAATCATATTTATAGAATATATGATCTCCCACAACTCCTGAAAAGTAAAAATCTTTTTGAGTCATATATATAAATATATATGTCATATATATATATAATATATGTCAGATATATATGTCAGATATGTGTGTGTATACACACATAATATTGTCAACTTGACAGGATGTAGACTTACCTAGGCCTCTGAGCATGTCTGTGAAGGACTTGCTAGGTTGGGTTAGCTGGGTTGGGAAGACATAGACCTGTAACATTGGTTCTGCCCTCATGCAGCTCCGCTTTGCTGGCAGTGCTACAGTATCTCAGAAGTCACTGTTGTCCTCAGATCCTCCCATGGATGGTCAGGGGTTTTCTTTCATCCGCCACACGTTTCACACCCACCTTAGGTCAGACTTGCCTCTCCAGCTTGGAGTTGCGAATTGATAAATGTTTATGATGATTATTGTGGGCAAGATGTTGAGCTGGTGACCAAGTCTGGCTTCATCTTCCATGAGCATCTAAGCTAGAACAGAACCATAGCAGGATGTACTATAGACCACTGAGAGGATCAGAATGGCATCCAAGAAGGCTGTTCTGTACTGGCATAGTCAGACAAGACTTCCTGGAAGAGGTGGGGCTTGAATCAAACATTAAAGGCAGGCCAGGAGCCAACAGCTCAGTTGGAAGAAATGCATGCTACCTAGCCTAGGATGGGGAGTGGTTAGAGAACGTTTTCTCCCCTTTTTCTCTTTCTCCTTTTTTAGTATCATGGATGACTGAGTTGAGTTACCTGATTAGACGTTCTGGTCTGGGTGAGGCAGAGAGAAGAAAGACATTTCAGGAACAGCTACAACCTTGAAAGAAAAGCAGGGAAGCAAAGAGCTTTACTTTGAGGACATCAAGGAAACAGCGTAGTTTTCTGTCATGTAGATTCACACTTGAAAGGTAGGCCCACAGCTTACCTGTGTACTTCCTACAATGAGAAGCACTGATGGCTTTTTGAGGAGGGTAGAAGTTCTGTGAGATATAAAAGGTTTTCCATAGCAGATACTAGCTAGCTCTCTCTCTTCTGGTTAGGGGAAGGACATTGTTTTCCTGTCTAAATTGCTGGTAAAATGCAAAGTTTAGGCCACGTTTGAATCCTGTCCCAGAATGGCTGGCAGTGACTACCCCAGTGTTGAGCCCAAAACCTCCAGAACTATCACAGAGTTAGTCTGATATCAATGGAGAAGGACTTTTCATAGATCTACATACACTATTGTTGGAGCAGAAAGAAGGGAGATACAGCAAAGGAAAACAATGTAGAAAGTTTTGCTCACTTGGATCAAGAAACAAGCAGCCAGAAGTATGTAAGGAATCCTTGCTTTTTCTATTCTTTATCGTTTTAAAATAACATTTGAGTGATAGGCTTAACTATGGCACTTCATACATATACATTATAGCTTGTTCTTATATACTCTCTTTCCACACTACCCTCTCCCATCTACCCTATCCCTAATCCTTGGGTTTTGATCTACTAATTGGTGGAAGAGGTGCTTTCAAAGACTCAGAGGGTAAAAGCACCAGGATTATTGCCCATATTGGTATTCTTCCTCAAGAAGTGAGGGGAGATGGGTATTCAGGCCGGTCATGGAGGTGAAGTCACAATGTGGGAGGAGTCCCAGTAAGCAGAGTTGAGCCTTGGCAATGAGTTATCATCATCAACTCAGAACACAACAGCAGCACAACCCAAGCAATGACACCTTTCATTTGTATAAAGTCAGACACTGACCTGATTTTGAAGTTGGTCAAGACTGACCTTCTTCAGCCTAGTCATCCCAATATGTTTCCCCAAAATACATAAATGTCATTTGTAATTTTCATTCTACACTGAGATATTGAATGATGGAAATGGAAAAACACCCTTCAGGTCCTTTCCCTAATTATTTAAGGTATATGCAGATGCTTCATTCAGCAAGGAACTCTCCTGGAGATGTTTAGCGGTATCCAGTAGACACAGAGGGACTCTTGAAACATAAACCCTTTAGGCTATAAATGGCTTAATGGGAAAATAGGATAGCTCAACTGGGTATCTGTCCACTAAGATACATGCAGAGTTCTTGTCAGGAAAATGCCAAGCAGAAGGCCGTCTTTATTGCTGAGAATAAGAGGAAACAATCCTATGAATGTCAGAAACCCCTGAGAAGATGTATTAGAATATTTTCTATGGACATCTGAGGATAATGCAAACCTCTATTTGAAGATTATGCCCAACTGGACTTATGCTATGCATTAGTTATATGTTCTGTTACTCACACTACTTGATGGAAGCAACTTAAGGAAGGAAGGAAGGAAGGAAGGAAGGAAGGAAGGAAGGGAGGGAGGGAGGGAGGGAGGGAGGGAGGAAGGAAGGAAGGAAGGAAGGAAGGAAGGAAGGAAGGAAGGAAGGAAGGTTGGTTTTGTTTTGGCTCAGAGTCAAGAGTTCAAGGATGCCATCCATTCTGGTGGCAGCAAAAGTTTGAGGAAGCTGGTCACATTGTATCTGTAGGAGCAGGGCCTGGTAGGAGAGAGAGGGAGAAAGAAAGGGAGACTGAGAGGGAGAGGGAAAGAGAGGGGAAGAAGGGGAGAGATAGAGCAGGTGGTCACATTTTATTTATAGCAGCATAGCTGTAGGAGAGGGAGAGGGAGAGGGAGAGGGAGAGGGAGAGGGAGAGGGAGAGGGAGAGGGAGAGGGAGAGGGAGAGGGAGAGGGAGAGGGAGAGGGAGAGGGAGAGGGAGAGGGAGAGGGAGAGGGAGAGGGAGAGGGAGAGGGAGAGGGAGAGGGAGAGGGAGAGGGAGAGGGAGAGGGAGAGGGAGAGAGGTGAGGGAGAGGGAGAGAGGTGAGGGAGAGGGAGAGGGAAAGGGAGAGAGGTGAGGGAGAGGGAGAGAGGTGAGGGAGAGGGAGAGGGAGAGAGGTGAGGGAGAGGGAGAGGGAGAGGGAAAGGGAGAGAGGTGAGGAAGAGGGAGAGGGAGAGAGGTGAGGGAGAGGGAAAGGGAGAGAGGTGAGGGAGAGGAAGAGGGAGAGAGGTGAGGGCTCAGCTTCTGTTTGGGTTTCTACTGCTGTGAAGAGACATCATGACCATGGTAACTCTTATAAAGGAAAACATTTAATTGACACTTGCTTACAGTTTTAGAGGCAGGAAGCATGGCAGCATGCAAGCAGACATGGTGCTGGAGGAGCTAAGAGTCCTACATCTTGATGCAAAGGCAGCAAGGAGGAGACTGAGAGCCACATTGGGCATAGCTTGAGGTTATGAGACTTTAAAACCCACATACACAGTGACATACTTCCTCCAACAAGGCTACACCTCCTAATAGTTCCACTCACTATGGGCCAAGCATTCAAACACAAGAATCTATGGAGGCCATTCCTATTCTAACCACCACAGCTTCTTTTCACCTTTTGATTCAGTCCAGGACCCAAGCCAATGACAGGTATTGCCTACGCTCATGATAGGTCTTCCCAATTGTGCTTAATCAGAAGATCTTTCAGAGACATGTCTCGTGATTTGTTTCCATGGTGATTTTTAATTCTGCTAAGTCAACAATCAACTCAATCATCACCCTCTACAATCAGCACACTGCTGTTTTGTTTTGAGACAGGGACTCACTATATAGCTATGGTTGATCGTAAGTTCTCATTATCCTGCCTCTGCCTCCCAAGTCCTGGGACTGTGGGTGCCACTGAGCCGGGCTGGTTAGTAGTAGTTAGTTAGCTGTCTTGAGGAAACATCTACTAGACAGTTAGGACTCTGGTGGTGGCCATTATTGGATATCTAGGATCAAGCCCAATGCCTGCTTTGCTGTAGGCATTCATCCAGACTTTGATTAAAGGAAAGATAGATAGCTTCCATTCCCCACTGCCTGAGAGTATTGCATAGTTGATATCTTATTTATGAAAGTGAAGTAGCCAGAAAGAGAGACCACCAGCACTGCCAGGCTCCCCACACAGCAAACAGCTTAAAGAATAAAGAATCTCAGATAACAATTAAGAGTTATGAGGACTGATCACTAGAAATCAAATATGTAGACTTGGAAATGAACCAGAAGTGTTCAGGCAGATCCTGAGCTCAGTCTGTAGAAGATTAGAGGCAGAAATTGAGTTTAGGTTCCAGGTCTCATTGAAATGAGCCACAAATGGGAATCTGTGATAAGTGGACTTTCAGCTTCACATAAACTCTGTCCTTCCATAAGGAACCCTCTACAAATGGCCTCAGGGTTACAGGGTCTTCAAGCTTTTAACACCATCACTCTAAGATATTTTGACATTTTGTAATGGTGTGAGGGAGCATATCCAAAAGCAAGCCAAGCAGATGCTGTGTGGGTGAGAGTGTGTGTGTATGTTTGCATACATGTGTGTGCATGTGTTGATGTGTGTCTGTGTTTGTGTGTATACATGGATGCATGTGTGTGTGTATGTGTACACATGCATGTATGCGTGTGTGTTGAGTGTGTGTGTGTGTACACATGCATGTGTGCATGTGTGTTGGGTGTGTGTGTGTGGGTGCACATGCATGTGTGTGTGTGTGTTGGGTGTGTGTGTGTGTTCACATGCACGTGTGCGTGTGTTGGGTGTGTGGGTGTAGGTGTGTAGGTCAGAGGATAACTTTGCAGAATCAGTTCTCTCCTCCCACCCTTACATGTGCTCTGGGAATTGGAGCAGGGTCTCCATGGTTTGCAAGGAAAGAGCTTTCTTTCCTGAGCCAACCTCTGGCCCAGATGCTATGGTTAATTGGAACAGCAGTTCTCAAGCTGTGGGTTGAAACCTCTATCTCCAAAAATATTTGCATTACAATTCATAACAGTAGCAAAATTACAGTTATGACGTAGCAACAAAAATAATTGTATGGTTGGGGGTCACCACAGCATGAGGAACTGGATTAAAGAGTCATAACAATTGGAAGGGTGAGAACCACTGGGTTAGAAGTATTCACTCCCTTCTTGAGCCAACAAGGTAACTGAGTGCAGGATAAAAGTCTGGAATCTGTGCCTTGTCTGTCTGTCTCCTGTACAGTGAGTGGCCTCCTCTCACTTTAGCACGTAGGCATGTTGGTTGCTCAGGAAGTGCCTGTCTAAATCTACTTTGTCCCCACTCAGAGGCTGCGGGCACAGAGACAACTCCTGGTCTAAGACTCCCCAGCCCCCTTGGATTTGCGACAGCAGAACCTTGAAAATCAGCCTCTCCCCACCACACAAGGGCAAGGCTACACCCCAGAGCAGAAGTAATCGTCCCCTGAG
This sequence comes from Mus caroli, assembly GCF_978045245.1. NCBI lineage: Eukaryota > Metazoa > Chordata > Mammalia > Rodentia > Muridae > Mus > Mus caroli. The sequence goes on from NW_028227270.1 coordinate 27,370,102, forward strand.
ATCGGTTCCCTCAAGTCATAGCATTGGCTAGGGCCTCTACCAGAACCAGAAGCAAGATGTCTGACCAGAGCAGACCATGACCAGGATGCTGAGTCACTCCAACCTTTTGCCATGACCCAGTTCTTTCTCCCTGTAAACCTCAATCTTGTCCATTATCCCAGGGCAGCACTGGGGTAACTGGGCTCCTCCATTTGTTACCTTCCCCAGTATGACCACACGGAAGACATCTCTGCTTCTCACCATCTACTCATTTCCTTAAACAGAATTCGGAGCCTGTGACAGGGCCTACCCTGAAGGAGCTCCTGGAACCAGTCATTTGCTCTAGAATCTTCAGTAATAAACGGATCGTTGAAGTGTGTGTGTGTGTGTGTGTGTGTGTGTGTGTGTGTGTGTGTGTGTCTGTAGTGACTCACTGTTGTAATCACAACACTGGGAGGCAGAGGCAGGCAGGTCTCAGAGTCTGAAGCCAGACTGGTTGATAAGTTCTAGGCTAGGTGGGACTGTACAGTGAGACTGTTTCAATCAAACAAACAAATGTAAAGCTCTCTCACACCCACATCTTAGAAGGACAGGGTGACATCCAGTTTATATTGTCACAAAGATCTGGCTTCCCTGTGAGTCTTTCCTTCTTTGGGGAAATACTCTATCCAATTGCCTGTGCCAAAGAAAGCTGTGTATAGGTGAACTCTTGGCCACAGCCAAGTCTGTCACCTGACTCAATCGAAACCCCATGACTGTCATCTCCTCCGTCTCATCTTACACATGGGTCTTTTTTCACCACTTACAGGACACGGAAAGGTATCTTCAGTGACTTATTTTCATGTGACCTTTTGAGAACTCCTAAGACACGTGCATCAGCCACCTGAACAATGGGAGCTGCCCAGAGAGGAGAGTTCCTCCAGGGAACTGAAGGATGACAGCCGGCTCACTGCCCCAGCCAGGCGTTTGCTGAAGTACACATGGTTGTCTCTTCCATTTGGTTTTTCAGTGTTATATAAATACGAGGGCACTAATTTCCAACAATTATTTATCACCTACACTTTTATATTCCATTTGCACTTTACACGAAATACCCATCCTGAGAGTTGGTCATGGCACACAGACGGAACCTGGTAACATCGTGACCTCCTCTCCAAGCCCCCAGGGACTAAGTCTTTGTCTTGGACCTGGGTTCTTGAGGTGTGGCTCAGTGTGCCCTCTTTGCTCACATTTCCAAGACCTTTCTCAGTGTCTGGACAGATTTCTGGCAATCCCACAGCAAGTCTGCCATGCCTTTTCCTTCTCTGAAGCCAGAGTCCTGATCCAAAGTTCCATCTTCGTCCACACAGCTGAGTAGATTGCCCGGAAAGGGGGCTTGTGGGTGGGGAGGAAGCAACAGCCTTCTTCCTACAATTCCTCATCAAGCTCCTGTCTGTAGGAACCTACACAGGCGATGGGCAGATTCTAATCACAATAATTAACAATTAATGAATGAATGTCTACCAAACTATTGAGCTGATTCTGTGAGCATTAACTGGCTAATTTTTTCCAGACTCTAGTTGTTCATTCTATAAAATAACCTGCTCTGGGGACAGATTGTTAGTTCTTTCTGGTTAACACAGAGCCCGGACCTTGATATAAAGACCACAATAAGTCCTTGCAGTCAAGTTCTCTGTGCAGTTCTCAGTTGAGTCACAGAGCAAAGCACAGCAGGCAAGGTCTGTGTGGCCCTTTGTGGACCCTACTTGTACTCCCGGTAAGGCATCACGACTTCCACTTGCAACTGTATTACAGCTTACCTGTATTTTGACATGAATGGACAAAAACCTCAAGGAAAAGTTTTTCTAGTTGAAATCACTGGGGCTTCTTCAACAAACAGTTAGGAAGTTGAGACGAAGTGCCAGGTGCAAACCACACTGGTGATCTCTCTTCCTGGAGGAGACCAGGAAACACCGTGTAAACAGCACAGGCTTTAAAGAGCTCATAAAAAGTCACTGGTGGCTGAGGGAGAGCTCTCTGCAGGAGGAGGCATCTGATTTTTATAGGATCAGCTCTGCAGATAAAGGGAGCGACAGGAAAGACATTCTGACCTCCCAGCCGAGTTTTATTTGGAGGTTTTTGGGTTGTATTTTGTTTTGTGTTTTGTTTGTTGCTTCCTGCTTCTTCTACTCCCTGAGATGGGAAAAATGGACTCTTAGGTGTGAAGGCTTCTTGGTAGTCAATTTGGCTATGTCCAGATTTAACTAAAACCCAAATAACTAAAACACCATCTTTTTTCTTTTTTTCTTTTCTTAATTAAATCATTTGATGTGGAGGACCCACTTCTAATCTAGATCTTTGAGGGGTGAAGATCTACCCTTAATCCAGATCTTTTGAAATGGGAACATCCACCTTTATTCTGGGCCACATCATCTGCTGGCACCCTGTAGAAAGGACATGGAGAAGGTCTATTCGCCTGCTTGCCCTCACTCTGGATGGCAAGCCTTCACTGATGTTAGAGCCTACTCTAGGATTCTGGCCCTTATTGAAGATCGGCTGAGACGTCCAGCTTCATGGACTGAACAACTGTATCTTTGGACCTTTTGTTTGTAGACAGCCATTGTTGGACTAGCTGGACCCCAGCCTGTAATAAAGCCTTCATGTATATATGTGTGTGCGTGTGCATGTGCACATGCATGTGTGTGTTCTATAAGTTCTGTTCCCCTAGAGAACCCTGATTGTACACCAGAAATGCAAAGACAGTTAATTACCCAGGGTAGTCCACGGAGCTCCAGAAGTTTCCCCAAGACTAGTTCAGTGTCTCCAAGGTGTTATCAATTATTTTCGCCTTCGATTTCATTTGCTCTCAGTTGGGCGTGGTAGAAAATTTAAATTATTTTGAGGGAAGACACACATCACTTTTGCTCATGCTTACAGCTTCTTCTTCTAAAAAAAAAAATCTGGGGTAGCAAAATGGGTGAGATAAGTGTAAAATAAAATTGTAACTCTGTTCCTAGAAATAGAACAGAACTGCTTTCTTATGTGGACTGAGTGGTGGCCAGGGGTCTGCAGGCTGCCCTGGATCCAGGCCTAGGAAGTGACTCAGTTGTGGCAAAGAAACCAGGCCATGGAAGAGCATCCCAGGGTTGGGTGTGGGAATGGGACACACGGGATGCTATAAATTCTGCTCTTGTGCACATATTGTTTTGCAAAATCCAGGGATGAGATCATTTGGCCTGGATGTTGTCTCTGAGGGTTTCTCACAGACAAATGCAGTTATCCGAATTGAGTTAGAACAGGAGAAAGGCATTCGGGGGGATTATCTGATTGTACATGGGGACAGTTATGCACATCATCTCTGTTGGGCCAAATGGTTTTCTGTTTGTTCCCTAGAGGAACATGAATATGTGATTGTATCACTCTTTCCTGCCAAGTTCCAGAAAAGAGCTTGAGATTCTTTCTCTAAACTGTAGCCAGGAAGCTCAGTGGGTATTGCTCTCCTTTCAGGCTGGTGTTGATAGTCCTCATGATCAGTCAAAGCCTCTGCCACAGGGGTAACAGGAGGCTTCTGTCAGTGAAAACGCCTCTTTCTAGAATGGGTGGGCTTGATGATGTCACATGTTTAAAGTGTTTCTGATCACTTGCATGGGAATGTCCCCAGGAAAACCAATTAATTGTGGATGTTTCAACCATACTCCTGTCAGCCTTGGTCTTTGGTCTGTGGTTAGGTCAGGAATCTTTGGGTTTTCTGTGCCCACACCATTTTCCATCTGCAGGACTTTGGTCAGAGCTCCTCATTCTGTCAACTGTCACTTGATTCTGCTTAAAATTGTCTCCTTAACAGAATGGTTCCCTAAGCTGCAAGTGCTATACCTCAACAGAAAAGTAGGAGGAATTATGGCCTCTTCTCTCGGAGATACTGAAGTGCCAGAAGGAACCTGGAGTCTACAGGACATGGAGTCTCTCCGGGGGGGGGGGTAGGGAAGATGGAGGGAGGAAGAAAGGGAGGGAGGAGAGTGTGGTGGCTGAGGTTGTCCTTCAGGCTGGGGTAGTAGGCTCACACACACAATGTGGAGATCCACCCAGCACAAGGCAGCCTATGGGAGAGTGCAGGAGAACATGGTTGAGCCTTTTTCTCCCCTACAACCTGTGAAGGGTCAGCTTCTGCCATCCAAAGGCTGGCTGAGGAGGACAGAATGTGACAGACCCAGAAATCAAACACCCTCAATTAAGGAGACTGCTGATATGAAATGTTATGAAATCTGCAGTTGTGGGAGGGTGAGTTGTATAGCCTACCGCTGGCATTCAAAAATGCTGAAGTTTGAAAGATGTTTTAGGTATATGGAGAACAGAGTAATTACTGAATAGAACATCTAGTCACAAACTTAAAGGTCTTCTCATGAAGTCAAGACATTAAGAAATCTAAATATCACAGATCTGTTTACTTGGTGAGAAAGGTGGTGACATCTAGGGCTCATGCCTCACTGGAGGTAGATTTCCTAGGAAGAGAATAGATTATTCCAGCCATTTTCCTGGAGTTCAGAGATCAAAATGTACTACTCAAGATTTACCATGTCTAAATTCCTTGATGTATATAGCTGTGTGTCAGAAACCCTGGGTTACTGTAGGATCCGAATTTCAATTATTTTCCCCTGTTCTATACATGTGATTTTGTTTTGTTATGTTTTTTGTTTTGGTTTTTTCAAGACAGGGTTTCTCTGTGTAGCCCTGGCTGTCCTGAACTCACTCTTTAGACCAGGCTGGCCTCAAACTCAGAATTCCACCTGCCTCTGACTCCCAAGTGCTGGGATTAAAGGTGTGTGCCACCACTGCCCGGCTCATACATGTGAAAAACGTTGGTTGGATAAGGTATTTTATCATTCTGGGATTTGGTTTTTCCATCCATATTTATACATGGATATATGTATATATGTTTATGTGTATATATCACATATATCATATAGTATATAGTCATTTATTATAGATATACTTACCATACATATAGTATATACAGGAGATGTATACATTCCTATTTGGGCATATGTGTAAGAACTATATGTATATTTATGATATATTACATACATCATATGTATATTTAAGATTAAATATGTACATGTATATCTGTCATTACCAAGAGAAGATTGAGTTATTGCCTTGAAGCCATTAAATTATCGTAGTGGCTTTGGCCTCTTGATCTAGCACAGCATGTGAGTTGGATCTCTGTTTTGTTTTGTGTGTGGTCCTGGTGTCCTGTCCTAGCCTCTTGATCCTCTTGTCCTAGCCTAGGCACAGGTTCCACTGAGCTACAGGCCAGCTCTAGGCAACGTATCCACTCTGGGGTTACATGAATGCTCGCTTGGGGTCTATGTCACAGCTTGAGCTTCTTGGTTCTAACATCTGTTCTTTTAATTACATTCTATATGCACCAAGATATAATCTATAAGCTCATGCTTTTACATGACAATGAAAGTGGCATGTAGCTGTGCTTGTGAAAGTGGACGTCCTGGAGTGGCACACCACAAGCGTTCTGCACGGTGTCATCCTAGGCTGGATCCTGTAGTGATTCAAGCTCTGTATATGTGTCCACATGTGGTGATTTCAATCACACAGTAATTATCAGGATATCTATGCTAAAAATACATGGAAAAAAAAGGATGGATGCACAGATCCATCAGCAAATGAAAAGCACGACTTGATCTAGGTCTTAGAAAAAATTTATAGCCAATCCTTAGTCACTGTCCAGTAGAAAAGTGATTTCCTGGTTGAGGCATGCTAAGTACCTACTTGGACATCTGCATCAGTTGGGTAAGTTGGTAGACAGCTGGGTCAGAGGCCCTTCCATTGCCTCCCCTTTCCTTGAGGGATGAGGTAGACTTGAGTTGGACCAAGTGCTGACATGCCAGGTCTCAAGAAGGAGGAATGAAGTAGATGCTTAGGCTGACTGCCTGGCATGGCGCATACATTATGGATGGCACAATTAAATCTTTTGCATTTAGAGTATACAAACTCTCTCTGTTTCCAAATGTAACTTTAGATTTCATATTTTGTTCTCCCACATGACTGTGGTGGAGGTTAAATAATTTACATGTATATTAAGCCTTTCCTGGTATGGCCAAAACATCTTCTGAAAATATAATTATTAGGGTCTCAAAAAGAATTTCAAGGGTTGAGACAGTAGGTCTGTGGAGAGAGCCTACCTACTGTGCCCAAGACCCTGGATTTGATTCCCAGTAGTCTAAGGGGAAGGAGGGTTAAGGGAAGAGAGGAAAAGAGGGGAGGGGAAGAGAGCAGAGGGGAGCAGAGGAGAGCAGAGGAGTTCCAAACAGTATGTTGAAACTGTGTCATCTAGGAAACTAAATGCAGATGTTTGGATGAGGCATTCTTCTGTGCCACTAAACTACTGTGTCAGACTCAACATGTGGACGTGCCCTGTGTCCCCTTTGCACAGACTTGAGATCCATGTGTAGCTCAGTGTTCGTGGTGTCTGTCATCTGTTTCCTGTTAGTAATAACACAATAGGGTAGATGGGAGAAATAGGAAAGGAAAGAGGAAAGTTGAGGCTTGTGGTTCTGGTCCCAGGTTAGATGGCTACACTCGATGGAGGCCTTCCTGCAGCTGAGTCCTGAGGCAGAGCAGGACATCATATGATGAGACTGGAAGTGTAGAAGAGATCTAGCCAAATTGGCTTTTAGGGTAGATCCTCAATGAAGATAACCTATCAGCTTATGAGTTCATTGATCACAAGGATGGATCAGTCCATTCATGAGGGCAGAGCCCTAATCTCCTCTTAAAAGCATTACTTCTCACTATCACATAATGGGGTGAAAGGGAACTTAATAGTTTAATCATCCATTGTGGACAAGGCAAACCACATGCAAGCAGAATCCATTTCTTACAACTTTTATTTTCATAGAAAAATTGCAACTTGCTCCTGCTATTAGATTCTCCCCCCCCCCCCAGGGAGCAAGCTCTTATAATTTCTAACTAACTCATATATAAGGAAAATCATCTTCGTTAAAACTTTTTACTGGCGATGAGCATTTATATAGCATTGTGCATTTAGATGCTCAGTGTTGACCTCTGTGGGAGAGACAGGATGCAATTAATTTGTTTTACAAGTTAGGATACAGGCCAGACAGTTTGGAGAGGATTTAAAGCAACTTTATCCTTGTTCATTTAGATAACTACAGACACCTTCTTGTTATGATAACCATCCTTCAGCTCTCTGTGGCTCATCATCCTAACGGAGCAGAGTCCAGTCAGTGCGAGGGTGTACATCTGTAATCCCAGCACTCAAGAAGCAGAGGCAGGGGGATGGCTCTAAATTTGAGGCTGGCTTAGTCTACAGAGCAAGTTCCAGGTGAGCTAGGGCCATCTTCTGTCAAGACTCAGTCTTTGGAGAGTTAGCTCAGCCATTCGGAGTGCTTGTTGCTCTGCCAGAGAACTGGAGTTTGGGTCCCCGCACCCAGGAGGCTCACAACCACCTGTAACTCCAGCATCAACAGATTTATTGTCTTCTCCTGGCTTCTTTGGGTGTCTATATTCACGTCTACATGTACATACACACACACACACACACACACACACACACACACAGAGAGAGAGAGAGAGAGAGAGAGAGAGAGAGAGAAACTATACTTAAAAATGTAGCGTCCATGGTTTATGTTCTTATACAAACTCTGATGTTGCCAGGAACGCTATTCTAATGAGAGGAATTAGCAGGAGTGACTCGCGCTGACCGTCAGTTATGTACCATGTGCTATTTTAAATGCTTCATGTGTTTGGTCTCCTTGGATCCCCGTGACAGCCCTAAAAAGAGAGGTTCAGTTTTCACCTCTATGTTATATATGAGACAGGTGCAGGTGGGCTTGGCAAAATATACAACCTGTCCAAAGCTGTGGGAGCAAGTTTGCTAACTCCAGTAATTGACTTCTGGTTCCAGACTTATTCTTTCTCTTTTCCCCCATTTCTTGCCCTCTTCTTCCCTCCTCACGCCATCTCTCTTGTGAGAAAGGGACCTTCTATTCAGCCCATGGAGGTCTAAAACTTGTGATCCTCCTGCCTCAGCATTCTAAGTGCTAGAATTGCAGACACACGCCACCACCCAGCTCCCAGCTCTTAAAGGACATGCTTTACACAAAACTAACCCTATGTTTGTGCCAATGGCACAAATAAGAGCATTTGTAGAGTCTCTCTACAATAGGTTATTTTTCTTTTCTTTTTTTTTTTTTTATGGGAGGAGCCAGTGCAATGGCTAGTCTTTATTAGAGATAAGTTTTTCTTTACATTCTGAAAAGATAACACAGGGGCTCAGTGGGCCATTTGGTGGGGCACCAGCTTGTAATGGGTTCCACAGTTGGGGCATCACTGACTCTCGCCTTTGTGCAGCCAAAACCAGATGACAGTACAGTTGTCCTCTTCACAGATGCAGCCCACTATTCTCTTGTTGCTGATGGACGGGACTAGATTAGGGTCTTCCTTAGTGCCCGAAGCTGCCTTTGGAGGTAGCATATTGTATGGGTCCAGTCCCTTCTGTGCTGCTATCATGATCTCCCTCTCCAGCCCAGTAGCCTGCTCCTCATCAGTAGGGACACCACCTCCAGAAGCCATGGAGCGGGTCACGGCCGCGCCACGGGGGCCGTGGGCCCTCAGGGCCTGCGCCGCCAAAGCGCCCACTCCGCGAAGTAACTTTGAAGCCATCTCGCCCGAGACAAGCCAGTTATTTTTCTAAAAGAAACCACCAGTGATGTGTTGCTGATACAAATAAAAAGGGCCTGGGCACTTAGAAAAACAACTGGCCAATTTCTCACCAAGGTGACCATAGGCCTCATACATGCTTATCATATACCATAGCAATCCCACTCCTGAATATTCACCAGAGAGAAATAGAAACATATGCCCATGCCAAAGCCTGAGTGGAACCATGTGTAGCACCTCTATACACAATACCCACCAAGGGGAAACAGTCCAACTGTCTAAATGGTGAACAGATCGGCTGATCTATCCATACCACATACAGATACTCTGTAACGTGGAAGAAAACCACCAACCCGAGCAAACCAGAGTAGGTGAACCTCAAACGTGCTGCGCCGAGGAAAAGACACCACATACAAAAAGCTGCACTCAGTGTGATTCCACTTACTGGACCACTGAAGGATTGAAAGCTTCACGGAGCCATCAGAAAGCAGGCCTGAGGCTAGAGCAGTAGCCAAGAGGGAGCTGACTGAAGCAGGAGTTTCAGGGCAAAGGAGACAGTCTTCATCTTAATTACTGGATGGCTTTGCAAGAATACTAAGTGTACACATTTGATCTTATCTATTAAAGATTCTTAAAAATATTTTAAATCATGCCGGGCGTGGTGGCGCACGCCTTTAATCCCAGCACTCGGGAGGCAGAGGCAGGCGGATTTCTGAGTTCGAGGCCAGCCTGGTCTACAAAGTGAGTGCCAGGACAGCCAGGGCTACACAGAGAAACCCTGTCTCGAAAAACCAAAAAAAAATATATATATATATATTTTAAATCATGTGACTGTATGTGTTTATAAATGGAATAGATAGATAGATAGATAGATAGATAGATAGATAGATAGATAGATAAGGGCACCAGACCCTCTGGAACTGGAGTTACAGGTAGGTACTGGGAACTGAACTCAGGTTCTCTGTGAGAGTAATATACATTATTCTTACCTGTTGGACCATCTCTCCTATTCCATACATGTGACCTTAAAGGGTGAATGATCAGCCAGGTGCAGTGGTTCCTGACCATAATCAAAACCCTCAGGAGGCTGCAACAGAAGGATTGTCACTTGTTTTAGAGCAGCCTGGGTCACAAGTGTGAGATCCTATCTCAAGAGTCCAAAGACAAAACAGAGATCTATCATGTGTAAATGATAGCTTACAAACAGGTCCTGGGAGGCCGCTGATAGCATTGTAATAGAATGAATACCTGTTCATCACGAGCAAGGCCCCAAGTTCAATTTCTATCAGAAAAAGAGAAGGGAAGGGAAGAGAAAAGAAAGAGGAGGGGAAGAAGGAAAGAGGAAGGGAGGAGAGTAGTGAGGTCTTAGTCCTTGCCCCTCCAGCTTGTTAGGAGCATTTCCTGTACTTTTGGTTGTGAGCTTAGCCTTCAATGGTTGAGCCATCTCTCTAGGCCAGGAGTATTTCCTTATAGGCCACTGACTCCAAGAAGTTAAGACCTGGTTGTCTCTGTCCTTTTGTTGATTCGTAAAGCAACATTTACCCTTCCACTTCTCTTCCCCCTCACCAGGTGACTACTGACCCTCTTCACTTCTCTTCACAGATGTTCTACCCTCTCCCTTCTGTGACACTGCTGTTTCAAAACCGGATCTCCAAACAGCAGCCAGAAACCAAAGAGAAAGTAGCTCCAAGACGATGGTTCTTAATCTTCCTAATGTTGCTTTGATGAACTCGAGTTGTGATGATTCCCCAGCCATAAAATTAGTTTTGCTGCTCCTTCATAACTGTAATTTTGCTACCATTATCAATCATAGGTGACTCTTGTGAAAAGATTTTTAGACCTTCAAAGGGGTCTCAACTGAGCTGAGAACTGCCAGCATAGAGTTTCTTTGCTACCTGGAGAAAGGCAAGACCTCTACCCCGACCAGCAGGCTCAAGGTCAAAGGCTGGAGGCAGAACTCAATCTTGCTGAGGGGAGGACAATAGTTTTATTCTTCTCTGGCTTCTGATAAGGCTCCGCCCCTGAATGATAAAGGGCTACCTGCCTTAGATGGCTCACCAATCTAAATGTCAGTCCAAATACCTCCACAGAAAGCCCCAGGATAGTCTTTGACTGCATATCTGGACAGCATGGCCCATATAAACACAGCCACTGTGGTCCTCACTAGGCCCTCTTCTTCTTCCCTTTCCTTAGGGAGTAGGAGGTTGGAGGAGTTGGGGTGTGGGGTGGTGGTGGTGGTGGTATACACCGCTAAGTCCAGTACTAGAGGGGTAGAGAGAGCAGGATTAGGTAAACTAAGGGCAGCCTAAACTTCATCATAAGACTTTTGTCAAAAAACCAAACCAAACCTCAAAAGATAATACCCGTTAGAGACCGGAACCTCAGGCAAGGGGTTCCTCAAAGTGGTGCTTACCAAACAGGAGATGATGTGACTTTTTAGGTTCATGGAAGACCTCTCTCCCTCTCCTTGGATATTCTGACATAGTAGGAAAGGCCTTGATGGAGTTCAGGGCTCTGTAGTTTATATAAACTCCCCTGGGAGTCAGTCACATCCAGGAAGATTCAAGCAACGGTACAGAAAACAGAGCTCCTTGTAACCGAGGAACTGGCTAGCTCTTAAGATGTATGTGACAGTGACTTTAAGTCAATCCATGATTGGAAGTTGCTTCCACAAATTTTATTTAAATCTCCTTTTCTTGGCTGGGGGTGGTAGTGTCTGCCTGTAAGTCCAGCACTGGAGAGGCAGAGAGGGGAAGGGTGGGTGATCTAGAACCAGCCTGAGCGTCATGGTGAGACCTGGTCAAAACAAAACAAAACAAAACAACAACCCTGAAAAACAATTTCTGTTGGCAATTGCTGTGGCCTTGACTGTGCAGCTGGGGCTCCTCCTGATGGAATTCCATTAGCAATGGGGCGATGTATTGGCTGTGCTCAGGGAAGGTCAAAGAGGAGTAGTGTTGGGTAGAGGGGAGGGTCACTGCAAATCCCCACAGCAGGTTCCTGCCTCAGCTCCTGCATGTCCTTCTAGAAGGCTGACTGAGCTTTGAATGGGAGGCGAGCTTAGAAACCAGAGGAGGTGTACGCCCAATGCTACCGAAGCAGATATCCATACTCAGTACCTTTCCCCCTCCAAGAAAGCTTTAGCCTAGGCTAGAATGAACATCAGAGAAATGCCTTGAAAGAGTTGAAGAGTGATCACGTGGAAAAGAAGTTTGACTTTTTCCTCCATGTTCCCAAAGGACAGAAATGGCCTTAAGGGGTGGGGATTATAGAAGGGAGGTGGGGGTGACAGGATGGGCAAGAAGGTAAACAGAGGGAGAAGGAGGAGTCAGACCCAAAGCAAGTATCGCCCAGCTGCTGGCCCTGCATCCCACTGGCCAGAGGGCTTTGGCAAGGCATGTTGCTCTCTGAGCTTTCTCCACTGGAGATGAGTACATAGCTTCCAGGGCTGTGCTGAGCACGGGTCACCACGGCTGTGAGGCTTTAGCAGAGAGCTCCTCATTGTCAATATTCAATAAGCTATGAGCAGGACAGCGGGAAGATGGCTCTTGCTCCCAAGGGTGAGCAAGCACAGCTCACCCTCTGTGGGGGATGGTGGGGGTGGGGGCTCTGAGTGTCCTGGGGATGGGGGGATCCTTTCTCCCCCAGGATCTTGCTGTGCTCAGGAGGCCCCAGCACCCTGCACTTATGAAAGACTGTTCTTTTGTTCTCAGTGAAAACATTTTCTCTCTCTAGGCAGCCAACCCCCAGCCTCAGAGTGGAAAAATCTTGAGAGCTTAGGATCTGGCTTTCTGCTGGGAAGTTATGACATTACACAATGCTCACCATATTCTACTCTTAATATCAAAGCTTGGGATATGAATCACAAAATGAAGTTGTGAAAAAATGCAGACAAGATGCAAAGAAAATAACCAAGCAGGTTTCATGGACATATTCATTCATAAAGAACACTCTGGCCGGGTGGTGGTGGCGCACGCCTTTGATCCGAGCACTCGGGAGGCAGAGGCAGGCGGATTTCTGAGTTCGAGGCCAGCCTGGTCTACAAAGTGAGTTCCAGGACAGCCAGGGCTACACAGAGAAACCCTGTCTCGAAAAACCAAAAAAAAAAAAAAAAAAAAAAAGAGAGAGAGAGAACACTCTGTCGCATTGGGGACAAGTAAGAAAACACCACCACCAGAGCACCATGGGATGCATTTTCCCAAGACATGTCACAAGAATGCCCAAATAGTCATAAGAACTGGGATAAAGCCAAAAAGAAAATGCTACTGTCTTCTCATAAGCCCATCAGAAACTTGTGTCAGGGTTTCAACCAAACATGCTCCATTAAATACATGCATTTACATATTTTGTCTCTGAAAAGCCAGTGAGAAAATGTAAATATAACAAACACACATAAAAACAAGTACACCTCCCCCCCACATACTCACACATGCCCACAAACACATACACACATATACACAGATACACACAAACTCTTACACACACATACACACATATAAACATATACATTGGCACTCATGCATTCACACATGCACATATAACCCACATACAGATATACTCAAACACATTCATATATACACATACACAGATGCACACACACATATATACATACACATATACACATACATGCACACACATATACACATACATGCATACACATATATCATACACATATGTACAACATATTTTGAGCATATTTTGGCACACAAAAATTCACATACTGAGAGCTTAATAAAAGATGGTAGGATCATCATGGAGTGGGGCCTAGTGTAAAGTGATTAAATTGTGAAACCCAACCTCCAAGAGGACTAATTCTTGCGCGCGCCCAACTGGCCAGGAAGAACGATGCTGCAACAGGATCCCTCCGCACACGTTTATTGGGAGAGCTTGATTGCAGAGGCGGTGACCCCAAGCCCAGAACTGGTGCTGCTTATATAGGCCTAGGAGAGGCGTTCTCTCTCATCTGATTGGTTAACTTGTCTCTCATCTGATTGGTTAATTTTGGTTAATTCTCAAAACCTCATCTTGGCAAAAGAACCTTTACTGCCTATGTATGTGTGGTGGCCAGCAGTAGCCAACTGCCACTCTGCAACGGCTTCCCACAACTAATAAGTGTTTTACAGGAATGGGTGAGGTCTCTCTCCACTCCCTCTATCTTGATGTTCATGTATATGAGGGTGCATGTGCATAGAGACAAGAGGTTAACCTTGAGTGCCCTTTGAGCCTATCAACCTTGATCTGGGGCTCCCTAGGCTAGGCTGACTATCCAGTAAATCCCAGTAATGCCTCTACCTTTCTCTGTCTCTACAATTCTAATTGCTGAAATTACAAGCAATCAATACGATACATGCTTTTTTCATGGGTGATGGGAATCAAACTCTGGTCCCCATGCTTGTGGAGCTAACACTTTACCAACAAATCTGTCTCCTCTGCCCTCTGGGTCACACTTCTTGGTGCTAGGTTTCATACTTTGAGAATGGATGTTATAAAGTGAGTGTGTCCTCCTTGGCTTCTCTATGGTTTCCTCCCTCTGTGTCACCCCTATACACATCTTCTGTAATTTTTCATATATCCTTGTCATATAATCCACACATAATGTGCCATGATACTTTTACCAGAAATCAATACTTTGGGACTTCCAAAACTGTTTAAGCTACATAAATGTCATTGCCTAGGACACACAGTGGATCACTTGATGTGCTTGGAGCAGGCCTACAGTTTAATACCTTTACACTAGGCTCCATCCGAACAGTACGTTTTGCTCTTAAACCTTGTAAGAAGATTAAAGAAACACCAGCTGTCTAAAGGAAACCTCCAACACGAGAGCAAGGGGACAAATCATACAAGGAAAAAATCTTAAAGAACATGGAGGAAATAATAACTCAGAACCGGGGCAATAGTAACAACCCTGTAATGTCCTCAAAGAAATTAGAAGCTGTAGGATGTCTAACAAATAGGAACAGGATAACGTGGAAGAATGATTAAAAACTAAAGAAAATGTCCATGTTGGGACACATGCTTGTAATTTCAGCATTTAGAAGGTGGAAACAGAAAGGTCAGAAGTTCATGGATTGGCTACTTACTGAGTTTGAGGACTGACCTGAGCTACACAAGACTCTGCCTTTCAAAAAAAAAAAAATTAAAGAAAATATACCCTTGAAAACATAAACTATGACAGCTCATAACTGTGTTTTATGACAGACATAAAATGTAAACAGCTCAAATTAAAGAATCAAAGAGACAAAGATAAAATATCTCTCAGATTTGATGAAAAAGATAAGCAATGAGTAGATCAAAGATAAAAATTGTAAGACAGCCAATCTTGACATTCCTGCATCTGAATAAGTTCAAGGATGAGAGATCATAAAACCCTAAGTGAAGATAATCATCAAACAAATAAGGTATTTCTCAGTATATAATGGCTATCCGAATGATCAGATCATTCTGAACCGTCAGTGCCTGGTCTAATAAATAAAAGAGACTATCATATCACATCAATTCTATTACAGTGGCTGTTTTGCTAGCAAGAAAGAGAACAGGTTTTAAGTTTCCAGAAAGAGAGGAGAAAGGACCAACAAAGAAGAAAATTGAGAATCTGAGGAGTGGGAATAGAACGTCCTCAGACTGACCAATGGCAGTGTCAGGATCTAGAAGGCAAGATCAGCAACAAGACCATGTCAGAGGGGCAACATCCAGGCTTAAAAACAAAACCAAGGAGATAATCTGGTAGGCTCCAGCATGTGAAAAACAGTTCCAAGGTAAATGATACAAGGCTGGGGGACCATCTAGAAAAACACAGGGGTGAGTACAGGCAAAGCTAAGAAAACAGAGGGGCAAATAGTAACTGCAGACAGAACAGAAGGTTGTAAAGAAAAAAAAATGGAAATATAATCACATCATACCTCTTGGCTGGCCTAATATAAAATTGTACAAATAAACATCAACTTAATTTCTTTTTTTCAAAAAGTTCCTGGATTCAGGGAGGCAGCGAAAACTAAATTCCCACTCCATGGTAGGCTAGAAAGTCAAGAGGAGATATCCAAAATCGGTACATCTGTCACAGAAGTAAAACTGTAATGAATAGCAGAAAACTGAAGGGGCTCCATTCTTGTTTCTGAGGTGCAGGAGGGAAGTGTCAGGTGGAGGAATGCTGTCCCCAGCCACGGAGATACAGTTTACAGAGAGAGGAGGAGTATGGAGGAAGGACAACCTCATCAGCAGATATTGGTTCCCAGGAGGAAGAAATTCTGAAGGCAGAATGGCGGGAGGGCCGGGTGCTCAGAGTCTGAAATGGTCTTAGTACCACAGGTACCGTGCTCTAAGAGGATTCGGGGCTGTAGGCTTTCTCTACCCAGAAGCCAGGATTCTGAATGTGCTGCCCCTCGATGCCCTGACTTGGAAATTCGCTATGACATGTTTTATCAAAACTGGGATTTCCTGGTCAGCTCAAGAAATGCTACTAGGCTCACTGAAACTGAACCACCAACCAAAGAACATGCAGGGCCTGGACCTAGGCCCCCTACACACTGGTAGCAAATGTGCAGCATGGTCTTCATGTGGGTCCTCTCATAATTGGAGATTACTAACTGGCTGTCTCTCATTGGATGCTCTTCCCCTAGCTGGACTGCCTGGTTGGACCTCAGTGGGAGAGGTGGTACCCAACAGGGGGTTCCCCTTCTCCTCAGGTAATTCAGGAGGGATTTATAAAGGTAGGGCTGGGAGGAGAGGAGGGAGGTGGGGCTGCTACTGGGATGTAAAGTAACCCACCCACATACCAAGAAATGATATTGATTCTGGATAGAATTCATTTATTGGAAAGAAAAAAAGAAAAGGGTCCAAGAGGAAGTATGGAAGGAAAGGGGAGCGAGGAGGAGAGGCGACAAGACAGGAGGAGAGGAAAAGGGGAGGGGAGGGGAGGAGAGGGAAGAGGAGAGGGGAGAAAGGAGAGGAGCAGAGTAAATTCAACATGTCTAAATATAATAATACAAGACAAAGAAGAGACACATCAAGTCCCAATGCAAAGTTCCTTCCTTCCCTCTCCCTTCCCCTCCCCTCCTCTCTCTTCCTCTCCTCTTCTCTCTTCTCTCCCCTCTCTCTCCTCCTCTCCCTTCTCTCCCCTCCCACACCTCCTTTCCTGCCCAGCTTTTCCCACACAGTATGTTAAATTGTTGCCCAGGGTTGGGTTTGGTGACAACAGGCACCCTGTCAGGCTTGGACAGAGATTTAGACGCAGAGGAAAGTTCCAGCAGGTCACAACCCGAGGAGAAGCAGGCTTAGGTCCTATGTGGAGGAACAGACTGTGATAGAAAGATTAGATGCCAGACTCCTGGTAAGGCACAAAGAATGAGCCAAAAAGTTCCAAGAACAAGGCAGACTGGTAGGGAATTCCCAAGAAAAGGTGCAAGGCCTCAGGTGGAGATTCTCAGAAGAAACAAGATCCTCATGTCAGGAGGGGCGGAGGCTGAGGGGTATGAGGGTGATGCAGAACAGCCAGACCATGTGGCTATGACCTTATATAACAAACATGGCAGGTGAGACTGCAGTGAGGGTGTCAAGTTGAGAAAACCAGCCCTGATTACACATTTGGGCCCCAAGTGAAACTACAAGTGCCTTAGTAAAGTGAAATGGAGAGATATGTGACATGGAAGGAGACCACAGAGGGAGGAGGCCAAGGGGACCACAGAGGGGAGAGGACAGGGGGACCACAGAGGGAGGAGGCCAAGGAGACCACAGAGGTCAGAGACCAAGAAAAGGCAAGAAATTCTTGAGGCCTCTAGAGAAAACACACCACCATGAAGTTTACCTGGTAAAACTAGTTTTTACCCGCTGGCCTCTCAAAACAGAGAGAATAGTTATCTTTTGTTTTAAACCACCAGGTTTGTGATCATCTGTTGTAGGAGTCACACAGAAAACTGAGATAGACACAGCGTTAAATACATACTGCTAAAATATCTATCTATCTATCTATCTATCTATCTATCTATCTATCTATCTATCTATCTATCTATCTAGTTCATTTATTGGACTTAATCTTTCCCAAATAATTAAACATGTACATAGATTCTAGGATTGATCTTTTTCACTTAACGTTATGTCTAAGGTGTTCCGTTTTATTTCATGTAACTGTAGTTCACTCTTGTTTCTAAAAACTACTCTATTGTGGTTATCCATTCTCAGCAAGATTTCCATAGCTGCCCTTCATTAAATTAGAGAAGACTGGTTTTTTCCTAACCCAAGGTTGTCCCCAGGATGCCACATTTTTGTGCTCTTTCACTTGAATTAGATGAGATAAAAAAAAAAATCCCACAAATGGGATTCCAAAAACTCTGCCAAGAGTGACCATGAATCACTCACTCTCTAGCAGGGAGACAGAGGGAATGGTGTCAGGCAGTGTGATACAGTCAGCCCGATGTATTCAATCTCAGCAGAGGGATTGTTCTTCAGCCCCCATCTCCCAGTCCAGAGGAGCAGGAGGAGTCAGGACCCACAGCACCAGAAGAGTCTAGAGGGCTATCCTAGGACACAGTGACCCACCAGTGTGAGCATAGCACAGGAGATAAAAATTAAATGTAAGGTGACTTTAAAATGTTGATTGGTTAGTTAAACAAAGCTAACTCGCCTCTCCATATAGCCTGGAAGATCGGAGCCCTGGATATCTTGAAATTCACCCTGGATGATTCAGCCTGGCATAGAACGGGTGTCCATGAGACATTGTGCCCCCCTCCTGGGGGAGGGCTTGTCTCGGGCAGTCTTGCCCAGTTGCAGGTGAGTCAGCTCACAGACCTGTGACTCATCACTCTGGCCCTCGCTGGTTAGCCACCCGTTTTATTACAGCCATCCATTTTCCAAATACACCCTCACTGCATGCAAAGATGCTTTCTGGGGGGGGGGGAAGCATGGAAGGGGTGTCCCCAAGAAAATGAAACCACATTTTCACATGGATTCTCTATCTGGTAATTGTTGAGTCGAAGGGCAGTATCTTCCTTGATCACTCTCTACCTTATTTTTCGAGACAAGGTCTCTCACCAAACCTATATCTCACTGATGAAGGAGTTTGTCTACCTCTGCCTCCTGACTCCTACCACCGGGTTACAAATGTATGCTGTCCCGCCTGGAGATTTGAACTTAGCTCCTCCTGCTTGCATGGCAGCGACTTTACCGAGTGAGCTACCTCCCAGCCCAGTTATACTTCTCAGTTTAGTATTTTGCCTTTCCTAGGAATCCCACGTGCTGTTGCCCATAAGTTTGTGAGTGCTTGTCATGGAGGAACACCCCCTCCCTATTCAGCCGCTAGCAGAGCTGCTAGAGGCTGTGGTCGTAAGAAGGGAGGCACCTGGCTGAACCCACAACATGGAAGGCTCCAGGTGAGTCTTCAGCTAGCACCTGAGACACCTAGACAAAGGCTTCCCTGTGGTCCTCTTCATGACATAATCCCTGGGACTGAATCTGCTTATCTTATCTCTCCCTATCATCCCTTCTGTATATTCTTAGACAACCTTCAACTGTTGAGTGTCTACTTGCCCAGGTGGCAGATAGCTTACATGTTTTCCATCACTCTTTTCCACAGTTTGTCCTTTGGCTACTTAATTTCTTTAGGTCTAATCTGGGGGAAAACCAGGGAATAATTGAGAAAGGCAAAGAGTGAGATATCTTCACTGTCCACATTAGCCCCAGTCATTCACGAACCATCTAGAATGGGCTGTATTCTATCATTTCCTCTTCATGGCTTACTCACGTGTCTTTCCAGAGACTCAGGAGGAATTCTGCCCATCTATATTGAAGTGCATTTGGGCCTCCTGGCTCTCTCACAAGCTTCTCTTCCCACGACACCATATCCTAGTATTTGGTGACCATGAAGCCAAACACATGCTCTCAGTGGTTCGGCGGGACATTTGACAGGTCACTCCTGGCTCTTATTGTCATGAGTAGACAGATGACAACTCTGAAGGTCTTTGCCAACAGCTGTCAGCAGTCTTTATTTTCACAGTTAAAGACTGAGACGGTAAACCTATCTCACGGCTGGTCTCATGCCTTCAGTAGCCACACTCAGATTGGCTATGTGTCCAAATGCTCCTGACATTTCCAGATCATTTTGAAGCCAATGACTCTCTGCAAAGGGCAGAGGCGAACACCGTAACCATCCAAAATCAATATAGAAGAGTGATAGATGGGGAAATAAGCCTGGGTAGCACAAAGCAAAAGAAATAACAGAGCCAAAGGTCACGGAGCAATTGCTTTCTAATTTGTCTTTATAAAAAGGAGAAGGAATCGAAGGGGAAATTGGCAAGTCCAAGTGAGACTGTCAGAAACACTTAATGCTCTGAGGCTGTGCCACTAACTGTCTTGCACAATGTCAGAGGAAGTGAAGTTGAAATTGAGAATATTTTCACAAGTCTGGGCCAGCCAGGAAGCTGGGGGAAAATACTCTCAAATTTAGGAAAATTACAGGCTTGCTATTTGACATTAGTTGGAGAAAAACACCAAACCTCAGACCTTATGCGGAGAACTTGAATCAGAGAAGGTATTTTAAACTCCTTGCTTGGCCCAGGAGGGTCAGAAACCCTGTTAGTAGGAGCTACAGGAAGACACTGACCTTGGGAAATGGGGAAGGAGGCCTCACATCTTGCTTACCTTATTAACTGTTCAGGCAAGGGCTTAGAGAATCTGACCTGGAGGAATGGGCCCAGGGAGAAGTCTTGAGCAACGCTAGAGACCCTATGGGAGGCCTAACCCCAGCATCACAGGGGAGTGACAAACAACAAATCTACCTAATGCCTTCAAAAAAATGAGAGAGACGAGGGAGCACGCAGTCTCACATGATAAAAAACATTATCAGAATCTAATGAGCGGTCAGAGGGGCAGCCATTGAGTTTTAGAAAACAGACCCAAAGGCCCTTTAGTACAATCAAATTTATCCAGACATATATACAAATAGAACCGGTGGGTAATTCAAAGCACTTGGGTACATGGCTCATTTTAAAAACTGATATTGGGACAATTGGATAGTCATCGAAACAAGGATAAATTCTAGGGAGTTGAAGACCTAGAAAGAACTATATAGTCACTAGAAGATGGGAGATTTAAACGGCTAATTTTGTAGTAGTGGTAGTAGTAGTGGTAGTGGTAGTCGTCGTCATCTAGAAGTATGATTATTTTGTATAAGGCTCAAGACAGACAATTTTGATTGTAGGAAAGCAAAACTATTTCTGCACAGGAGCCCTTTGCACAAGTGAAGTCTAAGGAAATATGTCATAACAAGGGAGTTGAGTAAGGGAACAGTGCATACTTGATGCAGAAGAAGCAATCCTTTAACAGATGAAAAGTCTGGGCTTTTGTTCCTGTATCTGTGGTAAGAGAAAAGCAACTTACTACGTAAAAAGGGTGTATTTGTCTTAGGACTCGAGGTTACAACCCTCCCTTGTGAGGAAACCAAGGCAGCATTGGAGCAGCTAGCTCTATTCCTTCCATAGTCAAGAGCAGAGAGCAAGGAACGAATGCAGGCGTTAGAGCTCTCCTCTCCCCTTTCTGCAATTTTTCAGTCCAGCTTTCCCCTGCATAGGGGCGGCTCTCACAGCAGGTGAATCTTCCCACTAATTAAGATGATTCCCCCGTAGATATGCCCATGGGTCAGCTTAACCCAGACAAGCCCTCTGGACTCCCTTTCCAGGTAATTCTTGGTTGTGTCAAGTTTACAATTAACACCAACCAAAATGAAAGACCAGTAATTCATGGGCAGCCTTATCCATGAGAACTATGACAAGAACTATGTTGCTTTTACCTGATAGATAGATCCTGGGGTGGGCGGAAGGGGAGGAGCCTCTTGGGGAAACAGCCACTGTCAAGTTGGTTGGCGATGGTGGCTTGATTCCTTTAATTTTCTGGGAAAAGTCTTGGGAAAGATCTATTAGGATTTTATTCACATCATGAACATGTGGTCCTGGAAATTCTCTCTGGGAATGTGATGCACAGATCCTGTTGTGCAATTGTGAAGTGAGGTGTGTGTGTGTGTAAGAGAGAGAGAGACAGAGAGACAGAGAGAGAGAGAGAGAGAGAGAGAGAGAGAGAGAGAGAGAGAGCTCTGTGTGACGTTATTTATACCCATAGATCTTTTGTTTCAAATTCTTGAGGCAAAAAAAGTGTTTCATATTTCTATCTTTTTAAAGTTTGTGGATATTTGCACATCTTTGATTAATTAAGCATTCCTAATCCAAGGACTGATTGTTTATTTGTTTGTTTGTTTGTTTGTTTAATGACGTTACCACTTGAAAGGTCTCCTCGGGGACTTTGGAGTTAGTGATATTCACTGTTCTTCAGGCTGAGGAAAAGACTAACCATTGTCCAGTGTGGAGAACAGAGAGAAATGCCTTGTAATCTATCAAATGACAGGCTAAGGATATGGCTTGGTGGCAAAGTGCTTGCTTAGCATGTATGTGAGCCTGGGCTCGATCCACAGCACTACAAAGCAATGCGTGAGGCAGAGAGCAAGTTCATAGAAATCCTTCAAGACAGTGTTTTCAATGTTAATAAATGTAATCATATCCAACCAAATTATTAAATGTTTATTTTCTATATAGAGCAAGATTGAATTTTTTTTAAACTGGATAAGAAAGTAAATAGACAAATTAGATTTCCTCTCTTCCTTTTGAAAGACGACACAAGATATTATAGTAGTTTTAAAGGAAAAGAACAAAAACTGTAATCCTCTAGGATGGTGTGTGCCCAGCTCTTTCACTCATCAGCTGGAGATTTTGAGTGAGTACCTGAACTCTCTGAGCCTGACATCAAATTCAGGCTGAGCATTTAATCTGAAAAGTCTAAGTGCTCCAAGATTCAGACCTTTTAAACACACCACTTATACAAGGAGAAAATACACCCCTGACCTCACGTGACTCTGGCAGTTTAAACCCAGAAGCAGAAGTATGTTTGTGTAATCACCTTCAGGCTCTGCGTAGGGGTAAATAACACAAAGCTGAATTAGCCTCTAGACTGGGGTCCCCTCCCACGGTATCTTATGGAGAATATACAGATATCCCAGCGTTTAAAGCATCCAAAGCCCAAAGCACTTCTGCTGTCACGTATTTTGGATAGAAGCTAACCTGTAACAGAACCTCAAGGTGTGTAGCTTTTCTGATACACCAATTTTACTTAATAATATGCTTAAGTTTCCCTCCCCATGTCGTTTTATGTTTGAAAACCTCATTTCTTTTTTTAAAAATATTTTTATTAGGTACTTTCCTCATTTACATTTCCAATGCTATCCCCAAAGTCCCCCAGACCCTCCCCCGCACTCCCCTACCCCCTCCCCCTTTTTCTTATTGTGACATACGAAATGTTCACCAGCTGGATGTGGCCTTGGTCACTCCCAAGTTTTGGTAATTATCAATACAGCTGCTATCAACATCGATGAACTATTTGTCTATACTATAGACTATACATAGGACAATTACTATGGACCTAAGTTTAGCACCACATTCTGTGCTAGTTTAGCACCACAACAGATCTGTGTAATCCCTGCCACAGTCCGGGTGGAGACTCAGTCACCTCTGCAGGACTCCTGTCTTCTGTCTCACTCTCACCCTCCCTTCTACCCTTCCCCCTCCCCCCAACACACAGAGCATTCCTGCCCACTGCCAGCCACTAGTATAGTCTCTATCATACGGGTTTATTTTTTTCAAAACTGTTATATAATTGGGATGCAAGTTGAGATTACATTAAGATATAATGTACTCGAGCAAGGCAGAAGCACTAGAATTGCATTGGCCTAATAGAGACAACATGGTCAGCACGCTCAGATCGCAGGGATGTTTGAGCAAGTTTCTCATCTAGGACAATAGGTGCTACTGGAGTGCTACATCCCTTGGCAGGCAGAGGGACATTCTCTGTACAAGGGAGACACTGACATCTTTAGAAGTCTGATGAGAGCTGCTCTTGGCAGAAGACGCTGTTATGGAAAAGGCTCCCCAGTGTCAACAGGAATGGTACAAACACTTGAAATTATATTTAGGGACACATGACAGCTAATGCCTGGAAAGACATGAAGACATGGGCAACAATGATCTCCTAACACTGGCCCCACAAAGCTAAACAAACAAAAACCAAGTTAGGGGCCATACACTTTGTTGTAAACACTCAACAGAGAGCTTTCTGGTGACCTTTTATGGGGGTGAAGATCTAGCTTTGTGGGTGGTAGGCCATCACTATGTTGGAGTTGCTGTCAGGGCGGTTTATCTGCTCATGGGTGCAGCCAGCACTGGCTGGAGCCAGATGAGGGTGGCATTACATCGCTCCTGCATCCAGTGGTCTTGGCCAAGGCACCCGAGTTTCTTTCATGAAGAAGAGGTCCACCTTCCTAATCCTTGAATCTGGCCTTGGCCATGTGACTCTGCACTTCTGTTAGTGGAATGTTACCAGAGCACCGGGTTGGATCAGATGGTGGCTGGTATGATTTCACTCACACTTTCTACCCTTCTAAGAAACATGCCCAGGCAAGATGCAGGCTGCTGAGCCCAGTCATCCAGCTTGCATCCAGCTGACTCAGCTGCCCGGTCCAGCTACTGACCCACAAGCCAATGGCCTGCAATTCTGTGGTTATATATAGCGTGGAATTCATGTGACAAGAGGGGTAAACTGTGAGACAGAGATGTGAGGAGGAGAGTGACCTAATGAAAGAAAGGCTTATGTAAGGAGCCAGGTGTTCTCTTTGCTTCAGCACACTACCAGTTAGAACTAAAACAAAAACAAAAACAAAAAAACAACAAAAAAGGGCATATTGACAAGAACAAAGAACATGGAAATCATACATATGGGCTGGTATAAGCTTGCATATGTGTGCGCTCAACCCCTTGTGTCAAGCTCTGTATTAGTGACTATTGTACCACAGTGACCAAATACCTGTGACATGCACCTTAAAGGAGGAAGGATTCATTTTGGCTCACAGTTTTGGAGGGTTCAGCTCATTGTCTCTGGGTCCATGTGCTTAGTCAGGCCATTTTTTTTTTTTTCTGAGACAGAGTTTCTCTGTATAGCCCTGGCTGTCCTGGAACTCACTTTGTAGACCAGGCTGGCCTCGAACTCAGAAATCTGCCTGCCTCTGCCTCCCGAATGCTGGGATTAAAGGCCTGCACCACTACGCCCAGCTTAGACAGGCCATCTTGGCAGCAGGAGAGAGGGAGAGTGGAGGTGTTGGGGGGGATTCCACTTCATGGTAGACAGGAACAGAGAAAGACAGAAAGTGGGGTACAAGTAAGACCTTCAAAGGCACACCCCAAGTCTTTTAAAGTTCCCTCAAGCCTTCCCAAACAGTGCCAAGAGCCAGGAACCAAGCATTCAGATGCATGCTTGCGAGGGGCATGTCAGATTCAAAGCATCGCAAGCAATTCTCAGGAGTGGCTTCCAATACCTGATACTTTAGTAGCCGTGAAAGGTGAGTCTACGATTGTTCTGTGATCATGCACAGTGTTAACTGTTTGCAGTTTCTCAATCACCTGGGGCTCACCAATTAGATTAGGTTAGGCCCTGGGATCCTCCTGTCTCTGCCTCCCTGAGCTGGGATTACACACATGCACCCTGTGCCTCATATTCTTTTTTTTTTTTTTTTTTTTTTGGTTTTTCGAGACAGGGTTTCTCTGTGTAGCCCTGGCTGTCCTGGAACTCACTCTGTAGACCAGGCTGGCCTCGAATTCAGAAATTCGCCTGCCTCTGCCTCCCAAGTGCTGGGATTAAAGGCGTGCACCACCACGCCCGGCTGTGCCTCGCATTCTTAGGGAGTTCTGGGAATTGAACTCAGGTCATCCTGTTTTCGAGGTAAGCATGTTCCCAACTGAGATATCTTTTCCGAGCTAACTCTAGAGCAGCACAGAGCGTTCTATAGGATCAGTCCAGGGAGAGGCTCACCACCACAGCAGCTGCCTGCTGGGCCTCCTGCTTCCATAAGCTCCTTCCTCATCTTCCTTCCCACTGTCAGAGAGGAAGGGCCGGGAGTCTCAGATCAGTAAACATTTCTGTAAAATCCACAATACTTGCTGCCCTGCTGAGAGGGGGAAACCTGCTTCAAAGGAAGACTTCGTAGAGTTCCTGCCCTGGATGGCTCCACCTCCTGACAGTTGTACTAGTGTGGACTCAGTGTTGACCTTGGAGGCTGCCAATCACTAGCCTGTCTCCTGCCTGTGCCTCGGTTTCCTCCTTTGTAAAGCAAGGGTGACAATGGCCACCTTACACCTGTGGGATGAGTGAAGGGCACGTAAGGCCTTGCCAGGGTCAGAAAGGCATTCTGAGGTGGAATTGGGGTAGGAAGTCACAAAAGTCAAGCATTGACAGGGCCAGGGTATGAGCTTTTGGGCTGTAGCAAGACCTGTCACCTAAGAAATGACTGTATGGATAGTGGGTGGCTGGCGTAGTGCCCCATAACAGCAAGAGGTATATGAAGAGGAGGGAGAACCTAGTCTGACAGTGAATACTCAGGGAGGGAGGGATTGGCCTCTTCCTGGGACAGATGGTAGTGGAGGTGGTAGGTGTGGTTGGTGCTGCTGGTGGTGGTGGGGGTGGTGGTTTTGGTTTCTGCACTGGTTCGAACCCCAGGGCTTCCTCCTTTCCTTGTGATGAGAAATGCATTCTTTTCTTACTTAGGCTTACTCCTTCTGGTCACATGAGCAGGCCCCATCTGGTTCTTTGTGAACTAGAAACTCCCCACCCTTGGGCCCTGTCCTGTGTCAGAGTACCCGCGATGTCTGTTCTGGGCCCTCCAGGGCTCTTTGAGTACACACCCATGAAGTGAGGAATTCAGGCTCAGTCCCACCCATCACTTCCGGCTGGGGCAGGAGGTCCTTCGATTGGAGTCACTCCTGGCTGCTAAACAGCACAGATTGCAGGGCTGGCTCTACAGGGGGACCATGTGACAAGGGCCAGAGCTGGGAAGCTGCCCAGGACTAGAACTTTCTTGGCTTTTGCAGACCTGTGATTGGTATCAGTCTCTGGCACAATGAGATCATGATCCCCTCCCTAGATCTCCGACTTAGAGGAGATCCTGGACAATCAAACTTCCTATAAAAACCAAATCTGTCTGGTTGTCACAACAGGAACAGATTTTTTTTTTTAAACAACACATACCAGGGCTTGTCTTTTCTCTTGCTAGCACAAGGGTGCCTTCAGAGTCACAGTGGCTCTGCTGAGGCTGTGAGTGTGGTGCACGCTATAGGCAGGGCCACATCTGTCTCCAGGCATGACCACATCTGTCTCCAGGCATGACTGGGTGTCTTCTCACAGAGCCAGGGCAGGTGAGCAGTTTCTCTCAGTCCCACGCTTAGCTTCTCCATGAGCACCGGGTTGGTGCCGCTCTCTGGGTACACAGGACCCCTAAAAGCTCTGAGGCCCACCCTTCACACAGGAACAGCTTAACAAGCCTGCGGTAAAGCACACAGAACCAGAAGAGGAAACGTCCCCAGAGGGGTGCTGCATTAACGGGGTTGCCTGTCCATAGGACTCAGCCTCTAACCTGAGTGATCTGTTCAGATGACCAGACTTCTAAAGAGCGGCACCAAGTTGTTAGGGGGGGAGGGGGGGAGGGACGGCGGGGAGGAGGGAGGGGGAAGGGAAGGGAAAAGAATGCTGTGAAAACTCAAGGAGTTAGAACACTACAGTTAAGAAGGTGTGCATATGTGTGTGCACCGGTGAGCAGATGTGCACGTGCACACTTGTAAATAACAAAAGCAGACATTCATCTTTCCCAGCAAGTGCTATCCCCATTCAGGAAGGGCAAAGGAGCTATTATTAGTAGGGGATTTCCCAGGGCCCAACCAACAACTGACACTGCAGGAAAAGGATCAGGGACACTAGACAGGGCTGGAAGGTGACACAGGCGATAGGAAACACCTTATTTTCTCAAGCTGGCTTAGCTGGAAATCTCACCTAGGTTCCTCACGTTACTGGCTTGGAAAAAAATCTGGCACATTTTCTGCCTTATTCCCATGTGAAGCAAGAGGAGATTGGAAGCAGCTCAGGAGTAGAGCACTTGTCTAGCGTGTGTGTGAAGGCCTGGGTTGGATTCCCAGCAGTGACACACACACACACACACACACTTACGTACACGCACAGGCAGGCACACACACACTCACCACATAAGTACAGTCAGTCATTCCCCCATGCACACACATGTACACATAAACACATATACATGTACACACGTGCCACTCCATAAAATAGTTGAATCTATCAGTTTTTGAAAAAAAAAAACCCACACATTTAAAAAATCTGAAATGTGGATTGTGGAGTTTCATTCATTCTTTTCTTTCTTTTTCTTTCTTTTGTTTGTTTTTTTTTTGTATTTATTTATTTATTTATTTATTCATTCATTCATTCATTCATTCATTCATTCATTTATTTTTGAAACAGAGTTTCTTCATGTAGCCCTGGCTGCCTGGAACTTGCTCATAGACCTGACAGGCTGGCTATGAACTCAGAGATCCACCTGCTTCTGCCTCTCTGTTTCTCTGTCTCTCCTCTCCCTCTGCCTCTGTGCCTCTGCCCCTCTGCCCCCCTGCCCCTCTGCCCCTTTGCTTCTTCAGTGCTGGGCTTAAAGGCTTGTGCCACCACACTCTTTCTAATGCTGGCTTTAATAATAAGTTAGAAACCTTTCCAGGGTGTGGGTGGGGGTGCTTACTCTTTCAGGCCACAGCAATTGAAGTTGCACAAACAATGAGGCTTTTGGTTTTGCAGGAGGGAACCCAGGCCCTCATGCCTGCCCGGTCAGCCCTTTGCACTAAGTCATATTCCCATCCTTAATAATGGTTACTCTTGTTTTCTTCAAACACTTTAAAGAATTGGATACCTAATTAATTTTTTTTTCTGAGATGTGATCTCACTTCATAATCCAAGCTATCCTGGAATTTTTGATCCTCCTGTCTCAGCCTCTCAAGTGCTGGGATAACAGGCAAGGGCTACCTAGTTTGGGAAGGAACTCTCTCATGGCATTTGCAGTGTGCCAAACACTAGACTCAATGGCTTGTGTTTTAACTCAATTACACCAATTGTATATTGTAGCTGTTGTTGTTGTTGCTATTTCCTCTTTAGATGTGGAAAACCAAAGCACACAAATGAAGTTCAAGGACACATAACTCGTGAGTGATGAGGTTGGGATTTGATCCGTGGAGTCTGTGCAGTCCAGACTTCTGAACAGTAAATTACACTGCTAACAAGAACACTTCGAACCACACAGAAGAAATTGTACCTATTGATAGATGAATGGCTGTTTTATTGCCTGTCAGCTATCTTATTGGAACCGTGGAGGTGTTACTGTTGGGTACTGTTGTTACTGTTGGTTACTATGTATGTTGGGTTTCTAAGCAGACATGTGCCTGAGATGCTCGACATCCGAGTTCTCTCAGCATCTTTCAGTCCCGACCTGTTACACGATGTGGCTGGCATATTGCCCTGAACTTTCCAGACCAGGCGCTAGGCTTCCCCCTCCCCAGAGGCTCATCCCTATATAATTCAAACATTTTGGGCTCTCTTCATGGTGATTTCCCTGGCCTCCTTCCTTGGGACTAGTGAACCCATCCCAAAGCCCCAAAATAGACCTGCTTCCCCCCCCCCCCCCCGCTTTCTCTCAATTCGGCTTGAGTTGGCTCATTTTGTTGGCAGAGAAAATCTATTCGTTATCGTTATAGAAAACTAAGTCAGAGTTTGGGATAGAAGATGTCTGACTCCTAAAATTGCAAAGCACAGGCACTGATCTTTGTGATCTTCTCCTCAGTTGGGTTTTAAAGTATTCAAAGAACATGTCCTAGACCAAAGGCAGTCTTGCTATGACGGATCAAGTGAGCTCGTGGCCCTGCCCTATGAGCTTCTGAATGCCTCCATCTCCTAGGAGATGCTCCCTACCCAACAGCCCAACTGGAAGCAGGAATCTCAAGCAACCATCTTAAAACCAATGTCATATGAACATCTCCGTCCGATAATCAGAAAGCCAGCAGCGGAATCAGACGTTTGTATGATCTCCATCAAGTTAGGCAGAAACAGTTTCTCATGACAGCCTCGTCCACAGAGTCATGGGAAAGAGAACTTAGAGTTTTCAAAACATTGAGATGCTTACTGGGAAATAACCATTGGTTCCAAATATAATTCAGACTTCTTCTTTCCCTAAATCCTATAACTATAGCCTGAGCTCTCTAGGTGGTAATTTTACATTTGTGGATGACTTTGATCAGCGCTCAAGAGCTCTCGAACACCTGAAAGGCGATCATAGTTGAATGTGATTATGTGTTAAGAAGCAGTTTTTAAGTCTTCAGGAACCCCCATGTTCTGGGCTTGGGCTCTCCTGAGAAACCTTGACAGTCTTGGGGGAAAGAGGCTCCTGCTGTGGTTCCTTTCAGTTCTTTTAAATACCTCAGGTGTTAATGATGCTTTGTGGATACTTGTTTTGTTGTTGTTGTTGTTTGGTTGTTTGTTTTGTTTTGTTCTGTTCATGTGGGGCAGTGGTAGATGTTTTCTTTCTCTTGGAGGGCATAAACTCCAAAATCTGTTACAGAGAGCATTTCTCTACTGCATATTTGCCTACCACATTTTCTGACAATACTTATTAGGTTGACTAAAGAACCTCTCTGTTCGGCAGCTGACATGGAAAAGCTGATAAATTGGTCGTTGTGGGGTGCAGTTTCTAAGTGGTGGTGTTGTTGTTGTCGTCGTTTTTTTTTTTTTTTGGTTTTTCGAGACAGGGTTTCTCTGTGTAGCCCTGGCTGTCCTGGCACTCACTTTGTAGACCAGGCTGGCCTCGAACTCAGAAATCCGCCTGCCTCTGCCTCCCGAGTGCTGGGATTAAAGGCGTGCGCCACGTTTTTTTTTAAGTCAAGTTGTATTCTCTCACAATGCCAGGAAGGCCCATTAAGAGAAAAGCTGCTGCCTGCTAGAATGGAATCTGGCCCCAGGGGAAGACAAGGTGCTCCGTTGTCCCTTAAGGGTTAATAATCCAGTTAGGCCAGCCAATGACCTGTCCAAAGGACTGACCCTGGGGAGGCAGGTTCACCTTAAGCTATAAAGCGATAGGAGGAATACTTACCCCTTTAATTACATAATATACTTTTCCCCCCAAAGCCCCCGGTGGTCTAGTGCCGTCTCTGAGCTTCCTGGAGCTTCTGGTTCTTAGGGCATTTTTCCTCTTTCTTTAAAGCTTCCCTCTCTGCTTACACGCCATCTGGCTGACCTCCATGTTGGCTTAACTCGAACAGCACAGCCTTTTCTCTTTCTCCATCCCATCCTCCTCCTCCAGGCAGCTGCCAAGATTTACGGCTAACCTGCTCAAAATACAGAAACATTGCACTAACTCATAACCTTATTTCCCAGGAAAGCACCGATATTGCCCCTCCCCGTCCTATCTACGCAGGCCACGCTGTGCGACAGACTGCTGCTTTTCTGGGAAGCATGGGCCTACACTCTTCTCCAAGGATCAAGGCTAAACCCCTATCACGCCACTACCTCATTCCGACTCTTCCCTTTGGCATTCTAGTTTGAATCTGAAAAGTCCCTCATGGGTTTGTGTAATTGAGGTGTTGCAATTAGCCTGGTAGAAATGAGTGTATTCGAACGAAACACCTATGTCCCTTAATCTGACTATCAGACGTTTAAACGACGACGGACCCCGAGAAGCTGGAATTCCCCTTAGGGAGCTCATGTTGGGAAAGAAAAGGCTGAAGCCTGGTGCCAGCCAGAGGGAAACTGTCTCCCAGAGAAGAGATTCCACGCAGTTCTAACAACTTACCAGACCACCCTGCAGGGTAAGCGGGGAAACTAAGCGGGGAAACCCAGCCAAGGATGGATGAGTCAGTGGTGGGCGGGGCCGCACCTTGACCAGGAATGCTTAGTTATGCTTGCCTTTGGCCCCCTGTTTAAACTCTAATGTCACTTTGGGAACCTAAAGATGGAGTGGAGGGAGTGACTGGCTTTCTTGTCCCTCTCCCAATGTGGCCACATTGAAGGAATCTCCCCCACCCCCCGCCCCACCCCTGCCACATACACTTTTTACTTATTCGTCTCTTTCAGTTTGACTTCTCCAGGACAGGTAGCCAAACTTGGCTTCTCAGTGTACAGACTGTGACCCCAAGATTGATAAAAAGTGGCACTATCTGGGGAAGTAGTGGAAACTTTGGATGGAGGGGCCTCCCGAGGGGAGTAGGTT
Source organism: Mus caroli (assembly GCF_978045245.1). Classification (NCBI taxonomy): domain Eukaryota; kingdom Metazoa; phylum Chordata; class Mammalia; order Rodentia; family Muridae; genus Mus; species Mus caroli. The sequence continues at coordinate 27,401,921 of NW_028227270.1, forward strand.
TTGGGGACCTGCCTTTGAAGGCTGTGCTCCGCACTTCTAGTCTCTTTCTGCCTCTTGTGTACCAGGAATTGAATTATCTCCTTTGTCACACACTCTTGCCACCAGGATGGCCTGTCTAGCCACATGGGGGCAAGCAAACAAAGAACAAACCCTCTGAAAGCATGAGCCAAAATTCGTCTTTTCTCCTGGAAAGCTGTTTTAGCAAGGACCTGAATCCCATTGACTCACGGTCATAACTGCTGAGTTCACATTTGCCCCTCGCTGACTGTGCCAGCCCTCATTAAACAGACTTCTAATGAGCAAGCCCCAGCCATCCCGGGAAAGCCTTTCTGGAGGTGCCCTTGGGCCATCCTTCTATGTTCCCACATTCCTGAGAATAAATATAACAGAAACACAGCAGAGGCTTTCTGGTGTTAGAAAAGTGGCCATGGAGAGTGACATCATGGAGGGGAAGTGACACCATGGTCCTGGATAGCTCTAGGGAAAAGGGTGGGGAGGGGAGGGTGTGGGGACACAGATGACAGCCTTCCTTGAGAAGCTTCTGATTGGTACCATTTTTTTTATTTCTTTTTCTGTCTTTTTTTGGTTTTTTTTTTTTTTTTTTTTTTGGTTTTTTGAGACATGGTTTCTCTGTGTAGCCCTGGATGTCCTGGAACTCAATCTGTAGACAAGGCTGGCCTCAAACTCAGAAATCCACCTGCCTCTCTGCCTCTGCCTCTGCCTCTGCCTCTGCCTCTGCCTCTGCCTCTGCCTCTGCCTCTGCCTCTGCCTCTGCCTCTGCCTCTGCCTCTGCCTCTGCCTCTGCCTCTGCCTCTGCCTCTGCCTCTGCCTCTGCCTCTGCCTCTGCCTCTGCCTCTGCCTCTGCCTCTGCCTCTGCCTCTGCCTCCCGAGTGCCAGGATTAAAAGCATATGCCACCACTGCTTTGTTTGATACAACTTTCTTGTCAAGATAGTTGTAAGAGGAAGCACTGAGGGCCAGCAGAGTTGGTGACAATCTTGTCACCACAAGGTGCTGTATTTCTCAGAGACTGCCCTCTTGCCTCTTTGAGTATTGGCTGTTGTGGTCTTTCTACTGATTCCACATAAGTAGATATTTGTTGGGATGAACAAACCTAGCTTCAGTGGTTGTCCTACTGTGGTGGCTCAGTATCTGAACTGTGGACCAGACAGCAAACTGGATGTTGATTCAGCTTTAGTGGGATGTGCTGAGAACTGCTGGCCTCTTAGCTTGAAGAATTATCTGGTTTCTGTTATTTTTGGGAGAGCTGGTATGTGGAATGGACAGAAAGATGGCTGGTTTGGGCTTTTTCTTCTACCAAACAAACCCACACTCATAATATTTGATTTGATGGACAGAGACTGCTTAACCAGTAGAATGAGAGCCCTGGCCTCCCTCAGCCTTTCTCTTGGCCTATGTATGTAGGGGTGGGTAAGAGAGGAATAGTGGATTGGAGTAGGGAGATACTAAACATAAAAGAAGAAAATAGGCAATTACTTGAAATAGAACATGCCCATTCAGGTATCACATGACACATATAACTGGTATTTACAGATCTAAAATCAAGTATGCTGGGATGTGTTTGTTTTGTTGTTTTGTTTTGTTTTGTTTTCTTTGCATTGCGTGGAATTGAAGCCAGCATCTTGTCCATGCAGGGCAAAAACCCTTCCACTCAGGCACACCTCCAGTCTGCTTGTATTTTATTTAAAGGTTTTTGAGATAGGGTTTACTAAACCACCAGGTAGCCTTTGAACTGTTGATTTTCATGTCCCTTAGCCGCTTCAGTAGCTGGGATTGAAAGCCTGTGACATTTTGAAGGTTCAAATGGTGAATGCCTTTGGCTTATTTTAATAAGCGCAACTGCAGTTTCATAAGAAGAGCAAGTCAAGGAGCATTAAACCCCTCAGAAGAGCCTGAGAATCCAGAGGACCCAGCGGGACTTGACATCACAGGCCATGTCTGCTCTTCAGGTAGGGTGACATCTTCTCAAAATCACTGCCTTGCCCCCTTTAAAAGTGCCTCTTTTATGAAGAACATCTAAGCCCCAATTATCTGCCTCCTCTAGGTGTGTGTATATGTATTAAGATTGGAATATAAATACATAATTTCCCCCTTCTTTTTCTTTCCCTCAACCCCTCCCATATATCTAACTTGCTCTCTTTTATGGACTTTAGTTGGTGGTGGTGGTGCAGGTGTGTGTGTGTGTGTGTGTGTGTGTGTGTGTGTGTGTGTGTGTGGGTGGGTGCGTGCATGTCTCTCTCTGTGTGTCTATGTGTGTTTGTAAATATATGAATATAGTCTACTAAGCCGACTAAGTACATATAATGTCACTTATATGTATATATTCTCAGGGTTGACCATTTGGTATCAGATATGTCTGTGTGCCTCCCTCCCCCTCCTTGTAAGATTCATACCCTATGTGGCCCCCAGGTACGTGTGCACACTTACAGTTATTTCTTGTTTTTTGTTTGTTTTTGTTTTTTGTTTGTTTGTTTTGTTTTGTTTTGTTTTTGAGACAGGGTTTCTCTGTATAGTCCTGGCTGTCCTAGAACTCACTTTGTAGACCAGGCTGGCCTCGGACTCAGAAATCTGCCTGCCTCTGCCTCCCGAGTACTGGGATCAAAGGCGTGCGCCACCACGCCTGGCTTTACAGTTATTTCTATGCCTTCTCTCCTTCTAACCTATTTCCAATTTACTTCATTAGACCTAGCATGCAATGCTTAGGGGAAACTTGAAGTTCTGTGTGCTTAGGATTGAAAGCATTTGGTGACATCACTCAGGCCAGTGTCACAGATGGCCATCCAACATAGAGGCACAGGGCTGCATGGTTAGAAAGCTTTGTGTGCGGCTCAGCATTCCACGATTGCCACCTTGAAATCCCCGTGAGTTTAAACAATGTCTCTCTTGTTTTCATTTTTCACCAGGCTCTATAATTATGGACTAGCTTGGCTCACATTTGATCATTGTAAAATAACTTTTGTGATAGTTAACCTTTAAAAGATTTCTAAATTTACATTTATTTATATTTATCTAGTATCTCTGAGCATGTGCCATAGCATGCTAGGGTCAGAAGACAACCTATAGGAGTGGGTTCCTTCCATGTTGATGTCAGGACTTGAACTCAGGTAGTTGAACTTGGGGGCTAGCATCTTTACTGGTTGAGCATTCCCAAAGGCCAAGTAGTTAATTTTGGTTATCAGTGTGACAAGATCTGGAATCAACTAGTGGACACACCTCTGGGCTGGCCTGTGAAGGCAGCTTTAGAAAAGATTAATTGAGGGGAAGGACCCTCCCGGTAGAATGGGTGGTCCCTTGTACAGCACCCAGATATGAAGAAATCTGAACGGAATGGAATGCTGCTTACATGCCTTTGCTCTTGCTAGTGAATGTGCCTACATCTTGGCAGCTGCTATATTACATCAGATTCCAATTTCGTGGTCTTTAAATGTAGTCTGAAGACCAGAGACTCCCCAAGATACTTCTAGGCCTTCAATAGCAGGTGGGAAGTGTGGAAGTATCCAATTCTCTGGGCTGAACATCTAGATAGCCATTGTTGGTCTACCCAGTCCAGATAGGTTTCAGGCCACTGTGAGAACTCTTCTTATGTGATACAATTGCATTTCATCAGTCCTGTTCCCCTGGAGACCCTGTCTCACACATCTTTCTTCCTCCAAATCCTGTTTCCATGGTTCCCCTTCACCTGTAACCTTTAGTTTAGCCTGTTTGCTGGTGAGACTTTTGCTCCAACAGCTCACAGAATCCAGTGCTTCTGAAGGAGAGGTGGAGGAGGAAAGCCCCAGAGGCTGGAATGTGGAAGAAGAACAAAATCATCCTCCACTTAGGCCAGTTCCAAAGATGCCACAGAGAGGAAACCCTTTTGCCAAAAGCCCTTTCCTGCTACTTTAAAAATAAGAAGATTCCTGGAGCAGGGAAACACTCTTATTATTGGTTTCTCTCATGCTGTGAACAAATTCATGTTCAGCAGTAGAGGCCTTGGCATAGGAGAACATGTGAAGCAACGAGAGAACTCCTTTGGGTCTTGAAGGGGAGAAGCTTCTAGAAGAGTAGTTTAGGATTGTTTTATATAATTTGTATATTTAACTTATATAATTAAACTGTATTTAAATAGGGCAGTTGGAATAGCGGGGAGCTGAGGCAGGAGACTACCAAGGAAGCTTTTCTTTGGCCTCACAGTTTCCCTAGACTCAGAGGACAAGAGCTGACTGCCTCTCCATGGTAGGTTTGTATTCATTTCCTCTGAGGACCATAGCAAATGACCACAAGCTGAGTGAACCCCCTGAACAATAAGCCTTTGTCCTGACAGCTCTGTAGGTTGGCCATCTGAAATATATACCCTGTCAAAGGCTTGGTCCCTTCTCAAAGCCTCTAAGAAAGACACATTCCATGCCTGTCTTTATCTGGTGGTAGTTTTCTGGCAACTTGTAATGTCCCTTGTCTTGTAGACATGTCACTTCAGTGTCTGCAGCTCTGACATCTCTGTGAGTGATATCTTCCTCTCTGAATACAGACCTGCTTCACTGGACTGATGGCTCACTCTAAGTGTGAGATGGTCTCAGCTCCAGAGCCTACCTAGGTGACAACTGTGATGTTTGCTCTATGTTGTTAACTTGGGAATGAGACGTGCCTAGTGGGTAGTAAAGCAAGCACATTGTATCTGAGAGGACGGGCACGTGGGACAGCAACAGAGGGAGGGAACTCTGCCCTGACTGTGTGTGGCACCAGTCAATTAGCTGAGGGCCCAAATGGAATAAAATTGGTGAAAGAGAAAGCCCACGGCCTGGGGAGCTGGGTCAGACAGATGACGCACAGTCTTGCAGAGCTGAGTTCTATTACCAGAGAAACCCTGTCTTGAAAAATGAATGAGGTAGATAGTGATAAGGAAGAGCATCCCGGGTTGTCCTCTGACCTATTGACCTACTAATGCACGCACACACATGCACAGTCCCAATATGTGCACTTACACACACACACACACACACACACACACACACCACACACACCATCAGCTTTATTCTTCCTGAGCAAGTATATCTGCTGCTTCTGCTGAAGCAGAGATGTAGACTCCAGAGTCTCCATCTTCCAGTGTAGACTCACATCAGTCATTCTCCAGGGAGCATCTGCGTCTCTAGCATTGGGCTGGCATTACATCATCTGTCTTTCTTGTTCTGAGACCTCTAGCTTCTTGGACTAAGAATAGCATGTAATAAGCTATTGTTGAACTATATAACCTCTTATGGCTTTATATGTGTGTGTGTATATATATATATATGTATATGTTATATATAAACTTAATCCCATAAAACACACACACACACACACACACACACACACACTTACGTTAGTTGCTTCTGTTCTGTTCATCTGGAGAACCCTGACTAATATAACAACTGCAAAGGAAAACAAGGTACTGGGGGCTGGAACCTAGAGCATCATTTTGGGGTCACAGTTCAATCCATCCCAGGGTCTTCACATGTTCAATTACTGTTTGGCTTTCGACCTTGTTGACCTTGATCTTTTAAGCTGTGGGTTTCCCCTTGATGGAATTCCTCAAGTCTTGAAGCTCATTATTAAATGCATAATTGCAAATCCAAGGAATTCTACAAGTCTGTCCCACGGGAGGTGGTAGAACTGGTGAGCATCCCCAGAGAGTGGGAAAGGAACAAAAGCAAATGCCTTTGATCTCTCAGCTACAAAGCAGCAGTGAGAGCCAGGTCCTGTGCTCTTGTATCCTCTGCCCCTTAGTCACAGCCTAGAAATGTGCTCCTTGGCTGGGAGCGGAAGTGGAATTGCAACAGAAAGGTGGCATTGGAAACTTTGCATCAGATCCAATGGCTTGTTGAAAATTTGGGAGAAAAAAATCTAACAATATTGGTGAATAAAGTCTGTAATGATGAATCTCATTCAACTTCTTAAGTTTTTTTGGGGGGGTGGGGAAGGAGTAGAGAGAGGCATGGCAAATTATATAAAAATAACACCACGGGTCAAACAAGCAAAGTTCATAGGACTCCTGGTCACTAAAGAAGCTACCCTGGGATACTTGGCATTAGATTTGTTTTCAGTGCTGGAGAAGGAACCAGGACCTTGCATGTTCTTTGCCAAGGTGGGTCATTCCCGTCAAGTAACGGCCGTGACCTGGCATAGTCAGCAGACTGAGATTGACGTATCTCTCCAGTGGCAGGCTTCTTTGTAGGATGCCAGGCCACCTCCCATTTCCTCCTTTTATGTTCAGAAAAATCCAAGCCGCCCAGTGAAGCTCATTTACCTCAGTGGCATCTCAGGACCAGTGTTAGCAGCATGCTATGAGTGTGAAGCTGTGCTCATGGGAAATACAGAAGGGTAGCCACAAAATGATGAAGACAGTCACCTACCAGATGGTGTGTCACAAGGCTATGATTCTGTGCCACCATCACACTGAGAGCACACGCATGCACTGGGTACAGACACCAACCCTGAGAACTTCACCTGAAAAAGTCCACATTTCTAATCATCTGGATAGTCAATGGAGAAAAGGACCCTTGAATCCCTACCCCACACTTTGGGATAAAATTAATACTAAATATATTAAAGACAAAAAATTTTAAAGTCAAAGAACACACACACATGCTTTAAAAATCATGAGAAAATTAATCTGTCCCCAAATATTTTTTCATGAAGAAATTATCATTAGTAAATTCAAAAGGCAAATAATAAACTGGAAAAAAATGTAACTCACATTAAGGCAGAAAATTAATTTTGCACCCCCCCCCACCAGTTCTTATAGAAAAGTAGCTGCAAACCAATAGAACTATAGGTAAGACTTGAGGACACAACGAATCCCAGAGGAGTACACACACAAGGGATGCTCACTGAATGCTCAGAGAAATGCAATAGTAAAAACACAATTCCATTATACTTTTTAAAGAAGCTCATTTTTGAAAGTCATTAAAGCATCATGCTTTACTCCTGGGGTTAGAGAGGTAAGAAAACGGGGGGGGTATTTCATACAGGAAGGCTGACTGTTAGGGGAACTGTCTTCCCTTGCACCCCAGGATCTCATAACCTTCTTGATAGAGTGTGTACTGTGGTTCAGGGGGCTCAGAGCCCGAGCTCATTCTCAGTATCTCACAGGCGCTGGTTACTAAGAAATGCTCAGGACTTGCCTTTTATTCTGGTGTGCTGCCCCAGGGCGGAAAGACCTCCTGAGGTCAAACAAAGGAACAATTCAAAATACTGGCATTGGCCTTGAGAAAGTAAGCAACATGAAAAGTGGGGAAGTGAACCTTCCAAGTCTAATTAGAGCTTGCACTTGTAATTCCCCAGCTTTGGCGTCCAAGATGAGAAAAGGACTTACTGGGTTTCTGTTTTTGAAAATGTTACTGGGCTTGTAACGTTATATAATTGCCCATTCCCCAACAAGCCAGGTGCAGCCACCTGTCCTCAATAAACCAACTAAAAGAACCAACAGAATAGTGGAGAGCAGAAAAGAGTGATTTATTCAATGTGGCACACTGAGAGGCAAAGAGACCCAGTGTCACCCCCACATCACCCCCAGTCTATCTTCAGGGTCCTAACATGAGGGTGAGGTTTAAATAGAAGATAAAACAGACAGATAGTTAAGCAGTCTGACTGGCCACTGAGCAGCCCTGACCATCACTGTCTAACCTCCAAGTTGAGATATAAATTTTCTCCTCTGCCACACAAGTTCACCCTCTTGCAGACAAGTTCCGCTTTCAGACACCCCAGTGCACTTTAGACGGCTCTTCTCTCAGTAGAGCCTTGAGGGGATTTGTGAAGTCTACTGGCTCAGAGAGCCAAAGAGAGAGCTACAGATGTCATTTTAGACTGCCTTAATTCTTCCCAGACAAGTAGATTACAGTAATAGACCCCTGGGTCTGTTTTGTTTTTTTAATGTGTAATAGGACTTCTTAGGGAAACCTTTCAATTCTGCTTGCTTACTACATATTGCTGAGTATTGCTAAGATTAAAAATAAGCGGATGGACTGGATGTGGTCAGTTGTACAAAGTGACTAACCGTCCGTTCTTAACGGCTGAAACAGACACACATCTTTCCAAGAGGCACATTCCTGAGAAATTTTTACCTTTATATTTAATATATAACAAAAAAAATCTGTTTATTTTCATTAGTATACGTATGACCGTTTGTCTGCATGTGTGTACATGTATACATCTGCATGCTCATGACCCTGAAGGCCAGAAGAGGGTGTCAAATCCCTGGCTGGAGTTACAGATGTGAGCTGCCATGTGGGTGCTGAGAACTGAACCTGGGTTCTGCAAGGGTAGCCGCAGTGCTCTTCACTGCAGAACGGTCTCACCCACCCTGACTCCCTTCTGTGTGATGATAAGAGTTGGTGAGACCACTTGTGCTGGCAACTCCGTCTGAACGATTTCTATCATTGAGCTTAACAGTCACAAGAAATTATAATCTGTTTACATACTGTCGTGACAAAGAATGACAAAGTGATTTAGAAATAAAAAAGGTGTTCCGGCACTTGGATTTGTTACACCAGACGTAATAAATATTCCTGTGGGGAAGGGGGATGGGTTCTACAGGCAACACGTGTAAAGTTGCCTTGTGCTGGAGAGTATCTTGTTGGTGCAGTATAAAGTGGTAATAGCCGATGTAGAATGGCTACTTGAGTACATTTTTAATGATGTAAGAAGATCAGTAAAAGGATGTGATGAGCTTTAAAAATGTCTACTTATAACATGCTGGAAAATATACATTTTGTTGAAGTAACTTTTTTTTTTTTTTTTTTTTTTGGTTTTTCGAGACAGGGTTTCTCTGTGTACCCCTGGCTGTCCTGGCACTCACTTTGTAGACCAGGCTGGCCTCGAACTCAGAAATCCGCCTGCCTCTGCCTCCTGAGTGCTGGGATTAAAGGCGTGCGCCACCACGCCCGGCATGAAGTAACTTTTTATAGCTACAAAGAGAAAGGGCTGATTTTCAGTTCCTTGGAGGACTCGACAACTAGGTAATTTGAACTATTACCCTCAGGAACAGCTGACCAGAAATCTTAGCAGGTGAAAACCTCATCCATCAAGGTATGAGCACGTTATCAATGACAGGGAGAAACAGAAAGCAGCAAGCCCTTGTCTGCCTTCTGGGTCTAGGTAGGGATGTCCAATCCAGGCAGGCTGCCTGGAGGGAGTGAGTCACTATAGACCTTGGCAGAAGTAGTGTACCAATAAAGAACGCAGCCTAGCCTCTCAGGAATGCAAGAAAAACCCCATGCCATGAAACACTCCCTGCCACGTCCTCTGGGGTGGCACAGCCTTCTGACATCTCCCTCTGCCTTCCCACCAAATCTCCCGCTTTCAAACGCCCCTCTGACTGTCTCTTGACAACTTGCCTAGTCTCTGCTGTCTGAGATGTCAGTGAGTACTGTTCAGGTTTGGTGCAGGAGCATGCCACTGTATAAAGGTTCCTTTGCCCTGACAGCTTGGAAACCTTTTCTTTTTTCGTGTGCTATACCTGCTTCCTAGCTTGGTGGAGACACGTTGAGCCCCAGGTAGGCTTACCCTAAAACCTGTGTTCTCAGTTAGCACATGTTAAAGACAAAGGGATGTCATTTAGTAGTTACACCCGGCCAACCGGGGAAACCAGGATTTCCCTGGTCATCCAAGCTACGGGCTTCCTATTAAGAAGGAAGGAAGAAGAAAACAGCTCAAAATATTAGATTTATGGGAAGGGCCATGTCAGAGCAGCAATTAAACCCGTGAGATCTGGGCCCAGTTGATAGAATGCTTGCCTTGCATGCATGAAGCCCTGAGTGTCATTAATCCCCAGTACTGCATAAACAAGGGACAGTGATTCACATCTATAATCCCTGTACTTGAAGATAGTGTGACAAGATAACCAGAAGTTCCATGTTCTCCTCAGCTCCATAGTGAGTTCCAGGCTGTCCTGGGATACATGAGACCATGTTTCCAAACACCACCAGCCCTGGGAGACCTGGACTAGAAATAGCCCTTGGCACCATTGACCTGTATGAGAGGGATGCGCACTGAGAATGGATGGCTGTTGTGTTGATACTATGGCGGCACCAGACACCACTGGGGGTAGAAGAACAGCTAGTGACCTACTGTGATTAGGGAGTACAGAAAACTCCAGGTGGATAGATGGGCTTGGTGGGGACATAATACATTGCCTTTTTTCTTTCTAAGTAACCTGAGAACACAGGTCACAGGACAGGTCCATTTGAAGTAGGGACCAGGGATGGTATAGGAAAATGTCTAAGCAGACAGTATTGAACCGGGTTTGCTGAGATGAGGGATCCTTTGTGGGCCACCACTGCTAGGCCGGGTACTCAGTACTCAGTGTGGGACAGTCCCACATGCATCTCCCTTTCAGCTTTCACCAAGAACATATGGCATGATTTCCTATGCTTCATCCAGTATGGAATGTCCTGTTGGCCGGTTGTCTGTCTGGATTGTCTTTTTGCTTTTGAGGTTACAATTACACTGTTTCCTCCACCCCTTTACTCTCTATAAGCCCTCCCATAAACCCTCTATGCCTTGCTCTCTTTCAAATTTGTAGCCTCCTTTCTCATTGGTTGAAATCTTTTTTAAAGGATATCACAGGGTTAGGAATGCAGCCTAGTAATAGAGCATGTGCTTAGCACCAAAGAGGCCCTGGGTTCAATTCCCAGTGCAGGAAAAAAAGAAGGGGTGGGAGGGTGGGTCATTACAGGACATAGGCAAACCCAGAGATAAAAAAAGGATAACTCTGCTCTTAACGCAGTTCTTGTGTAGACCAGGGTCTTCACACACATCATTTTACCCATGTCTGCACAGAGTCTGGCATGGTCCATTTCCCATAACATCCCTGAACATCCTGACCAGGCTACTGAAGTCTGTACAGTTTATAAGAGACCAATCTGACAATTTCCCCCAGTTGCATGGAGAGAATTATTAGATTGTTCCAGTCACACATACCAGGAAAATATTCCATTCCAAGATTGGCTTAGAACCTTTACCAAACTCTCCAGTATTCCTGTCTCTAGAATCCCAATTCCATACACTCTACCAGCCTCTTCTCCCATTCCTTCCTGTTATAGATACTAGCATGGTCTATTCTGTGTGTTTAAAAATATTATTAATATTCCATCAATATATTATTCTATATTATAATATAATGTATCTAACATAATACTATTCTACTAATATATTAATATAATGCCAAACCCTTTCCCATCAGTGGCTCCCTTTGACTGGACTTCTTTCCCTTGGCTCATTGGCTCATTCTTCTCTCTGAGGCCAAGAGTGATGTCTGTGGGGACTCTGCTTAACTCCCCATGTAAAGTGGCCCTGCATATTTCTCTATAGCACAGCATCCTGCTTATTTCTTGGGTAACACAGCCCAACCTGTAATCATCTTGTTCTTGATATACTTTTGTATGCTTATGTATAATTTTACATACTCACTGTACCTTTTACTCTATAATCATGCCTACTTTGCTGTGATGTAATCCCATAGGTACCAGATCTACCTTTCCACTGCTGCTATCCGAATGTGTGGTGCATCAGAGGTACTCAGCAAACGTTGCTTAGTGACTGCAACGGGGAAGCAGCTCTTACTGGGACTGCTTGGTCTGTGACTGTGGCCAACTACCCAGGAAGACTAAAAAATAAATGGTTTTGCCACTGAAGAAGTCAATCCTCAATTCCTTTTCTATTCTGTGCTTATAAAATTATTGTGCTGGCTGGTTTTATCTCAACATGACAAAAGCTAGAGTTATATGAAAGGAGGGAACCATTATTGAGAAAATGCCTCCATAGGATCCAGCTGTAAGACATTTTTTCTTTGTGATTGACGTGGGAAGGCCCAGCCGGCTGTAGATGAGGGCATTCCTGGGCTGGAGGCCCTGAGTTCTAAAAGAAAGCAGGCTGAGGAAGTTGTGAGGAGGAGCAAGCCAGTAAGCAGCACCCCATCATGGCCTCTGCATCAGCTCCTGTCTCCAGGTTCCTGCCCTGTTTGAGTTCCTATCTTAACTTCCTTCAGTGATGAACAGTGACCCAGAGTAGTAGTAACTCTACTGAGGACAATTATTATGCTTTGATTCCAAGACTTTATTCCTGAAGTTATAGTTACCAAACCACTTACTTGCCTAGCTGGAGGTACCTATATGAGGAAAAAGGACCACCATCCACTTGGAAGGAGTTTCTGATTCCTACCCTTAAGCTCACAGGGGTACATAGTCTGTAGTGGGTAAACTGCTCAGACCCACGTCCTCCAAACTATACCAAAAATGTGGTGATTGACTTTCTCAAGAGAAGACCTCACGTGCTTTGACCCAACTCTAGTGGTGCAGTTGTGAAGAAGTACAGTATACATGGTTACTTAATTAGAGAATATGTCAAGCAGGAAGCACTCTTAAATATGCTCTGGCAAGATGCTGAGTTCACCAAATGTCCACTCTCTAGAGACTTCAGAGGCTCCAGTAAGTGCCAATCCCAGGAATGATCCACTTTTATCTGCCTTCTGACACAATGTTGGCCCCTTTAAAGTAGGAATTTCTGGGTGTTCTGCTACAAGATAGTGGTCAAAAGAAATGAGCAAAATGTTCCATGGGAAGATAGAGGAGACTTCTTAGATGCACAGAATAGAAAAGAAAGTTGAAATTTTTAACAGCAAAACTATTTTCAGTGTTTTCTTAAAGTGATAAAGGTCAATCCTCAAATTACTCAACTCTATGGCAATATATTTTTTTCTTGTAAGAGTATTTCTAAACTAAGGAAGGGAAAGAGGGGAGACAGTAAGGAAAGAAGGGAGGAAGGTGTAGTGTGCAGCTTTTGCTACCCCACTAAGCTCTGGATGGACTGTGCTATGAGCCCCCACCTAAATTCCCTTAGATCCACAGATGAAACACACCACACACACACACACACACACACACACACATTGCCCAATTTCAACCTGCCTTATTGGCTTAATTGCTGTGCACTCTTAATCTCCCACCACTAGCATGCCCTTCCCGATACTCTTAGCTCATCATTTCTCAACTTGCCTTAGCTCCAGCTACTCAGTTACCTTTAGTCCCAGCTCAAACCCCAACCTCCCACCTGGAGAAGCAGTGTATTGCCACTCCACTGGAGATCTCACATGAGTGGTTAGCTTTTCTCTCTCCAAAGCATGGTGAAAAACTCCTTTCTTCTCCTCCTGTATCTCCTAGCTGGCCTGTGGGGACCCAGAAGTTCCATCTATTTCACCCAGCAATTAGCCACTAGCATCTTTATTAATAGATCAAGAACCAGTTGGGGAACAGGACCTTAGCATCAGAACCACTCCTACATCTCACCTTTTTTTTTTTTTTTGTCTAATTTCAAAAACAAAACAAAACAAAACAAAAATCTTCTCCTAGATATAAGTTGAACAAAACTATAACAATCATGTAAATTACAAAGTTTTGGGGGTCATAAAACATGGAGAAATCAAACTTGTACTGACATGGAAGGATGCTAATTCCTTCTGGCTAGCTGAAAGATTCTATGTATATTTCTAGGGAAGGGCAGTGATCATCAGTCTTCTACAGCTACAGACTCTGGGAGATGCAGTACTCACTGGCCTGGCAAGGCATGCCCACTGTACAATGGTGGCACAAATGTTATGTGAATAACCAATGACTTTCTGAGACTGCCTGTGCTCCAGTAGTTAGCTCTGAACTATAAGCAGCATGGAATGAACTCAGTAGATTGGAGGAAAAAAGAGCATATGAAGTTAGGAGGGGAAAGTGGGGAGAGAGAGGAAGAATTGAAGGGGAGGTATAGGTCTGACCATGCACACATATGGGGAAATAAATCATTCAACAGATGGGCTTCACAATAGGTTTGATGTTGATGGGGAAAGAACTTTTCAAAACTCAAGATGGCTCACAAGAAATAATTTAGAATGAATCGTCGAGGTAAGTTGATGTAAGATCATCTATGAGCAAAGGTGAATAAGAGATGGTAGAGAGGACACTGCACACTGAGAGACAGGATGAACCAACGGTGACACCGGGAGAAATGATTGTGCCATATCCCCACACTGATAAAGTCTTAACAAACTGTCCATCCCTAGCAAATCCTGATTTTATATTTTATTAATTAAATTATTTTAAAGCATGCTTCTGTGTGTGTGTGTGTGTGTGTTTCGCCTGCTCAGGAAGTGTTCACAAAGCCCAAAAGACCACCAAGGAGATGAGTGTATATTTATTTATGGGATGGGGGTTGAACCCAGAACCATACGCATATTACATAAGCATCCTATTACTGAACTCCATCCAGAGTCCTTACTTGTATTCATTGTTTTCTGACAGGGTTTTGCTAAGTTGCACAGGTTGGCTTTGAACTTTCTAAATCTCCTACACTGCATCTTCCCAAGTAGCTGGGATTCTAAACCCAAGTCACCAGGCCAGCATTAATTCACACTGATTATATGAATGTTCATAAGTGATACACATTCCTACAAATTCCCAAGCATTAAAGTTACAGAATGTATAGGCTCTTTAACTTTATTGTAGATAAAAAGAAATCAAAAACAAAAAAATATTACAAAGACTCAATATATATGACACTTAATATGCTCTGGATAATTCCTGAATAAAAAATGAAGTTACACTAAAAGTCAGAAAACAGTTTGGACAATGTGGAGTGTCGCAGTGTCCCACAGCACAGGGAAATTATCCCAGGGGAGCTTCCAGTTCTGAAGTGCTAGCTGCTACCTTAGCTCTCTGTTACACAAGAGCTAAGTGTGACTTGGCAAAGTCTTCCATTCCCCGGAGCCACCAAAGAAACCACATCCCTTCCCTTCTCTCCACTCCACGTCTTACTAACCAGACCATACTTGGGTCATGTTTGTTAGTTGTGCTATTGGGGCTATGGAGCTAATTTCCTCAACATGGAATGAGAGTAGATTCTGCTTTTCCTTTCCCCAACATCATATTTTTATTATTTGGAATCACATACAATGTACCCCATTCCAGTTGCTTCCTATTCCTCCCAGGTATCCTTGCTTACTCTGTTTGTTTTTAGAGACAGGGTTTCTCTGTGTAGCCCCTGCTGCCCTGGAACCCACTCTGTAGACCAGGCCAGCCTCAAACTCAGAAATCCACCTGCCTCTGCCTCCTGAGTACTGGGATTAAAGGTATGTGCCATGCCCCCCCCAAACCACCCTCCCACCAAAAGAAATGAAAAAAACATCAAGTCCAATTTGTGTTGCTCATATTCTCATTGGAACACAGTCAAACTCCCAGTGGCCAGCCCTGTAAAGAAAACTGGGTCCTCCCCACCCCATGGCCAGAAGCTGTCAACTCCGAAGAGCTTGAGTATCTTTATCAGAGTTTTTAAGAACTCTCTTCAATGCTTTCTTGTCTGGACTGGTGTGTGTGTGTGTGTGTGTGTGTGTGTGTGTGTGTGTGTGTGTGTGTTTGGGGGGGGGAGTGAGAGGTTGGCACAGAAGCCTCCAGTGTCTCTCAGTCTCCGTTATGAGTCTACACTCATCGACTGCACTACAAGAGAAGCCTCAGCAGCTGGATCACGGATGCACACATGGCCGTGTGGATCATGGACATCTACATGGTTTCCGACATCACTGACCACCAAAGCCTTTTGGGAGAGTTAACCTAGGAAAGGAACCATTCTTCATCTCAGATATGCTGTTCCTCGGAGTCAGGGTGATCTTGCAGTTGGACACTGTGTCTGGGGGCAGGACCTGTGAGAGCCCAACAGTTGCTGTACACCACCTTGCCCTCAATTCTGGCTGCCATACTGGCCTTCAGGGCAAGTTGTGGCACAGGCCTAGCGGGTGATGGCAGGGCAAGGGGGCCTGGTGCCCTGAGGACTTGTCCTGTTCAGCAAAGACTCATTCCTTTGAGACACAATCTCTCAGCAAACTCCACGATCCTCTGGCTCTTACACTCTTTCTGCCATTTCTTCCTTGATGCTTGCTGAACCTTAGGTACAGGGCTGTTTTATAGGTGTCTCCATTGGGGTTGGGCTCCATGACTCTGTATTTCGATTGGTTGTAGCTTTCTGTAAGAGTCTCTGTCTGTTGCAAGGATGTTTTCTTGGTGATGGGTAAGGACTACAGATACCTGTGCATATAAAAACAAATGTTTATTGGTTGCTGTTAGAGATTATGCTGGTTTAGTGGAAGGGAGAGGAGAGGGGGAGGGGGAGCAGACAGGAAAGGAGGGATAGTGAGGGGAGGGAAGAAGAAAAGAGGGGGAAAGAGTGGAAGAGAGAGAGGGGAGGAGAGGAGGAGGGGAAGGGGAGAGGAGAGGAGGAGGGGAAGAGAAGGGAAGAGAGAGAAGTGGGGAGGGCAAAAGAGAGGAGGGCAGGGGAGGGGAGAGGAGAGAAAGGGAGGAGGGAAAAGGCTTTGTCAGAGCCAAGAGCTGGGGGTGGGGGTGGGTACAGAGGCAACTGTCTTCACCGAAGACCATGAAGCAAATGAACATGTTCGCTGAGTTCCCAACTGAAGATTCAAATGCACTGTAGCACGAGACCACAAGACAAGTGTGAAGCCATATGAACTAGGAACTCTCTCATATTAGAATGAGAGGAAAGAAAAACAAAACAAAACAAAGTGTCTCATTGTCTCCTGTGGAAATGTTAGATTCCTATGCAAGAGTTGTAATCTTTAGCATCGCTCACTGCACTCATTCAGTAGATGTTTATAGAATACTCTCAAAGTCCTGAGTCTGGCTTAAGGCTGGAAAGTTCTTTCAAGATGAATTTCTAGTCTTACACTGGAATATATAAAATACATATTTGTAGAAGAATAAAATATACATAACATAAGAAAGCAGCCATAATAGTGTAAGGCTACTGTAGTGGCTATTCCTGGTTGTCAACTTGACTATATTTGGAATGAACTACAATCCAGAATTAGAAGGCTCACCAGTGACCCTTATCTGGAGGCTTGGAGATCCTTATCTGGATCTTGGTATGGAGATCTTGAGCCATAGTGGCTATGGATTCCAGAAGATTAAATCTCCGAGTTTAAGGAGATTTAATCTGGGCTACACCTTTCATCTGGGATTAAAGGTGTGGTGGAACACACCTTTAATCTGGGCTACACCTTCTGCTGGAGACAATATAAGGACATTGGAAGAAGGGAGTCTAGCTCTTGCTCCTTCGCCTGCTTGCCGTGTGAGACTGAGTAACTGCTAGATCCTTGGACCTCCATTCACAGCTGCAACTGAACCATTGTTGGGAATTGGGCTGCCGACTATAAGTCATCAATAAATTCTTTTACCATATAGAGACTATCCATAAGTTCTGTGACTCTAGAGAACCCTGACTAATACAGAAATTGGTACCAGGAGTGGGGTATTCCTGTGACAACCTGACCATGTTTTGGGGAGGACTGTGGAAGGACTTTGGAACTTTGGGCTTGAAGATCCATTTGTTGTTAAGAGCTATGTCAGATGTTGTGTAGGAGCTTGGAAGATAATGTTGAGAACAGTGCAGAAGATGGAGGTCTGGCTTGTGAAATTTCAGAGGGAAAATTAAAGACTCTTTTCAGGGCCATTGTTACTTTGGTTGTGAAGATTCTGTGGTTCTGGTTAGCTGGGGCTGAAGAATCAGCTGTGATTAACAAGATACCAGAACTACTAAAGCAAAAACTTTGCATTACTGGGACTATTGATGCTGGTTAGCTGGAGCTAAGAAATTAGTGGTGATTAAGAAGAGACCAGCATTGTTGAGGTGACATCTTCTGGGAAGTGTCTGGGAAGGCACAAAGAGGCTGTGTTCCAGAGATAGCTAAGGTTGTACTCCTGCTGCAGCAGGACTTGGTAATGTGTAAGGGTCACCCAGGTGGTACTAGTTTTGAATGCATGAAGGGGTCATACAGAGCAACTGAGGCTCGGCACTGTGAGAGGCCATGGAAGGCCATTGGTGAAGGTGCAGCCTCAGTTGCAATTGACAGCCCAGAACTGAAGGGGTCATGCAGTGTTTTAGAGATGCCAGTACCATGAGATGACCACCAAGAGCAGCAGCAGCAGTGGAGTACAGGCATCTGGAGCCTAGAGGACGACATGTGTGCTACAAAGGGCATGGCTGGAGAAGTGACCCAAGCCCTTGGAGGAGCCCAGATCGTGAGTTGGATCCCAGACATTGGACAGTTGGAGATTGATTCTTTGCTTTTGATTGTGACTGTGCCCTGATATTTTCCCTCTTGAAGGAAGAAACTATTTTAGTGGAACCCACAGTTAAGAGACTTTTAATTGTAAAAAGACTTTGGATTTTAAAAGAGATGGATATTTTAAAGAGATTGAAATTTTAAGAATATGTAAAGACTGTGGAATGTTTAAAGTTTAGACCTTGGGGATAAATAAAAATATAAGGGTTGAGGCTTGCTAGTGATTTGTTTGTCAAGTTGACAAGGGGTCAATTGTACTGGCTAGTTTTGTGTCAACTTGACACATCTGGAGTTATCACAGAAAGGAGCTTCAGTGGAGGAAATGCCTCTGTGAGATACAACTGTAAGGCATTTTCTCAATTAGTGATCAAGGGGGAAAGGCCCCTTGTGGGTGGGACCATCTCTGGGCTGGTAGTCTTGGTTTTATAAGAGAGCAGGCTGAGCAAGCCAGGGGAGGCAAGCCAGTGAAGAACATCCCTCCATGGCCTCTGCATCAGCTCCTGCTTTCTGACCTGCTTGAGTTCCAGTCCTGACTTCCTTTGGTGATGAACAGCAGTATGGAAGTGTAAGCCAAATAAACCCTTTCCTCCCCAACTTGCTTCTTGGTCATGATGTTTGTCCAGGAATAGAAACCCTGACTAAGACAGCTACATTGGGTGTAATTTTGTGGTCAAGTATGCCAGGAGAGGCAGCCTAAGAGCCGATGGACAGGAAGCGTTGAGAAAAATTGTCATCTAAGGTGACACCTAAAATGTGAAGATTTGTGGTGTTGAAACTATTAGAAAATGCTGTATATCCTGAAATGTTGTTCTTACCAATTGAAGATTGCTCCAGCCCCTGCCCCAGAAAATGGAGTTCTGTTTGTTTGAGGCAGGTTCTCAAATACCTCAGTCTAGCTAGCCTTGTTCTCTCTAAAGCTAAGGTTGGCCTTGAGTTTCTAATCCTCCTGCCTTTATTCCTCTGAGTGCTCTGACTATGGGTGTATACCTTCAGTCAGGTGCTAAGGAGAGAATTCAGGGCTGTGTGCATGCTGGGCAAGCACCCTACCAACTAAGCTAGCGCTCTGGCCCCTAAAGAAGCCTCCTCCCCATTGCCTTAAACCCAAAGTCTTTCCTGTTGCTTTGATTTTCAAGTCACCCCTTAAAAGATACCAGTCCTCTGAGTTGCTTTGATCCACCCTCTCTTGCCTTTTATGTAATACAATTCCAAAACTTTGCTTGGGAATTCAAGGAGAGTTCATGGTCAGGAAAGCTAGCTGGGAACTTCTTTTTAGAACTTCTTCAAAAGCTAACTAGCCCAGTCCAGCTTTTGATTAAAATGTCATGATCTCACTGATACAAACCACTTTCCATTACTGCTCGCTTTCTCAGGATCTCTCCAAAGACCTTGGGGTTTCAGGCCAAAGTGAAAAAAAAAACAAAAAAACAAAAAAACGCTCCAGGCCTTGTGTGTGTCTCGACAGACTGCAGGTTCATCACTGACACAGCTTAGCTAGCTTTACCCTGGCTCGCCTCCACAGCCTGAAGCAAGGCTGGCAGGTTAGCTGTTTCCTCCAGTTTCCATGGATACCACAGTAGTGCTTTAAACAACGCAGGGTAGGTTTCTTCTCTTTAGGTACATTCCTTAGAAATCCGTGTCAGTCTTTGTCTGGCTTTTATAGTGTGCTGACCACACGACATTTACTCAATTATTCTCCCTCCAGTATGGCCCAGACCCTCTCTGTCACTGGGATGGTGGACTTGGGGTAGCCCAGACAGCTTGGATCTTCTTGGAGCCAGGCTACTTGAACTTGAACCTTGTTAGAGAAAAGGAAGTTAATTGAGCTCCCTCTAAGTTGGCTGGGAAGTGAATCGAGAAGGGAAAATATCTAGGTCAGTAGCTATGAGAAAGAAATGCGTAACAGCAAGCTTCAACTTTGTGCATCTTTGAGTGAGAATCCCAGCCTAGCATCCCGGAATGGCCTCCACTTCACTTTGTTTGTGCAGGTCCAGCCATGGGAGCCCTCTCACACTTAAATTAGACACCCCTTTCCTGAGTATACTTTTGTAAGAAATGCTTCTGGGTTCCCCTCAGCTTCCCCCATATTCTATTTAGAGGTATAATTATTCCTACTTCTTTTTCTTTCCCAGGCAAGTCTTGTTTTGGCCATGGCCGGAGACTCACCACAAGGGTGGGAAGAAATCTTGTTCTACTTAAGACCTAATAGGCGAACTGTGAATCAATTATTCATGGAGATGCTTAGAAGTTGTGGATGGGCCAAGATCGAGTGGGCTATCCTTGGCCAGGGCTCAAATCCTTGAACACATCTGGTTAGTCCAGGGGCGGGGTGGGGTGGGTGGGTTAAGGGGAAGTGAAGAGAATTCTGTTTCCTTGGCAACCCATCTGCTGAGGTCACTAGCAAGCTACATTCTGGTGGTCCTGTGGGTGGTCTTGTTCCACAAACCACATGAGTACTAAATTGCTAGGGCTTGTAATTAAAGACTTCATTTGTTTCTTGCTGCAAATTTCTGTGGCTAATGGGACTCAAGCCTGCATTAAGCATTGGATGGCTTGTAGCTATCCATCAATCTCAGCTACCCACCACACAGCCCCTCCTACCAGTCTGCCAGCAGGATAAGAGGTATCAGGGTCAAGTTTGCAGGAATCCATAGTATGGCCAAAGCTACACCAGGAAATGTAGGGAATTTGGTGCCCATCCACCCATCATCATTACCATCTTCTCTGAGGCAGGGTCTCTATGTAACCTACACTGACCTTGAACTTGCTAAGTAGCTGAGGATGGCCCTGAACTTCTGATTCTCCTGTCTCTACCTCTTGAGTACTGGGATTTGAAGCACCCTCCGCACCTGGCATATGTGGTGGCGTATGCAAAGCATCATGCATGCTAGGCAAACAGCTTGTGGCTGAGCTACATCCCCAGTCAGGCTCAGAATTTACCTTCTGTCTTCTATCCTCAGCTCATCCCATAAGTAAGGGAAACATTGATCAGAGATGAATCTGGCCTCTCTCTAGGGCTTGTCTCTCAAGACTGTCACTCTAGAGAATATTCTAGAAGTTTCTAGGGGCAGAGGAAAATGGGACTGAGAAGTGTGCTCAGAGCTGCCACTGGAAACTAGCAGGCTGTGATCATGAGGTAGGTTCTGATAAGTTATTTCTCCACTGGTGAAATGAGCCAACTCAAGCCAGATTATAAAAGTATTAAATGCAAGTTTATTGGGAAGTTGCTCTCAGGTGAGTTCCCTGGCCCCAAGGAATGAAGCCAGGGAAGACATCATGAAAAGGGAGAGAAAGGGGAGGAAGAAGAGCAAGAAAGAACATGCACAGAGAAAAAGGAGGAAGAGAAGAGAGGGGAGGGAGGAGGGTGGGGAGGAGGAAGAGGAGACTAGAATGTCTGGCAAGAGCCTCTGTGGGAGGGGCAGCCCAGTCCCTGGGTACACAAGGTGGGGACTGAGGAATGCTGGGAGAACCTGGAGGCCAGATTTGCTTTGATATGTAAAATACACAGCTTGGTCCCACATCAGAGGTCTGCAACCAAATGGCTAACAGGTCCTTTTGTTTGTTTTCCTCAGAAAGGGTCATTTTGTGACCCGTTTTGAGAAAAGCTTTCTTTCCCAGTTCCTCTTGAATGAGAGAATAATACTGAAACCAGGAATACTGAGTTCTGCTCTGATTCAGGGACTAGTCCAAACTGTTGCTTGCATTGTAACCCTTTACGCACTGCTCTGTACCAAATGTCCAAATGCCACGTGCACCCTTTCCCTAAGAGGTACAGATGCGTTGTGGGCATTCTGGCTTGAACTGTACTTCCCTTGAAGCTAGGGGAAATCATATGAGCAGACCTGATAGGTGGCGTTTAATCCCGGGCCATCCCTCAGACTAAACCCCGCAGGACAGATCTACCACCTCAGCTTTCCTTCCTCTTCTTCATAGGCTGAGTTGGTGGAAACTGAAGGTCTAGCCCACCCACCAGCCCAGAGTGACTGTCCCAGGCAATTTCATGACAGAGAGCTAGCCCACTGCTCCTCAGCTCACCCCGTTCTGAGGATCTTCACTGGCAAGTTCATGCTGTTCTAGTGTGCTTCCAACAACCGTCCAGGGGAAGCATTCGGAAGCTGAGAAGAACTGTATCATTTCTAGAGAGCCATTGAGTTCATAGCAACACCGGAGTTCAAATCCAGGTTTCTTCAACAAGCTCTGATGATAAAAGTCAGAGCTTGATAGAGTAGATTGAGGGTAAAAGACCTCCCCCCTCCCCCTTTTTAAAGAGAAGATTGCTTGTACCTGATTAATACTCCCGACTCCCACTTGGCCTGTGGGCCTTTTCTATGTGGCTGGAAGAACATGGAGCCCAAATCAGCTCCAACTCAGAGCGCTGGAGCTTGGTTTCCCGCAGAAAAGACTGAGTCCTTGCCCACATCTTGACCATCTATTAGACAACAGAGAGACCTTGGGTCTGCGGCCTTCTCCTTGGATCCTTGTTGCAGCCCAGGGGGTGGGGCAAGATGGTGTAACTTGTCATTTCAAGAGAGCCACACAGAAGGGATAGTGAGGCCTGAGAAACTGTGCTTGGGAAGTGGCAGGTGGAGGGTGCTATGTCAGAATCGGGAAGGGGTGTTGGACAAAAAAAAGGATATTTAGCGTGCAGATGCTGTACTGGGGAAAGGAGCCAGCATCACACACAGGCTTAGTTTTGAAAGCACCACCTATGTTATTATGATCTTGGATCCTCTGTGCAGTGCTGCCTGTGCTCCTTGACCTACTTCTTTATTCAAAACTCTTCTAGAAAGTCTTGTCAACTCCCTGGTAATTACAGCCTCTAGGGGGGATCTGACTAGCATTAGGTACACAGCCTTGTCCCAGGGACACCTAAGTCCCTGATTTAAGGAAAGAAGGCGCAAGATACTTGCACACAGATATGAGGATCTGGGTGCTCTCCCTGTATAGGAGTTGCACACACATCTAACTTTCTGTCTCCAAGTTTTCTCTCTGTAGACCAACACTCATTTTCTTGTCAATCCCTTTACAAGATGGGAAGACTAGCAAAACATACAAACAAACAAACAAACAAACAGAACCAGGTTTGCCATTCTCTCAGCCTCTCAGGGTGCAGAGGTGTTGGCTCTGCTTTCAACATAGTCAATACACTTGGCGTCCACATGAGCCTGTCTGCTGTGCCATAGGCATGAGATTCACAGTCTACAGGTGCCAAGGAGGAAGATGGCTGGAAGTGTTCATCTGGAAGCATCTATCTCCTGTTCCACTTGTGACTTCTCTAGGAACTTGTGACCCAGTGCTAAGAGAGTGCTTGTGACCCAGTGCTAAGACAGTGCTTGTGACCCAGTGCTAAAAGAGTGCTTTCGACCTAGTGCTAAGACAGTGCTTATGACCCAGTGCTGAGACAATTCTGTCTTTGCATTAATAATAGGGGCTTTCAACTTTGAAATAAAAATTAAACCCACAGTAAGAACACATATGGCACACAATAGAGGTGAAAGTACATCTTGAAAAATACCTGTTAACTCGTATCCTGTGTGCTGTACTATGAGATGTTCTGTTTAATTTTATTTCATTTTAAAAGATTGCTGGGTACATCCACTAATCATTTCACAGCATGGTACAAGCACCAGTTTGGAGAGAGCAACATCCAAGCATTCTATGCATTTTTCTCAGAGCATCTTCAGCTTCGTGTGAGCACCTGAAAATCCTGTCTAAGGACACCATCATTCTAGTGAAGAGGAGTCTATAGGTACACATGACAGAGGGTTATATATTATGTATATAGGATACACAAAGAACTCAAAAAATTCTATAGTAAGAAAATTAATAACCCAATTTTTAAAAATGGGGCAGGGAATTAAACAGAATTCTCAAACGGTGATATAAAAATGGGCAAGAAATATATTTTTTAAAATATGTTCAACAATCTTAACCATCAGAGAAATATAAATTAAAACTACTTTGAGATGTCATCTTACTACAATCCAAATGATTAGAATCCAAAAACACAATTGACAATATATTCTGGCACAGATGTGGCAAAAGGGAATCACTCATTCACTGCAGCTGGGAGTGGAAACTGGTGTAGCCACTACAGGAATGGGTGTGAAGGTTCCACGAGAAGCTTCCAGCTGACCTCCTATAAGACCCAGCTCTACCAATACCAGACATACGCAAAGGACTCTGCCTCCTGCTAGAGACACTTTGCTCGTCTGTAAGGCAGTAGTAGCTGGGGAGCTTCAGAGAGCACCCACCAGAGCAGACACATGGAATCCCAGGACAACGACCTCTGTGGTTTGAAGGTGTCTGTGGCATGGGTGAACAGCTACACACTACTTAGTAAATAAGCCACAAACGCCTTCTGTGAACCAGGGCTTCTCAGTGATGGAGATCAGATTCCAGTGGGATAGCCTGACAACAGAGAAAACTGTGTAATGTGGCTGGTGATGTGTTCCAGCCTCAGAAAAGACCTGTCTCCTAGATGCCAAGCCTGTTATGCCATTCCCGATGCTGCTCCTACAAATGAAAACAAGGTCTTTGCTATGACTGTTGTGTTTCTCTGTGTAACCCCAGCTGCCTTAGACCTCTGTAGACCAGACTGACCTCGAACTCAGAGTGCTGGGATTAAAGGTGTGCACCACCACTATCCAGCAAGAATATGGTTCTAATCCAGCCACCACCATTCAGGACATCACACGTTATTTCAAAACAATTCTTCCATTCTTTCCTTCTCCCTCTCCCTTGCCCTTGTGGTTCATAGACTCATGGGTGCATGTGGGCAAGCGTATCACATTTAATGATTCATGGTATGTTTTTATCACTATCAGGAGATGGGATGAAGAAAGCTGCTGGCTTTGTGAAAATACTGCTCTTCTACAGGGGCATGCTCATTTGGTCTTTGAAGCCCAGTAAATTATATCTTTCTTACTATTAAAAAAAAAAAAAAGGCAACCATAAAAAAAGCCCTTTCAGACCCTGTTTCACTGGAGAATTTTGATGTTTTACATTTATCATTATAAAAGCAAGAACAATTTTATAGCTTTGATGTACAAGTTACATGGAGAACAATTCGTCTTTGGGTAGGGACGAATCACTCTTGAAAAATATTACATAGTCTTTCCTTCATGTTGAAAAGTTACCTACATAAATTTGTTTTAAAAAAGATCAGGGTTTTGTATGTAGCAGAGCAGCTTCCTCGCTGTGATCTATTGAAAGTCAGCCCTTGACACAAGGGTTTGTAAAAAAAAAAAAAAAAAAGAAAGAAAGAAAAAAGAACAAAAAAAATTAAATTAAAAAAAGAAAAAAAAGAACAAAAAAAAAAGAATGAAAGAAAAGTGAGGTGAAACTCTCAGGTGGTCTGGATAACCATACACAATTAAGACCAACTAAAGGGCCAGTTCTAGGTGAGACCCTTTAAAGATAATGAGAGGTCCTCACGCAGCCTCACTTGACACCCTCTCTACTTTCCCACAAACTGCAAACACATTTGCTTCCCAAGTATGACCATGGCCTTGGGTCCTAGAGTTGGTCAATGAAGTTCAGATCCGGATTCTGACGTTGACCAGGCACCTGACCCCGCCCAAGAGCACCATGTCTTCAGTACTCTGTGTCTCAGCTTACCCTCTACAAAGCAAAGGTTCTGGGACTTCCTATACGGTTGTGAGAACAGATGAGATCACAGATCCCCAGCAGACAGCGAGACTCCAGTAGCCTTGTGTTCTTACACTCCGCAGTGCTCCAAGTCTGAGTAACTGAGAGCCATTTACACTCCTCGACAGTCAAGCACATAGATTTCCTCCCAGGGATTTTATTATCAGAATTTCCAACATATAAAAAACGCTGAAAACTGTACATTTTTGCTAGGCACGTTTTATTGTGCACTTCTGTCTTAGCCACCTTATATTTTTACTTTTTTGGTTTAAAATATGGAATACATGTCACAAATTGGCAGGCCCTCCTTGTGTTCATACCTGTGTTGCTGAAGTGACCCCCATCCTTTATTACTTTTTAATATTTTAAATTGAAGATATATGTATTTTTCATATTTATATCCTTATCTAGATCTTTCCCTCCTCTTTTTGTTTTAGCCAAAAGTCCAAGTAATATTATCTGGATTCTTTCTTCTTCTTCTTCTTCTTCTTCTTCTTCTTCTTCTTCTTCTTCTTCTTCTTCTTCTTCTTCTTCTTCTCCTTCTTGATTTTTTTCGAAACAGGGTTTCTCTGTGTAGCCCTGGCTGTCCTGGAACTCATTCTATAGACCAGGCTGACCTCGAACTCAGAAATCCGCCTGCCTCTGCCTCCCAAGTGCAGGGATTAAGGGTGTACGCCACCACTGCCTGGCTATTTTCTGGATTCTTTTCCAGGTAAAACATTCAGGGAAATATAACAGTTTAAATCATACCATGTGTTGGTATGCTGTCTGGGCTCCACCCCCACAGTTATCTGGCAATAGCCAGGTAGGCCTGGCCCACTATAAAAGGGGCTGCTTGCCCCCTCCTTTCTCTCTTGCCTCTCTTGTCTCTCTTACTCTTGCTCTCTCGCATCTTGCCCCCTTGTTCCCCCTCTCTTCCCATTCCCTTCCCCCCCTCTCTCCACATGGTCATGGCCAGCCTCTACTTCTCTACTCTCTCCTCCTCTCTTGCCTCCTTCTCTGCCTCTACTACCCTCCCCATTCCCTAAATAAACTCTATTCTATACTATACCATCATGTGGCTGGTCTCTCAGGGGGAGGGATGCCTTGGTATGGACCTGTCGAGGCACCCCTTTCCCCATACCTCCATAGGCAACACCTCCATAGAACATAATCTTTATATATCTTTATCTTTTTATAATCACAACACCATGGACACATCCATCTTGGATCCTTAGCTAAGTATGGTGGCCTCTGTTGCCATGGAGACAGCTTTGTTATTGGTTGGGCTCTCCCAGGGAACAGGTACTGGGTGACAGTAGCTTTGAGCACAGAGGAGGCCTGGAGGCCAAAGCAGTCCCTGTGTGACAACTCCAAGGCACTCTCATGCTGCTTGGCTTTCTGACAGTGGGATATTTTTCCAGGTTGCCCCAAACACAGTTACTCATCTGTGTGCAGGCTTCAGGAGACTTCGATATGCTGCATTCTTCACTTGGAAGTTTTTTCTGCTGATGAGCCCAAATCCTCCTTCCTGTTATTCCCAAGCTCTTCCCACCAGAGATGCTCTGGGTCCTCTACGTTTCTCTACATTTCTCCAGCTTGTGTCCCTTCCTCATTTTCTGCCTCCAATTGTTCACCAACAGTACCCTTTGGTGACTCCTTAATGAAGTTTCCTGTGGCAAGGACCAGAGAAGGCACCCTAGACCAGCCTGGAAGGTAGACACTGCTTTTCTAAAGGCATACCAACTGTCCTGTGTGATGAAAAGCAGCATTCTGGGGGCTAGAGAGAAAAGCAATGATCTCCAAGCAGCTTTGTCTTTCAAACACAGCCTGGACTGTATGTCACAGAAAGTATATGTGTTACTCAGGGGATTCTCTCTGTGTTGAGAACCGTTACAGAATGTAGCATCTGACCAAGGAGCTTCGATTGCTTACAGTCACAAATAATTCAGTGTTCTGCCAGCTAACTCTAGCTAATTCTTGTTGTTGAAGAAGGCTATGTAATCATGTGTAATTATGAACTACATACTTCAGACTTAGTACTGAAAGTTTTGAGAAGAATATCTTGCTGTCCAGGAACTTCCCTGAAATATCAAGTAAGGTGCAACATCTGTCTAGGAACCCAGGGCTAGGGGAGTCATATTTTAATTTGGGACAAACCCAAAGCTCTGTGGCATGAGGTTTCCTCCACTCTTCCATTCAAGCCCCACTGTTTTCTACAGAGACCCCGGGACTGTATGATAGCCCAGTTCTATCTAGGTCTTATCCCGTCTCTCTCTTCCTCACTCATCCAAAGGAAACTGTCTTAGTTAGGGTTTCCATTGCTATGCAGAGACACCATGACCATGACAACTCTTATAAAGAACATTTAGTTGGGACTGGCTTAGAGGTTTAGAGGTTCAGTCCATGATCATCAAGGTGGGAACATGACAGCATCCAGGCAGGCATGAAGCTGGAGAAGGAGCTGAGAGTTCTTCATTTTGTTCTGAAGGGAACCAGAAGACTGTCTTCTAGCCATCTAGGAAGAGGGTCTATAAGCCCACTCCCAAAGTGACACATTTCCTCCAACAAAATGACACATTCCCACACCTATTACAATAAGGCCACACCTCCTAATAGTGCCACTCCCTGGACCAAGCATATTCAAACCACCACAGAAACCCAAGTTAAAAATGTTTCTAAGTAAACTTTGATACCATAAATGCTTGCATTTGGGCAGGCTAAGACCCTGGCAGCTCAGCTGCTTTACACTTTTTTTTTTCAGGTTGTGTTTATAGAAAGGAAAACGTCTGATCTAATTTTTACCAAGGCTACTTTTCTCTGCTTCCCCTGAGACTAAGAGTTAGCCCGAAGCCAAATAATCAGCCTGGCAAATTCACTGGCTCCTCACCCTGCGCGCTCTGCTCTGCTTCCAAATCTGAGAGGTAGAAAAACCCAAGCGTATATTCATGTGCGGTTTTCTTGAGGGAAAAAGAGCCGCTGACACCATCCAGATGGAGCCTGGGAGGCACTGGCTCCACTTAGGAGCAGGGAGACTTCTTAGGCAGCAGAAATAAGGACCTCTGTATCAAGTCACAGTGACTCCAGTTCACTGGAAGCTTGGGAGATAGAAAATGTGCCTGTGTCGGTCTTTATCGTAGAAGTCACGAGACAAAGGCATGTCTCCAGTATACTGTGGCTTTGGGAGGGACTCTGCTGTAGCCCAAAGATTTGTGGGCTGGAATTCTGGACTCCAGGATAGCAAAGCTGTAGTGAGAAAGCCTTTAAAAGGTAGAACCTGGTGGAAAGGGTTGAGGTCATTGGGAATATTAAGCCTCAGAAGGGACTATTGTGGCAAGTTGCTGGTTAGCTCCAGGGACACAGAGATGTATAAAAAGCAAGAGTTCTTTCATCTGTTCATTGGCCTTCCCAGCTTATCAATACTCTTTCCTGGCAAAGAGACTCACCGGTGGTCTTCCATGTAGCCACGTAGCTCTCACTTGAGGCAAAACAGATAAGGATGCCTAAGATTGGACTTTCCTCTTGAACAAACGAATAAAATTACTCTGTGTGTGTGTATGTGTGTGTGTGTGCATGAGCATGCACATGTGCCCATGCATACATATGGCAGGAAGTGGAAAATCAACCAGAGTCCATTCTCTCCTTCTATCATGTAGGTTTCAGGGACTGAATTCCAGTCACCAAGTACCTTTACCCACATTTTACTGTCCCTAATGTTGGATTTCCTAAATTGTGAGCTAAGCAACATTTTTCTTTACAAAGTACATGGTCTCGTGTATTTTGTTATAGCAACAGAAAATGTGCTCTGAGCAGCTTCTTTGGGAAGACAAAGGAACGGATTAGTAGCTCAGCATTACTGTAGAAAGGTGTTTACTCCCTGCCACCGCTGATCTACTTGATCCATTGACTCTGAGGTCAACACAGGAGTCCTGGATTGCTCCACTTTCTGGTTGTTCTCTAGGAACGCTGACCTAGCCTGGTGTATGCGCTGCAAAGTGCATAAGCAGAAGCACATAAGCAGTGCAGAAGCAGCCAAGAGCAAGAAGGCAAGAGGCCATCGAATGTTAGTACTCTGGGTGCACCAGGGGAAGCCTGAGGAGGCTTAGCTCTCTCTAGCCAGTTCTCATATCATGAAGCCAATGGCAAACAAAAAGAATCTGCTGGGTTGAACCCTAAAATGAGTGGAACGTGAAAGAAAGGATCGGAGAGAGTTCAGGACAGTGTCCTGGAGTAAACGTTCTGTGCGGTCAGGACAGTTTCTCTGAGCATGAGCAGGGTCCACATTCACACTTTATGGACTTCTTGGTGCGTGATGACTCTGGCTTAAGTTCATATACTATATCCAGACACACAGCTGTTTCATCTGCCTCAGCCACCTCTGGGCTCAAGAAGATCCAACATTGAAAGAAAAGATTTGCTTTTTTTAAAAAAGATTTATTTATTTATTATATGTAAGTACACTGTAGCTGTCCTCAGACACTCCAGAAGAGGACATCAGATTTCGTTACGGATGGTTGTGAGCCACTATGTGGTTGCTGGGATTTGAACTCGGAACCTTTGGAAGAGCAGTCGGCACTCTTAACCACTGAGCCATCTCGCCAGCCCCGATTTGTTTGTTTTTTAACTTTATTTTTATGTATATACATAGTTTGCTTACATAGACATGCACCACATGCCTCTAGAGGCCAGAAGAGGGTGGTGTAGCCCCTGTGTCTGGAGTTACAGATGATTATGAGCTGCTATGAAGGTGCTAGGAACCAAATCCTAGTTGCCTGGAAGAGCAACCAATGCTCTTAATCATTGATCAGCCCCTATGTACTTATTTATGTATTAAAATATGGAATGCTTCAGAATTTTGTAAGTCATCTTTGGGTGGAGGTCATGGTAATCTCTGTATCATTCAATTTTTAGAATGCACTGTCAAGTTCAGATCACTTATTTCTGATCATGTATACCTGTATGCTTATGTACATGCGAGTGTAGTGCCCATGTTGGATAGAAGGGGTACTGGATCCTTTGGAGCTAAAATTACAGGTGGCTGTGAGCTGCCCACTGTGGGCACTGGGAGCTGAATCAGATTCTCTGTAAGCGAAGTTTGTACCTTCTCTCCAGCTCCAAGATCTATTATCTTGAATGGAAACCAAACCTCTGTTGTGGAGTTTTAAAACCTATGGACTTTTAACTAACAATTTGTTGCTTCACATTGTAACACCCCCACCCCCACCCCTCCTTCTGATTGGTGGGTCTAAAGATGCTGAGCACAAAGACCTCTGTTCTGAACCGGTGTATTTGATCCTCTCAACTAGAAGTGCTTTATCTCTTACAAAGCCCCTTGTGAAAGTCTGTCTAGGTTATGGCCATAAAATGATAAGCCTCCTTCTATTTCTTTCTGAGGCATGATTTCACGATGTAGTTTATGCTGGCTTTGAGCTCATGATCCTCTTGCTTCAGCCTCTTGAGTGTAGGGATTACGGGGATACTTCCCACGCCCAGGAATAACAAACATTTAAATAGTCACATTAGAATGTGTATATAACCTGAAGAAATGCCGGTCTGGAGAGCATCTTTTATTCAAGTGGGGTCACCTTTGTTCATGGCATTTAAAAAAAAAAGATTTATTTATTTTATGTATGTGAGTACACTGTCGCTCTCTCCAGGCACCCCGGAAGAGTGTATCCGATGGTTATGATGTGGTTGCTGGAAATTGAACTCAGAACCTCTGTAAGAGCAGTCGGTACTCTTAACCGCTGAGCCATTTCTCCAGCCCCTGTTCATGGCATTTTTAAAGTCTTTCCTGAGTAGTATTTAAGATGACTTGAACACAAGCAGAAAAATGTCACCTGGTTTGATAGTCATAGCATGCTTTCCTGATCCGGTGAAATTTTCTGTCTTTATGTAACATTTAACCCCAACTTTCTCTCTTTTATATCATGAACAGATACCCAAGAGACCCCTTGGTTTATGTTAATGGTACTAACTTTTTTCCTCCGGAAAGTCCAGAAAATACCACGACCAAGCAACCATGAGATCGTCCATACAGGACTGGCAGAACAATAGCTTTTGGCTCCCATCCCAATTTCTTTGGGAGGTGAGTGACTATCTGACTATCAGACATGTAAAGAGATTGACAGTCAAGAGTTGTCATCATAAGTCATGAGAGTTGATCCCTGTTAAGTTAGGGAATTGTTCTTGGATCTGTCTGTGAGCTGGCACCATGTACCTCTAATGTAGACCTGGATTTGGTCAGCATCATTTTTGGCAACAGATCTGTGAATGATTGATAACTGAACATTGGTCAGTCAAATTGAAGCTGGCTATTGCTAATGGGCAGAGAGATTGCTAAGGAGAAAAAAATAACTAATTGATGTTTGAATTCCCACAAGGCATTCCAACTATGGTTTTGCCTCTTCTTGGTATAACAAAAGACTGGCGCTTGAGTAAATCATAAGGAACAGAAGTTTATGCTTTTAGAGGGTAGAAGTCTAAGATTCAGGCAGGCAGGTCAGTGTCTGGTGAAGGCTGGGCCCTGCATCTAAGAAGACACTGTCTCTTTGGGAGGGGACAAGTGTCTTCACATGGCTGAGGTACAGAAGGACAAACAGTCCTAAGTTCTTCCCTCAGCTCTTTGGCATTCATGTGACACATGAGGCTGGCCCTGGAAGCACAGAGCCTCCTAAAGTCCTGGCTCTTAATTCATTGCTCATTTTTGGGGGGACATGAGCATCCCAGTCATGTAAAGAGTATGGACTCAGGAGCTGACTTGGGCTAATGGCTGGGGAACAATCTGCTACCCCACGTCCCAATCACCCCTTATCCTGCCTTATCTAACCTCCCACCTTCAGAGACCCCTGAGATCCAACTACCAAATGGGGAGAATGGGGGAGATTCACCTCCCCCATTCACTTCTGTATTATCCCTATCCAGGCCCACACGTTTGTCTCTCTCTATAGTCTCCTGCCTACAAAGCATGATGCCGATTAGTCAATCCTTCCCGTATGAATCCCCAAGCGCTGGGCTCTTTGGTTGCTCTGTGTGAGGGCATCTTTGTTATCAAGAGGCGATAAGCTGAGCTTGTTCCCTTTCTCAGTGTCCAGCCCAGAGCTTGCTCTCCCGTATTCCTCCCGCCTCCCACTCCTCCTTAGTAAGCAGGTGGGCTTCCTTCAGCCCATCTCTTCAGAATGCTCTTGTGTGTCCACTTTGAAGCTGCAGCAGACACCTGAGACAACAGGGTAAGTGTTCCAGTCCACTTCCGCTTGGCTGTTGCTGCCACCTAACCTTTTTCTTATCCTTCCTTGGATCTGCCTTCAGTCTGGCATGCTTCACCCCGCCATCCAAGGTCATCTGAAACGCTAGTGAATCACAGGGAAACTTCCTCTTCAAACAGAGCTATGAATCATAGAAAAATAATTTTTATCTACTTTATAAAGTGGGTGTAAGATGCACAATGGTATATTCATTCTTAGCCTTGAAAATGAGCCCATTTTTGGGGTATTAGCTGTTTGATGCTATTGTGTGATACGCAGTATGTCTTCCTTCATTTTACATTCAAAGACTGGAAGATAAAGAGAAATATTTCTGCCAAAAAATATCCAAGTGTTTTATGAGTTTCCTGAGAGCCTTTCTTCTACCTTTGATATTCATATCGCCTTCCTTTAAAGAGCGCATTGTGTCCTCTGTCAGTTCACTCTCCTTTGCTGGTGACTGCTCCAGTTTCTACCAGATTCTTCTGAGTGAAAGACAGACAGACAGACAGACAGACGCACAGAAAGAGGGAGAGAGGGAGAGAGAACAGCTTTTGAACTTCACTGCCTGCCTCATCCAAGTACCTGTGTTCTGCATTATCTTTCTGTATTACTTACAGCGTTGGAAAATCAGCAGGACCAGAGGGGAGATGATGTGGTGCCTGGGGAAGAACTGGTCTAATAAGGGCAGAGTATGTGTGTAGGCATATCTTGTTTAAAATGGGGGTGGGGAGGAGTTCCCCAGTCAACATTAAGTTATGATAACTTTTACTTTCCCAAGCACTCTTTGGAGCTTAGATGTCAACCACTGGAAAAGGCAGGTTTGCTATCCCAAGGAAAGGAGATAAGCCTTCCACGTGTAGCTTGTCCCGGGCAAGATGGAGATAAGGACTGATGGGAGCCAGCAGGGAGTTCACAGGAGCTCAGCAGAGGGGAGTGTGTTCAATCACAGAGCCAGGAAAACCTTAGAAGGTTCGACCCGGGAACCCGAGGGGAACTTACTGACACTGTTTTGACCTGGGACCATCTGAGCCAGGCTCAGTCCTGTGATAAGATAGTGATTCAGCCCTGAGTCTTCAAGGAACAACACCCACAACAATAGCAAGAGGCAGATAAGAGAGAAAAGCACAGCAAATCGCTTTAAGTGCAGTTTCTCAGGGTCTTCAGAAACAAGACCCCAAGGCTCGCAGAAAGTTGTTCATGCTTACGGTTAGGCTTGATGAAGGCTGGGCAGCTGCATACAAATTCAGCTGGACAGAAAGCATCAGATCATTAAGAGATGGAAGGCAGAAGCCAGCAGAGGAAGAAAGGGGTCAGAGATGCCGTGCTTTGGATGGAGTCCCTCACTTCAGCTCAAAGTAATCAGCATACCAAGGCACAATACTTTGGGGTACCATTTTTTTTTTGAGTTTTGCTGAAGCCTCATCAAGGTTACAGCTCCCAGCTTCAAGTCCTGTTTTGCCGGAAGTGGGAAGTGTCCCTCTCCAGCCCAGACTTCTGGAAGTGACCTCTATTTGACCCTCGCTGCTGTCCATCCCGTGCTTTAGCGTTGGTGTGGCTGCTTTAGAAGAGGTCGTTGCTCACACAGCCGAGTTTCATGAACTGTTATGATTGAAGGTCATTTTTCTTAGTGACACAAGAAAGGATGGGAGCAGGGCCTTGTCCTTTTCATAGCTGTACCCTGAACTAGAAGATGGGGAAAGTACAAAGACAGACTGGAGAGCTGTTGGGACCAGTCCCCAGTCCCTAGTCCCCAATCCCCAAGTGAGTCCTCTGGATTGCTGCTTTCTGATGTTCATAGCTTTAAGTGGCTGACCACTAACAGATACCTACAACAAAGCTGGGGGCATGCACCAGCCAACTATTTCACTGCTCTGACCAGGGTCTGACAGAGTCAGTTTAAAGGAAGGAAGATGTCATTTCAGAGGTTTTACTCCATGTCTGGCTGACTCCATTGTTTCTGGGCCTATGGTGAGACAGAAACTCATTGCAGCTGAGTGCGAGGGTGCAGGATGGCTTGCCTCACAGCAACTAGGAAGAAGATGGGGGTGGGAGGGAGGAGGTAAAGAGAGAGGGAGAGAGGGAAGGAGGGATACGCACACACTTGGGTCAAGATGCTCCCCAAAGTCATATTCCCAGTAATTTACTTCCTAAAAACAGGTCCACTGCCTCCCAAAATGCCGACAAATTATGAATCTATCAATGAGTTAATCTTCCAGCTAGGAGCCAAGGCAGCAACACCTAAGACTTTGGGGTAGATTTCATATTTAAGCCACAACAGGATGCCATTTCTAAGGGGTTAAGGTGTGAGTGCACACAGTTCCACCATGGGTACCCACGTTATCCTCAGGACCCCATTCATCCAAGCCACACCTGCAGTCCAAATGCCTGCCTCAGGAGAGTCCCCAGAACAAATCGCACGTCAGTGCTTGGCTCTCAGAAACTGGGGAGATGATGTGTTTTTTGTTTCTACATGTAATATTGTGGTACATTATCACATATCAATAGATAATTTACATGGTAAAGTATTAATATGGGGCCATTTTTTTGATTTCTGAATACAGCAGAGAATTTCAGAATCTCAGTGATCTTGATGAGCCCATCTGCATCTTATACTTTTCTCCAAGATGTCCGCCTCTAGTTTGCCCCCGAGTTTGCCTTTGTTAAGGATGCTCTAGTTGTTAATAGCAGCTGTTTCTAGTCTTCCAAACCCCCCCCACTACCCTGTGGCAGAAGAAAAGACTCTGAGGATAGGGGCTGGTAACTAGAAGACAGTGGAAATGCCTGCTCTGCACAGCTGGTCCTTCACTTGGCAAGATTTGTCTCGGCACTGGGTGCAAATTCTAAAACCAGTGCTCTGTAGGGAAAGCCATACATGGAAAAAGCATTTGGAATACTCCGAGGGAAAGACTGGAGGAGGAGGAAGGAAAATCTAAATGTCAGCAATCTGGAGTCCATAAAAAGGGGTTGAAGTCATGAGCTGACCTGTTGGAGGAGATCCCAGGAGAGGTCTGGAGAGTGTAGAGGTTTGCCCTGCTCTGACAACGCCTCTGAGGTCCCTCCCATTCCAACAAGGCTTTCACCGATAACCTTACTTCCAGAAGCCTAAGTCCCTGGAGCAGGGGGTGGCGTGGAGTTACTACAGGGGCTGAGTAAAATCCTGCAGGTAGTAAGAGCATGGGGCAAGGGCCACACTACATCTAGGACTAAACTCTCCTGCCAGGTCACAAACTGTCAACAAATGGAACACTTTCACTGGAGTGTTTGAGGCCAACAAGTATTTCATCAAATAAGCCAGACATGAGACACTTAGGCATTTAGGGTCTTACCATGTAGCCTTGGCTAGCCTAACCTAGAACCCACAGAAGTCTGCCAGCCTCTGTCTCTTGGGTGCTAGGATTAAAGGCATGTACTACCATGCCAGACGAGATCTCAATGTACTCTGATGGCCGAGGATGCCGAACACTTTTAAAAATATTCACTGGTTAGTTTGTATGCTGTGCGTGTGTGTGTGTATGTGTGTGTGCATGCTTGTGTGTGTGCATGTGTGAAGACTCCAGAAGCTATCAGGTATCCTGATCCATCACTGACACTCTGCCTTGCTCCCTTGAGACGGGATCTCTCACTGAAGATGAGGCTGGCAGACAGTGACCCCGGCCAGCCTCCTGTCCTACTTGTCACAGAACTAAGACTGCAGAAAGGTGCAGCCACACCTGGCTTTTTATGTGGAGACATGGAATCAGGTCTTATTGCTTGCATTGCTTTTAGCCACCACACCCCCAAATTGCTTCTTCTTCTTCTTCTTCTTCTTCTTCTTCTTCTTCTTCTTCTTCTTCTTCTTCTTCTTCTTCTTCTTCTTCTTCTTCTTCTTCTTCTTCTTCTTCTTCTCCTCCTCCTTCTTCTTCTTCTTCTTCTTCTTTTTCTTCTTCTTCTTCTTCTTCTTCTTCTTCTTCTTCTTCTTCTTCTTCTTCTTCTTCTTCTTCTTCTTCTTCTTCTTCTTCCTCCCCCTCCTCCTCCTCCTCTTCCTCCTCCTTCTCCTCCTTCTAGAACAATACCATTCAGCCCATTTACTGATAGGAAGACTTGCTTTAATATCTTTGGTTTTGAAGTTCTTTTCATACTCTAGATATTAACCCCAAATCCGGTAGTTGGTTCAAGTCCCCTCTCCCTACTCTGTAGGCTGCCTCTGCACCTTGGTGAAGGACTCTTAGCCTTCAGGCAGGTTGCCAAGTCACAGACTTGGCATTAGGAATACCAAGTCACTGGGTGAAAGGTTATTCACACTTCAATTCTCCGTTCTTCCAGGCTCAGAATAATTCTAAGCTAACATTTAAGAGTAATTTGTACTCACTGTATTTCCACAATGACTTTCCCTTTCTTGTGATAATTTTAAAAACCATTACTTGAAAGTATTTTTTGGGTGAAGAATGTGACTTTAGGAAGAAGTTCCATGTTGTCTTCTGGCAGGTGAAGGGTCTGTGTGAGTGGCAGGGGTGGGCTGGGCACCCTGGGGAGCTTCAGAATTGCTGGCTATCCTTAGGGACAGGGCAGCTGGTCCTGTGGGCCTTGGTGATAGAGGAGTCATAGAGGTGACCCTTCTCCTTATCCTGCAGTCTTGGATGGGGTGGCACATGGTCCCATCAAAAATACAAAGGTATCCTTTTAATCCCTGTAACCTTCTCATATCAAAGCAGCTGACTCTGTCACTCAGTTGAAGTGTGAGCTAACCCAAGTCTTTGTTTTAGCAGCAGTCCTTACAGAACGAACTCATGCTCTCATTGAGGGGGAAAACAAAATAGCAAACATTTAGATAAACTGAACTCCCTTTGGGGCCTGCAAGCAATATTGACTGGCTTAGTGACACCTAACATCCTCCTCTATCAGGAGCCATTCAGAGCCTTCCCTCACTCTTGGGAGCTGGAGTATCTGCTGATGCATTCTCTTACCCCGTCACAGGCAGGCCTAGCCTTGGTGACTAGATCCATCTTCTGTCCCACAGCATGTCACAGCATAGACTTGCGTGATCCCACCACTGCGGACCTAAGATTCTATTCACTGACTGTAAATAAGAGTCAGGTTCGTCCTGTTTAAGTGAGTGACGTGTGCTCGACTCCTTTGCTTGGCTTCTTAGGTCTGACTGGTGGAGAGGCCATGCCTTAGGCTTGCAGACTTCACTGATGGCACACCAGCCTCTTACCATCCAAGCCACTCTCGAAGCCCATGGCGGAGATCAGCAGAATGGGTGCAGAGATAGTCAGTCATTCTACTTTGGAATAAGTAGTCTCAGAATGCCCTGTACTCCTTTAAGGAAATGAAAAGAAAGATTACCTGATGTGGTAACATTTTACTTCCCGACCATCTCCACTGATGCACAGCTGGGGACAGTGGGCTCAGAAGACCAACCTGGAGAGCGGCCACTTGATTACTCTCTTAGCAAGGTGTCAAAGGAGCTTCGTTGGCTGTCTTTAAGAGTTCTGCTTGAGGTTCTGTTGTAGGTTCTGTGTTTGAAATTCACATGGCAGTACTGTACTACCACCAGATAGAAACGTAAAGAAGTCATTAGACGAAGCCTCTGGAGTTCAGTGATTGATTTCTGTCTGAGTTAGGGTTACTATTGGAATGACGTCATTATTGGAATGACGTCATAAGCACCGCAACCGAAAGCAACTTGCAGAGGAAAGGGGTTGGTTGGTTACACTTCCACATCACTGTTTACCACTAAAATCAAGGCAGGAGCTCAAGCAGGGCAGGAATCTGGAGGCAGGAGCTGAGGCAGAGGCCATGGGGGTGTGTGTGAGGATGTGGGGGCGCGGGTGCCTACTGACTACTGGCTTGCTCCTCATAGCATGCTCAGCTTGCATTCTTATAGAACCCAGGACCACCAGCCCAGAATGGTACCACCCACAGTGGGCTGGGCCCTCCCCCATCAATCACTGATTTAGAAAATGCCCTACAGGCTTGCCTGCAACCCTATCTTATGGAGGAATTTTCTCAGCTGAGACTCCCTCCGCTCAGATGACCCTAGCTTGTTAGCATGTTGACATGAAATCTAGTCAGCATAGTTCCTTTAGCAAGTTACTTTAGAATGGAACCCCCCGCTGATTTCCTGGTGGTCTCATATCCTGAAACTAGGGGGGCTCAGTGTTTTTTTCCTCCTGTGTTTGTGCCATCCTAGGGATGGCTGTCATGGCAACCGGGCAGAGGAGAAAATAGTGTGTTAGCTGCCACCTGGTTTTATTAAGCTCACGTAGCATCTCTCTAAAGGACACATAAAAAACTCTAAAGGGATAGTTACCATATGTGGCCAACATATTGGCTGGGATATTGTTTAAAAAAAAAACAGTCAAACTAGATAAAACACTGAAGCACAGTTAGAATGCCAGTCTCTCAGGGGCCAGGCATGGTGTTGGAGTCTTTTGTATCATTCCTTGGTCTCCGTACCTAAAGGCACATGTCTAGCCCCTCACCAAGGGTGGTAAACTCGTCAGGGTAACTTAAGCAGCAGCACCTCAGCTTGGAAAGCATAAGTTGATGTTTTATCTATGTTTGAAAAAAAAAATGAAAGGAAAGTAAAAGAAAAACAAAAAGGTCTCTTCAAAAGTGAATTTCAAGGCCAGCAAGATAGCTCAGCGCTTGCCACAAAATCTAATGACTTGAGTTCAATCTCTGAGTTCCCACATGATGGAAGGTGAGAATTGATTCCCAAATTTTCCTCTGACTGTCACACTCCCAACCTAGTGTGAACCTGCACACCCTGGAACCTCCAATGCACACGCACACGAACACACACACACACACACACAGAGAGAGAGAGAGAGAGAGAGCAGCCATGAGCATGTGGAGATAGAGGAGAAGAATGGGGAGTGGGGGGACAGGAGAAAGGGGGCAGAGCAAGAGCAAGAGAGTGAGGAGGGGGCAAGGAGCCCTTTTTATAGTGAGTCAGGCACACCTGGCTGTTGCCAGGTAACTGTGTGCGTGTTTGTGTGGAGGGGAGCCTAGACTAAATGCCAATACCTACAACCCCACACAAACACAAAGCTCTTCACTGTACCTGTGGTCACTTTTCCTGCCGCTGTAACAAATAGCCGAGGGCAGCTGGAAGGCAGAGTAACTTATTCTGGCTATGACTGTAAGGTTTCAGTCTATGGCTCTGTGGTGAGGCAGAGCACCATGGTGGAGGGAGAATGTGACAGAGGCTGCCGTCTCTGGTGTCTCATGGTGACAGCACAGAGTGATGGGCTAGCCTGGGCAACAGGATGCATTCTTTCTCCCTTTTACTCCATCCAGATCTGTAGCTCCTGGAACACAGCCATGGACACCAGGCAGGCCTTTCCCTTTTAGTAGATACTTGGTGGAAATGTCTTCAGATTCACCTGAAGGCATGCCTTGTCAATCTCCCGTCAATCTAATCAAGATGACAAAATCAGCCATTATGGTAACCAATTCAATGGTATTGGTTACACTCAGTGTTAGGTAACTGAGATCACCACTCCCTTCTATACTTTCTTCAGAAATCCTGTACCCCCTGGGCAATGTCTTCCCACTCTCCACTCCCCAAGACCTTAGTAATAGGTTACACTTTTTTTTTCCTCTATGAATTTGAATCTGCATGTTCTTTGAAACTTTTTCTTTTTTTTTTTTATTTAGTGTGTGTTGGGGCCTGAAGTCACCACATGTGTGCTGTGGCTGAAGAGACCAATATTGGCTAAGAACCCCCAAGACCAAGTTCTCAGGCCAAAGGAGGTTTATTTGCCCCAGAGGGACAAAGGGCAGGGAATAAGAGAAAGATAGGAGAGAGAGAAGGAGAAGGTACAAGGGACAGGGGAGGGATATCTGTCCTGGAGTGGGGACCAAGGACTGCCTCAGGATAGAGAGGAGACAGACATGGCCCATAGGAAAATGGTGGCTTATAAAGGTGAAAGGGGAACCCCATGTTAAGATGAGGTGTTTAATTTTAATTGACATCTTAATTAGGTGAGCCAAAAGGGGCTTTTGATTGCTGAATTTCAGTATTTTGATAGCTGGACCTTGGTAGGCAGCTTCAGGAGGAGGAAGTAGCCAAATAAGGGAATAGTCCTTGGGGGCTAGCTTTAGAAATGTCATAAGGGAATAGTCCTTGGGGGCTAGCCTTAGGAATGTAACCTAACAGTTTAGCATGGCAGAGGGAATGGGGGGAGAAGGGCAAGGCCTGCCAGAGCCATGCTCATCACACCCAAGCTGCCCAGAGTCCCTTCAGTGGCACAGGGAGGGCAGAGGACCAGTTGTGGGGTCAGCTTTCTCCTTCCACAATGGAGTTCCTGAGGCCTGAACTTAGGGTCACCAGCCTCAGCAGCAAGCACCTTTGCTTACTCATTGGCCCTGTATTTTCCTGTTCTTAATAATTCACGCCACTGGGATTATGCAGTATTTGTCCTTCATGCTCAATGTCTTCCACTTATCATGTTTTCAAAGTTGTGGTGGGTTTAATAGGAACTGCCCCCATAGACTCATCTGTTTGAATGCATGGCCCATAGGGAGTGTCCCTATTAGGAGGTGTGGCCTTGTTGGAGGAGGTGTGTCACTGTGGAGGCAGGCTTTGAGGTCTCAAAGCTACACCTAGTGTGACACACAGTTTCCTTCTGCTTTCTGTGGATCAAGTTGTAGAGCTCTCAGCTCTTTCGCCAGCCCCACGTCTGCCTGCACGCTGCCATGCTTCCTGCCATGAGGATAACGGATGAACCTCTGATCCTGTAAGCCAGCCCCAATGAAATGTTTTCCTTTAGAAGAGTTGCCATGGTCATGGTGGCTCTTCACAGTAATGAACCCCTAACTAAGATAAAAGTTAATACAAATTATAGAATGTATGAAAACTCCATTTCTTTTTGTGACTGGGAAACACTCTGCTTTGTATACACCATGTTTTATTACCCACTTATGTGTTGATGGATATTTGAGCTGGTCCTTTAATGAATCCTGTAAAGAAGATATAAAATGGATGTAGGGAGATGGTGCGGCTGTTAAGAGCACTGACCAATCTTCCAGAGAACGCAGGCTCAGCTTTTCTACCTAAGGCAGAAGGCTCACAGCTGTCTGTTAACTCCAGTTGAAGGGAACCTCACATCTTTTGGCTTCTCTGGCACCCATATGCACATTCATGCACATGCATGTCTCTCATTGTGGATGTGTGTATGACGTGGGTGTTTATGACATGGCACAGATGTTGGATGACACATCTCTGGAGTCAGTCCCCTCTCTCCACCCTTCTGTGAGGTCAGGTGTCCATCTTTCAGGGTAAGCTGTCTATCCTTTGAGCAACCTCAATGGCCCTGACATATTAAAAACACTCTAATATTTTTACTGTATTTGTGTAAGATATGTGCTGAGATATAATCCACATAATATAAAACTGGCAAGTTAAAAAAACGTGGCAGTGCCTCTATTATACAAGTCTTACCTTTTTCCTTGCCTTAAAGCATACCAGCACCTTGGGGACATTTGTGACATTCAACTACCACTGCTCCAAGCTCCTGAACTTTCAACTATCACAAGGAGAGACCCCGTGTCCAAGGCTGACATAGTTTTAGAAAGATTTTATTTTATTTTGTCCCTCAAATCTGGAACAATCATGGCATAACAAAGGAGTAAGTTCACAAGTTAAATAAAATCTTCAAGGTTAAACAAAATTGGAAAGACCTAACATTAATATCTCTAAAAATAGGTTATCAAGCTTTTACTTTTGTATCAAACATGAAAATCCAATGAGATATAATCTGAGACATATTCCATTCTATTTGTTTTATCAGACAAAACCTCCAGTTATTTTTAAGAATCACTTTCTGAAAGTCTTCTTAAATCCATTAGCTATGCTAATATTCCAAACACTGCCTACAATCACAGCTGGAACTGAGGACAGCTGTTCTGAGAACACTAAGGAACGATCAGGTAGGTGTTATGAAGTAGGGACCTTCAGTGCACCTATAGCTACAGGAGAATGACACAGGAGGAGTATTCAGACTCATGTCACTCAGACTCTGTCACAATCTTTGGAGTAAAAAGTGTCCTAATGGCAGGCTATATGTCAGCCAAGTTGGGTAAAGGTTGGTAAAAGATGTCATTAGCCATAGTACCATTTTCTTATAATACTTGTACCATAATAAAATACAGAATTTCAATGACCAGGAGATACAGCTACTGAACTGACGATGACTGTGCATATCATATTATTTGGTGGTTTTAATTCCTAGTGTGCAGTGAAGAATGGAAATGGAGATTGTTGGCAAAGGAGACTTCCCGGGAAGCAGAATTCTCTTTTGTCTACCTGCAGAGGCCATCACAGGCCTGCCATTAATTGACTGCCCAGATCATTCTCCTGCTAGCGCAGAGGTGGGAGGGGACAGCTTGAGGACAGAATCGTAAGGGCTGGAGGATATTTATACTGCCCTTACAGTCAGCTCACTGGACTAGTAAATGGCAGGTGACTCTTTCTCGTTTACTCTTCATTAATTCATTTTTAAAAAGTACTGGCTATCTATTATGTCACAGACATGGTTACTGACGTTGGTGATAAACTGTGAATGAGACAGAGGTGTTAATGAGAAGTACCACTGGGTTTGACCCTCCCTGCTGCGAATCTGGTGGATTCACATCAGTAAGATATATGACGGTCTGAGAAAGGGCTGACGGTCAAATAGTGTATCCTCATTCTCCAAGCCCAGAATCCAGAGCCCCAGAACAGGGCAGTGAAACAGAGAATGAAAGGGACATGGATGGTGTCTCCTCTGCCTTACTGAGGCCAACATTCCAGACACTGGCCACTTCCTTTCTGAGACTGCTCAGGGCGAAGAAGTGCTATCCTGGCCTTTCTTGCCACTGCTTGAGAAAACAGCTTAGACCATGGCATAGTGGGAGATATAGCCATAATCTTGACAGATTCCATGCAACTGTGAATAATCCTCCTTAGCAGATGCCACAGACCCACAACTCCCATTAGCATGGACACAGAATGACCAGTCCACCTCCTCTGGGTGGTGGCTCAGAATGGGTGAAGCAGAGGGGAGAGAGACCTCAGGCACAGGACAATGAAGTCCAAAGGCATGACAGGAACAGAGCCACACAAGCTGGGTAGCAGAAGTCTAGACAGAATGAGCAATAGTGGGTGGGGGTGGGGGTGGGGATAAAAACACATTTAGTTATCGTGGAAACCAAAACCACGGCACAGGCATGTCTCCATGCTGGCTTACTCCAATGGGCTGTGTGCTCCACAGGAAGATGAGTGAGCAG
The DNA here is from genome assembly GCF_978045245.1 of Mus caroli. NCBI lineage: Eukaryota > Metazoa > Chordata > Mammalia > Rodentia > Muridae > Mus > Mus caroli. The sequence continues at coordinate 27,446,190 of NW_028227270.1, forward strand.
ATGGGTTAGGGTTAGGGCTAGGGCTAGGGTTAGGGTCAGGGTCATGGGTGCGGAAAGCCCGAGTAAGACGAGTAAGAGCTCACAGACAGGGAGCCCTCACAGCCAACAGAACCACTAGCAATCATCTGCTCCCTGCCTTTGTTACAAGAAATGTGTCTTGCCAATAAAGCTGGTTATTAGCAGAGGGAGTTCTAACAGCTGACTTGTGAAGCAAAAAGAGCCAGCTGTCCTGGCCTCCAGGACTCAGGGATAACTTCCTATGTCAAGTTCCCAGCGTCTGCAGTTTAGGAAGCAGGATGAACCCGGCCACCCTGGCCCCAGACACTAACTCCAGCCAACAGCAAGATCCTTCCAGATTTTACTGGCTTTTAGAATGTACTGTGGGTTGAAATTGGACTCCTTTGGTGGGTTATGTAGCATGAGGGCCAGGTGACAGGGTGGGGGATGATAAAGAAGAGAAGCCAGGGAAGTAGGGGCCTGAGGTCTAGCCTGCCCAGAAATGGGCTCCATCCCCCCTTACTCCCCAGAGCCCTACATCCAGGGGCTCCACACACCAGTGCTCTTGGGATCGCAGCGGGGGTCCAAGGGTGGGAAGTGAGAAGGCACAGAATGTTCATGGTAGTACTGCAGGCGGGAAAGAAGGTTCTGGACGATGTGGGGGTACTCCTGGGACACGTCGTGTCTTTCTTCAGGGTCCTGATTGATATCAAAGAGCCAGAGAGTCTTGGTTGGTGGGTCCACTGGAGGTATCTCAGAGACGTTGGTCTGAGACGGAGGCGGGAACCAGTAACCACAGCCTGGTAAAGAAATTAAACTTTAGTGTGTGTGTGTGGGGGGGGGGGTGCAGTGTGGAGGCACTGTTGATGGGTTCTAATTTCAGGAATCTGGGTACAAGGCTTCCTTGGCTTGTGGGTATGGTCGTACATCAAGAAACAAACAAAAAAACATGTGCCTTCTGATGTCGAGTTCAGAATATGATTTCCATGCCATTATGATACAGATCCTATAGCGTTACAAGGGACATTAAAACCTATATGTGGGGTGGAAGCAGGATGGGGGTGTTAGTTGTCACGATGGCTGGGGCAATGAGGGTACTCCTGCTATCAAGCAACAGCACAGCAATTCTAAGATCTCTTGCAATGCACGGGACAGTCCCAAACAATGAACTGTCATTGTAAACACCAAGAACACTCATGAACTAAGCATTGCTACACTGCATCAGAGCCTGTGGAAATATCCCATGTTTACAAAACAGTGAAGCTGCCCCTTTCTAAGGAAGGGGGAAGGGAAGCAGACTCTTCCCCAGCCAGAGAACTGGTGAAGATCTACAGCTGGCTGGGTGTACTATGTTTGACAGTCACACATGTCTAAAAATCCATATATGTTTATGAAGCACCCAAGTGGGATTTTCTCCTCTTAACCCCACTACAGACGACAACATCATCATTATCATCATCATCATCAACAACAACAACAACAACAAATATCAACTCGGAGGAGGGTCAGAATGAGCAGATAAAGCCATTCCCCCACCCTGCAGCTTCGGAGATATATTCCAAAAAAAAAAAAAAAAAAGGTGAGTCAGCTCTCATTTTGGTGAGCATTCTCTCACTGTTCTGTTTGGTGGGAAGTCTACTTAGGCAGACAACAGAAGTTGTGTAATATGGACCAGACAGAGGCTTAAAAGAAGGCCATGAAACCACAAGCAGATAGCTGCTTCCTTAAGATCTGCAGGGGCTGTAAAAGATCTGAAGGACTAGTTGACATTTCAGATGTCTGAGCAAACTGAGGGGTTGGCAGGGAGCCTTGAGGAGCGGGCTAGGCAAGGAGGAGGAGGGTGTAGACAGTGATAAGGACTTCCCTTTCTATGGACATAGTCCAGGGAATGGAGGCCCAGAGGACAGGCTGAGGACACTGCCCTACTCTGGTGGCCACAGGAAGGGAGCGAAGCATTCTACCTGGGTGGCCCGTGAGGAGTTTCCAATTTTTGTATCTGATCCCAGCATGGATAGACGTGTTAAAGGCAGAATGTTCTAACGGAAAAGAATCGTCCTTTGCTGGAGTCATGTTCTTGCCAGGACCTGGGAAGAAATAGTTTGGAAGAATTAGATTGCTGTTATTGGCCTGTGTCATTATAAATCAACATTTTATACCCTTCTTGCAGAACAGTAGCCTTTGTTCAACACCAGAGTACAAATGTGTGTCCTGCCACAGAAACAGATCTTTTATTAAATACAAACAGAAAGTATAGTTACATTAGATGTCAGTCATAAACCACCACAAATATAAAGGAAATCCCAAGGAGATTAGAAGGCTAATCCATCCTTAAAATCACTGCCTCCGGCCAACACGCAGAGCCATGTGCACAGCAGTGTCTACTACAGGAACTGAGCCGGGCAGCAGTTGTGTGCACAAGCACGAGTGTGTGGTGTGTGTGTGCATGAGCACACGTGTGTGTGTGCATGAGCGTGCAAGAATATGTGTGTTCTTTTTCCTCTTAAATGTGTAAGTGAAATACATTCTCTGCGAATGGTTGTACCTTTGCAGATAGTATATAAAATTATAAAATGCACATTTTTTGAAGTCTCTGACAAGCTAGGAGAGGTTAAGCATAGTACAAAAAAACTACAGATGCATTTCTTTTTAAACCATTCATGAAATTTAAAAATTAGTGAGCAACGTTTTTAACTATTCAACAGAATAACTATGGGTATAGAAACTGTTTGAGCATATGAAGCAGTGGTGGTTTGAATAGGTTTGGCCTCCAGAGACTTAAGCATTTGAATGCTTGCCACTATCAGGAGGTGTGGCCTTGTTGGAAGAAGTGTGTCACTGTGGGGTGGGCTTTAACGTCTCCTAATGCCCAAGCTTTCCCCAGAGTGGAATTAGGGAGCCTCTTCCTGGCTGCCCAGGAAGACAGTCTCCTGCTGCTTTTGGATCAAGATGTAGAACTCTCAGCTCCTCCTACGCCATGCCTGCTTGCACACTGCCAAGCTTCCTGCCATGATAAAGGACTGAACCTCTGAACCTGTAAGCCAGCCCCAACGAAATGCTTTCCTTTATACAGTTGCCTTGGTCGGGGTATCTCTTCACAGCAAGGGAAAGTCTAACTAAGACACATGGATTATATTAATTTATCATTTTAAGGTCTTATAGCAGTTGATCAAGTTTCTGAGGGGGCAGTTATTAATATTCATCCTCCTCTCAAGTTTAGAACCCATTAAGAGCCAGAGCCAGGGCTGGAGAGATGGCTCAGCAGTTAAGAGCACTGACTGTTTTTCCAGAGGTCCTGAGTTCAATTCCCAGCAACCACATGGTGGCTCACAACCATCTGTAATGGGATCCAATGTCCTCTTCTGGTGTGTCTGAAGACAGTGACAGTGTACTCATATACTCATATAAATACAATAAATAAATCTTTAAAAAAAAAAAGAGCCAGAGCCAGAGCCAGATAGACTGAGCTTAATTATCACCTCTGTAGTGATGAAACTGCCTCTAGAGAACGTGGCTTCGGCTCACAGTAGAAAGAGCTGGGTGAGTGGCTGGCCCTTGGCTTTCACTTGGCTACAGTAACTGGACAATCTCAGGGCTCCCTTACAGCACATGGTGAGGATCAGACTGCAAACATCCGGGATACACGCTGGCTCTCAACTTAGACCCAGGAAAGGGTTTCAGCTGAGCACACTCAGTCTGTTCTTTCTGGCTAACTTCTTCTCTCATCTGCACAGGTCCCTTTAGCTGAGGACATTGCTGACCCGTGATGACAAGGGATGGGTGTACTCATAACCATGAGTACATATTTACATATCTATAAGCTTCAACTTTTGGACCTCACTGAATACTACTTCGTCTGTTTTAAGCTTACATTTCTTTCTTAACTTTTCAAATGTAGTCAAGGCAGTTGTCCTGGGAATACTTCAGAAAGTCCCCTTGTTTTACTGAACAAGTAGACAGGTTAGTAAGTGCATGCCAGGATGTGTGGTTATGCCTGTAAAAGTGCAGACTCAAAGGCAATGAAACAAAACAGGGCTTGGGGCAGAGCTTAGCTGCAGAGCCCTTGCCTAAGACAGTCAAGACCCCAGCACCTGCCAGAGTACAGACCAAAACAAGGAAGTCCACACTACCGAGGAGATGAAAGGCAGATGGGAGTTCAAGACCAGGCCAGTCAAAGGACAACAAAACTTGGTATGTTGTGTCATGCCCTACAGAGCTTCAGGGCTCCCTGGATTTGATGCAGGGTTTGGCACAGGTTCTGCAGGCCATGGAAAGGGTGAAAGTCCTGTCCCTTGTCAGTCTTTCCAAGTCTGGGCACCGATCCAGCACACATCAGCGGTTTCAGTCTTAATAGGCACCCACAAGGAAAACCTGGCTAATTTCTTGCTTCTTTGCTTGCAAATATTTTGGCTGTAACACAAACGGATGCTTCTAGTGATAGAGACAGGTGGAGATGTGCATCACAGGAAGGGGGTTCATGGCTGGCACACAGGCTTGGATAAAACCGTGAATCTCCCTCACGAGTTTGTATAAAGGGCACATTTCAATATCAAACATTTTGGGTATTAAATAAAACAAGCATGATTTTGTTAACATAAACATAAGGGAGGGAGCTGCTATCTCTGCACTACATACATTTATATACATATTTTTCTTAAAACAAACAGGAGCAGAAAATACCTAAACAACAAGTCTAGACTAAATGATGAATGATACTATTATCTCAACTTTATTTCTCCCTTTTGAGTGACTGAACACAGAGAACATGTCAAAGGATACTAACTCCCTAGAACCGTCACCATGTGAACAGATGTCAATAGTTGGGCACACTTCCTTCAAAAACTGCTCTTACATTTTATTTATTTTACACAAATCTGTTTGTGTGTGTGCGTGTATGTGTGTGCTTGTGTGTGTGCATATGTGTGCACAGGCGTGCATGTGTCACTGTGGCACGTGGAGATCAGTGAACAGCTTGAGTTATTTCTCTCCCTCCATCATGTGGATCCAGGAGATTGAACTGAGGTTGTCTGGCTTGGCGGCAGGCACCCTTTACCCAAGGAGCCACCCCCAGCCCCACATTGCTTTTTTTAACAAAAGAAACTGGACAACAAGATCAAGTTGCAGTCTCCTTTGTTGTCTGTTGTTGCCATCAGTTGTCTGTTCCACATGCTGTTGTTCCTATAGCTTCTAGGCATCCTCAGGCATTTCAAAGCGCAGGCCCATGTGTGTGTGTTGAGGAATATGCACAGGCCTGTGTCATACTTTACACACATGTGTTGTTATACACATGATATAACGGTCATTCCCTCTCTAGAGTTTTGTAATTATATATGTGCACGTATGCCTCTTCACTGTTTAAATTCACTATACAACATACCCCAGCATGTTAATCTGCTTCTCTGCTGATGTTCTCAGTCCACTTCATTTTGTGTCTGGTATTGGTTACCGCACGTGAGTACTGCTGCCAACTTCTTACACAAGGGATGGAGCTTCTCTGGGGTCTGTGTCTAGAACTGACCACTTGAAGGTCCATGCTTTCCCAACACAGCAATTGGCTCTCCTTTCAGACTACCCCCATTCCTCTGAGTCCTGTACCGCCTAAAAATTCTTGAAAGAACTTCATCTTCGTGAAGAATTGATTCAACAAGAACCATTTTTTCAGTGCTAAAGAAAGGAGTTCTTATACACACCCTTCTACAGCCCTGTAGGGAAAATAGTGCAGATCACAAGTGCACAGCCTGACAGACAGGAGGTTGAGCATCACCAGGGTGTCTGACAGACAGGAGGTTGAGCATCACCAGGGTGTCGGACCCGTGGCTGGGCTTCCAGACACTCCCTCCTCTCTGCAAGGGACCTGTGACTTCTCTCTGGACAGCAAAGACGCCCTCCGCCTGCTTTTGAACTCTATGTGAACAGAGAGTATGCAGTATGTATGTTACTTTTACTTCTGGCTCCTTTTAATTCAAAAATGTTTAGTCTGACAAGTCATGCTCACAAAACTGTTACATGATTAATTAAATCATGTGTAGCAACGGGAATCAGCCTGGTTTGGCTGCTTCCTCCACTGCCATCACTGGAGACAGTCCACTGGTGAAAAGCCAACAACACCTTTATCTTACGTTGGATTTTGAAACCCATGTAGAGGTGATTTCTGTCTATGAAGAAGGGTAGGAATCGAGAGTCGTCCTTTTTTTCTTCTTCTTTCAGATATGGATTTTTTTAACTATTTAAACATCATTTAGGGCAAAGGCTGTCTTCTCTGCACTTGTGATACCCTTGCCAACTGCCCCAAGGGCTGAGTCTGTCCTTAAAGCTCCAGTATCCAGGGGTCCTCTCCATGATGCTGGCAATGGGCTGTGTCTGTGCTGGGCTGTGCTTCAGGCACCAGCCATGTGTGGCTGTGGAGCATATGAAATGTGGCTGGTACAGCCAAGTAACTGATTTTATAATTTTCCCTTTTTGAGACAGGGTCTCACTGTGTATACAGCCCTGGCTAGCCAGGAGCTTGCTATGTAGACCAGGCTGGCCTTAAACTCAGAAATCTACCCAATTCTGACTCCCTGAGTGCTTGGATTAAAGGCATATGTTACCATGCCTGGCTATTTACCTAACACATGTTTTTTAACCTAATACATGTTCTACCACCAAGCTATATACTCAGCTTTATATATTTGTTAAGTATTTTACTCTTTTTTGATGCTATTAAAATGACTTTCTAAATTTCCGTGTTTGTTTAGTTCACATCTACTATATGAGGTACAAATGACAATGTGATACTCTTTATTACATTTTAAGTGTTTTCTGTTTGTTAAACTACTTAACTCCTACACTGGCTCTATAAGCTGGGCAGCAATACTTGGCAATTGTTTTTAGTGAGTGCCATGAAGTAGTTTAGGTTTTTACGTATTTATTTATTTAATCTTCTTATACCAAGGTAGAGAAAAATAGCAAAAGAAGAAAAACAGGCAAAGTGATTATTATCTCAGGAAAACAAAGCAGTGTCAAAGGTTCCCCCTTGATATGGGACTGGAGAACACTTGTGCTTGCTCCATCCTGGTCCAGAAGTAGGAGAGAGTTGAAGAAAAATATTTATGGATAGAATAAATTTACAATTTATTTTGAGGTTTAGTCTCTCCCGTGCTATTGTCTGGCCTGTTCCCACCCCAATGAATCTCCTTGCTTTGAATTACTTCATAGTTTATAAAGAACAGTTTAAAATTTTCATTCTCCGACTGACCCATTTGCTTTATCATTTCCCCATTTTTGCTTTGTTTGTTTGTTTGTTTGTTTGTTTTAGAGATAGAGTCTTAGTAGTATCTTGGAACTCACTGTGTAGCCCAGTTCAGAGAGTTCGAACTCACAGAGATCCCCCTGCCTCCCGAGTGCTGGGTCCATCTTCCCTGCAAAGGGTGTGTGCTCATTTACTAACAGTGTAATGTTCTCCAAGATTATGTTCAGCAAACGTTAGCTCTTTCAGAAATCTGGTTGTCCAAGTGTCTTCTCATTTGAAATTCTGTCAGGTCTGCTTGCTTGCTGGGAGGAGGCTGGCTACTAGTTATGCGGATCTCACATCTCCTTTTAAAAGCTATTCTTACTTTATGTACGTGAGTGTTGTGCCTGTGTGTGTATGTGTACATGTGGACATCAGACCCCCTAGGCTTAGAGTCAGAGACAGCTATGAGCCGCCATGTGGTGCTGGGAACCGAATCCTGGTCCTTTGGAAGAACAGTCAGTGTTCTTAACCCTTAAGCTATCTCTCCAGCCCTTTAAATATCTCTTACAATTTATATTGAAGTTTAACTTATGTTAACCATTAGAGTGGCTGATCATTTCTTCCTGGTCAAAGTTTAAAGGACCCAAATCTAGGTGAAGTTCAAACACCTTCTTGTGCTGGCTGGTGAGAGGTCTCCGACTGGAAGATGGCATCTCCCACCAGACCTGACTCCCTACAGCTGGAGTAGGCTGCAGCTGGATAGAGACTCCCTGCACATGTGGATCAAATCTTCAGGGTGTTCATGGTTCATGTCCCAGTCACTGTGGGCTGGCTAAGGTTATGTTCTCATCTGACTGTATGGCAGAGCTTTCCACAGCCAGATGTGAGAAAGAACACTGTTGTCTTGTTTGTTTAAAAAAAAAATCATTACAAATCTAAATACAGAAGTTTTCCTCTTAAGAATGGTTTCTTAAATATTAAGCTGGCTATAGAACAACCACCACCCTGCACCCTGCCCCAAGCTGATGCTTTGCTGGCCCACTCTGATGCTTTGCTGAGGAACTCTGGTTAACTTCTAAAGATGGAAAAAGCCACAAGGCCTCTTCACTAGCTTCAAGGATGTGGAGATCTATGAAGACTTTAGTGGATCAGACCCTACATCACCACCCTGTAGTTCTAAAAGCAAACCCAGACACCAGGGTATTATATTAGAGGCCTTTACATCGACTGCTTTTTGTCACCATAATAAGTCATTGCACTATTTTGTCTCTGCTTGTAAAACAAGGATAAAAAGACTGCCCAGCTAAGAGGATGAACATGAGATAGAATCAGAGTCTATGGATAGTGAACTCAGGCACCACTGAGTGTGAAGACCTAGTTTGCGTGGCTTTTGAATCACCATGCAGTTGCCATTGGACAAGGAACATGGACAGCACCAATAAACTCAAAGAAGTCATCTTCAACTCTGTTGAACCTATGACCTATGGTTGGCAACTATTAAAGTCAAGGTGTTTCCAGCTGTCTGGCCCTATACCAACTGTGTGGTCTGAACCAGTTACCATGGGAACAGGGTGTTGTTAGAAAGTTTTACAGGGAGCTATGGTACATGATATCGGATTTTATATCCGATATCACAGATCAGGTCCCAAATAAAAACAGAGTGAAGCAGAACAGTGGTTTTTCCTTCTTCTTGTAGACTGGGAACAGCTGGGGCCTGCAGTCACTCTGACACCCAACTCTGGTTCTCTGAGCCCAGCTAGCTCACCCATAGTCTATCATCTGGCCCAGTCTGGGCTGACCTAGGCTCCTGGCCCTCTTCCTGCCCCAGAGATCTGATGGTACCATCTTTATCAGCATCCGCTATACTGATGTCATATAGTTACTGCTGTAGGACAGTCCCACAGAGGACTTGATGCTCAACCAGCCTGTCCCTTGGATGTCCAGCTGCAGTAACTGTAACATTCCTACATGTGCCTCCTTTAATTAACCAGCCCATTGTTTCCATCCTGCCCTCTGTGGGCACCTCGGGGACACTTCTCCATTCCTCAAATACAAATCTCTTTTTACTATATCTACACTTATCATTGTTATGAGTGACTGTCCTCAGAACCACGCAATCACCATCTTAGGGAGTTCTTCTTCACCCCAGTTGGGCTTGTTAACTATTTACACATCCCTATAGAGAAATGTCTTCCTGATTGCTTAGGAATCAGACAGGAAAGGAAGAGAACAGAGAGAAAACAGCATAGAACTACATACAGCCATTGCCCCCTCAGAAACAGAGACTCATTTACTCAGTTGACCTGTGTGTGTGTGTGTGTGTGTGTGTGTGTGTGTGTGTGTGTGTGTGTGTGAATGGTGCCTGGGACCTTACATATGCTGCTTATACAGCCCTAAGAGAATTTCTGGAGCTCCTGCTGCTGCTGGCTACAGCCAGGCAGAGAAAGACAATTGTGTGTAAGCAACAACAGTAAGTGTTGCCAGGAGTGTGGGCAGCAGGGACTCTAGGAATAGCAGAGTGTTGATTAGTGCAGGTGGGGAGAGAAGGGCTCCCCAGGGAAACAGCAGCTAGCAGGAAGCTGGGGAGCCACAGGCACTGCTAAGGCTTTTATTTTATGACTCTTTTTTTGTGGGCTGAGGTGTGGGGTAGGAATGGGATATGTGTGCTGAGCTGTGGCAGACCCTGTCATATCTCTGTACACTCAGACATCAGAAACTGTCATTTTACAGTTTCCACGGAAACTTGAATGGCTTCATCAAGACTTTCCTGAGGTTGTTTGAAATGCCTAAACACGCGACTGGACTTCGTCTCACTGTGGGGGCTTGCTGCCCAGGCTCACTCCAAGTCCAGGGCACAGCTGTGGACTCTCCACTTGCTTGCTGTTGTTTCAAGTACTGTATTTTTTTCAAGTTTAGTCTCACACACTGTCCCAATGACACCAGGGACCACCTCAGAAGGACAACTCTAACTCATGTATAAATCTGGAGGAAGAAGTTGAACAGATTCAAGGATCTTCGTTGCATTTGCTTTAAGTCAAGTGAGAGGGTCAAGTATTTAGTGAGGCCACATTGCTTTGGAACTTGGGAGTCCCAGTCTGTGAATGAAATTCAGACCTAGACACTTGTCCCCAATAAGCCAATTAAAAGAACCATGTCAAAAGCAGCAATCAGAAAAGATTTGTCCGATGTGGCCAGATTATAAAGAAGGACAAGGTGGAGGGACATCAACTCCTCAGGTCCTTTTTCAGGGTTCTGAAGTGAGATCAGGTTCAAATAGAGAATCAAGAGTACCCTCATCTAAGTAATGTGTGGTCCTGCCCACAGCTGACCCATCAGCATCTGGGTTTAATCTCATCTTGTAAGGTGGTCTGACAAGTTGTTAAAACTGTGAAATCCCTTTCAGGGAGACAAGTCCCCAGTTCCCTTCTGTCTGTCCCCTTCCCTCCCCACAGCCTGAGATCTCCTAGGGAAATTCCCATTTCTTGGGGGTCTACTGTTTCAACAGTCTGCCCCTTTAGAATATCATCTCTGCCACACCAGGTACGACATAGACCATGCTAAGGGGTGAGAACTTGGTGTGCGGGGGCCGTGGGTGCACACAGCCTGTCCAGTGTTACGCTGGAAGGCAGAAGACTGGACTAGAAGGAAGAACAGAGAGAGAACAGGAAAGGAGAGGTTTCGGTGCTGGGGAGACAAGAGGAGGGTACCCCAAAAGGAGGAAGTTGTGGGGAAGACTGCTGGACCCCCTGTGCAAGCACAGAGGGCTTAGCAACATTTCTACCTTTTCTCCCCTACCCCCTCCTCGTGTCTTGTCAGTTTTCCCCTACAGGTGAGGACACCAGGCGAGAGTGAAGCTCAGGGTGTGGAGCTCAAGCTCTGACAGTAAAAACACGTAGCAGGGGCAGCCTGGCTGCCATTAGACAGCCTGTTCCTTCCTAGACTTTCACCAGATTAGTGCAAGTTTTCTGTTACACCCACACCACTTATTGAGAATCCCGTCTGTCCTTGGCGAAATCCTTACAACTTGAAACAGGAGTGTCGGGAAAAATATGCCAGACATGAAGCTAATCAGGAAAAGGTGGGGAAGGATATTACAGACGCTATTTATTACCTACGGGGGAAAATCAAAATGCTCATTATTTTTATATATACACTTCATATGATGTGTTTCAAATGAATCTAAGTTCATAATTTTCAGTTTACAAAGTCAGTTCCTCTGACACCTACTCACTCAGTCCGTAGTTGATATTTTAAAAGTCCTTATGAAAAGACAACTCTGGTGTGACTTGCTCAGCCTAGACAGAGCTCTGTTAATCACTGTTGGATTGTGCGTGGTGACTACTCGGAAAGGAGCCTGATTATGGGGAACTTCAACAGTTGGGTAGTGTCTGACACTAGCCAGGAATATCAATTGAGCAATGTCAGGCATGAAACAGAAAGCAAGCATCGCTGAACTGTCAGCTGGGGACCTCACTGAAAAATGAAGCCATCACCATTGGTACCCGAAGTAGACTGCGTGTTTGCTTTGTACTAAATCTTGAAGGATTTATTTGATACATTCATTTATCTATAAAGCAGATAACCTATCTTGATCACTGTGGCTGCTACATACCAATCCTCAGAGTAAAAGAAGCCAGAGTGTGGCCAGAAATGAGAGGATGCTTTGGTTCAAACACCCCACATTGTAAAATATGCAATAAACATTGTTGCCAGGGAGAGCCCAGAGGAGATATGACTTCCCTGGGAGGGCTCAGAGGGTGGGCTGAGCTCCCGATAAGATGTATGTGGCAGGTTATGAAAGCCCAAAGATCAGGCATGATGGCACATGCCTGTAATCATAGCCCCTTGGACTCTGAGGCCAGAGGATTGAGAGTTTAAGCCTAACATGGGCTACAGAGCAAGACCTTGTGGATGGGGGAAGAGGCAAGCTGGAGTCCTGGCAGAAAGACCATCTCTCTTTGTGTGAAGGTCTTGTCCCTTCAGAGTCTCCTTATCCATGTCCAAGTGAAAGATGCATACAAAGGGCTTCTTCTTCTTCTTCTTCTTCTTCTTCTTCTTCTTCTTCTTCTTCTTCTTTTTCTTCTTCTTCTTCTTCTTCTTCTCCTTCTCCTTCTTATTCGTCGTCGTCGTCGTCGTCGTCGTCGTCCTCCTCCTCCTCCTCCTCCTCCTCCTCCTCCTCCTCCTCCTCCTCCTCCTCCTCCTCCTCCTTCTTCTTCTTCTTCTTCTTCTTCTCTCTCTCTCTCTTCTTCTTCTTCTTCTTCTTCTTTCTCTCTCTCTCTCTCTCTCTCTCTCTCTCTCTCTCTCTCTCTCTCTCCCTCCCTCCCTCCCTCCCTCCCTCCCTCCTTCTCCTCCATCCCATGTGTGTGTGTGAAGGGCACACATGTACATATGGAAGCCTGAAAATGAAATCAACTATCTCCTTTCAATGTTCTATAGTGCTCTCTACTTTTCTCTCTCTGAACCTAGAGTGTACCTTTCTGCTCAGCTAGTAGTAACCAGCCACATTGTCCTAGGAGTCTATGTCCCTAGTGCTAGTATGTAGGCAATGGGCGTGCCCAACCAGTTTTAACTTGATACTGAAGATGGGGATCCTGGTCCTCACTCCATGTCAGGGCTTTAGCCACTAAGCCATCTCCCCCATGTGGTGGTTTGAATATGCTTGGCCCAGGGAGTGGCACTATTTGGAGGTGTGGCCTTGTTAGAGGAAGTGTGTCACTATGGTCGTGGCCTTAAGACCCTCCTCCTAACCATGTGACCCTCCTCCTAACCATGTGGGAGTCAGTCATCTCCTAAGGGCCTGCAGATAAAGATGTAGAACTCTCAGCTACTCCTGCACCATGCATGCTTGGATGCTGCCATGCCTTGATGATAATGGATTGAATCCCTGACCTGTAAGCCAGCCCTGATTAAATGTTGTACTTCTAAGAGTTGCCTTGGTCACAGCGTCTGTTCACAGCAATGAAACCCGAACTAAGACACCCCAGATTCCTCTTTTTCTTTTTCAGCCTTCTCTGTTCAGCTTTTAATATTTTCTTTCATTCTCCAGATTGGAACTCAACATCCCACCTGGTATTTTAGCCTTTATGATCTTACCACCTACTCACATTCCTCTCTCTGTGGAATTCTTCACGGCTCTAACCCCAGGACTGCCCGGGGGACCACGTGGCCAGCGTCCGGCCCTCCTGCTTCATTCACTCACTGCCCCTTTCTTACAACCCCACATTCTCAGAAAAGGAATTTATCATTTACCTCTTAGTTTTGGCCTAGGCTGTGAAGTAAGGCTCAGCTTCTTTAGCCCCACGCCCACCCCCTCTGCAGCTTTTCTGGCTCCCTAACCTTTATTTTGTGCCCACCTACCACAGACCTTGGTAGCCTTGTGACCCAGGAGAAGTAGAAAAGTCAGAAAAATCCTTTGTATTTGACAGTGCATCAGGAGGCTCCCATGAGCATCCTCTCTTTGGTGTTCCAGACTCCTCATCCAGGTGCCTTAGACCAACTTCTGCCTGCTGTAACTAAAGCGGAAGAATTATATAGGCTGGGCAGAGAAAGGGGCAAAGGATGGGGTGCTGCAGAGAGCCAGGGCAGAAAGATGCAGAGGAAAGTGAACTGGGAAACTAGATTGATGGGAGAGGTCACAGAGAGGATCCGGGGAGGAGACTCAAGATTCAGTTGTCAGGACCCCAAGGAGACAGTAATTATATTAGACTTCTTTCTTTTTTTTAATTCCTAAAATTGAAAATGAGATTTTTCCCCCACATAATATATCCCCTTTATAGTTCCTGCTCCTTCTACTCCTCCAGTTCCCTACTCCTCCCCCTCCAGTTCCCCCCTACTCCTCCAGTCCCCCCACTCCTCCTCCTCCAGTCCCCCCTACTCCTCCAGTTCCCTACTCCTCCTCCTCCAGTTCCCCCCTCCTCCTCCAGTCCCCCCACTCCTCCAGTTTCCCTTCCCCTCCTATCTCTCATTAGAAAATGAACAATAATAAATAATAAAAAATATTATATAATAAATTAACAGTAAATAAAAACAAGTAATAATGGAGTAAGATACAATAAAATAAAACAAAACCCAATGCACTGGAATAGGACAAAATAAACAAACAGAAAAAAAAAATCCCAGAAAAGGCACAAGAAACAGATCTAGATGCAGAAGCCGACTTATTCCCATACTCTGGAATCCCATAAAAACACTAAACTGGAAGTCACAGTATACATGCAAAGTACCTGAAGGGTAAAAATAGAGAAGAAAAAGATTTAAAATATATATAAATAAAATAAAAATATGATTAAAACAAGAACAAAAAAGGAAAATCCCATCTGATGTTGTGAGACAAGGAGCCTCCGAAGATGCTGTGAGTTCATTTCCTGCTGGCACCTCCTGCTGGGCATGTGGCCCACCCTTAAGAGTAGTTTGTTTGTGCAGTGAGACTCCCCAGGAGAAAACTAAAAGTCCATTTGCAAGTGGTTATCAGCTGGAGATTGCTTCTGGGTCAGGGATGCCAAGCAGGCCCTGTGTACACTGGTTCAGTCTTAAATTTCTCTGTGCATAGATCTGTTGCTTTAGAGGGCCTTGCTTTCTTAGTGTCTCCATCATTCTGGCTCCTCTACTTTTTCTGCCTCCTTTTCCACTGACTTCCCTGAGCCCTGGGGGCATTTGATGGAGACATTCATTTAGGGCCTCCCACTCTCTGTGCAGTGCCTGGCTGTGAGTCTCTGTGTTTGCCCCCTCTGCTGCAGAAGGAAGCATCTCTGAAGGCTGAGCAAGGCAGGGTTAACTTCCCTGGCCCAGCCTGTACTGGCTTCTTGCACAGAATGCCCTTAGAAACATGAACTTGGGGGCCAATGAGCTATGGCAACAAAGCTCAGGCCGAAAGGACAGAGAGCATGCATCTTGTCTTGTCATCTTCTAGTTAAATGCTCGCAGACTGTCTGTCCTGGCCCAGCCTTCGTGTGCCAGCCACAGCCTCCACTCTGATCCTGCCGCACATGGGCCAGTCTAATGCAGGGTGATGGCTTCTCATCCAGTTCACAATCTCGGTCTGTCTCTCTCTAAATACACGGTTTCCAAGTATTTGGTGGAG
The DNA here is from genome assembly GCF_978045245.1 of Mus caroli. Classification (NCBI taxonomy): domain Eukaryota; kingdom Metazoa; phylum Chordata; class Mammalia; order Rodentia; family Muridae; genus Mus; species Mus caroli. The sequence goes on from NW_028227270.1 coordinate 27,461,477, forward strand.
CCTAACAACAAATGGCTATAAATAGGCATTGTGTGTATAAAAAAGGGAAACTAACCAAAAATATTCACCCTCAGCCTATGATTAAGATGATGAGCATAGAACAGGCTGGGTCGTCTGTTTTCTGGCTTAGGATGAAAGGAGAAAAGGCTTCCCAACCCCCACCATAGCATTTAGTGAAATCCTAACCACAGATCCTTACAGAAGATCCAAAGGCCTCTCTGAGAACCGTGCTTTTCTTGCGTGGCACAGTTTATATCCCAGCAAGCAGGAAAGACGTGTCTGGGCTCTGAGCACATTTTTGGACAAGGATGAAATGATACTAATTTAATAGTTAATTTGGAAAGGGGGCTTTGCTTGTGGTTCAGCCATGATGGCTGTCGGGCGGGCCTGGCCACTGGGCTGCTAGGGACTGCGTATCCATGGTGATCCTAGGAACCCACATTCTGGCTGCAGCTGTGACAATTACGGTGTAGAAACCTGAAGGTGAGCGGCATTCTTCCAAGAACAGCCCCCTACAGTACTGCTGTCCACTGCCCAGATCCCAGTGTCACCCAAACCCTGTAATCACTGCAAGGAGGCCCATAGGTACTGCTTGCCAGAGGTCTGAGCACCAATAGCAAGGCGGCTCGTTCTTGCCCTCCCCGGCTCTGGGCAGCGGCCCAGTTGAAAGGAAGGTAGTTTTATATTCTCAGAAGCTATTGGGCTCTCACAGGAACCAAGATCCAGAACAGGATCTTTCTCCAAGGAAAGCTGGAAGCATGCTTGAGACAGCAAGCAAAGATTGGTACATTGCTCTAGAGCTCATTCCGAGAAAACGAAAAAATTAAAGAATTGCCACCAAGTCTTCATGTCTGCTTTGGGAAAGCTCAGAGAACACCTGACTGGGAAGTCCCTCAAGTATAGGTCTGCTTTGACTATGAATTCCCACAGATAGTTCTCTTAAGGTTTCCAAAGACCCAGTTCTTTCCCCATAGCCTGAGCTGTCTTCTTTCTACATACCCAATCCTGAGTTACCTAAACTACGTTAGTTTTGAGGCACCTCACACATACTTATAACAGGACTTACCAAAGGGTAGACTCTCTGAGGCTGTGCTGGCTGAGCCATTCTGTAATTGTGTGTGTGTGTGTGTGTGTGTGTGTGTGGTCTTCCTTCCTGCCCTCTCTTGAATAATCACTTTATCAAAGCGGGTAGGAGAGATTCGCCACCCCTGCCACCTTCACTTACACCGGTGGGTGGGAACTCCCTGCATTCAAGAGCATGTGCTCATCAAACTCCTACTTCTGAACCTGCATTTGGAAAACCAATTCAGAGAGGGAGAAAAACTAAACAGAACTGAGCTTTCCATCGGACAGAGCCGGGCAGGTTTACAAACAGCATGGAGGGCTGTGCCACATTGGGGACTCCTTTTTGCCAGAGTCACTGAAGAGCAAAAACCCACTGACATGACGGACTCTGAAAATTGGGCTGTTGGTCTGATGGCCTCTCTTGGCTTTGGTGCAGTGTGTCACATGACAGTCACAGGGTGGTAACTATTGGTTACCAAAATACAATCAGAGAAAGGGAGATGCCATAGAGATCAACTATGGTCTTTAGCAATCCACTCTGCAATTCTAATGACCAGAGACAGGTCTGAGGGTTCCCAACCCAGACAAATGATAATGATCAAGGATATAGAAATGCTAATTGTCCTGATTTGACCATGTATCAAATTATAATAGTCTACCCCATAAATATGGACAATTATGTCAATTAAAATAGCTTTTTTTTTTTTTTTTCGAGGCAGGGTTTCTCTGTGTGGCCCTGGCTGTCCTAGAACTCACCAGGCTGGCCTCAAACTCAGAAATCCGCCTGCCTCTGCCTCTCGAGTGCTGGACTTAAAGGCGTGCACCACCACTGCCCCCAATTAAAATCTCTTAACCCAGGCATGGTGATACATACATTTAATCCTAGCACTCAGAAGTCAGAGGCAAGTGAAGCACTCTGTGAGTTCAAGGCCTGCCTGGTCTACAGAGTGAGTTCCAAGACAGCCAGAGCTACATAGTGAAACTGTCTCAAGAAACAAAGTCAAACAAACAACATTTTAAACTGGGCATTGTGCCTCATGCCTATTATCTCAAAAAAAAAAAAAAAACTTATTTAAAAACAACAGTAGCCCAAACAAAGAAAAATAAATCTTGATAACATACAAAATCCAAAAGGTAGATTCTCTCGAAAGCACTGAGATCTTGCAACTTCTTGCGTGCCAGAAAAAAGGATTGTGAATATGAAGGTCAGAATATTTATCGCTGAACACTCCATGAAACCCTCAGAGTCACTTCCTGAATTGGCAAAAGCCCACAGGCAGGCAGGAAGCTGCACAGATCTCTGCTTCCCTCCCCACACGCTCAAAGCCTCCCTTTGGGGTTGAAAAGGCACTCCTCCCTGAACTGCCCACGGCAGTGCATTTTACAAGGGATTGCATGTTAAAATAGCAAATAAAAAAAATTTTTTTTAGTACCTCTGTTGTTCAAGGGCAGGAATGACAGACAACCATTAATAATAATTCTCCGTCTCCTCCTCCCTCTCTTTCTTCTTTTTGCTCTGAGGTTGTGCTAGGTACGCCAGGGAGACCATATGTATTCAGGAAGCTCAGAGTGAACTGGAAGGATAGGTGTCAAAGGACTGGTAATGTGCAGCGGTTATTTATTAGCCAGAAAAAGGGGATTTATCATACTGGTGTGATTTATAATGTTTGCATTATCTAAGTCTTTGCATAATAAGTCCTCCTGAACTTATTATTCCTGTGACAGCTTATTTCTACCAGAGAAGGTGAGACTTGGGTGAGGGCTCCCAAGGAGGGGCCAGGAGGATTTGAACAGCAAACTGGAAAGAGGTGACTTGGGCAGAGGTGGTCCTCTGTGGCAGGAAGCACATCTGGGTGAGTGGGAGGTTGGGCACCCTGGCAGGCTGGAGAGGGACAGACTAGGAACAGCCTGGAAAGAACAGGAGACGGATGGCATGGTGATGCATGGCTAATCTTAGTACTCAGGAGGTGTGAAGGAACATCAAGAGGTTTTGTGGTTAACCCAGGTGTATAGAAAAGTCTTGTCTCAGAAGAAAAGAAAGGGGCCAGGCGTGGTGGCATGCCTTTAATCCCAGCACTCAGGAGGCAGAGACTGGTGGGTCTCTGAGTTCAAAGCTAGAGTGAGTCCCAGGACAGCCAGAGCTGTTACACAGAGAAAGCCTATCTAAACAAAACAAAACGAAATAAAACGAAAACACCAAAACAAACAAACAAACAAACAAATAGATGGGTTGGGTCAGTGTTGGTTCCTCCAACTAGAGAAAGAAAAGTTGGAAGCCAGTAACTTTTTTTTTTTTAAGCAAGGATGAAAGGCAGGTTCAAAGATTCCGCTCCGTGTCCACTGTTCATTGACTAAGCTCCAAAGACGAGACTGTGACAATGTGGCCACAGATGGCAGCCAGGACTCAGTGCCCCAGAAGGGATGGTCTACATCACAGCTATCTGTGTTAGCTCAGAGCCTTGTAGACAAGTGCTGAGGTGACCTAGCCCTGAGTGTGGGAGTTATACAGGGCAATCCAGGCCTCACTGTGGGGTTCTCAGTCCTGCTTATCAAAGCATCGAAGAACGGACTCAAATGGAAACACAAGGAAAATTTGTATTAGAGATTTAAAGAAAGACCTCAGGGGCGGGCAAGCCCTGAGCCTCAGCAGCTTCCTGGAGGGGGCAGATGGAGGGAGAAGGGGAAAGGCCCCTGGGCCTGGCATGGAGATCAGACACAGAGCTGGTAGAGTGGTTTTAGAAGAAGAGTAAGCTGCCCAAAACACTGCAAGGTCGGGAGAGCACACCTCAGAAAGAGACAGGAAGAAGAAAGGTACAGCCATACTGCCTCACTAAGGAACTGATCACCCCATCTCTGTCTTCTTGACATCACTTCCCAGGAGGGGGTCCTTGGCCCAAATGATTGAGCCTGGCTGTCTTAGTCACTGTTCTAGTGCTATGAAGGGACGCCATGACCAAGGCAACTCTCATAGAAGAAAACACTTAACTGGAAGCTTGCTTACTGTTTCAGAGGGTGCGTCCATGACCACCATGGCAGGGAAGTGTGGTGGCATGCAGCCAGGCATTGTGCTGGGACAAAGCTAAGAGCTTTTCATCCTGATGTGTAGACAGCAGGCAGAGGGGGAGACAACAGGCCTGGTGTGGGATTCTGAACCCTCAAAGGCCACCTCCAGCAACACACTTCCTCCAACAAGGCCACACAAAACACCTCCTAATCCTTTCAAACAGTCATCAACTGGGGACTAAGCATGCGGAGACACGAGGCTATACGGGTATTCTTGTTTAAACCACTATCTAGTCCAACTGGAGTGCTGTGTTTCCACCCAGACCAGTGATTCTATTCTGACAGCCAGAGGCCTTTTATGTTCTAACAGGACAGTGCAGACGGCCAACAGAGCCTGAACAGGAACTCAGTGGTCTGAAGCAGAGCGTGTGGGGACCTTGTAATGGGGGCCATGCTACCAGGTGGGTTCACTCATGCAGCCTCACTTGGAACTCGATGAATGGAACTGTGACATGGCCCATCAGGCCTGTGTCACCTGCTCCATCTCCTCCAAAGGACCACACCAATAGCACTTCTGTTCTCCTCTGCATGTTGGGCAGTATAAGATGGGAGTGCCCTGTGGGCCAGAACATGCTCCTGTATCCACCATATAGACAAACACACAGCTTTGGCAGCTCATAGAACTGGCAGAGATGCACAGAGGAAAGAACTGTGGTCTCCAAAGCACTGCTTGGAAGAGGCCCCATTTCACACTGTCTAAGAAAGGGAAACAAATATGTATCCGGTCTTAGCTCCCACACACTGGGCCCTTTTCAGTCTGCAGCATTGTCTTAACCCACCCACTTGCCCTGGGTCATCTCTACTGTCTTTGCTGGGAACGCTTCAATTCTACTCACTGGTCTGGTTGGGAATGTGAACCTGGGCGGCGGGGGCGGGGGAGAGCCTTAAAATGAAGTGGACTAAAGTCTCGTGCAGTAGCCAAGTTTATTCAGAGCATCAGATAATTTATACCCTGAGAATTAAGAGTCAATCACAAGGACAGGGCACACATGGCCAAACCATGTTTCCACAGAGGCATCGAATAGCAATAGCAACAGCTGAGGTAAACTCACTCCTACCTGCTACACCTGGGAGGAGCACAGAAACACAGCCCAACACATGTTCTGAAGAAACTGAGGCCTCGAGACTCTTGCCTTGTTTTCTTGGAGTTCTCTCACAAGCACTTGATTCTCACACTGCTCTGGTCTTGGACTGTGTTCTGACACAGTTGCACAGGGCTTTTTTTTTTTTTTTTTTAGTGCTTGACACACTCTGGCTGTTCTGAGCTCTGCTGGCTCAGCCTGGTCTTTCTCCAGGGCTGGTGTCTTTACATCTTTCCATCTGTCTACCCAGGGAACTGTCCATCTGTCTACCCTGGGAACTGTCCATCTGTCTACCCTGGGCACTGTCCATCTGTCTACCCAGGGAACTTACTCTACAACACTTTGCCTGGGTAACTCCCTCTCTAGGCCTCTGATCACATCACGTTGGCACAGGTGCATTTTTGGCCAAGTCACCTCAGCCCCTGCTAATCTTTTATGACAAGCACTCTACTTTCACTCCATGTATGTGTCTTTCTCTGAAAGATCCGACCACAGCTGGGTCCATGACTGCTTTGCCCGGCCGTGTGCTATGCATTCTGCACGAAGCACTGAGAGGGGTGAGGGAGAGGTCTACAAGGCCTTACACAAAGCTTTAGAATATTCACATAGAAAAAAAAAAAACCAAGTTGGCAAAGAGGAAGGCTGGGAACTATTCCTTCCCCACCCACTGAGGCCAACCAAATTGAGCACTTTTTGCAGGCCCAGAGATAACTCCAGTGTTCAAACATGACTGAATCTTTATAATCTTAAAACACACACCTGTGGATGAAGATTGAAGATGCTAATGAGACACACAATGCATGAAGTTGTATGAAGAACTAAAGCTGTGACATGTAAATGACCCAGAGGCCGCGCGCTAAGGTAACAAAAGGTCAGATGCCCAGTCCTGTCACAGCAGGGCTCTTCTGAGTTGCAGAATTCCTCCTCCCCAGCCCCACCTCCCTCCTTTCTCCCTTGTTAGTATCTTTCTTAATCCTCACACTTTTTTTGCAGCTAACACAATATTATAAAAACCCTCTGGAGGTACCCACCAAATCCCTTTATCAGGCACTGCCTATAAACATCACTAGATAGAAACTGAGTGGGAGTTCTGAAGTCACAGCAGGATTTGACAGTGATGTCAACAGGGGCTGAGGCTGACTGGGGAGAGGCTACTGCAGCCAGAGTCAGATGTAAAGAAAATACACCCAGCCTGGGGAGATAGCTAATGGTGGTTCTGTGCACTCATGGGGACCTGAGTTAAAAATTTCCAGCTCCCATGCAAAAGGCTGTGCATGGGAGCACTGATACCTGTAACCCAAGCACAGAGGGAGGTGGATACGGTGGGAGGAAGGATCATTGAGGCTTGCTGATCGTCTGTCAGCTTGTGACTGCTTTCCTGGTTTATCCAGTGGAAACCCCTTCCAGACAATGTGAGCCCTATACAGACTGGAGCTCCTTCTCCCATGGAACGCAGGGCATTGCTCGTTATTCCAGACAGTATCTATTAAGTAACTACCCTGTGCCCACTGCTGAGTTAGGAACTGGGTTTCACTCAGATTATTTCTTCACAGAGCTTAGTTAGACTCTGGCAAAGTCAGCGAGGGATGCCAGGGGCAGAGAGGCTCTGGGGATTAGCATCGCTTGCTGCAGATGGACCCAAGACAGAAAGCCCATGCTTCACCCAGCTCAGGGTGAATTAGAAACTCAAAAGAGCTAAGTTTCTTTCCTCACCACCCACCCTGTCCTTGAGGGTTGCCAGGGTTAGCACATAAGCTTCTCTTGAGAAAGTGAGAATAAGCCAGAGGAGAAAGGGAGGCTGGGAACGGCTCACTTCCACACAACATGGGAAGATATGGAAACCACGTAACCAATCTGACCCCCCAAGAAATTCTAAATCAGCCATTGCTGGGAAAGAACATCTCAAAGGGATCAGGGGAAATCTCTCGACATGGCAGATAATTAATCCACGAAAACTAACAGCCAAAGGCAGCAATGGAGGCTGTAATTACCCAAGGGCTTTCCAAGAGTGGATCCCGGAGAGGAGACAAAAATGGGCGGCTCTTACTTGAATGGTGACTGGTGGCTGGTAAGAATTGGCCCTTCTGCCTGCTCTCAGCCACAACTGTCTCTGTTTATAACAGCAGCTTTTAGAGCTGCGCCCTCCTAGGGACAGGTAGGTCCTTTGGGGGTCCCATGTGTGCCTTTTGAGGTCAACTGATGAGTCTAGCTAGAGTCAGGGCCAGCTGAGGACTGCAGCTGTCTCAGGCAGGAATCCTTACATAGTGTTCAGCTCACACCTTGTAAATATTTGCCAACCAAAGACAGTTAGCATTGGCTTGGAGGGTCCTATGAGACTTCTTCTTCTTCTTCTTCTTCTTCTTCTTCTTCTTCTTCTTCTTCTTCTTCTTCTTCTTCTTCTTCTTCTACATTCGGATGGAAGCTTTATTCTTTGTTTCATGTTTACAAAATCAATTTAATAACTGCTCTTCCATGAGCCACTGGCATTTGTAAAATTTTTTTCAATTTTTATTAGATATCTTCTTCATTTACATTTCAAATGCTATCCCAAAAGTCCCCTATACCCTCCCCCCACCGCCCTGCTCCCCTACCCACCCACTCCCACTTCTTGGCCCTGGCATTCCCCTGTACTGGGGCATATAAAGTTTGCAAGACCCAAGGTGCTTCTCTTCCCAATGATGGCCGACTAGGCCATCTTCTGTTACATATGCAGCTAGAGACAAGAGCTCTGGGGGTACTGGTTAGTTCATATTGTTGTTCCACCTATAGGGTTGCAGACCCCTTCATTTCCTTGGGTACTTTCTCTAGCTCCTCCATTGGGGGCCCTGTGTTCCATCCAATAGGTGACTGTGAGCATCCACTTCTGTATTTGCTAGGCACTGTATAGCCTTACAGGAGACAGCTCTATCAGGGTCCTTTTAGCAAAATCTTGCTGGCATATGCAATAGTGTCTGTGTTTGGTGACTGATTATGGGATGGATCCTTGTTACCCAGTGTTTCTTAAAGGCACAGAGTTCCTCATAGGTGCTCCTGTGAGGGTATGCACCTGCAGGTGTCCATCCATATCAGTGCCTGCCAGAGATAGAGTTACATCCCGGTTCTGTGTGGGGAGAGGGGTGGATATAGCGACATGAAATGGCCCCCATTTTTTTAAAGAAGACTAATGTTAATTGTTCTCAGAACTGGACATTTCCCCCTGCCCTCAAAATTAAAGTGTTTTGTTTTCTTTTGGACTTAATGAATTTGATAACATATTGGTGGCTGAAACCAGTTGACATGTGAGAGAGACTGATGAAAGACATGCAGACTGACTTAAAACCAAACCCTGAACCGTTTTAAAGAACAATAAGATGTTTTAAGAGAGAGAGAGAGAGAGAGAGAGAGAGAGAGTGCTGGGCAGAGCTTTGGGACAATGGTATAGCTTTAGAAAGCACATCTCCATGAGGCTTTTGGAAACACCAGCACCTTCTCTCACATTTGCTGACCGGCATAACAAGCAGTGGCCTAATCCGATAATCACATCAGATTTATCTGATACTAATTTACCTTCCCGTTCACCACTTCTCTGTGGGAGAATCAGCCCGCCAGTAAGGCCCACAGGCAGCTCAGAGTTGCTGTCCGGCCTCTGCATTGTGATTTGACAGCGGGCCTGTGATAAAGGTTGAGCAAGCACAGGAAGAGGACAGAGAGGTTGTCAGGGAGAGGACACAGCGAGGCTGGCAGCGAGGCTGGCAGCAAGACCATCTCTGCTGCTCTAGTTTTCTCTGATTTCTAGTTCTTCCCCCCATCCCCCATCTTCTGCCTCTCAAGGAAAAGTATGCATGCACCCCACCCCCATCCCATGGCAGTAGGAGCTGCTGCTGCTGAGAGAGAGAGCAAAGTTCACTCCTGTCAGAGCTGGGTTTTTCTGTTCTCTCTGGCTGACGAGGAGAAGTCAGAACAAGGGAAGACGATGTGGGATACACTCATGGTCAGCATGTCTGTCGTCTGATAGGGGGATTGCCTCGATGAGCTGGGATGGCCACAGATTAAAAATCACAGGCCGAGCCTCCAGGAGCTGGCTGGCTCTGCAGGCCTGAGACAGTACCTGGAGAGAGGTTGCAGAATCACCTCAGGAATAGAGCACCCCAAGAAACCAGTTGTTACTGTCGTTGTTTTGTTTTAGATTTTAACATTTTATGTGTGTGTGTTCTGCCTGCATGCATGTATGTATGTATATATGTATGAACACCATGTACGTGACTATTACACACAGTGGTCAGAAGAGGAACTAGAATGAACCATCACAAAGTGCAGGGCCTTCCACTTGGGCCCTCTGCTCTTCCATACTGAGCCATTTCTCCAGCCCTTTAACCCTGAAGGTCAGTAACACTGCAGAGGACTCTGTGAGCTTGGACTCAGAGCTGCGATCCTGCTACTTTCTAGCTGGGTTGCCTGGGAACATAAACAACTTGCCTTGCCTATGGCTCACTTTCCTCTCTGAAAACTGGGAATGCCGACACCTACTTCCATGGGGTGCTGTGAGAACTGAATGGGCTAATAGTTATCAAGGAAGCAAATGGCTGACATAAGACAGAGAGGAAAGATGAGCTTTACCATTATTGTCAATAATATTTCCTCTGGGCTATTCTCGTCTTACCATCATGCCCTGTTGTTTAGCAGTATTAAGCAGTCTAGAGGGAATATGGAATGACAAGAGCCAGGGTCCCTTGATGGACATCACACTCTTACGCCTGCTTTGATTTTGTGAGTTTTTGTTCTTTGGTGATTTTAGTCAGGATTTTGCTCAATAGCAGAAGAGGCTAACATCCGACTCAGGGCGTAGCCCAGGCTGGCATTAATCTTATAGTGACCCCTCTGCTTTGGCTTCTCTAGGGTTGGGGTTATGGTATAAGCCACCACACTGAACCTCATGCTCACACCAACAGCTAACACTGCCTGGAATGGAGTCCTCAGAAACTTCCCAGGCATAGGACACAGTGTCTGGATTAGGTTCCTTTCCTGGGCCGGATACAGTAGTGACACATTTAGCCTCTTTTTATGCATCCAGATTTCAAAACCCTGTAGTCATGTTATACTCAAGCCTACTTCTCAGTTCCCAGTCAGCCATTCTTCTTACCCTATTCTTTGTCTTCTACCTGCCACTTGCCGTGGTACATCCCAACCTCCTGGACTTGCCTGGGAACTCTCAGTTGTCTGTCTTTCCTGGATCCTAACTGCCTGGTGACATCTGGAATGTGACGACTACAGCTTGGTAGTCACAGCAGCCTATCCAGGAAGTCAGCAAAGATGGCTAGCTGACATAGGTAGAGACAGCTGAGAACTCCACCATCCAACTCGTGTCCAGAGGGTACACTGTCACCAGGCTGACGCTTCCATAGTCTCTCAGCTCTCTCATAACCACAGATATTGTGCGCAGGGCCAGGGAGGTGAGGGTGGCTGAAGACAGTGGGGAAGTAGAGAGCACCCATCTGTATCATGTGGGGGTGTGCTGGTGGTTAAGGAGAGGGCTGGTGAAACCCCACTCTTGGAAAGTGCTATGCTAATGGACTAGAGAGCCTCTGGTCTAGGAGGAGACACAATGGAAACCTTTGGGAGGTTAAATAGTTCAGCACAGAGCCTGCCTTGGTTCATGGTCCTGGCTGGCCAGAGGTCTCTGGCTCTATCAGAAAGCCCATTTTCACAGGGGAGTTTCTAACTAGCTTCAGTTCTACTGAAGTGTCCTTTCTTTGCAAATGCTCCTTTGCCAGTTCCCCTGGGACCCAGGTGCATGGTAAATGGCCCACTTCTCTACCAGCTGTAGTCAGGGGACAGCTATTCTTCACAGGAGAAAGGCAAGGGATGAACCTCAAAGGTTGCGATTCTCAGCCTTCTTAACGTTGCAACCCTTTAATTCAATTCCTCATGTTGTAGTGACCCCCCAATCATAAAATTATTTTTGTTGCTACTTCATAATGGTAATCTTCTGCTGTTATGAATCATAATGTAAATATCTGTGCTTTCTGATGGTCTTAGGTGACCACTGTGACAAGAGGCTGTTCAGCTTCCCCCAAAGGGGTCATGGCCCACAGGTTAAAAGCCAGCGCTCAAAGGGGACATTTCAGCCCACAGTTACGAGTTCTAGTCTTCTGTCTAGATCTCCGTACTGTCCTTTACCCCCATGTGAAGGAGGAAGGAACCAAATTTCAAAGACTCTCAAACCTATTTGACAGAACTTAAGGAAAGTTCTTTCAATGGACGCCAGTAATTTGGCCTCTCCTACTAAGGGTCCTCACGAGCAACCATGGACAAAGCAAAGAGACATAGTAAGAGAAAATCTCAGACAGGAGAGCCCAGGAACAAAGTAGCCTTTCCGCTAAAACCACCTTGTTATGAAAAATATCAGACATCATGAAAAACTAAGTATTATCCCAAACCCAGCTCTAGCAAGCACCAGCCTGTGGCTATGTTTCCTCTTGACTTCTCAGTCTCTCCTTCCTATATTATTTCAAACCCACTGTCAAACATCATTTCCTCTATAACTGTTTCAGCATGTGTCTAAAAGACAAAGAATTTCAAAACAAGCACACTTATAATCCAGTATGATTGTCACATTAAAATTGAGTTAATATGCAAAGATGAGTAGACATGCCTCTGGTAGTTCTTAACATTCAGTTGGTGTTTGAAAGTCTGACTCTTCACAAATTTCTATCTGTGTGTGTGTGTGTGTGTGTGTGTGTGTGTGTGTGTGTATGACAGAGGGAGAGAAAGAGAGAGAGAGAGAGAGAGAGAGAGAGAGAGAGAGAGAGAGAGAGAGAGAGAGAAAGAGAGAGAAGAGATAAATGTGTGTATGTACATAAGGCAGAGGTCGATATTGTTGGTCTTGTTGCCGTTGTTTTAATTGACTTCAGTTATAGTTTTGGTTCTATCCCAGTCTCTCACTGAACCTGCAGTTCACCTCTTTAGCTGAGCGGGCTAGCCAGTGAGCTCCAGGGATATATGTATGCATTTCTACTTTTTTGCTCAGGGAACATAGACCCATCCTGTAAGACCTAACTTTTACGTGAGTGCTAGAGATTTGGACCCAGGTCCTCACGTTTGCATGGCAAATAAAGACTGAGCCATCTCCCCAGGCCCCCAGGCACTTTTCTGATGAAGTCTGTGACCTCATGAGGAGGCAAGTATTAGGCAGGACCCAGTGTGCTGGCAGGGGCATCCTGTACTGGGTGGAGTGAGATCCAATCTGCATTGCATTTATACCTCTGGAACAGGGAACTTCCATCAAAGCAGTCCATTGACCTCTGGAGCCACAGGCGCTTCCAAAAGCCAAATACTTTTGAAGGCCCCAGGGGATCAATTTCAGTGTGAGCCTTCAGTACAGTGGATCTTCCTGCCTCAGAATGGGCCTCTATGCTATGCTTCAAGGAACCAGGATAACTTTTTTGCTGGGCCTGTAATGGGTGGAGAAGTTACCAATAAAGGTCAACCGGATGTCCCACAGGCCCTGCTTTTATTTCCTCAATTAATCAGAGCCAAAATGATAACGAATCAAAGGCTTCCATCTTGGTATGAACTGTAAAAACAGATGCTTGTGACAGATAAGCTACGTGCCCAGGAGTGGGCTGTGAGAAACACCAAGAGGTATGAACAGGCCTCCAGGTCTCTGGGGATAAATAGCCCTATAGTGATGAGCTAAATGCATCAAAAATGCTGAGGTAAAATCAGTAATTAATTCTACCAAGAAAGGTAGAGTGGTGATAGGCAGGAAGGCCCAACATGGAGAGCCCATCTGAAATAGGCTTCAAAGAGTGAGCACAGTTTTACCACACAGAGATGCAGAAAAATACAGTACGGGCCAAAGATCAGCATGAAGGCTAGCTGAAGCCAAGGGTGCATGGCTCAGGGAGGTCAAGGGGACAGTGCTAAGCAGAACCCAGCCTGTGCAGAGGCTCTGCAGTATGGCCTGGTGTTAGCTTTGCCTTGGATCAGCATCAAGGGCTCACTGAAGGGTTTTCCATAGGCATCGTGACAAACATGGGGGAAAGGCCAGGCCTGGTCAGAGGTGGAGGCATGAGGTGACTGCCTTTAACTAGTTCCCACCTTTCATGGGGAGCTCGGAAAGGTACCTGTCATGCTGAGGTTGCTAGAGTCAGGGCCTGGCCTAACACTAGAATGGAGCCTCAACTGTGTGACTTGGGACACCTGTCCATACTTGCCATCTCACTCCAGGTCCTGCAGTGATCACAGTGACCTGGCTGTAAGTCCAGGGGGACAGGATTTCCCTTGCCTGCAGGCCTGCCATGGCCCCACTACCCACTGATACACTACTCAGGTTACACGCTCTTTTTCCCCCTGGCTCTACCGTCTTGGCTGGCCTTAGGACTGCTGGCAACAGACAGGACTCAGAGGCTGTTGGTGTGGGCAGAGGCTGGTGTACTGACTATGTCAGCAGGACCCAGATCTAGTCTTTCCCATAAAACCTTGGTCATTTGTTTTCAGGGGACAGACACTGAGGCTGCTGTGCTGTGAATCAGAGCAGTAAGGCAAGTCAGAGAGAGAGGTTTTATCTACATCCAGCACGGGCTTTTTGACTCTATTAAGTCCCAGGACCACGTGCTGGTTGGGAAATGGCAGACAGGAACAACCCAGTGGGAAATCTGTGCCCTGGATGGAAAGCAGAGCCAGTGCCCGGGACGTATTTGTTTCTCATTTGCTTTGGAAAGAGATCGTCTCGAGTTTGGAAATCCACATTCCATTTGGGAAAGCAGACCAGATTTCTGCTGACATGGAGTTTGGCAGGGGGTAGACTTTGTCTGTTTTTGCCATGTGAGCTCATTTTCTGGGGACACGAGAGAACTACCCAGTTCTCGTTCAAGGCTGTACCTTCAGCCACGAACCTCTAATTCTCACTGAATGGCTTTTAAGTTTTTATTTTGTATGCATTTTAAGAGACGATTGCAAGGCCTTCCTTTTGCAAACAGAGCCACCAGGGAATATGTGAGTTGAATGTGGTGGGGGGGGGGTGGTGGTGAAGGGGTAGCTACTTCAGCCACAAAGCCCTGTGTTCAGTTGTATTACAACATGATTGGGGGTGGATTCCTTCTTCCAAGCTCTCAAAGGTCTTGAATCTTTGACCTAGTGCTGTTAACATAGTTAAACTTTTTCCTACATAATTTTTTTTCTGTTTTCTTTTAAAATAATCCAATATAACAATTAGCAATACAGGAAAAGTTAGGTTTCTCATAGAAAATACAGGACCTAAAGCATTAGGTTAAATTTCAAATTTGGAGCAAAAAAAAAAAAAAAAAATGGTTGACACTGCAGGCAAAGCAGTTTGGAGGGGCTTCTTGCTTTTGGAGGCAGGTGGAGGGCAAGAGGCCTATCACCACATATCACCCACCACAGAGCACCACCTCAGGGTTACTGTGGCTGCATCATCTTCCCAAGCAGATGGTGATGTGTCTGAGGTCCTTCCCCATGGAGGAGAATAATAATACATTCCACCGTGAGGTCATAACCTAGCAGAGCAGACCAGGACATGGGCATGCATCCTAGGATGCCACCAAACAGTTAAGTCCGCTCTGATATGAGCCATGAGATGAGTGGATATGGATTGTGTACAATGGATTTATAACACTGTAAGGGTTTTGGGTTTCTTTTGTGGGTTTTCTTTTCTTTTTTTCTTTTCCTTTTTTTTTTTTTTTGGACGAAAGTAGTGACTGGGGACGTTTCAGATGAAGAAATGGCCACGTTTTTAAACATTTGCATCTGTGAGTTGCAGAGGCTCAACATAAAGCAGATTTCCTATATCCACCAAAAGCCATTCTGGCACGAGAAAGTTCCCTTGCCTAAAGCAAACCAGATGTGCGAATGGGACATGCCAATTCTCCTAGGGGTGTATCAACATCAGAATTACAGAGGACCTCAGGAACTATATATTCTATGAAGCAATGAGCACAGAATTCTGACCACATTTTATCCCTAAAAACATTGAAAGCAGAAACTTAATATTGGAAAAAGGCAAAATATTAGTGCAAATCAAAATCCATTAACCATCCATGGTGTCAGAGCCTCTCTGCCAAGTGACTGACCCCGACTGGGTTCACTATTCCAAGTTTTTGCCATGTGCTTTGTCAAAGATGTATATATTCAGATCCATTTGACTGTTCAAGCAAGTATAAAGAGTCACATTCTGGTGTATGCTTATAAGGAAAGACCATGCCACGGACACCTACACATGTGATCCATAGGCAGGTCACCATGGAAACAGGAGCATATATACCCACACAGGCAATCTCAACTGAAGTATGGGTCAGAGTTTATGCAACAATAGGCAGGTGCTTGAGAGTCTGCAAGGTCTTGAGAATGCATGACAATGTACACTGGCTCACAGGAAGAAAGGCAGGTCCCAGCATCTGCCAGAAGAAGAATTTTTACAGTGAGGCAGAAAGGAGGGAGAGTGGATGGAATCTTCAGTGAGTGACCATATGAATCCAGGCTGAGGAAGACTTCAGAGCTATCTGTGTGTGAAATAAATGTATGTAATAGATCAGGAACAGCCACACAGCAATGAAGAGGAAGAAATACAAGCTCAGATATTTCAATTCACCTCAAATGCTGGTCAAATTACAGAAAGTTGGAGACAGCCTTCTCTCTCTCTCTCTCTCTCTCTCTCTCTCTCTCTCTCTCTCTCTCTCTCTCTCATACACACAAACACGCACCATTAAATGCATAAAATACAAGTGGGAGAGTTTAGTGTTTAAATTGTCTGGGCACACATGAATATAATCACTGATGATAAAAAGTTCATAGACTGACTATGCATAGGCAGAATAAGTACAGATATTTTCACTCACAGCTTTTCTACACAATGCAAATTAAACCCTGGGCTTTCTTTACCTGAAGCCACACATAACTCACCCAATAAAACCCCACAGCAGTGATTCATCTCTAAATAGCAGAATCCTGTGGCACTATAACTTTCTACTTCTTTGTTTGTCTTTATTATGAATACTATCAAGAAAGGGGTCTCTCAATTTCTTACCATTTTAATAAGACAAAAAAATATTTTCAGGAATTTTATTCCAAGTTTCAAAATGTTGGGGTGAGAAAGAACCAGTTCTGAGCAGAGGTGGTGTAACCACCAAGCACTTTAATAATGATGATTAAATGATGCCTGTAAGAAGAATGAGCTGTATCGACAGTGTGTGAACAGACAGGGGCACCACACACAGAGGCTGGCAAACTGTCCCCACATTTTGAGACTATTTTCCTTGGGTTCACTGATTTGTAGTGAAGTCTTCACTGTCAAGGCTGCCACTTCTGAAGGAAAATATGCAAGGCAAAGGAACATGCTTTTAACGAAAGCCTTTGCATCTGAACTTCATAATCAGATGCTATTGGCGTCTCCAGAATTTCCCAATAAAGCAGACACTTAAACAAATCAGGCTCAAAGAACACATACTGCACTCCAAGTATTTCAAAGGCGAATAATCTTTTTTTTTACATGTCCATGTGCAATACTTTATGAAATATTTTGGAAAGCAACCTAATAAGAGAGAAGAATGAGGTTGTAGTTCAGTAGTGAAGCCATCTGACTCAGTCTGCCTGAGCTGTGTTGAGCTGTCTTGACTACACAAGGCCACCTGCCTCTGTGAATGCATCCTCACTCAATGCCCGCTCTACATTCTTTTAAAATAATGCACTTTGATCATGCTCCTCTACTTGTCCCCCAACTCCTCCCTCACTCATCCTTTCCTTCGTTCTTAAAGGCTCAGTTGGAGCCCTTTGTTTTAATCTTCTGAGGACCCCAGGGTCTCTCAATTTCTTTCCTCTCAAATTTGGTTTCTCTGCTTATTGCTTGGCTCTTTGGCATCCACCATGGATGTTAATAACTCATCTTACACATGTTGACTGTCTAGCCCCTGATGCAGTAGTGGTGTGTTCTTTGGACTAGAAACTATGGCTTAGACTCTTTTTATGACAACCTTCCTCAAAGGGAAGACCCCTGAGTCATCTACACTTCAGAGTGGTGTGTGTGTGTGTGTGTGTGTGTGTGTGTGTGTGTGTGTGTGATCTACACACTTAGGGATCCTGAGCTATTTAAAGGGAGGCTCTGAGGAAGCTGCATTTTAAACATGTTGCTGTGGGAATTTTTATATATGGTAAAGAATGAGTACCATGGTATGTGGTATTCCAGGACCACAGTATCATAGACACAAGGTAGCAACAAGTATTTATTGAATATATAAAAAGGCATAAAAACAAGAAAACAAAACAACAAAAAACAACCCCCCAAACTAACAAAACCCCAAACTCAGGCAAAACAATAATAAAATTCATCAATCAATGAAAGAAAATAATGTACAAAATTAAGAGTTAGAGTGAGTTTTTCCATCTGTGCCCCAGACCTGACCCTGTGCTACAGCTCTCCATACCCATACACGGCCAGCAGAGACCTGGTCTCCTAGGAGTGCTGACACACCTGAGAGTTCAGATGGGACCACCACTTCTGCTCAAATACCTCGCCCAAAAGGGAACTGCTCTGAGCCCTCAGGACACAGGAACTGAGGAGCAACCTGGGATAGGATCCTTCCAGTTTCCATCTGTGCCTGGAGCTGACTCTGTGCCACAGCTCCCAAATTCTGCCCAGAGAGAGCTAGTCTCCCAGGAGTGCTGAGACACAGTCTTACAGGAGGGACAAGCCACAGTCAGAGACAGCAAAGACCAGCTAATATCATAGATAGCCAGATGGCAAGAGGCTAGTGCAAGAATATAAGCAACAGAAACCAAGGCTACTTGGCATCATCAGAATCCAGTTCTACAACCACAGGGAGCCCTGGATACCACAACACTGTTGTGGATGGCCTTGGCGATGGCTGTATTTTGATGTTAATTCTGCTGTCCCAGGAGAGACCAGAACATACTCAAGTGACTTCTTGTGAACCTTCCCCTAAATGAATAAAGGAACCAATCACTGGGCAAGTAGGTGGAACTTCCGGGTTGGACAGAGGAAGAGAGAAAGCAGGAGAGTTTTTTTGGATGGGGATAGCGAGAGGGCAAATTGTAGCTACTAGTGACTCCTGGTTTATATGGCGCATCTGCCAGGATTTACTACCAAAGGGTTTAGATTTAATATGGCTTACAAGATTAGGATTCTAGTCTTTGTGACCAGTGATTGAGTTACCATTGTTTCTGAACTAACTTTATGCGGTGTTTTCCTTCACATAGTGGTTTGACTGGGTTCAAGAGAGGAAGGTACAGCAGCAAAGCGTGAGTTTGTAAGAAGTGCACCACAAAGGCCTTGGGGGTTTTGAAGCATGGGGCTGATGTGGTAGTGACCCAGCAGTGGGAACTGAGCAAGCTGGGTGGAGAGATTTTGGAGTTCTGAGTCAGAGTCTCCATGAGATAAGAACTGGTGTCAAGACCGCAGGGGCTGAGTGAAGCGTGGGAACTGCCGTTCTTTTTAATATTTTCCACAACACAACACAACACAACACAGCAGAAAAGCAAGACTCTGATGTGAAATCACATTTCATGATGATGATAGAGGACTTTAAGGACATAAATAACTCCCTTAAAAAATACAGAACACAGGTAAACAGAAGCCCTTAAAGGGGAAACACAAACATCCCTTAAAGAATTACAGGAAAACACAACCAAACAGGTGAAGGAGTTGAACAAAACCATCCAGGATCTAAAAATAGAAATAAAAACAATAAGGAAATCACAAAGGGAGACAACCCTGGAAGTGGAAAACCTAGGAAAGAGATCAGGAGTCATAGACGCGAGCATCACCAACAGGATACAAGAGATAGAAGAGAGAATCTCAGGGGCAGAAGATACCATAGAAAACATTGATACAACAATCAAAGAAAATGCAAAAATGCAAAAATGCAAAAAGCTCCTAATCCAAAACATCCAGGAAATCCAGGACACAATGAGAAGACCAAACCTAAGGATAATAGGTATAGAAGAGAGTGAAGATTCCCAACTTAAAGGGACAGTAAATAACTTCAACAAAATTATAGAAGAAAACTTCCCCAACCTAAAGAAAGAGATGCCCATAATCATACAAGAAGCCTACAGGACTCCAAATAGACTTGACCAGAAAAGAAATTCCTCCCATCCCATAATAGTCAAAACACCAAATGCACAAAACAAAGAAAGAATTTTAAAAGCAGTAAGGGAAAAAGGTCAAGTAACATATAAAAGCAGACCTATTAGAATTACACCAGACTTCTCACCAGAGACTATGAAAGCTAGAAGATCCTGGGCAGAAGTCATACAGATCCTAAGAGAACACAAATGCCAGTCCAGCTACTATACCCAGCAAAAATTTCAATTACCATAGATGGAGAAACCAAGATATTCTATGACAAAAACAAATTTACACAATCTCTCCACAAATTCAGCCCTACAAAGGATAATAGATGGAAAACTCAAATACAAAGAGGGAAACTACACCCTAAGAAAAGCAAGAAAGCAATCTTTCAACAAACCCAAAAGAAGGATAGCCACACAAACATAATTCCACCTCTAACAACAAAAATAGCAGGAAGCAACAATCACTATTCCTTAATATCTGTTAACATCAATGGACTCAATTCCCAATAAAAAGACATAGACTAACAGACTAGATACTCCAGAGAACCAAGTAACCCTATCAAAAAAAATGGGGAACAGAGAATTCTCAACTGAAGAATATCAAATGCCCAAGAAGCACCTAAAGAAATGTTTAACATCCTTAGTAATCAGGGAAATGCAAATCAAAATGACTGTGAGATTCTACCTCACACCAGTTAGAATGGCTGAGATCAGAAATTCAGGTGACAGCAGATGCTGGTGAGGATGTGGAGAAAGAGGAACACTCCTCCATTACTGGTGGGATTGCAAGCTGGTACAACCATTCTGGAAATCAGTCTGGCGGTTCCTCAGAAAACTGGACATAGTACTTTCTGAGGACCCAGCTATACCACTCCAACATATAACAAGGCATATACCTAGAAGATACTCCAACATATAACAAGGACACATGCTCCACTATGTTCATCGCAGCCATATTTATAATAGCCACAAGCTGGAAACAACTCAGATGTCCCTCAACAGAGGAAAGAATACAGAAAATATGGTACATTTACAAAATGGAGTACTCCTCAGCTATTAAAAACAATGACTTCACGAAATTCTCAGACAAATGGATGGATCTAGAAAGTATCATCCTGAGTGAGGTAACTCAGTCACAAAAGAACACACATGGTATGCACTCACTAATAAGTGGATAGTAGGCAAAGATTGTGGAATACCCATGATACAACTCACAGACCACATGAAGCTCAAGAGGTAGGAAGACCAAAAAGTGGCTGCTTCAGTCCTACTTAGAAGAGGGAACAATATAATCAAGGGAAGTAGAGGGTGGGAAGCACTTTGGAGGAAGAAAGGAAGGGGAAAGGAAAAAGAGGGGCAGAATCAGGTATGGGAGGAGATGGAGGAGATGTACAGAGGGTCAGGAAATTGAACAGAGATGTGTAGCAATGGGGGATGGAGAACTGGGGGTAGCAATCAGAAAGTCCCAGATGCCAGGAAAGCAAGAGCCTACTAGGACCCCATTAGCTGAAATACCCCACAAAGAGGAGGGAGAACCTATAGAGACCATATCCAGAGGTTAGGCATGGCTCCACAGTTGAGGGATGGGGGCCACCCATCTCCAAAATTTTAACTCAGAATTGTTCCTGTCTAAAGGAAATACAGGGACAAAGAGTGGAACAGAGACTAAAGGAAAGGCCATCCAAAAATTGTCCCACTTGGGGATCCATTCCACATACAGGCACCAAACCCAGACACTATTGCTGATGCCAAGAAGTGCTTGCAGACAGGAGCCTGATCCAGCTGTCTCCTGAGAGGCTCTGCCAGATCCTGACCATTACAGATGTGGATGCTTACAGCCAATCATTGTACTGAGCACAGGGACCTTATGGAAGAGTTAGGGTGAGGACTGAAGGAGCTGAAAGGGCCTTATCTGGCATCAATAGGAGGGGAACCCCTTGGTCCTGTGAAGGCTTGATGTTCCAGTATAGAGGAATGCTAGGGCAGGTGAGGCAGGAGTGGGTGGGTGGGTGGGTGAGGAAGCACCTCATAGAAGCAGGGTAAGGTGGGATGAGATAGGGGGTGTGCAGGGGAAAACTGGGAAAGGGGATAACATTTGAAATGTAAACAAATAAAATACCCAATTTAAAAAAAAAGAGTTAGTGTGATTCAGTTTTGTATCACAACCCAATTAAAATTTCAGGAGTTCTTTTGCATATAAAGTGATATTTTAAAAAGAATTTTTTTCTAGTCTCATGGCTGCTGAAAAGGTAAAATGTGTCCCCCAATCTTTCTCTTCCTCCTTTTTGAGTGGTGGATTTGTACATTAGGAAGTGCTTTTCAGCTAAACTGAGCCCTAACATCCTGCCTAGGCACCTTCCACTCCTCTGTCCCTCAGTCTCTCCATCCCTCCCTCTTTCCTCCCTCCCCCTCCCTCCTCCTCCTTACTGCACTCCATCCCTGCTTTTTGTTTAGGAGATTCTTTTCTATTCTCCTCATGGTGAAGACCAGATCGGGAAGAGCAAGGACACCCGTTTTCAGTGTAGTTTAAAACAGAAGCAGACCCTGCTTTCTGCACCAGTGAGGTGGAGGGCAGGCAGTGTCCAACAGTTAGCAGCCTGGGGTAGCCTGTGGAAAAGGCGGAGGAAAGCATCTGTACCCACTGATTCCCCTCCCCACACATTTTCCCAAAGACAGCTCTTGAAGTTTTTATCTGATTTCAGCCCCTTGGCAGGTCCAGACCTGACAATAGGGGTGATGAGGAAGGTCTACAATGCAAGCCTGTGACACCATGTTGTGAATACAAGCAAAAAGACACCTGGGGAAATGGAGAAAGGAGTCTGTGTCCTGAAAAAGAGAAGCATTTGAGGAGCTATTGTCTCTGGAGAACTTCCCAGGTGGAATGGAGCTGAGACCTGAGTCACACAGCCTCTGAGTCCTTCTTTTTAACTGAGGTCTCTGATTCAGGCACTTGAGCCTCATGTAAAGTTATTTCCTAGAGAGATGTACATTTCTCAGGTCAAAACGTGTCAGGATAGCATTTCCAGTCAAGATGCCTTGGCATCTAGGAACAGCTAAAGAGGCAAGGACCCTGCTGCTTCGCTATTCTACTCAACTGGAATGCTCACTAGTGAAAGGCTTTTCTTTCCCAGCTCAGTAATCTGATTCAGCCAGCAAAAGCTTTTCTCTGGTTCCCAGAGGCATCTCCTGTATCTCTCCCATCCCATCTGCAGTCCCAGCTCTCCGGCCTTCAATCTCCTGGTATCATTTCAAGGTCAGACAGAGTCACATCCAGGACAGTGGGTGGCCAGATTCCAAGATAGTTCCCATGGCATTGGCCTCTAGTGTTGCTGTACTGATGCCTTATGTTAGGGGCAAAGTGTGTTCTACAATACAGTGACTAGTCCATGAGCTTAGTGGGGAGAGCACCTGAAGGGTCTACCCTAATCCCAGGAGTCTCTGAGGACAGTTTTCTCTGGCTGCCAGCAGTCAAGGAGGTAAGAAAGCTTGTACACATGAGATTCCATAGCAGGAAGGTTTTCTGATGTGGAGGTGGAGCCAGAAAGGACAGGAAACAAGGTCTTGACTGTCCCCGAGTAGAGAGTAGGGCTTCAGCCCCACAGCCTCAGCCACTGCCTTTTGCCAGTGACCTACATAGCTTCAAAAGTGGAACCTTCACATGAGCCCAGTCCGATCAGCAGCTTGTTTTAAGTCAGGGGAGACCCTGGGCTTGCCCAGCCTGTTGCCCTAGAGACCATGGGATGGGTAGTGGGCTTCATTGTAAGATGAATTCCTGGAAATATGCTACATAGAAGTATGGCATAAGTGCAGGGACCCTCTGGAACATCTAAAACCACATCCTATCTGCCTTTCAGACTCTTGTTCAGTCAACTAGAATTGACTAGAGGGATGAAATATAATTATCTGGCTCTGTGTGTGTGTGTGTGTGTGTGTGTGTGTGTGTGTGTGTTGGTATTCAGAGGTCAAGTCTCCCTAATGTGTGAAGGGCTCTGGGTTCTGCCTCTAACACAGAAAAAAAAAAAAAAAAAAGGGAGGGGTGAGGTCATTAATTGAGCAAACGTGAATGAGGAAGGAAAGCTTGTGACTGGTGTATTTATTTACCCACCTACTTCATGCACCCGTTTCCTGTCTGTATCCATGCCTCCCTCCAATCTGCTTCCTCATCCCAGGAAGCTTTGGTCCTCTCCAGTAAAGGCCTCTGTGCTGAGCTACAAGCTTTCTGACCCCAGGACCTCATGGGCATCAGAGGGATAAATGTAGACAGGTCTAGACAGAGAACTTGAAGAACTTTGCAGTTAGACCTGATGTGATCAAGGTCCGTGTCTATACACACAATAGAAATGAGTCAGTACATCTTTGATAGACAGCACGGACTGCTTGGCCTCAGCAGTGGAGACTGAGCTAGATGCCTTCCTAAGATCTGAGGTGGCTCTCCCGTGTGTGAGACGGGAACTCAGATGGTTAGCTCCCATTTCTACCCAGGCTAGCCAACCATGTGACGAAGCTTTGCAGAATGACTCTTGAGAACCTAGATGTGTTTCTGTCTCATTTCTCCTTTCAGAAATCCTACTTTCCTGTTGTTTAAACTGAAGAAAATCTATCACATAAAGTGCCCGGGAAGTGGCTTTCAGGCGTGCTGCTGGGTCCCTGCTTTATAACTAAGCTCCCTCCTCCCCCAGCTACTCTGCCCAAGCCTCTTTTTAGTGGTAACTTCATTCTGCTTTGCATTCTATGTAGCTCTTTATATATGCCCCCATCCCGGTGGGCTATGGCTTCTTGGGGATGACATCGCATTTATCTTTCTATCTCCCACAACCCTGCACAGTGAACACTAAGTGCAAGCTGAAGGGGTTTATTGGATTGGATTTGCAGCTGAGATTTCCTTCGCTGTTGGGTTTTTGGTAGATGCTTAAGGTTCCTTGATCCAGGGAGATGAGGGCCAGCCAGAACCTTTGTCTCAGTCTACTCCTGGAGTCTCCTTGAAGGACTGAGAGGCCGCAGGAGCCCAAGGCACCACCATCCAGCAGAGGCTGAAAGTCGGGGCAGGGGAAGGACCTGTAGCTGTAGAAGGACCACCCGTCCCTCCCCTCAGCTGCTCACAAGCTGGACTGCTCTCAAAGGAAGCTCTCAGCCTTGGCAGAGGCCAAGTGTGTTCTCTGTAGAGATAGAGAGTGTGTGACACAATACAGGGGCTGTAAGAGGAGAGAAAGGAGCTTTCTTGTTGATTTACTGTTTGAAACATGTGTTTCAGGAGAAATAGTCACCAAGATAAAATGTGTAATAAATTCTGAACCATGAAGAAAAAAATATTCCTTGCTGGCCTCCACAATCTGTAATACTATATCTCAGTCAGTCAGCCAGTCAGTCAGCCAGTCAGTCAGTCAGTCAGCAATCCTGGCACAATCCCTGATGCTAGACCAGATAGTCTGCAGAGCAGGACCCATCCATAGTTCATCTCCATAGTAACAGAGTCTAGCATAATTCTGGGAATCCAGCCTGGTACCACAGAGGAGGGAGGGACAGTCAGGGGCAAAGCCAAGTGGGGTATGAGTGCTGAAGGAAGACCTGGTGACTAGCTTTGGGAAATGTACAAGGTGGCTCCTGAGACGGAGCCAGGGCATTCAGAGACCTTGGTAGCCTATAGGGGTTGCTGTGGTTAAAAGGAATGGCCTCCTGAAACTTGACCCCCAAGGTACTGAGAGGTAGGGTCACAAGGTGGACTGATTTGGTTCCCCCACCATGAATAGGATGGACAGGCTTAGTTAGTGCCCTCACAAAAGGACCTGAGGAAGAGAGACACTTCCCTTTTTCACCTTTGCCCTTCCGACCCCATTTGCCTTAAGACGTCAAGAGAAACCATCTTGGACTTGGAGATTAAGCCCTTTTATAGACACTACATCTTCAGATACCTTGACCTTTGGGCTTCTTGGCCTCCACAACTGTGAACAATAAATGTCTGATATTTATGAGGTGTTTGACCAGTGGTATTTTGTTATAGCAGCAGGAATGGATTAAGACAGGTATGCAGGAAGAGGGCTAGCTGTGGTGAAAAGGAATAGGCCCACATGCTTAAGGATTCAGCTGAATGATCCTGTGCATGACTGGCTGAATGGACCACTGGCTCTGCTGCAGGTCAGAGGAGGAAGATCCTAACAGCGGCGGTCTTGGCATCCATGACATTTCATGTAGATGATGCTCTGTTAGGGAGCTGATGTGTACATTGTGATTGTCAGTATCCTTGGTCTCTACCCATTTGTAACTACCAAAAAGCTTTCTAGAAGTCACCAAGTTTCCCCCAGAGGCAAAGCAGCCCCCATAGAAAGTCACTAATCTCTACTTACTGAACTGATAAACACTAAGGCATATGGCAAACAAAAACAAAGCAAAAACATTTCATATGAAACCAAGTATATGGGGGAAAAGCAGCACACATGTATACAATTCCACATGCCTATATTGTTTAAACGAGTAACTGAAGGGTTATGAAAGGGCAAATTAAACCCGTTAGCACTGGCACCCAGCTGGGGTCATGGGGAACTCGGGCTTTGTCCATACTGCTTGGTTCAAAAGAAAAAAAGGAAGGAAGGAAGGAAGGAAGGAAGGAAGGAAGGAAGGAAGGAAGGAAGAAATGCCCTCAAGGTTAAAATTAGTTAATCAGTGGAAACTGAAGAT
Source organism: Mus caroli (assembly GCF_978045245.1). NCBI lineage: Eukaryota > Metazoa > Chordata > Mammalia > Rodentia > Muridae > Mus > Mus caroli. The sequence goes on from NW_028227270.1 coordinate 27,487,444, forward strand.
ATGGGGAAAGCATGTGTTCAGAGGTACAGATGATGCAGAATTAAAAGCAGGAACTTTTAGGGTGTAGGAAAACTTAGCACTGCTAAATTAAGTCAAGTTCTGCGTGTGCACTGTGAGAAGAGAAGGGGCTGAGTCACTTTCAAAATGCCTGTACTCATAAGTTCACAGTTCCAGCCACAGTTAAACACTGGAGTTTTTCTGACGCATGTTTCTTTAAATTGCAGCACTGTGGTGTGTATACAGCTTTCTGTGGGGACAGTGCTGATGCCACTGTGGGAACTGTCACTCTGCAGAGATGGCAGGACCTGAGAATGAGCGCTTGACTTTTGAGTGTATGCGGTCCGTCCTAGCTGGGTACACTGCAGGAACGGATCTGTTTTTCATTAATTTGTTTGTCATTTTCCTCCACGATCTGGGGAACATTTATTTTCCCTGAAGCAAAAGGATCTGAAATGTCAGAGGGTTTTCTTGGTTCTGTTAGGGGAATGGGTTGTTGAGTAGAAGAAATTTGTCTTGTGGAAGGAGGCATTTTGTGACCTTTTGCCATTGTGCAGCGATAATGAATTTTCTGACAAACCTGGAAACCTAGGGTTTCTTTGTTAAAATAATACGCTTTGAGGAATAACGTTGACCTAGACCTTTGTAGAATTAATCAAATCCAGATTTTGGAAAAATTGATGAGTTTGGTCTTTATCAAGACACCCTAATTTATTACTGTCACTAAGGCAGTATACAGATCTATACCATGTAGAGAAATCAAACAATTAACTCCAGCCCCAAGGCTCTGAGCAGAGTTCCCACACTTATGGGGGTGGGGGAAGGAAGGGGAGGGGAGGGGAGGGGAGGGGAGGGGAGGGGAGGGGAGGGGAGGGGAGTGGTGTCCAACCTGAGCACAGTAGTGCTTTGTTTCATTTCTCCTTTGTTCTTTCTTTCTAATGTTTAATTGTAAATAAAATACATCCAGTGAATTAGGTCAAAAGGATAATGAAAACTATCTGTCTTCACACCTCCCTCACACTCAGAGACCATTATAACACTTCTGTATAGTCTCTCTAATTCCATTTGATTCCTCTATTATTTTTTATAAACTGACACCGAATAGAAAACACTTTTACTTTCTATTGGACCAGAATGCTTGCCACTAATCTTTAAACACTTTGAGTAGAAAACACAGGAACAATAAATTCTCCCAGCTTCCCTCTGACTGTAGTTAAATGATGAGACTTGCTTCTTATAGTCCAGGAGGTTGCCTTTATTTTCAGGAGGTACAGAGACAGGCTCGCTGGTCCCAGAGACAGGATGAGCTCTTACGATGGAGCTGGATGAGGATGCTCTTTGTCTTCTGAGATACAATGACAGATCAACAGGCAAGGGATGGACAGAGTGACCTGTCATCCCTTTTATACAGGCAAAAGCTGGGGAGCAGTCTCTTGGGCACACAGAGGCAGCACTTGCTTTTCCTATGCAATCTTTCTGGGAGTCCATAAGAGTTTGTCTGCACTTCTATAAGATCAGAGGAGTTTCTGTGAAGAAGTCAGACCCACTGCCAAAACAGTCCCAGGGAGCCTCTGGGAAGAAGACTACAACCCCCTTACTATCAATTTGGGAACCTCTTCCAGGTAGATACTCAGCTCACTGACATTTACCGAGAGCCTAAGTTTTCTTTTTGAATGTTGGCATCATAGGACATTGTCTTAGGGTTTCTATTGCTGACCAAAGAGCAAGTTGGGGAGGAAAGGGTGTGTTTGTTTTATATTTTCCTATTGTTGTTCATCATTGAAGGAAGTCAGGACAGGAACTCAAACAGGGCAGAAACCTGAAGGCAGGAGCTGCTGCAGAGGCCATAGGGCTGTTTACTGGCTTGTTCCTCCTGGCTTACTCAGCCTATTTTCTTCTAGAACCCAGGACCACATACCCAGGGATGCCAATACCCACAATGAAGTGGACCCTTCCCCATCTATAATTAATAAAGAAAATGCCTTACAGGCAGATCTTGTGGAGGTATCTTCTCAATTGAGGTTCCCTCTTTTCAGATAACTCTGCTGTGTGTCAAGCTGATAAAAAACTAGACAGCATAGACATCAGAAAAATAGGACAAAGAACTATGCATCTAAGTCAAACTTCAAAATCATTCTGCTGTCTGGCCTGCATTGTGTTTTTGCCAGACACGCCAAAGTACACTAGTATTGAAAAAACATTCTGGCATTTGGATATCCAGAAAGACAATGTACATTGCTATAGAGTCTACTTAAACAAGAATTTGGGGGAAGGATTTATAAACCCTTCAAAAATCAGTTATGAGATTTAAGGTCTTGTATGTGGTATTAGGGGTTGAATTTAGGAGTCCTGTGCATGTTAGGCAAATGCTCTACTACTGAGCCAGAGACTCATCCAGCTTATGTCTTAAATAGAATATGTACATTAATATATTCAAATGGTGTCTCTGACCTCCTTAGACTCATACGTATGTACTCTACCTCCCCCCACCATATGCACAATCTTTAATGAAAAGAAAAAGAAATGCTGAATTTTGATCCAATGTTAATCAACAAAAGCAGGAAATTTGGATGTACATTCAAAAGTGAGCAGTATTGGTAGAAGAGCTGAGTGGTAGACCAGATGTCTAGAATGCAGGAATTACTACCTGACAGTCACAGGCAAGTTCTTAGAAGCTGCAAGAGTAATTAGTGCAGTTCACAGCTTGCTCTTTTCTTTTTGAATAACAGCCTAATTTCTTATATGATCTTTGCACTGTCACCTTACTGAGTCAGTATCTGTCCACTAATGAAAGACACTACACCACAGATACCATATGTGATTTTCCTGAAACGAAACAACAGTGCCAAGTTTATTATACTTATTGGGCTAAGACAGACTGGGAAGAAGATGGTTGGTATGGGTTTCTGAAGCACAGTGATGTAATTTAGTACATTTTGACAGATACTATTAGAACTTTAAGGAGTGTATGTTCCTTCACTTGTTCACTTCTATTTCTAGAACCAGAGAAAACCATGGGCAATATACATTCTCAGGGGTGTTCAAAAGTAGGTCTAAGGCCAGGAATACATGATGCATGGCAGTTAAGGGAATTTAAACTCAACCCCATTGGTTTCTAATTCATCTCAATCATTAAAACTTGATGAGGTGCCATTGAGTTATCTGAAGGAAAGCAGATAGTGCATAGTGAAAGAGCTGATGTCATCCTTGGACCTGTCAGGCCAGGCAGAGTTGGGAAAGTGATTTGTTTTAAAGAGAAAATCATGGAAAGTGCCGTTCTTAGATTTGCTTAAACTCCCTCCCAAGACTCTCCTGATTTATATGCATGGCTTTTCTTTCTTTTCTAATTTTGTGCTCATTGTCAATATTTTCATTTCAAAAGAATGTACATTTATTTGAGCTCAAATGCAGGGCAAATGCTGCTCTTTATTATTTGTGGAGATATGTGGAAAAATTACCTCATAAATTTGAAGATACAGCTGACATTAGATAAAGGGAAGAATCTAGCTTCATTTTCCATCTCTAACATTTTAAAACATAGTTATTCACAGAAGTCAGTATATATTCTAACTTGTCCAAGAAGCAACTCAAATGTAGTCCTCAATTTCTGAAAATGAAAATATATTTGTATTATAAGTAAATCTTTATTCAGTCAGAAGATCATAAAGGAAAGTGGGGCTCAAGCTGGCTTCCCTCCTTTATGATTCATTTTTCTTTTGAGTATGAGGCCAGGTTTGATAAGTACTGAGTTATTTTTGGAAGCTTTTATAAAATATAAACTCAAAGACTTGAGTTGAATTTAAGTAGTCTGAGTAGTTTTAATCGCCTATTTAAATCATTCTAAGTTTGGATAAGTGTTAGTCTCAAGTAAATGTATAATCAATAAAGTCCTACCTAAGCTTTCTTGTGTCTCGCTTGACCAGAATTGTTAGCTCTTTCAATCAAGTACTTTTTAAGTCATACTTTTCACGTGTATATTTGTGTGTCTTTGTGTGGAATATGCATATGAACATAGGGACCCAAAGATGCCAGAACAGGGTGTCAAGGCTGGAATTACAGATGGTTGTGAGTTGTTGGGAACCTAACTAGGGTCCTCTGTAAGAGCTGTATGCAGTTTTAATGACTGAGACATCTTTCTAGTCTGGACCTTCCCCCCATACACACCTCCCCTCCCCTCTCTTTTTCCCTCCCTCTCATTTTTAATGTCTACAACAGCTATTCGTTGTGTCTAGATGCTTGGGTATCTATGTGAGTATGAGAGATGATAATGTCTGTCCTCAGGACACATGGTTTAAAAGTCTGTGGGAGTGCACAGAGGACCATGCGATGAAGCCTTTGTGAACTAAGATCTCTTTCTCTCTTCAAGTTGTTTATGGCAAGCCCTCTGTCACAAAAAAGCTGACTGGAAAGGCAGTCAAGTTTACAGAGATAAGGTATCCACACTGTTTTAAAGTAAAACTATTCAACTATACTCACTGATTAGATAATACCATGAAGCATACAAAAGCATGCCAAAATATGAAAACACTCCTCACTGAAAAAAATGAACATGTAATTTAGAGGTAGAGGAACAGCATATGCAAGAATTATTCACTACAGAGGAGCATAGGCAGACAGTATCAACTCTGTTGCGTCTTCCTACGCATGCCTGGCTGGCCAGGCACTTGTGCACCCCAGTCCAACCTCAAACTCTTAACAACACAGCATCAGCTTCCTGTTAGAAGAACAGGCATGTCACCACACTTGGTTTCATTTGCAAGTTTGAAAACACATTTTAAAAGAACTCACAGATCTGACATGAAGTAAAAATATTTAAAATGATAATAAAAATGCTGATGATTGAATTATAAAATACATTAATACCCTTTAGCTGGTAGCTATCCTACAGAGGAGAGGCGATGGCTCATTGTGGTTCTGGTTTGCATTTCCCTCAGGATTAGAGATGCCAAGTGGCCATGTTCTTTTTATGTCCATTTGTATGTATACTTTCAAGGAGAAAAATCTGTTCAAGACCTTTGCCCATTTTTTTTTAAACCCCAGGCTGATTTCTTGCTATGGAGGTGCAGGTGTTCTTGTGAGTTTTGGAGAGTAACTTCACCCCAGATTCTTGATTGACAAATATCTGCAGCATTTTCAATGTTTTATATCCAACTTGTATCTGTGTAAATACAAACCAGGGAGAAGGTCCTGAAGTCTGAGGTGCAGGGTCAGCTGCCTGCCAGGCACCTGACAGAGCTGTCGTCTCTCCTACACTCTGGCTAGAACCAGAACCTACCACACAGTGAGCTCCCATCTCTCTGCAACTCCAAGCCTTCTTCTATCTCTTCTGTGGCTCTGGGGCCTCAGGCAGGAGTGCAAGGCTGGGCCTACATGGTGGAAATAAGTTTCCAGGCCTTTTCCAGAAATGTGAGCAGCACTCGTATTCTTTCACTTCTACCATTTCTCCTTGGACAGGCAACCCTGCAGCAAGGCTTCAGACTGAAGGGGACACAGCAGGGTCTGGGCCTAAGCTCCTGCAATGCTCTAGAACCTGCACCCATGCTCTACTGGCTCAGTTCTCCAGGACCTTCCTGGCTCTTCTGCACTTTCCACACCCTCTCCTGCTTGGCAACATAGTCCTGGGCTGGAGCTTTGTGCTTACACAAATACAAGTTGAATATAAAACATTGAAAATGCTGCAGATATTTGTCAATCAAGAATCTGGGATGAAGTTACTCTCCAAAATTCACAAGAACACCTGCAGCTCCATAGCAAGAAATCAGCCTGTGGTTTAAAAAAAAAAAATGGGCAAAGGTCTTGAACAGTATGTGGCCCTGTGCTCATGGTGGAGTATGTTTTGGTAGTCAGGCAGTGGGGACATTTGGTACAGAAGTGGAAAAGAGATGAGTCTAAGACCTTGTTCGTAGCTTCTTTTGGCTGGTATGAAACCTCTTCTATACAGATATGCAATGCACATATCTTATACCTAACCACTCCTTGGGCAGCTGGTCTTGGGATCATCTGTATCCAAAATGGTCGGGGTTGAAACATATGAAAACTTTCTGTTGTGTAGTCTCTTCCCACAAGCAGCAAAAGGCAGCTTAGTCTCGGTCTTCACCCAGCACCATAAGAAGCATTTCAGCCCATCAAAGGTTCTGCCTCCTGGGAAGGAGATGGGCTGCAGAGAGGCCAAAGCATGAGTAGCAAAGGGGCTGCCTGACCTCACCTAGTTCAGGGGCATCAACTGCAGATCAAGGCAGTCCATCTCTACATGTTTCTATAGCGCTGTGTTTTCAGTCAGATTGGAAGTGCTGAAGTAACTGCTTGACCATTCACTGTGTGCTCAGGAGATTTCAATCTGCAGTGGAAGCAATTCCATCATTAGGGTCTTCTCCATGAATGACAGCAACAGGACCTGTGGGGCAATCTTGCTTATTCTACCCCTGGTCTTCAAGTATTACCAGATAGATGAAGTTATCCAGGAAGGTGGGCCTCTGAGTCTGGGGTGAGGTATTTGCGTGTGGCTGGGTGGGGTGGAAGACTTCCAGCACTCACCTCCCAGCCAGGTCTGCCTGCACTTAAGCCTGTAGGGGATTGACTTGTGGATCATCACTCTGGCTGATGGCCTGTCTGCTTGGCACTGAATGCTCAAGTCAGCTCTGCTTCCAGACGAGCAGGTTCTCTGTGCCCTAGTGGTGAGTCACCTACCAGTCAACGGAGGTTCCATAAAACATCTTCACAAGGAAGCTGAATTGTTACAAAAAAGGACTTCACTTCAATCCTTGTAAATCTGCCTTAGTTTAGTCATTGCACAAAAACAGAAAATAAGGTGATATGCATGTTTGCGGATATGGGCGAGTGTGTGTGTGGATCAGAGTGTGTATGTGGGTGTGTATAAGTGACACACAAGAGGGGAACAGCCATTTACCGAACAAGAAAAAAATTCTTGCAAATCATATAGGTGGTAAACAGTTAACAGTTAAAGGAACTTCAAAAAATATAGAGTTAGAAACCCATATAAGGAGCTGGAGAGATGGCTCAGTGGTTAAGAGTAGAGGCTGCTCTTCTAGAGGACCTGTGTTCAATTCCCAGCATGTACACGGCAGCTCACCACTATCCATAACTCCAGTTCCAGATAATCTGACACCCTCCAGACATGAATACAGGCAAAATACCAATGTACATAAAATAAAACAAAATAAATAAAAAAGGGACCCATATAACTCACCAGAAAAAAAACATAACTAATCCATCTCATTATAAAGTAGGTGAAAGACTTGAAAAGACATTTCTCCCAAGAATGGTGGGCTGTGGGCTGACGGAGGGCAAGCATGTAGCTGCCGTGTGGCCAGTCACACGGGGCAAATGGGTCCTGGGTGCCTTAGCGCCCTGCTGTGCCATGTCCAGAGCTCACAATGCGGCATTGAGTGTGTACATATCTGTTCAGGGAGCAGACCTTGAGTTAAGTGTTCTTGCTGTAACTGGAAACGTTTAGGGGGAGGTAAATAATAAAGAGCAGAAGTTAATAGAGAACCAGGACAGTGCAGTGGACCAGCAAAGCCCTCTGAAGAAACCAGCAGAATAGGCCAGTCTTGAAGTATTACTCATGGAAAGCAAAGGCACAAAGGTGCCATTCTAAGCAGGTGGTGGCAGTGGCAACATTAGGGATGGCCTGTAAGAAACCACTGTATCTGAGGGTTACCAAAGGGGAGAGCCAGCAGTTTCTCATGCCTTAGGACTTTGAATTTATTATTTTTTGAGACCCTTTCTTACTGTGTACAGGCAGTCCTCAAACTTGCCCTGTAGTTGAGGAAAGACCCTGAACTTCTGATCCTCCTGCCTCCACCTCTTAAGTACTGTGATAACAGGTGTACCCCTCCACATCAGGCTTATGCTGGTGCTGGAGATCAAGCTGAGAGCTTCACGCATGCCAGGTAAATACTCTACTGGGCTGCATGCCCAGCCCTACACTTTGAAAAAATGTTAGTTTTTAAAAGTTGTTGTTGTTATTGTTGCTGATGTTGTTGCTGTTGTTACTGTTCTGTTGTGTTGTGCTGTTTTTAAGAGTGGGTCTTTACTATGAAACCCACTGCTGGGAACTCACTCCTGTTGCCTCTGCATGCTCAAGTGACAGGTATGTCTCATTATGACAGGTTCATATGGTGCTGTGATTTGAACCCAGGACCGCACAGAGAAACCCTGTCTGGAAACAACAAAAGCCCACAACAAACTTCTTAGGTAATGGTGTAAAGTCTGAACATCTTCTCTCTGAGACTGGGACAGAGGCAAGCATACACAACATCACCATTATCAATGCTAACTATACAATGAGAGGAAGGGAAAGGCGAAACTCAGAGAAAGTCATAAGGATGAAAAGACGGAAACAAATTACATCATCAAAGACAATTCTTTCCCGGGCACACAAATGACTGAACCGGCTTAACAAGATACTGATCAGATACAAAACCAAGCATCTGCTAAATGTCTAAAAGGCAAGAGCAGGGCTGGGGTTAGGTCAGGAGTGCCCTGACTTGCAACATTAGCAACTCCTACCTCTAGAAAAAAAGAAAAAAAGAAAAAGCAAACTCACTGTGTACCTCCAGCTAGCTAACAAAATTCAGACATAAAAGGAAGGCCTGACACCAGTAATAAAACAAGGCACCTAAAAAATAATCAATGCACTTGGAGGCGGCCCTCAGACAGGGAGGGATGATGGAAAACTACTGTGTTCATCTGCCACTGCTGGCAAGCCCCAGTCGCTGCTGTTGTTCTCTATCTGCAGATCTACTTTGATTTCATTCTCTATACCGAAGAGTCAAGAGTAAATGATTAAACATTTATAAACAGTACAAATAGTGTTATAAAAAGCCAAGTATAAATGATTAAACCTCTGTCAAACTAGAATACTGATGAATGCCTAAATGTGAAGTGAAGAATTCTACAAAATGAAAATTTTACATTTACAACACACCTTTTTAAAAAGCCATTTATTTACTACTTACTTATTATTTAATGTGTGTGGGTGCACATGCGTGCAAGCGTGTGTACCACAGTGTGAGTGAGCACCTTCCATCACCCAAGATGGCTATGAGGACCCCAGGGGGTCCCATGCGTACAGCTGATGAATACGTGTGTGTGTGTGTGTGTGTGTGTGTGTGTGTGTGTGTGTGTGTGTGCACTCAGCTCATTTTCTCCTTTTCATTCAGTTCAGGCTGCCAGCCCATAAAGCAATTCTCCCCATGCTAGGGTGAGTGGGGCGAGCCCTCCTTCCTGCACTCCCTTCTAGATAATCCCTTCTAGAAATGGGAAGAGGCGCGTCTCCTCAGTGTTTCAAGTTGACAATCAGTGCTGATCATCATGGTGTCCGTAACCATATTTTTTGTGAGAAAAGACCCTTAAAAAATGCAGGACTCAAGCCTCGGACGGAAAGCATTTTATTATGTTGAAGTGGTAGGCTCATTTCATATGATACAACCCTATGCAATCATTCATAAAATTGCTATAAAAGGATTTTTAAATTAATGCCCATAGAGGCTTGAATTAAAAATTAACTTCAAAGTTCTGATCTGAATCCTGTAAGAATGTTTATTGTATGTGCCTATTAATGAATAAAATCAAGAGAAAGAGAAGATTATAAAAGCCATACTAAGATATTTGCAAGGTTTATTTTATGGTGGCCGGAGAGGGTTCTAATAGGGTTTTTACTGCTAACTTCGAACTTCCCTGTGTTTCAATCCTCCCACTCTCATGGATATCTTGCCTAAGAGCCATCAGGTAGCTCCCACAGCCTGCTGGCCTAAGTCCCACCTGCTGAGGCTGGCCCAACCCTTCTTACAGGCTTTCTCTCTACCCTGAACAGGCTTGCTCCTGCCTTCACTTCCTGTGGTGATCCCCTCTCCCCAGCAGCCTACCCAGGTGAAGAGCAGGCTGCTCTCTCAGCAGGCAGCCTTTAGGAGCAGGCCCTCCTGCATCTACAGCAATGCTTTCAGACGCCATGGAAACTGGCCATTCCTCAAACAGAGCTCATAATATCTCACCACAGTTGCCTTTGTCCATTATTTGAATTTATTTAAGCTTGTTGTATGTTCTTATTTCCTCTGGCTAGCTTCTAGGCCACTCCATGTTGTTCATAAATCCAAGAGTTCTTTCTGCTAACTTCCCCAGTGCCTGGGAATAGGTTTGCCTACTACAGCTGAGTGTAATGACTGCGCTGGCTGATTTGAGTGTGTTCCCGAGGGTTCACATGCTGAAAGTCTCAGGAAGGTGAGAGATGGTGGGGCTTAGTGCAAGACCATTCAGCCACGGTTGGTCAGTGTTGCGCTTTTGGGGATTGATACCCCTCTTGACTGTCAGTCAGTAAAGACATACTTGACCCTTCTCTCCTCTCTCTGGCTTCCAGGATCACCACCTGGTCATTCCCTCACACATGCACTTCTAGATGCCACCCATCCCATGACACAGCCAATGGGGATCTCACCAGACCTGAGCAGATGTCAGCGTCATGCTTAAATAAATCTCCACAACTATAAGCCAAGTGTTCATACCTCCTTTAGCCACAGCTGTCCCTATTACCCAAAATACCCAGCTGTTCTGCTATAGCAATGGAGTGCAATGGAGTTAAAGAAGAGTTATATTATTGTTCAGAAGGGAATTTGGTGTAGCATCTGGCCCTTGGTCAAACAGCCTAACTCCCAGAGACAGGGCTAGCTCCAACCTTTCCTTCAGCCTCTGTCTTCTGACGCCAACTGCCCTGATTTCTCCAAACATAAAACTGGGACCATGGGATTTGTTAGCCTTGTGCAGCCAAGATTCATGGTGAGGATTAATTAGCATTTTTCAAGTGCTGTGGTTTTGGTTTGGTTTCTGTGTTTTCTCAGGAGGAAAGCCAGGTCATGATGGAGAGTTAGCTGCAGGTTTGATGGATGTCACCTGAGATGTGCTGTGTGGAACACGTGAGACAGGACAAGCAGCTGTGGGGCTGCTCAAGGCATCAAGAAAGCCACTCTTCCAAACAAGCAGCCGAGATCCCTAGAGTGGGGGAGGAGAAAAATAACGTGTTCCCAGGCTCTGTGAGGGAGGGTACTGAGAGCAACCCACGGCAAGAGAAGTGTGACAAACTGCAGATGACAAATACTGTGAGCATGTGTCCTGTGAGCATGAGGATGAGCTGTGAAATAAGCCCCCTGCAGAAAGAAAGAACTCAACTGAAGACGGCAGGGTTTGTGGGTCTGCGGCTGACAGCTGAGAGCCTAGGTCCACACTGCCCGGGCCAATAACACAGCTCGGCAGATAGCATGATCTCCACAGAACCTTGGGTAGCTTTCCAAACTCAGCCTCAACACATTATTTTTGACTATGGAATTGAAGCGTGCTTGTCTCTAGAGTATACAATTGTAGAGGGCTGGTGAGTTGGTTCAGTGGTAAAGAGCACTGGCTGCTCTTCCAGAGGTCCTGAGTTCAGCAACCACATAGGGGCTGAAGACTATCTATAAGGGCAACTGTTGTATTCTTTTGGCATGCAGCAGAGCACATACACATTAAACGAACGAATGAATGAATGAATGAATGAATGAATGGAAACATCTTTAAGAACTGTAGCAATACGTGCAGTAGACATTGCAGCTCCCCCCCCCCACCCATCCTAGCAGCCCCAGTGTAACTGGTATTTATGGCAGATGGATCTATTTACAGGACAGTGCTGTAACTGTCCTCAGTTTATTAGTGACAAAACAGATGAGTGGAAGAACCCATCTCAGGCTCCAGGCTCTCAAGAAATGAGTCAAAGTTGCTACTTAAACCCAAGTCCAAAATTCTATGCCTCGCATGAGCTGGTACTGCCCAGCCCAGCACTCTTCCCACTGCACCTTCAGTGTAATGGTCCAAGGCATGAGCAGCGTGCTCAGGGTCAGCTCTGTAGTCAGAAGCCATCACCATCCAGAGTCAGATGACATGTGAAGTCAGCAAGGCTGGTGTTACTATGAGAGCCGTTCTCTCAGCCTCACTTAAACATACCACACCCCCTGTGTACATAAACATACCATACTCCATTCGTGCATAAGCATAGCACATCCCAACATGCTGTCATTGAGGCGAGGTGACTGTTGCTGAGGTAGCCCTTTTCCCATCAAACCAGTGAAGGAAAGGAAATGAGAGAAGCCTGCAGTCTGTATGGTTGGAAATGTGTGAGCAGAGAAGGGCCCGGTTCTAGCTCCATTGTTTAACAGCTCTGAGGCACCTAAAACCTCAGTTTCCCCATCTGGGTTAGAAAACGTGGAGAACAGCCTGACTACCCAGGTGCCTCCAGAACTTTGTTATTCTACATAATCCTACCACGCCCTGCAGAAAGATGGAATGTCTCCTTAGCTAACCAGAATGGGTGAAATCATCCTGGCCTGGGCCAGGGTCATTCTAATTGAAGTGAGTTGATGGTAACACACTCACCTACCAGTGTGCATCCCGTCACACACTCAGGCATTGAGTAAGCTATACAGGTGATGTCTAATCTACTCAGAGCATATGTCTCTGGATGGGAAGCGGGTCAGCCTGATCAGGGTAACGCATGGTGTGTTCTGATGCATTAAACAGAAAAACCAAACAAAACAAAACAAACAAAACAACCACTGTCTCCTCAGAAGCCCACAGAAACGAACAGGCCTGAACTCTATCAGCAGGACACTTTGAATCTGAAATGTCCCTGACAGGCTCTTATTAAATGCTTGTTCCAGCCATGAACAGCTCCTCAACCATCCCTGTCTCTTCCCTGATGGAAACCTGTCCGAAATAAATTTCCTTCCTTGAGTTGTTTCCAGCAGATGATATGGTCGCCATGTCAGAAAAATAACCAATACAGAAAACTGGCCATCAGAGAGAGAGAGAGAAAGAGAGAGAGAGAGAGAGAGAGAGAGAGAGAGAGAGAGAGAGAGAGAGAGAGAGAAGAAGAAGAAGAAGAAGAAGAAGAAGAAGAAGAAGAAGAAGAAGAAGAAGAAGAAGAAGAAGAAGAGGAGGAGGAGGAGGAAGATGAAGAGGAAGAAGAGGGGGAAGAGGAAGAAGAGAGGGAAGGAGAGGGGAGGGAGAAGGAGAGGAAGAGAGAGAGAGAAGAGGGGGAGGGAGAGAGAGAGAGAGAGCGAGCGAGAGCTATTGCTATTGACAACACCTGACAGAAACAACTTAGGGGGTAAAGTTTAGTTCTGGTCACAGAGCTTGGTTTGGCCCACAACAGTTTGCCTGCATGAGCCTGGCCTCATGGTCTCAGAGGCAGGTCAGGGAGGTGCTGTTTCGATGGTGGCATGAAGAAAGCTGAGAGGGAGCTGCAGCCACACACAGGGTGGTTTCTAACCTTCAAAGGCACGGACGGCCATAGTGACCTCTGCCAGCCAGGCTATTTTATATTCAGGTTAGGACACATTTGAGACTGGATGAGTCTTGGACCTCAAGCAGCTGTGGCAGCTGTACCAGAGAAAATGTCCGCTTGTGGGAGGAGAGGGACCTGAGCCCCGTTCCCACCGTTGTCGCTAGCAGAAGTTACGTGTCATTGTGATGCCCAAAGACAGGAGGCCTTCTATGAGGGTGGCTCTAACAGCCCTACACAAAGCCACTCATAGAGTGGGCCCTCATTGCAGGTGCTGTGCTAACTTCTGTAGCGTGTGTGTGTGTGTGTGTGTGTGTGTGTGTGTAAAGTACATATGCATATATCACACAACTGGATTATTCTGGTGATCACAACTGACATCCAAGGTGAGATGTATCCTCAGCTTAAGGGCACTATCACCTTAGAACAGTCAAGATGCAGTCTGCCCTCCAGGGGAATGTCCTTGGTCCTGTCCTGAGGCAAGGCACACAAAGCAGGAGTGCTCCACACTTACCTGCTCTCAGGGAGCACCCTGTCTGAAAGCTGTGTGTGACGATAACTGAAGTTCTGGGTAGACACTACTCTCTCCTGATGGACAGTTTTGGAATCAGACCTCTGGATGTGCATGTGGTCAGATTTATTCCCCGATTTCAGCCCGCCTTCAAAATAATGAGTGAGTATGGAATGTCGAGCAGGCCAAGATTAGTAACCTTGGAGACCTTTTTCTCATGGTTGGCTTTGGACCTCATCTGTTCTGCTAACACTAGAAAGGAAAATGTTGTAACTGCCTCTCCCCTTAGGCCTTCTAGTCAAAAGGATGGAATACCTCTCTCTGGCCCTGAGTGGAGACCTAACACATTCTGATGCTGCCCAAAGATGAGAACATTATGTTCTATGCTGTCTTTTCCTTTAAGAGTTAATCCAGCTGGGCTTGTCACTCTCATGGCCAGCGTCTACTCCCCAGGAAAGCTGATGCATCTAACAACACACTCAGGAGTTGGGAGGAATAATTACCCCCCTAATGAGATGATGTACTCACTGCCCCAGAGCCCCTCCCCGAGGCAGTTGCTTGCCCATCTTCATCACTAAGCTTGCCTGCTTTTGGAGTTCTAAACTCAAAAAGTATAATTTTCCTTTCTTTTCCTGTGCCCCTTTTTAAAAGTCCAGTCACGTTTTTCCCTGTCTAAGCACGCGTTCCCTGGCCTTCTGCTTTCTCACCCATTCTCCGAAGCCCTGAGCCCCAACTCTTCTGTCATGCAGATGTTTGCCCCCCTCTGCTTTCAAACATGCCAACTTTCGCAGACCTTGCTTAACTCAGAGGCTATGGCTTTTCCTCTCTGTTTTGCTCCATCTACCTCCATTCAGCAGCTGCGGAAAATTTACAGCTAGAGTGCCCTATTGTTTTCCTTTCATATTTTAATAAAATGGTCCCTGAGCTTCTGTCTGTCTGTTTTTATTAATGAGACTAAGAGCCTAAGGAGAGGGAACCCCAGTTTTCCTGGTAACAAAAGGGCCCTGGATATTCCCTCTACCCTGAAGACAGGGTGGAAGGTGTAACTGATAAATCTAAGAGCCAGCTTCTGCGGGGATGTGGGGGTGCCATAGAAGGCAGGGCTCTCTGGGAAACACTCAGGGCCTGTTCATGTCATTCATATGAGGTGACACTGGAAAAGGAAAAGGACATGTACGGGACAGGGCTCACTCAGAGAGGCACAGGACAGGGCTCAGAGAGGCGAACAGGATGTAGCAAGAACAAAACCACCTATTAATACAAACTAGCCTGTGGTTTACAAAGATTCTAAGGGTTTAATTTCTGTTCATTCTCTTGTGACTGTGCCTATGGCAACATGACTGCTCATTAAGACGTGTACCCCAGCAGGGTTAGCTAAGCTAATCCTTGCCTACTCTCTCCTAAGTCTGCTGGCCAGTCTGGAAGACACTAGACTTGGGAGCCAACTGGTTTGGCTCTAAGTTAATATTTTCTTAGATCTAGATTAACTTTTTCCCTATAACCCCCAACCCCCCCAAAACCCCACTGCATAGGAAAGAAAGTAGATTTGTGTTTTCGTGGTAAAAAGCAGCAGGTCCTAAAGACAGTATTTTCTTTTTCTTTTTTCTGATGTTTGCCTCACAGCAGCCTGAAGTGACTCAGACTTAGAAAGAATCTGCAGTGTTGCTCTGTGTAAGGAGGAGGTGGGCATCAAACCCCCTATAGACACAGACAACAGAAACCACTTCCCTCATGTGAAACAGTTGGCTCTATGTTGTTGTAAGGTCCCAAGTTGGTAGGTCCCAACATTGAGTGGGTTTCTCTATAGGAGGCACAAAGGACAACCAAGGACAAAAAGTGTTCCTGAATTAATGACCATGATAATGGGGCTTGGCACATCCACTAAACAATACACTGTAAACATCCTTACAACAGAGGGGTGGAGTTCTCTGTCCTGACTTCCACACCCTTACTAACCTCTTGCCTATATTGTTATTTTATAGGAGTATTTTTAGGGAGGACAGCCAAAAGGGATAGATGGTTACCATTCAATGCCAGCCTGGTCTACAAAGTGAGTGCCAGGACAGCCAGGGCTACACAGACCCTTGCTCCAAACAGGGCTGCGATGGCCATGTAAGAATCTGGTCCCAGGCTGTCACTTCTAAAGCCAATCTACACTATGAGTGTACAGATCAAAGGGTTTTGTTTGTTTTTGTGCAAGGATTTAGAAGATGAAGACAGTCCACAGCCACTATATGAGAAACACATTTTGAACATCCTGGAGCAGGGTTATATGACTCATTGTAGGCTCACAGAGACTAACCACAGACTCTCTGTACAGCTGATAAACTTATTCCCCAGGACCTTCTACAAAGTCCTTCAAGACCAACAGCTCTAATGCATGTCACATACATAATTAAAATGTTTCCACCAGTCATGCTTTAAGAAAGGGAAGAGAAACAGATAAAGCATCAATAATATGTTCAACTTAACAAGTCAAAGTACTGCCATTCCGACATGTATGCATCATATGCACAGCTAGTCTTCAAAGCTGGATATGCATTTTATACTTAGATCTGCCGCCTCCACCCATGATTAGCTTCACTTCAAGTACTCGGTGGCCACATGTACCACTGCGGACAGTGTGGCACCAATCTAGACTACTCTGGTGCTCTCCCGTGCCTAACCCTACTCTTACACTTGTAGTGTAAGTTCACTCCAATACAAGAAACATTTCTTGCCTGTTACCAGGGTATTTTCCTTTTCTACCTTTAATCTATCCTGTTGGGTGTGATGGTGGTAGTGTTTAGCTTTTTAAAACTAGCATACTTAGCATTAGGTTTCCTATGGCATTGACAAGTGCTAACTGATGAGGGTCACCCAGGCCTTCACGTCAGTGGGAAGTGCATGCCCAACTAGACGATGTGACTGATGTTATTCAGAGGCACTAAGGGACACTAAGGAAGGGACAGCTGTTTGTCATGGCTTCTGGGATGCTCTGGAAACTGCAGAGAGGCAGGAAGGCAGGAAACAGGTATTTAGAGTCTAGGGATGGTATGACCAACCATATGCTTTGAGATGGCAAACAGGACAGTAATGCTGGATGAGACTATGACATGGAGAGGTAAAAGGGAGCTTGGTGACAAGTGACACAGTCAGGAGAACCCTCTGAGCAGGCATGCCTGAGGAGTGGGGTCTAAGAAGTAAAGAGAGTTTACCAAGGCAATGCAGTGCAGTGCAGGAGGGAGCTGGTATGAACCTCACATGAGTGCAGGCGACGTCACTGCATCCCTAAGCAATGGTCAAGGCTCTGGTAGGCAGTGGGCAGAATGAAGCTGAATGATTGCAGGACTGTTAGGAAGCTCACACTGTGAGGTTCAGTGGGTGTGTCAGCATCCTGCCAATCCAATCAGATGCTCTGGTGCCCCACAAAACCCAAGAGCTGGACAGTGGCCTGTTTGATGGTGAATTCTCTGGGAAAATGTTCTGGAACTTCCAGGTGACATAGACAGTGACATGAGATTGGTTGTGGAAAAGGGTCTCGGGGGTCTTGTGGGCTCTGCTCCATACAGCCAGCAAATGGCAGAGCCAGAGTTTACTGACGTCGAAGAATACTGATGTCACCATGAGATTATCAGGGAGAAACATTTGTCATAATTGCAATTCCAGCTAGAGTTACAGTATCTACTTAAGCCAGAAACCAAACAATTAACATGGCGGCAATGGCTGGGTACTCACATGGCAAGCCGTCAAAAAAGTCCTGATCGATGTTGTGTAGCAGCTCCACTCTCGGGGACGGGTGTCCTTCACTGGAAAACAGTTTTTAGGAAGTGTTACATTCTTCTCAAATGGGTATGCATTATTTTATGACTTCCTTTCCTGGTGCCTATAGAAAAGAACGAATCTGCCGCTGTGGCTAGTGGATCATCATGAGGTCATTTGTCTATATTATAATAATCACGGAAAACCCCACATAAAAATGTCAGCATCAGACATAGGATGACACTGTGGCTATATTTCAATGTGACCATTCTTTATAGAAGAGGCATAGGACTCAAGTCATCTGTAATGACGTCATACTGACTTTATGGGAAGAAATGAAGAACATCTTTCAGAAAGGTGACCAAAAGTGGAAATGTAGTGGCCTCAACATCAGCTATGTCTTGATCTTTATATCTTTCTTGTAGCCGAAGGGATCACAGATCCATTTTTAATTAATTAATTAATTAACTGATTAATTAATTGAGTCAGCATCTCCTGTGGCCCAGGCTGACTTGGATCTTGCTATATAGCAAAGGCTGGCCTCTAGCTCCTGATCTTCCTGCACAAGTTCTAGGGTTGTATGCTTGTGCCACCATGCCTGGATCACAGATGTAATAGAGATATGAGTTAAATACACGCCTTTAAAACTTTTTTTTGAAAGCACATATAGCCATAGCCACAATCTATATTGAACAAAGAAGAAATTGATGTCATTTAGACAGGAGAGAAATTATATTACAAGTTACTGAAAGAATATTGGGCTGTGTAACTTTGAAAGCAGTGTTTTCTAAAAAACGGGAGCATAAACATTCTGGTCAGATTATCTCAACCTTATGGAAAATGTGGATCAGTGTTGACCATCAGAAGACAGCTGGGGACACTTGCTGATCCAGGACCCCTGTTGTACACTGCAGGCACCAAACGCTGTTACCATCACAGGACTTGTACACAGCGTGAGTACATGATGAAGCTCTTAAATAACCAAGAAGACACATTTCCCAGACCGCCCAATGTCTACACTCAAACACACAGCTAGTTGTTTATAGTAGTTATTTTCGAGTTCAAGGACAGCAAAACTTCAAAAAGTGTGATCTGCAACTTGGTATTTTTCAAGTAAGAAAATATTAAAATGTAATTAATAAATTTAAAACCAAATCAAAAGAACTTCAACTATCATTGCCATTGTTTGCTAAATAATGTTATTTTCATACACACACACACACACACACACACACACACACACACACCCCTAGCAGGAAGGATACAACACAGACATATTTAGTGAGAGTAGCTTACAAGAGTTCATTGCTCTTTACTCCCATAACATACTCCCACTAGAGAGTAGAAGGCAAATAACTCAGAGACACACCTAGGCTTTAGGGACAATACTCATGTAGGATGTCCCCAGTCCTCAGTTCCTAGGGCCAACGTTGCAGATGGGTTGGTGTTGAGAGCAAGGCATATCTCCTTAGACCCCACTCTTTCCATTTTCTCCCCCAAACACCTAACTGCCTACTTATAGATTCTGGAGACTGACAGCCCTAGCTGGGTTTGGTCCCAGAGGCTCTGAATGTAAGGAAGGGAAGATGTGTAAAGGAAAAATGAACAGGGGGCTGGAGAGGAGGCCCAGCAACTATGAGTGTGCACTGCTCCTCCAGAGGACCTGGGTTCAATTCCCAGCAACCGCGTCAGGTCTTTAAGTCTAGCTCCAAGGCAGTGCCTCTGTGAGTGCCTTCACTCATGTGCACATACTTATACAATAATAATAATAATAATAAATAACAACAATAATAGTAATAGTAGTATTAGTAATAAATCTTTGAAAGCATGAACAGATTGTTGTTGATGGTGGTGTCTTGTGCAGAAAAAAAAATTGAGTGAAACCCCTGAATAACAATAATAAGAAAGTCAGGAGGGGTGTCAGAACAAAAGCAGTATGTCTGCATTGGTTTCAGAAGAGGACTATTGGTTTAATTAAGATATAACCAAGTAAAATTTATATGTTTTTATGGAAAACTATGTTTTTAGGACTACAGAAAATGTGAACAGTTCATTCAATTCAAAAGAAGTCAGGAATGATTAAAGAACTCCTCTAAACTTCAGGTTCTCCATTCCTGTGTGACTACTCATCCTTAAAACCATATCTGCCCTGACTATCCCAAAATATTAGGCATAAATAAGTAAAACATACTTTTCTAATAATTCTGTAGTAGATAAATCTTATCAATGTAGTAAGATGAGGTGACTTTCTGAATCCTGGAGGTTGTGGACAACCCTTGTTGACTATTCCTTGGGAAAATTCTTCCCAGGCAGAATTCTCATGATGCCAATAGGATCTCCAAATCCCCGACTGTCACAGTGTGTTATGATTCCACTTTTAAAATATGCTAATCAAGATATTTTAGTGAGGATGTGGTTAAAAGACATGCCAGGAAAATAAAACATGTGACAAATACTTAAAACAATGCCAAATATACTTAGTGACTCCAGATTATTATTTTAAAAATTGACATTTATGAAAATTGAGTAAAATATAAATCTTGGGTTGCATCATCTTAAAACCATGTAAAATCTCAAGACATATAATAAGTCATATATGTCTCACCATGTAATAATTCCCTTTGGAAAGGGATAAATTTTAGAGACCTACAGATGATTATTTTAAAATGTTCAGAAACATTTCAACAATAGTTTAGAAAAGTATGCCCGATGCCCTGGCATCCCACAGCTTCTTAACAAGACGGTTACTTGTACACGTCAAACTCTGATATCAGCTAAATGGCGATATCATTTGCTTTGCCAGTATTCACCAGGCAGTGGTGGCACACACTTTTAATCCCAGCACTTGGGAGTCAGAGAGAGGGGAATTTCTGAGTTTGAGGCCAGCCTAGTCTATAGAGTGAGTTCCAGGACAGCCAGAGCCAGGGCTACACAAAGAAACCCTGTCTCAAAAAACCAAAAAGAAGAAGAAGAAGAAGAAGAAGAAGAAGAAGAAGAAGAAGAAGAAGAAGAAGAAGAAGAAGAAGAAGAAGAAGAAGAAGAAGAAGAAGAAGAAGAAAGAGGATGAAGAGGAAGAGGAGGGGGAAGAGGAGGAGGAGGAAGAGGAGGAGGAGTAAGAGGAGGAGGAGGAAGAAGAAGAAGAAGAAGAAGAAGAAGAAGAAGAAGAAGAAGAAAGAGGATGAAGAGGAAGAGGAGGGGGAAGAGGAGGAGGAGGAAGAGGAGGAGGAGTAAGAGGAGGAGGAGGAGGAGGAGGAAGAAGAAGAAGAAGAAGAAGAAGAAGAAGAAGAAGAAGAAGAAGAAGAAGAAGAAGAAGAAGAAGAAGAAGAAGAGAAGAAGAAAGAGGATGAAGAGGAAGAGGAGGAGGAGGAGGAGGAGGAGGAATCTGAGTTTGAGGTCACCCTGAGCTAACATTCCCCCACATCAACAACAGCAGCAGCAATAACAACCACAATAAATGCACTGTCTGTGGAAATGTTCAGGATGGCACAAATACAACACTTAAAACAGTAACGAGGCAAAAACTGAGGTGCTCAGGTGTTTAAGAGGTTAAAGTCCGGACAATTACCCATTTCAACAAATACAATATATGGGTAGTGTTAGAATGCATTAGTTAATATTTGGGATTTAGTTGTATTCTACCTATTTATAATCTAACAAGTGTGCTTTCCCTCTCAGGAGTCTTGAAGTCTCCATGCAGGTCTTTGAACAAGATTGCCTTTATCTGTAGTTAGAGATTGCAACAGCTTTAGGGCCACACAGTCTCAAGTTCCATTGCTGAATTCCCTTTTTTTGCCTTCAGTAAAGGGTTCAGGGTCTCAATGCTTAGGATTGGGAGGAGTTAAGAGGAACAAGATAAGAAAAAGGAAATTTGTAGAAAGGAAGAGAAAACAGGGGCGAGGAAAGGTGGTGGGAGGGGCTGTGTAATTTCTATCCATAGTTAAAAAGTAGATTATCAGTACAGGTGCATTAAAAGGACTGTCTCTTTAAACAGCATCATTTCAGGAAGGCACTGATGGGTGTGGTAGAATATGTGCCTATAATCCTAGTAGCTCAAGAGTCTGAAGCTGAAAGACCATGAGTTTCAGGCTAGCCTAAGCTACATTACAAGACTTCAGTTCATAAAAGTAAAACCCAATCTAAAATCCATCCCATTGATTTCAGTAGAGACTAGAGGCCAAGCACACGTGTGTTTCTTGAACATGGGCATGGATCTGTGGATGGGGGCCTGGGATGGGAGGGTGGTGAACTGAGAAATCTCAAAGACTTCTGCAAGCCTTATAAATTTTGTCTGGGAAATAATAGTGAATATTTGTAAGAGAAAATAACCAACGACTCAAGACCATATTCTGAGTCACAGATAAAAGTCAATATATGCTGAACCATAACTTCTGCATTCCGTTTATAAAATACAGTCAGACAGCAGTTAACTTTAATTTCTGGGACATGTCATGTTCTCTCTCGTATGAGAGAGCACCTCCCATTTATCATGTTAACACATCATGTTAATACAGCCTACTCATTACAAACTCCACAGTTAAAAAGACTCTCTGCTACCTATGAAAAAATTTTAAACTACTTTTAAAAAATATTATTTATTTATTTTTATTTATATGAGTACACTGTAGCTGTCTTCAGACACACACCAGAAGGGTGCATCAGATTCCATTACAGATGGTTGTAAGCCACCCACGTGGTTGCTGGGAATTGAACTCAGGACCTCTGGAAGAGAGGTCGGTGCTCTTAGTAGCTGAGCCATCTCTCCAGGACCTACCTATGACTTTTCCTTATTTGGAGGCATTTGAACAGGTAGTGAAAGTTTAGCTGCTTAAGTAATATAGCCTTCAACAGGCTATGGATTCCATCTGGGAAATTCCATCTTTCAATCATGGCTGCTGATGTTTGTGGGAAAAAGTACATACATTTTAATCATACACCTGATCTTATGTAACTCCAAGCAATGGTTGCTTTTATTACAGTGGAGCTCAGGCAACATGAATGTGCGGTGCTCACCGCTGCAGGGCCTGTGAGAATGGCCAGCCACAGCAGGAAATAGACAGAGAGCCAAGGAAAGAAAAAACAGAACCACTTTGTTCACCTCTAACACTGAGGACGGCCCCTCAACCACACAGGGGATGTCTCATCCATGCCCTGAACAAGCAGACTAGGGCTAGCTTAGGCTCTTGACTGTTTGGCAAGGCTTGATTGAATACTAGAAACTCTGATACAGACTTTAAAATGCTTGCCCCAGGGGAGATTGCTCAGCAATTAAGACTGCTTGCTAATCTTGCAGAGGTCTCAAATTTGGTTCCTAGCACCCATACTGGGTAGCTCTCAACCATCTGTAACTCCAGTTCCATGGTATTGAATGCTGTCTTATGGCCTTCATATATGTATGTGAGTGTACACACACACACACCCACACACACACAAATAATAATAATAATAAATACAATCAAACTTATAAAAGTTTAAAATACTTGGCATGTATTAATCTCATTTAATTCTCAATACCACAGACCCAACCTTGGCTAGGGCGGTTGGTTAGGTAGTGGTCATTTGGTTAGGCATGGCCCACAGAGACTCATGTGTTTGAATGCTTGGCCCATGGGGAGGGGCACTATTAGGAGGTGTGGCCTTGTTGGAGTAGGTGTGGCCTTGTTGGAGGAACTGTGTCACTGTTGGGTAGGCTTTGAGGTATCCTATGTTCAAACTCTGCTCAGTGTAGAATACTGCTGCCTATGGATCATGACATAGAACTCTCAGTAACTTCTCTTGCACCATATCTGCCTGCACACTACCATGCTTCCCACCATGATGATATTGGACTAAACCTCTGAACTATAAGCCAGCCCCAGCTGAATGTCTTCCTTCATAAGAGTTGTCATGGTCAGAGTGTCTCTTCACAGCAATGGAAACCTTAGATTAAGACGGTTACTAACATGGCCCCTGTTTGAGCAGATGTTGGAACTGGGTTTGAAACTCGGGCTGATGGATTTCCTAATCTCCACTCCCAACCTCTATGCTATACTGTCTCCATAGTGAAATGTTTACTATAGCCCCAGGATCTTTTGAATGTATTATGCCATACATCTAGCTTATTTTTATGATTCCATAAATAAATACCTTTATGCAGGCTAGCTTTATGTCAACTTGACAGAGGCTAGAGTCATTTGGGATAAGAGAACCTCAATTGAGAAAATGCCCTGCTGGTTTGTCTGAAGAAAGCCTGAGAGACTTTGTCTTGATTAATGACTGCTATGGGCCCAGTTCAGTGTGAGTGGTGCCACCCATAGGCTCTGGATCCTGGGTGTCCTAAGAAAGCAGGATAAGCAAGCCATGGAGAACAAGCCAGTAGGCACCATGGCCTCTGCATCAGACTTCCTGCCTCCAGCTTCCTGCCTTGAGTTCCTACCCTAAACTCCTTCAATAAGGGACCAAGAAGTGGAAGTATAAGATAAGATGAAACAAAACCTTTCCTTCCAAACTTGCTTCTTTCTGGCCATGGTGTTTTATCACAGCATCAGAAACCCTAACCTTTAGCTGCAAATTAACAAACATGCCATTTATTTTCTCCATTTTTTCTCTCATATGACTGACAAAATAAAATGCTGCTGTCATTGGTGACTTTTCAATATTTCCATTTAAACTCACCTTAAAGTTCATATTTTCTATATTAGCTTTATTTGACATAGGATGAAGAGGCCCTGCCCAATGACCACCTGTCTTAATACATTGTAGGACTCCAGAGTTTCAGACCTTGAGGTCACATCAGTATCCATTTACAAAGTCCCCAGCTTTTGACAGCCATTGTGCTCCATGTTGAAGGGTAAGACAGCAAATCCTTCCCACACAAAAACGAGATGTGATTATATTACTCCTCCTTTTATTGCTAAATGCCTACTATCTGTCACAAAAGACACATCCTAGAAAAGGAAATAGCAACGGCAAGAGTTTCTGAGAAAGTTTGAAGGAAACAAACAAACCAACCCAAACCAGTTGCTGCTAAAAACAACGAAGAATCCTGCAGGGGTAATTCCCACTCATGTGCGAGCTCGGACACTTTCCTCAGCAGCTCCTGAGCTCCTCCTGACCCAGGCCCTGTGCTGGGTTCTCATACATTTCTCCTGGACTCTCCTGTGAGTGCTAATAAGATGGTACCGCTGTGCTCACACATTATTTTAACTAACCGGATTTTTGCAGAGCTATGGATTAACCCAGAGCCTTCCTACTGTGTGCTAGGCAACTGCTGTACCCCTGAGCTCCATTCCCAGACTGGGTCACGTCTTGTGCACGATGAAATTGATGCCTGGAGATTTTAGTCAGCACATGAATAATAAACACAGGAGATGAGATTTGAACCAGAGCTGACCACAAAGTACACATTTGAAACTATTGCTCTGGGGAAATCACTAACAGGACTTATTTTATTCCCTGCTTGTGGGTGGGTGGGTGAGTATTGGCTCTATGTAAGACCCATGTTCCTTGAAAATCTCTGTAACATGCAAACATTACCATAAGAAAAAAGCTTAGGCATGGGGATTATAAAATTTAGACAAAATCTGGTAAGGAAATGTAAGTTGAATCTATTTGCTAGAGGATGGGGAGATATTTTGCATTACTATTTATTTTTATTAAGGAGCTTATTAAGTTTTTAAAGTAGAATACTCAAGGAAAAAGTAATTCTCAAAACATCATAATCTCAAAACTCTTAATACAATCTTTTCGTATTGATTACTAAAATGTAATGGGCCAGACTCTTGGGTTAGTAGCAAGACAAGCCATAGGGGATAAGAAGCCCTTCTTCCAATTTCTATTTTACTATGAAGAATTTTCAGAAGATGAGAGCTGGCAGCAGTGTTGGCAGGAGGCAGGAGGCCCGCTGCCAGCGTCCTGAGGGGACGTTAGCAACGCCATGCTGGCGAGACTAACAGCATAGTTTTGGATCTACAATAAGGATCGAAACCTGATCCAAAAAAAGTTTTTTAAAAAAGGCATCCACTTTATCTACCTCCAACCTCACCAAGAAAGGTCTACACAAGACAAAAACGGGCAGTGATCGCCCACTGACTGTTCTCAGAGACGGTAGCTCTGTGTCCATCTTCAGTGGCTCCCTTGTTGATATCCATACAGGCAGCAAATGGCAAAAGAACAAGATGGTGTGCTATGTAGCTTCCTAGAATGAGATACAGACTACACTATGGGGAAAGATCCTTAAGGTACAGCATGCTGCAAGCACAGACACAGTAATATAGAAGGGAATCAAAACAGTCAGTTAATGCTATTGTTTTCTGCATCTCTGTCTCACTGCTGGGATGCCAAAGAGAACTGGGGTGTTAAGCCTTGTTTCTTCCTTGTCACTGTGGGCTGCCGACACTGCTGTGTGTGTTGAGGGGGATACAGTCTAAGATAGGGTTCAACCTGTGTTTCTCTGGGTGAGAAATGGCAGGGGGACAGTGGCTGGGATGTGGTTCTGCCCAGACACTGCTGGGATAGGGGCCTTTGGGTAGTTGGAGAGAAAGGTGGCTTAAGAGTGTAGGCAAAGATCTCAGTGATGGCCCACGCCGCCAAGAGAGAAGAACGGTATCTTTTGGAAGATGGATAGCAAAGGTAGAAGTGGCTGGAAAACAGGTTCTGCTACTCGTCAGTCAGCCTGTCAGCAGTTCAGGGGAGGGCAAACCATGGCAAGGAGGCAACATCATCACAGAAACCATCTGGCTCTGCCACAGTCAGGCGATTTTCTTCTCTTTTTCTCCCGGAGTTTTTAAGTGGGCTCCTCCTCTGCAGCTGAGCCCAGTTCGCCTTCAGCCCGGCAGCGGTCTCCTGTCACAGGGCTGAGACTACAGGCATGAGCCGACACACTTCACTCTGAGATTTCTTTTGAATTGAGGAAGAAACTAAAGTACCCAAATCCCACCCCAGCGGATGGTCTGCTATCGCAGGTCTGGGGAAAAAAAAGCAAACACACCCCAACAAGGACAAGGCGACAGATAAGAATCTGCTACGAGTCCCGAGTTTCCAGGGAAATTGAAAAAGATACAGCAACGAGAATTCAAAACATTTGGCAAATGGAAACTACTTTCCTACTATGGAAAGAAAGGCACAATCAGAGGAAAACTGGTATTTCAGCATGAAGCAAACATAATTAATTCAGTAACTGTCGATAGATGAAAGCTGTAGTATCGAGTCTCAACCTTCAGAGTAGAATTAAACACAAAAAACATCAGGAACTGGAAATTCAAAATCCCTAAGTACTGACCTTAGGTACTGACCTAAGGGAAGAAAATGAGATGAAGAAATCAATAAGCAAGACTAGCATGGTGCTCAGTCCTATAATCCAGAGCTGAAGTAGCCTGCTTGAACCCAGCATCAACTACACAGTGGGTCTCAGCCAGCAGGACCACAGTGCATGCACTATCTAGAGAAAAAAGAAGGTGCTGGAGAGATGGCTCAGCGGTTAAGAGCACTGGCTGCTCTTCCAGGGGTCCTGAGTTCAATTCCCAGCAACCATATGGTGATGGGATCTGATGCCCTCTTCTGGTGTGTCTGAAGACAGCTACAGTGTACTCATATACATAAAATAAGTAAATAATTCTTTAAAAAATGTATCTGCAACTTTTTTAGGAAGAAAGAAGGAAAGAAAGAACGAAAGAAAGAATGAATGAAAGAAAGAAAGAAGAAACAGCAGCAGCAGCAGAAAGAAAAACTCTCAGAAACTAGGGACATGACAGTAACTCAAAGTATGTGAAGGCAGAGAGAGAAGAGAAATAAAAAGAGAAGATAATTTTTTAAAAGGTCAGACAAAAACTGCCAGAAGATCCAAAAACCTACAGCTGGAGCTTCTGAAGGAGAAAATGAAATAGTGGAAGACAGTGTTTAAACCCAACTGTAAATATCTTGAATGAAAGGCCTGGATGTACAACTGAAAGAACCTACTTTGTATGTGACCCAGAATGGGTCGCCTCTGAGACATAACTAACCAGTCTTTGTCACAACAGTGACAATAACAATCTCCTGGGCCTCCAAATGAAAGGACCTGTCCCTTGCCAAGAAAATTAAATTGGGTGGAAATTAGATTGATCCATAGCAACATATGAAACAAGCAAAGACACGGATAACAGTTTTAAAACCTGAGGGAGGACAGTATGAGACAAAGGATTTTTTTTTAATCATTTGAGATATTCTTCAATTATTAAGCTTATGAAAAATGTTTCTGATAGGCATATAAGAATCTAAAGAGTCCTGAGAAATTTATCCGAGGAAAATTCTTTCAATGAAAAGACAATTGTGGTGGATGCTTCAGAAATGGCTGTCTAGTATTAAGTGTAATATTGAAGGTCTAATTGTGGAACAAAACTGTGGCTAGGAGAACACAGTATCCCATATTACATGCTCTGGCAAAGTAGAAATAACATACTTAATAATAAAGCTAGATGATCTAGGAAGTAGAAAGGTTAAGGCTGAACAAGCTCGGGGAGCCCCTTATGGATAAGAGAATTACTGAATGGCAGGAGGATATTGGTGAGCGATTGAAGAAAATGCAAACTGCTCAAAGTATTAGGATTGCTAACAAATATGAGGTAACAGGAGAACATTAAACAAAATAACAAAGCTAAGAATTAAAATGACAATTGTAGTAACATACAAGTAAATAAAAGTTACCCAATTGTCTTAGGGTTTGTATTTCTGCACAAAACATAATGACTAAAAGGCAAGTTGGGGAGGAAAGGGTTTATTCAGCTTACATTTCCACATTGCTGTTCATCACCAAAGGAAGTCAGGACAGGAACTCATATAGGGCAGGAACTTGGAGGCAGGAGCTGATGCAGAGGCCAATGAGAGGTGCTGCTTACTGGCTTGCTTCCTTTGGCTTGCTCAGCCTGCTTTCTTATAGAACACAGGACTACCAGCCCAGGGATGGCACTACCCACAATGGGCCCTCCCCGCCTTGATCACTAATTGAGAAAATGTCTTACAGCTGGACCTCATGGAGGCATTTCCTCAAGGGAGGCTCCTTTCTCTGGGATGACTCCAGCTTGTGTTGACACACAAAACCAGCCAGTACACCAACAGAGTAAAACATGCTCACATTTCACCATAAAGCAAAACAAGAAGTATAACTGATTGCTACATAATATACCATCTTCTCCAGAACATGTGGTGTGGCCCAGGGACCGAGTCTAGAATTCAAAGGACTAAAATACCAAAAGTACCTCCTTTTACTATGGGAGGGAGAAACTAGAGCTCATGAAAATGGAAAGGAAGGTAGACACAATGAAATAAAGGGCACAATTGATTTCTTATGGGTTATTTCTGTTTTTAGCTAAGACAGAGAAATGGGCAAATGGGATTGATTTACTATTATTCCTAAACAACTCAAAAGCAAAGGACAAAAACCAGATAGAATGTATAAAGCAAAACACTAGACAGCTGTCAGAGGCAGTGATGCCTGATGGGTGGGAAAAGCTAAGCCACGAAACTACCCCAGCCTGAGGGAGTTTCTAAGTGCTAGCAGAAGAAAGGAAGAAAGGGGGGCTGGCAGACTCCCCAAATTAAAGACACAGAGCTCAAAGCCCAAAGAGTCTAAGGAAGAGAGCTCCAGAGAAGAGAAAGCTAAATAAGTAGAATCTAGGAACTTTGCAGAGGATCCCTTAGAGTATTGTTAACTACAGCTTACTACCAGGAGAAACCCATCTGAAAGGTTGAAAGGGACCATGCTCAGCATTCAACACCAGGTGAGAACAGCTCGTGGTGTCCCAGACTGGAAGTACTCATAGCTCATCCAGCAATGGGCACAGAAGGCTTTGACGCCGTGCTAGGGAATAACTGGCCCCAGAGTAAGTACTGTCCCAAGCCTGCTTAATTAAGTCACAAAAGCATTACTTAGCATTAGCTGCCCATCACTGAAAAACGCAGCTTCTCTGATAGGGCTGAGAACTGCACTAATCTATGTATATGAAGATGGGTACTGTCTTAGTTAGGGTTTTACTTCTGTGAACAGAAACGATGACCAAGGGGACTCTTATAAGAGCAACATTTAATTGGGGCTGGCTTTCAGGTTCAAAGGTTCAGTCCATTATCATCAAGGTGGGAGCATGGCAGCATCCATGCAGGTATGGTGCAGGAGGAACTGAGAGTTCTACATCTTCATCTGAAGGCTGCTAGCAGAATACTCGCTTCTGAGCAGCTGGATTGAGGGTATTTAAGCCCATCTCCACAGTGACACACCTACTCCAACAAGGCCACACCTCCTAATAGTGCCACTGCCTGAGTGGAGCATATATAAACCATCACAAGTACTTAGAAGGCAATTTGATACTATGACCATGTAACAAAATGATAGTAGTAGATTCTCACACGGGGTTTATGATCTTGTCAGCCACGGGCTCTTGGCCATGCTTAGAGTACTAGGTATAAATTCTGTCCTGTGGATTAGGCCTGAAACCCAATCAGAAAGCAGTTGGTTACCTCCACAACATTCATGCCACTATTACACAATAGGCTTATCTCAAATGTCTATATACCACCATTGAGAGGGCAGAAAGACTGAAAGAACAGCGATTGGGAAGGCCTGCTACAAAGCAGTGTTTTCTGGACATAACTAGTGTTGCTTTTATGAACTCGTGGCAGGTGTGGCTACCTGCCTAAGACATGGACAAAATCAAGCCAGTCAAAATTCCAGCACTGGTCAGGGAGGAACTCACAAGAACCCATCTCTAGCTGGGGTGCTTTTGGCAACTAATGACTGTCAAGGAAGGAAGAGTCAGTTTTCATCAGCCCCTGGTAGGTCGACCATGCTCAACAGATGGCCCTACACCCCTGAGCATATAGACAGAACTAACTGTCCTCAATGGATTAAATAAAAGGAGGAAGGACATGAAGAATTGAGAGATAGGATGTGGTGGTGGGGATTTGGAAGTTTGGGGAACTGAGGGGTAGACATGATCAAAATACACTGTATATTTACATGAAATTCTCAAAGAGTAAAATTTAAAATGTATTTTTTCAGAAAAGCATCACTCAAATAAATGAACTGACAACTACACCTCTGACCGAAGCAAGAAGAGTCATAAGAATATAGAAAGGCTGGCAGTCACCAACGTAAATTTGTGATGCTTGACATTGAATCAAAGATGATTGGCATGGGAAGAGGACCCATAAAGAGGATGACCAACTAGTCACAGCCACCTGGAAAAGACATGCATGCTGGAATTGCTTGCTAGTTCACGGTTGCTGCACTACGGCGATGATATTGTATGTGTCCAAGGAGTTAAACAGAGTGAAAAGACCAGAGTTTAACTTTTAGCAGTAAAAGTACCAAAGTGTGAGATGAAAAACAAACCAGCTGTACTTACCTGGTGATTGGGCTTTGAGAGAAGATGATAAACTTGAAGACTGTAATAATTAGTGTTTGCTGTGAACTTGGTTGGATTAAAAAAATTGTCTAGAAGATTAGTAACACACACTTCTCAGTGTTTTCAGGAAAGATTAAATCATGAGGGCTCTGACCTAAACACACGGTTTAATCCACTGACAGATCCAAAATCTGATGCGACCACTGGGAAGTGATGCATGTCTGGAGGGTGGGGCCTAAGAGGAGGACATGAGTCTCTGAGAAAGCTAGGTCTTGGTCTTGCCCTCTTCTTCTACTGGCTGCTATGAAGTGAACATCACTGCCTCTTTCACACATGGTATTCTGTCTCCTCTGCTTAACCTGGCAGGTCCACATGCTGAGTGCTCCTGGGAGGGAGAGAAATGACATCACTGTTCCGCTGAGCTTTAACCTGGCACAGCCTAGAGTCGGCTGAAAGTTTCCATTGAGGAATTCCTCCTGGCATATCTATTGCCTGTCACAAGATTTTCCCGTCTAATTACATTAGTGCAGAGGAGGCCTGTGATTGGACAGGGAAAAGGGAGGCGGAGCTAAGAGTTGCAGAGAAGGGGAACAGAGGAGAGAAAGGGGAGGAGAATGGAGGCTGACGTGATTATTTCGTAATCGTTAGCACACTTGGGATAAAGCTTTTATCATTATTAATTGGCTCTAAAATTATTGTACTGGCATCTTGTAAATTGTGATTTTTATTGATACATAAATCTGATTAGTTAACTATAATCATAAGCTTTAAGAGTTTTGATTCTACTGGGTAATAAGGTATTGAGATGGCTGACTATGGGGTATGTGGGGCGTTGCCTGATATAGTGAGAAGAACTCGCCCTCCCCCAACCTCCCCA
The DNA here is from genome assembly GCF_978045245.1 of Mus caroli. Lineage (NCBI taxonomy): Eukaryota > Metazoa > Chordata > Mammalia > Rodentia > Muridae > Mus > Mus caroli. The sequence goes on from NW_028227270.1 coordinate 27,519,249, forward strand.
CTGGAGAGATGGCAGGCAGAGGGGCTGTATTAGTTAGGGTTTTACTGCTGTGAACAGACACTATGACCAAGGCAAGTCTTATAAAAAAATAACATTTAATTGGGGCTGGCTTACAGGTTCAGAGGTTCAGTCCATTATCATCAAGGTGGGAGCATGGCAGTATCCAGGCAGGCATGGCGCAGGAGGAGCTGAGAGTTCTATGTCTTCATCCAAAGGCTGCTAGTGGAAGACTGACTTCCAGGCAACTAGGGTGAGGATCTTATACCCACACCCACAGTGACACACCCATTCCAACCAGGTCACACCTATTCCAACAAGGCCACACCTTCAGATGGTGCCACTCCCTGGTCCAAGGATATACAAACCATCACATTCCACTCCCTGGTCCCCATAGACTTGTTCAAAAACATGAGTCTATGGGGCCATACTTAAACATAGCGTAATGCAAAATGCATTTAGTGCAACTTTCAAAGTCCTCATGGTCTATAGCAGTTGCAACAATGTTAAAAGCCAAAGTTCAAGGTCTCTTCTGAGATTCATTCAACTTAATTAACTGTAATCCCCAAAGCAAGGCAGAAAACCAGCTGGGCAAACTCCAAACTCTGCATCTCCATGGCTGATGTATGTCAAAGTGGTCTTCAGATCTCCACTCCTTTTTCATCTTTTTTGACTGCAACAAACTGCTTCCTCCTGGGCTGGTTCCACTCCCTGTTAGCAGCTTTCCTCAGCATGTATCCCATGGCTCTGGCATCTTTAACATCTTTGAGTCTCCAAGGCAATTTCAATGTTACAGCTTCTTCTTTCAGTGTCTGGGATTCCACTTGATCTTTTGGACTCCTCCTAAGGGATCACTTCTCCATCTCTGTCCTCTGTAGCACTCTATGCTCAGGTTGATCCACTCCATTATGGCTGCTGTTCTTGGTGATCATCCCATGGTACTGACATCTCCAATACACTGGGGTGTTCCACTCCAACTAGGCTTCACCAATAGCCTCTCATAGGCTCTCTTCAGGGTGCCAAGCCTCAAATCCGTTGCATGACCCCTTCAATCCTGGGCCATCAACTACAGCTGAGGCTTCACCTTCTCCAATGGGCTTCCCTGGCCTCTCACAGTGCTAAGCCTCAGCTTCTCTCCATGATCCCTTCATTCCTTCACAAGCAGTACCACCTGAGTGACTCTTACACATTACCAAGTACAGCCGCAGCATGAGGTACAACCTTGGGTATCTCTGGAACACAGCTTCTTTGTGCTCCCAGAAAACAATTTCCAGAAGATTTCACCTCAACGATGCTGGTCTCTTCTTAATTACCGCTAATTCCTTAGCTCCAGCTAACCAGCATCAATTTTCCCAGTAGTTCCTTCCATTCTTAACTCTAGAGCCAGAGGCACATGGCTGAAGCTGCCGAGTTCTGCTGCTTACAGGAACTAGAACATGATCCCCTTGTATTATTACATTATCACTAGCTTTATGTTTTCTAAATCCTTCAGTGCCTAAGCTTGGCTATCCTGGTTCTTGCTCTGTAGATTGACCTTGAATGCAGAGATCAGCATGCTTTTCTCATGGGATTAAAGGTGTGTACCACCATGCCTGGATCTAATTTAGCTGAGTAGGATCTTGCCCCAAGGTCCCACTCCCTTAATCTTTATCTCCTAGAACACAAGATTTTGCTCCATTTCACTTCCTGGTACCCCTTTAATCCTCGAACAATATATTTTATATTTTTCCTTTCTAAGCTTGCTATGCTTGTTCAAACTTCTCTTCATAAGACTTAACCAGAGAACAAAGTCTCTGCTTGGCTTTTTTGAAACTTCTTTTGTCAATGCAATTAATCCAAGTCTCTTCACCTTAGCCTCAGGCAAACTTTTCAGACAAGGGCAAAAAGTAGCCACATTCTTCACCAAAATACCACAAAACCAGTCTTTATGCCACATTCTGAAATTCTTCTCCTTTGAAATCTCTTGGGCCAGGTCAACACAGTTCAAATTACTCCTAGCAACAGTCTTCCATATTCCTACTAGGATGACCCATTAAGCCCCATTTAAAGCATTCCACTGCTTTCCAAATCCAAAGTCCCAAAATCCACATTCTTTCAAATAAAAGCATGGTCAGGCCTATCACAGCAATACCCCACTTCTGGTACCAACTTCTGTATTAGTTAGGGTTTTACTGCTGTGAACAGACACTATGACCAAGGCAAGTCTTATAAAAAAATAACATTTAATTGGGGCTGGCTTACAGGTTCAGAGGTTCAGTCCATTATCATCAAGGTGGGAGCATGGCAGTATCCAGGCAGGCATGGCGCAGGAGGAGCTGAGAGTTCTATGTCTTCATCCAAAGGCTGCTAGTGGAAGACTGACTTCCAGGCAACTAGGGTGAGGATCTTATACCCACACCCACAGTGACACACCCATTCCAACCAGGTCACACCTATTCCAACAAGGCCACACCTTCAGATGGTGCCACTCCCTGGTCCAAGGATATACAAACCATCACAGGGGCCTCCTCCGAGTGAGATCACCCAGAGGGAGCCTCTGTGGCCTGCCAGTTGCCAGCACTAGCAAGGGAACGTGCCAGTTCATTTTTTAAACATTTCCCGCAATAATTGTCTCCATTAAGAACTGATGCAGAAGAGCCAGGCCCACTGTGGGCAGCACTATCCCGAAGGTGGTGGTGGTGCTGGGCTGTAATGAAAACTTGCAAAGCATGATCCACAGAGCACCTGGTAAGCAGCAGGCATGGTTTCAGCTTCACACTCCTGCCCTGCATTCCCTCTGTGATGACTGTGATCTGGGAGTAGAAACCAAATAAACCCTTTTCTCCCCGAGGCTCTTTGGTCACCATGTTATATCACAGCAATAGAAAACAATGTAGGACAACCCTAGGGTTCTTGATCCTTCTCTTTGAAGTTTAACATTTGAAGCAAGATAAAGAAGAATTGATGTCTACACATGGATGGGGGCTTCTGCTGCACTGGCCATTGCTGACTTCCATCCATTACTGTTATGCCCACTTCATGCACCTCTGCTGAGAGCTGAAAAAAACAACATCGTCTTAAAAAAAATGATTTTTCCACGTCTGGAAAAAATCTTCCATCCTCTGGGCATAGATCAGGTGTCTCTGACACTTGGCTGGCCACTTGTTTGTGCTGCGTTGGGAAGGCAGATCCAACTCCTGTGTGACTGGCCACTTTCTCTGTACCTGCTGCCTGCCGGCTGCAAGACGTCCTGCCACTGATGCGGAAAAACTTACATGGAGCCAGGGGCAGAAGCGGGATCTTTTTGCTGTTGTTGTTTTTTGTTTTTTTCAAGAATGATAAGATTGAAAGTCGTTCTTCACTTATGGAATAGGAATTTGCTAGATTTTCAACAGAGCGAGCCTGGAAATGTTTGATTAAACTGTAGACACTAATCCGACTTTAGAAAAAAGCAGCAGAAGAGGAAGCCCGCTTATCATGCACCATACTTGGCCATAGCTTTTGGTAACAGCCCCAAAGGACCCAGAGCACCTAAGGAGTTGATCACCAAGAGAATATTCTAGTGCTAAAGAAAGATGGCAACTTGGAGTTATATGGTGACCACATATTGTGCCAATTTCTCTGCACATAGAAACCAGACTCTTAAAGGTCACTCCTGATTGAGGTAATCTTAATGAAATATGGGTTTATCACCTAAAATATGGTGATATAGATAAACATCAATGATGTGAACTGTACCAAAAAATAACAGCCCATGGATCAGAAACAAAGGAATTTTCTCAGAATGACCAAAATGTACCACAGAACTAGTATACATATCTAATATGAAACAAGGCAAAAATAAAAACTGAATGGGCTCCCAGCATGCCACAGTGTGAGCACATCAGAACCAAGCAGCTTTAGACCTTGTTCATATTTTCTTTACTTATTTTTGCATGTGTGTGTGGTGTCGAGCATAAGTGCGTGCATGCAAGAGAGAGTGTGTGTGTGTGTGTTCATATTTGAATGCGTGTGAATGCATACATGGGCCCATGTGTGTGTAAGCAAGAGATGGAAGGGTGTGCAGGGTGGGTGGAGGGTGAGAAGGGAGATGGGGCAGCAGAGAGAGGCAGGGGTAGAGTTTCTCTATAAGGTAACAGATGGTACCTGCTTTATGTTATCCACATCCATGGTCCTCCATACCATGAGCATTGCCAAAGATGACAAAAGGAATGGGGTGGGGTTTACAGGGCACTCTCTAAGTCTAGAACTAACATGCTGGCCCTAACTCGGGTGAAGGACTCCACTTACTACATACAGAGACCTCATGTGGCAACCTCCCTGTGCAGGCTGAATCGTTGGAGATTACAGCCAGGCAAGCCAGTGTCACAGGATATGCTGCGATGGCTGGAGATTACAGATCATAATATTGTAGCGCTTCCCTCTCTAGACAGCCTAGAGAGATCAAGAAAAACCAGGGTGATGAACCCTGAGGTCAGTAACACAGCTCCCTGCAGCTTCAATCCCTGGTGCAAATGTGACAGACAGCTGTCCCACCAGCTGTGGGCTTGTCCCCTCCCAAGGATGAACAGAGCAGGACAGAGAAGAGAGCAATTTATCATCTCTACCATCATCTACTGAGAAGAGAATGTGTAACCCTGAAATGAGGAATGAACCGGCTGCAGTGGCAGACTTGCTCTCTGCCTGTTGGCAGAGAACCAGGATTGCCTGGCTTGTGTGTGTATTGTGGGGCTTTTTCATTATCGTTGGCTTTACTTAGAGATTTTTCTTTTTGGACATAATACAACAAGGCCTTGTCTTTCTCAATATACTTTTGTATATTGTTTTAGAAATGACCAAATTGAGATTTTAAAAAATGAAATTAATTTTTAATTTATAATGAAAATTTAGAACTTTTTTTAAAGCCTGCTTTTTTCAAACATCTGTTAATAAAGATATTGAATAAGAAGTTGAAGCAATAATTGTTAATCCACTCTAAACTCCCCGGCAAGGGGGTGTGGTGCGCTCACCACCTGCCAGATGTTTTGGATTCCTGAATAAAAGACACACACACAGAGAGAGAGAGAGAGAGAGAGAGAGAGACAGAGAGAGAGACAGAGACAGAGAGAGACAGAGACACAGAGAGACACAGAGAGACACAGAGAGAGACTTATTCTTAAGAAGCCCTAAGTAGCTCCATGGCTGGAGGACTCCCTAACTCCATGTGGCTAACACACATTCCCCTCCAAGATTCCTGAGTTAACACTGACTAACTCCCTGCTGGGCAGCCTTCCTGGGGCCACTTTCCGCCTGCACATACATGTCAGCTGTCTCTCTCTCTCCTCTTTTACCACATGGGTCTTGTGGATCAAGCCCAGGCTGTCAGGCTTGTGGCACCTTTACCTAGGGAGATACCCAGCATCTCCCTATTTTTTAAACATTAAAATGATTTTTTTAAAAAGAGAATACTAAAAAGAAAAGAAGCAACATGGCCAGCAGTTGGGGATTGGCTCATTTAGAGCATGTGAAGTGTTGGTACCACAACTCTGTGAACACGGGTAACATGGCTAGGGACGTGGTGGGTTTCACTGGTGAGTGCAGCAGGCCAGAGGCAAGGCAGCCAGGGGCATTGAAAAAAGGTAACTTGGAAGGTCAACACTCAGCTAAAAAAGACTGCTACTATCTGATTCCATTCGCTGGCTAGTCTTGTGGAAAGTCAGGCCAAATACTGCCAGACCTTTCTATTTAAAAAATAAAACAAAACAAAAAAACACTTTATTTGGAAATAATTTCAAATTTATAAAAAGTTGTAAAAAATTCATAGTACAAGACCATCTATGCTCCTTACCCATCTTCTCAGATTGCTAATACTGGAGCCTTAAATCCACCCCAGACACAAAGCACACATACACTCAACCTTTTTGTGAACCATGTACATCCTGGCTCCTTACGTCTAAGTCCTCTAGTGTGGATTTCCTATGTATAGAAACCCCAAAACTCCATTATTTTGAACTGAGAAAAATGTGGAAGATGCACAAGGAGGACCACAAGGAGGACTTCCAACCAGACACCCCAAACCGAGCTCAGCACACCAAAGAGGCTGAAAGGCACAGCAATAGTCATTTGCTTCCAGTACATGAGATTTTATGTGTAAACTGGACCTAGGTACCGAACCACAGACATTATATGTCATAAAACTTATGCTAAAATATATGTTATAAAACATATGCTAACATAATTTAGATAAAGATGCTAGATTCAAATTTCCTCCCCGTACTCCAATGAAGCAGGTATCTTCCAGCCTCCGGGCACTCACCTTCCTTCCTTGCAGGTCGAATTTCCACACTGTGCGAGTGAACCAGGAGCAGGACCATCTCTACAGCTGAGACCAGGCCCTGCTCCTGTATGGTGTCCCTCATGCTCAGGGGTGACTGTTTACTGCCTTCACACTTGGCTCTACCCCAAGTCCCCAAAGTCATCTCGCTTCTGTATATATTTCCTGGTTTAATACTTTCCTCCCTGACCCGACACCACAGGCTGGCGTTTCTGTCCTGGCCATGCATGGGGCAAGACATGCATATACCTGATTGTCTTCCACATGTTGAAGCCATCCAGAGGTTTTGTTCCATTAGTGCTTCCCCCAGCCAGATCTACGAGTGTGGGGAGCCAATCGGAGATGTGCATGAGTTCCCGGCTCTTCACGCCTTTCTGTTTCAGCAAGGGGCTTGCCACGAAGCCTGCTCCTCGGATGCCCCCTTCCCACAGGGTCCCCTTCCTTCCTCGGAGTGGCCAGTTGTTGCCTCCAGACCTTGTCTGCCCACCGTTATCTGAAACACAGGCAAGTCTTGGCATGAGTGCATGAAAGTTATCAAAAGGGCGTCACTTGTGTCACACCATCACAGACAAGAATATAATGGGTGAAGCTAAGGTAGGTTATGAAAAGAGGGGGCTCTCATGCACATATGCCGTTTGATGAGAACAAGCTCAGAGGACTTTACAGAACCATGATCTTGAGGGGGCAGGGGTGGAAGAGGGCATGTTACCTTATTCAAGAATAATCCTGCCAGGACATCTATCCAATAACTGTCAATCTTGGCCTAGTACTGTTCCTACTTCTCATCTCTGAGGTCAAGGGTTATTGCTTCAAAATAACTCAGCAAGCTTCCTCAATTTTCATTTTAAAAAAATACCCTATGTGTCAACCTCTTTAAAAGAGCTCATGGCTACCAAAAAAAAAAAAAAAAAAAAACAACAAAAACCAAAAACCAAAAACAAAAACAAAAAAAACCAAAACCACAATCTCATTTCAATGCTCTCTGCTTTCATAGAAACTCCTTATCTCTGAGGCTCTGTCTGCTAATTGGGGGGTGGGGGGGGAGACAATGCTATTGCTCTCTTTAAAACATCTTGAGTTATATGTGAGCGTGTGTCTGTATGTGTGTATGGACATATGAATGTAGGCACCTGTGGAGGTTAGAAGTTCCAGACCTGGGGTTGCAGGGGGTTGTGAGCCACCATTTGTGTAAAGGTAACTAGGTCTTCGGCAAGAGCAATACAAGCTCTTTTTGAAAAGAGATAATTTATTCATTTTTATTTTATGTGCATTGACGTTTTGCCTGTATGTCAGTGTGAGGGTGTTAGACTCCTTAGAACTGGAGTTGCAGACAGTTGCGAGCTGCCATGTGGGTGCTGGGAATGGAACCCAGGTCCTCAGGAGGAGCATTCAAGACTCTCAACATTTGAGCCATCTCTCCAGCATGCCCCTCCCCCAGCAAGCAGCACACATGCTTAAAGGCTGAAGTATCTTTCTGGATGTTAACTCCTTGATTACTCATGACCCTGTCTTGCCTCCCCATCTTTTCAAATGGTAATCAGGGTTTCAAGGACTTTGCCTAAGAGTGTCCAGAATGCACTTGAAAAGGACAAGAGAGTTCTGTGTGGAATGTTCTATGGAGCAAGTTAGTCCTACTACCCTCTTATGATTCACTTGAACAATAGTGGTTTTGAAAAGTAATGCTTAAGTATAATATGCATGCACATAAAATTTTTGCATATATTTGCATATCTAAGTATTTGTATGAAGTTACCTTAGCACCTGGGTACTTTGGAAAGAAATATGATTCTACAAATTCTACCTGAAACCCGGGGAACCACACTCTGTTTTTTCCTATACATACACCTATAATAAAGACCAATTTATTTTCCTTTAATTTTTATTTTTTATTTTTATATGTATGGGTGTTTCATCTGCATGTATGTCTGTGCAACATGTGCATGCCTGTGAGCCACCATGTGAGGACTGGGAACTGAACCCAGTTTCTCTGGAAGAGTAGCCAGTGTTCTTAACTGTTGACCCATCTCTCCTGCCGCATAAAGTATGGTTTCTAAGTTAGGCACAGTCACTATCAACAATAACAATGAAATAGAACAATTATAATATACTGTTGTAAAAGTTATTTTAAAAGTGTTCAGTGACAAAGGCTGTGTCCTAGCGGAGGAAGGAAGATGTTTCTCAGTCCGGGCATTTGAGAGCAGCCTAGATGATACAGAAAGAGCCAATCTCAAAGCTTTGTGCCTGTGGTTGCTCTGTGCACTTGGTTACCACACTATATGTGCATGAAGGAACATTCCACATACCAGTAGGACAGAAGACTGCATTTCACTACAAGTCTCCATGCAGAAGGAAGTGCAGTTTAAAACTTGGAAGCTATTTATTTTCTAAGTTTCCACTTACTATTTTCAGACCATGGTGGACATAGTGGACTGAAACAGAGCCCTAAGCATTGAATACAGAGGACTCTATAATACAGCACAGGGTGTCTATGGAAAACAATAACTCAAAACGTTTAAGTATTAACTCAACATCAGGTACCATTTGGGTTTCACAAGATTCCAAAGCCTAAGATTAGACAGAGACATAACTGACAGCTAAGGGCAGCTACTCACTACTGGGTGACCCGGGACAGCATGCTACCTCAGTTTCTCCATCTTCCTTGTGAAGACTATAATTCCTTCCTCCTGTTTTAAAGTTAGAATGAAATTATACTTTTGTGGATGGGCCTGGTGCTATTCTTATGAACGAACCAATCACCTAATGAATACAGGAGCCAATCACTGGGCGAACAGGAGGGACTTTTAGGTTGGATAGAGGAAAAGAGGAAGCAGGAGAGAGTTAGGTCCTTTTTGGACAGGGATAGCATGAGGACAAGATGTAATTATGAGTGTCTTCCAGTTTCAAAGGTGGATCCATTGGGATTTGCCACCTGATTTAGATTTAATAAGGCTTACAAGTTAGGATTTTAGTTGTTGCGCCCAGCGATTGAGTTACTGTTGTTTCTGAACTAAGTTTGTGTTCCATTTTCCTTCATGCAGAGGCTCGTCTGGGTTCAAGAGAGAAAGGGACAGTGGCAAAGTGTGGGTTTGCTTGAGGTGCAACACAAAGGTCACAGGGCTTTGAAGCATGGGGCTGGTGTGGTAACCACCCACCTGTGGGAACCTAGAGAGCTGGGTGGAGAGATTTTGGAGCTCTGAGTCAGAGGTAAAAACAGGTCAGCCATTGCCCACCAGTGCATGGCCAGCCAGACCATCGAGGTAGAGAGGTGCCTGGAACAAGAGCAGGAGCTTGTTGGGTTTTTTATTTTTTATTTTATTTCCCACAGCATTATACCATTTAGGATTACTTTTGTCAAGGCTCCTAATTCCTGAGTGTTCAATAAATAGTTGTGACTATTATCATATCCACAGCTATTTTCAAAAGTCTAGATTATAATGATCTTGTGACTTGGAGAAGAGGAGAAAGAGGAGAAAGAGGAGGAGGAGGAAGAGGAGGAGGAGGAGGAGGAAATAGTTGAGAATGGAAAAGCTAGGCATCTAGTAAGGACTTCTGAGCTCCAATCTCTGCCTTATAGTGCCAGGGCCTGACATTCCTAGTGTAGTGTGGGCTTTTAAAAGAGCTTCATTTCCCTAAGCAAGCCATAAGCCATAAGCAACATCAGCCTAGCAGAGCTAATGCACTCCTCCCATGAGACAGAGGGATGAGTGTCACTTCCAGGGGCCTCATTTATTGCTATTAGAAAAGATGTTTAGGATCCACTGTCACAGAGGCTTCTCATGCAGTCTCTGACACATGCTCCTTTCTTTGCTTCACAGAGAAGAGTGTAGAGGGGTCTTGGGTTAGGCTAGATGAAGGTAAGATCTCTTCAGCATGTGCCTGGTAACAATGGATCTTATAATTTGATATCAAAGGTGTATATGTCTTTTTCTTTAAACTCCATTGATTTCTTTCAATATTTATGTGTGTGTTCTTCTGTTTATGTGCACATGTGTGCAGGTGCCTGCAGAGATCAGAAGGTAGCATTGGATCTCCAGGAGCTGGAGTTATAAGCAGTAGTCAGGTGCTATGTGAATTCCTGAAACCAAGCCCCAGTCCTCTATAAAAGCTGTCAGGGCTCTGAACCCCTTACCCACCTCTATGCATCCCATATTGCATTTTCTCCCAACCCCAAACTCAAGGTTCAATCACTCATGCAAGTTATAAAACACACATTCCAAATCACCTTCAATACTGACAGAGTGTCAGACTCTATAGCCAATACATCAACACTTCAAAGAAGGAACCCCACATGTGCTCAACAATACACTGGAAGCCGAGGAGTACTGAGAGTGGGAGAAATAGACTTCTTCAGTGAAGAGGACCCCAGCTGGCTATCAAACCCTAAGTGATCATCCTCAAAAACATACATACAAACAACACTATACAGACTGGAAGTGTATTTATATATTTAGGAGTATATATGTTTATACATATATGCATAAAACATAATGAAGAAAGAGGTCATGAATTTGGGAGAGCAAGGAGGGGTATAAGGAAGAGTTTGGAGTGAGGAAAGAGGGGGGGGAAGAAATGATGTACTTATACTATAAGCTCAAAAAATAAACTATTTTTAAAAAATGCTCAAGAAGGGAATACTTATAACCTGGTGCCACGAATGGCTGGGGCAGCACAGATCCTGTTTTGCACCGCTGTCTACACGCTGTAAACAGAAGTGCCACAGTACCACAGACAAGGCGGTTGTCTCTTTTTAAAGCAGACACAGTTCTTTGAAATACTAGTTACTATGTGTCTATCGGTCCCACATACTTGTGCTCAATAGAAAATACTGGATAGTGGTAGCGGTGGAGATCAGAGGTGGTGGGGACAAGGGCGGCTGTGTCTGGAATCTGATCGTATGTAGTCTGAAGGAGTGAGTCAGAGGAAAACATTGTAAATCCAATCCGGCCACTGCCGCTACTGCAGGAACTCACATCAGTCGGCCAGGGGCCAAGGCAGTGAGGAGGACTGTTTCTGTGATTATCGCACCATCCTGTTTCTGCCATTAGCAAGGATAAGCCTCCCTAGCTCCGGTCAGCAACATGGCTTCCTCTGTCAGCTTTTCAAGAGTGCTCTAAGCAGAAAGAATTGTCAATTGCCACACCTGTGATTTCCACCTGATTCTTCCAGATGTGGGGGTGGGGGCGGGGAGTGGTGTAGGCTTCAGCGCCCCCTGGGGGTGGCACCTCTACACTGCAAGAATGCATGTGCTCTCATAAACCAGTAGAAAAGGGAGTTTCCTATATCCATGCGGATGAAGATTTTTACAAGGACTATTGACATACTATACTTCAAGCATACCCCTTCTAATTCTCCCTCCTAAGTCTCTACATAGCCAGGGTTAATTTTCTCCTGATAAGAATTCATTTTCAAAAGAAAATTTGGTTTAATTTCCTGACTGACTTTTGCAAAAGCTTCCAAATCAAAATAAGATGGTTCTAGCTTTGCAGGCTGGAAACTATGAAACTTTCTTTTTCCAGAGAAATGGTCTTTTTTTTTTCCTTTCAGCAACATTTTGGCAGACACAAAACCTAATTATAAAACCTTTGCTGTCTAGAAAAGAACTGTCAAAATAAAACAAATGCTGTCAGATGTAGACTGTAAATCTCACTTTATTATTCATTATCGAATAAAAATAACTGTCAGAAATCATGGAAAAGCATCAGTTAGCCAAAGATCTGAGCAAAAACATCAAGTCTATGAAACTGACACCTCATCTGTATCCAGCTGATAAAAATTAAAATGGAACCATGACAACATTGATTCTTAGGACTTCCCTCCCCCAGACAGTCCAGTGGCTTTGCTGTGTAGCCCAGGCTTCCCCAAGGCCTCCTCCTCCCGCTGATCCAAAAAGCAAAGTGCCCTTCCTCAACCTCTCACCAGGCTTCTCTACAAGGGGCAACCTTGGGGGTGTGGTGGGTAAATGTAGAGAAACACCATTCTGCAAAGGGAGGTGGGGTGGGGAGGCTCTTTGTCCCAGAGCTGTACCTGCTGGTTGATAGCCGACTCTTTTGGATTCATTTTCTACATTACTAAATGCAAAATAGAGAATTAATCTTTGTCTTAGTGTTATCTAAAGGTCTAGAGAAATTCAATATCCTTGTGCTAAGATAGTCTGAGAACATAGCCATCAAGCCGGATGCTCAAATGCACATTTGTCTGGCCACGTTCAAGCACCTCTGCCTGGGCTGGACACGGACTTGCCACCTGGGGTAAGCTTGTCCCCCTCTTGGGCTCCTGGGCTAAGCAGGTTTCATCCAGTTGCCACCAGGGGTGGTTTTTTTAAAGATCCATACTCATCAGGCCTCATGGATGTTTAAAGACCCAGTTGACTACCCATCACAGGAAAGCTGAGACTTCAACCCTGCTGACAGAAAGAATCCTTTACACGCATGGTCTTAGCCTGCTCTGTGGGCACCCAAGCCTATGAGTGCTTACGCTTCAGTCACGCACAACTAAGTTCTTCCACTGTTAGAATACACCATGACCTTTCAGGCTAACTCGCATAAACCGGTTTCCTCACATAAACACATCCTCCTTCATTTCTGCTGCTCTCCAACCTTAAGGCCTAAACGTCAGACCTTTTGTGAACCTGGTACTTAGTACCCCAATCCTCTCCCAGGCCACACCCTTTTCTCCATCACTTCTTATCTTTATTGGCTCTTTGTGGCTTTGTCCTCCTTATGCCTCTTTCTTCAGGGCTAAGAATGAAGTTTGTTGTTTGTGTTTGCAAGACCTCACAGAGGACCTGCTCACACACACACACAAAAAAACAAAAAAACAAATACATGAAGAAAAGGCTACCAACTCCAAACAGCAAGTGAAGACGCTGAGAATTGACGCTGGACACTACACGGCTCTCTAAGGCCCTGCCCAGCCATTGCCTGACCTTGACTTTATAGAAAGAGGATGCCACTCTAATAGACAGATGACTATCAAGTGAGGTATCGGGCCCCAGTGAGGGTTTGAGCAAGTATCAAACCTGCAAATACAAGAATAGCTTGTCCCCCGGGGTACCTGCTCAGTCATGCTGAGGGTCACGGGGGCTGCAGAAGAGCACTTTGGAAAACACTGGCCTGGAAGAGGCTCTCCAGATCGCAGCTTAGCAAACCCATTTTCAGTTCTGCCATGTGCCAGGGCCCCTAGATTAGAACATGGCAGCCTGTGTATGAGACATACACATTCCTCCTCTCATGGTATAAATAAGACAAAGAGATAAGATCCCTTCTTCCTTTGTAAGCAGTAACCTGACCTGTCAAAAGAGATGAAATCAGACTGTTGGAGAGATGGCTGGGTGATCAACAGCACTGGCTACTTCTGCAGGAGACCCAGGTTTGGTTTTCTGTATCCTTGTAAGGCAGCTCACAACTGCCTGTAACCCCAGCTTCATGGCTCTGACAGCCCCCAAATAAATCTTAAAAAACAAAACAAAACAAAACCTGAAACCAGAAGGGCAGTCACATGGCCATTACAAAGTAGAGAGCTCAGACACAAGGAGCAGGCAGTACAAGGGCCTTTTTCAATTATATGGGTTCTTGACATAAGATCAAGATCTTTTTAGTCAAAGACTAATTATCTATCTTTCTTCCTTTTCCTTTTTTTTTGTATGTGGGGTGGGGGGTGGGGTGGAACTGATTGTCTTCTATGTGTGAGGGAAATGCTCTGTCACTGAACCCTGCCCTCAGCCCTCCTCTGACTTATATTCATAAGAAATCAGGAGCCGAATGATGGCTAGGTGTGAACAGGATCTACCTAGCCATTTTGTGGCTGTGATCACCTGTTTTCACTCCCACTTCGTTAATTTCACTGAAACACTCTCAAGGCAAGGGCTGTGAATCTGGTCAGGATATTCCGTCCCTGAGCCTGGGAAGCAAAGATAACAAAATCCACCTTAACTTGATGTCTGGCACGGAGGCACTACCCAGGCATTAAGGCCCGGGTAAACCCAGATGTTGGAGCTATATTCCCAGGCACCATGCTTAGAGCCCTGCTAGATCACATGCTACACTGCCAGCAAGTTTTTGAAAGCGGAAGAGTGGACTGAATTATGGTGGGTTTTATTGTTATTGGGGGAAACTCAGGAATTTTTTCTATTTGCATGGGTTTAAATGAAGTTCAATGTGATTTAGTAATGACGGCCTGAGATTCAAATGAAGCATCAGAAACTGAATATTTATCCAGATGTTCATCTGAGTCTCTCTAGGGGTTTGTGGTGGTTTCTTTACTCTGGAAGATAAGTGCCGAGACGCTGGCCTCCCTGCACACCCGCCTTAGCCTCCATCCTGACAGCAACCAGCAAGGGAGGATCCTGCTGAGTGGCTCCAAAAGGATGCTGGGAAGGTGAGTGATTTGGCAGCCATTCACCAAATAACTGACTTGGCCACAGAGAGCTGAGATAAAGAAAGATGGATGTGAGGAAAGGCCAAACCAGGGCTGTGGGATTCACAAGAAGGATTGTAAGTGTGGAAATAGAGCAACTTCCTCATTCTGACGGTAGGGATGTCATTGCTTGGAATAATGAGAGACCGCTGAGATTCTTATCTCTTCTTTGAAATGTACTAAGGGCAAAAAGACACAAAACTCTGTTGAAAGACTGAAAACACTTGCTCTCTGAAAGTCATGAGGGGACTGGGAACCAGAAAAGTGTTCTACTTTACAACACTCTGGGCGCAGATAACTTTTTCGTAATTTAAAGCTTGGTATCCACAGATTTGGGAGCTCCTCAGATGAAGTTGTAAGATCAGCACAAAGGGAGGCAGGCTGCCTGCTCTCGGGAAGCATAATGATGCTATGCTTAATAACAATTTTACGCTTAATATTTGTTCTCCAGGTCCTCTGAGAAGCAGTTGAGAAGGACCAAGCGGCTATTATACTAAGCAGAAGGACCAAGTATGTATTCTAGAGAAAACAAAAACAAAAATAAAACCTGTAAAATCTTCTCTCTTTCTTATAGTTTGATCTTACAGAAAATACTCAACTTTAAATTCTTTATTTTTAAAAATATTTTTAATCCTTTTTACAAACTTGCAGGCAAACTACATTTGGGGGCCCCTCGGGAGTATTAGTGTTTACTGACCAATGATTTAACTCCTCTCCCAAACCTAAAAACCATTCTTGATGGTCAGGTAATTCTCCACGAGTCTGCTGCTTAATCTTTCAGTAATACCAAACTGAGAAACAATAAGCTAATTACTGCAGAAGCACTTGAAGGTTTGGCAAGCTCAGGACAGCAGCAAGAAACTGAAAATCCTATGAACAGACAGAAAAGAGACTTGTGATTCAAAATAATAGACGTATTACTACATATGTGGTAGGGAAAATGGAGAGGCCAGTGAGTCTCAGAGATTGCTAAATCAGAGAAAGCTAGAATATTTATTCTGTTTAGGTAAGCATCAGCTATTTTGCTTTTGTATTTCCAAATGTGCAATATAAGTTACATGTGTCAAAACCTGCAGAGTTGCTGTTATCTAGCACTCTTAATATCAGCATCTTACTGACTCTCTTTAGAGTTACTTAGAAAAGTCAGTGAGACCTGAACTGAGGGCCCGGCAGCTCCACTTCCCGGGCAGTTCCATCTCCCCGGAGCACTTCTCTGAAGCTTTGCCAGACGCCAAAGGATCCCACTGGTGGTTGCTGTCCAGGATCAGGACAGACAGACAAACATTATAAGAACTGGCCAGCGCTTCTGTCCTAAGAACAGAGGAGGAAACACTCA
Source organism: Mus caroli (assembly GCF_978045245.1). Classification (NCBI taxonomy): domain Eukaryota; kingdom Metazoa; phylum Chordata; class Mammalia; order Rodentia; family Muridae; genus Mus; species Mus caroli. The sequence goes on from NW_028227270.1 coordinate 27,535,289, forward strand.
ATGGTAGACAAAAATAACTCCATAAGCCCAAACATGAAGCAGTCTGATTAAAATTTTGAGATGCTGCGTGCAAGAAAAAGATTGCCTTTAGATGTGCAGATGACCCTTGCTCCAAGGCCAAAGGAAAAGAAAACTCTCTGAGTCCCCAGAATACTAGACTTTCATGTGGCCAGAGGCAGCCCTTGGGCCAGCACAGCAGGAGTGACGGTAAGATTTGGTGATGGAGGAAATCCCAAGTAAGCACACGAGTCACTTTAGTGAGGATGACTGGAGGGAAAAAAAAAAAAAGAGGTGAGAATTGGGCTGGACTCTGTGCCCAGCAAAGGCAGAGTGGGTTAACAAGGCAGGAAGTAGAGGCATGTGAACGTCCATGAACCAGGACGAAAGCAAGACCAAACAATCTGCTAAAGCAAAACAAATGTTGCTGCGTAGTCACAACAGGCTCACAGAGTCCAGCCTATCAGAGATGAGCGCAGGGTCTCACACTCAATTCTACTGATATGGGTGGCGTCCAGTCTCCAGAAAGCAGGCCACTCTCTCACTGAAGAATGGATGAAGTAAGACCTGAGTGTTAAAGATAAGCTGTGCACTATGCCTGCTTTTCTAACATCAAGTGATCGCCTTTCCTGTATAGTAAGGAGCTACTTACTATATGAAACATATTAGAATAAACTGTTAGAATGAATATCCTCCATCACTAGCTAGTGAGAGGCTCAGGGCACAGTTAAGGATAGTTTAGACATAAGGAAAAGCATTTCATATTCCATATTCACATCATTGTTTCAATCTATATCGATATAAGATAAATCTTCACAGACGTCTCTTCTGGAATCGTCTGCATATGCATATGAAATCCATACTGGAGTAAAGTGATGTTAGACTTAAATATCGAAAAAGAGCTACCCATAAACCAAACAGATTGCCTTTTATCTCTTCTGCAATGATGTTTCCAGATAGCAAGGTTCTTCTCATTCCTTGTCATTCTTGTCACCCTAACCCAGGAAGCAATCAGGGCAGTCAATGCTTACCCTTTGGGGACAGCGTCAGCAGAAAACTGAAACTGACATCTGACTGGGACAGTCATTCAGAGCTACTTAGAGAAGGAAAGAGGACAGCAGAAAAGTGAGGGAATGCAGCTGCATCCCTAAGAAGATCCTTGAGTCCCCCAAGCTCTGGAAATTCCACCCCAATATGGAATGATGTTCATAAGGGCTATCTCATGCCTGAGAGGAAACTGGGGGGTGGGGGCAGAGGAGGCAACAGCAAGCCTCTGTATTTTCAGGTAGTAGGCCACACTAGAGCATCGGGGGAGCTCAGGTCCGCTCATGATTGTTCTATCTGTTGTTGAGAAGCACACAAATGATGTGCAGGTGGTACAAAGAGTCTCTGCAACAGGGAGGACCCAGGATGGTCTTGATGGGTGAAATGGTAGATCTGCTGGGAACAGGAATGTTGCCACTGAGCAAGAGCTGTGGAGCAGACACTCCCACCTCCTGCCCCGGCTCCAGGAAAGGAGCCATAAATCCACTGAGATGGCCTGCACTGACTGTTGTTGTTGTTGTTAACATAGATTATCACTGGCTAAATGACTTATAAAGGCATCAGCTTAGAGTTTTGGGGGCTTCAAAATCCAGGCCCATGGGTTCAGTGAAGGACTCTCTCAGAGCTGCATAAACCCATGGCAGAAAACAGGAGGACTGAAGAGATGGATGGGAGAGATTTTACAACAAAGCTACTCCTGCAGTAACGGCCTTAATCCATCCCTAGCCGCATCACTTCTAAATCCCTGTCTCTCAAATATAGACACCGTACAATTCAATTTGGGAAGGGATATGCAAAACATCATATGAGATATCCACCCACCTCTACACACACATACACACACACACACACACACACACACACACACACACACACAGCAGAACGGGAACCCAGGCCATCCTGGCTTCACTGGTGAGGAGAAAGGAAGTTATGTATTACATTTCTAAATCTGAACAAGGAAATCTGTGGCTACTCTGTGGTGTAAGAGCATTTGAATTTTAACAAACGTATTAAGCTTGACAGAGGGAAACAGTTTTTGCAACAAAGAATGCTAGACTATGTTGAGTAAAAAAAACCAAACTCCAGGACAAAATCAAAACAAACCTTGATCAATTCTGACCTCATGACATATACTAAAAAAACTAAAGCCAGTTATGTTACAATTTAACAACAAAGAGACAAAGAAGTCAATTAAAACAGGAGCAAAAGGTGCCAAGAGACATCACTCCAAAGAAGGCTTATAGATTGCCAATGAACACATACAAGATACCCAGCATCACTGGTCACTAGGTAGGCACAAACCAAAACCCCAGGGATGCCACGTTTGTACCACAGAGTACAGCTGTACTAAAAACCTGACAGTGTCAATGTGGAGCCGTGACAACCAGTCATGCTGCTGCTGGGGACGCAACACTCCCCGTACATCACCATGGCTCCCTGGGAAAACATGTAGGTGGCTCTTCAGAAAGGTTCCAGATAAACTAGTTACTTTTATGTCACCACAGAATACAATAAAATACAGATTCATGCTACAACACGGTAAAACATTACACTAAGTGAAAGTGAGACATAAACGACCAAATACCACATGGTTTTATTTATATGACATGCCCGAAGCAGGAAAATCTATACAGAAACCATAGACAGTGGCTGCAGGATTGGGAGGGACAGGAATGGGAGCAACTGATAATGGGTGCAGGATTTCTGTCAGAGCTGACAAACATGTACTAGAACTGGATGATGACAGCAAATGCACAACTTTGTGAAAATACTACAAACTAGTAAAAAACAACAACAAAAATCCAAAAAACCAAAGCAAACATACAAAAAAAAAACCCTGCATGCTTTTTAAATGTTGTGGTATGTGAATTATACCTCAGTTAGCAATTGTGTGGTGTCCTAGTTTGGTTTCAGTTGCTGGGATACACAGAGTGAAGGGCTGGAGAGATGGATGGCTCTGTGGTCAGGAGGACACTCCCTGCTCTCTCAGAGGGCCTGGTTTTCTCACCAACATGCTGGCTCACAACTGTCTGGGCCTACAGTTCCTGGGGCTCCAATGCCCCTTCTAGCCTGGTGCAGTGTGTGTGTGCTACACATACACACATACATACAGGCAAACATTTATACACATCAACTAGAAACAAATCTTTAACAACACTAATGAAAAGCATCGAGGGAGCAGAGGTTATTTGGCTTATACTTCAATTACTGAGGGAAAGCAAGACAGGAATTGAAGGCAGAAACCTAGAGCAGGAAAAGAAACAGAACTATGAAGGGGAGCTGCTTGCTGGCTCACTCCCCTCCATCTTACTCAGCCTGCTTCTTATACAGGAGAGGACCGAGTACCCAAGACTGGCACTGTTTCCAGTGGGCTGGGCTTCCTACATCAATCATTAATCAAAAAAATGCCCTACAGGCCAGTCTGATAGGGGCGCTTTCTCAATTGAGGTTCCCTCTTTCCAAATGACCTTAGCTTGTGTCAAGTTGACATAAAACTATCCAGCCCATAAACAAAATAAAAAGGAAAGACAGATTAAAGACTTAAAAGTAAAACAAACCCCATGAAACTCTTACAGAAAAACATAAAATAATTTGTGCATCAGGATAGATCAAAGGTCTCTTAAGCTAAGTTTTTGGGACACTATGCTTGCCTAAAGAATCAGTAAGACCCATCACAGGGTTAAGAGGAAGCAGGTGATGTGACTTCAAAAGGAAAGAGTGCAGTCCCGGTTGGCTGCTGGGCACCATTGCGATGGAGCATCCATCCCGAATGTGCTAGCCTAGACGAGGCGTTTCACAAGTAGCAAAGCTCTTCCTGGTGTCACAGGAATGCACACAGCCTGCATCACAGAAACCATCCATGCTCGCCACTCTGCCTTGCCTGGTTCAGGGATGTCAAGGATGAGTCTTGAGGCACAGGGTGGACACCTCTGGACAGGTATTTCAAACACTATCCTAACTATGAAAACCCCTAGGTTTTGGGACACAGCCAGTTTGTCATGCTTTCACTGGTCTGTCACATATTGACTTGGCTTCTTATAAATAAAGCACACGTGCACATACGTGTGCACAGACCGGCAGCTATGTCCTGGAGCCAGTGAGTCTCTCTTAGCTTTAGTGACCTTACTTTGAAACCCCGTTTCTCAGTGGAGTCTTTTGAGGGCAAGTTGATCCCGATAAAACATGCATCAGGCATGAGAAACACAGGATTCAGTTTTGGAAAGCTTTCTGCATGTAGCCAGAGAGACGACCTCATTGTTTATTCCATTTTTGGCTTCCTGAAAGTTTAAATATGAATCAAGTGGAAAATGACTTCAAAATAGATAAGGGATTACACAAATCTTTCCTGTATTTCACATGGCCGTGGAAATACATTAACCCTCTCAGACACGAGATGGTGTGGTGGTGGTTGCTTTTATTGTTTTGTTTTTAATATTACAGATGATAAAAATCCAATTGTTCTATATGCATTTCTATGACTTTTGACAACCATGAAACAACAATCATACTCAAGAAATGGGGCACCCCAGGAGGACTCCTATGCGACATTTCTGTATTCAAGTTATACGTTCAACCCCTGTCCCTCGTTCCATGGTTATCTCTCCATCTCTAAAGTTTTGCTCCTGTGAGAATGTTTCATTAAAAATAAAATCACAGGTGTGGTGGCATGCACCTTTGATCCCAGCACTCAGGAGGCTGAGGTAGGTGGATCTCTGTGAGTTCGAGGCCAGCCTGGTCTACAGAGAGAGTTCCAGGACAGCTTGGGCTGTTACACAGAGAAACCCTGTCTCAAAAAACAATAAACAGGGACTAGAGAGATGGCTCAGTGGTTAAGAGCATCAACTGCTCTTTCAGAGGTCCTGAGTTCAAGTCCCAGCAACCACATGGTGGCTCACAACCATCTGTAATGGGATCTGATGCCCACTTCTGGTGTATCTGAAGACAGTGACAGTGTACTCACACATATATGATAAATAAATCTTTTTTTAAAAAGAAAAACAATAAATAAACAAACAATTTTTTGGTTTTGTACTTCATAGCACTATAATAATATAATAAACTGCCAATAAATAAATAAATAAATAAAAATTTAAAAGCACAAAGTATAATCTTCGTCTGGCTTTCTTTCCTCTGCACAATGTGTTAGGAATCCCTCCACACTGGTGTGTGTGGTACTCATTCCTTATACAGTGTGGGAAGCCCCTAGTTAGTTATAGTTCTTTGTCTGTTATCAATGAAGTTGGACTTAGCATATAGCTCAGTGGTAGGGCATTTACCAGGTATGTCTGAGGCCCTGGGCTCAACTCTAAGCACTGAATGAAAATGATGCTACAAGCACAAAGTGTACATTTTAAATTAAAAAAAAAAATCTTTTGAAACAAGGTTTCATGTTTCTTAGTTTGACCCCAAAGTATGTGGTGGAGGATGACCCACCGGACCCTCCTCCTCCACCCAAGTCCTGGCACTGCGGGCGGGCACCATCACAGCTGCTGGAGTGGTGCTGGGGACCAAATCCAGGCTTTCACGATGCTGTGCAGCTCCAAATGAGCAGCTACACAATGGAAAACTCCGGGCTTACTTTTTTTTTTTTTTTTTTTTTTTAATAGGATTGCTATCTTTAAGACATTTTTCCTCATTGGTTTTCAGCAGTTTATGATTTGGGCATTGTTTTCTTATAGTTTGTTGAGTAGGTGTATCTCCGACTTTCTTTAATCTATTCATGGACTTTTCACTAAAACCACAGTATTTTCAAACATTTCTGCTTCATAACATTTTCTGCATCACTATGTCTTTAGTCTTGGAAAGCCTGCGGTCCTTCTTTTTTATTTATTTATTTATTTTTAATTAGGTGTTTTCTTCATTTACATTTCAAATGCTATCCCAAAAGTCCCCCATACCCCCACCCACCCACCCACTCCCACTTCTTGGCCCTGGCGTTCCCCTGTACTGAGGCATATAAAGTTTGCAAGACCAAGGGGCCTCTCCTCCCAGTGATGGCCGACTAAGCCATCTTCTGATACATATGCAGCTAGAGACACGAGCTCTGAGGGGTACTGGTTAGTTCATATTGTTGTTTCACCTATAGGGTTGCAGATCCCATTAGCTCCTTGGGTACTTTCTCTAGCTGCTCCATTGGGGGCCCTGTGTTCCATCTAATAGCTGACTGTGATCATCCACTTCTGTGTTTGCCAGGCCCCAGCATAGCCTCACAAGAGACAGCTATATCAGGGTCCTTTCAGCAAAATCTTGCTGGTGTATGCAATGGTGTCAGCATTTGGAGGCTGATTATGGGATGGATCCCCAGGTATGGCAGTCTCTAGACGGTCCATCCTTTCGTCTCAGTTCCCTGCGGTCCTTCTTAACCCTCATTTAAAGCTGTGTAATCCCGTGGACTCATCCCAACCTTCACTTTTCCAGTTTTCCACTGTCATCCTCCCTCGGGCCATGAAAATATATTCTAGATTTCAATAGTGCAGTTTCCAGTTAGGCTCCACTTGTTGATGTAATTTGTTTGTTTGTTAGGTCGTAGCTCCATTTCTCTACTGAGAACTTAACAACTCTCATTCAACTGAGTTGCTGACATCTCATGGGGAAGGGCTTCCATAAACTGCCTCACAGAAAGCTTCAGCCTGACTTGGAGAGACCTCTCCCTATACCCAACAGCGGTGCGTTCAGAGACTCAGCGCTGCCCAAGATGCAGAGAATAAGTGTTGGATACCGACCCAACAGGCCACTTCTACCACCACCTCTAAGGCTCTAGGAACATTGTGGAAGAGGAGGCAGGAGGTATGTAATATCCAGAAGAAGATGGAGAGGGATGTGAATGCCATGCCCTAGACTGGATACAACTACTGTAACCATCAACTCACACCAACTGTATTTCCTGTGCTGAGCCCACACAAGACTAGCCCTTCCTATACTCAGGGAAGGAAGGGGAGGGGCTCACAGGGATCCACCCTCTCCCTCTGAACTATTGGCTATTAACGGATTCGGTGAGAAGGGGGAGCCACTGTCTTTAGGTGTCTACTCTCTGCTGACCCCCCAGGCAGAGCTCTCACACATGGCTCTGGTTAATCTTGGTAGGTCACAAAACAAAACAGACAGGTGTGAATGCGTGAGAGAGAACTGTGGGGAAGGATAGAGGTAGATGTAGACAGGAGTGCTTAGGGAGGTAGGAGATGAGTGTGATTAGTACACAGAGCATGCATGTGTGAATTAAATTAAAAAATTAAAACAAAAAAATGCTTATCTTTGAATTCTAGTATTTAAACCATCTCAAAGATGGCCATCTATGTGTGGATTTTTTTTTCTCTGAGAAAAGCTCTTTGTGACATAAGTATTTCTGAATTATATCCTGAATACTTTGAATTCTGTGTTTTCCTAGAACCCTCTAAAGGAATGAGTTTGTTTTTTGTGCAGGCACTCAGCCAGTTAGAGACAGGGTACAAGCCTCAGGTTCTCAGAACAGAGAAGAGAGCAGAGCAGATGGCACAAAGCACAGAACACAGAACTCAGAGCACGGAACACAGAGCAAACAGAGCACACAGAACACAGAGCACACAGCACAGAACACAGAGCATGGAGCAAACTGAACACAGACCACAGAGCACACAGCACAGAACACAGAGCACACAGCACAGAACACAGAGCACAGGGCAAACAGCACAGAGCACACAGCACAAAACAGAGCACAGAGCAAACTGAACACAGATCACAGAGTACACAGCACAGAACACAGAACACACAGCACAGAACACAGAACACAGAGCACACAGCACAGAACACAGAGCACACAGCACAGAACACACAGCACACAGCACAGAACACACAGCACAGAACACAGAACACAGAGCACACAGCACAGAACACAGAGCACACAGCACAGAACACACAGCACAGAACACAGAACACAGAGCACACAGCACAGAACACAGAACACAGAGCACACAGCACAGAACACAGAGCACACAGCACAGAACACACAGCACACAGCACAGAACACACAGCACAGAACACAGAGCACACAGCACAGAACACAGAGCACAGAACACAGAACACAGAGCACATATCACTGAACACAGAGCACACAGCACAGAACACAAAACACAGAACACAGAGCATGGAACACAGAGCAAACAGAGCACAGAGCAAACAGAACACAGAGCACAGAACATAGAGCAAACAGAGCACAGAGCACAGAACACAGAGCACAGAACACAGAGCAAACAGAGCACATAGCACACAGAACACAGAGCACACAGCACAGAACACACAGCACAGAACACAGAACACAGAGCACACAGCACAGAACACAGAGCACACAGCACAGAACACACAGCACAGAACACAGAACACAGAGCACACAGCACAGAACACAGAACACAGAGCACACAGCACAGAACACAGAACACAGAGCACACAGCACAGAACACACAGCACAGAACACAGATCACAGAGTACACAGCACAGAACACAGAGCACACAGCACAGAACACACAGCACACAGTACAGAACACACAGCACAGAACACAGAGCACACAGCACAGAACACAGAGCACACAGCACTGAACACAGAGCACACAGCACAGAACACAAAACACAGAACACAGAGCATGGAACACAGAGCAAACAGAGCACAGAGCAAACAGAACACAGAGCACAGAACATAGAGCAAACAGAGCACAGAGCACAGAACACAGAGCACAGAACACAGAGCAAACAGAGCACATAGCACACAGAACACAGAGCACACAGCACAGAACACAGAGCATGGAGCAAACTGAACACAGACCACAGAGCACACAGCACAGAACACAGAGCACACAGCACAGAACATACAGCACAGAACACAGAGCACACAGCACAGAACATACAGCACAGAACACAGAGCACAGAGCAAACAGCACAGAGCACACAGCACAGAACAGAGCACAGAACAAATAGAACACAGACCACAGAGCACACAGCACAGAACACAAAGCACACAGCACAGAACACAGAACACAGAACAAACAGCACAGAGCACACAGCACAAAACAAAGCACGGAGCAAACTAAACACAGATCACAGAGTACACAGCACAGAACACAGAGCACACAGCACAGAACACAGAGCACAGAACACAGAACACAGAGCACACAGCACAGAACACAGAGCACAGAATACAGAACACAGAGCACACAGCACTGAACACAGAGCACACAGCACAGAACACAGAACATAGAGCACACAGCACAGAACACAGAGCACACAGCACAGAACACACAGCACAGAACACAGAACACAGAGCACACAGCACAGAACACAGAGCACACAGCACAGAACACACAGCACACAGCACAGAACACACAGCACAGAACACAGAACACAGAGCACACAGCACAGAACACACAGCACAGAACACAGAGCAAACAGAGCACACAGTACACAGCACAGAACACAGAGCACAGAGTGCAGAGTACAGAACACAGAACACAGGGCATAGAACACAGAGCAGAGAAGACAGGAGAAGAGAAATGTGAGGTGAGTTCCTCATGTTTTCCAGATCATTATTGATTTCTTCACTCACTATTAGAAGTAGGGATCTCTTCAAAAGAATACTATTTTAAAGTCTAGGAATGAATGAAAACAAAAGTTTAATGAGGTGCATGGTATAAGGTAAGAATTAAAGAAAAAAATTGGTTTGCTAGGCCCTGATTAAAGGCCTCCTAGGCTGTTAGTGTTGTGGCAAGGGAAGACAGGTTCAGTCACCTTTCCATGAATACAACTAGGAGAAGCCTGGCCCAGGGACAAATGCATGGCTGTACACAATCAAAAGCCAACAAGGCTACATAGAAAGAGGAGGAGCGCTGAGAGCTGGGGTAACATGCAGGCCAGGCAGCTCCATACTGGACCTTCATGGAGACCAAAGCATATCCACTGGGGCCAAGAGACCTTGACAGGGTAATTATTTTTCTCCAGTTGGTTTTGTCATTTTAAAAAATTATACAGTGAGATTATTTTCCTAAAAGGAAAGTGAGAGGCAGTTCCTAGGGGCATTTTTTTTTTATTACTCCTGACCCTGCTCTCCTCCCCGTCTTTGCACATGGCAGAAAGGGTTTCAAGGACTTTGGCTCAGCGTGGGGAGGAGTGGCCCAGCTCTGAAGTGAGTCATGGCTATCTTCACTAGGGAGTCTTGAGTTACCAGAGACAAGCACTCAGTGGCTGCTAGCGTTGCTTCAGCTGAGTCAAGCTTTGGATGTTCATTTCTTATATTGTATCTGGGTTTGCCCAACAGATCATAAAGTTTTCATTCTAGGAGAGAATCTAGTTATAGTTAAAAAACACTTTTTTGTTAAGCATTTGGAAGGTCTTTGTGGAGAGGTTGAAGTTGGCCCCACAGGGGAGAGGCCACAGTTAAGCAGTTGCACAGATGGCCAAGAGGAGCAGAAGAGGCCAAGTCTATTGTGAATTTTCACTTGCAGCTGTATGGAAAGCAGTTATGATGGTGAGTCAATTGCTGTGGGTTTCTAGCTTTAAATTCAGGCACAGGAAGCAGATGTTTTCAAATGCTGAGCATACAGGGAGATTAAAGGACTGGGGACAGGTTTGAACCCACAGAGCCTTTCACGGCAAGTGAGAGGGGTCTCTGCTGACAGGAAAGTCAAGTGTGGTAGCTGGCATAGAAACCAGCCTGACAGATCCGATGTGTTTTCCCCAGGATAGATATTTTTGCTTCTGTCTAGTAAGGCTTTGTGTTGGAGTTCTGATTTCTCTTTTCTGCTGTTCAGATCCAAAGTTTATGCCTGCCAACCACTCTGGGCCACGTATGAATGGCAGGTCTAGTGGCTCTGTCACACATGCGCCATTTCAGAGTTTTGTCTGGAACTCTCCCTGTGCAGTAAAAGATTGAGCGTCTTCTGACCCCCTCCAACACCCTGCCCCCATTTCCACCCTCCATTTGGCCTGCTGCTGGGACTATAGTCTATCACTTATCTAACATAAAATAAACAGAACAATCTGGAGCTAATTTAAGTGGTTTACCATATCAGGATACAGCTGGGAAAGATTTTAAGAAAAGGCTGAACAGGAACAATAGCGCTGTGAAGTGGAGCAGTGCGGAGAGCACAGGAAGGCAGTTTCAGACAGCCTGGCAGACAGCTGTCAGCCACTCCAATAACAATCCCCAAAGCCAATGAAAACGGGCAGGCTCTGTGCAAGGAGCTCGGCCCTGCGGAACACCAACAAGGAAAACAAGGGATTAGAGGGCGTTCTGACTTAATGGTTAGGAGTGTCAGGGCCACCTGTCTCCCGGGAGCCCTTCACCAGGGCTCCTGGCCAGCAAGGCCTGAAGAGGAATCGCAGAGGAGACCTTCCATTTCTCTATAATTCTGGCCAAGATTTTTTTTTTTAGATGCATGCATACATACTGGCTTTATCCTGACTTATGAATTCAGCAAGGCCCACAGCAGCACATCTGTTTTTGACATCAATTTCTTCTACTCTGCAGGATGGTTGAGGTTTTTTTTTTTTGTTTTTTTTTTTAACTCTTTGGGGGCCTCTGGCTAGACCTTAAATTTCCTGGTGCAACTTGACAGAGGTGAAAGGGCTTGAGGGAGCTAAACAAAGCTGTGTGTTGTTCTTGAAAGAACTTGTGAGTGCTTTATATTAAATCAAGAGGAAAGAAATAAAAAGAAAAGAAAAGAAACCACCTCGGACCAAGCTCTTGACAAAGATCCAACCAGTTAGAGATGCTCTGAAGTCTAAAGGTAGCAGAGAGGTTCCTGCCAAGGCACGGGTCAGAAGCACCAGCGATTGGCTCTCTGTCAACTCTTGCCACTTGGCCAAGGCTTCTGGGTCAGTTTCTGCACCTAAGGCCAGGTGACATTTTCCCCTTCTACATCACTTAATTCCTGACATAAGCTCATACGTTCTCCTTCCAGAAAGTGCTCTGTTTAATGAAGAGTTCCCTCTGGCTAGAGAAATTTTTGGGAAAACCCCACTTGTTTAAGAGGGATTTTTAAAAAGATAAAAGATATAGATTTCCTATCCTAAAGTAACAGAATACTATCTGGGAGGTTTAGTAGAAAGTAAACCAGTTCAGAAGGAGAAAAGAAATAAGGGTTTTATCGGTGACCATCTCTCCATTTTAGCTCATGTCTATACATCACAGTATATCCCTGAACTAACAGGTACTCATAACTCCATGGTAATACAAGCTAAGCCTAAGTATTCACTGTAGAAAGAAGCTTTTGAAACACAGAAAACAATGTGAAAACTTCTGGCAAGCAAAAGAATAGGAAGGCTGGAAAATATTTCTTAAAAAAAAAAAACAAACAAACTATAACACCCAGGGCTGGAGAGATGACTCAGCGTGTAAGAGCACATGATGCTCTTCTGCAGGATCCACACTCAGTTCTCTGCACACTGGGCAGCTCACAACCGTCTGTAATCCTAACTCTAGGGCAGTCGCCATCTTCTTCCTGCACCGCAGACACTGGACTCATGTACAGAAACACAAACACAAAGACATACACTGTGCTGGCTCCTTTATATCAACTAACATAAGCTAGAGTCATCTGAAGGGAGGGAACCTCAATTTTGAAAATGCCTCCATAAGATCCAACTGTAAGGCTTTTCTCAGTGACTGATGAGGGTAGGGAGAGGCAGTGCATTGTGGGTGGTGCCATCCCCCGGCTGGGAGTCCTGGGGTCTATAAGAAAGCAGGTTGAGCAAGCCATGAGAAGCAAGCCAGTAAGCAACACCCTTCCGCGGCCTCTGTATAAGCTCCTGCCCCAAGTTCTTGCGGTGTTCGAGTTCCTGTTTGGACTTCCTTTGATGATGAACAGTGATGTGGAAGTATAAGTCAATTTGCTTTTGGACATTGTGCTTTATCACAGCAATAAGAATCCTAACTAGGATACACATATACACATAATTAAAATACATATTTTAAAAATGTGTAATGTCCAGCTAGGCTTAATGGAACAAGCCTGTAATCTGAGTTCTTGAGAAATGGAGGCAGGAGGAGCATATGCTTAAAGGCATCCTAGACTACATAATGAGTTTGAGGCCAGCCTGGACCTCAGAGGTAGGATTACAGACAGGAAAGAGAGCGATAGAGAGAGACAGGGTGGAAGGGAGAGACTATAGAGACAGACACAGGGAGATAAAGAGGGGGAGGGAATCTCTCCTAACCACAGCAGTCCAATGATTATTTCAAAAACAATGTCGTCACATTAAAGAGAAAAATAAAACCCAACTGTCTGAAAACCTAAATTTTTCTAGAAAAATGTTCAAACAGTAGCATGGAGAATTACATAGAAGGCTTTGGGAGTACAGGGTGCCACTTTAAGGGCCTCTGGTTCAGGGAAGAAACTGAGGGTCAGAGTTACTGCTCACAAGTTTCCTGTTGCCGCTCCTGGGACCTTCCTGGAAGAATCACTTCAGAGAGATCAAAGCCAAGACTGCACTTAGTACTTACGCACACTCTCTGTACCTTTCTTACTGCTTTTCTGAATTGATGGTCAAGTGTGGCTGAAACAGAGGGGCACTGAGTCAATGAAGACTATTCAGAAACAGCATGCCAAGAAGGAACAGCTGCCCTTTAACTCTTATGGCTATAAAGTTATAAAAGTAGCTATGCCCTCACTGTGTGGGAATGTACACCTGCAATCTCAAGAGGCTGGGATAGGAGGATATCAAGTTCAGAGACAGTCTAAACAGTTGTCTGTCTGTCTGTCTGTCTCTCTCTCTCTCCCCCGTCTCTGTCTGTCTGTCTCTCTCTCAAACACACCACACACACACACACACACACACACACACACACACACACCATCTCCTAAAGAATGAAATGATCCTGACTTCGGAATGGAAGGGTAAGGCATAGGGGAGGTATGACAGCAGTGAGTCCCTGGGATCTAGACCCTCAGGGGACATGCTGTGGATATGGTTTATTGCTTATATTATGTTAATTGGGTTCCCAAATTACAAGAGGATTCACTTGTCTGCATGTGAGACACCGACAGTCCCTGCCTCCAGCTGGTTCTAATTGATAAATAAAGTTGCTGGTGGCCAATGGCTGTGCAGGGAGACTGAGGCAGGACTCTGAGGTTCCTGGGTAAGGAACTCGAGGGAGGGGAGAACCGCCATGCCAGGAAAGGAACAGGATGCAAGCATGGGAGCTGCAGAAGACAGAGAACAGCCAGGTGAGAATCAGGGAAGAGCAGGCCCGGGGCTCACTCCTCCAGCTGGGACTGGGGTAGCAGAGGTGAAACACAACTTTCAGTAAGTAATAACTCAGGAATATGGGAGGGGAGGCGTTAGCAACGCAGGAGTTAGGGAGTGGCCCAGCTGTTGGGCTGCTTAGGGCATATTAAAAATAAGGCTGTGTGTGTGTGTGTGTGTGTGTGTCTTTCTTTCTGAATCCAAAACATTTGGGTATGTAGGGAGGACCCAGTGCACCCACTGGGGAGTTTAGAGCTGACTGCCATACTACTTCAGATGTTGTTCAATGTGTCGGGCTTGTACTCATGTTTAAAAATTAATCAGAGATTATGAAATGGAAGACACAAGCTGTGACCCAAGATTAGGAGACGGGAGAATTGGTTTCTCAGCTGAGCAGAGCTTAGCCACACACGTGGTTCCTCCCTAAGCTGCACAGGTTTGGAACTCGAACAAAAGGCACACATAATTCTAAGGTTCTAAGAAACCTTAGACACAGGTAAGTCCCCCAAGTCGACCCAGACAAAGCTGGGTGTCCGGGATTTATCCTGGGCCCCTCTCAAAGGCTTTTAACAGCCTCAGAGAGTTTGAACTCAGTGGTGCTGGGAACCCCTGCTTTGCAAACAGAAAGGCTACTCAGAAGGCAGAGAGAGACAGACAATAGAGGCCAGTTGCCCCACAGCTCAGATGAACAAAGGACAGAGATGAATGAAATTTGGTTAATTGTTTTTAAGAATAGAAAGGAGTATAATGGTAATTGTTTAAGTGTTTTTATGTATACACAGAATAAAGAAATTCATGCCTTTGATCTAAATGTAGGAAACAAAGACATGAAGATAAAGAGAATAGAATGAATGAGAAAAATTCATTAAAAGAAATGTGAAGAAGCTGGTGGTGCACGCCTTTAATCCCGGCACTTGGGAGGCAGAGGCAGGCGGATTTCTGAGTTCGAGGCCAGCCTGGTCTACAGAGTGAGTTCCAGGACAGCCAGGGCTATACAAAGAAACCCTGTCTCAAAAAACCGAGAGAGAGAGAGAGAGAGAGAGAGAGAGAGAGAGAGAGAGAGAGAGAGAGAGAGAGAGAGAGAGAGAGAGAGGTGAAGAAGTCTATGCCAGGGCAGTACTCGGGATCTTTCGAACATGGTCTACACAGGATTTCTGGGATTGCTTAGCCTGTATAACAAATTACTAGTCTAAAATAGGCTCATACAGACTGTACTGGCTGGTTTTATGTGTCAACTTGACACAGGCTGGAGTTATCACAGAGAAAGGAGCTTCAGGTGAGGAAATGCCTCCATGAGATCCAGCTGTAAGGCATTTTCTCAATTAGTGATCAAGGGGGGAGGGTCCCTTGTGGGTGGTACCATCTCTGGGCTGGTAGTCTTGGGTTTTATAAGAAAGCAAGCTAAGCAAGTCAGGGGAAGCAAGCCAGTAAGAAACATCCCTCCATGGCCTCTGCATCAGCTCCTGCTTCCTGACCTGCCTGAGTTCCAGTCCTGACTTCCTTTAGTGATGAACAGAAGTTTGCAGGTGTAAGCTGAATAAACCCTTTCCTCCCCAATTAGCTTCTTGGTCATGATGTCTTGTCCAGGAATAGAAACTCTGACTAAGACACAGACATATAGAAGGGAATTTAATTAAAATTAAATACATAGAAAAGGATACTAATTCAAGTAATATAAAGAGAAAAGGGACATACATACCCACAGAGATATTATCTCCATAGAAGGGAGAATTTAAGTATACGTAGATATAGTAATGAATTTAGGTTTTGATCTTACTATTAAAAATTAATCATGTAAGAACAAGGCAGGAGATAGTGGGAGAGCACTGTCTCAATGGATAATAATTTTTGTTTAGATTGCTTTAGTTGCTTTGAATTGTTTTAATTATCAAAATGCGCGTGGTTATACGTTTGGTAGTTATGATTTAGTCCTCTGGGAGAAAGGTCAAAATAGGTCAGGACTGAAGGAGACTGCCAATTTCAATCAATCCATACCTTTGATGATTTCAGGCTACTGGACCAAGGACCTACTACTGTGGAAGAGGGGCTCTGTATTTGTATTAATAGGAAAAAAGAAAAGACTTTGAACTCCTTCCAGAGTTCATGGATCAGGGGAAGGCTCCATGAAGACCTTGGCTACAGAAAAGAAAAAAAAAATTGAAAAAAAATCAAACAGGACAGGTAACTTGATTTGCTGAGTCCTACACATAATGGGAACAGCCCTGTAAATGGCTGAGACATGAAAAGGTCTCTAGCAAAAAACAGCTAAAATTATAAATCTTGCTGGTTGTGGAACCCTTCATCATGCCATCCTTCACATGGCATGATTGAAGATTTATGACAATTGGTTATTGATCAAGTTAACTCATAATAGGATAGTTGCCTTTCACCTACTCAAATGAGGAGCAAAATCTCATCCTTAACTGATCTGTGCAACTTGCACAATCCATACAAATATCTTAATAGTTCTAAAAATTTGGTTGTAAGATTCATATATTACAGAATGTACAGCTCTGACAACATTCATCTACAGGGATGCTGAAGTGACCTGCTGCTCCAGCTACCTGCCTCCCAACACAGTGACAGGAGCTGCTGCTGATTCCTGATGGACTCAGCTCATCCAACCTTTCAGACAGAGCCAGTCAGGACTTCCGTCAAGCCCTGAGCCTTCTAAGCACACAGAGACTGGATAACAGATGCTAAAGCTAGCTTTCTTAAGTCTAACCCATTTGTTTTGGTTTTTGTTTTTGTTTTTCGAGACAGGGGTTCTCTGTATAGCCCTAGCTGTGCTGGAACTCACTCTGTAGACCAGGCTGGCCTCACTCTGCAGACCAGGCTGGCCTTGAACTCAGAAATTCGCCTGCCTCTGCCTCCCGAGTGCTGGGATTAAAGGCGTGTGCCACCAATGCTCAGCCTCTAACCAATTTTTCTAATTTTCATATCCCTCCACAGTCCTTTAAAATGTTTTTCATCGCCCCTACTCAGCAGGGGGAAGTTGTGAGAGTCATCATCCCGATCCCTTGGGTCTGGGGGTCTGGTTCTGGTTATTTTATAAATTATAGGTAGGTTGTCATTAAGGGATAATTTGGAAATGATCATAATTTTGAACAGGGAGAAAACAAATGGGATGGATTACTAAACTGATTCTTGAGTAGAGCACTGTATATCTATAATCTTACACTGATAGAAATCATTATAATAGATGCAAAATTGAAGTTATAATTTCTTACATTGGTACAGAATTTATGTATTGATACAGATCTAAAGTTTTCATTGGTGTAAATCTTTATATATTGATACAAATTTTGAAATTAATATTGTTACTCTTAGCTAGGCATTAGCAGTTGTGCCCATGCAACTCATTTAAGAATATAAGGCCTTCTATAGCTGCTAGTATAAACTGTTTAGGATGATTAAGGATGACAAGTTAAGGGCTAGCTAGTAAGCTTATGGTTATATTAGATTCTGATTTAATTATAATAAAGTGTTTTCAATAGTATTCAAATAGAAATAGCTGAGTAGTCAAGATTTAATGGTTCAGATATACTTTATATAGATAGTCTTCAAAAACATCAGAACTCCACAGAATATGGCATTTATAATCATTTCATTATTATCAGAATTTTGACTAAGAGGCATGTCAGTTCCCAACAGTTCAAAGAAGATATTGAGCATCATAACCTCCATATGGAGTTGTTCTTGTTGTGGCAAGTAGCCACTGGGAAAGAATTACCCTAATTCATCTACAGACCCCACCCCACCCCCCAAAAATATTGTCCAGGATAGTCGACAGCTTAGCTCTGCCAATACAGCGTTAGCTAGTCCTTCATAGTTCCTGCTTCACTTAAGTTCTGTCAGGTGATTCTGGGTCAGAAGGCTGAAGACAGACATTTTGAGGAATGGGGAACTGTCCAGGTAATCAGCTGTTTCTGCAAATTGGTGAAGTTTTGGTAGCTATGTTTTTGTGTTTCCTATAGATTCAGAAAATATTTAATTCGTTCTTGGATCTCTGATGGGATTGAAGACTAGTTATAATCTCATAATCAAACTTAAGTTGCCTAGCACTAAGGAAGATGATGTAGATTTGAAAGGATGGTTTTCAGATGGTAAGGTAGTTGAAATCAAAACATAATTCAGGTACAGAATTGTAAACTCTTTAAGTTAGGATAGATGTTAGAGTAATGAACCTAAATTGACAAAATTGATGGACTGGACATCATTAGTGTATATCATACCTTATAGTTTATGCAACTGTTAACTACGTTCAATGTATATCTGAGAGAAAAGGCCTTTTAATGGGTGAAAAGGTTGAGATTTATGGATTTGGTTTATTGCTTATATTATGTTAATTGGGTTCCCAAATTACAAGAGGATTCACTTGTCTGCATGTGAGACACCGACAGTCCCTGCCTCCAGCTGGTTCTAATTGATAAATAAAGTTGCTGGTGGCCAATGGCTGTGCAGGGAGACTGAGGCAGGACTCTGAGGTTCCTGGGTAAGGAACTCGAGGGAGGGGAGAACCACCATGCCAGGAAAGGAACAGGATGCAAGCATGGGAGCTGCAGAAGACAGAGAACAGCCAGGTGAGAATCAGGGAAGAGCAGGCCCGGGGCTCACTCCTCCAGCTGGGACTGGGGTAGCAGAGGTGAAACACAACTTTCAGTAAGTAATAACTCAGGAATATGGGAGGGGAGGCGTTAGCAACGCAGGAGTTAGGGAGTGGCCCAGCTGTTGGGCTGCTTAGGGCATATTAAAAATTAGGCTGCATGTGTGTGTCTTTCACTCTGAATCCAAAACATTTGGGCAAATAGTGAGGAGTGTGCGTGTGCCCACTGGGTAGCTTAGAACAGATTAACACACTACCGCCTCAATTTTCATTCTGGCTACACCGCAGAATCATGTGGGCAGTCAGACACTTGGGAGGGGTCTTCCAAGGGATTTTAAAGAGTAATCTTGCCTGGACAGAGCTCTGCTCTGCAGAGAAGAGGAAATGGTGTTTTATGGATAGACAGCTTTGGGTTGGAGAGCACAGAGCTTTGAATTCTTAACACTGGACCACAGAATCACAAAAATTATCAAAGAGATCAACACAAAGATAAGGCCCAGTTAAATGGCATAAGAGAAGCTATACAGCTGTTAGCAGCAAAGCCACAATTAAACTGTGGTTCCTGAAGCCCAACCAAATCTCTATCATAATATTTAACTGTAATTACAGTCACTGTAAAATGAAAAAAAAAAAAGATATTTGGGGAAGTTCTAAAACAGAAATCTGAGCACACAGCAATAAAGTCAATTATCATTTTAGAGACCCCAGATGTTTCACTTGAAATATCTATTTTAAGAACTCAAGGAATCATTGTAGTTTCTATTAATCCTAAAACCACCTCTCCAACGTCACCAGGTCTTCTCGATCTACAGCCTATCTGGTTCAAGTAAGTGGTGCCTGAATGACCATGGTACCCACAGATTGTGACTGTGAAGGGGAAAACAGCAAGGTGGATGTGAGTGGGATTCTGGCAGCCTTAGAGGCCCACACTCCTGCTCCCTCTCCAGCAGGCTGTCTGTGGCCCTGCGGTGATGGTATCACCACATCACTCTGACAGGGGCTGAGCAGGAGAAAAGTGCGGCCATGGAGCCAAGGGGGAGGCCCATAGTTTCTTGCAGACTATGTGAGACTCAGTGAGAATGAAAACTACACTGGAAAGCTGTATCTTCCACCTGGTTCTCATTACAGGTCATGGCTAGCAGGAAAAGGACCTGTTGGCTTTATCTACAGGAGGTAAAAAGAGACAGAATATTTCAGGGAAGATCAAATAAGCGGTTTTTGCTGCAATGGTTTCAGGTTCACCAGCACAGCAGGTGGGTAAAATAGTACAACACAGACTAAAGTAGGGAAAAGGTGAGAGTCTCTGCAGCTGGACAACACAATGCCATAGCTAGTGAGGACAGAGTAGAGACATCTGGGAGACCTTGAGCCACTTGGCTAAGGCACCAAACCTCGTCCTCTTGCAATGGATTTGTAACAATACTGTCTATTTCTATTTTCTGGCCAGAAAACAAACATGCAATTAGAAATGACTTTTGCATGTGTACATGTGCATGCTGTGAGTGTACACATGTGTCTGTGTTTGGGTGCATTTGTGTGCATACATGTGTATGTGCCTGTCCACAGGTTGACATTGGGTGTCTTCCTCAATCACTCCCTATTTACTGAGGTGGGGTCTCTCACTGAGTCTAGAACCCACAGAATTGGCTAGTCTAGATTGCCAGTTTGATCCAGAGATCTGTTTGTCTCTGCCTCTGAGCACTGGGATCACAGAAAGGCCATAGTAGCATGCTAGAATCCAAACTTAGTTCTCACACTTAAACAGCAAGTTCTTCATCCACCGGGCCATCTCCCAACCCTCTGAAATTATTTTTAAGGCAGATTGCTGAAGAAATAACCTCAGGGGGGCTGGAGAGATGGCTGAGCAGTTAAGAGCACTGACTACTCTTCCAAAGGACCTGAGTTCAAATCCCAGAAACCACATAGTGGTTCAACAATCATCCCTAACGAGATCTGGCACCCTCTTCTGGAGTGTCTGAAGACAGCTACAGTATATATATATATATATATATATATATATATATATATATATACAGTATATACAGTATATACAGTATATACAGTATATTATATATATAATCTTAAAAAAAATAACCTCAGGAATTAAAGAGATGAGCAGGGGTAGGAGAGGTACCTTGGTAGTTAAGAGTGCTTGCTGCTCTTACAGAGGACTTGAGCTAGATTCCCAGCACCTACATGGTACCTTAGAAACTCCAGTGCCAGGGGATCTGATAGCTTCTTCTAGACTCCTTGAGCACCAGAACACACATGATGTATGTACATACACTCAGGCAAACAGCCATGCACATAATATAGTTTTTAATTAAAAAAAGAAGAAATGCACTATTATAATTACATAGATGGGAAGACAGACATCCGACACAGAGAGGGGGAAGGGGGAGGGAGAGAGGGAGAAGGAGAGGGAGAGGAGAGGGAGAGGGGAAGGGTGAAAGGGGGAGGGGGAGAGGGGGAGGGAGAGGGAGAGAGGGAGAGGGGAAGGGGGAGAGGGGGAGGGGGAGAGGGAGAGGGGAAGGGGGAGAGGGGGAGGGAGAGGGAGAGGGAGAGACTAAAAGCCTGATCAGCTATAGAAGGTAAGGACTTAGAGAAGAGCACCCCGGCCAGCCAGAGTGATGTCACTGTCCCCAACACTTTTCCGAGCTAGCCACAGGGTACAATGGGAATGATGTTTGTTTGAATGAGATTTTGGACTTTTAAACAATGCTTATGTGTACTGATTTATTCCATTGCTGGTGAGGCAAATGTGTGTGCCACAGCATGCTCGTGAAGGGTAAGAGACAACGACCATGTGGGTCCTGGGGATAGGGCTCAGACACTCAGGCTTGGAGGCCTCTCACTGCACACATAGAATGCATTTAATTTGCAGCGAGTTTCAGAGTACGGGTGAGTCACTAACAAACATAGACATCTAGGGCGGACTCAGTGCTTTCTGTCCTGTTGGACAATGCAAGCTATTATCTCATTTGGTTCACAAGCTTCTTCTATACTATGATCAAACACAAATGAGAACTTCATGTGAGTTTATTTTTACAAATAAACTTGGAGACTGGCTTGGCAGGATGACCCATCTTACCACATCACTGGGCCTTTTTCTATTTTGTTAAATCTTTCTCACATGAGTTTAAATGTTCTTCTCAAGAATAACACAGTTCCTAATTTATATTTTCCTCTTTATCCTTTCAATAGTTTTCATCTTTCTTCTTCAATCATGGGTTGGTTTTTAAATCAGTTATATGAGTAATCTGGTGAGATTAATGGGATGGTTTTTAAATGAAGTTAATTAAGAGACAGTAAGGATTTCTTTTAACAGTGGACATTATAGCTAAAACGACTGAGTTGGGTCTAGAGAGCTGGCTCAGCGATTAAGAGCACTGTTACTTTTGCAGAAGACGCAGATTCAATTCCCAGCACCCACACTGCAGCTCACAACCATCTGTAACTTCTTTCCCAGGGGATTCAATGGCATCTTCTAACCTCCTAGGGCACCAATCACATTTGTAATACATATGTATGTATGCAGGCAAAACACTCATATACATAAAGTAACAAAATAAATGTGTCTAATTTATTAAAGAGTCTAATCTAGTGATCTAAAAATCTGAAAGCATTATTCATTGGTATTAATTTACAACTAAAGGAGAAATGAGTGAGTACCTTTTGTTCCTTCTTTTTGTTTAAGAGAATGACAAAAACCATGTTTTCAGAGCTCTGTCATTAAACAATGTCTTGGTGGTGACCGAGACAGGCAAGGTCCCTCTTCCCAGTGAGCATAATTCTGCTGAAAGAAATTGGTGTTAAACAAGGGAAGGAGACCATGAATCATCAAGAGCACCTCCTGTGCTGGGTGTGGGACAAAGCCTAACACAGCAGTGTGGGTTAGACTTGCAGAACAGGGAGGGGACACATATGATAAGCATTCAGTCTCAGCAAGGTCAGCATGCAGAGAGTTCCAGACAGGAAGGAGCTCAAGTTGGTGGCATCAGATAGTACATATATCATACCCAAGTTTCTTTTAACTTGGAAACTGTATTAACTACATTTCTAATTGTTTTCTGTTGTCAAACCAAAAACCAAAAACCAAAAAACCCATAACCTACCTCTAACTCAAGCTAAATGGCCCTTCACAAGAAAGCACAGGGACACTGTGGGTCAGACTGTGGTCATCATCCTTCTCTTCCATATCTGTCCCACACACTTGCTTAATCTCACTGGAATTTGCTTATTTATGTGCTAGGACACACCCCAGAAGTCCTTGCTGTGGCTGTAGGTGTATATACAGGTGGCATATTAAACCATCAAGATAAGGAAAGTCAAAACTGGATCATCTTAAATCAAAGTCTATGGAAACAAGCCAAAAGATACAATTCAAACTCTTCCCATACTTCCTCATGCTGCCCGCAGCAACAAGACACAGTCTCTTAACCCTGAGTAGAATTAATTCAAAGCTCAGCTCAAATGTAGAAACTGGATTAAGAAATAGAAGTAATATCTTCCGTAGTGCAACTAAGCATTCTATATGTAACTAGTACCACACAGTGATCAGTCCTGTAGTTGTTGGGTTTTGGGTTTTTTTTTTTTTTTGTCTTTTTTTTAAGAGGAAAGACTCTTAACTTCATTACACACATGAACACACACACACACATGCTAATTCACATATATAAATATTTACACACGAAAGAAATCACAAGCCAGGAGTTTCCCTATAAAGTTATATCAGTTGTCATAGCCTAAAAACTACACGAGGGTGTAAAGAAACTACAGCAAAGAACAAGAAGCAGCCTGAGTGTCTGGAGGCTGTCACTCATATTCATCAAATGATAGGGTCATCACCAATCATCACCTCAGGGAAGAAAATCTTTCTTTTCTTTTTCTTTCAATTTTATTTTCTTTTTGGAGACCCTATCTTATGTAGCCCAGACTACCCTCAAACACACTATGAATCCAAGGATGACCTTGAATTTCTGACCCTTCTTCTGTCTTTACCTATTTGCTGGGATTGGCTGCCATATCTAGTTCATGCCATGTTGGGGATCAAACCAAGGGCCTCATGCCTGCTAAGCAAACACTGTACTGACAGACTTACATCCCCAGCTCCTTCCTTCCTTTGCTTCTATCCTTTTCTGTTCTTCCCCTCAAGCCCCACCCCCTACAAACACACACCTTATTTTTGACAGACTTCCTCTTAACAAAGGCTTGCCTGGTACACCCAATCCTCCCACTTCAGCCCCCTGAGTGCTGGAATTATAGGCAAACTCCTCACAGCCTTTCCTTTTATGAAGACTTATTTTTTTACCTTTGTGTGTGTGTGTTTGAGAAGGGGGATGGGAAGGAGGGAGAGGGGAGGAAAAGAACCAAACAAAACCATGAGGCACATGTGTGCAGGTTCCCTCTGAGGCCAGAGGAGGGCACTGGATCACCTGAAGCTGGAATTCCATGTGGTTGGGAGTCTGGGTCTCTGGAAATTTAGCAGATTTGAGACCTTTCTAAGTGTTAGATTTTCTATGACATCAAAGCAGCAGTGATTTATTAAATTAAACAATTCTTCTTGAGACAATTTTAGACTCAAAGCAATTTTTTAAATCAAAAGGTCACTACCCAGTAATTATCTAATTAGTGAATACATTTTTCTCAACTTAAACAGTAATTAAAAATTACAACCGTAAAAGAGTGCTAATTGGGTTTTCACAGAAGTGTGAAGCACCTAAGCAGTTGTTGCGCTTCGGTCCCCTGTTGATGGTTATGCTAATTACTCTTTCTCTGCTACATGAAAGCACCAATAGGAGACGTTTTGGTTCAATAGAGAAAGAGCAGAGTCAAGCAAGCTTCAGTATTCTCCACAGGTATGAGATCTTCAGTTGGTGTAGAACCGATCTGGGACATAAGCAAAAAACCCTGTGCTTTAGTCTGGGAGAAAGAGAAGGGGGTGAGGCAGGGAGAGCTCAAATACCCTCGTAGGGATGCCTACTGCAATTTTATATAGCAGGTCAATATGACACCATCACCACCCACTATGTGCCGGTAGCCTGTGACATCCCTGACTGACAGGTCAAGCTATAGGACCTCACAGTCCTTATCCCACTAGATGCCTGTCCAGTCCCAATGTCAGTGATTTGCAATGTATTGATGGGTCCCAGACATGGAGGGACTGCCACAGCTAACATACAGCCCCAGTGCTCTGCAGATGTCAAACTGGATTGTGTCATCTGCAGGGCGGTTGCATAGATGCAATGTGTATCTGCTAGTTAGTGGAGGGTATGGAGTGTTCCCTTACCTTTAAAAGAGTTTTGTGTATCTGTAGGAGCCCAAAAGTCAAGGTATTTTTTTTTCAACAAGGTGACCACAAAGTCTGCTTGCAGTGGAAAAAAAGACAGCATTTTCAACAAATGGTGCTGGCTCAACTGGCGGTTAACATGTAGAAGAATGCAAATTGATCCGTTCTTATTTCCTTGTACAAAGCTCAAGTCCAAGTGGATCAGGGACCTCCACATAAAATCATAGACACTGAAACTTATAGAGGAGAAAGTGGGGAAGAACCTCGAACATATGGGCACAGAGGAATAATTCCTGAACAGAATGCCAATGTCTTGTGTTGTAAGATCAAGAATCAACAAATGGGACCTCATAAAATTGTAAAGCTCCTGTAAGACAAAGGGCACTGTCAATAGGACAAAATGGCAACCAACAGATTGGGAGAAGATCTTTACCAATCCTAAATCCAATAGAGGGTTAATATCCAATATATACAAAGAACTCAAGAAGTTAGACTCCAGAGAAACAAATAACCCTATTTTAAAACGGGGTACAGAGCTAAACAAAGAATTCTCAACTGAGGAATACCAAATGGCTGAGAAGCACCTAAAAAAATAAAATGTTTAACATCCTTAGTCATCAGGGAAATGAAAATCAAAACAACCCTGAGATTCCACCTCACACCAGTCAGAATGGCTAAGATCAAAACCTCAGGTGACAGCAGATGCTGGGGAGGATGTGGAGAAAGAGGAACACTCCTCTGTTGCTGGTGGGATTGCAAGCTGGTACAACCACTCTGGAAATCAGTTTGGTGGTTGCTCAGAAAATTGGACACAGGACTACTTTAGGACCCAGAAATACCACTCCTGGGCATATACCCAGAAGATGTTCCAACATGTAGTAAGGACACATGCTCCACTATGTTCATAGTAGCTTTATTTATAATAGCCAGAAGCTGGAAAGAGCCTAGATGTCCCTCAACGAGGAATGGATACAGAAAATGTGGCACATTGACATAATAGAGTCAGCTATTAAAAACAATGAATTTTATGAAATTCTTAGGCAAATAGATGGAGCTGGAGGATATCATCCTGAGTGAGGTAACTCAATCACAAAAGAACACACAAGAAATGCACTCACTAATAAGTGGATATTAGCCCAGAAGCTCGGAATACCCAAGATACAATTCACAGACCACATGAGACTCAAGAAGGAAGACCAAAGTGTGGATACTTTGGTCCTTCCTAAAAGGGGGAACAAAATACCCATGGAAGGAGTTACAAAGACAAAGTGTGGAGTAGAGACTGAAGAAATGACCATCCAAAGCCTGCTCCACCTGGGGATCCACCCCATATACAATCATCAAACCCAGACACTACTATGGATGCCAACAAATGCTTGCTGACAGGAGCCTGATATAGCTGTCCCCTGAGAGGCTTTGCCAGTGCCTGACAAATTCAGAAATGGATGCTCACAGCCAACCATTGGACTGAGCTTAGGGTCCCCAATGGAGGAACTAGAGAAAGGACCTAAGGAGCTGAAGGGGTTTGCAGCCCCAAAGGAAGAACAACAATATGAACTAACCAGTACCCCCCAGAGCTCCCAGGGACTAAACCACCAACCAAAGAGTACACATGGTGGGACTCATGGCTCCAGCTGCACATGTAGCAGAGGATGGCCTAGTTGGACATCAGTGGGAGGAGAGGTCCTTGGTCCTGTGAAGGCTCTATAGATGCCCCAATGTAGGGGAATGCCAGGGCCAGGAAGCAGGAGTAGGTGGGTTGGTGAGCAGGGAGCAGGAGAGGGGATGGGGAAGGGAGTTTTCAGAGGGGAAACCAAGAATGGGGATAACATTTGAAATGTAAATAAAGAAAATATCCAATTTAAAAAAAGGAGAAAAAAGATATAAACATATATAAAAATGTTTGAATGGCAAAAAATACCCATTAGTTATGTGTGTGAGTATGCACACATGCACATACAATCTGTGTGTATGTGTGTGCACATACCACAGTATATACTGTTTCAGGAGTTGAACTCTGGCCATCAAGTTTGGTGGCAGTACCTTGATGTGCCAATCCATCCTGCCAGCCCTCACAATTCTACATTTCAATAGCAACACATCTCATCTGTCCAAAGATGACCCTTCAAAAAGCTTGGCTTCTCCTTGGGCGAGCTCATCTTCCACTCTGCCATAGCAATCCATACCAATTAAGTTTTAAACTGTTTCTAGCAACATTCTCTGATGACCACTGACCAGCCTTCCAGCTCACTTCCTGCAGAACTGAATCGAACAAAATACTGGCCATTGTGTGTGGCTATTGAATACTTGAAATGTAGTGAATTTAAAACTGAAATGTGCTGTCTGTATAAAATGCATGGGTTTTATTTTTTAAAAAAAAAGCAAAATTCTTCTTGATAGCTACTGATGCTGAATTCATGTTGGAGTGGTGATATATATATATATATATATATATATATATATATATATAGCTAAATTTAATTTCACCTGGCTCTCTGGTTTTTTAACTTTGGTATGTAAGATTGCATCTGTGGCTCACGTTAATGCTTTGCATTGCATTCCTATTAGACAGTAATGGTCCAGGACATCATCTTAGTCAGTCCTCCAATCACACCATCTTTCCACTATGCTTTAATGACCCTCACCAAATCCTAGTTTCTTCCCAGCGCACATTCCCTAGCTGACCACTGCATCGTCTGGGTCTCACCTTGCTCTGTCCTCTCATTCTGCAGAGCAACAGCCTCCGTCAATTGTTTTCCACGCATACTGACGTATGCAGAAAGCACGTAGCATTCGCACTTCTTAGGACAAATTTTGTCATCACTGATTCTCTGTGTTCTGACAGCCCAGCTTCACAGCCAGCATGTGACCAGGAAGTGATGGAATGGTTAGCGTGTTCAGGAGACAAGCAGCCAAAATACCAGAGGGATTCTGTTCGCACATCTATCTCCAGCAAGTTGTATGAACCTGGGGGATAACTTAACCTTTCTGGGGCTCAATTTCTTCATCTATAAAACTAAGCTGTTAATTTCTTAAACTCCCCAGATTGGAGAAGATGAAGGAAGTTAGTGTAAACGTGGTTATGGGTAAATGCTTTGGGGTGCTAGCTTTGCTTGAGCTGAAAGTGTGCAGGCAGGTAGTTTATTTTGGAAGTGATCCCAGAGAGCAGGAGTGAGCAGCTGGGGACAAA
Source organism: Mus caroli (assembly GCF_978045245.1). Classification (NCBI taxonomy): domain Eukaryota; kingdom Metazoa; phylum Chordata; class Mammalia; order Rodentia; family Muridae; genus Mus; species Mus caroli. The sequence goes on from NW_028227270.1 coordinate 27,563,621, forward strand.
CAGGGGGAAAGGAAGAAGCAGCACACGGATGTGATGTCATCCTAGTTGGCCACTGTCACAGATGACTGATGACAGTCTTACCAGGACCCTGAGTCCACTGAGCAGCTTTCAGAACTCTCACTGAGAGAAGCACGAACCGGCTCGTTGCCAATGAGTAAGGGTGGCCCTGTGGAGACTGGCTCCCTGCACATCTAGGTGATGCATGTAAGTCCTCCAGTGTCAGAGGACATGTAGATTCAGGGACAGGTCTTGGGATCCCCAGGGGGAAGCAGCTGCAGCAAGAGGGGAACTTAAGGAACCCAGTGACACCTGGAGGCACCTGCCATATTGGTGCCTCCAAGGTACTCAGAGCTACAAACGAAAGCCTGGGGCTGCTGGATGCAATTGCTTTGAACCATGTGGCACTGTGCCACCTGGAACAGTTAGTGACAACCACATCTGGCTTTGGAGTCGCAATAACACTGGGTTTCTTGATACTCAAAAGACAATGGGAAACGGAATGTCGTGAGGATGGGTTTGTCCTGTGACTGTAGAGAATGTGAGGGGTTGATTTCAGGTGGACGGTGCCACCTCCCAAGGCCACTTTTTTTTTCATGTGAGAAATGGACAACTATGACTTAATGTTCTGAGGAAGGATTAAAGCCAGAAAGCAAGTATTGAATAGTTTTAAGAACCTCTGTAATATTTTAATGTAACGCTGGTAGTCAGGACTTCCGTCTGTTCAAGCCATGCATAGCTGTCGAGTCTGAGGACTTCAGTACAGAGGTTCAGCTCTGAGTACCACAAGCACTCTTGTAGAGTTTACAGTTTTCCCTTCTGTCTCTCTTACAGAAAAACCTTCACCTTACTACCGTGCAATGTTTGTTTCTAAATAAGTTGATCATTGACCTGAAAATGAGCTTCTGAAGTCTAGATAGACCTTATCAACCACTCCCCCAGGGGATGCAGGTCTCTGTCCATGGAACAGCTAGATTCCTTCAACCTGGACCTTCGGAACGCACACACAGTATTCTGTACTAAGATGCCCCACCCAGAGGCTACTGCTTCAGTGTTCCCTCTGACCAGGCAAAAAGGCCAAAGCCCAGAAAGTGCAGACAGCCATAACAGCCTCATTTGTGAAATTCCTACTTCTGCCAGGTTCCCTTCCAGGTGTTTTAGATGAATTCTTTCATTGGATTCTTACAGAAGTCCTGCTAAGTCTGAGTTCCATTTTGAAGAAACTCATATTGAGAAAAGGACTGGCCACAGAGACACAGATTAGCAGGCAGCAGGATGAGGATTTGAGCTCATGCTTCTCTGTGTCCAAAATCCCTGCTGTCTTATGTCCATGACTTTACTAGGACCTGGCTGCCCACTCTCTCTCCTCCCTCAGCATGCCAATGAGTTGAGTGTACTGTTAATAAGATTTTCCAGAGAATGTTATACTGACTGGGCCTGGAATTTTTCAGGTATATGATATTGTTCCACCATTCAGTTGGCTTGGGCCATCTTCCTGGATTAAGATGTAATAGAATTTCCTTGTGTTAGGATAAAGTCTGGGTTGAGTACCATGTTCTCTATGAAGTGCATGTATACCCAAAGCCAAGAATAGATAAAGAGGTGGGTGGGTGAGGGATGGACAGGGCAGCGATCTGCATCAGAGAACAAGGCTAAATCTGACTGGGATAACACCATGAACTCTAAAAGTAAGATGCTGTCCTCAATGACAACATGTAAAATCACTGTTCTTTTCCAAAATGTGTTTCTTACTCCTCACATACTGTATTCAAACATGGTGATTATTTTACATGTGGTAAATTATCCACTCCAGGTTCCATCCATTTTTCAATCCTCCACACTTAAGGAAACACCTTGGCTGGCTGGCTGGCTGCTTGTCTGCACGGAAAAGGCTGTTTATGTCTGCTCCTTCCTGGATCTGCAGCCATGGAACAACTCATTATCATGACCCATGCTTGCTGGTTTCTCATTTAGAGCACTCTGCAGGATCTCCAGCCGATGGTCACAAGGCTTGTTCACTAACCCACAGGAACACAGTTTCTGTACTGGGCGTAACAAGTGATCTTGCTGAAGCCTTACAATCAATTAAGGTCCCAAACCTTGCTAAAATATCAACAAAGGGGTGGCTGTCCAGGAGAAATGGAAATACATTCCGTCAGATAAAGTACATGCCATTGCTTTTCAATCATAGGCAGCAATACAGGTGATTAAATTCCTGAGGCATATGAGCTGGCAGAGCGATGAGAACACAAGGAAAGTCATATGACTTTGGGCTTGGCCGGGGAAAAGACAGGAGGATGACAAACTGGGTTTGGTTTTGTTTTAACTGTTGGGGGTGGTAAGAAGGACCAAGATCAACAAATTATTTACCTCCTTTTACTTCTAGGTATTTTGTAAATAGATATACTGCTAAAGAGCCAGCCCAGAACTTAAGGAAAATAAATCTATCTAAAAGTGAGTCTTTTCAGTTCTCAGAAGAGTACGCTCTACAGGAAACAAAAGACATTTTAGTTCTTACACACACATACTAGACTGCTGTGGGTTTGAATGTGCACGGTTCTCATAGGTTCTTATATTTGAACATGGACCTGGTTGGTGGAACTACTTGGGAAGGATTAGGAGGTGTGGCCTTGTTGGAGGCGGGCTTTCAAAGGACTCACACTATTCCCAGTATATATATTCTCATTCTGTCTCTGTCTCTCTGTCTTTCTTCTCCTCCCACCCCCTGCCTTCTGCTGCAGACTCAGATGTGAGCTCTCAGCTGTTCCTGCCACCATGCCTTTGCTCCACCATCATGGACTCTAACCCTCTGAAACCACAAGCCCAATTGAACACTCTCTTTTCACAGAGTTGTACCACACCAATAGAAACCTGAATTAAGACAACCATGAATGTAATATCTAGACTAGAAGCCACTTAAAATTCCAAACCATTTCTGCCACTGGTTCCTTGGAGCTTTTAATAACCTCACCATAATTGATGTTTTTTATTTACAAAAGAGATAGTTGTACTTGAAACACCCCAAAGAAAAAAATGCTGAAATATATAATAGGTACATCTTATTGCATCTGAAATATCCCCAATCCACTCATATTTTGAACATTTTGTCTGTAGCTGGTAGCATTATTTGGGGGAGCTGTAGAGCCTTTAGGAGGTGGGACCTGGCTGGCCGAAGCCTGTGGATGGAGGCGGGCCTCTGAAGGTGGCACCCTTCCCTGCTTCTTTCCTTCCTAGGCTACTGTGGTTACCAGGAACAAATTCTCTGTGTCTTCCCCACCACAATTCACTGCAATTCTGAAACAGCCCCTAAATGTTCTCTTATACATTCAAGCAAGATGAATAGCCCTGGAAGGTGTGTCTCGTCCTCACTGTAGAGATGTGTGCAGCTGAGAGCACAGACTGTCCTGGTCACCATGCCCAGAAGTGCTTTGCTTCCCTCTTCCTGTGTCCTTGTGTGTGCACACATCCATACTCCTGTCTCTTTGTCATTTGCCTCCTTCCATCTTAGTGATTGTGAACACAGCTTAATTTAGATCCCACTTTTCCATAAGCCAGGCTGATGGCCAGTCTCTTCCCCAATCTTCATCATTCTCGACTGCCTCTTATCCTGGAATGGATTCCATGTAAGTGTGAAGTTAAATTTCAAATGTCTACACTATATCTACTGCACAACATTCCTGGGTTCTTCAGTCAGCACCATGCTGGCAAAAGGGGCCAACGTGGCTTTGTCCCTCCTTTCCCTTTAGCCTCAGACAGGGGAAAATGTTCCCGTGGCCTGGAGTGATGCTTATGCCCCAAACCAGCACTATGCTAGGTCCTCCACAGGCAGAGGCTCTATCTCACTGATGACGGAACTGGCTCCTTGTATTAACTAAAATCACAGATCCATGCCCTTTAACTATAAATTCTTATTACCAACAAAGGGCAGGATAGGTATTTAGGAAAAACAGTCTGATGACAACCTGTTCACAGAAGCCAGTCAGGACACACCCTTCAAGGACACAGAGATGTGACCTGAAATACTGTGTGCACAAAGCATCCCACCACCCAGCCTGCTTCATTACTGCTGGACTTAGAGAGGACTTCTTAACCTACAGTGACACCAGTGTGAAGTTTAGGTGACACCATGTGGCCTCCATTCCCAGACATGTGCTCCATTCTCCTCAGCCCCACCTCATTCATGACTTGATACATTCATATCTGAATATGTCATTAGGTCATAGGCTGAACAGCAGACAGAGAGCGCAGGTGTGGGACGGACAGAGAGCACAGGTGTGGGACAGACAGAGAGCACAGGTGTGGGATAGACAGAGAGCACAGGTGTGGGACAGACAGACAGAGAGCGCAGGTGTGGGACAGTTTCCACATCACTAATGTTACTTTTAAGGTTTGTTAACTTTTGAAAACAACTCTTAAAAAAAAAAGTCCTACACAAATGAGGTAGAAAGTACTTCATGGATAGGAAGGGATGGAAGGAGGGAGGGAGGGAGGAAAGGAAGGAGGGAGGGAAGGAAGGAGGGAGGGAGGGAAGGAAGGAGGGAGGGATGGAAGGAAAGAGGGAGGGAAGGAGGGAAGGTAGGAAGGAAATTGTGCTTTTAAATGTTTTAATTTTTATTTTAAAATTGATTTAGATTGATTTACTTTATATGCATGTGTGTCTTGGCTGGATGTAGGCATTTGCCTCCGTGCATGCTTTGTGCCCGAGACAGTCAGAAGAGAACACTGGATCTCTTAGAGCCGGAGCTAATGAATGGATGGTCGTGAGCCATCATGCAGGTGCTGAGACCCAAACCTAGGTCCTCTGGGAGAGCAGCCATTGCCTGCTGAGCCATCTCCCCCCCACACCCCCACCCACTATTGAGTTGTTGGTTAGATGTGGCCATACTGAAACAAGAAGACATGAGATCATAGAGACTGCAGCTGATTAAGAGTGAAAACACAAGAAAAGAGTAAACCTGCAGCGCCAATAATCCCTAAACTATTTTCTCATTAAGAAAACAGAAGACAAGAGCCCTGTGAGGTTAGGGTTGCTCTGCAGGAGGGGGAACCAAGCCTGGAGGGCAGCATTTTTGTGTCCAGAGTTGGTTGTTGCATGTACCCAAGTGCCAAAGTCAGCAAGAGAAGCAACTGGGGATGCTTGCAGATACATTCCTTATTGCTTTAGCCCTGGAGGGGGGATCTGATGCTTCTGAAAGCAAAGAATGAAGAGAGAAAAGAAAGGATAACAAGTCCAGCAGGGCAGAGCCCAGCCTCAGCTCTGGTTCCCAGGCCCTCTCATCAGGGACGAGCGGCTGATAACCTGCTGGAGGAAGGGGCTGTGGACTTCCCTCAGCAGGCTCGAGGCACAGTAGGTAGCCACAGTGGCCTCTGCGAAGCCCACAGAGGAGAGGGATCTGGGACACGCGCACCATGAGCTAGCCCTGGAGCTCTCTCATGTTCGGAGCAAAGGCTTTATGACACACACGTATACACACATATACACACATATACACATATACAGCCCTCACCACTGCCCTCAGGGAGAATTCTACATGTACAGAGCCAAATGGGGAAGAACATGGCTGTTTGGATGCTTCAGCAGCGAAAATTTAGACGCTCTCAGTTTTCTCCCTTAGGAAAAAAAATACCACAAAACTACAGAGTAAACAAATGTCCATTTTTATACTGTGGAAAGGATGAAGGTAAACAGTATGAAGCCTTTTGTCATTCGAACGCCAGTTTGCTGTCCCCTTGAGAGTTAAATGTGTTTCCTTTACCTATGATACTCTGTTTAAAGATTCCAGACCCACGCACCTCCCACCCATCCACTTTTTGCTAACCAATAATAAACTACTGTGCCTGGCCCTTTCTTCCTCTGGCTGCCAACACTGGCCTCTATACTGCTCATGTGCATTTCCATTAGGAGGTGACAACTGGAGTCGGGGAGGGAGGGAAAGTGGGAGAGCACACTTGGCTGTCCTGTTTCACCTCTGATTGGCAGGGAGGACGGGGCTTAGGGAGCACATATGATGAGAATTTGCTGTTTTCAGGCCAGCAGTAAATGCACAGTTTTTTCTATTTATACCAATCCTTGCCCACTTCTTAAAGGTGCTGCATACAGATTACAAAGACACTTTGACCAAGAGCTAAGCAGCTATCCCATGGCTCTTGTTTCCACTTGAGGAGAGCAGGGTCCGTTCTCAGAGTGGATCCGTTTCCATATGGCTGAAGCTATACTCAGGTACCCACGAATCAACATTAAGATCTCTTCATCTTTATTACATGAGCTAACTACCGGGCAGGGAGGCAAGAGCCTATGGTTGGGCGCAAAGACAAAGCCAAGTGTCCACTCTGACACCAACCGCTCAGCCTGTCTAGGTCTGTTTCACTTTTCAATGACCAGGGTGGATTGGAATGCCTCTAAACCCTTCCCCAGCTCTATCCTTCTAGAACTCCACTCATCCAGACACGCCTTGCTAGTTCCTACGCACGAGGCTGACCTACGTGTCACATCACAGCCCAGTGACACAAAGGCTGTCAGACAGACCTGAATTTGATTCCACCTCACTTAGGATCCCAGTGCTGAGCATGACTGCAGATTAGAAACGCTGGCAGCTCCTGCTGGATTAGGGGATGCATGTAAAGTCTGTGACATTAGGGTGAGGTCACCAACTACTGCTGGTTCCTCTTGTCATCCTTGCTGACTCTATGAGACCTCCAGAGCAGACCCTTTCTTTCTTCTCCCTCTCACTTTCAAATCTAGGCGTGAACCAGTTCCCAACTTTCTGTGAATTGACCCCCAACCTGGTCCTACTTGTATTTTTCATTCTCTTCTTAAACAAAAAGATTTCTATTGTACACACTGTTACTGCCGGTGTCATACAACTTAGTGTCTTACACTGCAGGGGCCTTAAGAAAAGGCTCAGTGGCTATGAACACTGGCTACATTCCCAGAGAACCTTGGTTCAGTTCCCTGCACACACACATGACTCTCATAACTGTCTATAATTCCAGTTCCAGATCGGATGCTCTAGTCCGGCTCTGCAGGTATCATGCCTGGTGCAAGACATGCATGCAGGCAAAAGAGCCATATGCACAAAATAGTTTCCTTTTTTTTTTTTTTTTTTTTGGTTTTGTTGAGACAGGGTTTCTTTGTATAGCCCTGGCTGTCCTGGAACTCACTCTGTAGACCAGGCTGGCCTTGAACTCAGAAACCCACCTGTCTCTGCCTCCCAAGTGCTGGGATTAAAGGCGTGTGCCACCACTGCCTGGCAACAAAATAATTTTCTTAAATTAAGAAGTCATGTACTACTAGCAGGTTGGTTGGATGGCTTGTCTTAAGCTCTTGGAGGCAGAACTTGAAACTTTTTTATGTGTAAATCAGGGGTCAGTACGTGACTCTTTCCGAGGACAGGGACCCAATGTTATAATTTAAAGGGGCATGGTTGATGGAGCTGACAAGGGACACAGTTGTGATGTTTCCATTCTCCACCTGACACCGATTCAGAATCACGCCTCTGGGTAGTGTTGACCAGTGTCCTTCTGGAAAGGTCTAACCAAGGAGGGAGGACACTCTGAACAGAGGCGACACCACCCACGGGCTGGGGTCCTGACTGGCAGAAGGAAGGCGGCACCCCAACAACTGCTGGTTACTCTCATGGCAGCTGCCGCTCGCACTCAAGGGTTCCTCCGAGCTGCGGTTCACCAGAACCTTTCTGAACCAGTTCCTAGCTTTACTTGGTTCCTCCGAAGTAGAATCTTGTCATCAGCTCGTCCTTGCAGTCATGTTTGGACAAGACTACCTTGTCCAAGCAACACAGTCAATAACACTGCTTTGCAGAGTGGACAGGTATATGTTATCGATTAGCCTGTTTGATAGGAGTAATCTCTGGGAACACTCGCTGAGGCTGTTACTGGAGGACGCACAGATGTGAACAGACCAGACACCCGTGAACGGCAGGGCGTGGCGCATGCGCGGTGGCTTTACTTCGTACACCTGCGCTTTCTAGGCTCTCATTCCACTCTCTATAATCTATCTTCATCCTCACTCAACTTCCTGTGAAGCTTGTGCAACCAAACACCCCTCTGGCCTCAGAGGGAGCTGAAGCCACAGGAAGTCCTGGGACTAGTCAGAAACAGAGCCATCATAACCGTGACCTTTAAAATGAAACCAAAGGGAGCAGAGAAAATAACTCGAAACAATTAGAAAGCTTCCTGCGGTTTAGTCAATAAATGTGCCCAGTTCAATACCCTCTTCCATTAATAATGAACTCAAAAAGGCCACGGTGCTATCTGCCCACAGAAGTGTGAGAATGTTCTTTACCTCATGTTACACAAATCGAAAATTCAAAATATCAACGATGTGATATTCTTGCACCTATTAAGTAATATAATAAAACCCTGGCAATCTATAAATGTAAGAGTTGAGAGGTGCCCTTTCCTTAGACACAGATGGAGCATTCTGTGGGTTGTCACAGAGACACTAAAAGCAAGACTGGTCTAGAGCCCTTAAAGTACATTGGCTATCATTTTCCCTCAGCGAAGTCATCAGTAAGTGAACACCCCTTATGAGTAAAAGTTTCAAGTGACCCAACACGCTCTTTGTGCAGACACTAATACGCAACATCTCAAGAGATAGCATGGATCAATAGCTGGCTCAAGGACAGGTCATTCCGGTCTCACAGGTCCAACCCACTTATTTACTGATACTCTCTCTTTGTCAGACATGTGTTGGATGCATATGTCACAGCAAGGTGAGCAGTGGTGTGCAGTGTGACCTGGTTTATTCAGTTAACAGTTCTCAGTTTTCTAAGACATTCACTTACAGGTCTAGAGCTGGCTAGCAGGCAGACGACTTGTTTTTAGCAAGAGTTCTATGCTATTTTATAAATCTGCCAACTGCACAGCATACTTAAAGCTATGGAACAGCACTCTATCCTACTGTCAGCTACCCGTCCTGAAGGGAATCCTATATTAAAAATGGACAGGTTCTGGTATTTAAGGTGCCACTGACATCATGGATAAGAACTTTCTCCACCATGTAGCACAGACCTGAGCACCTCAGAGTCCCTCAGTGAATGGCAACTTCACTGTAAAGTCAGAGCGGCCCAGGCCCACTCCACACATTCCAAATTCCTCAGGTCTACAACCCGAGTGCACTATGAACCCACAGCCTGCGAACCTACTGCCTCACAGACTACATGTGTGCCAGAGCATGTCACAGGCTGCACCCTTTGACAGCTCTCTGCAAATGCACCCCAGTCTCTGTCAAGACTGCCCAAGCACTGCAGACTGCACGTTATCAAGCTATCAATATCCCTAGGAATAGGAGGACCCAAACTCTGATCACATGCTATCAAAGAAGGACAAAAGGGTCACTGCTATATAAAGAACACAATGGTCCATGTGTAATGAGACAAGCAATATTTGCTTACAGTAAAATCTATCCCATATTGCAGAAAGAATGGATAAGGTGGGGCTGTAGCCAAGCGGTAAGCTGGCTCCATCATGTGTGAAACTCCTGATTTCAACCCTAGCACAGAAAACAAACAAATAAACAAACAAACTAAATTCATACCAGGATGACGTTAATCAGCCAATGGTAATTTATATCAGTGTGGCATAAAGAACACAATGTTTAAATTCAAGCTTGTAGCCTTAACTTTAAGAAAAAAATTGTTTATTGTTATCTTATGAATATGGGTTTTTGCCCGCATGCATGTCTGCACCATGTGAGTACAGTGCCCACAGAAACGAGAAAAGGGCATCACTTTTGAGTAGCCTTACTTGGAACCAAATTTTGTACAGACTCCTGGAGTTTAGCAGCTAAAAGGATGAGCTGTAATGTGTGTGGGGGGGAGGAGGGTGTGTGTCATCCAGTGACCATCTTATCCTCCTAGCTTGTCTTCCTTTAGCCAATATCTAGCTAAAAACAAACAGAGAAGGCTGGAATCACATCATAGCTCAGGACATGACACTGGGAAGACAGTGAGAGAGTGCTAGAATCTTAAAACTGTTCCCCAACTTTTAAGGCCAACAAGGCTGACCCACACACTCCTTGGTCTCTGGACAGAAGCTTCTCCACCTACCTGAACTGAGGCAAGAGAAAGCCTGGGAGTGATAATTTTGTGCACAACCAAAGAGTCATCATTACCTCTTTACCCTTCTATACATAGTTAAGAGGTCTTGTCTCGTGGGCCATATGCAAAAGTAAAATGTTAACGGGGCAGAGCTGGGTGGAGCCAGGTCACTACACTCAAGGTGCTTTTGGTTGGCAGAAGAACTGATGGCCACAAGAGAAGGAAATGAACTTGGTCAAATGGCTTCTGCAAGGTGGAACACACTTCACTCCAGTCCTGGTAACTCAGTAAGCTGTGTGCATCACCTGACCACAAGACAAGACACAGATGTGGAATAGAATTGTCCACATGTGCTGTGTAGTCTTTCTAGACCCCCATATCACTCACATTCAGAGAAAGAATAAACAGCTGGCAATGATTTGACATAAAAACAAAGATTCTAGAATTCTCCTTTAAAAGATTTGGGGGAAGGCTGGCTTTGGGAACAGATGCTGAGGAAGCTAAGGAGAGATGAAAGACCACGAGATGAGCTGAAGAGGACAATTGATTGGCAGTTAGATATTGACTCCAGGAGATCCGAGTTTGAATTCTGACTCTCTGTGTGTCTGACATGAGGCTAACCTTGTAGCTTCTTGAAGTTTGGGTTCCTTCTTTGATAAAATGGGGACTGGGAACCAGCTCACAAGATAACCTCAAGTTGTCCCATTTACACCATAAGCAAGTGGAGGAAATGAATAGAGGAGGGCTGGGCATGCAGTCAAGCTCTAACAGTGAAAGTCCCCTCTACCGTGAAATTCAGTGAGAAGGGCACCGAGGCCAAGGAAAGCAGACTGCAGAGATGCTAAAGATAGAGTCACAATCACCTCCACCCGGGTCACTGAAGGGCTGATCAAAATGGCAACTGTCTGTCAGCTGGTGGTACAGAGGAGTGGGGGGTGGGATGGGGGGACCGGGGTAAAGGACAGAAAGCCAGAAAGAAATAAGATAAGAAAAGAGGCTAAATTAGCAATTCATCCTGTTAAAGTCTGGTTTTCCCATAAGTCAAACAGAATAAAGGCAATGAGCTGAAACATGGACACAGAAATCTTACGGGAAAGAAGAATCCTGTGGCCGTGCAATCACAGGAGTCACCGGATCTCAGGCTTCATCCATTTTTACAACACTGGACGCCTCACATCCAGACATGAGTAAGGAGAAGATTTAAACTCTGGAGATAACTTTTAAAATGCCCGCAAAGAAAGTTCTAAGGATCGCCTACTAACTCAAACCATGGAACGAGACATGGAAAACATCCTAATTATTTTACCACATGAATTTAACCAAGACAACAGAGCCTGCCGGTATAAAGGAAACCAGCTCCACTCTCACTTGTGGACTGATGTAAAAATCCTAACAAAAACTCCACTAAATCAAATTAGGAACATTACACAAGCACACAGTCACAATCCAACTGCACCCAAGCCCCAACAGAGCAAAGATGACCCAAGACTAAAGCACCTGCTAAGCCATCAGAGTATCAGGGCATGAGACACCTCTAGTGTCAGCTAACCACCATGCTTTCAGTGAGAAGCCTCAAATATTATTTTTGCCAAATTGAATAAAATGCTACAGATGTTTATAAAATGATTTAAAATATGCACACAAATCTGAGATCATGGAACAAAAGAAACATTGATCTTCAAATATTTTTTCATTCTCACATATCATGAGAAAAAATTATCCCATCTCTTCCCAGACATTCTTGACACCAATGTCTGTATTCCCGTGAGAATCACTTTGAGATAGTTAACAGTTTCCAAAGTAGATCCAGCAATACCTTTCCTGGGCATATACCAAGAAGATGTTCCAACTTGTAATAAGGACACATGCTCCACTATGTTCATAGCAGCCTTATTTATAATAGCCAGAATCTGGAAAGAGCCCAGATGTCCCTCAACAGAGGAATGGATACAGAAAATGTGGTAAACTTACACAATGGAGTACTACTCAGCTATTAAAAACAATGAATTTATTAAAGTCTTAGGCAAATAGATCTAGAGGATATCATCCTGAGTGAGGTAACACAATCACAAAGGAACACACATGATATGCACTCACTGATAAGTGGATATTAGCCCAGAAACTTAGAATACCCAAGATGCAATTTGCAAAATACATGAAACTCAAGAAGAAGGAAGACCAAAGTATGGATACTAACTTCCTTCTTAGAATGGGGAACAAAATACCCATGGAAGAAGTTACAGAGACAAAGTTCGGAGCTGAGACAGAAGAAGGACTATCCAGAGACTGCCCCACCTGGGGATCCATCCCATGAACAACTACCAAACCAGACACTATTGCATATGCCAGCAAGGTTTTGCTGACAGAACCCTGATATAGCTGTCTCCTGTGAGGCTATGCCAGTACCTGAAAAATACAGAAGTGGATGCTCACAGTCAGCTATTAGATGGAACACAGGACCCCCAATGGAGGAGCTAGAAAAAGTACCCACGGAGCTGAAGGGGCCTGCAACCCTATAGGAGGAACAACAATATGAACTAACCAGTATCCCCAGAGCTGTGTCTCTAGTTGCATATGTAGCAGAAAATGGCCTAGTTGGCCATCATTGGGGAAGAGGTCCCTTGCTCTTGCAAACTTTATATGCCCCAATACAGGGGAATGCCAGGGCCAGGAAGCGGGAGTGGGTGGGTTGGGGAGCAGGACGGGGAGGATATAGGGGACTTTTGGAGAGGAAACTAGGAAAGGGGATAGCATTTGAAATGTAAATGAAGAAAATATCTAATCAAAAAAAATTTAAAAAGAAAGAAATCCAGTTACCACTTGCCATTGCCTTTTTTTTTTTTTTTGGCTTTTTTTTTTTTTGGCTTTTTTGAAACAGGGTTTCTCTGTGTAGCCCTGGCTGTCCTGGAACTCACTCTGTAGACCAGGCTGGCCTCGAACTCAGAAATCCGCCTGCCTCTGTCTCCCAAGTGCTGGGATTAAAGGCGTGAGCCACCACCGCCCGGCTGCCATTGCCCTTCTTATAAAAGAAAAACAAAAACAAACCAGTTTCCAGAGTGAACATCTTCACTTCTGAGCTCGTTTTAGTTCCTGAGTAACATATTAATCCATCCTCAGAAAGCCACTGTCCAGACACTGTGCAATCATGATGCCTTCGACAGAGGCTTGGGTTTTTTCATTTAAAGTCTTCAAGTTTTTGCGATTATGCTGGCATTTCAGGAATAATTACTAAATCTGTATTAAGCGTCCTGACCTCCTTTTTGTTCATTGTTTGCAGAGACTCTACAAGGCCTTCAACACCAACACTGATCAAAAACACTATAGAAGGGGTTTTTTTTTGTTTGTTTGGGGTTTTTTTTTGTTGTTGTTTTTTAATGAAATAAACTGAGGCTGATGCCAAGATTATAAGACTCTGTAAAGAATTAATCTAAGATGTCTTCCTTTTTTGTTTGTTTGGCGTTTTTTGTGTGTGGAAAAAAACCATCACATTCAAGTCTTATCAATGCAGGGAACACTTAGAAAATGAGAATATTTAGATGGCACTAAAGCAACTATACAAGCTGCTCAGGAGAGACCAGTAACCCACCCTGCCTGGGCCCTTAGTAGCCCATCACTGCAGCCCACCAGGGAAACAGCTCTCACCAGGGGTGGGGTTGAACTGCCAGCACTGTAGAGGCTGAGGCAGGAGGACTGAGAATTCAGATCGGCTTGGCTAAAGGGCAACCAGATCCTGTCTCAAAGAACCAAACAGACTGCCATCCTTGAGGCCAGAAAATGCCACAGTAGAGTCTAAAACACAAAGCCAGACAATGCCCAAATGTGGCTATGTGACCCAGGGCTAAATGTTGCTTTGTATCTAGTCCTCAGGTCTGCAAGATCGGGGGACAGTCCTCAGGGATGGATTACTAGTAGTAACCATTCGAGGCTCCTAAAATTGTCTTGTATACAGTAAGTGCTTAAACCCACTAGATTTGATAGCTATACTTAACTAAAAGCAAAGCAAAACAACAGGACACCAAAACCAACCATGAGACCATGTGGCCTCACCCCTACACTGTGACATCTCAGTAAAACTTGCTGAACAACAGCTCTGATTTCTCACATGAGGCTGTCAGGTTGGTGTTAGCTGAGGTTTTGAAATACCGACTTAAGCAAAAGTACAAACATACTAAGGGGAAAAACTTAGATAATATTGTCAATACAGCAAACTTTAAGGATATATACAGATATATGTATCCTACATATATCAAGTACATTAACACACATCAAACTTTTTTGGGGGGGTGTGGGGGTTCGAGACAGGGTTTCTCTGTATAGCCCAGGCTGGCCTCGAAGTCACATCAAACTTTTTACATCTATAAAGCAAAAAAAAAAAAAAAAAAAAAAAAAAAAAGGGGGGGGGTGATCAGGAACTAAGAGTTCTCAGTGATTTATAAAAACAGTGATTGAGATGAATTCAACACAAAGTTTAGGAAAGACTGGTAAATAAATTTTCCAAGCAATAAAAGAAATGTAAGGAAAACAGAACAAGAAACTAAGAATGTTCGAAGATTCATCTCTGGTAGCCTGACTACATGAAGGTGATCTCCAACCATCGCTGGCCACAGACGGTTTTATCTTTCTTTCACTGTTTCACTGTTTTTTTGTTTTGTTTTTTTCCCTCTTACTTTTTCTATTGAATGTGTATCATCAGAAAACAATTTTAATGCAAAAAAAACCCAAAATCTTACACCTGGAGACTCTAGACCAAGCTTAGTTTGTTCCTTTCCTAATCTGGCTTTACAGTGCCCCAACCTGTCTCTGCCAGGACACAGACTTTAGTGAGCAGCAGCAGTCATGCAGCCACAGCAGAGGGCTGTGGTGACCAGCACCTGAGGAGCTGCCATCCTGGTGCCCTGTGGATATGTGGTGCCTGCTAATTCACTCAGTGAGTCCAGATCTCCAGGTACACTCCCGGTGTGTTATAAAATACAAACAAAAGGAGGAAAGGTTTGCAACTCTCCTTCCTTGTTCACACTGTGACCGAGGCTCTGCTACAGCACTTGGCATTTATTTCCGGGGCAAATGCTAAACTTCTCCAGTCTGTCTTCATTCGACCTACTGAATGACACATCCTAGGGTTTACCAGAGATGGATTTCCCGAACTGGTGAACTGACCTGTGGAGAAGATGAAGACTGTGTTGTTCCAGAGCCCGTGGCTTTTCAAGGCTTTGGTGACATTCCCCACTGCTTCATCCATGAGGGACACCATCCCTGCATAAATACGTCTGTGCTTATCTTGGATGAAGCCATATGGCTCCATGTACTCCTCCGGGACCTGCAGGGGATCGTGGACAGACTGGAAAGCAAGGTAGAGGAACAGAGGCTGCAAAGAGAATTTGAAAACCAAATGTCGGTTAAAAGGAACGGAAGCTTTAAACACAACACATGAGACAGCCGATATTCTCAGTTCATATCAAAAACTGTGAAGACAATCTACAAGAGTGGACCTAACTATCTCTGAATCATATGTGTGATAAGGAGCTCGTAGCCAGAGTATATAAATAATTTAACAATAAAAGGTAATTTCCTTAAGAACAGAGAATTTAAATAGGCATTTCTCCAAAGAAGATTTGCAGCAAATGTTCATACACAGGGGACTGCAAACAAAAACTACAGTAAGATATCACCGCATCGCACTCATTAGGATGCTTAGAGTCCTTAAAATAGAAAGCAAAAATGTTGACGAAGCTATGGAGAAATTAGTCAGTAGGAATACAAAGTAATATACACAGGCACTGAAAAATCAGCATGAAGTTCCTTAGTATCACACACAGCTACCATACAGCAAGGCCCTCCTATATCTAGAAAATCAGGAAAGCACATGCTGGTCTGAAATGCACAGGGGTGCTCATGGGATGCTCACTGCAACATTGTTCATAATGGCCAAGAATTAGCCTCAATGCTCACAGTTGATGGATACAAAAATAAAATTCAGAATATTTTTAATCACAGTATATACCAACTAAATAATCAGTGACAACACAGTTGGGCTTTAGAATCGTGAAGAGAAAGGAGCCAGAGACCACATTTTGCATTGTTGCATTGATTAAAACATTCTGAAGTCCAAAGAGGCAAGTCTATGGAGACAGAAAGTAGGTGAGTGGATGTCTGTGCCTATGGGGAATTCTGGGGAAAGGGATGACAAGGGACTACTACTAGGTAGAAATTTCTTTCAAGAGTGATGAGAAGTTTTAAAACTAGATCATGGTGATGATCAGATGCCTCTTAAATTTCCAGTTAATTGAATACTTTAAGTGAGTGAATTTTATGATATGCAAATTATGTCTCAGTAAATATGTTCAAAAGATGACAAGACCCAAAACAAAATATGAAGGTCAAAGTCCTAGAATGGGGCAGAAGGCTTTGACCCACCACATATTGAAATGTTTATATAGAAAACCCTCTGATAATAATCTGACTACTCTATCTCATTTAACACTCAACACCATCCTGTTATATCCATTTTTCAGATCAGTTAACCAAGGCTTTAAAAGGTTAGGTATGCCCAGGTGCCACTGTTTGATGCAGGCTTCCCTCCTGGTACCCTCAGTGTTACAATGTTGCCATGCACCAACAGATAAGTGAGCTAAAAATAAAGAGAGTGTACAGGGTTTTCTTTAACATGTTTTTTGGGGAAACAGTGTTTTGTTAGATTTTGATATTGAACCAAATAAATGTGATGCCCATTTAATTCCTAGAAATAAGAAGTGTGAGCCACAGGTTCTGTTTTTTCTCTATGCCAGCTTAGAACAGTCAGCACCTGTGGTATTCCAGGTCAGCCCTTCAACTTAGGGGGCCTCTCTGCAGATAGCCCTGCACCATGCCTTATAGAATTTTTCATATGTTTAATACCCTCAAAGAGATAATAATCAATAGCTTTGATCCAAGAATAAGCACATTTATGTAAGGCATTTAAATCATAAATGAAGAAGGCAAAAAGACAGAAGGGAGAAACTCACTTCACTTTTTATTGTTGCAAATTGTTCTAAATTACAGAACCCCTTTGCTGGAGTGTGTGCCAACCAGTTAGGGGAATGGAAAGATATGCTAAGAGCGGGGACTATCCAGATAGGGGGCTCTAAGAGATACCCTTACGTTTATCTGGAGTTCAGACATTTTGAATTAAATGTTAAAATTAAAGGTACACTTTTTCCATGAAAAGTATTTCAAGTTCCTCCTCTTAACATCTATACCAACACTTCTGCCTCTGCCTCTGCTCCTCCACATACACACACACTTTCCACGCTACCCAGACTGGCCATGCGACACTCTGGGGTCCCTCTGGATCAAGTTGAAGCTGGCCAGTCAGGTGACTGTCACATGTGAGAGCCTCACACTGTTTGCTGACCTGATCATAACGTCATAATTCACAAGAAGAGATGCAAGTGTTCTTTGAACGACAACAACAAAAAGTTGTCTTTTTGTTTTTGTTTTTGTTTTTCGAGACAGGGTTTCTCTGCGTAGCCCTGGCTGTCCTGGAACTCACTCTGTAGACCAGGCTGGCCTCAAACTCAGAAATCCGCCTGCCTCTGCCTCCCAAGTGCTGGGATTAAAGGCGTGCGCCACCACTGCCTGGCAAAAATGTCTTTTCTACCAGTTCATCTGAGCAGTCCAGAGCAGTTTGCTGTGGGGTGAACAATTCCATACATTTTCATAGCTCTGGGTCACCAGGAGCTGTGTCCAATCCATTTCATGAGGTTAGGACCAATCAAACACATTTCATATGCTCTCCGACACACACTTTGTTTTATTGTTTGAGACAGGGTCTCTCTATGTAGCCTGGCTGGCCTAGAACTCACAGAGATCCACCTACCTCTGCCTTCCCAGTGCTCGGGTTAAAGGTGTGTGATACCACGCTCAGCCATTTTGTATATTTATATCACTACTATAAATCAAGTCTTTAGCACTCAGAAGGTGAATTTCATTCATGAACAACCCATTCTCCAACCTCACCAAGTAGAAGCATTACGATAGCGAATATATGAGTGTTTTGCCTGCATATATGTCTGTGCACCTTGTGCATGCAGGACCCAGAGAGGTCAGAAGAGGGCATCAGCTCCCCTGGAACTGGAGTTACAAACAGTTGTGAGCTACCATGTGGGCGCTGGGAACTGAACCAGGTCTTCTGCAAGAGCAGCCATGTCTCCAGCCCCACTGTACTAATTTTAAATGATGGAGGGAGGGGAGAATGGTAGTCTGTGCTGCATGGTAGCCTCATGAAAAGAATGATTATTAAGGCTGGAAGGTTCTCCAACCACCATCAGGACCATACCTGCAGTCACTAGTTGGTGGGGTCCTCCCCAAGAAAAGCTGTAGCCAGTTTCTCCCCACTGGCCAAAGCGAACAGCCTTCATTTGGGGATTGTATGTGTATCTATGGACATGAGGCCCTTGGCCTTGGAGAGAGACCCCTCCTCACCTCACTGACTCCTGATTCACACTGAAGTCCTGCCCCACATTAACCGCCACTGATTTCTGTTTTAGAACCTGGTAGGTCCTTGGTATTTTCTTGATTCCAAACTCTTATTCTGATCAGCTCAGTCATAGCTGCCAACTGTATCCCAACCCTAACTGTGACCCTTTTGAGTATCCTAAGACTATAAAATGGAATCCTGGTTGGGAAAGCATAGCTAGACACTATAGTATCATAAAAAACCCAGACTTAACTCTCTGCATACGCACATTGAGGATGCTAATGGATCTTTTCCCTTTCCTGTTCTGCTCCATGGCTCCTAAGATCTGAACTCTAAACATCCACACTATGGGAAGAAACCACATATCACTCATTTTTATGTCTTTAGAGGGCTCCCTAATTCAAAGTATAAATTGGAAAAACAGGAATACATTTTTAAACTACTATTCTATCTTTGACAACCAAATTAAGACATTTCTTCCCAGCTTGTATTCACACAAAGAAAGTCTTCCACTAGGATTTATTGTTTTGTTTTCCTTAGGAAGCTTCTAGTAGATTAGATGTAGTTTTTTGTTTTGTTTTATTTATTTATTTTTTTTAGTGCTTCAAAGTGCTGCTGTTCTAATTTTAACAGAAAGTCATGCTATGAATATATGACTTTCTTTTTATAGTGCTACTACTATGTGAGTCACCCTCACATCAAGGAGAAAGGATGTCCCTTCCTGACACATGTAAAGCCATTAGCAGCGTCCCCAGAATCAACAACTCAACTCTTACACAAGAGCTCTGTCGATTTTCTCCCTCAGCTGCCCCTTAAAAGCAAGTACACGTTAGTTGGCTGGTGAACACTTACTGTGAATTCTTTGAATGACTTCCATCTTAGAACAAATGTCATGTTACAATCTATACATGGCACCTGAGAGCCTAGCACAGAATTGGGTTAAATCCTGGGGAAAGATGTTGCAAAGATGCAGCTCCTGAAGCCAGTGAGTCGCATCACTGTCTGGAGAACTGAACAGGAGCATCTGTGTGCAGGAGCTGCCTTGTGGAAACGGCTGGGTTGCTATTGACTATTCTTTCTTTTACTTTTAGTCTGTGCTTGGGGACTCTGGGCATGATCATTACCTCTTCAGAGCATCCCACACACTGGCAGGAAATGTCCATCTCCCATCTGGTGATTTTTGTAATGCTATCTACAAGCAGTGTCGTGTTAACAGCACCCCTTTCATGGGATGTGAGCTCTTAAGGCCTGTGACTATCCTCGGTTCCGGTGCCTTCTCCATCAGCCCAGTTTAACTGCCCACCCACAAGGAACCACTTCTCCACAGCCGCTTCCTGGTAGCTGCTTGGTGGTATGAGGGCACCAGGAGACAATACTGTTTTGTACACATCCCTAAATATCTGAGAGATTGCTCCCCTTCTTCATGGTTCATGGCAGACATAGTTGCCTAGAGATGTCAGCATTACACCCTTAAAAATCCAAAGTGTGGTAAAGCTGAGATCAGTCACCAGGGAAGATGAGAACAGTCACTAGGGAAGATCCCTCATACTGAGTAAAATAGCAAAGATGGAGCCTGGAAGGTTCT
The DNA here is from genome assembly GCF_978045245.1 of Mus caroli. Lineage (NCBI taxonomy): Eukaryota > Metazoa > Chordata > Mammalia > Rodentia > Muridae > Mus > Mus caroli. The sequence goes on from NW_028227270.1 coordinate 27,583,716, forward strand.
ATACAGACAGGGAGTCACTGGCAGGTCACTGTGTCTGAACACGTAGACAAGCAGAATGCTCATTAACACTTGTGTGTGCTGAGCATCTCCAGGCAGTAAGAATGACTTTGTATTGTGTACAGATTACCTCTGCTGCATAGAGTTGCACGATTAGATCAGATTGTGAGCCAGTAATAACAGCAAGCTGGCATCTGCTTGTCTTTGTACTTGTGAGAGCATCAAGCTAACGCTCACGGAACCATCCTGAGTGCACAGGATCTCCATAGCGGCACCATGGTCACCATGGAGAATCACTGGTGAGGGGATGAAATATTAATGCCTCACAATATCTGATATCAGTATTTCTTCCAAATGTCCCAGGAGGTCCTAATATGATGTCAAGACTGGGACTGTGGAGCTGAATATGAACTGGGATTCAACATCTCTGCACGAGCTCTGACTAGGGATGGTGAATAAAGGCAGATGCTCTTGGAGTCAGAAGTGAGAGGTTACATCCTGACTCTGACTTCCCACAGTCCCGTGGCTTTGAACAAGTCACTTCATTTATCCAAGCCTGTTTGCTTAAACAAACAGTGTGCCTTCTTCAAAGGATAATAAAGAGTTCCCTGAAAACCTTACTTTGGCTTTCTTGGTATTAGGCCATGTCCATAAAATGCCTCACATACAATTAAGAGCTATAATACAGCCAGCAAGAGGCACCATTGCTAACGATACCTCTTCCGTGGTGCACGGGCTCTCAGGGCCTCCTGTTGTCCTTGGTTTCAAGCCTTTCCCCACAGCCCCCCAGCTTATAACTCCCCCTCCCCACAGAACTATTTCACCCCAGTTGCATCTTCTTATCCATTTAATGTTATATGAAGCCACCTTCCTAGCCCACCAACCATTCTGGTTTTAAATCTAGACTTAAAATGTGCAGGTTTCTAAACATTTGAGAGAATGCTCCCCTTTCTTCATGTTTCATGGCAGACATAGTTACCTAGCGATGTCAGGTGACGATGTCAGCTCTTAAATACCTAAAGTATGGCAAAACTGAGAACAGCCACCAGGGAGAATCCTTCATACTGACTGAGAGTATAGAAGACAGAGCTTGGAAGATTCCATACCAGACAGAGTCTTTAGCAGGTCACTAAGTCTGAACAGGTACACAAGCCAGAACCCTGCCTGCTGAGGGTTCAAGCATTGTCAAAGAGACAAAGTGCAGAGAACTGGAAGGACCTGGACACTTTCTCAAGTTTCCCATGTCCCACTGAAGGCCACTTTTTGTGAGTGTGCTAATACAATTCTTCATAAGGACATGCTTTGAGCCCAGGGTCTCACAACACAAAAATCTGCTCTGTTTCCAAAGCGCCTATGTGCTGAATCCAGACAATTTGCATTTAAGACTTCTCACAACTCTTTTCTCTTCCTACCTGCAGCTAAGTCTGCACGTGACATACCTGATAGGCTCCTATGGTGTCTGTGAAAACCAATATACCATGCATAATAATTGTAAAAACCCAGTATTGCTAAGACGGTCATTTCCATTAAGTTGGTCAATGAATACCAACCAATCAAACAGCCAACTTCTGTTTTCTTAGCAAAAATTGGTCAACCTACTCTAAAATTAACATGGGGATACAAAAGATTAAGAATAATCAAAATAATCCTGAAGAGAAAAATATAGAATGAGAGGATTTTCTCTATCCCCTGAGTTCCCAACACTTCTCCCTAACGGAGCCCTGACTCAAGCACAGATACCTGTTTGGAATCCTGAAGCCTGGTTTTGCTAACCACTTACTGTGCACACACATAAAGCATCATAAGAGGGAGCAGGGTTTCCACTGAAATGCTGAAGGACAGACAGCCTTCCTCCATCTGCAGCCCAGGGTCCCTTCCTGTGAGACTCATCTCTTGGGGGTTCCTATGTACTGTATGGCTTTCTCCCAGACCTGAGGCAGATCCAAGTTCTTCACTTCTAACAACCTTCCCTTTCTGGCTAACTGGAACATGCTCTAAAATGTTATATCACACACACACACACACACACACACACACACTCCCTTGGAAGCAACAAGATTTTGATAATATTAAAGGAGGAAGCCTTACTTTCTCCGGTGGGTGGTTAGCTATGAGGGTTGTAGCCCTTTTGGTAAATATATTTGTTGAGTAAATATTGGTATACTCTTTTGCAGGCTCTTCACCATCTCTTAAGTCAAGTGCACAGCGGGTACCATTCAAAGACTCAATCGGCGCACAGGCCTCGTGGGTGTAGTAGTCTTCACTGCCTAGGAGGTATCCTGCAAGAAGAATGGGAGAAGAAACAGTCGGCATGGCGGAAAGCTTGCTAGGCAAACGGATGTTCCAGCAGTTAATTGCCTAATGCAACTGATTGCCCATGACGAGGCTAATCAAATGACAGGGCTAATCAGGGTTCTCTTCTGAACATCTCTATCTTTGTTAGAGACACCACTGAAATGGCACTACATGGAAATCCAAGGCCCTTTCTCACTGGAGTCTTTTAGAGCATCTGTTCTCGCTTGTCAACTCTTTATACATGGTTGATCTGTGGGAAAAGGTTTTTTAGAAATCAGAGTTTAAGTTCAGGAAGCAAACAGATGCTAATTCTTTAAAACTACCTAAGAAAAAAGATAACACGCCACTAATGTGTTACAAGGTTTTACTTGTAAAATACTAAAAACAGGGTTCAGATCATGTCATTTGTTGCTACTGAGGTTGGGAGATGGAATTCTGTGGTTATTTATGGACGGGGCCTTTGCCGGAGTTATATTTAGTCAAATGCTGACACCCACTGGTGGAAAAATATAAACCTTTCCAAACACAAACTCTCTATCCCAGCTGAGCAGCCCCAGAGATCAAAGTGCAGCAGCATTCAGTCTAGACTGGGAACCGACAGCACCTTGCCCTGCTGCTCAGAGATGCAGTGCTTACTGGGCCGAGTGGCCTGCCAACTCCCCTGTTTCTATAGCCCAGTTCCCTCTCCCATAACAGAGAGTAAAGCACAGGAGAAACAGAAATGCCCCAACCAATCGTTGTTCTGCAACTGTTCGTGTTTTGAAAATGTGAAAATAAGCTGTGCTGCATATTATGATTAAATTGACAGACTTGCTCAGAAAAGGCCAATCAACATAGGGCAGAAAGTAGTTAGTGACGGATGGCCCAGGGCTGTGGTTGCCTAGAGACCCGTGATGACTGCTTATGGGATTAGGTTTCTTTTTATGACATACATGTGTGTGTCTGTGTGTGTGTGTGTAGTTTCCTACAACTTAATTGTGATAATGGCACAATCTCTCACATTGTTTAAAAATCGCTAAATTAAATATGTTAATTGGGTAAACTGTATAGTATATGAATTATACCCTCATAAAGCTATTAAAAAGAAATAAACTTTGATGAGCTCTTAGCTATATTCTTAAATATATTCCCTTTTAGTCTTAAAATGATGAAAAATGGGCCTAGCTCTTTCCTTTCTCATGAATTTTGTCTACAGTGACAATTAAGAGTCTTATACAGCTTATGGAATAATTCAATGGATTTTAGATTAACTATTTTTCATGATCAAATAAGTTCAAGGTCCTGAATATAATTAGCATATGACATCAACATAACTTACTATGTGATTTTATCTATATTTATAGGAAATAAATCCAACATATTTACTACCTAATATGGAATAGAAAAAATTGTATTCACAAAAGAAGTAATTTCAGGGCTGGTGAGATGGGTCAGTGAGGAAAGGTGCTTGCCACCAAACCCAACAACCTTAGTCTGATCCCTGCGATCCACACAGAGGAAGAAGAGAACGGACTCCTGCAAGCTGTCCTGACTCAGACCTCTACACGTTTGTGTTCTCTCTCTCTCTCACACACACACACACACACACACACACACACACACACACACACACACACACACGCACACACACGCACACACAACTACCTCAACCTTACCTTGGTGATTAGAGTGATCAAGCCAGTAGTTTGGGTTTTTAACATCTACTTAGTATTAGAATTTGGAGAGAACACTTCACACTCCTTTCCATTAATATAAACTATCACTGGGGAAGATATAGGCACAGGATATGTTTGGTTATAGGAACCATAAATATTAAATGATATTAAAAATAGAACTGTAGAGCTAGAACTCAAATACTTGGCCAAACCAGTACAGACAAATAACAAATGTGGGTATTTGTCTATCCAGGTCCAGGGTGAACCTTAATTCTCATACAAGAATATGACTTCTGCCCTTTATGTGAAGTTTTTAGTGTGTGTGTGTGTGTGTGTGTGTGTGTGTGTGTGTGTGTGTGTGCACATGTGCATAGGTCAAAGACAACCCTGACATCATTGCCAGGAGCTATCCCCCTTGTTTTTGGAGACATGTTCTCTACTGGTTTGGCATTTAGGCTAGGCTGCCTGGGCAGTGAGCCCCAGGGATGCCCCCACCTCCACTGTCCTTGAGCCTAGGGCCTGGACTGAAAGCTTAGATGATACCCAGCTTTTTTTACTCAGGTTCTAGAGATCAAATCAATGTCACTGCTGCAACTACTGTACTGAGTGAGCTCTTGCCCCGCTGTCCAACCACCTAGGCTGCTAAGCATACAACTTGGATTTTAATAAAGATTCTAAGTATCCACAGTCTATCAGAGGTCAGATATCAATTCATCCTGCATGAAAAAAGTTTCCAAGGCACAGGCCATTCCTCTAGATCTTCGAAGATGTTAATCAATGAAGGCTGATTTCAAGGACACTGAAGACTTATTTAGACTCAGCTAGAAATAACGTCATGGCTGGCCAGTAGTGCTGCAATGCCACGAGTGGAGAGGAACACGCCTGCTCTCCTGACTGACTTCTTTGCATCTTGACCTCAGCTTTAGGGCTAAGTGCTTGGCCGCATGGGTTCAGGGCAGATGCAGATCTGCTCCTTTGCACTGAATTTGGCTTTACCTTGCTTGGAAGCAGATTCCTAAAAACAATCTACAAGAAAGCCATCACTTTTTTATTAGAGTGAAGCACCGAGACCCCACCCCCACCCCACCCCTTTACCTTCTCCCAAAGGGGAAGTTCCTCTGACTGCCCTGAATTGGAAGAAGCTTTGCTCTTCCCTAATACCTACTGTACCCTTGTGGTAACACACTCCTGCATGTTCTTCCCCCCCCTCCCTCCTCCTCCCTCCCTTCCTCTTCCTTTCCAACATAAGAAGCCTCCCATCTTAGATGTGGAGTGCTCCCAGAGCCATGCATCTATAGTGCATTTAAATTATAGCATGTCTTACTGGCTGCTCCAATTGTGTTATTCTATTTAGATGCTTTATGTTCAGTACACATTCAGTTTGGAAGAAGCAGATGGCAGGAGGAAGGTTACTAAGTAGCCGGGCAAAAGGATAGCTCAATAGAAAAAGACCCTGACAGAAAGATACATAGTTAGTGGCACTTTAAGCCTATTGTAAACCCTGCCTTAATTAGTAACCTAACCTAACTAATTAAGGCAGGGTTTACAATAGGCTTAAAGTGTCATGTTTTAAAACAAACTTCAGGTTTCATATTTATTTCAGAGGGTTCTCTTGTTATTGTTTGGTTAGTTCCTTGTACCATTTTTTATGCTGTTGTTATTAATTTTTTAAATCGATCTTCTCCAACCTCGTAATTTTGGAAGCAGACCTCCTATGTGGGAGAAGATGCCCAGGTAAGGTGAGCTAGTCGTCTTCTCCTGGAGAACACAGTCCATATGGGGGAAAATATGTGGACTTCAATGGAGGAAACATTCTTAATACAAAACCTGATTCTGATTCCATACGACTCTGCCCATCATCTTCAGGTGAGAACATTCTAGAGCGCACAGTGGTCTCTGACATAAATGTCCCTAACACTCTTCCTTAGCGCTCTGGCTAAAGCCCCCGGCCTTGCTGTGGGCGCGCATGCCCAGAGTACACTCACGTGCTGGCTTATGGGGATAACGGCCGAAAGCAGCTCCACTATGGTGCTGCCTGATTTACTGTGTTCAGGTTTCTGGTCATTTTGTTTGATGATACTTGGGTGTATTTTATGAGCTGGCTGTAGTAGATCTGTGTTGTTAAAGAAATGTGTGCCGGGCGTGGTGGCGCACGCCTTTAATCCCAGCACTCGGGAGGCAGAGGCAGGCGGATTTCTGAGTTCGAGGCCAGCCTGGTCTACAAAGTGAGTTCCAGGACAGCCAGGGCTATACAGAGAAACCCTGTCTCGAAAAACCAAAAAAAAAAAAAAAAAAAAAAAGAAAGAAAGAAAGAAATGTGTGCATGTCCATTACCGAAGTAGGTATCGAATCCTCGGCGTGTCGGCAGACATTCTTTCCGGTACATCCCCAGGTGCCATTTCCCAACCATGTGCGTCGCATAGCCTGCTTCCTTTAAAAGCTGGGGCAGGAGTTTTTCGTCTAGGGGAACACAGCTGGGCTGACAGGTCATGATGAGGTAATGCTGTAAGCCCAAATGGATCTTAAAGAGATAAAAACAAAACTGGGGATTAGTGCCCGTGACATAGCACGAAGGAGAAAATAAAGCAGCCGCCTATGTCACCGGACAGAGCTGCGGGTCTGGATGCGCAGGCGCATCTGAAAAGCAGATTCCTCAGTGACACAAATCGAATTTGAACGTATGAATAAAACCATTTCAATAAACCAATATTTTCAACAAATATTTATCAAACACTACACCAGGAACCAATAATTTATTTTATCAAAGGAAAGGATTCCAAACCTACTGCATGTAAAAGTTGAAATCTGTTAGAAGAAACATCTCTATTCTTTGAGGACTTGGTAGTTTTTTGGAAAGTCTTATTTAACAGTACGACGAAAGTGTGTTTCTTACTCAACTTTACCTAAACCATAATCTGAAAAGACACCAGTCTTTTCTAAAAAGCATTCCGCTGACCAGTGCTTGGGAGTGGCTCACAAAAGCATTTCTAGATCACAGGATCCACACAGTATCTGACATTAGAAGACAAAGACTTGTTGAATTTTAGAATAGTAAAATGTAATCTCTATAATTTTACAAGTTCTTTGAATTTTAATGGAAATATACTTCTAATAAATCCCTCTACAAACTGAAATTATGGTTATCTTTAAGACGCTACCATACCCATTTTATGAAGTAATCTTCCCCTACAATAGGCGATTCTGATTTCCTTAGACCACTGGTTCTCAACTGGCCTAATTCTGCAACCCCTTAATACAGCTCATGTTGTAGTGACCACAACCATAAAATAATTTTTCTTGCTACTTTATAACTGTTTTCTACAGTCATGAAACATAATACAAATCTCTGATATGCAGGGTATCTGATATGCAACCCCTGTGAAAGGTCTGTTCAATTCCCACAGGGGTCACAACCCACAGGTTAAGAACTGCTCGCTGCCTTGGATACACAGGACTCTGAGGACAGTGAAGGCCGTGGGTGCCAGTTCCCAATCCAGGCAGGACTCCAGCACCCTGGTCCACTGAGGGTGGGTATCAGGCAACTTGCTGCTAATAATTCCTTAAATGTGCTGCATAATACAATGCAGGAGTCCAACTCCACTGTGGCTCTATCACTTATGAGCCTTATGACCCTTAGACAGTAACACAGCAGCTTCCGTGAGTCATTTTGTCTAGATATTTGTAAGGCTATATTGTAAGGCTTCATCTGTATTGACTTCCTCTGGTTTGTGCAGGGTTAGTGAAGTGATATAGAGTGTCAAATACATATTAAATATTCAACAATGCGCACAGTAACAGCTGTGAGCAGCTATCGATAACACAACTCCCCTCCCGTGCTTCTCTGATGACAAGAGAAAACACCGACCAAACCAACATGTTGGAGAAAATAGTTTATTTTGCTCACAGACTGACTGTAGTCTGTCCCAGAGTGGTGCTGAGACAGGAGTTAGAGGCAGGAACGGAAGCAGAGGCCACAGACGAACACCACTTCCTGACTGCTTTCTCAGGCTTGTTCAACTACCTTTCTTAAAGAGGTCTAGGGCCACCTGTCTAAGGATGGCACTGCCTACAGAAGGTCCAATTAGCAATCAAGAAAATGCCCCCACAGGCCAGTGGAGGCAATTAGTCAGCTGAGGTTCCCTCTTCTCCAGTATATCAAGCTAGCCACCAAGCTTCACCATCATCATCATCCCTCCCAATGCTCTGCTTCCTCGGAGACCACAGCCTTCCAGAGATCTCTCACCCTTTTGAGCCACTTCCCAGTATGTGTTTTGTATATGACTATCAAATACAGTGTACACTGGAACTTCAAATCTACAGTTCCACTGGAACTAACTAAATGCACAGTTAGCACTGGTTTTCTCAAACTTAAATTGCTGACTAGTCAAACCACATAGACTCACAGACTTGCATTTGGCTCAGTTTTGTTTAATTTTCATTATTTTTGAATCATATCAATGTGGGGGGAGGGTGTGCCCATGATGCAGTGATGCAATGACTGCAGAAGAACCCCATGGGCTGCCTTAAATGCTAAAGTGTGATAAACTCACTACTATGGTCTCACAGGTACAGTTACACATCAAAGTGGATCAACTTCCATGCTTAGAGTCTGTGCAGTTTATTACGTCTTAGTCATGTCAATGAAGCTGTTTACAATAAAAGTCCACTTCTGTAGAGACTCCTCTCTCAGCACTAACTGGGCACACAGTGGGGATGTCCCAGAGACCTTCTAGCCACCTTCCTAGGTTCATGTTCTGTCTCTGGAAGCCAACACAAAGATCCTGTTGACCTAACTCTGGCTTGAATTGAGCTCAGTCAGTGGGGAATCACTCACCAGAGAGAAGAGAGATGGGAGAGAATGAGCAGCCCTGGGGTGGAGTTGCTTCAGCCTGGACACACATGTGTCTGTTCTGACAGCCACTTTGAAGGCTGCATCCCCACATGCCTCTGCCTTCTAGGTCATCTTATCCCTTCCATCCCCCCTTACTGGTCTAGGGGTGGTAACCGCTCCGCTGTTCCTCTCCACTACGCTTTCTGCCCCTGCTCACATTCACATCTTCTGAAATAAAGTCACCTTTGCAAATGAACCCTCTCTAATATACTCTGATTTGAATACTCTAATCTGAATAGTCTAATTTGAATATACCATCTCTTTCTAGACGCATCTCTGAATGGGAGGGATTTTATCATTTCTAGGGAAAAGGTAGTCCCTCTGCACTCACATATACACACATGCATAGACACACGGGCACACACATACAAGCACGTTCATACACACAAAGAGGAATTCTTTCCATTGCTAGCACTACAAGCTTACTAAACAACAACAAAAAAATTGAGCCAAGGCTCAAACACTTTTAACATATACTAATATACAATTGAGAAGGATATAAAGGTAATATTTCATGGAACCCAAAGGCACCAGTGGATATAAACATGCAAAGCTCATGTGGAGGGCTCATCTATCACGTGCAGAGAATTACCTCTGATCACTAGAAAGCACTGCCAAGAGATACTGTGCGATTCGGTTTTCCTGTGCCACGGGCAGCACGCCAGGGGGTCAGCTGAAACCTGTCTCCATTCTCTCCGATCATACAAAACAGGAGATTTGTTCTTTTTAGTTCCTGAGAATTTATTGGACAGAACGTTTTTATGGCATTTATTGGGAAGCAGAAGCCAAACTCTGGATGACAGCCAAAAATGTGTTTTTGGTCTGTTCAAACACTATTTGAAGCCAGGAAGCTCTAATGTGTTGAGATGCAGTAAACAGGCAAGTGCCAAGCTTATTCCACTCCAGCAGAGAACTCTGGGGTCACCCCCACAGTGTGTGGGATGGGCTGTCGTGGGGTACAAATGCAAATCAAAGAAGGAAGGGCAGCTATCTAACCACAAGAAAAATCTACAAGTCCATCCAAAACTCATCGTCAATACCCAGAGAGAAGGTGTAAATAGAAAAGGCATAGCTGTGATCTATCAAAGTCCATTGGGGCTACCACTCAATCTGTTTTGTGTGGTTGTCTCTTCTTCATCAAAACAAATCCTCTTGCAAAAACACCTCCCTCCAAAGTTTGCACTTGACCATTGAAGATTTGCCCCTCTGATGGCAAAGGTCTCCAAACCCCAGGGGGCATCTCGCTTTCAGTGAGATAAGTGACTGAGAAATCTTTAGTCTTTCCTCTAAAGACCTAGAAGATGGTTGCAATACAGTCTCATTAGTTTAAAAGAGAAAAAGAAAACCAAATCGTTACCACCTCCTCCTGTGATGGAGAAGACGATGGCTCTAAGGTCAGAGGCTCTTCTCTTCCCCTCTCACAGGCCCATGCAGCACACTGACTGACTATGTGTCTGTGCTGGCTAGTTTTATGTCAATTTGGCACAAGCTAAAGTAATCTAAGAGGATGGAACCTCAACTGAGAAAATGCCTTCATAAGATAAGGCTGTGGATAAGCCTTTAAGGCACTTTCTTAGTGATTGATGGGGAAAGGGCCCAGCCCACTGTGAGTGGTATGATCACTGGGCTAGTGGTCCTGGGTTCTATAAGAAAGTAGGCTGAGCAAGTCATGAGAGCAAGCCAGCAAGCGGTACCCCTCCATGACCTCTGCATCAGCCCCTGCTTCCAGGTTCCTGTCCTGTTTGAATTCCTGTTCTGATTCCCTTCAATAATGGACTATGATGTGTCTGTGTAAGCCAAATAAACCCTTTCCTCTCTAAATTGCTTTTTGGTCATGAGGTCTCATCACAGTGATAGGAATCCTGACTAAAACAGTGTCTCAGGAGCTCAGGACATCACACTCTACACATTCTAGCCACTCTTAAAGGCTCTACCAGGGGCTCAATGAACCACTGAATCATACTTGGTAGTGGATGCCATTTCTCTCTCACCCTACGCAGTGGTGGGAAAACACCTAGTGGAGCAGGAGGGAAGCTCCATCTGGTCTACCATCCCTATGCAAGTTGAACACATAACCTCCATGCAACATGAACCCATGTTTGTGAGACAGCACCTGCTAGCTACAGCACTGGCAAGTTCAGAGAAGTGAACAGACCTGCCCCTGTACTTTACACACCAGGCAGAGAGCCTGAAAGGAAGTTTCTGGACTAGAACACAGTCACAGGATGTGGCAGTGACCAGCCAGGGGGTTCAGAACTCCCAGCCTGTGTTTTTGCCAGTCTCCAGTAGGTTCAGTCAGGGTCAGAAAACCCTTGTACCATCCTACAGTTTATTCCTGGAGATGCCCACAGAACAAATAGAGAGTGGGCAATCTGTTCCCTCCCGCATGAAGCTTTCTGACAGCACTCAGCTGCCCAGGGTGCTGTAGCCAAGAGCTACAGAACACACATTGTGTCTTAGGAGCCTGGCCTGGCCATCTGGCTTGGCCCCTCTGTGCCCCGGCTTCACAACTGGCCCATACCACTGACAGTTTTAAGGGCCTATTTATTTTGGTGTTGATTAGTAAAGAGTGTGGGCCTGTGACTAACCCCACAAAGCGATGTTGTTTGTAAAAAGAATGAACAAGGCAGAAATGGTTTCCATCACTTCCTCTGTCTAAATTATGAATCCAATAGAGATTGATTAAGAAAAAAATATAAAGAAATCTGAAAACAGAATTTTTAGTAAAGTGATACGATTAAAGAAGCAAAGTCAATGATGATGGTAATGATCAGAAAGCAACAGTGTATAAACAGATTTTTTTCAATTAGAAATTATTACATTGTGTGTGTGTGTGTGTGTGTGTGTGTGTGTGGTGTATGTATGTATTTGTATGTATGAGAGTGGGTATGTATATGCATGTGTTTGTGTGTGGACATGTGTGCACCATTTCACACATGTGGAGATCAGAGGACACCTTGCAGAAGTTGGCGCTCTCCTCCCACCATGTCCAGTCTAAGGACTGAGCTCAGATTAGCAGGCTTGGTGGCAAGGACCTTGTGTTGGAGACACATGCTTGACTGCTGCCCCCTGCTGCTCTTCTAAGCCTGATACATCCTGTGTCCCCACCTTAGATGAGCACAGTGATGTAGCATAGGCGGTATCACAATAGCACAGACCACAGGATGTCTTCCTGGCTGCATGTCTTCCATGCTGCTCTGACCTCTTCTTCCTTGCACACTTGAGCCAGAAGACCCTGTGACTTTTCCAACAGCATCACATGGCCTTGCCTGAAGCTTTCCTCTCTTCCCACTTTCTCCCAGATCCTCCTCTGTTTAACCCAATTCAATGACTAGAGTCTACCAAGGTTGGTGGGGACCAGGCCAGAGGCTGAGGACAAGCAGGAACAGCAGCTAGTGATTCCATAGTTCGAAGAAGCATCCTGGCCAGAGGCCCCCTTCCTCTGCACATGTCTCCTGACAGTCTAGAGGTACATATACTTGAAGCACAAGTCAAGAATATTCTGCCCTGAACTTCACAGCTTCTTCCTCCCCCATATTTCCTGCTCAAGGTTCTGCCTCAGGGGTGAGTGAAAGGCCCTGAAAGTGGCTGGTCTATTTATCAATATGATTAAGAAAAATGTGGCTGAGGTCCCTTAGGAAGGAAAGCCAGCATCATCTTTCATTGTCTGTCTTCTCTGCCAAGGTTTATAGAATTCTGGTGTTGAGTGACCTCCTCAGTCCCCATGGGGGGACTAAAAAGAGTTGCTTAGTGTTTTCACAAAGACCTACAAATTTTATTACCCTTTCATCTTTCTTCTTTCTTTGGTCCTTTGTGTGTGTGTGTGTGTGTGAGAGAGAGAGAGAGAGAGAGAGAGAGAGAGAGAGGAGAGAGAGAGAGAAGGTCTCCCTACGTAGGCCTAGCTGCAGACTAGGCTGGCCTCAAACTCGCAAAGATTAAAGGTGTGCACCAACACACCTGGCCTTTCCAAAAATATCTTTAAGAAAAAAGCAAGGACTCTACCATTGAGCTACATCTCAAGTCCTTGTTTGCTTGCTTACTTGCTTGCTACTTGCTACAAGTCTTTGTAGTCAGGCTGGCCTTGTACTCTCTATGTACCTGACTCAAACTCATGGTCCCTCTGCCTCAGCCTCTCAAGAGCTGGGGTTACCAGCAGTGTCCTCACACCCAGGTAGAACATTTGTACACATAAAATAAAATGAATCAACTTTTTAAAGTGTATATATATATGTATATATATATATACACATATATATATACATACATACACACACATATATATACATATACATATATGTATATATTGGATCCTAGAGGGGTGGCTCAGTGGTTATGAGCACTGGTTGCTTATCCAAAGAACCCAGGTTCAGTTCCCAGTCCCCACATGGCTCATAACCATCTACAACTCCAGTTCCAGAGGATATGATGCTGTCTTCTGCCTCCACAGGCACCAAACATAAACTTGGCACATAACATATTTGCAGACAAAACTCTCATACATGTAAAACATAAAATAAAATTTAAATGTAAAAAAATGTACTGGGAATGCAGACATGTAATGAATATTGTACAGTGAGTCGAGTCAAATTGTTAGAATTTGAAAATTTTCAAGTTATTTGTTTGAACTAAAACAGTCTAGAAATTCTATTAAGAAAGATGAAAAGTTTGAACCAAGGACAAATGAATATAAAATAATATTCCCTATGACATCACTAAGAAACTAATAAAGAGGTGCTGCCTCATGGAAGAAGAGAGGGACAGGAAAGACAGTCCTTACATTAGGAACTTCTGTCCACATTTCCAAGACACATTTTTTTAAAATAAGAATACTGAGCTGTGGCAATACAGCCTTTAATCCCAGCAATCTTGAGACAGAGACCCCAGATCTGTGAGTTCAAGGCCAGCCAGGGATACATAATGAGTTCCAGGCCATCCAAGGCTATACAGCAAGACAAAGGATGCCACATGGAAGTTGATTATAGCTCCTTGAAATAAACTTGTGTAAAACAGTGTTAAACTGGATACATTCTTTAGGATATAATATCCAAAGTATAACAGTACTATGGAAACAGAAACAACCAGAGTTGAAGGCTTAACTTTTTTTCTTTTTTTTTTTTTGGTTATTTTTGTTTTTCCAGACAGGGTTTCTCTGTATAGCTCTGGCTGTCCTGGAACTCACTTTGTAGACCAGGCTGGCCAAGAACTCAGAAATCCACCTGCCTCTGCCTCCCAAGTGCTGGGATTAAAAGGCATGAGCCACAAGGCTTAACATTTTTATCTTGAAGAGGAAACATTAGGCCCAGGGAGACTTAGCCTTCCTTTGTGCCCCTGCCTGGCCCTTCATCCCCCTCAGTTCCTACCACCACCTTCTCAGTCTTAGAATGAGCTGAATCCAGCCTCGGGGGCCAGTTTCCCTTGTTCCTCCCATAGCTTGTTAGACTCTTTGCAGGACCTTGACTGTGGCATTGAGGAGGCCTCTGTCACTCTTGCCTCTTTGGGGACATTCTCAGTGTCCCTACTGCACCCACTCTATTTTCAACCCTTATTGCTATGCCCTTAAGCTTGCTTCCTTCCTTCCTCACTTATGTGCACTATTTATGTGCACTACTTACGTGCCCTATTTTACTCCCTCTCAGTCGCTCCTGACCTCACCTCCGCCAGACTAAAGCACCTGGAGACCCCGACAGTCGTGCACAGCACCTGGCTCAACAGTGCTCCACAGACACCAGTTAAACAAAGGATTGAATACACATCAAATTTCATGGTGATGGACCACAAGTTTGAACAAGACAAACACCACTCAATGTACACTAAAGGTTCTAGCCTGAGCAAAGAGGAGAGGAAATACTATGAAAGAAGCAAGCAAGAAAAGTGCTAATCCAGGAAACTTTAAGATCACACACACATACACACACATAGACACATACACACACCACACATACACATATGCACATATGCACATACACACACAAACATACACACCACATACACACACAGAGACACATACACACAAACCCACACACAGACAAGACACACAGACTCATACACACACAAACCCACACACACCACATACACACACAGAGACACATACACACAAACCCACACACAGTCACACATTCAGACATACACATACATACACACAGTCTCACACACACACATGTATAAACACATACATACGCACACACACACATATATATACACACATACACACACACACACACACACACTCCAAGTCCCACAAGAATAGCTGATGTGCATATAAAGATGCCTGAAATGTCAGGAAGAGGGCGCAGTCCCAGGGTTGAAAGGTTCCATTGTTAAGGCTGGAATACTTTCCAGTGGTTCTGCAGATCAGTACAATCTCTGTCAAAAATCTGTGTCTCTCCCCGCCCCTGAAGTAGACAAGTTGATCCTAAAATCCATGTAGAGATCAAGGGGGCTCCCAATCATTAAAACAGCCTTTCAGGGAAAATAAAGGGGACAAAATTAATACTCCCTTATTCTGGAACCTAGTATACAGCTACAGTGATCAAGACCGTGACATCCTAGCATCATGATAAATGTGTAGATTGATGGGAAAAAACTGAGAGTGCATGGTCAATGGATTGATGACTCTGGATGAAGAGATAAAGGAGAAACACACATTCATCTACAAGTAGCACTAGACTGTCCACATGTCTCCACACATTAAACAAGCTCAGAATAAGTACAGATTTCAATGTAAGGGTAAAAACTATAAAACTCCCAGAAGAAAATATAGAGACTAATACATGTAATATTAGACACTGATTTTTATATGTTATACCAAAACCATAAACCACCAAACAAATTAATTATATTACATAAAATCCAAAGCTTGTTGCATATCAAAGGATACTATCAAGATAGTAATGAACAACCATCTGGTTAAGGTTCACTATCCAAAACACACAAGGAACAAGGACCAGCATTAAAAAGACAAGCAACATGACTAGATTTGGGCAAGGGAGGCCAAAGAGATGGCCCAGTGGTTAAGAGCACGGGTTGCCCTTGCAGAGAACCTGGGTTTGGTTCCCAGCACACTCATAGCAGCTCACAACCTTCTGTAACTCCACTTCCTGGGGATCTCGTGCCCTATTCTGGCACTGCACTCATGTGCAGCTATGCATGCACAGACACATAACTAAAATGTGTTAAAATTTTTAGATTTTCAACCAAGTGGAAACAAAAAGAACTATTCAAAGAATCAACCAAACCAGGAGCTGGTTCAACGAGATAGATAAACCCTTAGCCAGACTAACTAGAGGGCACAGGGACAGTATCCTAATTAACAAAATCAGAAGTGAAAAAGGAGACATAACAACAGAACCTGAGGAAATCCAAAACATCATCATATCCTACTACAAAAGGCTATACTCAACAAAACTAGAAAACCTGGATGAAATGGACAAATTTCTAGACAGATACTAGGTGCCAAAATTAAATCAGATCAGATTAATGATCTAAACAGTCCCATATCCCCTAAAGAAATAGAAGCACTCATTAATAGTCTCCCAACCAAAAAAAGCCCAGGACCAGATAGGTTTAGTGCAGAGTTCTATCAGAACTTCAAAGAAGACCTAATTCCAATTCTCCTCAAACTATTCCACAAAATAGATACAGAACGTACTCTACCCAATTCATTCTATGAAGCCACAATTACTCTGATACCTAAACCACACAAAGACCCAACAAAGAAAGAGAACTTCAAACCAATTTTTCTTATGAATATTTATGCAAAAATACTCAATAAAATTCTCGCTACCAAATCCAAGTACACATCAAAATGATCATCCATCATGATCATCCATCATGATCATCCATCATGATCATCCATCATGATCATCCATCATGATCAAGTAGGCTTCATTCCAGGGATGCAGGGATGGTTTAATATAAGGAAATCCATCAACGTAATCCACTATATAAACAAACTCAAAGACAAAAGCCACATGATCATCTCCTTAAATGCTAAAAAAGCATTTGACAAAATCCAATACCCATTCATGATAAAAGTATTAGAAAGATCAGAAATTCAAGGCCCATACCTAAACATAATAAAAGCAATATACAGCAAACCAGTAGCCAACATCAAACTAAATGGAGAGAAACTTGAAGCAATCCCACTAAAATCAGAGACTAGGTAAGGCTGCCCACTGTTTCCCTACCTATTCAATATAGTGCTTGAAGTCCTAGCCAGAGCAATTAGAGATCAAAGGGATACAAATTGGAAAATAAGAAGTCAAAATATCACTATTTGCAGATGATATGATAGTATAGATAAGTAACCCTAAAAATTCTACCAGAGAACTCCTAAACCTGATAAACAGATTCAGTGAAGTAGCTGGATATAAAATTAATTCAAACAAATCAGTGGCCTTTCTCTACACAGAGGATAAACAGTCTGAGAAAGAAATTAGGGAAACAACACAATAGTCACAAATAATATAAAATACCATGGTGTGACTCTAAGAAAGGAAGTGAAAGATCTGTATGATAAGAACTTCAAGTTTCTGAAGAAAGAAATCAAAGAAGATCTCAGAAGATGGAAAGATCTCCCATGCCCATGGATTTGCAGGATTAGTATAGTAAAAATGGCTATCTTGACAAAAGCAATCTACAGATTCAATGCAATCCCCATCAAAATTCCAACTCAATTCTTCACTGAGTTAGAAAGGGCAATTTGCAAATTCATCTGGAATAACAAAAAAAACCCTAGGATAGCAAAAACTCTTCTCAACAATAAAAGAACTTCTGGTGGAATCACCATCCCCAACCTCAAGCTGTACTACAGAGCAATTGTGATAAAAACTATATGGTATTGGTACAGCGACAAACAGGTAGATCAATAGAATAGAATTGAAGACCCAGAAATGAACCCACACACCTCTGCTCACTTGATCTTTGACAAGGGAGCTAAAACCATCCAGTGGAAAAAAGACAGCATTTTCAACAAATGGTGCTGGCACAACTGGCAGTTATCATGTAGAAGAATGCGAATTGATCCATTCTTATCTCCTTGTACAAAGATCAAGTCTAAGTGGATCAAAGAACTCCACATAAAACCAGAGACACTGAAACTTATAGAGGAGAAAGTGGGGAAAGCCTCAAAGATATGGGCACAGGGGAAAAAATTCCTGAACAGAACAGCAATGGCTTGTGCTGTAAGATCAAGAATCAACAAATGGGACTTCATAAAATTGCAAAGCTTCTGTAAGGCAAAAGACACTGTCAATAAGACAAAATGGCAACCAACAGATTGGGAAAGGATCTTTACCAATCCTAAATCAGATAGGGGACTAATATCTAGTATATATAAAGAGCTCAAGAATATGGACTCCAGAAAGTCAAATAACACTATTTAAAAATAGGGTACAGAGCTAAACAAAGACTTCTCAACTGAGGAATACCAAATGGCTGAGAAGCACCTGAAAAAATGTTCAACATCCTTAATCATCAAGGAAATGCAAATCAAAACAACCCTGAGATTCTACCTCCCACCAGTCAGAATGGCTAAGATCAAAAATTCAGGTGACAGCAGATGCTGGCAAGAATGTGGAGAAAGAGGAACACTCCTCCATTGCTGGTGGGATTGCAAGCTGGTACAACCATTCTGGAAATCAGTCTGGCGGTTCCTCAGAAAACTGGACATAGTACTACTGGAGGATCCAGCAATACCTCTCCTGGGCATATATCCAGAAGATGTCCCAACCGGTAAGAAGGACACATGCTCCACTATGTTCATAGCAGTTTTATTTATAATAGCCAGAAGCTGGAAAGAACCCAGATGTCCCTCAACAGAGGAATGGATACAGAAAATGTGATAAATTTACACAATGGAGTACTATTTGCTATTAAAAACAATGAATTTATGAAATTCTTAAGCAAATGGATGGATCTGGAGGATAGCATCCTGAGTGAGGTAACTCAATTACAAAAGAACACATATGATATGTACTCACTGATAAGTGAATATTAGCCCAGAAACAGAATACCCAAGATACAATTTGCAAAACACATGAAACTCAAGAAGAAGGAAGACCAAAGTGTGGTTACTTACTTCCTTCTTAGAATGGGGAACAAAATACCCATGGAAGGAGTTACAGAGACAAAGTTTGGAGCTGAGACAGAAGGAAGGACCATCCACAGACTGCCCCACCCGGGGGTCCATTCCATATATAACCACCAAACATAGACACTATTGCATATGCCAGCAAGATTTTGCTGAAAGGACCCTGAGATAGCTGTCTCTTGTGAGGCTCTGCGAGTGCCAGGCAAATACAGAAGTAGATGGTCACAGTGATCTATTGGATGCAACATAGGGCTCCCAATGGAGGAGCTAGAGAAAGTACCCAAGGAGCTAAAGGGGTCTGCAACTCTATAGGAGGAACAACATTATGAACTAACCAGTACCTGCCCCCCCCCCCAGAGCTGTGTCTCTAGTTGCATATGTAGCAGAGGATGGTCTAGTCGGCCATCAAGGGGAGGAAAGGCCCTTGGTCTTACGAAGATCATATGCCCCAGTACAGGGGAATGCCAGGGCCAGGAAGCAGAGTCGGGGGAGAATATAGGGGACTTTTGGGATAGCATTTGAAATGTAAACAAAGAAAATATATAATAAAAATGCAAATAATTTAGATTTTGTTTTAATGTTCAAATTTATAATCATTATCAAAATTACAGATGGTAGCTACATTTAAACCCCCCCAAATTTGATTTTTTTCATTATTTTTTTAATTAGGTATTTTCTTCATTTACATTTCCAATGCTACCCCAAAAGTCCCCCAACCCCCCCACTCCCCCCGCCAACTCTTTTGAGAAGCTGTTTTACACTCGTGTCTCAAATGAACAAAAGGACATGTGTACAACATACTGACTTCTTCTTTGACACAACAAAAGGCTGGAAATTATGTTTATATTTATTATTATGTGACTGGTTAAAAATGTTACACTCAGGTAACAAAGTAGTGTGTAGCCATAAATGAGGATTCTATTTATACACAATATGTGATACTGTCAAGTGCTTAGCAAAATTAAACATAGGTACAAACATGTGAAGAGAATGCTACCATTCAAATAAAAGTAATGGGATATGTACATATGCATTTGCATGTACAGACACAAGGTACCTCTGAGGAGCCTGTCATTCACAGCTCAACACTTCTCTGCATACTTCCCTATAAACACGGGGACCAAATGTCTAAGACACTGGGGACCGGGGTTGGAGTAGAGGGAAAGTTTCAATGCAAGCCCCTTTATAAGCTTTGAAGGTTTTACATTTTTTTTAACTTGACAGTTTCATATATTTATATAACAGATATTAACTGTTTTCAATGCCTCACCGCTCCCCAACCCTGTCTCCCATTGGAGCCCTTCTCAGCCAGTTCCCCTCCTATGCTCATGACTTCCTTTTGTGTGAGACCCACTGAGTTTAATTAGAGTTTCTAGCCTGAAGTGCGGTGGGAAGATTTTACTGGAACAGGGACAACGTATCAGGGACTACACTACAGACAAAACTAAAAACCCCTCTTACCAGATTTAGGTTTTTACACCATATATGTTTCTTACTTAAAAACAAAGCATATAGACAGGTTTTAAAGATAATAAAGGTCACAGGGAGAACACTAGAATTCAGTGAGAGACTGAATTCTGTCTAGTTTTTGTATTTACCATTAACCAGGAGATGGGGATATGGCTCAGTGGTAAAGAGTACTGGCTGTTCTTCCAGAGGTCCTGAGTTCAAATTCCAGCAACCACATGGTGGCTCACAACCATTTGTAATGAGATCTGATGCCTTCTTCTGGTGTGTCTAAACACAGCTACAGTGAACTCACATACATTAAATAAATAATTCTTTAAGAGAGAAAGAAACAGAGAGAGATAGAAATAGAGAGAGAGAGAAACAGAGACAGAGATAGAAACAGAGAGAGAGAGAGAGAGAGAGAGAGAGAGAGAGAAACAGAGACAGAGACAGAGACAGAGACAGAGAGAGTGGCACAGAAAAAGGAGGCAGTTTTACAGGGACAGTTATAGAGAGACAAGTTGAAGAAAGGACAAGCTAGAGACAGGTAAAGACAGAATGAGCCAGAGAATGAGAAGGAGCCAGAAGATTAGAACAGATTGCCTGGGTTAGTTTGAGGTCAAGCAGAGCAATTCAAGAGAAGCTGAGGGAAGCCAGAGGCCAGGTTGTGTGTGAAGAGGAGTTTGGAACCAGAACAGCCGAGTTGAATCGGGCATCCAGGATTTAGAAAGAAGAAGAAAGGGTGAGCTTGCTTTTTCAGCAGTAACTCTGAGAGGCTGAAAACATTCTAGACCCAGGTAGGATTTACAGAGGCTAGAAGCTTCCAGAACTGCGTCTAGGTTCACTGAGGCAGTAAGCTTCGGAGACAACAGCTACCTCGGGCAAATAAAAGTTACTTTGACAGGGGTTCTCTAAACATTAGTGTGACTGACATCCTAGTTTTAATTCTATTGCTGTGATGACAAATGCTCTGACTTAAAGACGTAACTTGGAGGAGAAGGGCTATTTTAGGTTGAAATTCCAAGTTACAGTCCATCTGGAGAGGGAAGTCAAGGCAGGCACTTAAGATAACCAATCACACTCACACATCACACTCACAATCGAACGCTTGAAAGAGATGAACACATGCTTCCAAGCCAGCTCAGTTTCTCTATCTCCCCAGCCCAGGATCCAGACTCAGGGAATGTGGCCAGTGCAGTGGCTGCTGTGAACAGTCAGGACAACTGCCCACAACCTAATATAGGCATCTCTCACTGAGACTGGCTTCCCAAGAGACTGTCAAGTTGACAATTAGAACCAACCGTCACAATTGCCAAGGTCACAGACAGGACTCTCGACTAGTTCTTATAAGTAACTAATTTTGAAATAGCTAACAAAATGTTCATTTTCTTGTAGTGTATGATTCAGAAATAAGATTCATTTCCCATTTTGCACTTATCACGGGCAATTTTTGATTCACTTTTAGATAGAGATATTTAAGAGTAGCTTAAATGTTAAACATAATAAGGATATTATTAAGTATGAAGGTGCATTGCTGCTGTTTTTAACACTTCTAAGGAGGAAACAAGATATAGTTGCTATAAATACTGATTCTGAGCACATTGCCTGGTTCATAAGCAATCCATCACTTCTTAGCTCTGTGGCCTTGGGTACATTTCTTCTGTGTGAATGGTAAATGTGGCTGTGTGTGTAAATGTGGGTGAAGGTATGTACATGCACAGCACCCATTGTGGAGGCCAGAGGACAACCTAAGGTGTCATCCCTCGGGCACCTTTCAGTTGTTTGTTTTAAGACAGGCTCTCCCATTGGTCTGAACTCTACCATATATATATATATATATATATAGAGAGAGAGAGAGAGAGCAGTCTAGCTGGCCGATGACCTTCAAGGACCCACCTCCTATTTTGCCAGTACTGTGATTAGACATGTGGCACCAGCCTGATGTTTTCTGTGGTTTCTAGAGATCTGAAGTCAAGTCCTCATGCTGGTAAGGCAAGGGTTTTGCCACCCAAGTCCTTTCCTCCCAACTTATCTACCTTCTTCCAGCCTCAGCTTACACACACATCCCAGTTATAAAGCAGTGCTAATAACATAGCTTTTAAAACCGTAAAACCACTGCTCTTTAGTATAAATATAACATCATGACAGAAGAACTAGAAGTCAGGGGCTGGAGAGATGGCTCAGTGGTTAAGAGAACTGACTGCTCTTCTGGAGGTCCTGAGTTCAAATCCCAACAACCACATGGTGGCTCACAACCATCTGTAATTGGGTCCAATGCCTTCTTCTAGTGTTTGAAGACAGCTACAGTGTACTCATATACAAAAAATAAATAATTCTTTTTTAAAAAAGCACTAGAAGTCAGTTTCAAAGAACAACACTGATATTACAAAGAAAAAATATTTGGATATTTCAGAACTATCTCCACTACCAAATCACTATGACTCCAAGAAACATAAAGAGGTTGCTATGTGAGAAAATAATTCATTATTTGGAAGACACGGTATATGGTGTATTTGGCTTTTCAAGCCAGGGTGTCTCTGTGTGTGGCCTTGGTTGTCTTGGAACTCGGTAGAGCAGGCTGACCTTGAACTCACAGATACTCCTGCTTCTGCTACCACTGCCCAGCCCAAATATTTCCTTTCAGCTCTTACAATGATTTTAAACATGAGACTGCCGTCAGTTTTAAATTACTTAAGTATAAAAACCATTCTGTTTTAATTAGCTTTTGAAGCACATGAGAAAGGTACTGAGAATGTACCAACGTGTGGTATTTGAAAGCAGCGATCGTTGTTAGACTCCAGTAAAAGTATAACACTAACCAGAGTAATCTTTAATAGGATCTCGTGACGGCCGCAACAGATTGCGTTTGAGTCAGCTCCTCTGAGATGCCTCAGATGGCTTTGAAGTACACAACTTCTCTTTTTCCTTTAATTATTAACCACAGGTTCACTTCCAATACTCAGGTATTTTCAAGCATTTGGCGGATGTAGCACATTAGGGGTTAAAGCAATCAATCCTGTAAGTGAGGCATGACGTGCAGGAATTGTTTTTCTCTCCATGTCTGTTAGGAGGATGTTGCATAAATAAACAGACCCTCCATTATTTTGCAACATGAGTTCAGTTCTTGATCTTCAGAGCAAATGCAGAACCACATTACCCTACTTCTGAGGAGCAGTGTTCTGGGAGACTCCTACTGTGTGCTGGGAGATACTCGCTCTGGCCTGGGGATTAGCTGATTAAACATAGCAGCCTGCTGGATTCCCTGGGACGCCCTCATTGCTGGTGGGAGAGCAGACTACGCTTTAGCTCCACAGTAAACTCTGCCTACAGATATTTCTGAGTCCCTCGGAAAAAAATATTACCTTCTTTCTTTAGTCTTTGAATCACTGCTGGAACCTTTCTTAGAACATGAGCTTTGATCTGAGAGGTTCTGTAGACACATATGTAGGAGGGCAGTAAGCTCAAAATGCTTGCTGAATAAACAGGACACTTATAACCCGTTACACAGTGGAGTGCATCACACTCATGTTTACTGCTAACGCATGTTTCCTTGCTATCTGCTATCTGACATCTTTGGCTGACTTGTATCGAGAGCCATACTAACACCATGTTGTCTAAATCTTTCGCATGAAGAAAGGCCAGAAGACTGTGACTGTGTGTGTAGAGATAGAAAGAAAGAAAGAGAGAGAGAGAGAGAGAGAGAGAGAGAGAGAGAGAGAGAGAAAGGAAGGAAGAAAGAGAAGAGAAGGAAGAAAGGACAGAGACAGAGAATATCAGTACCAAGTAGCAATCACTAAAAATTATTAAATTTAATTTGATCATAATCACATCAGGATTTTAAAAACCCATCAAACTTGGATTGAGGGAAGCCTAATTTCATAGGTCTGAGACGAGTAGGTGCAGGAAACTAAGGATTACAATTTATAGCTGTGTGACTCCCCCGCTGACATCCAATTTAGGCAAGCTATCTCCTCGCCTGTAAAGGGCGTTCAAGATAACTACCTCATTGAGTGGTTTTTAAAAACGTTTCAATACAGTAAAAACACTACAAAATACGTTCTTACTGTTCCCAGTCATTTAACATACACATACTCTGTGGGGGACATACTTTCTAAAGGGGCAGTGAAGAGACTCATGTGGGCTGGATTGACCCTCAAAGGTAGAAGAAATATCAGCACCCTTATTTTCATTGTAGGGGTACGGAGAACCTGGAAATGACTTCCATTGTTAGTCGTGCACAGCGGAGGATCTGAGCGTGGGTGCTGGAATTTCCACGTTGTTGACATATGCATAGTTATAGGCAAGTGGGTAACTTAGTAAAGGAAAGATATAGGAGCCTGGGGTGCACCTTATCTCACCTGTAGCTGACTCCCAGGTACAACAGGGGCTGAGAGAAAGCTTAAGATCTTTCACATACCCCACCCCCACCCTTAGGCTCATTCACTGAAGGCTTTTCGGGTGATGCTCCCCTTGTCAACAATCCCAAGTCTTTTTAGTGTTTCTAAATTAATCTCTGAAACTCCCATCTACATGGCTTCCTATCCTCCTGGCTCAAGTAGATCACTCCTGATCTATGACACACCACGTCAGTCTCCAGGGTCCGTCCCAGTGCAGCCTCTCACTTTAATGGCCCTCTGGAGCTCCTTGGGCCTCCCTTTTCTTCTCCATCCTTCCTCCTCAGGACCTCATCTATCCTTCTCTTTGGGGGTTCACAGACACAGCACCTCGAGATCCCAGAAACCCGCTCTGCTCCGACCTAGAGAAAACGAAAGCCACTCCTGCCTTCGGCCACCAGGAGGAAGTCAGGCATGCGCAGTGACCCTAGGCAGCAGCCTGGGGAAGCCTGGGTTGTCGAGCGCAGTCCGACTGAGCTGGCGGGCTCGCGGGGTCACGCGGGGCTGGAGGCCGCCTAGTACCTGATAGCGCCCGGTGAGCAGCTGGCTCCGCGAGGGCGTGCACAGCGGCTGCACGTAGTAGTTGTCCAGGACCACGCCGCCGGCCGCCAGCGCATCCAAGTGCGGCGTGCGGATGACCGAGCCGTGGAAACCCAAGTCGTTCCAGCCCAGGTCGTCTGCCAGCACGAAGACCACATGGGGAGGCTGGGTGGCTCCGGAGGCCGGGGCCGGCGACAGCAGCAGCAGCTGCAACAGCAGCAAGAGTGGCAGCTGCGGCCCGGGACCTCCAGGCCGGCTCCTGCCGGTGCACGGGCTAAGCTTGCCCATCCTTAGCAGCCTGCGGAGCCCGAGCTGCCGGCACCCCCGACAGAATCGGGAACTGAGCGGCCGGGCTCCCCAGCAAGATTTCATCCACCTGGGCGGGCCGCGGGCTGGGGAGGGCCGGCGTCCACGGCCTCCGCCTCCCGCGGGGGCCGGGGGAGGAGCCGCACAGAGCGCGCGGGCGAACTCAGCCGGTCCTTCCAAGGTCCAGAGGCCCGTTCTTTATTTTAGTCATGAACTCGAGAGCCACAAGTTCCAAAGCTATTTCACAACCTTTATCTGATTAAATCTAGCCGCAAACTTGACAGCTAAGCACTATAGTTAGCGCTCCTTTTATCCCCAGAAGAAACCATGTAATGGTTTGGACCATTACAGATGAGAGAAGAGAGGTGGTGCAGATGGTGTTTCAGATTCCTTTATGCAGTGTGTACCCATGAAGCCACTTCCTTCCCATCATCAGTGGACCAAACACATTCATTCTGTCTGCCCAGAACCTGAAATGAAATGGTGAAGTTTCATTTCAAGACATTCGGGGTATGCCCACCTAAGACTGTCTACTTGCTTACTCAATGTCTAGAGATGAGTGATAACTGTTAGGTGGAGAGAGAGAAAATCTGCGCTGCCTGAAGGACACACCCTCTCTGGCTGAGGCCGAGTCCGTGGGAGTTACTTTACAGCTTTAGAAGCTCTGGATGAATGATACCCTTGAAAAGTAATTATTGCTGATGTACTCAACTGACTTCCATGCGGTTCACTGATGGGTGTTTGTGGTATTGTTCCTTATAACCAGTTTTAATTTCTTATCGGTTTCTTCGTTAATAAATTAGATGAAATCACATGATGTATTCATTTCTGCATTTGTGTGAGAGTAAAAAAAAATTCCTTTTTTTTTTTTTTTTTTTTTTTTGGTTTTTCGACACAGGGTTTCTCTGTGTAGCCCTGGCTGTCCTGGAACTCACTTTGTAGACCAGGCTAGCCTTGAACCCAGAAATCTGCCTGCCTCTGTCTCCCAAGTGCTGGGATTAAAGGTGTGCACCACCACGCCTGGCTAAAATTTTCCTTTTTTTAAAAAAGATTATCCTTGAATATTTGTTTCCCTCTTAACATACATAAGAGTTTTCTTTGAAGTAGATAACTACTATTTATCCTTAGTAACGTATAGCCAGAAAGTTTTAAATTTTGGCATTTTTAAACCCAAAAACAATATCTTAGAAGAGTTGTTTGTTCGCTTTTGTGATGGGGATAGTGTGGGAGGGGACAGATATACCCACTGTGGTCTCTGCATATTCTTCTACTCCATAATTGTTTTCTATAGTCCTCTCATTTTTGTTTTTAAGCAGGTGCTTACTGTGTACCCCAGGATAGCCTCCTCCAGCTCTCTGTCCTCCTGCCTCTTCATCTCCCACTGACAGAACTGGGATTACAGTCCCAGGCCAAGGCCTAGGTTTTCCCTGCCCTTGATAAGCATCAAACAGCCTCCAGTAATACTGCTCCTGGAACTAAGGACACACCAAAATCCCCATGCCCTGCATTTCAACTGAGCATGTCAGCTGGGGGTGCCCTGGAAATGTGCAGGTGGGAGAGTCTGATTTTCATCTGTATACTGAAAACCTACGGCATGCATACTGTGCGTGGTTCTTTTAAAAATCTCTCTACTGGTGTTCCTTTGGTGTTTCCTTCGGCTTTAACTCAGGCAACAGCTTCGTACAAGAGTACAGGAAGGTGATGTGGGTGCTTCCTGGCACCTCAGACAGAGAGGAACAGTGTTGGTTTGCTCTTTTGTGGGACCCCTGTGTTACTGGCATCAGGTCTCCACTGCAGAGTTACCATCTCCCCCTTGTAATTACTAAGTAGTCCTCAAACTTTTGCTTATTGGCTTTCATTTCTTGCGTGAATAGATTATAATTAGGATGGCTACCAATAGTGACCTTTTAGTGTCCTTTCTATGAGTTTCTGAGTTTCTTATGTATTTAGTTCATTGTGAACTCTTGGATTCTTGCTTTGATCAATATGCCATAATCCTTTAACATAATTGTACCCCCCAATACACATACACACACACACACACACACACACACACACACACACACACTTGAACAGGCTGAGTGACACTGCTTTATTAGAACACGGAGAGGCCCTAACTTTTCAAAGGGATGAAGACTGAGTGCATTTACCAGGGCTAGGAGACACACATGTACACACACATACATGCACAGTACAACCAGGAAGTTATAGCTAATTTGTTTAGTTTGATTGGGAGCAAGTGGGTTGTTTTCAGCATCTGGGCATACTGTTTCTCTCGGTGGCTCTGGAATGGTCAGGTAGGGCTAAGTCACTCTTTATGGCTTGGGGCTATTGCCCTGTACAGCCTGACCCAATTTCTCATGACACCAATATATCCCAACCCTAGAAGGGTAAAAAGAAAAAGAGGGAGACATCATAGTTTTAGGGAGGCTGCTTCCGGCTGAACTCAACATTGGCAGGGGCAGGTTGAGGGAGCTTCCAGATGGGATAAGACCTGGTAGTTGTCTGTTATGAAGAATTCAGTGACCTTCCAGGATGTGAAAGTTGTAAGTCTTTGTTGGAAAGACTTAGTGAGATGGCTGAAAGGCAGGGACCAAAGAGTAGGGTTAACATGATCATAAAGATTTAGGGTTACATGATCATAAGGATTTAGTGTTACATGATCATAAGGATTTAAGGTTACATAATCATAAGGATTTAGGGTTACATGATCATAAGGATTTAGGGTTAACATGATCGTACTGACTGGGCCTGCCAAGGGGTCAATCCACAGCTCCCAAGCAGTCAGGTATACTTCCAGAAGGTATTGTCTGCCCTTTCTCGGTTGTTGATTCTTTCTAATAACTGTTTAGCAGTTATTCCCCTAGGAAGGCCCCCATGCCTCCCATTCCAGTGGCCACCAAGTCTAGTCACCTGTGGTTTTGGAGGACCCCTGCAGGCAAGGGATCTCTTTGGTTTTGTAGGGTGATTATTCTTCGTTGTAGCAAAGTCAGGTCTTCCTTGATCTGACTGGTCAGTTGGCTGTGTTGTACCTGTTGGAACCCCATCACTGTTGCTGTGGAGGTTATTATGGGTGAGAGCCATTAGGAGGGCTTACATGGAACATTTTATTTGGTTATAGGGAGATGTTCAGTAAGTAAGACAGTTAAAAGACAGTGTGAAAACATATGTATTAGGAAAATAAAGAGGAAAGGAGTGATGGGGAGACCAGAGAGGAGGAGTGATGGGGTGGGGGACCAGAGAGGAGGAGTGATTGGGGGGACCAGAGAGGAGGAGTGATGGGGAGGACCAGAGAGGAGGAGTGATGAAGGGGAGAGCTAGAGTGGAGGGAAACTGTAAGAGATAACCACACATGAGAGGAGGCTTGTGGTTATCTTTTCATCTGGTCCTGTGTCTTTGCATCCCATCTCCAATAAGTTGGGACTTGTTAGAGAAGCTATGTTGTTCTCCAAGGAAGGCATGTGGCAAAGACCCAGAACATAAGTCAGGAGTCCCATAGTTATTTCTATGCCTGAATTTTCCCCAGATTGGCTTCGGTGGTCTTGTTCTTGTGTCCTCTTGGTTCCTTTTTCATCTCTCATTCCATCATTTCTTTACCTTTGGCACAATGAGTTTCCTAGGCCCATTGTGTGTTTCCCCTCCTCTGCGTTGGAACTGGATACTCTCTAAGGAATTCTGACCAGTCTGGGTGGAAGATAGCCTTCAGACACCAAAACTGGTGCTGATCTGTGCTTGTTGCTCTTGTGTAGCCATTGCCTCTTGGTTCTCAGTAGATTGTCAATAGCAACTAGACATATGTATGTACATACACACTTCACTAAAGTTCTCTGAAGAAACACATCCCTGTTGAAACTCTTGCAACTAATGAATTAGAACTTTGTGGTTGGTTCTACTTGTTTCTTTGTTTGAACTTGTTTCTAGTCAAGAGCTAAAATCACCTTGGGCTGCCTTCAGCTGCCATGATAACCATATATTACCAACCTCTGCATCTAAAACTTACTAACTTAGCAGACCACTAACTTCCAATAACCCTAACCTAAGCAAAGGATGCTACAAGACTCTGTGTGAAACCTACAGAAGAGATTTCTCTGCTGGACTCTAGTCCACCTACCTGATGTCCTCACCGGTATAATTGGCAAATGCCTTAGCTTATGGTTTTCTTTCATCCTGGGACCTCTTTTAGAGTGGTACATGTAGAATCTGTGTTCCTGAGCCATGAGCCATCCCTACTTGGCTCTGAATAAACGGGCTTCTATTCACTTTAGAGTGGGAGCCATGATCTACAACCAACACATACATAAAGTCTTCTTATACACACCCACATCCTTTGTCTGCATGTATCAATATGAAGCCATGGGTTCCTTGTCCATAGCACCAGATCTGTCCTCCTTCCCGTCCATATGTGCATGGGTTTTAACAGTTTCATTATCGCCACAAACTAATAAGTACTATGCTGAAGGCAGCTTGACTGATTCTCACAAAACTAACCATACTTTTGCCAACAGTGCCAACTCCATGGGAGTTTAAAATGTAGGTCCACATAAGACCCTGCACACACGTTCATAGTATTACCACGTGGGGTTGACTGCACCATTTGAGAAAGCCAGCTATTCATGGACAAATTATTGAAGCAAGAATAAAGATTGTTTTGGAAAGCCAGCAAACCAAGAAGATGGGAGTCTTTGTCTCTGACAAAGACTTTGTCTTAATCTGTATTTCAAACTCCTTTATTCCCAGTTTAGGAGGGAGAAAGTGGCTTAGGCAGAATTGAGCAGAAAACTAACCCAGAGATTAAAGTGTAAATCACTCAGATTTGTGATCTCTAAAATTAGTGATTTAAAGTCAACCACAGCCAGGACTATAGCACAAACTGCTTCTCAGCACTTGACAGGCCCTTGTGGGAGGAACAAGAGTTTGGGGCCAAGCTAATTGGGCTATAAAATGAGACCCTGTCTCAAAAAGCAAGGTGATACTTCCAGATGACAAACTATTATTCAGCACTATAAAAGAAGCCCATTTGTGCCTTAACGATGTAGGTACCACCATTACCACATACTGTTTTCCATAGACACTTGGGCCCATGTCTAGATGTAATGTCCTATTCTACCTGACTTCTTTATGCACGATTTGTACTGTTTCTGTTACAGAGACAACCACACACTTTTCAATAAGCTGTGATAGTGGCAGTGAGCTCCTTCTGCTTTGCACCTTTTGTGTTTTCCTAGCTATTCCTGTGGGTTGCGTTCCTGTGTGATCTTTCATATCAACGTATCTAGTCTAGTGGAAGAGTTTTGGAGCTGGGCATGGTAGAACACCCCAGTCTTCAGGAGGCTGAGGCAAATGGATGGTCAGCTCAGGGCCAGTATAGCAAGACTCGGTTTCAAAATAAGTACATAAAATGTTTGTTGGTGCTCTCTTGGAACTGAATTAAGTTTCTAAGTTAATTTGTAGAAACTGTGATACTCAGTTATATCTGAGACTAAGAGGTGCCTCTCCATTCAAGGCCTACCCTGGTAACCTTTAGGAGTACATTCAGATTTTCCTCCTAGTCTTTTATCTTTCTTATTAAATTAATTCCTAAGTATCTCATCTTCTCCACTGCCACTGAAATGGGGCTGTCAGTATCATTTGATCTTCCAAATTGTAGTTAGTTATGTGCCTGAAAT
This sequence comes from Mus caroli, assembly GCF_978045245.1. Taxonomy (NCBI): domain Eukaryota; kingdom Metazoa; phylum Chordata; class Mammalia; order Rodentia; family Muridae; genus Mus; species Mus caroli. Next base: position 27,614,999 of record NW_028227270.1, read on the forward strand.
TTTAATCATTTAGAAGGATAATGTGGAGCAGTGTCCAATCACCTTTTCTTGAAGTTAGGGAAAATTATGGGTAGCTTGCCTTTATTTTCTTAAAGTGTGTGTGTGTGTGTGTGTGTGTGTGTGTGTGTGTGAGACAGAGGTGGGGAGGGAGGGAGGGAGGGAGGGAGGGAGGGAGGAAGAGAGAGAGAGAGAGAGAGAGAGAGAGAGAGAGAGAGAGAGAGAGAGAGAGAGAGAGAGAGGGGCTGGTTGTCTCTAGTGAGACAGTTTGATCAGGCAAAGGACCATACTTAATTTTTTACCATGTATCCTTCTGTACCTTCGATTTTGAAAAATCTCTTCATCTGAGTAGCTCTTTCTTCTTGTCAGGTTCCTATTAATGTTATTATTAGTGACATTATTATATGCAATGACACAATTTTCAAAATGCCACGAACATGGGTCTTCACCCTATACTAAGGAATCACACACAGCCACTCACACCCATCATCTCATGCTGCTTTCAGCTTATGCTGCAGACCAGCAAACTAAGCTCAGAAGAAGTTCAGAGAAGCTCAGAAACACCCTTGTGTTTCAATTCGTCTCCCCAACGGTTGTTTGTTTCAACACCTTTAAGTACGATAAGTACTGGTCACAAAGGCCAAGCAGCCTTAACACCTTCTGTCTGAAAGTGCAACCAACGGTTGGCAAGTATGAAGAAAAGCTACACCGCTTGGAGATAAGACTGGTAGGAGAGCTTCCTTCATTGAGATAACTGAACTGCGTGCCCATGTGTTAAGTTGTGGTTGGTATTACTCACTGCTCTGTTCCTGGCTGGCACAGTTTGGCCCTTGAGCATCAGAAGGAGGATTGAAGTCTGTTCATTTGGATGCCGTCTACTAAGCTTACTCGTGATGCACTTAGCTGTAGAAATTGACATGAGGACATCTTCAACTAAGGAAAGGATCTCCAGGCCAGAAAAGGCCTACCACAGATGTCCAAGGGTTGTCCTGAGGTCACGCCTTCCATCTGTTAGGCTCTACGTGCACACATTGCATTCTCTGGTACCACTGAAGCAGGGCAAACCCTTGAACCTCCACACAGCATAGTAAGACGTAATAACTTCACAAGCCGCACCTTTGACTTCTTGCTGGTTTTGTTCAGTGTCTGTGTGTGTGTGTGTGTGTGTATGTGTGTGTGTGTGTGTGCATGAGCATGCAGGGAGGGCAAAGGTAAGAGGGAGAAAGGAAGAAAACTGATTCCCTTTAGCTCCAAGATTCTCTAAATTATTACATTGGTAAGTTTGAATAAAGGCTGAGGCTGATTCAAAATGAAACTTCCCTGACCCCTTCATCCTGACCACTGTCTGTCGTCTCCAATCCCAAAGCCTCCGGAACACAGAGCAGAGCCCGGGATCTACTCTGATGAAGAGATCCTAGCATGGCAGTGTGCCGACAACAATGGATTCTCACAAAGCAATCCCATTTCTTCTCTCTCTGACCACAGCCTGGCCTCCATCCACAACAGGAGATTTCTCGACCTAGTTAGTGTTTGGTTTCCATGATTTGTGGACCTTTGTATGCTTTTGTGTCCTTTTTTTGTGCATGAAAAGGAATATGAGCACTGCTTTTTGGGGTATGCCACACTGTCTACAGTTTATACTCATTTCTTTAAGATAAGCTACATAAGCTAGGCAGTGGTGGCGCATGCCTTTCATCCTAGCACTTGGGAGGCAGAGGCAGGTGGATCTCTGAGTTCGAGGCCATATTGGTCTACAAAGTGAGTTCCAGGACAGCCAGAGCTACACAGAGAAACCCTGTCTTAGGGAAAAAAGAAAGGAAAGGGAAGGGAAGGGAAGGGAAGGGAAGGGAAGGGAAGGGAAGGGAAGGGAAGGGAAGGGAAGGGAAGGGAAGGGAAGGGAAGGGAAGGGAAGGGAAGGGAAGGGAAGGGAAGGGAAGGGAAGGGAAGAGAAGGGAAGGGAGCTGCTACATGACAACTCTTTCCAACCATGTCTAAGCACTTAAACAAATGTGTTTAGGAAAAGCATACTGTATACCAAAAAAATTTCACTACTAGAAAAGAAAGTTAAATATATGTGCTATTCTAAGGAGAGTCTTTAAAAAACAAATACATATAATTGTGTTAAATTCAGTAGTACAAAAAGTCACACATAACTTTCAACTCTTTCTAGAATTTCTAATAAGAAATACCAGACTTCAGAGATAGTGTATACATTTAGGTACACAGATCTTCCCATTTGAGCCCAAGTAGCACCATAGTTTCCTTTGTCATAGAGGGAAAAAAAAATTTAGTTATGGTTTAAATGTAAAAAATTCCCAACTGGTTTGTGCTTTGAAAACTTTGTCCTGGGGTAATGCTGCTGTTTGGGGACACTGAAGAGCCTTTAGGAAGGGCATCCTAGCTGGAGGAAATGGGTCCCTGGGGCAGAATGAGCTTGAAGTTTATAGCCTAGCCCTGCTTCCTGTCCCTCCCCAGAGGTGTGACAAACAGCCCGATCCTCCTGTTACCACAATCTCAAGTCAGTTTCACCACCATGCCTTCCCTTGTGTGATGAACTGTTTCCTCAAACCATGACCCCCAGATCGGTCCTTCTACCCTGAAGTTGCTTCTAGACAGGTGGTCACAGTAATAGAAGTAATTAGTGCACTCGTAACACGAGTAGACTTTTTGAAGCATTAGCTCACCCAGAACACATGGTCTTCTTGACCACGATCAACAGACATCTCACTGTCCTACTGGTAACCACTGCCCATGCCCTACAGTCATCTTCTTCTTCTGTGCTCTATGTCACAAGGAGCCAACCCTTTTACGAGAGTCCAGCCTCTTCCTTGACATCAAGCAAAGCTGAGTCAATGTGGGGCCCTGGTCAGGGTCTGGAGCAGGAGAATAAGGAAGCCTCTTGGACACAGCTGTGGCAGTAGGGACTCAATCTTTCCTATGGTCTGAGCTGCTGCTCGTGTGTGGTCCACATGATCCAGTGACTGTTTGGTGGCTCCTCCAGAGTATCCTTATTCTGCCTGTTAGGTTGAGTATTTGAACTGTTTGCCAAGTTAAGCCCATGGAGAGGCCACACAGGGATGTCCTGCTCATCCCAGCAATTCAAGCCTCCTTGGCGAGGCTCCTTATTCAGGAGGCTGAGGAAGAGGTTTGAAGTTCAAGGCCAACCTGGACAACTTTGGCTCACTCTTAAAAGACGGTCTAAGGAGAATATAGTTCAGTTGTAGAATGCTCATTTGCCATGTGCTAGGCCATAGATTCAATCCCCAATACTGGAAAAAAAGAAAACAATTTTGGATAACTGCCACAGATGAACCTCACTTGGGTCCTCAATCCTCGGGCGAAACTCGGGGTTCCGGTTACAAGTGGGCAAGGAGTTGGCACAGATGACAAACAAATAGGAACACAAGGGAGTGTGGTATCTGAATGTAATTTGTCTCAAAGCGAGCACCAGCCTTATAAGTGACTTTTACACAAAACAGAGGAATGAGTATTAAAAGCTAACAGGAACCAACTGGGATAAACATCAATGTTAACAACTGGGATCAAAAGCAGCCCCACCTAAGGTCAGCTTAATCTTAGAAGTCTGGAGCAAGGGCTTCACGCCCTTGCCAAAGTTCCAATTCCAGTCTATTGTATAGTCCACCTTCCCCCTAGGCCATTATAAATTCCCATGTATGAGTGTAATTCAGCTATCTATAGTTCTAAGTATCTACTCTAGTTCCGTCTTAGACCACAACCTTCCTTCTTCCTAGATAATTGTAAATTCTTGCATATGGGAATAGCTCGGCTATTATTCTAAGTGATTGTGTGTGGGGGGGGGGGGGCTTTCTACTAATAAGTAATGTAGACTTCCAAACATAACTATAATGAAGATTCTAAGTATACTTTGCTAAGCTTGCCCTGAGATTTCTAACTCTTACCAAGGATAATACTGTAAGAAAGCATGCAAGACCCTCCGCACTATCGCAGGGACATATCTGGGGCATTCTAGCTATGGGAATGCCAAATTTCCAGGAGACTAAGTTTCCGTGAACTTTTCGCTTCGAGACTGCATCCAGGTTTTTGGGGCCTGTCATGACTGTCACTACTGGAGTGGTTATAGCATATAACCAAATGATAAGATCCATTTTTTTAAAATCTTACCTCTTCTATATGGCACAGTAATTTTTTAGTATTAGCATGAAATAAAACAAGAAATAGTGACCAGAAAAGAAATAGAAAGATTGTAACTTTTCTGTTGATGTATACATGTATATCAGTAAAAAAAGTGGGGGAGGGGAATAAAATGAAATAAATATTATATCACAAAAGGGAGCAAGAGGTAATATTCCTAAAATATTTTATATAATATAGTTTTGAAAAAGGACAATATTAATATCTACACATTTTTGCAATAAACTGGTCTGCCATGTGTGTAATTTATTTATTTACTTTTAACGTTTCATGTATGTATGTTTGCCTGCATGTATATACGTATGTGCACCACATGCATGCAGTGCCCACAGGGGCCAGAAGAGGGCATCAGATTCCCTGAAGCTGGAGTTACAGAAGGTTGTAAGCTGCCCTGTGGGTCTGAGAATGGAATCCTGGCTCCTCTGCAAGAGCTCTAAATCACTGAGCAATCTCCCTAGACCCTCAGCCTCTCTGTCTTTAAGCTTCAAGTTTTACAGATGTGTCAATGACTTCATCAAAACCAGCCTCCCTCACATATCAGGGTTTAAATGTCAGTGCAGCCAGATTTGTCCATTTACTAAAAAAAAAAAAAAAAAAAAAAAAAAAAAAAAAAAAAAAACAAACTTTTAAAAGATGTATTTATTTATTTATTTTATGTATGTGAGTTCACTGTCACTCTCTTCAGACACACCAGAAGAGGGCATCAGATCCCATTATAGACGGTCTTAAGCCACCATGTGGTTGCTGAGAATTGAACTCAGGACCTCTGCAAGAGCAGTCAGTTCTCTTAACCACTGAGCCATCTCTCCAGCCCTGGGGAAAAAAAATATTTTTTTAAGCTTTTGGTTTCACAGTTTCTTTTACATGAGCAACAGGCACACAGGTGATTAGGAAAAAACTTCAATCTAATGATAAATTTGCTTTGGGAACAATTCTGAGTTATTTTAAATATCTCTGTACTTGAAAATGTTCACCAGAAAATTCATCATGTGCATCTTTGATTTTCACACAATTAAGAATTTGAAAAGAAGAAATCTGGGGCTCAGCAATTCAGAATATGTGTAGCTCTTTAGAAGGTAGGAATTCAGTTCCCAGCACTTACAGTTGGGTAACTCACAAATGCCTGTAACTCCACTTGCATGTGATTCAGCGCCCTCTTCTGGCTTCATAGGCACCTGCACACAGATGGCATACACTCACATAGACACACACGCATAAATAAACAAAAATAAATTAATCATTAACAATTTGAAAAAGAGACTGAATTTGAAATATATTTAAAATCAGTGAGATATTTCACATACAACCCTGCCATTTTCTATTACTGTACACACTGAAGCTCATCTGCCTACTATTTTATGATACACATAAACATATAGAAACTTCAGTCGCATAGAACAACAGAGTCAAAAAAAAAATCTCACCTTCTGTCTCTTTATATTTATAACCCTCTGTTCTACTGGTATTTCCGATTTGGTCTTTAAACATAGGCTAGCTAGATCGATAGGGTTTGAAGACACAGACTCAGCCTGAGTAAATCTGAGTGATTCCAGCAGCAAAAACTCACTGTAAAAATGACTTTCATGGCGCTGTGAATATTAGGAGCCCATGAGAAAACCGTAGCTCTCCATACCACCTCTGTAAACAGTGCACTGCTCATTAAGATGTAAGAAATAGTTTGTCATACTGGTAAAGAACTGTCATCCCAGCTGAGATGCTGGGAAATACACCAAAGCCTCTCTGGGCTATAAAATAAGAACAGGTCTCAAAAATACATCAAGGGACCTGGGAGGTGGTCAGTTGTAAACTGTGCAAGTCTGAGGACCTGAGTCCTGATCCAGTACTCACATGAAAGCCATGTGTGCCCAGGCAGTGGTGGCACACGCCTTTTTAAATCTCAGCTCAGGAGGCAGAGGTAGTCAGATCTCTGAGTTCAAGGCTATCGTGGTTTACATAGCAAGTTCCAGGACAGCCAGGGCTACACAGAGACCCTATCTTGAAAAACTCAAACCCAAACCAACCAACCAAACACACACACACACACACACACACACACACACACACACATAACCACTCCGCTTAACACAGGGACTTTTTTCAGCCTTTAATTTTACTTGATGTCTGCGTTCCTTCTGATATGAATCGTATGGATGTGTACAGTTAGAGCTGAGGAAGCTTTAACAGTGCAGGAAAAGAGCATTAAGCGACTTCGCACGTTCTCGCGCCTGCCAAACTTCTTAAATGATTTAACAAAACAATTGCCTCAGAGTCTGTTACGCTTGCTTCTGACTGACACTCTTTATAATCATCTTAATCAAAAGTCACTTTCTCCAGAGTAAAATAATATTATGTCCCAATTCTCCAAGTCTTTGCCTCTTGTTCACTTTGTGATGCAGTCTGGCTTTTCCCCTAAAACTGTTGCTGCTGATGGCACCGAAGACCATCTGCTGATCTCAAGGAGTGCTTTCCAGCTTTTAGTCTTACTTGACAGGTCCTAATGTTCTGGCCCTTTTTTGAATTCCTTCATTCTCAAAATGTTTTCTCCCTTTGACATTCATGACGCCATTATTTTTAACTGAAGAGTTCTCTGTTCTTTTCCTAAATGCTTGCCTGAGGTTTCTATAACCTGGACAGCCCTGGAAAGCAGTGTTACCAGGGAAACCTCTTATTCTTCCTAAGAAAGAAAGTTAAAAAAAAAAAAAGAGACTCAGAAAGAAAGAAGCTTAAGAACGATTTTATTAGCGTCTGAGAGAAAGTCAACAGAGTGGGCAAGCTGTAAATCTTGGTAAATGCCAGGAAGAGGATGGAGAACAGGAAAAGAAAAAGCCCCGCTGTTTGCAGCCCGCTGTAGGCAGCCGCGGTCAGAAAGCACCCGCACCGTGGAAGGGAGACGCCTTCAGAGAAAGAGAAAGCACAGAGGTCCGGGGAACACATGTCTAGACTTTTCGCCAGGATCTGAAGGGAGGAAAAGGCAAAGTTAGAACTTGGAAAAGCCAACCAGCTCTGCCGAAGTGCTTCATGGGAGCACCCCAAGCATCCTTGATGGAAAGGCTTCTGGAATGATGAGTACTATCATCCTATCATCACATTAAGGGGACAGTTAGTCCTCCCCCTTCCCTAGCAGGTCTTGAGGGGAGCTAGCTTCCCTGCTCGGGTGACACACAGGCCCAGCTGTAATCCTTAACCTGAGAGAACAGCGTGCCATGTTTTAGGTGTCTCACTATGAAGTCTCCCCCTGGGGTCAGAGGTAGAGCTTAGATTTTATTCTTCTGACCAGAGGAAGTAGCTTTGCTTTGACGGGTCTCAAGGAGGCACCACCTTTTTATACTGTAATTTAGATCCTAAAGAGGAGTTCCTTTTCTAGTGTTAACAAGAAAACAAGAGGTGGAACCTGAAGCCCACCTGGAGAGTGGGGCCCATCTCTAATGCTCCCCAGTCTCTGTAATGGGTGGAGCAGGGAGGGGAGCGCTTATCTGCTTTTCCAGGGCTGTACTGACCAACATCACTCACTAAGCTGTCAATTACACATTTGAAACATGGGCGTGGTTTCAGCGGATGAAAATGTGAGCTGTGCTTCACTGATGGCAGGCCTTGGAGGCAGGTCTAGAGGCTCTCTGCCCACTGATGGCAGGCCTTGGAGGCAGGTCTAGAGGCTCTCTGACCAGAAGCCTCCACACAATGCACTAGCTCCTTGCCTCATGGCCTTCAAAACTCTTCCAGTGTCTCTCCCTGCTGAAAATACTGATTAGTGTGCCGATCCCTTACCACTCCTCATGGAACTTTCTGTAAACCATGAACTATTTTCATGACTCATTAAAGGCAAAGAAATAAAACTGGAATAGTAATTTATACATGACATTTTAAAAGATTTATTTGGCTTATTGTATATGTTATGAGTATTTTGCCTGCATGTACATATGTGAACCACGTAGGCATCAGAGAGGGCATTAGATCCTCCAGGAACTAGAGTTTACAATGGATGCTTGTGAGCTGCCATGTGGGTGCTGGGAATTGTACCTGGGTCCTCTACAAGAGCAACACTGTGCTCTAAAGCACTAGGACAGCTCTCTAGCTTCCCTAGTTTCCTAAACTTCATAAACTATTTTTTTTTAAACTTGCAAATAAAAAAACACCACACACCAAAATTAACCAGCCCCAATGTCGATACAACTCAATGAACTTCTATAGTTACAATAGGTGTTTGGGGAAGGCACCATTCCATGTACCAACTCCTCAAAAGGACAGAATAACTCACTATGCTTTCTTAGAACTGGGGTTGAGAAACGCCTTTGTGTTCACAGCTGCACTTCGCTTACCCTTCTCAGCTTTCCTGTGGTTCAGTTTAAATACGCACAAAGGAGCATTGACAAAGAGCCCAGGATGTAGTCTGTCTATTCAACATCCTCCACAAAATACTTCAGAAAGTTTAAAATCGTTTTTCTTCTATCATTTTCCCTTAGCAGCAAAACAGGAGAAAGATGGGGATTCCTTCGATTGTGACCATCCAGGACATAGTAACATCCGTAAATATCTTCCCTGGGCCTGGGTCTCTGGTAGCCCAGGGTGACCTTGAACTCCCCATCCTCCTGCCTCAGCCCCAGGTGCAGCCATGCTAAGTTCTTTAGAATGAGTCTCCTGGACAATTATATGCATCCTCTAGTACTTTCAAATGTTTATTGCATTTATTTATTTGTTCGTTTATGTGTTGGGGGTGGGGGTGGGGATGAGCTATGTTGTACCATGGCGAGTGTATAGAGTTGGCACTCTCCTTACTTATGCTGTGTAGGCCCCAGGGAATGAACTCAGGTTGTCAGGGGGCTTGGCTGCAAGGATCTCCATCTTGCCAGCCCACTCTGGTATTTTCAACAATGTTGGTTGTTTGCTATTCAGAGCTCACATCAATCCTAGGCCCAGTTCTCTGGATTATCACAGCAGATGGAAGTGGTAACACTTGGGCTCACCCTTCCACCTTTCATCCCTACTCCTAGTCCTGACCATCAAACCTTCTCATAGGTGGTTAGAAAGTACTCGACCACTGTGCTGTAGCCCTGACTTATTTTAATTTTGATTCTGAGATAAGCTCTCACGAAGGTGTCCAAGCTGGCCTTGAACTTGGAAGTCTCTTGCCTCAGGCTTCCAGGTAATTGGGATTATGGGCCTGAGCTACCAGGCCTGACTTCATGAGAGCTCTCTTGGGTCATGGTACTCATCCAAGAGCTGGCTGGCATGCCATCAGGAGCTGAGTGCTTGGTAAGTTGGTATTCCTTCCCTCTGTCTTCCCAGGGCTCCTGTCTCAGGAGCTCATCTTCCATAGGCTTCATGGTTTCCTTTTCTGGGTTATCTTTTCAGCTTCAGCTCTGCATGTTAACCAGCTTATTCTCTGTAAGCCGCAGCTCACGTTCCCATGGGGAGAAATCTGCTTGACTCCCCTTTCTAAGGCTAAGCTGGGCTATACATAATTGATTAGCAATGGACTGCTTAGAGCATGGTCAGAACGATGCCTGGTGGGGACAGAAGCACAGGAGTGACCTAACTTCTAATAGCACAACAGGAACAAAAAGGGAGCCCAGGAAAGTCCCTAGGGAAGTCAAGATGTGGGCTTATACTGTTGGGGACAAGCAAAAGAATCTTGTCCTAAATTCTGCCATTTTGTTTTCCAGACTCTATTTAATCATAGAAAGAAACAAAGTTCAAGGTCCCAGGCCCTAGAGGAGCTGGGGATTCCCCAATAGCTGGACAGTCTTTGTTATTCATCTTCTGTTCCAAAACATAATGGCTATTGCTAACTACAAAACAACAAATAGATTTGATTGGTTGGTCTGTAAAACCTACATTCTGTATCTGTTTCCTTATGTGGTCATAGATCAACCACATAAGGGAAGCCCTTATTCCTAAATCGATTGGTGGGAAAATGTGACTATAACTTGGCACAGATGTTTGTGGTTTTCAGACTTATTATACAATATACTGGCGTGGGGTCACAGTTCAGCTTTCGAGTCTGTTCTGTGGCCTTGATCCATCAGTTGTGGCTTAATTACAATATTTTTTTGTTATCTGCATTGACCTGGTGTTTGAGTTGTGTTGGATCTAAGTGGATCCCACAATGATACTGTAAAGAGGATGTCTTTTAAAGTCTAATGTTCTATGCATTAGACTGTTGGACAGGTTTTGTTTGACTGGTTTTGTGTTTGGTTTGGTTTCTATTGTTGTTTGGTTTGGGGATTTTTTTATTGGATATTTTATGTATTTACATTTCAAATGTTATCCCGCTTTCCAGTTTCCCCTCTAGAGCCCCCCCTCCCATCTCCCCTCTCCCTACTTCTATGAGGATGCTCCCCTTCCCACCTCACCGCCCTGGCATTCCCCTACACTGGGGAATTGAGCCTCCACCAAGGGCTTCTCCTCCTATTAATGCCAGACAATGCCATCCTCTGCTACACATGCAGCTGGAACTACGGGTTCCTTCATGTGTACTCTTTGGTTAGTGATTTAGTCCCTGGGAGCTATGGGGGGTCTGGTTGGTTGATATTGTTCTTCCTATGGGGCTGCAAACCCCTTCAGCTCCTTTAGTTCCTTCTCTAACTCCTCTGTTGGGGACCCCATGCTAAGTCCAATGGTTGACTGCAAACATCTGCCTCTGTATTTGTCAGTCTCTGGCAGAGCCTCTCAGAAGACAGCTATGACAAGCTCCTGTCAGCAAGTACTTCTTGGCATCCACAATAGTGTCTGGGTTTGGTGTCTGTGTATGGGATGGATCTCCAGGTGGGGCAGTCTCTGGGTTGCCTTTCCTTCAGTCTCTGCTCCACACTTTGTCCCCATATTTCCTTTAGATAGGAGTCCTTCTGGGTTAAGAATTTGGAGATAAGTGGATGGCCCCATCCCCCAGCCAGCAGCCTTGCCTAACCTCTGGATATGGTCTCTACAGGGTCTCCTTCCCCTTTGTTGGACATTTCAGCTAATCTTATCTTTCTTTGCTGGGTTCTGAGAACCTCTTGTTTTCCTAGCATTTGGGATTTTCTGGTGGCTACCCCCAGTTCCCCAGCCCCATTGCTACACACCTCTGTTCAAATTTCTGTACACATTGCCCATCTTCTCTCATACCTGATCCTGGCCTCCTTTTTTCCCCTGCCCCTTCTCTCTTCTTCCCAAGCTCCTCCCACCCTCTACCACCAATGAGTATTTTGTTCCCCCTTCTAAGAAGGAAGAGGGCATCCACAATTTGACCTTCCTTCTTGAGCTTCATAGCTTCATATGGTCTGTGAGGGATTTAAAACAACAACAACAACAACAACAAAGTCTTATCCTGTAGCCCTGACTGGCCTAGAACTTGAGATAGTCCTCCTGCCTTTGCCTTCTGAGGGCTAGGACAACAGGCATGAGCCACTGTGCCTAGCTCTCAAGATGGTGCTTTCAATATTGCTTCTTCCTCAGAATGAGATGAATGTGAGTCCACTTGGCAGAAATAGAGACTAACTCTCCAGAGGCCATCAGTAACAGATAGGAAAGGAAGCCAGCCTTCCAGCTCCCACACAGGGGCTTCTATCAGCCTAAACTGGGAACTGGGCTCAAGCCTGATACTATTCCTGATCATCAGAAAGCACTTGTAACCAAGGATTTCTTCTTTATGTAAGAGGACATACCAAAAGGAACAAATGGTGAGAGATGATCTTAATATATGGTTACTCCGATGGAACATTTAAAATGTAAAGTTGCTGTCATTTCCAAACTTACAGGGTAAGAACTCATTTTAGAGTCTTACAAAGCTTCAAGTCCAGATTTCTTTAATACCCAGAAAAAGCTCGAAACTGTGAAGCAAATGCAAAGATGTGCAAATTAATCATAAATGATAAACTACCTTTAAGACCCTTTTGATTTATTCAGTCAACTAAACTCTAATGATTTTAAGAAGTCTATCAAAGGGTTATTTCCCAACTTTTTCTTTTCCCTCCCCATGCACAGTGCTGAGGGTACTCCTGTCAGCTCTTAAGCCTTTGTTTGACCTGTGTTGTCAAATGCTTTGTGAAAGCTCCTCAGAAGGGCAGCATGTGATGTCAGCTTGCATTAATTCTTGCTCAAGGAGAGCCACTCAGTATTCACACTGTGTTTGTGCTGGCATAATCTATTTAGTCTTCGACTTGGTTTCTGGCTGTTTACAAGTCCAGCTTCCTCCGGAAGGTTCTTCTCTCTGCAACCCCTGTGTAGGAAGCAGCTTAGGAAAGGCAGCACAATGTCTTTAGAGCCGCTTTCTGCAGGAGCCACAAAGAAACTGGGAAACATTTGAGAGCACGGCATGAGGATGGATGTAACACAGTGATAAGAAGTGCTATTTCCATCATGGACATATTATGAAACATTAAATCTATCACTTTTCCACTCAAGGTGAAATCTCTCAATAAAGCAAGTCTGTCCCTGTCATTGCATCTGTTTCTGTGAAACATAATTTATTCATTTGTTCTCAGCTATCAGCCATATACCATCTTCCTAACATCACAGAGTCCTTTAATCCCACTAGAATCAGGATTTCATATTGGCAAACACCTAATGTTTCTCTGACTGGGTTTCATAAACGCCAGTAATAAAAAGCAATAAAAGTAATGAAAAGTGTTTGTCTTAAATTCATTTGAATGGACAATGCAAATCATTAATTCATCAAACCATTCTGTTTGGGAAACAATGGAAAGGTTTTACCAAGATACTGATCTGGATTTTGATGATTTTTGAAGTGAAGTCTTGGCTACCTTTATCCTGGCAGGAGCAGGACCCAAGAGCAGTTCTGTCAGCTACAACTTGGTCATCCGGGATGGGCCTTTCTCCAGATTTGTCTTTTTACCATGTTTCTGAAGCCGGGCTCGGGCAGGCTCCGTGAGTACCAGGGGTTCTTGTATAATGGTGGCTGGGTAATTTTTACCCAGTAGTTCAACCTCCACTTGCTGTCCCACTTCACTGAGCTGGACTGGGACATAAGCAAAAGCCAGGCTCTTCTGGATGCTGTAACTGTAGCTTCCAGATGTTGTGTTGCCAACCACCTGAAAAAGAACAGCTATCTTCAGCATATCAGCATGATGGTCGCTTATGTGCCTCTCGTCTCCAGAAGTTTCCTGAGCTATAAAGTTGGTTCATGGCGGGGAGGGATCTATTAGATTTCAGTGTACAGAATTGTGGGTCTCACCCTGGAATAGTTCCACAAGCACATTTCCTTTCGCCCTCTTCCTGCTGGTCCCTTTCTTCTCAAATTGTCTCCTTTCTACTTTTATGTCTTAGCTACAGATGTTTTAAAGTCTATATTCCACAGATGAACGCAAACGTGTAACGTTGTCTTTCTGAGGCTGGTTTCTGTCACCTAACATAGTGATCTCCGGTTCCACACATTCTTCGTTATGGCTAAGTAAAACTCTATTGGATGTTTGCTCTATGTTTGATGGACACCTCAGCTGGTCCCCTGTGTTTGCTATTGTGAATACTACTGATTGTGGGGTGATACCTCTGTGGTGTGCTGACTCAGACTCCTTTGTATGTTCTCAGGAGTGATGTGGCTATACGTTCAGATTTTAGTTTTTAAGGAACCTCCTCACTGATACATAGTAGCTGGACCAGTTAGACTTCCCACCAATGATGTCTGAGGGTGTCTCTGCTTCTCATGTTTTCACCAGCATTATTATTGCTTTAAGTATTAGTGTCTGAGGGAGAGCATTTTCAACCTTGCAAATTATAAGGCACCTAGGTTGGGTGTAGCATTAATAGTTAGCTCTACCCTGCTTCTTAGACTCTGGAGAAATCAGTAGGAGCCCTGGTACCTACCTTTAAGAGCTTCCAGCTTAGATGGGGGAGTGAACAGAGCTACAAGAAAATAAAACCAAACATCCATGGCAGATAACATGAAAGATTTACTTGAGAATTTCAAAAGAGGTAGGATTAGGTTGGCTAAAATGGTGGGTGAACGCTTCCAGACCAATACATAAGAGAGAAATCAATAAAAGTGTGTTGGTGAAATTGTACCCCATCTCAGTGAGCAAAGAAATGAACCATCAAAACCAGTGGAGGCCTCAAGGTAACTGGGGTGGGAACAATATCAAACAAGCAATCAAAAGCCAGGAGATGGAAACAGGGGCCTTATGGGTCAAAACCCCCAAAACCTATGTAATAACGTCTGATTAGAAGATAAGAGAGTTATTGCAAGTCAGATCTAAGGGAAAGGATGGCATTGAAATAAAAGCAGGATGTTAGGCTAGAGACCCGACTCAGAAGTTTAAGAACATTTGCTTTTGGGTTCTGGCACCCATGTCCTGTGACTCACAACTTCCTGTAACTCTAGCTCCTAGAACAGCTGCCCTCTTCAGGTCCTTAGGCACTGCACACACATGGTACACATGCATACAGGCATCCACTTAAAATTAAAATCTCGTTTTGAAAGAAATCAGAATTCAAACCAAATTGTTAAGTCAAACCACTGCAAAAAGAATAGAAGACAGTAAAAGCAAAATATGATATATAAAGAAATGCAGATGTGCGCGCACACACGCACACGTGCACACACACACATACATTCTGCTGTTCCTTCTGGCCGCACCGTCCAGCACTGTGGACAACACATGGCTGGTGTCAGCTCTCCTGGCATGAGGCTGCCTGCTCACTCAGACATAGCTGAGCTGTCACATCACTTGTAGTCTTTAGATGTTAACACAGGGTTATCAACTTAACCCTGATCTCCAGGGTCTGAGTTCTTTATCTCTTTGACACCCCAGAGAGGGAGCTCTCCGTGGGATTCTAACTTCTGATGAGAGCTGGTTGTCGAAAGGACTTGACTGTTTTCACCTGGCATATGGTTGACAGTCAAATACAGCACACACTTGGAAGCTGCTTTTTCCATTTTGTCAGAGTCTAGTGACCTAAGACAAGGATTTGGGTCCAAGAGGATGGCATTTAAAGGCTGTCTTGGCGACTTTGCTTTCATTCAAAGCCTGTAAACCGGTGATTTCTGTGTGAGGTGGGAGAGTTAAACTGGCTTGCCTCAGAGACCTAAGAAACAAGAAGAGCTCTGGGTGACTCGGGCAAAGTCTCCTGACTCACTGGTCACAAGCCCTCAGTCACTCCAGAGATGCTTCAACCATCCTGTCTCTGCTAACATTCCCACAGCAACTTCCTCACAGTCATTTCTGAGTTAGTCACCTAACAAGACTGCTCCTTTGGAGTGCTAATTTTTTAAATGGTCTTTGTCTCAGTGCTGCTATTAACTTTCATGTCTACTTTCTGATTCAGGGGTTATCAGGCAGGGATAGTTTCAAAGTCTGACATACATAATTCTCATTTATTTTAGCCTTTTCTCATTTGTCTCTTTGGGAAATGACTTTTCAAAGGAGTGACACCCTTTAAAATTGCATGTTACCTGTGCTTCTTTTGCTGTGCCTCTGTATTGCAATTTGTAAATGGAGGAGGAAGACCAGGAAGAGAGCGATAATTACAGTGACCGATACCACTACCTCCTAAACTCTCTACACTGTCCCATAAACCTCTTCCTAAAAACTTCCTTTGCTGCTTTAGTCTTTCAGACTTGCTGGTTTAATCTTGATTTTTAAAAACTTAAGGCATATTTAAGCCACAGGCACTGCCCAGCACCCGCTTGGACATTTCCAAAGGCTCCCCATCACCATTTGATGTGCATCTACTTAATAGACTTTCCTTGTGGTCCACCCCGTCTCTCCTAGTGTATAAACTCCACAAAGACAATGGTTCTCTTCTGTTTACTTTGTAGTTATGCCAACAACATTGCTGGCACAGAGTTAACTACAAAAACATGTGTTGAACAAGCAGGTAAACTTATTCTCTATCTCCAACATTAGGAATGTTTGCAGGGGCTTGGAGAGATGGCTCAGTGGTTAAGGGCACTGACTGCTCTTCCGAAGGTCCTGAGTTCAATTCCCAGCACCACATGGTGGCTCACAAACATCTGTAATAGGATCTGAACATCTGTAATGGGATCTGATGCCCTCTTCTGGTGTGTCTAAAGTCAGCTACAGTGTACTCATATACATAAAATAAAATAAATAATTCTTTTTGTTTTTTAAAAGGAATGTTTGCAGGAATAGAGTATCAAATATGAAAAGCACAGAAAATTAAACCAAAGTTGTGAAACAAAAAAGCAAAAAATATACATCATTTTCAAAAATATAAAGAGTATATTATGTGACCAAGAGGGATAGCTTTTCATGTTCGGTTGTATGACTGTGGCAATTGGTAGAGAAAGCTCTAAATGTTCTGCCTTCATAGTACCACAGGCCTTTAATCCCAGCACTCAGGAGTAGAGGCAACATAGCCAGGTCCACATAGTCTCTCTCCCTCTCCCTCTCCCCCTCCCCCTCCCCCTCCCCCTCCCCTCTCCTCCTCCCCCTCCCCTCTCCCTCTCCCTTTCCCCCTCCCCTTCCCTCACCTTCCCCTCCTCTCCCCTCCCCTACCCCCTCCCTCCCCCTCTCCCTCTCCCCCCCCCCCTCTCTCACACACACACACACCACCACCACCATTAAAATGTCACATTGTCCCTCAAAAATATGCATAATTAGTATGGCAATTCAAACTTTTAAAAACATTTTTAAAGGACAATCTAAATGATGATTAAAGAAGAAGAAAGAAAGAGGACCTTTAGCATGATAAAAATGATGGTCCTACTGAGCATCCAGAAGAGACAGGGTCATGTGAGGAAATTCAAGAGGGAGGATCCTGTAATTGGGTTAGAACTCTATTAGCATCTGGCATGTGGTAAGAAAGATGAAAGACAAACTGGGTTGGGGATGTGACTCGATTAGGAGAGCACCTGCCTAGCATGCACAAAACCCTGCGCTCCATGCCTAGCACAGCACAGAGCTGGGTTGTGGCGGCATGCTCCTGAAATACTAGCCAGCACTTGGAAGGAAGGAGGATCAGAAGTTCAAGGCCATCCTCAGCTACAGGACGGGTTCAAGACCAGCCTGTTTAACAGGAGACCCTGTCTCTAAATCACAGGGGGAGAAAAAGATGTAAACTCAGCTACATAACCAAGGCTGGCCTCAAATTCACTGCATATCTCAGCCTGGCTTTAACATGATAAGCCTCCTTCTTTGGTTTATTGAATCCTGGGATTACCAGAATTCCTAGCTAAGAATCTGTATTATGAAGCCTAAGAAGAAGGAAGACCAAAATGTGAATGCTTCAGTGCTTTTTAGAAGGGTAAACAAAATACTCACAAGAGGAAATATAGAGACAAAGTGTGGATCAGAGACGGAAGGAAAGGCCATCCAGAGACTGCCCCACCTGGGGATCCATCCCATACACAGTCACAAAACCCAGACACTATTGTGGATGCCAAGATGTGCTTGCTGACGGGAGCCTGATATGGCTGTCTCCTGAGAGGCTCTGCCAGAGCCTGACAAATATGAGTAGAAGCTCGCAGCCAACTATTGAACTGAGTTTGGGGGGGGGGGGTCCCCTATTGAGGAGTTAGATAAGGGACTGAAGGAGCTGAGGGGTTTTGCAGCCCCATGGAGGGAGCAACAGAGTCAACAGGCAAGACCCCTAGAGCTCCCAGTGACTGGACCAACAACCAAAGAATACACATGGCACTGGCCACATATGTGGCAGAGGATGGCCTTGTTGGACATCAGTGGGAGAAGAGGCCCTTGGGACTGAGGGTGTTCAGTGCCCCAGTGTAGGGGAATGCCAGGATGGGAGGATGGGAGTGGGTGGGTGAGGGAGCACCCTCATAGAGGCAGGGGGAGGGGAGATGGGATGGGGATTTCTGAAGGGGAGACCTGGAAAGGGGAGAACATTTGAAATGTAAGTAAGCTGGGTGGTGGTGGCGCACGCCTTTAATCCCAGCACTTGGGAGGCAGAGGCAGGAGGATTTTTGAGTTCGAGGCCAGCTTGGTCTACAGTGTGATTTACAGGATAGCCAGGGTGATACAGAGAAACCCTGTCTCAGAAAAACCAAAAAAGAAAAGGAAAAGAAAAGAAATGTAAGTAAATAAAATATCCAATTAGAAGAAGACGAAGGAGGAGGAGGAGGAGGAGAAGGAGGAGGCAGAGGAGGAGGAGGAAGAGGAGGAGGAGAAATTAAGTCGAGAGATGGAGAGATGGCTCAGTGGCTAAGAGCACTTGTTGCTCTTGCAGAGGTCCTGGGTTTGATTCTCAGCACCCATTTGGTGGTCCACAACTCTCTGTAACTCCATTTCCAGGGGATCCAAAGCCCTTTTCTGACTTCTGCAGCCATCAGGCATACATATGACACATATACATACAGGCAGGCAAAACATTCATGCACATACAATAATATAAATAAATCTCCTTTAGAAAGGCAAAGAAATCATGCCTGAGCCAGAGGTAGAAAAGAAGGGAGGCGGGGAAAGCCATGAGGAGCGAGCCCAGCCCTGACTAAGAAGGGAAGTGGAGGGCAGCCTGGTATGGCAGGGGGCAGCTGGAGGTCTGGGTAAAGCCTGTTAGCTTCACTTAACTGTGTGTGATAACATGCCCAGATGGGGATCTGTGGCATAGAGTGAGTTCAGGGGTACACCAGCAAGGACAGAAAGAGGACAAACTAGATTAGTCAGCATTCTTTACAGGAAAGGGCAAGGGTCAAACCCAAATTCAGGTAGGTTGAATTCGGCTTCATCACCAATCACTAGCAACTCAAAGAATTTACCCAATCTCTCTGAGCCCCAAAGTCTCATATTTACAACAGAAATGGTCACATACATCTAATAGGGATGCTGTAAAACTAAATGGGCAAATGTGAAAAAAAAAAAAAACTCTTGTGTGTAGGGCAAGTCACCCGCATCAGCTCTATGTCAAAAGGCTTGTGCCTTAGTTCAGTGAGGTTCTGACCAGATGCCACAGGTTCCCCTTCTCCAGCCACTACCACTGAAGAGATGGAGGAAATGAAAGCAAACATTAGAGACCCTGTAATGGATGAGAAAAACCATGTGTCCAGGATCTCAGAGTCCTGTGCATTAATGAAGCTGGTCCTGCTCCACACAGGAAGAGCCATGAAGGGCCAGGGCTCCCTCCATCACCTCACTGAGCATCCCACAGCAGCCAGATCACATCTGAATGCTGAGCCACACTGAACCTTGCAAAGGAAAGTTGAAGGGAATGGGGTCCTGTGGATGGGCTATCCCACTAACCCTGGTTATACTGAACTTCCAGAATGACATCATTAACAATGCCAAGTTAGTTAGTTAGTTCATATTGTTGTTCCTTCTATACAGTTCCAGACCCCTTCAGCTCCTTGGGTACTTTTCTCTGGCTCCTTCATTGGGGGCCCTGTGTTCTATCCAATATATGACTGTGAGCATCCACTTCTGCATTTGCCAGGCACTGGCAGGGCCTCATGAGAGATAACTATATCAGGGTCCTGTCAGCAAAATCTTGTTGGCATACACAATGGTGTCTGGGTTTGGTGGTTGTTTATGGGATGGATCCCTGGGTGGGGCAGACTCTGGATGGTCCTTCCTTCCCTCTCAGCTCTGAACTTTGTCTCTGTAACTCCTTCCATGGGTATTTTGTTCCCCATTCTAAGAAGGAACAAAGTATCCACACTTTGGTCTTCCTTCTTCTTAAGTTTCATGTGTTTTGCAAATTGTATCTTAGGTATTCTAAGTTTCTCCTCTTATCAGTGAGTACATATGTGTTCTTTTGTGATTGTGTTACCTTACTCAGGATGATATCCTCCAGATCCATCCATTTGCCTAAGAATTTCATAAATTTATTGTTTTTAATTGCTGAGTAGTACTCCATTGTGTAAATGTACCACATTTTCTGTATCCATCCACTCCTCTGTTGAGGGACATCTGGGTTCTTTCCAGCTTCTGGCTATTATAAATAAGGCTGCTAGGAACATAGTGGAGCATGTCTCTAGCTGCATATGTAGCAGAGGATGGCCTAGTTGGCCATCAATGGGAGGAGAGGCCCTTGGTCTTGGGAAGATTATATACCCCAGTACAGGGGAATGCCAGGGCAAGGAAGCAGGAGTGGGTGGGTTGGGGAGCAGGGCAGGGGGAAGGAATAGGGAACTTCCAGAGAGGAAACTAGGAAAGGGGATAGTATTTGAAATGTAAATGAATAAAATATCTAATAAAAAATAAAATAAAGTATTCTGATCATAGTTAAAAGAAACAAAAGACAAAAAAAAAAAAAGAAAACAACAAAAAACAAAAAACCAATGCAAAGTTAAATCACCCTCTAAGCCACAGCCTCTGTCAATATGTTTTCACTTGGATTTGTGGTTGTTATGCCAATCATATCTTTTAAAGAGATTCTTGAGAGATTAAATCAGATCACCAAATCCTTATAAAAGCCATCTTTTACATTCACAGATATAAAAATATATTGCTTCCCAATATTTTTTAAAAACTGTTGGCTATACATATATCTTTAATGCACATAGATTTTTCTTCTTGCAAAAAGAAAAAAAAAGTGCAGCATTTCGGTTTCTCGTCAGTTAATTACTTTGCATTTCTTTAATGTCAGCTTAGAAATCAAGTGTGACATCCTTTCAATAAGTGAGTAAATTAGAAAACAAACAAAACAAAACAAAACAAAACAAAACAAAAAGCACCTGGCAATGCATGGAGGAGGTCTGTTGTGGTGATGTGGTGGCCCTGGTACTCACCTTGCCCTTGTACCAAATGCTTTCATTTCCCTCCGGATCCACATCGTCCGTTGCCAAGGTGAGGCAGACCAGTCTCCGCTTTAGCCCCTCGGCTTTAATCTGCTTCAGGGCTTGCTTCCCTATGAAGTCGGCGGGCTGCAGGAATCCATGATAATGATGATGAATGGGAGCTCAGACTCCATGACAAGGTTAGAGAGGCAAGCATTTAAATACGTCGTTGCTATTTTCTCACCAATTACACATTAAATAAAAATACAGATTGGATCAAGCATCTAGACAAATATTTTTTTGTGCCCGAATGACAGTACCAGCCATCTATTCCTTGGGAATACGTTAGACTTAATGTAATAACTTGGGCTGACAATTTTACCAGAACCTCCTCCTTAGCAGGAAAGCATGAGGCATGGTACCATGATGGTGGGTTACAAAACAGGCCCCATATCTAATGAGTCTGGACAGGAGATTCAGCTATCAGAACAAAGTGAGTCTCAATTTCTACCCATTGGAAGCATTTTATCAGAAATAGACTTTTTTTTTTAAACACGCAATGCCAAAAGAACGCCCATTCCTGCCCCCATGCTATATTTTCCCTCTCCTTCAGAGTAACATTCCCTGGGATGTATTAACCTATAGAGCTACCCTCATTAGTTCATTCAGGAGACATCTGAGTGGGACATTGAGCTCGACTCCAAGTGAGGCGTCATGCCAGGCTGTGGGCTCAGGAAGCGAGTCAGATGCGGGCGTTTGTAACAAAGACCTTGTTCTTTACCCGCTTCTTCCTTCTTCCAAGACACATGACAGATGACACTCCTGTTCCAATCTGAAGATTTTCCCTTCATTCGCTAGTCACATTCCCCACAGCTGAGCAGGTGACACAGACGAGCAATAACTGATCACTGGGGACAATAGATAATAAAAGGAAGAAGATAACTCTTCCCAGCCAGAATGCCGGGGGACCTGAGATAATGTGAGGCAAACTCACAACACAGAGGCTAAGAGCAAGGACACTGCCCAGGAGATAGGCGTACGCCACAGGTGAGAAGATAAACAGCCTACATAAGCATGTCTTATGGGATGAAGAGGGGATTCAATACACACAGCATAGCTCTGCTGAAAGATGGTACAGATGCAATAAAAACAAAAGCCTCAAACTCTGTTATCACAGATTAACCAGAATCGGAAACAAAAGTCAAATCAAACCAACAACAATAACAAACCCCCGACCCAAAGGAGCAACCTCGGACTACAGTTTCTTCGGAAACTGAACAACTGAAAAGAGAACAACGGACCATTTCAAAGATATCCTCCACAGCCAGAACTTAAGATGTATATAGTGTGTAATTACAATTGTGTGTAATAAGCCCCTGGTCTCTGGGGGTCAGCAGAAGATGTCCTCACACCCCTTCCACTTGCTGCTCCCCCATCACTCCTGTGTAAGGCGGCTTCCTGGATGCAGCCACAACGCTGTGTGGTTCTCATGAGGACTGCAAATGTAAGCTGCAGCCTGTGCAGGATGCTGAAGAAGGCTTCCATTAGCAAGGTTTAAATACTACAAGACCCAAGTCCAATTCTCTCTCCCTTCACAGCATGGCCCAGATGGTGAAACCAGCTTAATTTTAAGTCCAAAGCATGAAGACATAAATAAAGACCAGGTCGTGAGATAGTTACTACAGGAGAAATGGGAGAGGGGAGATCTTAGAAAGAATTTGAGTTCTTTGGATTTGTAGATAGTTTTTTTTATTTTTTATTTTTTTAAAAAAGGTTCTATAAGAGAATTAACTATACAGGCTTAAAAGTCTCCTGATTAGGAGCGGGTGAGATGGCTCAGAGAGTAAAGACACTTGCCAGCAAGCTTGCTGACCTGAGTTTGTGAGAACCCACACAATAGAAAGAGAAAACTTACTCCCTCAAGTTTTCCTCTGACCTCCAAAAATATGTGTGTGCACACAAAATAAATTAATAAATGTAATATATAAGTGTATATATTATAAATTTATATAAATATAAATGTAATCATATATTATCTTGTTATTATATATTATGTAATATTATATATACACATATAATATATTATATTACTATACTATACTATATGATCAATGCTTACTGTAGAACCTGGAAAACGTAGACAACACAAAGTCAGTGAAGTGTCCTCAATGACAACAGTGATAATACCTGCACACAATGCTATTAGCATCTTTAATATCTTCTGTGCAGGGCATTTCCAACTTGACAGAATCTAGAACCACCTAGACAGATCCCAGAATATGCCTGTGCAGGATTATCTAGATTAGGCTCCCCGGGGTAGGAAGGCCCATTTCAACTGTTGGCGGCTCCATTCTGTAGGCTCTGGCCCCGGACTGGACCAAAAGGAGACCAGGACTAAGCACTGGCAGCTCCTCTGTCCTGACTTCTTTTATAAAGATTTTTGTTTTAATATTTGTCAGCCTGTCTATGTGCTGTGGAGGACTGAGAAGGTGGCTGTGTGCCACCATGTACTGTGGAAGTCAGAGAACGAGGTCAGGGAGTCAGTTTTTTCCTTCTGCTCTGTGAATTCTCAGGGATTAAACTCAGGCACTCAGGTTCAGTAGCAATCACCTTTATCCAGTGAGCCATCTTGCTGGCCCTTCCTCTGCTTCTGTACTCTCAGTGCCATGTGACCCTGTTGCATGTAGTTTTAAGAAACAAAACAAGGCTGGGCACGCCTTTAATCCCAGCACTTGGGAGGCAGAGGCAGGCAGATTTCTGAGCTTGAGGCCAGCCTGGTCTACAGAGTGAGTTCCAGGACAGCCAGGGCTACACAGAGAAACCCTGTCTCGGAAAACAAACAAACAAACAAACAAAAAACAAAACAAAACAAAACCGCCTTTTATGTCCCTTCCGGCTCCCTTTGTTCCACCTGGCTTAGCTCGGGAATGGATTGCAACCAGCCCTAACATAGCTTCCTTTTGAAACCATAAAGGATAAAAGACACACACTCGGGCTGGTGAGGTGGCTCAGTGGATAAGAGCACCCGACTGCTCTTCCGAAGGTCCAGAGTTCTAATCCCAGCAACCACATGGTGGCTCACAACCATCCGTAACGAGATCTGGCGCCCTCTTCTGGAGTGTCTGAAGACAGCTACAGTGTACTTACGTATAATAAATAAATAAATAAATAAATAAATAAATAAATAAATAAAATATTAAAAAAAAAAAGACACACTCAGCCTTGTTACCTTAACTTGCCTGCTAGGCACAATTGCTGGGCACAAATATCTCCTGCCTTGAAACTTGTGTCCTTACCAATTTATTATCTCCATCTCTCCTTCCACCCTAAACTTAGTGGCTTGTTCCAATTAGCTCCGGCCAAACATCTTTGGCCACCTGCCCACAGCAGAGGCCGTAGGCCCTAGCTCTCCCTGAAGCCTTACATGATTGTCTCTCTCTTTTTCCTCCAAAGCATGGCAGAAAAAGCCCCTTATCTCCTTCCCTGCATCTCCTTCTCCTCTTGGGACCTGGAAGTCCCACTTGTACCTTCCTCACAGCAATTGACTCCCAGTTTTCCTTATTGACAAATCAAGAACCAATTAGGGAACTAGACCCTAGTACCAGAACCTCCCCTTGCATGACCCAACTCCTCCTGGCATGCCTTGCCCTCTATGGTACTCTGTTCCCTCAATCTATGAACCTAAATGAACCCATCCTCCCTTAAAACCTTTGCCAGGCTATTTTATTATAGCAAGGAAAAGCATTTATAGTCTATGTTTCTTTTTAGAAAAGAGTGTTGTAGATATTTATGTATATATTTCCCTCTTACAAGAATATTAGGCATATAAATGATACAAAGAATATTTCAAGCTTTCAAATGTTCATTATCTCCCATTACTTTATGGCCCATCTACCTAGGTTATAAAATTAAAGTCGGGCTGGGGAGATGGCTTAGCGGGTAAGAGCACTGACCGCTTGCTCTCCTAGAGGTCCTGAGTTCAAATCCCAGCAACCACATGGTGGCTCACAACCATCTATAATGAGATCTGACATCCTCTTCGATGCATCTGAAGACATCTACAGTGTACTTAGGTATAATAAATAAATCTTTGAAAAAAAATTAAAGTCATAGTAGCCTAATGTTCACTACAGTTAAACTGTCTCCAAATACAGAGGGGGGTAAAAAAAAAAAAAGACCTTTATAATGACAAAAACTTTTGTTCTTTTTTAAAGAAAACTGTCTACAACAGATGAAAGATGATGGGGTTAGTCGTAGTCTTTCTCCTCCTAGAGACAACATCTGTGGAAAATAAAGTAAAAGAGCCTCTGATTGGGTGAAAAACACCGAGACACAGGAGGGGATACTACCTTACAGTGTGCGACTTGCAGGATGCTGGTGGCATGGTGAAATTGTTCCTTATCTCCTGTCATGGAACCAACCTGAGTCAACTTCATGACTAGAAATTGCTTCAATCTTGAAGGCTTTTGGTGGTCTGCTGTTAAAGAATTTCCTAGCAGATCCAGGTGTAGTGGCGCAAGCCTTTAATCCCAGCACTCAGAAGGCAGAGGAAAGTGGATCTCTGTGAGTTCGAGGCCAGCCTGGTCTACATCGTGAGTTCCAGAACAGCCAGGGCTACACAGTGAGATACTCTTCCACAAAAAAATAAAAACCCCAAACAAACAAAAAGAATTTCCTAGCAGGTATGGACAGATTCATCTGTGAAGCCCTGTTGTGTGACAGACACTTTTGTCAAACATGGTCTTGTGACCTCAGGGCCGCTTCTGGAGGAATGTGGACTCCTTCTTCCCATAGAACATAGTTAGTCCTGAAACCACTCATGTCTTAACATATTAGGCAGAGTACAGACAGACAGGAGACACCTGCCGACATGGTGACCAGGATGCAGGAAAGCACTACAGGCAGCAATGCCTGTGTGAAATATGAATTCTGCCCAAGTCTGAATAGCACAGATGTTTCTTAAATTTAAAACAAAGAGCATCTATAGTTGTTGGTTTCAGACCCAGACAAGGGACCGAGGTGTATATTTTACATATCAAAGCAGACCTGGCCTCCAGGTTCTCCCAGCACCCTCACTTCTTATTTGGCATATCCTGTCTCCAACCCTGAACTTTTCAGCCCAGAGGCTGGGCTGCCCTTCCCACAGAGGGCTCCCTCTTCCCTCTATAATCCAGACATTTTTGTCTCCTCCTCCCCTCCCCCTTTCTTCTCCATCTCTCACTGGTGACTTCCCTGGCCTTGGTCCTTGGACCACTGAACTCGTCTGAGAGCAGCTTCCCAATAAACCTGCATTTAATATAATCTAATCTGGCTTGAATTGGCTCATTTCACTGGCGGAGAAATAACCTATCAGTAATGTGTGAAGGCAGAATGCAAACATGCGTTCTACAATTCTACAATGGAGGAGGTGTGCACTTGAGGAAGTAAGCAATTGGGGCTGAGGACAGGCAGCATCCTATCAGGAAAGCACTTCACAGCAGGAGTTACTGAAGCTGAGTTTTGAATACCGGGTTCTATCATAACTTTGACCAAAGGTGCTTGAATCTACACTATGATTTGACCTTCACAACAACCCAGATGACAGGCTGGGGTTTGAAAGACAAGAACCTGCTCAGCCAAATACAAACCATTTAGAAAACTCTCTTTATCCGTTCTTCAGTTGAGGAACATCTAGGTGGTTTCCAGTTTCTGGCTATTATGAATGAAGCTGCTATGAGCACGGTTGCGCAAGTGTCCTTGCAGCACATGCCCTCAGCTGTTAAAAACAATGACATCATGAAGTCTGCAAACAGCTGGATGGAGCTAGGAAAGACCATCCTGAGCGAGGTACCCCAGACCCAGAAAGACAGACGTGGTATGTGCTCAGTTATAAGTAGACACTAGCTATTAAGTAAAGGTTGGCCATGGGACAATCCACAGACCCAGAGAGGCTAAGTAACAAGGAAGGCTCAAAGGGGATGGGTGCATAAATCTCCCTGGGAATGGGAAATAGAGTAGATTTTGTGGGTGGAATGGCGTCTGGGAGGGTGGGCATAAGAAGGATCAAGCAGGGGGTAGGGTGGGGGAGAGTACTGGGAGAGACAACTAGAATTAGGGGGATATTTGGGGGTGACGTAGAAAAAAACATTAAAAGAACAGAGAGCTTGTTCTAGCCCTCCACTTTGAGCCAACTTCACTGAGCAACTGAAGGCAATGACTGTTCTTCCCCTGGAAAGGTCCTAGGAACTGACCATGACCACAGCTTTTAGAAACAAGGATCACTGCATGGGAGCTACTGACAGGATGAGATGGCACGCTGGACAACAGCCTAACTGCCAAATTCACAATTGTGCCCCGGGCAAAGGAGAAGCATTGTGCGTGCCATCAAAGGGTAAACAAGCAAAAAAAGTATGGGCAGAAACTTTATCTGAATAAAAACAAACAAACAAACACCCAACTGCTTTTAGAGGCGCTTCCAGGAATGAACCTGGTCCCAGTCAAGAATGCAAAAAGGGAGCCCCCGTTACTTATCTGCCCTAAGCGCACACCCTGTCTGGAGACTGTAGGTGAGGGTGTGACCAGAACTCCAGTTTTCATCCCTTCTGAGGAACCACTTTAAAACTGGATCTCTAGGCTTTCCTGGTTTAAATATATATATATTCCCTAGTTTCAGTGCGTCTCCTAAGTGATTTTATATGTTTACAGGTTTTTCTTATATTTAAGTATGTGTATACATAAGTGCTGCAAGGGGAAAGGGTATGTATAGATCCCCTGGAGCTGGAGATAGCAGTGATGATATGTGAGCCACCTGATGTGGGTACTGGGTACAGAACTGATCCTCAGCAAGACAGCTACGTGCTCTTAACCACCAATTATGTAGCATTAACTAATTAACTCTCCAGCCATCCCTAAATGACTGTGTGGTTACCTTTTCAAAGGAAGGAATGTTACAGTAGCCCAGATAAGGCCATTTAAAGGAAAGATATTTCTGCGGGCAGGATGAAAATGTAACAAGAAGTATATTTTGCTGGTCAATTCCTTAGCTAAGAGACCATGGCTAAGGGAGGGTGGGTTATATATTAAGCAAGCCCTGTTAAAGAGACGGGAGGAATAATTATCCCTTTGAGATAATATATTTTTTCTACCTAGAAATCCTGTCACTGGTGAAGTTAAATCTGGAGCTGCAGCCATGGGTCTGGGGAACATCTGTCCACTATTCTGAATTATTCATAGAAGAATAACTTTTTCCTTTTCTCCTTTTTATCTTTGTCCTTTCTCCAGACACTTGACAAAGCTTGGGCAGGCTTTTCTGGACACTCTGGACTCTTCTCCTTTCTTTGTATGTTATTATTCTCCCACCTCAGCCCCAACCCACCCCCTAACCCTCTGCTTCCTCGACATGGCTGCCTATAAAAGGCTCATCTGTGTCTCTGACTCTTCTCCAACTCCCTCCTCTGGGAAGCGCTGAGATTTATAGATAGTTACCTTGCTACCTAAACTTTCTTTTAAACTCTAACAAAATGGTCCTTGAGCTTTCTTCGGCATCTATTCTTTAATTCTTTTATTAACTAGACTAAGAGCCCTGAAAGTGGTGCCAACTTCCTTGATAACAGATGGCTCCCCTGGTGGAACTCCCCAAAATTTCCAGTGACAAAATAACACTAATAATTCAGAAAAGACTAATTCTTGGTAAGTAACATCTATGGACTGTTAGGCACCGGCTATGTGTCTGACAGCTTGTATTCATAAACTCAGCCATCCTCATAGTAACCCTGAGGTAGTACCACAGGGGTACATCAGTTCACAGGAGAATAACTTGAGGCTCAGTTGCATGGTGACACACACCACCATCTTTAAATTTTGTCCCTGGAAGGCATGGCTGATAGAATGTTCTAGGGGCCCATGTCTTGTCTTAGTGCCCTCTTCTAACTCCAGTTCTACTCTGCATCCTGTTGGCTGTGAGTTGGAGAAACTCCTCGCCCATGTGTCCCTAACACCATGATGTTATATGCAAATGTACGAGCTGAGCCCTCTGAAACCCTGAGCCTATCTGGCATTTTGTCACAGCAATGGGTGAAGTAACTAGTACACCCAGGGCACTGAGCAAAGCCAGGCCCTGCAATCTAGCTGGACTCCCAACTTGGGAAGACTTAAAGCACTATCATGAGATTTTACCTGTTTTATTTGGCTTGTCTCCCAAAATGATAGATTTTACTTTACTACTTACTAATCAATTATAAACGAGAAGAAATGTGTCTGAAGGCTATGCTGTAACTAGAAGTGGTACTGTAGAATGACCCACAAACAGAAATATATCTGTTTAATAAGCTATTGATGATTACCTATATAATTAATTAGTAGTTGATATGTTTGAGAAATGTACAGATTTCTGTGGCACTGGGACTTCAGCTTAAAAATGGTCTTGACATTTTTATTTTTTTAGTGTATTAAACATCAATAAAGGTCATTAAGGCAGCCACCTATAATACATACTAAATATGACATCCACACTTATATAAAGTAAGTGTTAAGCCAGAGATAATTATTCATCCTCTATAAGCCCTGTCAATGGCATACATGCTGCCTGAATGCTAATGTAAATGAAATCAATTAAACTAGTATTTTTAGGGGAGTGAGTCTTGGGGCAATCAAGTGCTTGAAGACACAAATAGTCAAGTATGACAGTTTGCAGTGGAGTAAGAGACAGATATAGAGTTAGGAGAGGGACCCTCCATAGACCAGAGGAGAGAATAAGGACAAAGCTCTGGCCTTTCTTTTCCGTTTATATGGAGTGAAATGCCATCAGAAAAATCAAGGTCATCATTAGTTTGACTTAAGTGTTTGGCTCATATTCTTTAAACTCAAATATTAAAAGCTTTCAAGATAGAAATAAGTTCCACCTCCCACAACCAGGACCCCCAGGAACCAGGCATGGGCACCTCAATCCTGTTCTGTGTTCTTCAGGCTTCTAGGCAGTGGTGGAGACGCCTGCTGGTTACCAGCTTCTCCAAGGGACAGAATGGAAATGAGAATCCAGGTGGCATATTCCTGCCACTGTCCCTCATGCACACTTGCAAAGCTTCTCATTTAAAATGGGCCCAGAGCATTGCTGAAGGCAGCCTGGGGGAGGGCTCCTCGTGAAGCATGTGGCCATTGCTGGCCTGAGACTACTGTGTTAACTAACATCCTTTGGACAGCTGTCTAGCTATCTGTGCATCTGGGTGACTCAGATGCTGAGAGAGGATTCTTTGAGTTGCTCATTTGGGAAAAGGGTTGACTTAGCCTTCACCCCATCAAGACAAACCGCAGTCTTACTTATTTCCTACCCAGGGTTAGAACCACAGAAGCCTTCAGCAGCATGTGACCTGGGCCAGTCTTGTTGTCTTACAAGAACCTCAAGGTCAGCGAAGGCTGGAAGTGTTCCTGCAGTGACAGAGAGATTGGGCAACAGAGCTCAAGCCCAGGCTTCAGCCCAGGTGAGCTGGGTTTTGTTTTTTTATTGTTTTGTTTTGTTTTTTTCCTATACAGCTAAGCACATCTTCAATAGGCCTTTTGTAGCAGAGTGTTAAATTCTGCTACAGAGTTTAGCTGTATTGAAGTATACCATTCTGTTCAAAAGAAATAAATAGAATAAGCTTATTTTTTTCTGAACAAGTAAAATAATTTCAAATGCTCAAGCCCAAGGAGATCATATCTGTGAAATTTACTTTGAATTTCATAACTTACTTTAGAAATGATCCAATACAACCTGACAATATCTTTAAAAGATCAGTTGTAATCACAAAGTTAATTTTATTCCTAAAGTAGAAAGGCTTAACCTTAGAAATAAAATATAATTCAACCGATAACAAGTTTTAAAAAATTAGCTGCTTGAATGTGGAAAAACCCTTTGATAAAACTAACATCTACTCCCAATTAAAAGTACCAGGAACAGAAGGGACCCGTTCAACCTGAAACAACACAGTTGTGGAAAAGCTACAGTGCACACTGTCCCCAGTGCTGGAAAATGGACGGTTTCTACACAAGGGCAAGAGCAAGGGAAGGCATTTGTCATTACCACTTCCATTCAATGTTGTCGAAGGCTAAGCCAAGGGAGGATCTAAGCAGTGCAGTAAGGTAAGGAAAAGAAACAAGATTTTAGAAGAAATAAAGAGAAGCTGTACTTGTATACAACGTGGTTATCTGTGTCAAAAGTCTGATGGAATCTACAAAAAAATCTACTGGAACTACTGTATAGGGTTAGTAAGGTTGAAAGGTACAAAAATTGATAGATCTCTTTTACTCAAGTGTGTGTGTGTGTGTGTGTGTGTGGTTTTGTATGTGCGTATGTGTGTATAGAAGTATGTGTGTGTTCTTGTGGGGGTGCACATGTGTATATGTATGTATACAGATATGTGGGTATGTGTGTTTTTGTAGAGGGTTCATGTGCATGTAGATATGCAGAGAGTGTGTATGGGTATATGTATGCAGGTTTGTGCACTCTTATAGAGGGTGCACATGTATGTGTCTATGAGTTGAATATATGTGAGTGTATAAGTGTATGGTGTGTGCATTCTTGTAGAGGATGCACTTGCATGTGTATGTGTATGGAGTGGATGTGTGTGTACATATGTGTGGATGTATGCTCTCTTGTAGAGGGTATACATGTATGTATATGTACAATGAAAATGAGAAATTGGTAGTGGATATCTTCCTCTATTTTTTGCCACCTTGTTTTTGGAGACAAAGTTTCTCACTGAATCTGAAACTCACTGAGTAGACTAGAACATCTGGCCATCAAGCCTCCAAGATCTCATGTTTCTGCCTACCCAGTATTGGATTACATGTGCACACAGCCATGCCTGGCTTTTTATGTAGGAGCTAGGAATTGAACCTCAGGTCCTGATATCATGGGCAGCATACTGGAGTCTACAAGATATTTCTGACAGAAATTAATGATGATCTAAATGGACATAGACATATACATTGTTCAAGAGCTAAAAGACTTGAATTAACCTATAAATGCAGTGTATTCCCAGTCAAAATCCCAATAGCGGTTTAAAAAAATCAATCAACAATCTGATTCTACAATTTATGAGAAACCCAAAGGACCTAGACTAGCCAAAATTAATCTGACTTAAACTATAGTAATTGTCTATCTTATAGTAATATATATTATAATATTAGTATCAGGAAACACTAGTATTTTGATGGAACACAACAGAGCCCAGAAATTGGACCAGAGCTGAGTTCTACCCTTATACAAAGGCAGTGAGCACACATGGTACAGCCTTTTCAACAAATGCTGCTGGAAACCAGAGTCACAGGCAAACAAACCTAATCCACACCTTACAACTGATATAAAAATCAACCAAAAGTAGATCATAGACCTAAATATAGGAAGGTGGTTTCAAACCTTGTTTCAAAATAACTTATTTAAGTTAAAGGTTTTTTTTAAATGTTTACAGTTTCTAGAAGAAAACATAGTTCCAGGACAGCCAGGGCTACACAGAGAAACCCTGTCTTGAAAAACCAAAAAAGAAAAAGAAAAGGAAACATGGACGACTGTCTCTAAGACTTTGGGTTAAGCAACAGTTCTTGGATATAAACTAAAAGCATCACCCACAGGAGAGCAGGTGAGGGCAGTGACGGGGTGCAGGGTGTAAAGGCACTCGCTGACAAGCCTGGAGATCTGAGAGTAATACCCAGGAACCCCATGGTGGAAGGAAGGAGAGAATCAACTCCAGCAAGCTGTCCTCTTGCCTTCAAGGCACATGTATGCCCTCCCCTTTAATCAACTGAAGAATCAATTAATATGAACCATGTTAAAGATCAATTGATAAAGACTTTACACTTCATAAATTAAAAACTCTTTGAAAGACACAATTCAAAAATTAAATAATAAGAAACAGATTGCAAAAAATATTTAAAAGGCGTGTACTTGATTAAAAATAAAACGTTAACCAGGCAGTGGTGGTGCACGCCTTTAATCCCAGCACTTGGGAGGCAGAGGCAGGTAGATATCTGAGTACGAGGCCAGCCTGGTCTACAGAGTGAGTTCCAGGACAGCCAGGGCTACAAAGAGAAACCCTGTCTCGAAAAAAAAAACCCCAAAACCAAAAACCAAACAAACAAACAAAAAACAAAACAAAACAAAAAACCCACAAAAAACAAAAAGCAAAAAAACCCCAACAACCTTATATGTCGAATATTTAAGGAACTTGAAAAACTCAACAATAAGAAAGACAAACCCCACTGAAAATGGGTAAGAGACCTGACCAGACATTTACCAAAGAAGACAGAACCAGTAGACAGGCACATAAAAACAGTACTCAGTATCATTAGCCATAAAGAAAACAAGCTACAGCCACAGTCTGCATCTCACAGAATGGCTCTAACTTAAGAGACCGACGAGAAACAGACATCAGACAAGGTTGTAGAGAAATGAAATTTCTACATGCTGGTTTTAGAAATGTAAAATAAAAAAATATATGCTTTGTAAAATCAGCATCTTAAAACATTGACATAGGGGCTGGAGAGAAGGCCCAGCAATTAAGAGCACTGGCTGTTCTTCCAGAGGACTGGGGTTCAATTCCTAACACCCACATAGTAATTACAAGGACTTTGACACCCTCTTCTGGCCTCCATGGGCACTGAATGCACATGGTGCATATACACACACATACATACATACATAATACATACATACACACACACACACACATATATATATACATATATATATATATATATATACATACAGCCCAATACTCGTACATATAAAAATACATATTTTTAAAAAATAAAAGTTATAACATGTCCTTGCTGTTTTACTCAATAATTCCACTCCTAGGTTTTACCCAAGAGAAAATAAAGTGTGTGTTCATAGAACTGGTTGTACAGAAATGCTGCCAGGCACTGTGATACATGCTTATAATCCCAGCACTTGGAAGGTGGAGTCAGGATGGTGGAGAGAGCAAAGTTTTTGCAGCTAGGAAGTGTAGAGCCAGCCTGGCCAATATGAAACACGCTGTTTCTAAACAGATGATTTTTAAAAAAATGTTCATAGCAGTTTTATTTGTGATAGCCTAAAACTGAAGCAACACAAATGTTCAACAACAAATCAGTATTTAAACAAGTTGCAGTACAGAAGATGGGATACTGCTTCGTATCAGAAGAACTAAACTGTTGCTATATAAGCAAATCCGATCGATGTGTTTGCATCTTAGTGAGTGTAACACCAAAGCATGAGGAGTGGACAGAGCCTACATCAGGTAAGTATCACACTGAGCTCTTTCCAAAGCAACACTCTTCTCAAAGAAGGAAGCGTACACATACTCATGTACGGGTTGACCCTCTGCTGAGCAGGCTCAGTTGTAAGTCATAACTGAAGGTAGTAGACACATTTTTGTATGTTTTAAACCTCGAGGATATGATCTTATATTTAAAGGTTAAAATGGTGGACAAGTGTGCTCTGAGACTGCTTAGTTTTCAAGTTTTGGCTGAAAATAAAGGAAAGGGCAGTTTGAAGTTACAATAAAGTAGGAGTTTGCCACTAAAGACACCTACCTCATCTCCCACCTAACATGTAACAACATGAATTATGCTTGAATTATGCTGAGTAGATCTATGCCCAAAAATATACATTCCATATGTGGTGGTCATCTTTAATTGTCAACTCGACACAACTTAGAATCACATGGAGGAGGTTTTGATGGGGGATTTCTACATTGAGTCAGCCTATGGGCATGTTTAGGTTGTCTTAATAAAGTTAATTGATGTGGAAAGAGCCAGCCCACTGTGGGTGGTATCATTCCCCAGGCAGGGGTTTCTGAACAATACAATAGTGGAGAAATCAAACTGAGCACACTCAAGCAAGCAAGTGAGCATGGTGTGTCCAAATAAAATAAAACAAAAATCATAACATATTCTTGCTGTTTTTCTCAATAATTCCACTCCTAGGTATTTATCCAAGAGAAAATAAAACATATGTTCATGGGAACAGTTGTACAGAAATGCTGCTAGGCAGTGTGATACATGCCTGTAATCCCAGCACTTGGGAGGTAGAAGCAGGATGGTAGGGAGGTCAAAGTCCTCTGCAGCTAGTAAGTGTAGAGCCAACCTGGCCAGTGGGCCACCCTTGTTTGAGAAGGGTGTTGCTTTGGAAAGAACTCAGAACTTCTTGCCTGATGTAAGTAGCAAGGTTCTCTCCACTCCTTCACACTTTGGCTCTGCTCTCACCAAGATGGAAACACATTACACTTGCTTACATGGTGACAGTTTGTTGCTGTTGTCTTGTTTTGTGGTTTTTGTCTTTTATAGAGAGCAGTATTCCATCTTCAGCTCATCACTGTAGATGTGACCTGCTCACTCTAGTTCTTTCTGCCATGACTAACCCACACGATGGACTATACTCGGAAATTGTGAGCTAAAGTAATCCCTTTTCTTTCCTAAATTGTTTCTTGTCCAGGTTATTTTATCACAGCAACATAATGAAACTGGGACCCTGTTTTAATTCCATTTATATAGACATTCTGTTTATTCTAAAAGATGCAGAAATGAATGATCGTGACAGAAGACAGATAGCCAGGTGCCTGGGGTTGGGTGGAGCTGTGGGAAAGGCTAGGAAGTTTGGATTATCAAAGGTTGCCATTATTCCTATGCCTCTAGGATAAGGGACATGCTTTCTTCATTGCAATTATAATTTCATTTTGGTATGCATATCAAACCTTTCAAACCTTTCAATACTTCAAATGTCAATGATTTTGTGTTCAATTTGCTGTTGACAAAAATAATATACATAAAAGAAAATCAATCTAAAATTACTTAAAATGTATTCTGAGACCCTAGTTTCCACAGATTTAAAAGTTCTGAAGCGGTTAGTGAAGCGCACACTTGAGCTTTTAGGGCAGAGGCTTTGTTTCATGACTGAAACTGGATATATATGAGGATGATAATTCAATAGCCGCTAGTGTGATATATTCTGACAGGTGTTTGGGAAATGATAAACTATCCTTCAGCTCATATCTACCCTCTCTCCTTCTTTTCATTTCCCCTTATCACTCTGCAATGAAAATGGGTAAGAGAGTAAGGATGGTGTTATTAAAAATGACACAATTATGTATATAATATATCATAAAGACAATATAATAGCTTCAACCTCTATGTCAAGTGGCTTTTTGAATTTGAGTCTCATAGAAAGAAACTTCATTTTACAAATTAGAAATCTCAGGTACGAAATGAAATTAAATTGTTTTCTCTGGTCACATAGATAGGGTTGGATGACTCTTACAAAATACCCAGGGGCTCAGCAGTTAAAAGTTCTCTGCTTCTCTTGCAGAGAATCTCTTGTTATGTTTCCAGCACCTATGTGGCAACGCATGACCATCTATGACTCCAGTTCCAGAAGATCTGATAACCTCTCATCTCAACGCCAAAGGTACCAGGTATGCACACAGTGCATATGTATATGTATATATACACATGCAGTATTATATACATATGATATTAATACAACATGTATATGTATGCAGATATATACATGTGGTATTATACAAACATGTACAAATATATATTAGTATTATACATATAAAATAAGTAAACCCAGGGGCTGAAGTTCATGGTTCAATAGATAAAGTATGAGGACCTAGGTTCAGATCATCTTCACTTATGTGAAGTCCGACATGGGAATATGTACATGTAATCCCATGTACATGGCAATCCTATGGCAACATGGATGGTGGAGACAGGAGAGTTCTAGGACTCTAATTGGCCAGCTCACCTGGTATACACAGTGACAGACAATAAGAGACCCTACCCCCAACAATGTGAAGGTGAGGACCAACACCCAAAATTGTCCTCTAACTTCCACACAAGGGCCACTCATAGCTAAACCCCATTCTCTCCACACACACACACACACACACACACACACACACACACACACACACGTCAAAATAAATCCCACTCAAAAAGTGTTTTTGTTTTTGTTTTTCGAGACAGGGTTTCTCTGTATAGCCCTGGCTGTCCTGGAACTCACTTTGTAGACCAGGCTGGCCTCGAACTCAGAAAACCGCCTGCCTCTGCCTCCCGAGTGCCCGACGTGGTGGCACATGCCTTTAATCCCACTCAAAATTTGTGCTGTCTGTCACTCAGTGGTAGAATGCTGTCTTGTAGGTGTGAGACCCTCGTCTCCATCCCGACCTTCCCCAGGGAAAAGAACACTCGATGCCCACCTCTGAAAGCACAGAAAAAAGATGTGGGTCATGATCTGGGTGACGTGCCAGACCTACTAGTTCCCTCTGACGCTGCAGATCCACAGGCCACGTTCTGATCAGTCCTGCCGCTCATCTGTGCGACCACACCCAGTCTGTGCTTAAAAGAACTAACGCAGCATCCGCATCCCCATCAGCACACATCAAAAAAAGAGAAAGTGAAACAACACAGGACAACTCACCAGGAGGAGTACTGGGAAGCAATCTGGATCCTAATTTTAGAATTTGGGGTTGAGGGGGGAGCAGACAGAGTAGCTCAGCGGGTAAAGATTGTTGCTGCCAAGCCTGATACCCAAGTTGGATCTCTAGAACCCACATGGTAGAAGAAGAAGAAAAGTAATTTCCACAGACTGCCCTCTGATCTCCATCCCTGGGCTGATGGTCCTGGGTTCTGTAAGAAGGCAGACAAAGCAAGCCTTAAGGAGCCAGGAGGGCCTGTGTCCTCCCCTCCACAAAACAAATAAAAGCAAGCAAGCAAACAAACAAACAAAAAAACCAAAAAACTTTAAAAGAGTAACATTGCCCTGAGTCAGGTCAGGTGTTTTCAAATCAACCACATCAGAATAACTACATTCAAATTGTTGAAAGTCAACTGTAACGTCCTACAACCAGAAACACTAGAAAAGGTCATGAAAAAACTAATCCTAAACCCAGTGCCAAGCGGTCAGCGCGTTGGCACAGTCTACGGATTGCCGTACCAGTGGAGAACAAGAGTGAAAAAATCCGAAGGGAAGTTCAAAGTGCCTTTCCCAAAAGAAGGGTCAGCACCTTGTTGTCGGTGCTGAAAGATCCTATAGCAGAGATGAGAAGATCTGCTCTGATTGAGCAGAGACAAAAAAAGGCTTGAAAGAAATGAGTTTGAAGGGGACAGTGAGCCATTCAGATGTCTCTGCACTTTCTGCCATTATCAAAGATGGGATCCCTCTGAGATTGCTAAAATTTGGAAGAATTAGGACAGTTTGCATTGTACGCTGTCCTTGCTGTCGATGATGCCACACAGCAGATGTGAAAGCTATTTTTTGTTTAAGATTAAACTTTTTGTAGTGCTGGGAAATCTAACTTGCTAACCTTTAAATTGTATATTGGATGTGCGACAATCGGATTTATGTGAATGACTTAAATTTACCCAAAAAACGAGTCAAAGTATTCTGTGGAGTTTAGAAGCCTCAAGCTGTGAGGCCCAGGGATGAGGAATAATGGAAATAGAATTTGGAGTGTACTTTCTAATTTGCAGAAATTTGTAATAAAGGCATTTTTGTTAGCTTGAAAAAAAGGAAAGCCAACTGTAGCAGCATTGTCAGGTCAGCATGCATAAGAAGAAGCAGGATTCACACCAGTTACACAGGATGACTGCAAATTTCAGGTCAGCCTGGGCTACACAGCAAGATTCTTGTGAATGCAGGAAAGCATTCTGCATTATGTTACATTTCTAGACCTCTTCTTTACTCTCTCTCTCTCTCCCTCTCCCCTCCTCCTCTCTCTCTCTCTCTCTCTCTCTCTCTCTCTCTCTCTCTCTCTCTCTCTCTCTCTCTCTCTCATGTTTGTGGTGTATAGATGTGTATTAGTTTGTATGTGTTCAGGCCCAGGTGAACATGTGTGCACACAGAGGCCATAGGTTGATGTCTGGTGTCTTCCTCTACCCGTCTGGGCTGGCTAGTTTTATGCCAACTCGACTCAAGCCAGGAGTTATCCGAAAGGAAGAATCCTCAGCTGAGAAAACGCCTCCACAAGATCCAGCTGTAAGACATTTTCTTAGTGACTGATGGGGTGGTACCATCCCTGGGCTGATGGTCCTGGGTTCAATAAGAAGGCAGACTAAGCAAGCTGTGAGGAGCAAGCTAGTGAGCTTGCTTGCCCCGCCCTCCCCCCCTCCATGGCCTCCGCATCAGCTCCTGCCTCCAGGTTCCTGCCGTGCTTGAGTTCCTGTCCTGATTTCCTTCAATGATGAACAGTGATGTGGAAGGGTAAGCCAAACAAACCCTTTCCTCCCCAACTTGCTTTTGTTCTTGGTGTTTCATTGCAGCAATAGCAACCCCAGCTAGACACACCCATCTTCCTTTTTGAGGCCTCTAAGTGAACCTGGCTCCTCCTGCACCCTTCCTTTCTGCCCAGTGTCCAGCACACTTACCTGGGTGCTGACATTCGAAACATCGGTCCTTATGCTCGCGCTTCAAGTGCTTTTAGCCTGCTCCTATGCAGCCCAGAGTAGACTTCAACTCACAGAAATCCTCCTGCCTCAACCCTCTTTTCACTTTTTAATTTTGAGTCAGGGTCTCACTGCATCGCCAGGGTGGCACTGCAGTCGTCCTGTAGCTCAGGCAGGGCTTAAACTTGAGACCCCCCCTCCCCCAGTCTCAAGCTTGCAAGTAGCTGGGATTACAAATGTGTACCACCAGAGCCTGCCTGAGACTCATGTTAATTCACGTAGGATGGAGAGGTGGCCTTGGGATCTCTTTTTGTAAGTCACTGTATTACGTAGGAGAATCAAGGCCCACGGTGTCAAGGTTGACCATCAGTGAAGATTGCCAGGTTTCTTGACTCCTAGTGCCTCAAGTCTCCTTGTGGTAGATACCACCAACGGCATCGTCACCTATTAAGACTCGTTCTCTGATTTGCTGCCCTGGCCTGTTTTCTGCCACTTTGGTATTTTAATACCAGCTAATGTCAGGCTCGGGTGTAGCTCAGCTGTAAAATGCTTGCCCAGCCTGCACAAAGCCCTTGGTTTGCTCCCATGATAGCATATGCCTGCAATCTCCACACTAGAAGGTGGAGCCATTAGTATCCAGGTTCGAGCTCTAGGTCAGTATGAGACCAGTTGGGATCTGTAAGACCCTGTCTCAAAGAGTAAATGTAGCTAAGTCTTACTGAATCTATAGGCTATTGTCCGCCTCCTGTTAAGTGTTTTACATTTCTCTATTGCTGGCGTCTGGAATCAGCATTGTCTTCTAACTTGTGGTCAATATATGTCATGTTTTATTCTGTTTCTATGGCTAGAAAACCAAGACAGGAAGGGGAAGAATAGATGTATAAGAAAAAAAAAATATGCTCTATCTAAGAATGCTCCTCTCCGCAGTTAACTCTCTCTGGCTCTAGAAATGAACAAAGATCCAGTAATTGTGAAGGAAAATTTCGTGACTGTCTCTAGCACCGGAAAGCAGCTGCTTCCCCACTGCTCCTGGTGAGAATAATACATTGTTCCAATTCCAGTGACAACCAATGCCTGCTAATTTCCTCCCACATAAACTTCTTTTGGAATAAATCAAAATACCATTAATAACAAGGGTAAGACCTATTTTGCTAGTAGAAGTTTAGTTAAAATTTTAAAAGCAAGTTTTTGATAATGTTGACCCGTTTTGCTGGTTTGAAATTCTTCCTTTTGGGGTGCGACTGCTGACTTCCACAAGGTGGCAGTGCTGTGGGCCGTGGCAGCCCCTCCCCATGCAGAATGGTATTTTTAGAATCCAGGTTAAGAACCCATCCTACAGCCTTCCTTCCTGAAAAACCCAAGCTCCTTGAGTTCGGAGAGGCATCAGAAGTGTATCTTTAACCATGGGCTTAGTAAGATGCAGAAATGGTATTTAATAAATGTCTGAGAAATGGATATATGTGTGTGTGCTTGTGTGCATTGTGTATGCATGTGAGAGTGTGCATGTGTGTGCATATACATGAGCATATGTACATGTGTATGAGTGTATCTACACATATGTGCATGTGTATATGCAGGTGTGTGCAAGTGTGTGTATGTGATATGTGTCTGAGCGTGTATATGTATGTGTGTGACTGTGTGTGACTGTGTGTGTGTGTGAGTATACATGTATACACTTGTGTGTTGTGATACGAATGTTTATGTGAGTGTGTGTGCATGTGAGAGTGTGTGATCATGTGTGTGCATATTTAATAAGTGTTTGTGTGTGTGCATGCATTTTTGAATGTGTATGTATGTGTGAATGTATTTGCATGTGAATGTGTCCATTGAACGTGTATGCATGTGTGTGTGTGTGTGTGTGCCTGTGTATGTACATATGTATAAGTGTGCCTGTGGACATGACAGTGACTGCTATGATTGACCACCACAGTGACCACAAAAGTAGTGACTGCAACAGCTGACCATATCAATGACCCCCACACACTGAACACTGATTGATGATCACAGTGACCTCTATGACTGTGTGTCTCTGTGTGTTTGTCTATGCGTGTAAAAGTGTATGTGTGAGTGGTGTGTATATGTGTGTGAGTGCATGTGTTGTGTCTTTCACAATCGCCAGTGCCCGAGAAGGAGCTGAGCTGGTAATAGAAGATTCTTGTTTTTCACTTCTTTCTTTCTACCTCCTCAGCAGTTTTGACAAGAACATGGTTCACTTTAACAAAGCATGGTGACTGCTCTTCTCCCCCACGTTCCTCCTGAAAATGGGCATACAACCATGCTGTGCATGTATGTGTGTGTGTGTGTGTGTGTGTGTGTGTGTGTGTGTGTGTGTGTCAATTTATAAGACAGTCTATGGAGTTCCAGGGTAGAGGGTCAGGACCACTAAGCCCATAGGAAAGAGGACTGTGGTCGAAAGTGACAGGTGACGAGGTGTCACACTCAACTTCAGACCTGGCCTAAAGGGATGCTCTTCCTCAGGAGGTGTCACCTCCCTGTGACTTGCTCCCACCCTCAAAGGCAGAGGGAATGCCAAGTCCCATCCCACCCCCTCCCCACTCTGACAGCCACCTCTCCATATCTTCTCACTATGGCTGCTGTCACGTGTTGAGCATTTAAGGATTTAGGGAAAGATTCTAATTATTAACTTTGGAGATAAAGAAAGGGAAGAAATGGCTTCAATAAAATTCTAAAGTTGTTATCATTTTTTTTCACTATCAAAACCAAATATTACCCTGTATTCTCCTCTGCTTCTGCCTGGCATCTATTTTCCAAAGCAACGTGCATTTTGGTTATTACTGTCCTTTTAAATCTTATAGAACACCGTCCAACAGGCTTTGAAAGGGACATCTTTCTGTACGTTAAATGTCTGAGTATCAGTTTTGGCTCATAAACACAGGACTTGACTTATCAAGTTATATAGCTTAGGTTACAGTATTATTTCCAGGAAGCTGTCTCTCATCATAGATTGCAAAGCTATGACAAAGTTGTGACACCACCAGCAAGGTGTCACAACTGCCAATCGAATCTAGTCTCTTGTCTGAGAAATTAGCAGTATCTTCTCTCCCATGAGGTTGATAGCAACCATCTGACTTCATCCCATGGTGGAAAAGACCCAGCCTAGGTAGGAAGGTAGGGCTAAGTCCTTGGGCTCTCTGTTTATCCAACACAGTCATCAAGAACTAACTCTTTGACACCTAAGTAAGAACCAACAATTCAGCATCCAAAAACATGTCATCAGTCAAAATTAGCATCTTTTAAACAATTCGCTTTGGAGCTCAGTTTCAGTTATTTGATTATATCATTTAAAAGAGCTAATAAATTCACATGTGCACCTGCTGATCGTCATAAAGAACATCTTAAAGCATCCATTTCCATATGAAGACATCACTCACTGAGACCTCCTTCCCACAGTAATATCCAGAACACGGAAGCAGAAGCACCCATCCCTCCTCTCCCCGTCAGGGCCCGGCAGCAGAGAGCTAGGTGCTTTGAGGAGTCAGACATTTTTATCTTTATTTTAAACAGCCAAATTCAGACTTCTGTCACCACAAGGAGCAATCTGCTGCTAGGAGCTGCTCAAATTCCAAGCACCTGCTTTCTCTCGTCTAGAGACAGATGGCACATCATAAAAATAAAAGCCAGGGAAAATGCACAGAAAAGATGGATTCCTTTAAGAATTCTTTAAATGGGGTCCTTGCCCCCCGAAATCAAACACAACAAGTACACACATTTCCTGCTAATACTTCAGCTGAAAATTTGGGA
Source organism: Mus caroli (assembly GCF_978045245.1). Taxonomy (NCBI): domain Eukaryota; kingdom Metazoa; phylum Chordata; class Mammalia; order Rodentia; family Muridae; genus Mus; species Mus caroli. The sequence continues at coordinate 27,657,930 of NW_028227270.1, forward strand.
GCTGATGCCAAGCACTAAAAAAAGTTCCCATAGCCCGATTTATAGACCCATGCTCACATATTCCCACGGGAGAGGAGACCAGCCTAGAACTCAGAAACATGGCAGTGTATTTGGAGAACCCTAACCAGTAGCCTGACAGCAGCTGTTCCTCCTAACCTTGCCACCATCACCTACTTAGGCAAGTCCTTTTACATTCTTTCATGTGAGTCTGAAGCTCTGAAGCACTGCTCAGTGGCATAACCTTATTTACACGTGTAGGGCTGGCTCCAACGAGCAGGGCCACAGTGAACTGGCCTCCAATGATATACGTTTCCACAGTAATTATGTAGCACCGGTGGTGTTTCTCGACTCTTAGGAACCCCCTGTGGGGCTTTATTAAAACACAGCTTTGTTGTCCAGGCTCCCAGAAATTCTGCTTTTAGTAAGTCTAGGGTTGGACCTGAGAATTGACATTTCTAACAAGTTTACAGATGAGACTGAGCCTGGTAGTCTGAGGACCACTGATGTAGAGTGTCCCTTTGGCATACTGATGTCAGTAATAATTCTCTGGACCTGTGTTGGCTCCTCACTAAATACGCACTTCGTACTGGGCACATTGGAAACACATCCTGTGTTTACATTTAGATGTTATCGTTAGATGCAAAACTGATTCATAAGCACCTGCTTAACCCAATGTGGCGAGGCTGTTCTATCCTTTAAGCATCCAGGGAAAGTCAATGTCCTTACTGCTTGCTTACCTGACGTGCAACCTCACAGCCACCAGGGGTGGCTGATACACACACAACATACATGCAGCACAATTTTTATAAAGGTGTCTGTTGAAATCTGTTAATCATCTTGTGATTTTTTTTACTAACTTTCACCTTGGGTTTTAGTCTTCTTTTAATTATTTTTTAAAATTTTTATGTGCATCGGTGCTTTGCCTGCATGCATGTCTGTGTGAGGGTGTTGGATGCCCTGGAACTGGAGTTACAGACAATTGTGAGGTGCCATGTGGGTGCTGGGTCTTGAACCCAGGTTCTCTGAAAAATGCAGTCCGTGCTTTTAACCACTGAGCCATCTCTCCAGCCCCTTGGGTTTTAAGTCTTAACCCTTAAAGAAGTTGAATTCTGCTGCCTTAAGTCTCCAGGCTCTCCCACAGGGAAACCGATCAAATTATGGCAGATAATTCATACAGAGCATTAAGCCATGTTTAGTATTTATATTCAACTCGTTTCTTCTGTAGTCACACTTGGCTAAGTTTTAAAGCTTGGCTCTGTCGTAAAACACTGCCACCACCTTCACATTCATTTCATACACCCTGGAGAATGTAAACATACCTTATTCAGCTTCACGAAATATTCCAGCCCAGCTTCCAAGGGGTTTGTGTCACAGTTCATCTGGAAGGGAAACAGGTTTTGAATCCCAGGTGAGCCTGCTAATTTGGTTCACAGAAGAACTGTGCTGTCCTTAAAAGGACTTCAGAGAGATCTGCCTGCCTCTTCCTCCAGGTAGGGGATTAAAGGAGTTCACCACCACTCCCAGCAAGTACAGGTCTAGGGGAGATGAAGAGATTATGAAAACAGAAACAAACCCATTACCTTCACTCAGCAAATACTGGCAAATACTGGCTCCCATCTTGAACTGATGCATAACAATGATAGAAACAGAGACATCACTTTCTTATATTATTCTCTCCAGAATTAAGGACACTGGATGGTTTTTGAGTAAAGATTCTTTAAAAGGCCAATTATGGACTTAGTCTCTGAAGCAGAATTTTCAATTCAAATGAAGCCTTTGGCAAATGCTGTTATTTTTAAATATGGCAAACACAGAGACTGAACATTGGGCTTGGTTTCCACTGTTCTTTTATTTTAAAGATGTTAATGAATTTACCTGTTTTTATTGCGTGCACATGTATGTGTTCATGTCTGCGTGTGGGTGTATGCAGGGTGCTCTCCCAGAACTGAAGTAACGGGGCTGTGAGCTACCCACCGAGGATGCTGGGAACTGACCACTGCTTCTCTGCAGGAAAGAAGCACACACAGTGCTCTTAACCACTGAGCCATCTCTCTGGCCTCCGATCTTTTACCTTAATAAATATTTGAAGGCTAGCACGCGGTGTTCCACAAACAAGAATCTCGTGTATATTATGTAATAATTTTAATTACATAATTGTGTTTTTAAAAAGTAACAAGTAACTTTGCTTAGCTTGCATTTAGCCATGAATGGAGGTAAAGAGGGGAAAGCAGGTGACAGAACACTGGCTTTTGCAGAGTTCTGGAAAGAAAACGGGAAGGGAGGATTAAAGCTCAAAACTAGCTGACTCGCAATAGGATGCATCAATTCAGGGGAAATCCAATATTTAGTTCTAAACCTGAATGAAGTTAGGGCTTTTTTTTTTTTAATCACTGTTTTGTTTTTAAGCGGTTTTTGAAGATTCTAATTTATACGATGAGAACTGAGGGGAAATGAAAGAGATGAACTCAGGGGGAACTGCTAAATGTATAGAAATGGGGAAAGAATACTTCGATGTACTCGGTTAACAGTGTTAATGAGCAGAGGACCTTTCTGGAAGTCGGGTTTTTTGTTGTTCGTTTCTTTATGGGAATGAGAACTGCCTGCTTTAACCTCCCAAAGAGTCAACATCTTTATGGGAATGAGAACTGCCTGCTTTAACCTCCCAAAGAGTCGACATAAACTAGATAAATCTAAGACTACTGTACACCACATAAAACTGTTCTCATATTTCCTAAATTAGTTTGAGTTACTCTGAAATTATTTTTCAGTCTGCCAAAATTATAGTTTTGGTTTTATTTTTGTTTTTGTTTTTGTTTTGTTTTGTTTTTCAGGGAAACAGAGCGACTTCGTCGATGTTTCTGCACTAGAGGGCGCTCTGGCACTGTTGGGAAAGAGGTCCCTAAAATGGAGCCCAGCGAAAGGAAGCAGAAGGAAAAACACAAAACCAAAAACATCAGAAACATTGAGGCTAGAATACCGCGATTTTTAACTCTCAAGGAGTGGCTTCTCTGTCCTTTTTCCTGGGCATGGGGACAAAATTGTTCTGTTTTCTGAGGACAGCTGGCCTCACCTGAGTCCTGGCTGTAGACTTGAGTTCGCTGCAGCAGGCAGGACAGGGCTTCCTGCAAGCTTGCATCAATGATAAGGCCCAAGGGTAAGTACCCTAGCTTTCAGGTTAAACTAGACATTAACTGTATAGTGTGTTTGCTCGGCTCATTACTAACCATCTCTACATCTGCACTGATTCTTTAGGATAAACACTCCATTTTATAAGAGAGCAGGCCATCCAAGAATTAAGTAAAGAATAGATTTAAACTCCAGAGTCCCCACTCGGAAGCTCATGTTTACAATGGCCCCTAAAACGTCAGTTCTCTGTAAAAGTTAGGGTTTTGTTTCTCCCACAAGGTAAATAGGACCCTAATCACAGGAATCTGGATGTTGGGGGCTCAGTGAATCCAGTGATTGTATGTAAAATAAGAGTCGTGGTAAAGCTAAGTCATAGAACAAGGGCTTCTGGGAACGCACATAGAGGCTTTATCTTGATGACAACAGTCAATGTGGGAAGACCCTTCATAATTGTGGACACCACATTCCCTGGGCAGGGGATCCTGGGTAAAGTGCAGGAAGCCAGTTAGCAGCTGTACAGGGGCATGCAATCATTTTAGACCATGGTTGTGATGTGACCAGCTCTCTCAAGCCACTGCCACTGTGACTTCCCCGCTCTGAAGGACTGTAGCCTGGACCTGTGAACTGAAAGAAACCCTTTCTCCCTGAAGTCGCTTCTGTCGGGGTATTATTTTCCCACAGAAACAGGAAGGAAACTAAGACAGAAGCAAAGCAGAATCAATGCATATAAAAATGTTGTGTAAATGGTTAAGAATTGTACACAGAGAAGCTCTTGATTCCCAGGACTAGTGGTGGGGAAGACTAGACCCACACACACGGGACCACTGTCCCTGTCCCTCAAAAGAAAAGGACATTAGTTCACCTAAGGATGATTATGAGAGGGAAATGAAACGTAACAGAGGGAAAGCAAGGATGTGAGAGGTGATACTCAGATCCTCCGGCCTGTGCCTGCCAGAAAAATGTCTGGGGTTCACCACTAAGCAGGGGAAATTAAGGCAGAATAAACGTTACCCCCAAACCCAGTCAGTGTTCATCTGGGAAGCAGAGAGGCAGGGGAGTTCTTTCCCTACTCAAAGTCATCTAATGGCATTTGATTTGTCTTCTAGCCGGAACTGATAGTAGTAATGCTATGAAAACTAGTCTCCCAACATTAGATACAATAAGGTAAGCATCCGTGAGTGAGGATGCTAGCATGCAAACCTCTGAGCCCCAGGCTCGGAAAGCCTTCTCCAGTCTCAAAGCGTTCAGGGCGTAGGTTCCAAAATCGCGGATGCCCTCCTCCTGGCCGGCACTCATGATGCGCTCATAAAGCGCCGCAGAATCTTCTCGTCTGTGGTACAGCTCCCAGCCCAGCTCACCTGAAAAGCACAGGCGGAGCCCACACCGGCGTGAGAGGGGTGCTGGCAGGGCGCGCGCTCACATCCCTTAACTAACACGTGCAGGAGAAAACCCCACTCGCACAAAGCAACCTTTGGTGGTCTTTAAAAGAACAACTCACAAGGAGCGGGTCAGTTCAGTGACCATTTGTGTGTCAGCCTGACTCCTTCACAGAGAGACTGCAGTCAGGATTCACTTTTTAGCCTGGACCCTGGCCCCATATGGAGCCTCCAATGTTTCCAGGGCAACGGTAGTAAACAACTAACACATGTTTTCACAGGGTTCCTCTGGGTATGGGAGGGCATCTGTGATCCCCACACTCAGAAAGCTGAGAGAGGTTTGTGAGCCCAGGGCCAGCCTTGGCTACTGAGACACTGTTTAAGAATAAAACACAACAAAATAACAACTTTAAAGAGGGTGAGGATCAAGTTCAGACAGTACTTATCATGTGGGTAAGCACGAAGATCTAAGTTTGCCCGGAATTCACATTTTAAAAAAGCACACGCTGGAGGTCTGGGGTCGGGTAGGGTGCCCACAATGGCTCAATGGGTAAAACTGTTTACTGCCAAAGCTGACGATTTGAGTTTGATTCCTGGGACCCACACAATGAAAAAAAAAGGACTGGCCCTGACTAGCCTCACTTAATGTCCTAGTCTGATTCGCTGAGCCAGGAGGAAGCCCTGTCTTGGAAAACAAGGCAACATACATGGTTGATCACTGCCTCCCCATATGTAAGCATGTGGAACCCCACACGCATATGTGCACACACACAAAAATAAAGGAAAGTGGATGAACTTCAAGGTTTAGACACTCCAGCTTCCAACCTGGGAATCAAAAGCCTTAAACATAAACAAAATAATGTGGAAGTATTCACATTTCTTCCTTGTAGATAGCTAGTTGTAGTCTTTAAACTTCTTTTGTTTCTTATCCCACCCCCCCCCATACACACACACACCCCGATCCTTTCATTCACTGTTAGATCTATTTGCTAAAACCCAAAGGAAAAAAAGACAGTAACAACCAAAGACTCTTTTTTTTTTTTTTTAAATCCCTGTCACTCTTTTTGCCGAGGTTGGGAAAAGTTAGGATGGAAAGCCAGGGAGCTGTGGTTTAACAGTGAGCACACTCCTTGGTCCCCTTTATCACAGGGTGACAGTGATGGGCTCCACCAGGACACCCCAGAGCAAGAGCAGCATGGGGCTAAGTGGAGGTTGGCCACTAAATGCTCCTTCAGTAAGAGGACAAGGGAGTCAGAGGAACTCAGAAGTAAGCCAGAGCATCACTGGGTACTGAAGAGCATCCTATACCAAATATATACCCTGTGCAAGGCTGGGTGAGGTCTCCAGTGGACACATACTGAAGGGAGGATGTGCCAGGGGCCCTCATCTGTGCAGCAGTTCTCAACCTGTGGGTTACGTCCCCTTTTGGGGGTCTAACAAATCCTATCATGGGGTTACTGGAAAACACAGATACACTCCATAACACTGGCAAAATTAGAGCTATGACATAGCAATATGAAATGATTTTATGAAATAGTTTTATGGTTGGGGGCCACCACAGCTGAGAAGCTGTACTAAAGGGTTGAGCATCAGGAAGAGTGAGAGTTCTAGTGGAAAGCTTGGTGTGGTCACGATGGGCTGGAAGTCACACTATCTGTGAGAGTTCCCATATATCGCGCCGACGGTGGCCTTCCATTTATTCTAATGACCGTCTTTTGTCCCTTTCTCTTTACACTTCCAAAGAGAAGCGACTAGAAACCAGTGCAAGCTCTATAAAGGGTGGGCGTGGCCAACAGACTTCTTGTCTTAGAGTTGGGCAGAAGAGATCTTTCTTCAAAATCAGAGAAAGTTACACAGAGGGGTGGAGGGAGACTGAGTGTGCATGAGAGTGTGTGAGTGAGCATATGAGTGTGAGTATGTGTGTAGGTGAGCGGGAACGTGCATTGCAAGGGTGTGGTAGTGTGTGGCTATGAGTGTGTGTGTGTGTGTGTTAGTGAGTATGAGTATATGTAAGCATGTATTGTGTCTGTGAGTGTGTGTGTGTGTATGTATGTGTGAGCATGCATTGTGAGGGTGTGACTGTGTATGGCTATATGTGAGTGTATGTGTGTGAGTGTGTGTGAGTATGTGTAAGACTGTATTGTGACTGTGAGTGTGTGTGAAAAAGAGAGAGAGGATGCACTATGAGAGTATGACTGTGTGTGGGTATGTGTGAGTGTGTATGTGTATGAATATGTGTGAGCATGTACAGTGAGGGTGTGACTGTGTAGTTGTGCGTATGTGTGAGTGTGGTTATGTATGAGTGTGTATGAGATGCACTGTGAGGGTGTGACAGTGTATGACAGTATGCAGTATGTGTGAATGTGTGTGTGTATGTATATGTGTGTGATTGTGTGTAAGATAAACTGTGAGGGCGTGACAGTGTGTGTGGTTATATGTGACACTGTGTGTATGTATGAGTGTGTGTGTGTGCGAGTGTGTGTGAGGTTGTGACAGTGTGTGATAGTCTATAGTGTGTGTATGTGGTTATGTGTGAGTCTGTGGTTATGTGTGAGTGTGTATGTGTTGCTATATGTGAGTGTGTGTGCATGTGTGTGTATGTGTGTGTGGTTATGTGTGAGTGTGTGTGTGATTATGTGTGAGTGTGTGTGTGTGGTTATGTGTGTGTGGTTATGTGTGTATGTGACTGTGTGTGATATGCACTGTAAGGGTGTGATGGTGTGTGATAGTCTGTAGTGTGTGTGAGTGTGTGTGTGGTTATGTGTGAGTGTGTGTGTGTGTGTGTGTGTGGTTATATGTGAGTGTGTGTGTGTGGTTATGTGTGAGTGTGTGTGTGTGTGTGTGTGACTGTGTGTGATATGCACTGTGAGGGTGTGATGGTGTGTGATAGTCTGCAGTGGGTGTGAGTGTGTGTGTGACCCATTTCTGGTAGCCTTTCCTTACTTTAGCTTGTTTCCCCATTCTTACCGGTATAGGAGATTCTGATAGCAGTGACCGGAATGTCTGAGATGTTTAAAGATTTGGTTTGAAGAAACTTGAATACATCATCGCTGAGATCTTCTGAGGTCAGCTTCTGAAGGACTCTCCTTGCATATGGCCCTGCAACTCCCAGGACCCCAAACTCATCGGTTATGTTTTGAATTTCCACATCATATCCACCTCTGAAGGCTGCTTCTTCAATCCATCTGCATTGGGGTCGTAAGCGTGGTTAAACGCTTGAATAATGCATGTTTCTACTATACTACGTCTCTGAAGTCTTCCTTCAAGTTTGGAATTATCAGAAAGTCCCTAGAGGGTCAGGGCACGCAGCCATCTCACTCTGAAGGTTGAAGAAACTGAGTTCCCTGGATGTAAATTGCCCACTTAAGACTTGGGAGGGAACTCTTCCAGGTAACGGGAATCTTCAGTTTAAATGAGCTTTGCCACGGTTATAAATAGTGATGGTTCTGTTGCATTCAAACTAATGGTCCCATCTTCAAAAATTAATTTAAACCCGAATTTGCTTCAATACCTGTACACAAGATGCATACGTGTACTGCTAGCCATTAATAATGTGCCTGCCACCAGACACATAATTGCTCTGACAATCTCACAGAAAAGAGGAAAAACTCCAGTCTCAATTTCTAAGTCTTGATGAGTTTTTGGAAGGCAACACTCGGGCCAGGCTATAATTTATTGAGCTGTCCCTGGAGCTCTATGAGTCTATCACAGTGTTCCTGTAGATGAGAAGAGGCTCAGTGGCTAAGGTGACCTCCACACCCCGGCGCTTGAGCATCAGATTTCCATAATTCTGAGTCAGACCTTGATTAAATACTAGTATCCCCCACACTTTTGGGATAATAGACTAAAAAGATGGAAACTTTACAATGGACCGGAGGTTCAAGCAAAGGCAGGTTAGCAATTTAGCTGTGAACCTGGTGTGCACAGGGTATCCCAAAGGGAGAAGCTAACTAAGGGAGTAGCTGGCTGAAGCAAATCTGATGTGGCGTTTTAATCAGTCATGCTGACTTTAGCAGGTAACTAGAATCCACACCTGTATCTTCATCAGCAAATGAGGATAGCTCATACTTTGCAAAATCTTTCTATTTAGCACATGTCTGTTGTATATGGGGTGTATATATACGCTCACATGTTGTAAGTGTGTGCAGAGGCAAAGACTGATGCTGAATATCTATCTTCCTTGAAGGCACTTGTGGTAGTTTGAATATGCTTGACCCAGGGAGTGGCAATATTAGGAGGAGTGGCCTTGTTGGAGTGGGTGTGGCCTTGTTGGAGGAAGCGTGTCACTGTGGGGATGGGCTTTGAGACCTTCCTCTAGCCATGCAGAAGCTAGTCTTCTCCTGTATGTCTTTGGATCAAGCTGTAGAATTTTCAGCTCCTCCAGCCCCACATTTGCCTGGACACTGCCATGCTCCTGTCTTGATGATAATGGACTGAACCTCTGAACCTGTAAGGCAGCCCCAAGTAAATGTTATCCTTTATAAGAATTGCCTTGGTCATGGTGTCTCTTCTCAGCAGTGGAAACCCTAAGACAGCATGTCACCTTGTTATTTTGAGGCAGGGCCTCTCACCTGAACCCAAAGCTTACCCACTCAGAGAGCCTAGCTGGCCAGCTTGCTGTAGAGATGCCCTGTCTCTGCCTCTAAGTGCTGGGATTACCTGTAAGCCACTGTGCCTATTGGCCATTATATGGTTGCTGAGGAGTCTGAACTCTTGCACTCAGGCCTGTGAAGAATGCACCTCCCCCCAGCCCTTACAAAATCTTCAGAGAATTAATTAAGGCCATGTCTACAAGGAGTTCTGGATCATTGATAATGTTTAATAAATAAAAGTTAAAATTAGGGCTGGAGAGATGGCTCAGCGGTTAAGAGCACTGACTGCCCTTCCGAAGGTCCTGAGTTCAAATCCTAGCAACCACATGGTGGTTCACAACCATCCATAATAAGATCTGACGCCCTCTTCTGGGGTGTCTAAACAGACAACTACATTGTGTACTTACATATAATAAATAAATAAATCTTTTTTAAAAAGTTAAAATTAAGCCGGGTGTGGTGGCGTACACCTTTAATCCCAGCACTCAGGAGGCAGAGGCAGGTGGATTTCTGAGTTCGAGGCCAGCCTAGTCTACAAAGTGAGTTCCAGCACAGCCAGGGCTATACAGAGAAACCCTGTCTCGAAAAAGAAAAAAAAAAAAAAGGTAAAATTATCAGAACCAGTAAACCATTGGATGGGACACCTTGTGGAGAGGACAGGAGCTTTTTTTTTTTTTTTTTTTTTTTTTTTTTAGTGTATATGAGCACATTGAGGCTGTTTTCAGACACACCAGAAAAGGGCATCAGATCTCATTACAGATGGTTGTGAGCCACCATGTGGAATTGAACTCAGGAGTTCTGGGAGAGCGGTCAGTGCTCTTAACCTCTGAGCCATCTCTCCAGTCTGGGGCAGGGGCTTCAACTATTCCTATAAAACACATGAGGTTTCAGGGAACTGGAGTGTGGTTCTCAGGACCCAGGTATGTTCTCAGCTACCTTTAACTCCAGCTCCATGGAATCTGATGCCCTACTATGGTCTCTCCAGGCATCTGCACCTGCGCACACATACACTTTTTTTAAAAAAAAATTAAAGTTGTTCTTTAAGTACTATGTATCTTTTTTCTATTTTCTATTTATTTTATTTTATTTATGTGTGGGCATGTTTTGCCTACACGTATGTTTGTATACCATGTATGTACTTGTACTCTTGGAGGCCAGAAGAAGACATCAGATTCCCTGGACCTTGAGTTAAAATGGTTATGAGCCTCCACATGGGTGCTGGGGACCAAACCCAGTGCTGCCAACAGCTAAGCCATCTCTCCAGCTTCCACAATGCATCTTTGTCAACTTGACACAACCCAGAATCATCTATGGAAAGAATCTCAGTGGGCAGTGGTGGCCTGTATTCATGTCTGTGGGCAGTGTCTTAATTAAGTTAAATGTAGTAGGAAGACTTATCCCATTGTGGTGGCGCCATTCCCCACACAGGGGGTCCATGGGTAGCGCCATTCCCCACGAATGAAGAGTGTCCACAACTGTGTGACAGTGGAAAAACCAAGCTAGCGTGAGCAAGAAGTCACCATGCCTTCCTTCATCTCTCCTGCTCCTGACTGCAGCTGTGGTATGACCAGCTGCTTGCCGTTCCCGTTCTTGCCTTGACTTCTCCACAGTGATGGACTGTCACCTGACACTGTACATTGAAGTCTATGCCTTTCTCCCCTAAATTGCTTTTTGTCACAGCATTTCATCACAGCCATAGAAAGGAAACTAGAATTCTAGCACAAGAAAAACTGTGTGAGGTTGAGTCACTGTCACTTGTACAGAATTATTTCATCAGCTGTCCACTCACCTAAGGTCGTGAAGTTCCGACCCGGAGCCAGTGATCAACAGGAACTCCCCAGGAGACTGCTGGGAAACAGTCAGTTCAGCATACACCCGACCTCTGGGCGTCAACATGTGGCTTATGTTTGTAAAACCCACCTGCACAAAAGAATTTAGAAACATTTGAGGGTGAATTAAGTGTCTTCACACACATGTCAATTGTGTGTACCATGAAAAGCCTTGCCTCCTACCATTTATGTCAAGTAGATGAACTAAACCAAAGATTAATTTAAGCTTTCCATTTAAACAATCATACGAAATTGCTTGTCCTAAAAATGGCACTTCAGGGCTGGGAAGATGGCACTGAAGTAAGGGTACTTTTGGTCAAAGCTACCCTAAATTCAATCCCTGGAATCCACAGGTCAAAAAGAAAGACTTTTGCAAGTTGCCCTCTGACCTCTACGTGCCTGACACACATAGATAAAAATAAGTGTAGTAACTTAAAAAAAAAAACACACACTCATTTAACTACCATCAACTTTTAAGATCTTATTGACAAGTTAAGTGAAGTCATTAGTTTCGTAGATGACAATCTACTCAACAGAAATTTCAGTTGAGATTAGCTTGCACACTCCTAGTTCCTTGAAGCATTCTGGCATCCACGTGGAATCCGTGGAGTCAAAGGTAGGATCTGGGTGTTTTAAAGGACCAGGTCGGAATCCTGGACCTTGTCTATTTACCTTGGGGATGACATTAGCACAGAGATGGTCTAGAAGCTGGGTGGAACCTCGGCCTTTGATGTTGAACTTGCCAAATGGAGACAGGTCAATCACACCAACTCTTTGCATAACCTGTTTGTACTCACAGCCCACCGGCTCAAACCAGTTTGTGCGGCGGAAACTTGGCCTGAAACACAATATTTACTGCCATCCATTATCCAAAAATTATAAAATAGAAATGAGAATATTTTAATCTGTTTCCCCCATCGAGGAAAGCCTCCTGGGGCTGGGGGAGAGGCACCCTCAAATCTGTTCTGTAAATCATATACACATTTTGGAATCTGACCGTTTATGGCTTACTTATCTATCCGTTTGACCCATTTTATAGTGAATGAAGTGTTAATTAGTGAGAAAAATAAGACAGGATTCATGGGCACTCTGGTCTGGAGGGCAGCGTAGAAGGCAACAGTCCAGGGGTTTTGAAGCCTGTTGTATACTCTGGAGAGTATTTTTCAAATATTAGCTGTAAAGCCTCATTAAATCAGAATGGAGTATGTATGAATGTTGTGCATGTGTATCTGTGCATGTGCATACACACGCTTCTGTGTCTGTATCTACCTGTGCCTGTGTCTCTGTGTGTGTATCCATGTATGTATATGCCATGTGTGTGCACACGCACGCACACACACAGCTATCTAGCCAGCACTGTGAATACAAATCACTTCTACTTGTTAAAAGGGGATTGGGCATCATGGCAGGTTCCAGGGGTACCCACCCCTGAGATAAGCAGTGGTCTAGCCCAGCACCTTCTCTCTTCAGAGAAAAGGCACAGAGTGGCTTCTAGGTCCTTTGTAGTAGCTAGACAGAACAAGGTCTAGAACAAAGGTCACTGATTCATCTCCACTTTAGCATATGGACTTCTAACATGGCGTTTTTAGCTTCCAAACAGAGTGCTGAGTCTGCAGTTTCCTGTAGCATAATGATTAATTTTTTTAAAAAGAAACTTAAGCCAGATCTAAACATCACAAAATGAAAAACCAAGCTAGTGTTTATCTGAAACTTAAGCATTCCGACCCTTTAGACCAGATGCCTCCAGAGCCAAACTCACCTGCAGCGTCCTCACCTCTGTATTCTACACCACTTACCTGAATTTAAAGTAGACTTCAAAACCTGTTGTTTCGTGTGCTTGTATGTTCATATGTGGATGCATGTGCACATATGTGCTTGTACATGTTGAGGCCACAGCCAACCTCTGTGCCATATCTCAGGAACCGTTCACCTTATTTTAATTCTAAGACAGGGTCTCTCGCTGGCCTAAAGTTTATCCACAGGCTAGTCTGGCTGGCCAGCAAGGCCCAGGGACCCACATGTCTCTGCCTCCACAGCACTGGGATTACAGGCATATGCCCCCGCGCCTGGTTTTTATACTCGGGTACTGGGAATTGGATTCAAGTCTTCATATTTACATGACAAGTGCTTTACCAACTAAACTATTTTTCTAGTCCTGAACCCTGTTTAAAATAGCAAAGTGACAAGTTGACAGGAATTGTAAATTAGCTCCTAGATTTGCTGTTCATGTTTTCTTAGTTTATGGGTTCTCACTGGAACAATTACCATTAATCCCAAGTCCAGTCATGAAATGCAGCACTTCACAGGGACTCAGAGGCCTGTATTGGTGGCATACTTGGTGGTTTAGTTTAACCCCAAGTGCAGGTGCTCTTGTCTGCATCATGACCAAGAGCTCTGAGTCCTTTCCACACAGCATTTGAATGCCATGAAATTTGTCCAGAAACCCTAAGCCATGATAAACCTTCAGCAGCCAATTAAAGCCATGGTTGTACTTGGGTAGAGCTGAGAAAGTTTCCTCTGAGATCTTTGTAGCTGCCAAGTAGAGCAGGCATCACTGAGACTGGCCAGTATCCCCTGGGCTTGCCTAAGGAATTTACCTCCATTATAAGCAGGTAAATGATACCAGAGTAGACTTGGTGTTCATCCAAGAGTGGCACAGTCATGATGGAGAGGAATCCATGCCCTACTGTCCTTCTCCTTTCTACCCCTGCAGTGGCAGCCCCTGATCAAAACCACAGGCAGGATAAGACATTCACTTACCTATACTGAGTGTCCTGGCCAGGCTTATAGAACCAATGTGGCTGTTCCCAGCCTGCATGGAAGCCCATGGAACACTTGGACTTCAGAGTTTTGTAGAGTCCACTGACTCTCTGGGTTGGCCTCCCAGCAAACCGCTCTTCTTTAGGATAACCAACTGCAAAGGGAATACCAGTGCTTTAATAGTTTATAACTGAAGTGATTCAACACACTGGAGGGCTTTTAAGAATGGAAACGGTGGGGATTTCCCTCCAAGGATGTCAGTTATACTGATCATCAATGAGTAAAGTAAAAATACACTAAACTAACTGCTTAAAATCAGTAACTTCTTCAGTGATGGACCCAATACATTAACCGTCTATGATAACATATTCAGGGATGGACCCAATACATTAAACATATACAGTAACAAATTCCTGGCCATTTCTTAAGGCATGGTGCTGTTTACAGTCTCCCACCAGTCTCAGGGAACAGAACAGAGTGTCTAAAGTGAGAGGCATTGCAGGTCTTTCTAGATGACAGCAAGTTAGTACGTCACCAATGTTGTTGAACCCGTATGATTCTCGAGCTTTGGCCTCGGTGTACTGTGTCGTCGTCCATTTGCCGTAGCGATTGGGATCCAGTTCTATCAGGTCAAAAGGAGGTTCTCCATGCAGGATCCAGTCACTGAGGAACTTCCCTACCCCACCAGCATGGATTATGCCGTATCTTTTGGATACAAAGATGTTTCGGATGTTATAAATGTGGTGCATTCAAGTGGTGAAACACGTCCAAATTCCTTACAGGGCATCAGATCTGATGTCACCTAGGCTCTTCAGGACACACAGGTAATATAATCTCTATGTTTTAGTAATCAGTTTTTCCCTAAAAACAAATCAGTGTATGTTCTGGCGTGCAAATGAAAGGCGCCTCACTTGGTTGCTGGTTTGTTTTCACAGTTTCTCAAGGGATTCCATACCTACAGATATGTAGGTAGGATTCCATGCCTCTGTAGGCTAGTAAGATGCAGACCCCAGAGAAGATGTGGTTGGTGCTCGATCACCAGCCTTCAGTGAGCTGACTTTATCCTGACTGACAGGCAACTCAGTGGGAGGCACCCACCCTGCCTCTTCTCAGCTCAGTGTAGTGCTGATTCTCTTAGGAGATGCCTCCCTGCAAAGACCCTTCAGCTTAGAAGCATCCCAACAGAGGCAGGCACACAATGGGTACTGTGGGAAGGGTGGAAAAGAACATGGCCTCTGTCCTTTACAACTAATAGGTCACTTGGAAGGGAAGGTCTGTTTGTCTCCTAGTTTTACAAGACAATGCTTCGGGTCTTATGTAACCCAGGCTGGTCTCAGACAGACTATGTAGCTGAGGGTGGGCTTGAACTTCTGATCTTCCTGGGCCTCCATCTCCCAACCTTTGGTATTAAAGGGGATATACCACCATGCCTGTCTTGTGGGACACTGGGGATCAGACCTTTTTGCATGCTAAGCTAGCACTCTGCTGAGCTGTATCCTCAGCCACAAAAGGATATTTTAAACCTCTCATATGATTGTGATATCAGAATGACCACTTCTGGCAGGTTTAATCAGGTCTACCTGCCCATTCATATTGAACAAAGCCTTTCAATATGGTTTTATCTATGATAACATGAAAAAGAGGCTTTTGAAAACCGAATGGGGCGAAAGTCATGGAAAGAGAATCAAGGGAAGTTGTTACTAATCGGGAGAACCCCATTTTCTCCCCGGGTTTGATCCCTACCACCACATATTTAAAAAACCCTAACTAAGCATTCTGGCACCCCCAACCATAGTAACCCAACAGCCAGCGCCTTGGTTCTAAGAAGTGTGGGAGGAATTTGGCAGAAAGCAAAATGCTTTCTCCGCAACTGCACTCCTTTAGAAAAATGAATGTACCTTGTCTGTTGACAGGTCAGTTCTCAGGGCGAATAAAAGCTATCACTTTGTGCTTGTAGCTCGAGGCTTGGCGCGGAGCTGGCAATCATTAAAGATTATTTGAACAAACAGCCAAAGAGAATAGAGAAGAAAACTAGAGTATTGGAAACTGTGATATGATGGTGTAGTGAGTTTGACATCAGTATTCAGCATATTAATGGGACAAATATTAGAAATGAAGCACGGGCGAGGAGTGGAATCTTAAGTAGGAAGCAGCCAAGGGAGTCACACAGAAGTAAATCACGTTAGACAAACAGGAATTACAGTGAAAATATGTAAGCCATGTTATCCATTTGATATTTTGAATATGTCACATTCTGTTATGAAAATATTCCTGCCCAGTTGGGGCAAATTGACCTCTTGGAAGGTAGTGGCATGAAAGGAGACATGAAGAATGGAACTGACAAGAAACACATGATGGCAGTTTCAGAAAACGACTGGCCTCTGTGGGCTAACCCTTATCGTTTAAGTGCTTAGCCCAATACACTAGTTCCTTCCTGCATTCCTTACTTTACTCCCCACTGACCCCCATCCCCAGCCTCTTCCACGTTTTCCATTTTGGGGCCCAATATTCGAGACTAGATCTTAGCCATAAACACTTCTACAAGAAATGTCAAACCTCAAAGTGCTACTCACCCAAAGCCAATCGCCACCCAGTAATTTCTGACCCCCTGATGGGGCCCCACCATAGGCAGAATGTCGGGAGAGTAGGTGATAGGGCCATTGACGACATTGATGATGTCCGCCTTTTTCAAGACAGGAATCATCTCCATGGCAGCTTCCAGGTGGTCTGAGATTCGGTCTAAGTCAGACTCAAAAAGTTCCTTTCCAAAGCCTAGAGAGACAGACGCCATGCTCAGAATGCCCCCACGAACAGACAAGTCTCAGATTGATGCAGTCTCTGAAACAGGTGCCTGTATGGATGATTTTTCTCTTTTCTTTATATACTAAACGTGGGGCCGCTGAGATGACTCAGAGGGGGAAGGTGCCTTCCACCAAGCCTGACAACCTGAGCTCATTCCCTAGGACCCACATGGTGGGAGGAGAGGAAAGAACTGGCTCCAGCAGGTCATCCTCTGACCCCTGCACAAGTGTCATGACATCTGAATGCCCACATACACACACCGATCAGTCAGTCAGTCAATCAATCAATCAATTAATCACTGTGAGAAATATTAAGTCTGAATCGGCACTCACTATCCCCACACCAGTACCCCTCACATTCCTGGGGAAAACAATGTTATTCTTACTAAAACAAAAATCACCTTTTCAGTAAAAAGAAACAAAATGTGTGCTTGTTTTTTCCCCAACATTTAACCCAATCATTATTTTTAAAAGAATAAATTGGTTTGTCAGGAGAGATTTTTTTAAATCTTTCAATTAACATAAAAGTGAGAGCAAATGGACTGTGCAGTTAGTTACTCGAGGACACTGGAGGAGTGCTCCGGGCTCTTCGAGGGAGAAGCTGAAAGCACCGTGAATGACAATGACTCCTTTCATCAGGCCACCTCCTCCCTACAGCTTGTTTCCACGTGTGTCCATGGGCTAAGGTCCTGCACACAGAAGCGAGTCTTGCACAACCACCACTTTTTCTTGTCCTACAAGTCACTGTGACTCAAAGCAGGGTCACAGATAAACATCACGACATTTGTCCACACAGTATCCACCCAGGTCCCTCCAGCCCTTCTTGAGAACTGCAGATCAGGCTAGTGGCGTGGAGCTTCCAGGCTAGCAGGGTTGCCCTAGGACACATGGACACCCATGCCGGGAACAACTCACAGTCTGGTTCTCCTTCCCTCCAGCTAGGATTAATTAAATATTTGTTCAGCATTTACTTGGAAGAAAAGCCACAGCATGGACAGAGTGGAGAGAGAGCCCCACTTCAGCCTCCCCTAGTGGCTCAGCCCTCGCTCTGATGTCAGGAGTAATCCTGCTCAGCTCCAGATGTGCAGGGCCCATTCAGCAAAGCCAAAGCCCCTTGGCTGCTGGACCAGCCTCTACAGGAGGCAAGGTGGGTCAGAAATCTTTTTCTGTTACTTGAGAGGGAGAGATATGTTCTATACTGCAAACTATTTATCAACTTATAATGCCAGAAAATAGGGCTGGGGAGGTGGCCCTGTTTAGAAAAGAACTGGCCTTGCAAACACAAGTACATGAGTTTAAGCCCATGAGTCCATGTTTTAGATGATAGATAGATCTATAGATAGATAGATCTATAGATAGATAGTCAATAGATGAATAGATAGATGAATTGGTAGATAATAGATAGATAATAGATGGATGAACAGATGGATGGATGAACAGATGGATGGATAGATGGATGATGATGGATAGATGATGGATGGATTAATAGACAGATGGATGGCTAGATAGACAATAGATGGGTAGATGATGGATGGACAGATGGATAGATACATAGATGATAGATGGATAGATGATAGATAATAGATGGATGGATAAGTAGGTAGGTAGGTAGGTAGGTAGGTAGGTAGGTAGGTAGGTAAATAGATAGATAGATAGATAGATAGATAGATAGATAGATAGATAGATAGATAGATAGAATAGATAGAGCTGGATGTGGCTTCATGCACTATTACTTCCAAGTAATCCCAGCACTGGGGAGATGGAGGCAAAGTAGATTCGTGGGGCTCACCAGCAAGCTTAGCTTCTGATGAGTTCCTAGCCAGCAAGAGACCTATCTCAAAAAGAAAATGTAAACAGTGTCTGGGAAATGACACCTAAGGATGATCTCTGGCCTTCATGTGTCCACACATCTGTACATACATGCACCTGTATCCATGGGCAAACACATATACACAAGATTAAAACTAGAGATGTAGCCTAGACAACCCAATTCTTGATTTGACTTCATGGAGAAAAATGAAAAACAAAACAAAATAAAAATACCCTGACCCTTCTCTCCCCAACTAGTAAGCATAGCCCCTCTTGCTGAGGCACACGGCTCTGAGCCTCTCCCACTCGTGAGGCACAGGAGGGCCTCTGCCCATAGCTCCACCTTTGTTGAAGACTCTGACTAACCAGTTGTAGGCTGGATATCCTGTCTTGGGTACCTGCAGTGTAGACTACTGTCAGAGCACATGCATCTGTGTTCAGATCTTTTAACTAGACCAAGCAGTCAGATGGGGGAATAGGGAGATGGCAGAAGGTTGGCAAGGGCAGATAGCCCTATATCTGGAGCCTTCCCAGCAGCCCCAGCACCAATGTCAGCTTCTCTTCTCAACCAACCGTGTCTCTCCCCTTTCCTCCCACCTGGCTCACCTCCAATCCCACCCTCATGCTGCCCCAGACACCAGAAGGTCAGCACTAGGATTTTTGTCCTGTTCTATACCTGGCTCCCAGGTGTGGGGAGCTGATCCATCATCTCCAACGTGCACACCCTTCATTAGCTGAACCCACCTGGAGGGACTCCGTGAGTGACCCAGGAGGCTTGGAGTTTCATCTTCTCCTGACTCTCATAGGGACCAAACAAAAGCCCATCCCTTTCCTGTCGGAGATAGTAGGATCCTTCGAGGTCGCGGAGGACTGGCAGCTCTCGTTTCAAAGCCTTCACTTCTGGGATTGTTGATGTGACGACATATTGATGTTGAACGGGGATGAGGGGATGGTCTAGTCCAATCATTTTACCCACTTCACGAGCCCAAAATCCTTAAGTGAGAAAATCGTTTTAAAAGTGCCACCATGTACATAATACATATACCTATGACATTGATACTGCAATATGTATTTGGAAATTTCATTGTTTATTTGGTTCTAGTGCTGGAAAGCAAACCAAAGGCTTATGAGGTGGGGCTCTACCACTGAGCCACATCTTAAGTATTTTTGAGCATTGCAAAATAGAATGGGAAAGAGGATAAGAGTTTTGATAATATCTGAAACTCAAGAGAAGCTCCTTCCATGAAAAACCCTATTACCCACAAGCAAAGGTGAGCTTTAAAAATTTTTTAAAAAAAGTAACCTAAACATATAAAAAGTACAAATGTGTATAAGAAAGGCAATAACAAAGTGCGTGTAGACAGACACAGCGAGATAGAGGGCGAGCCCTTGTGCTGTTGTCATCAGTGTCATTCAGAACAGCCCAGCATGCAGTGGCCCTCGGAGTCACCTCCTACCCCTCCCTCCTAAACCCTGAACTCTTCCAGTTCCACAGACTCAAGGTTGTTCTGTTGACTTAAAATTTAGGGAAAAATTTTTTTTACAGTCTATGTACTTTGGGAGGAGAACACATTAAGTTCTGCTACTTCAAGAGTAACGGTTAGTTTGTGAGGTGCCTTCTAGTCGAGCACTGTAGTCAGAAAACTAGCGAGACTGGTAGGAAAGCTCAGTGGGGGGACATTGCAGCACACGCGAGGTGGGTTCATCACGAGTGCTGCGGGAAAGAAGAGCAAACAGCAAGATGGAGATTAGACACATCCATTTCCGAGACCGATGTTTCGTTTCCCTAGGCTTGGACCTGGATATGATTGTCTGAGAGACCCCAGGATCTACGACCACCAAATCTCAATGCTTTTTGCTGCTATTGCCCTAGCAGCAGCAGTGAGGCTGTTTGTGCTCGCTCTCACTTTTGCTCCTCGATCCTTGCTCTTGCTCTCCCTCTTTTTTTTTTTTTTTGGCATGAGGTTACATATAGCCAGAGCTGGCCACAAACACATGTAGCCCAGGCTGGCACTGAACTTCTGAACTTCTAGCCTCCATTTTTCCCCAGTGAAGGACTACAGACATGAGTCACCACACCCAGCTAGCAAGACCTTATTTAAAATAAACACCACAGCATTACCCATAAAAAGGTATTTTAGGATATAAAATGACCAATGTAATTTTATTTTGAACAAAAGTACGGTGTGCTTATCCATCTGTTAATTATTCATAGGGAGGGACTTCTGAGCAGCTTGTTTCATAGTAGTTTTGAGTAATTATCAAAGGACTGGCGAACCCTCTTGATTACTGCTTTTAGATTGTATTCTAAATTTTCTGCTGTTTTTCTTTCTGCTTTAAAAAAAAATCTGGTAAGGGGTTCTGAGATCCCTGTTATTAAATAGTTCAAGGCTAAGTACAGAGGTACCTGTGAGTTAGTTGGGAAGCAGACCAGGTCCTCTGAGCAGCCAGCATCCCTGAGTAGCCAGCATCCCTGGGCAGCCAGCATCCCTGAGCAGCCAGCATCCCTGGGCAGCCAGCATCCCTGAGCAGCCAGCATCCCTGAGCAGCCAGCATCCCTGAGTAGCCAACATCCCTGAGTAGCCAACATCCCTGAATAGCCAGCATTCCTGGGCAGCCAGCATTTTTTCAGTCTAAGCAAACACCACCTAAGTGCTCTGTTGTGCTACCCTGGCCTGTCAGGTTATTCTTGCTTGAGTAATCACCCCCCACTGGCTCCCCATTTGTAAACTTGAAATCCAAGTTGTGGGCATCAGAGACATTTGCTGGTCTTTAATAATTTAGTGACGTAATTTATTGCTGCCTGTAGAAAGGTATAAATTACCAGTGTCAGGATTTTCTTTGTAGGAAAACATAGCAAAGTCATCTATTGTTGTACATACTAGGACAGTTTTTAGCTCTAAAGTCACATTATTTAGCCAAGCAATTCAAACTACTGCAGTACCCCGACCCAGTCGTTTCTATTAAAAACATAAATTGAAGAAAATAAATTCTGTCCTATTCAAACATAATTACAAATTTCTGAGTCTAGCACTTTGCTTATTAATGCATTTTATCATAGAAACAAAGTATACATGTTTGCCCACATCTTGTCTAACTGTACTGCCTTAAATCCCATTTACCCTTGGATGTTGGTATTTGAGAAGCCCCCTTTTCTGTTTATTGAATTGGTCTAAGTCTAGCCAAGATTATACTTCAACTCCTGCTAAAGCTCCTAGCAACCAAGGTCAAAGGGTCAAGCACAGAAAAAAAAATCAATCTAAAAGGGAAAAAAAAGAACCTACTCATCTCCACCTGCAACGCAACTAGAGGGCCAATAAAAATGAGCATTGGAAATGACGGCTGTTTACAAGACGACAGGGATGGGCATGCATCTCAGTGGTAGAGCATTTACCCTGAGTGCGTGAGGCCGTGTTCTGGGGCCAGACGCACCACCATCACCACCACTGCCATCATCACCACGCATGCCGGATAACTAAACACAGGTACAGTGATGGTAGGAATGAGGCTAGAACAAAGGCAGGCTGGTTCAGGACCAAGTTCACTTCTTCTAGACGGCTCACACACTGTGACAATGGAGGTCTCCTACTCTGGTACACTGCAACAGGCAAAAGGCAGCAACTCTTTCTGGATTAAAAACTGGGTTCCAGGTTAGCATCATTCACGTGTTTCCTGCTTTGTCACATTAGGAAAATTCTAAGTAAGATTTACAAAGTCCTCCCAGGTTTAATGAGTCAACAAGGTCAACAAGCACCTTCCTTACCATGTACAAGAAAGCTTTTCTTCATAGTAAACAGTATCTACCTGTGCTGTGCTGTGTGCCTGCACTGTGCTGGGTCCCTATGACATGTCCCTGTGCCCAGGCAAGGGGCTTGGGGAATAGTGATAGAAGCCAGCTCATTTGTAAAGCTCCAGCTACTAAAAAGCAGCTAGCCTGCTGCACACTAAGATGAGATGGTGGAGGTGCCAAGAACCTCTCCTCAGCCTGCTTGCTCACAGCTAGGGACGGACACACACACACGAGGAAAAGAGGGGACAGCAGGAGGGGAGAGTGGAGGAGAAAGGAAGAGAAGGGGGAATGATGAAGGGGAAGAGAGATGAGAAGAGGGGCTTGGGGGAAGAAAGAGGAGAGGGGAGAGGGGAGAGGAAAAGAGAAGAGAAAGGCCAGCACACGCACCTGTCAGCATGTCCGTCTACAGGCGCTCCTCAGGAGACATTTTAGCATGGTGACATGGGCTATGTCCATATGATACGGATTTGTAATCCATATGTAGTCAGGGGTGAAAGCAAAATGATTTCAAGTTTGAAGGCACTGATATTATATACAGTTTGAGGCCACTTGGGCAACTGACCTTAGCTCAATGTAAAATTAAATAAATAACTGAATGAACCAGCAGGATATAGCTCAATGGCACAGTAGTTAATGAGGTGAATGCGACCTCAGTCCTCAGCAACAACCCCCAACCCCACAGCCAAAAAAAAAAAAAAAAAAAAAGAAGAAGGTCTTGAAAAAAATCATCTAGTAAAGACAGTACCATTTAAACTGCAGGTTCTAAGCAGGGATTCAGAGTCCTGGCTTAGTTTTATGTTAACAAGCCAGAGTCATTTGGAAGAGGAAATCATAACTGGGAAGATGTCATCATAGAACTGTCCTGATGGGGAAACCTGTGGGGCATTTTTTAAATTAGTGATCGTGGATGGTGGCCCTGGAGGGTACAGGAAAACAAATTGAACACACTCTATAAGTAAACCACACTCCCCCATGGCTTCTGCTTCAGTTCCAGCCTCTGGGTTCCTGCCCTGACGTCCCTCCGTGACGGGCTATTAAGGTGCAGTAGAAGAAGAAATATACCCTTTGTTCTCCAAGTTGCTTTTTGTTTTTATCACAGCAATAGAGACCCTCACTGAGACAACCGTCCTAGCTCATGCAAGGCCGTGGGCCCAATCCTTAGCATTTCAAGACAAAACACATACAAGAAATATACCTTGCAAGCCACCAGGTAGACTCCCTACATTAAAATTATTCTGAAGACCAAGAAATGTTCCACGGAAATTCCCAGATAGCCTAGCTTGACAGCCAAGTTCTTTGGGAAGTTGTCTCCTAGCAGATGTTTGCTAGATGGTTTGGGGCAAAAGAAAGGAATAACCTCATGACTAGCATCAAGAAGCCATGATACACGATGCTAATGTTTCCCAGACAAAGACACAAACTCTCAAGAAAATAGGCATCATAATCTTAATTATTATCATTATACCTAATTTTTTGCTGTTTTCCAGCCCTGGGTATTTTATGTTACTAGCTGTTTACTATCCACAATGACTTCTTGGGGCAGTATTATTATCCCCAGTTTATAAATCAGTAATTTGCCTCAGGTACAGGTTTGGCAATGCATGAGTCTCTGGACCGAGAGCCCAGTGCCCTGGACAAGACTGAAAACAGCAAACTCACACAGCTCTGTCCTCACCCACTCCTTCTTATGAGTATGGCAAAGACTCAGCAAGCAGCCTTCATATTTCTCACAGTGTGACTATGTTTCTGTGTCTGCATTCTGGTTTCTTTAACTGGATTCGAGAGCTACCCTGAGGACTTTGTCCAAAGGTCTGCGGCATCTTCCTCTCACTGAGTGACTCTGGGCAATGTTCCAGCTGCCACAATCTGCAATCATTAACACGATGCTTGCTTTTATTCATAAAATTGATCTTATTAAAGCATCTCAGTACTACAAGAGGGGTGAAGGCACACACGCACAAATGCATGCACACGCACACACGCGCACACACACACACACACTCCACCATACATCCCAGGGGCTACTATTATGTAAACAGCAACTTCTGCCCAGTGGAAGAAAAGGAAGATAAAATGGGAGGGGCAGATCATAGGATGAAGATTTGGTATGAACAGGACCAGGAGTTAAGAACTGAGACAGGCAGCTCACGCAGCTCTCAGTAAAGAGCGTCCAGAATACCATGGAAAGAGTAGAGTTGACTGGGCAGCTTTGAGAAGCAATACCCACTTTGAGGAGGATCGTCGCTCCATGCAGGGCCCTCATTAGAATCAGTCCCTAGAAGGTGTCTTCTCGACAGCACAGTCTTTTTCAAGGACTATCTGCCACTGCTTTCCTGAGCCCAGCAATCTCAGAATTTCACAGCTGCACGGAGAGCCCCACCTGATAACCAGTTCCTGGGCTCAGGCAGATCTCTTTGGAGCACTCTCACTTTGCTCTTCAGAAATGTCTTAGCTGTCACAGTATGTGACATTGCAATGCTAGCTTATTATGTAAGTAATTTTATCCATTTTAGAGAAGCTATTGGGAAATGTATTAAATATAGAGTTATTTCTCAAAATGTACATTATGGCTGCATGAGGTCCTGAAGCCCTATTTTGAAACAAAGCACAGTGGGTCTCTGTGCAAGCTTGCCTAAAGTGAGCACAGTTATCAATTAGTAATGTCTGCCACAGGAACTGGATATGGAGGTCTCTGTATTTGCTATCGCTATGATAGCAGCCAAATGTTTTTAGGAGTGAACTCAGGAGACCATTAAAAGGTGTGAACTTACAAAGAACCTTTGCTATTTGGTGGGGAAAATGAAAAAGTGATTTCCATGTCCAGTCTTCTAAGATACTGTGGACTAGAGGTTCCAGAGGAAAATGGGATGGAAGAGCAACAAACAGAGAATCGGGAAAGTAAGGTTCAAGGCATGGTTTTTATTCAGTTGTTTCTATTTTTAGGCAAGTCTTATAATATTTTTAGTTTTAAGTATTTTTGGTTTGGTTTGGTTTGGTTTTATTTTGGTTTGTTTGTTTGTTTGTTTGGTTTTGTTTTTTGAGACAGGGTTTCTCGGTGTGGCCCTAGCTATCCTGGAACTCACTCTATAGACCAGTCTAGCCTTGAACTCAGAGATCTGCCTGCCTCTGCCTCCTGAGTGTTGGGATTAAAGGCGTGCCCTACCATGCCCAGCCCATTCAAGCATATTTTAAAAGAATAATATTTTATGCTTTTCAAATCGGAGAAATGAGTTCAAAAGAATGTGAAATACTAATGTAGACTTTTAAATATTAAAGACAATGATTTTTCTAGGTCCATTTTTTAAAAAATTTAAGGGGCTGATAAGATGGCTCAGCAGGTAAATGTTGCCGCCAAGATCTGACATCTAGAGTTTGAGCCCTTTGATGTGGAAACTTTGACTATGGAAACCAGCTCCTGCAAGTTGTACCCCAATCTTTACATGCAACAGTACAGGATGTGTCTCAACCCCTTAAAATAAATTAATAAAAAATGTAATTTTTACAAATTAAGTGTTTCTGTTTTAAAACTAACATCAATCAGGTTTGTAGTTTAATGGAAGAACTATAAGAAAACTGACTCCTTGAACCTTGCTTTCCCGTGACTCCCTGTTTGTTGCTCTTCCATCCCATTTTCCTCGGGAACCTCTAGTCCATAGTATCTTAGAAGACTGGACTTGGAAATCACTCCTTCATTTTCCCCATCAAAAAGCAAAGGTTCTTTGTAAGTTTTCAGCTTTTTATGGTGCCAGATCCTGTGACACAGCACCCGGAGCTGTTCCTGTGCACCTTACCCAAATACCACAGAGAGTGAGAGGGTCTCCCAGAAGTGATGACAAGCCTATGAGCACAGGTAAGACTACTACTTCTGCTCAGAGCCCTCAGGACACAAGAATGGAGGAGCAGCATGGGACAGGATCTGTCAGTTTCTGTCAGTTTCTGTCCATGATGGGAGCAGACCCTGTGCTACAGCACTCCACACCCAAATACCATCGGGAAAGAGCTGGTCTCCCAGGAGTGCCGACACACACCTGTGAGCACAGGTAAGACCACTATTTCTGCTCAAATTTCAGGCCCAAGAGGGACATTCCCAAAGCTATCAGGACATAGGAACAGCCAGGGATAGGATCCTTTTGGTTACTGTCTGAACCCTGGAGCTAACCCTATGCCATAGCTCTCCATACCCAAATCCCTCCCAGAGAGAACTGGTCTCTCAGGGACACACAGGCTTGCAGGAGGAACAAGTCACAGTCAGAGACAGGAAGACCAGCTTACACCAGAGATATCCAGATGGTCAGAGGCAAGGGCAAGAACAAAAGCAACAGAAACCAAGGCTACTTGGATTCACCAGAATCTAGTTCCCCCACACAGCAAGACCTGAATACCCCACCACACCAGAAAAGCAAGACTTTGATTTAAAGTCACATCTCATGATGATGATAGAGGACTTTAAGAAGGACATGAATAATTCCCTTAAAGAAATACAGGAGAACATAGGTAAACATCTAGAAACTCTTAAAGAGGAAACACAAAAATCCCTTAAAGTATTAAAGGAAAACAACCAAATAGGTGAAGGAAATGAACAAAAACATCTAGAATCTAAAAATGGAAATAGAAACAATAAAGAAATCACAAAGGGAGACAACCCTGGAAATAGAAAACCTAGGAAAGATATCAGGAGTCATAGATGCAAGCATCACCAACAGAATACAAGAG
Organism: Mus caroli; assembly: GCF_978045245.1. Lineage (NCBI taxonomy): Eukaryota > Metazoa > Chordata > Mammalia > Rodentia > Muridae > Mus > Mus caroli. Next base: position 27,684,726 of record NW_028227270.1, read on the forward strand.
ATAGAAGTGAGAATCTCAGGTGCAGAAGATACCATAGAAAACATTGACACAACAGTCAAAGAAAATGCAAAATGCAAAAATCTCCTAACCCAAAACATCCAGGAAATCCAGGACACAATGAGAAGACCAAACCTAAGGATAATAGGTATAGAAGAGAATGAAGATTCCCAACTTAAAGGACCAGTAAATATCTTCAACAAAATTATAGAAGAAAACTTTCCTAACCTAAAGAAAGAGATGCCCATAAACACACAAGAGGCTTACAGGACTCCAAAATAGATTGGACCAGAAAAGAAATTCCTCCCATCATATAATAGTCAAAACACCAAATGCACAAAACAAAGAAAGACTAGTAAAAGCAGTAATAAGGGGGAAAGCTCAAGTAACATATAAAAGCAGATCTATCAAAATTACACCAGGCTTCTCACCAGAGACTATGAAAGCCAGAAGATCCTGGGAAGATGTTAAGAGAACACAAATGCCAGCCCAGGCTACTATACCCAGCAAAACTCTCAATTACCACAGATGGATAAACCAAGATATTACATGACAAAAACAAATTTATACAATATCTCTCCACAAGTTCAGCCCTACAAAGGATAATAGATGGAAAACTCCAACACAAGGAGGGAAACTACACCCTAGAAAAAGCAAGAAAGTAATCTTCTTTCAACAAACCCAAAAGAAGGATAGCCATACAAACATAATTCCACCTCTAACAATAAAAATAACAGGAAGCAACAATCACTATTCCTTAATATCATTTAACATTAATGGACTCAATTCCCCAATAAAAAGACATAGACTAACAGACTGGTTACGTAAACAGGACCCAACATTTTGCTGCATACAGGAAACCCACCTCAGTAACAAAGACAGACACTACCTCAGAGTAAAGGACTGGAAAACAATTTTCCAAACAAATGGTCCCAAAAAACAAGCTGGAGAAGCCATTGTAATATTGAATAAAAGCAACTTTCAGCCAAAAGATATCAAAAAGGATAAGGAAGGACACTTCATACTCATCAAAGGTAAAATCTACTAAGAAGAACTCTCAATTTTGAACATCTATGCTCCAAATGTAAGGGCACTCACATTCATAAAAGAAACTTTACTAAAGCCCAAAGCACACATTGCACCTCACACAGTAATAGTGGGAGACTTCAACACCCCACTCTCATCAATGGACAGATCATGGAAACACAAACTAAACAGAGACACAGTGAAACTAACAGAAGTTATGGATCAAATGAATTTAACAGGTATCTATAGAACATTTCATCCTAAAACAAAAGAATATACCTTCTTCTCAGCACCTTATGGTACCTTCTCCAAAACTGACCATATAATCTGTCACAAAAGAGGCCTCAACATATACAAGAAGATTAAAATAATCCCATGAATCCTTTCAAATCACCACAGTCTAAGGCTCGTCTTCAATAGCAACAAAAACAACAGAAAGCCCACATATACATGGAAGCTGAACAACACCCTACTCAATGATAACTTGGTCAAGGAAGAAGTTAAGAAAGAATTAAAGACTTTTTAGAATTTAATGAAAATGAAGGCACAACATACCCAAACTTATGGGATACAATGAAAGCAGTACTAGGAGGGAAAACTCAGCTCTAAGTGCCTCCAAAAAGAAACTGGAGACAGCATATACTAGCAGCTTAATAGCACACCTAAAAGCTCTAGAATAAAAAGAAGCAAATACACCCAAGATGAGGAGAAGGCAGGAATAATCAAACTCAGGGCTGAAATCAACCAAGTGAAACAAAAAGTACTATACAAAGAATCAACCAAACCAGGAGCTAGTTCTCTGAGAAAATCAACAAGATAGATAAACCCTTAGCCAGACTAGCCAGAGGGTACAGAGACAGTATTCAAATTAACAAAAATCAGAAATGAATAGGGAAATATAACAACAGAAACTGGGGAAATTAAAAAAAAATCATCAGATGCTATTACAAAAGCCTATATTCATCAAAACTGAAAAATATGGATGAAATGGACAATTTTGTAGACAGATACCAAATACCAAAATTAAATTGGGATCAGATAAACCATCTAACCAGTCCCATAACCCCTAAATAAATAAAAGCAGACATTAAAAGTCTCCCCCCAAAAAACAAAAACAAAACAACAACAAAAAAAGCAAGCCCAGGACCAGATAGATTTAGTGCAGAATTCCATCAGACCTTCAAAGAAGAGCTAATACCAATACTCTTGAAAGTATTCCACAAAATAGAAACAGAAGGAACACTACCCAATTCATTCTATGAAGCCACAGTTATGCTATGCATTCTCCCTTGGAGATGGAAAGATTTCTGTCTAATCGGGAACTTTTCACAATTTCCTTTCAAAGGGGACTTCATAAGAGTTTTTTTTTCTACTTCTATGATGTTTAATGTTCCAAATAGATTTTAAAAACTGGTTTAGTGTATATTACTTTTAGCTTCAGAAGATATTATATATATTTAAGAGGCATTTGACTATTATAAATTATTTTGGTGACTTAAAAATGTCAATACTGAGTTGTATATTTTAAAATAAATTTTATTAGCTAAAACAAAAGAAAACATGGCTCAAGTGTATTTTCATAGTATATCGTTTTTTCTGATAACAATAATAGTAATGATAATAATAGACTATTTTCATTTGATAATTTAAACAACAGCTCAAAAATCCTTTGCTGGCCTATGATTATGGTTTAAATGAGCTACTGTGATGGATTGTATATGCTTGGCTCAGGGAGTGGCACTATTAGTGTGGTCCTGTTGGAATAGGTGTGTCACTGTGGGTATGGGCTTTAAGGCCCTCATCCTAGCTGCCTGAAAGCCAGTATTCTGATAGCAGCCTTCAGATGAAGATGTAGAACTCTCATCTCCTCCTGCACCATACCTGCCTGGATGCTGCCATGCTCCCACCTTGATGATAATGATCTGAACCTCTGAACCTGTAAGCCAGCCCCAATTAAATGTTGTCCTTTATAAGAGTTGCCTTGGTCGTGGTGTCTGTTCACAGCAGTAAAAACCTAACTAAGACACTGCTCTATGATTATTTTACGTTTAAATGAGCTATCATTAACTGTAAGAAAATATAAACTGGGGCTGGAGAGATGGCTCAGTAGCTAAGCACACTGGCTGTTCTTCCAGAGGACTAGGGTTCTAGTCACAGCCCCCACATGGCAGCTGACAACCATCTGTCCCAGGGGATCTGCTGAGCTCTTCTGGCTTTCAAGGGCACAAGGCATGTACCTCGTGCACATACATTCAGGCAAAACACTCAAACACAGAAAATAAGGATAAATGGATACATTTTAAAGAAAAGAAAATATAAACGATAAACCCAGTCCCAGCAGCCCAGTATTTCCATGGGCTCTCTTTCCGAGCCTGCGGAACTGAGGACAACTTCACGTGTAACCAACATGTCTGAAAGTGTCTAAGCACAAAAATCTAAAGACCAGCTTCCAGGTCTGGATCCTTCAGACCTGGCCATGCAGCTCAGTCAATGGCTCTAATACTGGGCCTTGGCTCCACAAATAACAAGTGGGATGGTCACTAGATTATCTCCCATCCCTCCAGCCTTCACTACTCCACAAACTGTAACAGAACAGCTTAACAACACGACTGAAATGTGCTTAATAATGTTCTGAGAGGAAAGGGGTTAGAAGTGTTTGACTAGTCAAAGTAATCCAGACAGATAAGAGAGATGACGAAGGAACAGAAATGATCACATCTAGTTTTAAAAGAACATTAAATACAGTTAGTTGTATAGTAAGAAATCGGAAGAGTAGAACTTAGGTCCAAACTTGCTTCTTTGTTTGTTGTTTGTTTTGAGGCAGGATATCAAGTATCCCAGGCTAGACTCAACCCGCACACCCCCTATAGAACAAGAAAGGACCTTGAACTTCTGATCCCACTGTCCCTGTCTTCCAGGTGCTGGAGATTGTCAAGTGTGCCGGGCAAGCACGCTGCCGTGATCCCTGATCCCTGATCACCCCTGATCCCTGGAGTTTGGTCATGAGCATAACCAGTAAAGAACAAAGATAAAACCTGAAAGGAAAAAGCCACCTACGAGTTGTCAGGTCACAAAGAGCAGAAAAGAATAGACACCGGGGTAGTAGATAGGTGAGGATGGAGGGGGAAGCCAGGCGGGGGAAGGGAAGGGCTGGCGGCTTACCTGCAGCATTCACAATCCTATTTGCTCTCACAGATCCTTGTGGAGTCTCCACATCCCATGTCCCATCTGGCCTGGGCTTCAGAGATGTCACTGGTGCTGGATACTTTAGAAGGGCCCCATATTTCCTAGCCCCAGCAGCCAGGGCCATCGTCAGAGAATAAGGATCAATGTGGCCATCTCCTGGGTTATACAATCCAGCTAAAATCTAAGTCAACCATAAGAAAGTCAAAATTCAAAGAAATGTATGTTTATTACTCAACGCAAATATAGCCTGCTGACAAATGCTTAATAAAACTAGACTTTAAAAGTGTATCAACATCTAGACATATATATACATAGCTGAGTGGCAGAGTGCTTGCCTGGCATGCACAGGCTTCTAGGGTTTGATGCCAGCAGAGAGAGAAAGCATCTCAACAGCAGTTAACATGTCTTTTCTTTTTTAAGTCATACTCAGATTTGAGCAAGATTTGCAATGAGAGCTGAGTCATTCATCACCATGAAGCCACTTGATAAAGCTTTGCAATCTTAGTGGTCTCCATGCCACTAAGAACAAAGTGTATAGTTTCCAATCTTCTGGCAGCTATTATCTGCAGTCAGTGGCTAAAGCTAATGTTAAGTTCTAGTCAATGGGGTGCAAAGGAAAGGATTATATGGCAGCTTCCAGAGCCACTCCAAGAAGATAACTAGCGTATGCCCATTTTTGTTAGTTTCTCCATCCTGGTGTCTGAAATTCAGATGTGATGGCTGGGCTCCAACTGACATATGGAACACTAACACAAGAGTCAAACCCCTGGACTGGCACCGTAATGATTTAGAGGGTGGCTTGATCATTGAAGCCTTCATGGTTTAGTGGCTAATCAGGGTTTCTATTGCTGTGATGGACCACTATGACCAAAGCAACTTGGAGAGGAAAAGGGATTTTCAGCTTAGGCTTCCACATCACTGTTCATCACTAAAGGAAGATAAGACAGGAACTCAAGCATGGCAGGAACCTGGAGGCAGGAGCTGATGCAGAGGTCATGGAGGAGTGCTGCTTATTGACTTGCTAATCATGGTCTATTCAGCCTGCTTTCTTATAGAACTCAGGACCACCAGCCCAGAGGTGGCACCATCCACCATGGCTGTGCCCTCCCTACAGGCACTTCTCAATTGAGGTTACCTCCTCCCACATGACTTTAGCTCATATCAAGTTGGCATAGGACTATCCAGTACAAATACTTAAATAATGAGAAAAAGACTTAAGCATTATTATTTTGGTTTTTCAGGTTTAAAGCCTAATCTAATTCTAATTGATATATCAGTTATAACATTTACGTATTCAATATTATAAATATATTTATATGTTAGTGTATACCCAATATCAGCTAGGTCTGATGGTGTAGGTCTGTAATCCCAGCTATTAGAAAGGCTAAGGCAGGATTCCAAGTTCAACATCTGCCTGGAATAGAATGAGTTCAAGAACAGCTTGGAAAGCTTTTGGAGATCTTTCCTCAAAATAAGAAACAAAAAATGAGCTGGGGTTATAGTTCAGTGCTAGAGTGGTAGCCTAGGGTATGAAAATACTAGATTTCAGTATATATGTGCACATATTGTGCTTGATGAAAATGTATACTGGGTTTATAATCCAACTTCTTGCACACCTCCTCTGTGTTACGACTTCAGCCTAGGTACTCTGAGGGAATGAAGGGGGATGACGTGAGCTGACAGAGGCAGCATAGCAAATGATGTAACAAGATCTCATTTATTTGGCAAGAAAATGCCAGCAACTATGAACAGGAAGTCTTGACAAATATTTTTCCTGCATCTGTTTAGATTATTTTGGACTCTTTGCCCTTTGTTACTGTGATAATATTACACTGATTAACGTTTAGACTTTAAACCAACCTTGCATTCCTGGGACACACTCTACTTGGCAATATCATAGAATTGTTAATTCAGTTTACTAGATTTTTTTTAAAGACTTTCACATCTAGATTTAGAAAGAACAATAGTATGTCTTTTCTTCCTTTGTTTTTGTCTGGTTTCTATACCAGAGACACACTAGTGTTATAGGTTGTATAGGAACATATTCAACTCTAATTTTAGAAGACTTTGTGAAGGATTCATATCAATTCTTCAACTATAACTATCTGTTAGAATTTATCAGAGATGCCATCTGGGCCCAGATTTGTTTTTTTACTAAAATTTAGTCTTTGTACTTATGTATCCAGTGCAAGAGACTTTGGGTTTTGATGGCATTCACACCATGGTGACTTGCGGATGTCACGCTGGTGTTTTGTAATGGCTTTGTGCTTTCTGCAGTGATCCCATGACTATGTGGCTTGGCATGTCCTGGTCCATGTGTTTCCATTGCTTAAGAACTTTTAGGAAATCTGTATCGATGAGAGCTTCTAAGGAAGTGTTTCAGAGTTGACATATAAGGGATATAAATGGATTCTTAGTAGTATAGTGGAGTGGACTTCGATGAAGACAATGCCATCACACAAAGCCATGGGCAAGAAAGAGTCCCTGCAGCCTGTAAAGACTCGCAAGAGCACAACACCCCAGCACCCACAGCAGTTACACAAACACTCAGAGACCAGAATGACTGACACAGTCACTAGCAAGGAAACGGCTGTCTGCTTCCCCAAGCAATCTGCTGCTGTCTCCCCATACCCAGGACAGAGTCAGAGAGGGCCCAGGGTTGAAAACTTTCCTCCAGCTCTTCTACACTGAGCAAAATTATCCTACTGTGTAAATTGTTTAAGTTTCTGTTTTCTGGGTCATAATAGCCAGAGTTTGCACAGAAAGGGCTTAGCATGGTCTCTGCTTACATAAATACTACCACAGTAATGTTGCCAATATTCTGCTAAAAAAAAGGAAAAAATACTATGCTCAACCGGAAGGGGAAAAAAAACATTAACTTCCCTGTCAAGTGGATTCCCTTAAGGAGATTCAAAGTTAGTCTAGATCTGTGCCCAGAATGGTCTGAGAGGGAGGCGCCACCAGGAGCAGGCGGCATAAGAGGGAGTATGGCACAGGGCTTCTTGACCTAAAACTTCAGCAATCCCTTCTAGAGTCGTCATAGCAGGCTGCCATTCCCCAACAGACAGCTGGTGTGTAAAAGCACCTCAGTCTGAGGGATCCGGTCACAGAAAGGTATAGAAATGTTTCCTTAGTTGTCACTAGAAAGGGGTTTCGTTGTCTCTGCAGACATCCTAAATACACTGTGACCGGCCCACAGTGTAACACCTACCATCTAATGTTGACATTACAGTCTGTATACATCCATTATTTCTACTTTTAATTAACTCATTAAAACATATTATTTTAACATAATTTTAGTTCAAGTTGACAAAGTGAAATTGTCCTTCCAATAAATACCTTGTTCATGTTGAGTAAAGGGAACAGCTCGTGGATTTTTTCAGGCTCGATAATATACTGTTCCGTGGCATGCCAGTTGGTTCGCGTCATTTGGTATTTAAATTCGTCCACCCTTACAGGAGTTGTAGCAAGCCTGATACTACCTGGTTGATGGAATCCCACCACCTGTGACAATAATTCCAGGCAAAGCACATAAATAAATTGTCTTCAGGCACTCAAACAGTTCCCTAGCACAGTGAAAAATCTAGTAAGAGAGGTTTATTAGGCGGCGATCATTATCACGACGTAAGACATTTGCATCTTACGAAAAGACATTTGTTCAGCAGCAGTTTAGTCAGTGTTCCTGTAAGCTGGGCAGCACTGCAAACCTGAGGAGCTGGGTGAGAGAGCGAGGCAAAGCGCTGGTGTGATGGAACTGTCTGTCTGCAGGGAACTGTCTGTCTGCAGGGAACTGTCTGTCGGCAGGGAACAGTCTGTCTGAAGGGAACAGTCTGTCTGCGGGGAATTGTCTTTCTGCAGGGAACGGTCTGTCTGCAGGAAACCGTAGGGCAGCTGAAGCAAAAAGCAAACAGTTGCACAGGCTGAGGGGTTGAGTGCAGACTGAAGGGGCAGGACAGAAAAGGAGAAGGCCAGCCAGAGGAAGGAAGGAGGAACTGCAGAGAACCAAAGTGCTGAGAGGGATCTTTTTTGTTTTGTTTTGTTTTTGTTTTTGTTTTTTGTTTTTTGTTTTTTGTTTTTTCGATACAGGGTTTCTCTGTGTAGCCCTGGCTGTCCTGGAACTCACTTTGTAGACCAGGATGGCCTCGAACTCAGAAATCCGCCTGCCTCTGCCTCCCAAGTGGTGGGATTAAAGGCATGCATCACCACCGCCCGGCACATTTGGCATCTCTTAAAAAGTCTTTCTGTTTGAGTGAAGTCCTGGGTTACCAAACAGGAGGGCAGTCCTGGCCTTCAAACCGCTCACATTCTGCAGGGAAGACCAACTACTAAAGCAACAACAGTGGCACACGTGTGTTAGAGCTGTGTGCACACATGAGCTTACCAGCACGTAACAGGGGTGGGCCATCTGTGTCTAGTGAGGGGGAGGTGGATCCACCCAGAAAAGGTAGGAAGAAAACAACACAGACTTAGAGAGCAGATGCTGTTGAGGGCAAGAAAAGCACTTGAGCAATGGAAATAGAGGCAAGGCAAAGGAGAATGTTAAGAAATCAGGAGGGGGTGGGGGTGGGGGGTTGGGGGGTGGGGGTAGCTAAGGAAGGGCAAGCCCCAGACCCTGCTGAGCCTTTGATCTTGATCCTGAAGACTCCAGGGAGCTTTTAGTGACCCTTGGTGAGGATAAGGGCATGAAAACAATAAGAAGCCTTTGAACTTAGTCCATGGAAACAGTCACTATGAGAAGAGATAAAAATAAAGAGGAGGGATCTTACCGTGCTGTTTCTGAAGGCATGGACATTCAGGGCCTGAGCAAGCTGTTTGCTGAGAGCCCTGACTTCAAATACTATAGATATGGGAACCTACTAAACAAAGTCTGAAAAGGCACCATTTATTACCTCTTCCTTAAAAAAAGAAAAGAATAGTTAGTTACCTAGATAGTACACTTTAAGAAGTGAGCAGGATGTTAAAATGGACCCAGGTACTTTCTTAGCCTCTGTCTCCACCACAGCAAGCACCACACACACCTTCTGTATCTGCGTGGCTGACCTCACAGACACCGTCACCGTAAAGCACTTACCTGTCCGGTTTCTTCTTCCAGCCTCTCGTAAAGTTTGATGCTGTCATAATGTATTTTCTTCAAGTTTATCCCGGGGTGAAAATAAGTTGTTAAACCTGCCTTAAAAGTAGGAAGGAAGAAAATACAGACATCAGGTGACATTTGCACACTGTTGGTGACATCCCTCCTAAGCAGCATTTTCATGCTGCGGAGACATGAAGAAGTGTCAGGTGGATACCGGAAAGGACACATTGGTGGCTGTTTGAGCAGACAGCTCACCACACAGTATATAAAGCAGCTTCAGCCATATGAGCCGAGTGAAAGCCAACTCATACACGTGTCCAGAAAGAGCCTAAAAGTCACTAGGACGAGGGCGAAGGGACTGGGTTAGGTTGAAGGTTTGGTATGCATGCTGTTGTTGACTGTTTTTTTATTGGACCAGAAGTGTTTAGAGTTTTGAATTTGGAGATCAGCAAGATGGCCCAGTGGGAAAAGATAACCTGCCACCAGCCCTGATGAGCCCCATCCCGGGATCCCTGGGGCCCATTGCATAGTTAGAGAGGAGAACCAACTCCGGCACATTGTCCTCTCATATTTATGGAACATGTCTGTGAGCAAGTGAGTGGACACACATATACAAATTATTTATTAATTAATTAAATGTCATAAAATATAAATTTTGGATTTTAAGTTTTGGATATTTGTATGCACATAATAGTGCATTATGAGAACCCTGGTCTATACAAAAAAGAAATCCTTTTGTTTCCTAGACACTTTATATATACATTATATCACACAGGATTCCAAATAACTTCGAGCATGAAGCAAGATTTGTTTATGTTGAGCCATCAGAGACCAGGTATGGAAGTATCTACTTGTGCCTCTCCCAGTGCTCACAAAGTTTCAAGAGTAAACTTGCGAGCCGGGCGTGGTGGCGCACGCCTTTAATCCCAGCACTCAGGAGGCAGAGGCAGAGGCAGAGGCAGGCGGATTTCTGAGTTCGAGGCCAGTCTGGTCTACAAAGTGAGCTCCAGGACAGCCAGGGCTACACAGAGAAACATGGTCTTGAAAAATCAAAAGAGAGTAAACTTGAGATCTTGGATTTTTGGATTAATGATGCCCAGTTTGTATTAGGAAATGTTGGGGGTGAGGCAAGTGATGGGACTTGAGTTAGGAACCCATAGGTGTGCTCCCCAAAGCAGAAGTACTGTGGACTAGCATGGGGGGGGGGTGTCCTTAACCCAATCCCCAGCTTGCTCTCGATTGGACAGACTCTTTGTCCCTTTCCCAGACTGCAATTTCTGGTGACTAGAGACTGGTGCACAGGTAATTTGCTTATTCAAGCTCTGAAAGCGTAGAGGCAACCTACACATATTTGTTGAATAAATGCTTATTAGTTATTCTTTGGAAAAGATTGCTAAATATTAGGAATGCTGCAGCCCCTTCCATCAACTCTGACAGATGCAATGTAGCATCCAGACCAAGAATTCTAGGCAATTACACGAAGCAAGAGTTTTCTTAATTAAGTATCTGGGGTCTCATTTTTCAGCTAATTTATCTTGGGGAGCTCATCAGAACACAATCTGTTCAAACTCAAATCCATGTAGGAAGATTCATAACTTTCTCCTAGGAGAATTTGATTCTCTGAAACTCGAAACTATTCCCATTAACGTTAGTGAACCGCCATTTACAGACTGGAAGCCTGAGGCCTTTATCTGAACTTGTCCAAGCAGCGTGTGTGCATCAGTGACTTCTGACAAAAGTCCCACCCCTGTCCCTGAGCCACCATGCAGCCTAGCTCCTGTGAGAGCAGAGGATGCTTCCACCATAGGAACTGCTGCCAGGGTCTCTGAAGCATGGCAAACCCTCTTTTCCTTTCACATATTTGATATTCAGTGTGTGTGTGTGTGTGTGTGTGTGTGTGTGTGTGTGTGTGTGTGTAGTGTGTATGTGTATGTGTGAGTGTGTATGTGTGTGTGTGTGTGTGTGTGTGTGTGTGTGTGTGTGTGTGCTTTGCTCATTCAACCAGAGAGCATCTCTTGCCTCCTTTGGGTATCTGCCAGGACCCCCAATTCTGTCTTCAATGCATCATCATCCCATCTATTGAGGAAATGAATGCTCTTGAACACTGAGCAGAGCTCTGGTTATGCCTAGAGATACTGTAAGCCAGAATCCTGGATGAATTTGGGTGTTTTAATCAGTGTCCTATTGCTGTACGTCACCATGACCATAGCAATTCTTATAAAGGAAAGCATTTTACTAGAGCTTGCATGCAGGTACTGTAGTTTAACCTTTTGTCATCATGGCGGGGAGCATGGCAGCATGAAGGCAGACAAGATAGCTGAGAGTTCTACATCCAGATCCACAGGCAGCAGAAGAGAGAGACACTGGGCTGGGCTTGCTTGAGCTTCTGAAACTTCAAATCCCACCTCCAGTAATAGACTTCTTCCAACAAGACCACACCTACTTCAACAAGGCCACACATTCTAATCTCTCTCAGGTACTGCCTCTCCCTAATGACCAAACATTCAAATACAGGAGCCTTTGAGGGCCATTCCTATCCAAACCACCACACCAGGCCTCCAGAAAGTCTCCAACTTTCATTATCTACATTCATCTGCTCTGTGTCCTCTGTTTCCCCTGCCCGAGGGGCTGGTGAATTCTCATCTGAAAGAATCACATGGACTTATTAAAGATATTTAGCTCAGTGTACTTAGTTTAGGGAACAAATTCTTTTGGAAATGCATAGCCAAGAAAACGTTAACCAACCCTCTTACTGAAAGAGAATATCCATGTTTCTCTCTATTCCTTGTTACCATGACAGTCAGGACCAGTGTGCATGGGTGCTTCCTAGCATTAATAACTAGCTTCTTATGTTGGCTTTTGTTTTTGAATTTGTGTTTAAAATTTAGAGTTATCTGTACTGTGCTTCTACTGCACTCAATTTATTTGAATCTTCTTGCATAGTCTGTTATTAATTGAATACCTGTCTACATTTAGACATGTAGAGCACACAGTGTCTTTCTCTTCTGTGACTTCAACATGGATATAGTAAATGAAAAGTTTGAGAAAAAAGAAAATACTTGTCCTATCCTTCAGGCACATGGTTAAATGCTAGGCCACAGAGCTGCAGTTGCAAGAAGTAAGGGAGCTGAAGAGATGGCTCATCAGACTCCCAGAGGCTGGAAAGATCAACGAGGGCTTCACAGGAAGAGACCCTGCTTTGACTTGAAAATAAAAGAAATATTATTTGGTATAGAAGATAAAGGTGGGGGAAGGGAGAGGGAGAAAAAGTAGGAAGAAGAGGAGGGGAGAGGGAGAGGGAGAGGGAGAGGGAGAGGGAGAGGGAGAGGGAGAGGGAGAGGGAGAGGGAGAGGGAGAGGGAGAGGGAGAGGGAGAGGGAGAGGGAGAGGGAGAGGGAGAGGGAGAGGGAGAGGGAGAGGGAGAGGGAGACAGAATCCTTCAGAAATTGTCTTATTTAGGATTTCCATTGCTGTAAAAAGACACCATGATCACAGCAACTCTTATAAAAGAAAACATTTAATTAGGACTGGCTTACAGTTCAGAGGTTCAGTCCATTATCATCGTGGCAGGAAGCATGCAGCATCCAGGCAGACATCATGTTGGAGAAGGAACTGAGAGTTTTACAACTTGATTGGAAGGCAGCCAGAAAGAGATTGCCTTTTGCAGGCAGTCAGGAGGCTAGGATTCTGCTGAGTGGAGCTTAAGCATAGGCAACCTCAAAGCCTACTCCCACAGTGACACACTTCCTCCAGCAAGGCCACACCTTCTAATAGTGCCATTCCCTATGGGCCAAACAGTCAAACACATAAGTCTCTAGGGGCCAAACCTATTCAAACCACAACAGAAGTATAGCCCTTCAAAGCTGGGTGTGTGGCTCAGGATGTAATTCCAGTACTGGGAAGTAGAAGCAGGAAGATCAGGAGTCCAAAATCATTCTTGCATATATATATATATATATATATATATATATATATATATATATATATATATATATATTTCAGGACCAGCCTGAGCTACATGAGACCCTATCTCAAACAAATAATAGACAGACACATAGAAAGATACACGTGTATGCATGCACACTCGCATGCATATCTTCAAGTAAGTTCAGACTTTGCAAGTGTTTATTGACATAAATTAAAAATAACAAGAAAAGAGAATTCTTCCACAAAGTGTATTGACAATTACAAAGTATGAGAAAAACTGCAGGAGTTAGAAAACCATCCAAGGGTGCTAAACAATGGGGAGAGTGCTGGATGCTAACTTGTGGTGTGAGCCCTGAGTCCTTTCAATTCTCCCGTGTGTTGGTCTCTTTTTCTCATTGTTAAGAACAAACACCAGACAAGAAGTCACTAAAGGAATAAAAGATTCCTGACTTTCAGGGGCCTCTACCACCTCAGAAAACTCAGCTTCTGGCCTAAGCCATTTATTCCAGTGGCTCTGAATCTTCTGTTCATACACTTAGACTTAGACTTTGCACATAGCCACTAAAATATTCTTATCCTTTCATTTACACATAACATATAAATATAGGTTACTATATTAATAGCGATTGTAAAGCATACTAAGTGAGCTTGGAATGAGGGAAATATTTTAAATAATTTCTATCTTACTTATTGTGCCAGAAAGCTTTGCATATTAAGCTCATGAATCACATTTTCGTGATTAACGTATTTCATTATTAAGCTGTGTATACACTGAATTAACCATACAGAATTAAAAATACAGCCTAATTCTAGGCTTGCTTTATGTCTAGGACTGTTCGATCATTTGTTTATCTGTTTGTTTATTTGTATATGTATGTATTTACTTGTTTGTTTTAATCTCTTTTGTTTTAAGCAGTCTCCTTGTATAGCCCAGGCTGGCATTAAAGTGTTTGTTTGTTTGTTTGTTTGTTTGTTTGTTTTTCAAGACAGGGTTTCTCTGTGTAGTTCTGGGTATCCTAGAACTCATTCTATAGACCAGGCTGGTCTCAAACACAGAGATCTGTCTGCCTCTGCCTCCCAGGTGCTAGGATTAAAGGTGAGCACCCAACAAACAGACTGCTGTCATTGAACTTTCAATTCTCCCCTGTGTTGGTCTCTTTTTCTCATTGGTAAGAACAAACACCAGACAAGAAGTCACTAAAGGAATAAAAGATTTATCCTGCTTTCCAGCTTGAGTTTGTCAAGGCATGGGAGCAAGATTATATTGCATCTGCCCTAGGGAAGCATTGAGGAACGCTGGGTCTTCGCTCTCCTTTCCCTTCTTATTCAGCTGGATCCTCTGGCGGGCACATGGCATGACGCTACCCACGTTCAGGTGGGCTTTCGCACCTCGATGAACACAATGTAGGAACTCCCTCACAGATGTGCCAAAAGGGTTGTCTCAGAGGTAACCCTAGAGCCTATCTAGTTGACAATTGTGATTGACCAATTAACGGTAGCATTCTTCCTAGGCCTCCTGCACTTGGCAATGTCTCTCAGTCCTGCAGAAACCAGAGTAGAAGCAGTGTTCTCTTGACTGTGTTCTCTGTGTTTTAAGGCCCCTCCTCCATTCCAAGTACCTGCCACTGCACCCTCCTATGTACAAAGGTTTCTGCTGACAGCTGACTTCCATGTTTCCTTGTCTCTCCATTCTTGCTACAACTTAGAAAGTGTCACACTCTCTGTATTTCAGATAAAAGGGAACAAATCCTATTGGAATTCCATATCAGAAAAATATTAATAAGTTAAAAATTGTATCTCTTACATAGGAGAGATAACCCACACACACACACGGAGATATCATTTAGTCCAGAAGACCTAGCCATATATACACATTTCTATGATATATTTTTTATTAGGATTTTACTTTTATGTGATTGGTGGTTTACCTTCCTGTTTCCTTATGTGAGGGTGTCAGCTTCTCTAAAACTCGAGTTAGAGACAGTTGTGAGCATCTATGTGGGTGCTGGGAATTGAACCCTAATTCTCTGGAAGATCAGCCAGAGCCATTGACTGCTGAGCCATCTCTCCAGGCCCTATCCACATTTCTAAACATCCCGTTTAACATGCTCTCTTCTCAATAGGACTGCTGTGCAAGCCAGCTGTCCGCTTTGTTACAACGTCTTCTTTCCTTGGAAGGAACAGACCACACCTATTAAGCTGTGCTCCCAGACATATCTTTTTTTTAAATTTTATTTATTTATTTATTTTATTTATATGAGTACAATGTAGCTGTCTTCAGACTCACCAGGAGAGGGCATCAGATCCCATTACAAATGGTTGTGAGCCACCATTTGTGGTTGCTGGGAATTGAACTCGGGACCTCTGGAAGTGGTCTTAACCACTGAGCCATCTCTCCAGCCCCAGACATATCTTTTAAAACCTATGTAACTGCTACATGGAAACCACCCACATCCATTTGGATTACTAACAAAGGTCAGCACGTTTGCAACACTTGTCTTATTATAAAAAAATATACATGTTTAAATTTCATAACCCTTTTCATTACTGTCGGGTAACAAATCTTTCCATAGTGTTAATCTCACCTTCAATCCCTTCTCCTCTTTTCTCCACATACTAGACTAAATGTCTCAGTGAAGGTTGTCACCATGGTGGTTTCACATAGCAGTCAAAGAGCGAAGATAAATCCACTGTGCAGTGAGGCTGGCCTGCCCCCATGAACCTTGGAACCGGGAGCGATGTGTCGATTGTATCGGATGCTACTTATGTTAGTAAAGTTTAATTTCTTTCTCAGGTGTGTAAATAGTGCAAAGTTCTAGATTATCTTCCCACACTCCAAATGGAGCATCTTGGGTCTTCCATCCTTGGATCTGGAAAGACGGTGCTGAGACATCATTCCCAGGGAAGTGGAGGACCCTATTCTCCCAAACCATTTGTGATATCATCTGTCGTGTACTGACAAAGGAGCCTTGTTAAAGTGAGCAGGACCTCGGGTTTGCAGACTTGGCACCACCTTGAACATCCAGTCTCAGGCTGTCTTGTCTTCCAGCCCTCATTGCCTGTTCCTGTGAACATTCTATCACAGAAAACATGTCCCACCCCAGGGACCCCTGGGGATGCTGCCTTTGTTCTCACAGTCCCTCCATTTAGCTGGTGCTCCAGCTCTGCACACTCTCAATCTGTCTCCAAATATATCTGGGCTGAAAATTCTTGGCTTGGAGAACTTTCTGATGTCTTGCCTTATAGCGAAGGCTCATGGACTTGTAAAAGCTTCCATAATCAGTTCCAAGGACAGGTCCTGTTCTGTCCTGTATTCCAAGGGGGCACAAACCACCCAGCTGCTGTTGCCTGACTCCACACTGGTCCCCCATTTGTCTCTGGTTTAAAGCCTTGTCTAGAGGGAGGCAGAGGTGCTTTTCCCAGTATTTTGACATATCTTTGCATAGGAAAAAATATTTTACAAAGTTAATTTTACATAAGAGACTATCATTTTAAAATCTCTGCTTGCTTTTCTTAAAATAGTTCAGGCTAAGATATGTATCCTTTTTGGAGGCACATTTACTGAAATCTCAGGGGATTCTTAATCTATGCTAAAACACAGGCCATACCCAACCACTGTCTGTGAACAAATAAGTCAT
Source organism: Mus caroli (assembly GCF_978045245.1). Taxonomy (NCBI): domain Eukaryota; kingdom Metazoa; phylum Chordata; class Mammalia; order Rodentia; family Muridae; genus Mus; species Mus caroli. Next base: position 27,701,573 of record NW_028227270.1, read on the forward strand.
GCCAATTTTAATGTGTAGCTGCCTGGCCCGACTTAGCAGTCAGGAGGTGTGAGGCTATATAAGCAACCCTGGAGACCCAGTTCCATTTGCCTCTATTTGCCCCCTGCCTGTTTAGCCCCAGAGCCCGTAGACCTCCTGCCCCAGCTTCCTTCCCACTCTGTTAGGCGTCCCCTCTTAGAGTTGCCACCCTAACGGCTCCTGCTGCATTCTGCACTCCTTACAGAATTTCTCTTTTCTTTAAGGCTCAGGTCCTACTCTGAGTGTTTTCTGTCGTAGCCCAGACCACTTCCAGGAGGAAAAGACTGAACTCTTTCCTTGTGTCTCACTTCTGAGAGACCGTGGTGGCTTGAATGAAGGTGGTGCCCATAGGGCTTGGAAGCAGTGGCACTTTTGGGAGGTGTGGCCTTGTTGGAGGAAGTGTGTCACTAGGGGCAGACATTGGGGTTTCAGAAGTCCAAGGCAGGCCCAGTGTCACTCTCTCTTCCTGGTGCCTGTGGATCTGGATGTAGACCTCTCAGCTCCTTCTCCAGCCCCATGTCTGCCTGCATGTCACTATGCTTCCTGCCATGAGGATAATGGATGAACCTCTGAACTGTAAGTCAGTCCCAATTAAATGCTTTCCTTTGTCAGAATTGCATGGACATGGTGTCTCTTCACAGCACTAGAAACCCTGACTAAGACAGTGATCATGAAGCCCTACCATAATATAGGTCCTTCAGTCTAGAGTGGTGACAAAATGCACACCGTGCTAGTTTCTGTCAACTTGACACAAGCTATGATCATCTGAGAGGAGGGAACCTTGATTGAGAAAATGCCTCTATAAGATAGGGCTGTAGGCAAGCCTGTAAGCACTTTCCCGATTAGTGATTGATACGGGAGGGCAGTGCCACCCCTAGGCTGGTGGTCCTGGGTTCTATAAAAACAAAACAAAACAGGCTGAGCAAGCCATGAGGAGCAAGCCAGTAAGCAGCACTCCTTCATGGCCTCTGCATCAGCTCCTGCCTCCAGGTTCCAGTCCTGCTTGAGTTCCTGTCCTGACTGCTTTTGATGATGAACTGTTACATGGAACTGTGAGTGAAATAAACCCTTCCCTCTCCAAGTTGCTTTTCCTCATGGTGTTTCATCACAGCAATAAGAACCTTAAGGCACACGAGAAGGAAAAGGTAGAGAAAGTAGGCTTGCTTTCAGAAGGACAACATGAAGTCTACATAGAAAATCGAGTTTGGAGGAGTGAGGCAGGGCCTAGAGAACTGTGGCTTCTGCAGGCAGGAGGAAGTCAGCGGGAAACCAGTGAAAGGAGACACCTATGCTGGGGAGACTGGCACACGCAGGTGATGGGAGGTATCCATCTTCTCTCCCACACCAAGAATAAAGGGTGGGAGGGAGAGGAGCTGGATTTGGCTCTGCTTTTCCAGGAGCACTGGCTGACCAGTGTGCGTGGGCTGTCTGTGGCACTGTGAGACTGCAGCCAACAGAGCTTGGGTCTGGGAGGCACTGGGCATTCAGCTTTGACTACCATTCCTATCAAGACTTCTGGCCCATACTGGGAGTGTATGCTAAGCACCAAGAGGCCCTGGGAGACAGTTTCTTTTCCTCTCCTAACTATAGGAAAGCCAATTGTGGAAAGAGATAGCCAGTAAGGTCAAGATCTTCAGCGTGTACACGTGCGTTTGTGCGCGCGCACGTGCATTGTGTCTGTGTGCGCATGCGCACACGTATTGCCTGCAATCACCGAATCCTTCCTTCCCCATCCCTCAATGACAGTATGAGAGCCATATCAGTCCTTAATCTAAGCCATTCTCCAGCATGCTGCTTCACAAGAGCATTGACACATGCTGGCTACTGGGTGAGACTCCATTGCAAACTCAGAAAATGGAAACGGAACGAACTTTCTGGAAGTTACAGGGGTAGAAAATGGAAACAACAACAACAACCAGGATCAGAATCCAGAATTCACGTGTTTCACGTGTTTAACATAATAGACATCCTAATAACGATTTTCCACTTCCTGGAAGCATGCCAGAACACTTTCTGGTGAGGTGAGGGGGTCCCATCCTCTGAAGAGCTCTCTGTGGGGGGTTGTGAATGGGGAGGCCTGGTGCTCGGTTCAGGGCACAGAACAGTTTGGGATACTCTCCTTACTGCGTGCCAGGTAGAGCCAGCGGTGAGCTCCGACTTCTCCATCAGGACCACATCTCTCATCCCAGCCTTGGCCAGATGATAAGCCAGGCTCACGCCCACACAGCCGCCTCCAATGATCACAGTCTCTGCTCTGTCCTTCCATTCTGGGGGTGAGGCTGGGCTTTCCTGTCTGGAAGACGGTGTTTTTTAACAGTGGTGACTCACTCAGAGATACCAGGTCCAGTTTGGGTCTGATTCCCTCCCCTGCCAGTCTCTGGAACGCCACAACCACAGGCTACAATTTGCACATAGAAACCTGGGGCATCTGACCTCTGACTGGATGACCCACACTGATTGTAGCTAAGGAAATGAGCAGTAGCAGTGGCTACAGCGACTTCTTTCTCGATCTAGGCATTGTTTTTTTCTCATTTATAAAACACATTCTGGGGCTGCGGCTGCAGCTCAACTGGCAAAGAGGGCCCGAATTTAACGCCAAGAATCCATGCAAACCAAGCTGGACACAGTAGCTCCTGTCTGTAATCTCAGTGCTGGGGTAGCCGAGACAAGGGGATCCTAGCCCTCCTTTTCTGCCAGTCACCAATCTCTTCATTTCATTGGTGTCTAACATAGAAAGTCACAGTACAAATTAATAAGAATTCTGGGAAGATTCTCCATCACATAGTTGGTGACACCAAATCCAAAAGCTGTCATTTTAAGGATAAGGTTTTTTGTTGTTGGTTAGTTTTTCAAGACAGGGTCTCTCTGGGTAGCTTTGGCTGTCCTAGAATTTGCTCTGTAGACCAGGCTGGTCTCGAACTCAGGGAGACCCACCTGCCTGTGCTTCCTAAGTGCTGAGACTGAAGGCGTGCACACCACTGCATGTTTAAGGATAACTTTTAAGGTAGAACTTTCCCTGGAATTGACACGCTCTGTCTGTCTTATTTCTCCTTATTTGGGAAAACATGATATGTTTATCTGACAAAGGTTAAGTTGTTGAGTATCTTGATGTCTAAATTCTAATCTGTAGTCAGAATTTGTCAGACAAGAAACTCACATGTTCTGCACAGGTTTAACAACACGGGGTGTGACTGTGTATTCAGACACACTGGCCAAACAGCTATAGGAAGAACTCTTAGAATTATCTCATTTTCATTTTGGTTTTTGAGACAGGGTCACTCTGCATCTTATGTAGCCTAGGATGGCCTTGAAGTTGACGTTGTCCCCCTCAGTCTCCAGAATTCTGGGATTTTAGGGTCTTGCCACTACAGCCAGCTTGTCTGACATTTCTTAGAAATGTCATCTGCGATTACTCTCAATATTTCAGAATATATGCAAATGCCATATGAATATAAGCACTGTCTAGTCAGCTTTATACAAATTAACCCAGGATGAGCCGGGCGTGGTGGCGCACGCCTTTAATCCCAGCACTTGGGAGGCAGAGGCAGGAGGATTTCTGAGTTCGAGGCCAGCCTGGTCTACAAAGTGAGTGCCAGGACAGCCAGGGCTACACAGAGAAACCCTGTCTTGAAAAACCAAAAAAAAAAAAAAAAAATTAACCCAGGATGCACACTCTCTATTTCTTTCTGTATCAGATGCAGTGTCCTCATTGTGATGCTTTATAGCTTACAAATCGCTCTTGTGCACCACCTCGCTTGTGTTTGCAGCACTCCTGTGAGACTGGCCAACATCCTGTATTTGTTGAGAGAAACTGTGCTCAGCAGGCAGCAGGCAGCTGCTGAGTCCTAAGGGAGCCAGAACTGCAGTTCTGTGGGCCTTGTGTTCCCAGTACCTGGAATAAGCCCGCTCACCACAAGCACTATGTCAAAAATCTGCAGTGAAACTGGATTGCAAGTCAAAATCCGTTCTTGCAGACCACAGAACGTAAAATGCAGCCGGAGTCAGCTCACAATAGTGTTTGTTGAGTGACTCTATGAACAGAAACCTCACCTTGCCACCATGGGTGACGTCAGGAATGACGTCAGGACAGGAACTTCAAAGATGCATACAGACAGACACTAAAGCAAAATATCCTCTCACACGAATGCAATTTGACAATTCTACTCTAGACGCCCAGGAAGACATGGAAAACAAGCACCCACCGCAGGGGCATTCAAATTTCACAGGAACCTTGCTGTCTTTCACTTCCAAATAACCGTTTCCCTAACAATTTTATTTCTTTTTTTTTTAATTGAAAACAAAACAAAACAAAAAGAAAAGAAAAAGAAAAAAATGATTTAAAACAAAAACAGACTCCCATATTGTCCAAACATATTTGCATTAAGAATGTCCAATTCACGTTCTCAGCGGTAACAACCAACCAGAAGCAGTCTAAATATTAATGAGTAGGCTGCTTCATTATAGTATAAAGTATTGATAAAATGAAAAACTATGCAGCCATTAAAAAGAATAAGGCAAATCGATACACCCTGGTATAGAATAATCTCGAGGACATATTAATCATTAAATACAAAACAATGATAACAACCACCACCAAGACACAGATGCACCTGAGACAAGAAACAGCCTGTCGCAGGTTCAGCACAGTAGACTCCCAGACCTGCGCACACTGCCCGCTGGTGACAGGCCAGGGGGCTAGAGTCGGAGAGACAGTTTTACCTGGTAGTTAGCAGGTAATTCCAGGAGAACCCCAGCCCATTCCTGGGAACCAGAAAGCCTGCCCTGCTCCTCCTGCCACCCGGCAGCCATCGGGTACTCACCCTTCCCGGAGGCCAGCGGAGCTTGGGCGCCTGGGGAAGTCCCGCAGCGCGAGGCCCCGCAGCCGCAGCGCGCCCGGGCGGAGCATGGCGAGGTGTCAGTCGAGCATGGACAGATCCCGGCCTTAGGAGGGAGGTAGAGAGGGTGGAGGTCGGGGTGGGGGTGGGGGGGATGGGTCATCCCACGGAGGGGCGGGCTCCGGCAGCGCGGCGCCTACAGGACCGGTGCCACCGGGACCCGCGCCTGTACAGCAGCGGCGACATGGCACTAGCTGGAAGCCCTCGAGCCAAGAAGGTGAGTGTCAGTCAAGTCGCTTTCTTCCTTTCTTCGAGGAGTTCGAATCCTGCTTCAGCTACTAAACAAAACCTAAAGTCTTAACTTAGCTCAGCAAGGGGGCTGGGCGGTTCAGAGCCTCAGTTTAGCATTCCTGGAGACCTCACCCAGCTCAGAATTTCTGCGTTCGCTGGTGTATCCCCAGTTAGTGGGTGAAGAAACTGAGGCCCTGAGAGTCAGGCGACCTGCTCAGAGTCAGTGTTCACAGAAGAGGGATCTGAGTGGACCCTCCTTTTTCTTGCTTAAGGGAGCGCAGGCAGCATCCCCAGGGGGTTCACCTGCGAGTTTTCCTGTCAGTTTATCAACCTGGACCTGCGGCTTCATACCTGCCCCCCCACCCACCCACCCAAGCAAGGCTACCATGCAGTTCTCAGGGGTGGGTGTGGGGGTCCACTCTGTTGCCTTCAGCAGACACGTGCTAGCCCTTCCCCATGGCAGCTTCCCACAGCATTGAGGACTTCTTGTGGCAGCAAGGGACAGACAGTCAAACAACTAGAAAGGTGTGAACTAAGAAAAGGGGCCTCCCAGGACCTCCCACCCCCAACAGCCCACCTGAACACATAATTCGGAGGCCTGGGGTACTGTTGCTTTCTGAATGCTAAGAAACTGGGAACAGAGGTGACATAGGATAGCGGATCTTATTAAAGTCCAGGTTCAATCACTTGCTAAGTTGTTAGTCAGCCATTAACAGCTCCAAGTGAGAGAGGACTGAGAGGTCTCAGATCCACCCTAACTGTGCAACAGTAATTGCCCACACACAGGTGGAGAACCAGTCAGGGTCCGCAGAGATGCTCTCTAGTGACAGAAGCTAAAGTGTAGGAAGTGAAATTAATAAAAAGACGTTCTTCTTCTAAATGTGAAGAACACTACTGCTTCCTTCACCTGAGATTCTGTATGTTCATTTTTTTATAATTCACTTTTAAAAATTAATTTTTATTAAATTTATGTGTGCATTTATTTATTGTATTTATTTATGGGAATGTGCATACTATGATGTGCCTATAGAGGTCAAAGAACAATTTGCAGACATTAGTTTGCCTCTTCTAATAAATGGGACCCAGGGATTAAATTCTACTGGGGACTGAACTCAGTTGTAGTGTTTGGCAGCCCATACCTTTACTCAATAAATCATCTAGTGAGCCCTATAATTCACTTTTTAATTTTAATTTTTACAAGAGGTTTTTACCGTTCAGACAGGGTCTTACTCTGTAGCCCTGAATGGAACTCTCTCTATAGCAGGCCAGACACAAACTCACGGAGATTCACCTGCATCTGCCTCCCAAGTGCTGGGATTGAAGGCTGCACCGCCACTCCTGGCTAAGTCACTTCTTGTGGGGCCGGTGTAATGATACACACCTTTAATCTCAGCACTCAGGCAGCAGAGGCAGATAGATCTCTGAGTTTGAGGCTAACCTGGTTAACATCAGGCTACACAGGGCTACTTAGTGAGACCCTGTCTCAAACAAAGAAACAAAAAGTCCAAAGAAAGGTTTGAAAGCATTCTGTCCCTGTTCCTCTGGGGACTCTGCTCCTGGAAGAGCACAATTATCACATGGTGGCCCTGTTAATGTGTAACTGGAAGGGAAGGAGGGTTCTGTCTCTCCTCAGCTGACGGGTCGCCAGTGACTTTGCCTGCCGTTGTGCAATTGGACAGCTGATGCCCACACCCCATTCCTCAAACCATGGAACCTGCCTGAGAAGCCGGGCAGATGGCAGATGGCGGCGGATGTTATAGGCCTACTGACTCTGTAACTGCCTCCCTTGGGGCAAATGGCCTCCCTGAGGATCAACAGCCTCACCCTGAGAGCAGATGGTAAATCCAGAGGCGTCCAGGTTGATATAGTCAGAAGGGAGGTGTACAAAACCCCAGGCCCCCACTCTCTGCTCAACAGGTGTACTGCCCATACTGGAAACGAATGAGAAGACAGGACTGCCACAGGGAATTCACCACCTCTCTGCTTGACTCTCCCTGTCAAGAAGGGCCCTAAGCTAGAACACGAGAGTAATGTTTTCCCCTCAAGGACTGTTTGTGTGCACTCTTAAATCTCATTCTCAAATTGATGAAAAGGTGGGCCACGCATGACTGCTGTGGCTACTCTAGGTGTCTTGAAAACCGCAGCGCCAATTGGCTCCACCTGACATCACATGCAGCTAAGGATACCATAGCTACAGGATGGCCCTGTACCTGAGTGTCATACCGACATTCCAGTCAGAAGGGAAAAGGGAAACAAGATGGCTTCCACTTGACTCACTGGCCAGCAGTGTGCCGAGGCCATGCGGAACAGCCAGGGAGCTTGTGAGTTTGGGGGTTTAAATTGAAGATCTTGTACCCGCAAACCCTAATACATTGTCAGAGAAAAGCGGACATGACAAACTAACGTGACTGTCAAGTTAATCAGCCCTTTCAGTAGAGTTTGACCCAGAAAGTGTTCATTGAGAAAAACAGTTCCCATAGCTCCTTGGTTGCACAAAACAGGTATTTTGATTGGCCAGGAACCATGCGATAACATCTTCTGAAACACTCTTCGATACAATTTCAGCAGAAAAACAAGGCCTCCATTCCTAAAGTTTGAAATGACGTTAAAAGAAAAGGTGAGTTGTGGAGAGAGCCTGTGAGTCTCTGTTCTCTTCCCCAGGGCATCTTGGAGCGTCTGGACAGCGGGGAGATTGTGGTTGGGGATGGCAGCTTTCTCTTCACTCTGGAAAAGAGAGGCTTCGTGAAGGCGGGGCTTTGGACTCCAGAAGCAGTGGTAGAGCATCCAAGTGCAGGTAAGTGCCCAAAGCAACGAGGAGTGTGTGTGCAAGTAACAGCTTAAACACCATGAGGGAAAATCAAGGCATAATGGCAAGCATTTGTAAGAATTGCTTTCCTGGCAGAACTGCCAAGAAGCGAAGGTCATGGCAGTTGTGTGGACTGAAGCACAAGGGAAAATATCTCTGTTCCCTCCTCTGTCTCTGTCTCTATATCTCTCTCTGTCTCTCTTCTCACTCATATCTTCTTGAACAAGCACTGTTTAAAATATACAGTTCAAATTTCATTCCTTGAATATTTTCCTTGTAGCTACTTTAAGCGTTCCCTTAGGTTAGCAAAAATCACTGATGGCTTTAGACTCATCCTGCGGAAGGTTGTGCATGGCAGATAACAATCTTGGCCATGGTGATAATGGCTGATGGCCATCACCAGCTCAATGATGCAGACAGCCAGGCTGTGGGGACCAGACTTTGAAAAGATGTAACCGTCCCCTTCATCTTCCTGACTTGGAGAAAAATGAAAATACTAGAGTCAGACGTAAAAAACCATTGCAATTGGTTGGTGCTTTAACTCTACCTGGCTTTGTTGATTTTCCTAGAGTGGGGGAAATAAAGCCAAAGAATACAATAGGAGATCAGGACACACACTGGAAATACAGGTTTTGAGTCTACCTGATTTCATGCACATGGATGTACGTCATGCAAAGCTGGGGTCTTTGCCTGATTCTTCCCCAGACCAGCTGTGTGACCTTAAACAAGTCCCTTGACCTCATTGAGAACCTGTTCCTTTGTCTGCTGCATGGGATAGGGATGTGGGTCAGTTTTGAGGATAGATGGGTTTACCCCCATGAGCTGTCCACGCATCTTTAGAGCTTTGTGGCCATTACTGCAGTTTCCCCAGTTTGCCCAGATTCTTGCTTTTGGTGGAGACCAGAGAAGCATTGCTTCTTCCGTGCCTCATAGGAATTTTTCACTTTGTTCTTATGTTTGGAAGATCTTTTAGCTAAACTGAAAATGAGGAATTAGCCTGGAGAGGGTGATGGTCAGGAAGAAAAGTAGTAGAGGGGGCTTTCTTCTCTTTTCTTCCTTTTCTTTTTTTCTTGTTTTAGACAGGGTCTCATAATCCTAGGCCATCCTCAAGCTAGCTGTGTAACTAAGTGTCTTAGTTAGGGTTTTACTGCTGTGAACAGACACCATGACCAAGGCAAGTCTTATAAAAACAACATTTAATTGGGGCTGGCTTACAGGTTCAGAGGTTCAGTCCAGTATCATCAAGGTGGGAGCATGGCAGTATCCAGGCAGGCATGGCGCAGGAGGAGCTGAGAGTTCTACATCTTCATCCAAAGGCTGCTAGTGGAAGACTGACTTCTAGGCAACTAGGGTGAGGATCTTATGCCCACACCCACAGTGACACACCCATTCCAACCAAGTCACACCTATTCCAACAAGGCCACACCTCCAGATGGTGCCACTCCCTGGTCCAAGGATATTCAAACCATCACACTAAGGATGACCTCTGCCTCTACCTGAGTGCTAAGATTCCAGGTGTGAGCTACCACACCTGCTTTACAGGGTGCTGAGGATCAAACCCAGGGCATTATGAATCTAAGGAAGCTTTCTACCAACTGAGCTACATCCCCAACCTCAGAGTGGTGACTGAGAGACTAGGGGCAGCCAGGGCTGCTTACCACATACTCACTGTTGCATCAGCCTCTTGTGGATATCATGCATGGGCTGCCCCTGTGTGAGCTTCTTCACTCTTCCTACATTGGTGATAATAGGCCAGCAGCATGCTTCACACATTACTGTGTCAAAAAAACTCTAGGCAGGGGGTGAGGGAACAGGGAGTCAGCCAGGCCTCTATATCTACATGGAACCTACTTGAGACAGGTGAGCAGGACCCTGTAGACTGCCCCATAGTGCATGCTGTACTGCCACAGCAATGACATTAGCCTGTCACTTTATCATTTCTAGGCTTGAAATACGGTCTGGTAGGGAGGGAAGAGAAGGAGGGTGGGAGCTGCTACTGAGAACATCTGCTTCTGGAATTTGATTTTGTAATTGAAATTTCAACTGCTTGGCAGTTCGTCAGCTTCACACAGAATTCTTGAGAGCGGGAGCTGATGTCTTGCAGACATTCACCTTTTCTGCTACTGAAGACAATATGGACAGCAAGGTAACTGGGTGTGGGTAGCTGGAGCAGCTACAGGGAATGGAACCTTCTCGTGCACGGTGGTGAAAATGGCCCTCACGTAGTAAGAATGCTGGATTCTTTAAAAAGCATAGAAATATTATGGGAATGTGTTTCCATTTCAGTCCCAGGTGTGGGGTTAAATGGGGCTGCTCCAGACTGTCCACGACAGCTGACTATGATTTGTCTCGTGCTCTAGCAGGGGTGTGATTTTGCCAGCTACAGATAGTCTACAATTGTGACTTGGAATTCTGGGGACCTTATGAGAGGGTATTTAAATGTTAGGGCCCTGAAAGGTAAGGTTCTGGTGGTGGTGGTTGGATTTGTGGTTGGTGGTTGGCTGGGGTTTGTTAAGTACTCATACACAAAGAAGAAACAAGAAGAAACTAGATATCCCAACAGTGAAGATCCAAGTTGCTTAAGAAACTCGACACCCTTAATCAGCAGGACATGGCCTAATGATAACGTCACCCCTTTCCCCTCTATCCTTTCTTTTTTTCTCTCCTATCTAGTGTTGGAGGTTTTGAAAGGGTGGAGAAGGGTGGAAGAAAAAAGAACCCACAAAGGAGCAGAAAGAATGATTACGCTCCTGGGTCATTGCACTAGGTACCAGATCACATCTCACTCCCATGAATTCACCATTCCACGGATGTGTGTGAAACAGAATATTGTCAGTATAGGTGGAAGAGGACAAGACCAGATAGAGATGACTGTTGAAAGGGTGATGAAGCCCTTCAGAGGTGTTTTGAGTAGAAAGAACATTTGGCTAGATCATTTTTTTTTAACCTTTCCTGACCAAGCCCACTCAGTCAGTCAACAGGTTCTCTAGCGCAAGAGTGAGGATTAAAAATAAAAAAGACAATTAAACAATATTGTAGCATGATCCCAGCCAGTTCTGAACCTGAGGCAGGTTTAGTTTTTCCCAATTTGCTTTTATACCATTTTAATGACATGCAGGTATTAAGGGTGGGCAGTACAATGAGGAACAAGTGAGGCAGTAAGCAAAGTCCTGTGATTACTCCCGGGACAGTTCTTTCCAAGGGCTTGTCAGAAATACCCGAGCCCACTTCTTTGTCCAAGCCCAAAATCTTGCCTGAAGCCTACTTCTTTTGTTCTACCCTAAGATTAAAATTCCTGCCTGAAACTACTTCTCAGTTCTAGCCTAAAATTAGATTCCTGCCTAAACTTACTTCCTTGTCATAGCCTAATGTCATATTCCTGCCTGAACTTACTTCCTTGTCATGGCCAATGTCAGATTCCTGCCAAGCTCTCCACACTTCTCATTCTGTATTGTTCTTCCCCCCTCCCCCTTGTCTTTCTGGAGAATGGGAGGTACTTAGGAACTTAGCACTGACTTACAAATGACAACAACCAAGCCAACTTTGCTGTCTCCTGCCTGTGTGACTTCATGTAAGACCATCCCTGCATGGTACATTGGCTTTAACTCTGGGAAAAGATAATAATATTCAGACCTGTCAGGAAAGCAGATGGGATGAAGGATGGAGAAACATTTGTGAAACCAACTGTTAATGATAAGTGACTTATGTATGCTTGTGTTCATTCGAGAAACCCACATATTGGTTCCCACTAAATGGGAACCATGGGAACCACTAAGTGGTTATCCAAGGATTATCATTATGGTGTTCTCTGTGCTAAGTAGAAAGATGATATAAAGGCTAAGATCCTCCTCTGAAGAGGCTTGTGATCTGTAAGAGAGGTCAAAAAAATAAAGTTATTAAAATCCAGTGTGGTGGAACTGAAGCATGGCTCAATGGTTAAGAGCACTTGTTGCTCTTCCAGAAGACCCAGATTCAATTCCCAGTACCTACATGGCATCTTGCAACGATCTGTAATGCCAGTCCCTGAGGATCTGATGCCTCTCTGGGTTTCCAAAGGCACCAGGTACATATACAATACACAGACATAAGAGCAGGCAAGGGGCTGGAGAGATGGCTCAGTGGTTAAGAGCACTGTCTGCTCTTCCAAAGGTCCTGAGTTCAATTCCCAGCAACCACATGGTAGCTCACAACCATCTGTAACGAGATCTGGCTCCCTCTTCTCAATTCTGGAGTGTCTGAAGACAGCTACAGTGTACTTACAAATAATAAATAAATAAATCTTAAAAAAAAAAAAAAAGAAGAGCGGGCAAAATACCCATATACCACACCAAAGAGGAAGGAGGAGGAGGAAAAGGAGGAGGAGAGCAAGAGTCACTATACCTCATAATTACTCTAAAAATCCAGTGTGGATAATAACAATAATGGGAGCCATGGTGGCACATGCCTTTAATCCCAGCACTCGGGAGGCAGAGGCAGGCGGGTTTCTGAGTTCGGGGCCAGCCTGGTCTACAAAGTGAGTTCCAGGTCAGCCAGGGTTATACAGAGAAACCCTGTCTCGAAAAACCAAAAAATAAAAAATAAAAAACAGTAATGGGACTATGAAGTCACTGCTGAGGCCGAGGAGACGGCTCAGTCAATAAGTATTTGCTGTATAAGTACCAAGACTGAGTCTGGACCACCAGGACCCATGTAAAAGCCAATTGCATTGGTGCACACCTATGTGTAACTCCATCATCAGGGTTGGGGGTGGACAGAGGCAGGCAGATCCCTGGAGCTCTTTGTCCAGCCAAGCTAGCTAAATCCATAAGATCCAGACTTAGTGAGAGACCTATCTCAAAAAATGACACAGAGAGCAATTATAGAAGACACCTAGTGTTGACTTCTGGCCTCCACAAGTACAGGTTACTTACACACACACACACACACACACACACACACACACACACACACACACACATACACACACACTCACAGGAGTTACTGATAACAGGAGGCTATGCTCAGTCCTTTAATGGCAGTTGCCAGGCTTGACTTGCTCCCTTTGTGACTTGTCTTATTGTATATTTATAACAGTGGGCTCCTGTTTCTGCTCTTGCTCTCAGTGGGAAGCCGTGAATGCAGCTGCCTGTGACCTGGCCCAGGAGGTGGCTGGTGGAGGGGATGCTTTGGTGGCAGGGGGCATCTGCCAGACATCACTCTACAAGTACCACAAGGATGAAACTAGAATTAAAAACATTTTTCGACTACAGCTAGAAGTTTTTGCCAGGAAAAATGTGGACTTCTTGATTGCAGAGGTAAGACTGGGCTTAGAGGAACTGGACTGAGGCCCTCATTTCCTCTGTGAGGATGGATGGTCAGCGGTTTAGGTTACACTACGGTCCAGGCAATGCTCTGCCAGCTGCGTGATGGGTTCTCTGTGAGGCTAGGGATGGACCTGTGGCTCTCTGTGAGGTTTGCTTTCTGAGGTTTAAGTGGTTGCAGTAACTGACTTAGGGGGCAATACGGTGAGAAAAGGAAGGACAGAGGCTTAGGATATACCCTTTCCCTCAGAAGCCAGGCTGGAAAGCATGGGGAGGGGTGGAGAGGGTCGGAGAGTGAGGTCTAACAGGCAGATGGCCGCTCAGGTTCATCCGAGCTCACTAACAATGACACCGAGTAATTGCCTTCTCCATCTGGCCTTTCTCGATGTTTCTCTGCTACTCCTTGGCCTAGCACGTATGAATGGCAATTTAAAGAAAAGGACTGATATATTAAGTCAGGTTTTTGTTGTTATTGTCATTGCTGAGATTTGTACCTGAGACAAAAGAACACTTAAGAGAAGAAAAGAATCATTTGGGCTCATGGTTTTGAAGGTGGAGTCCTCATCCCGCTGGCTCACTGGTCTGTAGTCTGAAACATGATGGAGGAGGGTGTGGCAGAGTAAGGCTAGGCAACCAGGAAATGGAGGGGGCAGAACGAAGGAGCCAGAGGCAAGATGGCCTTCAAAGGGATACCTCCAGTTCCTATTTCCTCCCACAACACCCCACTTCCTACTACTGCCCAAAGATGCTGTCAAATTATGAATCTATCCCTTGTGGTCCAGTCCCTTCTCAGTGTTGGCTCCACCAGCTGAGTTCCAAGCCTTCACAACAGGAACCTATTGGAGGACATTCCGTGTCTAAGCCATAACAGCTGGTCTCTGACAGGACATGAAAGACTCTCCCTTCTCTTCCCGATTTCCCAGCACAGTTGTTCCTGCCAGGTATCAAGCCCTCGACTCAGGTCTTGGAACAACAACAACAACAACAACAACAACAACAACAAAAGCTGTCCAGCTACCCTTTTTCCATCACTCTGTGTGCTAGTACAAACCACCTTAAGACCCAGGGCTGTCTGCACCTTGCTATAGGTTCTGGGAAACTGTGTTTGTGTTTTCCAGATGGATGGGAACATAGTACCACTGGTTTCAGAGCCTGACTTGATTATCTTTCTCATTCCTCAATGGGAGTCTGTAGAATTTCTTTTAAGAACAAAGAAAGAAACCTGGTGTGGTGATACACACCTTAAATCCCAGCACTGGGGAGGTAGAGGCAAGCAGATCTCAGAGTTCAAAGCCAGCCTGGTCCACAGAGAAAGTTCCAGGAAAGCCAAGGACTATACAAAGAAACCCTGTCTAGAAAAACAAAAACAGACAGAAAAGTGAAGACACAGGGAGGTTGCTGCTGGCTCTTGTCCAGTGATTTTAGGCCACTCTTTTAATGATGGTAGCAAAGGAGGCTCCTGGGACGCATCCCTCCAGCTGACATGGGTTCAGCAGACAGACCACGGTAGCCACCATCAACAAGGACACATAGACACTCCATCTCATGCTCCTTAGTCTAACCTTCTGGGAACATCTTTCCACCTTTCCCTTTGTGCTTTAGGGACTGTCTAGGAATCCTACCCAGAAATGATATAAAAACACTGTAAAGTATAATACATGGTAAGATATGTTTCCAGAGCCAACCCCAGTTTCATAAAAGATGATCCCCAAATCAATTAAGTAAAATGTTTGTTCATAGGTGGTTCTGTAGTGCAAGGGATAGCACATTGGTTTTCTGGTGACGAAAGATTTGTTCTTTCAAATTTTTTATTTTAAATATATAGCTGTCGTTTAAAGCCAACCTTTAAAATGGTATGGGTTTTGTTTTACTAACAGTCACAGTGTCACCAAATACTGACCTGCAAATAAAACTCCGGATATTCTGATTAAAGGAATTGAGATGTTTACTCAGACAGCCACTGTTTGCATAATCTGATGGAGACACACCTCTCCAAGAGCTGTTCCACATACTATCACATACTGGTCATCTTTATAACAAGTTTTACAGCATTTGGGATTTGCCATTCAGTAGTCTACTTTAATTGAGGCCGATTTTTAAAAGTGCTATCTTCTAGTATTTTGAGCATGTGGAAGAAGCTGTATGGGCTGTCGAAGTCTTGAGAGAGGTGGGGGCACCTGTGGCTGTGACCATGTGCATCGGCCCAGAGGGGGACATGCACGACGTGACACCTGGAGAGTGTGCGGTGAAGCTGGCGCGTGCAGGTAAAGTATCCCGTGTCCAATGGCAGTTCAGTGGCTGCTTGGGGAGTGCAGAAAATTGGCTTAATATTGTCAGAGAAATAAAAGAACAAAAAGGAAAAGTCTATAGATCCTAGTGTGGCTAACCACTAAGCTGGCTTCTAAGATTGATTGATTGATGATTAATTGATTGGAAATGAAATTGAATCATTTCTAATCATTGTAGCCTACACAGGCCAGTGTTGAGTGTGTTACCACCCTGCTATCTGATGCTGGAATTACAGGCATGCGCCACAGCCAGCTTGGCTCCTAACTGTTACAAGCAAAGGAACGCACCATAAGTTGCAATGGTTCTTAATTGCCTTGTACAGGGGCGGACATCATTGGGGTCAACTGCCGGTTTGGGCCCTGGACTAGCTTGCAGACCATGAAGCTCATGAAAGAGGGCCTCAGAGATGCCAGTCTGCAGGCTCACCTTATGGTCCAGTGCTTGGGCTTCCACACACCGGACTATGGCAAGGGAGGGTTTGTGGACCTCCCAGAGTATCCCTTCGGTAAGTTGGGGTTTGTATAAAGTCCCTTACTGTGATTAAGTTGATACAATTTTACAGCATAAAGCCATGTAAGAGAAGAACTTTCAGTGTTAACCAAACAGAAGCTACTTAAAGAATGCATAGTCTTTCTGGCATTTATGTTAGTTAGTTAGTTAGTTAGTTAGTTAGTTAGTTAGTTAGATGTGGAGAGCCGTGCCGTGAGCAATCGCCATTATAAGATGGCGCTGGCTTCCGCTGTGCCTAACTAGTAAACAAGCCTTGTGCGCAAGTGCGAGAGTGAATTCACGCCCAGTCACTGCCCATCTCGGGGGTGTAGTAATGAGGTGATGAGCGAGCAACAAATCAGGTGCTGACACGCCACGCCGAGGGCTATATAAGCAGCACCATTTTCCGGGTTCTGGGTCTTCCCTCCGGAAGAAGCAATAAAGCTTGCTGCAGAAGAATCCGGTTGTCCGAGTGTGTTCTTGCCGGCGAGAACAATAGCAAGATGGACAGTTAGTTTGTTGTTTGTTTGTTTGTTTGTTTGTTTGTTAAACTGGGATGGGCGTGTGGAGGTGAGATGGAGGAAAAACCCACAGGAGTGTTAGGTCGCTGGTCACATCACCTCCCTAGCTGGGAAACTGAATGAGAACAGGATCGAGGTTGCCTAAGGTGACCCACTTCCTCCAGCAAGCCTCTCCCTCTGAAGGTTTCATAATATTTCCCAGTATTCCATAGCTGGGGACATTGTATCCAAACATGGGAGCCCATGGAGGACATTTCACATTAAACCACAACAGAGGTGGTAACAGAGACATCACAATCATTGTATTCCAGGTCTGGAGCCAAGAGTTGCCACCAGATGGGATATTCAAAAATACGCCAGAGAGGCCTACAACCTGGGGGTCAGGTACATTGGCGGCTGCTGCGGATTTGAGCCCTACCACATCAGGGCGATTGCAGAGGAGCTGGCCCCAGAAAGGGGATTTTTGCCACCGGCTTCAGAGAAACATGGCAGCTGGGGAAGTGGTCTGGACATGCACACCAAACCCTGGATCAGAGCAAGGTAGGGCTGCGTTTAGGTTGCACTGTTAATTCCTCGCTAGCCCCTTCAATGTATTGCTGCAAACACACGTGTGTACAAGGCATGAGGACTCAAGCAGGGTCAAGGTGAAACAGAAGGAAGCAAGCAAGCTGCCCCTCTTCGTTCCCAGGAGAGCCCTGGTCTGCTCAGACCACTCTAACGAAATCCCATCAACTGGGTGTCTCATAAACTACATACACTTAGAACCAGAGAATGGAGAATAGTGACCTATGCCTTTAATCAAAGCTCTCCTGAAACACAGGCATGCAGAGTCTCAGAGAGTTCAAGCCCAGCCTGGTCTTACATAGCAAGCTCCAGACTAGCCACAGCTACAAAATGAGACCCTTTCTCAAAACAAACAAGCAACTCCAAAATTTGTTTCTGATAGAGTTCTAAAGTCCAAAACCAAGCTGCCACTTTCATAAATAGTAAGGTCAAGGCAGGCTCTCTGGAGCCTCTTGGATAAGAGTACTAATCCCATTCACTAGGGCTCCACCCTTGTGACTTAATTACTCCCGCCACACACACACCAAAAAAAACCCTAACTCTAGTGATCATATTGATTGGTTTCAAAATACATTTTTAGTAGTACAAAAATTACAAGTGCTTATGGATGCCACATGATGTTTCTATACATGTACACATTGAACACACATATACACAAGTCAGGATAAACCAACATGCAATGCAATTCTATCTCCTCCAATAATTATCATTTCTTTATGGTAAAAATATTAAAACCCCTTTCTTCTTGCTCCTTTTATATATGTGTGTGTGTATGTGTGTGTGTGTGTGTGTGTATATATATATATATATATATATATATATATATGTATATATATATATATACACACACACATATATATTTCCTTATATATTACATATTTTATACATATATATTATATGTTTCTCTTTTACTTTTTGGGCACCCTCTCCCCACCGTGTGTGTGTGTGTGTGTGTGTGTGTGTGTGTGTGTGTGTGTGTGTGTGTGTGTAAGAGCATTCTGGTACTTGTGGAACCATAGAACAACTTCGGGTGTTGTTCTTCAAGTGCCAACCACCTTGGCTTTCTGAGACGGGGTTTCTCATGGGCACGGGTAATTTGCCAATTAGATTATGCTGTGATTGGCTAGTGAGCCCCTCCTGTCTCTGCCTGTCTCTTCTGTGATTGATTGGCTAGTGAGACCTGCCTGACTCTGCTGTGATTGGCTAGTGAGCCCTGCTTGACTCTACTATGATTGGCTAGTGAGCCCTGCCTGACTCTGCCTGTTTCTGCTGTGATTGATTGGCTAGTGAGCCCTGCCAGACTCTGCTGTGATTGGCTAGTGAGCCCCTCCTGTCTCTGTCTGTCTCTGCTGTGATTGATTGGCTAGTGAGCCCTGCCTGACTCTGCCTGCCTAGCACTGGGATTACAAGCACACACCGCCACACTTGACGAACATGGGAGCTAAGGCTTGAACTCATGCTTGTAGTATGGTAAGCACTTTCTACTAGTGATCCCCCTGGCCCCATTCTTCAGCTACTTGGAGTTATATCATTAGTATTTATTAACATTTAATAACTACATCCTATTCTATAATCACCATGAAGTCTTCTGCTCTTTTAATCTGTAGGTTTCTTCTAAAAATACAAAGCCAGACTATGGCATTTACAGCATCATTACGCTTGTCATACAAGCAACAGTCTCACTCTGCAAACCGTGAGCCACACGAAGGGAAATGCATCCAGGTGTGGTGGACTCTTCTCTCTTACACTTTGTTGGTCGTCCAAATTCTTGACAGATGTAAATTAACTTTATGACTGGACTGACATTCTTTGTGCTGTGTGACATCTGGCTTTCTAGGAATTTCTAAATAACTTATCACGGTTAAAAGAAAAATCACAGGCCTTCATCTCCTCCAGATTGTAAGTTATCCTATCTGTTACAATCACTTTATTATTAAAGTCATTTCTCTCGGGGCCTGTGAGCTTTGTTCCGTCGCAGCTCACTGCGTATCTGTTCTGTTCGTTCTCGCTTTCCATATCTATCCATGCAATGCCATCTCCTCTGCATTTTCTAGACATTGGTTATGCTTGAGCTACCTTCTCAGGAACTCCTGCTTACTCGGTGATGTTAGGGAGTAAATACATCTTCTCTGCCCATCTTGGTCAGAGCTGAAGAAACCATTGTCAAACCTTTCTTTCTGCAGGTGTCTGTCAGAGATGATGTTTTTCACAGGCAGGATTCATAAAAGTGTGCTAAATGCAAATGTAATCCAAAGACAGAGGAAGGATGCTTTGGGGATGATTAGAAGTTTAAATAAATGAAAATAGCTTATTTTAGTTGCCATCACCTATGCACCCTGAAAAGTTATAAGCCAACAAAGTTAAGTACCTCCTGAACCCTGAATTCTTTCTTTCTTTCTTTCTTTCTTTTTTTTCGAGACAGGGTTTCTCTGTATAGCCCTGGCTGTCCTGGAACTCACTTTGTAGACCAGGCTGACCTTGAACTCAGAAACCCACCTGCCTCTGCCTCCCGAGTGCTGGGATTAAAGGTGTGCACCACCACGCCCGGCACTGAACCCTAAATTCTTAAAGCAACTAATGTCTGTAGGAAGTCCTATTCAACCACGAGTTCTGGCATTGCGTCATAAAAACGTATTAAGCTTTCTCCTAAGTTTCCTGAAGAGGGGGATGCTGTGAGAAGTTATTTGTTCTCTGTTCTTGGTTACTTTGTGGAAGAGTTATTGTTTGTCTCATTAAGTTTAAAATTGTCTCCACAACTTCTCGATTTGCTAAAACTCTGAGTAGAGTTAGGAAGACTTTGCTGGATATTTCAGGATGAGATATAATCATAATAACAACAACACTAAGAATAATAATGCCTATAAATGAAATACATTGTTTCTGAAAGGTGTCCTGAAGCCTAGCCACCAGTAAGAGAATAAAGGATGGAAACATGGAACCTTCTGGGTTTTTCTATGCCTGCCCTTGCCATGAATAATGTCCTGGGGACTAAATTCATTTATTTATTCCTAAGCCTTAAGATAAGCTTATTCCCAACTAGCTTACAACTCATATTATCCCGTTTATACTAATCTAAGTTCTGCCACGTGGCTGGTTGGTTATCTCTCCTCAGTTTCATAAGTCCAATTGTTTTGTTGGCCAATCTTCCATCTCTAGTTCTTTCTCAGAGTTCCTCTCTCTACCGATGTCCCTCTTAAGATCCTGCCTTTTACTATAGGCTATAATTTTTTTTTTATTTTAATCAATGAGAAGGTGCCTTAGGTAGGCAAAGAAGGACAGAGACATGTGGGTCAAAAATGGGGTCCCGTGTCTGCTCCGGGCTAGGAAGGTTTGACTGCTCGCCTCCCCACGCCACCACCAGACAGGCGTTGGGCCCAGCCCTCAGGACCCAAAGGACATGGCTCTAGGGGTGGGGAAGGCACAGTCCGAGGTCCCCAAGGATCTGCTGGAGTTGGGCTCAGACTCTTAGGCACCACAGATGCCGCTGGGTACCACAGAAGAGATGGTTCTGGGGTCCCTGGGCCACATGGAGGCCAGGGATATCAGGTTCTCAGTCTTGGACACGGCAGACACTGCTAGATGTTGAGGAAGAGCTGAGAATGGAGTGTGTGTGTGGGCCGAATGGAAAGGGGCAGGGAGGAGAGAGCACCAGTAGTTACCATAGGGACAAGGACAAGGAGAGAGTCTTTCAGGTTGCTTGGCTTGGCTGGCAGCCCTGGCTGGAGGGAGGCCTCCCAGTGGGAGGTTAAACTTGCTGCTTGTTAGGGAAAGACCTGCTCCATTGCTCCAGCACTGCACTGGATCCCCATGAGAAGAGGCTGTCCATGGTTTTAAGGCATTTATTGTAGAAAGGCAGAGAGAGGGAGAGAGTAGGCCATGGCTGCGTGGAGGTTGGGGGGGAAAGTGGAAAGAGGGGGAACAAGGAAGCAAGAGTAAGCACAAGGGAGCGAGGAGGGGCAAGCAGTTCCTTTTATAGTGGGCTGGGCCATCCTGGCTGTTGCCAGGTAACTGTGGGAGTAGAGTCCAGACAGAATACCAGGAGCTTGGTGGCACTGCCTAAGTGTCAGATGGCCACACGCCTCTCTTCAGGGGGCTGTGGGAGGCTATAGCTGTGACAGAAGCCAGGGGCCCAGGAGCTATGGCCGAAACACCTGCTGTCCCATGCAGGCGGAAGTCACCACCCACCAGGTCACTGGGGTTCAAGGTCTGTGCTCAACTGGGGGACCAGGCTGTCTGTGCACAGCTCACCACCCCACAAAGACATTATCTTCACACAGGGTACAAAAACATCACTCCAACAGCAACAGGCCTATGGAGATGGATCAGTCAGTAACTATGGTTTGCTATGAAAGTACTGAAGGCCTGAGTTCAGATCTCCAGAACCCAGATAAATAGCCAAGCACACAGCTGCAGTCTTGGTTTTGGTGCCAGGGAAACCAGCACCACTGGCCAGCTAAATTCATGAGCATTTTATAAAAGATAGATCTCAAAAAAATAAGGTGCAAAACAGCTGTGGAAGACAGCTGGCCTCTGAGTGTGAGTACACACATATACACATACACACATACACTCATGAACATATATACATACATGTACACATACATATCACATGCACAATTGTGAAAAAAGCTTCTGGCTGAAATATGCACAGTTCTTCTGGCTGTATGTTGAAACAAAAGTTCTACCTTAGTCTGATATCTCTCCCTTCTTTCCTTCCTTCCTTCCTTCCTTCCTTCCTTCCTTCCTTCCTTCCTTCCTTCCTTCTTCCTCTCTAATACACACACACACACACACACACACACACACACACACACACGGGGGTGGGGAGAGAGAGAGAGAGAGAGAATTTGTACTTTGAATTTTTAACCTAGTGGTGCCTATTTTCCAACCCCAGGGCTAGACGAGAATACTGGGAGAATCTGCTGCCAGCCTCAGGAAGACCTTTCTGTCCTTCCCTATCAAAGCCAGATGCGTAAGAAGCAATGAAGGAGAACTCTGAAGTGACAAGACAGGAGGAAACAGTCACAAGCCCCACCTGGAACCTTCCTTGCTGCTGTCCTCAGCCTACCCTGCTCTTCTGGCTGCTGAGCATCTATGAGTGGCATCCCTTCAGTTTGAGTGACACGTCACTCCTGAGCATGCTCATCAGATGCAGTGGAGATGCAGAGGCACCTGGACCCCACCCCCACGCCCCGCTCACTCTCTGCCTAGTAATGCCACACGGGGCTTCCATTTCATTGGGCGTTGGCTCTCAAATAATCCCAAATTAGCAAGAAACAACCTTGGTGAATAACTCTGGTGTTGAAGCTAGGTCTTGAGCTACAGTCTCAGGAGAAGAGAGGCCAAAGCTGTTGTGAGTGATGGCAAGGCTATTGAACAGTCATGATGCTTGGCTTTCCAGGATGACTTCTCGCTTTAAAGTCCTGGAATTTGTAAGTGCATCTTTATAGCCATGCATGGTTAGATTATAAACTACTGATGGCTAAGGACCGTATAATATGCTTCTTACATTCCTTTCTGCTTAGCTTTATGCCAAACGTAATCACCAATGCTCAGGGAAACGCTAGCTGATTAAAGTAAAACACGAGAACCTTGCAAGACCGTTTTAGAAGTCAGAGAGCAAGTTCATCTTGTTCTGGCACTTTCTATGTTCATGTTTGTTTTGTACACTGTGCCCCACTTTTCTGTTTTTCACTTCAGTGTAACCATTAGTAAGATTACAAAGAATTTTCCTTTTCAAAAATTTGAGTAGCTTGAATGTCATCGATTTCTTTGGGACAATGATAGCAAATGTGTGTTGCTTGTCATGTTTTAGCTTTTGTGTTTATCATGTTGTATGTTTATCATGTTGTTGTATCAGACTACTTCAAACTCCCCTCTTTGAGTACTTCCTAGAATATAAAGTATGGAGTTTAAGGTCTTTTTTTTATCACCTTCCTTGAGACTGAATCAATGCTTCAGTGCTGATGTCACTGTTTCTATAATGCTAATGACCTGGGGTTCTTTCACCTGTACCACCTGGCAGAATGCCAGCTGATGCAGTTAGAGCATGATTATCCATAATCATATCAGGGCCTTGGAGTCCTTGAGGGTGACCAGTGTAAGCCACAGATTGAATGCCTGACTCTCATCTATTTATTTTAATGAGTACACAGTAGCTGTCTTCAGACACACCAGAAGAGGGCGTCAGATTCTATTACAGATGGTTGGGAGCCACCATGTGGTTGCTGGGAATTGAACTCAGGACCTCTGGAAGAGCAGTCAGTGCTCTTAACCACTGAGCCATCTCTCCAGCCCTGACACACGTCATTCTTAAGAAGTAACTTCATAGTAATCAGAAGTCAGCTCGCTACAGCATTCACTTGATCCAAACATTAGGCTTTGAAAATCCATAGAGCAAGCTACTGTCCTTTCCATCCAGTAACTCTTTCTACTCAAAGATAGCCCTCAGAGAGCCTGGAGAGGTGACTCTGTGGTTAAAGATAGCCCTCAGAGAGCCTGGAGAGGTGACTCTGTGGTTAAAGATAGCCCTCAGAGAGCCTGGAGAGGTGACTCTGTGGTTAAAAGCATGCTCTGCTTTGGTAGAGGACCTTAGTTCGATTCCCAGCACCCTCAGGGTGGATTATGGCTGCCTGTTAGTCTAGTCCCAGGGGATCTTATGCTCTCTTCTTGCCTCTTCAGGCTCTTGCACACACATGGTGCACAAAGACTAACTCAGGCTCACACACATAAATAGTAATAATAAAAAAAATAAGTAAATCCTGCTGGGCGTGGTGGCGCACACCTTTAATCCCAGCACTCGGGAGGCAGAGGCAGGCAGATTTCTGAGTTTGAGGCCAGCCTGGTCTACAAAGTGAGTTCCAGGACAGCCAGGGCTACACAGAGAAACCCTGTCTTGAAAAACCAAAAAAAAAAAAAAACAAAAAAAAACAAAAAACCTTTTTTCTCAATAATGTTTTTTAAAAAAATAGCTGTTAGGCTTCCTAGACCTCCTTTTCTCCAAACTGAAAAGCTTCAGAGGTTATCGTTTGCCATACCATCTGTATGACAGTCACTTAACTTTCTGTCAATATTCTCTTCTGTAAAATGAAAGGAACAGCAGAAGCATCCTCATAGAGATATACCATCTCTATCTACTAAATGGGGACTAAACAGGATAACAAGGAGCTCTAAACAGTGCCTGGCATATGCTAGACATGCACTGTCCATTTACTGTGCCGTGTGTGTGTGTGTGTGTGTGTGTGTGTGTGTGTGTGTGTATGTGTGTGTGCAGGGTTGGAGCCCTCTTGTCCTTGTGCTGGCTCACCTTGGATCAAAGCCTCTGCCTGTGTCTGTGCATGAGATTCAACCCTCACTCCATGGTGGCCTTGCTGAATACATTAAGGTTCTGTGAAGACGAAAGCATATGGCAATATTAGAAGAGAGAGTGGAGAGGCTATGTGGGGGAAGGGCTGTCCCTTCTGGTTCTGTAGCTTTAGGTATGGAAACATTGTAACAAGTCTAAAAATCAGCTGGTGTACAGTAGATGGTGACGATGTGTTTTTAAGTCTAGGTCCATCACCCTATAAAAAGAGGAAAATCAGTTGTGACCCAAAATAGCAGAGAATAGCTCATTTAGACCTTATGAAGGTATAAGGCCAGGCATCAGCTTTCCAGCTGTGACAGCTGCAGAAATGTTTGGAATGGGACCATCTCAGAAATACCTCCTGACAAGGGACAATGATAAGAAAATGAACAGGGGAAGAGGAGGGTAGCAAGGAAGGCTGGTCTGAGCAGCCTGTGCTTTGTACTCCCACAGTGAACCAGGGCAGAGCCACTGAAAATTAGGTCAAGAAGACTGTTGGATAAGCTGGCCTTACGGGACTTTGTGTCTGATGTTGTGTAGTTGGAACATTATTGATAGGTCAAAAGTCATCTCACATTGTTAAACATGCAGTTCTCACTTGGGGTGTAGGGTTTCAGTGGCCTTGCCAAAGATGTTAGTGGTGACCCTAGAGTTGATAAGACTCCCAAGAGATAAGGAGACACACCAGTAAAGTGTGGGTGTTTTTGGTGCTAAGCAGGCACTCTACTCCTGAGCTACACCTCCGATCCACAAATTAAATGGAAAGGGAATGTTTTGAGACAGTGCCTGATGGTGTAGTCCTGGCCAACCTTGAACTACTGATCCCTCTTCGTCAGCTTCCTGAGTCCTGAGATTACAGATATGCATGAGCACACCTGACTACAAACATTCTTTTTTTTTTTTCTTTTTTTTCTTTTTTTTTTGGTATTTTGAGACAGGGTTTCTCTGTATAGCCCTGGCTGTCCTGGAACTCACTTTGTAGACCAGGCTGGCCTCCAACTCAGAAATTCGCCTGTGTCTGCCTCTGCCTCCTGAGTGCTGGGATTAAAGGCATGCACCACCACGCCCGGCGACTACAAACATTCTTAAGGAATTGATTTTCTATGTGGAAAGACTGAAAAACTTATATATTGATTGAATCACAGTTTAAATAACAATAGAACATATTAGGGAAAAAAATTTCCACTCCATTAAAAAAAAAAAGCAACAACAGGGCTGGAGAGAAGGCTCAGGGGTTAAGAGCACTGACTGCTCTTCTGAAGATCCTGAGTTCAAATCCTAGCAACCACATGGTGGCTCACAACCAACCATATGTAATGAGATCTGATGCTCTTTTCTTGGGTGTCTGAAGACAGCTACACTGTACTTACATATAATAATAAATAAATCTTTAAAAAGTAGACAAAAACAAAACTATCCCTCTAAACAGTCTGAAAGTTATCACAGCACTTCCTGCTGTATTCTCCTTGTCCCAGAAGTGCTAGATAACCAATTTAGAGCATTTAAAATATTAGAAAAGCAAAGATGAAAGCATTGTTCAGGCAGAAGAAATAGCTGTACGGAAAGACTATCCAAAACACTCCCATAGACTATAAGAGTCCAGTAATATGAGGATCAGGTTTCTATATACAAAAACCCATGCTCTTTTATACACACTTAACAACCCTTTTGCAAGTATAATGGGAAATATTCATTTCCCATTTTAGTAAAATAATAACTGTCTAGAAATAAAACTAACACATGGCACATAAGAACTACTGAAGGAGATCAGGGAGATGCTGCCGTGAGATGCTGAGTAAGACTTCCATGAATACGTGTGTCTGCTCAAAGAGAAGTGCTGAGATGCTCTGAACTGACTAACAACCATCAGAGGACCTCAAGGAAAAATACCACCAGCATTGAGAGAAAGAGGCGTGCGAACTCACATTCATATGGAACACAGAGATCAAGATAACTTAGAAAAGAAAGGTGGTAAGGCAGGGGTGGCATTGCCAAACAATCACTGTGCTTATGTGCCCATGGGGCGTGGGCCTGAGGAGAGGGTTCAGGGCCAGAGTTCGGAGCAGGCGTTGCACTTCCCACGTTGCACTTCCCAAGGATCTTAGATTCAGTTCCTGGCACCCACGTGGAGGTCCACAACCATTCATGACTCCGGTTGCAGTGGATCTGATGCCCTCTTCAGTCCTGTTTAAGCCCACACACAGCATGCAAGTTGTGCACAGACATGCAGGCATGGAAAATATGTATAGGCTTAAAATATAAATAATTTTAAAAGAATAAAATTAAATAAAAAATACACAGGCTACCTGTGTTTAAAAGCAGTGTGAAAGAACAATGCACAGTAGAGGAGAATTTCAAATCAACAAGGAGCAATTGGATTAGTTAGAACCGGGGACAACTGATTATAGATCCAGTGCATGCATTCCCCCTCTGTGTCGCTCTGTCTCTGTCTGTCTGTCTCTCTCTGTGTGTTTCTGTCTCTGTCTCTCTTTCTGTCTCTCTCTCTCTCTCTCTGTGTGTCTCTCTGTTTAAATTTAAAGTTGATCAAAGTTTTAACCAAAATTCCATGAAGAAAAAAGCCATAAATGAAAAAAACTGTTGTCAGGCAGTGGTGGCACACACCTTTAATCCCAGCACTTGGGAAGCAGAGGCAGGTGGATTTCTGAGTTCGAGGCCAGCCTGGTCTACAGAGTGAGTTCCAGGACAGCCAGGGCTACACAGAGAAACCCTGTCTCGAAAAACAAAAACAAAGAAGAAGAAGGAGGAGGAGAAAGAGGAGGAGGAGGAAGAGGAAGAGGAGGAAGAGGAGGGGGAGGAAGAGGAGAAGAAGAGGAAAACTGTCACACAGAAATGTTTAACTGTGTGCATTATTTACACACATCCTCTAGTCTACGGAATGATAAAGGGAAATGGGGAATGCCGTGGGCACCAGCAAGCACTCTCCCATGATTCTTGAGGTATTTTAGGCCAACCTTCCTCCCACTCAGGCACACATTACAAGGAAGGTGCAACAATAGTCAGGACTCCCTGTCTTATTGGGCTCAGTAAGGTGATATTAGAGGGAGCTCTACCCAGCTGGGACCCAGACAAAGCCCTTAGATCCGCACTGGTAGTGTCACTGTCCCTTCTCCATGTTCAGGGCAGCACAGGACCCTGTCACCTAGATGCTTGGGAAAGCACAACACATAGGGAAGAGATTGTAAGTATTTTAGCAAACAAGTAGCTTTTTTCAGGCAAGATTTCCACATTTCTGATTTGGTAGGAAGAAATCAACAGGGAGGTAATTGTTAACAACACCCCCACCCCCCACCCCACACACAAGACTGAGGATCAGTGAAACTGAGAAAATCTGGTTTGAACCGGCTCTTTCCAGTTCTGCAGTAGGTGTTTGCTGTCCTAGAGAGTTATCACAAAGAGCAGATGGCCCTCTGATAAACCCGACTGAGGAAAAGTGCAAATGCAAACCAACAAATAGCTGGCAGAGAAAAGATCGAAGAACTAAAGGAAAGCCAGGGGTGGAGGCCAGGGAGGGGTGAAGGTCAGCTGGAAAAACAATTCCTGCTTTCCACGGTCACAGCCGTGGCCTGACACCTTCTGCAAAATCACAACCAAGTTAGGCAACCTGTTTTGGCTGTACAGTCAGCTGCCCTGAAGACGGCACATAACTTTGTTTAATCAATAATGAAAATGAAAAAAACAATGAAAAAAGAGTTGTGGAAGAGCACACACATCAGCCTGACCTTGGTTTTTTTCTAGTGCCTTAGGGAGGTTAGGGAAAGCTAACTACAGAATCCTGGTCTGCACATTTTAGACCTGGCCTCTGTCACCTGGGTAGTGCAGAGAGATGAATACAGGAGCTTATGACAAGTGGCAGAGCAACACAATATTGTGTGGTTCAGTGACATTGACGTTGGGGACACTGTGTAGATCCCACTGCATGAGAATAAGACCACTACCACAAAGTCTGAGCCAAATCGGAATCAAGGTTGATTCTTAGTGGGGTATACCCAAGAGCTGGCCAACAATTTCTTCCTAAGTCAAGTTAAAGAGCACAGTCCTGAGTCCATTTCTTGGGCCCCTTTTAAGGAATAAAATCACAAGCACTTGAAAGCAGGCTTACAGAAGATCTCTAATGGGACCATAAGAAATTACAGAAAAATCTCAAAAAATGAAACAAAACAAACACACAAAGCCCACAATAGCCATGCAATTAAGGAGGGTGACTTGGGAGGGTGGGGGTGGGGGTAAGGGAAGGGTATGGGTGTTCTCAAAGGTCGTGGTTTGAAGTAGATCAGGCTCCAGGAAACAGCCTTATAAACAATAATTCAGCTCTTCTAGTGATTGGAAACTCACTTTTAACAATACAGCACGGGGCTGGTGAGATGGCTCAGTGGGTAAGAGCACCCGACTGCTCTTCCGGAGGTCCAGGGTTCAAATCCCAGCAACCACATGGTGGCTCACAACCATCCGCAACGAGATCTGGCGCCCTCTTCTGGAATGTCTGAAGACAGCTACAGTGTACTTACATATAATAAATAAATAAATCTTAAAAAAAAAAAAAAAACAATACAGCACAATGACTCCTGCCTTCAAGATGGAGTCAGGCAGTGTCCTTAACTGCTAGTTAATGGGGTGGGGTGGAGGGTATCAGGAGTGTCAGGCTGAGCAAGTGGGATGGACCAGGAGGAAGAAGGCCCAGGTCAGAGTAGACAAGAAAGCACTGAGGTAGAGGAAAGAGTTGGGACTCAAGATGAGCAATTAAAAAAAAAAAAAACCACAAGCACCTATAAAATGCAACATTACCACCTAAAGTATGGCTTAAAATGTAGGGACTATTTTGTATGTTGGTGACTTTGCTTGGCTGGTTCTGTGCATGTGTGTGCATGCACTTGCATGTAGTATAAGCATGTGTTCCTGTGGGTGTGTGGAAATGTCTGTATAAGGCAAAGATCAATGTCTGATGTCTTCCTCTACTGGAAAAAAGAGCCTCATCAATCAAAATGGCTGACCAATGAGTCCCAAGGATACATCTGTCTCCACACCTCACATGCACACTGCCACATCCCCACCCCAGCACTGGAAAATACTTTCCTTCCTTCCTTCCTTCCTTCTTCAGTTTCTTCTTTCTTTCTTCCTCCACCTCCTCCTCTTTCTCTTCCTTCTTCTTAGTTCTGAGGATCAACCCGTAAGGTATTATGCACTGCTACCTGGACAAACCCTGAGCTTTACAATGGAAGGTCTTTTTATTATTATTATTTTATCTATCTATCTATCTATCTATCTATCTATCTATTTATTTATTTGGCTTTTTCGAGACAGGGTTTCTCTGTTTAGCCCTGGCTGTCCCAGAACTCACTCTATAGACCAGGCTGGCCTTGTAAACCCAGAAATCCACCTGCCTCTGCCTCCCAAGTGCTGCGACTAAAGGTGTGTGCCACCACTGCCTGGCTTTTTTTTTTTTTTTAAGAAAAAAAAAAAAAAAGCAGTTATGTGAGACAGCCATTGGTGGGCCATAGGGGTAAGGGTGTGGTAAGGGCTGGTAGAGGAGTTGCTTAGCATCCCAAGCAGTCGCTCTGAAAGTTCTGGCCCCTGTCAAACCTCACCAGTGGAAATGGGGAGAAAGATGTGATCTGCATGGTGGACTCAGTTTTGTGTCTTTCAAAAGAGCAAGAGAGCCAGGCGTGGTGGTACACGCCTTTAATCCCAGTACTCTGGAGGCAGAGGCAGGCGGGTTTCTGAGTTCGAGGCCAGCCTGGTCAACAAAGTGAGTTCCAGGACAGCCAGGGCTATACAGAGAAACCCTGTCTCAAAAAGCCAAAGAGGATCACAGGGCCCCCAATGGAGGAGCTAGAGAAAGTACCCAAGGAGCTAAAGGGAACTGCAACCCCATAGGTGGAACATTATTATGAACTAACCAGTACCCCAGAGCTCTTGACTCTAGTTGCATTTGTATCAAAAGATGCCCTAGTCGGCCATCACTGGAAAGAGAGGCCCATTGGACTTGCCAACTTTATATGCCCCAGTACAGGGGAATGCCAGGGCCAAGGGGTGGGGGGCTGGGGGGGGGAGTGTATTTGGGACTTTTTGGATAGCATTGGAAATGTAATTGAGGAAAATATCTAATAAAAAAAAAAGAAAGAAAGAAAAGCCAAAGAGAGAGAGACAGAGACAGAAACAGAGAGAGAGAGAGAGAGAGCAAGAGAGGAGTCTGGCATCTTTTCTGGTTTCACTGTGACCACTGGCATCCAGCTTTACATCCAGAGGGACGAGCATGAAGAATATAAATGAGGTTTTCTAAGTGACTAGGAATGTCTGCTACAGAGGCGCTAAGGATTCCAAACCACCTCTGCCCCTTGGCTCTGCCACCTCCAGCCAGGTGCCTTGGACAAGCAAAGGCCCTAGCTTTGACAAGCTGCTCATCTCTCAGTCTTAGGAATAAGAACTGCATCCCTGGGCTGGTGAGGTGGCTCAGCGGTTAAGAGCACTGACTGTTCTTCCAAAGGTCTTGCATTCAAATCCCAGCAACCACATGGTGGCTCACAACCATCTGTAATGAAATCTGACATCCTCTTCTGGTATGTGTAAAGATAGCTACAGTGTACTTACATATAATAATAAATAAGCCGGGCGTGGTGGCACACGCCTTTAGTACCAGCACTCGGGAGGCAGAGGCAGGTGGATTTCTGAGTTCGAGGCCAGCCTGGTCTACAAAGTGAGTTCCAGGACAGCCAGTGCTATACAGAGAAACCCTGTCTCAAAAAAACAAAACAACAACAAAAAATAATAAAAATAATAAATAAAATCTAAAAAAAAAAAAAAAAACTACATCCCTCATGGCCACAGGGAGGGTTCCACAGTGTAAACCAGTATGGAACCTTATTTTATATAGGCACAGCTATTTATGACATCTTCCCAGATCCAATGTCCAGATCTAAAGCAATTTGGGCTCTTAGAGACCCCGCTGTCTTAAGAGACCCCACTGTGCCTTATGAAGTACAAGATCATTTTCAGATCTGAGCATAAGATTTTTTGAATGAATAAATGATTAGTTTTTTCTTTTTTGTTTGTTTGTTTATTTGTTTTGTTTTTCACTTTTTTTCTTTTGCTCAGAAAGATTTATTTAGATCATGACTGCAAAGAGGACGGCTTGAGAAATACATCTATCCATCCATGTGCTCTGTTACTAGCAACAGAACTCATTACAACTAGTTTAAGCCAGAAAAGGATTCATTAACTTCATTTGGAAGCACATGGCTGCTGATACTGCGTGTTGTCCCCTTTTTAAACACTGGACATGAGTTCACGCCCACAGACCGTGTCCTCCTCAGCTCCCACCTGACCAGGGTCCTCCACTCCACTTCAGCCCATGGTTTGCTTCTCAGTTGGTCTTAAATTTGTGCCTCTCGTTCCTAAGTCAAAGACCCAACACTTCCCAGATGTTAGGAAATCTGGGAAACTGTATTTGGGGTCTTCGGAAGGTCGCACTTCCAAAACTATCCCAAAACACAAAAATCTGACAGAGAGACATCATGACCACATGGAGATTCAGAAATCAAATATTTAGGCTAAAGCCAGCTGTGAGACACATAGCAGTAGTTCTAGCTCTTAGGAGGTAGAAGCCAGAGGATCAGAAATTCATCTATACAAGGAGTTTGAGGCCAGCCTGGGATACATGAAGTCTTATCCCACCCACCAAAGAAGTTCAAGCAAGAAATGGTGGTACATTGCTGCCATCTCAGCATTCTGGAAACTGAGTCAGTAAACTCACAAAGATCAGGCTAGCTTGGGTTTCAGGTGAGATGAAACTATCTCAAATGTGTCATTCCAATGAACTAAAAATACCTATATGATATTATTATATTAGTCTCTAATAATTTATGAGATACATCACATTTAATATATAGTTAAAGTTACAAGATGAGATACAATTTAGAGCTAATGGCTATAGTTTTGTTTTTGTTTTTGTTTTTTTGTAGCCAGGAGAAAAATCCATTAAACTTCTCAGGCATGTTAGGAACTATAGGATCTGATTTAAAGGAGTATTAACATTCAGTTTTTGGACCTGCTCAATTTGTTTTTTTAGATTTTCTTTCAGATTAAATACCAAAATAGATATATTGCATTTAAAAGTCCAGAGGGGCTCTTCTGCTGGTTTAACTCCATTAATACTGATGTGAGGAAACAGAGGCTCAGGAAGGTTTTGGAGGGCTTACTCTGTGTTGGAAGGGCCTGGTCATTCATTGTTTTCCAGAATCCTTTCCCAAGCCTCCCCAACACAGCCTGTCAGGCAGGATGCTGGCTCCAGTGGGCCCAAGCCTTACTCCCTTCAATGTCTACCTAGAAAGGCTGCTTTGGCTTGCTATGCTGTCTCCTCAGACCTGACAAAGGAGTAAAATAAAACCAGTGCCACAGAGACCATAAAGTAAAATTCTGCCTCTTTTTTTTCTGTGTGTGTAGAAAAGCTCACAGGGACAAACAGGAAGTTTGGCCTCCCACAATGCCCCATGAACACCAGCTCATGACCTAGAGGCACACTGCCTCTCAGCAATGGTCCCCGGGGACCAAAACTGATCATAACAGACCCTTGAGAGACTCTCAGAGCAGGCCCAGATCATGGAAGTCATTAAACTCAGTTACCAGGGTCCCAAAATCAGGGCCCAGCCTCCTCCCTAAACCCCATGTTGGCCCCACCCTGGAGGTCAAGATTTCAAACTGTAAGATGGGGTTTTGGTAGCCGGGCGTGGTGGCGCACGCCTTTAATCCCAGCACTCGGGAGGCAGAGGCAGGCGGATTTCTGAGTTCGAGGCCAACCTGGTCTACAAAGTGAGTTCCAGGACAGCCAGGACTATACAGAGAAACCCTGTCTCGAAAAAACCAAAAAAAAAAAAAGATGGGGTTTTGGTACATAGGCATCCAGACCACAGTGGAAGATGACTGGATTTCTAACCTACACACAGACCTCCTCTGGGGTGAAGTTAGACAGAGCAGATGGGTCAGCACGTCCCAGGGGGACCACTGGCCTGAGTTTTAAGGGATGAACAAGAAAGCCAGACAAGATTCTGGTTCTACGTGGAAGAAGTCCAGAGCAGCACAGTTTTGGCTTCTCTCCCAACATTGTAGAGTCTCAAGTGAGCACATGGCTCCTATTGTAATCCAACTTTGGTGACATTTTAAAAGCAGAGTGATGTCTCTAGCTCTCTGTCACACCCTGCGGTGTGAAGGCAGGCATGGGAAACTCAACACAGAAAGCAAGACTAGAGTCTTCATCTTATATCAGAAGGAAATAACACTGGCTGGGTAAAGCCACTAGATGGATATTTAACCTCTCTGGAGCTTTTCCAGAACATAATGGTCAGTGTTGGGACAAAGGGAAGGGGAAGGGCAAGGGGAAGAGGAAAGGGGAAGAGGACAGGATGTCCTCAAAGGAGAAAGAGGAAAGAAGTGGCCAGGCATGGGAGAGGTGCCCTTAAGCCTTGCTGAGTGAGAGACCTGCCTAATTTCATTTGAATCGTTCAGCAAGTATTATTGGCAGTCAGGTGTGGGCTGTATTTTCATGTAATAATTATTATTTGTGTATATCTAGAGAATGATGCCATGGTATATTAATAACCAATAAATAGAAAATAATCACAAAAGTAAATGTATTAAAGATTCCACACCGTGGGTTCTGTACATTAATATCTTACTTAGTGGGTAAACCAGTTTCTTCTCTCGTCTACATCTGGAAGCTTCCTTAAGTAAGTGTAAACAGAGATGTGTGTGTGTGTGAGAGAGAGAGAGAGAGAGAGAGAGAGAGAGAGAGAGAGAGAGCACCCAAACCCAGCCAAGAGCAGTTCCACTAGTATAAATATTCCTCCAAAGATATGTATAAGAATGTTTATGGCCGGGCAGTTGTGGTGCATGCCTTTAATCCCAGCACTTCGGAGGCAGAAGCAG
Source organism: Mus caroli (assembly GCF_978045245.1). Taxonomy (NCBI): domain Eukaryota; kingdom Metazoa; phylum Chordata; class Mammalia; order Rodentia; family Muridae; genus Mus; species Mus caroli. Next base: position 27,735,967 of record NW_028227270.1, read on the forward strand.
GCAGATCTCTTGAGTTTGAGTTCAGCCTGGTCTATGGAGTGAGTTCCAGGACAGCCAGGGCTACACAGAGAAACCCTGTCTCGAAAAACCCAATTATATATATATACATACATATATGGTGGCCAAGGGTGGTAGTACATGCCTTTAATCCCAACACTCAAGAGGCAGAGGCAGGAGGTTCTCTGTGAATCCAAGGCCAGCCTGTTGCTCCCAAAGAGGATGCTCTGAGATTATCACAGCCAAGGTCACGGAAGGTCACACAGCTCTCAATCTGGCTAAAAGGCAACACTGCCATATGGGCTGGGCCTAGTCCTGCTGCTAACTGATTCAGGATGAGTAAGAGGAATGTCTCCCACTGTGCTAATAGCTTTTTTGTAGGAGAATAGAGTGTGCCTTTTAATAAAGAGCAGGTGGCTGGAGTTGGGGGCAGAGGGGCAGAAAAGAGACAGAAGGACAGAAGCAGGAGATGAGTAGCCTTATATTATACAGATGTCTCCATGTCTTTATTATTGAATTCCAAGGGGGACCCTTGAAAGCTCCCACAGTAGGTGTGTGCTTTCATGCCGACCTTCCTGCAGTTTTGAGGTTCGCAGACAGTGGGGCAATGACAATATTGGTTCTCGAGAATGTATTCCCACTTTCATAACTTGGCATTGCTTGTGTTCCTAGCAATAATTTTAAAGGTGACTCGGGTTACATACCAGTCTATCCCAGAGCAGTTCTTTACCTAGGCACAACTCTTAAAACCCCCTCTCAATTCCTCTTTTTTTTTTTTTCCAAGACAGGATTTCTCTGTATAGCTCTGGCTGTCCTGGAACTCACTTTGTAGACCAGGCTGGCCTCGAACTCAAAAGTCCACCTGCCTCTGCCTCCCAAGTGCCGGTATTAAAGGCATGTACCACCACTGCCCGGCTCAATTCCTCTTTAGGTGCAGTGGATTAGGAAATAGAAAAAGAGAATGGTGTGTGTGCGTGTGCGCACACACACATGTATGTGAAATGACATCCACACAGCATGTGCACCTACACACACATTAGCACACATGTACAGTCAACATATACATACACACAATCAGCACACACACAGTCAACGCACATACACACACACACATACTCACACAGTAGATTGCTCCTGTGAAGTTAAACTGCAAATTGACCTCTGATCTCCACAAGTACAAGGCTGTGCACACATACACACACCCACACCTACATGTATCTGCACACACAGTGGGTTTCAAACCCCCCTATGAGGCTGAGAGCAAGTCATGGGCTTTTCCCTGGGCTATGCGTCTCCAGATCAGGAACTACACATTTAGGCTCCTGTACTCAAAGATTTCAGGTGCCAATCTTGTGAAATGGGAGGTTGTGAGACTTCATTCCAGCCTTCCCCTTCACCCCCAGAATAAAAAAGCAGATAATAGACTAAGGCAGAAAGTTTGAGTTCAGTAGTTCAGAACTAGCCCGGGCAACACAGCAAAGAGGAGTGTTAGGGGAGTGGGGGTGGGAGAGAGAGAGAGAGAGAGAGAGAGAGAGAGAGAGAGAGAGAGAGAAGAGACTGCACTGTGAAGTTAAAGCAGAAATTGAGAAATTGACCTCTGCTCTCCACAAACACAAGCATGCATACACACTCACACCCTTCAGCAGAGGCTGAAAAGTGTACAAATCAGATGTATGTAGCACCCTGAGTATGGCGCGGATGGCACACAGGAAGGGGTGAATGCCCTGCACAAAGGAATCACAGTTTCCTTCTTAATAAACACTGGCTTTGCCAAAAGAAACATGGGCATTGGCTACACTTCTGTCACCAGTTTGCAAAGAGCTCTACACAGGTGTCAAATGTTATTAAACCCTGTATTAAAATACAAAGCACCTTCAATCATTTAGAGCTCAGAGACTCATGGTTTATAATAATAATTTTAAAAGATCTGAGAAAAGTCAGTTTCACATTTTGTTGCTTTATTTATTCGGTCATTCATTTATTTTTCTAAGAGGCGCTTGAGGTCAAATCCAGATGCTTCCTTCATGCATGCAAGGCAAGCACTGTACCTCGGAGCTACACCTCAGCCCCTACTCCATTTAAAAGGAAATCTCAACTGAACCGGAAACGAAGGCCCCCGACATTTGCCACCTACATATTGATAAGAAGGTCATTAACATTGATGCGGAACACTGTCTACTTCCTCTTTGGGGTACACAAAGAAGGGGGTGCTCTTCACCTCTACCTCCATGCACAGTGTCACAAATCCCCGCCTTACAGGCCTTCGTGTTTGCCAAGTGGGATTTAATAAACGTTTCTGAGGTTCTGGGCAGACCAAAGCCAGAACAATAATCTCTGCTTTTGAGGTTATGAAACTCAGGGGTAAAATTTCCAGATTGAACCCTCCTCTCTCCCTTGGGATTTATTTTTAACCCTGAACATTTTGCACTAGGTGAGGACTTCAGCTATTTGACCTCCCTCATCTTGTCTCGTTGTGGAAGCAGAGATCAAAGAACACAGGCGTTTTCCCAAGACCTGCCTATTACAGAGCATGCTGCCTCGGACTTAGTTCTTTGGGATCAGGGCAAAGGAACTGGAGATCTGCTGATTGTAAGAGTTCTTCCCATCTGCCTGTAGGGATGCACAGCCCTGCGGGGAAATAAATAACAACCTGGAGAAGACACATCGGATGCCTGGGCACCGGTAGCACTCAGCAAACTGTGGGTTTAGTATCCAGCACGGAAACAGCATTTCCATAGACCTAGTTGAGGGCTGGAAGAAAAGGTATAAACATCTCTCAGCAGCTGCCTGTAAATCATGTGGGGAAAGGACAAGTCCGTGAGCATTCAGAGAACAAAGACTCCCCACATTCAGATAAGAAGTCTAATAAACATGCTTATTCTCAAACAGGCATAGCATTTCCCCAGAAAGATGGTGGGCTGATCAGGGTGGTTACTTCCTGGGCTAGAAGAGATGGCTCAGCAGGAAAGAGCACCCCCTGCGTTTCCAGAGGACTTGGCTTGGCTTCTCAGCAGTCTACATCCAGATGCTAAAGCTCCAGGGCATCTGATATGCGACTGGTTCTTCACGGTCACCTGCACTTGTGTGCACACATGCATGCTCATATACATAATTCAAAGTCTTTTTTTTTTTTTAAAGATGGTTTTATCCAGAGCAAGGATTTGAATTTGCAACAGCAGCTAGGACAATCTTTTTTTTTTTTAATTGTTGTATGATTATATTATTGACTAAAACTTCATGATTTGTTTCCAATTTAAATCTACTAGGTTTTGTTTGTTTGTGCATTGCCATTTTGCCTGCATATATGTCTGTGTGAGGGGAGGATATCAGATCCCCTGGAACTGGAGTTGCAGACAGTTGTGGACTGCCATGTGAATGCTGGGTGTCAAACCCGAATCCTCTGGAAGAACAGCTAGTGCTCTTAACCACTGAGCTATCCTTCTAGCCCAAAGCTACTAGTTTAAAATCCCCACTGTTTTGTAGGGTTTGGATATGTGTGTAAACCCAGGTAAAGCCCTCTAGCGCCTGGAGTCCCCAGTGCAGTGCACCAATATTGGCTATTACTGCTATAGCCAGCAAGGACATTAACTATTACCTACTTAGCTTCTCCAGGACATTAGTAGGGGAAGATGTGGACCCTGCCAAAGACGGCATTAATGCACTGTGAATGTACCTCGTTCTTCCAGACTCCTGATAGTGTATAAGGTTGATGGATGGGGTGTCGGGGAGGGACAGTAAAATATTGTCTGTCACTTGAATTAATTTCAATATATCTTTTCTCTCTTTTTTTCCATTTTTAAGTTTTTACATATTTATCAGAGGGAAATGGACTTGTAAAAAAGTTTTCTCATTGTATATCATTCATACATCACTTTAAACTTTTACCAATGTGTTGTCTGCTACTGTAATTTCTTCTGCATGTGTGCAATTGAGACCATTGTTCCACAGGAGGAAAATACCCTCCGGTGCTTATTTGGATAAAAGGTTCTGACCCCACTCTTTTGTTGTCTTTAAGTATTTCCTAATATGTTGGGCAGTTTTTGTAGGTGAGATCTCTAGTGTTCTTAAATCATCGTGTTTTTTTTAAATATTTAGGGAATTATCATGACTCACCGAAAGGTTAAACACCTTTTTACATCAGCAGGTCGCTACACTCCACTGCACTGGAGGCTGCTTCCGGTTCCTCTCGGGTTTGCTTTGCTTTGGTTTTTCACATGGAGGTTTAAGGTCTTCAGGGTCTTTCCATTTTGCCTTTTACTTGTTAGACGCTGTGCTTGTTAGACGGTGCAGTATCCTACTAGAAGCTACGGTTACCAGAAACCGCCAAGCCTGCTTGTAAGGTCACTGAGAACAAACCCACTACTTGGAGGACTGGCACTGAGCGCTTCTGCAAAGGGCAAGTTATGTTACTTGTGCCAGATGTAGGTCACGCAGTTTACACTGTGCGAAGTTCTTGTGGGGCATCGCATCCTCATGCAATGATCTTGTATCTTCGCCTTTGTCAAATATTTGGTCACTGAGTGGAATTCTTGGGGGTATGGTCTGGCAGCTTAAGTGGGTCATGGGTACCTGACCCCAGATCAAGGTCAGAGGCCTGCTATTGGACAAAGGTCAGTGTGCAGACGAGCTAGCAGCGACCTCAGTATTTTTTCTTATCTTACTTCGTGTTTCCACCCATCTAGGAGACCAATCTCGACTTCTCCTCCCACAGGCAGCTTCCCAGCTAGACCCTGGCCTGATTCAAAGGCTGGTGGGCGTGTTCCCTGCCTGAGGCCATGTGTTGGACCTGGCCAAGGCTGGGGAACTCTAGCTGCTGTATAAAGAGACCAGCAGCGGCCCAGCAGCACAGACTTTGCTGGGGACAGCTACCCTCCAGTCCGCGCTACTCACTACACCGGAAAGATGGCACCGGTTGCTGGCAAGAAGGCCAAGAAGGTGAGTGTGCAGGGAGCCGGAGAGAGCTCTCAATACACCATCAGCTGGGTACCCCCAATATCAGCAAGTGCAGAGAGGTGCTTGGAGCCTGGCTGTGGCCCAGCATCCTTCTAGTTGGCAGTGTTAGGTCAAAAGGGACACTCAGAACTTTGAGTTCTGACTGGGGGTTCTCCTATTCTGTATGGTCTCTGGCCCTCCTGCACTTCTGGCTCCACGTTGGGCCAATCTGTGGAGTGATTGCCTTCTGGACACAAGGCACCCCCACAGCCACTTTGGATGTCAGGGCGCTCCCTTCAGCCCATCAGACTCAACCCTTCCTGAGTGCAGCACCCCTAAAGACCAGAGAAATATCCCAGAGAAGCTGCTCATGGATCCAGGGGTGCAATTTCCCACAGTGGGAGTTGGCTCTGGCTGGTAGCTTGCTGGGTGCAGGAGGGGCAGGCAGCTGCAGAGCCCGCCTGACTGTTTTAAGGTCTCAGAAACGAATAAGTAGAAGGGTTTTAAGACGCTGAGGAAGAACTGTTCACAGAATTCTAAAAAGCAAAATGCCTGCTGGACAGTCCAAATCTGACCTTCAGTGTTAGGGAATGTAGGCGTGGATGGGGAAGAGATAATATACTTGGATCTGATATCAAGCCTAGGCACACAAGACCCCAGGAGGTGGCTGGGAGACAGATGGAGCCAGGCTGACCATAACCCTCAGCTCTCCCCTGCTGGGAAACCACCTGAGTGTGCCCAGTTTGTAAAGGGACAAACACCAATTCAAAAAGACATCTATGGGAGGGGGAGGAAGAAAGTTAACCCTGTAGAAATGTAAACACCATGGCCCTGAGGGAGACTGCATGCCAGTGTGTGAGAAGGGTATGTGAGTCAAGTAAGGTTTCAATTACTGCCAGTCCATAGATTTACTAAATGATGTCCCCTGAAGACTGCAAAGATGGCTTGTCACACCACACATACAACACACACACACATGCCTTCTTTGGTCCCATTTGTAAAACCATGGATTCTAATCCACTCCCAAATTCAAGCTTACAAACGTCACCAGCCTCTCTACTAGGAGCTGATGGGGCATGGATGAAATCCCAGCACTCAGGAGAAAGAGGCAAGAGGTTCCAGAGTTCAAGACCAGTCTAGGTTACACAGTGCTACAATGTCTGAAAACACAATACAGTGGGGGGAGGGGCAAGATGGGGGAATTTTTACAGTGGGGGGAGAGGCAAGATGGGGGAATTTTTAGAGAATTATCAAGGACAGAACTGAGTGGCATAAGGGTACCTCCCCAATACCTCTGTTTCCATATAAATGTTAGAACGAGGGCTACAGCTATACAGAGAAACCCTGTCTCAAAAAAACAAAACAAACAAAAACAAAAACAAAAAAACCCCAAGGGTTATAGTATGCATTTGATATGACAAGGACACTTATTCATTGCCAAATAAAATCTGGATAAAATACAAAGAACAGCATCTGCAACATTTTGATATGCATTCTGCTAAGTTGTCCAGGCAAATATATGCTTTAAAAGAATAAGCTGATGTTAAATGTGTTCTTTTAATAGTTCACACACACACACACACACACTAAGCTTTTCATAGCGCATCTCACTGTTTAATTTAGAAACAACAAAAAATTCCGAGATTTAGGGAATTAAAAGCTAGTAGAATCTAAGTGTATGATGACATAATCACTCCACATGATTAGCATGATAAGGAAATTACCCCTATTTCCAAAGATCAGATTCCTGGCTATGCTGTGTGCTAAAATATTGTGTACTAAACTTGAAATTGTGTTCAATGAGATATGTTAATTGTCACTGTGTCACTATTTGCACTGGAAATGAGTCATAGCTATTTATAGGACCATTGTTTGTGTGATATATATTTATATTATATATGCTATATAGCTATATATCACTATCACATGCATATATTTATTAATTTATATATATACGTTTAATTTTAAATGTAGTATTTAGGCACATTGTAATCCTGATATATATTTGAATTTCAAAGTTCACATGAGCAATTCTGTATCTTTAGAGTTGTTTATTAACTCACAGACTTCCAGGCTTATCCATGGAGAGTGTACATCCTCATGGGATTTCCAGCTCCACAGGGAAGATGCCAATGGGTTCTCTCTGAGCCCTTGCAATCCTAACGGTGTGGGGTGGGGCTGGGGAGGAGGAGAGTTAAAAATGAAGGAGGCTCTACGGAGATACAGAGGAATTTTATTGCAAAAGCCTGTGGTCCCTCATGCTGTTTACGTGGCCTGTGTTCTCTTCACAGTTCTAAAGAGCCACCGGTTTGGCAAGCAAATAGGATGTCACAAAAAAGCACGTTCCAATGTATCCCCCAGGGATGTCACAATCGAGCATATTCCAATGTATCCCCCAGAGTTATTCACTCTCCTCTGCAGAGCTGCCCCACCCTCCCCCACCTCTATTTAAAATCAAATCTAAAAGCCACTCAAGGATGAGAGAGTCATTAGGACCTTGGATAAAGTATGTAGAGACTCTTGGCTTTAATTTCCCATTTCTAAAATCAGAGAGAGAGAACTTGAACATCAGGTATGTTTAATTTAAAGTTCATGATTCTTAGAAACTGCAAAAACAGTTGTACTAGTAAATTACTTTCCATCCTATAAAAACCCCTTTCCAATTCACAATTCAAAATTCATCTCCTGCACCTGAGCGCAGGGAAAATCGTACCACAGCACTAAAATGGCGTAGCTATGGAGCATGGCCCAGAAATCATCTCGTGAATGCTATGCCTGCCTCTTCCCTGATCTTGGCTCGGGGTACCGGGTGTATATTCTTACAAACTCCTGGGTGCATGACAGATCTGTCATGGCCAAGAGTGCCAAGAACAGAAGCCCATAAGTGATTTGTCCACCTCTGATCTATCTGAATCAGATGTCTCATGGCTTCTTAGTCTTCAAAATACCATACGGCATTCTGTGCTACCCCAAACTCTGACAGTGTTACCCCCCCCCCAGGCTATTGATAGAGTAAGAATATCAGCTGTCACCCTTTAAGAATGTGTGCCCCTCCTGTGACGCATCTCAGAGGAAGAGTGCTGGCCTAGAGTCAAAAAGACCCTGGGTTAAATGGCCAGCACTTCTAAAAGAGGAAGAGGACGGGCTTTGTCAGAGTAGCTATAGGGACAATATAGTATGCATTTTATACGGAACCGAAGGAAAGGAATCTAAGGGTCTCACCCCCCCCCCCAGATGATAAACAATTAAGGAGTTTCAAATCCTAACTGCCCTAATTTGCTCATTCACTGTATATGTGAGCTGAATTATTACAATATACAAATGGAAACTATGTGCTCTTTTTTTATTCTGCTCAGGTTATAACCCAGAGCCTCAAGCATGCTAGAAAAGTGTTTTACCTCCGTGGTCTACCAGACAATAACTTACCCTGTGTACTGAAGACTCCCAGGCTCTGCACACACCCACAAACCCAGCACATACACACGATCGTGCCAACTTCTAGTAGCTGAGCATTCTACCGTAAACTAATGTATAAAATACATATGCACCTTCCTGACGTTGATGCAAAAAACACAACACTTCAAAGGGACGGGGCAGTTTATTCGGGAGTTACTCTGAGTGATTAGGGCTCAGGAACCAAATTCCATGTTCCTAGGTCATAGCAGTTTGATGATTACCATCCGACAGCATTCGTGGCCCTTTGGTTGGTTGGAAACTGAGGCTCTGTTGGAACATTCCAGAGGATTTAACCTAATGGTCACAAAGATGTACAGAGGAAGACTATGTGCCGTTGGGGTTCAAACACATGCCAAGATTGGCTCTGGGTTTGCAACATTTCAACCCCTGCAGATCACTGAAGCTCTGATGAGCCAATCGGCCTCACAGAAGGTGGAAACTTTCACTCACACCAAGGGTGCTAAAGAAATTATACTTCTCAAGAATATACTTGCAAAATCATTAAAAATAGAACTTGACTTTGAAACTCCTTTCTCTCCCTCATCTGTAAATTCAGGGGATCTTAGAACGCTTAAATGCCGGAGAAGTTGTGATTGGAGATGGAGGATTTGTCTTTGCACTGGAAAAGAGGGGCTATGTAAAGGCTGGACCCTGGACCCCAGAAGCTGCCGTGGAGCACCCTGAGGCAGGTTGGTACACGCTCCATCCTAAACTATGATGATGTGTGCTATGTTGAATGAACTGTGAGAGCAAACCACGAGACAGGTGCATACCTGCAATGTTTACCGTCCCTGGTATTGATCCTGGGCACTGCCAACCATCAGTACAGACTCACATGCTGTGAAGCATAATGGCTCTCTCTGCTTCTGTCAGTGACCCACCCACCACCTGGCTCCTGCCCTTCACTTTGGATGAGTCTAGAACTTGGATCACTGTCTTTTTCTCTGCCACTCTCCCACTCACCAGTCTTCAGGGTTCATAGGGACAGTCCACTCAGCAGTTTGCTAATGCCTAAATCTCCCCAGGGACTTTTCCCTTCGCTGTGCCTCAGCCACCCACCCTAGAATTTGCCATTACCAAAAGATGTCCTTCTACAGTGTGCAGACAGCAAGCCCCTTTGACACTCTCCTCCTGTCTTTCTGCTCCCTCTCTGTGATTCTCCTCCTCCTCCATCTCCTCCAGACTCTCCATCTTTTGTTCTTGCCAGCTAAGTCTTTTTCCTCCATGTGTCTGTCCTTCTCTCATACACTTTATGATCCGTGGTACCACATTCCATCTCTCCATTGTATATTTGACAACTAGTCCAGCTCACTCTGCTGTAGCCCAGGCCATTTGCAGTCAGGAATCTACCTGCTCTATACAAATCCCCGTGTGCCTTATTCCCAAAACACCAAACACGGGTGACCAGGAAGGAGTAAGCAGCACCTTCCAAGGCGGAGGTCTTTGCAGAGTCTCAAGCGAGAGGGAAGCATTGTTCTTCAAAAGGGAGGATCTGGGACTGGAGAAATGTCTCTGTTGGTCAAGTGTTTTCTCCTCAAGCAGGAGGACCTGCATTCCACCACCCACCCTACACACACCCTGGAGAGGCAGAGATGGGAGGATCCCTGGGGCGGGGCTTGCTGTCTAGCCTGTCTAGCGGAATCAGTGAGCTTCAGGTTCAATGAGAGACCCTGTCTCAAAAACAACATATAAGGTAAATCAGAAATACACTCAGTATCAGCCTCTGGAGCACGCACACTCGTACGCTCGCACGCACGCACTCATTCATATACATAGCAGAGGAATGGACGACCTCTTCAGCCCAGAGCATTCTGGGAGGGATCTGCCTTCTCAGAGTTCTTGGATGAATCTACTTATATACTTCACCCCTGTCTTGAGGTCCCTTTTCTTTCTTTCTTTCTTTTTTCCTTTCTTCCTTTCTTTCTTTCCTTTCTTTTTGTTGGTTTGGTTTTTTTTTTTTTTTTTTTTTTTGGTTTTTCGAGACAGGGTTTCTCTGTACAGCTCTGGCTGTCCTGGAACTCACTTTGTAGAGCAGGCTGACCTCGAACTCAGAAATCCGCCTGCCTCTGCCTCCCGAGTACTGGGATTAAAGGTGTACACTGTAGCTGTCTTCAGACACTTTTTCTTCTTGCTCTGGCTCTGCTTGCTCAGACCCAAAGATTGATTTATTTATTATTATGTAAGTACACTGTAGCTGTCTTCAGACACCCCATAAGAGGGCACCAAATCTCATTACATATGGTTGTGAGGCACCATGTGGGTGCTGGGATTTGAACTCAGGGCCTCTGGAAGAGCAGTCAGTCAGTGCTCTTAACCACTGAGCCATCTCTGTAGAACCCCAAGTGTAAATAAATATTCTTATCTGAGCCTAGTTCCTGAGTCCCGGCACAAAGTCTGTTGATGGTACCCAACGGTAGATATAACATGGCCCCAACCGCACTCATCCATCTGAAAAACTGTCGCTATGAATGCTCTCCCCTTCAGAAGCAGCCACCACAGTTCACCACGGGTGAACATTTTAACTGTGTCACCTTGACAGCCTGTCAGGAGGTATCAGTGGGGGAGGGTGAGCACTCATTCCTGGCGTGGGAACGCTCACTATTCTGATCGTTATCATGATGATGTTGCGTTGATCTGGTCTGGTCCATCAAGCATGGGTCCGGGCTTACCCTTCTGGGAGGTGCATGCTTTTCAAGAATGAATGGAAACTCCATGACACTGAACCATTTGGTCTCATCTTTTCTGCCACAGACTGAAATCCCATATGGCACCTGGCTCTGCCAGTGCCCCCTCTGTCAGCCTCAGCTGACTCTGCGGGAGTCAGGAAAGACAGATCTGTGACACATCTTTCCTGGACCATTCTTACAGGATGGTGGCTGTTTGCCTTTTAGGGGGAGGTAAAAATAAATGAATATTTAAAACATTGATGCTGAGGGCTGGGGATGTAGCTAAGTATTAGAATTCTTGCCTGACATATCCAAGGGCCTGGGTTCAATCCTTCCCACTGTGCAAAAAGAAAAGAACAAAATACTCATGCTCCTAGTGGAGGGATGATTGGTGGCATGCATATTTTATGCACATAAAACAGTGAGTCTACAGGTGATTTTTTTTTTTTTTTTTTGTAAGTTTGACTGAGTGATAGCTAGAATTGACAGAGGCCCTGAAGAGCTTTCCTACAGGCTGGACTTGATCTGAAACATTTCTTGTGAGCAGAGCAAGACCTGAATTTTCAGTGCTGGAGGGAGACTGAGAAAGGAATGGATGCTGTTAGCCACCCACTACCCCACCCCCAGCCCTCACATGATGACATGCAAACCACACAGGGACCAACTGTGGGCGTGGCTTCTAGAGTCCTGAGGACTGCAGAAGACTGCTTCTATTATTGTGTCTTTGCTGCATGTTACACAGTAAAGGGGGCCCTAAAACGAGCCCCCCTAATCAAATACATTGATATTCCACCTGGCCCCCATACTGGGGCTTGAACTAAGGGCCTCACACAGGCTAGGCTTGTGTTTTAGCACTAAGTTACTTCTTCAGCCCCAAAATAAGTTTTATTTATTTGCTTAGTTTTGAGATGGAGCTTAGGCTGGCCTGAAATTCTTTTTGTTTTTTTTGTTTTTCTAAGACAGGGTTTCTCTGTATAGCCCTGGCTGTCCTAGAACTCACTTTGTAGAACAGGCTGGCCTCAAACTCCAAAATCCGCCTGCCTCTGCCTCCCGCGTGCTGGCATTAAAGGCGTGCACCACCACGCCCGGCCTTTTTCTTTTTTTTAACATCAATATATATGACTACTGACACTAATGTTTTGTGTTAGTTCAGGTCACATTTGGCTCCCGAGTGGTATTTCTGCCAACTTACATTCCACAGGAGAACTGTCTTTGAATCTGTAGGACAGTAGTTCTCAACCTGTGAGTCTTGACCTCTTTGGGAGGTCAAACGACCCTTTCAGAGAGGTCACCTGACACCATTGGAAAACAGGAATATTTACATTATGATTCATAAAAATAGCAACAAAAAAACTTTATGGTTGGGGAGGCACCATATCATGAGGAACTGTATTAAAGGGCCGCAGCAACAGAAAGGCTGAAAACTGCAGAATGTGCTTCGGGATTTCAAAAACTTAGATTTCTCAGCTGGGCAGTGGTGGCACACGCCTTTAAGCCTAGCACTTGGGAGGCAGAGGCAGGTGGAATTCTGTGAGTTCTAGGCCAGCATAGTAAATTCTAGGACTGCATAGTAAGATCCAAGAGAGGGAGGGAGAGAGGGAGGGAGAGAGGGAGAGAGAGAGAGAGAGAGAGAGAGAGAGAGAGAGAGAGAGAGAGAGAGAGAGAGAGAGAGAGAGAGAGAGAGAATGAGTTCAAAGTAAAGAGATCCCATCAGTTACCTTGGATCATTGCCCCATAGGAAACTCCATGAAAACAGACTTTCTGTGTTGTAGAATGTATATGTATGTGCACACACACACACACACACACACACACACACACCCTCTCCTCCCAGGATGCTTTCATGGGTCTTCTGGAAATCCACCCATAGACGACCTTAGTGGACTTTCTGGTGATAAATGATGCCATCCTAGTGCCTGGGATCCCAGTCTGCACTCCTAACCATTCTAAGATTCCTCCCTACTCACAACTGCTCTGTGTGTGTTTGATAGACAGGAACTCCCCATGGGTTGTTTTCATTTAATTCCTGTGCTAATTAAAATGAGCTTTAAAGCTTAGATGTGTGTTTTAAGCTCCTTGCCTACTGAGAGCTAAAGTTTCCATGATTAAAATCATGAAAGGGCTGGTTCCAAGCTTGGGAAGCTATTTTCTCAAATACAGAAGCTTTTTTTTTCTTCTTCTTCTTGTTTGTCCATTCACTTAAAAACAGAAACACAGGTTTCCATCTGAGTTCTAGGCACTCCACAGAGGCACGGGTACAGCTCCAGCCTTAGCCTCTATGTTCGGTGTCCCAGCTGTTTTCCAGGTTTCTGACATAGCTGCCCTTGACTGGGTTTTATAGGCCCCTGACATTTCAGAACTCCCTGCAGAGCTCGGTAGGATTGCTGGTTCGTTCCTTTGCCTGGCTAATTCCCTTGACAAAACAAACAGCAAGTTTCTCATTTTATAAGATGAGTGTTCCCCATCTGTCTTATGCATGACAGTTCTCAGGAAGGCTGGAAACAAGAACCAACCAGGGAACCTTCAAAAGGACAAAAACAGAAGACAAAAAGTGATGCCTGAATCTTCCCCCTAACCCCCAAGTAAGCCAGAATATCTGTGGGGTTGACGCACCCTCAAATCCATCATTTTTAGAAAAGCATGCAGGGGACTTGACGAGCTCCATAGGGTTAGAGGCAACACTTTAGAGCCGAGTAGTGCTCTTTAAACTGAACACCGGTAACTATAAGGGAAACACATACTTCTTCTTCAGCCATGAACGTGTTTGCACTTGCCATTCATTCAGGGCTTATAGTGGGAGCAGCGGCAGAAGCTGGAGCAGCAGCTGGGGCTCAGATATCACAAGAAGGTGGCCAAGTGAACCCCCAACATGGGGAGACTCCTTTTAAATCTCAAAACCGGCCCTCAGTGACACACTTCCTCCAACAAAGCTGCACTTCTCAACCCTTCCTAAAATAGTTCCAACGACTGGAAGCCAAGTATTCCAACATGAGATTGTGGGGGGCATTCTCAGTCAAAGTGCCACAGGATTCTTTCTCAAAAGAACAAGCAAAAAGCACTAGGTTAGGAGAGGGAGTGAGGGAAGAGTGGGGGGGGGGTAGCTGGAGGGGGCAGTGAGCAGGATGTAAAGTGAATAAGCAAAAAAATAAAAATTAAATTAAATTAAATTAAAAACCTAGCAAAAGCCACTGGGTTAGTCCCAGCTACCACCTAAGATTCAGAGCATGAACTGTGGGTACCAGGCTAGTAGGCCATTCGTCCTCTGCTCTAAGGTCCTCTTTTCAACTATATCGCCTACCACCTTTCCAACATCCCTTCAATGTCCCAGGTAGATTCCTGTCATTTCCCCAAATGCCAAACCTGATGCTACTTTGTGTTTGCTAAGGCTGTTCCACTGCGGGGGCTGCGCTTCCTCGCCTCCATGCAGTGAGAACCTGGAATCCTTCAGCTTGCAGCCCAATGGCTTCTCTTCCCATTAGAGAGCAGCTCATGCAGAGCCCACCCACATGGCACTTAGGTCAGATATCCTTGGTGGGTCATAACATTTTCCAAGGACAAGACAACAGAAAGTTCCCCCTCCTGCTAGTACTTTCCAAGATGAGCAAACTAAACCAAGAACACAAGGAGCCTGAGAGGGGCGGGGAATGCAGCACCATGAGCCCTCTCCGCTCTAATCATCCAGCTATCTAGTCATGACAGCTTTGAGGAAGGTTCCAGGAGACTCAGGTTTCCCTCTCCTTAGGCCCAGACATGCAAATGGCAAGCAGCTGGACCGGCCATTTTGGTGTTTGTTAACCCCTAAGCCTCTTGAAAGTGTTGCAGGTTGGTGAATGGATGAGTGAAATCATGGCTTTGCAAGTTGGTGGATGAGTGAAATCATGGCTTTGTAGGTTGGTAGATGGATGAGTGACATCATGACTTTGCAGGGTGGTGGATGGATAAGTGACATCATGGCTTTACAGGTTGGTGAATGAGTGAAATCATGGCTTTGTAGGTTGGTAGATGGATGAGTGACATCATGACTTTGCAGGATGGTGGATGGATGAGTGACATCATGGCTTTGCAGGTTGGTGGATGAGTGACATCATGGCTTTGAAGGTTGGTGGATGGATGAGTGACATCATGGCTTTGCAGGTTGGTGGATGAGTGACATCATGGCTTTGTAGGTTGGTGGATGAATGAGTGACATCATGGCTTTGCAGGTTGGTGGATGAGTGACATCATGGCTTTGTAGGTTGGTGGATGAATGAGTGACATCATGGCTTTGCAGGTTGGTGGATGAGTGACATCAGGGTTTTGCTTGTGTGCTCTCAGTTCGTCAGCTTCATCGGGAGTTCCTCAGAGCTGGATCGAACGTCATGCAGACCTTCACTTTCTATGCAAGTGAAGACAAGCTGGAAAACAGAGGAAACTATGTGGCAGAGAAGATTTCTGTGAGTACCACCCACCCACCAAGGCCACTACTTGTGAAGGGCATCACAGACACTCCACTACTCAAGTTCCCACAGAGGAAAGCTGGAACTTTGTTCTTTTGTTTGTTTGTTTGTTTGTTTTGTTTTGTTTTTCGAGACAGGGTTTCTCTGTGCAGCCCTGGCTGTCCTGGAACTCACTCTGTAGACCAGGCTGGCCTCAAACTCAGAAATCCACCTGCCTCTGCCTCCCAAGTGCTGGGATTAAAGGCGTGAGCCACCACGCCCGGCGAACTTTGTTCTTTTACCAGAATAAGAGGCATGTGACTCAGGTTTGTGCTGCACTCTTTAAAATTAACAGGAAGGCATTGGTGAAGCAGATTAAATCGACAATGAGTCCTGTCTGCTCTTATACTGCTAAGCAAAGTGGCATCTTTACAAGTCCATACATCTCCCTACGTTTCTGAGACAAGCTCTTAGTATGCAGCCTGGCTGACCTGGAACTCACTGAGATCTGCCTGCCTCTGCCTCCCAAGTGCTGTCATTAAAGGCATGCAGAGTACAGGGGCAGCAAGCTGAGACGCAGTCGCTTCTACCATTGCCAAATCACTCACCCATCAAGGCTGAGATCTGTCATATTTAAAATGAATCGGGAGATCTAAATTCCAAGTCTAAATGACCTGTGGTGATGGGTGTGCTTGGTTTTTTTTTTTTTGTTTGGGTATTTGGGGGTGATAGTGGGTTTGTTTTGCTTTGTTTTTTAAGGATAAGGGGGAGGATTTTGTGGTTGTCTGCAATGTGAAGGGTAGAGCCCAGTACCTCAGACATGCTAAGCAAGAGCCCTCCCCACAAGCTACACCCCAGACCAGGCAGGCTTGTTGGCCCCCTGTGTGCTCCTAGCCACTCAAGAGACTGAGGTAAGAGAATCCTTGAGCCCAGGAGTTAAGGCACAGGATGAGATTCTATCTCAGCACAAAGACAAGCTGGCCTGGCTTGTGCATGCCGTGATCTCAGCACTTGGGAGGTGAAGGCAGGAGAATCAGGAGTTCAAGTACAGCCTGGGATGAATGAGACTCCATTTCAAAAAAATAAAACAAACAGAAATGTCATTGTCCAGGACAGCTCAATCTTAAATGTCTAAATGACTACCGGGCAGGTATTTATTATGGGAGCAATGCACTGTAGTCATAAATTTGGTCATCATCCTAATTGAGTTTTAGTCATATTAATTACAAAAGCTATTATCCATTGTCACCACAATTATTTGCTAAGTACTGATCTAAGTGCAGGTTGGTATTAGAAAATTCCAGCCAGGCAGTGGTGGCATACACCAGCACTTGGGAGGCAGGGGCAGGTGGATTTCTGAGTTCCAGGACAGCCAGGGCTACAGAGTGAGTTCCAGGACAGCCAGGGCTACACAGAGAAACCCTGTCTCGAAAAAACAAAAGAAAAAAGAAAAAAAAGGAAAATTCCAGATTAGTCCGTTTTGTGTAGAAACCATTGTCCTCTCACAGACTGTTGACGATGTGCTGCTGTCTAGATATTACTCCTGTACCTACTGCTGTTCTCACGGTAGGAGTGTAGCTTTGCAGACTGCTCAACTCGATCAAGCATTGATCCACATAACCCTTGCTTCCTGGGGAAAAAAAACAATGACACTAAAAATAAAACTGAGAGGTGGGCGTGTGTGTAACAATATATTTTTCCAATTTCACCTGTAAATTTAGATGTGTCCTCCCACTTACCCACTTTAGGGGCAGAAAGTCAACGAAGCTGCTTGTGACATTGCACGGCAAGTGGCTGACGAAGGAGACGCTTTGGTTGCAGGAGGCGTGAGCCAGACGCCTTCATACCTTAGCTGCAAGAGTGAGATAGAAGTTAAAAAGATATTTCGCCAACAGCTAGAGGTGTTCATGAAGAAGAACGTGGACTTCCTCATTGCAGAGGTGAGCAAGGAAAATCCATTCAGACAGAAGAACCCTTCCTTACTCAGACAGAACCCTTCCTTACTCTCAGGAGGCCAGCACAGGATGCAGTTCAAACCTCAACAAGGAGCAACAATATCTACTTAGCTTTCCAGACCTTTGTCCATCTAAGATCTCTGCAGCCTCTGACTCAGTTCACCTAACAGAGCAGCTTTCAAATCGTTTGTCTTCTATTCACACTAAGAAACTGTCTCTTCCTTCTATTCTGGGTCAAAAATGCTTAGAAACCCAGTTACGACTAGACAGTTCCTCAAATAATAATCAGATTGTATTGCTATCGTTTTGTGGGAAACATGATTAAAGGTGTTCTGCCTTTCACTGGTTTCAGTATTTTGAACATGTTGAAGAAGCTGTGTGGGCAGTGGAAGCCTTAAAAACATCTGGTAAGCCCGTAGCAGCCACCATGTGCATCGGGCCCGAGGGAGATTTGCATGGCGTGCCCCCTGGAGAGTGTGCCGTGCGTCTAGTGAAAGCAGGTAAGACAGATTTCCATCAAGTTGCCACTGGTGAAATGTTTAATATAACATGAAGGAAACACACGCTGTTCATGTGTGCAAATGAGAGGGTGCATGTGGCATTTGTGTGCACACGTGGCGGTCTCCCTCTAGCTCTTCACCTTACTTCTTAGGACAGGGTCGCTCACTGAGCCTAGATCTCACTGATGACCTAGGCTGGCCTCCCCTCTGAGCTCCCAGAATCCACTTCTCTGTCTTGACCGCATAGCACCAGGGCTATCGGTGTGTGCTGCCATGCCCAGCGCTTGTGTGGGTGTTGGGATCTGAACTTAGGACCCATTTAGCCATCTCTCCATAAATGTATGTTTTTAAGGGACAGTAAGATGTCATTCTTGAATCCCCAAACCACATATTCACAGCAGCCCTGTGAAAAGGGTAGTCAGGCATGCTGGAGAGTTAATGTTTAGAAATAAGAAGAATGTTTGGGAAAACCAACAGAAATGTTAGGAGAAGCTGTGTTTTACTTAAACATGTCTCAAGTCGAGGCTCTTTAAACATTAATAACTTCAGAGTTAGTTGTCTCCTTGCCAAAGTTTTCCTTTTCTCATCGGCTAGTTTGCTTCGCTTCATGTAATTGGTATAATAAATCAAAAGAAACTTTGATATGAAATACTGACCACCTAATATATCTTTTTATCCAATTTCTGTTCCTAACATTGGGTTTCATTTCAATTAGGGGAAAGTCACAGGCTGTTTTCTAAACTGTCGCATTTTAAATCCAAGTTATAACTCAGTGTCGGGGGAGAGGGAACACACTTGGTGAACTAAAGACACACTGGTGATTTGTTTAATTTATGGTTCTTATCCACCTCTTGATTTTTCCATAAAAAACAATGTTTCATACTTGCCATTAACAGTAACAAACATTTGTATTTAGGAAGAAAATTGTATAATCCTAATTTTTATGGGAACTATAAAATGAGAGGGGATAAGTTAGCTATCTTCAAGATCAGCGGGGACTCTATCATTTGCTGTATATCTGGGAGGTGGGCTGGGCCTGCCGGTAGTCCTTTCCCATCATTTTTCTGGCCTTTTGTATCCTGTGCTCCAATTATAGGTAGCCTCATTTACATCATTTATCTGTTTCCAATCCCTCTCACTAGACTAACATGCATGAAGGTGAAGATTAGGTCTGCTGGGCTCAGCCCTGAGCTTTCTGTGTGGGACAGTGCCTAGCGCATCACAGATCTTTAACAACACCTGTCTAATAAACCCAGTCCCTCTTCCAATGCTTAGCTCGAATTCTACTTCCATGAATCTGATGGGAGCATCTCTAGCCCCTAAAACACATCACTTTCTAATTACACTACTCATTTAAAACGTCTTTTTCTATCTGTGAAAATGTCGGTAGGTCAGATGTAATTAGGTGACGCCACACTAAACTTACTTGTGCACGGATCTCCACTGTAGGCTTCTCAGAGTCTTTAGCATGTTATTGTATCTTGTTATACAAGAAGGAGATGTGATGTGGCTATGTGATGAATAGCCACTACCTCACATCATCCATCATAAAACTGTATGTTTATGGGCCAAATCTTGGCAAGCCCTGAGCTAAAATATAAAGTCTGTGATGTCAGAGAGCAAATTCTATTTACATTTCCTCTTACAAGGAACCCTACATCTATCAAGTATCTAATAAATAGCCAATATATAACTATCAATCAGTATGGCTACAATTAAGGAAAGAGAAACTACGGGTACTCCACATTCAAGATCAAAGTCAAAAGGTCAAGATTCAGATGAGAATGGGTGTGGTCCACACCCATAACCCCTGTCTTGGGAAGGCTAAAGCAGGGGGATTGATTACAGTTTGAGATCAGCCTGGGCTACAGGGTGAGACTCAGTCCTACAAAAACTCCAAGTGAAGATGTTAGGTGAGCAGAGGTAGGGTCTCTCTCACAGAACCTGAAAGCTATCTGTTAGGTCAGGCAGGATGGCCAGCAAAGCTGCTGGGATTGGCCTGGCTCCATCACCCCACGACAGACACCCAGTGCTGTGCTCACAAGCTTGCAAGGTGATGCCAGCAGGTTGGCGCTGGGGATTTGAACTCAGATCCTCTGATTTTCACAGCTCACCAGGCCACCCCCCGACCCTTTACTGAAAGTTCTTAAGTTCAAAATGACGAAAGGAAGCACTATTTGGGAATCCTCTCTTTTTAAGAGGGCAGAACTGTTAGCAGCATCCTGTCTCTCTCTTCAAATCTACAGGATGACAACATTTCCAAAGCCATACCTAACGACGGTCACGTCACAGCTGGGTATCCTGACTCCAGACACAGTTAAGGACAGAATGGCTACAAACATCTTTTTAAAAAATGAGACATCTAAAACATATTCTGTCTCATTAAATCAAACATCACAACAACAGATTTCAGAAGAACACATTAGGGTGCCAGCTCTGTTCCGCTTCTGGTCTGGGAGGCTGACGTGCCAATGAGCATTTTCTTTGATAGGTGTTAAAAAGATGAGTCACTTCAAGTTAAAGGAGTTTTTTGAGATCTTTTTTTCAAACCACTAATCCTGTCACAAAATTCCTTTTTGATAACAGATTTTTAAAACAAAACAAAAAAACAAAACAAAACAACAAAACAAAACAACAATAACAAAAACTTTCCTTAAGTGACTTTCTGTTTTTTGGTTTGGGGGGGGGGGTTGTTTGTTTGTTTTTGTTTTTTGTTTTTGTTTTGTTTTGTTTTGTTTTTTCGAGACAGGGTTTCTCTGTGTAGCCTTGGCTGGGCCCAAAGGGTCTTTGTGAACTTTCTAAACATGCCTGGTGAGAGGGCGCATTTATTCTGGCCTCGGATAACCAGTATAACGCTAAACACAGGTACAATCCGGCAGCTGGGAACATTGAACAATCACCGTGCTTGCCACATAATGTCACACAAGGAAAAACCAACTGCTGAAACTTAAGGGAGAGAGAAAAAAAACAAAGACAAAACAAACCTCTAATAATGATTTAACAAAATAAAAATAAAAAAGACAGAGAACCCAATGCACTCAAGTGACACTTCAATTTTATCCGACTCTTCTGAGCACTTTTCTCAGAAAACATTTCCGGGCTGCTCTGGACTGTTCTTCCTCGCAGGTGACAGAGGTTCTGTGACGGCCAAACGCTGTCCTTCAATTCTTGCTGAGTGCAAGCTTCTGATGGTGAAGGAAGCATGGAACCTGCCAGAATCTGGTGTCTGCCCACACTAACACGCCCCCTCACTTCCAGGCGCCTCCATTGTCGGCGTGAACTGCCACTTCGACCCCAGCATCAGCCTACAGACTGTGAAGCTCATGAAGGAGGGTTTGGAGGCTGCGCGGTTGAAAGCTTACCTGATGAGCCAGCCCCTGGCCTACCATACCCCTGACTGTGGCAAACAGGGATTTATTGATCTCCCAGAATTCCCCTTTGGTAAGACAGACGTTTTTATAAATTGTCTCAATATCTTTGCTTGAGAAATTTCAAATGAATTTATATAGCCGGAGAGTTTTTAATCGCAGGAGAGAAATCACTGTCATCTCTTGCCCCCGAGTTTCTGTCCCTAAAGTCAAAACTCCCTTTATTAGGCAGTGGAAGGACAAACAGAACCACGAAGGGGAACCACAACAACCATGAATTTAAGTGTGAAACCAGAGAGGACAACCAGTGAGTCATGCCTTAGAGGTGACGAAAAGCTGCCCTCTGTGGTGGGTGCACATGCAGAGAGCTCTTCCTGGTCCTGCCTCTGTTGCTGAAGTGTGTGACCTTATTTGTTTATTTTTTAAGTCACAAACATAAGATTAAATTATTTCCAAAGCCCTGCTCCCTCTTAAGAATTTTTATGTTAATTTTGTGTGTGTGCGTGTGCGCACGCGCAAGCGTTGCATGTTTACGAGTATTCATGTATTTACATGCAGAGGCCAGAGGAGGGCATCAAATATCCTGCTCTCTCACTTTCTACCCTTCTTTCTTTCTTTTTTTTTTTTTAATAGCTTCTAGGAAGAAGCTTTTTTGGTTGGTTGGTTGGTTGGTTGGTTGGTTTTTGTTTTTGTTTTTGTTTTTGTTTTCCGAGACAGGGTTTCTCTATCACCCTGGTTGTCCTAGAACTCACTCTGTAGACCAGGCTGGCCTCGAACTCAGAAATCTGCCTGCCTCTGCCTACCAAGTGCTGGGATCAAAGGTGTGCGCCACCACTGCCCGACTTTCTACCTTTCTTAAAGATTTATTTTTAATTATGTATGTGTGTGCATATGTGTGTGTCTGTGTGTGTGCGTGCACATGTATGTCTGTGTATGCATGCACAGTCCAGATCTGAAGCTGAAGCTATAGACTGTTATTTGTGAGCTGCCCAGCATGGTCCCAACACAGGTCCTCATGCCTGAGCAGCAAGTGATCATATTCATTTAGCTATCTCTCCAGCCCTTTGTTGTTTTTTGATTGTCTGTTTGTTTGTATATATATATATATATATATAACTCAAACATAATATTGTTTATTCCAGGATTGGAACCCCGAGTTGCCACTAGATGGGATATTCAAAAATACGCCAGAGAGGCCTACAACCTGGGGGTTAGGTACATTGGTGGCTGCTGCGGATTTGAGCCCTACCACATCAGGGCGATTGCAGAGGAGTTGGCCCCAGAAAGGGGATTTTTGCCACCGGCTTCAGAAAAACATGGCAGCTGGGGAAGTGGTTTGGACATGCACACCAAACCCTGGATCAGAGCAAGGTCAGTTCCTCCCCACTCCCACTGCTTCCCCGATGTCCAATTGAGGCCATGAAAGGTCCCTTGCCACTTCCCGTGTAAAGAGAATGGTCTAACTCCTCCACAGTTTCTCCCTGAGCCGCTTGTAAAGCATCTTCCCAGATGGCCCATGGAGAAGGTTAGGATATATCGCCATTTAAATAGTATGCAAATGTGAGTCTGTGTTCCAGGAAGGCATAGTCCACGAGGTGTCCACTCATGCTGACTTTTAAAGAGTGGTGGTACATACCTTGAAGTAGGTAGGGTAGGCGAATCTCTGAGTTCAAGGCCAGCCTGGTCTACAGAGTGAGTTCCAGGACAGCCAGGGCTACAAAGAGAAACCCTGCTTTAAAAAAAATAAAAATAAATAAATAAAAGAGTTGAGTATAACTCAGGCTTGGGGCAGTTCGGTGGGAAAGAGGTTTTATGATACATATCAAAGCTTGAGAAATAAGCTCCCGGCAGCATTTTAAAAATCAAAAATTGAGTATAGCTTGGCATTAATAATTTATACTAGTGCTAAGTGTTTTTGCGTCACAATTTTCAGAGCTGGGAATGAGTTTTTTGGTATGACAGGCAAGATCTCTCCTCATAGCTCACACTCCACTGGAGGAGATGAACAAGGGAATACCTCTGGTACTGGGCTAGACACCAACAACTAGGAACCTCTGATTTCTGACTCCGAGAGTCTCACAGGATCAAATGGCTCAGAAAATCAATGCTTGGCATGATGTTCCACACTTGTAATCCCAGCACTTAGGGCATGGGAAGGAGAAAGCAGGGAGTTCAAGGCCAGCCTTGACTACATAGCGAGTTTGAGTCCAGCAGGGTCTACCTGGGACACAGACACAGAATAAAAAGGGGAAAGCAACAAGAGGAAGATAAAGTCATTATACGACACCGTGACAGCTTGTGAGAAGTGAAGAAATGACTCTCTGCCAACCAGGACAACATCTTAGAATAGGGGCGCTTGAAAGCTGGATTTAGAAGGCTAAATAGGATCCCACTAGGTAGAAAAGAAGGATGGGCGCCCTAGTCCCCAAAGAGTTAAGCTAAAGACAGAGAAATAGACAAGGAAATTCAGATGACATGGTAAAGTTCAAGTACAGAGAGATGCGCAGCGTGTGGGGGCTCTGAGCTAACAGTCTATGGCAGCAAGAGGCAGAAGGGGAAGCTGCTGCAGCCAGAGCTGAGGTCTGAGGATGAGTTACATTGCCAGACAAAAGATCAGCCTCTGATGGGGGGCACTAAGAGGTGGGAGGAGGGAAGGAGAGGTGGGGAGGGAGGGAGGGCTATAAGTCTAAGAGTGGAGACAGTTTCATAGAAAGCAGACTCCAGGACTAGCAGGGGTTGGTCCATCATCCGCGTGCTCGCTGGTGCGTGACCTCATTCCCAAGGTGATGGGGAGCCTAGGGCAAGGTGAGCTTTTCAGGAGTCTAGCAGATGTAAGAACCAGTGTAGATGCTTTCTAGACGGGCTACCCGATGAGGCCTGAAGCAGGAGGAGACAGTGACAGTATAACAAAGGCGGATGGAGGCAGTGCCCAGCCACGGGGGCCAACTTGTCTCCAGACAAGTTCAGATGTGGCTGCAGATAGAGAGAGCTGCAGAAGAACAGAGGGGTGGGTATGATCAATGGATGTCATGCACGTGTGAGAGCGCCATAGAGAACACACATACACACACATACCACACATACACACACATACCACACATACACAGAGGTGAGAGCACCACAGCAAACACACACACATATGAGAGTGCCACAGGGAACACACACATACACACATGAAAGCACCATCGTGAAGCACATGATTCCCACAATTAATACATTCTAATAAAAGTTCTCTGTGTAGCCCTGGCTGTCCTGGAGCTCACTCTGTAGACCAGGCTGGCCTCAAACTCACAGATCTCTGCCTGCCCCTGCCTCCCAAGGGCTGGGATTAAAAGTGTGCACCACCACCACCCAGCTAATACAAGATTTTAAAATGTGGCCAGGACACCAGGACAGAAAGGTGGTATATACTGGATAGACGATAGCCTGTTTCTAAATTTTAGGCTTTTAATCTCTATGCTTGGGTTCAAAAGAGACCTAAAGGTCTAAGTGGTGGAATGCCTCAGTCTGGATTAGAAAACACATATTCATAGCCAGACTTCCAGAGACTGATAAAGGCTCTGAGGGTATTCTAGAGATCCTGTGTGTGCTGTGGGTGTATCATGGATCCTGATGCGTGTTTGGTTTCCACAGGGCCAGAAAGGAATACTGGCAGAATCTGCGAATAGCTTCCGGCAGGCCGTACAACCCTTCCATGTCCCGGCCAGATGCTTGGGGCGTGACCAAGGGAGCAGCCGAGCTGATGCAGCAGAAGGAAGCCACTACTGAGCAGCAGCTGAGGGAGCTCTTTGAAAAACAAAAATTCAAGTCTGCACAGTAGCCACAGGCAATGGTTTGGGGTAAATCCCTCCATGTCTGGGCCACAATGTGTGCCCGGAAGGAAAGGATAGCTGAAAGTCAGTGTTTGTGTTAATACCAGCCTACACCTATGATTGGCGCTAGTTAGACAAAATGGAATCACAAGTGATAGCATTTTACAGTTACAAAACTATGTTTTAGACATTTACTTAGAAGCAAAGAAAGGAAAAGTCCACAGTAAATCCTGAACAAATGTTCTAAGTACCTGCCGTGTAACAGTCATACAGAAGTCACTGCGGCAAACAGAAAGTCCCCCAGGTGTCATTCCCATTTCAGGTAGGAGTGTAGGACACAAACCACCATAAATGACATAGTAACTACTCAGGGACCATACCGTAAAGGACATAGCAACCGACTTTATCTAAGATGCTTCTGGCAGTGGATCCTAAGATCTTTTGAGCATGACCCTTAGAGAGAAACATCGTATGCACCAGCCCTGTAAAACTTGACATATAACCACAAAGAAGAAACAACGGATCCATTCTGGGGTTTTCTGTTCTGTCTGCTTCCATTCCATTTCATTAATAAAAACGTGCTGGTTGAAAAATCTTCAAGACAATTTTTTGGTGGCCCATTAATGGTCTTGATTATTGCAGCTGGGTGTGGTGGTGCACGCCTTTAATCCCAGCACTTGGGAGCAGGCGGACTTTTGGGTTCGAGGCCAGCCTGGTCTATAAAGTGAGTTCCAGGACAGCCAGGGCTATATGGAGAAACCCTGTCTCGAAAAAAACCAAAAAAAAAGCTGGGCCGTGGTGGCACATGCCTTTAATCCCAGCACTCCGGAGGCAGAGGCAGGTGGATCTTTGAGTTCAAGGCCAGCCTGGTCTACAGAGTGAGTTTCAGGACAGCCAGGGCTACACAGAGAAACCCTGTCTTGAAACCACCCCCCCCCCAAAAAAATTATTGCTATGGTAAATGTATATTTTTTTTGGATTTTCGAGA
This sequence comes from Mus caroli, assembly GCF_978045245.1. Lineage (NCBI taxonomy): Eukaryota > Metazoa > Chordata > Mammalia > Rodentia > Muridae > Mus > Mus caroli. The sequence goes on from NW_028227270.1 coordinate 27,762,056, forward strand.
TATATGTATATATATATATATATATATATATATATATATATATATATATATATATACCTACACACACACACACACACATATATATATATATATATATATATATATATATATACACACACACTTCTACAGGAATGTACCATCGTATTTAGGGTAGGCCTTCCATCCTCAAGTGATCCAGATTTAGGATGGGCTTTCCCACTTCAAATGATTTGATCAAGAAAGTCTTTCACAGGTGCGCCCATAGTGGCTTGTGCATTTATTCACAGCATTCAAGGTGCTGAGGTTGTGAGTTCAAGACCAGCCTGGTCCCCTTATGAAGTTCTAAGCCACCTGGGGCTACATAGTGAGACCCTGTCTCAAAAAAATAAGTAAATAAAAAATAAAAAATTTAAAGGACATGGCTGGAGAGACGGCTCAGTGGTTAAGAGAATGTATTTCTCTTTCAGAGAGTCCGACTTTATATGTGGGCACGCATGAGGCCATTTACCAGAGCAGGAGTAGCTTTATTGGGGCCAAATCCCTAAAGAAAACTGATTCTCCCACAGAAGGCATCCATTGCCAATACCTCTTCAGCTAGGGGTGGGACTTCATGAGTCCCTCCCACGCTAACGCTGGGAGTTTTGGCTGGATTGATCTTATACAGGTCTTTCACACGCGATCACAACTATTGTAAAGGAGTATGTGTCATGGCCTGTTGCATCCAGAAACCACTGCTGTGCTAACTAGTTTTATGTGAACATAATACAAGCTAGTCATTTGGGAAGAGGGAGCCTGGACTGAGAGGGTGCCCCCATCAGATTGGCCTGTGGGCAAGCCCAAGGGGCATTTTCTTTACTGATTATTGATGTGGGAAAGCCCAGCCCACTGTATGTGGTGCCAATCCTGGACAGGTGGTCCTGGGATGTGTAAGAAAGAAAACTGAGTAAGCCAGTGTTCTTTGTTGTTTTTTTTTTGTTTTTTTTTGTTTTTTTTTTTTGGTTTTTCGAGACAGGGTTTCTCTGTGTAGCCCTGGCTGTCCTGGCACTCACTTTGTAGACCAGGCTGGCCTCGAACTCAGAAATCCACCTGCCTCTGCCTCCCGAGTGCTGGGACTAAAGGCGTGCGCCTCCACGCCTGGCTTAAGCCAGTGTTCTTGCCTGGCTTCTGCATCAGTTCCTGCCTCTAGCTTCCTGCTTTTGAGTTCCTGTCCAGACTTCCCTAGATGAACGATGAGCTGAAGGATGATATAAGCCCTTTCCTTTCCAGATTGCTTCTGGGCGTGGCCTTTTATCACATCAGTAGAAATCCTAACTAAGGGCTGGAGAGATGGCTCAGTGGTTAAGAGCACTGACTGCCCTTCCAGAGGTCCTGAGTTCAATTCCCAGCAACCACATGGTGGCTCACAACCATCTGTAATGGGATCTGATGCCCTCTTCTGATGTGTCGGAAGACAGCTACAGTGGACTCACAACTAAACTTTTTTTTTTTTTAAGGAAAAAAAGATCTGAAAAACAAAAGAAATTCTAGCTAAGTCATACTCTTTCCTGGTAATACCTCTAGTTGCTTCAATCTTTCCACACCCTGTTTCCTGATGATACCTGAGCCTTAGGGAGACGGGAGTGAGATAGGTTACTCTGGGATTGAATACTCCACAGTCCAATCAGGAAGTGACTGACTACTCTCCCAGCATTCATGCCACCTTTGCTCCAGTGGAGTGGGAGAGAGGGGCTGACCTTGCCAGGCCAGTCGTTTGTATGCTCCTGCCTTCGCCCCTCCCCACCCCCACTCCCGCACCCAACAAAGTCCTAGCAGCACTTACTGCACTCAGTGGATGTTAAAAAGACTGCATGAAGTTGAGAGGGGAAAGTGGTGACGGGAATATGGGAGAAGCTGGGAGGGAATGGACTGTGCATACAATTTTCAAACAATAAAAAAGACAAATGAGACGTGAGGCTGTTTTGATTCTACTTGACTCGTTGTGGCTCTGTAATTCTAGTCCTGTACAAAATATCTACACCTCAATTTCTCCAGCTATAAAAAATTGCAGCACTGTTTACTTCATTGGAATGCTAGAATATTAAAACAGATAATGTGTTTGAAGGGGAAAAAAAAAACTTGTAAAATATTTTAGCAGTTAATTCCCTGCTCCCAGAATACAGAGCTAATGCCTTGAGAGCCCAACCTGGTTTTCTTTGCCAACTGCTATCTTCTATCTCTCTTACATTCTCAAAGCAAGCTCAGTATTTTTCCATCTTAGATGATAGAAAGGCTACTGGACTTCCAGATGTCTTACTCTGAAAAATGTATTTCCCTTTAATATCCTTTCCAGAACTTTATTACAGCACAAAATATTACAGCCTTTCATCATTCTTATGTCCTTTGATTTAAAAAATGTCATCAGAAGGAACGATTATGGTTAAGCTATTCTTGAACTGTATATCAACACTGTCTCCTAGTGGTGGGCTTCTCCATTTGACTTTAAAAATATATATACTCAGTCTCTCCTCCAAGCGCATATTGCTTCCAGAACTCATTAAAAGAGAAGGCTCATTTAAGGCCTAAGAGTTTATTTGAATTAAGTAGATGTTTCTTTTTAATAAAGATTTATTTATTTATTGCTTTTTTTTTTTTTTCGAGACAGGGTTTCTCTGTGTAGCCCTGGCTATCCTGGAACTCACTCTGTAGACCAGGCTGGCCTCGAACTCAGAAATCCGCCTGCCTCTGCCTCCCAAGTGCTGGGATTAAAGGCATGTGCCACCACCACCCGGCTAAAGTTTTTTTTTTTTTAATTAGGTATTTTCTTCATTTACATTTCCAATACTATCCCCAAAATCCCCCATAACCTCCCTCCCCCACTTCCCTACCCACCCACTCCCACTTCTTGGACTTGGTGTTCCTCTGTACTGAGGCATATAAAGTTTGTAAGACCAAGGGGCCTCTCTTTCCAATGTGGAATCAGAGCCCAGGTCCTGATCATCAACGTCCAAACGCTACCTTTTAAGGGCAGATACGTTTAGGCAAGATGCCAAGTCAGGAAGCGCTCCTTGCTAGTTCAGGGCTGCCAAGGAGGATGCGGTGGTTAACTTAGCCTCTTAGGAGAGTGGAGCCAGAACAGTTGGTTCCCGAAGCTAAGGAGACTTCTTCAACCCGGGTAAATAAAAATCCTTGGAGTTATTTGGATTCGACAGAAACTGAATAAACTTATCATATTATGGCACTTCTTCAAACTTGAGCAAAAACACATTTGCACAGGACAAAGGCAGCCCCTAGAGAATGAGACCTGGACTGGAACAAATCAAAAACTTCAGTTCCCAACGTTTCCAGATGGGGGCAGCAGCTCACCAGCAGGGAAGACCTGAAAAGCCCTGGCTTTGCTTTGAAGAGCTATTTCATGGGCATAGATTCATGTTACTTGGCAGAAATGTCTGTATCCCTTTTTGTTTTGGGCAGTTTTTTTTCCTAGTCCTAAGACATGTGAATCTTTGGATAACATCCAGGACAGCTAACCCAGCAAGAAAAGCCTTATATGTCTCCAACCAGATTCCCTAGAATTCTCCCCCACTGTGAGCACACTCACGTGCTTATCAACTTTACAGATTGTTTTCCCAAATAGCCACCGTTACTGAACAGCATGCCCTCAGTCACTCAGGACTTCCCACAAGCTGCCTACCAAAGCAATAAAGAAGGAAAATAGAAGCACCTATGAGCTGCTTCAGGAGTAGGCACACACGATCTTGTGTTAAAGAACTACCGGAACACAATGTAGTAGCCAGACATGGTGGCACACGACTTTAATCCCAGCACTCAGGAGGCAGAGGCAGGTGGATCTCTGAGTTCGAGGTCAGACTGGTCTACACAGTGAGTTCCAGGAGGCAGCCAGGGCTACACAGAGAAACCCTGTCTCGGAAAAACAAAAAACAAAACAAACAAACAAACAAAACAAAAAGCTACCGGATGAAGAGTCTCAAGTTTCTCAACATCTTCCGAATGAATATTCAGCAAAAATCGAAGATTCAAATGCAAGGATTTGTGACAAAGGCAACACAGGAGCGAAGTAACAGTCACAAATGTTTCTGGTTTCTAAGCACCTGGAGGCACTCTGCTGGCCTTGGAGACTGAAAAAGGGAGTAGAAAATGAAGGAGACAAATGTCATCGTTGTACTGCTGAGAGCTACAGAAATAGTGCTGACCCAGTGGAACACAGCTAAACTGGAGAGAGAGAGAGAGAGAGAGAGAGAGAGAGAGAGAGAGAGAGAGAGAGAGAGAGAGAGAGAGAACACTAGCCAAACTGTATTTTACTGATAACTATCCTTTTATGATAAGTCAAGGCTGATTAGGATGATCATGCAAGATTCTTGGGATGAAAGTGGCTATCCTTAATGTGTAGTAAAGAATTTGTGCTGCTTTAAAAAAAAAAAAAAAGACTAATTGGGCCATTCTGGGTTACTGTTGTTGTTTGTTTGTTTTCTCAGTGATTAAAATTGAACACACTGAGTGTACTGATGCACCCCTATAATTCCAATCCTGAGGGAGACCGAGGCTGATAGGCTACATAGGAAGACCTTGTCTCAAAACAACAAAGAAAGAAAAGGGAGGAGAAAGGGGGAAGGGAAGGAGGGGTAGAAGGGAGGGGGAGGAGGGAGAAGGAGGAGGAGAAGGAGGAGGGGGAAAGAGGAGGAGGAAAAGGAGGAGGAGGGATAATGGATGGGAGTCTCTCAGTTTTATTTGATTCTTATTTTAGCTTTATAGTCTGTCATTAAATTTGATTAATCTATATACCATTAAAGTCATGATAGTTTTAATGAGTTATTTGACCTATGTTTACTTTTAAATACGTGAGTTTCCTATGTACATTTTTACATAAAAATATGCTTTACTTACTTGTTTGTTTGTTTGCTTTGAGGCAGGGTTTCCTTGGCTGTCCTTGAACTCACTTTGTAGACCAGGCTATCCTTGAACTCACCCGCCTCAGCCTGCCTCCCAAGCACTGGGCTTAAAGGTGTGCACCACCACACTGCAAAAATAAGCTTTCAAATGAAAGAGTTAGCTTATTTTTAACAAAACAAAAACAACAAAACAAAAAAACACCTCCCCAAATTCGTAAAATATCTTTAGCAATCACCAGTTACATGAAACTATTAATGTGCCGTTTATAGAGCGCATAAATATTGTTTTCTGAGCCAGTTTGGTTAGACCTCCTCGGCCTCATTCTGTGCTTATTTGTTTTAATTTACTACACGGCCTTGAGAGGAAGACGCTGGGAATCTTTTTTTAAAAATAGCTCAAACCTTTCTCCAGCTCAGCCTAGATGTTGTTCTTCCAATTATTTGGACTTAATTAGACTTTACTGTTCTTTGGAGTAGCTGACATCACAAACTTCTGAACTAGTTTGGTGGGTCTCGGCCATTTCTCAAAAACACCAGGGCAACGAAGCAGGAAAAAAAAAAAAAAGGAGCAGGCGCCTTGAGAGCCAGGAGTTCTCCTGTCTTGTGAGAGGTCCAATAGGTCACCCTCCCCTCTGGCTCTCTGAACCTCACTTCCTTCTCTGTGAGGTTACAGAGCCTCAGACACCTGACTGTGGGATGTCATCACTTTCTCACTAATTTGATGATACCAGTAAAGAGCAGCCTCAGTCACTGTCAGTATTTACTGAGTGCCATTGGCAGTGTGTTTCCAGCAGATTTAATTGTTAATTAATTATTCCCCTGGCTAAACAGACATCAGACTAAAATAATGATATTGGGGGTGGGGTGGGGGGCGGGGACACCATAAGAGCATAGTGCTGCCTGATACGGAACACTGAAACCATTACGCGTACAAACAAAGGTACTGTTTCTTAAGGGGGTTGGGTCTGTGGCTTTTCACAGCATAGCTGTCTGTCTCCAGGACTGGGAGGTTTTTGTAAGTTTACATAAGCAATAGAAGTTCTAGAAACCGTTATGAGGATAATCCCTGCTCTAGAGTTCTGTGTCCTCCTAGGAAGAGACGGAGCTGGCTTCTCACATTTTAGGAAGAAGAGGAAAGTTTGGGAATGAGAAATCTCAGAATTATTCTAACTCATGAAGCTATTTTCAGCAGTGTGATGATTCCCAGAGTCTCCAGGCTGGACTGATCCCAAGAACGTAGGCACAGATCAGTACAGCCTGGTGGCCCATGCCAGCATGGCTGCCTAGGCCCCATGTCCCTTCTCAGGGTTACTCAGACAGTGGTCCCAACCTGGACCAGTTCCTACATGGCTTCTGGTAGCCTGTGGTACCTTCATCAAAACTCTCTCCTCCTCTAGGCTAGGAATGGCCACTGCCAACTGTGCCCCCTGGGAGAGGCATCTGGACCCTGAATCCGATGACACAGGACCATTCCTGGTTTCTCCCCTTCTGGTCTCAGTGCCCTTCTGCATTTGATTTTCTTATCCTTCACCTGCATCCTACCCTGAGAAGCCCTGGGTGCCAGGAGGGGAAGGACCCCAGGGACTGGATGATTGCCATTAGCCAGCAGGTGTTCCTGTCACCAGGTCCAGTGAGAATGGGTTACCTAGTGTGGGACTCTAGCTTGGACTGTTTTCATGTCAGGACAAGGTCAAGGTTCCGGGCCACAGAAGTTCCTCTGCTGGCCCTTGCCTTGAATGGCATTATGGAGACTGCATCGCTGCTCCAGCGTACAGTGCTGCTCACAGTGGTTCAGTCACCCCTCACAGGGTCCATTGCCCTGTCAGGCCTTCTCCTCTGAGCTTACGGGGTCAACAGGCTACTACAGTCAGTGTCCCTGGCCTCATGGAGGCCATGCCATTGTGCTCTCTAGGCTGGCCTGAAGTCATATGAGATGACGAAGAGACATTCCTCGTGTGTGTGAGACCTCTCCTCTAGTCTCATGCAGCTAAGAGTGCAGCCAAAAAATCCAAGGAGGTCACATTTTCCTGCCAATACCTAAAGAATTAAAGACAAGTTTTAAAAATGTGTTCTTCCATACTTAGACTATAAAATTCCAAATGATAGGGGCTGGAGAGGTGGCTCAGTGGTTAAGAGAACTTGTTGTTCGTCCAGAGGATCAGGGCTCTGTTTCCAGCACCCACATGAAGCAGTTCACAATTATCTGTAACTCCTGCTCCTGGGAATCCAACACCATCCTCTGGCGTCTGCAGAAACCCCGCACACATGTAGCATACATGTATGTGTAAGCAAACACACATGTGCACACACACAAATAATTTTTAAAAGAAATTCCAAGTGATAAATCTGACAGAACTTTCCTCTGTCAATGAATTACTGACAGGTTCCAGGGTTCTTGGTAAGATCTGCCCTTGTCCCATCAATGGTTAACCAATGATGATATCACGTGAGAGTCATAACACAACCAGCATTAAACAGATGGTTTTGGAGTGCTACAAAAGCAAGATCATAGTGTTCCCAAAGGCCCTTGGCATTGTGGGTAATATTAACGGTGCTACCTTTTCTTGCGGTGGGAGATGCAAATGTAGAATATTTGCCAACAAAGACAAAGAGGCCTCTCTACTCTTCTTCCTCATTAGGAGCAGGTAGGCCTGCCGTGATGGACTTCGATGAACACTGCTGGCAAAAAGCCATTCTAGACTATTCTCAATTCTCAACTATTCTAAACCTTCTCAGCCACGTCATCAGACCCCACAGGGGAGTGCCCTTTATTCTTTAAAGCTCTCTGAGCTGTTTTGCTCCTCAGGCAGGCATGTGATGCTCTGCAGATTTCCATAAGGTGCTGGCTTCCTGCCATTCATGCCAGATGAAACTCTTTCTAGAAGTCCCTTTTCAGTGCTCAAAGTGATCCACCCACTTCAGTGCCCACCTTCGAGTCACTTGGCCAAACAGCCTTGCTCTCATCCTGGAGAGTGTTCACAAAACCTGCTTCTTTCCTGCAGTATCTCCTGGGGCCTATGCCTTAAGCCCTGGGAGGACAAGGACATTGTCCCGCTCGTAGGTCACTGTGACCAAAGATTTGACAGAAGGGAGGGGACATTTATTTGGGCTCATGGTTACAGGTATGGGAGTGAAGCCACAGAAGGCATGGCAGAGAGTGTGGCAGAGGCTCTCACACCTGGTGGATCAGGAGGAAAAGTGTTAGATAGGCACCAGAAATAACTGTGATGGTTTGCATATGCTTGGCCCAGGGAGTGGCACTATTAGGTGTGGCCTTGTTGGAGGAAGTGTATCACTGTGGGAATGGGCTTGGAGACCCTCCTCCTAACTGCCTGAGGATGCCCAGTCTATTTCTGGCTTCCTTCCGATAAAGATGTAGAATTCTTAGTATCTCCTGCACCATGCCTGCCTGGATGCTGCAATGCTATCACCTTGATGATAATGGACTGAACCTATAAGCCGGCCCAAATTAAATGTTGTCATTTGTAAGACTTGCCTTGGTCATGGTGTCTGTTCACAGCAGTAAAACCCTAACTAAGTCACCCACATTGAAGGCCCATGGCCAGAAGCCACTGCTGCTCTGTAGGCTAGGTGTCTCTAAGCATCACGGGGAAGCACATGTTCAAAAGCGTGAGCCTGCTCCAGCCAGACATTCCACATTTCAACCACAGCCTGCTGTATGTAGCTCCTGCACATTCAAGAAGTCCAGGCACATATGAGGGGCTTAACAGTACCATTTGGAGGATTATTTGAGAAATAATGATGCTTCTACAGAGACATAGCAAGTGGAAGCCTATCAGTGTGGAGATGAGAGCCAGCATTTTACATCAGAGGAAAGCATGTTGTGTGCATGTGCGTGTGCATGCGAGTGTTGGGCCAGGTGAAGAAGAATAAGATACAGAGAATGTGTCAGGGCCACCCTCCCTACTGTGTGCCAGGCCAGGTGACACACAGGGAGCATGTGGCAGGGCCACCCTCCCTACTGTGTGCCAGACCAGGTGACACACAGAGAGAGTGTAGCAGGGCCACCCTCCCTACTGTGTGCCAGCCCAGGTGACACACAGGGAGCATGTGGCAGGGCCACCCTCCCTACTGTGTGCCAGGCCAGGTGACACACAGAGTGTAGCAGGTCAGCCTTCCCTACTGTGTGCCAGCCCAGGTGACACACAGAGTATAGCAGGTCAGCCCTCCCTAATGCGTGCCAGCCCAGGTAAGACACAGAGTGTAGCAGGTCAGCCCTCCCTAATGTGTGCCAGCTCAGGTGACACAGAGAGAGAGTGTAGCAGGTCAGTCCTCCTGACTAGGTGTCAGACCAAGTTCATCCACTTCGTCTGAACAGCTGCTACATCTTCCACATATTTTTGTCTGCAACCTGCAGGGCTCCACAGGAGTCATCTTGGGCTAGTACGTTACCAGAGCAACAAATTACTGTTTACAAGGTAGATGAGAAAAGAAGAACAACATAGGGACAGCACAATATCTGAAAGAATGTGCAGAATGTTAGAAAAATGAGAAAAAATGCTATCAAAAAACAAACAAAGAAACAAAATCCCAAGCCCACTGGGGTGGGAGAAGGACTACAAATACCTTTAAGGTATAGACAAGCAGCTGGAATTCTGACCCATCTTCTGCCTGGAAAACAAGGGTGACACATCACACTACTGTGAAGCATAAGCGCTATTACAGAATAGTGTCTCCAGGTGACTGCCCAGGGGCATCCACCTGTCGGAAGCATATGACGGTCGGGATGAATCAGAGTTGAGTAAATTAGCCAGCAAGTACATTGTAGGCAGAAATATGTGTTGGTGAGAGACAGGAGCCTTGAATCTGTGGGCAGGAGTGGGCGTGCAGAGAATGAAAAACAGCCAGGAAAAGAACAAAACAAATTCCCAATTCTTCACTTTGACTGTGTGTGCAATTCAGTATCTGGGCCTGAGTTTTCAAACAGGATAAAAAAACGGCCAATAGCAACATCAGCTACATTAAACCCAGAGAACGGCTTCCGTGCGTCTCACACCAGGGAGCAAGTATAAGACAGAACAGTGGTGTTTACTTTGAAGGAAACTCAAGTACACATTTCCTCAAGCAACTCAAGACTGTTCAAGCAAGCAGGCAGAGTGGCTCATTGATAAGAGCCTTTCAGGCTTCATTAAGCTTTCAAGTTGTAATAACCCACAGGCTCAACTTAGTGCTTAAGAGCGAAGAACAGGATGTATGTCAGTATGAAGAGCACATTAAACCAAGGGCAGTGGTACACACCTGCAATAGTAGCAGAGGAGAGATTGAGGCAGTAGGATCAGGAATGTGAGGCCAGCCTGGGCTACATTTAGAGACCCTGTCTCTAAAAGCAAAACCAAACAGAAAAAGAATGCATCGGCAGTTCAGGCTACACATGCGAACAGGATGTTCTCTTCCATGTTCCCTTTATCAATCCATATATATTGTCCTTGGCAGATGTGGTCAGAGGCAGAGGGGGCTGGCGAGAGGGGAGCAAACACAAAGAGATCTCAAGGAAGACCTTGGAGGCCTGAGACTCGAGCCACGCACCTCGGAAAGTTGAAGAAGTGACCTTTCAGCCCAGCCCATCACCCCCGATGGTAGAAGAAAATGACCTGGCAATGATGTGTGTTCTGCGGTCCTAATGACTTTGATTTCAGCACGACTCTAAAGCCATAGTTTCCCACGTCCTCTTGGGAATCTTCAAAGATGTAAAAGGCTTTTCCTACTAGATCATTATGTTTCTAGGAAACCTTCAGATTTCCTGGAACTATTTTGTATAATTTATAAAGAGCCTACAAATTCCCACACCAAAGACTCTGCTAATAAAAGAGATGGTAAAAATGTTTGAATAGACAAAAAGCTGTCTGACAGGAAGATTTATGACTCCTCTAAACAGTAAGAGAAAGAACCGTGTTAAAGATATGTGGCAATATAACACATTACACGGGGTAATTGGAGCTGTATGAGAATAACCTGCCAGCCATGTCCTGACTTTTATCCACAAATGGGATGGATCATTAAGATGGGTGTTGCTTTCTCTTGTTTGCCAATTTGTTTGCTGATTCAATAGCATTTATTGAGTGTCTGCTTCTCTATGCTGGCATTGTTCTAGGTGCCTGGGTGGAAGAAGAAAAACATTTGTGATAATAATAACATCATTGCTTGGGTGCTTGTTGCATGGCTGTCGCTTAGAGTCCTGAAGCAAGAATATGAGCAGCCAAACATTGTTGTTTTCCAGGAGAAGAAATTGAGGCTTGCCTAAAGCCTACCGTGTCTACACCCTGAGAAGAATACACCCCGAGTCTAACTAAAAGTGGCCAAGTGTTTGCTAATCTTTCCTGATTTTACGCACACCTTCCTGCAATGAACTGATTAGTTTAGAATTCATTTCAAGATCTCCGGCTGCCAATACATTCTTGGCACATACTAGACTCAATAAATATTTGCTAAATAAAACATTTAGCTAAATTGACAACTGAAAATATTTGCTAAACTTAATAATTAAAATGAATGGTATAAATTGAAAATATCAAATTAAATCATTGAAGACACCGAAAATATTTGCTGAATGGGAAATGAATCATCAAGCCACCAAATAGTTTCATTTCCGTCTAATTCCATAAAAGTGTGAGACTTACGTGCTGAATGTGGTTTTGAGGAATCTTACTCTTACCAATTGCCTATAAATATCATGTTGGCCATCCAGCTGCAGTCCCTGGACCTCCAGGATAATAGGTTCCCCACACTAAACTGTCTAATTTACAAGTGTGTGTCAGATCATTACAGAGCTCAACACTCCTTCTCTTCACTGGGTTATTCAAAGTTTGGTCTTGACTGCTGCTGCTGGAGCTCTGAAAACTAACCATGCTTAAGTATTTCATCACACACGCGCGCGCGCACACGCACGCACACACACACACACACACACACACACACACACACACATACCACACGCGCGCACGCAAAGGTTAGAGAAGTGTGGCCCGCACACTTAGGTCCCATCCACGTCTTCCATAACTCATGGTGGGACCACTGAAGCACACAGCTCTGTACCTGATTCAAAACGTGTAGTTTTCCCACCGGGGCTGGGACAGTCCTCTGGGAGACATAAGTGGTTATTCAGTTTCCATTTCAAAGAGTTCTCTCCACCATTCATCTTCCAGGAAACTCACCCCTGGGTCCTCTTGCCCACCTTTCCTCTAGTAATGACTCTTTGCCATTAAAACAAAACCCTAAGGGGACACTGTGCAGCCCTCCCAAGCCTATGTACTTGATGTAAAACCCAGCTTGTCCAGAGATGTAAAACCCTTCTGGACCCCACACACAGAAGACTACTGACACTGGCGCTGCGGAGATGAGCAACTTTAATGAGTGATTGAGTGACCTTTCAAGTCTGGTAGTTCTCCTGACTTGTCAACAGTCTCAGGTAGCGGCTGGTGTTCTATTGCTAATTGTATTACCCAAAAAACCTGTGTGTGGCAAAAAGGAAGCCTGCCCCGCAGCTGGCTCTGATTGGTAATAAAGAATTGCCAAACAGCCAATGACTGGGCAGACGGAGACTGGGGGGGGACCTTTAGATTTGCACTGGCTAGGAACTGGAAAAGGGGAGACACAAAATCGCCATGATTTGGAGGGAGATGGATCAGATTTAGAGCTGCAGAAGGAAAAGCATCCGAAACGTCGTTGAGAAGGAATGCAGTCCCCAGAAGGACTGCCCAGAAGCGTCTTGGACAGCAAAGACTAGGGAGCCGCCCAGAAGGAGCCAGGGCAACAAAGATAAAATACAGAATTAGAGGGCGTTAAGCCAGAATTACAGGAAGGAAATGTGTGCTAGCTACGGGAAGGATTAGAACTGCCCAGCCTTTGAGCTAGTCGAGGCATTTTAAAATTAACTCGTGTGGGTGTGTGTGTGTCTTCCCTTCGCGAACCCAGATAGCTCTTGGGCGAGTGCGTGCATGTGACCCTCCGGGAGCCAAAGTGGTGTGGCCAACTACTAGAGCAGGGTGTTCAAGCTGGCGGAGCACCACTAAGTCTTAGTGACATGTCGCTGTACAGTTTTGGAAGTAACACTTGGAAGGAGACACCACAAGTAGCAAGGGATCTCATAGCTGGGGAATAGATTAGTGTGGTTGTAGATCTGCCCAATCTAGGTGTACAGCCTATAAATATTATAACCGAGTTGTGTGTGTTTTTGCACGGGCTTATTGAGGTTAGAGATCTACTATAACACCACACCACATATAACATGCACACAGGGCATATCCTGCATATATACCCCATCACATACCCCAAAGCCCAAACACTTAAAAATGCTCCCCAAAATTAAAGCTATTAAATGTCTATTTAATAAATAATAAATATTGAATCTATATTTAATATGTAATAAATATTAACAATCCTAAAATGTTCATGAAATTACTAACAATGAATAATGAAACATAAAAGTTGTTTCTTATTTGTTACATTGAAAATGTCACACAATTATTGTGTATGAGGAGGTAATGAATGAGAGTATACCAGAATCATATGGTGAACAAAAATGTATTTTTCAGGTAATCAATAAAAATGTGCATTGTTCTTCTGGCTGGGCTATTTAACAAGTTTTTAGCTTTGCTGTGATTTCCTTTTCTAACTGGTATTTGCTTTTGTAGGACTTTTGTTTTGTTTTGTTTTTCAAGACAGGGTTTCTCTGTGTAGCCCTGGCTGTCCTGGAACTCACTGTGTAGCCCAGGCTGGCCTTGAACTCAGAAATCTGCCTGCCTCTGCCTCCCGAGTGCTGGGATTAAAGGCATGCACCACCACTACTCGGTTTGTATGACTTTTTAGATGTTCAGTTTTGTATTCTTTTCCTCAAATTATATGAGCTTCCATATCTACAAAACATCTGGGGTTCTGGGGTGGAACTACTTGAGCTGGAAGGATCTACAAAACCCTTCCCAGTTGTTAACTTGAATGTGGTGACCATTCCTGGAGGAAATGGTGTGCGAGCGACTCTGAGGGGAGAAGGCGGGAGGCAGGAAGGTTGATGGTAGCAGCTCCCTTCGGCTATGATCACTGCTGGGAAGCCTGGGTCTCATTCTCCATGCCACATATAACCATGTGGTTGACACTTAAACAGCAACATCAGTGTGACGTGTGGAATATCAAACTGGCCTGCGGTGGGTGCTAAAGGTGCCTGCCTTAGCTTGGGTTTCATTCCTGCGGAGAAACACCATGACCACAGCAACTCTTACAAAGGAAAACTCTTAGTTGGGGCTGGCTTACAGTTACAAAGGTTTAGTCCATTATTTGTTTAGGCAGGAAACATGGTGGCATGCGGGCAGACATGGGGCTAGGGAAGGAGCTAGGAGTTCTGCATCGTGAGCTGCAGGTAGCAGCAGGAGACTGTGAGCCACACTGGGAATAGAGTTCAGATCCCACAGCGATCCCCTTCCTCCAGCAAGCCCACACCTCCTAATAGTGCCTGCCACTCCTTAGGCCAAGCATTCAAATACAGGAATCTACAGGGTTCGGTCATATTTAAACCATCACAGCATCTACTTAAACATGTGCACCTTCTCATTTGCAGGAGCATTGCATCATTGATTCTTATGGCAAAGGCTATGCTCCTTAGAGCCTTTTAAAAAAATAAAACCAAGTGTGGTGGTACACGCCTGCAGACCCAGCTTCAGTAGCCTGAGGCAGGGGAATCTCTAGTTTGAAGCCAGCCTTGGCTATACTGTAAGACACTGTCTCAAAAACAAACAAGCCTCCGGCTTGGTGGCACACGCCTTTAATCCCAGCACTTGGGAGGCAGAGGCAGGCGGATTTCTGAGTTCGAGGCCAGCCTGGGCTACACAGTGAGTTCCAGGACAGCCAGGGCTACACAGAGAAACCCTGTCTCGAAAACAAACAAACAAACAAACAAACAAACAAAAGACAAAAAGACCCAAACAAGCCAAATAGAAACAACAGAGAAAGAACAATCGCTAGGCTAATATAACAAGATTTTGTTAAAAAAAAAACAAAAACTAAAACACAAAAATTCAGAATAACATGGCTTTTGAAGAAAGAGTTTTCCTTGACTTTTTCTCCCCACAAAATATAAAACCAAAAATACCCAAATTTCTAGAAAATATAAAATTTAAGGCAATAGAATTACCAGTACAACTTTTAAGTTGTGTTTTCAATCTGAGAATACTAAGCCCAGACCCCAATAAGTGATCTAGACCAGCGCACAGGACCATCCATTACAATTGGCTTTGAGGGCCCAGGAGGCATTTTCTGCCCTCCCATCTTTCCTTGGTCCCTTACTAGTTCCCTTGTGTTCTCACTCTCCCCATCCTTTTCCCCCTTCACCCACCCCTGGCAAGTGTTCACTGTATGACTCTGGTGGGCGCACACACAGCATTCGGGCATCACCTGAAAACATACCAGGCAGGTAATCTTCCCATTGCACTCATACTGTTTGCTCCATTGCAAAACGAAGAGAGGCCCCCATCACACCACACCTCTCTGAGGACAACAAGGGAAAGGTCTGGCTGATGTAATACAGTAGCCTCAAAAGGGAATTGAGAATTGAGCAAGGAGAGGGCAGGGGACGGACACTCCCAGCAGGGGAACAGCAGTGACAGAGACCACAGGATGCGAAGGAGAATGGGCTCCAAAGAACTAAGATGACCAGGGAAAGAGGAGGAACACTGAATGACAGGTGGGAAGAGGCGGGTGGAGGTTATGGCACAACACAATGTGACAAAGACTTTGGACTTACAACAATGGGAGAATGGTAAAGCATTAAAGAAAGGGGTCAAACACTTGGTTTTGTCTTTTTGGTTGCAAGTGAAAACAAAAAACAAAAAAACTAGTTCCCCATTACCTCTCCACCTAGATACCTGACTTGGGGGGACCCAGTTTACTAGGATTTGTAAATCTATACAGACCGGACATTTATGCATAACCTACAAGCTTGTCAGCCTTTTCATTGTGTAGGATATATAGATAGTATTTTATACACACTGTCTAAATCTAAAACTCTCTCTCTCTGTCTCTCTCTCTGCGTGTGTGTGTGTGTGTGTGTGTGTGTGTGTGTGATTAGATTTATGAGTTGAGACGTTTGCTTGTTTGAATGTCTATACATCACGTGTGTGCCTGCTGCATGTGGAGTTCAAAGAGGCCATCGGTTCTCCTGGACCTGGAGTTACAGATAGTCATGAGCTGCCATGTGAGTGCTGGGAACTGAACCAGGGTCCTCTGCAAGAACAGTTCTTAAACATTGACCCATCTCTTTGGCCCCCTTTTTTCTTGATAATGTATTTTAGCAACTGTGCCATATCAGAACACAAAGAGCTGCCTCCCTTCTCCCTCTGGACTATATTGCCCCATGTGTGGCTAGTCCATTACTTATAAGCCAATCCCTTAGAGGGGACATGGAGGCTGTCCTAGGGCTTTTGCTACTTTTCCAATGGGATAGTGATGCTCTAATAACTCCTGCCAGGCGACTTCTATAGGGGCACTTGCTGCCCCAGGGAGTGTGCTTGTGACACCAGTAGATATTGCCAGAATGCCTTAACTGGTTCAGTTTACGCGACCAACAGTCAGGATGTGGCAGGTGGAAAACAGGGCTCTCAAAAGAGCTTTAATTTGAACCTCTTCTTTTCCTAAATTGAGCCTGAGCAGATTTGCTCTGATTAAGGAGAGAACTTGTTATGAATTAAAAATGACCCAATTAGGCTGAGAGCCAAGTAAAAGCCTACAGCTAGAAATGATTCAACAGTCCAGCAGCTTCTAAGAAGCCACCCTTTACTAGGCGCGGCTTTACTAGTCGCTAATGACTGAGGTAGGAGGCCGCGTGCCCTGGATGAGCTTCAGTCTAGTGAAGAAGGTGTGGAGGGGTGCTCAACAAGGCCATGATTATTAGCAGCACGGAGGGATGGCGTGGCCGTTGCAATGAGATGACCCACATAGTCTCAGCATATAACACTGGGTCCCCATTAGTAGAGCTGTTTGAGAGGTGTGGCCTCGTGGAGGAAGTGCGTCAGTGGGGGTGGGGGTGGGCTTTGCCGTTTCAAAAGCCTACCACATTCCCTGTCAGTGCTCAGCTTCCTGTACCTGCCACCCTGTCTGATGCTTGTGATGTTGTGGTTCCCTGTCATGATGGAGGCTTATGTCCAGGTGGCCTTGGCCATGGTGTTTTATCACAACAACAGAAAAGTAACTAATACAGATGGGGACAGTGGCAATGACTGTGCTAATCCCTCATGTGCGTTTCCTTGGGCACCAGGCAATTAGTGCAGTTTCATTTGTTAAGGTTGACTTGAAATTCTTTAAAAATGTGCCTATCTGGGCTATCAAAAGTATCCATGGTTGATTTAATAGAGCTGAGGTAATAAGAATGTTTAAATAATGATTTAAAATTACAGTATAATACACAAGCCAGTGGCATAGTCATTATTATTATTATTATTATTATTATTATTATTGCCATGTTCTGTGTGCTATATAGAGGCGTGTGCTCTGATCCTCCTGAAATGGCAGGTCAGCTGGCCTATTTTCACCAGCAACACAACCATGTGAGTCTATGGCACCCAGGTATGACTAGAAGGTAGGAATTTTCCAGCAACTTCTTTAGCTATCATAGCCCATATTTGACTGAAACATTAGTGGGAAGTTGACCATATGCAGTAGGTACTTACTTAGTGATGCTTAGTACTAAATTGGGAACTTAGTACTAAACTGGGAACACAACATCCTATACTTTCTCAATGGCTTGTGGAAGAACAAAAGATCAAAATAGAAGTCAGAAAGAGTGGGTCCTAACGTACATGTTTTTTTAAGTTCAAGGAGGAAAGAACTGAGGGGTTCAGGACACTACAGCAAAAGGATGCTACAGGCACCACCTTGCCAACCACCAGTGAGGTGAGGTGAGAGCCAGCGCTTCAGTGCATACCTTGAGCAGGCTTCCTTTTCTGACCAGCCTGAGTATCCATCCAGGCAGCTGGATGGGGACCTGAGTTCGCATGGGTGAGGGTGAGGGGTAAGTTTTACCTGGTTCTGGATTACGAGCCTGTGCCTCTTGGGCAGGTATCTATAACAAATAGGATCAGGGACTCACCACGTGTAGATTTTTTTCTATACCATGCGTAGATATTACTCACAGATATGTGAATTTGTTTCTAGTGAATACCATGAAGGCTTACCAGATTTATCAAATGTAACCAAAAGCTGAACCTTGGACCCTGAGGATGTTTGCCTGTCTTCTGTGAAGTCTATCTTGATCCTACTTCTGCCGAAGGTGTTTTAGAAAGTTGACAAGTCTTAATAGAATTCTGTTTTAGTTTGTATTTATGTATATGCTTGTGAGCTTGTGTTTGAGCACATGCACATGTGCAGGCAGGCACCTGATGGAAGCACAAGATGGCACTGGATGCCCTGGAACTAGGTTTCAGGTGATTGTGAGCCACCGGATATGGGTTCTGAGAACTGACTCATGTCCTCTGGGAGAGCACAAATGCTCTTAGCCTCTAAGCCATCTCTCAGGTCCCTAGAAGTGTTAATTGAGGCTTTTTATTGACAACTTATCTATACATGACTTGTTAGGCTCCATCTTTGTCCATGGAAGGATTTTCCTCTTATATATGTGGGCTTTGTCTGTATCATGGCTTCAGAGATCTTTCATTCTATTTCATTCTATTCCACCAATCTTCTCCACAAACACTATAAGCTGGGGACTGCCTATCACCATTTTACATATGGAGGGTTGTCTGTCTTTCTGTTGGGGAATGCAGGGCCTTGCCATGTAGCCCAGGCTAGCCTTGAACTTCTACTCTTTCTCCCTTCAGCCTCCTAAGTGCTGAGATTACAACGCAAGCACCACTGGGCTCAACTGTGGGACTGACTGCCTTTCTTCCCTACTGATTCACGTGTATACAAAAGAAATTTAAGGCTAGAGATTGTCATGAATCTGCCACTTCCTTCTTTCTGAGGCTCAAAGGAGAGAGTGGTTAACTTTCTGTGGAGAATAGAAGGCAGAAGTTCTTTTTGAGAAACAGGTATCAACTATCATGAAAAATGAAGAAGGGGAGGATGGAGCAGAGCAAGAAATTTCAGGAGATGTTACACAAGCAGAATTTTAAAAATTATAAAGTAATAAACATAAAATATTTATTATAATATTAAAAATGATTTGCCAATGAACACTTTGAAATGGCTAAGGGTTGTTTATATTTCCATCAACCATTACCTATGACATCCTCAGAAGGCCCCTGACACTCTCCAGGTGTGGGGGTGGATGCCTTTAACCCCGACACTCGGGAGGCAAAAGCAGGGGAATCCCTGAGTTCAGGGTTAGCCTGGTCTACAAAATGAGTCCCAAGAGAGCTATGGCTATACAGGAAAACCCTTCCTCAAAACACAAACAAACAAAAAAAGACGACAGACTCTTTACTAGATGCCAGAATGAAAGGAATAGAAAGTGAGCATAAGAAAGCTGTCTGCTCTCAACCTTTGGGTTGAAAGAAGATGTAAGTTTAGAGCATGGTAAATGTAATGAAGAACACACCAGATGGAGCAACCTAGAGGGTCTCAACCTTCCTAATGCTGCAACCCTTTAATACAGCTTCCCATGTTGTGCTGACCCCCAACCATATCATTATTTTGTTGCTACTTCATAACTGTAATTTTGCTACTGTTATGAATTGTAATGTAAATATCTGATATTCGACCCCAAAGGGGCGGCCACTCACATGATGAGAATCGCTGGAGTTTGCATGGTGTCCAGGAAGATGTTTAGCTCTTATTCTAGATAAGATGGGATTTCGGAATGCTTTAAGAAGGCATTGTAGTGGTCTGAATGAGGATGGCTCCCATAAGCTCATATAATTGAATGCATAGTCACCAGGGAGTGGAACTCGTCCATAGGGTTAGAAGAATTAGGGGGTGAGGAAGTGTGTCACTGGGGCCAGGCTTTGAGGTGCCAGGCCCAGGCCCCCCAGTCTCTCTCTCTCTCTCTCTCTCTCTCTCTCTCTCTCTCTCTCTCTCTCTCTGAGCCCCCCCCCTCCATGGGTCAGGATGTAGTTTTCAGCTGCTGGTCCAATGTCTGCCTGCATGCTACCATGCTTCCCACCATGATGATAATGGACTAAACCTCTGAAACTGTAAACAAGTCCCAGTTAAAGGTTTTCTTTCCTAAGAGTTGGCTTGGTGGTGGCTCTTCACAGAAATAAAACAATGACCAAGGCAGGCATGGTCTACATGGCTTTTAGAATTACTGTGACAAGCCTTGTGAAAGACAGATGAAAAGACATCAAGAGGAATAGAGGCTACCATGGGTCTCCAGTTTAATAAAACTAGGAAACAGGCCAGGGGGTAGAGGCATGCCCTCTTTGTCCCAGCTCTTGGGAGGCAGAGGCAGGCAGATCTCTGAGTTTGAGGCCAGCCTGGTCTTCAGGACAGCCAAGGCAATACAGAGAAACCCTGTCTCAAAGACCAAAAATCTGAGAAAGAGATCCAACCTGAATCTTCCTTTTCTTGCACCTCCATCTAGCATATCCCGACTTGTCTAGTCATAAGCTCTCCATCATTCATAGCTGTGTCTGAAAAACAGAACCCACACCACACAGCTCAGTTGAAGGAATTTTTTTCCTTTTTCTTTTTTTAAAGGTTTATTTATTGTTATATGTAAGTACACTGTAGCTGTCTTCAGACACACCAGAAGAGGGCATCAGATCTCATTACAGATGGTTGTGAGCCACCATGTGGTTGCTGGGATTTGAACTCAGGACCTTCAGAAGAGCAGTCGGTGCTCTTAACTGCTGAGCCATCTCGCCAGGAATTTTTTTTTTAATTCAAATGTAATAGCATTTCCTTATTTATTTATTTATTTATTATATGTAAGTACACTGTAGCTGTCTTCAGACACACCAGAAGAGGGCATCAGATCTCATTATGGGTGGTTATGAGCCACCATGTGGTTGCTGGGATTTGAACTTCGGACCTTCGGAAGAGCAGTCGGGTGCTCTTACCTTCTGAGCTATCTCACTAGCCCTCGCCAGGAATTTTTATTAATTGTACAAAGTGTAGGGTTTCGTGATGGCACTTCCAGACGTGACATGCATATGCTATACTTTGAACAAAGTGTGTACACAGTTTGTACAGTACTATACTATGATTATGGCAGTGGTTGCAGAAGGATAAACAAAGCTCAAAGAGGAAACAGGCAGCTGAGGCAGCCCACAGACTGGAGACAGGAGGAAGTGGCTTTCACCCCAAAGCTGAAGCATCATAGACGTGTGTTAGTCAGAGAGCTGGGAGGTGAACTTTGTCATGCTAGAGAACAAAGGACATTCAACCACTGTTGCTGGTGCCACTGAGCATGAGATTGGGACAGAGGTGCTGGCTGGTTTTTATGTCACCCTTACGTAGTTCAGGTTTTATTGCTGTGAAGAGAGACCATGGTCCACTCTTACAAACAAAAACATTTCATTGGGACTGGCTTATGGCTTCTGAAATTTGGTTCATTATCATTATGACAGGAAGCATTGTGACATGCAGGCAGACATGGGGCTGGAGGAGCACAGAGTCCTACATCTTGATCCAAAGGCAGCCAGAAGGAGACTCAAACACTGGCCATAACTTGAGTTTAGGAAACCTCAAAGCCTGCCCCCACAGTTACAAACTTCCTCCACAAGGCCACACCTATTCCAACAAAGATACACCTTCTAATAGTGCCACTCCCCAAGCATTCAAGCACATGAGTCTACGGGGGCCATACCTATTCAACCCACTACACTGACACAAGCCAGTCATCTGGGAAGAAACTCCAACTGAGAGAATGACTCCATAAGATCAAGCTGTGGGCAAGCCTGCAGGGCATTTTCTTAATTAATGGCTGATAAGAGTAGCCAACTGGGGGCAGGGCTGTCCCTGAGCTGGTAGTCTTGGGTTCTATAAAAATCTGATTTAAAAAGTCCAAAGGAGTAACCAGTAAGTAGCACTCCTCTGTGGCCCCCGAAACAGCTCCTGCCTCCAGGTTCCCATCTGATTTGAGTTCCTACCATGGCTTTCCTCAAGGGACTGCCATTCAGGATATGTAAGACAAACTCTTTCTTCCCAAAGTTGTTTCTGCCCATGTTGTTTCACACAGCAGTAGAAACCCTAAGATGGCTTCTCTCCTGCTCCAATCTTTTTGTGATTCTGGTTGACCAAAGCCAAATGATGTGGGAGCTGGACACTGCAGTTTTAAGGGTCAGCTCCCCAGCAAGCATAGGAAGGAAGGGCAGGAGACAGGTCTGCCAGACATTAAGGCTGAGAGGTGAGTGATTGGCACAGCAGTCCATTAGTTAGTCGTCCTCAAATATAGAGAAGACATACCTATTTGGTCAGTTCACCATGATGAAAGTCACCCTAGCTGGGCGGTGGTGGTGCACCTTTAATCCCAGCACTTGGGAGACAGAGGCAGGTGGATTTCTGAGTTCGAGGCCAGCCTGGTCTACAAAGTAAGTTCCAGGACAGCCAGGGCCACACAGAGAAGCCCTGTCTTAAAAAACAAAACAAAACAAATCTCCCCTATTCTGGAGTGCACTTATATATACAGTGTACTTATATATAATAAATAAATAAATCTTAAAAAAAATAAAAGATCCAGCTATCACCCTGGGTCATATGCCCAAGGGTTGCTCCATCCTACCACAAGGACACTTCCCAACCACATCCGTTGCTGCTTTATTCGGAACAGCCAGAGACTGTAAACAACCTAGAAGTCCCTCGAGTGAAGAGTGGATAAAGAAAATGTGGAACATTTACATAATGGAGTATTACTCACCTGTTAATAAAATGACATCATGAAATTTGAAGCAAATGGATGGAACTAGAAAAAAAAAAAACAGCCTGAGTGAGATAACCCAGACCCCAGAAAGATGAATTATGGTATGCATTCACTTGTGGATACATACAAGTAGATATTAGCCATTATATAAATGATAACCAAGCTATAATCCATATACCCAGCAAGGTTAGGCATAGAGAAAGGGACTAGAGGGACATATAGATCTCTCTAGGAAAGGGAAATAGAATAGATTTTATAGTTGGACAGGAACTGATGTGGTGGTGGTGGGGCAAGAATGGAAGGAGCAGGTGGGAATGGGGAGGGGAGATGGGATTAAGGGATCAAATGAAAGAAGAGACAGCTAGAATTGAGGGACATTTGAGGGGTGGTATGGGAACCTAATTCAGTGGAAATTCCCTACAAAGTGGAATTTTCCTAACAAAATCTCCAAATAATGAGAGAGATGGAGTCCCATCCAGTTATCTCTTGTCACCAAACAAAGCTTCCAGTGTTGGGACTGGGTTACATCCAATTGAGTTGTTATCCAGAAGGGTCCCATGAAAATTCTTAACCCAAGCTGTTGCCAAAACACTAGGTTGATCTTCACAAACTGGCAGCCCCATTGCTGAAGGCAATGCTCTCACAATTCATTGAACATGGAAGTTGAGCTGGTGCCTACATAGAAACTTCACTTGGTGTTATAGTGTCTTTGACATAGAAAGGTACTTTGAAGGTTACCAAAAGAGAACATAAGCAACCACAAAACCTTTGATCTCTTAATCTATCCTGCTTGTAAAATATGCTAGGACGATGATGCCACAAATCTCCCGATGTCTGATTTGACTTAAGACTCACACCATGAGATGGACCCCATACCTGCCACTACTTGGATGACTACAAACCAGAGAATAGAAAGCCTAGAGACATAGAGTAAGAGGGGGAAGGGATATTTGTCCCTGAAAGACAAAGGCCTATCTCTGGATAGAGAAGAGACGGACATGGCCCGTAGGCAAATGGCAATTTATAAAGGAAAAATGGGAAACCCTGTGGACAGAGGAGTTGCTTTGTTTTGATTAGCATGTTAGTTAGGGCTCCCAAAAGCGCAAGGTTGGGGGTGAACTGCTGGGCTTCGATACTTTGATAGCTGGACCTTGGTAGTGAGCCTCAGAAGGAGGATGTGGTCAAATAAGAGAATGGACCTTTGGGGCTAGCTTTAGGAATGCAATCTAATGGTTTCTACCAAGGAGGAACAAAGAGGGACGGGCATGACCTGCCAGAGACATGATTGCCACGCTAGGGCCATGAGAGCTCGACAGAGGACACCGGGAGCTCAAGGCCTTCTCAAACAACTGAGCAAAGCGCATATGAATTCACAGAGAGCGAAGCAGCGTGCACGGGATCTCCAGAGGTCTCTCCCAGGTCCTCTCCGTTTAGTACCGAGATCCCTGAGGGTGGATGAGCAGGTCTCTGATGCTTGTGTCCTCTCCTGGAGACCTTTTATTTCTCTGTCAGGTTGTCTTATCCAATTTTATATTATCTTACTATGTTTTATTTTGTTATGTTTTGTTATGTCTTAGAAGCCGTTCTTTTTAATGAGAAACAGGATGCACATGGAAGTGAAGGTATGGAGGAACTGGGAAGAGTGAGGGACTGTATTCAGATTATATTGAACAAGAAAATAATCTATGTTTAATAAAAAAGAGGGATCTTTTCTTAAAAAAAAAAAAGACGTATTTATTATTATATCTAAGTACACTGTAGCTGTCTTCAGACCCACCAGAAGAGGGTGTCAGACCTCATGACGGATGGTTGTGAGCCACCGTGTGGCTGCTGAGATTTGGACTCAGGACCTTTGGAAAAGCAGTCAGTGTTCTTAACTGCTGAGCCATCTCTCCAGCCCCCAAGGGATCTCTTCTTGCCGCTGTGGTGGCACTACTTTTAATCCCAACACTTGGAAGGCAGAGGTAGATGATCTCTGTGTATACAGAGAGTTCCAGGCCAGCCAGAGCTACACAGTTAGACCCTACCTCAAAAATAAAATAAAATAAAATAAATTTAAATTAAATAAATAAAAATCTCTTCTTTCTTCTGGACTTAAAAAAAATCAAAACAAAATTTAAAAAAACCTGTGAGAAGTCCACCCCCTAAGGGATAAGTGGGACCCTGCTATTTGCTGTGCTGTGCTGTGCTAGAGGAGCAGGTGAGTCCCTTCTGAGGCAGCTTGCTGGATGCTTTTTTAATGCCCTGCACTATTTATGCCAAGTCCTCACTGGTTCTAGATCCCCAAGGGTCTCCTCCATTGGGCTCTGTGGCTGGCTTTTGTGTTTTGTTGTTGTTCTTGTCTTTTGTTTGTTTCATTTTGTTTTGTTTTTTTTTTTTTTTCGAGACAAGGTTTTTCTGTATAGCCCTGGCTGTCCTGGAACTCACTCTATAGATGAGGCTGGCCTCAGACTCAGAGATCCCCCTGCCTCTGCCCCCTGGGTGCTGGATTAGAGTGTGCCACTACCACCTGGCCACTGCCAGCTTTTATAAATAATATTTTATTGGAGCAGAGCCATTCTCACTAATTTACATATTGCCTGTGGCTGTTTTCACAGGACTGAGTGGTTGTCATGGAGGCCCTCAGCCCACAAAACCTAAAATATGTGCTCCTTGGTGGAAAAGATTTGTCACCACCTGACTTCCATGGTTCCCTAAAAGGATTTCAAGATTTGAGCTCAGTGCTTGACGTACACCAGGCATTCAGTAAATGCTATTCAATTATCTAGAAAGACATAGTGTGTAGGTTCTAGAAGAGAAAAATGAGCTGAAGAGATGGCTCAGTCTGCAGAAGCTCGGGGACTTCAGGACCCCTGTTTGGGTCCCCAGCAGCCACGCACATAGCTGGGCATGGAAACAATGCCCTGTACTGGGAATGCAGAAACAGCAGCTCCCTGGCCAGGCACCCTAGCCAAATCAGTGAGTTTCTGGTCCAGGAAAAAACCATCTCAAAATTAAAAGTAGAGTGACTCAGGAAAGGCACTTAATATCTGTCTTCTACATGTATGTGCTTATACATGCACCCTGTTACACACTTATACACACCCATATTAACAAGTACATACACAATACACAAACACAAAGAGTGGAAAGGGGGGGGGGAGAAGGAGGAGAAAAAGCCATAAACAAAAGACAAGCTTAAGGGCTAGTGAGATGATGCTGTCTTAACTTCTTGTGTCAAAGCAATTGCAGAAGCAGTGGTGCTAGGTTTTGTTTGTTTGTTTGTTTGTTTGTTTGTTATTTTGAGACACAGTTTCTCTGTATAGCCCTGGCTGTCCTGGAACTCACTCTTGTAGACCAGGCTGGCCTTGAACTCAGAAATCTGCCTGCTTCTGCCTCCCGAGTGATGGGATTAAAGGCGTGTGCCATCACGCCCAGCAACATCCAAATTTCAAAAATTTTAAATAAATTAAAATAAAAAGAACATGATTTTTAAATGTTTGTGGTGTATGGGGATATAATTCCCCCTTTTTTATTTTATGAAGATATTGTTCCACAATACTTTGTCCTTGAGGAGTATAAGGCATCCCAGTAATATGAGTAATATTAAATTGTTGACAGAACATCTCAAATTCTTGACTGCAGTAACAAGTTCCATTATCTGTTTTAATCTGATTTGGAACACCCAGCATAGAAAAACAACATAGGCAATAAATAATTACATTTTTAGTTGCTTCTCCTGGTCAAGCAGTTGCAACAAGAAAGCCTGAGAAGTTGTCAATAGTCACATGTACATATTTTAATTTTCCAAAATCAGAAATATGAGTAACATCCATTTACCATAACTGATTAGGTATAAGTCCTCAAGGACAAACATTATTATGTGGTACAGGTAGAAATTGAGGGCATTCAGGAAAAGTCTTTACAATTTGACATGCACATTCTCTAGAA
Source organism: Mus caroli (assembly GCF_978045245.1). Taxonomy (NCBI): domain Eukaryota; kingdom Metazoa; phylum Chordata; class Mammalia; order Rodentia; family Muridae; genus Mus; species Mus caroli. Next base: position 27,788,651 of record NW_028227270.1, read on the forward strand.
ATGCCAAATTGTTGTCTCAAGCTACTACTATTTTAATGGTATAAAGAATGAGATTGTTGGGCTGGTTGTTACTGTGTAAGGCTTATAATCTGCCTGGTATGTAAACCTGCTGTGGCATTGCATTCACTAAGAGGTCTGGACATTCCAGTATGGGCTCTTAAATGTCCTATAAGGCAAGGAACATTATGTTCTCTCTCTCTCTCTCTCTCTCTCTCTCTCTCAAGATTTATTTATTTATTTATTTATTTATTTATTTATTTATTTATTTATTTATTTAATGTATATGAGTACATTGTAGCTGTACAGGTTTTTGTGAGCCATCATGTGGTTGCTGGGAATTGAATTTAGGAGTTCTGCTCATTCCAGCCGACCCTGCTCAGTCCAACCCAAAGATTTTTATTTATTATTATAAATAAGTATACTGTAGCTGTCTTCAGACATACCAGAAGAGGGCGTCAGATCTCATTACGGATGGTCGTGAGCCACCACGTGGTTGCTGGGATTTGAACTCAGGACCTACGGAAGAGCAGTCAGTGCTCTTACCCTCTGAGCCATCTCTCCAGTCCTGTATGACCTCTTAAATGGTGTTGTATTTGCATAAATAATTGCAAAATTTAAGAATGAATAGAATCTTTAAAAAGTAACCATTTCAAGACATTGTAAACCATGAGTTGTACATTTACTATCAGTATACAAATTAAAAGCCTGGTTTTTTCAGCATTTCAAAAACAATGGCTACAGCACATAATTCAATTATTTGTGCTGGAGCAGGGGGAAACTCAAGAGAATGAACATGTGATCCACTTACATATGCTGCCTTCCCACTCGATGAGCCATCTGTAAATACAGGAAGCACATTCTCTATGGGCTGTATGTGCAATTTATAGGAAACAGAAAAGCATGCATAGAGGCAAATTGTAACAGCTTGTCTTTGGATAATGATTATCAGTTTTGTCTGAAAAGTTTGCAATAGGCCAAATATCAGTATTCTGCAATAACCAATTTAATTGCTGTTTGGAATAAGGAATAAATATTTTATCAGGCTCTTCCCTGATTCTATCCTACAATATCTGAATATCCTGATTCTTTTGTGATTCTATCCTACAATTCTGTTTTAACACAGCAACTGCTTCATAATAGGGGGTTATAACTTTATTTGGAGATGAAGAAAGATGAATCCACATTAATGGTCCCTTATGCCAAAGAACTGCTGTGGGTGCATGAGAAGTAGCAAGAACCAAACAGTCAACAATTGATCATAGTCTATATATAAGGTATCTGCTGTCAACTAATAGATTCCTCTACTTTCTGCAAAGCTATCTGTCCCTCATCAGTTAATTGTCTAGGGAAATTAGGATTTGCATCCCCCTTGAGAATATCAAACAGAGGTTTAGGTTCTCCTGTGGTAAGCTTAAGATGAGGTTATAGCCAATTAACATCTCCTAACAACTTTTGAAAATCATTTAAAGTAAGTAAACTATCTTTTCTTATTTGAATTTTCTGTGCCACAATTTGTTTAAGATATAACTGATGTCCCAGATATTAAAAAGGATATTGTCTTTGAATTTTTTTCTGAAGCAACAACTACTCCCCCAAATTTTAAAGCGTGTATAAAAGCAAAGGCTTATATTAAAACACCTTCAGAGAGATCAGCTAATAAAACATCCATATAATGAATACTATACACAGACGATTTCAAAGTCCTAACTTCTAGTGTTAAAGCAACAACAACTTTTTGACATAAAGTAGGGCTCTTGGTCATTCCTTGAGGCAAAACTTTCCAATGATATTGCTTCATGTGTTCTTTAAAATTACAAGCAGATAGACTAAATGCAAACCTTTTACAAGCATGAGGATGCAGAGGAATAGTATAAAAACAATCTTTTAAATCTATAATAGTTTTATACGTAGTTTTTTGGAATGGCAACTGGAGTAGTTAAGCCAGGTTGTAATGCTCCCATTAGTTCCATAGTTTCATTAACCTTTCATAAAATTTTCAATAATGTCCACTTGCCTGATTTTTTTTCTTAATTACAAATATAGGTGAATTAAAATCTTGAGTTGTGACTGAATTGTAAACTACAGTTAATGGAACATTGGAAGTTAAACTATAATTTTTAAAGTTTCTTTTGCAATATTTGAGCATAACCATAATTTTGGGAAGCAAACCCCAATTTTTAACAGTGTAAAAAATCCATTCTCTCTAAAATCAATACCAAGTACATCACTTTCATAGTCCAAAATTTGGCTGCCAGTTCTTATATATGAATGCATGATGCATAATACCTCATTAAAGAAACATTGTTTAAAGATAGGAATCTTTTATAAGTCTGGTTTCTAGAATAGGAGTTACATAAAATATTATTCCAATTTAGAGGTATCTTTAGAGCCCTGTTTCCCTGGGGTTGGCTCATACCATGTGTTGATGTCTAGAATGACTCCAACCCTGAGTTATCAGTTTTAAGCCAACTTTCTGTTACCAATGTTACAAAATTTAACCATACCCAATAACTTTTTGTTTGTTTGTTTGTTTGTTTTTGTTTTTGTTTTTCGAGACAGGATTTCTCTGTATAGCTCTGGATGCCCTGGAACTCACTCTGTAGACCAGGCTGGCCTTGAACTCAGAAATCTGCCTGCCTCTGCCTCCCAAGTGCTGGGATTAAAGGTGTGTGCCACCACTGCCCGGCTCATACCCAATAATTTATAAGCCAATAATCTATAAGCAAGACATGCAGAGCATATTTATACATTTAAAGTCAGTCAGAAACAAACATGAATGGGTACACACATTTACTTATTTAGACGAGACAAACTTTCGTACTTTTTCTAGCTGTAATTTCAAGGAAGGAGCACCTTGTCACCTGCTGAACCCAATAATCACAGTCACAGAGATCTTTCTAGGGAAAACCACCATAGACGCTGAGAAGCTGCTGGCTCCTTTAAGAGCAGCTTGTGCAGATAATCAGCCCCTGGCAGGGCTTCTCCAGCTATGCTCTCCTATCTATGGGAGCAGAGCTCTTTGTTGTTGTTGTCGTTGTTGTTGTTGCTGTTGTTAACATGAGATAAAACTAAATCAAGGGGTGAACAACCAGCAGATAAAGTTTTAACCGTTTTTTTTTTTCTTTTGAACATCAATAAACAAACAATGAAACGAAAACACAAACATAAACTGACAGACATGGATAGATTGGTGTACCAAGGACAGACAATAGACAGAGAGGGAAGAGAACTAGATGTGCCAAAGGGACCGGATATCTTACCTAAGAGACACAGAACCAGAACTAAACATTTCCCAGTGGGAGCCAGAGAAGAAGCAGAGCATCTCCTGACCTCCTCCTGTCCCTCAGAGAGCTCTGGAACAGCTTGTGTTGTTCATCTTCCTTCTGTTTCCCCAAAGCATCCCCTGATAGGCGGGGAGGACTGCTTTTCTCAAACCCATACTCTCTCATGTCTACAGTCTAAACTATCTCTAGTCAGGGTCCAAAGACTAAAAGCATCTATGAGAATGATCTTTGCTCCCTTAGGTTTTAGCATAACTCCAAACACATACACAGAAAGTGTTCTATCATTACCTTGCCCCTTTTTACAGGATTTATTCACCACTGACCCAAATTTCCCTTTGGGCGAGCTTCCTATTCCTGGTATCCTTCACTGTATCCCCCCCCCCATTTTGGGGAGGTTGTTTTTGTTTTTGTTTTTTTGAGACAGGGTTTCTTTGTATAGCTCTGGCTGTCCTAGAACTCACTTTGTAGGCCAGGCTGGCCTCGAACTCAGAAATCTGCCTGCCTCTGCCTCCCGAGTGCTGGGATTTAAGGTGTGTGCCACCACACCCGGTCACTGTATCCCTTTTACTTGAGCTCCAAGCCAGCTCAGTCAGTCAACTGGGTCTCAGGGAGGGAGTAAGAATTGAAAAGAAAAGGAAAATTAAATTAGACAACCTTATAACATGACTCCAGCCAGTGCTGAGGCTGAAGCCATGTTTGTTTGTTTGTTTTTTTCCCCAGTCTGCTTTTATGCCATCCTAGGTACATGCAAAGAATAAGGTCAGTCCTAGGTCAAGGAACAGACAAGGCAATACACAATGTCCCATGATCACTCTTTCTAGAGGCTTACCAGGATGACCAAGACAAAAGGAATGCCACACAGTCTTCAGGTGAGTTTACCTTGAGCTTTGCATTAGCCCAAATGTAAATATTCTCTTTTTTAATTATTATATATATACATATATATATATATATATATATATATATATATATATATGTGTGTGTGTGTGTGTGTGTGTGTATATATATATATATTGCAGCTGTCTTCAGACACACCAGAAGAGGCCATCAGATCTCATTACAGATGGTTGTGAACCACCATGTGGTTGCTGAGAATTGAACTCAGGACCTCTAGAAAAGCAGTCAGTGCTCTTAACCACTGAGCCATCTCTGCAGAATCCCAAATATAAATATTCTTATCTGAGTCTAATTCCTAAGTCCCAGCCCAAAGTCAAGTCCTGCCTGACCCTACTTCCCTGTCCTAGCCCAATGTCAAATTCCTACCAAATTCCTACAAGGCGGCCCCAAAAGTTCTCCACACTTGAACTAGCCTGGACTACAGAGTATGACTCTGTCTTACAAAAACAAAACAAACAAAAAGAGCATTCTGGAAAGCAATCTGGCATGAACCTCAATATATATATATGTGTGTGTGTGTATATATATATGTGTGTGTGTGTGTGTGTGTGTATGTGTATGTGCATACCTGTGCCTGTAGGTCAGAGGTGAACATCAAACATTTTCTTCAATCACTTTGAACTTATAGACTGAAGCAGGATGCTAATTTAGCTAGTCTAGCCACCCACACTGCTCTGTCCATACCACCCACTGGGTGGGATTTGAGGAGCGATGCACCTACCCAGCACTGACATAGGCTCTGGGCATCCAAACTCCAGTTGTCACATTTCCCTGGCAAGTAAGCATGGCAAGCACTTCTACTGAGCCATGTTCTCAAACTTCCAATCTACTTGGTTGGTTGGTTCGTTGGTTGATTGGTTGGTTGGTTGGTTTTTCATGACAGGGTTTCTTAGTGTAACCCAAGCTGTCCTGAAACTTACTCTATAGACCAGGCTGGCCTCTACCTCAGAGATCCACCTGCCTCTGCTTCCCAAGTGCTGGGATTAAAGACATGTGCTACCACCACCCAGCTTCAATCTATAATTTTTAAGTGGGAATACTTTTACCAATTTCAGATATGTTCAAAATAAAGATAATGTCTCTGAATGGTATTCATTTCAGCACAATTTCATAGAGTGGTGGGGAAATTTTCTTGTGCCTCTAAAACTCAATGCTATGGCCCATGTACAAATAGACACTTTGCTCTTCAGGAATTCTCAATCACAAGGGTCATCTAAAGGGTTAGTATTTCTCACCAGACTTCTGGGTCTCTGTGTGATCCTGTGCAGCAGGCAGCAACAATCTCTCCTTGTCTTTTTCATCTCCTAGTTTGAGCTAATAGGTCTGCACGAACTCGTCCTTAGATGATGGAACAATTCTGTTGCATCTTAGCGCACTCCTCCAATTTCTTTTCTCCCAGCCATAGTCTCTGTCCTTCATGTTTCTGGCCACTTGTCATAAAGAGGGTAGGACACAGGCCTGAACCACCCCCACCCCCCCCGAACTCCTTCATGAAGCCGCTCTCCTCTCAAAGGTAAGTTCTGTGCGATCTATTTCAATGCAACTGTGCTGAGGAGCCCAGAGGTGAAAACAGGCTGAGATTTCTGTTTATCTCCTGTTGTATTATGACCTTGAAATCTTGGCTGTGTGAGAAAGAAAATTCCTTCTTGGTTCCAGTTCCAAGGGATACAAGTGTCCACGTGTACCAGGTGGTCAAGCTAAAAGGACCAGGAAACTTGAGGCCACGCATTCTGTAAAGGTTGGCTTGATCATAAATACAAGGAAAGCCCAATGGCAGAAGGGCCTTTCAGTGCTGCCAATCAGCAGGTCCCAGAGTGTGCACTGCTCCCGTCCTGCCAATCAGGATGTAAGTGTTTAACTACTACTCCAGCAACATGCCTGCCTGCCTGCCTGCCTGCCTGCTGCCTGCCTGCCTGCTGCCTGCTGCCTGCCTGCCTGCCTGCTGCCTGCCTGCCTGCTGCCTGCCTGCCTGCCTGCCTGCTGCCTTCCTGCCTGCCTGCCTGCCTGCCTGCTGCCTGCTGCCTGCCTGCTGCCTGCCTGCCTGCCTGCTGCCTGCCTGCCTGCCTGCCTGCTGCCTGCCTGCCTGCCTGCCTGCCTGCCTGCCTGCCTGGCACCTATCAACATAGTCCTGGAGGAGGAGGAGGAGGAGGAGGAGGAGGAGGAGGAGGAGGAGGAGGAGGAGGAGGAGGAGGAGGAGGAGTTGTCCACATGCCCCTGAAGGTGTCTGTACATCGAGCATCATTCTAAAGCTCCTTTGCAACTCTTTTTAAAGTCAACTTCTGGGAGTGAATTTGGGGACATCATGGGGTCTTTATCTTCTTCAGGACTGCTTTCTGCCTTTGTGGTAAAAATGTATTCCTGATATATCCATAAAGAGATTGAGTTGCTTATGAATAAATGATCACCGTGGATCTTATTTGCCTAGACAATGGATCATCTATTTTTAAAGAAAAGAATTTGGGAGCATCTCAGCCTTTCATGATGTGGTGTGTGTGTGTGTGTGTGTGTGTGTGTGTGTGTGTGTGTGTGTATGCTCAGCCTGTGTGTGTGTGCATGCTCAGCCTGTGTGTGTGTTTGTGTGAAGCATCTCTCTGAGATTTACATTTTTAGGCTAAGGGTGAGGTTCTTCTGGTATGGAAGTTTACAAACTAAGAAGGCACAGAGTGGCTGGGCCTGAGTTTTTGCTCAACACACGTAAAGCCCTGAGTTCAATCCCCAGCACTGCATGATCTGAGAATGGTTGCTCAAGCCTGTATGTAGTTCCAGCACTCTGGGAAATGGAATTAGGATGAGAAGTTCAAGGTTATCCGCAGGCATATGGCGAGTTTGAAGCCACATACCCACATTAGACACCACCTCACAAAAACAGAATCAAACCAAACAACATGAACAGCAGCACAGAGAAATACAGCAAGCTTTTAAGTAAGGAGGTGAAAGGGCTTGGGGAGGGGCATGTTGGTGCTTGTCTGTTACATATCTAAGTATGCAGAGTGAACATTGGCAAGTGGAAGAGTCCAAACTGAACATGGCCAGTGGAATAGTCTGGACCCTGAGAGAAGGAGGGAGTGAGAGAGGAAGAGAAGAGATAGGAGAGAAGGAGCGAAGAGGAACCAAGACAGTACGTGGGAACCTAGAAGGAATAGCCAAAATGGCTGAGCTATATAGGGATCAGGCTTGGGGAGGGGAAGCCCAGGCCCTGGATTGGAGGAGTTTTGGGTAGGGGGAAGAGTGAGGAGGAATGCCAAGAGCCACAGGGACTGGGTGATTCTTGTCCTAGGTTTCTTTGGGACCTGACACTAGTCACTGGCTTCTCTTTAAAAACTAAACTTATCCCCATTGCTCCTCTAAGACCCCATCTTCTCCTTTTGCTTCAACCTCTCCTTCCTTTTACCTTGAAGAGCACAGAAAACGAGCTACAGACCTTCTTCTGTTTTCTACATGGAGCCCTGACTATCAAAGGTAGATTCCTCTTTGATCTAAAACCCTGATCTCTTTAGATTAAGCCCTCATTCAGAGGCCTAGTTAAGAAATGCAAACTAGGGTAAAAGCCACCATTCTATCTGGAACAGGTTTCTGAATTTTCTGCTAGAACCGTCTGCCGAAATAAAAAGCTACAAGCCCTTGTTGCCATCTCCATTCTTAGGTATACAAATGTGAATGTGGGGGCTAGAGGGTTAGCCCAGTGATAAGGTGCGTGCCTGCATGTGCAGTATGTCCTGTCAGCATGCTCATTCATACCTATATATGTATTTACATTTTGACTGCATGGTATCAGGTTGTTTTTTTTTTTTTTTTTTCCAGAAACACATAACAAAACAAAAGCAGCTCAGCGAGGTAATTTCTTTTTGCAGAGTTTGCACCAGAACCAAAAACCAGCTAGTAAGCACACAGGGCAAAAAGTAGGTTTTTATTCTTTTTTTTTTAATTTTTAATATTTTTATTACATATTTTCCTCAATTACATTTCCAATGCTATCCCAAAAGTCCCCCATAGCGCCCCCCACTTCCCTACCCACCCATTCCCATTCTTTTGGCCCTGGCATTCCCCTATATTGGGGCATATAAAGTTTGCAAGTCCAATGGGCCTCTCTTTCCATTGATGGCTGACTAGGTCATCTTTCGATACATATGCAGCTAGAGACAAGAGCTCCGGGGTTGTGGTTAGTACATCATGTTGTTCCAACAATAGGGTTGCAGATCCCTTTAGCTCCTTGGGTACTTTCTCTAGCTTCTCCATTGGGAGCCCTGTGATACATCCAATAGCTGACTGTGAACATCCACTCCTGTGTTTGCTAGGCCCCGGCATCGTCTCACAAGAGACAGCTATATTTGGGTCCTTTCAGCAAAATCTTGCTAGTGTATGCAATGGTGTCAGCGTTTAGAAGCTGATTATGGGATGGATCCCTGGATACGGCAGTCTCTAAATGGTCCATCCTTTCATCACAGCTACGAACTTTGTCTCTGTAACTCCTTCCCTGGGTGTTTTGTTCCCAATTCGAAGAAGGTGCACAGTGTCCACACTTTGGTCTTCATTCTTCTTGAGTTTCATGCGTTTAGCAAATTGTATCTTATATCTTGGGTATCCTAAGTTTTGGGCTAATATCCACTTATCAGTGAATACATATTGTGTGAGTTCTTTTGTGATTGTGTTACTTCACTCAAGATGATGCCCTCCAGGTCCATCCATTTGGCTAGGAATTTCATAAATTCATTCTTTTTAATAGCTGAGTAGTACTCCATTGTGTAAATGTACCATAATTTCTGTATCCATTCCTCTGTTGAGGGACATCTGGGTTCTTTCCAGCTTCTGGCTATTATAAATAGGGCTGCTATGAACATAGTGGAGCATGTGTCCTTTTTACCGGTTGGGACATCTTCTGGATATATGCCCAGGAGAGGTATTGCTGGATCCTCCGGTAGTACTATGTCCAATTTTCTGAGGAACCGCCAGACTGATTTCCAGAGTGGTTGTACAAGCTTGCAATCCCACCAACAATGGAGGAGTGTTCTTCTTTCTCCACATCCTCGCCAGCATCTGCTGTCACCTGAATTTTTGATCTTAGCCATTCTGACTGGTGTGAGGTGGAATCTCAGGGTTGTTTTGATTTGCATTTCCCTGATGATTAAGGATGTTGAACATTTTTTCAGGTGCTTCTCTGCCATTCGGTATTCCTCAGGTGAGAATTATTTGTTCAGTTCTGAGCCCCATTTTTTAATGGGGTTATTTGACTTTCTGGAGTCCACCTTCTTGAGTTCTTTATATATATTGGATATTAATCCCTTATCTGATTTAGGATAGGTGAAGATCCTTTCCCAAACTGTTGGTGGTTTTTTTGTCTTATTGATGGTGTCTTTAGCCTTGCAGAAGCTTTGTAGTTTCATGAGGTCCCACTTGTCAATTCTCCATCTTACAGCACAAGCCATTACTGTTCTATTCAGGAATTTTTCCCCTGTGCCCATATCTTCAAGGCTTTTCCCCACTTTCTCCTCTATAAGTTTCAGTGTCTCTGGTTTTATGTGAAGTTCCTTGATCCACTTAGACTTGACCTTAGTACAAGGAGATAGGAATGGATCGATTCGCATTCTTCTACATGTTAACAACCAGTTGTGCCAGCACCATTTGTTGAAAATGCTGTCTTTCTTCCACTGGATGTTTTTAGCTCCCTTGTCGAAGATCAAGTGACCATAGGTGTGTGGGTTCATTTCTGGGTCTTCAATTCTATTCCATTGGTCTATTTGTCTGTCACTATACCAGTACCATGCAGTTTTTATCACAATTGCTCTGTAGTAGAGCTTTAGGTCCGGCATGGTGATTCCACCAGAGGTTCTTTTATCCTTGAGAAGAGTTTTTGCTATCCTAGGTTTTTTGTTATTCCAGATGAATTTGCAGATTGCACTTTCTAATTCGTTGAAGAATTGATTTGGAATTTTGATGGGGATTGCATTGAATCTGTAGATTGCTTTTGGCAAGATAGCCATTTTTACAATGTTGATCCTGCCAATCCATGAGCATGGGAGATCTTTCCATCTTCTGAGATCTTCTATAATTTCTTTCTTCAGAGACTTGAAGTTTTTATTATACAGATCTTTCACTTCCTTAGTTAGAGTCACGCCAAGATATTTAATATTATTTGTGACTATTGAGAAGGGTGTTGTTTCCCTAATTTCTTTCTCAGCCTGTTTATTCTTTGTGTAGAGAAAGGCCATTGATTTGTTTGAGTTAATTTTATATCCAGCTACTTCACCGAAGCTGTTTATCAGGCTTAGGAGTTCTCTGGTGGAATTTTTAGGGTCACTTATATATACTATCATATCATCTGCAAAGAGTGATATTTTGACTTCATCTTTTCCAATTTGTATCCCTTTGATCTCCTTTTGTTGTCGACTTGCTCTGGCTAGGACTTCAAGTACAATGTTGAATAGGTATGGAGAAAGTGGACAGCCTTGTCTAGTCCCTGATTTTAGAGGGATTGCTTCAAGCTTCTCACCATTTACTTTGATGTTGGCTACTGGTTTGCTGTAGATTGCTTTTATCATGTTTAGGTATGGGCCTTGAATTCCTGATCTTTCCAAGACTTTTATCATGAATGGGATCTTGTCAAATGCTTTTTCCGCATCTAACGAGATGACCATGTGGTTTTTGTCTTTGAGTTTGTTTATATACTGGATTACGTTGATGGATTTCCGTATATTGAACCATCCCTGCATCCCTGGGATGAAACCTACTTGGTCAGGATGGATGATTGTTTTGATGTGTTCTTGGATTCGGTTAGCAAGAACTTTATTGAGGATTTTTGCATCAATATTCATAAGGGATATTGGTCTGAAGTTTTCTATCTTTGTTGGGTCTTTTTGTGGTTTAGGTATCAGAGTAATTGTGGCTTCATAGAATGAGTTGGGTAGAGTACCTTCTGTTTCTATTTTGTGGAATAGTTTGTGAAGAACTGGGATTAGATCTTCTTTGAAGGTTTGATAGAACTCTGCACTAAACCCATCTGGTCCTGGGCTTTTTTTAGTTGGGAGACTATTAATGACTGCTTCTATTTCTTTGGGGGATATAGGGCTGTTTAGATCATTAACCTGATCTTGATTTAACTTTGGTACCTGGTATCTGTCTAGGAACTTCTCCATTTCATCCAGGTTCTCCAGTTTTGTTGAGTATAGCCTTTGGTAGAAGGATCTGATGGTGTTTTGGATGTCTTCAGGATCTGTTGTTATGTCTCCTTTTTCATTTCTGATTTTGTTAATTAGGATGCTTTCCCTGTGCCCTCTAGTGAGTCTGGCTAAGGGTTTATCTATCTTGTTGATTTTCTCAAAGAACCAGCTCCTTGATTGGTTGATTCTTTGAATAGTTTTTCTTGTTTCCACTTGGTTGATTTCGCCCCTGAGTTTGATTATTTCCTGCCGTCTACTCCTCTTGGGTGAATTTGCTTCCTTTTGTTCTAGTGCTTTTAGGTGTGTTGTCAAGCTGCTAATGTGTGCTCTCTCTAGTTTCCTTTTGGAGGCACTCAGAGCTATGAGTTTTCCTCTTAGAAATGCTTTCATTGCGTCCCATAAGTTTGGGTATGTTGTGGCTTCATTTTCATTGAACTCTAAAAAGTCCTTAATTTCTTTCTTTATTCCTTCCTTGACCAAGGTATCATTGAGAAGAGTGTTGTTCAGTTTCCACGTGAAGGTTGGCTTTCTATTATTTATTTTGTTATTGAAGATCAGCCTTAGTCCATGGTGATCTGATAGGATGCATGGGACAACTTCAATATTTTTGTATCTGTTGAGGCCTGTATTGTGACCAATTATGTGGTCAATTTTGGAGAAGGTACCATGAGGTGCTGAGAAAAAGGTATATCCTTTTGTTTTAGGATAGAATGTTCTGTAGATATCTGCCAGATCCATTTGATTCATAATTTCTCTTAGTTTCTCTGTGTCCCTGTTTAGTTTCTGTTTCCATGATCTGTCCATTGGTGAAAGTGGTGTGTTGAAGTCTCCCACTATTATTGTATGAGGTGCAATGTGTGCTTTGAGATTTACTAAAGTTTCTTTAATGAATGTGGCTGCCTTTGTATTTGGAGCATAGATATTCAGGATTGATAGTTCCTCTTGGAGGATTTTACCTTTGATGAGTATGAAGTGTCCCTCCCTGTCTTTTTTAATGACTTTGGGTTGGAAGTCAATCTTATCAGATATTAGAATGGCTACTCCAGCTTGTTTCTTCATACCATTTGCTTGGAAAATTGTTTTCCAGCCTTTCATTCTGAGGTAGTGTCTATCTTTTTCTCTGAGATGAGTTTCCTGTAAGCAGCAAAATGTTGGGTCTTGTTTGTGTAGCCAGTTTGTTAGTCTATGTCTTTTTATCGGGGAGTTGAGTCCATTGATATTAAGAGATATTAAGGAAAAGTAATTGTTGTTTCCTGTTATTTTTGTTGTTAAAGTTGGCATTCTGTTCTTGTGGCTGTCTTCTTTTAGGTTTGTTGAGGGATTACCTTCTTGTTGTTTCTAGGGCGTGGTTCCTGTCCTTGTATTGGTTTTTTTCTGTTATTATCCTTTGAAGGGCTGGATTCGTGGAGAGATAATGTGTGAATTTGGTTTTGTCGTGGAATACTTTGGTTTCTCCATCTATGTTAATTGAGAGTTTGGCTGGGTATAGTAGCCTGGGCTGGAATTTGTGTTCTTTTAGTGTCTGTATAACATCCGTCCAGGATCTTCTGGCTTTCATAGTCTCTGGTGAAAAATCTGGTGTAATTCTGATAGGCTTGCCTTTATATGTTACTTGGCCTTTTTCTCTTACTGCTTTTAGTATTCTATCTTTATTTAGTGCATTTGTTGTTCTGATTATTATGTGTCGGGAGGTATTTCTTTTCTGGTCCAGTCTATTTGGAGTTCTGTAGGCTTTTTGTATGTTCATGGGCATCTCTTTCTTTAGATTTGGGAAGTTTTCTTCTATAATTTTGTTGAAGATGTTTGCTGGTCCTTTGAGTTGAAAATCTTCATTCTCATCCACTCCTATTATCCGTAGGTTTGGTCTTCTCATTGTGTCCTGTATTTCTTGGATGTTTTGAGTTAGGATCTTTTTGCATTTTACATTTTCCTTGATTGTTGTGCCGATGTTCTCTATGGAATCTTCTGCACCTGAGATTCTCTCTTCCATCTCTTGTATTCTGTTGCTGATGCTCGTATCTATGGTTCCAGATTTCTTTCCTAGGGTTTCTATCTCCAGTGTTGCCTCATTTTGGGTTTTCTTTATTGTGTCTACTTCCCTTTTTAGGTCTAGTATGGTTTTGTTCATTTCCATCATCTGTTTGGATGTGTTTTCCTGTTTTTCATTAAGGACTTCTACCTGTTTGATTAGGTTATCCTGTTTTTCTTTAAGGATTTGTAACTCTTTAGCAGTGTTCTTCTGCAATTCTTTAAGGGATTTTTGTGCTTCCTCTTTATTGTCTTCTACCTGTTTACCAGTGTTCCTTTGTATTTCTTTAAGTGTGTTATTAAAGTCCTTCTTGAAGTCCTCTACCATCATCAGGAGATATGCTTTTATATCCGTGTCTAGCTTTTCCGGTGTGTTGGGGTGCCCTGGACTGGGCAAAGTGGGAGTGCTGGGTTCTGATGATGGTGAGTGGTCTTGGTTTCTGTTAGTAAGATTATTACGTTTACCTTTCGCCATCTGGTAATCTCTGGGGTTAGTTGTTGTCGTTGTCACTGTTTAAAGATTGGAGAAGAAGCTGTGTTCCACTCACCAGCAGTCTCAAAATCCTGTGGCGGGGGTCGTGGGTAGCTGGCAGTACCCCGGTGCTGGTCCAGCCGGAAGAGGCCTGTGGTCCTACTCAGGCCGGTTTTCTGCTTCCCTAACTAATGCAGTCTCAGGTCCCGCGCGCAATTGGATTGGAGCAGAAACTGTGTTCCACTCTCCAGAAGTCTTAAGATCCTGTGGCGGGTGTTGTGGGTAGCTGGCGAGTGTCAGCCGACCCTGTGCCCTAGCTACCCCGGTGCTTTTCTGACCGGAAGAGCGTAGGTTTTTATTCTAACACAGCTGGTGGCTCTGTCTTTTCCTCACCTCATCCCCATTGGCTAGAGTCCTACCTCACAATCTTTCTCAGTTTAGTTATTCTTTTGTATTGTTTTGTTCTAAGGTTTGTTTTATTTACACTGCTGTGTGAATTCCTGCCACATATGTGCAGGTACTCACAGAAGCCAGAAGAAGGCAGCAGAGCCCCAAAGCTGGAGTTGTGAGCTGCCTTTAGTTATTTTTTTGTATTGTTTTGTTCTAAGGTTTGTTTTATTTACACTGCTGTGTGAATTCCTGCCACATATGTGCAGGTACCCACAGAAGCCAGAAGAAGGCAGCAGAGCCCCAAAGCTGGAGTTGTGAGCTGCCTCTGGGGCTGCTGAGAACTGAGTTCATCTTCCAGAAGAGCAGTACTTTTCTTCTTCTTCTTCTTCTTCTTCTTCTTCTTCTTCTTCTTCTTCTTCTTCTTCTTCCTTCTTCCTTCTTCCTTCTTCCTTCCTCCTTCCTCCTTCCTCCTTCCTCCTTCCTCCTTCCTCCTTCCTCCTTCCTCCTTCCTCCTTCCTCCTTCCTCCTTCCTCCTTCCTCCTTCCTCCTTCCTCTTTCTTTCTTTCTTTCTTTCTTTCTTTCTTTCTTTCTTTTTTTCTTTCTTCTTCTTCTTCTTCTTCTTCTTCTTCTTCTTCTTCTTCTTCTTCTTCTTCTTCTTCTTCTTCTCTTCTTCTTCTTTTCTTCTTCTTTAGTGCTGGGATTAAAGGCATGCGCCACCACGCCCGGTGCAGTACTAACTCTTAATGATGCTTCACTGAGCTACCTCTCCTGGCCATGAATAGCTGGTTTGTACTCCCAGTCATCATCCTCCAGGAAGCAGTGCAGGGATTGGGTAAATAAAAGTCTTAAAGGGTGGGAAGAGTAAAAGATTTGCATAGATGTTTCACAAAGTGGAAAGATTAAAGATTAAAGATTTATAAAATATTGGCCCTTGACAGTCTAGCCTGGGCTACATAATGAGTGCCAGTCTAGCCAGGACTACATGGTAAGACCCTATTTTTTTGGGGGGGGGGGGGTTCGAGACAGGGTTTCTCTGTGTAGCCCTGGCTGTCCTGGAGCTCACTTTGTAGACCAGGCTGGCCTCGAACTCAGAAATCCGCCTGCCTCTGCCTCCCGAGTGCTGGGATTAAAGGCGTGTGCCACCACGCCTGGCCTATTTTTTTTAATTAACAATTTTAATATAGCTGTCTCCTGAGAAGCCCTGCCAGAGCCTTACAAATACAGAGACAGATGCTCACAACCAACTATTGGATTGAGAGAGGGGTCCCCAATAGAGGAGTTAGAGAAAGGACCAAAGGAGTTGAAGGGGATTGCAACCCCACAGGAAGAACAACAATATCAACCAACCAGACAGACCCCACCCTCACCCCCCAGAGCTCCCAGGGACTAAGCCATCAACAAAGGAGTACACATGGCTCCAGCTGCATATGTAGCAGAGGATGGCCTTGTCAGGCATCAATGGGAGGAGAGGTTCTTGGTCCTGTGAAGGTTCGATAGATGTCCCAGTGTAGGGGAACTGAGGGTGGGGAGGTAGGGGTGGGTGTGTGGATGGAGGGACACCCTCATAGAAGCAGGGGGAGGGAAGATGGGATAGGGAGTTTCAGGGGCAGGTGAACCAGGAAAGGGGATAACATTTGAAATGTAAATGAAGAAAATATCCAATTAAAAAAGAAAGAGCCGGGCGCGGTGGCGCACGCCTTTAATCCCAGCACTCGGGAGGCAGAGGCAGGCGGATTTCTGAGTTCGAGGCCAGCCTGGTCTACAAAGTGAGTGCCAGGACAGCCAGGGCTACACAGAGAAACCCTGTCTGGAAAAACCAAAAATAAAATAAAATAAAAAATAAAAAAGAAAGAAAGGAAGAAAGAAAGAAAGAAAAAGCAAAAAGAATCATTGGCGAATTCTCATGGCCAGCTGGTAAAGGTTCCTGACAGATGGTCCCTGCCCTCACTCACGACAGTTTTTTACAGTTCTGTTTGAAAGTACTGGAGGCTCTAGAGAGCTGTTGTGGTCAGGATACATCAAAGTGCAGTTGTTGGGAAGCAAAGGGCTTCCTTGTGTAAAGTCTCCTGCAACTAAACGTGAGTAGCCTACTTTCAAATGCATCATATTTGGAGCAATGAAGATAGGACTCTTCTCTTTTTGTCTCTGGTAGGTACTGGTGCTAAGTACATCTTGTGTTCACTGGCACCTGATTCTCCCAGTGGGTGTAAGCTTGAGGTTGAGCGTTTATAAACTGTTCAGGTTCTGTTATTGTCTGCCGCACATAGTTGCCTTTCTTTCTTTTTTTTTTTTTAAGGCAAATCTAGTTTTGTATACAGATAAATGTTACTTATTTTTTCCCCCCAAGGATGAAAAGAGCAGAGGAGGTAGGCATGGAATAGCACTTGTGGTATTGTTGAGATTCTATTGTGTAGGAAGGTATGTCTTTTATAAATAAAATAAAAGCAAACCAAAACAACCATTCTAACTAAAATAAAAAAAATTAACAATTTTAAACTAACATTTGTAGATTGACATCATCTTATACTCCATAAAATTGCAATTTGTTGTGGAATAGGGCATGTTTACTTCAGATTCAAACATAATTAGTTTTCCTATTAATCTAAGAAGCCCAAAATATTTGAACTCATATTTCTTAATTAACATTTTAACATTTCATGTTATCTGAAAATGTCCTATAACTTTAACTTGGGAAAATAATTTAAGGATTAGAAAAATCTTTCAAATAAATGTTATGAAACATAATTATTAATCAAAAGGATCTTTATAAATTGTTTTATATCTACTTCTTCTTTTTTTTTTTTTTCCAAGACAGGGTTTCTCTGTATAGCCCTGGCTGTCCTGGAACTCACTTTGTAGACCAGGCTGGCCTCAAACTCAGAAATCTGCCTGCTTCTGCCTCCCGAGTGTTGGGATTAAAAGTGTGTGCCACCACACCCGGTTTATATCTACTTCTTTACTTTATCCTCTCTCTCTTTTTTGTTTGTTTTGTTTGTTTGTTTGTTTGTTTCTTGAGACAAGGTGTCCCATTGTAGTCCTTGCCTGGAATCTACTATGTCATCCACATTGGTGTAGCACTGTGGAAATCCTCCTGCCTCTGCCTCCTGAGTGCTGGGATTAAAGCATGCTCAACCGCTAAGAATTAAGATCCTCACAACAGGCTTCTAAATTTATGAGAAGAATGATTTAATGGCCTTTTCAGATATAAAAATGTCATAATTTTGTGTTTTGTGTAGTTTTGTTTGAGTCCGGGTCTCACTATCATGTAGCCCTGACTGCTCAAGAACTTGCAATGTAAACTGACTCTTGGTTTGTTTGGTCTTTTTTTTTTTTTTTTAAATCTTAGCTGGGAGTAGTCATGTGCACCTTTAACCCCAGAACTCTGGAGGCAGATGTAGGCAGATCTCGGAGTTCAAAACCAGATCTCTGTGAGTTCAAGGCCAGCCAGTTCTACATAGTAACTTTCAAGGTAACTAAAGTTACATATAATAGAGATCTTGTCTCAAATAAATATTAAAAAAAAAAAAAAAAAACGGGAACTTTTGCCAGGCAGTGGTGGTGCACGCCTTTAATCCCAGCACTTGGGAGGCAGAGGCAGGCAGATTTCTAAATTCAAGGCCAGCCTGGTCTACGGAGTAAGTTCAAGACAACCAGGACTACACAGAGAAACCCTGTCTCCAAAAACAAAACAAGCAAGCAAACAAACAAACCCTTTTCCTTTTCTTCTTTGGGGTTACTGAGAGCTGGCAGTGATTGATAAAAGTGCATTTTTTGGTGAGCAAAAGTTAAAGGTTATAGCTTTCTTCTAGGCTGTAACTCAGAGTTAGAACACTCGCCTGGCACGCACAGGTACTGGGTTGGATTTCCTACACAACAAAAATAACCGTAATGACATAAAGCCTCTCTCCAATTAGTCCCCTGGAGTTTGAAAACTTGAGTATTTCTAGCTTTATAGAATGTGGCGTTTGCATAAATTCACAGGGACCTGCTCTTGGAACTGGACACACGTGGACCCCCGGTTGTGTGGTCAAGGTTTCTGGTCAGACAACCTGCTGTGAGGAGCTGAGGGCCCTCTAAGTGGAGCCAATAGAAAAGCTAACCTTGCTCTGCATGACCACAGTCCTGTGCAGGTTTGCTGGCCCCGCAGTAAACCAAGAATGTCACTTTCTTGGTGGTCACCATCTGGGTATTGATGTGTTCGTACGTGCGAGTGTCGTTTCAGAAAGGAAGAATGAGTGTGGGAAGGAAGGGGCTGCAGTTGGATTCCTTCCTTGTTAAAAGTTCAGCCGGGGAAGTTTGAAAGAGCAGAGATGGCCGCTTCTTCACTGTGCTTTGAACAAATAATTAGGCCAAGTTTAATGAGACTAAAACCTCATTTTGCAAACAAATTGAATTTACTTGACTCTCATCGATAAAGTTGGAGGAACTAAAAGAAAAATTATGTTTCAGAAAAGTACTATAATTCACTTGTTATTAGATTTCACCTTTCTTCACTTTTTTTTTTTTTTGTTGTTTGTTTTTTGAAATGTCATTATACACCTGTAGTTTGAGCCAGATCCCGAATTCTTCCTTGGGTACAACGTTACTTTAATCAGCTTTTCATCACCGTAGTAAAATGCTTGAGGCAGCTAACTTCAGTGAGCCCTGTGGTTTATTTAGCTCAGAGTTTTGGGATATTCAAAGCCTTGGTACTGCAATTGGCTGGCTGGCTCTGCTCTGGTAAACATTTACAGTGAGTCAGAGATGGTAATCCAAGCTTGGGGTGTAGGACCCCCGAAGGGAGACCCTCACTCAAGTCTCAGGGATCTCGAGCCCAGAAAGCTACAACAGTCAAGCTTGCTGCAAACACACGAGGTTTTAGTGGCACACAAACCAGCATGCTGAGGTCGAGACCCATACACAAGGCAGGGGTAGAGGAGTCTGACCATGACCCTATTTTCCAGCAGGCTTATAAAGGCAAAAAAACACAACCTAGGGGGAGGATCAGAGAGGAAATAGGGGAAGTCTAGGGGCGGATATTTACTTCAAGGTACCTGGGACATTGAAACATTTAGTGGTTGTTTTTCCCAAAAGTTCTGGGGAATTAGGCCATCTGGCCGGGCCCGGGCCCATGTTCTCAGGGCAGTCATTATTTTATTTTTTACTCTTCAGGGGAAGGGATAGATTGATGGTGGTCAATTCATTCATCACTTTCGAGGTCTGTCCCAATAGACATAAGAGTTTCCTATTAGACCCCACATCACTTTCCTCTTTAGCTATTACTACTGTCTGTGCGGATAAAATCCTCCATTCTAGGGCTGGGGGTGTAGCTCAGTGGTTGAGTGTTTGTCTAACGTACATAAGGATGTGGGTTCAATCCCAAGCACTATAGGGGAAAAGACATTTCTTTATTCAACTTATTACAGTTCTCACTTTGTCTCGTACTATCATGGACCCAGAAATTAATCTAACAAATATTTGTTTGTTGTAAGGTAAAACAATAAAAGTGAAGACCACGCCCACACAAAAGTGAAGACAACGCCCACACAGATAGCAGGCGATCTGTAAGCTTTCAGTACCTGAAAGGATAAACTTTAAACTCAAAATTAACAAACCAGGGAGGAAACAGTCATGCAGACACTAGAAGACCAGAGTGCATCTGTGGGTCATAATTGCAGGGAGGTTTCTACTGAAATTCATGCTTGTCCAAGTTTTAAAACCCTAAATCTAAGAGACCTTGATCAAGTATGAAGGTAATTTATTCACACTTAGAGAAAGGGCTTAAACATGTTCCAGAGGAATTGATAGCATTTCTGGGAGTCCGGGGTGTAGCTCAGTGGTCAGAGCATTTGCCTTGCAACAAGCAGGAGCCTCCTCCCGCCCTGCCCCGGGAAGAAAAGGAGCTCTTGTATGTCCAATTGCATGAGCATTTGTTGAAGAGGTGCCAGACTCCTCAAAAATGTATCCTTTCGGGTATAGAAAACATTACCAATCGCATGCCACATGGCAGACATTGCTTTCACTTTCATGATCTTACCTTAAAACAAACAAATACTTATTAGATATCTGCAAAGCAAGAAATGTGATAAAGCAGAGTCAAGGGAGGGAGGAGTATTTCGGTCTAAATCAATTCTAAAATATTCTCTTTCTATTGCTTCATCTACCATCCATTCGGAGATGATTCACACACTGGAATCTTTTGCCTAAGCCCCTGTGTCCTCCGGGTTTAAACAGTTATAAATATAACAATTTGCCACCTCTTCCTGGACTTCGCAAAGGTGACCAGGCTTCACACGGATCCGTACTTCCATATCGCACGCTCCCCTATTCTTCCGCACCTTCCGTGTTCCCCAGTGTCAGTGAACTAGCCATCCAGTCACCATGACAACTTTCCCTACTTCCATGTGCAAGCTATCGACAATCTGTCAAAACTCACTTTCTCCCTGTCACCTCCACTTCTCTTACTGAAGAATTGCATGCTTACATTCTAACAACCTAACCAGCCTACCTATCCAGTTTCTAACCTCTGCCCCATGCATTTGCCATGCTATAGTGAAAACAAAAAAGACTTTAATAGATCCCATGCCCCCTCATCAGCAACTATCATAGAGCCTTATATAGAGTGGAGGGTTGTTTTTTTTTTTTTTTAGTTTTTTTTTTAATTTCTTTGTTATTATATGTAAGTACACTGTAGCTGTCTTCAGACACCCCAGAAGAGGGCATCAGACCTCATTACGGATGATTGTTGAGCCACCATGTGGTTTCTGGGATTTGAACTCAGGACCTTCGGAAGAGCAGTCAGGGCTCTTAATAGCTAAGCCATCTCTCCAGCCCATATAGAGTGTTTTAAACTAAGATGCTCTTCCCTTTTTAATGAGCCAACTTACTTTTGTTTGTTTGGGTTTTGGTTTTTGTTTTTTTTCAGACAGTTTCTCTGTGCAGCTCTGGCTGTCCTGGAACTGACTTTGTAGACCAGGCTGGCTTCAGACTCGGAGATCTGCCTGTATCTGACCCCAGACTGGTGGGATTAAAGGCCTGTGCTGCCACTGCTCAGCAATGACCCCAACTTCTTGAGGCAGGATCTCACTGCAGAGCTCTGGCTCGCCCGGAACTTGCCATGTAGATCAGACTGGGCTTGAACTCACAGAAATCCATGTGCCTCTGTGCATGATCAGACCCAACCCCCAACTTTAGACATTTCTGGTGAAGCACCAGTTTCCTGTGAAGCTTTGCTTTGTAACTAGGTCAAACCTCTCTATTTCCCAGCACTCTGTGCAACGCCTAAGTATTGCTCATCAAGTTATCCTGTCTGCGTTACTACGTCTCACTGTCTCAGCCATAAAGGATCTCACATTTAATTCTTTTTTTCTTTTAGTACATACAAACACTATGCCCCAACACCAACACCATGTCTGGAACATATTAATTGTTCAGAAAATAGCTATTGGGTAAATAAATGCATAAATTAAAATGTAAACAACCAGCAGCAAGCCCCCTCCCTCTAGTAAGCAGTAGCCAAAAGGAAATGCAGCATTCTCTTGAACAAAAGTTCATAAGAAAGCCTAGCGCTCTGTGGGTGTACCCATTAGTAAAGAGCATCGATTTTATACCCTCCACAAAGCCACGCTCTGCAGCCCACCCCTCTATGAATTTCAGGGGAGCAGGACCACAGCAACTCAATTTGCTTCCAGGATGCTAATAACAATGTAGTTCTCATGTCTTTCCCAACTTCCTAATGTTCTTTCCTTTGTGCAAACTGACTGTGACCCCAAATACACATCAAGTCAAAGGAAAAGAAGGGTCCTGAGTATGTCCACCGGGCGTGGTGGACCGCTTGTCTTGAAGGAGCGAAGTACACATAGCTACTTAGCTATCTAGTCCTAAGGTTAGGATGAAGACTATTTTTTTGAAAGACAATTATTTCTAAATGCAGGCCAGAGAATTTAGAATTTCAGATTAGCTTCCTCTGTGTGCGAGTGAGCCTCTCAGAGAAACAGAAGATGAAGGATTTGAGTGTGAGAGTTCATTTAAGGACACGGCCCAATAAGGAAGAGTCAGGCAGCAGCAGCAGCGTCTGATTGTTTTATAAAACAGTGTGAAGTGAATTGTTTGGCACTGTTTGTACATAACAGACTCGAAATTCATGTCCTTAAATACGAAGCCCAGATCAGTCGTCTAAAATTATGTTTCCTACCGGGAGTGTTTAGTAACTACTCCTAGGAGGGAACACGGACCTGCAGGCAGGACCCTCAGCAACCCTCAGACAATGACTCCCACTTAGAGAATCTACTTCAAGGCACTTCTGGTTCCTGTTCCATTTCTCTGCTGTGCACTCGCTCTGGGGTTTTCCAAAGGATTGGGGGTTTTATGTAAAATAAGGATGGATGTTTTACATCCTTCAAGTCTCCTCCAGCTCAGAATCGCTTGAGTCACGCCAGTGTTTTCGCTGGGAGACTAGAGTCACCCGAACAGTTTATCCAGGTGCATGAGCATCTGGTGAAGAGGTTCCAAACTCCTTGGAAGAATCCATTCATGGGAGGAGTTGCTGTAAACAAGAAAGTGGGCAGAGAAGCCTGTCCATTTTTATAAATCAGGAAGTAATAAAAGATGTGGTGGTGGTGTGCCCTGGGAGAGTTCCTACTGATGCGATGAAACACCGCCACCAAAAGAAACCTGGGGAAGAAAGGCTCACACGTTTCACATGGTACTCCATCACTGAAGGATGTCAAACAGGGCAGGAACTCAAACAAGGCAGGACCTGGAGGCAGGAGCTGATGCAGAGGCCATGGAGGAGTGCAGCTTACTGACTTGCTCTCATGGCTTGCTCAGCCTGCTTTCTTATAGAACCCAGGACCACCAGCCTAGGGATGGCACCACCTACAATGGGCATCCCCCACGCCCCACATCAATCACTAATTAAGAAAATGCCTAACAAGCTTCCTTAGAGCCTGATCTTATGGAGGCAATTTCTCAACCGAGGCTCCTTCTCTGATGACTCTACCTTGTGTCAAGTCAACAGAAAACTAGCCAGCACTTGTTAGAAGGCACTAGTATGGCTACTTGGGTGATCCATCAGTTAAGGCCACAAGCTCAAGATAATCCTGGTCAACAAGAGGAAGACTCTTTGCAGAGAAGAATGTGCTGTCCCAGTAATCCAAGAGCCTGGGAGGCAGAAATGGAAGGATGCAAAGTTTAAGACTTGCTGAGTTTCTGAGGGGGATTCTACAACAGTCTGGATGGCACAGGGAGACCTTGTGTTGGGGAGAAGGTGGGTATGAACAAGGATACATAAATTAAAGGAGCTTCAGTCTCCTGTTTCTTCCTCCCCAACACGGAGGTCTTCTTCGCCTTCTTAGGAAGACCAAATGTCAACTTCTTGACCCATAAAGCCAAGTATAATATAAACAGGAGTCTTGTTTGCTCAACTCACCTGCCAGGAAAAAAGAGGCTGAAGTTAATTTCTTACTTCTGTTTTACAGATGCTAGATACACTGCTTTGCTGAGCCTTTTCTTGTGGGTTTGTTTTTTGTAACACAAAAAAGTGGGGGGCATCTCACTATGTAGCCCAGGGTAACCCCTATTGGAAAAGCCTTCTGCTTCAGCTTCCCAAGAGCTGAGATTAATAACATGTATCGGCATGTCTCGCTCATTAAAAACATATTCCATATGCCTGCATATAATATGTATCATACACATATATACACATACCTGTACACAAACACATACACACAAACATATATATTCCTAAATACGTAAGTACAGCCTGCTCAATCTGTATATTGTCATTTGTGCATGTGTTCAGGGCTGATCATTTGGTATTGGGTAGCCAATCGGTGTGCTCTTCCCTGGGGAAGACTATTTCTCCTGCTCTCAGTGTCCCCGAGTTGCCTGTAGCTCTCTGTGAGTAGCCGAGGCCCCCTGGGCCTTCCCATCCACTTTGGCATGTCTATTTTGATCCTTCTTCAGCTCATGTTTAGGCAGTCATTAGTGAGACTTTGTGTCTCTAATAACTTAGAGAATGTGTAGCTTCGACATTCTTAGGAGAGCCAGTCTCACAGCAAACCTTCTGTTGCCGTAAGGAAAAAAAAAAAGTTAGCGAAAATAGAATTTGTTAAAGTAATTCTCAAATTTAACACCCATGACTACACAGTCTCTTATATGTAGCAATGTATACATTTTTAAGAGAGTAATATAGTAAATTGAGATATGTACTTGGCTTTCATACGCATCTGTCACTTCTCAGCCAAACTTAATGTCACCTCCCTTTGGAATTATGTTGGCTTCTGTTACTTTAAAGATCAAAACTTGCACAGACATGATAAAAAAGAATTTTTGCTTTGAAAGAGCACGCTATGAGTTCATTCTTTCAGTATCCACTGCTACCAGCTTACTCTGAATATTTTTAGCCTAAGCTGATTTTTCAATATTTATTTAATGTATGTAAATAGCACATGTCCTTTCTGGCAATGCCATTTACATTCTGACAAAGCAATAACTCTGAGGGCCTGCTGTTGTCACTGGCGTCTCAAGGGTTTCAGGTCAAGTTACCCAGTGACTGTGGGCACCACCCTCATCCTACAGGACTCCTTATGAATAACACAAGCATAAAGACTCGTAATTACCTACAGCCAGCCAACCCTCTTTGAAGTTTCTAAAAGCACACTGCTCTGGGTGTTTGCCCACAGTTGTTTATTAGTTGGTCAGATTACAAAGCCAATCCTAATTTACTCAAAGCAAAGCAGCGCCCTTTCATGTTTTAAGTCTGAGTTACAATATTACTAACTTAAACACAGAACAAGCACATAGAAACAATCTCTTTGCATGGGAAACAGCATCATGAATGGATGCGAACCTGGAACTACTTTTGTTTTAAGAGAATGGTTACTAAGACCGAAAATGGTCCAATCCACCAAAGGAAAAGATATTATTTCTCTGGTAAGGTATGCTGTGCATTTCAACGTTGTGACTCAGTGTTCACAGCAAATGGCTCATCTTAAGATGGGCGAGGGAGGGGTCAAGAATGTGGAAACACACCTGTAATTCCAGCACTTAGGAAGTAGAGGTAGTTGTTGTTCGGGGTTATCCTCAGCTACAAGAGCATCTAAGGCCACTCAGGCTACATGTGACGCTGTCTCAAAACAAAACAACAGCATAAAGTTGTTGAATAAAAATATTTTGGGACGCTGTTCAGCATTGTTGACTGCTCCTCCAACTCCTCCCTGTATCACGTCTTAAACCTACTTTTGTTTTGAAAGCCTTTGCCTGGACTTCTTGTTGACGCTATATCTTTAATTATGTGCATTTGTGTGTGTGTGTTGGAGACAGGGTATGTGCACATGAATACAGATGCCCTCAGAGGTCTGAAAAAGGGCATCAAACCCTCTGCACCTGGAGTTACAGGTGATTATAACTCTAGCCCTCTGCAAAAGTAATATAGAATCCTAACTCCTGAGCCATCTCTCCAGATCTACATCCTATTTTTATATAAGAAATTTGCTCACAATTTGATATAAAACATCCCATGCTTATTTTCATCTATCTCCATAGTAACTACACGTTAACAGCCCTGGGAAACATTAGACCAGGACAAAAGCATATACCAAGAGGCAACTGTTTCCTAGGCATTGACTCTCTGAGCCAGCCTGGTCCACGTGACAGCCAGATGCACTCTTCAGTTCATCGTAACGGAATCAACTGTATTGTCCCCATCAGCCCCAAAGAAGTGATATGGAGTCTGTATGAAATTATGTACTATCCATCTTGTGCAAAATCCATAATGATAAAAACAAAGTTAAGGATTAGGAGATGGCTCAGCCTGTCACAAAAGCACATGGACCTGAGTTCAGATCACCGGTCCCCACATAAAATCCTAGGGATAGTGGCCACATCTATACTCTCACTGCTAGGAAACTTGCATCAGGAGAAGGAGAATTCCTGGGGCTTACAGCCAGCCCAATGGAATCAGAGAGCTCCAGGTTCAGTGAGAACTCTGTCTCACAAAAGAAAAAAAGGGTCAGTAATACGTCTCAACAGGGAAAGGCTCTTGTGGCCAAACCTGACAACCTGAGTTTGATCCCCAAAAGCCACATGGAAGGAGGGGGTGCACTCCCTCAAGTTGTCCTGTGACCTCCATATGGCACATGGGCAGTTTACTTACCCTCTCTATCACCAGCTCCCAACAGGATAGCTAGAAGATAGATAGATAGATAGATAGATAGATAGATAGATAGATAGATAGATCTGGGTGTGGTGGAATATACCTTTAATCCTAGCACTTAGCAGCTAGAGATGGATCTCTACTATTTCAAGGCCAGCCTGGTCTACACAGCAAGTTACAGGACAGCCAGGGTTACATAGAGAGACACTGTCTCAAAAGGAAAGAGAGAGAGAGAAAAGAAAGACAGAAAGAAAGAAAGAAAGAAAGAAAGAAAGAAAGAAAGAAAGAAAGAAGGAAGGAAGGAAGGAAGGAAGGAAGGAAGGAAGGAAGGAAGGAAGGAAGAAAGAAAGAAAGAAAGAAAGAAAGAAAGAAAGAAAGAAAGAAAGAAAGAAAGAAAGAAAGAAAGAAAGAAAGAAAGAAAGGGGAAGAAGGAAGGAAGGAAGGAAGGAAGGAAGGAAGGAAGGAAGGAAGGAAGGAAGGAAGAGGAAGGAAGGAAGGAAGGAAGGAGGGCTGGAGCGATGGCTTGGTGATTAAGAGCACTGACTACTCTCCCAGAGGTCCTGAGTTCATATCCTAGCCACCACATGGTGGCCACAATCATCTATAAAAAGACCTGATTCTTCCCTTTTCTGGTGTCTCAAGACAGCTACAGTGTACTTTCATATAATAAATGAAATCTTTAAAAAAAAAAAAAAAAGAAAGAAAGAGAAAGGAAGAAAAAGAAAAGAGAGGAAAATGAAAAACAAAACAAAAGTAAAAATACATAAATAAAAAGTAAGGCAGAGGGACTGGAGAGGCAGATCAGCAGTTAAAAGCACTGCTGCTAAGCCGGGTGGTGGTGGCGCACGCCTTTAATCCCAGCACTTGGGAGGCAGAGGCAGGCAGATTTCTGAGTTCAAGGCCAGCCTGGTCTGTAAAGTGAGTTCCAGGATAGCCTGGGATATACAAAGAAACCCTGTCTTGAAAAAACCAATAATAATAGTAATAATTAATAAATAGTAACTTGGCGAACAATTGAGGAAGAGCCCAGACACAAAACTTGTGCAGCCCACATGCACACACACTGGCGTGTACCTGAACTGAGAGCCAAGCAGAAGGAAAATGTTGCCATCAGGCGTGTCATGAATGGTTTCCCAATGTTTAAGCACAACTGTAAGCTCCATCAAGGAAGCAATTACCCTCCCAGCAGGAAAGTCACTGGAACTCCCCTGAGTCACATGCAAACTACGCTGATGTGAGTGTGGACGCAGCTTGCATCCACAGTTCAATCCCACAATTTTTCACTGTGCTCTTAAAGTCTAAAGTGATGACTTTGTGTGCTGTACAGTCTTCAACCAAATTCGATGGCCTTTACGGTGTAGTCCTGTGGCTGGCTCCCTGCTGACTGACAGGGCAGACTGTCCCTGCTTTTATCCCAGTCTCCCCACCCACCCTAAGGTGTAATGACATCATGCAGACTGACAAAGACTTATGCAAACTACAAAGTTCATGTTCTCATTGGCAAATGCTTCAGATAATTAAAGAAAATAGCAGCAGTGAAGTTAGTAAATGGAACCGACACTAAGGGCAACACAGGTTTACAGTGTATAAAACAAAGGGTCCTGGCCTAGACTAAGTCAGAATCCTTCAGAAAAGTGCAGTACAGACCATCTAGTTTAACCACCCACCTGATACTGGTACAGGGTTGTTGATTTGGTTTGGTTTTGTTTTTGTTTTTTTGAGACAAAGTTCACTTTGTAGTCCAGGCTGGGCTGGAAATCTAGATTAGGCTGGTCGCAAATTTATAGAGCTCTACCTGCCTCTGCCACCCTACTGCTGGGATTAAATGTGTATCACCACAGCTGGTCCTCTTTATAAAAGAAATTATTTTTATTTATGTCTCTCTGTCTCTGTTTGTCTCTGTCTCTCTGCTGTCTTCTGTGTGTGTGTGTGTGTGTCTGTGTGTGTATGTGTGTCTGTGTGTGTGTGTCTGTGTGGTATGTCTGTGTGTATCTCTGTGTGTCTGTGTATGTCTGTGTGTCTGTGTGTATCTCTGTGTGTGTGTCTGTGTGTCTGTGTGTGCTGTGTCTGTGTGTGTGTGGTGTGTGTCTGTGTATATCTGTGTGTGTCTGTGTATGTGTGTCTGTGTGTGTGTCTGTGTGTCTGTGTATGTCTGTGTGTCTGTGTGTATCTCTCTGTGTGTGTCTGTGTGTGCTGTGTATGAAAGCCAGGGATCAATGACAAATGTCTTCTTCAATTGCTGTCCATCTTACTTTTTTGTTTTGTTGGAAGACAGGGTTTCTCTGTCTTTCCCTGGCTGTCCTAGAACTCATTCTGTAGACCAGGTCGGTCTCAAACTCAGAGATTTACTGGCCTTTGCCTCCTTAGTACTGAGATTAAGCCTCCATTTTATCTTAGGATACAAGCCTCATATTGGGTACTGAGGCTCACAATTTAGCATAGGCTGTCTGACTGGTGAGCCCCAGGAATCCTGATCTCTTGGCCTTTGTGGTGCTGGAATTACAGGTAAAGGCCACAGAGTCCAGTTTTTAACATGGGTGCTCATCATCAAACTTAGATCTCATGCTTGCAAGGCAAGTGTTTCCACTCCTGGGCTGTGTCCCCAGACTCTTGGCCATCATTTCTACTATGCTCCAGTTTGACAGATGAGGACACTTCAGTAAAGACATTAGGTGACATAGGTCTGGCAGTTTCCATTATTACGGTCAAATCCCTTCAGGAATTAACCTCTTTACCCCGAGTCGTCACTATTTCTTACATATTTGCTGTTTGGTTAGTTTTGCATGCTAGCTTTGCACATTGGTCTATTTTTAAACAGATTCCATTCCAAGATTCTCTTCAGTGTCTGCTTTATTCTAAGAGTTTGGAACCAAAAGTATGGCTTCCTCCAAAGAAATACCCCTATTATTACAGTTTATCATTAAATAAAATCTGTAGGACAAACAATGTAAGCTCACCCCCCACTAGCTCACAGATAAATGAGTCTCAGACTGTGATTATTATACTTGGCCTTGAGAATTACTGGGGAGGGGGTAACCCCTAGTCTACTTTTCTAACTGCTGGCCTGGCTACCTCCCCAGCAGCGTACCTCAAATCCTTGATCTTTCTCCTAGCCATGTGCTCATGGCCCATCTCACCTCATGGCGGCTTCCTTCTCTCTTCTTGTTCTTCTTCCGTCTCCCCCTGGTCTCTCCTCTCTTCCCCATCCCCAAGCAGATAACTCAAAACCCACCTACACTCTAATCCTTCCAGCAAATGGCTGTAGTCACTTTTATTTCACCAATAGTTTTAAATCAAGGAGCAAGGTTTGCACAACAAAAGCTTATAAATGTGAGAATTCACTTATAGGCCTAGACCTTCTGGTACAGAATTTAGCATTACAGTACAACAGATCAAATCTCAACAGAAGTCACCTATTAACCTAAAAAGTGTATTTGGAAAACAGAATATTATAAAATGTATGAAAACTCATACAACTGGGCTAGGTCCAGTGACATGAACTTGTAATCCAGAGGTAGGAATATCACCTGTCTGAGCCAGCACAAGCTACATAGTGAATTCCAGGCCAGCCTGGGCTACTCCGAGAGGCTTTGTTTCCAAAAGTAAAATAAAATTAGCCTCTAACATTGATATGTTGGTTTAGCAATAAAAATATAAATTTTTTAAAATGTATCTTTGCCATGGGGGTCTAAAATACTTGACTTACAAATTAGAGAGCCCCAGGGCTCTCCGAGATGAGATATCCATGGGCTCTCTGCTATCAACAGCACAAAGAACTTGGTGTGTGCATTATGCAAGAGAGGAAACCAAGCCCACAGGGAGCAGGGAAACAGTACTAGTTAGATCGTCACACCTGCAGCAACACAACTGAAAATGACACCCCCGCAGTATTGTTTTCCTCCGTAGCGTGTAGAGTGAGTTTCACAAGCCCTCGGTGTACAGGGCCGTGTCTGTGCTTGCGGATTCCTCCTCTGCTGGGCCTCTTTCTGACTGTAACAAAGGAAAGGGGAGAGAGAAAAACCCATCTGCCAGTGGGTGGTGGGCAGGCTTGTCGGATTTCCATGGTGCCTGGCCAGCGGATACAGTGGCAGGATCGCTCTGTGAGCCAGAAAGGACTAGAATCAGCTGTCTTCAGAGGCACGCTGCTCTGAAGATGGGCTCAAAGTCATGAGCAGATGCCAAGGAGGCTACAGTGGCCTGTGCCTGGCACAGGTTAGAAGAGAAAGGAACCCAGTCGCCTTGAGCCGCCACTAGACCCAGTGCCTAGCTGTTTGCCCTCAGTGACTTTTCTCTTGAAGGGAATGTGCTGCAAACTTCTGTCTTTGTGTTTATTCTTTTCCAAGTTTTCTTTCAAAACCAGAATAGGGGAAGTACTTAGGCAGAGATAAAGAACTATGAGGGATTTCTGGCTTTTGAGACCAAGTTGTTCTTTGTAGCTTCGATTATCCCGAAATTTACTATGTAGCCCAGCCTGGCCTCCAACTTACAGTGACCGTCTAGCCTCAGCATCCCAATTGTGGATTATAGGCATGAGCTGCCACACTTGGCTAACCAAAACTTTTTCTAGAGATGCAGAGGGCAGGGTCTTACTATGTTGTCCCTGACTAGCCTTGAATTTAATGTAGACCAAGTTGACCTTGAACTTGCTTCAGTCCCCCTGCCTCTCTAACTCTGTTTCCAGAGAGCAAAGATTACTGGCACATGCCACCACACCCAGCAAGAAGTGATTTTTTTTTAATATCAGAAAATAATAAAATAAAATATATTGTGATTATATATATATATGTATATATATATACACACACATATATATATACATATACACACACACATATATATATAGTCAACTTGTCTTTCTATTGCTATGATGCAGCACCATGGCAACTTGGGGAGAAAGGGCTTTTTTTGGCTTACACTTCCTTATTGCTGTTCATAATTAAAAAGGAAGTCAGGACAGGAACTCAAGCAGGGCAGGATTCTGGAGGCAGGAGCTGACACAGAGGCCATGGAGGGGTATTGCTTACTGGCTTGCTCCCCATGGCTTGCATAGCTTGCTTTCTTAGAGACCCCAGGACCAGCAGCCTAGGCATGGCACCACACACCAATGGGCTAGGCTCTCCTGAATTGATCACTAATTGAGAAAATGCCTTCCAGCTGGATTTCATAGAGCATTTCCTCAACTGAGGCTCCTTCTCCTCCCAGGACTCTAGCTTGTGCCAAAGTGTCACAAAACCAGCCAACACAAACTTAAAATTGGAGCTCTCATAGAACATACTTCCTTTGCACAGGAGAACTAGTCTTTCCCTGTTCTACTGGAGACTGAAGTTTCTCAGAACCTTAAGTTCAGACCAGACATTCCATTCTTTGGGTTCTCTCAGTCTATCGTCCCAGCATGCCAGGCAGTACCATATTTTCATGAAAGGCTTGAGATATTCACCAAGTCACAAGGGTTAGCCACAGAATGACCACGGAAGGAGAAGAAACATACAGACTGGAAACAGCATTGCTGACATTCACATCTATGAAAGATACCAGGCCCAGCTTGGAGGCAGATGTCTTTAATCTCAGCTGGCTGAGGGGCAGAGGCAGGGGGCTCTCTGTGGTTAGAGACTAGCTTATCTAAAGTGAATTCCAGGACAGCCAGGACTAAAGAAAGAGAGGCTCTGTCTTTTTTTTTTTTTTTTTTTTGGTTTTTTGAGACAGGGTTTCTCTGTATAGCCCTGGCTGTCCTGGAACTCACTTTGTAGACTAGACTGGCCTCGAACTCAGAAATCCTCCTGCCTCTGCCTCCCAAGAACTGGGATTAAAGGAGTGTGCCACCACCTCCAGGTGAGGCTCTGTCTTAAAAAGAACAAAAACAAAGAACTAAAACACATAGACCTTTGACTTTTTGATGCTGAGGATAAAACCCTTCCTTGGTTTTGCTTTTGCTGGAGAAGGGCTGTGCTGCTAAGTCACACCTCCCAGGCCTCAAGATTGTTTAGAGCAGAAAGCCCAGTAAAGTATGCTGCCTACAGAGGAGACTAAAGAGTGCCTTGTTGATAAACAGTGGCTTCCTTTTGTCAGAAATCTTTTTTCTGTGGGGGGGGTCTGTTCAGCAGCTGGTTCCTTTGGTCCCTTTGTCAAAGGCTTGGAGAAAAGGCCCCTGCGTTCTCTCTAGACTAGAGGAACCGTGATGGATTCTGAGAGACATCACAGACGGGCGTGTGTGTAAACACATGTGGGCAGAGGCGGGAAGACTAGGAAACGCCACCACTGCTATTATGCCTGTCATCCAGAGCTAATCATCCCAGCGTCAGAAAAACAAAAGATAAGAATAAAGCCCCCTCCTAAAAATCATTTTGATAATATTAATTAAATTAGCAGATACACTAAAAGCAACAGACAAAGGTAAGTCAAAGCTACTTCAGGGCTGGGCAGACAGAAAAGACTTCAGTCAAAACAGAGAGCAATGATGCTCAGCCTTGCAAAGGAGCTCGTCATGGTGACTAGAGACAAACTTCTGCTCCAGGAAGCAATGTGAAGAAAGTGATCTAGGAGCCTAATAAGCACAGTGGTCATTTTGAAAGCGGGGGAAAAAAAATAGATGATTTTCTGAAATGGTGTGGGGAAAAGTCTAGCAAGAGAGAATCTCAAACATACTTAGTCACTGGGGCAATGGTTGAGCAAGGGCTGCCAAGCTTTCTGCAGCCTGTCGTCTCCGGAGGCCAAGACCTGTCCGACCAGTCTGCAGATAGGAAGGAAAATAAATGAGAAAGAACAGATCAGAGGGCTGGCCCCGTGCAGAGGAGGAAGAGCCTGTCGACAAAGTACATGGATAGTTCTCAGCTCAGGTGAAGGGAAAAATGCATCGCCCTCCTGAAAAGAAGCTGACTGAGAGCTCACTCATCAAGTGAGATCTTCCATCATCAGCCAAGGATCTACACAGACCTTGGGCAAGTTACTCTAGATGAGAAACAAGAGCTCTTGCATGGGAATTTCATATTAAGATGCAAAATGGCTCAGAGACATTATCTCATTCATCTAAAACCACTGTGAAGCACTTGGGGAAGGATTGGTGAGAGAAATGGGGGGTGGGGTGGTGAAAGCTAAAGGACATCAGATGACTGTGACTCTGGAGTTGCTGAGCTATGTGCTTCATCAGATTGTGGCTGAAACAATATTTGAGAAGATTTAAGTTGGTGAAAAGAAGGAGGCAAACACATGCAGTCCAGAACATTGTCTTCTACACTCTGGGTCAGTCTGAGATCAAATTTGTCTTCATTTGAGGAACTGAACACATCCATTGTGCTGTTTTGCTTTGCTTTGTTTTGTTTTGTTTTGTTTTGTTTTGTTTTGTTTTGTTTTGTGACAGGGCTGTCTTGTCACCCATGATGGAGATCAGGCTGGCTTGTACCTGACAGAGAATCACCTGCCTCTGGATCAAAGGTGTGAACCATCACACCTAGCCACTGAATATGTCTCCTACATAACCATTACAGTGTAGACTTTTTTTCTATGTAGCCCAGCCAGCCTTAAGCCTCCCCAAAGCTGTAATTACAGTGATAAACCACCACACTGGAATGGAAGTCCCCTTTTGAGATTCTTTTCCCCACAGTATCATGGTATCAGTTGGGGTTTTCATCCTAGTGATGGTATCGGTAAGTGCAGATTTCTGTTTGTGTTATCTTTTGTTTGGATTTTGTTTTGAGACAGTCCCTTTTCCCTGACCCTTTCTGATATCTTGATTCAATAATAACTTCAAGGGGTGGCTATGGGATGGGGTGGGGGCTGAGGGTGGGAAGTAACCAGACCCTTTCATCACTATCATCTCCAATAGAAAAATGCAGTTTCAATTCAAAGCCAGCCGGATGATAACCTCTGACCCACTTCCATACCAAAACTCTACAGATAGATATAGCATTGTTTGCCTTTTACAGATATTGGGGATATTTTTAAGGATGAACCCTGCCCATAGCTCCCTCCTCTGAGTGAGAGTTAGGTGTGGACCCCTGGCCTGAGGGGCAGAGGGTTGGGTCAGAAATAGAATTCTGCTTTCTCACGGTTTTAAGGCTGGAAGGACCTTTAGAAGAAAACAAGATATGGACATCCCCAGTACTGCAAATCTTGCAAAACTGGGAACTAAAACCAGATTAGAAGCTGGGCGTGGTGACGCATGCCTTTAATCCCAGCACTCTGGAAGCAGAGGCAAGCGGATTTCTGAGTTCGAGGCCAGCCTGGTCTACAAAGTGAGTTCCAGGACAGCCAGGGTTATACAGAGAAACCCTGTCTTGAAGCCATTAGATTCCCCCAGTGTGCCTTTCAGAAGCAATAGTTAACAACTATTAAGCATCAAAACCCATAAATGCTTCCTGCTACTTATCTAACGCCAGTTTCCCTGTGTCAGAGCAGGACGCTGTCGGCACATTCATATTGTAACCAGGTTAATCATGGCTTCCTGGGTGAAACAACTTCCCTTGGTGGGTGGAGAAGACAGGATCTGACCTTGTAGGTCTAGACCCAGGCTCTGTCCCTAACTCTGTCCCTCTGCTGTAGGTCTGTATAACTTCACATTCTAGACCCTACATAACACAATGCCAGTGACTGCCGCGGAAGGGAGCCTCTCTGTGACACACATATGTATGTGTCTGCATATATATATATATCACAATAGGGTAGATTTCTGTTGTTCTGGTCTCAGCTCTGCTAACTAGCCCTGAAAACAGGGACATAGATCTTGACATGACCACCTCATAGTGCCTTCATCTAAAAAATGCTGGCATGAAACTGAAGGGTCACAAAGTCACCCCAGGTTTAGTGGCACTCACTTGTCATCCCAGGTCTTGATAAGTTAAGGCAGGATTTGGGGTTAAAAGGCAACTTTGACTATATAACAAGATCGAGGACAGCTTGAACTATACACCAAAACCCTGTTTTCTTAAAAAATAAAATAAAATAAAAACTAAGCCACATGTGGTAGTACGTACCTTTCATCTCAACACTCAGGAGACATAGGCAGGTGGATCTCTATAGCGGGAAGAGCTAATACCAAAATCTGGTTCCCTAATTGTTTTTTTTGTTGTTGTTGTTGTTTGGTTGGTTTTGGTATTTGGTTTTTCAACACAGGGTTTCTCTGTGTAGCCTTTGCTGTCCTGGAACTCACTTTGTAGACCAGGCTGGCCTCGAACTCAGAAATCCACCTGCCCCTGCCTCCCAAGTGCTGGGATTAAAGGTGTGAGCCACCTCGCCCGGCCCTAATTGGTTCTTGATTTGGTCAATAAAGAATGCAGAAGTCAATTGCTGGGCAAAGAGAAAGGTGGGACTTCCGGGTCCCAGGAGGAAGAGGCAGGATGCAGGGAAGGAGGAGGTCTCTCTGCTAGGCTCTGGAGGCATATAACAATCATGTAAGATCGCAGGTGGCTAGAAATGGCGGCCGCTGCAACAGGCAGATGGCTGGAACAGGCTAGTTGATAAGGTTAAGACAGGAGATTCTTCACCCAGCCATTGTGTTATCTGGCAAGTTCTAAATTAATAAGACTGTCTAGTGTTTCTCATTCATGGAGCTAAGGTGGGCGCTGGGGCGATAGCTGGCGGCTTGGCAAAGCTAGTCGGAGCTAGCCGGGAGGAAAGGGCAAATCAGGAGTGAGGCCAGCAGCAGCGGATCTCAGAGCTAAACTGGGAACACGAGCTGGCTGGAGAATGATCTCCAAGCTACGCTGGAGCCAGGGCTAAGGTCCTAGGCAAAAGAGCCAGTGTGTTTTTACAACTACATGCAACAGATCACTCCAAGTTCAAAGGCAACCTGGCCTTCAAACTGAATTCCAGACCAGCTGGGGCTACACAGTGAGACCCTGTCTCAAAGTAATAGCAGTAATAATTAATAACAACAACAATAGTCTTAAGTATATGATGTTCTAAGTTAAGAGTCTGTTATAATTTAGTTTTAAATTTTTATGTGTATGGGTGTTTTGCTACATGAATGTCTCTGCACGACTTGCATACCTGCCCAACAGAGTCCAGAAGAAGGTGTTGGATCTGGAGTTACAGACAGTTGTGAGCCACCATGTGGGTGCTGGGAAATCACACCTGGGTTCTTTGATAGAGCAAGCAGTCAGTGCTCCTAACCATCTCTCCCACCTCTTAGATTATAATTTTTTAGCCTATAATGACATATTTGTATAGCTTATAGGAAAGGTCCAGAATTTCTTTTCTTTGAGTCCCATGCAGCCATTGCAGAAAGCTGTGACAGTGCCTTGTGACTGTGAAGCACTGGAGGAGGCAAGGCAGAGACTGGCACTTTTTGCCATGGTCTCCGGATACTGCCCTTGGCATAATGAGCTATAGATGCTGGGCAGTGTTGCTGAGAATGGAGAGTGGTGGAAAGAAAGATGTCCAGAGGGTGAGTGGTGGTAGCTGAGGGAAGTGTGGGGCACACAAATCTAACCTTTTAGTCTCTCTTAGATTCTGCCGCAATCCGCATCTCATTTCCTATGTGAGTTTCTGTAAAGGAATGGCTGCAAGCCTGAAGATGCGTTAACATCCCACGCAGTGACCAGCGGCCAAGGAGTCGGGGGGATGAGAGGAAAGATCTGTCTGAAGGTATATCAATAGCAGCATATTTGAGTGTTCTTAATTTTTTCCTGTATGTTTTATCTTAATCATACAAGACATTTACATGCCACTGTTTTTTTGTGTATTGGTTCATATGTTAATGTAATCATAAAATATGCCAAATAAAATAAAAGCCTGTTGACTCAGAAGTGATTAAATCCCTCAATGAACTCACGTCTATTTGTTTTAACTGCCTCACTCTCCTAATTAAACAGCAGAAATAATTTGATAAACTATCTAAACAAATCACCACTTGAAGTGAATAGTATAGGTCTTCTAAAAATGAAGATGTTTATTTATGATCGGAGAACAATAAGAAGGCAAAATTAAATAAGAGATAGGAAGCCACAGTCAAGCTTATTACATTCGCTTCCCCTCCCCCCTTCCTGAGTGGTAATCTAAATTTAAATAAATTTCATTTAAATCACTTCCATCTAAATTGCCTGCACCAGTGCAATCATCTTGAATAGTGTATGAGGCAGAATTTTTTTTAAAAAACACACTCAGAGATTCATAGGATGAATAATAAAAACAAACTGTCCTCTTATTCTAGTTAGAAGTAACATCAAGGGTAAAGTAATCACTTAGGGGGTATATGATATAAAAGGAACTCTATGACCTCATAAGAGGGACACAGTAAGAAGAAGCCCCCAAACCAATGTGTGTCAAAACTGCCCAGTCAGAGTCAGGGGGTTTATGCATCAGCTACTGACATTATCAACTAAGATCCTTAAAAGGATCATTCATATGAAACGAGAAGTTAAGAGGACTGTCAATCAGCATGCTAAAGTTTCATCTTGTCCCTACCTCATCAGCCTACAGTGTTTAAGATTCATCCTTACCTTGCTGTGTGTGGCAATCCTTTATTCTAAAAGTTGTATCTTCCAAATCACTAGTTAATCCGTGTGAAATAGTCCCATGAAGTTCTAACTCACAGAACACATTTATAGAGTAGCTGATGTAGTCTCTCACATTCAAAATCAGTCTTGGCTACAATCTGGAGTCCAAAGCCAGCCTGAGGTACACAAGTTCCTGTCTACAGAGAGGAGAGGGACAGGGGGGAGAGAGGAGAGGAGATGGGGAAAGAGGGAGTGGGAGAGAGAGAAACATACACAGAGAGAGACACACAGAGTGAGACAGAGGCATGGAGAGATTCATGGTGAAATGGTTTTGGGCATAAAGAAGCCCCCATTCTCTTTGGAGTTAAGAGAAGTTCAGATTCCCACTGCTGTAAGTGCAGATAGCATGGGCATGTATAAATCTAAATTAGTACAATGCCTTTTTTTTTTTTTTTTTAATCATCAGCACCAGAACTTCATTTCATTGAATTTATTTCCATTCTCCTACTGGCCTGTGACCCCATCACTCTCTGACGGTAGACTCTTTTGTTTGTGCTGGGTGTGGTCTCACACTGGATGGAACACCCAAGCAAAGCAGGATGCAGGTGTATAACTACACAGAGGAATGCTAGCTTTATGGGTGTCCTACCCGGTGCTGCTTCAGTGATTTCCTGTGATTTGGGGCCTTAAATCTGACCTGCTCCATTGCATTAGCCAGCAGCTGAGGATAATACCACATCCTCGGAGTCACCAGACCAGTCAGTCCACCCTCCCGAGGCCACTGTGCACATTTGTTAACAACAGATGTTGTTAAGTAGAGCCGGCCTCTGTGGACTTACTATTTGGTAAAGAGAGGTGCTCTCCTCAGTGAGTTTATTAGAAGCCCATGTTTTTGGGGATTATGGGAGCAGAGTGCACAGGTTCTCAGTAGGTATCCCAGGCTCAAATAAAACTTTGGATCTTCCTGCTTCAGCAGCCTTCCAAGTGCTAACGATACAGGTGTTACCTCCACACTGGGGTAGAAAGACAGTCTTGAGCCTCGAACCACAGGTCACCAACTCAGAAATTCCAAGAGGCCCAAGAGGCTTGGGTGTGAGCAAGCCATCCAGGTGACCCTGACATGCACGAAGGTTTAGAGTGGTGTGTGTGTGTGTGTATGTGTATGTATGTGTGTGTGTGTCTTATTCTGTCATAAAAAATCACTTCTTAGCCAGGCGTGGTGGCGCACACCTTTAATCCCAGCACTCGGGAGGCAGAGACAGGCGGATTTCTGAGTTGGAGGCCAGCCTGGCCTACAAAGTTCCAGGACAGCCAGGGCTACACAGAGAAACCCTGTCTCGAAAAACCAAAAAAAAAAAAAAAGACTTCTTACTGGGTGTGGTGGCATGTGCCTGTAATCCTAGCACTCTGGAAGTAGAGTAAGAGAGGCAGGGGGATTGAAGTATTCAAGGTCAACCTTTCTAGGTCTGCAGGACACCCAGCCCTTGCAGTGCTAGTACCCAGGTCTCTCCTTTTTACCTTGGCCAGGTCCTATAGCCAGAACCTTCTGCCATGGGAGCCCCACACACCCTCCCCTCCCTTTCCATCCTCTCAAATGCTTCCCTCTCCTACCTCTGCCATACCTACAAGCTCTTATCTTCTGGGTTTTGGAGCCTGAGCAGGATGTATGAGCACAGCAGTCTCCAGGCTTTCTCTAGGAAGATCACCTACTCCCTCTCCTTCTGTCCTGTGTCTGCTGCCTCTCCTAAGACCAGGAACTGAGCAGTGTGGCCCTGGCTGCAGGCCTGCAGCTCTTTAGTTCTTGCAGCCTGCAGCCTCCAACTCAGTTCTCCAGAGCCTTCTTGGCTATTCTGCTCATTTTCCATTCCTCTCATAATCTCCCTCTTTCCATCCATTAGTGGCTTCTAGAAGCTGGGGCTGCTCTGTGATACATGTTAGATTGAAGGTGGCCACTACAGGGCCGCAGAGGCACCGGATATAGGAAGCAACGCATTGAATGTCTTGCCTTTGTAGATGTATTCTGGGCAGGAGTTACATGTTGGAGGGGTCCCATCAACATCGGGTGTCAGGACTGCCCCTCTGTGAGGGATTTGCATTTAGGGGTCTTGGTTTTGGTGGGGTCAAAGTCCCATGGGTTATGTTTGTCTCAAATTTTCTGGCATTCCCCTTCTACCTCCTAGTCTCTCACAAGCGGAAGGTTGCTTTGATCTTCCCCATTACCAAAAGAGAGCTTTACAGAATGAGGCCCAACCAGGACTTCCTGTTGAGCAATTTACACATTTGGGGCTTTGATTATACCTGCCAAGTCCCTTCCGGCAGTATCTAAAGTCACATTTGATTGCTTCCAAGGAAAAGGATGTGTCCAGTTCCCACTAGGGCAGGAATCCCAAAGGATTCTAAGTCCCACAGTCCAACCTGCCAAACAAGTTTGTGGAATCTACAGAGAGCATTCATAACTTCTGAATTTCTTTTCTGTGTCATGCAGACCCATTATTAGAGGGAGTGCTGGCTGGGCATGATGGGATGTATAATCCCAGCACACAAAATGTCAGAACTCTAAATGAAGGTAGATGACCTGAAGTGAGTGAACCCAGGCTACCACGCAAGTCAGCCTGCTGCACAGTGATGATGCCCTTCCTGGAAAACAAAAACAAAACAATAACAGCGGCAGCAGCAACAATAGCAACAAAAAATGGATGTCTGACTTGGCAGATGTTTTCTTCCGCCTGGAGTCAGAAGAGTCCAGGCATCAGGCAACAGTTAAACTGTTTTCAGTTAAATTAAGTAAGACTAGGAATGTAGCTCAGGGATGAGCACTCAAAGTGTGTTTTATGTGGGTGCTGAAGGTCTCATCTCAGGTCTCCATGTTCATAGTAAGCACTTTACCCACAGAGCCATTCCCCAGCACCTTGGCTAATCTGGAACCTCACCATATAGACCAGGCTGACCTTGAACTCACAGAGACTCTCCTGCCTTGGCTTCCTGAGTGCTTCAGTTAAAGACATGTACCAAGTGACCCTAAAAAAAAAAAAAAAAAAAATTCTGGTTTTTATTTTTGTTTTGCTTTGTTTTTGTTTTTCTTTGAAACAGGGTCTCTCCATGTAGCCCTGACTGTCCTGGAACTCACTCTGAAATCACACTGATACACCTGCCTCTGTCTCTCAAGTTCTGGGACTAAACACATGTGTCATCATATGTAACCTCTAAAAAGATAACTGATTAGAAAGAATTTCAAAGGACGTTACTACATTCTGAGGATATGGATGTATCCCAGAGAATTGTGTGATTTTTATGTTTTATAGGATTTTATGGTTGCCTCTTTCAAAGGGCATATATATATATATATATATATATATATATATATATATATATATTCACAACTATAATTCCAGCTAATCTGTAGACCAAGGAAGGAAGAGCATAGGTTCTAAGACTCCCTGGGCTATAGAACAAGTTCAAGGCCAGCCTAGGTAATCCAGAAAGACTCTACCCCCTCAAATGAGAAGGTAGAAAGGGTGGGGGGGGCCTGCCTAGTGGGCATGTGGTCTTAGATTTGATTCCCAGCACTGGAACCAAAAGTATATATATATATTCATCTTTACAAACATCAGGCTAGGTGCTGAGGAAGGAGACTGATGGAGCTAGAGTGGGAGGGGAAAAAAAAAAAAACACCAACAAAAACAGTCTACTTGTGTCCAGATCTGGGTGGGAAGAAGGCTCCAGAGTGGAAGGCTGTAGGGCCTATGTACTGTGCAGGGATTCTATCGAGCTTGAGCACGACAGACATGACTCTGATAGGTCTTGCTCCCCTCCCTCACTCCCTCTGCCTTGCTAAAAACCATTAGATTACATTCCTAAAGCTAGCAATTTAGGTCTGTTCCCTTATATGGCTACTTCTTCCTCCTGAGGCTAACTGCCAAGGTCCAGCTATCAAAGTGTTGAAGTCCAACAATCAAATCCCCTTTGATTCACCTAATTAACATGCCAATCAAAATTAAACACCTCATCTTAAGATGGGTTTCCCCCCTTTACCTTTATAAACCACCATTTTCTTGTGGGCCACATCCTGTCTCCTCTAAGGGCTCCTGAGTCAGTCCTTTGTCCTGTGAGACAAATACCCCTCCTCTCTCCCTTGTGCCATTCCCCTTCTCCCTCTTCATCTATCTCCTGTCTTTGTCCCTCACTCTTGCCCGTTTGTCCCCTCTGGGGCAAATAAATCTCCTTTATGTTAAGTACTTGGTCTTGGGGTATCTTGAGCTGACTTTCAAGGTCCCTACATATGGAATCTGAAAGGGGCCATTGGAAAGACTGCTTGTGTAGGGTATCAAGACCAGCAAGTATATTTAAATTTTGCTTTGTTTTTATTTTGAGATGGGGTCTTGTGGTGTTACCCAGGCTGTTCTTGTTAGCATTCCTTCTAGGTCCCGCCCAACAGTTACCCCGTAACAGCCATGTAGGCCTGCTTGCTATAAAGGGGGCTGTTTGACCCTGTTCATAGCTCTCTCTGCCCCTTCTCTCTCTGGTTCTCTTCTCTCCCTGACCCCTTTCTCCCTCTCTCCCCTTTCCCCTCCCTCCTCTCTCTCCAGTGTTCCAGGCCGACCTCTCATCTCCCCCACCACCCCCCACGCCTCCATCAGTTACTAGTTTCTGTGTGACAACCTGGTAAATCTAGCCTGGGTGCTCATTTCTTTCTGGTAATTAATTTACCCTCGGACACCATAGTAAGACTAATAACCCTTTGGTTCTAGTAATTTATCCTCAGGATGCTGCAAATGATAAAATTAATAACTCCTATCCTTACCCAAAAAGAAAAGATCTTTGCTGCTACTCATTGACAGCTAAGCTAACTGCAGCTTGACAGCTAGAAAACAGACCTCTACCTTCTTACCCCCAAGGTAACTCACCACATTAGTTCATTAGTCAATTTGTTAACTAGCTAAGTATGACAGATCAAAAAGAAAGACATATTTGCTCACAAGTCTCACAATAAAGGATATACACGTTCAAATGTTCACAAAAGTAACCTTCTACTACTTCCTTATCCGTGGAGAGTTTTGGGGGTCAATCTAGAAACTTGGCAGGAATTTGACTTTGGGCTAGGACAGGCAAGTAGGCTTAGATAAGAATATTTACATTTGGGCTAATACAAAGCTCAGGGTAAACTCAGCATAGGAAGGTGGCTTTTCTTTTATCTTGGTCATCCTGATAAGCCCCTAGAAACATTGATCACAGGACTTTATT
The DNA here is from genome assembly GCF_978045245.1 of Mus caroli. NCBI lineage: Eukaryota > Metazoa > Chordata > Mammalia > Rodentia > Muridae > Mus > Mus caroli. The sequence continues at coordinate 27,831,682 of NW_028227270.1, forward strand.
TACTCATTTGTTCCTTGACTATTTGTGTTTGTTGCCTTGCTTGTTCCTTAACCTAGAACTGACCTTATTTCTTGCGTGTAATTAAAATGTTATAAAAGCAGACTGGGAAAAAAAAAAATCAACCTGCTCTAGCCTCAGAACTGGCTGGGGTCACACTATAGTGTCATCTAGTTGTCTTTTTCTTTTTAATCCTCCCTCCCTCCCTCCCTGGAGAACCTGTTGACTGACTGAGCTGGCTTGGTCACTTATCTAAATTCAGCTTCCTTTGACTAAATGTTTCATATTTCCTCACCTTGTTATACCACTAGCCTAACATTTACCAATGGAGTTCTTATAAATAAACCTTACTTTAATAAAACATTTCGCTGTATGATCGATCTTCTTTTATAATCACAAGCTCAAATTTTAAGTTTCTTTTGATTGTCTTCTAACTTATTTAGTGTTTCTCGTGCTAAATCTATACTTATAGCTGATAAGCTATCCTAGTTCAAATGCTAAGTTTCCTTTGGTTGCCTTTTAACAATAGACTTAAGGTGTTTCTCGTGATAAATCTATATGATCAACTATCATTTTCACAAGGTCAAGGTTTTCCTTTGTCTTTTAGAGGTAAGCTTAAAAATGACTCTCATTGTTATATATATATAACAGTCTCCTAGAGAGAAGAAGAAAGCCCTTCTTGTTCCTTCTGCTCCATGGAAGGTTTTTGTCTTCCCTAAGATCACCTTAAAGACTGTTCAGGTTGTTAACAAATTTATTTCTTTTATAAACTTATAAGCTCCAGGAAAGCCATCTCATGGACCAAATGGACTCCATCTAGATAAGCAGACCTGCCAATCAATAGCCTAAGTTCCCACTTGCTATCTATCCCAGAGGGTGGGATCCCTCTCCTGGTCCCTGGTATTGGAACTTCCCTCAGCCCAACCACACAACAACCCCCAGATGCTCCAATCTACTCTCATAGACACAGATGTGTCTACTGGACCTGCCCCTTCTACCCGCAGATGGTTCCACAGACTCTGGGCAGCAAGGAAACAGCCAACTCTCCTAAGACTGGACCAACATCTTCATCCACATTTTAAGTCCCCAGAAACATATTGTCCCAAAGTCAGCAGGAAAAGCTAAAGATCACTATGACCCTATTTCTACTTCATCATCTCCTCTTTCTAGTTTCTCCTTTTTTTAAATTAAACCACAACAGAGGAATGTTAGCATTCCTTCTAGGCCCTTCCAACAGTTACCTGGCAACAGGCAGGTAGGCCTGGCTTGCAATAAAAGGGGCTGTTTGACTCTTTCTTGTTCTCTCTGCCCCTCTTTTTCTCTCTGACCCCTTTCTTCCTCTCTCCTTCTTCCCTTCCTCCCTCTCTCTTCACTGTTCCTGGCCGACTTCTCTCTCTCTCTCTCCTTCCTTTTCAACTTCCCTTCTTGGGCCCTAAATAAACTATATTCTACACTATACCTGACCTGTCTTATGACTGGTACCTCAGGGGGGAGGAATGTCTCAGCATAGGCCCACCGAGGTACCTTTCCCACCTCAGCATACTGCACTCTACAAAACATATCCTTGGCTCTTTTTTTTATAAAACACAACAGTTCTATACATCAAGACCCTCCTGCCCAAGCCCCTGAAGTAGCTAGGATTAAAGTGCATCACCACACCTAGCCAGAATAGGTCTTTTACTAACCAGAATTCACCATTACTCTTGGAGCCACGCAAACCTTTTCCTCTGTCTCAGAATTAGAGAAAATGAAGCAAATAAAGAAGTGGTTTGTTGGAAGTGATAGGGTCTGGTATTACTCGGGGGGAGGGGAAAAGCTGATGTGTAAATATAGCTATAAGCAAATAACACCGTGGAGTTGTGCAGAAGGGAGTTTGGTAAGGCACCTGGCCCTTGGTCAAATGGCCTAACTCCCAGAGACAGGGCCAGCTCAGGCCCTCCAATCTGCCTTTACACATGCTGACTTCTCTAAACATAAAAGTAGGGCAGTGGGCTTTGCCAGTTTTGCGTAACCAAGATCCATGGTGAAGATTGATTGGCTCTTGAAAGTACCACCCTTTGAGTTTGGTTTCCGTGTTTTCTCAGGATGAAAGCCAGGTCAGACATGATGGAGTGCTAGGAGCTAAGGGTTGTTGGATGTCACTTGAGATGTATTGAGTGGAGGCATCAGTGAGATGGAACATGAAACTGAGGTTGTTAGCAGCATCAAGAAAGCCACACTCCAAATAAGCATTGGAGCCTCACCAAGTGGAGGAGGGGGCCCCGAAACCTCAGAAAATCTAACCCTCCAAAAGCTATGTATGTTTTGACTCTCTGAGGAAAGGCACAGAGTGACCCACAAGCTAGGAAAACTGGACAAGCTGAGAAAGGCAAATGCTGTCAATGCCACACACCATCTGCCAGCACCTATAAAATAAGCTCCTAGGGATAAAAAGGAAGGATTTGGCTGAGAAGCAGGGTCCACAGGCTTGAAGGCTGATGGCAGAGAAGCATGGTGACACACAGACACACACAAACACACAGATATATACTCATAGACTTGTATACACAGAGACAAACACAAACACACAGACATATACGCATAGACACACACACACAAACCCACAGACACACAGACACACACAATGTGCCATAGCTTTACATCAATATTTAAAACAAGAGAAATACATACAGTTGAAAGCTCAGCTTCTCCAACTTTCCCTAGTGCTGGCAGCTACAATAAAACTTGCTGTCTGTGACAGATGGGCATATTTTCAAGAGATTTCTGTTACTGTCCCCAAGTTATAGGTGATGAAACAGGAGAATGGAAGAGCTTATCTCAGACTCTCGGGAAATTAGCAAAGCTGGTCTTCAAGCTCTTTTTTTTTTTTTTTTTTTTTTTTTTTGGTTTTTCAAGACAGGGTTTCTCTGTGTAGCCCTGGCTGTCCTGGCACTCACTTTGTAGACCAGGCTGGCCTCGAACTCAGAAATCCGCCTGCCTCTGCCTCCTGAGTGCTGGGATTAAAGGCGTGCGCCACCACGCCCGGCTGGTCTTCAAACTCTTAAGTCTTGCCCTGAGCCCTCTTCATACCACAGTCCCCAACATTCCCAGTACCAGGGTCGACAACAGGACCTCTAGAGCTAGATCTATAAACAGAAGGTTTCCCATCCAAAATCAGATTACATGTTTAGGCAGCAAAGCTGGTGCCACTATGAGACCCATTTCTAGCCTTATTTAAATATAGCACACTCCACCAACATGCAGATTTTTTGTTTTGTTTTGTTTTGTTTTGTTTTGTTTTGTTTTGTTTTGTTTTGTTTGAGACAGGGTTTCTCTGTATAACCCTGGCTGTCCTGGAACTCACTTTGTAGACCAGGCTGGCCTCAAACTCAGAAATCCTCCTGCCTCTGCCTCCTGAGTGCTGGGATTAAAGGAGTGCGCCACCATGCCCGGCTCAACATGCAGTTATCGGTATGACTGTCACTGAAGTCTGGGTTCCCTTTTCCCAGAAGGACAATCAAGAAAGCTCTAGAAATCTGTGGAACAAAGCATAGACATACAAGAACTAGTCCAGGGAGCCCTGAATTCCAGTTCTGATAATCACAGCTGTGGGCCCAATGCCTCATTTTCTTCCATTGGTTTAGGAAATGGAAGGAGTGGCTGAATATCCTATGCTGTTATGTCTGTCAACAGATTCTATTTAGGCTGATCACAGACAGGGGTCTTCCCAAGTATGCCCAGAAAGAATGAGAGTGGATGAAAGCCACCTGTGACATAATTATTTCTCTTGCTACACTTTTTTGATCAAATGGGTTAATGACCAACTTGAATCATTCATTTTCTAGTAATTTTATTCCCATATGGACAGATCTCTAGCAAGGGCCCCCAAAGAGCCACGCAGATGAAGTCTGCTCACTGTTGAATTTACAGCTCCCAATGTGGAGGCAGGCTACACCAGGATATAGCAAAAGCTTGATGTCATACATACTCCTGAGAAACTCAAGGAGTGAAGTTTTGAAACATAAAGGATAGCTTCCTGCACAAAGAGGTCAATGGAGCCCTAAAGGGGGGCTGAGGAAGAAGGGAAGGTGGGGGTGCATAAGAGGTCATTTTAGTGGGGTTACCAAAGTTGTGGGAGATGGGCTGGGATCTGGACTGGACTGTGAGCAGCTGGGAATCCCTGACAGCCTATCTGTAGAGAGGGCTGTGGTGACCTCTTCTAGCCTAGTTTCTAGCAAAATGAAGAGCCTGCTGATCTCTAATCCTGCAAGAGCGCTCATATACACATACATATGGCCATTAGTTTGCACGGGATAAGTCACCTTGGATATATGACACAATATGAAGCATTCGATCTGCATGGTGCTCTGAGGTAGCACCAGGGCAGCTCAGGCAGTTCTGTAGTCTCCAGCAGATTTGGCGATGGTATTTGTTACCTTTCTTGTTCCTGAGTCAAAATCCCTAACGACACAATAGTTTTCCTTTGGCTCACAGGTTTAGATGTTATGTTCCAGGAAAACATGGAGGAGCCCAAGGATGCAGGAGAGTGTGGTGGTGGTGATGGTGCTCCAAGGGCTTCTGAGAAGTCAGATTAGAACCAGGATGTTGGGCCAGAGCAAGCAGGGTGGGAGAGAGCAGGGCCAGAGAGAGCAACCATCCGTAATGAGATCTGACTCCCTCTTCTGGGGTGTCTGAAGACAGCTACAGTGTACTTACATATAATAAATCTTAAAAAAAAAAAAAGAAAGAAAGAAAGAAAAAGAACCAGAATGGGGTTTTGCCTTCAAAGATCAGTGACCCACCTCCTCTACCCAGGGCCCACTTCTTAGAGGCACCACAGCCTCCCCAAAGAGCACCATCAACTTGGGACATGCCCTTCTCAGACCATGACAGCAGCTATACCACAGAAAATGTGTGAGAGAGGAGTAGAACAGTTGGTTCGGAAACCGGCCTGAGTAGGGCCACAGGCCTCATCCGGCCGGATCAGCGCCGGGGTAGCGGGAGCGCAGGGTTGCCTGACACCCGCCAGCAACCCACGACCCCCCGCCGCAGGATTTTGGGACTGCTGGTGAGTGGAACACAGCTTCTGTTCCAGTCCAATCACGCGGGACCTGAGACTGCTCTGGTTGGGGAGAGAGAAATCCGGCCTACATAGGGCCACAACCCTCTTCCGGTCAGAAAAGCACCCGGGCAGCTGGGGCACAGGGTCGGCTGACACTCGCCAGCTACCCACAACACCCGCCACAGGATCTTAAGACTTCTGGTGAGTGGAGCACAGCTTCTGCTCCAATCCAATTGCGCGCGGGACCAGAGACTGCATTAGTTAGGGAAGCAGAAACCGGCCTGAGTAGGACCACAGGCCTCTTCCAGCTGGACCAGCACCGGGGTACCGTCAGCTACCCACGACCCCCGCCGCAGGATTTAGAGACTGCTGGTGAGTGGAACACAGCTTCTGCTCCAATCTTTAAACAGTGACAACGATAACAACTAACCCCAGAGATTACCAGATGGCGAAAGGTAAACGTAATAATCTTACTAACAGAAACCAAGACCACTCACCATCATCAGAACCCAGCACCCCCACTTCGCCCAGTCCAGGGCACCCCAACACACCGGAAAAGCTAGAAACGGATTTAAAAGCATATCTCCTGATGATGATAGAGAACTTCAAGAAGGACTTTAATAACACACTTAAAGAAATGCAGGAGAACACTGCTAAACAAGCAGAAGACAATAAAGAGAAAGCACAAAAATCCCTTAAAGAATTGCAGGAGAACACTGCTAAAGAGTTACAAATCCTTAAAGAAAAACACGATAACATAATCAAACAGGTAGAAGTCCTTACAGAAAAACAGGAAAACACATCCAAACAGATGATGGAAATGAACAAAACCATACTAGACCTAAAAAGGGAAGTAGACACAATAAAGAAAACCCAAAATGAGGCAACACTGGAGATAGAAACCCTGGGAAAGAAATCTGGAACCATAGATACCAGCATCAGCAACAGAATACAAGAGATGGAAGAGAGAATCTCAGGTGCAGAAGATTCCATAGAGAACATCGGCACAACAATCAAGGAAAATGTAAAATGCAAAAAGATCCTAACTCAAAATATCCAAGAAATACAGGACGCAATGAGAAGACCAAACCTACGGATAATAGGAGTGGATGAGAATGAAGATTTTCAACTCAAAGGACCAGCAAACATCTTCAACAAAATTATAGAAGAAAACTTCCCAAATCTAAAGAAAGAGATGCCCATGAACATACAAGAAGCCTACAGAACTCCAAATAGACTGGACCAGAAAAGAAATACCTCCCGACACATAATAATCAGAGCAACAAATGCTCTAAATAAAGATAGAATACTAAAAGCAGTAAGAGAAAAAGGCCAAGTAACATATAAAGGCAAGCCTATCAGAATTACACCAGATTTTTCACCAGAGACTATGAAAGCCAGAAGATCCTGGACGGATGTTATACAGACACTAAAAGAACACACATTCCAGCCCAGGCTACTATACCCAGCCAAACTCTCAATTAACATAGATGGAGAAACCAAAGTATTCCACGACAAAACCAAATTCACACATTATCTCTCCACGAATCCAGCCCTTCAAAGGATAATAACAGAAAAAAAAACAATACAAGGACAGGAACCACGCCCTAGAAACAACAAGAAGGTAATCCCTCAACAAACCTAAAAGAAGACAGCCACAAGAACAGAATGCCAACTTTAACAACAAAAATAACAGGAAAAAACAATTACTTTTACTTAATATCTCTTAATATCAATGAACTCAACTCCCCGATAAAAAGACATAGACTAACAAACTGGCTACACAAACAAGACCCAACATTTTGCTGCTTACAGGAAACTCATCTCAGAGAAAAAGATAGACACTACCTCAGAATGAAAGGCTGGAAAACAATTTTCCAAGCAAATGGTCTGAAGAAACAAGCTGGAGTAGCCATTCTAATATCTGATAAGATTGACTTCCAACCCAAAGTCATTAAAAAAGACAGGGAGGGACACTTCATACTCATCAAAGGTAAAATCCTCCAAGAGGAACTATCAATCCTGAATATCTATGCTCCAAATACAAAGGCAGCCACATTCATTAAAGAAACTTTAGTAAAGCTCAAAGCACACATTGCACCTCATACAATAATAGTGGGAGACTTCAACACACCACTTTCACCAATGGACAGATCATGGAAACAGAAACTAAACAGGGACACAGTGAAACTAAGAGAAATTATGAATCAAATGGATCTGGCAGATATCTACAGAACATTCTATCCTAAAACAAAAGGATATACCTTCTTCTCAGCACCTCATGGTACCTTCTCCAAAATTGACCACATAATTGGTCACAAAGCAGGCCTCAACAGATATAAAAATATTGAAATTGTCCCATGCATCCTATCAGATCACCATGGCCTAAGGCTGATGTTCAATAACAAAATAAATAATAGAAAGCCAACCTTCACGTGGAAACTGAACAACACTCTTCTCAATGATACCTTGGTCAAGGAAGGAATAAAGAAAGAAATTAAGGACTTTTTAGAGTTCAATGAAAATGAAGCCACAACATACCCAAACTTATGGGACGCAATGAAAGCATTTCTAAGAGGAAAACTCATAGCTCTGAGTGCCTCCAAAAGGAAACTAGAGAGAGCACACATTAGCAGCTTGACAACACACCTAAAAGCACTAGAACAAAAGGAAGCAAATTCACCCAAGAGGAGTAGATGGCAGGAAATAATCAAACTCAGGGGTGAAATCAACCAAGTGGAAACAAGAAAAACTATTCAAAGAATCAACCAATCAAGGAGCTGGTTCTTTGAGAAAATCAACAAGATAGATAAACCCTTAGCCAGACTCACTAGAGGGCACAGGGAAAGCATCCTAATTAACAAAATCAGAAATGAAAAAGGAGACATAACAACAGATCCTGAAGACATCCAAAACACCATCAGATCCTTCTACCAAAGGCTATACTCAACAAAACTGGAGAACCTGGATGAAATGGAGAAGTTCCTAGACAGATACCAGGTACCAAAGTTGAATCAAGATCAGGTTAATGATCTAAACAGCCCTATATCCCCCAAAGAAATAGAAGCAGTCATTAATAGTCTCCCAACTAAAAAAAGTCCAGGACCAGATGGGTTTAGTGCAGAGTTCTATCAGACCTTCAAAGAAGATCTAATCCCAGTTCTTCACAAACTATTCCACAAAATAGAAACAGAAGGTACTCTACCCAACTCATTCTATGAAGCCACAATTACTCTGATACCTAAACCACAAAAAGACCCAACAAAGATAGAAAACTTCAGACCAATATCCCTTATGAATATTGATGCAAAAATCCTCAATAAAGTTCTTGCTAACCGAATCCAAGAACACATCAAAACAATCATCCATCCTGACCAAGTAGGTTTCATCCCAGGGATGCAGGGATGGTTCAATATACGGAAATCCATCAATGTAATCCAGTATATAAACAAACTCAAAGACAAAAACCACATGGTCATCTCCTTAGATGCGGAAAAAGCATTTGACAAGATCCAACACCCATTCATGATAAAAGTCTTGGAAAGATCAGGAATTCAAGGCCCATGCCTAAACATGATAAAAGCAATCTACAGCAAACCAGTAGCCAACATCAAAGTAAATGGTGAGAAGCTTGAAGCAATCCCTCTAAAATCAGGGACTAGACAAGGCTGTCCACTTTCTCCATACCTATTCAACATTGTACTTGAAGTCCTAGCCAGAGCAATTCGACAACAAAAGGAGATCAAAGGGATACAAATTGGAAAAGATGAAGTCAAAATATCACTTTTTGCAGATGATATGATAGTATATATAAGTGACCCTAAAAATTCCACCAGAGAACTCCTAAGCCTGATAAACAGCTTCGGTGAAGTAGCTGTATATAAAATTAACTCAAACAAATCAATGGCCTTTCTCTACACAAAGAATAAACAGGCTGAGAAAGAAATTAGGGAAACAACACCCTTCTCAATAGTCACAAATAATATAAAATATCTTGGCGTGACTCTAACTAAGGAAGTGAAAGATCTGTATAATAAAAACTTCAAGTCTCTGAAGAAAGAAATTATAGAAGATCTCAGAAGATGGAAAGATCTCCCATGCTCATGGATTGGCAGGATCAACATTGTAAAAATGGCTATCTTGCCAAAAGCAATCTACAGATTCAATGCAATTCCCATCAAAATTCCAAATCAATTCTTCAACGAATTAGAAAGTGCAATCTGCAAATTCATCTGGAATAACAAAAAACCTAGGATAGCAAAAACTCTTCTCAAGGATAAAAGAACCTCTGGTGGAATCACCATGCCGGACCTAAAGCTCTACTACAGAGCAATTGTGATAAAAACTGCATGGTACTGGTATAGTGACAGACAAATAGACCAATGGAATAGAATTGAAGACCCAGAAATGAACCCACACACCTATGGTCACTTGATCTTCGACAAGGGAGCTAAAAACATCCAGTGGAAGAAAGACAGCATTTTCAACAAATGGTGCTGGCACAACTGGTTGTTAACATGTAGAAGAATGCGAATCGATCCATTCCTATCTCCTTGTACTAAGGTCAAGTCTAAGTGAATCAAGGAACTTCACATAAAACCAGAGACACTGAAACTTATAGAGGAGAAAGTGGGGAAAAGCCTTGAAGATATGGGCACAGGGGAAAAATTCCTGAATAGAACAGTAATGGCTTGTGCTGTAAGATGGAGAATTGACAAGTGGGACCTCATGAAACTACAAAGCTTCTGCAAGGCTAAAGACACCATCAATAAGACAAAAAAACCACCAACAGATTGGGAAAGGATCTTCACCTATCCTAAATCAGATAAGGGACTAATATCCAATATATATAAAGAACTCAAGAAGGTGGACTCCAGAAAGTCAAATAACCCCATTAAAAAATGGGGCTCAGAACTGAACAAAGAATTCTCACCTGAGGAATACCGAATGGCAGAGAAGCACCTGAAAAAATGTTCAACATCCTTAATCATCAGGGAAATGCAAATCAAAACAACCCTGAGATTCCACCTCACACCAGTCAGAATGGCTAAGATCAAAAATTCAGGTGACAGCAGATGCTGGCGAGGATGTGGAGAAAGAGGAACACTCCTCCATTGTTGGTGGGATTGCAAGCTTGTACAACCACTCTGGAAATCAGTCTGGCGGTTCCTCAGAAAATTGGACATAGTACTACCGGAGGATCCAGCAATACCTCTCCTGGGCATATATCCAGAAGATGTCCCAACCGGTAAAAAGGACACATGCTCCACTATGTTCATAGCAGCCCTATTTATAATAGCCAGAAGCTGGAAAGAACCCAGATGTCCCTCAACAGAGGAATGGATACAGAAATTATGGTACATTTACACAATGGAGTACTACTCAGCTATTAAAAAGAATGAATTTATGAAATTCCTAGCCAAATGGATGGACCTGGAGGGCATCATCTTGAGTGAAGTAACACAATCACAAAAGAACTCACACAATATGTATTCATTGATAAGTGGATATTAGCCCAAAACTTAGGATACCCAAGATATAAGATACAATTTGATAAACGCATGAAACTCAAGAAGAATGAAGACCAAAGTGTGGACACTGTGCACCTTCTTAGAATTGGGAACAAAACACCCAGGGAAGGAGTTACAGAGACAAAGTTCGTAGCTGGGATGAAAGGATGGACCATTTAGAGACTGCTGTATCCAGGGATCCGTCCCATAATCAGCTTCTAAACGCTGACACCATTGCATACACTAGCAAGATTTTGCTGAAAGGACCCAAAGATAGCTGTCTCTTGTGAGACGATGCCGGGGCCTAGCAAACACAGGAGTGGATGTTCACAGTCAGCTATTGGATGTATCACAGGGCTCCCAATGGAGAAGCTAGAGAAAGTACCCAAGGAGCTAAAGGGATCTGCAACCCTATTGTTGGAACAACATGATGTACTAACCAGAACCCTGGAGCTCTTGTCTCTAGCTGCATATGTATCGAAAGATGGCCTAGTCGGCCATCAATGGAAAGAGAGGCCCATTGGACTTGCAAACTTTATATGCCCCAATATAGGGGAATGCCAGGGCCAAAAGAATGGGAATGGGTGGGTAGGGAAGTGGGGGGCGCTATGGGGGACTGTTGGGATAGTATTGGAAATGTAATTGAGGAAAATATGTAATAAAAATAAAAAAAAAAAAGAGAAAAAAAAAAAAAAAGAATGGTTGCTCTTAATAATTGGTAAGGAAAGAGATGTGTCTTCAGTCCCAGCACGTAACTCATGATTAGGTTGTAGAAAATGTCTATAAACTCACTCAGCTCTTAAAAAAAAAAAAAAAAAAAAAAAAAAGAACAGTTGGTTCTTTCACCCTGTAATCATGAGCTGGAAGGAATAACGTCTCATTATCACCCTAAAAAAGAAGAGGTTCTCTGTAAGAAGTCATCACAAGACTATAGTCAGTCTAAAGCCTAGCCTGGGCCTTTAAGTAATGTGGCTCATGCTAACTTCTGTTAACACTGGTCACCTACAGTCAGATGGCCTCTGCCAGGAGAATCAGAGGGTCAAGTACTCGCACAGGTGTGTAGGGGTGTGTGTGTGTGTGTGTGTGTGAGTGAGCATGCTGTGGTAGATGCTATGAGAGTGTGATCACAGAGTTTCACACCTGGCTTCCAAGGTGAACTGTTTTGCCTGGCAGAGAGAGTCGTGATTCTGAACAGCGCCAAAATCAACCTGGCAAATGGTTCTCCCTGGAGTCTGACCTGTATGGGCTGGGTGCTAGGACAAGAGTATGGCACTGGACCAGCCTTGGATCTATGCAAGGCTGAATTCAGAATTCTCGGACTAGGGTTGCTCTAGATCTTACAAGTCTCCCATAACTCAGCCTGAACGGTGCCTTCTCATTCCCTGGGCCTCTCACTGGCTACTCTACTGCCCACCCATCCTGCCGAGGAAAGACAGCATGTCTGGCTCAGCCAACTGAAAAGATCAGGGAATAAATAATTACCAAGATTTTTCACTGATGATGAGGAGGGGAAATTGAAAGTACTAACTGAACAAGGGACTAGATACTTCAAGGTGACTTCAGAGCGTAGCTCCCAAACAGGAGTAACAATAACAGGGCAAAGAACACAGGAAAATGCGGGGCATGGTGGCACACGCCTTTAATCCCAGCACTTGGGAGACAGAGGCAGGTGGATTTCTGAGTTCGAGGCCAGCCTGGTCTACAGAGTGAGTTCCAGGACAGCCAGGGCTATACAGAGAAACCCTGTCTTGAGAAGAAAAAAAAAAAAAAAACAACACAAACACGCACAGGAAAACTGTTACAGCCCACTCACCTGATGCTGACCTGGGCTGGGGCTGGGAAACTAACGCAGAGAAAGATTTGTGGCATGGAGAGAACCAAAGAAACAGAGAAAGAGCCTTTCCCAGGGAAATGTTTAGAAAGAGAGCTAGCAGGACCCAGCAGGAAGCCAGGCCAAGCTCAGCTGGTAGCAGGTCCTTGCTAATCATCATTTGCCTGGAAGAATGGAGGGAGTGAATACAGACAGACAGACAGACAGGCGTTCAGTGCAGGGGATGAGAGGGTGGGCGTGGGCAAGTGACCAGACAGTAACAGCAGTCTACTCATGGCAATTACATGACGTGGAAGAGGTGGCTTAAGTATGAAGCTAGTTTTATTTAGGGACCAGATGTAAGATGTGCGAAGGCTTTAGAGAGGAGCAGCAGGCCGGGTGTGGTGATGCGCACCTTTAATTACAGTACTTGGAAGGCAGGCAGGTCTCTGTGACTGAGAGAGACTATGGTAGTGTACATAGTGCATTCTGAGGCAGCCAGGGCTGCCTTTGCATAATGAGACCTGAGGTAGGGTGAAGGACAGGGAAAGGGAGGGGAGGGAAAAGAGAAGGGAGAGGGAGAGATTAGGGGGCAGGGAGGGGGACAGGAAGAGAACACCCTATGATCTGGCGGTACTTTAGGATCAGGAAAGGCTGTAAGATGATTAAACTCTTTAGCAATGTTCTGACTATTTTACTCTCTAAACATATTTCAACCTCTCTACTCTAGCCAGGCAATGGTGGCGCACACCTTTAATCCCAGCACTTGGGAGGCAGAGGCAAGTGGATTTCTGAGTTCGAGGCCAGCCTGGTCTACAAAGTGAGTTCCAGGACAGCCAGAGCTATACAGAGAAACCCTGTCTCAAAAAACCAAAAATAAATAAATAAAATAAGAGCTCTTTTTCTTTTCTTCTCTCTCTCTTTTTCTATATTTTTCCTTCCTTCCTTTTTTTTATATTTCTTTTCCTTCCTCCCTTCTTTCTTTCTATATTTCTTTTTTCCTTTCCTTCCTTCCTTTCTTCCTTCCTTCCTTCCTTTCTTCCTTCTTTTCTTTTTTTTTTTCTTTCTTTTGACTCTGCAGCCCTGGTTAGCCTGGAACTTAATTTGTAGACCAGGCTGACTCCAAAATGACAGAGATCTGCCTGCCTCTGCCTCTCAGATGCTTGATTAAAGGTGTGTAGTACCACACTCAGCATATTAAGAGGACTTGCTTACACTGACAATCCATGAATTTTAACAAATGCGATGGCATATGTTTACCACTTAGTGTAAAGGAAATACTTTTGTATTTAAATTTTCAATTAGAATATTTCCATTTCATCTGTTCATTCACCAGAGACAAGGTTTGAATTTTTTCTAGGCTGATCTGGAACCCCTAAGATCAAGTGATTCTCTTGACGTCACATGCTGAGTCTGGAGCTCCTGACAGGTTCAGGTGGACCAAGGAACCTGCCTCCAGATACTAAGTTTGACAAAACAGATTAAGGGACTAAGATGTGGCTTTGTTTTTGAGTGTTTGTCTAGTATGCTCAGAGCACAGGGTTCAATCTCTAGCATGTGCCCACATAAAAATTCAATTGTGGAATTGGAAAAATATCATCATCAACTCTTCCTTCCTTCCTCTTACTACATCTTGAAAATGCTTTTATTTGAGATTTGTGAAATTTAAGATTTTTGTTTTCCAGGCTAAAGTCAAGTCAAGACCATCAGCGTTGCCTTTGTTCAAAATGAATGATATCAGTGTCCGGTGCGACGCAGGGCCATGCATCTAAGTGCAGGGACATACAGTGTAAAGTGAGGTGACTTCCCGATAGCCCCAGCTGACAGTGCTTCTTACAAAACCAATGGAACCGTCTTCTAAGGGAAGATATGGTGGAAAGGTCAATTATTTTAGGGTTAGGCAGTTAAATAGGAACATTAAATTGTTAAAAGCTAGAGAACAGTGCATTGGTAGAGAATTTACCCAGTAAAGGCTCTTGGTTCAGTCCCTAGTACCAGAGGTGTGTGTGTTGGCGGTGATGTTTATAGAGCATCTATCTAGTCATCTTCAAGAAAATGATGCTGTCCCACAGACCCATGGAACGGACCATTCTTCAACTCTGAGACACAGCTTCTGGGAACAGGCACCAAAAAATGAGAGAGAGATTGGCGGGGGGCAAGGGAAGGAGGGGAAGAAGAGAGAGAGAGAGAACAAAGTTGTAAAAGTTGTAATAGCATCTAAGGGGTCAGTGGGTGAAAAGCCTTGGATGATGCAATCAATGCCTTTGGTTGAGTTCCTGGAAGCAAAGTTGTAGGAAGCCTCAACAATTACATCTGCAGTTGTGGAGGTACCGTCTCAGGTAAGAGAGGCATGGCCAGCGCGTTTTTGTCGGATCTTCTCTGTAGCCCCCACAGTGGCCTGTCCACAGAGAAACCAGGCCCACAAGAGCACAGCAGTGGGTGACAGCTTTTTTGAAGCACTTACAGAGCTGCTGGGCTTTAACTCTTAATGCCTTTTTTTTTTTATTTCTGGGGAAAGGCCAACCTCAAGGAAAGCTGGATTTCAAGGGTCATCTGAGGACGGAATGCTCAGTCACGTCACGTCAGGAAGGAGGAGGGGGACCGGAAACATTATTTTGGAGAGCAGTGGCTAGGAGATAGCAAAGAAATTTGGAAATTAATTGAAAACTTGCTAAAAGTTGGCAGTGAATAAATGATAAGAGGATTCAGTCCAATTTATGAATAAGCTTCGTGTCTGGAGATGTTTTTCTCATTCATTATTGATTTGCAGCTAATGAACAGGTGCAATATAGATCAAATACTACAATTAGGGCCAGATCCAGATAACCTGCGATTGCGCCAAATAGCTCTCTAAAGAATACAAAAGATTTATTTCTTAGCAGCTGTTCATTTTTTTTTCCCTTTAAGGTCCAAACGTTTGTTTCCTATATCCTCGTTATAAACTTCAGAACAGACTTTCAGGATTAAGCAGCAGGACGGTAGCGCTTACTTACAGCCTCAAAACTCAGGAGGCATAGACAGGCAAGCACATCACGAATTCACCCGCAACCGGGGTACATGATTAAAAAATAAAAGGAGGCCGGGCGTGGTGGCGCACGCCTTTAATCCCAGCACTCGGGAGGCAGAGGCAGACGGATTTCTGAGTTCGAGGCCAGCCTGGTCTACAAAGTGAGTGCCAGGACAGCCAGGGCTACACAGAGAAACCCTGTCTCGAAAAACCAAAAAAAAAAAATAAATAAAAATAAATAAATAAATAAAATAAATAAAAAGAAAGAGAAAAAAAATGGGAGAGATGTGTATCAAGTATAAAGTATCAGGGTTTTATTAGTCTAGGTTTCTTAAACTAAAAAACATCGTTTTGATTTGATTAGTTTAGAAATAGGATTTCAAAAAGATCTTTGTGTGTGAACCATGTACCCATACCCTAGTTTGCATGTGGATGTCAGAGGACAATGTCCCATGCTGGTCCTCACCTCCCACCTGTTTTGAGACATGGTCTCTTGTTTGCCGCTGTGTTATACCAGGGTAGCTGGCACACATGTTCCCAGAGTCCTGCCTCGACCTCTTGTCTAGCTGAGGAGTGTAGGGACTACAGGCATAGACAGCCATGGCTGGCTGTGTTCAAGTTAGCTCCTCACACACTCTAAGTACAGTTCCCACTGAGCCAGCAGCTCTCAACCTTCCTAATGCTGAGACCCTGCAGCACAGCTCCTCCTGTTGTGGTGACGCCCCAACCATAAAATTATTTTCATTGCTACTTTACAACTGTTATTTCAAAACTTTTATGAATCCTAATGTAAGTATTTTTTTGGAGCTAGAGGTTTGCCTAAGGGGTTGTGACCCGCAAATTGAGAACCACAGTGACCAAGCTATCCCCCTCACCCAGAAAAGAGAGAGCTCCTGGTTACGTGGGAGAGTTTTAAGCAGCGTTCTGTGAGTCCTTTCATTTAAGAGACTGGGTCATGTTTGTTCATTTTTCTGTAAATCTGCATTCACCAAATCACATTTGTTTTGTTTTGTTTGTTTTTTTCCGAGACAGGGTTTCTCTGTATAGCCCTGGCTGTCCTGGAACTCACTTTGTAGACCAGGCTGGCCTCAAACTCAGAAATCCACCTGCCTCTGCCTCCCGAGTGCTGGGATTAAAGGCGTGCGCCACCACACCCGACTGGGTTTTTTTGTTGTTTGTTTGTTTGTTTGTTTGTTTGTTTGTTTGTTTTTGAGGCAGGATCTCCCTACATACTCCTGGTTGTCCTAGAGTTTACTCTGTTGACCACACTGTCCTTGAACTCACAGAGATCCACCTGCCTCTGCTTCCCAAGTGCTGGGATTAAAGGCATGTGCCACCAAGCCTGTCTCTGAATAAAATTTTTACTGTCCTCAAACTCACAGCAATCCTTCTGCTTCAGCCTCCAGAGTATGAGTGCCAGGGTTCCAGGTCTGCTCGCTCTCTCTCTCTCTCCTCAGCTGCTTCCTGGTCTGGCTGAGGTAACCACATATTGGCAGCAGACACTTCAAGGCTGGAAGGAGAAATCAACCTGTTGGCTCTAAGATGAAGCACTTTCTGCCAGGAGGAGACTCCTCCATTTAACCAGGGCCCCTCTCACTGAGTTGGTCCTGATCATCACCACCACAGACATTTACCATGGTTGGCTTTTTTTTTCCCCAGCCTGTTTACAGGAAGTTTCCATAAGGAACCTGAAAGTCGGTTTCCTCAGCTGCCTACCTCACAGCTTGGAGCTTGTTCCTCTGATAAGATAGGGTTTTATTGTTATTGTTTTTTAAATTGCGGGGGGGTTTGGTTAACATAGAAAGAAGCAGGTTTCGTTGTTTTCATACATATATCATTATATTAATACAGTGTCTTATTTTTCCACCCACCACACCTCATACCTCATACCTCAAAGTAGGCTTTTAAAAGCCACCAAAAGCTTGGTGGCTGGACCAAGAACTAGTGATTAGACTTCATCTATAGTACTTTTAGATTTGGATGAAGTTCTTTTCTTCTTTTTGGAGGGTGGTGGTGGGGGTGTTGTTTTATCTTTTGTCTTAAGACAGGGTCTCTCTATGTAATCCTGGCTGTCCTGGAGCCTGTTATAGAGATCAAGGCTGACCTCAAATTCTGAGATCCTCCTGCCTCTGCTTCCTGAGTGCTAGGACTAAAGGCCTGTATCATCATGACTGCCCTAGTTATCTCTTCTTAAGGTCCCCAAAATATCCTAAAAAGTCCTCAAGCTGCCAGAATGTGACCTTCCCTTCTCACCTCAGAGGTGGGGAACTCTAAAACCCTGTATCTCATGCCTTTTCTTTAAGAGGTGTAAAAGAAGTGTCTGTTTATCCAAGATGGAGAAGGAACCAGCAGACAAAGAAGGGATTCTAATTAAATCTAGTTTGGTGAGCCAAAGAGTTTATTGGGGTTACTCACAGGAGCACGGGTGACTCAGAACAGCTGTGTGACCGGAGCTGCACCCCCCCCCCACAGTCCATTGTTTACCTCTTCTGTAAAACTGATGACAGCTGTGGTGTTGTGAATGAAGGTGTCCCCAAAGCCTCCGGTTTTTAGATCCCTGGTTCCCAGTTAGTGATTCTGTTTTGGGAGGTAGTGCTGCCTTCCTGGAGGAGCTGAGTCACTGGGGGCAGGCTTTGAGAATTACTAACCTCACCCCTCCTTCTGTTTGAGCTCTCTGCTTCATGGTTGAGGTTGAGATATGATCGCTCATCTTCTTGAGCTGGCTGCCGACTGCCTTGTCTTCCTCGCCATCATCGATTCTATCACTCTTGAACCATAAGCTAAAACTGACTCTTCCTCTCTTAAACTGCCTTGGTCTTGGTATTTCATCGAAGCAAGAAAAAGTAACTACACAGGGATGTCCACGTACAAGCCTGGTGAGCCAGCCTCCTCTCTCCACAAAGGGAATGTTAATAGGCTCAGTCTCAGAGATGAGGATCATCTGCTGGTGATCACAGTCGCTCTGATTCAAGATGGCCACAGTCTGGAAACTGATACACAACAGCCAAGAGCTAGAAGATAACCAAAGGAGCTTTGTGAGTGTTGGCTTCATAAGATGTACTGCAGCTTCTAAAGGTGGCAGGTTGCCTTTGTGTCTTTGAAGCTATAACTTCAATTACAATAATTTTGTTTATTTTTGCTTTTTGCTTTTAAGACAAGATCTTATTATATAGCCCCGGATGCCCTGGCACCCACTGTGTTGCCCAGGCTATCCTCAAACTTGTGGTAATCTTCCTACCTGGACCTCTGGGATTATAAGCATGTGCTATCACGCCCAACATCAAACTTTTGATTTTTAAAAAAAAAAAAAATGTCTTGAAACATTCTGTTAACTTTTGAAGACTCAAACATGAAGCAAAGAGTTAAGAAAAATATAGCATTTTATCAAAGGCCCAGTGTCTTCAGGAAGGTGAGAGTTGTAGTCGTTATCACTGGTCACCTTGGCTCAGTGCTGGTAATTAAAAACAAAAATAAACACAAGTAAGCTAACAAATGGAGACTTCCATAAATCACAAAGAAAGGCTTGTATGAAAGCTAAACAAACTGAACTCCAACCAGTAAGAAGCAAAATGATAAAATCATGAAACCGTGCAACTTTCCCAGAATCCAAAGAGAAGAATTCCTTAGCTTTCTGCTAGAAAATTCTGATTCAAAATGCTTTTATCTTTCCTCTCTTAATTCTGTGGTCGCTGGTTTTCAGGCAGGCTTTTGCTTTGTAGCTCTGACTGGTCTGTTACATTTAACCTGGGCTTTCTCAAGTTCACGGCAATCCTCCTGCCTCAGCCTCCCAAATCAAATACTCTGAGTTACTTTTGAAGTGCCTTTGGGGCATGGGGGTGGTACTGGAGATCAAGCCTGGGGCTTTGGGTGTGCTAGGCAGGTGTTCTGCTACTGAGCTACATATCTAGTCCATACCTTTTCTCTCTTCTTTCTCCCTACATAGGCTGTGGCTGTCCTGGATGTCACCACATAGCCAGGCTGCCCTCAGACTCACAGAGATCCACCTGCCTCTGCTTCCCAAGTGCTGGAATTAAAGGCACTCCCTGTTGTGCCTAGGCAATATATCTTTTTAAATTAATACTTTCCTGAAGCAGTACTATGTTAATCCACTCTAAACTCCCAGAGGATGCGTGCATGCTTCTTGCTACCACTCCAATGCTCTGAATCTGCAAATGATAAACACACACACACACACACACACACACACACACACGCCACCTTATTTTGAATACAAATTGGGCATTTCCAAATCTCCCTGCAGCTAGCACACCCTCCCCTAAAGTGAATTTTTCTTAAAGGATTTTGCATTTGTTCAAGTTATTTTCCTAAAAACTTGGTGCTCAAAAAAGTATTGGGGCCTAAGATTAAACAGTTGTTTCTTAACAAAAGATAAGAGATGCCTAACACTGAGAAGAAAAATAAAGTTTTAAAAGTTATCTCAAGGAACATAGCAACCATACTGAATGGTAGAGTGATTGCCTAGAATGTATAAAGAAATCATCCTTAGAGTTAAGAAAAAAAAAGTCTCCTTTTGGAAAGATTGCTTGAGCTAGGCAGTTTGTTCAAGGCCGATCTAGGCAATGTGACAAGAACATGCTAGGTGTGGTATGTGTAAAGTCAGGAGGAGCTAAAGTTCAAGGCCAGCCAGGGCTATGCAGCAGACCCTGTAACAACGCTGGACATTTGTAGCAGTGCTAGGTTATGGATGTGTCTAATCACATCCAGCCTTGTTACGTGGGTTCTAGGGATAGAACCAGATCAGACTCACTGATGCAGTGCATGATCAGGATGCTGTTACCGCCTGGGACATGAAAGAACTGGGATGGTCCAGAATGAAAGTTTGTACTCAAACCCATTGCTTCCTCAATCCCTGCTCATCCAGGTGCTGAGGCAGGAGGGTTGTTTCAAGTTTGAAAACAGCCTGGGCTATATAGTGAGTACGAGGACAGCTATAGCTATATAGTAAGACCCTGTCTCAAAAACAAACATGTTTAAAAGTTAAATACTAGAGCTTGGGAATGTGGCTCGGTTGATAGAAGGCATGCCTCGGATGCATGAGGCCCTGGGCTCAGGCATGGGGGTGCATTCCTGTAATCATAGCACTTGGGAGATGGAAGCATAAGGATTGGAAGTTCAAAGTCATACTGGACTACATCTCAAATTCAAGGCCAGCCTGAGCCAGGCGTGGTGGCGCACACCTTTAATCCCAGCACTCTGGAGGCAGAGGCAGGCAGATTTCTGAGTTTGAGGCCAGCCTGGTCTACAAAGTGAGTTCCAGGACAGCCAGGGCTATACAGAGAAACCCTGTCTCGAAAAACCAAAAAGAAAAAAAAAAAAAAAGCCAGCCTGAGCTACAAAAGACCTTACTTCCACCCATATACATACAATATATATAATTTATATATAAGTATATTTTATATAAATTTATGTCTGTTATATATAGATACATAGTTATATAAATTTTTAAATCTATATAAAAGAGTAAATTTATTATGTATATTTAAAAATGAATCTGAGCTCAGCCACTTGGAAGTCTTGTGGCCTTCTCACCTACACAGCAAGAGTGGAAATATGGCTATCCTAGTGACTTGGCAAAAGTTAATATTAGCATTCATGGACCATCTAGACAGTGTCTAATTCTGAGCCAAAGATGTGCTATGTGCAGTTCCTTGTTACTGTCGTTAATTACTTCAAAAAAAAGTGGGGAGGGGAGCTGGAAGAAAGAGGCAGGGTAGTGTTTGGAAAGCTTTTCTGAGGAAGAAATAGACAGCTATAAATGTATTGAAAAGCTGAAAGAAAACTAGTGGCGTTGAGGACACGCTAACCCCCAAACGTGGCACCATGGCACCAGAACAGCAAAAGCCGAAAGCTCTCACCGCCCTTTTCCTCCGAAGCAGGTCGTAAAACCTTCATTCCAACGCTGCCCTCCTCATCCTGGCAGGAAAGGAACGTGTTTATCCTCAAAGACACAGAGCCGCCCAGAAGAATCTGAGCAGACTGGCTTGCCGAGTTCACACTCATTTGCTAGCATGAGCTCACTCACAATCTCTTTGTTCAAGCACACCCCTGCACTCCTGTCCACTCTCCATCAAACCTAAGTTTTGCTCTTCCTTTGGTTCTTCATGTCCGAAGGCTTCCATGTCACATAAAATCGGTAGTAATAAATTTGTGTGTTTTTCTTCTATTAATCTGTCTTTTATTACATAGTCCTTAATCACATGCCTTGCTGCGCATAAAAGAAAACATTGGCTTTTCTCCTCTGCAGAACCAATGGGAGGATACTGTAAAAATGTACCCCTGGCCATAGTTAGGTAAGAGGGCGTTAGAATGATGAAGTTGGAAAGATAAGAGGGAAAGATGCAAAGAGAGCTCCTTTGTTGTGGGCCTCGTTTTAGTTAGAGTTGTTGGCTACGAAGGTTGAAAATTGGACTCTCATGATGGTGGAAGAGCCTTTTCAAATCTGAGATTTATTATTCTAGTCTCACAGAGGTACCTCCTCTCCGGATATAGCACACTTAAGGAGCTTAGTGTTGATGTTAGTGAACACAAAGAAGACTTGGTAAGTCAACTCAAACATTCATTTCTGTCAGAAACATCCCATTTGTTTCTTCTACCTACCTTAGGCATATAGTCTTTTTTTTTTTTTTTTTTTTTTTTTAGTTTTTTTGAGACAGGGTTTCTCTGTGTAGCCCTGGCTGTCCTGGCACTCACTTTGTAGACCAGGCTGGCCTGGAACTCAGAAATCCGCCTGCCTCTGCCTCCCAAGTGCTGGGATTAAAGGCGTGCGCCACCACGCCCGGCTTAGGCGTATAGTCTTGAGGGACACTCATTAAGATGTCTCACTTCTACTTCCCAATCTTCCCCATCATTGTCCCAAGTGCCTTGGACACCGTCTCCTAACTTTGCTATTCATGAATACACTAGGGATTTCTCCTTTATTTTAATTTTTGTTGCTGTTGTTGTTTTTAAATTTATTTATCTATTCACTTTACAACCCAATATCAGCTCTTCCTCTTTCCCAGTATCCCCTCATGCAAGTTTTCCCCCCATTCCACTTTCCCCTTTCTCTTTTGAAAAGGTGAAGCCCTCCTCTAGGTGTCCAGTTGATCCAGGACTAGGTGTATCCTCTCCCACTGAGGCCATTTAGGGGTGTGGAATCCACAGGCAGGCAGGCA
Source organism: Mus caroli (assembly GCF_978045245.1). Lineage (NCBI taxonomy): Eukaryota > Metazoa > Chordata > Mammalia > Rodentia > Muridae > Mus > Mus caroli. Next base: position 27,854,222 of record NW_028227270.1, read on the forward strand.
ACAGGCTCGAGTATAGACCCTGCTCCAGTTATTGGGGAATCCACACGAAGACCAAGCTGCTCATCTGCTATATATGTGTGGGGAGGCCTACGTCCAGCCCATGCTTGCTCTTTGGTTGGTGATCCAGTCTCTAGGAGCCCCCAAGGGTCCAGTTTAGTTGACTCTGTTGGTCTTCCTGTGGAGTCCCTATCCTCTTCAGGACTCTCTGAGCTCCATCCAGTGTTTGGGTACCAGTCCCTGCATCTCTTCCCATTGGCTGCTGGGTGGAGCCTCTCAGAGGACAGTTACACAAGGTTCCTCTCTGCAAACATAACTGAGCATCATTAATAGTGTCAGGGATTGGTTCTTGCCCGTCAGATGGATCTCAATTTGGGGCAGTCATTGGTTGTCCATACCCTCTATCTCTGCTCTATCTTTGTCCCTGCACTTCTTGTAGGCAGAACACATTTTGGGTCAAATGTTTTATGTGTGGGTTGCTGTCCTTATCCCTCCACTGGGAGTCCTGCCTGGCTACAAGAAGTGGACATTTCAGGATTCCCCACTGTTAGGAGTATCAGCTAGAGTTGTCCCCATAGACCTTCTGGGACACCCCCACACCCCCACACACACTGCCACCAATCCCTCTTCTTTCTCCCCTGCTCTCCCTACCCATGACCTGCCCCCTCCCCTCCCCATCTCCTCTTCCACTCAGTTCCTTCCTTTCTTCCATCGACTCTGATATCTATTTTGTCTCCCCTTCAATCATCCTCCCTTGGGCCCTCCTTGCTATTTGACTTCTTTGGGTCCTGTTGATTATATGTGGTTGCCCTGTCCTTTATGGCTAATATCCACTTATCAGTGAGTGTACACCATGTACTTCTGGGTCTCGGTCCCCTCAGGAAGGACTGAGCTGGCTTCAAGGGTGTGAGTGTGGGAAAACTGGCCCTGCAACTTGTCTGCCCTTCAGTGACAAAAGCAAGGGAAAATGATCACCCCCACCCCCACCCCTCACCGGGGCTACTTGGCACCTACAGCAGACAGAAGAGCTGGCCCTGAGGTCATCAGAGTAGAAGAACAGGCCCTGTCTCTCACCTGCTGAAGCACTCAGGAGAGCAGGCCTTACACCTTGCCTGGTCAGCAAGGTGGAGCTGGCCAGGGATGTGGGGATTGTGGGTGAGTTGGCCTGAGGGCAAGAGTGTAGAAGAGCTGGCCCTGCCTCTTCCCCTCCCTTACCCTTTGCTCTCACCACAGGTGGTGGGCAGGAGAGCTGTCCCTCCCCCTCCCCCTCTCCCCTCACCTTCTCCAGCAGCATAATGGAGCTGACCCTGATGGTGGGGCCACAGCCAACCCTGAGGGTGTGAGGATGGGAAAGCTGGCCCCAAGCTTGTCTGTCATATAGTGACATGGGTGAGGAATACTCAGGCGAGCAGGCCCTGCCCCTCACCTGGGCAGCAGGGTAGAACTGGACCTGGAAGTGGGGATTGCTGAGAACAGAAGAGCCAATGGCCTGAACAGTTCAGATACCTCTTAGACCCTGACCCAGGGCTTTGAATTGGCCCACCCAAACATCTACCTCATTGATGATCTGCCTCAGTGCATGAAGGGGCTGGTCCTACAGATTCAAAACTACAGGGTCTCCACGATCCAGGACAACAGGATATCTGAGAGGAGTCCCAGTGCAGTCCCAGTACTGATCCACAGGCTTCATACCAGACCAAGAAGTCATTGTAATGAACATTTGCAATCAAAAAAGTGTGGGCAAAAGTGTGACATACTGGGGGACACACTACAGCTTCCATGATGAAATTCCTCTGTTTTGGAGGGAAGTTCAAGGCTGGTATGAGGGGAGGGAGGATGAGTGGGGTTGGAGTGCATGCTGTGAAATTCACAAAGAACCAGTAAAAACTTTAAAAAAAAAGATAGATAGATAGATAGATAGATAGATAGATAGATAGATAGATAGATAGATAGCGTGTAAAACCTTTGCCTCACAAGCCTGGTGATCTGAGTTCAATCCCCAGAACCCACATAAAGAAGAAAGGAAAAAACTGACTCCACAGAGCTGACCTCTGACTGTCACACCTATGCTGTGGCACTTATACCCACCCTGCTCCATCCCCCAAGGTCCCACAGTCAAAGTAAATGTGTGTGTGTGGAGAGAGAGAGAGAGAGAGAGAGAGAGAGAGAGAGAGAGAGAGAGAGAGAGAGAGAGAGAGGATTGATTTTTGGCTTTTGCTCCAAAAATGGATGTCTTTCATTTAACTGTGACCTGGGAAGCACACACCCGGCAAGCCCTCCAGAGACATCTGACATGCGCCATCATCTGTATTAAGTTTCTATGGCTGCATGACAAATTACTGGAGTACAGCCACTTAAAAGAACACACACTTATTAGCTTTCAAAGTTCCTGGGGCTCAAGAATTTTGAATCAGCACTCTTTGATTGGATGGTTCTGCCTGGGGGTTTCTCATATGGTTCTGGTTAAACTGTCTTAGGGGATCTGTCTTCCATGTTCACAAGGATGTCTGATGCTCAGAGGCTGCAGTCTGCACCATGTGGGCCTCCACACAGGGTCACTCACAATGTGACTTCATATTTCCAGGTTAGCGAACTGGATGGGGAGGAGACATCGAGCAGAGGCATGGATGGATGATAGGAGTAGATGAGAAAGAGAGCACTCACTAATCAAAGCCTCAGTCTTGAACAGCCTTTGAGCAGTGGAAGCAGCATACTGTTACCTCAGAGCACTCGTAGTCTGTTTGTCACAGAGACCAACAACACTTCCTGTGGAAGGACAGGACAGGACAGGACAGCATTGTGAATAAAGGAGGTTACAGGGGCCACCTTGGAGACCTACCACAACGTCCTATTTTGTGAAACACCCTACCCCCAAAAAAGGTTACCACCAACTCACACTAAGAGCTACTTACTCCTGCAAGAGATGGTAGATCGAACAGATGATCCAGTAAGGATCCTGGGAGCCCGGGGTTGGGGGCGGGAGGGACAGCTCAGAAAGAATCTGCTAGATCAGTGAGGAGGCTCAGTGTGGAAAACTGCTGTCCCCCTGATGAATTGCTTCAGTTCAGTCCCCTGATATACACTAGGAGAAAAGAGCTATGACTCCTTTGAAGTGTCCTCTGACCTCTATGCATGTGCCACAATATGCTGGGGAATGCTGAGCTGTGTACACACATGCTTACACATGCTTGCACATGTGTGCACATGCATACACACACACACTACATTAGAATTTAATTTACATGGCTGGAGGGATGGCTCATCAGTTAGTAGCACTCACTGCTTGCTGTTCTTGCAGAAGATCCAGGTTCAGTTCCCAGCATCCATAGCAGGCAGCTCACAACCGCCTGTAATTCCAGTTCCAGGGTATATGAAGACTTCTTCTGGCCTCCCTGGTTACATTCATACATACACATGTATACTGCACATACATATACTCAGGTACCTACATAATGTGGTGCACATACATAAACTCAGGCATACACATATACACATAGATTAAAAAAGGATATGCTAAGAGCAAACTTTCTATCACTTTATACTTTTTCCTAGACACAGGTCTGAACTCAACTGGTATTCTTAGCATGTAATAAAACATAAAAATGTATTACATAATAGGTTGGGTAGTTTTCAGTATAAACAATGGGGTTTGAGTTATGAATGGTTATTCATCAGGCAATTAGGAAAACTCAGTCTATATGGCATATTTTTGCCATTGTAGACCAGAGAGTGCATATCAGTACACAATGGCCGTAGGAGGCAGCAGGATGGCACACAGAAGTGGATGCCAACATCAGGGCATCCTTTTTGGCATTTTTGATCAGAAGGAGGATAATGGTTTTTTCTGGAGCCAAGCCATCAGAAGCTGTTGGCTTCTGGCCACCTTGTCCCTGTGCCCTTAGAGAGATGTCTCATTCTCTTGCTCATTTTACATCCAGGTTTCTAGACAAAAGTCACTATGTGATCAGGTTGGCCTCAAACTCCAGGCAATCTGCCCACAACAGCTTCCTGAATACTGGAATGCCAGGCAAGTACTACCATATATGGTACATACCTCACACACTCTCTCTGGTGCTCTCCCCATCCCCACTCCTTTCCTTTCTCTCCCTTCATTTCTGGGATAGGGCTTGACTATGTAGCTTAGACTGAACTTAAATTCATGGCTTTCTTCCTGCTTAAACTACTAAGTGCTGAGATTACAGACACCTCATCAAGTTATCCTGGTCCTTTGGCTCTTAATTTTCTTTTTTTTTTTTTTTGGTTTTTCGAGACAGGGTTTCTCTGTGTAGCCCTGGCTGTCCTGGAACTCACTTTGTAGACCAGGCTGGCCTCGAACTCAGAAATCCGCCTGCCTCTGCCTCCCGAGTGCTGGGATTAAAGGCGTGCGCCACCACGCCCGGCTGGCTCTTAATTTTCTGTCTTCAGTTTCTGGTGCCAGGCTCTGGCCTTAGTGATTAAAACGTATCCTTCTGAGCTACAGAGCCCCTGCTGCTCATGGTGCTTGCCCTTGCTCTGTTATCCCAGGACATGTTCCTCTCTACCTGCCCTCTGTCCTACCTGATTTAGACCTGGTGCCTGTAATTCCTCCTGGTCTAGTTTAAAGTTCCAAGTTTCACACAGTCTATTTTTAAAAATAATTTCTGTGAGACAGTCTTACTATGTATCTCAGGCTGCCCTCGAACTTAATTCTTCTGCCTTGCCTTCTTAAATACTGAAATTACAGGTATATACAGTCATGACTGGTGACAATCTGTCTTTTGTAGGGATTTTTGTATTAGTGTCTGATACTGAGGATCGAACCTAGGGTCTCACACTCATTAGGCAAGTGTTCTTCCACTGAGCCACACCCCAAAATCAATGATTTACATTTTTTTGACCTGTCCATTCAACCACCCATCTACCCATGCATCCATCCATCCATTTATCCATCCATTTATGCATTTACACATCCATCTATCCACCTTCATTCAATAATTTCAACTGACATATATTCTTTTCCACTCGTTGCATACTTGTGTGCCCCTATTCACACATGCTGGTCCTCTTCATGCAGGGTAGTTTCTGTTTTCGTTCTCCTTAAATCTGGACTCGCTTGTGGCTTCATCTGACTAATAGCATATGGCAAACGTGTCCCATGCTAGTTCTAGATCAGGGCCATAAAAACCAGACAGCTTCTACTCATGTTCTCAAAGACTCGGAGCCATTGTATAAAATAGTCCAGCTACTTTGTTAAGAAAGAGGCAGTGGGGGTTGGAAACAAGACATATTTTTAAGTCCCAGTCAATCTTTCCCTTCCAACACTACTTGGAACAGAGAGCTACAATCCCTATTCCCCCACCCAGCCCACTGGATCAAAGACATGGTCATTGTTGTAAGATATGGGGTTTTGCAGTGGGGCCATCAGTACCATACGTTAAAATGGGAAGCACTGAAACATCAAGCTCAAAGCTTCTAGAAAGTTTCCAGAGTATATCTGTACATCTACTACTAGGTGGGATTGAACTGGGTCAGAGAGAAGTTACTGGTTTTGGAAAAGCTGTGGCTGATTCAGGAGCAGTGGCATAATTTATATTTCAGCATTCAGGAGGCTGAGGCAGGCAGATTTTGAGTTGAAGGCAATATAGTGATAGGTAGAAAGAAAGAAAGAAAGAAAGAAAGAAAGAAAGAAAGAAAGAAAGAAAGAAAGAAAGAAAGAAAGGAAGGAAGGAAGGAAGATGGGTGGATGGATGATAGATTGATAGATAGATGATAAATAGAGACAGACAGACAGACAGACAGACAGTAGAGACTGGGAGTGTACACCTAGTGGTAGAGCTTTACTTAACCTACTCTAAGCCCCAAGCTCGATCCTTAGCACCCAGTGTTGGGGAAACCAGAAGACTTCGTGTCCAGTTCATGGGGAGTTGAGGGAAACTGATTCATGAGAAGGAAGGATGTAGGTGTAGAACAATGATCCCAGAACTTAGACTAAGTCACTTTCAACCCTGTTGATACATTAGGATCATTAGAGGCCTTGTGACAAATCTCTCAACCCCACCCTTTATCATCCTGCTTTAAATTACGTGGAGTGAGGAGACGTGTCCTGACATGAGACTGAGTTTGAGAATGAACTGTGAGGACTAAATGAGGGGTTGAGGACTTGGTTTAGTTAGGAAAGTGTTTGCTGTGCAAGCCCAAGGCACCGGATTAGACTTCCAGATGCTGCCGTGTGTGCTAGAATCCCAGCACTAGGGAATCTAGAGACAGGAAGACCTCTGGGTCTGTCTGGCCAGCCAGCCTGGCTGAATCAATGATGCCCAGCTTCAGTGAGAGATCCTATGTTCTGTATGTTGCAGAGAATAATCTGGTTTTCATTTGGGTGAGTGGATACATAGCAAAACATCATCCAATCTCGAGCTCAAAACTCCAGCAGAAACTGAGTGGGGAAATTCCATTGAGACACTCAGCTCGAACTCCCCAGCTAGTCCTAGACAGAGTGCAGTGTCCCTTGGGTGAGGCTCCCAAGTAAAAGAGCAGATAGAACAGGCAGAGATTATATCATCAAAGTGGACTCTCCTGGTTCTCCTGATGGACTTTCTCTCCATGGATGAACCTTCCTGCTTCTCTTCCCCCTAAAGACACTTTTATACCATGGAATAAATAATAGTAACCTCTGCTGGAAACGTTCACTCTCTAGCCGTTCTCAAGGATACAATGTTGTTACTCTTGGGCTGTTTTACTCTTCTCTTCCCTCAGGGGAGCAGGCCATTTCCATATAAGCCCATCTCCATAAACATGCTCGGCTTTGATGACTTAGGCTGACTCTGTTCCCATAGTCACCTTCTCAATGAATTCAAACATCAGGTGACAATTTGCCAAAGTAACAATCATTACACTTTGCCTCAAAAGCAAGGCAGATAGCTGGGTGTGGTGACACACCCCTTTAATTCCAGCACTTTGGAGACAGAGGCAGGTAGGACTGTTAGTTCTACCATTGTGGGCCATTGTGGTCTGCATAGCGAGTACTAAGTCAGTTAAGGTTATCCCGATGAGACCCTGTGCATGCAAACATCTACATAAGAACACATCAAATCAGGTGTTAGCAAGTACAAGGCCAGGAAGTTTGTATTATTTTAGAAAAGTCAGAGAAAAGAGCTGGTAGAGGGTAGTGCAATGGCTTTGTAGAGAAAAGAAAATGAAAAGGGAGCTAAAACAAGAGAGAAATGTAATGGGTAGACTGCAGAATTGGCTGACTTCTAAAGACAAGCTGATCGCACCCTGCGCTATCCAGAACGAGGCTCCTGCATGCAAGTGAAGCCCCAAGGAAGGGTTAAACTGAGTGCAGCAGAGTATCTTTTGGGGAAATTAGAAGGCACTTTCTCTTGACTTTTTTCTCACAGTGAGAATTCATCTTAACTAGATAAAAAGGGTTTTTAAGAAGGCAAAACCAAGGCCAAGTGTAGGGGTACAGGCCTTTCATCCCAGCACTTGGGAGGCAGAGGTAGGTAGATCTCTGTGAGTTTTAGGCCGACTTGGTCTGCATAGTGAGTTCCAGGATAGCTCCAGGGGTACATATTAAAGAGACCCTGTCTTTAAAAATTAAAAAGTAAAACCAAATAACATCTGGGAGAATTTTGAATTATGGAACATAAAAAAATAAAGACAGTTTAACTATGGCAGTGCAGGTGGACTTAGAACTCTCCATTGTTGCTGCTTGAGCCTCACAAGTGACAATAAGATAAATATGTGCCACTATTCTTGGCTTAAGTAGCAAATCTGAGGCCAGCCTAGGCTCCTTGAAATTCTATTTTAAAAAATAAAATAAACAGGGTGTGGTGGTGCACACCTTTAATCCCAGCACTTGGGAGGCAGAGGCAGGCTGATTTCTGAATTCGAGGCCAGCCTGGTCTACAGAGTGAGTTCCAGGACAGCCAGGGCTACACAGAGAAACCCTGTCTTGAAATAAATAAATAAATAAATAAATAAATAAATAAATAAATAAATAAATAAATAAAATAAACTGAAGTGAATAAACAAGAGTAAAAATGTTAAAATTTGAAATAATTTGTTACAGTAGCCATAGAAACTAATACATAACCATCCATATTGCCCGCGCCCACCTTTAGTCCCAGCACTTGGGAGCAAACGTAGGTAGATCTCTGCATTTAAGGCCAACCTGGTTTACAGAATGAGTATAGCCAGGGTTACATAGAGAAACCCTGTCTTGAAAACAAACAAAAAGACAAACAGAAAGAACAAAGAAAGAAGAAAGAAAGAAAGAAAGAAAGAAAGAAAGAAAGAAAGAAAGAAAGAAAGGAAGGAAGGAAGGAAGAAAGGAAGGAAGGAAGGAACTATAGAAAACAACATTGTGATAGCTTGTATATGCTTGCCCCAGGGAGTGGCACTATTAGAAGATGTGGCCTTGTTGGAGTAGGTGTGTCACTGTGGGTATGGGCTTTAAGACCCTCATCCTAGCTTCCTGGAAGTCAGTAATCTGCTAGCAGCCTTCAGATGAAGATATAGAACTCTGAGCTCCTCCTGCACCATACTTGCATGGATGCTACCGTGCTCCCACCTTGATGATAATGGACTGAACCTCTGACCTGCAAGCTAGTCCCAATTAAATGTTGTCCTTGTAAGAGTTGCCTTGGAGCCTGCTGACAGGAGCCTCCTGTGAGGCTCGACCAGTGCCTGGCAAATACAGAAGTGGATGCTCACAATCATCCATTGGACAGAGCACAAGGTCCCCAATGAAGGAGCCAGAGAAAGTACCCAGGGAGCTGAAGAGGTCTGAAGCTCCATAGGAGGAACATCAGTATGAACTAACCAGTACCCCGAGAGCTCCTTGGAACTATATGACCAATCAAAGAAAACACATGGTGGAACTTGTGGCTCTAGCTATATATGTAGCAGAGGATGGCCTAGTTGGTCATCAATGGGAGGAAAGGCCTAGGTCCTGTGAAGGCTTTATGCCCCAGTATAGGGGAATGCCAGAACCAGGAATGGGAGTGGGTGGGTTGGGGAGCAGGGGAGAGGGGGAAGGGATAGGGGATTTTCGGAGAGGAAATTCGGAAAGGGGATAACATTTGAAATGTAAATAAAGAAAATATTAAAAAAAAAAAGAACTATCAGGAAAAAAATGTTGCCTTGGTTATGGTGTCTGTTCACAGCATTAAAACCCTAAGACAAACATATAAAATATACATATACATATGAAATAAGAAGATTGGGCTGGAAAGATGCTCGATGCTTAAGAGCATTTATTGCTTTTGAGGAGGACCCAGGTTCAGTTCTCAGCACCCACACAGTGGCTTACCACCATCCATAACGCTAGTTCCAGGAGACCCAACCTCCTCTTCTGACTTCCACAGGCACAAATGTGGTGCACATATGTACATGTAGGCAACACACTAATACACACAAAATGAAATGAACACTTGTAAAAGTATGTTTTTGAGACTGAGGCACCGGGGAAAAGTTAAAGTCAGCCCGGGCTGCATAAGGAGATCTTTTTGAAGATAATTAATTAAGCATCATATTGTCTTTTGATACAGTATCTCACAATAACCTAGAAATTTGTTACCTAGTGTTTGGTTTTGGACTCTGAGACCTGCCTATTTTATGTATCAAAGCAGCAGACCTGGCCTCAGGGTTCTCCCAGCATCCCTCAGTCTCTACCTGCTATACCTTGTCCCCAACCCTGAACTTTCCAGCCCAGGAGCTGGGCTGCCCCTTCCCCCAGGGGCTCCTTCCTATATCATCTAGACATTTTGATCTTTATGCTCTTCTCCTTCTCTTCTCTCTCTGTGCATGCATCCTTCTTTCCCCTTCCTGCACGCCTCCCCTTGCCGACTTCCTGGCCTCCTTCCTTGAGGCAAGTGAACTCAATAAACCTGGTTTTAATATACTCCAATCTAACTTGAATTGGCTCATTTCATCTTAAATTCCTCATCGTTTTGTCTCTACCTCTCAAGTTCCCAGATTACAAGCATGTACCATCATGCTGGGCTCAAAACATACTTTTAAAATAAGGCTTACTATGGCAAGAAAACAAGAGAAAAATTTGTACTTGAAGATGTGTATATTTCCTCTCTCAAAAATATTTTGTAAAAATGTAGCTATTGTGTCATATCTACACTTTATTAATATTTGGATTTACTACACCACGAAAAATTAGTACAGTAGATTCTACACAACGAGAAAAAAGCCCAAATCCATTTTGTAGTTTCCTTAGAACCACGAAAGAAAAAAAATCATTGCAAATGTAACAATGAACCTATACGCTGCCAATTGCCCTTGGGATATTCTGAAAATATGTCCATTTCTAACTTCCGGGAATATGTCCTGGTAATCCGTCAAACTGGAGCTAAGGACTAGGCTGTGAGCACCTCGGTTCTGCTCACAGTGTGTCCTCGATGTGCCACGAATCAATGATCAAGTAGTAGGACGCCTTTCCAAGCACAGATGGCATTCATGGCAGCTTTGAGAATGGGCCTCAGAGTGCCGAGCTTAAGCAACAGACTCCCAGGCAGCTGCTTTTGGATCTGCCACCCTTCCCTCCCCGAGGCTCCCAGCCAGGGGTGGAGTAAGCAAGGGGACTAGGCAGGCCTGCTCCTGTGAGACACGGAGTGGCCTTGCCAACACATCCTTAGCTACCTTCTACTCTGAGCTTTCCTTTCTTCCCTCTCCTTCCGAGCAGCCGGGCGGGCTCTCAGCCTTCCTGTTCTCCTTCTTTGTCTGCGTGTCTGCATCTTTCTTTTCCCTGTCAATGCTTTCCTTGCAAATCTCTTGCACCTCCGATTCCACCCGATGGTTGTTGCTTAGATGGGTTTTAAATAACTGTTTCAATGTCTGAGTCTCAGAGCAGCCCCTAGAAGAAAAACAGACACAATGAAGGATGTGCTCAGGGATATAAATGTAGTAGCGATTTAAATGTCCTACCTATTCTAGGTGTGGTCTGCAGCAATACGTGTGTGCATGTGCACACACATACATTCATTAAATGTTCTAAATGGCTATTATTATGTAAATTTACACATTAGAATTCTTTTTGGAGTTTTGTTTCTTTTCCTTTTGGACTGGTATTACTTTATAGCCCAGGCTAGCCTCTAGCTTGCAATCTTTCTGCTTCTGCGTCCCCAGTCCTAAGATTACAGGCATATAACTACCACGTATAACTTGGAGTTCTTTTAAAAAATATAACGGTAAAGTCCTTTAAAGACTTTAAAGGTGTGTTAGGTAAGAAGGGTAGCTTACAGTGAGATCTGATTTTTGTGTGAGAAAGAGACATAATAAGATATACACCAAGAGCTTTTTTGCTTGTTTTTTTTTTGTTTGTTTGTTTGTTTTTTTTTATGGTGTTGAGGTTTTGTGTACCCTGGGCTAGCATTCTCACAACAAAGCTGTTCTGTCACAGTTTAAAGCAGTTGTCTCTAGGTAGCATTTAAAGTTTTTAGTCCCGGTGTGGTGCCTTTAATTCCAGCATTCAGGAGGTAAAGACAGGTAGAGATAGACCTCTGTGTTCAAGGCCATCCTGGTCTACAGAGTGAGTTTCAGGACAGTTAGGGCTACTCAGAGAAACCCTGTCTTGAAAAAAAAAAAATTCCCCCTTGTTTTGATGAGGCTAGAGAGATGCCTCAGTAGTTAAGATGATATGCTATTCTTATAGAGAACCCAATTTGAGTTCCCAGTAACCCAAATGGTAGGCACACAAATGGCACATATATGTACAAACATACATGCAGACGAAACACAATAAAATAAATAAATTAAATAAATAGAACAAAATGTACTGTTTGGGAGTGGGAAAGATGGATCCTTGCTAAAAATGATAAAGAGTGCTCTCTTTTCTTCTTTTTTCTTTCCTTCTTTCCTTTCCCCCTTCTATCCACTTCCCCTGCCCCTCCTTAAGACAGGGTCTCACTGTGTAGTCCTGGCTGTCCTGGAACTTACCTTGTAGTCAAGGCTGGCCTTGAATTTACAGAGATAACCTGCCTCTGCCTCCCAAGTACTGGGATTAAATGTGTGCACCACCATACTTGGTGTATACTGTCTTTTCAAGGGGAACCTGTGTTCAGTTTTTATAATCTAATTCAGGTAGTTTCCAACTTCCTATAACTCCAACTCCAGGGGCTCCAGTGAGCTTTCTTGGACCCAGCAAGCACTGGCACTCACATGTGTAAATACCCACACACAGCATACACGCACACACAACTTAAAATGGTACAAATCTGTTGCAGGAAATATTAGAAAAAGAATAGAGCCGGCACATTCTACAAATCTTGGGCCAGGTGTGGGTGTGAGTGCCTTTAAGCCCAGGACTTGAGAGGCAGAGGGAGGCAGATCTCTGTGAGGTTGAAGCTGGCCTGATCTACATAAGGAATTCCAGAACAGCCAGGGCTATGTAGAGAGATTTCTCAGGAAACAAACAAAAAAACAAAAAAACTATATATATTGATATCCTTAAAGATAAACAAAACTTTGTTTTGATTTGCCTGTAGTTTTAACTATATATGCATGAAACACACGGTGTTTTTTGCAGTGATCGATTTTCTTAAGCTTTAAAGTCTGTGATCTCGCATGGCACTCATGGGTTCCGGGTGTCACTCCCCTGATGTCTAACTCTCCACACGCCAGTGTCATCCCAGACTGCCCCGCTGTTCCTGTCTCTCTCTCTACAGAGCTGCAGGCTTGGTGCAGGGAACGTCTCTGACATGAGTCTCCCTCATTTCCAGGCGAGGTTGAGATCCTGACCTTCTGACAGGCATCAGCTCTGTCTTCCTGAAGGGCTGAATGTGGTAGCCTGGAGATGGGAGCTTTTCACGGGGTGAAACTTGACTTAGGAGAAATGAGATGTGGGGAAGAAGCTGGCAGACATAGTCTCCATTCCTGCTTAAGTCCAGTCACTTCTCTGAGGGTGATTTTTCACCCTCAGTGTCTCCTATGTGGGGCATGGAGGAAGTCCTGAGTGTGTATGTGTTGTTGACATGTGAGCTGGCCAAGTCAAAGACCAAAGTCTCAGCACTATGGGAGTGTCAAAACTCATAGGGATGGCAAAGCCTTCCTTAGATCTAAGTGTTTATGCTGACAGTGTGTGCAAAAAAATACTCACCATAGCTTTCTCCCACGATGCACAGCTTTTCCCTGGCAAGCATGGCTACTCCCTGGGAGATTCACTTCTTGAAGACTTCTTTCTTACAGAGACAGCTCCTCCTGAGATAAGGAAACCTGTCGCCTTGCTCAGATGTATATAATACACACTCTAAGCTTCCAAGGCTGCCATGGCTTCCCATCAGAGCCCAGACCCCGAATCCACCTTTTCCATCTGACCCTACCTTTTCTGTGTTGGTGTACCCATGTGTCTGACATTCTCTTGTCGCCTCAGTCAGGTCAATTCCAGGAGCCATATAGCATGTGACATCCCTATATGCTACCTATGCCAGGGCCTTTGGGCATCTTGGGAGTTGTAAAATCAGAATATGATATAAAGTACTATGAAGGGCAATGAAGGCATATGCAGACAAGCACAGTCACTTAAGTAGACTTTCTTTAAAAAAGCAGAAACTGGTCTGGAGAGATTGTGATGGCTCAGCGGTTAAGAGCACTTACTACTTGTGGTGGTTTGAGTATGCTTGGCCCAGGGAGTGGCACTATCAGGGGTTGTGGCCTTATTGGAGAAAGTGTGTCACTGTGGGTGTGGGCTTTAAGACCCTCATTCTAGTTCCCTGGAAACCAGTCTTCTCCTGTTTGCCTTCGGAACAAGATGTAGAACACTCAGCTTTTCCTACATCATGCTTGCTTGGACGCTGCCATGTTCCTGCCTTAACCTCTGAACCTTTAAGCCAACCTCAATTAAATGTTGTCCTTATAAGAGTTGCCTTGAATATATATATATATGTGTGTGTGTGTATCTGTGTGTGTGTGTGCATAATAACTAAATAAATCTTTTGTTGTTGTTGTTAAATAAATCTTTAAAAAAGAAAGAAAATCTTGCTGCTCAGTTGCATGAAATCAGCAGGCACTGCAGAATTCCAGATCCATGTTTGTTTGTTTGTTTGTTTCCTTTCTTCCTTCCTTTGATATAGAATGTTACTATTTTGCCCAGATAACCTCAAACTTGAGGTTCTTTTGCCTCAGGCTCCTGTGTCATGGATGGCCACTACCACAAACCACCTTGTCTCAGCTTTTTGTTTGTTTTGTTTTTGTTTATTTATGTATTATATGTAAGTACACTGTAGCTGTCTTCAGACACTACAGAAGAGGGAGTCAGATCTCATTATGGATGGTTGTGAGCCACCATGTGGTTGCTGGGATTTGAACTCCAGACCTTCGGAAGAGCAGTCTTACCCACTGAGCCATCTCTCCAGCCCTTGTCTCAGCTTTAAGCTGAGCTCATATACTTCTTAAGTGGCCTTGGTCCATGATAAATTGTGACAAAGGTTGCCAAGGTCACATTCTTCTTGAGGTGGTTCCGTGAAATGACTGAGGACGGCTTTTCTACCAGCAGTCTGCCATTTTCTGTCCAGCTGGCCTGTCCTTTAACAATCATCGCTGCAGGAGGGCCCCTGATTTGACTTCTTACTTTGAGGTCTGAAGATAGGTTGTTGACTTCTCTGCTCAACTCAGTCTCCTTTATTCTTTCACAGATGTTCATCTATAAATGCCTACATTCCTCACTCTTTTGTGACTTGCTTCCCAGAGATCCTTTAGGTACAGGAGATATTAGAAGTGGTCTCAGAGAACAGGGAGGAAGCTGGATTTGGAGACTGGTCACTCACCTTCTGGCTGACTGCCACAAATATCCCCATTCTTTTTGTTTTATTTTATTATTTGAGACAGGGTCACACTATATAGACTTTGATGACATGGGACTCATTATGTAGACCAGGCTAGCCTCGAACTCCCAGAGATCTGCCCTCCTTTGCCTCCTAGGGCTGGGATTAAAGGCATGTACTATCATACTGGGCCAAGCAACAAATTCTTGTTTTTTTGTTTTGTTTTTTGTTTTTCGAGACAGGGTTTCTCTGTATAGCCCTGGCTGTCCTGGAACTCACTTTTTAGACCAGCCTGGCCTTGAACTCAGAAATCCGCCTGCCTCTGCCTCCCGAGTGCTGGGATTAAAGGCGTGTACTATCACACTGGGCCAAGCAACAAATTCTTAATGATAAGTGGAACAGCAGTATTCTTGATAAAAGATGATAGTCCCTAGGTGGCCAAAAGAGGTGGCTCAGCCGTTGTGTACTTGCTTTTCTTCAAGAGGACTAAGGTTTGGCTCCTAGCATTCACATGGCAACTTATAATCATTTTAAACTTCAGTTCCAGGGAAACTTTACTCCTTTCTGGTCTTCTTGTGTACCAGGCACAAATGGTGCACACACACAGAGAAGCAGACAACACTCATTAGGTGGTAGACCCATTTCTAGAGTGTTTGCTAGTGGTGAGTTTGAGACAATGTACCATGGAGAAGAATGCTCTGCTATTCTGTTTAAGGTTTTTAAAATGTAAATGGATGCCAAGCATGGTGCACAGGCCAAGGCAGAAGCATGGTAGGCACAAGGTCATCTCGGACACTATAGCTCTTGTTTCAAAACAAAACAAACAAAAATCCAATGGAGGGAGGTAAGAGAAATGATTGAGAAGCTGGAATCCTGCAGCTGCTGCTATTGCCCGTGACCACATGTTCCTCAGTGTACAATTGGTGGAATATATGGTCATGGGACTACCATGTGGTCCATATGTGAGTGAATTAGATCCTGTTTACATCAAACTCTTGTCCACGGATGAACATGAATAAGGAGATGGATAACTAACTGGGTGAAAGACATCTTTGCAGCAGGCAGAGCTTCATAGAAGTACATCCAACTATCCACAGTGTGAAATAAGGGGCCCAGAGTCAAACTATGTAGAGATCAGCAGACACTGATAAATGTTCACAAGCCTAGTAAGACAAAAATTAGAATATTGGAGACAAGAAGTTAGGTACAATGACATGAGAATGGACGAGCAACATGAAGGCCTTTTTTTTTTTTTTTTTTTTTAATGAAGGCTTTTAAGAATCATGTTAATGCCCCTCTAGAAGGCACCTGCATGGTATGGACATCATATAGCCAAAACAACCTGAGCTGTTGATGTTCCTTGTCACAGCAAGCAGGTGAACGGCCACAGTGGCAGAGATGGGGTTTGTGAATGGTTTGGAAAGTGTGGATTCTGCCAAGCATGGTGGTGTATGCATTTAATATCAGCATTTGGGAGGAAGAGGTAGGCAGAGCTACATAAGCAAGTTTCAGAGCAGCTAGGCCTACAGAGTAACATCATCAGGCCCTGATCCCCTCCCTAGCAAAGGGGGGAAAAGAAAACAAGAAAGAAAAGAAAAACATGGATCCATGGATCCTTACTTACTGATGTTGACCTAATGACCTTCTAATAAGACAATGGTGAGTCCCTGTGTGTCACGGTTGTTTGAGAAGTTTGCGCTTGGTAGCTAAATGACTGATACATGAGATCCTTTTCTCTCATTCTGTAAAGGCTACCCGGGGCCACCCAGAGGAAAAGATATTCCATTTCTATGGGGTTGCCTTTCCTGTTCCCAGGGTCTCAGCCAGCACCAATAGTCAAGCCATTTATACAGTAAGTGGTCCACAGATTCAAAATATCAGAAAGTCCAACTGGAGGACCCATTTACAAATGCATTATAAACTGTCTTCTGTAGAAACAGGTGGCTAAGTGCAGATTTATCTTGGTATGCTGAAGGCACAAGAGAAATACCAGCTCACAGGCAATATCCTGAAAGGATGAGTGTACAACCCTCCAGGGGATGGGATAGAACAGCAGTTCTCAGTCTGTGGGCTGTGACCCCTTTGGGGGCTGAACTACTCTTTCACAAGGGTTGCCTAAGACAATGGGAAAACCACAGATATTTACATTATGATCCATGGTTGTAAAATTACAGTTATGAAGTAGCAATGAAAATATGATTGGGGGTCAACGCAACATGAGGAGCTGTATTAAAGGGTCACAGCTTTAAGGAGGTTGAAAAATACTAGTATAAACAATGAATTATAGATAATTTATAAGGCATTATGTTCCCAGTAGGAAGAATACATGAGTCTGAGAACCAAGAGATGAAGAATGGCCTCATTCCATACACTCTTGGAGACTCGCAGGATGTCACCGCAGTTCTGGATTCTTCAGGGTTAGGGGTCTTGGGATTTATTTTTGCCTGGGACATAGCAAAGGACTTTGGACTTTAAGGCAACATCTTCCACTGGACATTTTGGGTTCTGTCAGCTAGGACAAGATAAAGGATCAGTGTGTCATAAGAAGAGCTCCTTAGCCCTGAACATGGGTTTGCAGGGAGGAAAAGCACACGTGGACTGGAGTGATGCGCTGTGGTGTTTGCCCTGGTAGGCTTTCTTCTTTTGTTTTGTTTTGTTTTGTTTTGTTTTGTGAGACCGTAGCTTAGACTAGCCTCAAATTCACTATGTGGTATAGAGGTATTTTAAAGCCAAAAATGGCTTTTTGGCTGAAATATAGACGTGCCCTTAGTACACACCTTTAATCCCTCTGGCTGGAATACAGACACATCCTAGTACACACCTTTAATCCCAAACAATGAAAGTTAATTTAGTTTGTAGAAGTAAGCACCATTGTTTGAAAGTGATGTCTAATTGAGAGGCAGACAAAGGGGTGAATCAAAGGAAGATTTGACAGAGTAGGCTATGCCCAACTCTCACAAAAACAGAGAGAAAAGAGAGGCTACTTAAGATAGAGCAGTGCAGAGAAAAAAGGAGAGAGGGCAGAGTTACTGGGACAGTTGTACAGAGACAGGGTGCAGGGAGAGAACAAGCTAGACACAGGTGAAGATAGAAGATTAGAACAGATTGTCAAAGTTAGCATGAGACGAAACAGAGCAATTCAGTCAGAAGTCGGAAGAAGCCAGTTTGAATCTGTCAGTGTGAAGAGGAGTTTTGAATTAGAACAGCTGAGTTGACCAGCCAGCCAAAGTTCAGAAATACCTAGAAAGGGTGTATTATTCAGCAGTAAGTCTCAGAGGCTGAACACACTCTAGGCCTAGATAAGATTGTATGGAGGCTAGAAGCTTCCAGGACAAGGCCTCGGTTAGCAGACAGAGGCAGTAAGCCTCCGAGATGACAAAACCGTCAGGTGAATAAAAGTTACATTTACAATGTAGTTGAAGCCAACCCAAAACTCCTGATCATCCTGCCGAGTGCTAAGATTACAGGTTTATGCCACCATGCCTGCTTAATTATAACGTGTATGGTGATGTAATGATAGTAATGATATATGAGCAAAATTATCAGGATTCAGACCTCTCAAGAATGAGGATTTTGGACCTTGTAACCAGGTGAGCAACTGATACTAGCAGAGGACTTTAGAATGCAGAACGGAGAAGATAATAAGTTAGGTATGTCCATGAAAGCAATTGGAGTCATAGAGGTTGTAGCTTGCCCTAACCTCCTTTATAAAAATTTCTGTTCAAAACATGAGCAGCTCCCCAGATGTGTTGATGAAGCAGCCATGTGACTCACAGGGCTGTGCTGTGGTAGATATGAAGATGTTCAAATCAAGTCCTCCTTCAAGATAGGCACAAGCTTCTTAGCCCAGCACTTGGGAGGCAGAGGCAGAGGCAGAGGCAGAGGCAGAGGCAGAGGCAGAGGCAGAGGCAGAGGCAGAGGCAGAGGCAGAGGCAGAGGCAGAGGCAGAGGCAGAGGCAGAGTTCCGTGAGTGAGAGGACAACCTAGTCTACATGGCCAGGCCAGGCTGGCCAGGGTGACATAGGGAGATCTTGCCTCAAAATAAATAAGCACATACACAAATAGATAAATGAAAGACTCACTTCCTCACAGCTACCAGAGGAAGATATGGTGGTTCACTTCCATAATCTCAGGAAGGTTGAGATAGGAGGTGGGCAAGTTTGAGACCAGTCTCAGCTAAGAAGTAAGACTCTTTGAATAAGACTCAAAATGAACGAAGCAATAAAAACAAGGGTTGACTCCAGCTGTAAGACTTGATCAACTGACAGTACTCAGTAGTTATGGTCTTCTTGAGCCAATTTCAAGTTTCATGCCATGCTTTCCTCAGAGTGGGCCTCCAATGACCAAGCGAGGCTTCACTGTGTCCATCAGAGATGGACCCCTGAGAGTCATACTTTGTCTTGTAGTTTAACATGCTTCGCTATGCAAGGCATCAAGTCCTACTGAGGTCTCTTTTCTTTTACATATCTCACTTTCCCCTAGCTCTGCCAGGCCTTGAAGTCCCAGTTTCTTTCCAGGGTCTGTTTCTGGGAAAATCTAGTGTGGCTGTCAGTGAATTTAGCACCTGCTCCCTGCACTTGTCATTCACGTTCCTCCCCTTGGGACTGATTGTAAGTGTCCAGAGTTCCTGTTCCCTCACATACAACGCTAAAGTTACTCACTCCCTTCATACCTACCTTGCATGGCATTGTGGGGATAAATCTTATAGGGAATGGTAGGCTTCTTGAACATCACAGACGACGAGAGTTTCTGTTGAAAGGCCCAAAGTGTTAAAGTGGTTCCCAGATTACCAAACAATCCTCGATAGTTTCTAAGCCTTTTCAAAGTTGCCATGGTGTGTGTGTGCTTTTCTTGTCGCTTTACCTCTTCCCAGGGAGTAACTTACACACCCAACAATCAGATATAGACCTAAATAGAGAATGGTAGAGCACGACAGTAACCTGTCATGGGAATTTGGCTCGTTTCTTTTCATTTGTAGGATAACAATGACTAAGATAGGGGAAACTTGAAACAGCGAGACTTCCCATTTGAAAAAGCACAGTGGCAAGTATGTTAGGAGAAAATACTTAACACCTGTGTAAACATGAACCCATGTCCCCTCCGCGGTTTGTGATAAGACACAATTTTATAGCTGTAGATAAATATGACAGTTAATCCATGTACATCAAATGTTGCTCTGTTTTGTGTGAGGTAGACTAACCTTGTGGCTCAGGCTGACTACAGGAGGCAATCCTGCCCCAGACTTCCAGATGGTAGAATTGAGGTATAACTACCAAGCCTGGCATAGATTTCTTTTAGGCATATTTAGCATGCATTTTGCAGATTTATAAATGTATATATACAATATATTGAATAAAGAGAGCTGGTGATTTCAAACTCTATCACAAAAAAAAAAAAAACCTAAGCAGTTATCTTTTTATCAAAAGGACAATTTTTCTATAACGTTACTGGTTGTATTGCTGAAGACTCCAATTTGCAGTGGGTTTCTTTCCTTCAGCGCTTTATTTATTTTTGTGTTGCTGGAGATTGAACTCAGGATTTCAAGAGTGCTTTGTAAGCACCCCAAGCACTGAGTAATACCCCCAGACCCCTCTCCTCTCCCTCCCCTCCCCTCCTCTCCCTCCCCTCCCCTCCTCTCCCTCCCCTCCCTCCCCTCCTCTCCTCTCCCTTCCCTCCCATTGCCTCTCCCTCTCCCTGTAGACCAGCTGGCTATGAATTCCCAGAGATCTGACTGTCTCTCCCTACTGAGTTGTGGAATAAAGGGGTGGGTGGGCCACCACACTTGGGTCTCTTCCAGTATTTTCAAAGGTGTTTTTGATTTGCATGGAAGAGCTGACACATATGTACAAGCTTTGAAAATATGCAGCTCATTATAAGAATTCCAAAAGGTTGAAATCATTTTTACTTTTTTCTGAATCTTGCTCTGTGTGTGTGTGTGTGTGTTTGGTCCAAGAGTAGGCATGGGTTTCAAAGCAGATGTTTAAAGTTTAAAATGTTCAGCAAGGTGGTGGTGGCGCACGCCTTTAATCCCAGCATTTGGGAGGCAGAGACAGGCAGATTTCTTAGTTCGAGGCCAGCCTGGTCTACAAAGTGAGTTCCAGGACAGCCAGGGCTGCACAGAGAAACCCTGTCTCCAAAAAAACAAAACAAAACAAAACAAAACAAAAAAAACAAAGAAAAAAAAAGTTCAGCCAGGAGATGGGTCTAAAACTTTTGACTATCAATTTAGATGTTAGGCCAATACAAAACTCTGTGTAGCTGACAACGTGAGGATGGCTCAGATGATTTTCACATGTTTTAGAAATGTGGCTTAAAGTAAAAGAACTAACTCCCATTATACATTAACGCCTGCTCGATGCCTTGGACACTGACAGGAAAGATGACACCAATAATATAAAGTGGATTATAAACCTACTAGACAATATTAGGAATGTTTCAATATAGTTTAGTATGAATAATTGGATTTTTCTGGCTTGTTTTTGAAACAAGGTCTTTTGTAGCCCCTGCTGGCCTTGAATTCCCATATCTCGTTGCCTCTACTCACCAAGTGTTGGAATTAGAGTCATGCACTGCCTTGCCAGGCTGATAAAAACTTTTTGTTTGTGCTTTTTGGGAACTCTGATAACTGAATACATCCTCAAAACTTTAGTGCACTGACTGCCCAAAGAGATTCTCAGAACAGTACACAATGAGGAAAGCCGAAGCAATAAAAGAAGGATAAATTGAGACAAGTGTTCACGCTTTTTAGGACGTGACTGAATTTTCCTACTGTTTTCGTATTCTCCTGAGTTGTTTTTGCATACATGTCTATCTTAAATCGTGTCTGAAGGATGTCAGGGGAGAATGGAACCCTTTGGCTTAGCCTTGTAAAGCAAGGCAGAGTTCCGGGACTGTTTAGGGCGCGTCTGATCACAGTTGGCGATCCAGATTCACTCAGGGTGAAGGAGAGCTACATCAAGGTCCTTGAACAAAGTCTCAGTGTCCCTTTGCCTTTGTTCCTCTTGCCGGGGGTTCAAAGCAACCTGTGCGGCCGGGCACACCAGTCTCTCGTCCTGCAGAAAAGCGTCATCCTGCAGCCACAGACTCCGGGCTGGGAAAAGGGGGGCGGGGCTGGGGCCAGGAACGCGGCGGCGCGCAGGCGCGCCTGGAGGGACGCGGACGGGGGCGGGGCGCCGCCGGGCGGGCGGGACGCGCGCCGCCGCTCCCGTTGCTGCCGCCGCCGCCGCCGCGTCAGCAGCGTGCCGCACGTGCCCGTGTTTACGTCCCTCGTGGAGCCGCAGACGTCACAGCCGAATGGCAACATTGTGGCGACGCTGAGACTGGAGCTTTAGGAGTCTGCATTCTGGGTCTGGCTGGGTCGGCGCTGTTGGCCGGGGGCAGAGAGGCGGCGGGGAGGTAGGCCCCGGGCGAGCGGCGGACGCGCGCCTCAGCTCGCAGCTCCGCGGCTCCGCGCAGGCCGGTCCGGCGGCCCAGGGCCCTGCGCTGCGGCAGTGAGCGGCTTGTAAACAGATCCGGCCGCACGTGACCATGTGAACTACCTGCTCCGGGCCGCGTATTGTCTCTTCTGAGAGTCGCACCACAAAGGAGCCGGTGGGTGAGCGGCCGGCGCGCTAAGATGGCTGCAGGCGCCCGGCAAGGGTGAGCTGGGGGCGCGGCCACCGCGGAGACTCGGCCGGGCGGGCGGCCCCCCTCGCCGGGCACCGGAGCTACCATGTCGTTCGCGCTGGAGGAGACACTCGAGTCCGACTGGGTGGCGGTGCGGCCCCACGTATTCGACGAGCGCGAGAAGCACAAGTTTGTGTTCATTGTGGCCTGGAACGAGATCGAAGGCAAGTTTGCTATAACCTGTCACAACCGGACGGCCCAGAGACAGAGGAGCGGTTCCCGGGAACAGGCGGGGACGCCCGCGTCTGATGGGAGTCGCGGGCCCGGCAGCCCCGCAGCCAGGGGTCGGTCAGAGGCCGCTGCCTCTGCTACAGCAGCGCTCCGGAGTCCCGGGCCACGGAAGAGCCAGGCCTGGGCCGAGGGCGGCTCTCCGCGCAGCGCGCGCAGCCTGAAGGGGGATCCTCCTCGGGGTCCCGCGGGCAGAGGACCGGAGAGTCCTCTCCGTAGCCCCGCGCGGGCCAAGGCCAGCCCGCTCCGCAGAAGCGCCGAATCCCGAGATGCGACCGCCAGTGCCACGCCAGTCCCGCCGGCGCCCCCGGTGTCGTCGGTGCGGGTGGTGAGTGCCTCCGGGGCGGTCTCCGAGGAGATCGAGGTCCTGGAAATGGTGAGGGAGGACGAGGCGCCACAGCCGCTCCCGGACTCGGAGCAGCCGCCGTCTGCCGCGGAGCTGGAGTCTCCGGCCGAAGAATGCAGCTGGGCCGGGCTTTTCTCCTTCCAGGATCTGCGGGCCGTGCATCAGCAGCTGTGCTCGGTAAACTCCCAGCTGGAGCCCTGTCTGCCTGTGTTCCCCGAAGAGCCGTCCGGCATGTGGACGGTGCTGTTTGGGGGCGCCCCCGAGATGACCGAGCAGGAGATCGACGCTCTATGTTACCAACTCCAGGTCTACCTGGGCCACGGCCTGGACACGTGTGGCTGGAAGATCCTTTCTCAGGTTCTTTTCACCGAGACGGATGATCCGGAGGAGTATTACGAAAGCCTCAGCGAGCTGCGGCAGAAGGGCTATGAAGAGGTGCTTCAGCGGGCCAGGAGGCGCATCCAGGAGGTGAGTGCGGAGTCCGAGCAGCGGTCCTAGATTTCATGTCTCACTGCCAAGTGCTGGAGCCTGGGTTTGGGGTCTGCGAAGTGTCTTCTTTTCTATCCGCGGGAAAAGGAAGAACAGGAGGGTTCCTGATCGGCTTCCTTTACTTATCTCAGCGATGGATCTTTGGGAAGTTTTGGGTTTTTTTTTACTCCTCCAAAAAGTACCCAGTTTACTAAAAAATACAGGTAGAGATAAAAGCATTTAGAAAAACAGGTATTCTGTAATCTTAAAGTAAATGAATGTTACTCTTCTCCCTAAAGTAGCTTGCCCAGGCATTAGCTCTTCTTTCAGGGTGTCATGTTTATGTACTGAAAATTGTTGTCTTATCGATCAAAGTTGATCTGCTTTTGTTTGCCTTGTGTGCTCTGGCAACATAGGTAAGTATGAAATTTTACTTTTCAGCGTTTTGCGGTGCTCAAAGTGTACCACTGAACTACACCCAGCCCTAAATTTATTTTTTAAAAAGTGTGTTGACTTGACCAAATGAGAATTGACATAAGTAAGATTTTAGACTATGAAGTCTTTACAGATGGCTCAAGTTTCACTCCTGTTTTCAGGAGGTCAAGGGCAGGAATGCTTTGAGCTTTTATATGTAGTGTGAACACTTTAACATACTTCTTGATTCTTTAAATAACAGGAAATAGGGAGCTCTGCAGTGTGTGTTTATAGTCATGCCTTTTCTGTAGAAATGTACTAAAAAGTGTAATTTAATAAGGTGACTTCTAATGGACAATATATAGTTTTTCAAAGCAATCTGTTTTAATGTCACAGTATTTTGTGTTTGAACTTGGGATGGAGAGAAGCTCTGTTTCATGGAGTGTTTATTCCCGACTTGCTGTCATTTGTATGTATATTTAACTGATATTAGGCCAGGAACCTGGAATGTTCTTAGTGTCTTACTAGAATATTTGGTGTTTGACTTTGCTAGACTATTATTTCTCACTTACACCATACACTGTTCATACATTTACAACTTCCTCTATTAAGACTCTTCACTCTAGCTCACATCTTAAATCCCAGCACTTGGGGCATGTGGATCTTTGTGAGTTCAAGGCCAGCCTGGTGTGAATAGGGGTTCCAAGACAGCCAGATCCACCTAGGCCCAAACTGTCTTGAAGGACTACACTTCTCTTTGGGTTACTGGATGGTAGACATCATGTGAAGCTTCCTAGAGTTCAGGAACCTGTTTTCATTTCTCCCTTTACTAGCTCACTTCCTGGAGACTTTGATCATCTTTTTGGAAAGAGGTGACAAATAAGACATTCTTTCTAGTGTCCATATTACCCTGCATTTCTCTTAGGCTTTTTGAAGTAGTGTTTTATTAACCAATGGTGTGTGTGCTCCTTTCTCAGACTGGAAATGATAGCTAGTGTTTTCCAAACTAGAAACTCTTTATCTCTAATTTTAAAATGTCTGCTTTAACCTTATTTGATACATAATAAAAGGTGGTTATCTTTTATTAAAAATGAGCTTCCAAAAAGTTAATTTTCTAGGACTCAGTTTTGAGGGTTAGTTTTCTTCTAAAACACATCTTCTTAGTTAAAAATGTATTAACTAGATGTTTTATTTTCTTTGAGGTGTTTTTTAAAATGAAATTAAAAATTAAATTAAGGTCTCATTCTGTAGCCAGAGTGGCTTGGAAACTAATAGGTAGCGTAAGTTGGCCCCTAATTCCTGATTCTACTGCTCAGCCTCTTTAGTGCTAGTATTAGAGGTGGGAGCCACCACACACCTATTTTATTCTCTTTAGCAGAGGAAAAAAAAAAAAACCCGAAACAATTTTTAAAGAGTCGTTTGTCTTGGGAAACAAATGTTTATTATAAATTTAACAATGAATACATAATCTTTCAGTTCTTTATGAAGTTGACTTGAATGGTATTTTGAGAATAGCTCTCAATGACAACACAAGTTTGTCTATAAACCTACCCTGAATTATCTGGAAGATTAAGCTCAGTGTGGAGATTAGTGTCTTCCATGAACATGAGGATGGAAGTGTATCAAGAACCTTTCTTTCTAAGGAACTTCATGTAGGCTGTGAATGTGTTCTACTGCCTACGTTCTTCTCTGTATTAGTGGTTTGCTTTTTGGTGTCGGGCAGGGTATGTGGAGTGGTTTGCACTATGCTAAGTGAGTGATCTGCCAGTGAACTACAACACCCCATCCCTTGGCAGTAACATGGGTTGGTGAAACAGGACTCTGTAAGCCTTGAACAGCCCAGGGTTCCCTTGAGTACAACATCTTACTAGCACTGAAATGATAGACACACACTGTAGCTACTTTTTTTTTTAAGAATAAAATCTATTTTATAGCAATTATGTCACTTGTATTAGTTCTGTTGAGTTTATTTTTCCTACTTGGTTTTGTGTTATCTTTCAGTCAACATAGCTTGTGGAATTGGACAAAGTTATATCTGGTAAATCAGATTCAAGAATGATACTTTTAAAATGTATTTCTTGTTTATATTTTTCTTCAATTTCCTTGAATCTTACTTGCCCTCATAGTATGACTTTTTCCTAGCTATAAATTCCATATTTGTTTCTGTTCTAGATCAGTGACTTAAGAGAGGTTTTATCTACCGTTAGGGTATTCAAACAAAAGGTCTTTTACATAGGCAAATCCTCTACACTGAGCTACAGTTCTAGCCCTCCCATTAAAAAAAAAAAGTGTAGATTAACATTGTAACATATCAAGGCCTTAACAGGGTTGAATTCCCCTGCCACTAGTTCAGAGCAGTCAACATAACTAAGGCATGTCCTTTTAATGTAAAGTTATAGGTAAATACAGTTTTTATAAATTAATAGATGTCTATTCTTCAAGGAAGATAGATGCTTTTAGAAACTAGATGTAGCCCAGACTGTCCTCGGATTTATGATCCTCTTCCCTTAGCCTTCTGACTGGGGTAATGTGGGTATCGTGGGTATCCCAACTCTAGACTTGTTACACTTTTACACAGCAGAAAGGCTTAGGGGCTGGAAGAGTGGTTTCTGACGCCCTGGTTTCAATCTCCAGCACAGTAGCCTTCCCTAGTATCCCACACTGTAGATGCAGCACTTGAGAGTGGGCGTCAGGGTGGAGGATCACAAGTTCAAGGTCATCCAAGTTAAAACCATTGAGAGCAGAAAGTGCTGTCAAAGAGGCACAGTATATGTAAGACTTAGCAGGGTTTGGAGTCAGAACATTTGGATTTTGATTAGGACTCATTACAGTCTCGGATGAGAGCGGAGAAGTAACCAAAGGATGTTTTACAAATTAGGACTGTATGAAATCAGTGATTAGCTAGCATTTTACAAAGGTAGCTTCCAATAAGTATGGTTTTTTTTCTTTCATATAATCAAGATGTTGTAGTTTGTCATTCCGTCTTTTGAGGATTGTAACGTGTGCTTATTAGCACCAGTTAGGTAATTGAGCTCTAAATATTCCTGGTGGAACCCAGCTTGATGCTAGACAGTACTCTACCATTGAGTTAAATCTCCATTCTAAGTGACTGTCTGCCTATATATATATTTGTTTGTTTGTTTGTTTGTTTGTTTTGGTTTTTTTGGAGACAGGATTTCTCTGTATAGCCCTGGCTGTCCTGGAACTCACTCAGTAGACCAGGCTGGCCTCGAACTCTGCCTCCCAAGTGCTGGGATTAAAGGCGTGGGCCACCATGCCCGGCTCGGCTCACTTTTAATACAGTCCAGGATGTCAGCCCATGGAATGGTATCATCCATATGTAGGGTAGGGCTTCCTACCACAGTTACCTCACCTAGAAGCTCCCTTACAAGGGCCAGGGGTTTGTTTATGTGATTATTCTAAATTCTGTCAAATCTACAGTCAGGACTAATCGTCATATTACTTAAAGTTTTTGGAAAACCTTGATTTGCACATGTCATCTAGTTCTGGTTGTCTTGGAGTTCTATGTGTAGACGCTGAGGCGGGCCTCAGAGTCACAGGTTCTGCTTGCCTCTGCCTCCCAAGTGCTAATAAAGATGTTTATCACCAAACCTGGCTTTTTTATATATAAGATTTACTTATAGAATTACTTTTTTTTTTTTTTTTTTTGGTTTTTCGAGACAGGGTTTCTCTGTCTGGAACTCACTTTGTAGACCAGGTTGGCCTCGAAGTCAGAAATCTGCCTGCCTCTGCCTCCCGAGTGCTGGGATTAAAGGCGTGCACCACCACGCTCGGCTATAGAATTACTTTTATAGTGAGTCATGGTGGCTTATACCTGTAATTCCAGATTTTGGGACGATAAGGCAAGAGGGACTTTCTGTTGACTTTATGCCAGGTCCTGCCTCAGACACACTCACTCTCATTCATATTCTCTCTCTCTCTCTCTCTCTCTCTCTCTCTCTCTCTGTGTGTGTGTGTGTGTGTGTGTGTAAGATTCTGTTACTAATCTAAAGCTACAGGAGGAACACACAGTGTGTAATTTTTCTTTCTGTTCTATCTTTTTGAGTCAGGTATCACCATATATATAGCTCTGACTGGCTTGGAACTGTGTAGACCAGCCTGGCCTCATCCTCTTGCCTATATCTCTCCTGGGTCGGGGGGGGGGGGGTGGGTGTCGGGGGGGGGCAGGACTAAAGGATTCCTTCACCACACCTGGCTAGATATTCCTCAAGTTCTGTTTTATATTGTTCTGGTCAGGAGTAAGTTGGTTTAGATGTGAGCATATTTCACTTTAAAAAATATTCACAGGTATATACTATTTGAAAGGAAGAAAAAAGCAAGCCTTCTCATAAAGTATCTCTTCATACTGGTTCTTAGCCGGGACCCAAAGTGGACGGAGAGAATATGGCATAGTGTGCTGCTGCCTAAAAGCTACTTGTCATTTCAAACAACGGAGTCATAGCTTTTAAGTTAATCTTTGCTTTCTTCTTCATAATTGCGCCTAAAATATTTTATTTTCTATACTAGTGTTTCTTGGTGGATCTGAAAGTGGGGAGAAAGATGTTAGCTTTTCATTTTGTTTTTAGTTTAGAAATCCTCATTGTTTATTAAGTGCATTTTTGGTACTAGGGAACTAAATTAAAAAGTTAACAGTAAGAAGAGGTTAATAAAGGCTTAGAAGAGAAAATGTATAGATTAACTTCCCAAGCAGTTTCAAGGGAACCATAGGTCATTGTATTAAAAGGGAATTGTGTTAATATTGAAGCTGCTTTGTAAACAGTTTGTTATACTTGGGCTCCCTGGAATTCCTTAGATTTGACTTTTTCTTGAGCTGTTTTTCTTCTGTATTAAGCTTTGTGGAGCCTGAAGCTGCTTTTCTTAAGGATATTTTATTTGTCTTGGTGAAAATTGCCTGACATAGAATAGATAAAGGAACAGCTCTTAACTGTATTGAGTGTCAGTGTGCTTAGAATTTATAGATTAGAGTTGGGAGGAATCTAAAAGTATGCTTTTGTTTTTAAATTTTGTTTGACTGCACCATTTTCCAGTTGCCCCACTCAGCTTACTATTTTTTTCATTGAATATCATGTTTTTACTCTCTATAAACTCAAAAGAGAACTACTTGGCTGAGTACATGCCACATGGTAGTTAAGAACATGAGTTAGTCTGGGAGCTGTTGGTAAGTTTTTCTTGGACTAAACTTTTGAGACGTTACTGAGTTCCTGTACTTGTGGTTCTTCATTTCTGAAGAGATGTAAAGCTGATCCT
This sequence comes from Mus caroli, assembly GCF_978045245.1. Taxonomy (NCBI): domain Eukaryota; kingdom Metazoa; phylum Chordata; class Mammalia; order Rodentia; family Muridae; genus Mus; species Mus caroli. The sequence continues at coordinate 27,883,361 of NW_028227270.1, forward strand.
ATTTCAGGTCATTAGTGAGATATACCTGCCCTATGCCTAGTGAGTAGAGACTCAGAGTAAATAAAAGCTTCCATCATTCCGATCTTGCTTTGTCTTCTTTCTCCTGTGGTACTGGATAGTCGCTAGCTGCTGGATTCCTTTGGAATCCAAACCTATTTCTACTAAAAACCAGATTGGCAATTACAGCCATGTTTGTGATGACAGAAGCTGGTCCCACAAAGGTAAAATATTCCCAAATGGATACAGTGTCAAAATAAAAATAGCAGGTTGATCTTAGCTTTGTGCATCATCAGAAACTCCTCCAGGACTCCCAAAACACGTCACCACTACAAATGAATCTAATTGTTTTGGTTGACTTTATAGGATATTGTGGTCCTTTTGGTACAGCTGGTTTTAATTTTGATTCTCCCCACCCATACCCCAGAGTTCTGCACCCTGCTTCTAACTGGTGTCTCTTTTTTGGTTAAGTTTTTGAGACAGTCTCACTGTATTGTCCAGGCCGGCTGTCTTAGTTAACATTCTATTGCTCTGAAGAGACACCATGACCAGGGCAACTTTTATGAAGGAAAGAATTTAGTTGGGGTGGCTGGTTACAATTTCAGAGCATGGTGCTGGAGAGGTAGCTGATCAGCAGGTCTACAGAGTGAGTTCCAGGACAGCCAGAGCTACACAGAGAAACCCTGTCTTGGGGTGTGGTGGGGAGAAAAAAGAAAGAAAAATAACAGAAACCCAGTGTAGCCCCTTAAGCTTCACTACATATTATACTCTGTGTTAGGGTTTCACTGCTATGAACTGGCACCATGACCAAGACAACTCATGTAAGAACATTTAATTGGGGCTGGCTTACAGATTCAGGTTCAGTCCATATCAAGGTGGGAGCATGGCAACGCCCAGGCAGGCATGGTGCAGGAGGAGCTGAGAGGTCTACATCTTCACCTGGAGGCTGCTAGAAAAATACCAACTTCCAGGTACCTAGGAGAAGGGTATTAAATAAGCCCTAGCCCCAGTGACACACCTCCTCCACAAGGCCACACTTCCTAATAGTGCCACTCCCTGGGCCAAGCATATGCAAACTACCACGTTCTGGGTTGCATGTAGAATACATCACAATCCATAACAGCATCAAATTTACAGTTATGAAGTAGCAACAAAAAAATTTATGGTTGGAGTCACCACTACATGAGGAACTGTATTAAAGGATGGCTGTGTTAGGAAGGGTGACAACCAATGTATTATACTCATCTGTTCATTATTTGTAGTTTTTCCTCCTTTCTACTTTTTAAGTGCTGGCTGTTTTGATCAGTATTTTAATACTTGCTCTTTCAAAATGTTGTGATTTTCTTTTTTAAATTGTACTTCCATATCTTTACCTTAGTCGTGGGTAGTCATGGGATTGTTGAGTCAAGAGTTCAACTGCCCCTGAAAATATTATCTTTGTGGGAGTCCATTTCATACAGTGTCTTTATAAATGTAGGTACTGTGGCACTGTATACCTAAGCTGCATGCTGTGGTCTGTTGATTCTTCTGTGCCTCTTCTGAGGCTCTTCCCTGACTTAAAATAACCTATTTATTTTAATTCACATTCTGCTATGTGCATGATTACCAGTGCTCAGGTACCATGCCTCTATTCTCATAAGATCCTCCTGGGTGAATCCTGCCTGGAAGTCTCCCAGAATCCTTTCTGCCTCTTGGATGTCCCACCTCCTATTTCCTACCTTTAGGCCATCAGATTTATCATCGACAGGTGCCACATCCATACAGACACAAGACATTCTCTCTGTAGCCCGAAACTGAGTTCCTCCTACCTTTACTTTATTAATATGTTTTTCAAAAGTTTTACTTAATTTAGATGCAGGGTTTCATGTAGCCAGGAGGTAGCTTGACTTTGTAGCCAGTGGTGACCTTGAACTTACGCTCGTCCCCTTGTGTCTAGTGCTGATAGTGTAGACCTGCCACTCCACACACAGCCCGGCTATATGATTTAGTTTTCACTTTGTATGTGTGTGTGTGTGCGCGCGCGCGCGCGCGCGCGCGCTCATGCATGCATGTGGAGGTCAGACTTGGGTGTCTTCCTCAGTTGCTCTCCACCTTTTGACTTAGGATCTCTGACTGTTCAGCTGTGGTTAATGTTTGAGTTTCAGGAATTTGTCTTTGCCCCCCCAGCTTGGGGATCCCAGGTGCATACCACTGTGCACAAGCTTTTCATCTGGCTTTTTATATGGTGTTAGGTATCTAAACTCACAAAGCATTTTACTGACTGAGCCATTTTCCCAGCATGCCAGGGTTTTATTCTTATGAAGAGATAGTTTATAAATCAATTTTTTGAAAGGTTTTATTCCAATCAGGGTTTTATTTTTAAGAAGAACTATTTTACATGTCAATTTCTTAGAAAGGATTTATTCCTATTTGGGAAGGAGTGGAAGATTTATGTGGTATAAGTCAGTTTCATACAGTGTCCTTCTATAAATGTAGGTACTGTGGCACTGTATACCTAAGCTACATGCTGTGGTCTACTGATGATAAGTTACATGCCTGCATAACATATTACTGTGTGGAATGCAGTAAGCAGTTGTAAGACAATGAACATTTGTGTATCCAAACAGAAGAGGCACTGTGAAAGCCTGTGTCCCTGTGAGGCTGTATTGATGAATGGGCCTTGCAGGATTAGAAGTTGTGTGTGAGTCAGTGATGAGTAGGAAGACTTAGGGCATGTTGGCCCTGGGACTGTGGCAGACTCCACATGGGACACACTGTGGGGCCGTGGGCTGTTACTGTCTGTGCTAGCTTGCTATCCTAGTGATAGTGTATCTCATGCATGTATAGTTAGATGATCCTAACACCCATTTCTGAAGAAAAGTAAGTGGCATTTTTTTTTTTTTTTTTGGCTATAGTTTTTAAGGAACCCTTGAAAACTTTTTTTTCACAATAATTATGTTTGTAGAGCACTAAATAATAGTTTAGTACATTTATATGTTATATTGATTTAATCAGGTTATCATCTCACACATTTAGTTCTTTTAAATCTTTGTTATTTTGGACTATATGAACAGTAGTAACTAATGACCTATATAATAGAACTCCTAATTATTCTTCTATGACTTTGTACCCATTTAACAGTTTCTCTCTGTCTCACACTTCCCTCTACTCCTCCTTTTAGTAACCCATTCACTGTCTGTTCACTAGGTCTGTGAGTTCAGCTGAGCAGTAATCTGTTACTTGTGAAGAAACTAAAGAAAACTGTGTCCTTGTGTTTTTTCATTAAGCAGATTTTTGTTTTAGATTTAAGATAGTTAAGAACCCATTCTTACTAGTATTACACTGAGGTGGAAGCAAATGAAAAGGATATATAGTGGGGTTTGGTCCAGCCTGTAATCCCACCTGCTTGGGGCTGAAATAGTGGCCAAATTCAATCCCTGCTTGAGCTACAGGAGTTCAAGTAACTTTATGGCAGAACAAAAAGTGTGCATGTATGTGTGGGGGTGGGGAGACAGACACGATGGCTCTCTGTTAATCCCACTCTTGAGGGAGTGGCAGGATCTGTCTACATAGTATCAGGTTAGTCAGAGATACAGTGAGACCTTTTCTAAAATAGTGGGAAAAGGAGCTATGTGTCTCATTTGGCAGAATATTTGTCTCCCATCCAGAAAGTCCTCAGTTCAGAAGCCTAGCATTTGGGAAGTAGAGACAGGATTGGAAGAAGTTCAAGGTCATGTTTGGATACTTAGTTCAAGGTGAGCCTGAGCTGTATAGTACAAGGAAAAGAAGGGTTGGAAATACAGGTAATGGAGTGTTTGCCTAGGTTGTATAAACAGGGCCGTACATTCTATCCTCAGTAACACACACACACACACACACACACACACACACACACACACGTTACACATGTTTTACTTATTAGGCTTAGGTGTTTTTCTTTTTGTTTTTTGTTTTTTTGTTTTTTGTTTGTTTTTTTGTTTTTTGTTTTTCGAGACAGGGTTTTATTTTTGTTTTTGATTTTGGTTTTTTTTGTTTGTTTTTTTTGAGACAGGGTTTCTCTGTATAGTCTTGGCTGTCCTGGAACTCACTCTGTAGACCAGGCTGGCCTTAAACTCAGAAATCCGCCTGCCTCTGCCTCCTGAGTGCTGGGATTAAAGGCGTGCGCCACCACGCCCGGCAGGTTTAGGTATTTATATGTAATGCTTAGTAAATCTTTACTTCATGTTTTTATGTTTGCAAAATAATTCCCTAAAAGAGCAGAAGAACTTTGTCAAGAGTTTAAAACAAAAAAGAAACAAAAAAACCCTTGGTATATATTATGTGTATGTGTTTAGCCTGCATGTATGTCTGTACTCCATGTCTGTGCAATGCCTGTGGAGGCCAGAAGAGAATATTAAATCCCGTAGGACTGGAGTTATAGACATAGATAGTTTTGAACTGTGGCTGGTGCTGGGGGTCCTTGGGATAATTGACAGTACTCTCCAGCAATCTCTGTCAGATCTTGAAGTAGAAATAATACAGAACTTTACCTTCCATGTCCTTCTTCTTCATATAGCCTTCTGTCACTGCTTGTGCTGTGCTGATTGGTCTTGGGCCCTTGGCAGATACTTTACATCCAGGTACATCTGCATTCTTAGTGTCTCAGACTGCTCTCAGATGGTCACGCATGCATCATCCTCGTGTAGACTTCTCACATTTCATTACATGTGCTGTTCTTCTCTAACAGCCTCAGTCCTAACCACCTGTCATCATTTCTTTCTACTTCTGTGTTACTTATGGTATCCTGTACACTTCACAGTTCATAACCAGGGTATGTCCAAAGTACAGTTTGTTCATTCTCTGAAATTTTTCAGGATAGTGATTCCCTTTTCTTTTGACAACCCTTCCCCATACGGTGACACACCCCTGTGCCAGTCCATATTAAATTTCCTGGATTACGGAGACAATTTAAAGTCGGTTGAGTAAATTGTAATCGTAAGTACATTTCATTTATTTTAATATTATTTTCACATTACTTAGATTAAAATAGAATAACTGAAATTAAAAGTTATCGTTGCTCTTAAAGTAATCTGGTGTTGGAAAACATGCAACTTTATAGCAAAGTCAGATTAATAAATTAGTATTGTTAGGTGAGATACCCTGCAAGACACGCTGCTAGAGTATTAAGTTCAGTTGCTGCATAGTTGAGTACTGCTCTGTGGGAGAGTAAGAGGCATGTTGGAAATACTGGATAAGTATTTTAATATTTGAAAACATTTCTACCCCAGTTCTTACACACATCTGTGAAACTTATAAACTAATGAGCATATAGCCATTTGATGTTTTTATTTTGGCAGAATATAGTATCTACAGCTGTTTGTACTGCACTGCCTTTTATGTTCTTGAAAGCCTAGCTCGAGCCACTTTAGTATCTGAGGTTTTGTAGCCTTGACTTGTCACCACTTCCCTGGGAATGACCAGGAAGAGCGCTATTTAGAGATGTCGCTTCCATTCTTTTTGTTTTTTTAATTATTTTGCTGTTTGTGAAACATGTTTAATCATTGTAAATAAGTGTTTCATTTTCAAGTAGAATTAAAGTTCATTTATGTACTTTTTCTTGCAAGGATTTATTGCCTTTTAAAGGTAAAAAAAAAAAAATGAAAAGCTTATGATTAAAAATTTAGATCCCCCCCAGTCTGATCCTTCCTGTTTTCATTGTTTTTGATCTGTAGCCTACAACATGCTTTGCGAGTGGTGAGCCACATTGAAGGGGTGCACTCTTGCCTAAAGTTAGAACACTGCAGGGATCTGAGGAGAGCTCAGGGATAAACTAGTCAGTCATTTCCACTGTAGGAGATACTGCTTGCATCACCTCAGTGTTACATAGGTTGTTAAATAGAGACACTTTGGAAAAGTCGGGACACAGGAAGAAGAGAGAAGAGACATGTACCATTTTTAGACTATTATGCCTCATCCCTTGGGAAAGGTGTACATAGTTTTGGATATTGTGGTGAAGAGGTGATTTAGTTACCCCTCCCCCCTTCCCTGCTTTTTTTAAGTTAGAATTCCTTTGGTAAGTGAAGAAGGAATGTCTACAAAACCTTATTTACAATCTATACAGTGGATGTGGTAGTGCATACCTGTAATTCTGAACCCGAAAAATTGAAACAGGAGGAGTTGAGTTCAAGGTCAGTCTCGGTTACATAGTAGAACCCTGGCTTAGCAAGAAGCCATCCCCTGCCCCCTACCCTCCCAAATACATATTTGTTTTATGGCTGATTTTTAAAAAATATGACTATAAAACCCATCTTCATTCCCCATTCTTCAGTCTGTTCAGTTCCTTCTCTTGGAGGCAACCTCAGAGGAGTCTCCTTTCAGATAGTTACCCAGATCTTAGAACCTCATCTATCCTACTTCATATATTCTTTCTCCCACAAGAAGCTATAGTTTCTTAGTAGCTATACAAACCTCTATTGAGTAGATTTGTTTTGATTTATAGATTAAAACAGTTTTAAGAAAAGGTCTCATAGCTTAAGTTGACCTTAAACTCCATAAGTAAGATGACCTCGAACTGCTCTCCTGACTCTACCTCCTGGGTGTTAAAGGTTCCTGGCATGTGCAGCCACACCTACTTTATGTGGTGCTGGGGACTCTTGCATGCTAAGCATGTGCTCCTCTTTCCTGTGTCTATATGTTGAAATATTTACAAAGTAAAGTTTATCTGTAAGGTACAACTGTTTTCTGTAGGGATGTGCCTGTTTAGACTCCCCCAGGCCCTTTGTGTCTGTGTTGCCGGAAGGAGCACAGAGCAAAGACAGCACAATCAAAGGAACACACGCAGTGACTTATTTTTATTAAAAATGATGTGTATGTGTCAACCCAAACTGGAATAGTGAGCATTGGGCTAACTGGCTTGGTTATGGTGGCTTCCCATCTTTTACACTGATCTAGGTATGATGACTGTCTCGTCCCACTGGTGAGAGTTGGACTTCACAGAATTGGCTAACTGCAAAGGGGAAGAGAGGAAGGAGGCTCAGGAATTACGGGCCTTTGTCATGCTAACTATCTGCATTTTCTTTTCTTCTTTTTCTTTCTTTTCTTTTTTTGTTTTTTTTTGAGACAGGGTTTCTCTGTGTAGCCATGGCTGTCCTGGAAATAACTCTGTAGACCAGACTGGCCTTGAACTCAGAAATCCGCCCGCCTCTGCCTCCCAAATGCTGGGATTAAAGGTTGCGTCACCACTGCCCAGCTAACATTTTAAAAGTGGTTATAACTCTTACAAATATTATGTTCTGAGATTCCATTCTCTCTCTTTTTTAAACACCCAGGGTTTCTAGCAGCCCTGACTGTCCTGGACCTCACTAGGTAGACCAGGCTGGCCTTGAGCTCACAGATCAGCCTGCTGCCTCCCAAGTGCTGGGATTAAGGGAGTGTACTACCACACTCAGCCCTGTTCCATTGTTCTTTAGTTATTTTTGTGGTGCTGGTAGTCAAACTTTGTGCTTTTGTGCAGGTGTTTAGACAGCATGTATATGTCTGTACACAACTTATTTGCCTGGTACTTGTAGAGGCCAGAAGAAGGTGTCCCTAGTGTCCTGGAACTGGAGTTAGAGATGATTGTGACTGACTCTGTGCTGCTGGGAACTGAAGCTCTGCAAAATTCTGGATTTTTGAGCCACGGTTAAATTTCTTTCCATGATAATCATTTAAAGCAAATGCAGACCAAAACCAGAAAACCCTATCCTATTTTTTCTCCCTTTGATTTTATTAATACCTACTGACCCGGCTGAACTCTGTTTTTCTTTTCTCACTACCATTGAATGCTACCTAGAATTTTGGGGGGCCAGGGTGGTACAATGTTTTTTTCTTTCTAATGAAATGACAGTTCCATGTTTATGGCAAGTTTTCAACCTACCTAATTCACCCACAGGGGTCCCTGGCTTCTGTCCATTGGTTGGGTGTAAGTATCTGCATGTGGGCCTCTTGGAGGGCAACCATGCTAGGCTCCTGTCTGCAAGCACACCATCCATAGCATCAGTAACAGTGTCAGGCCTTGGAGCCTCCCCTGGGGATGGATCCCAATTTGGGCCTGTCATTGGACCTCCTTTCCCTCAATCTCTTCTCCGTTTACGTCCCTGAAGTTCTTTTAGACAGGAACAATTTTGGGTCAGTTTTTAACTGTGGGATGGCAACCCCATCCGTCTACCCTGCCCTGTCTTCCTGCTGGAGATGGACTCTGCAAGTTCCCTCTCCCCACTGTTGGGTGTTTCATCTAAGGTCCCTCCCTTTGAGTCCCGAGTGTCTCTTACTTCGAAGGTCTCTGGTACATTCTAGAGGCCCCGCCCCCCCCCCCCCCCCCACACACACACACCAGGTTGCCTGTTTCCATTCTTTCTGCTAGCCCTCAGGGCTTCACTCCTGATCCCCCCCCCCCAATACCTGATCGTGTTCCTCCTTTCCCCTCCCGGTCCCCTCTCCCACTCAGGTCCTTCCCTCCCTCTGTGGCTCCCTAACCCCCATTGCTTTCTTCTCTCTCCCAAGTGGGATCGAGGCATCCTCACTTTGGCCCTTCAGCTTATTGACCTTCTTGATTGTATCCTGATTATTCTGTACTTTTTGACTAATTTAGAGTACACACCATGTATGCCCTTTTGGGTTTGAGTTACCTCACTCAAGATGATATTTTCTACTTCCATCCATTTGCCTGCAAAATTCATGATGTCCTAGTTCTTAATAGCTGAATAGTATTCCATTGTGTAACTGAACCACGTTTTCTGTATCCATTCTTCCACTGTGGGTCATCTGGGTGGTTTCTAGCTTCTGGCTATCCACTATGAGTATAGTCAAACACGTGACCCTGTAGCATGCCTGTCTCAGTGCTCTCACAACAATAAATTTTTTTAAAAAAGATGTATTTATTTATTTGACTTATGTGAGTACACTTGCTGTCTTCAGACACACCAGAAGAGGGCATCGGATCCCCATTCCAGATGGTTGTGAGCCACCATGTGGTTTCTGGGAATTGAACTCAGGACCTCTGGGAGAGCAGTCAGTGCTCTTAAATGCAGAGCCATCTCTCCAGCCCCACAATGTTTCCATTCTTCATGGTCAGAGTTACTACAAAAGGAGGAACTAACTGTATTAAAGGAGTTGCAGTATTAGGGTTGAGAACTTAAAACATTTACTATCCTTTACTGTCAGCATTTTTCATAAGCCTGTTAGATTGTTTCAACTAGTCTTTCTGATGGTGTGAGGACTACCTAGAACATTTGTAACCCCTACAAGACTTTTAAACTTGGGCTGGTGAGATGGCTCAGTGGGTAAGAGCACCCGACTGCTCTTCCGAAGGTCCGAGGTTCAAATCCCAGCAACCACATGGTGGCTCACAACCATCCGTAACGAGATCTGGCGCCCACTTCTGGAGTGTCTGAAGACAGCTGCAGTGTACTTACATAAAGACTTTTAAACTTATCCCCCACTAGTTTATAAATAAATGAGACTCAGGCAATGGTTATTTCACTTGGCTTTGACAATTACTGGGGGTAACTGCTAGTCTATATTTCTAACTGCTGACTTGGCTACCTCCTCAGTGGTATACCCCAAATACTTGCTGTTTATCCTGGCCACATGCTCATGGCCCATCTCCCCTCATAGCAGCTTCTTCCTCTCTTCTCATTCTTCCTCCTTCTCCACCTGGTGTCTCGTCTCTCCACTCACTCAGGCAACATAAAACCTACCTATCTCTAATCCCTCTAGTAATTGGCTGTAGTCAATTTTATTTAACCAGAGTTTTAAATCAAGAATCAAGGTTTCACAACAAAAGCTTATACATGTGAGAACCTTCTCCTAGAGTACAGAATTTAGAGTACATTCCAGTACATAGCTACAGATCAGATCTCAGCACTTACTCCACCGTTTTGAAGCGTTGTCTTCCATCTGTACTCTCTCTGCTCCTACGAAAGCATTGCTGTTTGTTCCAGGCTCAGCAAACCTGAGAAACCCAGTAGTCGTCCTTAATTCTCCTCTTCCCTCCTCCTTATCTATCGCTTGATACAGGGTTCTCTATGTAGTCAGGCTGGCTCCAAACAGACATCTGCAGCCTTTTGCCTGGTGAGTGCTGGGATTAAAAGGTATGTACCATACCACCTGGCTAAAAACACTGTTATTTGTTCCTGTCCTTAGTCTTAGTACACATCAGAAACTGAGTTGTCAGAGATCTAGTAGTCCATCCTTAATGCTAATACATTAAAGTCCAGTCTATCACCAAATTCTGTTGTTTTTTTAAGATGTGTATGTGAGCCCGGCATGGTGGCGCACACCTTTAATGCCAGCACTTGGGAGGCAGAGGCAGGCGGATTTCTGAGTTGGAGGCCAGCCTGGTCTACAGAGTGAGTTCCAGGACGGCCAGGACTATACAGAGGAACCCTGTCTCGACCCCCGCCCCCCCCAAAAAAAAAAGTGTGTGTGTTTTCTGCATGTTTGTGCACCTCTTTTGTGCCTGATGCCCTTGGAGACCAGAAGAGGGCACCAGATCCTTTGGAACTGGTTACAGATGGTTCTGAGCTGCCATGGGGTGATGAGAATAGAGGCAGCTAGCTATCTCTCCAGTTCCAAATTTATATCTAAAATTTGTATCTAAATAAATTTCTAACAGTCACCAACAACTTCATTGACAGTACAAGGAGCCTGTGAACTAACCTGTCTCTTCCTGCTCTTGTAACTCTGGACCATCATGGCCGGCTAGGACTTCTCTTAGTGTGCTCTCTCCAGTTTGCTAATTTTATGTAAACCTTCCAATCTTTTAACTCAGCTTGCCAACTGTGTACTTTTGATGTAATCCCACTCCTCTTTTTTGTGTATGTTCACACAAAGGTTAAGATTGTTGTTAGAGGTATTTGTTTGTTTGTTTTTTATTCTTGTTGTTTGTATGATTGGGTAGCCCAAGCTAGCCTTGAACTCACTCTGTAGCCATGATGCCCTTGAATTACATCTTAGTACATAATGCTTTCCAAGTGCTAGGATTGTGGGTGTGATATTACACCAAGGCTAAGATCTGTGTGTGTGGAAATAATTCCTTGCTGATTCTTTAAAACCTGGGATATTTGAAAGGAACAGCTTGCTTCCTTTTGTGCAGAGAATCCCTTATGGCCTTCCTGGTACATGAATCTGCAAGTTTATTTGCAAGTGGTGAACCAAATTTTCTGAGTTTGATTAATGTATTTCTCCAGTGGACTTCAAACAAGTTCATTGAGAGAAGAAATGGCATCCATATGTCATATAAGGGGCATTTTTGTCCCATACAATCTGAGAAGTCTGTTGTAATGTAGTGTGGTTGAAATGTTTGTTGGACAAAGCAAGCAGGTATTCTGAGTAAGCTATGAATAGTCAACACTAGTCTTTTTTTCTTTTTCTTTTTCCTTTTTTGTTGGAGACTTGAGTCTATTTTTCATTCTATTGTATTCACACCTTTCAATTGTATATAGCAATTCTGAGTCCTCCTGCAGCAAGAATACCAGAACTCTTCTTCAGCTGTTTGTGTAGCTGGAGCATCTTAGAATAATTTCATACTGCCTGTATAGATCTTGACCCCTAACCTTCTTTTTTAATTTGTTTTTGCTGTCCAGAACCTGATGTAGATCAGGACCAGTAAAGGATAAATTCTCTTTAACTAATGATGTTAGTATTTATTTATGTCTTCTCTTTGTTAACCTTTCATTAACTCTTGTTAACACTTTTCTTTTCTTTTCTTTTCTTTTCTTTTCTTTTCTTTTCTTTTCTTTTTCTGTTTTTTGTTTTTTGTTTTGGTTTTTCGAGACAGGGTTTCTCTGTGTAGCCCTAGCTGTCCTGGAACTCACTTTGTAGACCAGGTTGGCCTCGAACTCAGAAATCCGCCTGCCTCTGCCTCCTGAGGGCTGGGATTAAAGGCGTGCGACACCACTCCTAGCAATTTATTTATTTTAAGTACACTGTTGCTGACACACCAGAAGAGGGCATCAGATCCTATTACAGATGGTTGTGAGCCAATGAGTGGTTCCTGGGAATTAAACTCCTAACCTCTGGTTAAGAGCCATTGGTGCTCTTAACTGCTGAGCCATCTCCAGACCTTCTTTTTTTATTTTTATATAATTTAAAATATTTGTTTCCAGTGTTATATATTTCCCCCCTTCAGTATTGCTTTTCTGTATGTCTAAAAGTCTAATGTTGTATTTTCACTTACTGGTTTTTTTTAAGGTTTTAATTTCAACTATGAGAATTCATTTATGCCAGTGTGTAAGCATGTACATGTGAGTGCACTTGCCCTAAGGAGCTCAGAAGTTGGTTACCCCTCAAGGTGGAGTTCTGGGCAATTGTGCCACCCAACATGGGTACTGGGAAATGAATTTGGGTTCTCTGCAAGAGTAATATGCTGAACCACTTCTCTAAACTTCCCCAGCATGATTTTTTTTAAAAGACTTTCTCTTTGACTCATGCCTTATTTAGAATTAACTTGGTTAATATCTAAGTATTTACGAGATCTGGTAGTCCTTCTGCTAATGATTTCTAATTTAATTTTATTAGAGTTTGAGAGTATATCTGATAAGCTTTCTAATCTTAAATTTGTCATGTTTGTATGACACAGATGTCTGCCTTGTTGGATATGTTCTGCTGCAGTTACCAGAGTGGTTGGTAGATAGATAGATAGTGGTTATATCCAGAGTGGTTGGTAGATAGATAGATGGTGGTTATATCCAGAGTGATTGGTAGAGAGATAGATGGTGGTGATATCCAGAGTGGTTGGTAGAGAGATAGATGGTGGTGATATCCAGTCGGTGGATGTAGTGTTGGTTCATGTTTTCTTATCGAGGGGTCCTGGGGTCTCCTCTTTAACAGTGGATTCCATGTTTTTCTCCTGCAGCCTTCATTTGTCTTGAATTTTGGTGCTCCATTTGCACATGCACACATATAAAGGATTTTTTTTCATTGTTTAATATTCTTTTGTATTTGATAACTTCCTTTGCACTGAAGTCTACTCTGTCAGGCAATTAATTTAGCTAATCCTATTTTCTTTTCTCCGATTAAGTATATAGTATTAATTATAGTCATGTAGAATTTGTTTTGTTAATTTTACTATCTATCTTGTCTTTTACTGAATCTGGTTAGGATCATTTCTTCTTACATTTTGTCTTTTAGTGTGTCTTGTGACTTCGTATTAATAGCCTGGGCATAATCTGAGTGGAAAAGATGATGTTAATAGGTGTTTAGTTTGCAGTTTTATGTTTAGCTGACTAGAACAGTTCTCAACCTGTGGGTTGCGACCCCTTTGTGGTTGAATGACCTTTTTACAGGGGTCACATATCAGATATCCTGCTTATCAGATATTTATAATTTATAACAATAGCAAAATTACAGTTATGAAATAGCAACTAAAATAGTTTTATGGTTGGGGGGGTCACCTCAAAAGGAGGAACTGTATTAAAAGATCCCAGCATTAGGAAGGTTGAGAGCCACTGCACCGGGCTTAGGAATTAAGACTGTTATTCTAGGTATCAGGTTAAAACTTTGTCTGATAGTCTTTGAGTGTCCCTAGAGACCTTGTTAAGATGTAGTATCCCTTTGTCATTTGGTTCTTCCTTGTTATTATAGGAGCCTCTATTAGTATGGTGGCAAGGTACTAGACGAAGTGTGGGGAAGTATTGTATGGGACACTGAGGTGTCAGTCTGACAGGCTGTGACTTTGGGCTTTCATCTTGACCAGTGCTTCTCAGTGTTTAACCTTATCCCCCCCCCCATCCTGTGAGAGACGGCAAGGGAGGTTATGAGTTGGATCTGTTTCTGTTCTTCTAGATAAGTACGGTTCTGGTAAACCCAGCCAGTAGTTTAGGTTCTGGTAAAATAGTTACTATTGTTAACAACAGAATGTCACAGAAAGTGACATGAAATTCTGGGCCCTTAATGCATCAGATAGATCCAGAATGGCTACTTTGAATATGCTGGGCTTAGGGAGTGGCACTATTAGGAGGTGTGACCTTGTTGGAGAATGTGTGTCACTGTGGGGGTGGGCAATGTGACCCTCCTAACCACGAGTCTCGTAGGGGCCTTCAGATAAAGATATAAAACTCTTAGTTTCTCCTGTACAATGTCTGCCTGGACATCTTGATGATAATGGACTGACCTATGAACCTGTAAGCCAGCCCAAATTAAATGCTGTCCTTGTAAGAGTTGCGTTGGTCATGGTGTCTATTCACAGTAAAACCTTAACTAAGACAAGAATCATTCTCATCCAGAAAGTAAAATGCAAAACAGTTAGGATAGGGCCTTGTTCTTCCTCTGTGGTACTAGGTCATTGAACCCGGCTGAGACTTGGGCTATGTCAAGACAAGTGTCGCACCACTGAACTACATTCCTGGTCCAGAGTGTCTAGCACCAGGACTCTCAAATTTGTCTACAGTGAGATGGCAACAGTTCACCAATTCAGTTTAGGTTTTCCCATCCTGTTCTTGGTTCCCAGAAAATGAACTTGCTTGTCCTTCAGCCCTCCTTGCCCCCTCTCTCTTTCCTCTTTTCCTCCTTTCTTTTTCCATATTTATTTATATTTTTGTTGTTTCTGAGAGAAGAGGTGCCCAGGCTGGTCTTGAAATTCTAGGCCTAAGCAGTGAGTGACCCTACTTGTCTTTGGAGCAGGTGGGGATGTGTGTGCTTGAGCACAGCAATCCAGTTCTCCTCACAGCGACTTTTTCTGTTCTTGGTTTCTTCTTTAGAAAGTTATAGCTCTCTGTACTTGCCCAATCAGACAAAATGTCAAGGGTAGCAGCCTGTCTCATGACTATTAATTTTCCCCTTGTTTAATAGTGAAAATTATGTAGTATAATTTTCATATATAATGAGAATACAACCAATTAAAATGTTTCAATTTAGCATGTAGAGTTTGAACCATTGTCATGTATACAATAAATTATCAGTTTAAAATATTGTCTACATTTCTTATGATTCTTTTGGTATATCTCTAAGCATGTTCTTTATTTTTCAGATTTAAAAAAGTTACTTTTTAAAATCTTATGTGTGGGCGTTTTCCTGAATGTATGTGGCGGTGCACTGTGTGTGTGTGTGCCTGGGGGCCCTGGAAGCCAAAAGAAGTGTAGACTCCCCTGTCAACTGGAGTTAGTTGTTCAGCCACCATGTGGGTGCTGTGAATCAAACCTGGGCCCTTTAGAAGCTACAAACGTGCTGAGCCATATCTGTAGTCTCTTACAGATTTTGAGAATTTTCAAGTTCTTATAATTTCATTGTGGTAAAACAAACAAAAAACAAAAAGCAATACTCTGTGAGGTGCTCAGATGAATGGGTGCTTTTACTGGGTGTTCCAATTTCTTTCTTTTTTTTTTTTTTTTTTTTTTTTTTAAGATTTACTTATTTATTATATGTAAGTACACTGTAGCTGTCTTCAGACACCCCGGAAGAGGGCATCAGATCTCATTACGGATGGTTGTGAGCCATCATGTGGTTGCTGGGATTTGAACTCACGACCTTCAGAAGAACAGTCGGCGCTCTTAACCACTGAGCCATCTCTCCAGCCCCCAAGCAATACTCAATATACTAGTTCTGTTCAGTTTTTAAGAGTTTTTTGATAGCTCTGTCTTCATGCTTGGGAGGTATTAGTGGTGTGTGTCTGTGTATGTCTGTGTGTGTGTCTGTCGCATACTGGTACTGGTATGTAGTTTTGAGATAGGATCTTATATAGCTGAGGTTGCTTTCCCACTCAATATATGGATGAGGATGCTTCTCTACAGCTTCTACTCAGCTACCTGAGGATGGCACTACCCCCAGCTGACTGGGCCCTCATGCATCAAATAGTAATCAAGAAAATGCCCCATAGAAATGCCCATAGGCTAGCCTGACAGAGGAGGCAGTCTGCCGTTGAGATTCTTCCTTCTTCCCAGATGTGCATAGGTTTGTGTCAACAACCAACCAGCACAATGATAGAGTATTCTTTGGTTTTGTTTCATTATATGATTGAAGAACATTTACTAGATGTCAAGTTAAAGGCAGGCAGGTAGTAGTTCTTTCTCTCTAGTGAATCAGGTTGTGATCTTGTACAGTGAGACACTTGAAGTATAGAAAGGAGTGATGACATACAAATTGTGTGTTTACTTCTTGATTCTGGCTCAAGCAAGTACAGTATTTATTATGAGTTACAGTATTTAGTTTTCTTAGTATTGAAACTTTCTTGTTCACAGCTCTTGGACAAGCACAAGACTATAGAAAGCATGGTAGAGCTTTTGGACTTATATCAGATGGAGGACGAAGCCTACAGCAGCCTTGCAGAGGCTACAACTGAGCTCTACCAGTATTTACTTCAGCCATTCCGAGACATGCGAGAACTTGCCATGCTACGAAGACAGCAGATCAAGGTATTTTGCTTTTCTTTTTTTTAAAGCCTAAACTGTAGCCACTCTGCTTAGTCGTTCTGAGGCTTGCTAGACACACATTTTCATTACAAAAGAAGTTGTTTTTTTTTTTTTTAATAATGCAAACAAATTCTTGGCCTTTCCTTTTCAAAGTCCTTGTTGGGATACTCAGTTGCCATAGTCTTAAACTTTTGAAAAATACTGAATTCTCAGTTTTTTATAAATACTTTCATTAAAAAGATGTCAGAAACCTAAGACTGGATATTAGAATTTACTTAAGTTGTAGAAATGAACTGTAGACATTTTGAGACTCTAATCTGAAAGGCAGAAAAGAACTAGATGTCATGGTTGTCCCACCAGTTTGGACTGTTGCAGTGTTGCACCTTTGCAATTCAGGATTGATGAGTTAAGATTCTATTAATTAACACGGTGAGTATTGAGTATCCACTTGAGAAAATCTGTAGACTGTCACTAGTCACTCCATTTTTCTTAGGAAGCAGTGAGAGGAGGACATTTATTTACATTAGTAACTTCCTTTAAATGATATTTCACTATACTTGCTGTTCTAAGCTGTTACCTCTCACACCATTCAACCTCTACTGTTTTATTCTTTGTGATTTTAAGAATGCTTATTGTATACAGGCGTATATCCTAGTAATTCACTGCATCCAGTTCTTGAGTTCATAGTGTGTCAGATGACTGTGATAAGTGGAACTGTTACACAAATTACTCAATGGGGTCATTTATGTCTTTGTCTGTAGCTTGAAATAGTCATCACTGTAGGCTGCTGTCATTCCAAAGACAAAGTTTTAAAATTAATTTATTTATATATTAAGTTAGAAAATACACACATTTTTAAAAAAGTAATTATAATTGTTTGGCAAAGTATTTGTTATAAGCACAACTAAAATCAGATGCTTATTAGGATTACATAGTATCTTGTAGATATGATATATTTTAGTTTCACTGAAGATCATTGTCTTAGGGTTTCTTTTGCTGTGATAAAGTACTATGACCAAAAGCAACCTGGGCAGGAGAAGGCTTTTTCAGCTTATAATTCCTCATCATAGTCTATCACTGAAGTCAAGATAGAACTCAAACTGGGCAGGAATCTGGAGGAAGGACCTGATGCAGAGGCCATAGAGAGGTTCTGTTTACTGACTTGTTCCCCATGGCTTGCTCAGTCTGCTTTCTTATAGAACCCAGGACCACTAGCCTAAGGGGCAGCACTGTTTACAGTGAGCTGTGTGCCCCCAACCCCCCCAACTCCTAGTCCTATCATCAATCAAGAGGCCTACCCACAGGGCAATCTAGTAGGGGACATTTCTCAATTGAGCTTCCTTCTAAAATGACTCTGACTTTGTATGAAGTTGACATCAAACTAACCAGCATAATAATTGAGAATTGGGACTTAAATAGAAGATTATAGTCAAGCTAGCTATAGGAGTAAAATTTCAAAATTTTTTTTTTTACAATGGCTAAATTAAACCTAGGATTTATATTTTAGACAGCCCCTTTAATACTATAATTCCTGGAACTTATTTTATCTTAATTTATAAAGATAAATTAGTGCCTAAAATAGAGGTAGAAACACGTTTCACTCTGACCCATTGGTACGATGTGTATTGTGTGTAGGGATAATTACCAGTTTACAAGTCTTGCAGTAGGAAAAGTAGCAATATGTATATTTAACTACACTGTTCTTACAGATGCTGAAATTTATTCTACTTTTATGTTTTTGTATGTATAGGTAACAGATTTATATTTAGTTGATAGCATTATAAAAGCATTTCTAACCGGTAGTCTACAGTGGTTTTGGTTAGTCCATAGTACTGCTGTTAGCATGTCTCCAAAAGACATGTGGAGGCACTTGTGTGGCACTGCTAAACTTTGGGCAGGCTTATGGATGTCTCTTGGAGGACTGACTCTGCTCTGCATCCCTTACAAGACAGCAGGGGTGAAACTGAAGCTTGGCTTGTGGAATATTTTATGACATTAAGCATTTCTTAGAGTAGCGTCTAAAATAACTCTTGAAGCTTCTCACCAAAGTTGTTAGAAAAAAACAGTGGTAGAGTATATGCTCAGCATTACAGAACAAAGAAGTTTCAAAAAGATGGATTAAATTAAAAAGGAAAAAGATTAAGAATAAGTAAGGAAACAGGCAAAACTTAGACAAAAACCTGTGAAACCAAACTTTGGTTACATGAAAAACATATTTCAGTATAGGTTAGAAACTTAGTCTAAATTTATTTTTAAGTCAGCAAACATAGATTGTGTGTGTGTCAGTGTGTGTCCTTTTTCTTTTTTGAGACAGGGTGTCTGTTTATGTAGTCCTGTTTGCCCTGAAGCTCGCTATGTAGACCTGACCCTGAGCCTCTCCCAGTTTGCATTTCCATCTTATCACTCCTTTTCCTCAGGGTTAGTCTGGAAGGCTCACCAGAAGTAAACCAATAGAGCAGTCAAATAATACATACACTGGAAAAAGTTAAGTAAAACGTAGTATTCTTAGAAAGGTCATGTTAAAAATTCAAAGGAATCTTAAAGGTGTTATTAGGAAGAATATGTAAGTTTAATGGAATTTTGGTGTATAATCAGTATGAAAGCTTTGAGTTGTAGCTTTGGGTGGAAGCTTCCTAACTGGAAGGTAGAGCATATTAATAGATTGGAAGATGTAATAATGTATATAGTGTGTCAGTATATTGGTCTGTTTTCTGATGGGTCTTTTCAGTCCCAGGGAAAGGTAAGTTAGTAGTCTTAGCGCGTTGCCAGCTCTGGGGAGAGCATCAGTATGGCAGCGTTAGGTGGAGGCAGCATTAGAGGTGCAAGTGTGAAGAGATGATGGTGCAGTCAGTCAGGCCCTGAGCTGAAGGAACAGTCTTTTACCAGGCACACCCTCTTCAAGAGCTTTACCGAACTTCCATTACCCACCACCCTGGGAACAAGTTTGTAACAGATGAACCTTTGGGGCTGGGAGACATGGTTAAACTATGGTAGTGAGGTCTCAATTGGTATATTGAATAAAATCACTTTTAACAGTGTCTTTACAATTTATTTTTATTAAGTTAATACTTAATAAAACTATTTGTCATGTGTTTTATATTCTATAAACTGTAGAAGGGCAAAATTGAACTAGTTAACTTAAATAATTTGTCAAATTTTGGTGAGAACACTTAGGATCTGCTGTTATGTTTTTTTAAGGGTATTATATATTGTTAAGTATATTTTCCTGTGTTGTATCGATCTCTTGAACTTAGTCTTAAACTAAAAGAAATTTTGTGTCCTTTAACCAAAATCTTCCCTATGCCCCAAGTCCCTCCCTTCTACATGAGTTAGTACATTCTACTCCTTAGTACAGGCTGAGTGGCATTTTTATATGTGTCTTTGTGTGTGTCTGATTAGTACCATTCTACTCCTTAGTACAGGCTGAGTGGCATTTTTATATGTGTCTTTGTGCGTGTCTGTGCTGGCTCTGTCCATTCGTCATGTGGATGGGCACGCACATTCATCCCATCTTTTCACTATTGTGAATAATGCTGAGTTAATATTGGACACACATATCTCAGCATACTGATGGCAAGTCCTTTGTGCATGCACCTAGATGTAGCTTGGAAGACTGTGTGGTCTGTTTCTACTTGTCTGAGGAGCTACCATAATAGTTAACACCAATGTGTTCCCCAGCAGTGTACAAAACGTCTTTCTTTACTTCCTTTCCAGTATTTGTAACCTTTTGTCTTTGCAAAGATCCAGTTAAATAGATGATACCTCATTGTGGGTCTGACTTACTTTCCTCGATGATTAGGGATATAGATCAATTTTCATATGCCAATTAGCCAAATGTCCTGTTTCCTTAGGTTCTTTGCCAGGTGGTTGTTGTTGTTGTTGTTTTTTAAATTGGCATCTCCTATTTGGATACTAATCTTTTATGAGATATATGGCAGGGAATCAAATCCAGGGTCTTTTGATGTTACTCATACTTTGTTTCTGGCCTGCATCCTCAGCTTTCTCACTGAGCAATCTGGCCTTGAGCTTTGGATCTGCCTTGTTGGCATCCTGAGTAGCAAGGATGACAGGTGCCTGCTGGTATACAGTTATATATTCCAGTCTTGGTTGTGTATTACAAAGCTCTGATTGGGCTGGAGAGATGGGTTGATGATTAAGAATACTTACTGCTTTTCCAGAGGATCTTAATTTTGGTTCCCAGCACCCATAGTGGGTGGCTTATAACCAACCATCTTTAACTCCAACTCCAAAGGATCTAATGCCCTCTTCTGGCCTCCACTGTCACTTTAGCACACACACATAACACACACACACACACACACACACACACACACACAGAAAAACACATACATATAAATAAACACATAAGGCTTTTTAAAAAAGTTCTTGATAATTGCTTATCATTGAACAAACATTCCCATTGCCTAAAAAGTTACATTGTACTTACAGTATCAATAAGTATATTCACAAATCTGTGTGGGCATTTGCTTCACTGAGGAATCCGAAGTTAGGTTCTCCCAATATCTTAGTGCACAGAGATATCATAATAGTTTCTTACAAAATGCAGTATCCTAGCAATGAAGTACTTAAGGGGTTTCATGCCAGAGAATTTGTATTTATAAATTTGTTTTACCCTGCTGACTACCAAAACTGACACACACCTTTTTCCATGTTAAACAGGCTCTGTTTTCTCTCTAGCCTTGAAATTCCAAACAGAGCTGTCATTGTTTTTAGCACATAACCCAGCTGAACAGGGCTGCTGTAGCATCTTCAAGTTTCCCAAGTTAGGAAAAGATGTTACCAGAGGATTGTTGCTTAGTGCCTTGAGTACAATAAAACATAATAAAATGATTAGCCAAGCTTTCTAACAATTGGCTGCTAAGTTCACATGTCTACAGAGCAGCCAAGGAAACGTGGTGCATAGAGCATGTTTATATTGCTTGTGAAGGCGCAGACGGACACATAACTAATCCAGCAGCACTTAGATGATGGAGGTGTTGTTCTGCTTTTAACCTCCTTCCACAGAAGCCATAGCACAGAATTCCAGTTTTCTAGATGTTCATCCCCTCCTTTTGTCTGTTGCTCAGAGGTCCAACGTGTATTCGTGTAGATGGAAATAATTTGTCTTAATGTTCTGAGCCAGGAGCTTTGAGTTTGTATATTCTAGGTTGTGTTTATTAAATTCTATTCCATAGTAAAATCTGTTGTGGTTTGACCAGAAAATTAAGCTAGAAAATCAACAGTGAGCATTCCAATAGAAAGATTTATTAACTAGGTACTAGTTAACTAGTAGGGCAGGTACTTAAGGCAAGAGAGTAAGCTACCTCAAAGGAAGCAGCTATAAAAAGAGCCCCCACAAAGGGAAGGGACTGGATTTACTGAGTTAAACACAGAGAAGGCTCCATGGAGCTTCATACATAGAAAAAGGATGCTGCTTCTTGTATTGGCCTTGATGGCCCACTTAGATTCAGCCCTCTAAGGATAGGGCACTTAGTATTCTGGTATTGGCATGTTTTGGTGGAGAAGATAGAGTTGCATCATGAGGCTGAGATTGAAAAAGCTGGAGACTTGATTTTGTCATTGAGGAAGCAACTGTTAGTTCTGGTGTATAGGAGCAAGCCTGGGAGGATGCCTCACTGCAGCAAGGCAGAGTCAAAGGTACACAGATAGAACAAAGAAGGACACCTCCAACCTTCCCATTGACAGGATCTGAAAAGCATTTGCAGACTCCAAAACTAGCACTAGAAGGTAGGAGGAGGAGATGAGGGAGGCTGAGGCAGGAAGGCCTCTCTCTGTACCTGGGATTTCAGGCATGCCACACCATGATCATTTAAATGTATTGTTGATTCAATAAGGTATTTGCAAAAGATTTTGTTGTTAGTAAATAATGGAACCATGTCTCTTAACTTTGTGAAAAAAATCTGTTTGAACCACCATGCCCAGTAGAAACTACAGTTTGTTTGTTTGTTTGTTTGTTTGTTTGTTTAAGGTGCTAGGGATTGAACGCAGTTATATTATAGGCAGTGCTACCACTGACTTATATCACTGGCCCTTGGAAAATGCAGTTATTGAACAGGGAGAAAAAGGTCTGGTAGAAAACTTGTCACCCAAAGATGACATCAGTAGTATATTTTATATACTTTTATTTCTTTGGTAATCTATTGTGTAATTGAAATTTATTTTATCTATGGTTTTGATCTGTATCCACCTACTGTTATTGCATATTTCTATATTAAGAGAAACTCCATAAACATTCATATTGAAAAGACTTGAATTTTATGACTGGTTATACTCAGCTTTCTCATTACATGTCTGGTATTCATTTCCCCCTTTAGTTCAAAAAACCTGACCTTTACAAAATTAATTCCAACGTATATAAAACTAAATCCTAGGTCTTTAATTTTTAAAGTTCCATTCTCCCTCAAAGTAAGTGTGTTAAATTTCAGTTGGTTAAGGTGTTAATTCTGTTTCTTGCATTGCTTAGAGAATATGGCTTGTTTTATTTTTACTTTTGGAATTCATTATTAGTTTTCAGTGATTTGATACCTGATGTTTTTTTATTATGTTAAAATGTGCCATGGATGAGTTACATTTATCTGCTTTCCATTGTTTTCTAGTTTTTCTTAGTTGCTTATTTATTTAAATGTGCAAGGGAGTTTTGCCTGCATGTTTATCTGTATTCCATGTGTGTGCTTGGCACCCACAGAAGCCAGAAGAGGGTGTCAGATCCCCTGGGACTGGAATTACATGGTATTGGGAATTGAATCTGGGTCTCCTAGAAGAGCAGCCAGTCCTCTTAACCGTTGAGCCATCTCTCTAGCCCCTTCCCCCCCCTTTTGAGACAGGGTTTCTCTATGAAGCTGTAGCTATCCTGAAACTTACCCTGTAGACCAGACTGGTCTCTGCTTCCTGACTGCTGGGATTAAAGGCATACACCAACACTCCAACTCCTGGTTTTTAATCCTTAACAGTGTTGTTAACATTCCTTCCCCTTGTGCCTCATCCTTCCAAGGACTGGGGTACCAGACATGAGCCACTATACTCTGCTTAAATCAATCTTTTGTGTATGATAAAGCAGGATTATGTATATAGATATATGGTTCATTTGTTTTCAGCGTTGTTGTTTGTGACTTTTGTAATACATAGGTAGTTTATTTTTATCTAAAAAGAATAAGTGCTTATTTGGAATATGTCAGACCTTAGTTTCCTTTAAAAAAACAAAAAACATAAAACAAAGGGAACAGTAAATTAAAAGAGAATAACTATTGTAAGTGAGGAAATAAATTACTCACTGTCTTTTTTTTTTGGTTTTACAAGACAGGGTTTCTCTGCGTAGCCCTGGCTGTCCTGCAACTCTCTGTAGACCAGGCTGCCTCTGCCTCCTGAGTGCTGGGATTAAAGGTGCGCGCCACCACGCCTGGCAATTACTCATTGTCTTAACACTCAGAAATGACCAAATGCTGTGTATTTATTTAGCGGGGCAGGGATGGGGCTGGGTGGGAATGGGAAGATTGATAAAGGTAGAAAGGGAAGAATGGAGGGCAGATTCCCATGTCAGAAGTCTTTAGTACTGTTGTTCAGTTTAAAATCACTAACTTCTCTTCTAGAGCAGGATGCAAGTAGTGTTCTTTATTTTAGCACTAAGCCTGACTATGGCACATTACACCCACAAAACGTTTGAGGAATGAGTAAAAGATTCCCCTCTTTTTTCTGAAGATTTCCATGGAGAATGATTATTTGGGCCCTCGAAGAATTGAGAGTCTACAGAAAGAAGATGCTGACTGGCAGCGGAAAGCTCACATGGCTGTTTTGTCTATTCAGGATCTCACCGTCAAATATTTTGAAATAACAGCAAAAGCTCAGAAAGGTAAGCTTTAAGACTCAGGCGTTTTCAAAGATGAGTAGTTAAGTTTTTATGATTAGAACAAGGCGTCTGTGTATGCCATACCCATTCTTTAAGTCGATAGCAAAAGCTAAAGAGAGCTGTTGTGGGGTAGCCACCAAGAAGACTGCTTGGACATAGATTGAAGTGTTTGTTACCCCGCTGGTGATTGCGCTGGCTGTTTGAAATCTGAGCCTTTCTTAGGATGAACTTTTAAGCAGAAAACTATGTTCTGGGTTCACATACTTCAGTTAACAATTTTAGTTAGCCAGAAGCAGAACTACAGAAGCAAAAAGCAAGGTCAGTACATTTAGAGACTTTCCCAGAACTATGGTTTTTGATGGATTAGGTCTTTGTTTTTCATTTGTCAGGTGGTACTGTCTATGTGCTGAGTTTTATGGCCTGGATGGTAGTCAGTTTTGGTAAGGTCTGGGGCCTACTAAGGTCTGAAGCCCCATTAAAAATACAGAAACAGGCACAGTAAGGTCATTTAATCTTGGATAAAGCCAATGGATGGAGAAACACGATTGAAACAATTTCCCATGTGTATGCAAACAAGTGAATTTTTTACAGAACTAAACCTCACAGACTTGACTTTAAAATGTATCTTAGTTAAAATAGACTGTTCCCCCTGTAGTACACTCTTCTTTATTGATCTTACAGTTGCTTTACTATTTGAATACAATTTTAAAAGATGGCTAGGAAATTTAAAATGGCAGAAATATTTTTGATATAAAACAGACAGTGGGGTTATTTTGTTTGAGACCTTAAATTAAGGACCAGGGAGATGCTAGGTGGAAAACTTCAGCTCCTCTTGTTGTTGTCACAGTACATGTTTACAAAGATTCTTCCTCTGGGGGCAGTTTAGACTAACAGTGAATCCAAACTTGAAACGTGTCTTCCTGTGTCTCTCTTCATTTGCAGCCTGTTGTCTTTCCCTAACAGGATTTTGCTTTGTATTTATTGAAGAGCAAAGAAACATGATATGAGAAAGAAATAAAGGATTCTATTCTACAAAAATTTACAAGAGGTGTTTTACTGACCCAAGATTGTACTCAGAACTGCAAACATGTTATTAACCTCTATCCACATGTTGGTTCCAACATTTATGGTGGATCTTTGGTTTCTTTAGTATTTCTTTCAACCTGTTGTTGCCTACTTTCAGTAAATGATTACCACAACACATACATACATACATTATTCTGGATGAGGGGTATGGCAGTGTATATAGTTTTAAGATAAAAGCTATGCATTTAGCTTATTATACAATATGACTACATCAAAAATTCAAGGTATAGTAATGGTGATTTCATTGTTTTCTTAAGGGCAAGTAGGGAAACTGATTGAACACAGTCTAAAATGAGCTTAAGGCATGTTATTTAATGTGATTTCAGGTATTTGAAAGCAAGCGTTATTTTCAGAAAAAAGCTGTTCCCTCAGAGCCACTAAGAGCAGCAGTGACCATAGCAGCAAAGCTTCCAGACCAAGGAAAGGGAGCAGAGCTACTGGTTTTTGGGTTTGGGTTTGTTGTTGTTGTTGTTGTTGTTGTTGTTGTTGTTGTTTTGGTTTTTCCGAGACAGGGTTTCTCTGTGTAGCCCTGGCTGTCCTGGAACTCACTCTGTAGACCAGGCTGGCCTCAAACTCAGAAATCGCCTGCCTCTGCTTAGAATTTCCCGGCTTAGAATTTCTTTTTTTAATTTTTTAATTTATTTTTTTGAACTTTTAACTCATTTACTTGACTAGATAGCTACAGTTCAGTTACTATTCTAAAAGATATACCTGATTAGCTTCCAAAATTGCTTTTAAATAAAGTACTTGAATTGTGGCAATAAACAAAACACAAGATGCACTTAAACAATACTGCAGTTTATAAAATAACACATAAGAAATTTCAACTCTTATTCTTTGAGTTATAAAATTCTAGGTTTGGCTAAGTTATAAACATGTTTCCCATGTAATTATTTGCATAACTCTAGTAATGCTCAGTGGCATAAGATCAGAACTGGTTCTTTTAAAAAAAAAATCACTAAAAACATAAAAAGCCCCTGTATTTACCCGTAGAATATATTCATTTACGTTTACATTCCAGGATTTACTATTATCAGTTATAATTTTAAAGGTCACATCCAAAGGAGAAAGCAACCCATCTATAAATTGGCATTATTTATTTATTTTTTTGGCTTGTGAAATGTCCTAAATTTGTTGATGTAGCAAACAAATTTCAACTCTGCTATACAAATGACAGAAGGAATCTGCTCAGCAATTAGCTTTAGAGTTTAAATTCATATAGGCAACATGCTATATGTGAAAAAATTACTAACTAAACTACAGGTATTAAATACTGAAAAAATTAACTTTATTTTTTACAATTAATTTTATTAATATTAATTTTAATAATTAATAAAATTAATTTATTTTATTTAACAATCTAGGAAGTTTGTGAGGGGATCTCTGTAAAATTGACCTCGTTGGTTTCATTCTTGTTAAACTGACCGGGACCACTCAACATGGCCTTTACTGTTCCTGATATTAATGCATGTTCTCTTTTTACAATAAATTCATGGCCATCAGAAGGTATTAATTTTACATACATAGCATTAGAGCCTTCATAGCTACCATAGGTTTTCTCCTCTCCATCCATTATGTTCTTGTAAAATTCTATTTGAGCCCAGAGGAACTTTAGTATTTCTTAGCCAGTCCCACAGCTACCGCAGCTGTAACCCCACATACCGCCACAGCCCCTATTCCAGGAGCAGAACTTCTAAGGAAGCAAATTCCTTATTTGTCAGAACAGGAACATGTGCTTTTTGAAGACTGTAAGTCAAGAAATAGCAATATTTGTAAAGTAAGCACCAGAAGTGGTTTAATGGATGGCTGTATTTGAGCATCAGTGTAGGAATGGAGAAGGTAAGCATAAGGAATTGACTTACAGTTACTTTAAGATGCATGTGAATTATTAATGAACTTATTTATTTTTTAAAGAAAGAAGTTCTGGGATTGGAGAGATGGCACAGCAGTTATGATTACTGACTGCTCTTCCAAAGAACACAGATCAATTCCCAGCACCCACCTAGGGGCTCACAGCTGTCTGTTAACTCCAGTTAAAGGGAACCTGATGCTCTTTTCTGGTCTCCATGGGCACCAAGCACACATGGTGTGCACAGACACAAATTTAGGCAAAATACCTGCACATATAAATAGAACTAAAATAAACGATTTCTGAAAAAATTAAAGCAAAGCGTATACTAAATTCTATATTGTAAAAGACAAATACTACAAAATTAATCACTTTTGAAAATACATGAGATTATCCCATGTTGTGAGTATTATGTCCCATATTGCTAGTCTAATCTCCAGCTTCTGTCATTTCTTAAAGTGTGATTGGCATAAGTATCTGGATTTCAAGAGCCACCACTGTCAGTGTTCCTATCTGTGATATGCTTTTTTACTTTAGTTATTTATATGCATATGTTTGTGTGGTTGTAGGGATGTGACTGCAGATGCTCATGGAGGCCCAAGGTATTGCTTCTCCTGGAGCTGGCATTTTTCTCTCTGAGCTGTCCAACATGTATGCTGCTAATTGACCTTGGGTCCCCTGGAAGAGTTTGGGAGTTCATACTTGCTGAGCCATCTCTCCATTTCTGCTTTTTAAAATTGGAACATATTAGCTGTCTATCAACATGAGCATTTGATTCATCCAGTCATTCCTATTATCACAAGCTAAGAAGCTCTTTCTTTTGGGAAAGAAGAGGGCTGTGCTGCCTCTGAGGGCTGCTGGTTCCATCTGCACTGGCATATGGCCTTAGCTCCTCCGGCATCTGGTCATCACAAAGTTTCCTAAATGTTGTTTCTGAAACTACTCTACTTCCTGAGTGCGGGGATTAAAGGCATATACCACTATTCAAGATAACAGAATGTATATTGGACTGTGCATTAAAGACATTAAGTTTAATTTATCGTTTGGGGGAGTCAGTGAATATTTTGAATATATAGGGATTAGATAGACTTCAGCTAACATATACATATATCTTCTTTTGCCCACGTGTATTCAATATGTTCACGCCCCCTCCCATTCATTCCTAAATGTTATTTTTGTTGATTATTTCTTTTTTGTTGTTTTTTAAGACAGGGTCTCTCTATGTAACCTTGGCTGTCCTGTAACTAACTCAATATGTAGCTCACCATATCCAGTCTCAATTTTCTTTTATTTTACAATTTATACATATTTTTAATTTATGTGTGTGTGTATGTATGTATGTGAGTCTGTGAGTTTATGTGCACCACATTTTTACAGAATCCTGCGGAACCCAGAAGAGGTGCATCTAATTCTCTGGAAGTGGTTTTAACAGGTGCTTGTGTGGATGCTGGAAAGCAAGCCCAGGTTCTTTGCAGGAGCAGCAGACATGTGCTGCTCAGCCATCTCCCCAGGGCATGGTGAAGCTTGTTTGTTTTGTTTGAGACAGTGTCTTACTATGTAGCTCTGGCTGTTCAGGAATTCACAATGTAGACCAAGATGGCCTCAAACTTGAAGATTTACTTGCCTCTCAGTACTAGGATTAAAGGCATGCACCACTACATGACAACAGAGAAAGCATGACATTTGCACTATGAGATAGAGACATTGAGTGTAATTTATTGTGAAAGCCAGTGAAATCGAAGACTTTATAGTTCTTCAGTGTCTAGTAGTTTTGTGCCTTAATATTTCTACTAAATTACTGTTAACAGCTGTGTATGATCGGATGCGAGCAGATCAGAAGAAATTTGGCAAAGCATCGTGGGCAGCAGCTGCCGAACGAATGGAAAAACTCCAGTATGCAGTTTCTAAAGAGACTTTGCAGATGATGCGAGCTAAAGAAATTTGTCTGGAACAGAAGAAACATGCACTAAAAGAAGAGGTAACAAAAGCTATCATTAAAAATTTTGAAAACGAGTATACACGTGTGTTCAGATGTAGATGCATGTGTTTGTGTATGCATGAAGCCTTGTGTGTCATTCCTCAGTTGATGACCACTTTGAGGAAAGATCTTTCATTGCCCTAGGATTTGTCAATTAAGCTGGGTTGGCCAACCTAGGCATCCAGTTTCTGTGTCTATCGCCTATGACACCAAAGTTAGCATGTTTTAGTTTCTTTCTGATGCTGTGATAAAATATAGACCAATTGCTAAGGGGAGGAAAGGGTTTATTTGGTTTACTTCCAGGTCACAGTTCATCACTGAGGAACATCCAGGCAGGAGTTTGAAGCAGAAACTTGTTTGCTGGCTTATTCTCTCAACTGGCTTCAGCTCATGTTCAGGTGGTTTGTTTAAACTACCCAGGACCACCTGCTCAGGGAATAGTTCTGCCCACGGTGTGCTAAGGTCTCCAGCATCTGTTCCCAGTCATTACAGCCCTTGGTGGATATTCACAGACCAACATGATAAAATGACAGTTACTCAACTGAGATTCTTTACCAGTTGTTCTAGGCTGGGTCAGGTTGACAGTTGATAGTTAGGACACATGGCTATCTTCCTGTCTTACTTTTTATAGCTGTGCTACGACACCATGACCAAGGCATGGTTCTCAAGGCGTAGGGTCTGTGACCATTATAACAGGGAGCATAGTTGTAGCCAAGCATGGCACTGGAGCAGTAGCTGATGGCTTGCATTTCAATTTGAAAAGGAGCACAAGGCAAAGAGCCAACTGGCAATAGTGATTGTCTTGAAACTCCACAACCCATTCCCAGTGATATAAGTCCTCCAACAGCCTCACATCCCCACCAACTGGGACCAAACATTCAAACTTGAGCTTGTGGTGGCCACTCATTATCAGGAGCCTATTCTCCTTTAAACTACCAGACTTTGTACCCCATTTTAAGACCATTTCTATGAGATAATGTTTGTGATTGCACCCACTTAAAGATTGCCACCTGTGAAGATCTGGACACATGATGTTTCATAGTAGCTTTTTATTTAACAGTGAGTAGCATACACCAAGGTACGAAAAAGGCCAATGAAGTTTCATTGCTTATTGAATTAAAAGTTTTTCTCTGTTTTTTTGTTTTTGTTTTCTTTTTGTTTTTTGAGATATGATTTCTCTGTGCAACTCTATCTTGGGGCTTGCTCTGTTAAACTACTGGCCTTGAACTCATCATCTTCCTGCCTCTACCTCCTGAGTGCTGGGCTTAAAGGGGTGCGCAGCCATGCTTAACCATAGAAGAAAGACATGTTTCTCCTGGTTTCCTTGTACCTTCTCTCCATCTCCATGCTGTGCCCAAGCCTGAGACTAGTGTCCATAGATATGTGATCTCATCAAGCGCACAGATCATTTTCACATTATTTGTCAAATTTCACTATGATCTTTGACCATATCTTGTTTTTCAAAATACAGCCTTTTTTAAAACACTGCGTCTGGGATTGAGATGGTTCAGTGGGCTAAAGACACCTGCCTTTTTATTAGGGAGTGTAATTCCATTGTGGAACTTTTGCATAGAATGCACATGATATCCAGCACTAAAATAATAATGAAAAGTTATATAGAATAAAGCCACTTAGTCACATAATATAATAATCTAGCTATCGCCAGCCAGTGTGTGCAGAGAACTGCATAATAAAGCAATAAAACCCTGAGTTTTAGGCATTCAGTTCCACTGACAATGTATGAATTTCGAAAACAATGCTGTATATTTACTTTTAAGAAGTGTCTCTCTAAATATCTAGCTGGTTTCTTTTTTCTAATAATTTTTTTTTCTTTTAAAGAATTTTGTTCTGGATTCAGGTCCATTACCCAGTATAGACCTGCTTTTCTCCCCTTCTCTTGGTTGGTCATTTTGACTTTAACATACTGAACATGGAGCTATGTGTAGTGACGCATGCTTCTCATACCTTCAATGTGGAGACTGGAAAGTTAGGGCTCGAGTTCATCCTCAGCTACACAAGTCCAGACTCCCATGAGTGAGTGTGTGAGAGAGTCCAGCTCCCGCCAAGTTGAAGTAGATTTGTCAAGCTCTAATGTCTGCATTTAATAGTACAGGTTAAATTTTTTTTAGACATAGTTTTAGATATATATATTTTTAGATAGTCCAGCAGTCTTGTGTCTTTCTTCAGCACTACCTGCTTATGGCACTTAGACATAGATGCAAGTGGACAACTTTTACACATAACGATTATATTATTAATGCATGGGTATACTTGGCTTGGGTATACTGAGATGTTCTACAATGGCAGTTACTAATTAAAAAAATGTAATATAGTGTCTCACTGTATAGCCCAGGATGTCCTTGTACTTCCTTAGGCTTCTCGGCTTGTTTGAAAATAAGGGCTCATAGATTACTCTAGAAAGCAGTCTTTTTACCCTTATGTTTTCTTATTCCAGTAGGTAAAATTGGACCTTGTCTGGGCCAATTTACACTTTGTATTCAATCTCTGAAGGATTTCAGCCCCATCCTATATTTCCCCGAGGCATCTCTACTGCACTCTCCCTTTATCGAGCTGGTTCCTTTTTTTTTTAAAATCTGGATTTTCCTTTAAGTCAGCTCAGCCAGTTGTTTGTGAAGTAGACTTTACCTTCATTTCATTTCTTAGTGTTGACATGATCTGTCTGATCCTGAGCTGTTCTGGCAATACAGGGTGCCAAAGGCAAAGACACCTGACCCCTAACATTAGAAAGTACAGCTTTTTATAAATAGACCTCCAGCGTAGAGAAGGAAGAGGCTGAGGTCTAGTGTTTGTGAGTCTGTGTCGTCAACATCCACAATTGTAACAGTGTGCTTTTATGTGTCTGCATTATGTGTCTGAATTCTTCAGAGCATTTAAAAAAATTGTCAGTCATTCTTGCCAAGTTTATACTTGTAGTATGTATAACATAGGTATTGTGCTGTATATGTATTTAACTGTGAGGTACTGTCAGCTTTCGTAGCTGTAATTTAAGGCGTCTTGCATTACTCATGAGAAAAAGAACACATGTAAAATATTAAACCCATTCCAAGCACATGCTTTGCCCTTGAAATCTTTGTTTGTAACATAGTCCTACCCCATGATTTTAGATTAAGAGAGGCTTGTTTTTGTTTGTTTGTTTTGAAACAAGGTCTTGATAGTCCTGGCAGGCCTGAAATTTACCAGCAGAGGCTGGCTTCCTGCATGCTGGAGATTTGTTCTTTAAAACAATGTCAGTATTGCATTTTCAGGTGGGAAGAGACAGGACCAGGTAACCCAGCCCTAACCTTTATGTCGTCTGGGAAGACACTTAGGTAGTGTGGGAAGGGAAAGTCATTGGAGCTCAAACAGACCACTGTTTTTATTTATTATAAAAAGAAAATTCTTGATAATAAAATTAAAAGGTTAAAATTGTGAATTAATATAATTGGTAATGCTTTTCATGAAGACAATAATGAACTTGAAATACATACATTTTCTAAATTAATGCTTAGATACTGATAATCCCATGAGCATTTGAATTTTGTTCAAATTTAAGCTGTGGTGGCTTGAATGAGACTGGTCCCCGTTTGGACCCCATTTGGATGCTAATCATCAAGAAGCAACAGTGCTTGAGAAGGATTAGGTCTGAGCTGTAAGCTGTCCTGAAGGAAACACTTTCTTTTATAAGAGTGGCCTTGGTCACAGTGGCTCTTCACAGCAATAGAACGTTGACTAAGACAAAGATTAAGCACTGTTTCTTTTGATTTGATTTTGATTTAAACTTAGGGTATTTTCTTTATAGTTATTAATTGAAGTAGAAGACACTTCAGCTAAGATGCTATTAAGGAACTAGTTATAGAAAGCACAGCAGCAGTTCAGTTATCAGAGTGCTTGCCTTCTGGTTAGCAGAGAATGCACAAGAACACTTAAGAAAGGAGCCATCTTCATGTAAAAGCTTGACAGCATTTTCTCTTTCACAACAGAAAATTTAAGCTAATGGTCTTTTTTGATTTCTGAGTATATATATTCTCAGGGTGTGTGTGTGTATGTGTGTATTGAAGCCAACTCATTTATTTCTTTCGGCCTTTGCCTAAAAGCATGTAAGCAAGTTCAAATTAAGTTTATATTTCCCTATTTGAGTTTTACTTTAGTACATGGAATATTGAACACTATCGTATGAGTATTTAAGATCTTGGTACTGTCCCTCAGAACATCTCTCAATGAAGGTAGTAAGCACATTTTTATGTGAACAGAACAACTCGATGGGTCTCAGATCTGCTTACTCTTTACGTCTAGAGAAAATGGTGATGTCTAGTTTCTAGGTGTCATGATCCCATGACTTGGTATATGTGAAACATCTAACATAATGCCTGCTTTTGAATTGAGAAGAGGAACCATTGACATTTGTGTTAGGGTGATAATACATTGTTCCCCTAAATCTGAACAAGCTATGATGTAGACATTGAAAGTTTGTTTTGTGGTAGGTTATATTAAAGCTCTTTTTTTTTCTTTTTCTTTTACTGTTTTATGACTGTGTTTTTATTTTTCCCTTATGTATAAGAGGTGCCCTTCTCTTCTTTGGTTCTATGCATATTTTCTAAATGTATAGATGTCTCTCCCTGCCACTTACATAGTGGAAGCTAAACCTAGACAGGACTGTTGTACAAGCAGGCTAGCACTTTAATAGCTGAGCTGTTCCCAGTTCCTTTACAGTTTAGTCTAAGATAAATGTCAGAGTGACCTTGGACAAATTCTTTAACAGGCTGGCCTTGAATTGATCTAACAGATTCACCTCCTGAGTCGATAGAGTTTCAAGCCTGTGCCTAGTTCTCCAGGCACACAGCCTTAAATGGTCTTCTCTCCATTATCAGTTCCACACCCAGCTCAGGAATCTGATTTTCATTTTTACTTATTTCATTCACTCATTTGTTCACTTGTTTTATTTTGTTCTTGATTTTGTTCTTGATTCTGTGGCCTGCTAGTCCTAGAAATCACTCTGTAGACCAGGCTAACCTCTGATTCCCCTCCCTCTGCCTCCTGGGCGCTGTGTGCTACCAGTGCCCGGCACTCATTTCTTTCCTAAAGCAGTTAATAATGTTATTTCCACTGCAGATGCAAAGCTTACAGGGTGGCACAGAAGCTATAGCTCAATTGGATCAGCTAGAATCTGACTACTACGATCTGCAACTTCAGTTGTATGAAGTACAGTTTGAAATCTTGAAGTGTGAGGAGTTGTTACTAACCGCACAGCTGGAGAGCATCAAAAGGCTTATATCAGGTATGGCATGCTTAACCACAGAAGTCCACACAAGATAGAGGGGGAGGAGCTGTGCTGCTCCTAGAGGAGCCCTTGAACTCAACCGTTTGGGCGACACATTGCGTTTGTAACGCAGTTTGTAGCGTGCCTGCTTTGTTAAAGGATTTTCATTTAGAATCAGAACTTTTGCAGTTGTGCCTGTGTGGTATGTGGGAGAGTGAGGACTGTATTTATTGAACACTTACTTTGCACCAGACACTGCTAAACATTTGCTTAATTTAGTCTGAGGTCTATTTCCTTACCCTTTAATCATGACTTAGTGAAGAATCTCATTCTTAACCACCACTTGTATAACAGAAAAGAGAGATGAAGTGGTATACTATGACACTTACGAAAGCATGGAGGCCATGCTGGAGAAGGAAGAGATGGCAGCGTCTGTGCACGCCCAGAGAGAAGAGCTACAGAAACTGCAGCAGAAGGCACGCCAGCTGGAAGCAAGAAGGGGCCGTGTCTCAGCCAAGAAAGCCTACCTCAGAAATAAAAAAGTATTGAAATCTTGTTTTTGTTCATTACTTTATCCTTGATCCATGTCTAATAATTCAAATTATGATTAGTAATATGATTTGGCCACTTTTACTTCCATTCTTAAAACGAAATATCCATTACCTATTCTCAGCCCCTTACATTAAATATATTTCTCTTAGAGGTGCCGTCTTACATACATCTGAATGGTTGCACTCTAGCTGTTCAGAGGGTTACTTGGCCAACGGACATGGTTTCTGCATCCCTGCAGGAGAGGTTTCCCTGATGGAGAGATGTCAGTACCATAGCCTTACATAATGAGGTTGGGGTGTTAACAGAGTGAACTGACACACAGCTGTCAGGGTTAGACAGATCTCACGTGGTCAGTCCTGACCCTCCAGAGGTATAGAAAGAGTAGGCTCTAGTCTGGTAAAGGAGAGAGGGGCGAGTCCTCATTAGCTCCTGTGCTTCTAAGTAAAACAGGTCTCATGAACTTTGCTAAGTTTTATACATTTTATATTTTTCTAGGAAATTTGCATTGCAAAACACCACGAGAAGTTCCAGCAGCGTTTTCAGAGTGAAGATGAATATAGAGCCCATCATACAATACAGATAGTAAGTAGGGGCTTCTGGGGCCTTGGAACAGAATCTTACTTGTGTGTACTCAGACACCATGTGTAACCTTCGGGCTTTCCACCTGTTTACTTTGTTCCTAGAAATAACAATTCTGAGATTTCCAAGTGAATGCCTAGGCCAGTTGCCGGGCTCTGTTCTCTGACGAGCCCATAACACACGGATAACCGTGTGTGCCACGTGACGGGTCACTTTATCCGTTTTAGGCGGCCATCTCCTCAGAGTTCCCCTTTTGCTCCTGACTCTGTTCTCAGAAATCCTCTCTCTCTACGAGAACTTCCACTTTTCCTATTTCCTGCCTAAGCTAATAGATCAAAGACATTTTATTGACAGGGGTGCTTCTATAGAGATTCTCTCTACACCTGTATCTGAAAAGGTCTAACTATTGCATGAGAATTATGTCAACTGTGAATGATTATGTTTGAATGAATGAATGAGTGATCAGTTTTAGGCAAAATACATATGAGAGTTCCATGTGTCCTTCCCAGCTGCACCTCCAGCTTTCTATTACTATTACAGTTGTACATGTCTTACAGTTAATAGTGGTTAGTGTTGGCACATTGTTCCTCTTGATTACATTGAAGTTCTTGCCTGGTATTGTGAGATCAGATGCAAAATGACATGAATCTGTGACTGTAGGATCAGATTAATTTTACTGCCCTATGTATGTTTGGAATATACACATGTCGCATATTCAGGTTGACTTACTTTACTTAATAGTGCAGATTGAACGTTTGGATTGTTGGATACTAAGGTAAGATTATATTGTTTTAAGAAACTATCAGGCTGTTCTACAAAGTAAATGTGCTAGCGTGCACTTACCCAACATTAACTGAGAGCTCTATATTGTTAAACCCTATTCGGCTTTTTGTTGTTTTCAGAGTGATAGCTGTTGTAATAGGTAGAGTAGTATCTCAGGAGTTTAGTTCTCATTCTCAAGTGACTGCTGCTGAGCACGGTTTTCTGTGATCATCAGATTCCTTGCTCAGGGTTTTTACTTTTTGACAGGACACCATACAGAGCATGACCTTAAAGTCACTATATAGAGAACCTCCTCTCCTCCCCCCAGGTG
Organism: Mus caroli; assembly: GCF_978045245.1. Lineage (NCBI taxonomy): Eukaryota > Metazoa > Chordata > Mammalia > Rodentia > Muridae > Mus > Mus caroli. The sequence continues at coordinate 27,919,959 of NW_028227270.1, forward strand.
TGCACCCACTCTGGCTTTTGTTGAGTTTTAAAAGAGTTCTTTATCAGATGTCTTTTACTGTATTTTCCCTAGTATACAGTTATCCCTAAGTGTCCTCTGCAGAGGTTTTACTTTGAGCAAACCTGAGTTCCTAGTTGCTGTGTTTCACGCTATGATGTGTCTCATGCTATGTTATATCTCTCATTTAAACAATGTAAGGCTTTTGTGCTTTACATTTTACACTTAGGCCTACAACCTGTTTTGAGTTAAGTTGTCTGGAAAGTCTGAGGTGTTTACATCCCCTTTTGGCATGCTCATGTCTGTTTGCCTCAGCACCACTTGTTGGACAAATTGCTGATGTTCCCTGGCCTTGCCTTTGTCCTTTAGTCAAAGGTCAGGTAACCTTGTCTCTAAGGGTCTGTTTGGAGGTTGTTTTATTAACCCTAGGCTTTTCCTTGCAGTCTGCCTAAAGTTTAGAATACCACAAGATAATTTCAAGGTTTGGATTGAGACTCTTGATAAACTTGAGAAGAAGCAATTTTATTGAATTTTACTGTTTACAAACGTGGACTAATTTTCCTATTTATCAGACTTTTATATTTCCTTCTTCTTTTTAAAAGATTTTACTTCTTTATTTTTATATATATGATGAGTACACAGTAGCTGTTTTCAGACACACCAGAAGAGGGCATCAGATCTCATTATAGGTGGTGGTGAGCGACCAAGTGGTTACTGGGAACTCAGGACCTCTTGAAGAGCAGTCAGTGCTCTTAATTGCTGAGCCATCTCTCCAGCCCAGAATTTTATATTTTCTAGTGGTATATTTCATTTTCTTTATTTCATTTTCTTGTCTTACTGCATTAGCTAGGACCTCTAATATGATATAAGAAAGGATGGATGGAGGGACACCTTGGCCTTTTCCAGTTAGCAGAAAGCTTTGTCTTCTTACTATTGGGTGTGATGTCATGTTTGTCACGTTGAGGAATTCCTGCTGTCCTACATTCCCAAGTGTCTGTGTGTAACTAACTAGCTACATTAGGCATTTCCTTCTTTCCCATTATGGTACTATATCATATTTACATACAGTGAGTTCTGATAGCAGTGGGTTTTGATATGGAGCTTATAAATAATTGAGTATCAAAAATGCTCGGATGGCTATATTTTTCTGTACTTGCTTATTTTATAGCTTCTTTTCTTCCTTTGGCCATCACCCAAAGATCAGTAAACTTTAGTTCATCTTTAGTTCCTTAAGCTAATTTGGCACAATTTAGCTAAAGCTGTCCCTTATTATCATAATTAAACAGGAAATTAGTCACTTATCCTTAAATTATATGACTGTCTTTCTCTTAGCTAGAAATAGCAAATTAATTATTGCCCTTTCATTTCTAAGTCTGTGGGTCAGAAAGTGCTATGTAGAGTTAGACAAGGAATCAGACTGGTAATGATGGTGCCCCATTCTCATTTGTACCTGGGTTCTTAGTTTAGTTACTGACATTCTATTCTTAAATTTGTCCACAAAGAATTTTCTAAGGACAAGGAGAAAGAAATAAAAACACTCAGGAATCTCAGAGATAAACGTTATCTTAAAATTTGACCAAACATCAGAATTAGATAGAACATGTGATGTGATGGAGAATAGAAACAAAGTAAGTCATTGTAAAGCATACATATTCAGGGAAAGGAGAATCGGCTTCAGGCGTGGCCATTTGAGTTACCTCAAATTCACACGAAAACTACGCAATCCTCCCCGATGACATAATGCTGTAAGTTTGCATTGTTTGTGTTGGAGGACATCGTTCAGCGCTGTCCTTGCCTGCATTCAGCTGCAGCTCATGTGCATGGCTCATAAATCACAGGTTGTGCATGCTCAGAATCTTCGATTGATTACAATTGATAAATGCCTCTCAAAGCCTCTTTTGAAACTTACGTTTTCTTTGTTGGAATTTCTTGGGTGATATAGCATTTAAAATATAACTCCTAATACATTAACCGTATTGTTGAAAGTTTTCCATAGAAACCACATAAGTTAAAAGTGCAGCTCCGAGGGGAGTTTAACATCTAATACTCACTCTTAAAAACCTGAAGAGAGAATGTGGTTTGCTTGCTGACTAGCACTACCCTTAACAAGTCCCCAAATAGGAAAAGTATGGTCAGAAAACAAATCGTGTTTTCCCATTAGAAACATCCTTCACAGATAAGGCGGTACACAACTCTAATCCTAGCATTTAGCAAATAAAGGCAGGAAGATCACCGAAAAATTGAGACCAGCATGGGTTACATAGAAACATTCTGTCTTAAAAGCAAAACAACAAAAACATACTTACAATGAGCATGTGGTATATGTCTGTAATCTGGAAGCTGAGACAGAGGATTCTAAGTTTGAGGACAGATTTGGCTTTGGACATGGCAATCTAGTAAAACTGTCTCAAAAATATCAAAAGATCACACCAGGCTGGGATATAGGTCAGTGCCTTGGTTAACTCTTACCAGTGAAGCTTGTTCCTGTGGTAAGTGGATATTAACAGAGACACAGTTGGACAGTGTTTAGAGATTGCAGACTACTCTGTCCTAAGCAGGTTGTCTTCATCACACCCCTGCCCTCAAGGCTCAGGGATCTATCTGTATGGCAGAGAAGATGAAAAGATCCTAAGAACCAGAGGTGGTATATGATTCCAAGGAGACTGTCTTCCAGATACAACAAGACTGATACACTTAATAACACAGCACTGACTAAGAAGCTGCCTGCAGTTAATTCCCACGGTCAAAGAAAAATTCAGTTTTCTCTAGTGGAGTCCTACTGGGTATATAACATACTCCCTGTGTTCTGACTGTGCCATATCCAATCCCTGTCCTTAGATTTTCTCACAACACTACAATACATTATTGGGCTGGCAAGGGCTCAGTGGGTGGGTAAAAGTGCTTGCCATATATGTCTGTGACCCGAGTTGGTGCCTAAGATAGAAGTGGAAGGAAAGAATTGATTCTAAAAGTTGCCCTCTGGCGGCTAAAGAGAGGTCTCAGTGGTTAAAGAACACTGTCTTCTCTTCCAGAGGACCTGAATTTAATTCCCAGCACCAATGGCAGCTCACAGGTGTCAGTAACTCCTGTTCCAGGGGATCCAACACCCTTATATAGTTATATATATAGTCAGAACACCAGTGTACATAAAATAAAAATAGATGAATTTTAAAAAGTTGTTCACCTCCTACCTCCATCATTGGTGAAATTAGAAAACTGATACTCTTCCCCCGCGCCCCCCCCCAGCATATTGATTGATGCTCTACCTCCACCTAGAAATCCCCACTCTATTAGCCAATCAGTGCATGCTGAGTTCAAGGCCAACCTGAATTTCATTGTGAGAACTTTTATCAAAAAAACCAAAACCAAACAAACAAACAAACAAAAAACCTCAAGGTTTCTTTTAGCACAAGCTAAAAGAAAAAGGATGCCAGCCCCACCCTTCTCCTGATGTGTGATGCAGTATGTAGTTGGCTCATAAATCAGTGACCAAGAACTTGGACTTGTTCCTAAACAGCCTTTCTTACCGGTTTGTTAGATGGAAACTATTTTAACAAATTACATCACTTTTTCTAGTGTGTGACCTTGAATGGTTTTCTTATGTAAACATGTTTTACCCCCTTTGTATTTTGTGCCTATGTTTGATCACACATCAGATATTAAAATATGCCCTAAGCATTTTTTTCACTACTACTCCTAAGATTAGTTATGCCTGGTGGTATTGACACATGCCTTTAACCCTAGCACTCAGGAGTCAGAGGCAGGTGTTTAAGTTTAATATGAGCAGTTTTAATTTAGCGACTTGACAAGCAGTGTTTGTCTCAACCAGTTGAAAACCTTCATTGTGTATATTGTGATGTGTGATCATTATAGAAGAATAAAACAACCCAAAGTAAAGCTACAAGTTAAAAAATGAATTCCAAAATTGTTACTACTTCAGACGTACTTGCAGCTTTCAAGGCGCAGTCATCCATCACTAGCCCTGTGTGGTTTCCTTTCTTACTGTCTTGGAATGGGACAAGGATAACCTGTCTTGTACTCACTGGGTTATCTCCACCCTAACATGCCCATTCTTGAGGTCCAAATGATTTCCTGTGTTGTAAATCGGAATCTTTTATATCATTGGCTATTCTGTCTGTTGAGACAAGGTTTCACTGTCTTGCCCAGACGGACTCAGAATGAATGCCCGTCTTCCTACTATCATGACCTCCAAGTGCTGTTTTTTACTCTGGATACAGGTTCTTTCTGAGGTGTTTTTTTTTTTTCTTTGTAAATATTATTACTAAATTATATTATCCAGATATCTTCACACCTATTCTCACACCTTATTTTACTTTTTTAAATGTAGAATAGAGTTCACAACAATCCCTCTGTATTTGTTTCTCAAGTATTATAATTATAAATGTGCATCACTGGGCCTTGGCTATGTGTGTGTGTGCGCATGCTTGCATACATACATGTGGTAACATGCTTGAATGCTAGAGCTCCATTTCTGTTGTCTGTCTTAGTCTCTTTCCTTTTTAGTTGTCTGTGTAGGGTCTCATTGCCCCAGTGGCTACACTGGCTGGCAGTCGCTTCAGGAATCTGCTTGTTGGTACCTCCTTCTACACATGGCTTCTCACTCTTTGCAGTAAGCACTTTGCTGATTAATCCATCTTTGTTCCTTTCCTTTCCTTTTCTTTTTCTTTTTCTTTGTTTGTTTTGAGACACCACAGGGTCTTTTTTAGTGACAGCTGTCCTGGAACTTACTATGTAGACCAGGCTGGCCTTGAATCCAGAGACCTCTCCTGACTTTGCCTCTTGAGCACTGAGATCAAAGGTTTGTGCCACCACTCCCAATCCACCTCTTACATTTTTAAGGAAACAAAGATCTTTTGATTGTAGGCTTTGATATCATCATCCAAGCACATAGAGCAAGAACTGCTATTGTCAGGGCTGAAGTTGAGCCATGAGATGAAAGGGTGAGAGAAAAGAGCTTAATTCCTAGGTGAAATTAGTCTGAGAGGCAGCTCGAGTTTGGCTTTGTCTCTGGTTTTAAATATGACTGCTTCCTGAGTTTGTGTGTCAGCCTTGAGCAGGTCATGGTAATCTCTCATTCCGTGCTGAAGTGGGGAGGATAACTTAACATTAGAAAAGTGATAAAACTTGGTCATACTCAGGATTTTCTTTCTGCACAAAACATCATGACTAAGAAGCAAGTTGGGAAGGAAAGGGTTTATTTGGCTTACACTTCCATGCTGCTGTTCATCACCAAAGGCAGTCAGGACTGCAACTCAAGCAGGTCAGGAAGCAGGAGCTGATGCAGAGGTCATGGAGGGATGTTCTTTACTGGTTTGCCTCCCCTGGCTTGCTCAGCCTACTCTCTTATAGAACCCAAGACTACCAGCCCAGAGATGGTCCCACCCACAAGGGGCCTTTCCCCCTTGATCACTAATTGAGAAAATGCCCCACAGCTGGATCTCATGGAGGCATTTCCTCACCTGAAGCTCCTTTCTCTGTGATAACTCCAGCTGTGTCAAGTTGATACACAAAACCAGCCAGTACACACTTTGCCTACCTAGAAAGTCTTCATTTGTTTAACTAAAATATAATCTGACAAATGAGATTTTGTTATTGTAACTCTTAGGTAATTCAGCAGGAAGGAGAAAGTTACAAACATCAATGTTAATAGCACGCCTACTACAGGGTGTAGTATTACCCACATGATTCATGAACAATATTGGAAGCATATTTTTCTAACTGCTGGTTGATACACTGTATAACATTAAATTAACATGGTTCCCCTCCTTTCAAAGAAAAGGGGTTTAAGCTGAAGGCGGCAGAGGCAGGCAGATCTCTGAGTTTGAAGCCAGCCATGTCTTATCGAGTTCTGGGACAGCCAGAGCTACACAGAGAAACCCTATCTTGAAAACAAAAACAGACAAATGAAAAATTACTGATGTGGCAGTTGCTGATTTTATTTGAAGAGTCACTTATATTTGAGTAGGCTGAATGTGAAGCCAGAAGTAATTCTGACAAAATTTGTTCTAGCCTAAACCCCTGAGACAAAGCAGTGTACAGTTTACTTTATCTGACCACTGTGCACTTATTGGAAGTATAGAGTTTTGCATTGTTCAGTGAATCATCTTAACTAATTTGTTTGACATGTTAGGGAGAAATCTTCTCCTTTCCCTTTCTCTTGTTAAAATAAATTGGGCACCGTATAATGCGATCACTTTCTTCTTTACCAGAAGAGAGACAAATTGCATGATGAAGAGGAAAGAAAAAGTGCCTGGGTTAGCCAAGAGAGACAGAGGACACTGGATAGACTTCGAACATTTAAGCAGGTAATAGAAATGTGCTAATGTTTGATTTACATTGCTCTTCAGAGAGAGTCATAGGACACTCTGATTGTAGGAGTTCTGTTTAGAGTGTATTCCCAGCTGGAGCAGTTAAATTGGCTAAGTCAGCAGTAATATTCTTTTGGCCCCTGGAGCACCACCTCCTGAGTATATAAAGAGAGATAGTGTCAAGAAAGCCTGGAATCTTTTGAATTAAAAAAAAATTGTTAATGTCAACAGTACAAAAACACTTTATTTCACTCCTATCAGAAAATTATCAGGTATTTTTTTAAAAGGTGCCCTATAAACCCCTCCCCCCTTATTTAAGCATTTGAAAATAGTTTCTTAGTATGTACATTGGGTTTTATGTACTGCTTCTTCCATTGAAGATTAAAGTCACTTGGCTAGTTTTCTTGTTTGTGAGATAAGGTCTTTCTATGTAGCACTGGCTAGACTGGAATGTATATCAGGCTGCCCTCAGACTCTTGTGTGCTGGGACTAAACACAAGGCCCTGCCCATGTTGTTTTTAAGCAGTTGGCTTAATTAGGTAAAAGAATAAGAGGGAACAAGTCTTAGCATATTTGATAGTAGATAATAAAGGAGCTGGGGATAATTGTTTCAAAGGAATTGACAGGCACAGGTATTCTAGTTTGTTTGCTTGTTTGTTTTTTCCCTGTTTCGAATAAAATCAGTAAAGAGCTAAATGAATAACATTCTGTTAAAGAAATAACTAAGCGACTGGGCGTGGTGGTGCACGCCTCTAATCCCAGCACTCGGGAGGCAGAGGCAGGTGGATTTCTGAGTTTGATGCCAGCCTGGTCTACAGAGTGAGTTCCAGGACAGCCAGGACTATACAGAGAAACCCTGTCTCGAAAAACCAAAAAAAAAAAAAAAAAAAAGAAAGAAATTAAGCATTTGTTATCAAGTTAGTTTCATACAGTATACTCATTCAGTAACTGTGTTATTTTAGAGGTACCCCGGGCAAGTCATCCTTAAATCGACCAGATTACGAGTGGCGCATTCACGAAGAAAAAGCACAGCAAGCCCTGTGCCCTGTGAGGAGCAGTGTCACTCTCTGCCAGCAGTGCTGCAGGGGCAGGAGAAGACAGAGGTGGGGGAAGGAGGAAGCCAGCTTGGGCCTTCACAGACAGCAGAACCCCGAAGCCTTGTCCAACTTGAAGACACTTCATCAGAACAACTTGAATCCACCTCATTACCTCCTCGTGCTGTTGTCAGCCCTGAACTGCCTCCTCCACAGTCAGCTCCACTGCTGACTAGTATTGACCCCAAACCGTGTTCTGTTACTATAGATCCTCTCCCACCCCCTCTTCCTCCAACACCTCCCCCTCCCCCTCCACCCCCTCCACCCCCTCCCCCACCCCTGCCTGTTGCAAAGGACAATGGGGCCTCCACCACTGCAGAGACACTGGAGAAAGATGCACTTAGGACGCAGGGCAATGAGAGGAGCATCCCAAAGTCAGCCAGTGCACCTGCGGCACACCTCTTCGATAGCAGCCAGCTGGTCAGCGCCCGGAAAAAGCTCAGAAAGACTGCGGAAGGGCTGCAGAGGAGGAGAGGTGAGTGCACAGGGCCTGTATGGTGCTGGTGTGAAGGGAAGCACAGGGAAGGAGCTTTGCCTTGAATTATGTGTTGCAAAGCTTAAAATACAATTTTTGAACATTATTTGATAGTCATGTTTCTAAGCTAGCCTCTGAAGTGACATTTGATTAAGTAGTACTTTTTGTGCTCCGTAAGAAAAGGCCATCTGACCATCTAGAGACTGCCATATCCAGAGATCCATCCCATGATCAGCATCCAAACGCTGACACCATTGCATTCACTAGCAAGATTTTGCTGAAAGGACCCAGATATAGCTGTCTCTTGTGAGACTACGCCGGGGCCTAGCAAACACAGAAGTGGATGCTCACAGTCAGCTATTGGATGGATCACAGGGCCCCCAATGGAGGAGCTGGAGAAAGTACTGAAGGAGCTGAAGGGATCCGAAACCCTATAGGTAGAACAACAGTATGAGCTAACCAGTACCCCGGAGCTCTTGACTCTAGCTGCATATGTATCAAAAGATGGCCTAGTCGGCCATCATTGGAAAGAGAGGCCCATTGGACATGCAAACTTTATATGCCCCAGTACAGGGGAACGCCAGGGCCAAAAAAATGGGGAGGGTGTGGGGGACTTTTGGGATAGCATTGGAAATGTTATTGAGGAAAAGATGTAATTAAAAAAAAAAAAAAAAAAAAAAAAGAAAATGGGATGGATCTCTGGATATGGCAGTCTCTAGATGGTCAGATGGCCTTTTCTTACGGAGCACAAAAAGTACTCCTTAATCAAATGTCACTTCAGAGGCTAGCCATCTATTTGGTCACAGTTTAGTGTTGAAGACGTAAGAGTGATCTTCATATGAAAGACAAAGAACAGGTAGTTATATGTGCAACTCATCAGATACACAATGTGCATTAGTAAAGCTATTTCTAAACACAGTTATTTCCCTTGCCTTTGTGGGACTTTGTGTTTGCATAGGGGCAAATATACAGAGCAACTTGCATATTACATATTGATCGAGAATATTCTGTAAAATCTTTCATAATACAATCTGAATAGAATCTCACACGTGAAATAACTGTAAAAATGCACTGACAGTGAACCAACATTAAATTGTGTGTGAGGGGTCGGATGAGGGGGTAGTTGTGTGTGGGAGTGTTTGTGTGTGGGGAGTGTGTATGTGTTCACGTGAGTGTATGAGAGTGTATGTGTATGTGTGAGGTGTATGGGAGTATGTGGGGTGATGTGTGGGAGTGGTGGGGGGCAGATGAGGGTGTATGTGTGTAGGGGGAGATGTGTGGGAGTAGGGGACTGATGGCAGTATGTTGAGGGTGAGTCGACTTTTAAGATTGTTTCAGTTCTTGTCTGCCTTACTTATTGAGAGTTTGCCTGTGAACCTGGAGCTTAACGTTTCAGGTTGACTGCCTAGCCAATAACTCTGCCCAGCCTATCAGCCTCTGCCGTGTCCTTGCATCTCCCACGAGCTGGGGTTATAGCACTGTGAGCCCAACTCTGTCCAGCTTTTATATGGATGCTGGGTTTCTGAACTTGGGGACAGCAGCAAGGACCTTACCACACTGAGGCATCTTCCAATATTAAATTTAAAAAACAATAAGAGAAAGCAATATGTAATCAATCACTGTCGTACTTTAGATTGGTTTGTGGGTACAAAAAGGTCTCACATGTCATCAAGACGTGTCCTATTCAGCGGGCGTGGGAGGTCACACAGATTGGCTTTTAAGAGCAATGATCCTTATTGATTGTTTTATTTGTTTTCCAAAGTGAGTTCACCCATGGATGAAGTGTTAGCATCCTTGAAGCGTGGTAGCTTTCATCTGAAAAAGGTTGAACAGCGAACTCTGCCTCCTTTTCCTGATGAAGATGATAGTAATAATATTTTGGCGCAGATAAGGAAAGGGGTAAAGTTGAAGAAGGTTCAGAAGGAAGTTTTGAGAGAATCCTTCACACTTCTGCCTGATAGCGACCCTTTGACACGGAGTATCCACGAAGCTCTAAGAAGAATCAAAGAAGCGTCCCCAGAGTCAGAGGATGAGGATGAGGCTTTGCCTGGCACAGACTGGGAGAACTAGCAGGTACCTGAGCCTTGGTCCTTAGCAGCCAGCTTTCCGGCTCTGGCTTCGCTGATGAGCTCCAGCATTGGCTGTGGAGTCTGTGGTGTGCGTCGTGTATGGCTTCATTATAGAGCATGGGTAATAGATATGTGAATTCCAATTTTTAACTCAAAAATATTCAGTTCAGTGTCTGTTTTTTAAATCTTGTCCCTTTATACAACAGTCCCCCTTGTGACTAATCATGTGTATTTCTAGTGCATTACTGCTGCAGTTGTTTTCTTTCCTCTATGTGCCTTTTAAGTTCCAGGCTAGTCTGGAACTCGTAGTGATTTTCTTGCCAGCATGGTATGCACTAAATAGTATGGCTGGCAAAGTATTTTATTTCTGTTTTTCAGTGTGTGTGTGTGTGTGTTGGTGGGTAGTATATATTCAGTACCCTCAGAGACCAGAAAAGCCCATTGGGTCCTTAGAGATAAAGTTATAGGCAGTTGTGAGCCCTCTGACATATAGTCTAGGTCTTCTTCAGGTCTTCTTGCAGGGTTTCAAGAGCGCTGAATCATTAAGCCATTTCTCCAGCTCTGGAAAGCACCTTTAAAAGACTTCTAGCTGTGTGGTTTTTCTATTTTGCTCATTAAAAATATCTACAGTGTAGTTATATTTCAAGTAAAGAGATATAGTCTTATTTTTAACTTGACCAGAAAAGCCTTTTTAACTGAACTCCTTAAGTTAGGCTTACTGAATTTTGATCCTTTCTTAGCTACCCATAAGGGAGTTTTCTCAGTCTAGAAAATTATTAAGTTGTCTGGTTATATAGCTTTCTAAATATCAAACTATTCAGCCATACTGTTGTTCTTCATTGTCTATAATAAACATTATAGCTACATTGATAAATAAGTTATAAACAACTTGAATCCTGTGTACCGTATAATTGTTTACACACATGCATTGTAATTATTGCAATCTGCTGCTTGCTTGCTGACTCCTGCAGGGTACCCCTTCCCCCCCCCCCCAAAATGGGATCTCATCTTGTAGCTTTAGCTGGTCTGGCCATTAGATATATAGATCAGGCTAGTCTTTGCCTCCCTTCTCATCTGCCTCGGTCTTTGTGAGTTGTGACATTAAACGTGTGTGCCACCAAGCTCTGCTGCTGTTTATTAAAAGCTAATTATGAAATTATTAGCACAAATTATACTACATTAAAAGAATAGTGATTATGGTATATGTCATAAGTTAGTTACATAGTTAAAGGATTGAGGACTTAGAGGCCAGCCTTTATTATGTATCCAAACTCCATCTCGAAACAAAAACAGACAAGCAAACCCCAGAGCGAGAGGGAGCACTCTTTCCAGAGGGGATATAGACAAGACAGTTGGGTGTGGTGGCACACACCTTTAATCTCAGGCATTCAGAGACAGAGGAAGCATCTCTGAGTTCAGTCCAGCATGGTCTACATAGTCATCTCCAGGACAGCAAAGACTACAGACAGATCTTGTGTCATGGGGCTTGTGGGGGGAGCTTATTTTTAAAATAAATTTTAACAGGGATGTATACAGGGTCATCTTAGGACAAGGGGGTGTGTACCGTGGTCCTGGACTACGTATGAATCTATGAACTAGCCTTCGGCACTTGTTAAGTGTGGATTCCTGTCTTTGACTCCAAATCTAAGTGGATTTTTAATGTATATGGAAGTGCACATGGATTTTTAAAACTTGGTGCAATAAAGTATGAAGTATTCAAACAAAGCATTACTCCTAAAAGGATTGTTACCTGTAACTTTAGGACCTAGAGGTGCATTTGGAAAACACCTTTCCCTGCACTGTGTCCCCCAGGCTCACACACAGGCTAAAATCACACTCTCTCCAGCATGTGGTTGAGCACTGCCTTCCCTCTGTGTTTCCTTTTATTGCTGTTCTGTGCAGAGGCCCTGATTTCAACCATTTTGCTCATATATGTGTATATTATACTGTACTTTATAAAAAAAGGCTGACATTTATTTTCTTAAGAAACGTAGAGGATAGAGGAAACACCTCAGTGTTTCTAATTAGTGTGTTGATATTCAGAGGCTCGGGTTGTCTTCCTAGAGTCTTTTCCATAGTAGATATTCATGTATCACCTCCCTCTTTATTGTTCTTGCTCCTGCTATGTCTCCTGTGGCTTCTCCTGCTGCTTACATGTGTATCTCAGCCAGTCACCACTGGTCGCTTGCTCGCTCGCTCGCTGTCCTTAGTTCTGTTGCTACAGTAGCTTCTGCCAGCATTTCCATGCTTATCTTCTCCCATCTCACCAGGTCTTGGCTGACACGTAAGACAGGGCCTCAGCATCATGTATATTTCAGGTGAGGTGATTTACATGTCTGGGCATGAGTGTCAGGACACTTTATGAGGGACTGCAAGGGGCTGGTAGTTCTTAAAGTATTGAAACAGCAGATGTGTGATCTATACACCTTTTGAAAGTTTTAGAGTTCCTTTTGAAAGATGAATGTTGCTCTGCCTCATCCTACTGTAAGGCTTCCCAGAGATAGCCTTGCTAACAGTGTCCTGAAGTAGCTTCATGAGACAGAATTATACTTTATGACAAGGTTCTGATTTGTCTCATGAAGGGTCTTTCTCAAACTTCATCTTTTTTTTTTAAAGATTTATTTATTATTATATGTAAGTACATTGTAGTACATTCAGACACACCAGAAGATGGCATCAGATCTCATTACCGATGGTGTGAGCCACCATGTGGTTGCTGGGATTTGAACTTAGGACCTTTGGAAGAGCAGTCAGTGCTCTTACCCGCTAAGCCATCTCTCCAGCCCTTTCTCAAACTTCTAAGTATAACTGTGAAAGAAAATGGGGCACACATATCATTCTAAGAAAGCTGCAGAAAAGGCAACACAAGAAATTTATCCTAATGATGTTTATGTGACAGGGCTACAGCAATACCTTTCAGTATGCAGGTGACATAACATTTTGAATAGTTACCCCTCTGCACTTAGCCTTTTAGATATTAAGGCCCCAAAACCCAGGTTTTGATTCAGATGCTATTTTTATGTTGTAATTCCTGCTAGCACATCTCAGTGAAGTATCAGAAGCTTCTGAGTCCCACAAGCTGTGTTTCAGATACTCAGTGTCCGTGTATAACTTCAGAAACACGTTGCTTGTTGATGTATATTTAAAGAATGGTGTTTATCCTTCTTCTAATACGCCAGCTGATAAAACCTGTCTGCCTGTAGTGAAGTTTAAAGACACCCATTTAATAGGTGCTACTCTCCTAAGAGGAGCAGAAACAAAAGGGAATCCAACACTCTCAATAGTGACCAAAATCTGTGTGAAATGACTTTTATTCTTACTACTTAAGAATACAACCATCATGGGGCTGGAGAGGTGGCTCAACTGTTAAGATCATCGCCTGCTTTCCCATAGGCCCTGTATATAATTCCCAGTACCGACATGGCAGCTCAGTAGGTAACTTCAGCCACAGGGGATCTGATGCCCTCTTCTGGCCTCCACAGGCACTGAATGCACATGGTACACAGACATACTCAGGCATACACTCTTACACATAAAATAACATCTAACTTAAAAAATTATAAATATTTTATTTAAAGGAAATTCTATACCATTACCATATAGGTGACTATTAAAAACAGTGTGCATTGAAGATATTTCCAAGAATGTGAGGGAACAGACTTATGCCCTACAGGCATTTTGTTCTAATATTGTATCATTTTGTTTGCAAACAGGTGACTTAAGAGAGAAGAAAAATACCCATGGATGAAGACTGGCTCTGGTTCCTTTGGGGAAAAATCTAAGCTCTTGGTCCCACAGTTGGATTCCATTATGTCCTGAGTATATTGACAAAGTGGTATGAAAAAGGAAGCACAGACGGGAGGTTACTACTGTCCAGTCCCTCTCATTGATAGTGCAATGTTCCCGACTGCAGAGAACAAGCCTCCTGGAGACGGCTGTTCCTTCCCTACCACCCCCCCCCATCTGCCCAATCATAATCTCATAGTGGCCAGTCCCATCGCTAATGAATTCGAAGAACACTGGGTTGGCAGAGGTCTGCTGTACGAGCTACTTTGGGGTTCATCTTTCCGTGGACTGAGAAGACTCGTGCCGAAGCACAGCAACTTCCACGTCAGCTTGTAGAGACAGAGACAGGCTACAGAAGATATTGATCGAGGTGGTTATGGTCAGGAATTAAAAAAAAAAAAAAACATCATGAAATGCACTTAAAATTCCCACATTATTCATCTCCAGAGATGTTCAGTATCTGAGAAGCCAATGGAGATATACCTATCAATGTGTGCACCAGAACATGACACATTTAACAAGGCATATTTTTAAGAGTCCACAGTCTTACATTTTGTAAGAGTTTGAAGTTAAAATTTCCATGCTTTTAAAATAGCGTTTCATAATTCTGAATTTAGAATAGTTTGAATTTTATGTGCATCCTGTTTCTGAGAAGCAATGCTTTGTAATTGGATCTTTTTAGTCTTTTTGTTTGAACTACTGCCTGATTACTATAACTCAAGACTTTCCTATTGAGAATCACAAAGCAGATTCAACAGTAGGGATGCAGATCACAGGCCTGCACCCGGCTACGTCTTTATTGTTATGCTCCATGGTGAGGAGCATGTATTCAGTAAAGGTCCAGAAGGCAGCCAGGCCCGAAGCCTCCAGCTGGCATTTTAGTGGTTTTGTTTTTTGTTCTTTTATTCTGTGTATAGAACTTGAGGAGAGCATTTGTTGCTGTCACTAAATCTTTAAACTCACATGTGTAGATCCAATGCTGACCTGGCTGTATCTTAAAGGGTCCATTTATGAATGGGGCCGGCAGGGATGGTCACTGGCCTGATTATGTGGACATGCATGAGGGCAGATATGCTGGGCCCAGTTTACAGTACATTGTAGTGTGTGCTTTATATGGAGGAATTGAAATACCAAAAAGAACTTCATTTGTAGAAAGTTCTTCCCCAGCGTTGCCCAGAAACTTCCCTGAAGCGAAAGCCTCTCAATGCCCGCCATAGTTTTCCTCCAGGAACATGGCTTCCTTGTCACTTTTAAGAGATGTGTTTCTTTAATTATGAAAAATTCTTGTAACGGGTTATAGAAAACCAAATTTTTGCACTTAAAACATTCATGTTTATTGATGAGACTGGGAGCTCATGTAGCATTTACTTTATATATTGGTTTTAGTCCAAGCATAATTCACACATCTTGTCCGCAACAATTAAAACAGCTCTGATATATAAGCCTCATTCTAAGATGATCTGTGTGTCCTTTACACCCCCAGTAAAGCACCAAAATGTGTTTAACCCAGGGAGTCATTGGCTAGATAAAGAAATATTTTAAAAGCTTCAAAACTTACAAATATTCTAAAAATCAGCCATTGTTTATAAACTTGTAATATTTACAGATCTATCCATCGATGCATTATATATTCAGGTTCTTTATTTACTTACTTTTGAGACCAGGCCCTGCTTTGTAGCCCTGGCTGGCCTAGAATTTGCTGTGCAGACCAGGCACACTCTGCAGCAGTCTGCTTCTCTCTGCCTCTCTTATAGGTATGCACCAAGATGCCTGCATCCCTGGTTTTTGTTTTTGTTTTTTTTTTTTAAAAGATTCATTTTTAAAATTATTTTAAATTATGTAAACTCTGTACAGAGGCTCTGGCTTGGTTACTAGGAACCAAACGTGGGTCTCCTGAAGGAGCAGTGTGTGCTCTCAATCTCTGAGCAATCTCTCCAGTCCCTTTTTTTTTTAAACTATAGGAAAATATGAAATATAATTTATCAAAAGCCATTGTGTTGTACTCCGTTTTAGCACCAAATGCCTGGGCTTTGCAAGTGGGGATGAACTGGGACAATGAGCAGCTCTCAGCACATCCTGACAATCCAAGATTACAGCATGGAGCGAGCCTTCAGCCTGTTTTCAAGTAAATGATTTTCTCCCAACATGCCAGCTTCTCTGCCTCGGGAGTCTTGTTTTTGTACTGGAGCGAGGCTCAGTAGTGAAGTGCAAGACCTTATATTCCATCTCTAGCATTGCTTCTTAATCCTCAAGAAAAGATTTTTACTTCATAAAATCACACACATTGGAGTTACTCATAATAATATAATTTAAAATAACTAGTATACATGTGTTCATCAAATCACCAGGTGAGCCCTCATTAATTTAAAGTGGTTTTAGGGCCCCAGGAAAATGACAATAAGCATGATGTGTTTTTTCTCCCTTACTTTCCTAACACAGAAGTTTGGCTTAATTTTAGATGCAATCATCAGACCATAAGTGATAAGCTCTGGCCTTCACAGTTCGTTCATGTGTCTAGTTGTCATGGCAGTCAATCACTGTTTCCAGTTCCCAGTGTAGTTAGCCTTCCACGGTGCCCAGTATCCACAGACACTGCTTGTCTGTGCTGTTCCCAAGGGTTTTATACTGAAGATGGGAAAGCAGGAGACGACTAGATGCTTCATCTAGTGTTACTCTTCATACTTGAATGTCAAATTTCAAATATGTCCCCGATACAACCAAAATTATGTATGGTAGCCGATGTACTATGTATAGAAAAGATATCTCTACATTAAAGGTCCTAATTGTATTTTAGCAGTAAGAAATTGCTGGAGAATGAGGATTTTGGGGTCTAAGCAATGGCCCTATTTAAAGAGTGCTTTATATAGGGATGTGAAGTTCATGAGACAGCATAAAAACAATCATTCCTTAGTTGTTCATCATGCACTTAAAACTTTCTTCCCCCTCCCCCTTCCTGAGATGGGGTTTCTCCATGTGGCCCTAGCTGCTCTGGAACTCCCTCTATAGATCAGGCTGGCCTCAAACTCAGGGATTTGCCTGCCTCTGCCTCCTGAGTGCTGGGACTAAAGGCATGTGCGACTACACCTGTTGCAAACTCCATTTTTAAAAAGATACTGGTATGGTATAATGAACACTTTGTGGACTTTACAGTGTGTGTGTTCAGAGGGTTCTCATTTCTATAAATATGAATGTCGAACAATCCTTGGTACCACAGTAAGTCCTAGAATGTGGTAAGTTGCACGGTGTACTGCAGACACCACACATTAAGAATTAGAATTCAGTAGGATATAGAATGACAGCATCCATATGGCATGGGGGCACGCACATTGATACAGTTGCATTCTCTAGACTCCCTGAGACTTTATGGGATTCACCTACAGAATATGTTTGTATTTATTTAAGCCAATACTTTGAGTCCAGCCTTGTAATACACTCATCAACAGACATCAATCTGCACAGTGACTTTGGGTCTTTAGTGGGCCTGTCAGGGAGTTTTGAGCTTTCTTCATTTTACCAGTAAAATAAGTATAGATCATGAACAACTGCAGGACATTTCAGACTGTTGCTCAAGATGTAAGCACTTGACAGGGGAAGCAGAGACCTTTAATTTTTCCACATCTTTGCACTGAATATAAATGATTATATAAAGCTAAATGTGCATATTGAACATTTTATTTGTGCTTGGTGTTGCCAGTGACCATCAAGACTTTAGATGGAAGAGGGGTGAGAAAGCAGAAGCACCTTACTGCTGAGCACACTGTGTTCAGGCCTCACTACTGCAATAGTCAGGCCTGAACTTTATGTTAGAGCACATTAAAATCCTGCCTAATTGCTTGGAAATAGGATGGTATTTTTAGCCTATTTATGTAATGTAACTTAAAAGGTTTTCCCAGAAAGTGAGTTTATATTGTTATCTAAACTATCCCGTGTGTAAACAGAAGCTTTTAAAGGTAGGAGGCAGTCCTGATGCAGAGAGAGACAGTGAGAGAGACAGTCCACTAAATGTTCCCTGAGTTATGCTAAAGATGTTCTTATTTTAAATTTTTTGTTTTATCCACAGTAAATATACAATGTGGTATTTATATGACTTAATTGATTGAGCTCCAAGTTTATAAATGTACCCTCACTTCAAAGCACATTTTTTGGGCCACTGTAAGGTGCATATAGAGAAAATTCCTCTGAGGTTGACATGCTAAAGTGTTCATGAGAGCTGCTTCACTTCCACCCTCAGAGAACCAAAGGGGAAGTTTCATTTCTTTTTTTTTTTTTGGTAGATTCAGTTACAGTTAACAGTGGCCCAATTTGGGGTATTGGAAATGAATAGGGAAGTCAATGAAATGTTTAAAAACTAAAGGTATGGGCGTTAGAGTTGAGTTTTAACCGGAGAAAACATTTGTTCTTGCATGTTGTATAGTTAACTGTCAAGGGGTGCAATGCGGCATTTTAGGTTTCTCCATGCAAATTCCTTTGTCTTTCCTCTGAAGTCTCTGCAGTCACGGGTGGCATTTCCCTTTCCTGTGGTTTCCCCTTACTTGTGTGATGGAACAAGGGTTGCCTCCCATAGCAGGTTCTTACAATGTTTTTGACACAGTCCCCACTGCCTTGTTGAATCTCTCTCTGTATTGTATGCACTGCCAAGTGTGAAACCGTAATACGTAGTTTAATGAGAAACGGAAGGCTGCAGGTCACTTTGCATGAGTAAAGCCCACTGGGGCTACATAAACTGACACTTTTGTCATTTTACCCAGTTGTGGGTAAATGAAGATTACAACGGCAGACTGACTCACCATTACTTGCTTTGTGCAATGTTATAAAGGCAAAACACTATGCACTGTGCTTGGCTTTACAGATGGCATTCCCACCATGACATTAAGTGGATTGTCCACAGCATACTATAAATGCCATCTCTTGCAAATTTATATACGTAAATATGCTCAATTAACACTCTCAAGTATTACAAGTATAAGGAAACTACTAAGCAGGCATTTATAGCAATACTATAAAATCTCCAATCACTGTTTTGACTGTCGCCTTCTCCTTAGTGCAGCCTTTCTGCATCGTAGTTGCTGCTTTTTTACATTTCACACTCCTGACTTCAGAGTTAAGTACTTGCTCACCCAGTGTTGCACTCACCTTTCTTATTGTACATGCAATGTAACAACACACAGTTTTGGTGCTTAACAATATTCCTTTTTTTCTTTAATAAAGGATATTTATTTGAATTAACTTGATTTTGTTTGTTTACATATTATCACCAGTAACTTTTTATTTCAAAATGGAGCATAGCAATATTGTACAGGTTTAGTAAGTTACTTCCTTGACAAGAGGCAACTTAGGGAGAGAGCTTATTTGGCTTAGAGTTTAGGGGAACAAGTCCATGATGGCATGGTCAGGAAACAGACTCCTTGTGTTCAGCTTGCTTTCTCCTTTCCATTTAGTCCAGGTAACCACGGGATGATGTCCACATATTCACTGAAAGTCTTTCTTCCTCAGTTACACCTTTGCAAAAACATTCATAGGTATTTTCAATGCTGCATTCCCATAATGATTCACAATTAACCAGATTCATGGACTGTCCACCCCTGAACTGTTTCTTCCTTGAATGCTATTGTGAAACAGTCATGGCAGCTTTACTTGTACAACATACTTCCCCAAACTCGGAGATCTTTTCAATGTCTTCATTTGAGGAGTTCATGAAATTGAAAGAGATTCTCTCATACTTGGAAATAGTTAAGTAGAGGCCAGCAGACACTGGCCACTTTCTGTCCTAATAGTGTAGTAGCAGAACAGGTAGAATCTACTTATCTCCAAGGCATGGGACGTGGATTAACAATATGTTTTATGGAACTGAATGCCAGATCATGTCAGATTTTAGGTTAGGAGCCTAGCTGCCTGGAGTACAGCCCTGCACCCTATGATTCTGAAGTCAGGTTTGTCCAGTTGGCAGCTACTCCCCATAAATGTATCATTTTCATGCTGCAACAAAGACCCAGATGTCTGATAAACTAGGTTTTCCAGTCATTCACATTATTCTCTTCAGTATTTGGTCTCAGAGTCCAGCTATGATCCTCTTTTCAGACAAGGCTGTTATGTCTGTGCAATGCAGGGCTCAGCTCTATTATCTTTGAGCCAGGACATAACTACAACTTCCCTAAACTGTCAGAAAAGGTGGCCATAGTGTTGTATGTCCCGATAACTGAAGGTTTTTTACCTGCTCTGACTTGCTTTCTTGTTACCTGAGTTTTAAGGGCTACTCCCCAGCTCATACTAGCTATATATGAGCATTAAACTTAGGCTTTCATAATGGCTGAGCTAAAAACCTAACTTATTCAGTGATTCTTCTGGATAGGTGGTTTTCTTCTGGCCTGTGACTCTTTTCAGCTCATTAGCACTCCATGTCCAGCTGTTTAATGAGCTCTTCATTTGGATCTCTGATCCAGAAATGGTGTCCTTGACTATCCCTGTTAAGGTAAACCCATACCTGTCCACTTTTCCCCACTTTGTACAGCTCATGAATCTCTGCCCACATCTGACTCTCAGTCTTACCAGAGTTGACTCTGACTTCCCCTTTGGCATGAAGCCATCTTCTGGTTTCGATCTTCATCTTTCAGCCATTCTGTGGCACTGGCTTCCACATAGTCTTTCCACTGTCTTGCCTCTGCATAGCTCTATAGAGTGGTTGAGTCATGCACGCACCCATTCTGTGGTGCATTCTGTGGACTCCAGGAGATTAACTTAACCTCTGCCAACTGTTCCTCTGCCTCCTGAGCTCTCTGTAGACTTACTGCTGGAGCTCTAAGCAAAGCTTCTCTTTTCCCCCTCCTCTGTCCCTCCCACCCTCAACTTCCCTTGATTATATTGTTCCCTCTAAGTAGGACTGAAGCATCCACTTTTTGGTCTTCCTTCCTCTTGAGCTTCACGTGCGAGTTGTATTATGGTTATCCCACGGTCTTTGCCTAATATCCACTTACCAGTGCGTACCGTGTGTGTTCTTTTGTGACTGAGTTACCTCACTCACCGTAGAGCAAGAATGAGCTACTCAGAGGCACTGTCAAAACGGTTCCACTGCATGGATGCAACCAAAACAGCAAAAAGGAATTAAAAAAGAAAAAAACATAACAATTTGGAAATCTGGAAGGGGGATTAAAATTACTTGCATGCAAAAAGTAAGATAAAATACATCCATGAATATATTTTAATAACAATGATTATAATAACAATGATGAGCACCTGGAAACCAACTCCATGACTGTTGAGATTACAAATTCAGGCAGGTGGATCTCTGAGTTTGAGCCTAGCCTGGTCTATATAGCAAGTTCAGTCTAGCCAGGACTACATAGTGAGACCCCAGCTCAAAAAATTAAAATTGAGGCCTGACACTGAAGAAAAGAAAGCTGCCCAGAAGTGAAGAGTCAACAGTTGGGAGGGTTAGCCCACCAGGACAAGGCTAATTCTAGCCTGGGAGGAGGGATTTTCCTGTTGGTAGGAATTCAGGCTGGACTCGCCTCCCCATGGAACCGCAGTTACATGAGGGACAGTTCAGCAATACAAGGACTTCAGGAGCTTCCAGGGGGAGCTATAAAGGACAGTCCTGATTACCTTAGAGGGATCCAGTGAGGTCTACAGAGTGAAATGGAAGATATTCCATGAGTATAGTTCCTAATACATTGTAGAGAACTGGGCAGGGTGTGTTTAAGGTAAAAGGCTTGTGTGATGTGCTAAAAGAGAGGAAAAGGCAGAGTATTAGGAGTCGCTGCGCTCCCACTAATTAGTTTATAATTAAGCAGAGAGCCAAGCATCGTGGCACCCAGTTGTAATTCCAATATTCAAGGGACAGGAGAATCTCAGGCTCAAGACCAGCCTAGGCTACATAGCAAGACTTCCAAGAAAAAGAAAACTGGGTACCCCAGCACCTTTGCAGTATTATTTCACGAGCTAGATGAGGTGGGAAGAACATGCTCCCTTCTTCCCAATACCTACCCAAGTTCTCCATGGTAGTCATAGATCTGCTGTATTCATGAGAGGATTTCCCTTTGACAGTTTCTGTTGCCCCTCTGTATTTAAATTAAAAAACAAAAACAAAACATCACCAGTAATGGGATCCTACTGGATCACACAAGAGGAGAAGTTTTAATGCATACTCAGTAATTTGGCAATTCCACAGAATGTACTATACATTCTGTATAGTACATGTACATGTATACATGTACTATGCAGGCCTGCCCCTTTCCTTTTCTGTTTCTGTTTCAGTTTATGTGCATCCACAGAAGTCCAAGACACTCCCCTCACAGATCCATCATAGTAGAAAACTGGAGACCCATACTAGCTCCATCTGTGTTACCCATAGCACCTCCAGGCCTTAGACGGCAGCTCTTTCAGACATCAAGAAATCTTGATTCCTTCTGCCTGGCTGATTTTCATTCCTCGTCTTCCTCTCAAAGTTCCCATCCTGACTACTAAGCCAAACTAGATTTTCTGGAAAATCAGTGAACACTCATGTTATAGGTACTTTAGATACTCCAAGGGCCAGAGCATAGCTTCCAGCCTGTGTCCTATGCCCATGTCCCCTGCACTGTCACCTGAGAACACAGTGTAACCTGCAAAGGTAGTGGACTACCCAAGCCTGACAGCCCATGCAGTGGTGAGGAGGAGGGCAGAGCTATGGCTGACTATGGCTTGCCAAGCTGTCACTAGGCAGTTACCAAGACCTAATTTATTCCCTAGCTATGACTGATTCACTGCAAGAATGCAATACTCCTTCAAGAATATGTTGGCATTAAAATATTTCAATAGCCACTAAGAAAAAAAAAGTACGAAGAAAAAGCATTACTGATAAAGCGACATTTCCCAGTTAGAGGAGGTTCCCACTGAATAAGCAATTTTGTACTGTTTTTGCACATGTAAATATGAATGGAAATTTTAACATCCCATTTCCACCATGCAATGAACTTTTATAATCGCTGCCAAATTCTACAATAGTCTAAATGCCTCCCATTCATTCATAGGCTGAGGTTTGCCCATTGCTACCCCACAGCAGGCAGAGCTGAGAGGGCAATGCTTGGCTAGAACCCAATCATTTTATAGCTTGTGTAGGGAGTGCACTGAACACAGCTGTGGCACTCCCAGGGGGCAGTGACTTTAGACCTTTTCTGGCTGTGCATGCAGGCCTGCCCCTTTCCTTTTCTGTTTGTGCCCCCACTTTCCTCCTCTGAGACATCAGGCTTGACAGAATCTCTAGTTTTCAAATCTTCCATCTTGTAGTTTTTGAGTCATGCTAACTCACAACAGGTCACTGCATATGTCAATGAAATGGGAGTGCTTTATAGCCTCGGGCTCCTGTCAACCAGCACCAGGAGAATGGAGCCTTACACAGAAGAGAACAGGTGCCAACTGGAGGCAGAATGAAAGAAGACAGGGAAAGACCGGAGGCTGTCTACCACTGTCTGTCCCCTCCTTCCTGTCGAGGCAGCCGGCTCTCAGAATCCACAGGGCCCCGGTGAAGAGGAAATGTCGCACCTGCCTGGCACAATATTTGTCCCGAGGCAGATTTTGTTTGGGGGAAATTTTACCCAACTATTCATGTTTCCTACAAATTCATGTATGTTGGCCATGGTCATAAATCCAAGGGGTCTTACTCTAAAAGGTTGCTTCACCAACACTTTTTTTTTTTGTAGGACACCTTGGTCCTACAAAAGTCTCAGTACATATTTATGTCTTTGCTCCTAGTCTCAGCTTTAACAACAGCTTACACAACACCCCAACACCACCCTGGGAAACAATTTACATCTAAATTGTATCCACCTAAAGAAACACACTGATGACTTTCTATGTTGTACTCACTGACAAATGCCAACATGACAGACCATCCATAGCAACCTGCCCACTAGAGTCCTCCCCTCCCTCGATGGCTCCTCCATCTCTTCTCATTCTTTGTTGTAGATGGACTCTGCTCCACCACAGAGCTCCATCCCTGGCCAAGTCCTACACTCTTGTAGTCTTGTCTGCTCTGCGTAAGATGCCACTGATCTGCTCTTTTGTCATGAGGGAGCTAGACTTGCCACCTTTCACCCAGCATGGGACTCAACATTCATCATTCCCTTTTAAATTACTGGTTAAGCAGTCTCTGGTATGACTGTAGTACTGTGGTCTGTTAGCTTACACACCGTACAGTGATTTCTGCTTTGGATCCACTGAGAATCGATTCATACGCTAGTGTCTAAAGGATCGTGCGCCTTTACTTTTCTTAGGAAATAACTGGGAGCTGAATGTCGGCTTGTATAGTAGGGGTATATTTAATATTCACAACATTTTGAGGTAACACAAGACTTCTGGGCCATTGCTTAGCCTTTGAAGAGGGAAAGATGAGTTTCTTCAGAGGCACAATCCTCAGCTCTCTCCTGTTCCCACAATGAGATGAATGACATGGGGACAAAAGGGGAGGTAGTTGTAAGCTACACACCATTTTCCACATCTGCAGAGGAAGACATGGCAGCCAGAGCTGAAAGCATTTGCTAAAACAGTTACAGGCTGTGTCAGCTGTTCAGGGAGTGTCCATGGGATGAGTAACAGCGGCAGGATGCATTCTTTGTCAAAGGCCATACCGGCAGGATGCATTCTTTGTCAAAGGCCATACCAGGAAAAGGTTCTGTGTCTCTCACTGGCAGCTCTGTCCAACAAGATTGAATGACCTTGGCCAACTGTTACTATTGGGCGGCACCTCTATAGTCTGCAGCTGGGGGTTAGTGTCGATGAGGAATTTTATGAGTTTTATTGACTTCCTGAAATTTATGAATTTTCAAGAACTCTCATTTCTCTAGGCCAGCCTTTGGGAGTTGGGAACAGTCCCATCCCACTCATGCCACATGGAATGTAAGATGGCATTCCTCACTATAATAAAAATGGAATCAAATCACTACTTGACAAAATATTTAGCTACAGATCTTTTAATATTAAACTACTTCAGTATAGGATTCTAGTTGAAACTCAGCATTCTTCTCCATTGTGGTTGCTGGGTATTGTCCACGGAAGGATATGTAAGCGAATTCGTAGTGACAGAAGCAAGTACCTTATTTTAGCTGAACATCCCTTGATACATGACATTTTAAGTATTGCAATTAAGTAGTCAAAAAATAAATATTTTGAGGACAAAAAAAAATCAAGTCACTTGAAGACTTAATCATAACCTCAACAACAAACAAAATTACACTTAATCCTTGTTCTGCCTAGTTTTGTGTCAACTTGACACAAGCTAAAATTAAAATCATCTGTAAGGAGGGAACCTTAACTGAAAAAATGCCATCAGACCAGGTTGTAGGCAAGCCTGAGGGCATTTTCTTAGAGATTAAAGGGGAAAGGATCAGTGTGGGTGAGAACAGCCCTGGTCCTGTGTTCTATAAGCAGCTGAGCAAGCCATGAAGGGCAAGGCAGTACTCAGTCCCCTCCACGGACTCTGCATCAGTGCCTGGCTCCAGGTTCCCACCGGGTTTGAGTTCCTTTTTTGGCCTCCTTCAGTGAATTCTGATTCTGGATATGTACGGCAAAACAACCCCTTTCCTCCTTAGGTTGCTTTTGTATGTGTCCACTGCAGCAACAGGACTATGACACTCTTCTACAAATACATGTTGGGAATTTGAGATGTGAAAAGATTATATTGGTTAGGTTTTTCTTGGTTTATTTTTTCTAACAGTGAAAAGAAATGGAATGAAATTCAGACATTCTTTGAACTAAACAATAAAAAGAATAAGAGCTTCTTGAGAGTGTGCTCTTCCTCTTGCTGTCGAATTTGTCTGTTCTAATGGAAGCCAGGCTCACAGAAAAACAAAGGCTCATCACTGCTTGCTGTGAGCCTGAAGACTAAGCTGAATCTCAAGGGCACAGGGTGTTACTATGTGGCTCTGGCTGCCCCAGAACTCATGTAGACCAAAATTGCCATAAACTCAAGAGATTTTCCTGTCTCTGCCTGCCCAGTGCTGGAATTAAGAGTGCATCACTAGCACCTGGCTTCCAAAACTCTTCTTGAACCTTCTATCAGGCAGAGTGATAGTGACCCAGTGTGCTTAGGTCTCACTACAATGGCTCAGAAAAGCAAGCCTTACTCAGCTTCCCTCAGAAGAACAAGCTATCTCATCCTTACCTTAGAAGAATAATTTGAGATGAGAGATCTTTTCTTTCAAGGGAAACTAGGCATTGCATTGAAAACATTTCCCACAGCAGATCCCCAAAGCCTGCAGCCATGACTCTTGACATGAATGGCACCTTTCTTTGTAGTAGCAGGAGAACCACAGGTCACACAAGAGCAACCTAACTTTAGTCCTGGAGAGAATCCTGGCATCACCACACAGTCACAATTCAGCCTTGGGTTTTGATATGAGCAAAAACCAATTTCCAATTAAGAGATTTTAAAAAACAATTGGAGCATCTACCTCGCAGTTTCTCTCATGCTGTTTGTTCCTACCTGGAAGCTCAGAACCAGATGTCTGCTGTCACTTTTTCAGGCCATGCTGGACTGTCCTTCAGAGTGTCCTTTCTAATTCCTTTCTCCTTGCATAGGGTTTACTATCAGGGCTTTCATGGGCTCCTGTCCTCTCTTCTCATTTGTCTGTCACAGTTGCATCCTTTTCTGGTAACCCTGAGTCAATTACTCCCACTGTTCTCCTGTGCAGGCCTCAGATCAACAAGACCCCTGAGAAGCAAGCAAGCAATGCAAATTTATGTGGTCCAAAAGAACTCACCTTCAGAGTGGGCCAAGGGCTAGACAGGTCTGTCCAGCAGCCTCCTTGCAAGTTCATGGTAGCAGATTCATTTTCTCAAGTCTCAGCTAGAAAATACAAAAAGAGTCTAAACATCTATCTACTCACAGGTTAGAGAGCTGGCTGACCTCATCCCTGGATTCCACATGAAGTTGAATGGAAAGAACATAAGTTTTTCCTCTGACCTTCACATGAGCAGGCTCATCTTACCCTAACAATACATTTTAAACATTCTGTTCAGTAGAGGAAAGCATGGCTTTTGTCAACCCAAGATTTAGGCTTTCTTCTCTTCCTTTTCTGGAATTTATCCAAGTTCCATGCCACGGCGATGGTACTTGGTGGGAGGCTGGGCGTGTGGTGGGCCTCCATCCACGCCGCCATGTGTGAGAGCACCCGAGCTCTTATAACATTCACCAACAGGTCCCTCTTCCTGTTCTAGATCAGCCCGTGACCACATGCTCCTTATCCTGGCCTCTGTCTAGGCACAGCAGCCTTTTTCCTATCTCAACCCTGTTAAGGGCTGAGCAGGGACCTTTCATTAGGCAGCTCTCTGGCTGGAATACTGCGTAGCCATTTATCCTCTATGGAGAATTATTCTGTAGGTCAAGCATGGACCCCTGGGCACCTGCTCTACTGACTACTTCTAGAGACTTCCTATTTGTCATCAATGTCCATGGGATGGGAAGGAAGTCTGGGCCCAGGGTCCCTCCCTAGAGACTTCCCAGCCCCAAACAGATGCCGCTTCTGCTGTCTTTCCTTACCACACTGAGTCAGTTCTCAACAATCCCAGGTGACAAAGCTCAAAAGTGGAGACAGTGTAGGAACCACTCTCCTGGGGAGTCACCAACCTGGAAAGCTTTTGTGGGTACTGAATTGGGGTGGGATTGAGAAGAAAAGGAAATACTGAAAAGAGAATACTAAATATCAGGGAAGACACAGAAAGTAAAAATGCCAAATGCCTCTGTCACTTACCTCTTGGCTGTGTTCTATGCTTTGTTCAGTGTTTTGTCATTTCCACTTCTTTATTTTACCTGGACTTTACAGCAAAATACCCTCTTGAATCTGACCTTGTGGAGTTTTTGAGCCTCTTTTGACTGCAATCCCAGTGACTTAATTTCTCTTTAGTGCTACTATAGTCGTGTTTCTTTGAGGGCTTCAGTGATTTGTATCCTTGGGAAAGTAGAGCTACTGAAGACATGGGCCAAGCATGCAGTCTAGACTGTCCTCTGTTCTGGGCCACTGGTGTGCCCAGTCAGGGTCTCAGGGCTGAAATGGACTGTGTTCTCATTTCCCCTCATCCCTTGAGTTTTCAGTGGGCTACTACTACTCTTGGCAGCACAGTTCAAATGCTACCCCCTCCAACACATGACCCTCACATGCACTCCTTCCCCGCATGAGGCTCCTCCTGCAGTGCTGATGGCAGGCATCTGAGTGGCTCCCTCACCAGTCTGTGTGCTCTTGACGGGAGGACTGGCCTTCTCATCTATTTCCTGAGCTGATGCATACCTCACAGGTGCTCATGAAATGATGGGTGACCAACAGATGGCATTGGATGCCAGCAGAGGCAAGGTGAAGGATGCAGCAGGTGGCTCCTGACCTGAGAGGGAGGCACTGTACTGACTGGCCATAGTCCTGGCATTTTTCTATTTCTTTCCATTCTGCCCCACCTTCTTGTTTGTCGCTTTAAAGACTATAAGTATTATAAATCAAGACTAAAAAGCATCATGAACTTTATAAACTACCTTATATTTTTTTTCATGGATACCCCTGGTATTTCCAGGATTCAGGGAGTGGCTTAGCGAAGAGGAAAGAAAACAAGAGGCTTTTTACTGAACTGTGCTTACCCATGGCAGTATGCCTGAATCATGGCCTGCAAATACTTGTAAAAAGGCAGTAAAATAATTTTTGAATTTATAACATTTGGTTCAGTGTGTTAACAGTACTTTCCCTATCACCCGGCAGCTCTGAGTCTGATCTCTAGAATGCATATAAAGGCAGAAGGAGATGGCAGCACATACCACAGTTCACAGACCTGGTCACCAGGCAAAGATGAGACGTTACAGTGGCTGCCCCTTCTTCTAAGAAGGCAATGTGTCCAGCAATTCCAGTCACTGTACTCTGTCAAACACACACTGCTGGACAGTGCTATAATTTAGAAGCAGTTTCACCAGGGGAAGTCAAACATGTATTTTTCAGCTTTCAGGATTGTTCTTTACAGAGTTCATACTCTAATAATTGTGGAGTTTTACAGGCACTGTGTATATTTGGTAACTGGGAAATAACCACGAATACTCTTAAAACTTCACAAATAACCTCCGCTAAGGAATAAAACACGGAAATGCTTAATCTTACGTCCAAAACAGAGAACTCTATAGAGAAGAAAAAGGAATAAGGATTTATATGTACCAACTTGAACACATCTAATAGCATGAAACAAGGAAACAGTAGAAAACCCCTTACATTATGATACAATTTACCCCACAAACTAAAGCTCTTAGTGTGTGTGTATTTATATCATTGTATATAGATGCACATGTATACATACTGAAAGAATGTCATTCAATGCATCATAGTAATGAAGTCAAAAGACAGAGAGGGCAGTCAAAAGTGACCTTTGCTTTATCCTTATTATTTGAAAGAAGAAAGAGAACACATGTCCAGTAAGATAGTTCAGTGGGTTAACAGTGTTTCACTTGAATTTGCTCTCCAGAATTTATAAAGGCAGAACTGATTCCACATATGAACTGAAGCCCACATGCCTCTCTCCCACAATAATAAATAAAAGTTGCTTTTTTGAAGGCACATGAACCACTGTACAATTCAATTTGTTTTGTAAAGGAGAGAGGTAGGGAGGTCAGAGACATAACATCATGTGAGATGGAAACAAGCCATTTGATTCTTCTTTTGACATGCTGATGAGTGTTATACATTGACAAATCTTTATACTCCCTTTAAAAAGGTGTTTGTATGCATGGTTCAAGCCTGTTGCCATGAGTGAGCACTGTGCAGCAGAAGGCCTGTGCTTTCAGGTTGCCTCTCTCCAGGCCAGTCCCTAAATTCTGCCCAAACTGGCTCCCCAGGTTAAAAGTGGGGGTGACAAAACCACTCTGGTCATAAACCTGCTGTGAAGACTGTTATACTGAGCCAGCCACACCCCATAAACCAGGCGGCCATGTTTATGCTCACACAGTACTCATACACACAGCCCTGGATCTTACTGCACGAGCATACTCTAAAATAAAGGCTCTGACACAGGACACAAAGATGAACAAGACAGAAAAAGATGAACACAAGCAACTTTAAAGTTATTGTTTATTTGACAATTCCCAAGTTAACTTAAAAAAACGTATATGATATTTTCAGCAAACTGAACACTGGTGGCTTCTTTTTCCTTTCTGCAATGTCAAACATGCTCAATTTGTTGCTCAAGTGACAAATAATGTCTACTCAAATATTTCAAACTAATTATAAATGTAACTCAAACTAGAAAAAAAAATCAAATACCACAGCAGACTAAAACCAAGTACAAAGAAAATTTTTTTGTTGCTACCATTTGAGATTACTTCTATGAGAGAGTAATTTATAAGTAGTTATGCTTCTGAACTCATAAGAAAGAGGAACACTTAGGATAACAGAGACATGAACCTTCTGAAGCAATGCAAATGGACATTGTTGACCTGGTCCTAGTCATGAATTTACTATCAAATTCACAAACTGAAAGACGTAACTTTCATGAAAGACTACAGACTTAAGCCCCAAGAACTTGACCACATGAGGCAGGAGAGCCACAGGAAGGCAGTGGCTACCTTCTTCTGGCTGTAGCCTTTGAACGCCCCCCCCAAGCCCCCCCATAACAACATGAAGTCCAATACAGTGACAAACAATGGTATGGAGAATCTGATCAGCTCACCGTTAAAATGAATCTCTAGGAGACAAATATCACCTCAGGTGCCATTTCTGTGCTACGCTGAGAAAGTCCTGATTCCTACAGAAATCAGCAGCAATCCTACCAATTTGCCTTAAAAATTAGTTAACCCAGCTTTCAATATTTTTCAATGTTATATGTAGTGGATCTCAGTATTCTAAGATAGTATATTTCAGCTTGTTGTTTTTTAATTCCTTTAAACCTAAAATATATTTAAAACAAATAAAGGATCTCAATGGAACACATTTTAAAGCATCACCCTGAGACCTGAGTTGAGTTGTGGCTTTATTTTCATGTGAAATATGGCTTTCTGGAACTCCACTCTCGGCTTCTAGAGGCCCACCATGCAGGCCAAGCTACCCCTCTGTCTACTCTTCTTCAAGCTGCACCTGGCCTTAATTCTCACCTTCACTTTGGGTTCTCCCTGTCATGAGGCTCCCAAGTGCGGCCACAGTGTCAACTCCTAAGTAGCTAATTTCAGCTCCCATTTCCCCCCTAAGTTTCACACCTAGACTCAGTTTCACTTGGGTATTTTTCATAACTAAATTCATTCACACTGAAACTCATTTATTCCAGTCATGCCCAACCTTGCACGAAAGAGCAACAGACATGAATCCATGCTTCTGGTCTCTGCCTTCAAGCTTTTCCTTCTTGTTCAACTCACCCCATGGTTTAAGATGCCCAGCAGTCAACTTGTATTCTCCCACAGCACCTGAACAAGTTAGGACATCCTACTCATGTCACCCCCTAGACATTCTTCAGACCCATCATTGCATATTTTATACCATTCCAGGGCCAGACTCTCAGCAGGATTACTGTCCTTCCCATAACTTCCTGGTCTTATAAATACTATATTGCATTACTTCTTTACAACAAAATCCCCTCACCATCTCTCCATTACCGCAGAGTGAGCAATGCCTCATTCAAACCTTGTATATAAACAACAATGTTCTAATGTACCTTCTGCCCCTCTTTGTCATGCCCTTCCCCGTGTCCTAGTCCTCTGCACTGGCCCACTCTAAAATGGCCCCAGTGTTTTCCTGTCTGAGCCTTTGCATATGATGCACTCTCAGTCATTCTTTTACTCCTATAATTGACTAGCTCTTCAGCAAGAATTAAGGAGGGTTCACCTCCTTTGGAAAGTCTTCCCAACCTTCTCTGGGATGTTTCCTACCAGAGCCTTCTTTTACCACAGCACTTACAGTGTAAATAGCTCTGTCTTGTACTCAACTATGGCCTTTTTTCTGTAGTTTCTATTTCAAAACAGAGCCTGGGCCATAGCTGGTGCTCAATATCTATAGAAGGAATGTGTAAAAGGCATGTGGACTGGCTGGTGAGATGGCTCAGGAGGTAAAAGTGCTTGTCATGCAAGCTTGACAGGCTACATCTAAATCTCCACAGCTCAGTGTGGAAGGAGAGAACCAACTCACAAAAGTTGTCCTCTAACCTCCGCATAACGTGCACACACGCTTTTTAAAAAGGCACGTGGGTCAAATAGGAACTGATTACAAAACCCCAGCTTGGAGACTCCAATTTCCCTGCAAGCTTACACTTTATCCTACAGCCTATGTTTTATATTTATCTAATTCAAACTTAATCTTCTGCTTGCTCCTCAAAAAGTTAAACACAGAATTACCACATGAACTATTTATATCTTAGGTATATAACTCCCCAAAATGTGACACAAAGACTCAGATTTTTATACACAAGTTATTCATAGCAGCATTATTCACAATGGTAGAAACAATCGAACATCCATCAACAAGTGACTGGATAAATAGTATGGCTAATCTTCACACGAGAATCTTATCAGCCTCAAGAAGCAATAGAAGTCTGAGAGATGCCACAACACAGATGAACCTTGAGAGCATTCTGCTTCATGAAACAAGCCAGACACAAAAAGACAAACATTGTATGACTCCATGCATACAAGGAAGGACCTAGAATAGACAAATGCACGTTGGTAAATATACAGTCACCAGGAATGACAAAAAGGTAGACAGTGGTTATAACAAAACCATGAAAGTATTTAAAGCCACTGAATTGTAATCTTAAATAATTTTATGTTTAAGTTATGTCTATTTAAGTCAAATTTGATGGAAGAGAAAAAGCCACCAAGAAGGCCTTCACAGCCCTACACCCAGCACAATGCAGATACTTTAGTGATCATTTACTGACTGTGGTCTCACTGGGACTATGCTATGTGACTTGCTCCTTCTCCATGCTTTCCTGCAGTCTTGATTTAATGGTTCAGAGCCAGCACTGACTATAGCCATCCAGAATGAACAGCGTATGTCTCAAGTGAGCTGCTCTCAATGCTAGGATGGGTTTCCAGGTTCAGTGTGTTTCATAGAGAATTTAAGAGTTGAGTTGTCTTCCTAAGGTCTTGATTATCAGCTTGCTGCTTTTTTCATTTCATATGTATGAGTGTTTTGCATGTATTGTCTGTGCAGTTATGTGTATGTCTGCTGTCTGTGGTCAGAAGAGGATGTTGTGTTCCCTGAACCTAGAGTTATGGATAGTTGTGAGCAGCCACCTACATGGGTGCTGAGAATTGAAACTGGGTCCTGTGCAACAAGTGCTCTGAACTGCTGAGCATCTCTCTAGGACCTATTGGTTTTCTTTGTTTTGTTTTTGTTTATCTATCTATCTATCTATCTATCTATCTATCTATCTATCTATCTATCTATCTTGAGGCAGGGTCTCTCTATGTAGATAAGGCTAGCATTAAACTCATGGACATTTGTCTGCCTCTACTTCCTAAATGATGAGATTAAAGGTGTATTCCACCAAACTCAACTTCTACTATTTTACTTTATGATGGGTTTTGCTAGGCATCCCAGGTTGGCCTCAAATTTGTAATCCTCCTGCATCAGTCTTTCAAGTGCTAGGACTACCAGTATGTGGTTCCAAAGTTAAGCTGTTACTTAAGTTTAAGGAACTGGAATTCTGCATATGGACAATTAGTTTCTTTTTTTTTTTCTTTTTCTTTCTTTCTTTTCCTTTCTTTTCTTTTTCTCTTTTTACTTATATGAGTACACTGTAGCTGTCTTCATTCACACCAGAAGAGGGCGTCAGATGCCACTACAGATGGTTGGGAGCCATCATGTGGTTGCTGGGAATCAAACTCAGGACCTCTGGAAGAGCAGTTAGTGCTCTTAACCACTGAGCCATCTCTCCAGCCAAACAATTAGTTTCTTTAAAATCACTGAAAATTTGTAAGCTTTGTTTTCTTGAAATTGGAACTAAAACATGGTCCATGAATAAGACACCTGTAAAAATATGATGTGTAATTTACAATGGCAATAAGCATCAAGGAAGACTTAAGAGCAAACATAAGATATGCAGCTATGAATCATCTGAATGGGGCCAGTGCTGTCAATCAAATGACAATGTTTCCCCAGGATGGATGAAGTTCAATACCCAGTGCCACACAAAAGTTGACAGGATGGCACATGCCTATGACACTACAAATTGGGAGGTGGAGGCAGATCATCCTTGGATATCAAGTCTGAGACTACCCTGGACTAGATAAGACGTTAAAAAAAAAAAAAAAAAAAAACAAATAAACAATGTAAAATAAGTTCTAATTGGTATTTTAGGGAGGCAAGGCAGATAAGTTAAGAAAAAAACAAACCCTGCACAGAAATATGCTCAAGAACTGTACCTCCTGACAGACGTGCCAGACACCAACTGTGTGTGAACACAGCAGGGGCCATCATTTGAACCTTTCTCCTTTGCCCTTCTCTCCCTATGCCAGTATAGTGACTGTCACAAAGTAGATGTACCCACTTACTTCCCTATAGAGAAAGCCCACACCACATACATCTCACCTCTGGCTATGCTTTCTGAGATGTCATCCATGAAAAGCCAGGGGGACAGCAAGCCCACTTACAAGCCCAGAGACAGGGTACTTACTGAATGAGTTCCTAGCAAGGCAGTACCACCACAGACAAGACCAAAGATGTCAACAGGAAAA
The DNA here is from genome assembly GCF_978045245.1 of Mus caroli. Classification (NCBI taxonomy): domain Eukaryota; kingdom Metazoa; phylum Chordata; class Mammalia; order Rodentia; family Muridae; genus Mus; species Mus caroli. The sequence goes on from NW_028227270.1 coordinate 27,954,362, forward strand.
TATCATAAAGACAGCCATGGCTTGTACTTATGAAGAGACCTGAGTACCTTCACTTGATGCTGTCATGAGAAAGCAGAGTAGAATTTCTATCTCTGGTGTATCAGACATGAACGTGTCTGACAAAGGTAGGTCAGAAGCCTGAGAATCGTGAATGTGGAAGCTAATGTCTTAGAGTCAGTTATAAATCCTAACAAGTGGCAGGATTTTCTCAGAGTCTTTGAAACTACTCAAACATGCCTTTAATCCTAGTGGTCTGGAGGCAGCGGCAGGAAGAGCTCTGTGAGATCCAGGGCAACATACCTGGTCATGCAGCAAATGCCAGGCTAGTCAGGGCTACCCAGAGAGACCCTGTCTCAAAACACAAGTAAATATGTAACAAACAAGAGCAACTTCAAATGGAGTATGGTTTGGGAAGGAGGGTTTTGTGCCTCGCCATCTCGATAGACCTCAGATAAATCCAGTACTGGTGTTCCCATTTGCTGCATTCACGTTCATAATGGTAATTCTGTCTCCCGCTCTCTCTTTTATTTACTTACTTTTAAAAAGAGACAGGGTCTGTCTTGCTCTGACTGGTTCCCAACTCCTGGCCTTAAAATCTTCTCCAGCCTCAGCTGTCTGAGCAGCTAGGAGTATGAACATGACTTGAAGTGTAAGCTATAAAGGACAGAAATCTGATTTTAGATTTTCTCTCTAAAGATAAGAAAAGCCACAGGAAGTTTTTTTTTTTTTTTTTTTTTTTTTTTTTTTAATGTTTGTAGCCTTTTATTCTAGTCCAGATGCAGGTTTCTTCATGTCTCAAATATCTTTGATAAAAGTGACTTAAAAAATGTCTGTAATTTTATATTTTTATTTGCTTTTACTAAGGATTTAATGCATGCCTTTGCATATACTTAAGCATGTGTTCTCTCTCTGCCTATAGCTCCCTTAAAGGCCAGCTTCTTCAAGTGTCTGCCTCTGAAAGCTGTCCAGTTGTGGGTCTGTGTTACTATCTACTGCAAGAAGCAGCTTCTCTAATGCGGGGTGAGCAATGCACTGATATATCGGTACAGTAGTATACCATCATGAGTCACTTACTGCTAAGTTCACGCACAGAATAACAGTAGTAGGTTTGCCCCTAACCCCCCCACCCCCCATCTAGTCACAGTTTCTCAGTTTCATTGACACTGTTTCAGCCCTGAATGAGACGTCTTTATCACACTTCTCCCTGATATGCTCATGACCTATGCAGAAGAGGGGGCAGAAGGACTCTAAGAGTTGGGGTGGTGGATGATTTTATAGAAAAGACATTTCCTAGACACTACAGGCCTGATGTCCATATGGACGCTCAAAGACTATGACACTCTAAGACCTGCACAAACCCCAGCCAGCCACAGTTCCAGCACTGAGAGGGAGAGGTAGGCACTAAGAGTCTCTACTAAACAAGCCCTTTCCAAGCTGCTAGCTGCTGGCCGAGGGAAAGCTCCTGACTGTGGAGACACTGACTGTGCCAGGCCCAGTCCAGGCAGGTCTCATGCAGGAACAGTCGGCCAACACAGGTCAGATCACATGCTTAAGTGGCTTCTCCCATGTCTCTTTCTCTTTCATTCAAGAGAAAGAATAAGAAGTTGTGCAGACATGGACGGGGGAGATCTGGGAGTTGTTGAGGAACCAAAGAGAGTATGATAAAAACCATGTATGAAATTCTCAAAGACTTAAGTCTCAAAGACTTAGGTGGCTCTGTGGTTGAGAGCAGTCTCTTGCAGAGGCCCTGGGTTCGGTTCCCAGCACCCACACAGCAGCTCACAGCCAACTCCGGTTCCATGGAATCCAATACCCTTCTGCACTCTGTGAGTACCAGACAAATACCGGGTACAGGAACACATGCACATACGCTCACGTGTATCTTCTTTTAAAGGTACCTTCTTTACCTAGCGATTTAACACATCATTAGGCGGCGAAACTGTCAGTGATCTAGTTTCTCCCTGCTTATTAGGCTTAAATTTATTTTTCTTTATTTTTGAGACAAAGTCTTACTCTATACAGCCCAGGATAGTTTTCAACTCTCAGCTTTCTCAATGCTTGGATTAAAAGTGGGAGTACTGATGGCCAGTTTAAAACAGCTTTTTGTTGTTGTTTTGAGGGCAACAGAATGAGTCTAAATTTTTTTAAAAATAACTCTTAACAAATACTACTAGTAGTCATATAGCGTGTATCCTCTTAAAGATTTAAAAGAATGTTTCAAACTCAACTATTTCTTACCTGAAAGTTTTCTTCTTTGTGAGTTTATATAGGGCTGGGAAGTAGCTCAGTGACCCAGTACTTGCCTAGCATGTGCTAGGTCCTGCCTGGGTTTGACCCCAAGCACCATGAAAGAAAAAGAAATGATGTTAATTTACTTCATGAATCCTAAAAGTTTATGTTAATGCACACAGGAGACAAAAGATCAACGAAGTCTATTTGGTCTTTAAGAACAAAATTTCAAATGTTAAAATTATTTGGTATTCATCATATGCAAGGCTCAGAACAATAACTCCCAAGCGTTCCCACAGCCTGCCTCCTAGTAGAGTCCCAGGGGGCGGTCAGCATCCAGAGATGCAGCCTAAACCACATTCCAAAGGCAAACAACAGCACAGAAGGTGGAGGCTTACCTGCTGAAGGATAATGCAATCTTAACAGAGGAAAGCAATGGCTCCTTAAAGGTCATGTGGTAGCTTACCATTTCAGAGTCACCTGAAAAGACAAGTGACAAGCTCCTCCCCTAACTGCTCCCAATGTCCAAAGACAACAGAGCATCGCAGTTCTGACGGTGCTGCAAAGTTCCTTTAGGGACAAGGAGCAATGCAATGTCATAAATGTTCATTTTTAAGTCTAGAGAGGCAGAGCGAGAGAAGGGGATGAAGAAAGAAGAATAAAAACTAATTTTCCAGGCAGGGAAATACTTATAAAACCTTTTATGTCAAAGTTAGGATTTTAAAACATCACATACTAATGCAAAATCCAGTAGCACCTGTAGGGTTGAAGTAAACGCTGCCGTCACTAAAACGCTTAAATAGCCTTAGAAGACTGAGAAAAACGATGAAGTACATTCTCCAGAGAACAAATGTATTTCAAAATAAAAACTGTATTTTTGTTTTTTTTTCCAGTTTTTGCTTTTGTACAAGATTTCATAGTTATAATAACTTATACACAGATGGGACTGACCCTGCTCTCCTCCTGGGTCACTGCAAGTCCACATGTTCAGGCTATAGTCCCCAACACTATGTTCTGATCAATATATTACCACAGTTTGATCTAAATATAGATACACTATATAATATTTATCTCTGGGAAAAATCAAATTTTAATATGCAAATGTCTATATAATACAGCGGTGGAAAAGCTACAGTAGGCACACAACCTATAGCTCAGAGGCGATGAGTTCTGGAGGCTCTCCTCATGTGAGTGACGTACCTATAGCTCAGAGGCTCTCCTCATGTGAGTGACGTACCTATAGCTCAGAGGCTCTCCTCCTGTGAGTGACGTACCTATAGCTCAGAGGCTCTCCTCATGTGAGTGACGTACCTATAGCTCAGATGCACTCCTCATGTGAGTGACGTACCTATAGCTCAGAGGCTATGAGTTCTAGAGGCTCTCCTTGTGTGAGTGATGTACCTATAGCTCAGAGGCTCTCCTCATGTGAGTGATGTACCTATAGCTCAGAGGCTCTCCTCATGTGAGTGACGTACCTATAGCTCAGATGCACTCCTCATGTGACGTACCTATAGCTCAGATGCACTCCTCATGTGACGTACCTATAGCTCAGAGGCTCTCCTCCTGTGAGTGATGTACCTATAGCTCAGAGGCTCTCCTCCTGTGAGTGATGTACCTATAGCTCAGAGGCTCTCCTCCTGTGAGTGATGTACCTATAGCTCAGAGGCTCTCCTCATGTGAGTGATGTACCTATAGCTCAGATGCACTTCTCATGTGAGTGATGTACCTATAGCTCAGAGGCTCTCCTCATGTGAGTGATGTACCTATAGCTCAGATGCACTTCTCATGTGAGTGATGTACCTATAGCTCAGAGGCTATGAGTTCTAGAGGCTCTCCTCGTGTGAGTGATGTACCTATAGCTCAGAGGCTATGAGTTCTAGAGGCTCTCCGCATGTGAGTGAAGGTTTAAAATAGTCAAGAAGAAGGTTTTATTTATATGTGCACTTGTGTCCACCTTATCCCAAACACTGTACATGTCTACTGACAAGCTGGGAATTTATAGGTGCAGCCCTCGAGAGATTGTTAAGTTACTAAAAAAAGAAACAATTAGGCTCTATTGGACATGGAAAACACTCACAAAATTTTCCAATTTTAAATTTCACAGCAGTAGGAAAATATTAAAAATAATTTCTGTATATACATATAGGTATATGTATATATTGAATTACACATATGCCTCACATTATCAGTACAATTCAAGTGGAGACATTTTGGTGAGTTATTTTCCCATTAAATGATCACTATGCCAAAATTTAAAAATATTTTATTACATCATTAAAATAATTCGCTTACCATATCAACAGCTTACACTGTTTTTTTTTTTTTTTTTAGATTTTTTTTTTAAACTCTTCATAACTAAATTCCCTGATCCCTACTAGTGTTAGTCCTCTATTTAAATGAAAACCTAGTATTCTTTGATATTCAGAAACTCATAGGTAAAATCATATGTTTTCAAAATTCTATCCATCAAATAAATTTTATTACCTGATTAATCAGAGAAGTATCTCAGCTCTGAGCATGTGTACCTAAAAGATTCTTTCTATAATAGACAGGTAAAGGCAATACCCTAAGGTTGATGGAGGTGACGGGCAGGATGGAATAGCACAGAGAATGCATGGTGGTCCAGTGTCTGATACACATGTGTCAGAGACACCTTACTGTAGAAACTACCTTTAGAAACAAACAATTTATTTTTCATTCTAATATAAATTAATATGTATGTATTTACATACATACACATAAATATAAAACAAAGCTCATACTAAAGAATCTGTTTGAGTGAAAAAAATGGGTAAATCTGCTTAATTTGTATTTAACAATTCAATCATTTGGGGTACAAACAAAAAAAAATTGGGTGCATTCATTGACTCCAGAGTTAGGTACCCAAGCATACACTAAAAAGAACCCTCTTCAATATCACAGGCATTATACAGCAAGATATACGTATTCTGATGCAATCCCTACTCGCAGAGCAGACAGCACTTGGCTTACTTTTAAATTGTTTTGTGAAAGAAATGTATCATATAAAGAAATGCATGTTTGCTAAATGTCTTAAAATTACATCAAAACAACAGTAAAACCTGCTCTTGGAGAAGAGTCTGTTGAAGGTATTTCCTGTTTTGAAATGCCTAGTTAACAGTTCAAAATATTGCCTTGTGAAGTTTGAATAAAGACATGGTTTCTGTGAAGACCCATCTGCCACAGTCACAATTTAGATACAGTCCTCTCTGCTTGGCTGCTAGGTGGAAGTGGCCGTCCTTGAAAACAGTTATATACCTTAAAATTATCTATAATAAACAGTGCCCCCTAACCATTATTTTTCATAAATTGAAATGCATTGATCACTCAGAAAAGATTTCTTGCCAAATATATAAATAAATGTAACTGCATATTTTCTGTAAATATACTTAACATTGCTAGACTAAACCGTCAAGGACGGACTGCTGTATTTCAGTTCTGTGTGTCAAATTTACTATAAATTTAAAAAGAAAAATATCTGAGGGACTCAGCTGCCTTTGTTTAGTTGGCTTTAAAATGTATAATAAACTGGGAGACGGTATCTTCTCATAAATACATGGAATCAATATGGAAAAGTAAACTATACAACAGACAAGATTGGAGATAGCAGAGTGTACCAGAGTAGTCACTAGAGTGAAAACACTCTCAGTACAAAAGGGAAGAACTCCAGACACCCATTGATAGTGAGTCTCAATTAGAGGCAGAGCTCCCCAACTCCTGGCAAGGATTAATTGGTAATGGCCCTTTCTCAGCAGCGAAAAATTATCCTGAGAAATTATTCAGATAACAACAAAGACAGGGCTTCCATTACTAAGTTTTTGCACAAAACACAGCTGTAGATATCATAAATAAATTTAAAAAGCAGATAATCTTCACTGTGTTGAACAAAAAGAGGAGAAGGGACCCAGACATTGCTAATTCTCCCATTGGCTAATATCAGGGGAAAAGATTGCATTAAAGGGTCTACTTATAACTTTCCAGTTAACTATGGCCAATATACATGGAGGTAATTTGTAGTTCAAGTTTTTCATGTCTTTTTTTTTCCCCAACTAGCTATAAGCTAAATTCTAAAATTTATACTGAAATATACAATTCCAATTTTCAAAACACCCTCCTCCTGGAGGAATGATATTCAAAAAATTTTGTGCAATCTTGGTACGGAGCCCAAACAGTCCTAGGAAGACATCTCTCCATCTATTGGCACTGAAATTTCACTCTCTTTAGCTGCATTCCAGTAGCTTGGCCAAATTATCTCGTAATTCTGTTAGTTCAAATATTTTTCCATCCAGAATTTCTAGGAGTGTCTTCAGGTTACTGCGGAAAGCCTCTTGTTCGTTCTGGCTCTTCTCCAGGCGCTGTTCTAGGTCAGACAGCTGCCCCTCCAGGTCTTTATTTCGAATTTCAACTTCCTTCAGAAAGAAAAGTATAACACACATACATATCAGTTCATTCTTCAGATGACAATGCATTCCTACCGTTCCTAGTGTCTTCCTGTAAGTCTGGCAATCAGGCTGTGCCTCTGACATTCAACTTCATACAACTGAAGGAGATTTGTATTCAGCCATCTCAGAAAGCCACGGCTTGGCTAAGATACATCTGACCTCCCATCAACAGCAAACCACTGCTCCTGTTTCACGCCATGCAGTCACAGGGCAAGCACAACACTCTTGTTGTGGAGGATTATGTACATCTCCATTTTATTGCTACTCCTACGTAACTGAGAAATCAGATGAGGGTAGGCAAAGACAAGAAGAAAGTAAGTTCTAACCGGTAACTCTAAAGTTAGAGTGGGAAAGGAAGCAACTCCCTAAAATGAGAGTGCAACTTTGACTCATACTGATCCTGATCTCATAGTCAGGATCAAAGGAATGTATGTTTAAGAATATATAATTGTTCAACTCTAGAGACTAAAATGCATAGATACAGTAACTTCATGTAACAGAAGTATAAAGTTGCCAATTCATTGCTGACAATCCAGGAAAGAGAGAAATGACAACAAGAAAGCAAAATTTTGTGACAACACAAAATGTATGGCAAATACTATATAATGAAGCAAGTCCAAAAAAAGCCAAAATTCCAAGAGTAATGATTTAGCTTAAGCTTTAAAAATCAAATTTAGAGTTGGCTCAGCAGTTAAGAGCACTGGCTATTCTTCTATAGGACCAGGATTCAATTCCCAGCACCCACATGGCAGCGCACATCCATCTGTAACTCCAGTTCCAGGGAATCCAATGCCATCTTCTGGCCTCCACAGGCATTGCATGCATGTGGCACATAAATATGCATGTAGTCAAAACATTCATACACATAGAAATAAAGATGTAAATGAAGGAATTCTTGTATTTGCATTAGGAATACTTTTTTCTCCATATTAATTTTTTTCACAATATTTTCAAAAATGAAAGAGTTTAGAGCCAGCAATTTGCTCAGCAGATAAAGATTCTTGTTTCCAAACCTCACAACCTAAGCTGGGTGTAGTATTGCACACCAGTACTAGGGAAGCAGAGGCAGATAGATCTCTGTGAGATCAAGGTTACCCTGGTCTACAGAGTGAGTTTCAGGATACCCACAGCTACATAGTGAGACCTTGACTCATCCACTCACACACACATACACCATACACACATAGTGGAAATTTACATTCCACTGTGGCACACACATATAATAAATATATAAATGTAATTAAAACATTGAAGTCTTGAGAAAAAGATTTGGGTAAACTGGTTTGAAAACATTAAATAAAGTAACAATTGGCTGGGCAGTGGTGGCACACCCCTTTAATCCCAGCACTCGGGTGGCAGAGGCTGGCAGATTTCTGAGTTTGAGGCCAGCCTGGTCTACAGAGTGAGTTCCAGGACAGCCAGGGCTACACAGAGAAACCCTGTCTCGAAAAACCAAAAAAAAAAAAAAAAAAAAAAGTAACAATTGATAATCCTGAACATAACCATGTGATTTGACATTATAGCATGCTTAGATGAGCTCCAATGTGTAGAAGAACCAAGAGGGAAACAGAGCAGCTACAGTTTATAACTTAAGAGTATAAAGGCCCAGTATAATCTCAAAGTGTTTGCTACTCGATGTTAGTCACTTCAATGTTAGTCACGCATGTTTTTAATCAATCTTCGAATAATCTGCAAAGTGAAGACATCTAATAAAAAATATGAAATTAATAGTAATAAATTTAGAAGCTAAATCCATAGAGGCTGTAAACTATTAGAGAGGAAGAAGTCCTGTGATCAAATGTGAAAATTGCACTCATGACTGCAGAGTGTTCGTTTGCATTTCAACAAGCTTAAGGATTGAATGTTTCCAGCTACAGAAATAGACTGAACGTCACTCCTCATCATGTCCAGCTCACAGCCACTGCCCAGTTTGCCCTCTACAGTGTCCCTTAGAAATGAAAGGCCCCTTGTTCTCTTCTCCACCCAATGTAACAGCCAAACATTTTAAATGGAACTTCACAAAACACTATTTCTTCGGTTGTTTAAAGCGGCACTATACTCTTTAGATGAGTGTCCTACTCCAAGACAGGCCTCTGTAGGAAATGTACTAGTTAGGTAACGTAGCAGCACTCGCACTATACAGATGGCTGTGACCTATTTTTAGATGGGGAGAATATGTTCTAGGTAAGAATAGATAACCTAGAGAGCAGGGGCCAACTAGTGTGACTGAAGTGACAGCCAGCACTCGCCAGTCTCCTTCTGGCCTTTGCTACTCTCCCCAGGCTTGCCTTCTACCATTGCTTTTGTTAGTTAATTTCCTCATCTTTTTTTTTTTTTTTTTGGTTTTTCGAGACAGGGTTTCTCTGTGTACCCTGGCTGTCCTGGAACTCACTCTGTAGACCAGGCTGGCCTCGAACTCAGAAATCCGCCTGCCTCTGCCTCCCGAGTGCTGGGATTAAAGGCGTGCGCCACCACCGCCCGGCTTTAATTTCCTCATCTTTAAGGCACACGAGGGCCACCAATTTCATGCTGCACATGAAAAAAAAAAAAAATAGAACAGAATCTCAAATTCCTTTGTTAAGAGACTCAAAATAGAGATTTTTTAAAAAATTACATATTAAAACCATAGCCAAAGGGACCAGGTATACTAATTTTTGCTACATTTAAATCCTACACCATTCAATCTAAATAAAAGCCATACAAAAATTGTCTTGACATCTGCCTCGCAGATTATACTTAAGATATCAAGTATGCACTTAAGATATATGTTATAATAGACTATTAACATTTACACATATCAGGATATTTTAATCGACAAGAGAAGCGTCAATAACTCATTTCTACACAGCATTAAAAGACATGTATGTATTTTGAAGACGTTATCTAACAGTTGTTGGGCAGATGCAGTGGACACTAGGGATAAGTTATTGAGCGTGAGTAAAATGGCCCTTACTTAATGCTGTCTAGAGAGAAGATATTGGCAATAAAGAAGTAGAAGCTGTTTCTGAGTGGATATAGCAGTGAGAGTTTGTACACTGACATCTGCCAGCCATCCTCCACAAACCACAGGAACATGCACTGAGAATAAAGTTGTGCAAATGTCAGGACTTCAACTTTACTGAAGACAGAGAACACCACAAGCATCAGAGATTGTAACAGTGTCTGCAGGTCTGTTTCCGGGTCACAGAGAGACTGTGTGGCTGGCACAGAGAAAGACCTCTGCGACTGCCTAACCCTAAAACAAGAGCTGGACTGGATAGAACAGATCTGCATTTGAGGGATAACCCCATGAAACTTATGAGGCAGTCTTGCAAAGCAATGCCTCTTCAGAACAGAATAAAAGACAAAGGAGTCTCTAGGAACAACGAAGGGCAAACGAAACAAGACAAAAAGTTAAGCTCTTGTTATATAAAGGAAAATTAAAACAGTGAAACACACACAACCTATCTCCTACTGCTCCTCAGAAGAAGGTGTTTTGTACTATGAGTTTATAAATCACCTTAAACTGTCATTCTGTCCACAAAAATGCAAAGATACAGGACTCATTTGAAAACATAATCAATAGAAAATACTAAAAACTCAGTAAAATGAAAAAATTCTTGAAACCAACTATGAAGCAGAAAAAATTCTTAATATAATATTCCATGTTGAATTAAAGTTTATATAAAATTATTCAAAAAGGAGCTTGAATTGGGCACCCAAAACTAGGGACACAAGATTGGCCAGATGGCTCAAGGGGTTAGGAACACTTGGCTGCTCTTCCAGAGGACCTGGGTTTAGTTCCTAGCACCCACATGGCAGCTGACAGAGTATGTAACTCCAGTTCCAAAATATTCAATGCTTTCTTCTGGCCTTCGAGGGTACTACAATGTGATACAAAGGCAGAACATGAAGGCAAAACACCCACAAACAAAATAAAAACAAATAAATTTTAAAAATATTGAACAATAACAAAAATAAAGATGCTACAAAAATACACTGAAAAATGGGAGAGTTAGTTAAATTGGTTAAAAAAACACTAGAAAATTAAACAAACAAAAAAAATGGGAAAACCCCACCTGAATTGAATTATAAGGTAAATCAAATCAAAACAAATATAGTTTTTACTCACACTTATAAATTCAGTTATTATTCCTTAATAATATACAAAAATTTCAAGAGAATAAAAGAAATATAAAGTAGGGAAAACCAGAAAATGAGTATAATTTATGTTATAAGATATGTTGCAGAAGAAAAATAATAAGCAAGGAGAAATATTTAAATTCCATGTGTGACATGTTTTACTAACCTTTTTGTCACTGGGGATATCTAGAAAAACTGAAGTGAGGCTCTCTGCCACTGAACTCAGACCCTAAAGGAACCTGTAGATGAAGGTCTTGGATATACAGTATTATTGTTGACACAGGGTCTCATTATGTAGCCCTAGATGGCTGTACCTTGTGACACAGACCAGGCTAACCTTGAACTCATAGAAATATGCTGTTCTCAGGATCAAGGGTGTACACCACACCCAGCTGGATAAGGAAATTAAAATGGCCAACTAATACTTGGAAAAAAATGACTTTCAACAATCACTTTGGAAATATCTTGGTAAATTTAACTTTTTAAAACAAAAAAAGAAAAAGAAGTCCTCATAGCATTCAAGCAAACCAAGCCTAAAACTTATTAAGGCAAGAGAACCACAACTGGAGTAAGACTTCTCAGAAACGACAGAAAGGCTGGAGCAGGGACGAGCAGTAAAAGCCCTGGCTCCAGAGGACATGGGTGTGATTCCAGCACACACATGGCATTTTACAATCATCGCTAACTCTAGTCCTTTTATGGACTCTAGGGGCACCAGGTACACACATGTGGTGCACAGATATACATGTAGGCAAAACACCAATACACTTAAGTTAACATTTTAAAGATGAATAAGTAATTTGAAGTGACATATAAAAAAAGTAAGGCCGTAAGAGAGTCGTGACTGGTGGTGAGTGCTGATTTGAATTTGCCTGTCCAGAACTCAGGTACCACAACGTCATGGCCCATGTGATGAGAGTTAAGTGTGAAGAGATCTAGGAAGAAGGACTGGAGTCAAGAGCAGAGCTCCATCCCCGTGCCCATGCCAGGTTCAATGACTAAAACACTCATAGATAAGAGGCTGAAGTCTGAATCCCCAGAGCCCAGGGTAAATAAATGCAGGGTAGCGAGGCAGATAGTTTTAACTCCATCCTTACAAGGTCTGAGACGGGGGTTACCAGAGCAAGCTGGTTAGCAAGCCTAGATGGGTGTGCTGTGGCTTTATTGAGAGACCCTGCTGCTACATCCACTCCAGTAGTGACTTGCTTGACAGGTTTAGAAACCTGGAAGCAGTCCCGAGGCAAAGAGTTTCACGGAAACTTAGTCTCCTGGAACTGTGGCATGCCATAGCACGTATGCTCCAATTTTGTCCTTGCGAATGGATCTGTGTGCTTCCTTTCAGTATTGTTTTGTTATAGGTGCCTCCAAGCAATGACTTGCCAAATACCTAAGCAAAATCAGACTTTGCTTCCCGGTCTTCACCAAATGCCCTAGGTGGTCCTTGAGCCGACCCTGGGCTTGGAATTCAGTAAGAATGTTGCCTATTCAGTGACATTCAGAATTGCCTCTAGTATTGTAAGAGAGATAGTGAAAGAAATCAGGCATTACTATCTACTACATAGTTAGAACTCTCAGGGCAAGCTTAGCAACGTAAGTTTAGAATTCTTATTATAGTTATGTATGGCAGACTACATTACTTATTAGTAGAAAGTCCCCCCACACTATCACTTAGGATAAAAGCCGAGTTACTCTCATATACAGGAATTTACAATGGCTTAGGGAGTAGGTCAGGCTGAGGTTTTAAAGTATTGCATTATTCATGGGAAGGTTAGCTAGAGCGGAACTCTCTAATAAGAACCATTACTTGGGCATGAAAGCCCTTGCCCTGGGAGTGTAAAGACCTCACACCTGGCTTCTAAGACTATGGCTGACCTTAGATAGGGCTGACTTTGTCTCAGTTGTTTTATTGCCCAGTTCCTGCTAGTCTTTGTGATTGCATTTCCTCTATTTTGTGTAAGAGTCATCAAGCATCCGGTAACCTCATTTGTACCTTGCCGATGTGTCACCTAACTTCCCTATTTTCTTCTGTATAAAATGTTTGATGCTTGATTTGACAAATTACATTCAGATTCAGCACACTCCCTTGTGTCCTGTCTGTCTGTCACCCACTTTCGCCAACTCCTTCGCCTACCTGCAACTAGAGACCCACTCCGCGCAGATAGGAGACCCAAAAAAGGGATTAGTCTGTGGCACCCTGCCTCAATGACTAAGTTGGAAAGCAATGCAGGACATATTCCTAATACCAACCACAGACTTCTACACGTGCATGCTCATCTATACACAGTAAAACCATGCACATACACAGACTACAAACACACACAGAAGGAAATAGAGCAAGAAAAATAGCTCATTTTAGGACCATGGATGAGAAACTGTGAGATGAGCCTGGAATATCCACTGGCTCTGCAATGTGAAGTTCTTCAAAGAATGACATGGCCATGAAGAGGACCGGATCTAGACTGAAGGCTCTCCTTGGCCAAAGCTGGCTCCCAAGAAAAGCAGATATAACCACCAGACAGAACACCCGACCCTGGAATGGATGGGTCCTGGGTGGAAAACAATTTGTAAATTTGCTATAAAGAAGATTAAGATAATTATAAGCATTTGACTAAGGTATATGGATAAATAATTTTGGTGGTTATATGAGAGAACGCCTTCAGTTTTAGAAAAAAAGCAGTATTTACAGGGAAAAGCACATGTGCTCCTTACTGTCAAGCAGTTCAGAAGAGAGCCATACACACAGAGTACAGAGAAGGCAGGAGAGGACGGATGTGAGAGGAGAGAGAGAGAGAGAGAGAGAGAGAGAGAGGGAGAGAACAAGGGACCAAGGGAGGGTGGGAGGGGGGCACCACAAAATGATGAAACAAATAGGGCAAAAATATTAAAGCTGGGGAAAGCAAGGGAAAGGCATATAACTGACTTATTCTTGCAGCTTTTCTCTCGTTTTTTTTGGTTGGTTTTTTTTGAGACAGGGTTTCTCTGTGTAGCCCTGGCTGTCCTGAAACTCACTTTGTAGACCAGGCTGGCCTCGAACTGCCTCTGCCTCCCGAGTGCTGGGATTAAAGGCGTGCGCCACCACGCCCAGCGCAGCTTTTCTCTTAACACATCAAAATAGAAATGTCAGAATACATTGAAGCAAATAAGAGCATCTCAAATGGTGGTAAGTACAAGGTGGGAACAAAGCATGGGGACCGAGCACAAAACACACTGGGAGAGGGGCACTTAGGGATTTGAACAGTGTGACTGTGAGGAGTTAACATCTGAGCTAAGACCTCAACCACAGGGAAAAGCCAGGCACTCGAAGACCTGGCAGCTTGAGGGTGTTTTGTATTCTTTTGTCCTGGAACTCACCCTGTAGACCAGGCTGGCCTTCTACTCAGAGAGATCTGTCTGACTCTGCCTGCCTTTCCTCCCAAAGCCAGGACTGAAGCATGCGCTGTCACTGTCCAGAGGCAGCCCATGTGCTCTGAAGGTAAAAGCTCAACTGGCACCCAAAGATGTATAAGGATGACAGACAGACAGACAGACAGACAGACAGCAGGACAGGCAGCTCAGCAGGTGTCAGCTGCACAAACTTGACAGCCTTCAGTCTGAAGAACCCACAGGAAGATGAAAGGGAACAAACTACAGAGTTGTCCTCTGAGCTTCACATACACACTATATATAAACACACAAAGCTTAAAACGTTTAAAGATCTATAAAAATGATAAATGGCCATAAACATGGAAAATTGTTCAGCTTTACTCATGATGAAAAAAAAACTGTAACTTAAGACAGTGAGGGGAGGGAAGTAAGGCCTAGAATGAGGCTCAGTGGCAGCCTACCCAACCTGCACCATGCCAAAAGCCCAGGTTTAATCCAAGCACCATAAAATACATAGAAATGGATAAAAGTGAGCCACTCCCTTTCTTTCTTACGAGGGAAGACTGATGCTCAGAGGATACCCTGCTTTCCAGTTAGCATACAACTTTTAAAACACTATGTCCAAGCAATGCCTTCGAATCCATCTCAGACAAAACCATCACAGAGTAAGCATTAACATAAAGGATTCATCTGGCCATCATTATTATATACAACAGGAACAACATATATTTCCATCCCAATAGAAAGGATGAGGAAAAGTCACATTAAAAAAATTTTTTTTAAGGGCTGGAGAGATGGTTCAGTGATTAAGAACACTGACTGGTCTTCTGAAGGTCCTGAATTCAAATCCCAGCAAACCACACGGTGGCTCACAATCATCCGTAATGAGATCTGACGCCCTCATCTGATGTGTCTGAAGTCAGCTACAGTGTACTTACATATAATAATAAATAAATCTTTCGGCTGGAGTGAGTGGGACCATAGCGAGTGGGGTCATAGCGAGCAGAGGCCCTGAGTTCAATTCCCAACAACCACATGACAGCTCACAGCTACAGCATACTCATACATAAAATAAATAAATAAATCTTAAAAAAAAAAACTAAGCAAACACTAGATAAAGTAATGCCACATGCTTTGCTATTGATAAGATTAGGATTTTTTTTTTCTTGTTTTTTATCGAGACAGGGTTTCTCTGTGTACCTCTAGCTGTCCTGAAACTCAATTTGTAGACCAGGCTGACCTCGAACTTAGAAATCCGCCTGCCTCTGCTTCCCAAGTACTGAGATTAAAGGTGTGCTCCACCACTGCCCGGCAAGATTAGAATTTTTAAAAAATAAAAAATAAACATTTTTGTTTTGTTTTGTTTTGTTTTGTGAGACAGGGTTTCTCTGTGTAGCCCTGGCTGTCCTGGAACTCACTTTGTAGACCAGGCCGGTCTCGAACTCAGAAATCCGCCTGCCTCTGCCTCCTGAGTGCTGGGATTAAAGGTGTGCGCCACCACGCCCAGCAAAAAATAAACATTTTTATAAGCATATAATATATTGATATTTAGAAATATCCAAATGCTAAAATTTGGAAATTAAAACTTAAATTATGATATTCAAAATATGGGCTAGACAAAGTTACTTTTCTTCAAGCCTCAGGTTCTTCTGCATTGCACTGTGATTGCTGACAGCACAGTGTCAGGATACAGCAAGTAAGCCCTGCTGACTCTTCTCATAAACCGCTCCTCCTATCCCTCAGCTCCTAGGTCCTCTTCACTGGCCTCACTTGATGAATCCACTTGCTTCTATTCTAAAATGCTTCGAACCCTCCTTGAGGCAACTAGTTTAAGCTGGCAAAAGGCAGCGTAGTAATTAATTTTGAAAAATCTTTCTAAATCTAACTTCCACCAACATAGGATACATGTATGTCTATCGGAGATGTTTTTGTGCACTGTGTATTCAAATGCTAAGTACTATACCTGGGTGTAGTCTAGATTCTGTTACTGTCATTATTACAAAGCATCTTCTGACTCAGTATTTTGTAAAACATTGTTCTCTATCATCTTATGATTGGTCAATAAAGACCTGATCAGCCTATTAGCTGGGCAGGAGAGATAAGGCAGGACTTCTGTGCCCAGAGAAAGAAAGAGAGAGGTTTAGGTGAGAAAACGAGATTCGCCATGAGGCATTAGTCTTGAGCAAGTCTCCAGGGGAGTCACAATGAGGACACTGATGGAGCAGGAGCAGCCAGGACAAGACAAGATGGCTAAGACTTAGATGGCTGGGAGGTAGGCCAGGCTAGCACAGTGGTGTTAGAATAGGTCGAGCCTGACCAGCTTAGTACCTGCAGTGTTTAATACAACACCAGGTCTCTGTGTTATTTATTGTGGGAATAAAAGGGGTAGGAGAAAAGCCCCTGAATTATCTTTTACATATGTCAATTAGAGTCAGGAAGTATGTTACCTATGTAGAAAAAAAGTGGACAAAATTAATTAAGACCAAAGAAAGGAAAAAGGCACTAACTTTTGTTCCATTATGGCACAAGGAATGCCAGATTTCAGAGTAGCCCAGCACACAAACACCAGCAGCTTCCTAAACTAAAGTAAATCCATTTGAGGTGCTTCCCCTTAAATTTAGGGTACCTTTTAATGATAAAAGCAGAAGTTTCCAAAGTATCTTAATTTTTCCAAAGAAAAATGAAAAATGTCCACTAATGATTACAAACTATCTAAATGAAGTAATCAAAGAATGTCTAGAAGAGTGAATGTTAGGTATGAATCAGAGGTACTAGAAGGAAAAAAAAGAAAATGTATAAAAATGAAGGCTCAGAAAAGTCATTATGTTGTGAAAGACTGACTGATCTTCTCTGTATGAAATCAATAAATGTCTTCTTGGCTGGCTTACCTGTAGTTTCTGAGTCAAAGAGTCCCTCTGTTCTTGGAGTTCTCTGGCATTATCGATTTCTTGTTTTAATCTTTCTATTTCCTGGAAAAGGTAAGGTGTTATATATAACAACAATTAACTTACAATAATAATAAGGAGAAGGAAGAACTAATTTTTCCCTGAAAGTATATCCTAATTCTTAGGAAACAGTAATTAAAAACAAACAAACACACACACACACCACCCTTTATTGACATTCAGAGAGGATGTGTTCCCTCATCAGTTCATTGCCTGAAACAGAATGGGGTTTCTGTTTTTCTTTCTTGGGAGTGGGGCAGGATCTCACACTGTAGTCTATGCCTTGAACTCACTATGTAGCGACTCACTATGTATGTTGGCTTCAAACTCAAGATCCTCCTGCCTCAGCCCCCTAGTTTGGTTCTACAGGTACAATGTCATATGCCCACTCAGAATGATTTTATCAACTAGTGTAATCTGATGGCTTTAGCCAAGTCAATAAACAGCTTTAAGTTTAGATAAAATAATTTCTCTTGGTATATAAAATAGCTCTTTTTGACTATAGAAACTAAAGACTAAAGAAAGTAAGAATTTTCAAAAATTCATTTAATTCTCTAATAGTTTCCTGTTGGTTATATAAATACAATTCTCATAAAAAGGCAACACCATAGTTCAATACAATTACTAAAAACAACAGAAATAAGAGCAGGAAAACCAGGAACAAGCTTTATAATATTCAACGAAAGTCTATCTTAAAAAAGAAGCCCTCAGGGCTGGAGAGATGGCTCAGTGGTTAAAAGCACCAACTGCTCTTCCAAAGGTCCTGAGTTCAAATACGAGCAACCCCATGGTGGCTCACAACCATCCATAATGAGATCTGATGCCCTCTTCTGGTGTGTCTGAAGACAACTACAGTGTACTTAGATATAATAATAAATAAATCTTAAAAAAAAAAAAAAAGAAGCCCACAATCTCACTTTATTCCAGATGGTGCTTTAGATCTGACAGAGTCTACTATGCTGTATACACGGTTAAACAGACTGTGGAGGGCTGACTGGCAGGGCCTACCTCTTCCTTTACTTTCAGGGTCTCTTCCAGTTCCTGCACTGTCTGGTTCAGCTCTGTCTTGTGGCTGTGCACAGCATTTGCTTGACTACTAACACACTCCAGCTCAGTGACCTGCAAGTGAAGAAGAGTACAGGGTCAATTAAGCGGCAATTTCAGAGGCTTCCTGCTTAGGTCACAGCACCTGAGATGTTAATGATGTCTGAATTACTATAGGAAACGACTATTAGATTCTCAGCATAAAATAAAGTTTTTAAGATAAATATGTAAGTCAATGGCAAAAACCAAAAGATAATTAGATGGACTGTGCCGCTCAGAGACAGGTTAGGGAAAACAAGTGATAGGTCACTTTTAAAAAAATCCTTTAAAAAAAAAATTCTTCCTTAAAATTTATACCAGTCTAGAGAGCCAGATATTAGTCATGCACACCTTTAATCCCAGAACTCAGGAGGCAGAGGCAGGTGGATCTCTGTAAGTTCAAGGACAGCCTTGTCTATACAGTGAGGTCCAGGACATCAGGGGCTACACAGAAAAATCCTGTCTCAAAAACCCAAACCTAAAACATGTATACAAGTATAGATATGGCCAAAAAAAAAAAAAAAAAAAAAGTATACATATAGCCATCTGCTCTTCCCATTTGTAGTCTTCAAAACTAGCATTTAGAAGTAAGGATTTTTTTTCAAATAAATTTTCAAAATACAAGAGAATCTGAAAGGAAAGATATGCTTAAAAATACCTTAAAAACTAGGATATTAGAATGACTTCATGCCAACTGTGCCTCTTATGAGAGAACAATTTTTCACTCACAAAGAATTTACCAAGAGCCTACAAGTAATAAAATTTCTTTTCTTTTCTTTTCTTTTCTTTTTTTTTGGTTTGTTGAGACAGGGTTTCTCTGTGTAGCCCTGGCTGTCCTGGAACTCACTCTATAGACCAGGCTGGCCTCGAACTCAGAAATCCACCTGCTTCTGCCTCCCGAGTGCTGAGATTAAACATGTGCGCCACTGCGCCCGGCATAATATAATTTCTTAATGAACACTTGACACCCTTTTAATATACTAGGAAAAGGTCAGTATCCTTAAAGGTCTCCACTTCTAGTTACACAAGAGGAAATCAGGTAAACATTTACAGACAACCTTTCCCATGCCTTAGACACCATGCTCTCAAAGTCTGCTTGACTAGAATAAAGCCAACCTCCCTTCAACTTTCCAAACAGCAAATCACCCTGTGCATTCTGGAGGTGTATCTGTGCCTCTTATGGGAAAGAGAACAATTTTTCACCAACCTTCCTCTGCTTAGGTGTCAAGATACTTCCTGACATAGACTTCATTGCTTAACTGAACAAATGGAATGCACCTACTGTCGACTCAATTATAACTGTGGTCTTCTTAGAGAGTCTGCAACTGCTAACAAGTTAATCCTTCAGCATATGACCTTCAATGTCGTTTGCTTTTAACAATACTAAATATTTTTTTCCTTTTCTTTCCACTAATAAGGACTGAACCCAGGGCCTTGTCCATGTGAAGCAAGCGCTACACCACTGGGCTGCATTACCAGACCACAATGGTGAATAAAATCCTAGGGTCTTTCAAGCATCGGCTGCACCCTACCCCTAAACTTCTGTTTTGGCCAAGATGTACACTTCTGACAGTAGGCAACTCTCTCTGTCCTGACATTAAAACAGGCTCATGCCCATCTTCTTGACTAGACTAGACTAGACTGTCCTCTGAAGACCATTCTGATCTTGGGCAGTCAACTTTCAACTCAGCACCTCTCTTCTGAAAGCCAATCCCTTCTGCTGGAGCCCTCAAAGTTCTTTTCTCCCTTGTTCACAAAATGGAGCATCTAATTTTAAAATAATAATTAATAATAATAATACTGGGAATGGGCTGGCAAGATACCTCAGCAGGTCAAAGCAGCTGCCACAAAAAACTGATAATCTGAGTTCAGACCCCAAAACCCCAACATGGGAGCCACAACATATACTTACCCACAACTCCATGAAGGTATTCTATCCGCATGCACCCAGACATGCTCACACACTTAAAAAATTCTTTGTTATTTAATATATACAGTTGTCTTTGATTAAAATTTTCTTAAAGGGATTTTCAGTGCTAGTAACAACTTTCCCCACAGATTAAAAACAAACAAACAAACAAACCTGTGAACAAAATCAACAAACACGACAACAGCAAAACACTGAAACAACCCACTCTCTTAAAGCAGTCACACTGTCAGTGACTTTTACATGTCTGTCTAACCGCACTGGCCGGGATGGCTGTACTGCTTGATAGACTCCAGCTGGAACTTTCAGCTTTATTTTCCTGAGTTCAAACATTTTGGAAGAGCTAAAAACTGGGGGAATTAAATGACAAATAGACCTCTCACAAATCTTTAGTGAACTCCACAGCTGAGCACACAGAGTCAGGAAGTAGTCGGTGGGGGGTAGGGGTGGGGGATTAAGGAGGTGGTGGCAGTGGAGGCAGAGAAAAGCCAGACACTGGCCATAGAGAAGGCAATTTGAAATCTTGGCAAATGAACAAGACCTTAAAAACACTTCAAGCTTTCCAGGAAAACCTCAAAAGACTGAGTGGAACGAGGCTAAAGGATTTTTTTTTTTTCTCTAGGATTTGAAAAAAAATGAAATAAACTAAATCTATTGATATATAAATTGACAGTTCCACAAATTCAAGAGATCTACTGACTGCTGCTGATAATATACACTTTATAAAACCTCACTATATATATAGTGGACAGACTCAAACAAAGATTGTAGACTGTTGAATTGGAAGTGTATATAAATTTTTATATACACTTCTTTTTATAAATTCTTTTTATAAATTCTTTAATGTTGAATGCAGCGAACTGCTGCAAACCTTCTTTCTAGGAAAGGATCACACAGGTATGGAAACATGACAGATCTTCAGTGGATATTAACCACCAGTGATTTGCCAGTAAGGCAGGCTTCCATTGAGATAAAAAAAACTACAAAAATTACCTTAGCACTAAGTATATTCATGTATTACAAACAGAGCTCCACACTTTTTCATGTGGTAAATTGAAAGTTAATTTGTATGCACAGGAGTGGGTAATATCCACCCTGTTCTAAGTCTGTCCTCCAGGCTCTATTCCTCTCCTTCCTACACATCTGCCATCTTGGCCTGTTCTACTCAACACTGTTCTGCTACTCAGCCCATTCCCTATTGTCTACCGAGCTCACTCACTTGGTTTCCTTTTCAAAAGGGGCACTGGTGACATCTGCTTCCTATGAGCTAAATGCATTTCTATGTTTCCAATACAGAGAAAGTTTAAGAAATTGTTTTCTTGCTGATATTAACAATATTGGTATTTTTAATTTTCTATTTTAAATCTCTAATATCATACATTTTTAGTTAAAAATTTCCATAGTTTTCAAATTGCTCCTTTATTACTAAAAACAAAAGATAATTAAAAATGTTTATTGTCTGACTGCAAATCAATAAATCTGTATAATCATATGCCACAAAAACACTAAATACATAGGAATTGCACAGGATGTTGCCTAAGCTGGCTTTGAACTTCCAATCTTAAGAAATCTTCCTACCATATATGCCCAAGTACTTAGGAATGCCTTTAAGCACCTTTGTGCTAGGACAGAAAATGTATTTTGTTATAATTGTTTTCATTTTTTGAGACAGGTTTTCTTTGTGTAGACCTGGCTATCCTGAAACAAAGAGATCTGCCTACCCCTGCCTCCTGAGTACTGGGATTAAGGCATGCACCGACCACTGACTGGCACTGGGAAATGTATTTTTAACTTACTACAACTAACTATCAGTTAAGTATCTCGGTTAACTTTCAAGAAAATATAGGGGACATATATTACTCCTATGTTATAGATTAAGTACTGAGCTGAAAGAGAGATGTTCCCAAAGGCATGCACCTAATGTGGCACAGCTGGAACTACAATCAGTTCATTTGCTTTCAAAAGCTGAACAGTCTTCACTCTCATTAAACTGTGAAGAATATTGTCTGGCCCAGCAAAAGCTGAGACTTAGCTCATATATATTCTCTGATAACCAAAGAATATCCCCAGAAGATGTCAGATATACATGTGCTGCATTTACATATACACTTCCCTTCGCCACAGAACCGTTAGTTACCCCAATCCTGGCAGGGCCATCCTTACCCGCTTGTGCAGCCGCTCTGCTTCCTCCTGGTACGCAGCAAGCTGTTGCTTCCACTGCTTCACATTGGCAGTGGACTCCAGCAGGGCTGCAGTGAGTTTGGCATTGTTGCCTTTGAGGGTAGCTAGCTCAGCCTCCCAGTGTTTGCTGATTGCTGAACTAAAATGCAACAAGGAGAATACTTGATCACTTCACTGAGAACTGTTTCTGAATGTACAATAATATTTAGTTCTACTACCAGGATTATAGTCTAAGAATGTTTTCAAAGACAACCCCAAACATTAAAACAACAAAAAATACTTCTAGCAGAATGATGGAACAGATCAGTGTGACACAGATATATGTTAATATATACTGTACCACAAACCAAAAATAATACCTAAATGTATGCTATTGTTTAAGGGAATCAAAGTCCACTACAGTTTCTTTTCTCAGTGGGACAAACGAGGATGCTTGCATGACAGGTTGGGACAGGTAGTGTATTATTTTAATTACTGATTTATATGTGTATATTAAGAATGTTTATGTTCAGGGCCAGCCTGGTCTACAGAGTGAGTTCCAGGACAGCCAGGACTATACAGAGAAACTCTGTCTTGAAAAAACAAAAACAAAAACAAAAAAGCATGTTTAAATGTTCCAATAAAATTTTCATCATAATTGAAATTATAATTATTTCATAAGAGGCTAGATCAAGAAATTGGTTCTAATAACTTCTATAATACAAGCAATAATATTCATTGGGAATTCTTGCTAATTACTGATATTTTGCTAACTTTCCAAGGGAGAATCACTTTTGTTTGAAAGAAAATCATGTTTTCTCTTGTTACTGAACTTTATTCCAATTAGTCAAACTGTGTAGTGGTGCCTTTCAGTTTCCTGTACTCAATGGTTTTGTGTTAATGTCAGTTCGTATCACAAGGCATATGCTTTTATGAACTATTTTGTAGTGATTTTATTATATAATAAAAGGCAGTTTCCATCATTAAAATTTCTAAAGCTTAATGACAGTTTTAAGATATATTCATATCATACCCCCTTCACAAGACAGAGAGGGACAGCAGATCATTTCAATGACAGTCTTTAAAAAAGCAAACAAACTCAAAATGTTAACCGCATAGTCTAAAACAAAAACAATATAATCCCAAATTTAAGGATAGTCTTCAAAATAATTGATTAAAATACTTTATAAATATAAATAAAAGACAGGACCAGAATAGAGGAGAAAAAAATACACTGTTGGATCCTTGGGTAGTTTTTCAAAACAGAAAGGACACATTGAGGTTGGAGGTGAAGTTTAGCAGTAAGGCACTTGCCTAGCATGAGAGAGGGCCTGGGTTCGATCCCCAGCACTGCCAAAGAAACAACACAGAAAAGAAAGGATCGTTAGTGAAATGCAGAGACTTGGTTGGTAGTATTGCAATAGTGCTGACTCCCAAGGTTTGACGGTTATATCACAATCATAAAAGGCAATAATTAAGGGACACGTGGTAAAGGCTATATGGGGACACTGCAGTTTTTATAACTTTACAGCAAATCTAGTTTACCAGTTAAGCAATACACTGAAGCAATAAGTGAAACTATCAATTTAGCAAACTATTTTTCTCAAAAAAGAAACTCTTTTCAAGTTCTTCCTTTGTAGAATGACATTTTAGATTTAGACTTTCTGAGAAAAAAACATATAACTATTCACCAGCTCTAAATGGATTAGTTTTTATTAAAACCACCTACCAGTTTTCCCCCAGAAGTGTTTCATTTAAATGGGATCTTCAGTCTGATAACTGAAATCTTATTGAACTAATTTAAAAATTTGCTATAAGCAAATGTCAATCCTATTTAAAAATGAAAATAACTGTAAGGACTTATATCTAAGATCTACTTGTCAAGAAACAATGCCATTTTAAATATGAACCACACCATCTTTATAGAGAAAGAATGAGGGCACTTTAATATGCTATTTTCCTCAGTTTTATTTTATATTCTATTGGTAGAAAGTCCATTAAGAATTTGGTATGTCTGTGATACTGGACTCATCTCTTAACTACACTGATCCTCCAGTCTTTACATGGTAACTAAAAACATGAGCCAAGCATTACTCAAGTGTTAGCCACTAGCTGCATGTGGCTATTTAATAAAACGTTCATGGTTTATGTTTCTAGTCTCATTAGGCACTCGTCACATAACCAGTCAACAGCCACAAGCTGCACATGACTAGTGGTCAGCAAGGACACACAACATGTCATTGTAGCAGGGGACTCTACTGGATCTTGTCACTCTGCAGGATCTCTCCATGTGAACTATGTTTTCAGTGTCTTCTATTATGCATTCAATGATAACCCCACAACCTAAATTTATATATCAAAGTCCTGACTCTTAGATCATCACAGTATCTGTATTTAGAGATAGGTTTTTAGAGAAGTAGGGTTTAAATGAGATCCTTAGAGTGAACCTAACTCATATGACCACTGTACTTATTAAAGAAGATATGACCAGCTAAGTATATATTACAGTAGCCCAACAACATTTTCCAACACTGACCCTAGGATTTTCCAGTGTTTTAGTTAGGGTTTCTCTTGTTTCAATGAAACACCATGACCAAAAGCAAGTTGGGGATGTAGGGGGAAGGGTTAACTTGGCTTACACTTTCACACTGTTGTCCATCAATGAAGGAAGGTAGGACAAAAACTCAAGCAAGGCTGCAACCTGGAGGCAGGAGCTGATGCAGAGGCCATGTTGGGCTGTTAACTGGCTTGCTCCCCATGACTTGCTCAGCCTGCTTTCTTACAGAACTCCAGACCACCCACAATGGGCTGGGCCCTCCCCATAGATCACTAATTAGGAAGATGCCTGACATAGATGGCCAGATGGCCATAAGAATGAATGGAAATCTGCAACTAATGAGGGTGGGGAGGTGGGGGGACATCTCCAGGACATGACAGAGACCAGGGATAAGGGAGGTGCCTAAGAAACAATGAGGCTGATCTTATCTGTGACTTACAGCATTGAGGATATGGAACCTGAAGAGGCAACTTCCTGTTTCTAGGCAGGAATCTCAGTGGAGAGATAGGAACACCAACCCACCTATAAAACTTTCAACCCAAAATTTATACCATGTACAAGAAATTCAGGCACCCCTGTGGAGCAGAGACTGAGGGAATAGCCAGCCAATAACCAGCCCGACTCCCACGGGTAAGCACCAATTTCTGACGCTATTAATGATACTCTGTTATGCTTGCAGACAGGAGTCTAGCATGGCTGTCCTCTGAAAGGCTCCACTCAGCAGGTAACACAGACAGATGCAGACACCCACAGCCAAACAGTGGATGGAGCTTTGGGGACTCTTACGGAAGAATAGGGGGAAGGATGGAGGGCCTGACAGGGTTAGGAACTCCACAGGAAGACCAACCGAGTCAACGAACCTGGACCCTTGGGAACTCCCAGAGACTGAACCACAAAAGAACATACATGGGCTGGACTAGGCCTCCCACACATATGTAGATGTGCAGCTTAGTCTTCATGTGGATCTCGACCAACTGGAGCAGGGGCTATCCCTAAAGCTGTTGCCTGTCTGTGGGATATGTTCTTGTAGCTGGGCTGCCTTGTCTGGACTCTGGGAAAGGATGCACCTAGCCTTGCAAAGACTTGATATGCCAGGGTAGGGGATACCCAAGGGAGGCCCCACTCGTGCGAGAAGGGGATGGGGGATGGATAAGTGGGGAAATGGGGGAAAGAATTGTGGGAAGGGGTGACCAGAAGAGGGGCAGTGAGTGGAATGTAAAGTGAATAAGTTTTTTTTTTTTAAAGGTGCCTGACAGTTGGATCTTATGGAGGCATTTTCTTAATTGAGGTTCCTCTTTTTAGATGACTCTGGCTTGTGTCAAGCTGACATAAAATTAGCCGGGACATCTAGTATCGTCAAGTTTGCTGTTTATTTAGATTTAAGAAGGCTCAAGTTTAAGGTATAACCCCCAAATGTCCAGTATGCTATAGTTAAATCCAGGTAAATATATTTATTCTCTACATCAAC
Organism: Mus caroli; assembly: GCF_978045245.1. Classification (NCBI taxonomy): domain Eukaryota; kingdom Metazoa; phylum Chordata; class Mammalia; order Rodentia; family Muridae; genus Mus; species Mus caroli. The sequence goes on from NW_028227270.1 coordinate 27,980,676, forward strand.
AAAGTAATTATATGATTATACACATGGAATATTATCTGTTTATGAGCAAGAAAGCTATTAAAAAGCATTTCTAGCTGGGTGGTGGTGGCACACACCTTTAATCCTAGCACTCGGAAGATAAAGTTCAAGTCCAGTCTAGTCTACAGAGCGGGTTCTGGTACAGAAAGGGCTACACAGATAAACACTATCACAAAAATCAAAAACAAAGACAAAAGAGCATTTCTAAGAGCCGGGAGGCACATACTTGGGCAGAGGTGTTGCACTTTCCTGCAAGCTCATCTTCTATTACAAGCAGCATGGGTAAGAGACTGGAAAGAGAGGGGGACAAAGGAGGCCTGGATGAACGGAGACGCCCTCACCATGTGACGCCTATAAAGCCCGCCTAGGCTTAGTCTCCTGGACAAGATAATCTCAAACTGTTACCTCTAGTCCTCTGCACACAGGCAATGACCTATTATAGCTGAGAAACAAGAGACAAATCTCTATACCTTAGAAGATCAGAAAATAGTCTAGGATTTGGGTCTCCAGTCTCGAAGAGGGGTAAGAAACTCCCATAGAAGACCCTCCGAAACAAGACTGAATTCACATGCTACTAGAAGGTAGTTGTGTCCTTACCATCAAGCTGACAGCAACTTCCCCTTGTGGAAGGGATAAAGTATAAGACAAACCAAAAGGAGGTATCAGGAACTGTGGGAAAAATCTCTCCAGCAGGTCAGCACTGACACTAAGCACAAACTAATAAGGGAGGTGGGTGAAAGTCAAGTTTACCCTGGGTAGGACAACAGAACTCCTAAACTAACACAAGAGCCATGCGCAAGTAGAGGGTGCAATGCAGTGCTGGCCCTCCATATCTGTGGGCTCACTCAACCACTGGCTGGAAAGATATGGAAAAAATTACTGTGTACTCAACATAAACAGCCTTCTTATTATTTTCTAAATAATAAAAGTGTTAACTATTTACATAGCATATTTACTACATGAGTCAACTTCATCTAAGATTAAGTGTACAGAGGGATAAATACACAAATACCATTCGACCTGACAAGTAAGAGACTTGAGGACCCACAGATTTCAGTACTGACAAAGGGTCTTGGAACCAATCTCCCATGGATAAAAGGGACAACTGCTCTAAGCCACTGTTACTTTTTATGCAATATTTAACATTCAATAGGTTGCAATGTGTATCAAAGAGCACTAAATATCAAGAGGGGATGCATACACGGGCTCTTACTAGAAGAAGAGACACCAAGCTCTATCAGATTGGGAATTTTGGCAGAGAAATGGAAACTGCAAGCAAAAATCAAGTGACAGTGTTAAAAATAATGGAGATAAGAATGGATTTGACAGGTCCAGGGAAATTAATATAATTGCACAAAAATTATTAGAAATCAAAGTGAAACACAAGGAGAAAAAAAAGAGAGCCCAAAACATGTATATTAATATCAAACTGCCCAGCAAAATATGCTACTGAACTAGTAAAACAGGGTTGAAGAGATAAATATTTTAAGACCTAAAGACTCATAATAGCGTTAGTCACAGAGGTCAAAAGGTAGAGGGAAACCCAGTGTCTTTCAGTGGGTGGCTGGACCAACAAAATGAAGTATACAGGTACCTGTAGTGGAAGGAAATTCTGTAATTGACTGTAACACAGATGAACCCTGAGGACATCATGCCACATGAGGACATCAGCCCCCAAAAGGCAAATGCTGTGTGTCTCCACTCATACTGGAGGTACACAGTCATGACAGAGAGCGCAAAAATGCTGTCGAAGGAGGGAAGAGGGGTGTGAAGTTATGTTTTGATGAGTATTGTATATCAGATTTGCAAAATGAAATTACAGAAAAGGGGCTAATTATAACAAGCACAGAGAACCTTATGGAACAGAGAACCTTTTAAACCTTGTGTTTGTAGGTTTACAAATATACAAACTGTTAAAATGTATGTAAATTTATGTTAGATAAGTTAGGGAATGCCACTGTATGTAGATTCTTTAATAAAGTTATTTTACTACCAAAAACACAATAAGAAGCTTCTTATGAGTGTTTATATGTTCTTTCTGTGACTGCTTGGTGGAACTGTCTCAGAATTGTTCTATGGTGTCTGTTTTCTTGGTATGGGAAGAGACTGGGTGGGCAGGAAGCAGATAAGAAAAGGAGGTGCAGGGATGGTGATAAGAAATGGGTAGGGAAGGAGGAGTAACACAACAGAGATATACAGAAGAAAAGTTACACAGTCAAGGCACAAGGAGCAAGTATGCTGGGGTTGTAAGAAACCCAACAAAGTCAAAGACACAGGGTAGAAAAAGAAGGTACCCAGTCTGTTAGTATACTTGTATATTTCCGTGAGTGTACCTTGAGTCCCTCATGTATTAAGATCTGACACAGTCAAGCTAAGAGATTTTCACATTAATTTTTTTTACTCTTCAGAGCCCCCAAACCATAGTTGATTACACTAAAATAAGAAAATATTGAAGAAAATTCTCCTATCAGATTCTTTTACATAGTGTAGTACACATGGCCACAGTATACTAGATCTTAGACTTGTGTAGCCTGGAATAAACAGCATAGGGGAGTAGTTCAATATTAAAATTTTATGTTTTCTCCTTAATTCTTATTGTCTTATGTGTATGATATGTGTATGTGTGTGCATCACTTGTACATAGTACCCAAGGAAGCCTGAAGAGGTGTCGGATCCCCTGGAACTGGGATTAAAGTGAGCTGCCCTACGGGTGCTAGGAATCAAGCCAGGGTCCTCTTGACAGGGCTCTTCACTGGCGAATCATGGCTCCAGTCCCAGGTGTCTACACTCTTTGACAGTGATTACAAGGTAGATGAATGCATGATCTAAAAGTCATCCGCCTACTACCAAAATGCTGTCACCGGGTAAATCTGAGTTGTTCAGAGGACACTCCTCGTCCCTCTACTTTGAGTTGTTTCCGGAGACATCTCATTACTAAAGCACAGTGAAGTACAGTTTTGAGTGTGTATGCTTATCCAACCTCTGCACTGCCTCCCCTGTGGCTATCCACAGATCCTTCTGGCTGCAAAGCATGCAAATGCATTGATCAGAATGACTCACACAACTTCAACTTCCCTAAATTCCAAAGGCTGCCATACTATAAAGAAAGTTCTATGACTGTCATTCCAGATGTGCTTAATTCTTATATGCAAATATATGTTTTAATATCCTTCCCAATTGTGGGGGAAAGGATGTTCCTTTATCTTCAACTCTAAGATACTGGTCTCCTCCCTACTGGATATTTAGTAGTAATTGATACCTTTGGATTAGCTCTGATACTGTAATTTTAAGTTGGTATTTTATATTTTAGAAATATTTTTAAAGATTTACTTATTTATTTAATGTATATGAGTACACTGTAGCTGTACAGATGGTTGTGAGCCTTCATGTGGTTGTTGGGTATTGAATTTAGGACCTCTGTTTCCTCCAGTCAGCCCTGCATGCTCTGGTCAACCCCACTCGCCCAGGCCCAAAGATTTATTATTATAAATACACAGTACACTGTAGCTGTCTTCAGATGCACCAGAAGAGGGTGTCAGATCTCATTACGGGTGGTTGTAAGCCACCATGTGGTTGCTGAGATTTGAACTCAGGACCTCTGGAAGAGCAGTCAGTGCTTTTACCTGCTGAGCCATCTCGCTAGCCCCTAGAGACATTTTTTTTTTTTAAATGTTGAGGAGGTTGTTCCTTGCCTTGTACACCCAGAGCCCTGAGTTTGATTTTCACCAAGGCACAAACATTGCAGGTGTTCTTGGGGAGGACTTCGTCTCTTATTAGAGACGGTCTTGAAAGTTAAACCTTAATTACTCAGGAAGAAGGCAAATTTGTCTAATGATTCAGAGACACTGTAACACTATGATCTCATGTTTGAATGCTGGGATAAAGCAAAAATAATTATTTATCCTTGTGGATGCTTTTGGTTGTTCAGTAAAGTTTCCATTTCCCTTCAGAAAAGACCAACCAGTTTTCCCTGAGCTTCAAATCTACAAGGAGGTCAGAACACTTTAAGAAAACCACCACCAGAGTTTCTTTATGCTGGATTTCAAATTCAGTTTCCCTCTATTTAAAGTCAAAGTTTTAGAAGGAAAATATTAAGCTTCATGGAAGTATTAAGTTAGTATAAAATCAAAAAGAAAAGTACTTCAAAAACTGAGAACCTGATGTACGAATAATGTATCTATTGAACCTCTGAATAAGCCCATGTCACTTGTGCAGTCTAGGACACTTGTACAGTCTCGTCCTGCTAGGCCTTCAGGGCTCCGGATCTGTCACTGGACTCTCTAAATGATCAATTATAGCCTGTACTCTTTACCCATGTATATAATGCAGCACTACAAAAAATATTTAGATATTTTCAAAGTCCTTAAAAATAGGGTATGAACGGGCTCCTCCTCCTTTTTAAAATATGCTTCCCTGTCTCAAGAATGAAGGTAGTCCCTAAGTGGAAACACCACACAGCACTGGCTCATCTGAAGTCTGCATGCTGCTTGGTTCCTCACTTCCCAGCCGAAATGGGAAGAATCAAAGTGGTACTGATCTAAACATGCTTGTGCTTTTGTATTAACTTTTGGCTCCAAGTTAGTTCAACTTAAAAAGAAAGACACAAAGATATATCTAACAGTTTAGGATCTACGTTTTAGTTTCTTTTCTTTTCTTCTTTTAGACAAGGTCTTTCTACATAACCCTGGCTGTCCTGAAACTCACTCTGTAGACCAGCTAGACTCTAACTCAGAGATCTGCTGCCTCTGCCTCCAGAGTGCTGGGATTAAAGGCGTGCGCCACCACACCCAGCAAACTTTTGTTTTTTAAAACAACTTGTCTCTCTTAAGAAGAGAAATTGCCCTTTAATGAAAGAAGAACACTCTTCTTTATAAACACTACGTCTGCCAGAAGGAAGTACAAGAGTAAGAGCTCTGGAGTTTGATAGGCAAATGGCCAGGTGTGTGAGGGGTTTCAGACGATGGATAAACCGTAACTTCCTCAATATTCAAAGCCTACTGCCATTAATTCCTATGTATAAACCCATAACTTCAATACTCAAAGCCTACTGTTAGTAACTATTATGTATAAACCTGTAACTTCCTCAATACTCAAAGCCTACTGTTACTAATCAGGGTGCTGCCTTCAACCCCAGGGTGGGGGGTGTTAGGGTCTTGCTACATAGTCCCAGCTAGCCTTAAACCTCTGTGTTTCTCTGCCCCGTCCCAGTATTCAGAAAGTCGAATCAGAAAGATTTCCACAAGTCTGAAGCTGGCCCGGACTTATACAGAATAAGCTGCCTCCAAACAAGTAAATAAAATTGTAGCATCAAGAAATGAATGAGAAGAGTGGGACTCCAGACACAATGAAGTCTTAAGAACTCTTTAAATCAGTTAGTATACCTCAGGTGTGTAGAAAAGTAATCTGCCTGTATAGGCTGGGGATATTGCTCAGTGTAGGCATGAGGACTTGAAATTGGATTCCTAGCAGCAATGTACATATAGCTGCGTACAGCTGTGCATGCCTGCAATCCCTAAAGTCGGGAGGGGTGGGAGTGGGGGCTCCCTGTCCAGATGGTCTAGCTGCCTGTTTCCTGATTCAGTGAAAAACCCTGTCAAAAATGTAGCTGGAAAACAAAATAAGGCAAATAATGTAAATGTCTGGTCTCTATATGCACACATGCACATGAACTCTCCTATACCACAGGCACAATTTTAACAAAAGTAGCCTGTATTAAGGTCTTTGTCTAAAAGAACTACCATAGTTATAGTTTATAATAATTTCCCTTGGTGAGATGCAGTGTATGTTTTACAATCAATGACATTTTAGAAATCAGCTAAAATACAAAATTTACCTAGCTCCTATAAGGAAAATAAAATATCACCACCTTGAAGAAAGTTATAAAATTCATGAAGTTACTTCCAAATGTACAAGGCGGCCTTTCTGCCAGTCTATAAATACTTCTGAACTGTGAAGAGCATGCACATTAAGCAAGAACGGACTGTTGAAACAAGTGTTAAAGCACAGGCTGGGGAGGTGGATGGCTCCAACCTGAGTTAGGTATGGGGTCTTGGGTTATCCACTTAGCCTCACTAAGTTTCATCAGAAACATGAGGATTAATAACTATCCTTATAGCCTGCATGGAACATGTAATGAGTGCTCAAATATTAGGGCCTTCCCCGTATGAATAAGCAGTAAAGAGCCTTAAAAGCATCTCAGTGAGCTAAGAAAAAGCTAGAGACTTAATTATTTTAAAGGGGCTCTTTTTGGTCAGTGATGTAAATAACTGAAATAGATATAACTCAAGTCAAGTCAATATCAGGTACTTACTGAATTATTTAAGCTTATTTCCTTGGTGTAGTAGATATGGTACTGATGACAAGTCTAAACCTTTGATATAGATCTCAACAAATCCAGCAAGTTAATGAAAAAGTACAAAAATGAGTAAACACAAGTTACAGTGGGAATGCCGCTGCCGGAGGCTGATGTCTGACAGCGAAAGGAGACACAGTGGGACCTGAACTTTATTGTGTTTAGCTCATGAAACATTCAGCACTGCTGTTGCAGCTTCCCATTACACTTTGGATAGAGAAAAAAAATCTAGTTCTTGCTCCATTTTTACTCACTAAGATGGAGAAAGTCACAATGACTCTCAGAAATGTCCTGGATCTGATAACTGTATCCTGTGTAGTGAAAATGTTCCCACACAGATGAGTATATCTTACTTTAAAGGTGTACTACAGATGTGTGCCACATCTGTACACTTCTTGCCTGGCCTCCTGTGGTTGCTGTTTTCTGTCCTATGTAGTTATGGTGAGAGAAACATGCAGCCGAAGGACCACAAGAAGTCACAATTCTATAGCCACTTTCCAGTCTTGGGGGCTCCTAACATCAGATGTTAAAGCCCACAGAGATTCCTACTAAAAGTTTACAACAGCCTATTTTTTTTGTAAGAAACCAGATGCGGACACTAAATTCCTACTCAATTATGTTTATTTATAAAAGACTCAATTTTCAAATAGATAAAGAGGGTAGCTGCTCCAGAGAGTCATTGGTAAGTGTAGCAAATGAAAACTAAAAAAGATCTGGCCCAAGTTGATACTACAAATTACAAATCTATTATATTAATAGACACCTGTATTTATGTTGATTTCCCTTTTAAAATCAGACAAACAACAACAAAACAACTACCCACTTACTAGGCTTCTGTTAGAAACCTTTCCCCAGCATTCCCTACTGAGGAGGTCCCCGTGCCATGAGCTCAGCATTCCCTACTGAGGAGGTCCCCATGCCATGAGCTTTCCTTACTAAGTGAAAAGTGATGCTTCCTTCAAGTCTTATGAATATGTATCTGTCTTTTCAAAAACTGAGGTCAACTAAATTCAAAACTGTCCTCTCATTTGCTAGATTCTAACACTGTAATCATGACCTAGTCAAGATAAATATTCTACCTATATGTTGATTTAGCTTTCAAAGGACTTGAAAATACATTTTCTTCCAAAGATGGTCACTTAAGTAAAATTTACTGTAAAAACTGTTTGGTGTGCTATTAAGTATTGTTGGAGAAAAACGAGAAGCAGAAATCACTGTAGGAACTGGCAGAATTGAAAAGACAGCATTAACAGAGATTTTGCCAGAGCCATAATTGGTTGGAAGAAAATGGATGTTTTAATAATATTTTCCATGAAAACTTTTCATCTTTTAGACACTAGCACTAATCAGTATTTTAAACGGCCATTACTTGGTACTCAGATTCAGAAAACTTTACAGCTTATTTTGTTTTTGAAGAGGTTTTAATCAAAAGACAAAACTATTTAACGCTTCAGTGATGGCGTGAGCAAGTGTTTATTTGTTTCTGTTGTCATTTAAGACACATTCATTATCTCCAACTCTCCTAGTGCATATTTAAGCTATGTAAATAATATGCAAAGGTAAGGGCCCTTTCAAGGCTCTATGCAAATGACCTCAAGGGGAGAGGGCAGAGAATGAATAGCCACTTAGTTCATTACCTACTGCTATTGGTAAGGGGAGGTTTCGCTTATCTTCTTCCTGATCAGCCTGGATGGTGGCAAAGGCCCCTGTAACCCAAAAAGCCCACTTACTTGCCAAGGGAATGGAGTTACACTAGTTAGTTAGTTGAGTCAATATCTCAGCTGTAGGCTAATGATACAACTGAAATGGGCCAATGAAAATGTTCTTTGTTGTTCTTCCAGTAACAGTGACAAACTTGAGCATTCACATCACAAAGACTGCCTTCCTCTTAGCAATCTGAGGCTCTTTAAAGAACTTCTGTTGTTTGTCTGTCTGTTTTTGAGACAGGGTCTTACTGTGTGGTCCTGGCTGATATAGCACTCTTATTAGAATAGAGTGGCCTCAAACTCAGAGATCCAAATATTCTGCACTCTTAAGTACTGGGATTAAAGGTGTGCATCACTGTACTTACCTTTTGAAAGAATATTTCATGTGACATCATCATATTATAACTATATTTCATTGACATGAATTTGATTTTGAACTAACACAAACTATCCACATGCAAAGGCTATGAAAACTAACTTCCATGTACATTGAAGGACTAGGGACTTGTACTGGGTGCCTACCTTACAGTTTCTCTCACTGGGCTATAACTTATCTTTTTCACATGGCCACTTTGCTTCACTGCCCAAGATAACCTATAATTGGCTGTATGTGGTCACATGACAGGGTGCTGAGGATGAATGCCATGCAGAAATCACTGAAAAACTACATTCTAATGAGTTTAGAATGTGAGTTAGTAAAATTTAGTGAGAGCAGAATATGCCATTCACAAATAAAAATACCAAAGATAGGCTGAAATTCTTTTTTTCTTTTGAAATTGTGTTATGGGTCTTTTGCCTGCACGTAGGTCTTGTACCTGTTGTCCAGACAGCCAGAAGATGGCGCTGGATCCCTTGGAAACTGGAATTAGAGACTGCTATCTAAGAGCTGTCATGTGGGTGCTGAGAACTGAACCTGGGTCCCTTGGGAGAGCAGTCAGTGCTTTTAACCTGGGCTATCACTCCAATCTTTGGGATGAAATTCTTCAATAGTCTGAAGGCTTACATTGTGGGAATGGACTGCATATGCTGGTATTTACATGGAAGTAGACAGTTATAATACACGTGCATGAAGACTGCCCAGAATACTATTTTACTTCTATCAATACTCTCTAGGCTGCTTTCTATGGACAAGTGAGGGCTGTGGTGAAAGCAGGAACTTCCTATTAAGCACAGTTCAGGGTTTGGCTAACATCTCTCATGAAGCACCAGAAAACACATTGTCCTAGCCTCTGAGACGCTCCCGTCACATACCCACCCACACAAACAGCCTGTTGGAATAAATGCCTTAGTGTTGTATTTGTAACTGATGACTTATTTTTCAACCAGATAGACTGTATCTCTGTAATTATTACTGATTTGTAGAAAACGTTAGGTGAAACTATGTAAATGTAGATATGAAAGTCTAGCTGCCATGTTGTTTCTTCAAAAAATCATGTATTCAAAGCTGTCCATCTTAAGTTTGCTGGGGACTAAACGCCAGGGTATCATGTGAGCTGGGTAGGTGCTGATCCCACACCACAGAAGCATTTAAGAGTAAAATTACACCTTCAGGTACATTTCTATAAAAGTGAATAAAGAAGTGCAAGAAGAAACCTAAAATGTCTGGACTTACTAACACTGTACTGTCACACAAACCCTTGGCAGGGTAAATGGTACTGGACTTTACAAACTCTTCACAAAGTCTTAGCAAGTTACAATTGTCTGACAATCCAACAAAATTTGGGCATTCATACATTTTGTCTTCTGAGTTTTATATGAAGCAGATTTTGAAATATCTAAAGAAGTTTGATTCACTAAGTCTCTATATTTAAGATTTGCAGCTCAGAAGAACATGCTGCAAAGCCTGCTGGGAGCCAAGATGCCATTACCAGGAGCGGCACATGAGGAGCTGCAGAGTTTGGTGTTTGCCCTGCTGGCTTCCCGTCTTCCTGGGTATGCCCCAGTTTTCCTTTTTAGAATAGGAATGTTTACTCTATGCCACTGCATATTCCAATCAGGTAATGTGTTTTTTATTCTACAGGGGCTAAGAGTCTGCCTTGAGTTTTAGCAGAGACTGTGGAATTTTGCAGGGTTGGAACTGTGAAAGCATAGAAGTTGAACTGAATGCATTCTGTATTAGGAGATGGCCCAGAGCCAGTTATGGTCACACTGCTACCCCTGGGCTCGTGTATTTAAATAAACGGTCTCCACCTGGAGTTTCTGTATTGGGAACCTTTAAGAGGACAAAAGTGGAGACAGCAGACTGCTGGGAAGGGGCAGAGCCAGGCTTGGAGCCTGGGCTTCTGATTCCTGACTGCTGTGATGTCACAGGTGGCATTAGGTTTTCACTACCCTCATCTGAGCCACTGCTGCAGCTATGCCTTCCCTGCCTTGATAGACTGCACCCTTTCCAATGGTGAGGGAAAACAAATGCTTTTGCTCTTTCTCATTTCTTTCAGTTATTTTAACACAGCCATGACAAAAGTACTTACTACGGCAGCCAAGCAGCCCCCCTCCTTTCCCCCTTCCCTGCCCCACACTTTGATAATGGCAATGCAAGGCAACATTATACACTAATTAGACTTAGACTTGTAAATTAAAAAAAAAGTCAAGTATGGGAGGAAAATAAAAATTATTACTTCAATAGGTTGTATTATTCTGTGCCTGAAAATCAAAGGAAAATGAATACATTTATCCTTTCAAGAACATTTTCTCAGCATCTATAATTCAGTTAAAAAGATGGACTGAAACTGAAGTTTCTGTTTGCAATTTCCAGGATGACTCTGGATAAGTGGTTTACATTCTGCTCTGCAAGTTCTCCTTTTTTAAAGTGGCAACAACACTACTTATTACAAACTACAATTCCTACTGGTGCTGCAAGGGTTAAAACTGATGTATTCACAATTCAGATAACTGTAACTACTCAATATGTATTGAAGCGCCATGGACACAGAAAGACTACTTACTAAATAGCAAGCCTACCAGTCTATATATTTCACAAACTTAATTCAAGCAATCAATGTATTAAACATAGTAAGTCAACAGTATTTTCTAATATTTTCAGGTGTTTTCATCATCCTCAAGGAATTTCTACCTTAACAACAGAAGAGAAAAAAAAATCTAATATAGAAAAAATAACCAGTCACTGATTCAATGTGTATGATGCCTCTACAACATGTCAGACACCATACCAGATAGTGAGATTCAAAGATAAATAAACTGGCAATGGTCCTCAAAAAACTTAAGAGGATAGAAAACTAAAAAATACATCTTTTCTTCCTATTCTTTATTCTTAAAGCTTATTCCAAATTTTTCTTTCATCTTTCCAGATGTTATTTCTATGATCTGAAGACGAGAGCAAAGCCATCTTAAACGTACAAAACTTATATAGTGGTCAAGCAAGCGCAGCATAAAAAGCCTTTCTGGCAGAATCTACTAGTCAGCCCATCTGTTATTAGTCATGGATCAAGCGTCTATTAAGGTGTGAGCTCTTAGGTGCTGCATGAGGATAGAGCATGTAAGTGGTGTGGGTGGTGACTTTACACTCATCACTTGTTAAGTGATTTTCAGTGCATGTGATTATATATGCAATATACACAAAAATTAAACACCACAGAGACTACTGTGCCTTGCAGGTACCCTAGCCTCTGGATATGTTCATTTACAAAACTCTTTTGAAGCAATGTTGGAAGATTCAACTTCTTAGAAGGCCTGTCTAGATGCTCTCTAGATGCTCTTGGTTTGCAGTATTGCTTACATGAGGATCGAAGAAACCGTACAGCATGTGTGTCGATGTGTGCTGATCCTATGGTGATTTCAGAAATGGATTGCTTAGCTCTAAGCAGTGCTATGATTGACAGCTACGTGGTAAATATACAGGATGTAGTTTTACTTCTACATTACCTAGTTATAGAACAAAGAAATTACATACAAGGACATTTTACTGTGGCCTACACTCATGTAAATTATTCAAAGTTCCCCTAATGGTCCTATGAAAATATAAAGATAATTAAGACTACTAAGACTGCAAACACATAAGCATATGCACTAGACTTTAACTATTACATTATAACCATTACAACTATGAAATGAACAAAATGTCAAACTGTCTTCTAAAGTATTTGTTTGTACCTATAGATCAATGATTCTCAAGCTTGGACAGAGAAGTTTTGTTCTGTTTTGCAGCAGGCAGTGATTAAGGCAGGAACTTGTATCTGGTCATCTGCTCTAAATAGGACCTCTTTTCAACGCCCCCCAGGCCACCCCTGCTCCGAGCTTCAGGTAACTTTAGCAAGGGGGAATAAAAACAATCGTAGAGACAGAAGATGGGGAGAGGATTGTAAGATGTCTTCTGAACATGGCATGGCCACGGCCTCATCAACAGCAGTTATGGTTGTCTATACAGAAGGAAGCCTGCCAACATTCCAGGATGGATGGGGGAAGAGACTTATGAGCCTCACCCTTAGCTGAGGACTGAAAGGCTGAGGGAAGGACGATCCATTTTTCTTCAGGGGTATAGCCACAGGTTGTTTCCCATGATCCAGTAAGTAGCACTACACCCATGCATATGCAAGCAACACTTATTAAGTTCTGCTGGTTGTTAGGGGCTGGGGGAGCCTGAATGCAGGAGGGAAAGTTTAGGAAGAAGGGCTCCAGAGAGACTGGGGAAGAAGAAGAATGGAGGTAAACAGGATCAAATACATTAATTGCCAAGAATGAATGAATGAATGAGCATGAACACGTGGGCATCATCTAAATGCCTAATATGTCCTCAAATGTACAGACTCAGTACTCACTATATTTCAACTGTTACTTTTTAGGTAATTCTAACTTATTTTTGTGCGAAATAATGTCTAAATTCTGTTAATCACTATTTTTGAAGTTTGCTTTCCTTTAGAGACTTACAATTTCTTTCCAACAGACCAAAGAAAAAATTAAGCAGAGACAGAGAGGATTAGTCAAGTTCTAATTCTGGTTCGTACAGATTTGTAAAAGTTCCCTAACCAAGGTACGGTGAGTGGTAGGCTGCCGACACTCTTACTGATAGCCCTAACCCATGCTCATGGGACTGCATGAACTGGACAGAGTGGGTTGTAAAAAATAAAAAAGTTAGGAGGAGCATGTTCTGGGAAGATGATCAATGAGGATGGGAAGGGGGTGGACATCACAAAGATATATGTATGAAAATTTCTAAGAATAAAAAAAAAATCTTTAAACCCCTAACATTCCTATTTTTCAGATTTTTTTCCTCTGTAAAAAAAAAAAATGGGTAATTGTGTCTGTTCTATTTCCTATGAGGCAAAATAAAAATTTATAAAAATACAGGATAAATACAAACTTGGCTACTCTTAACGAGCAGATTTCTATATACCCCATCCGCTTAGTCTTTACAGGAATTAAGAATGTTGCATACATCTGGCATTCAGACTTTAGAACTAATATTCATGAATAAATGAATCATTATCAAATATCTTCCCAGGAAAGTGAAAAAAAATCAACAAAGATGGCATTTCCTTTGATATTATTGAATTTCAGAGACTTAAACGCAAGGGTGGTCTCTGATGGTCCTTGGTTAAAATGCTTTACATTTATGAATTAGTATAAAACTGGCTGGGCAGGCAGGTATGACTCACATGTACAATATCAATTAGCACTATTTAGGGTACTAGTGTCTATACTAAATTTCCAAACATAGTAGTGTATCACTCATTGAATATTTATATCCTGCTTTTCCCCCAAACACTGGCTTATCTGATGTCATCATTTCCCATAGGTTAGTACAATGATGCTAAAAAAGCCACTTTACAGGCAAATTTATTTTCAGCTTGCCATTTGTTTATTTGTGTCTGCATTCATGTGTGCATGTGTAGGATTTAACCCCTATTTAGGACTTCACTGAACTATATCCCCCCCCCAATTATTAGTAATGATGCTAAAGTCCAAATGTTCAAGTATAGATTTAATTCAACCTATAAACTTTTAAACAACCTGTCTCCATCTTTAAGTTTAGTTACCAAATAGCGATGTTTCTGAAACTTATCTCATCATAATAATTCATCCCATGAGCTTATGAATTCATCCCATATCTTAGTCTCGTGCTTTAACTTTACAAGAGTCTACTGTTGAACAGTATCTGATATACCACACATTTTGAATCCGTAGTGCCATCTGGGAGGATTTAAATAATTTCAATTATGTATGCACACTGTGCCAAGCATAAAATACTACTTTTTCCTAACGTAATATTTAAAGGCAGAGCTAGCTAATTTGCTATATGTAATGTGTTTCTTTATATAGCACAGTAACATTACTGTGTCTTAACAATGATAAAGCCAGTGCTGACTCCAGGCACAGCCACAGAAGACAGTGAGAAGATATATTACGTATTTCTTGACTAAAGGCAGGCTCATATTAAGATAACCAAGTCAAGCTTGCTTAGAAATCATATGCTACCTTTTCTCTTCTACCAAACAGATGGAAACTGTGGCCCAGAGACAGAAGCATTTGCTTAAGTGAATAGCAGCGGTGGCTGAGCCTGAGCACACAATCCCGGCACTTTTGACATGGTTAAGAACATTCTGTATTTTTAGAGACCAAAATGGTGGCAGAACCATTGCATTACATATTAAAGCATCCCTTATCTAAAATGCCTTACATACTCGCTTTATGTTTTATATGTATCTTACAAACACAGTCTGAAGATAACTTATATAGTATTTCTGGTCTACTTGAGTGTAGTCAATGAGCTGCCACATGTGACCAGACACATCATTTCCCATTGTGGCATCCTACTGGCACTTAGAAAGAGGTTTCAGATTTAGAAGCATTTCATATTCAAGAATCATATTCTATTTCACATGCCAAAATTAAGGATATTCAATCTGAATTCATATTTTCCCAAGAAATTGATTTCTTTCTGAGTTAGATTCAAGATGCAGCCTATAAATTATTCCTGTAATAAAATTGGTAGAAGAAAGCACTGTTTTAAATATTAGACAAATTAACACTACTATGATACTACTGTATGTCTCCATTATTTCCAAAGCATGTTCGTTAACTTTAATATTTGTTTCTATAATATATCAGCTAGAAAAGTAAGCATATACCTTATTAGATGTATTATGTAATAAGTATTTTAAGCAATAACTGGCTTCTGAAAATTAAAATTACATTTTTGGTATATAAAAAGTGAGATTCAAGATTAACTCTGTAAGCTTTATTTTATTAATTCTTATATATAAAGTTTTATAAGTGATTTTATGATTGTTTTCAAATTTACTACACAGCTCACTGTTTACATATTTTTTTACCAAGAGATCAAAATTCCCAAAATATGCTTATTTAAGTATTCAGATGTATAAGTTAAAATGGATATGGTAAACTACACTTATGGGCCACTTTCCCCTACTTAGATCAATAGATATACATAAAATGTTTAAAAGACTGCAGATCATAAAACTATTAAATGAGCAATCAGGTTGTGGATAAGGCTCACTGGTCACAAGCTTGTTAAACTTGTAAATATCCTAGGTTTGATTCTCAGCACTGCAGAAACAAAAGCAAACAAAGAAACACACATGCACACACACACGGGTTTGGGGAAAGAATGGAACAGGAGGGATGGGAACTGATTTAAGTAATTTCTTTCTCTAAACTGAGTCAGCAAAAGACAGGTCCCTTGTATAGTTCCCATTCCCACACATTTCTCCTTTGGGTGGCTTACAGTGATACTATAGGACAGTAGGTAGGAGGTTTCGAGTGACGTTTGTAAAGCTTATCAGAAGGTATTATGGTTTATGTATTAAGAGTGGCTGCCCAGTACATGTGGCCCTCTGGGCTCTTCCTCCCCAGCACTGCAGAACCAACCAACCAACCAACCAACCAAGGACACCACCGTCAATACTCTTCGCCTAGAGCAGTGGTTCTCAACCTTCCTAACACTACAACGCTTTAATTCAGTTCCTCAAATTGTGATGACCCCGACCATAAAATTATTTTCATTGCTATTTTGTAAATGTAATTTTGCTACTTCTATGAATCCTTTTTTAAATGGATCTTAATGTAAATATCTTGTGTTTTCTGACGGTCTTAGATGACCCCTGTGAAAAGGTCATTTGACCACCCCAAAAGGGGTCACAACCCAGAAGTTGAAACCCACTGTCCTAGAGCTATGTTTGCTTTCCTTTTTAAACAACACATAGGTTAAATCATAAAATAAGTAGTTCAATGATATAGTCATATAAGAAATAATTTTATTTATTTATAATTATTGAGTATAAACTTGAATTCTTCAATTCATTTCTTGATTTCCCCCGATTTAGTAGATATGAATTTTCTTTCTATATATTATGAAATATTCATCAAATCTTTATTTGTATAATAATACCATCTAAATAAAAGGGAAACCCAGACATTTTTACTATAGCTTTTATTATTATTATATAAAAGCTCAATTGTAAAAGAATCAATTTAACATCTCATGCAGCCAAATTATTCTTTATACAAGGATGCTCACTAATGAACCAAATACAATGCCATTATCTTCCATTTAAAAAAATATTACCTAATATTCATTCAAAGACATAATTTTGAAAATACACAGATAGTATCAACAAAGAGCTAAGCATAAATTAGTACTTATAGACATTTGTGGGAACCATTAAAATGTGCCTCACAACATCCCTGTGAGGTAGGGAGATGGATTGGTGACAATACATGGACTTGAGCAATGTTACATGTGCCAAGATTACATAGAAAAAAGTTGCTATTTTGTTACATTTCAAAAGAAATAAAATCCATGAACCAGTTCTATTTAGAAGTCCAAGAAAACCAGCCACTTTTTTTTTACTTTCTTCATCACGGAGTTATCTGATTTTCAAAAGATCTTTCCCCACTTCATCAAGAGCTTTTCAGTCTTCTGGGTATTAGTGAAGCAAGGTCCATGACATTTCTCCAAAGTTCTAAATTATAAGCCTTCCCAAGTCCATCTCTTCTTTCTCTAGATGGCTCTAGTTTAGCTGTTCTTCTCACACAGAAGTCAAGCAGGCGTCTTCTTTAAAAAGAACTATATCTCCTTTTCATTCTTCAATGTTAAAATTGTGTGACATGAGTTGGTCTTTTAAAACTGTCATGTTTCTTCCAGGTCATTTGTATCTTTCCAATAAGAATAAACTGCAGATCCTCTTCTTCCAAGGGAAATGGTGACTTCACTAATCTCAAAAATAACCAAGGCCAGAGGAGCTCTCCAGCAAAGAAAGTTGGCTGTCTTCACAGTAAGGAAAAAAAAAATCCATCTTGAAGAACTGATTTAAAAAACAAAACAAAAACAAAAACAAAAAACCCCAACAACTTGAAAAAAGCCCACTATCCATTAAGTATCAGGATGCAATGGAGTAAAGAGTCCATAAAAAGAAAAAAATATTCAAGTAGATTTTTTTAAGAAGTGGTAGTTGGGGAAAGGGATAGGAATCTACTTAGAAATGTAATGTTTGTATTTATTTCTTACTGTCCAATATATCTTTCTCCAGCAAATCTCAATTATGCTACTCTATCCAGTATGAGTTCAGGACTTGACTACTAGCAGGTTCTGCATGTGGTAAAGCTTCTAAAATCCCATTAAGAATCTTTCTTTCTCTTTGTCATGGAACCTAAGACTTTGTGGTCACATGTAATAGTGACAGAACATTAATGTGTCTTGAAGGACGTAGAACTACCAGCGAGGTGTGGTGGCAAACACTTGTAATGCAAGCACTTGGAAGGCTAAGACAGGAAGAAAATTTGAGGCCAGGCTGAACTACATAGCCAAAGCCCATCTCAAACAAAACAAGCAAAGCAAAGCAAAAGCAAAGCAAAGCAAAGCAAAGCAAATCAAGGGGGTAAACAATAGCAGTGTACTTGGAATTAGACAATACACATAATCTGTTTCATTAAATCATTTAACAAATTATTACTATTCATCCTCTGTATTGGATGGGTGAGCACTGTATTTTGTAGAGCATGAAAGTCCTTAGGTGGTCTCTTATAGTAACTTAGTTTACAAATAATCATACCTTAGAAAAAATTAGTTATAAAAATGTTATTAAGCCACAGGATCAAATATTTTTTCTACAAATATATTAACCTCACATTATTGAGACCAAAGTTGTGCCCTGGATTAAAAGAGCATTTTACAGAACTATGTCTAAGGTTGTAGTTCAAGACTATCATAGACTACTTTTATTATTGAAAATTAAAACAATCCCCCCCTTGGTGTCTCAGGTACATTGGGGTAAATAATTTCTTTAGGACTTTCTATTCCACTATGCATACAAAGCTTTAAAAATGTCCTATGAGATTATCATAGCATTCCTGCATTGTTTGAAGACTAATGCAGAAGTTTACTAAACACTAAAAATGCCTGTGTCCAAAAACACAACCCCTCCAAAGCAAACCAGGTGGAAGACTGTCCAAAAACAAAACAAAACAAAAAACAGATCATATATATATACATGATCATTTAAAATAAACAGTTTACATGTCTATAGTGCAGTAAGAAAAAATCATTTGTAGAACAATTATCTAGAAATCAATTATCTGAAATGAATAACTTTAATCTTCAAAACAATAATGTATCTTATAAACCAGATAGCAAGGAGCTCTATTCATATCCTCTATATAAGAACTGCTTCCTATATGACAGAGGAAAAAAAAAAAAAACAGGAATTCTTCAGATTTGAATGTAGCAAAACTGAGACCCAGTTTTGTGTTTTTTAAAATAGTAACATTTTTATAAGAACTTTTCCTATCAAGTTTCTTTTTTCTCTTGAAATAGCCCATGGATATTGTTGTCTTTGGCAATGTACAGATATTAAAACTGTCACATTGTTGGAGCGTAAAAGAAGAAATCATTAAAAGGAACTAGTATGATGGAAAAAAGTGTTAAAAATCTAGGAATACAGAACATGTTTATGCTGCTAAAGATCCACAAAAACTGTACAGCTTATATCTGATGAAAGACTCTGCTCGAAGATCAGAAGTGAGATAAGGGCCTCTACTCTTCTCACGTGATGACCAATACTGTACTAGCTAAGGCTATTAGGGAAATGAAATACAAGGCATCTAAATAAAACTGTAATAAAGTAAAGCTGTATCCGTTGGCAGAAAACGCTATTTTATCTATAGAAAATCCTGAGGAATCTGCTTTAAAACTATTAAAATTAAGATTAATTTTTAATTAGTGTTTATCAGAATGCCAACAGCTTCTCTATAGGAATTTAGAAGGAATTTCTATAGAATAAACTTTGCTTAGAAATTGTAGGAACTCAAGACTCGATCTTTAAATAACTGAGAGTTCAGAAGTAAAGCTCCATTTTTAGTTTTTGTTCAGAATACCAAGATATTTCAATAGAGAAAGAATGGCCTTAAAAAAAAAGGGGGGGTGGGGGTGGGGGGTGGGGGTTAAGAGATCCTGAGTTTAATTCCTAGCAGCCACATGGTGGCTCACAACCATCTGTAATGGGATCTGATGCCCTCTTCTGGTGTGCCTGAAGATAGTAACAATGTGCTTATACATAAAATAAATAAATCTTTTTTTTTTGCATTGATTAATTTATTTTATTTTATTTTTTTAATTAGGTATTTTCCTCAATTACATTTCCAATGCTATCCAAAAAGTCCCCAATACACTGCCCCCCCAGTCCCCCACCCACCCACCCCCACCCCTTGGCCCTGGCATTCCCCTGTACTGGGGCATATAAAGTTGGCAAGTCCAATGGGCCTCTCTTTCCAGTGATGGCTGACTAGGCCATCTTTTGATACAAATGCAGCTAGAGTCAAGAGCTCTGGGGTACTGGTTAGTTCATAATAATGTTCCACCTATGGGGTTGCA
Source organism: Mus caroli (assembly GCF_978045245.1). Lineage (NCBI taxonomy): Eukaryota > Metazoa > Chordata > Mammalia > Rodentia > Muridae > Mus > Mus caroli. The sequence goes on from NW_028227270.1 coordinate 28,000,597, forward strand.
GTTCCCTTTAGCTCCTTGGGTACTTTCTCTAGCTCCTCCATTGGGGGCCCTGTGATCCATCCAATAGCTGACTGTGAGCATCCACTTCTGTGTTTGATAGGCCCCAAAATAAATAAATTTTTAAAAAAATGAAGGGAAAACTAGATAATCCCAGAGAAAAGAATGAAGGGAAGCCTCTAGCTCATATTACATGCAAAAATTGGATCAGAGATGGAAACTGAAAAGCTGAAACTCAGAAAAAAATATAAGTGTAGTAAATCTTATGACCTCAGACTAGTCAGTGACTTCTTAATATATGCCTTTAAAAAAAAAAAAACCAAGCAAATAAAGAAAAGCATATAAATAAATAAAAATAATAGAAATAAAGAAATGTTAAAATGTTTGTACTGAAAAGCACAACATCCAAAAGAGACAACCTACTGAATTAGCAAAACCATTTGAAAATCATTCATATGATATGGGTTTAATTTCTAGATATAAAGAGTGCCCACAAATCAAAAACAGGCAAATCTCAATTGAAAGCGGGTAAAGGATTTGAGTGGCCATTTCTTTGAAGATATAGAAGTGATCCACAGGCATATCAAAAGATGCCATTAGGGAAATCAAAGTCACAACAAAATACAAACGGATCCAAGAGGATGGCGGTCATAACAAGGTGTGCTCTGCACACTTGGGCTCTGGGCTTAATGCCAGCAGCAAGAGGGTTGAAGATATACAGTAAAGAAACTAGAACCCTTACACTCTGGTGATGAACGTGCAAAATGGTGAAGCTGCTCTCCACAACAGTCTGGCAATGCCTCTAAAGCGTTACCACAGAATGAACAAATGACTCAGTGTACACTATATGACCTCATATATATGAAATGTAAAGAATAGGCAAAGTCACAGAGCCATGAATATTCAGTGTTGGAAATGGAAGAGATAATGCATGTGGGCAAAGGGGGAAATTACTAATAGGTACAGGTTTGTTTTTATTTTGGACAAGGGGTAGGAGAGTGGTAGAAATTCACTGTAGTTAAGGTTGTATAATTACATGAATATACTAAAACTGCTGAATTGTACATTTTTATATGTGACTATGAAAGAGCATATGAAACATTGTTTCGCATGAATTATTTTGCTAAAAAGCTGTCATTAAAATAGAGAAGAGAATATTAACAGCTAAATGGGTTTTGTTAGAATCAGGGCATTAAGCTGATTATTCTTCAAATATATATCTTTGTTAGTTCTACTAAATGTGTGTTTATGTTAATGAACAAGTTGAACCAACTTGATGTACCTTGTTCTATTATCTCAGCAGCGGGAACAGAAAAAGTCATTTATTTGTTCAAAAAATTAACTTTTTACTGTACATCTAAAATAGAAATGTATGAGAGATATCTAGAAATTCAAGTCAAATTAGGAATTTCTAAATAAGAAGTTTAACTCTCAGAGGCACATGTTAAACAATAGTAAAGTTAGGAGGTCCTGTGAGTGTTTGAAAAGTGACACAGAAAACAAGCTTTTTAAAAGTTTATACAGAGGATCTCTCTAGGTTAGGCTCTAATTGTCCAGACTTCTGGATATCTCTCAGATGCAACCCAGCCACTAGGTATATAAGGTTGTAGAATATTCTCTGACTCTGTGTCCACTTTCTTAAAGTGGCTTCTAAACCACGCAATGGCCAAAGTTCCTTCATCTCCAAAATCCTAATATTTTAAACTTCAATGTAGCAAAAGTCATGAAAATTAACATACTGGCCTACAAGTTAAACTATGAATGAAAAAAATGGCAAATGACCACAGCTGGAATGTTCATTTCACCAGTGTGGTCATGGCTACACCTTCTACACTCCATAAGGAGGGCATTACTGGGGCATACTTCTAACACACTTTAGCACACTGTCATTTACTTTGATGTGACCTTTACAGAGGTTGGGTTCAAAGCTCTAGATGAGAAATTAGATGAGTCCCCAAGATGGCATCCCCAACTTCACTTCTTGAACATTTGAGTTTACCATAGACCTCATCATTCTTTACCAGCACACATCACAAATTTTCATCTATTTATGTGGCTTGCCTGCCTCTGTCTAGGTTTGTTATATTTTGGCCTTAACCCTTAATACTCTTAGGTCTGAAATCAAATAGAAACAAAAAGCATTTTCCATGTGTGCTGGAGCAGACCTGCCCAGATAACACACCTCTTTCCACTGGAATCCACACAGTGGTTTGCTAAGACAGAAAGTGAAAGGGGAATTTTTAAACATCCTCCAAGGAAAGGGATCATCCTCGAATAAGTCAGTCTCCTCCATGGCCAACTCCACATATCTAACTCCAGACAGACAGCTGTGCATGCATGGGGAAAGGGATTAACCCACACTGGAACTGGCATACAGATATCTGAATCTCACAGAATAATTTTCTTATAAATAACTTGTACTGAGTGATAACATCACTAAAAGGCTTTAGCAAATTTTAACATTTCCACAAAATCTTGGATGACTTCAGAAAAAAAAAAAGAAAGAAAGCAGTTTTTCAAGAATTTAAGATAGAAAGTTAGTTATATCTAGTCAGAAAACTATTTAATAATCTTGGTCGATAAACTGTATTCTCTGCTGCACATTATTGTAAAAAAATATAAATTGCTTCTCAGTTTGCAGAGAATGCAGATCAGTATTTAAAAGGCAAATTACAAGGCAGCACTTATACAACACCACCCTTTTACTATTATGGAAAGTAAATTCTGCATTTCTAAATTGTTGAATCATGATCTCAAGTTATCTTAGCTTTCATATTAATTCTGAAAAATATAATATTTGAGATTTGACAATAAGAAAATCACAACTGTAACAGTTAAGGGAGCTGAAATATTTATAGTTTTCACCCATAATTTTATCAGTGATAAAAATCTCTTCTGATGAAATTAAATCTCAGCTATATAGATTTATTCCAAATAAAAATTATATACAGTAATTATTTTTACTTTAGCATATAACTATAACCTTCTGAGTTCTGTTTACTACGTAAGAAGGAAGGAGGCAATGTGCCTAAGTGTGCATGTCATGTGGAAAGTTAGGCCTCTCTGAGACAAGGTCGCACAGTAAGTAACCCTGGCTGCCTAGGGCTCCCAGAGGTCTCCTCTCCTCTGCCTCTGGAACAGCGGGACTGAAGGCATGAAAAAACACCAGGTAGTAGTACTAAGTGAGACCTCTTAACACCACTCACTTTTCCTTATTTGTAGTATCTGCAAATAAGTATAAGCTGTATTTAATTTATAAAAAGTACATTTTGGTATACTTTGCCTTACTTAAATATAAATATTTAATTTTTTTAAAAAAATGGTTAAAATATTGCCTAAAGTATCCAAGGAAATTTAATTTTAAAAATTGTACAAAACCTCTAGATATAATTCTAATTATTGTCTTGCTGAAGCTTAGAAAAAGAAATATAAATGGGGTGAATCAACCCAAGTGTTTATTATACTGTCATACAGCAAAAATCAATATACCAGAAAATATTTCTGCATACACTTTTTAATGAGTTGTTGCAAACGCACAAGCCACAGAAAAATCTCAAACAGTGGAAGATACATGCAGTACCTCCAAAATGCACAAAGTCCAGCAGCACCTGAGAATGTATTATCCAAACATTAGAAGAATCCAAATGTAGTCAGTGCTTGAGAAAGCCTACTTTCCATTACAGTAGCCAAACTTATCAAAATTTGTCAGTAAAAAATAGCTTCACAAACAGCTGCCATATGTTCTGAACTCTCAGAAAGATGATAGCAGCTATATATCAATATTATACTGCATCTCTGAGAGCCAAGATTGCAACTAACAAAATAGAAATTTTAATTTTCAGTAATATATTTCAGGATCACATTCCAATAACACTACAATAATATAAAACTAACTTCTTCTAAGAGAATTTAGGTTGTCTTAAATCTAATTTTTAAAAATCCAACTACTTTCTAGAATTCTACACAAATGACACCAGGAAGCAAACAATTACCTTGAACGAGAGAGGAAACCTTTTTCCTACACAAACATATAACTTGGTCTATTAGGGTCTAATGACATTTTAGTCCCCAGAAAGTCACTTTAGTTTGTTAATGAGTTTCTGTTCAACCTCAAAAGGTAATTATCATTTAAGTTAAAAATAATTTTAAAGAAAAAAGCAATTTAGAAAAGATTTAAAAACATTCTCTCAAAGCAACTAGTAAACATTTACACTCACAGCCCTCCTGTTTTACACACCCTAAGCTTCTGACAGCACTTAAAGAAGCACACCAAAGAGTGATCACTCCTTGAAATGTATCTGATTAGACCATTATTGCATAGTTTATGACAAGGACATAAAACAGTACTACAGCTCTTAACTGAAAGTATATATGAACCCATGTTTACATTTAATTTAGCAGTACAGTTTTTAAAAACCAAAAGAGAGTAGTAAATGATTCAAGGTTAAGGCAGTATGCCATGGAATTAGGTAAGATAAAAACTGAATTAGCTTAGTATAGACGTTTCCTCAAGAGTTCAAGATAATTTTAAGAAATTATTGTGGATGAAAATATGTATGTAGGATTTGCTTTAAAAATAAAACAATGTAGGTGGAGAGTTGGCTCAGTGGTTAAAAGCACTAGTTGTAGAGGACTTAGCTTCAGTTTCCAGCACCCATATGGTAGCTCACAACCATCTATGACTCCAGTTTTGGTTAATCTGACATCCTCTTCTGGATCCTGTGGGCACCAGGCATAGATATGCCTGTATGCAAAACACCCATACACATAAAATATAAAACTAAAATAATGAAATGGTAAGTCTAGGAGTGTGGCTCACTTGGTGCAGGGCATACCTATCATGTGTAAAGACCTGCAGTTGCATCTCGACATGCAATAATAACACATTAGTAGAGAACAAGGTGAGTGCACTGATAAAGTAAGACGGGCCATGCTTTTTCCCTGACTGTTAAGGCCGAAGTGGTATTTCCATGGGAGTCTATTATTGTAGTCTGTCTGTGCAATCTGAAAACCTTATAATAAAATTATAATTAAAAATAAAAATCTTTCTTGTATTCCTAAATCAAAATAATTTTAAATCTTACAAGTACAGAATAGACTTTAACCAAATTACTAAAATTGTCAAGCCTAAAAGTCATAGCTTCTTTACTGATTACTGATTCTAGACATAGGATAAAATATGACTCTTAAGGAAAGCACCAGCAGCTGCCATCTCAGGTCACATGACTGACTGGATCACTACCCTTATACTTTCATCTGTTTGGTTTTTGCTCTTTTCACTATGTGCTGTGTGTATGGCCATCACAACTGTCCTGGTTTTCTTTTAAAACAGATACTCTAGTGGTTTTGCTCTCTATTTAGCAGTAAAATTGGACTGAACAAAAGCAGGAACATACTAGCCAAACCCTTTTCTTAAACTGGTCTCTTTTTTGTTAAAACAAGTACTCAGGAAGAAAAGGCAAACTGACAATCTAGGTAATTTCTAAACACAAGATTTTTGTCTCCCTTTGCGAAGAGGAAAAAATAGTATATCCAATTTGAATATATGGGTACTTTAGACTTAAGAATATTAATTATAATGTTCTTTCTGCTTCTAACTCATGAAATGCTAATCTCAATTCTATATAGGTTCTTCCAGATAGTGTGTGTATATATATATATATATATACATACACACACACACACTGTATATATAACATGTATTATGATATATATAAACCCATACATACATACTAGGGCAGGGTTGGAAGAACTGAGCTATCAAATTAAAGTACTTTCTAATGAGCAACTGGACCTAGGACACATAAACTAAATGTAAAGATTCAGTTTTCTCAAAATAAGCCAAAGGCATGTGCTTCCATACTGTGCTGCTTTACATTATAATTCAGCATGCACATATAAACGCTTAACACCGAAACACTTACTACAGTGAACTTCACTGCCTTCTTTCTCAGAAGCATGGAAAACCTATTTGAAAACACTATAGTTCGGGAAATCTTAAATTACACCAACTCTGAGACCTTCTACCTTGACAATCAGGGATTTTTGCAGTAGCTGTAAATAAACTACCTCACATGGAAATCTTTATTTCAGTCAAGGAAGTAAATGAATACAGAATCATAAAACATCAAATTCTGAGGAATACTTTCATAAGATACTATAGCTGGAAATTCTTAAAATAATAAGAAAAACTATATGATTATAAAATGCCTTTACCATAATTATAAACTTAAATTAATCTAGGTCCTCCATAACAAGTCACAGAAGCAGTATCTTTAAGGTAAAAGTGATTCCTATCAGACACTCAAGAACAGGGAAATCACGATGAGGACCAATTCTAAGGAAGCAATACCAATACAATGAGATTAGCAAAACAGTAAACATTTAGAAAAATTGAGGTTATAAACTAGAAGTAGCTTCTTCAAATGTTAAATTTAAAAATTCTTATTCCTAAAAGTCATAGTAGCCAGTGCAGATGTCTCAATTTGGTGTTAAACCAAGTATATAATAGATGTTTACTGCAGTTCAGTCTTTTCATTGGAAATGTAAACTACTACTTAATAGGTAGGAAATTTTCCTGTCCTTATTACAGTTAAAATATTTTAAGATTTTATCCTAAAATAACATTCTTTATAATTAAATAATGTAATTTTTGTAATGCCTTCAAAGAACTGCAGTCTTTTTTTGTTAAAAGACTATGTTCACTAAATGAGTATGAATGTATGGGAGTCAGATGGAGGAAATAAAGGTTTTTCCGTGTCCAGCTACCTTTATAGCTAGAGAAAGAAGCACTTGCACTGCAGTAATTAAAATCATGAACAACTTTCTTCAGAACATCTGCCATCTCATGGAGAATGATGAGCATTAGCAGCAGAGTGTCCTCACAGTCCACAGCTCCCATATATTCTTAAGAATCATCCCTAAATTCCTTGCTCCACAGCCTGCTAAGAAAAATCTTCCATGCTTCCATACTAATGTTTAATCCTATGCCCCTACTAATGCAGTTCAAACACAATAAAAACTCACTTAAGAGAGTTTGAAATATCTCACTTTGCAATTTTTAATCTGTCAAAGAATATAATTTTCTAAAACTTGGTTTTTCAAAAAAATGTGCAGTCAAAAAACCCTATTTTCTTAATTTTACCTAAAACTATTTAGTAAAAAGCATTTAAATAAGGGTAAAAATTAGTGTTAAGGTAGATGGGCTTTTAAAAAAATATTTTCAATAGTGCCATTTCACATTCATCTTTACAGTCCAGTAATGCCACAGTATGGCCAATAACTAATGTTTGAAATGCATTTAGAACATGATGTATCTTTTAGAATACAGAATTAGGAAGTCAAGCCTTCCTTCTGCTGGCATCTGCCATCAATGCTAACAGGCTCATGCTTGGTACCCTGTCTTCTGTGAAAACTCTGTAGGCCTGTGGTAAAGCTTTCCTTCAGAGTAGAAATCCTATGTTTCTAATTACACGCTATAAATCTTACATAACATATATAAAAACAGAAAATAGGTTAACAAAAGGGATCTTTAAAATATAGATAGAAAGGAATTATGTTTTCTCCACTTAAAAAATTTCTCCTATAATTAGCTCAATGCTCCTTTTTCCACATAGATAATGGAAATATAGTCATTCAGTCAACTCGAGCAACCAAGAACAATAAAGTAAAGGAGTCTGACCTGAGACTTTTCACTCAAAGGTTGTAACTTCAAGAGTTTCTGAAACCAAATGAACTTCCATATTTATCCACCTTACTTAATCATGATTGCTGAATTGAATGTGTACCTATGTGGAAATGGCAATGCATTCTGAGTTGGCTCAGCCCTTGGCTCTGAGTTCTGTGTCACATCGGGTGTTCTCTCATCGTCTGTCCCATTGATACTTTCTGGTGTTAAAGGAGACTGAAGATCTCCTCCTGCTGATTCCTTTAAAAAAGAGAGAGAAAAAGGAAAAGAAAGAGTAAGAGAGTGTTTTAAAGTGTTACACTTTTGTTCAAGCACACAATTTCATCTAAATGAATTCTTTGTGATGAATCAAATGGCAGTTGAAATTTTAATTAAATTAAAAAAAAGACAATTATTTTGGCAGGAAATCAACTCATAAGGAAATTAATCAAAATATAATGAACTGTAAAGATAACAATTTAGAAATAGAATTTCAAAAACCTAATGGGTTAATAAAGATAACTAAACAGAATAAAGGTGGTAACTGCAGGGAGTCCCAGCACTCAAGAGGTTGAGTCAGGAGGACAGTGTGCTCAAGGTCGGCCCGAGCAGCACTGTGCGTGATGCAGGCAGGGTGGAGGCATGCATGAGCAGCCCCGCTCCTCCTTACTAGGCTCTGCACTAATTCTAAGAAAGCAGGAAATGAAATTTCTTTAGTTTCATCCTTTTTAGCTAAACCAAAGCAGGCGCTTTATTACTTAACATTCGCAAAGGATTTGTTCTACTTCCTTCTTTCATACTGCAATAAAGCTGTCAATATCTCTCTTTTCTGTATACAAATTTGACAGGAAAGTTGAGGGAGACACTTTAAAAGTTTGATATATAAAGAAGATGGAGTTAAGATTTCAGGCAACCCTGTCATATTCTTTTACAAATTACTTCCTATATTTTGTCAACATTCAGAAGCACCATCCTGAAACCCATTTCCTGACAGCTGTGACAGTTCTTACACAGGGCATAGTGTATGCACAGCATGTAACAAGGCCGTAATTTCCTCTATTCCTGTGTGACAAGAGGCACCTTTACTTTAATTCTGAAATTAACAGACTTATCATTGAAGATTTGACAGAGTTCTAAATATAAAATCTAGCAATTTAATTTTAATTAATTAAAAATTAATAAATTAACTTAAACTTTTAATTATGTCAACAGTAAAGATTAGCAAAACAGTAAACACCGGTACAATATTTTTTTAAAAAGATTTATTTCCTAATTTATGTGTAAGGAAGAGTGTGTGTGTGTGTGTGTGTGTGAGTGTGTGTGTGTGAGGCCAGAAGAAAGTCTTGGATCCCCTAGAGCTGAAGTTACACGGTACTGTATGCTCCCTGCCATGGGTACTGGAAACTGAATGAGTCTTGAGTGAGAACAATAAAGTGCTGAGCCATCTCTCCAGCCCAAGCTCATGATGGGAAATGTACTGACTGACTCAAGTTAACCTTCACTCTCCTTGTATATTTTTCATTGTTTTACTCGGTTAACTGCATTAAATGCTTAACAAGAGCCAGCTGTATTTGCCTTCAAGACTGTTTATGCCAAACATAATAAATAAGTGGACTAAACATTATGCAAATTATTGAAGTTTGAACACAAAACTAGGTTAGTTATTTTAATTAAAACCAAATGAAATTTTTAAATGTCTGAAAAGTAAATGGCTATAAAGTAAAATAAAAAGATGAATTAGGTATATATAGTACACTACATATTTTAACATAATATCACATATACTACCATATATCAGAGAAATGATATAAAAATAGGACATTCGGAATCTTTGCAAGTACCAAGGTTTAACTTGAATTTATCTCTTTCTGCCTCTTGACTTCAGATGCCTCACCTTCTCTGCCATAATGAATTATATTCCTTTGAACTTCAAGCCAAAGTAAACTCACCCTTAAAAATAAGAACAAAACCAAACAAAAAACCAACCTTAAAACTAAAGAAAACTTGTAAAGGACAAAAAGGTCCTTGTATACACAGACAGGCAATGGAGACGCCAGGAAACGTTAATACACAGCTCATCTCTCCAAAGGGAGAAGACACTTAGCTGTTCTCCTAGATTACTGGGGGAAGTGTAATTTACAACCATATTTGCTACCTGTTGGGCCAGGCTCTGCCCAGACTGCCTATAACATTATGCTTGTTTATCCTGGACACTTTTCCCTAAACCTTGAGTTCTACTTCTGGGCCATAAAACCCATCCTCGTGAGAGGTGTCATTTGTACTTTACAACAGCCTAAGTGAGGTCTATGCTGTCTTAGGGCCAGGCCAATCCTGTCTCCCATATGGACTGTGCTTACCCCGGCCATTCTCCATCGACCTGAGCACTGTTTCTAAGTCAGTAAGACCCATCGTACAGTCAGAAGAGCTTCAACGTGAACATGTCTTAAGTACTACCCATGGGGCTGAGGTAACTGTTATCAAAATTTTTTCCCAAAATTGTGCTGTGCTTAAATACAGCAAAAATAAGCTATCAGACTCCAAGAAATCTTCTCTTAATGGAGTGGAACTAAACTTCATTCTTCTCTCACCCAGACTCTTCTCCCTGCTGGCTGTAAAGCCTGCAGGGACCTCCCAGAGTGGCTATTAGCCTAGTTAGGAAGACAACAGTAGGGTTCACACCAACAACATAGTCAGAGGTTTTAGATAAAAATATTGGGAGAATTAAAATTATTGAATTTTAGCATAAAAATTTTAAGAATCCTTTAAAATGGTGGTTCTCAACATTCCTAATGCTACAACCCTTTAATATAGTTCATGTTGTGATGACCTGTAACCATAAAATGATTTTCATTGCTACTTCATAACTGTAATTCTGCTAATGTTATGAATCATAATGTAAGCGTTTATGGAGACAGATGCTTGCCAAAGTAGTTGTTACCCACTGCTTTCAACCATTTTCCTTAACATTTTCCCCAACAATGGGAGCTGAGTCTGGGGCCTCCTGCACATTAAGCAAGCACCGTATCATGAAGCTACATACAGCTCAACCCTGGTTTTTACATACTGTTATTTTAAGACAGGATCTCCTTTATTCCAGTTGTCCAGTCTGTAGCCCGGGCATACTTTACAATCCTACTGCCTCAACCTCCGGAGTACTTGGGATCACAGACCTGTTCTTCCAGCCTTAGCTCTTTCTTGATTAACCATTTCTTGATCAACCATTAGTTTTGATCCCAACAGACAAAACAGAGCCTGTATGCCCAGTCTCCTGCTCTCCCTTTCTACTGTGTTAGACTTCATCTAGACTTATTACAACCGATACAGATTTGACTTTATTACATTATTACTCTGTCAGGCTCATGCTAGCTTTAATTTTCTCCATACTAAGCTGGGGTATATATAGTCTTCACTTAAAAGTTGAGCAATATGAAGTGGCGATCTGCTGTCTAGCTGGCAGACTGCTTTCATTTCAGGTCTTGAAGGAGGTGGGATGACTTGTTTGTCTATATCATTTCTTACATAAGGCCAGTTGCACCAGTATCTCTGGAAAAGGAATCAGAGATAGTAATACCTGGGCTCTGTCTTAGGCCTAGTAAATTAAACCCTGCAGCATGCTTTAACGAGTCTTCAAGAGAACTCTGATGCATGCTGTACTGGTTGGCTTTTGTCCACTTAACACAGCTAGTCATCTGAGAAGAGGGGATGCCAACTGCCTCCATTAGGCTGGCCTGCAGGCAAGCATGTGAGGTGTTTTCTTGACTAATAATTGATATGGGATATCACTGCCCACACAACCCACTGTGGGCAGTGATACCTCTGCAGAGGTCCTGTGTTATGTTAGAAAGTAAGTCGAACGGATGTAAGGAGCAAGCCAATAAGCAGAGTTCCTTCATGGCGTATACTTCAGTGCTGCCTCCAGGTTCCTGCCTTAGCTACCCACAATGGTCTATGACCCGAGTCATGAAAAACAAGTAAACCCTTCCTCCCCAAGTTGCTTATGGTCATGGTTTTACCAAAGCAATAAAAACCCTAAAACATATGCCATTTCTGTTTTCCTAACAGCTATTATGTGCCAGACAACTTTATAATTATTATGCCAGACTTTATAATTATTATCCCAACCATTATGACCATATCAACATCAACAGGTGCCTATATTTATTAAAAATTTACTATGTATAAGGATTTTCTAATCCTTATTTAATTCTCACAATAACTGAGAATAAGATGGCCTTATTCCCATTTTCATGTACACACACCCTACTACCACCACTTACTTGTCTAATTTATAAAGCTAATAGAGGTTAGTGCCTCTCAAGCTGGGTTCTTGAGCACACATCATCCACTAACCATGAGTTGCTGTTGTCCTTAGCACACTCACCTTTCTGATTCAATAGAGGAAGTGATGTAATGGGTGTATAAGCACTCCTGGGTTAAGCATCTTCCCCAGTCACAGAAAATGATTAATTCTGTCTGACTGGAAAATGTATGTGTTTTTGTTCTGTGTGTTAGTCTAATTTATTGTTTGTTGTATATTTGTGAGGTAGAAGGAGAAGAGGAGCTTGGAGGGAGGGAGGAAGGAAAGGAGAGACAAAGAAACACAGAAATGGAGGGAGGGAGGGAGAGAATAAGGAAGAGAAGGGTCACAGAGTGTTACAAAACGAAGTATTAGAGTCTAGAACGGGGTCTTTCCTTCCACCCAGAGGTTTCAGGGAGGTTTTAGGCTACCAGGCTTGCACAGCCCGTGGTTTTACACAGAGCCATCTTACACTCCCATCTCATTCTATTTTGATTTGTAGTACAGGGCATCTAACCTAGAGTCCATTAATACAAGCGATCTCTATCACTACACTACATCCCCATCCCAACACTCAAATACTCCAAACTAACTGTAGTCTGCCTCCTCAAAAATCAAAAACAAAAAACTTAACAAAGATTTTGACCATCTACTATCATCAATTATTACATTTAAACTATTTCATCAGAAGAAAACAAGGAGCATTACATTATCACAAATATAGGAAGAGGAGAAAGAAGAAATTGTTTTTTTTTTTTTTACTTTTCTCTCTGGCTCCTATAGAGTAAGTTAATAGACTTCAAATATTTGAATTATGATATTCTTTATGACTTTTATATCACAGCATTTTTTTCAAGTATGATTGCCTTTTCTATATTGTTTTGATGAAAGCAAACGTTTAAAGACTTATTTTCTATTACAGAGAAGAAATTAGCTTACTAAATTGTAGTCATTTACAATTAATTAGACATAGTATTAAGTTATAACTGGAGAAACAGTAAATCAATACAATGGTAATCTATTATCCACTCTTTAGTGATACTTTTGTGTATTCACTTACTTAATGTGCTGTGTGTTGCATCTTTTGGTAACAAGATCGTTCACCTAAAGAATAGGAACCCCGAGCACACACTGGCACAGAACTCTAAGTGGATTTATGCTTAAAGCAATCACTGGAGTAGAAAAGCATTTGACAAGTATATTCAACACAGTTTAACTAACAAAGATCACCCCAGATCACCCCAGACTACTACAAGTATGGAAGAACAGACCTGGCTTCAATCTGCAGTAAAGGTTTAGTCTTTGAGGAAAGCACTTAGCACAACTCTCCGGAGGAAAAGAAACATGAACCCTTTATACTTAGTGAGGCTTATCAAGTAGTTAGAGATAAGAAGATTTTAGGATCAGTGTTTGTAATGTTTTGACTTTTTAATTGTTATTATTGTTATGCAGACATGTGGGGACAGGGGACCAGATGCTGGTCTCTCCTGCCACCTTGTGAGTTCTGGGGAGAGAACTCAGCTTGTCAAGCCTGCACATAAGTACCTCTTCTCATCTCAATTACCCAATGTTTTGTAATACTTTGACTAGATATTCTATTTCCTCTAGAACTAGCCAATCCTTAAGAGAAACTATGGGCCTAATGGGGCCTGTGATGTCAGTTAGCCATGTCAATATCAAACGTTTCTTTATCTGGCCTGTACTGCAGTAACATAATCCTTTGTCTTCATCACCCCAAAGAAATGGAGAACCAATGAAGTTGTTCACTTCCACTTTCCCATGAAATCTTAATTCAAAGTCTAGCTTAGACTCCCTCCATCTTTCTGCCTTTTAACTACTCCCTTCAGGCTTTCCCAGCTTCTAGCTTCTAGGACATGAGCATAGTTTTGGTTTGTTTGTTTGTCTGAGCCTCTCTTGGCCTAAGGAGTCCTTTTGAGCCTCTAGGTGGCCAAACTTACCTTACTATTGCCTGCATAAAAAGAACATGGACAAAAAACAAAACAAAACAAAACGAACATGGACAAAACCGTACGTAGGTTGATCGTCTTATCCTTTTGCTCTACTATTGTTGGGTATATAAAGCTTATGTGGGTTAATACTGATTTAGAACAATATTCTTGTAAACACTGACATATTCTCTGTCAGTAGAGATTAATTAAGCAGTGTACTTCCATACCTACTTTGGTAATTTATTTTGCCACTATCCTTCCAAGTTTCACCCTGGCATAAAGGGGACAGTCTGAAATGAGCTAGACTCACACATAAAAGCAGACTGTGACACCCACCTGTGAAGGGGTACTGGTCAGTTCCATCTTCTCCTGCGACTTCTCCTTTGCAAGCCGAGCAGCTTCTTTAAATTCCTGAAACTTTTCTGCAAACTGAACACACGTAGACTAGATACATTAACCAAGCAGCAGCATGCCACAGACCCCAGATTTCCTTCATTTTTTGAACTGACTCTTACATAAATAGCACAGACTCCCAAAAAATAAAGCTTGTAGCACGAAAAGATGGGAAAAGAAGCCAAAAGTCCAAAAATTGTATATAAGTATTGTGATAAATCTTGTTCAAAACATGACCACATAAAGAAGTTAGAATTTGGCAAGCTGGCTTATCTATGTTCTTTTGTTATTAAGGCACAATTTAAGATCCCAAGAGTGGTAGAATCAATAGACAGGCACATGCTATGCTTTTTCTTAATTACTAAGAAAATATACTCATTTAATTATCTACTTATATAACAAAATAATAAGAAAAAGTTTTTAACTATTAATAAAATGTAAATGCTCATACTGTATAAGTCAGTTATATTATATATCGTGATATTTAGTATTATCACCAACAACTAAAAAAAATTAGCAAAGTTTTATAAACAGTCAATTCAGAAACAGAAAGCAATGGCATAAAGTTTAAAAAAGAAAAGGAAAACCAAAACATTGTTGAGATGAAAAAAAAATTATACATGAAATGCTAATTCTTAGAAACCCATAGGAACACCACTGTGACATACAGTACCTATTTACGTTTGGGATATGGAAGCTATTCTATCATTATATTCAGAGATAGTTAGGTGGGCTACAAAATAAACCTAGAACCCAAATTCTCCACGTAACATGAAGCACCTGCTGGAGTTGGCAATAATAATGTGAACTACATCACAATATTCAACACTGAATCAAAACTAAAAAATGCTAGAGAGAGGAAAAAAATAAAAGCCATCCCCAGACACACACGGACACACGCACACACACTTAAAACAAGTAACAGGAGGCAAGATGAGACTGAAAGATTGACAGGTCTTAACTCACCAATCCTTAACTACATTTGCTAGCTACCCAGTAACTTGGAAACATATAATGAAGGATCTAACATATTGTCAAAAATTACTTAAACCTATCTAAGAAGTATTTCATAAAAGATTGTTTCAGAAACCAACTTCCACTTTGCTCTTTGTTGTATAAATCATGAAATTCATGTAGTAGAAACAACTTAAAATTTCTGTTAGCAAACAACCTACAGGAAGTTCTATAAAGTGAGAAGTGTCTAATGTATTAGAAAAAACATAACTTCTCAAGGAGATCATTTCTGCAAGGGCAATATTCATCTGCATTGCTATACTGAGGAATTTTGATCTAACACAACATACCACAGCCCAAAACATATTCAGAAAGTAAGACTTGCTAAGCGCAGTCAAATCATGCAATACTCACACTATAAGCATCTTACAGAAAATGGTTTAACAATTACAAAGACAACAGTTATAATAGCTTCAAATTTTGAGTTTTAAACTTTAATTTATATTGAAAGCATCCATGTAAATGAATGTTTACAACTAAAACAGAAAACAGATTATTTCAACTACCAAACTAATTATAAATCAAGCCAATATTCACAAAAGTCTAAGACATTTAAAATGACTTATTTTAAAGGATCTGAACAAATCTCTACAATAAATAAGCTTATAGTTTAATGTAAATGTGAACTGTGTCTACCTACAAGTCTGTTAACTTGTGCTGGAATAATTTAATCTTCAGATCCTGTTTATACCAAACCTCATGCAAGCACCTGAAGTGAGGGCAGACCCTTAAACAAAACTGCTAACATAGAAGTTTTAGCATAAACCTTTACATCTTGTATGTAAAATCTAGTGAACAAAGTGAGTATAATCATCTTAATTATCTAGCACCTTCTGACTGTTTCTCTCTCCTGTGCACTTTTTCATCTTTCTGTCCTTATATGTAATAGCCACAAGAACTCAAGGCGCTGCTGAGTTAAGCATGAGATGGCTTTATTTACAGCAGGACAACTGTTTTATTCCAGTATTTAGCTTGGTGATGCTCTGCATTTTATGTCTTTCTGGCCATTGTAATTCATTTGATCAGCATTATTCAAGAAATTCCTCAAGATACTGAATCTTACTCTGTACTGCAGACATCTCTACATCCAAGCAAATCTCTGTCATACTAAGGAACAGATGACAACAAAATCCACCTGAAATCTACGCTATGTCAACTTTAAATTTTAATAACAAATTTGGAAGTTTGATGGTTACTTATCTTGCAGGCCACCTCCAACTGAAGGGTAAAACCCATTCTAAACAGAGTTCATACCTTTTACTTACTCCACACAGGTAAATCAATACAAGAAGCCCTTTTGAACCAGTAGTGACTGTTTTAATGTGCACAGTAAGTCTTTACAAAGAATTATGAACAACAGATATTTTTAGTTTAGTATTGTTTACATTTATTTATATAACATTTAATATACTAATATTCTTATTTTAAAGTCACTATACTCAGAATATTAAAGAAATTTCTCCTATATTTTGTACTTTGCACTTCCTATTTATATTTAGGATACACAAATTAGAGATGAATATTTCCATGAAGATTTTCTGAAATAACTTACTTTTGAAAGATGATGCTCAGAGGAGAATCCCAGTCCATAAACAGTGTTTGCCCGGCTATCAGCCCATTGGCCAAACTTCTGAGATGTTTTAGTAAATGTCATGTTTGGTGTGATGGTGCTATTTATTATTGCCTGAAAAATAAAACAAACAGAAGCCCATTTCAGCTGAATAAAAATAGGATCACTTATCACTTACAAAGCTAAACAGATAAAGATAATTTGAGTGGTGGCCATGAAGAAATAAGTGACTAGAAGAATTATAGATACATATTTAATGATCTAAAAAATTCCAAAGGAATGTGTGTGTGTGTGTGTGTGTGTGTGTGTGTGTTCATATGTGCATGTGCTTGTGAAGGTTGGACACCTCAGATGATCACATGAGCATGTGGTCTATGGAAGTTAGACATCTCAGATAAGGAGATGAACAGCTTGTGTAGCCTGTGGAGGCTGGTCTTTGAGAGAGGGACCTGGGGCTTGCTGCAAAGTTAAGCTGGCTGGATAGCAAGGTCATGGAATCCACCTGTCCTGACCTCCCCACTGCAAAGGTTAATAACATGCTACCCAGTACAGCACATGTGTGGTAGAGATAGAACTCAGATCCTCATATCTGCACGTGTAAGCAATTTACTAAGCTAGAAATCAAGGCCCCAAAGATGCATCTTGTAAAACCATCCTTTTTAACGAGCTGATAACAGACAAATGTTAGCATCTCCTTTTATCTTGGTTGTACAGCTAGTGCCCCTTTTTGGTAGCCTGGCCATCCAACCCAGGACCTTGTATATACTAGGTGAGTGAGCCTTCAAACAGCTCTGCATGTGGTCAACCTCTTCTTTTTGAAGGTTTAGGATCACTATTTATTAATTTTGGGTGCTGTTCTCTAGAAACAAATATGCTTTAGTCTTAACAGAATCTTTCAAAAATAAATGTATGAGGGCTAGAGAAATATCTCAGTGGTTAAGAGAACTGGCTACTCTTCTAGAAGTATTGGGCTTAATGTGCAGCACCTACATAGCAGTTCACAAGTGTTTATAACTCCAGTTCCAGGGAATCTAACACCTTCTAATGGGCTCTCCAAGCAACAGGTATGAATGTGGCACACTGGCATGCAGGCATCAAACACCTACATACATAAAATAAAACTAAGTAAAAAATAAAGTAGCATAATATATGAATGAATACAAGTGATTTCCCCCCCCCCCCTTCCCCCATGCAAAAGCATGAGGTTTATTTTCTGGTGTGAATCGACATTCAATTAGTTCCTCAAGGCGTGAGTGACTAGGAGGCGACCCTGAATGGCTATTACAAGTTGTTTTTATACTTTTTAGGGGCACAGGTTACATCAGCAAGGTTACAATTCAAACTTATTGGCGAAGCATATTGACCTTAAGTCTATGGCTAGCAAGCATGGGCAGACCATGAGACACATTTGAACTCTATCTGGAACTTTCCAGAGGGCTAAGTGACTATCCAGTCAGTACATTCTGTGGTTTTGATTTTGATATTTTTAAGATGTATAGTAAAGCTTTGTTAAAAATATGATTTACATAAAATATATTTTCATTCAGAAAGACTTACAATTATGTAGCAGGTTTTTTTTTCCTACTACTGGAAAAAACAAACTCCTAAGAAATATTTTCATTTCCTTTCTCATAAAATAACAGGTTGTTAGCAATTTCACTTCTATTTCACATTGTTTCTTAGAAAAAGTAGCATTTCATGTTAATGATTAAAGATTAAGTCTGGAGATCATAACATATTTCAGGTATTATAACATATTATTAGCTATGTTCTCTGCCAGTGCTGGAAAAAGGATTATTTTTAGTTGAGTGGACTAATGCTCCCTAAAATTAAGAAATTTCTTTCCACCAATAACAAAAACATACATGTTATCAAATTCAGAACTTGTGATCTAGCACACTGGTAAGTGTGGAATGAAAATTCAGCATTTTATGAAAATGTTTATCAAGTGAAAAACACCACAAATATAAAATATGTATGAACTATCAGGTATTGATGAATTTTCAACAAGGACATATGCCCTACTAAAGAGAAGACGATGGCACAACAGAAACTGGCTCATTTCTTTCTCACAGGAAATGGATGTGTTATCTATAGCTATATAAAAAAACTTTTATCTTTGTACAAAACTTATATATTTATAAACCTTCCTCACCATTTGGTTCAAAACAGCTTCTACCAGCATACCATTTTGAATATGTAAAGCATAGCTAACAAAGATTTTGACTTGTGGAATCGTCATCAAATAAGACTAGGCACTGGAGAAGTGGTCAGTGGTTTAAAGCATCTGTTGCTCTTGCAGAGGACCTGGATGTAATTCCTAGCACTCACATGGTAGCTTAGAACCATCTAACTCCAGTTACAGGGGATCTAATGCTTTCCTTTGTCCTTTTCAGGTACCAAGCATGCTCATGGTACACATGCATACATGCAGGCAAACATTATGTGTGTGTGTGTGTGTGTGTATGTGTGTGTGTATATGTATGTGTGTATGTATATATATATATATATATGTGTGTGTGTGTGTATGTATATATGTATGTATGTGTGTATGTATATATGTGTGTTTATGTGTGTGCATATATATATATATATATATATATATATATATATATATATATATAGAGAGAGAGAGAGAGAGAGAGATACACATACATATATGTATATAAAAATAATCTTAAAGTGTTTTCAACAGACTAAAAAAAAGATTATCAACAAACAACAAAGGATCAAGACTTCTCTGATGTTCTCTGAGGACCTACTGGCTACCAAGCTCAATTCTGGAAACCTGAGACACAACAGTAAGAGAGGCAATGTGGTCACAGACCTGGTTGGGACGAAGTAAAGTAATAGCTAACAGAGGAAGTCAGAGCATGCTAATACTTGTGGAGTCCCTAAAAGGACGTAAGTGGCCCTTCGGTGTTCTCCAAGAAACATTTGGGGAGGGCCCCAAGTGTTAAACAAGGTGAAAAGGGAATGTTGGCATCAGACCCCACTAACTCTAGAAGGCGTGGTGATAATACATTTTATAAGCAACAAGAAGGACTAACCAATGTGCTGGTGGACATTGGTGCTCTTTTCAACCACTTCAAAATAACTTTTTCGTGACTCGTTAAAGAGATCTATTCTAATCTAAACTCTGAACCTTCCCTCGTTTCTGCATTATTAACCACCGAATCACTGAAAAAAAATGTTAAAGAACCTTATGCTTGAAATTTTCATTTCTTAGATTTTTTGATTAGGACATAACTAAGAACTTTTTTAAAAGAAAATTTTTAGTGCCAGATGGAGCTAAATAGTGAGAACCTGTCACAAAAAAAAAGAAAAAAAAAAGACAAAATGAACAGCTTCACGTGTTCATGTGTATAATTCAAGTGGACGTGTGCATGCATCCACACGCACATGCACAAAAGAATAACTGAACAGTTTCTTCTTAGGGTTCACTGGGCTTTCTAACACAATTTAAAAACAAAGGGATGGACGTGAGACAGCAAAAAAGACTTGAAAACACTGAAATGCATTTAATTCAATGCAAATTCTCCTCCTAAACACGACTGCTTCAGCTGACCTGTATTTCCATCTTTTAAACCCTATCTAGTAAGAGCACATTATATTTGTACTTTGGATGCGGTAAATTACAGAAACTGAAAGTTGAAGGAGGGAAAATAAATTAGCAGTCCAAAGCCTGAGGTAATAGTTAATATCCATTGTATTTCACTAAGCCAAACGTTTATGAGCAGTTATTCTTCATTAAATAACACTTCACAGAAATTAACTATCATCATCTTAAGTCTTTTGAGTCATTCACATAACAGTGAAAAGACAGACTAATTATCTGGATAACAATCGTTTGTACATGTGAAAAACAGACGCACAGAAGTTAAATAGCTTGTGCCAGGCTGCATGGCTAGCAAACTGGAAGCAGCACAAAGTCCAATGAGGCGGTGAAATTCTACTTTGTTCCTAACTTCTGCACTGAACTGACAGAGAAAGGCCTCACAGCTCCAAGTTAGTTATCCTTTAACTGTGTTTTCCTAAAGGATCTTCGTTGTTGCTGTTTTGGGTTTATTTACTTAATGCTTATGAGTATTTTGCCACGTGTGTGCCTGGTGCCTGCAGAGATCAGAAAGGGGTGTCAGATCCCGGACCTAGAGATTCTGTGTGGGTGTTGGGATCCAAACCCAGTTCCTCAGCTCCCTGCCCCCCGATTCTGTGATTTGAAGGTATTCTAGAACATTCAAGTACGTGCAGGACCTAGAGGTAGGTAATCAGGACAGTGGAAATATGCTCTAGGAGAATAACTCTTAAGAACTCCTTCAATTCTACTGCATGGACTGTCATAAAGACAGCAGGCCTGACCCCACTCAGCTCCACCGGCTCTGAATGTCATTACTTGCTAACCCATATGTTGGTTATTATTATCAAGTCATACAGTGCTGCAACCAAGAGAAGATCAGGGAGCTAGGGCTATATATCCTTTGGATTGTTAGCCTTCAAACTGTAAAGCTAAATAAATGCCTTTCTGATGGTATTGTTCTAATAATGGAACAGTGACTGACAGAAATTTTCTTATCATTTAACATCAAAAACAGAGATACCAGGGATGTTCATTAAATAAACTAACCCATCATAAAGCTGAAGACTATGTTGCTTCATAAACTCAATATAATAAGGGAGTTAGTTTCTACAAATAACTATTACTCTAAGAATAATCACTTTTTGTTTTCTAAAGTTAAGCTTCAAAAAGTCTAGAAGAAATATTTTAATGACAATAGAAATATGAATGAAACTGAAGTTCTATGCTGTAAAAGCAAGAGAGTAAGATTATCTGAAGTAAATGTAGCTTACCTTTGAGCCATCTAAACTGATTATCCTATACACATTTCTTGTGCTGTCATAAAAATAAGATACAGTAACTGCATGCTTGCTGGTGGGTACCCAGTTCTTCTTTGTGTTCGGGTCAATCTGGAAGACATGAGCTCGAGTGCTGAAGATAGGTTGCTCCCTGAGGGAAGAACAGTTTTACTTCATTAGACAAGTGAACATAAAAGCTGTACAAGTGACTGCATTAACGAGAAACTTACATATATCTGCAAATAAAATAATCTTTCTTTCCAGTATGAAGTGTAAGTAGTCCAATATAAACTTTGTTAAACAATTATACCCAATTTTTGCTACTCAGAGATTCTGTACACATGAATTCAGTTACCCACTAACGTCATCAGTAACTCTGCAGGCTTCTGTCAACTTGACACCACTAGAGTCACCTGAAGAGGAAACCTCAACTCAGGAATTGCATGCATCGAATTGGCGTTTGGATGCAGTCTCTGAGGAATATTTTTTGATTAATGATTCATGGGGCAGGGGGTGTCCAGCCCAATGTTGGCCATGTCACCTTTGAACAGGTGGTTCTGGGTTGTGTCAGAAAGTAAGCTAGGCAAGCCAGCAAGCAATGTTCATCTGTAAGTTCTGCTTCAGGTCCTGCCCAGGCTTTCCTCAATAAGGAACCGTAAGCACTAAGCTCAATAAACCACTTCCTCCCCCAAGTTGCTTTTGGTTATTGTTTTATCAAAGCAGTAAAGAACCAAACTTAATAGTGAAGAAAGTACTTGTGGCTTTTTTTTTTTTTAAGTTTTTGCTGTATACACAGAACTGTGGGAAACGTGACTCACCTAGCCTATACTTTCCACCAGAAGATGAACAAGACAATACTGCCATCTTGTTTCAGCACTCAGACTATACAAGCAGCTATACAAGCAGCTGTCGTTTAGCTTTTTTTTTTTTTTGCATTTCTGTGCCATTGTTGATGCTTTCACTGCTTAAAATGGCCCCTCAGCAAAATGTTGAAGTGTTTCTAAGTGCTATATACTCATAGATGGAAAGTTAATGTGCCTTATGAAGAAAAGTGTGTTAGATAAGCTTGACTCAGGCATGATTCATACTATAATTGGTCACATGTTCAATGTTAAAGCAGCAATAATAATAAACAAAAGCACACATCAACTGGGTGTTGTGCTCCCAGCATTTAGGAAGCAGAGACATGGAATCTTTAAGCTCAAGTCCAAACTGAGCTGCAAACATGAAAGACCATGTCTATAAATAAATTAGACAGATTGATAGAAAGAAAGGAAGAAAGAAAGAAAGAAAGAAAGAGAAAAGAAAAGAAAGAGAGAGAGGGAAAGAAAGAAAGAAAGAAAGAAAGAAAGAAAGAAAGAAAGAAAGAAAGAAGAAAGGAAGGAAGGAAGGAAGGAAGGAAGGAAGAAAGAAAGAAGTGTGAGAACTGTATGTGAAACAATGTTATAAACTGACTGGTTTATAAAAATGTGATGAGAGGCTTATAGAAACATGACAATATTCCCTAGGAGCAAAAGTTCACCATTTGCTAATTAAGTATCCCTAGAACCTTTATAGATCCTGGTTGTTATGACCAGTAGGATATACCGTAGACTAGACTATAAAATAAAGAAGTCCTTCTATTTGACCCTGCTGTAACATTTTACACACCCCATACACCATTCTGTACTAAGTGAAAGGTCCCATTCAATATACTATCCTTTCCTGAAAAGTCTATGGAGGACCAACTCAAAACCACAGACGGCACTTTCTTAAATCACGTAGGATCTAAAAATGTACAGCAAAGTTACAAATAGAAAAACAAAACCTAATCAAAGCTCAAAATAATATTATAAGGTGGAAAGGTAGGGCACAAGACAACCTGCAAATAACAGGAACACTATAGTCCAAACTTCCAAGTTCTGAGTAAACAAGTTTGGGAAACGACACTTATCAGGTTATATTTGCTATCTGTTTCTCCTTAGTTCAAACAAACCTCATCCTTTTCACTTTGTTGCATACCTTTCTTTTTTGAAGCAGCTCAAGATCCTAAAAATTTTAACTTGTCATTTTTTGAGAGAGAGACGAGCCAGGGGAGAGGTCTTGCTATTGTAGCCCAGGCTAGTTTTGAACTCAAGATCCTCCTGCCCTAGCTTTCTGAGGCCTGCGATTACAGTAGGTGAGTCACCATTCCTGGCTCAGCTTTTAACCAGGAATATTTAATGTTTAAATCCAAATAAATCAAATTTTATTCTAAATAACTTAAAGCATGTTTTAAAGTTTCAGGGAAACAGAGTATAGGAAAAGAAAATAAAAGCAAAACAGCAAATAGAACAGTGACAGCAGATGGGGTTTGTGGTAAAACGGCTCTTCAGAGCAAGGCTCATGGATGAGGCACCATATTGCCTCTCTCCACATTAGCACACGATGGTCACTAATACAAAGAAGAGAATTCCTAGAACGAATGACCATTACAACATCTGATACAGTGTAAGAGCAAAAGAATCAAAATCATCTACTACATGCCCACAACTGGGATAGAGGCTAGGAATGTAGCTCAGGGTCTCTGCCCTTGAACACTCTGACTTGGTGATGGCAGACAGACTCTTTAAAAATAAAACACACTAATAAAATGAGGCCTCTTATGGAGAAACAAATGCATGGGGGAAGTTTAAAACAAAATCAGGGCACAGTGGGAAGGAAGGGGGCACAGTACACTGTGTATTCAGCAAGACCTTTAGTACAAGGGCCAGAAAGATTACTTAGTAGTTAAGAACACTGGCTGTTCTTCCAGAAGATAGAGTTCATTTCCCAGCACTCACATAGCAGATCCTAACCACCTGTAATTCAAGGTTCAGGGGATCTGACACCCTCCTCTGGTCCTCTAGGGCACATACAAGCACATGGTGCAAATGCATACATGCGGGCAAAACAAGCATTCACATATTTTTTAAATTTAAATAAAGTAAGAATTTTAGTGAGTAAATATAGGAATGAAGAAACAGAAAAGCCTTCTTGAAGGTCTCCATTGGAAGCAACTGAAATCAGACAGGAAGTAATTGTACAGTTTAAAAAGATAAAGTTAGCAGCATTACGCTGGCCTACCAGGCACAAAACACCTAACACTCTAGGTTCAGGTCTTAAAACTGTGGGAGTAGGGGGAGGGGAGAGTGTGCTGTTGCTATGTAACAGACAGGATGTTATTAAACACCTATATCGAATAGGATAACAAAGATTTATCTACCCCAAAATGTCAACGGTGTTTTGTGAGTCCTGATGAAGGAGGAATCCCAGTTTCCCAGATTCCAACAGTGCTGTTAGCCAGCGTAGCAAACAAAAAACAGGATTTGAGATTGGAATGAAAGAAGAGCACACGCTTGATCAAATTCAGACGACTAAGAGATGGTGTGTAGACCTGTCCGGCCAGAGGCTCAACATCTGTTTAGAACTCAGATGAGGAGACCATGTGGAAGGCAGAGTATGGGGAAATCAGATTGTAACCATGCAGTTTAAAACACTGCATGTTAATAAGTTTCTTTAGAGAAAAGCTGTGGAAAAAAATAGTAGAAAGGGTATAACCAAATTATTATGTCTCAACTTTAGAAAGACTTCAAGTGCATTCCAAGCTGTCAAGCATCCAAGTGATAGACACTACTTTTTCTAATCAACTAGACAGCAATTATTAGTAAAAGTTCATCATTTTACTTGCTTCACAGTAATTCACAAAAATACTAACTGAATCAAATAGTGTTTTCAAATATGTCCTATGGAACTATCTGAAAAGCAGGAATTCCACTTTCAGATATGCTTATTTCACTTCCAATTCTAAAGTATGAAAATGTATGTTTGAATAGCAAAGATCCTAACAAGTTCTACAATAAAGAAATTCATATAACTAAATAGTATATAGACAATTATTTTATCTCCAGTTTCTTCTTCATGCAGCTGTTATATTTCTATTCATACTATAAAAATTAAACCACAAATTCTGAGGTATTATTACCTTATTGAAACTTGATCTTGATATATTCAACATTAGTATCAATGTTACTAATTATACTTATGTAGTAATGGTCACTGGGAAATATGTATATATAGAGACAATATAAAATTGAGGGTTTGTTTAATAATGACTAGAGTATTATTTATTTAGTAGATACGTGTTAAGTACTGTCAAAGTAACCATTCTAAGGAACTTAACATCAATCTCAAATTAAACAGCAAACACATTCACTAAGAAATATTTTAAGCAAATTCAGAAAAGCAAAACCAGACACACACACACACATACACACACACAGAGAGAGAGAGAGAGAGACAGAGACAGAGACAGAGACAGAGACAGAGAGAGGGACAGAGACAGAGAGAGAGAGAAACCTTTATAAACCTTGTTATAAAGATGAGTCTTATTCAAATTAACTAGAGGTGACAAAGAATTATATCTAGCTCATAAACATCCGTGCAATAAGAAAGAACTTAAAACTAAACAAAACAAATGACACTTTCCAGGGGATACTAACATTTTAGATTTAGGGAAAAGGTTCACATTTACCATTTGAATAGCCTTGACTTTACAAAGTACCAATGCCAATGCTGTTTAAGATGACTAATAAAAATATTGTAACTATTTAAAGCTTTGTTCCAAGGAAGTACAAAAGTACAGACCCTATAAATACAAGCCAACTGAAGAGAAGTGATGTTTTCCTAGTCTACCTTTTTCAGATATCTAAGTAGTAATGGGCACTTTAGCAAAGATATAGAGAAGAACTTGACTTGGAATAGCTCCCTTTCTGCTTTATTTTCAAAAGACCATGGCCTGGTTATTGCGACTACAGTTGGTAATACTTTTCATTGAGAATTTGAATGTTAAGACATGTTGGTTGACTATCCACTCATTATCCTTCCTAGCTCCTCCTTAGGTAACCTCAGATATGCCACCTTCCTCTACAATTTTGTTCTTGCCAGGACGTTCTTGGTCT
The DNA here is from genome assembly GCF_978045245.1 of Mus caroli. NCBI lineage: Eukaryota > Metazoa > Chordata > Mammalia > Rodentia > Muridae > Mus > Mus caroli. Next base: position 28,027,295 of record NW_028227270.1, read on the forward strand.
ATAAATGGTTCTCTGAAGCAAACCTTTGTCAGAGTTTCCAGGGACATTTACCAAGACATAACACATGACAAAGAATGTTGTCTTCAATACTATTTGCTCATAAAAACTACACCTGAAGAAGCCATCCTACCATCGTAAGGAAGACACAACTGAAGGTGAAGGAAGAATGTGGAATACCGCCACAGTCTACTTAGATGATGAGCTAGCAGAGATTTAACATCCAAAACTGTTAACTAGGACACAACAGCATTTAAAGCTATGTGAGGACAACGACGGAGAGAAGTAAGTACTGGACTTTAATAAAGCAGCTGCCTCTGGCAATGCAGATGGAAGGAGGGCATGGGACAGAGGACAGATTACTTTTGCTTATAATTCTTCTAACTACTCCTGAAATTTTTTACCCTTGCAGAAGTATTACAGTAACTTTTAGAATGTCGTTGCTGAAAAGTTACATTTATGTAACTTGGGAAAGCATGATTTAGGGAACATTTTCACACAGTACCAAAGAGCCATTGAATGATGATTTTTAGTACCTTAGAATCTGATGGACTTAGGAGTAGCTAGCACAAAGGTGTTTCTATTATTCACAGAAAATAAATATGACTGCTTAACAGAAGTACAGAAAGTACATCCAACTCCTGACAAAAATACCACCCTTGATTAGAGTAAAGTAACAAGAAAACGAAACAAAACTCTGGGTTGGACTTTATCTGAAGTGGCAAGAGAAGAAGAATGACACTTGGTGAGATTAAAGTTGAGAGCAAGCACAGGGCAAGCTGGAGTGCAGACCTGATGCACACACACACACACATCCCTGGCTGTCTGCTGTGTACCACCGAGGCAGTACAGCAGGCCTCAAACAAGCAGCACAAAGCTGACTTTCTAAAAAGACTGATCTTGTCCAAGTTCACGTTATAAACCGCTATTCTATAGTATTAAGTCTCAATTCCTTTTCCATCCCTTTCCAAAAGCACCTAACAAAAATTGTGACTAAAACATTCAGTGATTCTTGTACAAACCAATAAAAAAGTGCCACATAAGAACTCTTATTACTAAGTTATATGTTTAATTTTTCTATATATATTTTTAAAAAGTCTACTTTAGCCAGGTGTGGTGGCGCACACCTTTAATTCCAGCACTTGGGAGGCAGAGGCAGGTGGATTTTTGAGTTTGAGGCCAGCCTGGTCTACAAAGTGAGTTCCAGGACAGCCAGGGCTACACAGAGAAACCCTGTCTCAAAAAACCAAAAAAAAAAAAAAAAAAAAAAAAGTCTATTTAAGGAATACGTTTCTACAAATGTCTTCTCAACACATAGTTATACTGTAAGAACTCCATCTAGTGATGAACCAAACACACAGCAGGTGGTGCATTATAAAACCTGCAAATACAAAATTACAACATGGCCTTGCTATACAAGGGGAAGATATATACTTCTGCTTCTCCACTCACTTAAAATCTTCCCTGCTTAGAAACACAATTAAAACACTATGAGTTTAAAATGAATCTGGAGTTATAACATTTAGAATTATGTATAAAATTGATATTAACAGCTCTATTAAACTTTAAAATGTTCTTTTCCATCCTGATAAGTTAGTCTAAATAAAGCTAAATCTAGAGGAATACAGTATGTACTAGAAAAATCTGGGGAAGATTTCTCAGTAGACATTCAGGTCTTTAAACATAAAAAATGACTTAAACATTAAAAAGTCATTTAAGGTCTAAAAGCACCTTTAAAAAAAGATAATTCTCCGGGCGTGGTGGCACACGCCTTTAATGCCAGCACCCGTAAGGCAGAGGCAGGCGGATTTCTGAGTTCGAAGCCAGCCTGGTCTACAAAGTGAGTTCCAGGACACCCAGGACTACACAGAGAAACCCTGTCTCAAAAAAACAAAAAAAAACAAAAACAACAACAACAAAAAGATAATTCTCAACTATATATATATTACACCATTCTTTATATAGGCAATAAACTAAACAAGTGAATATGCAATCCCTGAAATATCTAAACAAATAAATACTCTAAAACAAATCAGAATTAACAATAAAGATACAAAGGTGTTGTGGCAAAATATTAATATTTGAAAAATCGATCATTGGTATTGTATTATGCATATAGACACAAATAAAAATGTTTTAATTGCTCAAATAATAAAATCCTTCACCATTTCTCTAGTTTTACCAACAGCACATGCTTTGATTAGTTATTCATATGCAGGCAAGTTATTTTGATGTTTATATGACAATTACTATAACACGGTAGACATCAACTACACAACTCCTGAGCACTTGAAGAATAATAGCACTACTGAGGTGAATAAATTTAAAATCTGATAATCCAGTTACTAGAAAAAATAATAAGGAATAACTTTGGTATGGAAAATTTTTCAACAAAAAAAATCATGAAATATATATTCAGATGAAGTACTTCCAATGAAAACTTAACAGCAGAGTAGAAATATACATAAAATGGAAATACATAATAGATTTCAAAACTAGTGAGTTTTTTTTTTCTTTCTACACTAATTATCACATATTTAAGGATAATGTGCTGTCTCAAAATAAGCTGACATTGGGTTTGTTTTGAACTTCAAAAGTAAATTAAAATAACACACATCATATGTCTAGCTGTACTAATATGCTGTACTAGACAATGACTTCATATCCATAGGGATAGCTCATATCTAGTACTAACTATATGACATAAAATATTCAATATAATCATAAATGAAAGTTGTTCACAAGTGATTGGATATGTTATGTGTCTGCATGGCCGAAACAACAGCAACAACAAAAAGTGCATATTTTTTTTTCAGGCCTTGTTTTATTTATCTCAAATCAGAAACCATAATGATCCTTGTTTTGTTTTGTTTTTTTTTTTTTTAAAAGCAACATTAAAATATTCTAGTGAAAAGGTGAATGTGCAGGGAAGGGAACAAAACAAAGTAGGCAAATATGGTAACATATAGATGGCTAGTGAAAGAAGACAGAAGATACTATGCTTTGTCTGGGAAATTCCCTAATATATTCTCTTTTTAAAATAAGAAAACCAAAGACAGAAAAAAAAAAAATTCCCCCAAACTCTTCATTGGATTCAGCATCTCCTCCCTTAATGTAGCCTAGTGACTTTTTGCTAACTGTGGCTGCACAGTAGCACAGAACCAGTAAATAGTTTTTAAGTTTCCAAGGTAATTCTCACATGTTGCTAGGAGGTCTTAGTCACTGTTCTATTGCTGTGAAGAGACTTCATGACCAAGGCAACTTATAAAAGGAAGCATTTAATTGAGGCTGGCTTAGTTTCAGAGGGTGAGTCCATAACCACCCTGATGGAAGCATGCTAGTAGCCAAACAGGCAGACATGACCTTGGAGCAGTAGTAGCCTTAGCTACTTACATCTGATTCATAAGCAGCAGGTAGAGAGAACCAAGACTGGACCTGGAACCAGCTTTTGAAACCTCAAAGCCCACCCCTAAGTGACACATCTTCTCCAACAAGACCACGCCTCCTAATCCTTCCCAAATAATTTCAATTGGTAATAAAGCACTCAAATAAAGCCCATAAGGTTGGGAGGCATTCTCATTCAAACTACCACACCCTTTAACTTCATTTGCTTCAAGTCTTTTGCTTCAAATAACGATGAGCCTCTTGATGTTTCAGACTCACCAACCCTTTCCTTCAAAAAACATACCACCACCCACCTAAGAACTTTATTTAGTGTCCCTTTCCCTCAGGCCCTCCCAGCATCTTCTTGTGTCTCCTCCTGGTCTTTGCTAAGATACCTTCTCAGTGAAGATGTACCTAGTATCTATATTAAAAAAATTGTAACTTTGTCTTTTTCAAAGAAAAGGGCTTTGCTTGTTTTAATTACTGTATCTCCAGCAAAATAGCAATATATAAGGCATGTGGAAAAAACTTAGTAAGTGAATAAAAAAATTACACACCAAAATGCTTAAGACTTCTCAATGGTGAAATTACAAATGATTTGACTCATCTCCATTTTTTATATGAGAAAAAAAAAGCCTCAGCAAACAATTTCAACCCAATTTATTCATCTGTATTTAACTGCTCTTCCAGAGGTCCTGAGTTCAATTCCCAGCAACCACCTGGTGGCTTACAGCCATGTGTAATAGGATCTGATGCCCTCTTCTGGTGTGTCTGAAGAGAACAATGATGAACTCATATACATAAAATAAATTAATCTTTTTATAAAACAAACACACACACACACACACACACACACACACACACACACGCTGGCAAGATGGCTCAGTGTGTAAGAGCACTGACTGCTTTTCTGAAGGTCCTGAGTTCAAATCCCAGCAACCCCATGGTGAGATCCGACACCCTCTTCTGGTGCGTCTGAAGTCAGCTACAGTGTACTTATGTAGTGTAATAAGTAAATCTTTGGGCTGGAGCAAGCAGGGACTGAGTGAGCAGAGTTGACCAGAGCAAGCAGAGGTCCTAAAAATTCAACTCCCAACAACCACATGAAGGCTCACAACCATCTGTACAGCTACAGTGTACTCAGATACATTAAATAAATAAATAAATCTTTTTTTAAAGAAACCACACACACACACATACACACACACATGGAACACAGTCTTGGTGATCATATACATACACACGTAAGTAAATCTGAGTCAAGAGACTTGAAGGATGTGGAAATGTCTTAATTTTAAAATTAGTCCCAGTTAAAAAATACTTGTAGCTCTAGGAATATTAGATTTATCAAAAAATAAAGACTTGGAGACACTCCTACCTATAAAATAATTCCTTCTTTCCAAAGGAAACCAGTACAAATCTTCATTGATGCAAACCTTTCCCATCAGGTCAGCTCAGAATTATATTCTTGGTGTGTAACAAACCTAGCATTACCCTACATAATAAGAATTCTACAACTGCTTATGTGGCTTTAACTATAAAACTGCAAGCTCAACCTAAGAGATCCCACAACTAGTAAGAGAACCAATACTTAAGAGGAAAGCAAGCCAGTCATCTGAAACCACAGGATTTCCAAACTAGTTCTCAAGCTAACACAGCAAAGATGAAGATTTAACTAAATGCAGATTCTTACTTAACCAATTTATATGCAGAAGTATTAATTTTACTAAAGCCTTTCCATCTGGCAGACTAATAACATTTAAATAAATATTATCCAAACCCGAATACAGTTATCTCATCCAACCATTTAAAAAAGTTATTTTAAGACCCATAAACGTCATACTCTAGAGACTAAATAAAGTGGTAGTATCTGTGGTTAAATTTTACCTTGTCAAAAAATTATTCAAGGGAGTGGGAGGGGATATGGATTTTTGGTGGGGAAACTAGACAAGGGGATAACATTTGAAACGTAAATAAAGAAAATAGCTAATAAAAATTATTCAAAAAAGAACTCTTAAGTCTCAATCCAACCTTCTTTTGGAATCCTTGAGAAAAGTAAATTATTAAATGAGGAAGGAATAATTAAACAACAAAGGTACCGTGAACAAGCCTCACAGCAAATTACAGCAATTATACATTGTGGCAATTTTAAAGAGCTTTTCACCATAAGGATGTAGACTATGGTGAAGAATGGAAAGCTGACATGATTTATAACCACACTGGAACACTTCTTTTAAAACAACACCATTCATTTTCCAGTATCCTAAGTGAATTCACTCTTTTCTGCTATTAAAATCGTCTCTTTGTATCCACTGGAGACTGACACCAGGACCCTCACAGGTCCTGTATATAATAGTGGTATTATATTTGCACCTGACCCCCAACATAACCCTCACATTCATTTTATCTCTAGGTTGCTTACAATACAAAATGTAAATGCAGCATAATAGAAATGTTACATAATTATCATTCTAATTTATTTAGGAAATGACAAGAAGAAAGCCCAAGCATGTTCAATATAGACTCCTTTTTTTCAAATGTTTTTAATCCATAGTTGGATTGTCAGATGCAAATTTATAAAAAAAGTATTAATTTAATGGCATGTAAGCTATCAAAACTTTCAAGAACCTAAGTTCTTTACTCCTATAAAATAGAAATAGGTAAGATGCATTTACTAAACTAATATTTTTAGTTCTCAGGCAGGCATAGAAGCACAGGCCTATAAACCCAGCACTCAAAAGGCTGAGGCAACCTCCTATATATTCAAGGCCAGCCTGAAGTTCCATAAAGACCCTATACTTAATAAAAGAAAAAAGAAAGTTCCAAAAGAGGGATATGGCTTGTGTATGTGTGTGGCACTGAACAGTAAAATAGTAGAACAGTAATATGAAAGCAAACTGGGGTATACTAAGTTAGAAAGGTTTGATTCGGGATGAGCTTGGGGAAAGAAGGGAGTGAAACGTGCATGTGTGGAGGGGTGGTTAACCTAACTAAAAATATATTTTCAAAAGCCACATGGAAACCTAATATTTTAAGCTACTGGTAGAAAAAAAAAATTAAGATTCTGGGGTTAAGTATCCTGCACAGAAGGATAATGCTGCTACCAGAAACCATATATTACTTAACAAAAATTACAGTGCCAAGTATGGAATACCTCCCTATAAGTAGTTGGCCAAGAACCCAGAGACTCTCAAAACAATACAAGCTACTGTTTTGTACGACCTTGCTCTTGACTGCCAACCAGAACTGAATGGTATGAGCCTATGGCTGAAGATAGCATACCCTTCAGCTTCAGGAGACAGAAATCAAGCTTAGAAAGGTGCTATGAAGGCTGCTGGAAAAGAAAAGTCTTTAATGCAAAAAGAAGCTTCTCTGAACCAAGCTAAGAGCAGCACTAATTTATGAGTATAAACATGAATATTTAAAGGACAGCTTGATAACACAGCGGTTTGTGGAACAGCAGGAGTAGGTTTCATCTTAAGGCCTCTGGTCTCCTAGCCATGGGTTTCTGACCAGGTGTGCAGTGCCAGCCCTTAATCCTCAAAAAAAAAAAATAGTTGGTACACACCTTCCCCTCTGCCCCCCCCCACCAAAATACACACATACAATAGTCATGCTACTGTTGCATCAGTGGGGACATCTTGCCTGAATGGTAAGTACTATAGCCCGCAGCTTCTTTTTCCAGGGAGGGGAAGGGAACAGCATAGTTATTAAAGAAAGAGTAACTGGTCAAAGTGCTAAGAAGGAGTGACTGTTGAGTGCTGACCCCTCCAAGACTCAGGGGACATTGCAGACGAGGAGTGGAAATAATGTGAAGAGCCTACTGGTTGGAAAGAGCTGCTATAAAATGGGTTTTGGATGTGACAGCCATTGAATTCATGACAGCATGGCAGCTCTCTCTGGGGACTTGTTTAAGACTGCACCTGTAAACTTCTACCATGCATGTAACCACTAGTAACCTGCCATGTTTCAGGGTTACTGAAGATGACCTTGAACTATATATACCCAAACTCAACACTCTTTCAACTCTCTTGTTTTGTAGTATTGGCTTAAAAAATAAAATAAAAATTTTCTGTAGAAATGAATTCTGTGTAATAAAGGTCAAAGACCTAATATAATAAAAAATGAATGGCTTAATATCAGATATTGAATCAAAAGGTTAATAGTTACAGGAAAATCCTGATAGTTTTTAACCTTTTGCAGTTGGAATTAAGTGAGATCTTAACACTCTTTATCATATAAATCAAGATCCTTACAAGAAACTGTTCAGGAACTTCATTTGTGCCAGAGAGAAGTCACGGATCAGATACTGCAAACTAAGACATTTAAATATGCTACTCTGAAGCCTGAAGACAAAAGCCTACATTTACAAGATGTGGTAAGTTCCGTCACCAATGTCTGGAGTTTGGTTGCAAACACTGCTTGCATTAGACTTTTTAACCTCTGTGAATAGTTATTATCACCTTCCAGTTAGATGAGGTACCAATGGATGACGAGGGTATGCAATTAGCTGAGTATATTATATCACTAAGATCCATATACAGTCTGGTCTAGAGCCCTATAATGAATCACTGGATGGAAGAATTATTACAGAAACCTGAGTTTACTGCTGTCACCAAACCTATGCCTTGCCCATAGGGGAGGGGAGAGTGCTGAGAGAGTAACTGAGTAAGTGCTGAGAGGGTGTTTTTGCAAAAAAGAAATAAAGTCAAAAATAGGAAAACTAGTGGTGGGAAAAGTAGGAAGCAATGTAAAGCTTATTTAATGACAATGTGCATATTCCTCCTGTTATGTTTGTCAGATGCTATGTGTCATGAAACCCAAACAATGGCTGAAGCACATAGGTGACTTGGACTAAGTATTCTATTCTGAGTTTCAAAGATAATATATATAAAATTTCAATAGGTTAGCACTATTGTTTTTACTTACTTATCTTTTTACTCTATTATAAAAGTAAAATCATTCTTTCAATGATTCAAATGAAAGTCTCCATTGCAAAAAGACTGAAGTTCTATGATCAATGGTATAACGAAAAATAAGTTTTTTGGTTCTTCCAAACCACACTACTAATCCAACTAAATACCATAGTAAGAACTGTCCTCAAAATACAAGGTAGTGTCAGTACACATATACAGATCTTATCAAATTCTTGAGTAGCTTTTTAAAAAAGTGTTTACATGCACACTAACTAAAGTTATACTGCTGCACTGTATCAACAACATTCCAGCAGAGACACTTATGAAGGTAAACCAAACTTCTCTAATGAAGCCTTTCGTAACTGAGTGTCACCCTTCCCCATGCGAATGAACTTTCCTAGGTGAGAGATAATCTTTAGTATGAAACATGGAAGCATCTGATGCGTTCCTCCATACACACTTATTATTAACATCTACAATTTCCTGGTATTGTTAGGCACAGTGACAAGCTAAATAAACAGGCAAGGTAATTTCTTCAAACTGTTCAGTACAGTACGAACAGAAACTACTGAATAATCAAGAGCTACAATTGTAACACTTATCCTGAAACAATGATGAAAAGGAGTTCAAAAGACAAACATCATCAGTTCTATTTGCTACCTTATGAATGCTTCTGACAACTGTTCATCTAAAACCTGTCCCTCACACTTTCTCTCATTGCTTTTCTACCATCTTCATGAAAGGAGTACTCACTGGGCAGCCCCTTCAGACCCCAGATAAACTTCGCTGTTCATGCCATATCACAATTACGCCTTAAACAAAACAAAACAAAAAACTCTTCACGTATCTACCAGACCTTGAAGGAATCTATTCTCCCACCTAAAATCTACAATATTGAATAAAACACATGAAGTGTTTTCAGACACTGACAATACCCACGATGGCACAGTGATTCCTGAGAAAAGGGAATGTTCCCACTCACTGGAGAGGGTCTGTAGACACAGCACACAAATATAACAGAGCACTGTGTTTAGGACAGAATAAACGTTGGAATGGCAAGGCAGCTAGATGCAAGATGTGACAGGACCAAGAATTAGAGGAGAGAGCTAAACACAGGGAAAAGCTACACAAAAATTTCCCTCTGGGTATTGAGGGGCTTATCTTGTGTTCACAGCTGATTCCATGAACACAGCTGAAGAGTGATCAGGGTGATTAAGATTAAAAAATTAGATACTGTAAAATAAATTTCAAAAAATAACTACTCAACTAGAAGGTACAGGAATAAAAACAAAGGGTGTTAGTTTTTTGTTCCTGTTGTTTGACGAGAAAGAGAACACCAAAGAATGTAAATTGCAGCCAAGTCTCAGATGAAAAGCTTACCAACAGGCCTGGTGTGAAATGGGATGACTGGAGTGGTGCCCTCAGACAAGACCCCACCCAGCTTATCCTGCAACTTGTGAAGACAAAAGCCCTGAGGAATTGTCTGTTCCTAAGGAGCCAACAGCAAAGCAACGCTTTTGTTGGAAGTATATATTTTTCTTTTGGGTTTTACAGGAGGCTAGTGTTAGGAGATTGTCTTGAGTCTCAGAGGACTTTGTCCTTTTTATTTATTATTGAGGCAGTTTCTCTGTGCAGCCTTGGCTATCAAGGAACTCACTCTGTAAACTAGGCTGGCCTCAAACTCAGAGATCTGCCTGCCTCTGCTGTGATTAAGGTATGCACCGAGTCTAGCTGAGACTTTGGACTTTTAAATAGTGTTAAGACTGGTAAAGATTGTGTGGACTTTTGAAATTCATTAATGCATTATGGGGGCCTAGGAGTAGAATATGGTGGTTTGAATGAGAATCCCATAAACATGTAAGTTCCAATATTTGTTTCCTAGTTGGTGAACTGTTTGAGAAGGATTCAAAGGCGTGGCCTGGTTAGAGAAGTTGTGACACTGGAGGAGGGCTTTTGATGTTTCCCTTTGTCTCTGTATCTCTCTGCCTTGTGGTTGTTGTCTCATCTACGTCTCCAACACCACGCCTGTCAGTGTACATGCTTGCCATCATGATCATCATGGACTAACTCCCTGAAACTGGAACCCCAATAAACTCTTTTATAAAAGTTGCTTTGATCATTTTGTTGCATGGGCTGGAGAGAGTGTTCAACAATTAAAAACACTTCCTGCTCTTCCAGAGAACCAGAGTGTGGATTCCAGCACTCAAGTAGGGTGGCCCATATTCCCCTGTAGCTCTAGCTCCAGAGGCTACAGTATCCTCTTTTGGTCTCCAAACCCCTAAACATACACACACACACACACACACACACACACACACACACACACACACACAAATAAATATAAATAAATAAACCTGATTAAAAGCTATCTAACCATAAGTAATAACAAACAAGGTAAAATCAATCATTTTAAAAATCTAAAATAAAGCAAAGCAGAGAGGAAAAACAGATGAGTGAAACAACAAGAACCCTACTAAAGATTGTAAAAATCCTAACATTCCAATCATATAAAAAGGCAAAGATTGTTAAGTGGATGTATACTAATACCCAAATATATGACACAAAACCATTTTAAATGTAAGTTTAAAAACAATGGAGATTTATCTTGCAAATATTAACCGTAGTGCTTGCCTCCATTCCCAGACTGTAAACTCTGTGAGGACAGGGCTATATGCACTGTGTTTACCCTGTGTCTTCTGTGTCCACCCAGATTATAAGTAATCATTTGTTAAAATTTGAAAAAATTTTCTTAATACCTGTGGCAATTTCTACTTCACATTATTATGGTTCCCAGGCTACAATGTCATCATTGCTCAAAGTTTTAAAAAGTAATTTTTGTGAGGCTATCAACAGATTTCTTGCTGTTATCTATTTATTCCCTACCTCATCTCTGACAAAATCTAACCAACTTTGTTAGTTCTGTGCCAAAAGTAAAAGGGCAGTATCTCTAAATGAGTGTCCTGCTGGTCCACAATACCTAGGGATGGGGAAGTGGAGAAAGAGGGAAAGAAGAAGGGAGGGAAAGAAGAGAGTGATGATTTTCAACAAACTACTATGAAAATGATCTTCTAAGATTACAGAATGTTCTCTAAGAAGTAAACAAGCAACTAAAGGGAAAACATTAAAATAATTCTGAGATCAAGTGTGGTAGCCCATATCTTTAACCCTGCAATTGGGAGTAGAAAAGCAGACAAATTTCTATGAGTTTGAGACCAGCTTCATCTACATAGTCAATTCCAGGCCACCCAGGTCTTAAAGCACAAGCCAAAAAAACCTGAACAGAACAGTAAAAGTCAGACATAGTCCTTTCATGTTTCAATAAAACAGAAACCATGGAAATTCTTCTACCTACTTGAGTAGAACAGTCAAAGATCACCCAAACCTATGGTCACTACCTCAGTTGGGCCTAAAAGGCCCTAAAGCTATCAGAGGCCATGACTAGAAATCTCTCTCAGGATTCCCTCTCTTTCCAAGGCTCTGAGTATGTACTCTACACTCAGCAGATGGTTTAGCATTCACTAGATTCTGGTGATTAGAATATAACCTTCTTAAAGGCAAGGCTTGTTTATAGATTGATTCATACACTTAGAACAGTGTCTGGCACATTCATATATGTTAGAGGAACCAGAAAACAAGTTGAGAAAGTGAAGTCTATCGACTAAAGAACTCCCTACAGGTCTCCTGCCCTCTAAGGTACAAACTTAATACAGTCATAGCCTTCTTTTCACCCTTTCCCTCAGTTTATGAGAAAGACATTTCTAACAGTTAACTATTTTACCTATGTTCCATATCCCATCCTGTCCTATGTTTCAACAATTTTCCACTTGTTATTTTAAAAATATTTCCAGTTGCTGATTCTCAAAGAATATCTATATTTTTTAAAACAAAAAACTCAACTTTCTGAACCGTATAATACTTTGAAACTACACTGATTTACAGATATTTCTCTCTCTCTCTCTCTCTCTCTCTCTCTGTGTGTGTGTGTGTGTGTATCTGTGTGTGTGTGTGTATCTATGTGTGTGTGTGTATCTGTGTGTCTGTGTCTGTCTGGGAGAGAAAGGGAGAATGTGTGTGGTGTGAGCAGTATGTGCTCTGCTCTTTCATGCTCTGCTTTATTCCCTTGAGATGCACCTCTCACTGATCCTGGATCCAGCTGGTCACCAGCAAGTGCAGTGACTCTCCTATCTTCACCTGTAGAGTATGGAAGTTCTAGGCCTATAACCATTCTGGACTTTTTACATGGTTCTGCGGATTTGAACTCAGACCTTTGTGTGAATGCTCTTGTTGCAGCCATCTTCCTATCCCCAAGATACTTTTCATTAACATAGATGTCCATGTTCCTAATCTGCTCCTTCATCCTGCACCCTCACTCTGTAGCAATTTGGTTTCCAAGGCAGCACAGAGTTTTCAAGGCAGTCTTTAAAGAACTCTTGAAGGAAACTCACTAGGCACTCCTTACTTCAGCTGGTCGTTCTACTAATCTGGTCCCAGGTACTCCCTTCTTCAAGCTCATTTTCTTAATTTATATGACATGTTCTCTCACTGACAGCTCTCTCAGCTCCTCCGCTTGCTCCTAAAATGATGATTCCCAGAGAAGCCTAGCCTGTTCTTTTCTATAAATATCCTGAATGAGCTCATCCACACTCACAGCACCAACCAGTACTTATAGATTCTAATGATTCCCCAAACTCTATCCCTAGCCAAGTTATAAGATATTCTCAATGATGATGACCATAAATGCCTCAACTTCCAATCACCACCTACTTCCAATGTAAACTTGCCTCTTTCCAACTGATTCTCTACCTCAATTCATGGTTAAGCAAGCCAACGTCTTTACTCCCTACTCTCCAAATGTATCTAGTTTACTGTCAACTCTAAGAGACATCACTATTAAATCTCTTGAATCCATGCCCTAGAGCAGTGTTTTAACTCAAACAATTATTCCTGACTAAACTGCTGCAACTAACCTACATTGGAATTAAATTCAAGTGTCTTTCGATTCCAGTTACTTCTTACACAACACTTGCCCACACTGTCAACTGAATGATTAATAAAATGCAAGGATGGTAATAACTACTAGTTGGAAATTATTCTACTGGTCACCATTGCTTAAACCAATATCGTTAGCTTCCTCTTTATTCATGGCTACTTTTACATTTTATTATATACAAGTATGTCTATTATATAAGTTATGTGCCTATTATACAAAATGTACTTATATAAAAATATACATACATATAGGACATATAATCTATAAATATATCTGTATGAAGAAAGATGCTTCAAATCTTTTATGGGTACAGGCACATAAAAAAAAAAAAAAACAAGAAAACCACTAACTTGGGGAAAAAGTACAATACTTTTAACACGATAGTCACGAACTGGCCCTAGCAGCTTTCTACTCATATCCTTCTTATGTATCTTACCTTTCTAACAAGGATACTTTTACTCCGAAACTACCCACACTATCTCCTCACCTGAAATATCCCAACCACCTTCTTCACATCTTCCTCCATTTGTTCTGTTTTTCAAGCCTCATCTCAAACTTAGCTGTCTTATTATATAAAAAACCAGACTGTCCAAGGAACTTCCTTCTCCGCATGCTCAGATTCTATTACAGTATGTAGTATAATTTCTTGTTTACATGTCTATTGCCAGTACCTAGCGTGACTCATGGCACAAATTAAGTGCTTAATGCTTTGCTTTGTTGTGTTTACAAGTGCTCAAGAGGCGCAATGTTGGAGGACAACTCACACGTTGGCTTGTCCAATACAGCAGGGAGAGCAAGTCATGCAGAGGTCTCTGTTTTGTTTTGTTTTGCTTTTTTTTCTCTCTCTCTCTCTCAAATATTTTTATTTTAGTTTATGTGTATTAGTGTTTTGGCTTCAAGTATGCCCATGAACCATGTACGCATCTGGTTCCCAAGAAGACCAGAAAAGGATATCAGATGCCCTGAAACTGGGAGTTGTGTGGGTAGGAAGCCACCATGTGGCTGCTGGGAATCAAACTCGGGTCCTCTGAAAGATCAACAACCACTCGTAACCGCTGAGCCATCACTCCAGCTCCCCAATTACATTATTCTTGAGTTTTCAGGTGTTAGTTACAGACAGATTTTTAGAAAGTATTTTTGTCATCTACCAAACTCCAATTAATGAATAGTGTCAACACATTCTGAAAGATGCCTTATATAAATTCAAGACCAAAAGAATCAGTGATTCTGATTAAACATGGCAGATAATGACACACAATTATCTTCTTTTTCTAAAGTTGCATTTAAGTCAAAGTGAAGGGAAAAGAAGGTATAAATCCATAATATCAAAGAACAGAAAATGAATTTCTCAAGTATAAAAAAGAGAAGTATATAGTAGCTGAATTGTCAGTACAAGGAAATGTGAACAGCCTACTGGCCAGAAGACAGGGGCAAGGTGACTGCAGAGGACTGAGGGGCTTTGCTAAAATCTAATAGAGAGCACTGGGACCCCAACTCTACCTCTGCTCTAACGTCAGTATCTTTTCCACAAAAGGGAGCAGTGCTTGAAACAGGAGTATTAAGAAAAGAGGCTACAGGGCTGGTGAGATGGCTCAGCGGTAAGAGCACTGACTGCTCTTCTGAAGGTCCTGAGTTCAAATCCCAGCAATCACATGGTGGCTCACAACCACCCTTAATGAGATCTGGTGCCCTCTTCTGGTGCGTCTGAAGACAGCTATAGTGTGTACTTATTTATAATAATAAATCTTTGGGCTGGAACAAGCAGGGACTAAGTGAGCAAAGTTGACCAGAGGGAGCAGGTTCTAAATTCAATTCCCAACAACCAGATGGAAGGCTCACAACCATCTGTACAGCTACAGTGTGTACTCATATATAATGAATAAATAAATCTTTAAGAGAGAGAGAGAGAGAGAGAGAGAGAGAGAGAGAGAGTAGAACCAGACCCTCCCCAAAAGAACCACCCCCACCACACGTAATGGAGAATATACTTACCTCAGAAATCTAAGAGGTATGGATATGTGTGTGCCTGTGTGCAAAGCCTTCTTTAAAGAAATTAAAATCTCATGCATGAATGAAAGGAGATCTGTTATAAAGAGGGAAGAGGAAAAAGGTAAGAAAATATTTCTGGCCAGCACACATCTATAATCCCAGTGCTTAGAAGGCTGAGGCAGGATAGTTTAAAGCAGGAGCTACAGAATAAGACCCTGCCTGATTCAGGAAGTAGGGAGAGGGGGAAATTATTCCTTTAAGATACAAGGAAATCTCCAAACTTAGGGAGGTACATCTCCAAATGCTAAAGAACAAATGATGAGAAAGTAAAAACCAAAGAAGAGCTGAGAATCTAGATCAGGGGCAGAGTACATGCCTAGCATTTCAGAGGCCATGGGCTCAATCCACAGCACTGCAAGTAAATGGACAAATAAGAGCATTCAAGAAAAACACCCCATGCTGGATCATCAAGAAGCTCCAGAGCACCAACAATACACATCAAGAAACAAATGGCAGAAACAATCAGCTTCAACAGCACTAAAAACTAGAACACACTAGGAGTCTTTACAAAATGTTTTTCTATATAAATACACTCAACAACTGGGAGAGAACAATTTTACATATATAACACCTGAAAAACGTTATCTTCTACCTATCCCAGAATTATATTACAATATAAAATTATAACGAAATGTGTTGTTAAAACACAAAAGACACCAGGCAGTGGTGGCGCACGCCTTTAATCCCAGCACTTGGGAGGCAGAGGCAGGCGGATTTCTGAGTTTGAGGCCAGCCTGGTCTACAAAGTGAGTTCCAAGACAGTATCCAGCAAATGAATGAAAATCAGTTCTGGAATGCATAAAGAGTAACCAGTCCATGTAGGAGCAGAAGCATAGACGGCAATTCTAAAAGGTTAAAAAGACTTTGAAAAAAACAAGAACCATGTGCAGTTGGTATGATATGCCAATTTTAAGATGGCCTCCCTTGATGGGTACGTCCTGCATAATCCACCCCTGCCCCCAGTAGCAGTTCTCAACCTGTGCTTTCACAGCAGTCATCTAAGACCATAGATTAACACAGATATTTGCACTAGGATTTATAATAGTAGCAAAACGGCAATTTTATGGTTGTGGTTCATCACAACATGAAGAACTGTATTAAAGGGTCACAGCATTAGAAGGTTGAGAACACTGCTCTAGAGAGAGGATGAACTGTTGACTACAGAGTAGGGGTGCACACAAATGACAGAGCACAAATCTGCTGACTGTGAGGTAATCAAAAGGGAGGTTATTATCCTAAGTGGTCTAGATCTATGCAGGTGACTTCTGTAAATGGCTAGCCAAGAGGAGGCTCTTACAGCAAGTGAAGAAATTAATTCTAGTGACAACAGGAATATGAGAGTCGGTCAATGATCCCAATCCTAGCTTCCACTTGGACTGCCTTATGAGGAAGATTCAGCTGTCAATGCCTATACTCTTGACCACAGAAACTTCTAGATAATAAATCGTCTTAAACCAGTTAAGTTGTTTTAAGCCAGTAAAATATTACTAGTTTGTCACATAACAATAAAAGTCTAGTACTTATGACACACAATGCAGTCTGACACTAAGTAAAATACCAGTAATTTAGAATAAAATCATATTTTTTCCTAAAATAGAAAACTTCAGAAGCAAAGCTATAACAGGTATTTTTACAAACAATGCATTTAAAAAATGCCAGAAAGCAGGAGAAACCCTGAATAGAAATGGTTATACCTGTTGTGTATGGCTAAAAGCACTCAGGTTCAAAAGGATTGGCTTCAGACTGTCCCGGATCTTCTAAATTACAAAGAATAGGTCTGCTGCTAAATCAAGTGTTTCTGCCTCCAGTCTGTAATAGGGTCTTTCTAACTTTAAAGTGTATGGATCGTGCCTAGGGAAGGAGGTAGGGAGGGAATGGGAGACGATTTAAGAATCAGATAAGCTTTCTGAACAGGCAGTTCTCGCTTTAGTGAGCTTGGAATTCAGCATCCCTCAGTAAGGTCACTATAGCAGTAGCAGCAGCAGCAGCAGAAGCAGCACCACCTACAAATTCATTAGAACAATTTGTTGGCCTACTCTTAGACCCACTGAATAAAAACCTCTGAAGGGTAAAGGAAACCCAGTAATCTGTTTTCGGGTTTTTGTTTTGTTTTGGTTTTTTTTTGGTTTTTTTCGAGACAGGGTTTCTCTGTGTAGCCCTGGCTGTCCTGGCACTCACTTTGTAGACCAGGCTGGCCTCGAACTCAGAAATCCGCCTGCCTCTGCCTCCCGAGTGCTGGGATTAAAGGCGTGCGCCACCATGCCCGGCCTGTGTTTTCGTTTTAACAAGACCTCTTGGTGATGCTGATATAGGCTCACAATTGAGAACTACTAATCTGGTTTAATTTCTGCCAGTATCATACTATAACAGTATCATACTATAACAGTTTTCTTCCTTCTGTAGCCAAGGTAATGCATTTCAAAACTGTATCTGATCTAACACACCTCAACTGCTGTAAAAATGGTAATGATAATAATAGTAATAGTTTGCAAAATAAATACTAGGTCAGGCTAGAGCTGTTTCTTTGACTAGAAGGGTTTTAGGACAATGTGTTTAGGATGTGGATGGTCTCTTCACTTTCTCACAGTGCTCACTAACGCTACTCCTTTTTACCTGACACTACCACGTGTTGTTCTGACTGGCTAATGGCTACACTAGAGTTCAGGAGGAGGTAATTCCAGAAGAAGGGCACAGGACCTGGGGATTCAGTTAAGAATCCACACTGCAGCTCAGAACAGTTTGTAACTCCAGTTACAGGAGACCTCTCTTCTGGCCTCCATGGGCACCAGATAATCGTGTGGTATGCATGTATACATGTAGCCAACCATTTATGCACATAAAATAATTTTTTAAACAATGATGACAAATTAGAATCTGGTACAGTATGATCCACCTTTTGCTTACAGATTAGAAAAACAAGTGACATAGAAACCATATGATTCAGAAACGGCAGTGTTATATCCTGGCCTTTCACTTGTAAGTCTGTGCTTTTTAGCATAGGAAAAATGTTCCAAATGACATCTTAAGTGTCCCTCCTCCACCCACCAGCCTGAGATCTTCAGAGAAAAAGATTCTATCTGCATAAGTGTTCCAGAGGCTGAAGTGCCCAGTACTACAAGGAGGGTTGGCTTATAAAAATTTCAATTTAAAATCACTGGTGGAAACACTATATACCAAACATGTGCAATAATGTCAAATCACTTAAAGTACTTCAATATATTCCAAATCTAATGCATTAAGCAGATTTAAATACATTAAAGTAAAATGCAGGGTTTTATCATCTTAAAGACAAGAGACAAGCATTTAAGGAACTCACCAAGATACCAAGTTTGCACTAAAATTGAATGTTTTAGAAGAACTACGAGGGATTAAACACAGCTTTCCAAAGCAATCACTGAGCATCCACTTAGGTTCCCCGAACTAATGACATGAGCTCCCAGCAGCTGCAAGATTCCACACATGCGCTATCACTTCATAGTTGTACAATGTTCCACTAGTAACATGTTCCTCTGGAGCCCTTTCTCCATAAAGATGCAGACAGCATTAATATTCCAGTAACTGTCAACAGAATAATCCTTACATTTAAGACGGTTTTTACTGGAACAGTAGAATAACTACTTCTTTAGTCAATCTTGGAAAATAATGAACTAAAATGTTAGATGCAGAAGCTAAAACTGATTTTTTAAAAAAATGCATAGATAACTATATGTATGAGCAGTTGCTGAACTTAAATGTATTCATTTTAGAAAAAGTACACACTTCAGAAAGACTCAAAAAACCTCACAAATAGTCTTCCTAGAAACATGGCAGCACTTTACAGCCCTCCTTTTCCATATTTGTTGTATATACAAACATACTTTATGTATGCAGTCCTGAAAAGTACACACTCTTGTACATTTTGTGTTTACTACTTTATGTGTTTGCCTACATTCATCTTTGTGCACTATACGCCCGTCTGGTGCCCAGAGGCCAGAAGAAAACATCAGACTCCCTGGACTAGAGTTACAGATGGCTGTGAGCTGCCATGTACGTGTGTTGTTTAATAGAACCCAGGCCCTCTTGGAAGAGCAGTCAGTGTCTTAACCACTGAGCCATTTCTCCAGCCCCATTATACACTTTAGCATCATGGCAAATACTACCATTTTTGAAAATATTCTACAGACTAGCTTCCTGCCACATTTAAAAAAAAAAAAAACCTGCAAATTTACCTATGGATTAAATACTGATACTCAGAATACACTAATTTGTCACAAAATAAATGTAAACAGTAACACTGTCATTACTGTCTTATACTTTATCCCACATTGAAATAGGAGCACAAACATTTAACACTAATAAAATATCAAATGAATGCAATAATGAAAAAACACAATTAAAATTCTGTACATTACTTAAGCTAAATAGATATGTAATCAAACTGCTTTCTAAATATTTATAGCTATATCCTTAGATTAACACTGCTATCTACCTTGGCCAGAGAAACTTCCTATTCCAGTGGATGACATTCAACACAGAGGCTCTTAAGTAGTAAAATGCTGAAAATAAGAATGTTCATCCCTCAACTACACATCTGTACCATCCCCTCCAAGACTGGGGGGGGACATCAAGGAAGAGGAAGCAGGAACACTGTTAAGTACTAGAAAAGTGGTTTTCAACCTGTGGTCATGACCCCTCTGGTGAATCTCTTATCTCTAAAAATATTTGCAATATGATTCATAACAGTAGCAAAATCACAGTTATGAAGTAGCAACAAAAATAATTTTATGGTGGGATGGGGGTGGGGATGTCACTACAGCATGAGGTATATTAAAGCATGAACTGTATTAAAGGGCCGCAGTATTAGGAAGGTTGGGAACCACTGTAGAGGAGTCCTATAAAATGCTGGTTTCTAGATATGACATAGGCAATCTCATCAAGAACAAACACACAGCAGCTGTGACTACATCCACAGACCCACACTCAAAGTAACATGCAAATGTGGGAAGGGGCTAGTTGGGAAGGAGGTGGGTATTTATAAAAGAGAAGGAAGCATAGGAGAGGGCAATGGGGTGACTGTTCACAACACATTGCATGCATGCATGAACTTATCAAAGACTTCACAAAATAATACAATTCTTGACTATTAGCAGAAAAAGTAAAAGAACATCCTGCCAGATCTAGAACTACTTGTGCTCTTTTAATCAACAAAGAACCTTAGAAAAGTCGGGTTTAAGGATGGCTTGAGAGTCTTCTCACTCTAGTTTTTTTTGTTTTTGTTTTGAGTCAAGGTTTCTCTATGTAGCCCTGGAACTTACACTATAGATCAAGTTGGCCTTGAACTCAGAGACCTGCCTATTTCTGCCTCCTGAATGCTGAGACTTATGGCATGTGCCACCACTCCTAGCTCTTCTCACTCAGTTGAACCCTAGTAATACTTAGTGATCCCTAGTAATACTAAAAGAGTAGGTGGAGTCCTTACTAATTAAAATGATGGAAGCTGGCAGGGCAATTAAGCAAACCATACACATTTTAATGATTTTAATGTTAGAAGCCGAAAGACATACATTCGAAACAACAGAGTAAGATAGAAAAGAGCACCGCTTTACAAAAAAACATGCCAAAAGGCAGCACACCAAAAGCTAAAGGATAGCAGGTTTCAAGTAACTATCCAATCTAAGTTTAGGAATGAGAGGATATAGGGATAACATTTTTCTAATTTGAGATGCTGAGATCTTTGATTGTTTATTCCATTCAAGATAATTTATTAGGGATCATTATGAGCCAGGAGAAACTGAAAGTAACCAGGGATAAAAATTACAAATCACAAAAATACTTTACAGAATAACCCTGAGACGTCTCACAAATATTTAAGAAAAACAAAAAGGCTATAATAGGCTCTCAAGTGATCCTGAGGCAAACATAAGTACAACAAATAATCTCTAACAGTCTACCTATAAAAAATAAAATAAAAAATAAATGACATCCAAATTACTAGAAATAAGGATTTTTTCTGTATACTAAGAATGGAACCTAATTCACTCAATCCTTTCAGCTAATTTTAGACGTGTGGCTGTGTGTTGCAAACTCATCTGTTAGGAAACACAATGTGATTTTCATCCATGAAAACACGTTAAAGGTAAGGCTCCCACTGCCTGTCTCCTTGAGGCAGTAGTTCAAGCACTGCATCCAGAGCCTCAGCTTGCTGGGCAGCTTGCTCCATCACTGAGCTGTACCCCCAGGACCTTTGGCATATTTTATTAAGACTCAACAACTAAAAACAGTGTGGAACTAGAAACAAGTCCTTCTTTGATATTTAAGAAGTCGAGGACATCCTCTTTTATGGTCTTTTGGACATTGCAGCACAGAAACACATGGATCCAGATACAACATTAGATATAAAACATGGTGACAATGACTTTAAACAACCTTATAATACAATAATGAAAATGCATGCTAACCATGATGGAATAGTTCTTGTTTCACTTCCATTCTAATTCTTATTTGGTAGTTTTTAGAACTTGTTAGCAACCCTTTCATTTCAAAGATAATAAGGAAGAGCTCTTCATGTTTTATAGAACACTGAAAGAAAATATCCAGAGCTAGAAAGATGGTTCCATGGTTTACCCAGCAAATGTGAAGCCGGGTGTGATGTTTGGATCCTCAGAATCCACATAAAACCCAGGTGGGTGGGGTAATTCCAGAACGTGGGAAGGGACATGGAGACAGGGCCTCCCTAAAGCATGCTGGCTAAACTAGCCAAAAACAGTGAGCCCCAGATTCAGCAAGAGACCCTGCTGCAATCTAAGATGGAGAGTAGTGAGGAAGACGCTGATGTCAATCTCAGGCCTCCATAAGCATCCCTGCACATGACATGCCGCTTCCTACACACATGCCAACACACCCCTCTCTAGAGACACATACACATTCACTTAAAAAAAAAAAAAAAAAAAAAAAAAAGCAACATACCCCTAGGGTAGAGTTAATGCTTTGATAATACTAGGTTTTAAAGAGATTAAGATGATTTCTCAAGAGCTAGAAAAACTGCACAAGTAAACCATTACTATAAAACTTTGACTGGACATTTTTTTATTTTCATGAACAATTTTATTTTCTAATTTAAAAATGAGAAAAATATTTGGTCAGCCTACCTTAAAAGTAGAAAAGATAATTAAGTATAAATGAAATTCAGTTAAAAAGTACTTTAGCTTTACAAAAGCCATAATGGATTTAAGATCCATTATAGCTTTTTTGAAACTATAAAAGCAAAATAAAAGTAGAGAAAAAAGTCAAAACAGTAAAAAGATATGCATGTCAATTACTCATACATGTCTTTTAAAAAAACAAAGAGCAAGGATTAATTTAGTTTTGGGTTTTTTTCCCCTTCTCCTTCTTTACTTAGGGACACAAAACGACCAACATGCTAGATTTACAATTGTAAGCGAAGACTATCAATATGTACGATGTGTTAACAATTAAGAACATAGATTGAAGCTGAGTGAGGTAGGTCACCCCCAACACTCAAGGACTGAGGAAGCTATGGATCACAAGTTCTAGACCACCTGGGTACAGGATAAACCTTTCAAAAGCAGGGCAGGTTGGGGGTGGAGAAGGGGAAGAGAGTGGGAAAGAGGGAGGAAAGGAGGAAGGTGTCCAGTTAAAGAAAGAATATGTTGTTATTTTTAAGATTTTTTTTTTTTGACCTAAAAGAAAGAGTCTGGATACACAATTTTATTTATACACTGTGAATGGAGTTTTGTTGCTGAAATTTTAAGTATACTCCTATTCAGAAAGGGTTAAAGTTTTATGGGGTGTGGTGGTACACACCTATTCTGGGAGCTGAAGCAGTAAGATCAGAGCTGGAGGCCAATCTGAATTACTTAGCAAGACCCTGTGTCTCAAGTAAAAAAAAAAAAAAAAAAATCTGAATTTTTTTTTCCAGTTCTCATACATGGACTTAAAGCTACCTAGAAGTTCCTTGTTAAATACAAATTTTTCTGTAGTTAACTTGAATTCTTATAATACTTCAAAATTAATCAGTTAAAAAAATAATAGTTTCTGATCTCCAGGAAAATCTTACTTCTTTTACAAACGTAATGCATTTTGCAAAATGCATTGTCTCCACTGAGTGTATTAAACACAAGCAACACAGACAAAAACCTGCACATTACATTTAACTAGACAGATCCTAACTAAACGTACTAGAGCTACTTAAAACCGTGATTTAAGCCTTAAAATAGGAATGGAGGGTACCAGATAATATTAAATATTTGGGATTCACTTTCCTGGCCTTCTATTCAGTTAGCAATATCTAAGATTGAAAGAAAGCTCAACGCAGAACAGAGATTTGATCTTTTGAAATGTGAATGCCTTTTATCCTGACTGTCAGCAACTAAATGTAAGGACAGTTTCTCTGCCACCTCTCCACCTCAGTGTTTCACGGCTCTCCTAAGTGATGAGGTCTCTTATCTGAGCACACCATGCAGTTCCCAACATTTCTACCTCTGTACTTGGGAACTTCTAGTTCTAAAGTCCAGCTACACATTTCTCTGTCCCTCCCTCTGTACACTGAGATGTCCCAGGGCCTGTCACTTCCATTTCCATTGCCCAGTCAGAGTTTTAGCTTGTTGTTTCTACAGGACACAACATACAAATCTGAATTAGCTTAGCCTTTTCTCACTACTTCTCTGATCCCTCTTGTTAGTGCTTTGATTGCTTATCGTCTCATATTGATTGATTCCTCCCATGCCTCCAAGAACAATGTTTTCCTAAATTGCCAGTTGGAGCCACAGGTTTGTTAAATCCAATTAGTGGGTCTTCACTACAATTTCTTCTTGAACATGAAATGGAATATAATTAAGTAGAAACTATCAGACTGCATCACATAAAGTAAGAATATTATTTTATGTCATTTTATATTTAAATATGAATGCTAGGTCACAGCATAAAAATGTATGCTGCCAATGGATCATATTTTTATTATCTGGCTTTAAAAACAAACAAACAAAACAAAACAAAAACAAAAAACAGGCTCTTTCTATAGCCTAGGCTGGTCTCCTCCTGCCTCATTTTTCCAAGGACTAGGTTTATAGAGCATGCCATACAAGGCTAGGTCATGTCTCTTTAAGTTTAAACACCAGTCTATAGTATAACCCAGTCTTTTACTGGCCTACAAAGCTCTAGCCTGGCCCTGGACAAAGTTCTGGGGACTCACTCCTCTATATAAAAGGAGCCCACACAAGCAAAGCTTTTATGTGGTGGTGCTGTCAATCACTGTTCTACCTAAATGCCCTCCAATTTGTCCACAAGGCCTACTTGTACTCACCTTTTAGTATTTAATATCATCTACTCCAAAGTCTTTTTATCCTTCAAATAGCAGCAAATATCCCCTCACACAAATATACCGTAGGCCTCACAAATGCCCACTTTTACTGCTTCCAACATTTCACACCTTACTTTAACCATGATCTCCAGTTCTAAGCTATAAACTCCTTTAGGGAAGAAGCGCATTTCACTGACTGTTCAATAACACTCAGCTGAGTCTATGACACATAACTGGTGCTGAAAGTTTGGTAAAATTAAGAAAGAACTAAGGACTTGTACTTACGTTGTTAGGCTACCTTTACAAAGTGCACGCCTATAGTGATGGTGGATCAACATTTCCACATCTTTGCTACCACCCCTGCCACAAGCAAAATGAGACTCCAGGTAATAACGTAGCGGCACCCAGTTCCATGCTTTAAGGCAAGAGGAAGGGCTCAAAGTTTGCAAAGACAGACAGATAGCAGAAAAACAAACAAAAATCTCAACATCCTTTTATAGGGAAAATTTCCATTTTATACATAACTACCTCTTAATAGAAACAGGCATTATTGAGCTAAGTAAAAACAAAAAAGTAGCACAAAATAACTGGCTGAAGTGACTTGGTATCTGTTGCCCTCTCAAGTGTTCTGACAGAGCTCCAGACACACCGCCATATTAGGATATATTACCTAACAGGCACGCCTCAGGAGACACTGAAGCTTCTGGAGGCTTCATCTTACATACTCAATTATCTTTATTTGTAAGGTGCCTGGTACACTTTTTATACACCCAGACTTCAGTTGACCTCACTCCAATTAAAACTGGTGGTGCAACTTTGACAGACTCTGCCAACTGTTGGTTTCAGCTGTTCTTTTCCTTTTCCAGAGAGTTCATAAACTAGTATTACCGGAGTCATTTTTTTCTACCTAATCATTTATTTTGGTTTGAAAAATAATTTCTTAACTCCCCAATTATAACTTTAACTAAGGTAAATGTAAATTCTATTATAGCCCATCTGTAATATATAAACTTCTTTATCCATGTGAAATTTTGGATATTTAGACAAGTAAGGTAATTTAAGGACTGCCTGGGAAAACTTTAAAGGTCACATAATATTAACTTATGTTTCAAAGAGGCCCAGATGGCTGTGTGCTTATGCACTTACAAAGGGTGGAGATGTCTGTAAATGCCTTTGCTGTATGGTATTTTCTTCTTTCTCCACCTACCCTTCCTCTTTCAACAATGCAGATAAGCCAAGTCACCCTCAATAAGAAGGGGTCACATTCCCAAGTACAGATCTGAGTAAAATAAGAGCAAGTGCCCTTAACTGCTGAGCTGTCTCTTCAGCCCTTCTTTCTAGATCTCTTAATACTCAGCTATTGGCCATGAAGTTTTGGCACTGAGTTTTGGAGGGGCAAATTCAAATTACATCACTCACCAGGCAGAATTCTATCACAGCCTTATTTTACATGTCATTTTTAATTTTTATTTTATTCATCCTTTAAATTTTAATCTATGTGTATTGGTGTTTTGCCTTCCTGTATGTGTATGTGCACCACTTGCAAGCTTGGTGCCAGCAGCAGTCAGAAGAGGGTATCGATCCCTGGGAACTGGAATTAAGAGGGTTGTGAACCTCCATGTGGGTGCTGGAAATCAACCCTAAATCCTCTTGAATAAGTGCTCTTTACCCCTGAGCCCTAAAAATATAATTTTAACAAAAAGGCAAGTGATTCGTTCATAAACACATTATGCTGAGTATCTAAATGTATTTCATGTAGGTAGCTTAATTTCATATTTCAAATAGTCGTCTCCTTTAGTATTAATGTCACTCTTCAGTTGGTACAACAATGAGTATTCATGTAATGTAAGAGATGCAGAAAACGGATTCTCTTCTTTGATGATGCTACTCCAGTCTGAAGAATGAAGCATTCTTGGTGAAAAACTGCCACTTGATTTTGTGTGTAGGTGAGAGTGCACGTGACACTCCAACGTGGCTTAAAAAAAAACACATTTTAAACTGTGAGGCTGCATTTAACCAACGGAAGGCATACTTCAAGTGTTACCAATATTAACTTTTTTAGTATTTTCTCATTTAAAAATTGGTGCAACTGACCAGAACATTTCCTAACACCTTCATTTCCTAGCTTAAGTACTTATACAGATTAGAAGAAAAAAAATCAACTGTTAACCATTAAATGAGGGAAGAGAGAAAAAAAAATCATTTTTACAGGTTGGAAAACTCTTATGCTCCTTCTTTTACCCACGAGGGCACTGCCCATAAAGGCTAAGTAATTTGCTGAGGGTCACTATGCTACTAATAGCAGAACCAGAAATAGAATAAGGTATTTTAATTACATTCTTAGCACTTGTTATTTAAGTATTAAAATAATTATCTACTCATAATTAATTCCTGAGAAAGAACTGCTATGACACGTGTCTACAATTTCAAAGTTGTATAAGCTAACAAACTTCAAATTTTAATTGTCAAGACAAAAAGCAACTATTCAAGAACTTTATAAAATGTGTGTTCCTAAGCTATCACAATGAAATTTCAAAATCCATCATTGCCAACCTTGTTCCTCAACTACTTATTTATCGGTGTTGGTTGGACCGCAGAAGGAATGCAGAGACAGCACTGACAATCCACTAAAGAAATTAATAGATCACCACTCCATAACACAGGTTTCCAACTTAACTAAAGAAGAACTCCTAGCATTTTATTAAGCTGTAGTGATTAGAATGAAAAGTTTGGGAAATGCACTCTAGGCCGGCTTTTGGCTATGCTGAAGATGTAAATCTGACACCGCTGGCACCAGCTAAAGGTCTGAGGCAAACAAAAAGTGAACAAGTCCCTTCAACCAACAGCTTTGTCTCTCCAGCACCCACACCGTGGACACCGAAACACTGCGATTTTCGTTTAATGCCCAATAAACCAAGCTGTACATTTGGTTTCGGATGTTCAAGGATAAAACAGAGGGCACTGCCAGGGCACCAACTTACAAAGGGTCAGTTTCAAGGACTGGAGTCTAACTACTCATTACAATTCTCCCTTTGTAACAGCTGATTACAAAGTACTGGAAGAATGCAGCTCTTCTCTTTGAACAACACCGTCAACCAAACCTAAGATGGCAAAATTTTAGTAACCTATACATACAGCAGTTTGATCAATTAAGAGGTACAGGGTAGACTAGTGCACTGTCTTTATATATATATAGTTAATAAAACTATAACTGAGTTACAAACATTACACATTCTAATTAGGACCTCTGGTGTCGCTCTACAATAATGCAAATAAAATCTCTTATTTAAAGTAGTACCCGTTTTGCAAGGGATCGGATTTAAAAATATGGTCACCACCACCGCTCAACTCCACACAAGCATAAGCAGATTTAAAGCTGTGATAAGCACAAAATCCTTACCCCATTTTGCCCAATGAAAACTTGCTCTGAAGTTTCTGCTCTTATGCTACAGAAATAACTTCCAAGGAATTTTCTCCGTCTGTTATTTTGCAGTTGCTTTTCCACCCCCGAGATCTTTTCCGGAGGCAACTCAACAAGGCAGACAATTCAGTTAGTTCTTGTCAGTAAAATGATTTCACTCGCGCTGACACCAAAATGTTCAAACATTTGGAATTTGAAAAGGTTGCGCGGAGAATATAGCACTTAACTATTCCACAAAATTAAGCGTACGTGTAGAAAAACGCAAAAGCCAGCTTCAGCGAGTCTGATAAAAAATGAGTTCGCTGGTCATTTCGCTCACGTCTTCCACGACACTCAGGCAGCCAGGTTACTCGGCCTTTTTGGGCTAAGGCGGTGGGTTCAAATTTCACCACACCAGGTCCCTGGGGGTGGAGCGTGCAACCCAACGCGACGTGCACTTGAATAAAAATCCTACAGGCAGCAATGCTACTGCCTCCCTTACGTTAAAAAAAAAAAAATTATATAGAAGAAATCTCGAAGTGCAAACCCCAGCCGCTCCCGATGTGCACGGCACACCACATTGGAATCTGTCCTTTGAATGTTCGTCCTCCTAAGACTCGGAGCAGAGAGGAGGTGGAGAGCAGGCAGAGAAGGCTGGGAAGGATCGATTCGTTTTCCCGAGGAGCAGCAGCGGAGCCATTTCCAGGCTGGCGGCTAGCTGGGGGCGCAGCCGCCGGGGAGCAGCGCAGGGGGCCCGAGCCCACCTCCTTTGGCTTCCCGGCCCCCGCCGAGCACAATGGAGCCCCGCTCGCGGCCGCCCCCTCTTCCCGCCTCTCCTCGCAGCACCCGCGGCCTCGGGCTCCCGACGGCGGAGAATGAATGAATCAGAGAACCCAGCCCCGCGCGGTCCCCTGCACCCAGCCCCCAAGCTCCCGGCGGCCGCGCGCTGAGGCGAGAGGCTGGCGGCTCGTCCGAGGCACGGCAGCCGCGGCTCGTGCCCCCACCCCGGCTCGTCTCTCCCGCTCCGCGCCGCCTCACATTCCCGGGGCTGCCGCTGCCTCCTTACACTCCCCTCAGCGGCTGACTCCGTCGGCCCGGGCGGCCTGGCGCCCGTCGCTGCCTCGGACTCCACCGAGCGGGCTCCGAACCGAGCGCAGCCGAGGGCGCCGCTTCCCGGTCCGCGCCGCCGGCGTGAGGTGAGCACGGCAGCGGAGCAGGAGAGGGGGCGGGGCGGGGCGGGGCGGGGCGGGGCGGAGAGCGCGGCCCTCCCGGCTCGAGGGGCGGAGCGCTGCCGCCGCCGCAGGCCCGCGGAGGAGGTGGGGCGAGGCGGAGGCGGGGCCCGGGCTCCGACCGGGGCGCTGAGGAACAACACCGGAGGGGATGAGCCGGCCGGTCCGTCGGTCCGTCCCTTTTTCCTTCCCCTCCCCTAGCGGCCGGCGGCGGACGGGCAGTACGCTCGGCTCCTGCGCTGGCTCTGGGGCGCCACGGCCTCGTCCGCTCCGCACGCCGGGCGCTCGCGCTGTGTCTCCATCCTCCCCGCAGAAGGACCTTTAAATAGCAACGTCAGCGCGTTCCTCTCCGCACATACGTCACCCTCCGCTCACGTCAGCTTGTGCGGGGGATGATGTCACGCGGCCGGAAGTACTGCTAAATTAGGGAAAGAGCTGGGGGAGGCGGGCTGAGCGAGCTGCTCCGGGCCCACCTGCTCCCGGTTCTCTCGCTTCTCCTTAAAGGCCAAGGCGCCGGAGACAGTCGGAGGAGAGCTCGGAGAAGGAAGCGGCGGGAGGAGGTTTCCTTGGCACAAATGTGCCATATGCGAATGAATCACTCATAGCAACAGTGCCGAAGTGTCGCCGGTAAAGTCCTGTCTCCCTCTCCCACTGGGTTTGCAGCAGCATCCCCGGGCTGTTCACATCCCAACCTGCAGGGAATCGTGGGAGGGAGAGTGATCGCTGCTGGTAGACTCGGGGAAAACCACCGTTAATTTTAGGAATCCTAAATACCATTCTGAACATAGTCAACTTTTAAGCTTTCTCCCCTCCTAAAGGCGTGCATTTTAACTTAAAAAAATAAAAAAAAAAGAGTAGAGTTAGGAGCAAGCCTAAGGATACAAAGGATAGTAATTAAAGCAGGAGATTTCCAAATGTTCTAAATGTTGCAGTTCGCTACATAGCCATGGTTCTGCAAGGCATAATGAGTCAAATTCAGTAAAGTAAACTTAGTTCCCTTAGATAATTACCCTTCTACAGCATCGCAAGTGCCAGCGAATCACCTTAGGTCTGACTTACCAAGGATATGAATTACAGTCTGGAAACAAAGTCCTACTTTATTAACACAAACATACATTTGGGTTCCTTTTTATTTTGAATCTTGTAAGCACAATAGCTCTCGAGTATATTTTCATTTTTTTTAATGTGCATATGTGAAATTGTGTTTTTAAAGTCGTGAAGTTTTAAAATGGCCCGATGTTGTTAAGGGCCTTTTATTGGTTAGACTCACAGAATGAGTTTTGCTTTTATTCCATTTAACTTGACAACTGTGGTTCAGAAATAGAAGTGCTGCACACTGCTAAAGGCCATTAGTACTTCAGTTACTCCATAGATTCAGTGACCACATTTTACAAACTAAACTCATTTGACATGAAACAGGACATTCAAAACCTGAAGTGGCCGGTAAAATCCAGGACATTATTACAAAATCATTAAATTGTCCTTAGAAGAATAGTACATCAATGCCAGTGCAGTTCAAAATAAAGTCAGCTAAAATTCTATAGATCATGCCAAGGAGTGGTGGGTTTTGTTTTGCCTGGTTTGATTAAGATTTTGAATGCCTGGGCTCTCTTCCCTAATCCCTCCTAAGCAATGCAGTTCCGAGAATGTCCCTTGCTTGCCTGCTATATGTAGTTTTTAATACATGTTTTTAATGTTAACACATGATTTTTTAAATTAAGGAACGACAATTTTGCTTTTTTTTTTTTTTTTTTTCCGTTGACATTTTCTTGCTTGAGTTTGGGCAGTGTTAGGGCCGATTTGTAACTAATCAGACTGCCTGGTCATTTATCTGAACATTATAAAGTTAGGATCTTGCTTTAAATTTGAAATATTAAAAAGACTGAGAGGAGTTTTTTTTCCTTTTTTCCCACATGTGTGTATGCATGTGTGCGCGCGTGTGTGCATGTGCTGGAACATGTGTACACGATAGAATGGAAATCAGGTTTAATGTGAGGAGTCTTCCTTGATTGCTGTCCACCTTATTGATGGATAGAGGGAGGGTGGGAGGGTCTCTCTCTCTCTCTCAACCAAACTCAGCTTATCAGGAGGGCTAATCCAACTGGCCAGCTTACTCTGGGCATCCAGTTTCTGCCTTCCCAGTACAGGAGATAGAGGTGGACAGCCACCCCACTCAGGGCTCACATCCAGTCTCTGCCTTCCCAGTACAGGAGCTACAGGTAGATGGCCACCCCACTCAGGGCTCACATCCATATCCAGTGTCTGCCTTCCCAGTGCAGGAGCTACAGGTAGATGGCCACCCCACTCAGGGCTCACATCCACATCCAGTCTCTGCCTTCCCAGTGCAGGAGCTACAGGTAGATGGCCACCCCACTCAGGGCTCACATCCAGTCTCTGCCTTCCCAGTACAGGAGCTACAGGTAGATGGCCACCCCACTCAGGGCTCACATCCATATCCAGTGTCTGCCTTCCCAGTGCAGGAGCGACAGGTGGATGGCCACCCCACTCAGGGCTCACATCCACATCCAGTCTCTGCCTTCCCAGTGCAGGAGTGACAGGTGGACAGCCACCCCACTCAGGGCTCACATCCACATCCAGTCTCTGCCTTCCCAGTGCAGGAGCTACAGGTGGATGGCCACCCCACTCAGGGCTTATGTGGATGGTAAGGATCTCAACTCTGATCTTCACACCTGAGTGGTAACTCAGGGTTTGGTTTGGTTTTAGTGTTGTAATGGAAGATTAATGAAAAGCAAATATCTGCTTTCCAAATTGGCTAATATAATTGTACTGATAGAACTGATACTAAGTTACATATCAGACAAAGTTTTACTTAAATATAAAATACAAAACCAATGACACTGTTATTTTTCAAATAATGTCATCTTATGATCCTTGGAAAGTACAAATACAATGTGTTATTACTCTCTAAAATGGAAAAAAAAGAACTCTAAAAAACTACTCATCTATCCTTATTCTCTATTTCTGGGTCTTTCTTACCGTGTTAACTAACGCTTATGTTACCATTTTCAAACACATTCAAGCCTATGATTGCAGCCTCCTCCCATTTGTGTTCTTTATCAAACTGATTTTTACCCAACTGCCAAGACAGTCTGTGAGCTGCTTCGGTGCCTTTAGAGTTCCTTTAGAGTCCTTTGCTCAGTTTCTGTTTGTCACAGGGTGTGGTGTCTTCTCAGCTGCCTCTTGCCAGCTGAAAGAGAGCAACTTTTTGTACATAAATCTGACTGTTCACTGTGATGTAATTACCCAAAACCTAAGTGATCATTTCAGCATCTTATTCTAGCAACAATTGGCCAAGTTTTGTTCTTTCCCCATTTGTGTAGGATTCACATATCAGGAAGTAGCTGTGTTGCCAAAGGTTTAAGTAAAACCTAGAAACATAATATGAGAGATGTCCTAGGGAAAATAAATGCCCTTCCTACCCTACTTTGAAACAATTCTAGTACACTTCCGTCCGACAGGAGTCGGAGAACCATTATATGGCTTTTTATCCATCAATAGATATCTTTTCTGCTAAAATGAGCTGTCATACCATAAATTCCAACTCTAATTTCCTTCTGTTGTTTTAAAGTACTGAACTTCCTAGAAAGGAGTGGATTTCTCTCACCGGAAGAGGAAGAAAGTACTTCAGTAGCATTTCAGTTTTTTAACAGTTCCTCTTTTCCAGTATGCTCTCAAATTTATGGGGCGGTTTATGAATACCCTCTGATTTTAGAATCTGTGGGCGAAGACATCTGTTTCAGTTTTGAGTTTATTTCCATGCCCTTAGCAGGAGATGGTAGTCTCCAATGGATGTTCATAGATGTGTCATGAAATGGGTCTTTTTCAATGAAAAGTCATTCATGAGCTAGAAAAAAAAATGCAGAAAAGAGAGTTAAAGCCAGGTTTTATTTTTAATTGACTTACATTAGATAATGCCACTGTCACTTCAAATAAAGTCATAAGCAGAAATACTGGATAGATAGCTCCCCAGCAATAGAAATCCCACAAGCTTATGACAAAAATGTATAAGAAACTAAATAGCCATCGAAGACTAAAAGTAATAAGAAAAGAATGAAACAGTAGAAAACAATTTCTAGTGGGTGCTAAAAATCTCTTTGCACATGCTCTAAGGTTTAGCACACATAGGCCACCATTTACTTGAGTTGGCTTGGATAAAGGCATCTTTCATTATTATTACAGGCTTCATCTCAGCAGAAATGAGGTGGCAGAAAGGTCTTTTCAAATGAACTTCAATTTAAAAGGAAAAACACAATCTCAAGAGTGGGAATGTAGGTGTTTGGCTTCTCAAGTCTAAGTCTTCCAGACAGATTTCCTCATCGGAGAACATCCACGCATGATACTTTTTTTTTTTTCTCTTAAACAGAATAGTTTGTGAGTTGTAGCGGAAGAGATATTGAAGAGTTATCCATAGGAAAACGGCGATAGAACATGAGAAATGACCTCATGGCACTCTCCTGCTTTGGTTTTTATTGTAATCTCATTGCTGATATTACAAGTATTGTTAAAAAAGTAAAATACAGGCTTGTAAAAGAAAACTCCGGAAGGTTTCCAGTCAGGTCCTGTGGAGGGCCTGAATAGAATAG
Organism: Mus caroli; assembly: GCF_978045245.1. Classification (NCBI taxonomy): domain Eukaryota; kingdom Metazoa; phylum Chordata; class Mammalia; order Rodentia; family Muridae; genus Mus; species Mus caroli. The sequence continues at coordinate 28,061,162 of NW_028227270.1, forward strand.
AGGGATTGATAATAATAATAATAATAATCCTCCAATCAGGAATCGACGTGCACTCTATTTGTATTTTTTAACGTTCGGGGGATATAGTACCTTTCAAAAATTATCTGGCTTAACTTTGTTTTGTTGGCATTTCAAGCAGCAGTCACAGAGAACAGGCTGGGAAAGCAGGCAGTCCTCAGGGAACTACAGGGAAGAATGGGGGTAGAGCTGCACCTGTGTGGCTCCTTAGAATGGAATGCTGCGGAAGCTGATCGCCATGGTAACCAAGAATCTTTTTCCTGAATGGGGAAACAGAACAACCACGAGGAAAATATTTTAGAGGAGCTACCTCATTTTGTGACTCTTGGTGCCAGCAAGTATAAAAACAGCACCCAAGGCATTCAGGACAGGCAAGCTTGTAAAAGGAAATTGCCTTCTTTCCAGAGAAATGAGGCTGAAGCTGCGCATAATTGGTAACGTCTCGGACATGCCTGGAGCTGACAGAAACAATACCTAAAGTCTGTTAAATTTCTCTCCAGTATAAGCGACCGGAAAAAGCCTCAGCATTTGAAGGTTTTAGCTGTAACGTTTCACGAGTTATTTATGAGGCTCTTATGTATTTTAATCTCGTTCAGATCATAATGGCTCTAAAGGTTGCATTGGAATTAGTGTTCTCTACAGAAGCAGACCACTATGACATATACACACAGACAGACAGATGAGAGACAGATGACAGATTTATTGTAAGATTTGGTGCTCACAGTCTATGGAAAGCAAAAAGTCCCAATCTGCACATTGGAGAACCAAGGAGCAGGCATAATGATTCATCTTTAGCCTAAAAGACCCAAGAACCAGAGAAGCCAATAGTGTTGTTCTTAGGCCAGATTTAAAACCTTGAAAACCTGTGATTTTGATGTCTCAGGGCAGGGGATGATTGTCCAGACTCCAGTGGGAAAAAAAAAAAAAAAACATTGCCTGCTGTCTTTTTGTTCTAATCAAGACTGTCCACAGAGCTGGGTGTGGTGGCCCACGCCTTTAATCCCAGCACTCCGGAGGCAGAGGCAGGAGGATTTCTGAGTTCGAGGCCAGCCTGGTCTACAAAGTGAGTTCCAGGACAGCCAAGGCTATACAGAGAAACCCTGTCTCGAAAAATAAAACAAAACAACAAAAAAAAACCAACAACAAAAAAAGACTGTCCACAGAGCTGGGTGTGGTGGCCCACGCCTTTAATCCCAGCACTCGGGAGGCAGAGGCAGGCGGATTTCTGAGTTCGAGGCCAGCCTGGTCTACAAAGTGAGTGCCAGGACAGCCAAGGCTATACAGAGAAACCCTGTCTCGAAAAACCTAAAAAAAAAAAAAAAAAGACTGTCCACAGATTTGATGGTGCCTGGTGAGGGTAGATACATTATTAGTTAGACCACTGGTTTAAATGTGAGTCTCTTTATATATGCCTTAGACATTTCTACCCATAAGGATATACTAGTTATCTGTGTGTCCTTTAACCTCATCAAGTTTATATCTAACTTGACCCTCACAACATCTATTATTTTAATATGAACTATATTTTATCATATTTTACATTTGATAAAAAAGTATTTTCCTATGTTGATCAAGTATCTGCTGACATCACTTTGAAGGAAACCCAGATTTCCTATCTTATCCTAAGATGATTACCCCTACATGATTATGGCCCCTCTTTTCCTCTGCTAACTTAAGTACCATTTCCCAGTGTGTGGGTTAGTTTGTTTTCAATGGCAAGGAACAGAAAGTCCAAATAATGGTGAGAGCTAGATGCATACTGTGTTTGTTTTTACTTGTTTGCGTAGCGGGAGGTGTAGGGGTGGGTCAACCTGCAGTTGATTCTAAAGGTCCAAGGTGTTACCAGCGTCCCTTCTACCCCTTCACCTTGCTGTCTTTTAAATCTGATTTGCTATCTCATATTTGTCTGATCATTATATTTCTGGACTTCCTATTCAGACAAAGAGCACCTAAAGAAAGAACAGGAGGAGGAGGTGACACGCATTCCTCCTTTTCTCCTACTCATCAGGAAAACAATCTGTGCTGTCTCCCCCACCCCAGTTCTCTTTCATGTCTTCATAGTCAAGACTACATTGTATAGCCATCCCTGTACACTGGTGACTGGGGATAGGATTTTCATGACTATCTTAGATAAGCAGTAGTCCATCCCTGTATCAGTGTGTTGGCGCTGAACAAACTTAAGTATCTTGCAGCACAGCAGAGGGGTCAGTGCCTTTTGAACAAGCAAACCACATATTGATAAAAATAACTAGGACTAAACCAAACTAATGATACCAAAACCCGGTCATCGTTTTATATATATATATATATATATATATATATATATATATATTTTTTTTTTTTTTTTTTTTTTTTTTTGGTTTTTCGAGACAGGGTTTCTCTGTGTAGCCCTGGCTGTCCTGGCACTCACTTTGTAGACCAGACTGGCCTCGAACTCAGAAATCCGCCTGCCTCTGCCTCCCGAGTGCTGGGATTAAAGGTGTGTTTGTGTGTTAGATGTGTGGCATATGCACACAAGTGTAGGTTGGGAGTGTACATTTGTGTGTGAGAGCGGAGACTGAACCTGAGTGTGCATGTGTGTGTGCACGCGTGCGCGAGCATGTATGTGTGCGTGTGTGTGTGTGTGTGTGTGTGTGTGTGTGTGTATGCAGGGAGGCTATCTCACTGAACCTGAGTGTGTATTTGTGTGTAGGTGGAGAGGCTAGCTCATTGAACCCGAGTGTGTATTGTAGGCAGCCTGCACCTAAAAGATGGTGCTGGAGTGCTACACCGTCACCATAAACAACAAACAACGCCACTGCGCAGGCGCTAGCCCGAATCTGGTGCCAACCCCTCCCTAGTGGGTGCATACAAATTAAAGTGCGGGCAGACCAATCCCAGGAGGACACATAGCCCGAGGCTGGGGTGTATATAAGCAGTCCTTCTTGGGTTCCCAGAGTTCCCGTAGCATCGAGGTGGTCCTGCAATAAAGCTGTTGAGAAGAATCCGACCGTGTTGCGTTTTTCCTTGCCGGACGACCTGAGTATGCATGTGTGTTTATGTGTGCAGGAAGGCTATCTCACTGAACCTGAGTGTGCATTTTTGTGTGGGTGGGGAGGCTAGCTCATTGAACCAGGGTGTACATGTGTGTTTGTGTGTGCAGAAAAGCTATCACACAGAACCTGAGTGTGTGTTTGGGGAGGACGGTCTATCTCATTGAACCTGAAGCTCATCATTTTGGCTCATTATCTGACTATCTCTGCCTCCCAGCATTGGGCATACAGGCATGACTAGCATCCCAGCTCTTACGTGGGTCCTGGAAATCTGTCCTGGACTCACTGCAATTACAGCAAGCACTCTTACCCACCCACAGTCATCTCTCCAGTCTCACAGTGAAACCTTTAAAACATTGAAGAAAAATAAACAGGTGAATGACACTGGAAAGACCCCTTCGCTTGCAGAGTTGCAGAATTAACATTATGAAAGTAGCTGTTCTGCACATCTAATGCAATCCCCGCCACACCAAAAAAAGCCAAAGGCATTCTTCACGGAACTAAAAGGCAACCCCACATTTCATAAGGAAGCTCAAAAGACACCAAATAACCAAAGCAATTCTGGGAAAAAAATATCAACGTTGGAGGTATCAAAATACTGGATTTTATGTTATACTGCAGAACCATACTCATAAAAGAAACACAGTATTGGATCAAAAACAACACATGGACCAATGGAATAAAATAGGGGGCCCCAGAGTAAATCTACACAGTTATAGCCAACTCATTTTAGACAGAATTGCCAAAAACACACATTGATTAGAGAAAAGACAGCCTCCTTAGCAAATGGTTCTGGGAAAACTGGATATCCACTTGTAGAACAACGAAGCTACATTCCTTGTATAAAAATAAATTCAAAAAGTGTCAAAGGCCATAATGTAAGGCCTGAAGCTGCAGCAGCCAGAGGAAGTCACTTCAGGATACAGACACAGCCAGGGGCTTGCCAAAGAGAGCTTTAACAGCTCAGGAAATAATAGCAAATAATTGATAAATGGAATTGCATGAGCTTGAAAACCTGCACAGCAGGGAAACAGGGTGAAGAGGCAGCCTAGAAGATCTTTACCCGCTGTCTGTCTCATAGGAACTTAATAGCTGGAATGTGTAAAGACCTATTGAAAAATAGACAAAGAAACAAGCGGTCCAGTCAATACATGCGCAAATGAAATGAAGAGACACTCCTCAGATGATGAGAGACAGGGCTTGGAGATGTCTCAGCAGTAAAGAGCTTACTGCAAAGCATGGGGACCTGAGTGTGGATACCCAGCATGCAATGTGCCCCAATAATCCTAGCACTGGGAAGTGGAGATGAGGGGGTCAGAGACTCACTGGCCAGATACTCTATCCAACAGGTTAAGTGATTGGCACTGCCTCAAACAAATAAGTTTGGTGCTAGAGGCTCAGTAGTTAAGAGCACTAACTGCTCTTCCAGAGGACTCAGGTTCAATTTCCAGTGCCCACATGGCAGCTTTCAACCATTTATAACTAGTTCCACGGGATCCAACCCTCTTCTGACCTCTGCAAGCACTGGGTACACATATGTACATGAATATACATCCAGAAAGAATACCCATAGCATAAATTTAATATTTTTTTAAACATGGGGAGAGATAAGAGAAGGTACTTCATGTCAGTCTCTGTCCTCCATGTTCACATATATGGGCATGGACATCCAGAAACACACGCAACACATATAGCACACACAATACACACACCTACCTCTTAGGAACCTTTTCAGAGACCACTGCAAGGCAATGTCTAGCATAGAATGAGTGATCAGCAAGTTGTTCCATGTTGAATGAACTATCGTTTTCTGCTGTCCTTAAGCAGAAATTAATTGTATCAGGTTCCTCATTCAGTTAGAGAAACAACATAATCTGGAGTAACTAGACCATGGATTTAGAAGAGTGGTCATACATAGCTCAGAAAAATTAGGGAGGCTGAGGACTCAGCAGCCAGAACATTTAAATTGGGTACTTTGAGGGGCATTTAATAAGGATAGTATCCTTTACAAAGGTGGGATTGATGGGGAAAAGGAGAGAGGGCAGGACCTGGCCCAGCAAGATAGACCACCCTTTCTATGCTGAAAGGTCAGGAAAAGAGCAATGGCTGGAACCTAGAGCCAGAGAAGGCTGCCTGGGCAGCTGTGTCCTTTGCTAAAAGGATACAGATATCATATAGAGATCCAATATGTGGTCAGTCCTTACCCAATCCTCCCTCTGCTAGTGTTCTCTCTTAAAGCTGGCAGACAGGAAGCCTCAGGGAGAGCCTGTAGTTGTCATCTTAAGAGTAAGGAAGAATACAGAGTGAACCTGAAGGAATAGATAGAAGACAGTCCAAGTTACATTCCATTTGCCAGTCCTAAGAAATCAGTTATTTCCTAATTCCACACCTGGGAAGACCAGCTTATCCAACCAGTAGAAAGAATATAAATTGGTACCTTTAAAGATAGGTAAAATTTGACACAGCAGGTCTACTACATGAAACTTACAAACATATTTTCTTCAGTATTCAAAGCAACGTGTGCAAAGATTTTTTTGTATTGTTTTATTTGGGGAGGGGGGGAAACGAACTTTATTGATGGTATTCAAGAGAGTAGGGAGGGCTCCCTAGGCCCCTCCTGTTATGGGAGTCTGGGGTGGAAATTGTAAGGGAGATGCTCAGTGTTGGGGGCCGAGTTGGGACAAGGACTCCTCAGCAACGGAGGGCCTCTCTCTTGCTCTCAGTGTCCTTGCTCGGGTGGGTGGTCCAGGGTTTCTTACTCCTTGGAGGCCATGTAGGCCATGAGGTCCACCACCCTGTTGCTGTAGCCGTATTCATTGTCATACCAGGAAATGAGCTTCACAAAGTTGTCATTGAGAGCAATGCCAGCCCTGGCATCAAAGGTGGAAGAGTGGGAGTTGCTGTTGAAGTCGCAGGAGACAACCTGGTCCTCATTGTAGCCCAAGATGCCCTTCAGTGGGCCCTCAGATGCCTGATTCACCACCTTCTTGATGTCATCATACTTGGCAGGTTTCTCCAGGCGGCACGTCAGATCCATGACAGACCTTGGGGGTAGGAACACGGAAGGCCATGCCAGTGAGCTTCCTGTTCAGCTCTGGGATGACCTTGCCCACAGCCTTAGCAGCACCAGTGGATGCAGGGATGATGTTCTGAGCAGCCCCACGGTCACGCCACAGCTTTCCGGAGGGGCTATCCACAGTCTTCTGGGTGGCAGTGATGGCATGGACCATGGTCATGAGCCCTTCCACGATGCCAAAGTTGTCATGGATGACCTTGGCTAGGGGAGCTAAGCAGTTGGTGGTGCAGGATGCATTGCTAACAATCTTGAGTGAGTTGTCATATTTCTCGTGGTTCACACCCATCACAAACATGGGGGCATCGGCAGAAGGGGCAGAGATGATGACCCTTTTGGCTCTACCCTTCAAGTGGGCCCCAGCCTTCTCCATGGTGGTGAAGACACTAGTAGACTCCACAACATACTCAGCACTGGCCTCACCCCATTTGATGTTAGCGGGATCTCGCTCCTAGAAGATGGTGATGGACTTCCCATTGATGACAAGCTTCCCATTCTCAGCCTTGACTGTGCCCTTGAGTTTGTCGTGTGTGGAGTCATACTGGAACATGTAGACCATGTAGGTGAGGTCAATGAAGGGGTTGCTGATGGCAACAACCTACACTTTGCCATGTGGAGAACAGAAGACAGTCCTGGTGACCAATACAGCCAAATCCGTTCACACCTACCTTCACCATTTTGTCTACGGGACGAGGCTGGCACTGCACAAGAAGATGCAGCTGTCTCTGGAATAGGGAGGAGCAGAGAGCTTATATTGTTTTAAATTGAAAAAGGAGTCAACTGTTTATCCATCTGAATAGAACTGGCTAAATTATGCCATAATCATTGCAATAAAATACAGTGCAGCTGTACAAAAATGTTAGAGGGGTCCTGCTTGCTGACACAGACAGATGCCTAATACAGAAAGGAATTCTGGATAGACAGTAAAATGAGGTTACCTTTGGACATGTGAATGTATATTTGGGAGTTAGAAATGAAGGCTTTGTTTTGTTTTTCTGTTTTTCCCTTAACAGACTTTAATTATTTGAATTCTTTTTACAATGATCATGTATTATTTTAATACTATAAAACCAAACCAATTTGTTTTAAATGTTTTAAAGATACCTATGGTATGGTCCACAAAAGATAGCCCAGAGAGTAAAGTTTAGTCTACAACCCACATTTAATACCTAGCATAAACATCAAACACTGGGTGAGTCAGTATGTGCTATGATCCCAGTGCTGGGGGGTCAAAGGCAAAAGATCTTTTGGATTCCTTTGGCCAGCCTGTCTACCTGCATCTCCAGTCTCCAGGAACAGAGGAAGACCCTGTCTTAAAAAATAAGATGGAGGGGCTGGAGATGGCTTAGAGGTTAAGAGCACTGACTGCTCTTCCCAAGGTCCTGAGTTCACATCCCAGCAACCACATGGTGGATCACAACCATCCATAATGAAATTTGATGCCCTCTTCTGGTGTACTTCATATAATAAATAAATCTTATGCTCATGGATTGGCAGGATTAATATAGTAAAAATGGCTATCCTTCCAAAAACAGTCTACAGATTCAATGCAAACCCCATCAAAACTCCAACTCAATCCTTCACTGAGATAGAAAGGGCAGTTTGCAAATTCATCTGGAAAAATAAAAAACCTAGGATAGCAAAAACTATTCTCAAAATTAAAAGAACCTCTGGTGGAATCACCATGCCTGACATTAAGCTGTACTACACAGCAATTGCGATAAAAACTGCATGGTACTGGTACAGTGACAGACAGGTAGATCAATGGAATAGAATTGAAGACCCAGAAACGAATCCACACACCTGTGGTGACTTGATCTTTGACAAGGGGGCTATAAACCATCCAGTGGAAAAAAGACAGCATTTTCAACAAATGGTGCTGGCACAACTGGCAGTTATGTAGAAGAATGCGAATTGATCTATTCTTATCTCCTTGTACAAAGCTCAAGTCTACGTGGATCAAAGAACTCCACATAAGACCAGAGACACTGTAACTTATAGAGGAGAAAGTGCGGAAAAGCATCGAAGATATAGGCACAGGGGGAAAATTCCTAAACAGAACAGCAATGGCTTGTGCTGTAAGATCAAGAATTGACAAATGGGACCTCAAAAAATTGCAAAGCTTCTGTAAGGCAAAAGACACTGTCAATAAGACAAAAAGGCCGGCTGCAGCACCAGAGTTCCTGGCCCAGGGAGTCTCTGGACACCCTCAAGGACCCACACAAGATCCCCCACGGGATCCTAAGACCTCTGGTGAGTGGAACACAGCGTCTGCTCCATTCCAATTGCGCAGGATCTGAGACTGCATTAACCAGGGAAGCAGATAACCCGGCCTGATCGGAGCACAAATTCCTGGCCCAGGGAGTCTCTGGACACCCGCAAGGACCCACACAAGATCCCCCACGGGATCCTAAGACCTCTGGTGAGTGGAACACAGCATCTGCTCCAATCCAATTGCGCAGGATCTGAGACTGCATTAACCAGGGAAGCAGATAACCCGGCCTGATGGGGCACAAATCCCTACCGGTCTGCTGCAGCACCGGAGTTCCTGGCCCGGGGAGTCTCTGGACACCCATAAGGACCCACACAGGATCCCCCATGGGGTCCTAAGACCTCTGGTGAGTGGAACACAACTTCTGCCAGGAGGCAGGTTCGAACACCAGATATCTGGGCACCTTCCCTGTAAGAGGAGAGATTGCCTGCACAGAGTACTCTGACCACTGAAGCTAAGGAGAGAGCTAGTCTCCCAGGTCTGCTGATAGAGGCTAACATAATCACCTGAGGAACAAGCTCTAACCAGAGACAACTATAACAACTAGCTTCAGAGATTACCAGATGGCAAAAGGCAAACGTAAAAATCCTACTAACAGAAATCAAGACCACTCACCATCATCAGAACGCAGCACTCCCACCCCACCTAGTCCTGGGCACCCGTACACAACCGAAAAGCTAGACCCAGATTTAAAAGCATATCTCATGATGATGGTAGAGGACATCAAGAAGGACTTTAATAACTCACTTAAAGAAATACAGGAGAACACTGCTAAAGAGTTACAAGTCCTAAAAGATAAACAGGAAAACACATCCAAACAGGTGATGGAAATGAACAAAACCATACTAGACCTAAAAAGGGAAGTAGACACAATAAAGAAAACCCAAAGTGAGGCAACGCTGGAGATAGAAACCCTAGAAAAGAAATCTGGAACCATAGATACGAGCATCAGCAACAAAATACAAGAGATGGAAGGGAGAATCTCAGGTGCAGAAGATTCCATAGAGAACATCGGCACAACAATCAAAGAAAATACAAAATGCAAAAGGATCCTAACTCAAAACATCCAGGAAATCCAGGACACAATGAGAAGACCAAACCTACGGATAATAGGAGTTGATGAGAATGGAGATTTTCAACTTAAAGGGCCAGCAAATATCTTCAACAAAATTATAGAAGAAAACTTCCCAAACCTAAAAAATGACATGCCCATGAACATACAAGAAGCCTACAGGACTCCAAATAGACTGGACCAGAAAAGAAATTCCTCCCAACACATAATAATCAGAACAACAAATGCACTAAATAAAGATAGAATATTGAAAGCAGTCAGGGAAAATGGTCAAGTAACATATGAAGGCAGGCCTATCAGAATTACACCAGACTTTTCACCAGAGACTATGAAAGCCAGAAGAGCCTGGACAGATGTTATACAGACACTAAGAGAACACAAATGCCAGCCCAGGCTACTATACCCGGCCAAACTCTCAATTACCATAGATGGAGAAACCAAAGGATTCCAGGACAAAACCAAATTCACACATTATCTTTCCACGAATCCAGCCCTTCAAAGGATAATAACAGAAAAACAACCAATACAAGGAAGGAAATCACGCCCTAGAAAAAGCAAGAAAGTAATCCCTCAACAAACCAAAAAGAAGACAGCCACAAGAACAGAATGCCAACTCTAACAACAAAAATAAAAGGAAGCAACAATTACTTTTCCTTAATATCTCTTAATATCAATGGACTCAATTCCCCAATAAAAAGACATAGACTAACAGACTGGCTACACAAACAGGACCCAACATTCTGCTGCTTACAGGAAACCCATCTCAGGGAAAAAGACAGACAGTACCTCAGAGTGAAAGGCTGGAAAACAATTTTCCAAGCAAATGATCTGAAGAAACAAGATGGAGTAGCCATTCTAATATAAAATAAAATCAACTTCCAACCCAAAGTTATCAAAAAAGACAAGGAGAAACACTTCATACTCATCAAAGGTAAAATCCTCCAAGAGGAACTCTCAATTCTGAATATCTATGCTCCAAATGCAAGGGCAGCCACATTCATTGAAGACACTTTAGTAAAGCTCAAAGCACACATTGCACCTCACACAGTAATAGTGGGAGACTTCAACACACCACTTTCATCAATGGACAGATAGTGGAAACATAAACTAAACAGGGACACAGTGAAACTAACAGAAGTTATAAAACAAATGGACTTAACAGATATCTACAGAACATTTTACCCTAAAACAAAAGGATATACCTTCTTCTCAGCACCTTATGGTACCTTCTCCAAAATTGACCATATAATTGGTCACAAAACAGGCCTCAACAGATACAAAAATATTGAAATTGTCCCATGCATCCTATCAGACCACCATGGACTAAGGCTGATCTTCAATAACAACATAAATAATGGAAAGCCAACATTCACGTGGAAACTGAACAACACTCTTCTCAATGATACCTTGGTCAAGGAAGGAATAAAGAAAGAAATTAAAGACTTTATAGAATTTAATGAAAATGAAGCCACAACATACCTAAACCTATGGGACACAATGTAGGATTTCTAAGAGGGAAACTCATAGCTCTGAGTGCCTCCAAAAAGAAACTGGAGAGAGCACACACTAGCAGGTTGACAACACATCTAAAAGCTCTAGAAAAAAAGGAAGAAAATTCACCCAAGAGGAGTAGACGGCAGGAAATAATCAAACTCAGGGCCGAAATCAACCAAGTGGAAACAAGAAGAACTATTCAAAGAATTAACCCAACTCGGAGTTGGTTCTTTGAGAAAATCAACAAGATAGATAAACCCTTAGCTAGACTCACTCGAGGGCACAGGGATAACATCCTAATTAACAAAATCAGAAAAGAAAAGGGAGACATAACAACAGATCCTGAAGAAATCCAAAACACCATCAGATCCTTCTACAAAAGGCTATATTCAACAAAACTGGAAAACCTGGACGAAATGGACAAATTTCTAGACAGATACCAGGTACCAAAGTTAAATCAGGATCAAGTTAACGATCTAAACAGTCCCATATCCCCTAAAGAAATAGAAGCAGTCATTAATAGTCTCCCAGCCAAAAAAAGCCCAGGACCAGATGGGTTTAGTGCAGAGTTCTACCAGACCTTCAAAGAAGATCTAATTCCAGTTCTGCACAAACTATTCCACAAAATAGAAGTAGAAGGAACTCTACCCAACTCATTCTAAGAAGCCACAATTACTCTGATACCTAAACCACAGAAAGATCCAACAAAGATAGAGAACTTCAGACCAATTTCCCTTATGAATATAGATGCAAAAATCCTCAATAAAATTCTTGCTAACCGAATCCAAGAACACATTAAAGCAATCATCCATCCTGACCAAGTAGGTTTTATTCCAGGGATGCAGGGATGGTTTAATATATGGAAATCCATCAACATAATCCATTATACAAACAAAGTCAAAGACAAAAACCACATGATCATCTCGTTAGATGCAGAAAAAGCATTCGAAAAGATCCAACACCCATTCATGATAAAAGTCTTGGAAAGATCAGGAATTCAAGGCCCATACCTAAACATGATAAAAGCAATCTACAACAAACCAGTAGCCAACATCAAAGTAAATGGTGAGAAGCTGGAAGCAATCCCACTAAAATCAGGGACTAGACAAGGCTGTCCACTCTCTACATACCTATTCAACATTGTACTTGAAGTCCTAGCCAGAGCAATTAGACAACAAAAGGAGATCAAGGGGATACAAATTGGTAAAGATGAAGTCAAAATATCACTTTTTGCAGATGATATGATAGTATATATAAGTGACCCTAAAAATTCCACCAGATTACTCCTAAAACTGACAAACAGCTTCGGTGAAGTAACTGGATATAAAATTAACACAAACAAGTCAATGGCCTTTCTCTACACAAAGAATAAACAGGCTGAGAAAGAAATTAAGGAAACAACACCCTTCTCAATAGTCACAAATAATATAAAATATCTTGGCGTGACTCTAACTAAGGAAGTGAAAGATCTGTATGATAAGAACTTCAAGTCTCTGAAGAAAGAAATTAAAGAAGATCTCAGAAGATGGAAAGATCTCCCATGCTCATGGATTGGCAGGATCAACATTGTAAAAATGGCTATCTTGCCAAAATAGATTCAATGCAATCCCCATCACTATTCCAACTCAATTCTTCAACGAATTAGAAAGAGCAATCTGCAAATTCATCTGGAATAAGAAAAAACCTAATATAGCAAAAACTCTTCTCAAGGATAAAAGAACCTCTGGTGGAATCACAATGCCTGACCTAAAGCTTTACTACAGAGCAATTGTGATAACAAATGCATGGTACTGGTATAGTGACAGACAAGTAGACCAATGAATAGAATTGAAGACCCAGAAATGAACCCACACACCTATGGTCACTTGATCTTTGACAAGGGAGCCAAAACCATCCAGTGGAAGAAAGACAGCATTTTCAACAAATGGTGCTGGCACAACTGGTTGTTATCATGTAGAAGAATGCGAATTGATCCATTCCTATCTCCTTGTACTAAGGTCAAATCTAAGTGGATCAAGGAACTTCACCTAAAACCAGAGACACTGAAACTTATAGAGGAGAAAGTGGGGAAAAGCCTTGAAGATATGGGCACAGGGAAAAGATTCCTGAATAGAACAGCAATGGCTTGTGCTGTAAGATCAAGAATTGACAAATGGGACCTCATGAAACTGCAAAGCTTCTTCAAGGCAAAAGACACCGTCAATAAGACAAAAAGACCACCAACAGATTGGGAAAGGATCTTTACCTATCGTAAATCAGATAGGGATCTAATATCCAATATATATAAAGAACTCAAGAAGGTGGACTCCAGAAAATCAAATAACCCCATTAAAAAATGGGGCTCAGAACTGAACAAAGAATTCTCACCTGAGGAATACCGAATGGCAGGGAAGCACCTGAAAAAATGTTCAACATCCTTAATCATCAGGGAAATGCAAATCAAAACAACTCTGAGATTCCACCTCACACCAGTCAGAATGGCTAAGATCAAAAATTCAGGTGACAGCAGATGCTGGCAAGGATGTGGAGAAAGAGGAACACTCCGCCAATTGTTGGTGGGATTGCAAGCTTATACAACCACTGTGGAAATCAGTCTGGCGGTTCCTTAGAAAATTGGACATAGTACTACCGGAGGATCCAGCAATACCTCTCCTGGGCATATATCCAGAAGATGTCCCAACCGGTAAGAAGGACACATGCTCCACTATGTTTCATAGCAGCCTTATTTATAATAGCCAGAAGCTGGAAAGAACCCAGATGCCCCTCAACAGAGGAATGGATACAGAAAATGTGGTATATTTACACAATGGAGTACTACTCAGCTATTAAAAAGAATGAACTTATGAAATTCATAGGCAAATGGATGGACCTGGAGGGCATCATCCTGAGTGATTCAACACAATCACAAAGGAACTCACACAATATGTACTCACTGATAAGTAGATATTAGCCCAAAACTTAGGATACCCAAGATATAAGATACAGTTTGCTAAACACATGAAACTCAAGAAAAATGAAGACTGAAGTGTGGACACTATGCCCCTCCTTAGAATTGGGAACAGAACACCCATGAAAGGAGTTACAGAGACAAAGTTTGGAGCTGTGACGAAAGGATGGACCATCTAGAGACTGCCATATCCAGAGATCCATCCCATGATCAGCATCCAAACGCTGACACCATTGCATTCACTAGCAAGATTTTGCTGAAAGGACCCAGATATAGCTGACTCTTGTGAGACTATGCCGGGGCCTGGCAAACACAGAAGTGGATGCTCACAGTCAGCTAGTGAATGGATCACAGGGCCCCCAATGGAGGAGCTGGAGAAAGTACCGAAGGAGCTGAAGGGATCCGCAACCCTATGGGTGGAACAACATTATGAACTAACCAGTACCCCGGAGCTCTTGACTCTAGCTGCATATGTATCAAAAGATGGCCTAGTCGGCCATCACTGGAAAGAGAGGCCAATTGGACATGCAAACTTTATATGGCCCAGTACAGGGGAACGCCAGGGCCAAAAAAATGGGAATGGGTGGGTAGGGAAGTAGGGGGAGAGTATGGGGGACTTTTGGGATAGCATTGGAAATGTAATTGATGAAAATATGTAATAAAAATTTTTTTAAAAATTAAAAAAAAAAAGAAATACAGGAGATCACTGCAAAACAGGTGGAAGCCCTTAAAGAATTACAGGAAAACACTGCTAAACAAGTAGAAGTCCTTAAAGAGGAAAAACAAAAATCCCTTAAAGAATTACAGGAAAACACAACCAAACAGGTGATGGAATTGAACAAAACCATCCAAGATCTAAAAATAGAAGTAGAAACAATAAAGAAAACCCAAAGGGAGACAACTCTGGAGATAGAAATCCTAGGAAAGAAATCAGGAACCATAGGTGCGAGCATCAGCAACAGAATACACGAGATGGAAGAGAGAATATCAGGTGCAGAAGATTCGATAGAAAGCATGGACACAACAATCAAAGAAAATGCAAAATCCAAAAATATCCTAACTCAAAACATCCAGGAAATCCAGGACACAATGATAAGACCAAACCTATGGATAAAAGGAGTAGATGAGAATGAAGATTTTCAACTTAAAGGACCAGTAAATATCTTCAACAAAATTATAGACAAAAACTTCCCTAACCTAAAGAAAGAGATGCCCATGAACATACAAGAAGCCAATAGGACTCCAAATAGACTGGACCAGAAAAGAAATTCCTCCCAACACATAATAATCAGAACAACAAATGCACTAAATAAAGACAGAATATTAAAAGCAGTAAGGGAAAATGGTCAAGTAACATATAAAGGCAGAACTATTAGAATTACACCAGACTTCTCACCAGAGACTATGAAAGCCAGAAGAGTCTGGACAGATGTTATACAGACCCTAAGAGAACACAAATGCCAGCCCAGGCTACTATACCCAGCAAAACTCTCATTTACCATAGATGGAGAAACCAAGATATTCCATGACAAAACAAAATTCACACAATATCTTTCCACGAATCCAGCCCTTCAAAGGATAATAAAGGGAAAATTCCAACACAAGGAGAGAAATTATGCCCTAGAAAAAGCAAGAAAATAATCCTTCAATGAACCTAAAAGAAGACAGCCGCAAGAACAGAACCCCAACTCTCACAACAAAAAATAACAGGCACAATAATTACTTTTCCTTAATAACTCTTAATATTAATGGACTCAATTCCCCAATAAAAAGACATAGACTAACAGACTGGCTACACAAACAGGACCCCACATTTTGCTGCTTACCAGAAACCCACCTCAGGGACAAAGACAGACACTACCTCAGAGTAAAAGGCTGGAAGACAATTTTCCAAGCAAACGGTCTGAAGAAACAAGCTGGAGTAGCCATTCTAATATCAAATAAAATAAACTTCCAACCCAAAGTTATCAAAAAAGACAAGGAGGTGCACTTCGTACTCATCAAAGGTAAAATCTGCCAAGATGAACTCTCAATTCTGAATATCTATGCTCCAAATGCAAGGGCAGCCACATTCATTAAGGAAAGCTCAAAGCACACATTGCACCTCACACAATAATAGTGGGAGACTTCAACACCCCACTCTCATCATTGGACAGATCCTGGAAACAGAAACTAAACAGAGACACATTGAAACTATCAGAAGTTATGAAAGAAATGGATTTAACAGATATCTACAGAACATTTTATCCTAAAACAAAAGGATATACCTTCTTCTCAGCACCTTATGGTACCTTCTCCAAAATTGACCATATAACTGGTCACAAAACAGGCCTCAACAGATACAAAAATATTGAAATTATCCCATGCTTCCTATCAGATCACCATGGACTAAGGCTGATCTTCAATAACAACATCAATAATAGAAAACCATCATTCACGTGGAAGCTGAATAACACTCTACTCAATGATCCCTTGATCAAGGAAGAAATAAAGAGATTAAAGATTTTATAGAGTTTAATGAAAATGAAGCCACAACATACCCAAACTTATGGGACACAATGAAAGCAGTCCTAAGAGGAAAACTCATAGCTCTGAGGGCTACCAAAAAGAAACTAGACAGAGCATACACTAGCAGCTTGACAGCACACCTTAAAGCTCTAGAACAAAAGGAAGCAAATCCACCCAAAAGGAGTAGATGGCAGGAAATAATCAAACTCAGGGCTGAAATCAACCAAGTGGAAACAAAAAAAACTATTCAAATAATCAACCAAACCAGAAACTGGTTCTTCGAGAAAATCAACAAGATAGATAAACCCTTAGCCAGACTAACTAGAGGGCACAGCGACAGTATCCTGATTAACAAAATCAGAAATGAAAAGGGAGACGTAACAACAGAACCTGAGGAAATTCAAAACATCATCAGATCCTACTACAAAAGGCTATACTCAACAAAACTGGAAAATCTGGATGAAATGGACAATTTTCTAGACAGATACCAGGTACCAAAGTTAAATCACGATCAGATTAATGATCTAAACTGTCCCATATCCCCTAAGGAAATAGAAGCAGTTATTAATAGTCTCCCAAACAAAACAAAAAAAAGCTCAGGACCAGATGGGTTTAGTGCAGAGTTCTATCAGACCTTCAAAGAAGATCTAATCCCAGTTCTTCACAAACTGTTCCACAAAATAAAAACAGAAAGACTCTACCCAATTCATTCTATGAAGCCACAATTACTCTGATACCTAAACCACATAAAGACTTAACAAAGAAAGAGAACTTCAGACCAATTTCCCTTATGAAGATCGATGCAAAAATACTCAATAAAATCCTTGCAAACCGAATCCAAGAACACATCAGGACGATCATCCTTCATGATCAAGTAGGCTTTATCCCAGGGATGCAGGGATGGTTTAATATACGGAAATTCATCAATGTAATCCACTATATAAACAAACTCAAAGACAAAAACACATGATCATCTCATTAGATGCGGAGAAAGCATTTGACAAAATCCAATACCCCTTCATGATAAAAGTTTGGAAAGTTCAGACATTCAAGGCCCATACCTAAACAAAAGAAAAGCAATATACAGCAAACCAGTACCCAACATCAAACTAAATGGAGAGAAACTTGAAGTAATCCCACTAAAATCAGGGACTAGACAAGGCTACCCACTTTCTCCCTACTTATTCAATATAGTACTTGAAGTCCTAGCCAGAGCAATTAGACAACCAAAGGAGATCAAGGGGATACAAATTGGAAAGGAAGAAGTCAAAATATCACTATTTGCAGATGATATGATAGTATATATAAGTGACCCTAAAAATTCCACCAGAGAACTCCTAAACATGATAAAACAGCTTCAGTGCAGTAGCTGGATATAAAATTAACTCAAACAAATCAGTGGCCTTTCTCTACACAAAGGATAAACAGGATGAGAAAGAAAGTAGGAAAATAACACCCTTCACAATAGTCACAAATAATATGAAATACATTGGTGTGACTCTTACTAAGGAAATGAAAGATCTGTATGATAAGAACCTCAAGTCTCTGAAGAAAGAAATCGAAGAAGATCTTAGAAGATGGAAAGATCTCCCATGCTCGTGGATTGGCAGGATTAATATAGTAAAAATGGCTACCCTACCAAAAGCAATCTACAGATTCAATGCAATCTCCATCAAAATTCCAACTCAATTCTTCACTGAATAAGAAAGGGCAATTTGCAAATTCATCTGGAATAACAAAAAACCTAGGATAGCAAAAACTATTCTCAACAATAAAGAACCTCTGGTGGAATCACCATGCCTGACTTCAAAGCTGTACTACAGAGCAATTGTGATTTAAAAAAAAATGCATAATACTAGTACAGCAGCAGACACATAGATCAATGGAATAGAATTGAAGACTCAGAAATGAATCTGCACAACTTTGATCACTTGATCTTTGACAAAGGAGCTAAAACCATCCAATGGAAAAAAAGACAGCATTTTCAACAAATGGTGCTGGCACAACTGGCAGTTATCATGTAGAAGAATGAGAACTGATCCATTCTTATCTCCTTGTACAAAGCTCAAGTCTAAGTGGATCAAGGAACTCCACATAAAACTAGAGACTCTGAAACTTATAGAGGAGAGAGTGGGGAAAAGCCTCGAAGATATGGGCACAGGGGGAAAATTCCTGAACAGAACACCAATGGCTTGTGCTGTAAGATCAAGAATTGACAAATGGGACCTCATAGCATTGCAAAGCTTCTGTAAGGCAAAAGACACTGTCAATAAGACAAAAAGACCACCAACAGATTGGGAAAGGATCTTTACCTATCGTAAATCAGATAGGGATCTAATATCCAATATACATAAAGAGCTCAAGAAGCTGGACTCCAGAAATTCAAATAACCCCATTAAAAAGTGGGGTTCAGAGCTAAACAAAGAATTCTCAACTGAAGAATACCGAATGGCTGAGAAGCACCTGAAAATATGTTCAATATCCTTAATCATCAGGAAAATGCAAATCAAAACAACCTTGAGATTCCACCTCACACCAGTCAGAATAGCTAAGATCAAAAATTCAGGTGACAGCAGATGCTGGCGAGGATGTGGAGAAAGAGGAACACTCCTCCAATTGTTGGTGGGATTGCAAGCTTGTACAACCACTCTGGAAATGAGTCTGGCGGTACCTCAGAAAATTGGACATAGTACTACTGGAGGATCCAGCAATGCCTCTCCTGGGCATATATCCAGAAGATGTCCCAACTGGTAATAAGAACACATGCTCCACTATGTTCATAGCCACGTTATTTATAATAGCCAGAAGGTGGAAAGAACCCAGATAGATGTCCCTCAACAGAGGAATGGATACAGAAAATGTGGTACATTTACACAATGGAGTACTACTCAGCTATTAAAAACAATGAATTTATGAAACTCCTAGGCAAATGAATGGATCTGGAGGGTATCATCCTGAGTGAAGTAACCCAATCACAAAAGAAGTCATTAGATAGCACTCACTGATAAGTGGATATTATCCCAGAAACTTAGAATACCCAAGATACAATTTGCAAAACACATGAAACTCAAAAAGAAGGAAGACCAATGTGTGGATACTTCGTTCCTCCTTAGAATGGGGAACAAAATACCCACAGAAGGAGTTACAGAGACAAAGTTTGGAGCTGAGATGGAAGGAAGGACCATCGAGAGACTGTCCCACCTGGAGATCCATCTCATAATCAGCCACCAAACCCAGACACTATTACATATGCCAGCAAGATTTTGCTGAAAGGACCCTGATATAGCTGTCTCTTGTGAGGCTATGCTAGTGCCTGGCAAATACAGAAGTGGATGCTCACAGTAATCTATTCGATGGAACACGGCCACCAATGGAGGAGCTAGAGAAAGCACCCAAGGAGTTGAAGGGGTCTGCAACCCTATAGGAAGAACAACAATATGAACTAACCAGTACCCCCAGAGCTCCTGTCTCTAGCTGCATATATAGCAGAAGATGGCCTAGTTGGCCATCATTGGGAAGAGAGGCCACTTGAGCTTGCAAACTTTATATGCCCCAGTACAGGGGAACACCAGGGCCAAGAAGCGGGAGTGCGTGTGTAGGAGAGCAGGGCAGGGGGAAGGTTTAGGGGATTTTCAGGATAGCATTTGAAATGTAAATGAAGAAAATAATAAAAATGGGAAAAAAAGAGAAGATGATTTTAAACTGAATCTCATAAAGATGATAGAGGCCTTTAAAGAGGAAATGAATAAGTCCTTTAAAGAAATACAGGAAAACACATACATACAGGTAGAGGCATTAAAAGAGGAGGCAAATAAAAATAAATACAGGAAAATACAAACAAGTGAAGGATATGAATAAAACTGTCTAAGACCTGAAAAGGGAAATGAAAGCAATAAAGAACTACAGGTGTAAGCATCAGTAACAGAATACAGAAGACAGAAGAGAGAATTTCAAGCAAAGAAGATACAATAGAAGAAATCAATATGCAAAATCTAGAAAGTTCATGAACAAAACATCCAGGAAATCTAGGACACTATTAAAACACCAAACCTAAGGATAATAGGAATAGAATAAGGAAAAGATTCCCACCTCAAAGATAGCCATTATTTCAGAATGACTAGAAAAGGGGTTTCCAAAGTGATCTAAAAAAACAACTGGAGTCGCCATTCTAATATCTAATAAAATAAGCTTACAACCAAAAGTAATCAAAAGACACAGGGAAGGACACTTCCTACTCATCAAAGGAAAAAAAAATACCAAGAGGACCTTCAGTTCTGAACATCTGTGCCCCAAATGTAAGAGCACCCATATTCATAAAAGAAACATTACTAAAGCTTAAATTACACATCAAATCTTACACATTAATAGTGGGAGACTTCAACACCCACTCTCATCAATGGACAGTTCATTGAGACAGAACCTAAGAGACAAAAAAAAAAAAAATTAACACAAGCTATGATATAAATGGACCTAACATATATATAGAACATTTCACCCAAACACAAAAGAAAATACTGTCTTCTCAGCACCTCATGGAACCTTCTCCAACATTGACCATATAATCAGCCATAAAGCTGGAATAACCCCATGTGCCTTATCAGATCACTGTGGAGTAAAGCTGGACTTCAACAACAACAGAAAAAACAGAAAGCCTACATCCTCATGGAAACTAAATCTCTCTCTACTCAATGGTCAGGGAAGAAATAAAGAAATTAAAGACTTTCTATAATTTAATGAAAATAAGGGCACAACATACCCAAACTTACGGGACATTATGAAAGCTGTGCTAAGAGGAAAGTTCATAGCACTAACTGCCCTAATAAGGAAATTAAAGAGTTCTCACGCCAACAAATTAAAGGACACCTGGAGGATCTAGACAAAAAAAAAAGAAGCAAATGCACACTGGATGTATAGATGGCAAAAAATAATCAAACTAGGGACTGAAATCAGTCAATTAGAAACTAAAGGAGCAGTGTACAAAGAATCAACAAAACCAAAAGCTAGGTCTTCGAGAAAATCAACAAGATAGACACACTCTTAATCAAACTAACTAAAATGCAGGAAGAAAGTATCCAAATGAACAAAATCAGAAATGAAAAAGGAGACATAACAATAGACACAGAGGAAATTAAAAAGAAGATCATTTGACTTCAAAAGCTTATACTCCACAAAACTGGAAAATCTAAATGAGATGGATGATTTTCTAGACAGATACTGAATACCAAAGCTAAATCAAGACTAGGTAAACTAAAGCCACATGGATTTAGAGCAGAATTCTACCTTCCTTTAAATACTGTTAATACTTCTCAAACTATTCTACAAAGTAGAAGCAGAAGGAACTTTGCCAAATTCATTCTATGAATCCACAGTCACCCTGACCTAAACCACACAAAGACTCAACTAAAAGAATATCAGAGCAATTTCCCTTATGAACACTGATGCAAAAAT
Source organism: Mus caroli (assembly GCF_978045245.1). Taxonomy (NCBI): domain Eukaryota; kingdom Metazoa; phylum Chordata; class Mammalia; order Rodentia; family Muridae; genus Mus; species Mus caroli. The sequence continues at coordinate 28,083,026 of NW_028227270.1, forward strand.
ACTCAATAAAATACCAGCAAACCAAATCTAAGAATACATCAAAGACATCATCCACCATAATCAAGTAGGCTTCATCCCAGGGATGCAGGGGTGGTTTAATATATGAAAATCCATCAATGCAATCTACCATATAAACAAACTGAAAGGGAAAAAAAAAACACATGATCACCTCATTAGATGCTAAAAAAACCCTTGACAAAATCCAATGCCCATTCATGTTAAAAGTATTAGAAAGATTAGGTATACAATACATATACCTAAACACAATCACAGCAATCTACAGCAAGCCAATAGCCAATATCAAACTAAGTGGAGAGAAACTTAAAGCAATTCCACTAAAATTGGGGACAAGACAGGGCTGTCTAGTCTCTATCTCTTCAATATAGTACTTGAAGTTCTAGCAAAAGTAATAAGACAACTAAAGGAAATAAAGGGGATACAAATTAGACAGGAAGAAGTCAAAGTATTTCTATTCACAGATGATGATAGTATACATAAATGACCCCAAAAATTATACCAGAGAACTCTTACAGCTGATAAACACCTTCAGCAAAGTGGCTACATACAAAGTTAAAGAAATCAATAGTGCTCCTCTATACAAGTGATAAATGGGCTCAGAAAGAAGTTAGGAAGACAATACCCTTCAAAATGGCCACAAATAATAGAAAGTATCTTGGTGTAACTCTAACCAAGCAAGTGAAAGACCTGTATGGCAAGAACTTCAAGTCTCTGAAGAAAGAAACTAGGGAAGATATCAGAAGATGGAAAGATCTCCCATGCTCATGGATCAGTAGAATTAACTTAGTGAAAATGGCCATCTTATCAAAAGCAATCTACAAATTCAATGCAATCCCCATCAAAATTCCAACAGAACTCTTTACAGATCTTGAAAGAACAATTCTCGACTTCATTTGGAAAAACAAAAAACCCCAGGATAGCCAAAACAATCCTGAACAACAAAAAAAAAAACTTCTGGAGGTAGCACTTTTCCTGACTTCAAGCTACACTACAGAGCAATAGTAATTAAAAACTACATGGCATTGGTACAGAAGCAAACAGGTTGATCAGTAGAATCAAATAGAAGACACAGAAATAAGCCCACACACCTATGAACACTTGATTTCAGATAAAGAAGCCAAAAACATACAATGCAAAAAAGAAAGCATCTTCCACAAATGGTGCTTGTCTAACTGGATGTCTATATGCAGAAGAGTGCAATAGTTCCATATATATCACCCTTCATAAAACTGAAGTCCAAATGGACCAAAGACCTCGACATAAAACCAGACACACTAAATCTTATAGAATAAAAAGTGGAACGTAGCCTTGAACTCATCAGTACAAGAGAGTTTCCTGAACAGAACACCAATGCCTAAGGCACTAAGGTCAACAAGGTCATGGGACATCATGAAACTGAAAGCTTCTGTAAGTCAAGTGACATGTTAATAGGACAAAAGCACAGCCTACAAATTGGGAAAAGATCTTCCCTAACCCTACATCTGACAGAGAGCTAATATCCAAAATATATAAAGAACTCAAGAAGTTAGACACCAAGAAACCAAACAACCTAATTTAAAAATTGGATACAGAACTAAACAGCATTCTCAACAGAGCCATCTCAAATGACCAAGAAGCACCTAAAGAAATGTTCAACATCCATAGTTATCAGGGATGCAAATCAAAATGACCGTGAGATTCCACTTTACACCCATCAGAATGGCCAAAATATAAAACTCAAAGGACAGCACATGCTGGCGAGGTTGTGGAGCAAGGGGAACTCTTCTCCACTGTTGGTGAGAGTGCAAACTTATATATCCATTCTGCAAATCAATTTGAAGATTTCTCAGAAAACTGGGAATAGTTTTACTTCAAGACCCAGCTCTACCACTCCTGGGCATAGACCCAAAAGATGCCTCACCATACCACAAGGACACTTGCTCAACTATGTTCATAGCAGCCTTTTAATAACCAGAAACTGCAAACAATCTAAATGTCCCTCAACTGAAGAATGGATAAAGAAAATGTGGTTCATTTACACTACTCAGCTATTAAAATTAAGGACATCGTGAATTTCAAAAACAAATGGATGGAATGAGAAAATTTTATTCTGAGTCAAGTAACCCAGACCCAAAAGGACATGCATGGCATGTCCTCACTTGTAAGTAGATATTAACCATAAAGTACAGGATAACCATGCTATAATCCATAGGCCCAATGAAGCCAAGTAACAAGGAGAGCCCAAGAGAGAATGGTTGAATCTTGCCCAGAATGGGAAACAAAATAGATATTGGAGGTCTATGAAAGGAGAGAACTGGGTGGGAGGGAATGGAGAAGGGAGTGGGGGGGGGATCAGATTAGGGAGAGCAGGGTAAAGAAGGGAAATTGGCAGTGGGGGGAGCAATCTCTAGGACATGCCAGGGACTTGGAAAGGGGAGAAGCCCCAAAGGGTCCATGGGGGCAATTCTAGCTGAGACTCCTAGCAGTGGGGCATACGGATCCTGAAGTGGCCTCTTCCTCTAGCTAGGCAGGACTCCCAGTGGACAGATAAGGACAGTAATCTACCCACAAAACCTTCAATCTGAAATGTGTCCTGCCTACAAAAAATGCAGGGACAAAGATAGAGCAGAGGCAAAAGGTATGGGCTACCAATGACTGCCCCAAATTGAGACCCATGCCAGGAAAGAACCAATCCTGACACTATTAATGATGCTGTTATGCTTACAGACAGCAGCTTAGCATGGCTGTCCTCTGAGAGGCTCCACCTAGCAGCCAATGGAAAGAGATGCAGAGACCCACAGCAAAACATTAGATGGAGCTCATGGAGTCTTATGGAAGAGTTGGGAGAAGGACTGAGGGACATGAAGAGGACAGGGACTCCACAGAAAAACCAACAGTCAACTAACCTGGACTCTTGGGGATTCCCAGTGCCTGAATCACCAACCAAAGTGTGAGCATGAGTTGGACCAAGGCCTGCACATATGTCGGTAAGCAGCTTGGTCTTCATGTGGATCCCCCAATAACTAGAGCAGGGGCTGTCCCTGAGTCTGTTACCTGCCTGCCTGTAGATCCTGTTCCCCAAAATGGTCTACCCTGTCTGGCCTCAGTGGAGAGGATGTGCCTAGTCCTGCAGTGACTTGATGTTCAGGAGTAGGATGGGGTGAGGTTTATGTGGGGCAACACCAAGAGGGTTTGCAAAGGGCAAGGGGAGAGTAGAATTGGGGGAGGATCTGTGTGACAGGGTACTGGGAGGAGGTGGGCTGATATCAGGACAATAAACAAACAAACAAACAAACAAATGTAATAAAGACTGTAATCTGGAATATAGATTTTTCCCGAATTCTATAAGTCATTCCAGTGAATTATAAAGTATGAGGTAATGATGGGAATCCTTAAATTTGTAGCCAGTTAGTCAGAAATGAGTTTTTCTAGGAACTTCTGATCTGGGAGCCAGTACTTGACATGAGGGAAATCTTGTGGCAGACTCTGCTTTAGAATGTGAAATTTGGCCTATTTTGGATTGTTCAAATAATTGCTCTGAAGACTGAAAAGGAAAAACCTTCCTAGATACTCCTTAGAATCAGGGACAAGAAATAGCCTTATACACTTTCTGAAAATACCAGGAGGCAAGTGAAAAAGGCTCTTGAAGTAGTTCTTCGTGCGTCTCCATGGTTTCATGTTCCAGGGGGATCAAGAGGCATTCTGTCAAAGCTTATTGACTTCATGGAAACCCGCATCTAAAGAGGGTCTAGAAAAATATTCCCCAATATAATAGCAGCTGTCAGCACTGGGTTGTGTAACAGAAGGGCTTGTGCTTTCTTTGCAATGCCTTTTTCCTTTATACTTCCTAGAGGCAGTTTGAGGTAGTGGTACGGACTCTAGTGATGCCCTCCCTGGACTTAGATAGCAGCTCTGCTATTTATTAACTGCATGTCTTGATGCTGTCTGGCCAGTGTGTCCTTCAGTCAAAGGTTCATCTTCATTTTTGATCTACAAGAACATGTGAGGCTATCCTTTTCTTCCAGGAAATAAAGACATCTATTCATTCTCTGCCCCAGTACTTTCTAGCCTTACAAAAGCTTAATCATCACTGTTTACCCACTGTTCTAATGTGAAGAGATAACATGACCAAGGCAACTCTGGTAAAAGAAAGCATTTAACTGGGGCTTGCTTGCTTTTTCAGAGGTTTAGTCCATTATCATCATTTGCAAGGTGCATGGTTGCATGCCTGATCCTAGAGAGCTACATTGTGATATGCAGGTAGAGATAAAGAGAAAGAGGGAAAGAGGGAGAGAGGGAGAGAGAGAGAGAGAGAGAGAGAGAGAGAGAGAGAGAAGGAAGAAGAAGAAGAAGAAGAAGAAGAAGAAGAAGAAGAAGAAGAAGAGGAAGAGGAAGAGGAGGAAGAAGAAGAAGAGGAGGAAGAAGAAGAAGAAGAAGAAGAGGAGGAAGAAGAAGAAGAAGAAGAAGAAGAAGAAGAAGAAGAAGAAGAAGAAGAAGAAGAAGAAGAAGAAGAGGAAGAGGAAGAGGAAGAGGAGGAAGAAGAAGAAGAGGAGGAGGAAGAAGAAGAAGAAGAAGAAGAAGAAGAAGAAGAAGAAGAAGAAGAAGAAGAAGAAGAAGAAGAAGAAGAAGAGGAAGAAGAAGAGGAAGAAGAAGAAGGAAGAAGAAGAAGAAGAAGAAGAAGAAGAAGAAGAAGAAGAAGAAGAAGAGGAAGAAGAAGAGGAAGAAGAAGAAGGAAGAAGAAGAAGAAGAAGAAGAAGAAGAAGAAGAAGAAGAAGAAGAAGAAGAAGAAAGAAGGAGAGAGATAAAGAGGGAGAGAAGCCTTGTGTGGCCTTTTGAAACCTCACACCTACCTCTGTGACACACTTCCTCCAGCAAGGCCACACTCTCTAATCCTTCTAATCCTTTCAAACAGTGCCACTCCCTGATGACTTAGCATTCAAACTTATGAGCCTATGGGGGTCATTCTTATTCAAACCGCCACACGCATTCATATAACCCAGTGAACAAAAGAAACCAGCTTAGTTCACCATTATTCTTTGCTTAATAAACCAAGCCTTCAAGTAAATTAGCCTCTTGAGGTCTAAGTTTTATTATTTGTAAAAGGCATGATAAATAATATTCTCTACCTTATATAGTTATTGGAAGGAGTTAGTGAGTTAGTACCAGCAAAATTCTTAGAACAGTGCCTGGCACATGGAAGCACTCAAATATTGTCACATATTCTTAAAACTTTTCATACATAATTTGGTAATTGTATTGTGACTATCATTGGAAACAAAAATTAAGTTAAATAAACAAACATATTCAAACTTGTATATATAACTTTCAGTGTATTTTTTCAACTCTTACTTAGATAAATTAAAGAAGTTTTCCTCCCATAATTACTATGTGGAGAACTGTATTAAAAGCATTGGAAATTTTAACATGAGTATCTTAGATGAATATGTATGTATAATTTAAAATGTCTTGAAACTCCTATACCACTTTATTAAAATAAAGTAGTTAACATTTTTATTTTGTAAAAATAAAGAAGGAGGAAAATTAAAATATTAATCATATTTTATCTAGGGGATAATGGAATTTTGGGTTCTTTAATATTTTAAAGTATATTTTAATTTCTTTCATGTGATCATATATCACTTTGTAATTAGTAAAATTATCTTTAAAGATAAAAGTACTTTTTATCAAAATCCTTTCTGTATTGGGAAGAAGAGAGTAGAGACAGGAAGGATTTGAGGCTCAGCAGCACAAGAGATTGATTTTGAAACATTCTGAATTTATATTTTTATTGCTTTGAACAAGATTTATAACCTATTCAAAAATGCAATAGAGTGAGCACCACAGGCAAATTTATTTGAAATCACCAGAACCAGCACAAAAGTAGTCGTGACTTCAGCTTGGCAATGTGTCCCTATTGAAAACAGTTTTTGTGATCTGTAATAGTGGATGTTGTACTAACAAGGTTTGCTGTATGAAGAATAAGATGAAAACATTTCTGAAGTAAGGATGACGATTAATAATGAAGATGAAAAGCTGTTTTAATGCAACCACCTTTTGTTATGTTAATAAAATCACAATCTAACAGCAGCATGGACTTTAAGAATTATTACATCAAACAGGGATGTTAAGAACATGAAGGGCAGAGACTGACAGTTTTTGAGTTTGAATGCAGTAGAGCCAGATAGCACTGAGTAAATCATTTAATATCTGTGACCCTCGGTTTTCTAGATCCTAATATGTACCTAATAATGGCACCTGAGGGGCTCACTGTAATAATTAAGCCATGTGCAAACCCTAAGTATTTGTTTGTGCTGTCATCTTCTGGTTTGTTGTTTTTTGTTTTTTTGTTTTAACTGATGTGGGAACTGCCTTCATTCACTCCTTTTAATTTTACCTCATAATCAGCTGCTTTAGAACAGCTGTCAGGGTCGCAAGGGTCTAGAGCTTGTCTAGCGCATGAGGCGACCTGGACAACTCCACTACCTCAGAAACAAGAGGCGCTGTTAAAGAGACAAGAAACAGACCATGTGAGACTCGGGGAGGCTGACTTAAAATGCTTACAAAGGCGTTCTTTTCCTTTGATGCCTCTGTACAGACCCTGTAAGCTTTTTATGCAGGAGCGTACGTACCATCCCAGCTCTGTGACCTCAAGCATGGAAGCCGAGCCAGGCAGATTCTGAAACACCCAAACTGAAAGTCTTCTATGCTTCTTGCTCAGTAATCTCTGGATTCTCTGAGCCACTACATTTTAAGTCTCTCACATCTGTAAACTAAAGTGCAGTGTATCTTTGACTTTCTATTTATTTAGCACATGGAGGCTGAAGTAAATTCCTGGCTTGCTAAAAGGTCACTTCTTCCCACACAAACTGTGTCTTCCTTCAAAGACCTTTGCAGGTCTTTAAATTCGCTTCAAAGATTGCCCAGGAGTTAAGAGATTCCTTAAGATCATATTAGGAGGTAGTCTGTAATCCCAGCACTCTAGAAGCTCAGGCTGATGCGTGGTGAATTTGAAGTTAGCCTGGGCTATATATCAAATTTGAAGTTAATGTGAGCTACATAGAGAGACCCTTTCTCAAAACACAAAGCAAAACAAAGTTTCTTAGGTCCCTAAGATTTTTAAGCCAAACCTCACAAAACAGCTACCCTCAAGGAGAAAGACTATATTCACAGTTCTGCCCACCCAACTCCTACAGAAGGCTTCTTTAGAATGGCACAACATCCTCCAGTGGAGATCCAGAGAGAAAGTGGGCCACTTCTATCCTTAGCCCTCTGCATACCTAGTTTAAAATGAACAAACATTGAAGCTTCAGGCACATGGAGCCCTCCATTCTTCTGTGCTATCCCCTTAGCTAGCAGCGTCTCTCTGAGGTCCTCTCACCAGAAAAGGGGTCAGTCAACACCCCTGATCTATTTACCCAAATAATTTCCCCCAACCCACCTCCTTCATTACTATTGTTGGCATCTTTCTACTTGGAAGAGCTCAATCTGTAAACTTGGCGAATTAGTTTCCCTTCTTGTTGCTAAGACAAAATACCTGACAAGAATCAAGTTAAGGAAGGAAGGATTTATTTTGCTCAGAGTCCCCTGGCAGGGAGGTCATGGTATAGTGCCTCTCGCATTACACCTATAGTCAGGAAGGCATGAGGATGAATGCTAGTGCCCGATTCATTTATCCTTTTCACTCAGTCAGGACCCCAGCCAGTGGAAGGGCAGCACCCACAGCTAAGGTGGGACTTCCCTCCTCACTTAACCTAAACCAGATAGCCCTCCACAAGCATGCCCAGGGGTTGACCTAAGCTAGCTAATCCCTGCTCAGATGTTGACAGGCAGTATTAAGCACTGTACTGGGTGTTCTCTCCCAAATAACATTTACACATTTTAAATTCACATATCCCAGCATAGGGGGAGCTCTGAACCCTATTTTTTAAACAATTCTTCAAATTAAGCTTTTTGATCTGTATACTTTATATCCTTCTGTCGCAGTTAGGGTTTTACTGCTGTGAACAGACACCATGACCAAGGCAACTCTTACAAGGACAACATTTAATAGGGGCTGGCTTACAGGTTCAGAGTTCAGTCCTTTATTATGAAGGCATGACAGTGTCCAGGCAGGCATGGTGTAGGAAGAGCTGAGAGTTCTACATCTTGTCCTGAAGTCAAACAGGAGAAGACTGGCTCCCAGGGAGCTAGGATGAGGATCTTAAAGCCCACACACAATGACACACCTTCTCTAACAAGGCCACACCTACTCCAACAAGGCCACAGCTCCTAATAGTGCCACTCCCTGGGCCAAGCATATTCTAACCATCACACCTTCTTTCTTCTTGTTCTCATTTTCTCGCCATAATTTTTAAATATTGTCACTCCAATGATGACACAGTCTTTAAAATGTCATAGTCAACAGTAGGAAATACCGTTACATGTGAGGATTTGTTTTGTTTTGTTTTGTTTTGTTTTTGAGACAGGGTTTTGTTATAGCCCAGGCAGACCTTGAACTTACTATGTAGCTAAAGACAGTCTTGGCTCTCCTGTTGCTACTTTCTAAGTGTTGGAGTTAGGAAGAACTTACATCTTGTATATTTCCTCTACTGGCTTTTCCTTTGACGCATGGTTGTTATTTTCCTAAGTGCTCGCTGTATTTCTGTATAAATTTCTCTTACATGCTAAGGCGCCTTTCCCCCAGGAGGTTGGTTGCATATTTTTCAGTGACTCTCCCCTTCAATGACAAGATCAGTAGTTTGTCCTGTGCACTACAGTGCTATCTGTGAGCCTCCACAGCCATTCCTGCAATTCTCTTAGAATTCAGATAGATAATCTCTCAGGCTTCTGGCGAGGTTGCCCTGGCAGGTTGTACAAGTTCACTAGCATTTGCTCGTTTATCTTTGAGATATGTATATATTTAAACTTAGATATATCAAAGTGTGTGACTCCTCTCTTTCTGGCTCATTAAATCGGTTGTGAGTACTTCTTACTATTTAGTCATGAGAAATGCCTCCCCTTAGTGCTGTAAAGTGCTTTGTGATTTTCAGACATTTTCAAGTTTTTGTTGGGTACAATAATATCAATTTCTGTGAATCCAATAGAAATTTATCTATAAAACTTCTGAAAAATCTATTAATTTTATAAAGTACATAATTTGAAAGTAAAAATTATGCTTCTTTAGTAAAAATGAGAGAAAAACAGTTCCTTTATCATGCTAGCTCCCATCGCTACTTCTGCATTCTCTCTCTCTCTCTCTCTCTTTCTAGACAGGGTTTCTCTGTGTAGCTCTTGCTGTTTTAGAATTCACTATATAAAGCAGGCTGGCCTCGAACTCAAAGATCCACCTGCCTCTGCCTCCTGAGTGCTGGGATTGAAGGTGTGTGCCACCACGCCCCAGCTAACTTGCTGTTTTATTTAAAGGTGCTCTTCTCAGTTTGATGTTCCCTGCATCATGCCTCTCGACTTCTTCTCGTTAGACATATTCTATAATTAACTTATCAAGCAATTCTAAAGGAAAACTCAAACAATACTGTAATCAACACGTGATCCCTTGCAGTTATTGGGTGGCTATTACATGGTCAGCATTCTGCTAAGCATTTTATGTGTATTTTCCCAACAGGATAAGTGTCACATAATCACCACATATTTAATTCTGCTCATTAACTCAAAGCTGCCCCTGAGAATCCCTCCTCCCTCCTATTCCTCTCAGCTACCTCACCTCTAGGTAAACACCATCCACCTTCTGCCTCTTTGGATTAAGTTGTATTCTCGAGAGTCATGCAAATAGAATCATACCAAATATCCTTCTTATAGCTTATTTCACTCAGCACAGCTCTTAGGATCCACACACACTACAGCACATTTCAGTCATCAGGGGTTCCCATTGTATGGATTTGTGACCCCTGCTCTATCTGCTCATGGGTTGGAGGGCAGTTAGTGACTTTCAGTTTGGAGTGACTATCGACCATGCTGCTGTGAGCGTTCACGTTTGCATCTTTGTAGGAATATGCGTGTCATTGTCTCTTGCAAAATACTACGAGTGAAGTGCTACGTAGATGTATGTTTAGCACTTTGAGAGACCACCAAGCTGTTGTATGAAGTAGCTGAACATTTTGCTTTCTCACCTATAGTGTAATCACCCCCTGTTTAAAAGGCAGGGAATGGAGTGTCAGGAGGGAACTGTCATTTGCTTAAGGGCCAGGCGATTTGAGTCTAAATCTACCTAATTCCTAAATCTGTCTAATCCCAAAACTTTTACTTTCCCCACTCTGCTCATTGGCAACTTAATAACTAAATAAGGCGTTTCTAGAAGTCTGGGAAAGTGATTGAATGCTGACTACTATGGTCTTTCTCTGCCATAACTAGCTCTGTGACAAAGAGAAATTACCTGTGAGGGCTCGTTTATTTGTTTGAAAGCACAGTAGATTACAGGGCCTTCACATCCTTTAGTTCTGTGATTCTATTTATGTAAATATTCACTGCCCCTTACATGGTCACCGATGGCATGACGCTATAGTAGCAAATGTTAAAATAAGTTTAAAGTAAAATTTAAATATAAGTAAATGGTTTGGCGTTGTTAGTAATGATTGTTCCCCACAGGGAAAAATGTTTTTCTATTATTTTTAACTAAATATTATTTAAAATTATTAAAAGAATTTATTAAACAAAATTAATAAATATTTACAGCCCAAACTGAAAAAAAAAACCTAAAATGAAGAGGCTCATACAGTAAGTGGGCGGCCCCTACATCCGGGCATGATGAAAATTATGCCCAAGAACAGATTTTATTCATTGTCTTGAGTGATGGGTATGCATATTCATTTCCAGGCTTAACGCTGGAAAACAAAATCATTGACCAAACCAGAACGTTCATTCTCTATATTCAGAGAGATTTAGTGAAGAAAACCAGCACCATGTCAAGATCTAAATTTGGCTGTTAGATTTTACTTCACGCACATGATTTTTTTGGGTTTCCTGGCATCTACCGCCCCATAATGACTTGGTCTTTTTCTTGTATCCATTTATATGGAAACTACCTTTTTCAATCCTTCCCCATTCTCCGTGTCCTCCCTACCTCTATTCTCCTCCATCTTTTCTTCCTGCTCCCCTCAACCCAAAGCCGGAATGTGAACGCTCAATCTCCAGGGCTGTTTCTGGGCAGGCGCACGCGGGGGATCTGAAGGCACAGACAGGCATTTCCTCCATGCTCTGACTTTGGCAACCCGTCTCTCTCAGTAGCCATGTCACGCTGCAACTACATTTGATGCTGAATTAGACCAGTTCTGACAGGTTCTTCTGGCTTCACTGACTTTTGTTCTTCAGTTCTTTCTGTCGTGTGCCCCCTCGCCCCCACCCTTGCAGTTTTTGTTGTTTTCTATTTTTAATACATCCTCTGGCCTGGAAGTCACTGTGTAAGCCATGAATCTGTGACTCTTCTCCCACCTCTGTCTCCAGAGGCCTGGGATTACAGGTGTGTACCGCTGTACCCCTATTACAGGTGTGTGCCACTGTGACCCTATTATAGGTGTGTACGTACCACTGAACCCCTATAATTACAGGTGTGTACTGCTGTACCCCTATTAATAACAGGTGTGTGCCACTATGCCTCTATTACAGGTGTGTGCCACTGTGCCCCTATTACAGGTGTGTACCACTGTACCCTTTTGGTAATATTTTCTTCAACCCCAGGTGAAATTGGGGTTCTCCTTTTATAGCTTGTCTTTGGAAAACTTATGATTTTTCTGTTTTCCTAACCTTGCGTATGTGTATTTATGTGGTCATTTCATTAAAGTCTCTTCTTTCATATGGCATAGAATGGATTTTATTTCTTCCTGTAAATTCCATTGATTCACCATTTCTTACTCAAACCTATTGAATTGGAGCTCAGAAGCCCCACCTGAAAGATGACTGTGACACCAACCAATGGAAACATATTCAGCATCTTTCACTGTACTCACAGTAAGAGCCACGAGAGGTGCAAGTCACTCTCATAATGTTCTCACCCTTGAGTTTATGGTCAACACATTGAAAATTAGCATGCAACGTGAAACTTTAAATGTTAAGCTAGATAAGGTAGGCCATGCAGTGAGCCAGGTGGCATGAGATAAAGTTGTCATTGGAAATGTTTGCTCTCAAGCTAAGACATACTTCTTAGAATTTTAAACAGAGCTTCTTGAATCAGGAATGTTTTTGCTTATTAGACTTTGCTAAGTAGATCATTCTGAACTAGAAATTACTGTTGAAGTTTCCCACCATTGATACTTTGACCCTAAGAATTGTGTCTAGCGGTACCTGATGTACAAATGTCAGGGGGCCCAGGAAGTCATTCTTGTATGTGAAAAGGGAATTTGTCCACCAACAAACGAGAAGGTATTGATCAGTCTGGACCGATCTACCATTCCCATGTACTGCTAGAATTAAGAAGCCAATCAATTGTTGATGGCTTTTCCTGCCAGTGGTATCCTACAGATGCAGAACATGTGGTAAACAAAGCCCAGCTTCACACTTCTGTACCTTTCCCCATGTGATTTGGAGACAAAGCTCTAGGAGTGGAAGCATGGGCAAGACATCTGTATTCTATATGTATGTCTACTGAGATTACTTCAACCCAACACAGTTGGAGTATTAAGAGCTTGATCTCAAGCATACTCATTTGATGATTCAACTAGAGTTTGAAAAGGAAAGACATGAGAATGTGAGTAGAGTGTTGCTTTCTCTCTGCAGATACACATACAGTAGGAACTTCATGTCTAGGAAGGCTTTGTTCGATGAGGGCCTGTTCTTCACACCTGATTAGAAGTCAGATGTGTGAGTGAGGAGGATGTGAGGGGAAAACAACAGTATTAAAAAAGCAGATTAAGTGGGAAGGAACTAGCTATTGCATAGGTTACAGAAGACATGGTGTAGTTTGACAGCCAAGTACACTTTGACCTGTACCAAGTAATATTGGGCAGACGGGATGAGGGCGTATCACCCTCCTGTAACCGTGTCACTAGATGACAATAGAACTAGAGGTTCCAAATTTGTCTTACGTATCCATGTAGCCTCTCAGCAGAATCATAGCTGATTAAAAATCCCTGACATGCTTAACATCCGGTGCTTCATTAGGAGACAGGACTCTGTGGGATTTCAGAACTGATTTTTGAGAGCCTTCTTACAATAGGTGGATGCAAGAGGAAATTCAGAAGTTCATTCTCCAGTTTAAATCAAGGATGGGATTAGATCAGTTAGTGAGCCAACTTAAGGATGCAGCTATGGCAATAGTCACAGCATTCATTATGCTTCCTTTCCCAAAGGGGAAAGCAAGGAAACAATGACTTCCTCTCCACAGGCATGAGCTTGCTTCCTCTCAGCACCGTGGGAAATGAAGAACATGCCAGCCATGGTGGGCACCATGCAAAGGGACGTTCCCTGGGTAAGAAATGATGCTGAGTGGGGGTAGGGACTTCTAAGCTTTAGACCAGTTGATTGGTGCTACATTCAGTGATATTTCCCCCATTCCTCTCTGTTCTTCCAATTCCAAATGAGGGGAAGTAGGACTGAAACTCTCCAGCCATTAACAGCTGCTGCATAAACGTCTTTTAAATGCTTTGTTCGGGAGAGCGACAATTACTGAAGCACTTTGCTAATAAACGCCTGGTGAGTCTAATCTCTAGATATCAAAGAATTAAATAAAAATGCCTGAAAACTGGATAGCAAATTAGCAGCCTCAGTTGTTGAAGTGACACATGAATGCTTTTCACATTAAGGCACCAGTATGATATAGCACTCCTTTCAGACCTGTGGTCTTGACTCCTGAGTTAGCAGAACAAAGAATCTACTCGCTAAGTAATTACTCCAAGCAGTAGGAATCTCCAAGTCAACACCACTTTTCCCCATAAACCTATCCTCTATGCATCGCAGCAGTGTGAGAAACAGATGAGGTGATTATACAGAGGTGCTTTGTAAACTGAAAAGCTGTATATTGCTCAAGCGATCATCACATTCATCCAGGGAGTCATCAAAGAACATGCCAGAGGGTCATTTGTAGGACAATAGTCTCAAATTATATAAAAATGCACTTATCCTTAAGAACCCAAAGTAAGATTTTTGAAATGTTATTTGTTGCAAAATTGGCCGGCTCCCATCGTGAGCTGATGTGTTAAGAACAACAAGGTACAGCCAAATAGGATCGTTCCATTACTTCTTTAGAAATTTCAGAATTGTATATATACACACATATAGATTTGCATGTGCGTGGTTGTGTGTATGAGCACACGTGAACATCAAGGGACAACGTGTGACAGTTAGTTTTTGCCTTCTACCATGTGGGTATCCTGCTGAGGATTGAACTCATGTGGGCAGGATTGGCAGCAAGCCTTGTCACCTGCTGAGCAATTGCACTGACTCCAGTACTTCTTAAAATGTTTAAGTGCACTGGCTTCCAACTGTATCTCTATATAGGCATGTTTTAAAAATAATAACTGGTCGGGCAGTAGTGGTGCATGCCTTTAATCCTAGCACTTGGGAGGCAGATGCAGGTGGATCTCTGAGTTCAAGGCCAGCCTGATCTACAGGGTGAGTTCCAGGATGGCCAGGGCTATACAGAGAAACCCTGTCTCAAGAAAAAAAAAAAAAACAGAACAAAAAAATAAATAATAATAATAATAACGGAAACTTTGGTATGATGAAACAAAACAAACCCAGATATAACTCATAATAAGTGAATAATAATATGTATGTCTAGATCTATATCTATGCCTATATCTGTCTATATAAAATTCTATATAACAGAATTATATGTGACCAATCTTAAAAATGAATTCAACTTTAGAAATCTTAATACAGAGAGATGAGAAAGAGATACTATATGATAGTTACAATGTTTTTTAAAAGCCTATAATATATGATTAATGTGTTTCTAAGGCCTATCTAATGATGGTCAAAGAATGCTTGAATTAAAAAAGAAATTTTATCTTGCCTAGCACAGTGATACACACCTTTGATTCCCAGCATTCCAGAGACAGAAGGAGGATTTCTGTGAGTTTGAGGTCAGCCTGGTCTACAAAGAGAATTTCAGGACAGCCAAGACTATTGCTCAGGGAAACCCTGTCTTGAAAAACTACAAAACCAACCAACCAACCAAACAAACAAACAAACAAACAACTTCTATATTGATATATGGCAGTCCTCAGGAAAACTTCCAGGGAATATCTGTTATGTTATTTCATTATTAACAATGGCTGCCCATGAAAGAGTTTGATTTTCTGCAGTTCTTTTAAACATTTAAATTTTCTTTGTTATTATTATTTATGCACAGGTACTTGGTGTGGTGTGTATGTGTGTCTGTCTGTGTGTCTGTCTGTACCACAGTGTGTGTGTGGAGGTCAGAGGACAACTCTTTCAAGTCAATTCTCTCCTTCCACCTTTACACAGGTTCTAGGGGTCGAACTCAGGTCTCAGGCTTGAGCAGCGAGCACCTTTATTTGCTGAGCCATCGAAGCTTGGTTTAATTTTTTTTTTTTATAATGAGCTTACCCTACATTAGTAAATATAACATATGAAGGTTTTTATGTGACTAAAATACTTCTAAGAAACCACAAGCTCATTAGTGAGCAGCTTGGTTGACTTTGAAAAACCAGGGAGAAATATTAAAGGTTTGACTTGTTAAAGCCAGATGAAGTTTTAGTTCAGCTTGCTGGTGTTGGATTGGAATTGTAGGGCTTGGAAAAAAAATGGCTCAAAATATTGCTCTCACTGCTCTGAAGCACCAGGCAATAAGTTCAAAATAAAGTCAGTCTCTATGGGTCTGGAGCAATTCTTCCTCCTAACATAACCGAAGCAAAGAGGAGTTTTATCCCCCTGTAAGAGTTTTAGCCTTTGTTTGAGACCAGTAAATCAAAAGCCCATGTGTTTGTTGAATGCACTCTAAACTCCGGAGAAAAATCAACAAAAATGGCTTGAACATAGTTGAACAAGGTCAACTTGACTTGCACAAAAGGAAGTGCTGGTAATGACCAAAGTCAGCTTTGGTATTTGCTATTGAGTGCCAAGCACAAAAGGTGCAGACTGCTGACACAAGAGGTGTTAAAAGATTCAGCCATTTCATAGGAGAGTGATTTATTTCCTTCATATAGTCTCATACTTAAATACTTGAAATATACATATGTGTGTGTGTGTGTGTGTGTGTGTGTGTGTGTGTATAGAGAGAATGCATATAATGCTACTACCTAGTCATTTGTAAAGCAAACTCTCTACCAGATTTTAAAAGAAAAGATAGAAACAAAAACAAAGAAACAAACAAAAACTCCAAAGTGGGCTGGAAAGATGGCTCATCAGTCAACACCACTGTCTGTTCTTCCAGAGGACCTGGGTCTGATTCCCAGAACCTACAAGGTGGTTCACAATCATCTGTAACTCCAGTTCTAAGGCATCTTGTTCTCACTTCTGGTCTCTGTGGGCACCAGGCTCATATGTGGCTCACAGACATATAAGCAGCCAAAATACCCATCACATAAAACAAACAAATAAATGAAAATAATTTCTTAAGTGAGCCAAGTGCTATGTCATGTGCCTGTCATCCCGGTATTCCAAATACAGAGGGAGGACAATAAGATAAGCTTGGTCCCTCTTCCTACTGGTCCTTTGCCTATCCCCAATTAGTAAACATCCTGGCTCTCCTATCTTCAACTCCTAGTGCTGGGATTACAAGTGTGCACCTTCACCCCTGACTCTCAGCATTATTCTGATTTGTGTTTTCTTGATGGATAAGAATGTTAAGTACTTTGGCCATTTGTACTTTGTTTTTTTGAGATTATTTGATTAATTAGAAGATTTGTTTATTGATCTGAATGTTTAATTTTTTATAGGTAATTTTTTTAAGTTACCTATATGTCCTACAGATCGATCTCCTGTCAGAAGTACAGCTGGAAAGAGATCCCCACACCCCACATCCTATGGACTTCACTCTGGCTTTCTTTGCTAGGCTGCAGTTTTAATTTCATTAATCAGTTCTTGCAGTTATTTCCTGAGTGGTTGATATTCTTTTCAGAAAGCCTTTGCCTATGCCTATAACGTGAGTTGTCTTCTCTTAGCAGTTTTAGAATTTCAGGTCTTAAACTACTGAGGACATTCATCCATTTTGAATTGGTTTTTGTATGGGTGAGAGATAGGGGTCTAGTTTCATTGTTCTGCATACAGATCTCCAGTTGTCTAATGGTTGGATGGTCATTTCTGCATCTGTTCTATTGCATTAGACTTTGTGTTTGTTTTTGTTACTACAGCTCTGTAATAAAATTTGAAATCAAGTACTACAACATCTCCATCATTGTTTCTTTTTTGTCCAGAATTGCTTTGGCTTGTCAGGGTCTTTTGTTCTTCTGATTGAAATTCTGTAGTTTTTTTTTTTTTTTTTTTGCTAGTTCTGTGAAGAGTGTGATTGGTTTTGATTGAGAGCACATTGACTCTGCTGGCTGCTTTCAGAATAAAGCTATTTTCAAACTGTTTACTCTGCCACTTGATGAGCATGGGAAGAAAAGGGAGCTTGTGAGATAATTCAAGAAAGCATGGAGGAGTAGCACAGCCTACACTGATGTCTTAATCCGGACTTAATAAATGTTCAGTGGCAGAAAGTACATAAATTTGGGGTTTAGAAACTTGATTAATAGTATTGACTCCTAGGAGACCTATAGAATGTTAGAACTATATCAGTTTCCAAGTATTTTCTCAAAGATCATGCCACATAATTGATTTTAATCTTATTTTTAATGGTGACATTTGAGCAGTTTTGTAAATGGGTTTGTTTCTACATGCATAGTTAAGCTGTAGTTTTTTGCTTTTCATTTTTTTCAGCTAAACCCTAGTCTCTATGTGTCATACTTTATAATGGTATAATGTGGCATAATGCAGTGGTGTCAGGAACAACTTGGCGGCCCAGCCAAGGTGTCCCTCTGAACAATCACGCCATGTGACAGGCCTAGTATAAAGAAGATTTATTTCAGGGAAAAGAAGCAGGGACCTGAAAAGGGGTAGAAGCAGAGAAAAGGGAGGGAGGGAGGGAGGGAGGGAGGAAATGGTGGGGGAGAGGGAGGCTGACTGGGAACATGTGGGGACAGGGAAAGAGAGTGAAGAAGGGGAGACAGAGTGTGCGGTAAGGAGCTGTCTCTTATATGCCTGGCTCTCACCTGGCCATTGGAGTGGCGAGTTGTTGCTAGGTAGCTGTTGGAGGAGCCTAGTGGAATTGCCTGTAAGCCAACAGTGTATATCTTATTATTTTTACAATATAAACACTGTTTTTTCTCTTCATACAAATCATAATGACAGAAATGACAGGAAATAGGAAACAAGATGCTGGTATATGTTTTATAATTATAATACATAAGATATGAGTCAGATAGTAAAAAAAGAAAATCAAATGTCAATTTTTGTAGAACTCTTAAAACCTTAGATCTCAGAAGATCTTAGGATAACTGGAAAGTAAATGTTAATGGTATCACAGATATAAGAGTTAGGCTGGATTGTAAATATTCTCTGCTCTAAAGATTATAATTCTCAGGGGCTGGTGAGATGGCTCAGTGGGTAAGAACACCCGACTGCTCTTCCGAAGGTCCGGAGTTCAAATCCCAGCATTCACATGGTGGCTCACAACCATCCGTAACGAGACCTGGCGCCCTCTTCTGGAGTGTCCAGTGTACTTACATATAATAAATAAATAAATCTTTTTTAAAAAAGATTATAATTCTCTGGAATTAATACAGCTAAGTCATTCCATATTTGTGTACACATAGTATTTCAAATAAAAATTCTTTTAAAAATAGCTATTGTCAGGCAGTGCAGTGCATTTCTATAATCCCAGCACTTGGAGGGCAGAGGCAGGTGGATCTCTGACTTCGAAGCCAACCTGGTCCACATGATGATATACATAAATACATAAATACATAAGTGCATAATATATGCATATATAAATGCATACATACATACAAACAAATAAAAAAATGGCGGTATCAGTGATCATGCGCCACTGGGTCTTTCTTCTTGTTAAATATCAAATATCTGATCAAATATAAAAATAAAGAAACTTCAAATAAAAGAAATTATTTTAAATATGAATGTTTCTCTTGAAACACAGGTCAGCAGATATCTGTTGTTTATTGGCTTCATTGTGATGTCACTGCAGAAATGCATACATGAATAAAATACTTTGGGTTCTGGGGTCAAACCTGAGCTCATGTCAGGGCTGCACAGCAGGTACTTTCCTGGTGTTGTCCAACTGGCCTTCATATATTCTCTTCAAGAATATGCTTTATCCTTGCATTAAAACTACACATTAGACGTTGTTAGTATCTACCCATAATAAAATATACTATAATCCCACAATAATTTCTTCAAAGAACTCATAATTAAAGCCCTGAAAAGAACTATCATTGTTCCATGCTCAGTAGCAGTTGTTTGCTCTGAAAAATATCTGAGATAACGTCAGGGATGAATGACTTATTTTAGTTCATATCCTAGACCCCATGGTTTTGAGTATATGTCATGGTGGTAGTGCATAGCAAAGGAGGTCATCTTGCCTCATGGTGGCCTGGAGGCAAAAAAAAAAGAAAAGAAGAAAAAAGAAAAAGAAAACAGAAAAAAGAAAAAAAAGGTTAATTAGGTTTATTTATTTTATGTGTATCAATGCTTTGCCTGCATGTATGTATGTGCACCACATGTGTGTCTGGTACCCTTGCAGGTCAGAATATATCAGATCCCCTGAAACTGGAGTTATGGATGGACTGTGAGATGGTCTCTAGGTTCTGGGAACCGAACCTGGGTCCTCTGCAAGAACAGCAAGTGCTCTTAACAGCTGAGTTAACTCTGTAGGTCTTACCTTATTCATGTAGGACAAAGTCAATGATCCCGGAGTGCACATTAGCTGGCCAGCAAGCCCCAGGGGTTCTTCTGTCTTCCTCCAAGTACTGGGATTGCAGGTGAGCACACTAGGTGCCTGTTTGTTTTGTTTCTAAATCAAATTCAGGTCTTTATGTATGGGCAGCAAATGTTGTACAGACCGACCCAACTCTAACAAAGTCTGAGCCCTACTAACAACTATAAAACCATCTGTGTGGTTGACTTTTCACCATCTTTGTACTGGAGCATGAAAATACTGGACTCTTTCAGATCAGCCTAAAGATCCCTGAAGAGGGAAATATTTCTGCTTTTGTGACCCATATGGCCTAGGTTGCAACTTCTCTGTTCTGCTCTTATAGCACAAAAGCAACCATAGATGAGTATGTGAGGTGTGTGTGTGTGTGTGTGTGTGTGTGTGTGTGGTGTGTATGTGTGTGTACTGAATGTATTGTGTGCTCTGTAAGTATGTGTGTGTGGTGTATGTATTGTTGTGTGTTGAATTCTTTGTGTGGTGTGGTGTATGTATGTGTGTGTGTTGAATGTTTGTGTGTTGAGTGTGTGTTCTGTGGTGTGTGTGTGTGTGTATGTTCAATGTGTTGTTGTATGTTCTGTGTGTGGTGTATGTATGTGTATTCTGTGTATGATATATGTATGC
Organism: Mus caroli; assembly: GCF_978045245.1. Classification (NCBI taxonomy): domain Eukaryota; kingdom Metazoa; phylum Chordata; class Mammalia; order Rodentia; family Muridae; genus Mus; species Mus caroli. Next base: position 28,103,526 of record NW_028227270.1, read on the forward strand.
GTGTTCTATGGTGTGGTGTGTATGTGTGTGTGTGTGTGTTGAATGTATTGTGTGTTCTGTGTGTTGTGTAGTATGTATATGTGTGTGTGTTCTGTAGTATATGTGTATGTTGAATGTGTTATTGTATGTTCTGTGTGTGGTGTGTATGTGTGTTCTGTGGTGTGTGGGGGGGGTGTCTGTGTGTGCTTGTGTGCCTGTGTGTAGAACTGTGCTAGTGATGGTGGGAAGTAGGTTGGGAAAGAGGAAAGGCACCAGATGGTAGGATGTCTCCTGCACCAGGGGCACAACAGGTGCTGTGATTATATTGTTCGACAGGAACTCTAAGGACCATTCTGAAGGTCAAAGCATGCTCCCTTGGGGCTGACCCTAAGTGTAGCACCAGCTGTGGAGAGCAGCCACCAGAGAGACACAGCCCTGTCCCCAGAAGTGCTGAGTGGATGCTCTCTGGGTAACTAGATCTATGTGGCATCACAGGCCACAAACAGCCCAGGGCTGGCCACCAACAGGGCTAAGCAGTCTCAGTAGGCACCGTCAGCAGGACTCTGGTTGAAGCAGACAAGAAGAGGACACGAGGTAAAAGAAGGGCACAGAGGGTGCAGGGCAGAGGCTGAGGCTTGTGGAAGTGACACACCAGTGCTCAAGTCTCAGAGCCTCTCAGCGTGCTGGGCTGGAGCCTGCTAGGGCTCACAGGCAAAGTGCAGACATGCTAAGGCTCACAGGCGAAGTGCAGACGTTCTTGCTCCAAAAAAATTGGCCAAGTCTCTTGCAAAAAATGAACTTTAAAGGACTATGTGGATTATAGTGATATGGCTTTGTTTAGGATTCTAAGTTCACGTGAGGTAATATGTGAACAAATGAGAGATAAAAGAAGAAACAGTGAACAAGAAAGAAGTGTCATGGGACTGTGAAACAGACGGAGGAAACACAGACGGAGCAGGACACCTGAGATTCTTGGCGTCCAGGTCCTAGAGATTTACTTGGAACTGAGGCCTAGACATCAGCGATTTCCAAAGACGCCCTGGGGCACGGCCCACATCGTGCCACTGGTTTTGCTGATAGAATCCAGAGTGATGCCCTGTGGATTTGTGACTAGTGAGATGGTGCTCAAGGGAGGCCAACAGCAACTGAGGAACCAAAGACAAAGATAATCTCACAGATGATCATCATTGTCACCTGTCGTGTCTGAAGTGCCGGAGCACGTGAGGGTATCTTACGTCAGTCCAAGATGACTAATCTCAGACAGCCAGTTCCTGAGCCCTGGATAATCTGAGGGGGCTTTGTTTTATGCACTTATTGGCTCCCAGAATCATGTCTTTGCTACTTGGTTGTCAGTCAAAGGTGAGCACTGCTTGGAATGATAATGAGCTGAGGGAGCTGCAGGAAGGCAGCAAAACTTAAACTCAGCGCTAAATCTACAATAAAATTGTTAGTCAGGGCTATAGGTGACAAAGAGGAATTCAAAGAGCACCTCACCTTTTTAGAATGGGAGGATTAGAAATTGACATCTCTCTCCTGCTTAAATCCAGAAGAGAAAATATAAAGCCATTTCAAAAGACTCCGCCTACCTACGCATTTTTACTGAACACTGCAATCCCCCTTTCTGTTCCTGTTTGCATTTATTTCTTCCCTATAACATCTCACTTTCCCCAATACCACATCACTGTTGAGACAGTTTCTTCACTGTTATTCAGGAAGTGCCATGGGACATTGCTAGTCTGCTTCCTCATCCCCAGTGCTGAGGAAACAGAAAGGAGGCTCCCAGGGTCTTGCCCAGCCCCTAGGCTAGTCTAAACAAGTTGGTAAACTCCAGGATCAAAGAGGAACCTCGGCTCAAAAAAGTGAAGTGGAGCCGGGTGTGATGGCACACACCTTGTATCCCAGCACTGGGGAGGCAGAGGCAAACGGATTTCTGAGTTGGAGACCAGCCTGGTCTACAAAGTGAGTTCCAGGACAGCCAGGGCTACACAGAGAAGCCCTGTCTCGAAAAAAAAAAAAAAAAAAAAGACGGAAAAAAAAAAAGTGAAGTGGAAAGAGATTGAGGCAGCCTCTCAGCATGAACCCCTGGCCTCCACTCACATGCAGATCCACACACATGTGCACACGCTTAAGGGTCATTCCACTAAATCTGTCTGGAATGGGCTGATAGTCACTATCTAGATAACAAGTACAGGCTAACATTAGTCCCAAGGCTGGGATAAGTGCTATGAAGTTTGGTAAGCATTGCAGAATCGCTGCCTGATAAAAAGAGGATCATCCAGGATTTACACTCAGTCCTTGAGCATAAACTGCCTCCCCTCTCCTCACTCCACCCTTTACCATGAAACTTGGAAAGGAAAGTCAGAGAATAACTGAGAGCTTGCTTCTGTAAGCTGCAAGCAAGTGGAGAGCCACTCAAGGTTTAAAAGCAGAGGAAGAACCGCCTACGAGGATAATTAATTCATTGATTGATTGATTTTTGTAAGATGTTGCTCCAAAGCCCCATTGTTCTGCAGCCAGGCCTCCAATGCAGACTAGAGTCAGACTAGAAGCTAACTACAGATTTAAACGGTTTGTACCCAAGGAACCCGAGGTTCGCTTAAAAAGAGGATATAGAGCAGAGCACTCAGCTACAGTTACGTGAAAGCTTCTTGACTGACAATGGGCGGTGTTTGATTCCCTTGGCAGTGCCATGTATCATGATCACATAATAAAGAATTCATGTCTGTCATCGTTATGAATTTTGTATAATGTACTTATACATTTTGATGATTTGAGATTTTGTTTGATTGCTTTCCTTTTAGACAGGGCCTTGCTATGATGGTAATCCAGAGTGGTCTCAAATTCACAATCCCCCTGTCTCATCTTTATAGCACTAGTATTATAGGTATGCGATGTCCATACATAGTTTATGGATAGAGTTTTAATTTAAAAGGCTTCAATCGGTTGCCATTATTTAGGTCTGCAAGAAGCCTTCTAATTGGGGCTATAACTCAGAGGTGAGTCCTTCCCTAGCATGGGTAAGGCCCTGGATTCATTGCTATTATAAGAAAAGAGAGGAGGGAACAGGAGAGAGGGAAAGGCAGAGTGAACTTTCAACTGGAGTCTATGGCTGAGCCATTATTTGTTGCCAGTAATTGAATTTTAGGCACAATACCAAATGGTATCCTGTCATGGTATATCCATTTAGAATCCCCACCGAATGCAGTGGGGCACCAGGAGTAGTAAAGCGCCAGCTACTCTTTTAAATCATAGCTAATTAAAAGTCACTGTAGGAAGAAGGAGGGGACAATTTGGGAAGCTGGGAGGAAGACAAAAATTCAACAAAGCAATCCTAAATGAAGTGTCAGGTGGTCAACAAATACAATACACACACACACAGAGACAAATACACACAGACACACACACACACACAGACATAGACAGAGAGACACACACACAGACACACATAACACAGAGATACACACAGAGACACACATAGACACACAGACACAGAGACACACACACAGACACACATAAACACACAGAGACACACACACAGACACACAGGCACACACAGACACACACACACACAGGCACACAGACACACAGACACACACACAGGCACACACACACACCACTGGGCACACAGTAATTCCAGAAAGAAAAGCAGATTCATACTTGGATGGAATTTAGGGTTAAGAAAGGTTTTCAAAGTAATTTCTTTTCCCCTTCAACTATAGACACATGAGAATCACAACCATCAGGACTTTCTAAGTGAGCCAAAATCATTGTGATTGAAGCAGATTTTCCTTCTGCCATGGGCTAATACTCATTAGGAGTTACAAATACCCCAAGCCGTAGATGTTCTTTAAGTGAAGTCTTTCCCAAGTGCACTTAGTGTTATATCTACTTAGAAGATGTTAGAATGCATTCAAATACTGAGTCCTTGAGTTGACCAAAGAATGTAAGGGTTAAGGCCTGTCCAGGGACTAGGGAGCTAGCTTAGCCAGGAAAGTCCTCAGTTTGATCAGCAGGATCCATATAAAAACAAGTGTGGTGGTACACACTTCTGATCCTAGAGCTAGGTGGAGAGACTTGAGGATCCCTGGGGGTCCACTCAGCAGCCAGCCTAGCCTAACTGATGAGTTCCAACCCATCTATCTCAAAAGAGGTGGATGGGATTGCTAAAGATGACAGCGGCATTGTCCTCTGGCCTCTTTGTGTACTCCTACATACACCTATGTGCATCTGTACACATACACATAAAAAATAATGATTTTAAAACCACAGATAAGATACATGGGAAGCAAGGGAATATGCATAATGTATAGAAAATTTCAAGGGATAATTATGGCAAAGTACCCCCATGCCTGCCTACATACCCTGCTGGGGAGTCTGCCCTGCTCACCTTTGTTGGTTAGATGGCCATGTTGCCTATCACATGACATTGCCTCTCTACTCCCAACCTCAGAGCATGGTGCCCAAGGTGGTTTATTTGATGAATAAATAAATAAATGTGGTTGGCCTAAACAGACAAGCTTTGTCATCAGAGCACTCTCTTGTAGACCTGATCTTTGAGAACAAGAAAGGAAGCAGTAGAGGCAGGCTAAAAGAATGTCAGGGACTCAAATTGCAGCAAAACTAACTGACACGTGACCAGGAGGTTGAAACCTGATGAGGCTGAGGGAAGATGCCAGGACACAGTGAGAGACCAAGAAGCTACTCTGTAACAGTTTCATTTCCCATGAGGCTGCCGGTACCTCACTGCAGTGTCTTAAATACACCCCACCTCCTCTCGTCCCCTCCCTCGAGTATGTTGAGTCATTCTCTGTTCTAATTATAAAAGCTTTGACTTAAGCAATACATACATGATGCAGTAACAATGCTCCAAGAGACGGTTATTGTAAGTACCAGCAAGGATACTGAAAGAAGGCTGCTAACTAGGAGGAGGGTGTACCTCAGATCTAGAGCATGTACAGTGCTCTAAGTCCAATCCCCATCACGGACGGGAACACACACACACACACACACACACACACACACACACACACGGGGTTGAGGGAGAGGGGGACGGGGAGAAAGGAGAGGGAGGGGGAGAGGGAGAGAGAAAGAGATCGAGCTATGCTAAAATGTATGGATTGTGATAAGAACCAAGTCCGAAGACTGAGAAGACTATAAAATATCCACCTATGTACCGCTGACTACCACACACAGGTGCTGTCCTGGTGATGAGGGGGCAAAGTGCAAAGACTTGCTGTGTTCTTTTTCACTTTCTTCTTGTTTTCTTGTTTCTGACTACAAAGTATCTCAGGCTAGCCTGGAACATGTGGTCATTGTGACACAGACTCGAGCGCTGGGCTGGGGTTACAGTGGTACACCACCACACCTATCTTTGATCTTCTCACCTTCGGAATCTACACCTGAAGTGGAGATGGCAGGTACTGGGAAGAGTGATGCAAAGGATAACATAAAGGATGAAGACAGAGCGCGGGAAGCTGGGGGGATGCGGAGAGTCTGCAGGACTTGGCCAGCAAGAGGCCTCTGTGGGGAAATGTTAGTGGAGATTCTGAGTAGCGGGGGCAATTTGAGAAAGGATAAATGCCCAGACTCTAGGAGGGGGCAATTTGAGAAAGGATAAATGCCCAGACTCTAGGAAAAAAACATCATTTTGAACTGTGGGTCTGTGAAGTGCAGGAAAGACCCTGCAGGAGGTGAAGATGGCCAGGAAACAGGAACGGAGACTGTCCTGAGGTGAAAACAGACCAAGAAGGTCTGACAGCTCAGACAGGTCACCAGACAGCCAGAGGGAAGTGGTGTGGAGTCTCAGTGGAAGAGTGGTGGGTAGACAAAGCTGGAGATGGCATATAACGCTGTGATCTATAAACAGCTTAGGATATCCAGCAAGGCGTGAGAGCAAGATTGATAGCTTTGTGTAAACAAAAGAGGAATCGATATGAAAATCATTAAGTGTGGTGATAACTATAGTTTCTAAAGAGAGCTAGCTACTGCTTAACGACCCCATTCCATGTGGCTATGTCTCTTAGCAGAAGTGGCTCACCCAGGGCCGTACTTCCCAAGGTAGGGCACCTCTCAATTTGAATTCTCTGGCTTGGAGCCCATTCATCCCCACTCTTTTGAGCCGTCTCCTTGAAAGTCAGATGAGCCCATAAGGAAGAAACAAAAAATATTCTCAAAGGCAGCAGAACTGTGGCAAAGGCAAAGATAAAAGCCAATAGAAAGATTTTTTAAAATCAGACTTTTTAAAAATAAATACAATTAAATGTATATTTTTATTCACTGAAATGCTGAGAAAACTAAAATATACCAACTTGGAACTTGATTTTTTTTTTCATGTGTTGATTTTGTATTTAAATTCAAAGCTAAATATCTTCATTTTTATTATTTTTTTCATGTTCTTATTCTTTGCTGATGAAAAATATTTTATAGTTTGTGAAAAGGGTTATTTTTTTTCCTTTGGGGAATATTTATTTTTAAAATGGCAGGTGTCTCCCAACTTCTGTACAGTTAGTCAGCAGATTATAATATTTGACTTAGAGTGTTGCCACTTTATGATGATGAGACAATAGAGATCAAGGGGAAAAAATGTACTTTAAATGTTGACCTTCTCCCGGATGAGTGACCTCATTTTCGTAAGTTCTCATGGTCTAGGGCAGCAGCTGCAGTTCCCAGGGAAAACAACAGGTCCTTCTCCTTAGTGTTTAATGTTGCTAGGCTTCTCACTATCCTCAGTACATTAAATGCACTGTCATGGGCTCTGGCAGTAAAAAGTGATAAGAGTATTTACTTGATGTGGTCACAAATTACATCCCATGTGCTTCAAATAGTAGTAGATGTGTTTGACCCAGTAGTAGATGTGTTTAAATGTTACAGAATGTAATTCATGCATTGAGATATAGCATGATTCCCACAGATAGGAACATCTTATGTCTTTATACATCAACCTATAAATAAAAGAAAAAAATGAAATGAATGCATTTTAGCCTGCAATGAATGGGGTTATTAAACCAGAACTAGTTCTAAGCCAGGGAACAACTATAGCATATTGTGTGACCCCCTATAGCCAGCTTCTAGTGATGCTGAGCTGTAACAAGTCTTGTAAGGAACACGGTGTGCTCCAGAGTGTACAACTCCCTAATCTTTACTCTGCCCCAACATTTCAACAGATATGAGATTTTTACTCCCTCTTTGAAGATAGAGAAATTCAGTCTTAAAGTGGGTCAGCTGGTCTCCAACATATTTTTACAAGATAAATATTCTTTTCCCTGAGCCCACCAGAAAAGCCAGATTTCAACTTTAAAAGTGTTGCTGTCATTTTTTTAAAAAATTCAGATCCACATTTGTTTAAATCACTGAAAGTCTGCCATAGGCTGGGCACTGTGTAAGCCCCTGTGTTTAATCCTCAGAGATGCTCTACCCTTTCTCCACCTGTGTAATTATTCGTGGAATTAACTTAGAAGAAAGGAGATGCATTGTTCTTTTAACATCATAGAGTCAGGCGTCCTGAATATCTTCCCCTTAGATGTACTGAGATGAAGCAACCCACCTCCATACTATTGCACTTGGAAAGCAGAACGGACGGAACTTGAGGCCACTGTAGCTACACAGTGGTAGTCTACCTAAACTAAACAAAGCAAAGCAAAACAAAGACCAATTAGAGTGCTTTTGAATAAATGGTACAGGGGAAATTGGATACGGGTGCGCAGAGTGAAAGGAAGTCTCTGTCTCACAGGTGCTACAAAGTTAACTCAAGATGGCTTAACAGTTCAAAGCCAAAACTTGAAACAATGAAACTACCCAAGGTAAACAAAGCAGAACCACTTCAGAACACTGCAGAGGAACAAGACCCCCAAAGCGTAGGAAACAAAAGCAAAAGTATAAAGTGAAGCCCACCAACCCAAATCTCACAACACACGAGATAATCAGAGATAACGCGGTGGACAGAAATGCCTCCGGCTGCATTCTTTATATTCTGCATGGGGTTGGTGTTCAGAATATAAAGGTAATGGCCAAAATAAATAGTGAATACCCACAAAGCAACCCATTAAATGACAGACAATGGACTTAGTAGTGTTCTCTCGGGAGAGCGCTTACATTTGATGAGTATGTATATGGAAAGGAACTCATCATCACTAGTACCTGGGGAGACACCACTTTAAGCCATAATGAGATGTTACCACTAGTAAGAATAGCTAGTATCAAAAAGATAAAAAAATAACAAGTTCCAGGAAGGATGTGAAAAAAGAACCATTGCACTTCTGGTAAACCTGTGTGTTAATATCGCCACTGTGGGCGCCACTGTAAAAGTTCCTCAAAAATTACAAATAAAAGAAACACATAGGGGTCTGGAGAGGTAGCCCAGCAGTTAAGAGCACTTACTGTTTTCCCAGAGGACCTGGGTTCTGTTCCCAGCACCCACAAGACAGCCCACTGTTATACATAACTCTCATTCCACCTTCTTCTAGCCTCTGTAAGCACCAGGTCCACACATGGTACATATACATATATGCGGGAGAGTACACACACACACACATACACACACACACACATACACACACACACACACAACTAAATAAGATGTAGCAAATGCTCTAGCAATGCCCTAGCTGTACACGCATCTGACCATCATGACTCAGTACACTAAGGACACATCTGTGTAGTCTTTTTTACTGTACGGTCATCACAATGGCCAGGAAATGGAAACAACCAAAGTGTTCATCACCTGATGATATAGAAAATGTGAGCCGGGCGTGGTGGCGCACGCCTTTAATCCCAGCACTCGGGAGGCAGAGGCAGGCGGATTTCTGAGTTCGAGGCCAGCCTGGTCTACAAAGTGAGTTCCAGGACAGCCAAGGCTACACAGAGAAACCCTGTCTCGAAAAAACAAAAAAAAAAACCAAAAAAAAAAAAAACCAAAAAAAAAAAAAAAAAAGAAAATGTGGTTCTGTGGACTAGTCAGTCTCTGAAGAAAAGATCGAATCCTGTCATTGTCAATGAGGTTAGAGATCATTATATGAAGTGAAATACAGCGAGCACACAAAGACTAACACTACATTACATCATTTTACCTATATGTGATTCCCTGAACCCTGGTGAAAGCAGTGAAAGGTGGGGCTGGTGGCACGCCCCTGTAATCTGAGCCTTGGGTGGACTGAGACAGGTGAGTCCCTGAAGCTGAATGGCTGGCCGTCTTAACTGCTTCCCCTTACTGAGAAACCTTGTCTCAAAAAAAAAAAAAAAAGGGTAGAGAACAACTAAAGAAAGCAATAACATCTGATGTTGACCTTAGCCATCCACACCCCCTTCCCCCCACATCACACACACACACACACACACACACACACACACACCATACACACACACACACACACACACACACCACACACTACACACACACACACACATCACACACTACACACACACACATCACACACTACACACACACACACACACACACACGTCACACATCACACACATACCATACACACACACATCACACACACATCACACATCACACACACACACATCACACATCACACACATACCATACACACACCACACACACACATACCATACACACATATACCACACACATCACATACCATACACACATATACCACACACATAACATACCACACACACACATACCACACTCACACCACACATACACCACATACCTCACAGACTGTCAAGAATGGAATGGTGATTGCTAGAGATGAGAGGGGAGAAGGGAGATGAAGAAACTCGATCAGTGGGTACCAAGGTATAACTAGAGTAAGAAGTAGTGGTGTGCTGTTGTAGTAGGGTTACTGTAGAAAAAAAAATACTGCTGCATACTTCAAAAAGGTATAAGAAATGATTTCTGAGTGTTTTACTATAAAATTGTAAATATTTGAGGAGACATGTTTAAGTTTACCTAGACATTTTACATTATATACATATATTGAAACATCACACAGTACCCCATAATGTATACAACGTGTATGGTTTCATGTACCAGTATGTACTTATATGGTTTTATATTTTAATAACAATAAATTTGCCTTAGAAAAGGAGAGTAAAGGGTGTATTGCAGTGGTAGAGCTCTGCTAAGAATATGCAAGGAAATGCTCCACATAGTACAAAACACCAGTTTGATCCCCAGTATCACACAAAAAAAAGTATTTACAAAAAAGTTAATGCAAAATAATAACTGTATTCCTAAAAAACACAATTATTTAAAACATACTTATGTGAAACAGAAACTTTTAGTTTAAACGTATTTTTAAGAACAACTATAACTTCAAAATATCTTTGGTTTTTATATTGTTTAATTTTAATTGTTAAATGTATTTATAGCTCAGGGAAATTTTTGAGTCAGTAACCACCATTTTAAAGCTTGCTTCTCTAATTGCAGTGCTAGAGGCCACCACGAGGGGGCATGCAAAACTGTTGTTTCCAGGAGTGCTTCTGAATCACTGAATCAGATTGTTGTTAGAGCTCAAATGACCCAAAGGTCATCAAACCCACACTTTTGGACTTGAAACTGAAACTCAGAAAGAAACCTAGTTTGTCTGGTATCACATGGCCATCCATAAATAGGGACAGAGCAGACATTGAGCACACAGCTCGGTGGTAGAATATAGGAGCTCTGGGCTCAGTATACATACACACGCACACACACGCACACACACACACACACACACACACACACACACTACAGTACAGTAAACAGAGATATCCTTGATGTCATTTGGTTTCTCTTGCCTAGCACCCATTCAGTTCCTCTTCAACAGCATCCCATGGCAAACGTCTGCCATCTTTGATAAATATCTATCCTTCTAAGCCCGTAGAAACCAAGAAACCTGGGAGACGTTTCTTGAATGCCTTCCTGGAATAATAGATAATAAGTAACATTCTAGAGCCCAAAATAGCGTGTGCTCTTCCCACTGAATCAGTTTCAGCAAGGAAACCATCATTGTCACCATCGAATGTGCACTCTGAGGGCACTGTAGCTTCCGTCGCTTTGCTTCGGGAGCTCCTTTCGCTCACTGTTGCTATTTGTTTATCTATGGTAGATAAGCAAACCCTGTGTGTATTGATGTTGAACAGTTTACTTTGACTCACTGTAGAAAGGATGGCCAAGGAGATGTGGAATATGCAATCATATTCATCAATTAAATTTTTTTTTGTAGCTGGAACATTTAGAAATCTCACTAATCTTCAAATATACAATTTATTATGAACTGTAGCTACCATAATGTACAACAGTTCTCCTACTTATTCCTTCTAACTGAAAAATCTATCTTGATATACTAAATCTCCCCACTTAGGTTTTTACTCTAGGACTTGTCCATACACACAGCAAGACCCATGCATAGAATTGTTTTATAGCAGTGTTGTTCATAAAGAGACAACTGAACACAGTTTAAGTGTCCACCATCAGTAGAGTGGGTACCTAAACATGGTCTATTCACAGTGCTAAATACTATGGAGTAGCAAAGCTGAATGAATTACACTTTAGTATATCAATGGTTGAAGAACTAACACCGTGAACAAGTTACACATAATCCCACGTACATACACTGCAAGCCAGGCAGAACGGGGTAACAAATGCATAGTGGTACACATAATAATTTTAAAAATTAGAAGTAAGAAATGATTAAACAAGTTTTAATGTATTAGTTACCCAGAAAAGAAGGAAAGGGGCATCAAGCATAAAAGAAACTTTGAAGATACTGACAGTATTACTTTATAATTCTTAAGATGCATTGTAGAGACTTTTAAATTTTTTATTTTATGTTCTTGTTTTAATGCCACACACACTCCCATTGGACTACAAGAAAGCTATGAATGGCAGGCAAAATTTTAGAAGGTAGTGGAGCTGGAAAGAGGAGCGTCTTCTTGTGCCACCCCTCCCCCCTTCAATATTTCCCATGTTTAGGCTTGCAAGCTTAATTCATTCCTGAGGACAGATGGCAGGGGAGCGAGGCTTGGGGACCATCTTTGAATCAAACAAGAGTGTACCTTTTGATTGTCAATGGTACTGGGATGGCAGATGTCAGAGCAGAGGCAGCAGAGCTGGGGGCTTTTCCAGAGAGTTTATATCAGAACAGAGAAGGACCCATTAAGGGTCTGAAAGCAAAGGAACTAGAAAGAGCAGAGCCGCTTTCCTTCACCCCTGATGGAGTCAAACTCATTTATTGAACCAGTTACAAGCAGTTAGCCAGAAAAGCTCTGGCAGTGGTCCTTTTTGGAGTGCAAATTTGCAAAACTTCTTTATAACTGCCATGTCTATTTCATTCCTGGAATTATAGGAGAATGAAAAGCTCTGCTAAGATTCGGGCCCCAGGAGAGCTCCCATACAGCCTCCTCTCCCCAAGCTGAGCTCTCTCCTCCCTCCTTCCCTCCTACCTCTGTCCTTCCTTCCTTCTCCTTTCTCTTCCAATTAGAAGCTAGCAATTCTTTTCCTAAACCAATTGGATGATTCACTTGCTCATCTCCAAAGTATAACGTTAGCATTTGTTAAGCAGAGATTGCACACTGTATCACTGGAATAATACATGCATTGAAATGACACAAGACATCAATCTGGGGTACTGTTGAAGGGAGCAAGGGGCCTTGGCAGGGATCTAAATACTTTTGGGTTTTGTTTTGTTTTTGAGGTTTTTTTTGTTGTTGTTTGTTTGGTTGGTTGGTTTTTTGCTTTGTTTTGTTTTGTTAAAAAGAATTCCTCGTGAAATGAAGAACTGTTTGTTCCCCAAGAGATGTGAAAGATATAAGATTGCAGATTTGAAACGTTGCTCTTATTGCCAGAAACAATACTTTGGTCCTTAAGTGTTCATAACAACAGTTCTTCCACCCCTCCCGGGTTAGCAACTTACTGCATCTTGTCAGGAATTCTCTCAGGAAATGATGTCAAATGCTCAGCCCTGCTCTAAACCTACCCACCACTTACCCACCAGCTCTGGTCTTCAACACTACGTTTTCTTTACTGCCTGCTTGCTTGTTTGGAGGGAAAGGAGAATGGTGAGCCTCGTGATTTACGTCGTCTGTTTTGTCTTTGAGTTTGGCTTCTTTAAATATCAGATCTGATATTCACAAAGTACCTAGGAAGTTTGGTAAATAAATCAATACCCTTTTCTTCAAGTAGAGTCAAAGAAATTACTTCTTCCAGGAATCTGCCTCAGCTCTCTCTCTCTCTCTCTCTAAGATTTATTTATTATATTTACATGAGTACACTATAGTTGTCTTCAGACTCAACAAAAGAGAGCATCAGATCCCATTACAGATGGTTGTGAGCCACCATGTGGTTGCTAGGAATTGAACTCAGGACCTTTGGAAAAGCACTCAATGCTCTTGACCGCTGAGCCATCTCTCCAGCCCCCTGTCTCAGCTTTAGAAGGGTGTTTTATACCAGGTGTGCTTTGAACATTCACCCCCAAGAGAAACATCCTTCATCAGGTAGGTTTGAGTTTCCAAAGCATACCCATTACTCTCAGATTTAACTAGCAGGGCAGACTTGTAGGTCAACCAGTTTGATTTTTCCACACAGTGTTACTCTCAGATGGCCACAGAGCGAATTCCCTTTGAGGTTTCCGGTCTTGTAATGCAAGTTTTAGCAAACTGCTCCGCAGCATCTCATCTGCGGAAACCTCCCAAGTCTCCGAGTTACAGAGTTACAAGCGGTTTACTCAACATGGCACCCTGAGAATTCCAGCAGGCTCCGGCATCAGCTCAAACGCTGGGACTTGCTCTGCCGACATCGCTGTTATCAGCTAAAAGCCTGGTGAGTACCTGGGACTTTATATCTAGGTTGCACATTGCACCAGAACACCTTGATACCAGGTGTAATTTTGGCTCAGGAGAGGTAAAGGAAGCGATTCTCTCTCTCTCTCTCTCTCTCTCTCTCTCTCTCTCTCTCTCTCTCTCTCTCTCGCTCGCTCGCTCGCTCGCTCGCTCGCTTTCACTTCAGCTTAGGCAAGGGGGGTGGGGAGGAGGTCAGTAGCCACAGAGGCTTTTTAAAAAAACAATAATTGATTTAAAAGATAACAAGCCAGGAAAAAAGCGAGAAGGCAGAGGTAATCAGATTAAGTGAAAGGTGAAAAAGAGTAGAGAGCAACTCAGAGAGTGGGTCAGAAGAGAGAAACGGGGTGGGGGAGGGGAGATGTGGGAGAGGACACAGAACCAGAAACAGATGCAAGAGGAGTTTGTGTGGAAATCTTAAGCCTTTGAGTGTCACATACACTAGATGACCTATAGCTTAATTTTACCTTAAAAAAAACAAACAATCAAAAACCTCCCACATATATTGTACAGGGCCTTTAAACTTTCTTCGAACATACTATTCGTTCCTGGTGCATTTGATCGTTTTGCCCTGTCATTTAATTTTAGAATGCATTTTACTTACATTTCTCGTTAATGTGATAAGATGTTCAACAGAAATGGCAGCTCGATGGAGGACTACTTTATGTGGGCTCATGGTTTAAAGGTATCATCCATAAGGCAAGGAGTCAGGAAGGTGGTGAGGTGAATCCTGTCCAGAAATAATGGCTGCAACTGCTCAACCTCACCTCGGTTACCTAGCCAGGGACCCGGCCTATCAGATGGTGCCACTCACATTCCAAGGTCTTCCCCCTTCAGTTAGACCTTTCTAGAAGTGCCCTCAGACACACTCGCGTTTCCATGGTGTTTCTACCCTGAGTCAGACTGACAATGAAGACTTGCTGTCGTAGAAATGGATATGATATGTCCTGTTGGGTTTAAACAAACTATTTGAAATGAGATAAAGCAAACACATTTAGCCAACGCCTGGCTTATCATAAATGCTCAGTAAACACGAGTCCCTTTCCTGTGGAACAGTCACTGATGAAAAAGATAGGAGGGAAAAAAACCTAACAACTAATGGACGATGCTGTAAACACGTGCTTTTTCTTTCTTGAGTCTAATCTTTAGAATATAAAGTCTTCACAGCTTTTTTTTTTTTTGTGGGGAAAGAGTCCACTCAATGTAGAATTTGGGGCCTCAGTATGTTAACCAGTCTATACTGCATTGTGCCTGGTACCCCTGCTGGTCTTTTTACCAGGGCTATCAGTCAGCAACAATATTAGCTTATTGCATTTTTCCTCTCTGGCTATTTATATTAGAAAAGGTAGCACTAACCTAAAATAATGGCTCTACTTTTACAGGAAAGCAGAGTGTGGTTAATTTTTTTTTTTAAGATTTATTTATTTCATTTATATGAATACACTTCAGACACACCAGAAGAGGGCATCAGATCTCATTACAGATGGTTGTAAGCCACCATATGGTTGCTGGGAATTGAACTCAGAACCTCTGGAAGAGCAAGAAGCCAGTTCTCTTAACCGCTGAGCCATCTCTCCAGCCCAGTTCTGAATGAGTATGATCCAAGCTCCCCAGAATGACACATGGAAGAGTTACATGAATTAAGGTCACAGGGCAAAAAAGAGACATAAGCCAATACAGTTGCCTATGCATTGGTGGAATCCTCATATAAGCAGGCTGCAACCAATAGGGGAGAGGAGAAACCGTCTGTTAAAACTTTACAATGGAGGCAGAGCTCCCATAAGCTTAGCAACCCAGTCAACAAATGTGTCTGTTACTCGGGAGAATGTCAGGTCAGACACAGAAGTTAGAGAACTGGCTCTTAGAGAGCTCGATCCGTCCAAGATGGCTTTGGCTCTTGACCTACACTATTTCATCTCTCCAAAGTCATGGCGTTGAGTCAGCCAAGATCAAATACTCCACGGGATCTTTAATAGGAATGCAGTTTCTTCAGAGAGCACTCCACAGCAGTATGCATTTGGCTTTGTGAGGAGAAGGCAGAGTTGCTCTCCCAGGCTCACTTTGTGTTGGACTTTGTTCTGCGGCTCAGGCTCCAACAGCATTTCCCTGAGCTCGTCAGGGACAATAACAACAGGGCTCTCGTTTTGAAATACTCATCAGGTACAGGCGTGTAGGCAAAATGTGGCTAGAGGCTGGGGAGCACTTCTTTACTGTGCAGATAAGCATTGGCTGTGCCTTCTGCTAGCCTCAGAGGAGGACTCCTGCCTCTGCTAACACTGACTGCACAGGAGGACAGGCCCACACAGAGGCATTTCATTTCTGCTTTTGTCAATGCTGTGAAGGCAAAGGAGAAGTCTTCCAAGTAAAAGGAAATGCTTTTCTGGGGAAGTGATGGCTGGTCCTGAAAATAACATGCAAGAAAGGACCCAGGACCCAAAGGAGGATTTGAATGTAATTACCTGGAGGAAAACTGAGGTAGAGAGGAAGGAAGTGCAGTTTACTATAGAGGCAGAAGAAGGGCTTATTTATGAAGGAAGAGCCCTGAGAGGATGAGAGAGGAGTCACTGCTGAGCTAGGACTAGCCTTGGGCAGGAAGAAAGGTAAGGTTTTCTTAGGATAGCGGGCAGAATTTCTTAGTCCACTTTCTATTCCTGTAACTGAATACAACCTGGACACTTCATCAAGAAAGAACATTGAGGGCCGGGCGTGGTGGTGCACACGCCTTTAATCCCAGCACTTGGGAGGCAGAGGTAGGCGGATCTCTGAGTTCGAGGCCAGCCTGGTCTACAGAGTGAGTTCCAGGACAGCCATGGCTACACAGAGAAACCCTGTCTCGAAAAAACAAAAACAAAAACAAACAAAAACAAAACAATAATCACTAGCCACAGCCCCTCAACCTTGTCCCTCCAGAACTGTGAATTCAATGTTCGTTTTTTGTTTTTTGAGACAGAGTTTCTCTGTGTAGCCATGGCTGTCCTGGAACTCACTCTGTAGACCAGGCTGGCCTCGAACTCAGAGATCTGCCTACCTCTGCCTCCCAAGTACTGGGATTAAAGGCGTGCGCCACCACTGCCCGGCCCAATCACAGGAAAGTATCATCCTTCCTCCCAAAGGCCTTTATCAGTTGGCTTTAGGGATTGGTGTCAAAGGAACCATACTGGAGGGAGAACATGGGAGGTAGAGTGTGTTTGTAGATAAAGGTTGGATGTGGCAGTTTGCATGAGGTCATCTCATGTTCTCTGTGGCAGGAGTGTAAGTGGACTCTGAGTACGGGAGAGCAGCAGGAGAGGAGAGGGCTTAACAGAAAGTGGCGAATGGACTGAAGTGGCCCTTGGGGGAACCAGGGGAGCCTGTCAAATCAGTCTGGCTCTGTTCCAGAGGCTCCTGGGAATCCTGAGGGGATTCACTTGATTATTGCATTTTGTTAGCGACTCAGTAATGACACATTAGCCAAATGAGCACTCTACCAAATGAGGACCTGCGTAGGGGATATTTTCCCATCACATTTGTGCCTGGAACACAAGATAAGTAATACACTTATGCATGCCCACTTCTATCAAACCCTTAAATGAGTCTGGCAAGAGTGAGAACAATCTGGCAATATTGATTGTAGATGTCAGAATAGGAAAGCGGACTCTCATGTCATGCTGGAAGAAGTGTGGGTTAATATAACACATGGCCTTAAGTTGTGTTTTGGGAGGGAGGACACACCTTTAATCTGAACCACACCATCTGCCTAAGGACATGGAAGAAGGACGTTTTTGCCTTTTGCCTACTCACCCTCCTCTTGGTAGCATATCCATTCCTTCACTGGTATTAAAGCCTACCTTGGCATCCCAGGGTATACGGAAGACCAGATGAGACACTCAGCCTCAGGAACTAAACAATTACTGGGTCTTTTGACTTTCTGTTAATAAGCAGCCATTGTTGGACTAGCTGGATTACAGCCTATAAATTATTCCAATAAATGTCCTTTTTATATAGAGAAACAGACCCATTCTGTAAGTTCTGTTACTCAAGAGAACCCCGACTAACACGTTGTATAAGAATATATAACTTACGTAAATATATAACTTATAAAGGAAAATATTGAACCAAAGCAACCATAAGTAGAAAAAGTAAGTTTCATGATATGTAGACATGATACCGTATGTAAAAAATTTAAATATCTATGAATACACTGCACATTGTTTTCACAATATTTATAGAAAGAAAATTTTAAAGGCTGAGAATATAGTTTTGATGAGTAGGGAAGGTTTGGGATTAAACTTGTGAGCAGTCTATTTTTAACATATGGTTTTGAAATATCTTTTGATTGATCAGTGAGTACTAAATGATACCTGGAAAAAATTTTCTGATGATCTGTCACATAGTAGGTTGACCACAGATATGGAAGTATAGTGTATTTTTAAAAACAGAAGAATTTGGATTTTTTTTTTTACCACAAAGAAATAATAATGTTTGAGGAATTGAAAGTTTATTTTTATTTGAATATCAAATATGTATCTGTATCAAACTACTACATGGTCTCTCTCTCTCTAAATTTTTTTAAAACAATGAAAAACTATTTTTTAAAAGCCTTAAAGTAAAACAAAATGAGAACCAGGAGTTTCCTTTAAGTATTAGCGGAAAGCCGAGGCTGCTTCAGGTTTCCTGTGAGGAACAGAGTTGTTTCTTGGCCGAACTTTTTCCTTGGAGAAAACAATAACAAGGGAGAAATCTTTTGCTGGTAACATGCAGGTGTAATTTTAAAGTAATTCCAGGCTTGCTCCAGCTAGATGCCCACAATGGTCTCACTGCTAGCTTTGCCAAGCTGCTCCAGTCTCTGTCTGTTCCTTGCCCAGTACACTGTCTGCCCATTCCTCTGGCTGGCTTTGCTAAACTGCCCTGCAGGTATCCTTCGTATTGGAATTCTTCTGGTGGCAGAGGCCACCACTAGGCCTAACATTCCCTGGCCTACATTCTGTACATCCTCTGTCTTCACAGCCAAAAATCCCCTTCCTTTCTCTCTTGTCCTCTTCCTCTCTTGGACTAGAAAACCCGCCTCCTTATCTTTGCTCAGCGATTAGTTTCTTGTCATCCTTATTAGCCAATCAAACAGTTATGGTGAAATCCCCCTACAGTAACATACCTAAATTAATTGTAAATTTACCTTTTAATATATGTATAAAAAAATAAAAATAAGTGTACTTGAGCACAACAATCCAGTAACAATTGCAATCTGTGGGTAGGGTAGCTAAGAAAGGAAGAGAAGCATGTGGACCCAACTCCCATGGTTCACGCTGTGCCGTCTCACATAAACATTTTAACCTGATTGATTAGCTTCTTTAGAAGGTTACACTGCTTCTACAGTGCTTAGTAAGAACCCACTGTGTGTTTGCTCAGCTTGAGGTTCAAGAGTTGCAGAGGAAGTTCCCTGGAGGAAGTCAGCGTCAAGCTGGAAAGAAAAGCAGAATTTAGGGAACAAGACAAAACAACAGCTGGGGAAGTGAGCTGGCAGTGCACCAGCCAGATGCCTGTGAAAGGAGATCCACATCCTGCACGGGGCCTTCAGCAACGTTGAATATCATTACAAACAGTACACTACAGGATCAGTTAAGCCAATTGAGCTAGAGCAGTCTGTCCTCTCTGTCTGTCATCTACCACATGAACTTGACACACATAGGATCCGGCTTACCTTAGGCCGGATCCAAGAACACCAAGAATTACTAGACAGACAAGGTTATTTGGGTGAGCCAAATCTGAACCATCTGGTATCTCTCATGTTTAACCCATGTGAGGTCATTTCTGGTTTGGGCACCTGTTCTATCTAATCCAAGAGCTTTGAAGGTGGGCTGGCCCCATGCCTCTCTTCTAACTTCTGAGTTTGCTGGCCATCCTTGAATCATAGAAGCATCATCTGGAATTTTGCTCTCAGCCTCATATAGTGCTTTCCCTGTGTGACTTCCCTCTACAGGGAGGGAGGTCATATACCGAGGTCTTGCTTTATGATCTCCTTTGAACTCAGTTACCTCTGCTCTATGTCCAGAAAAGGCCACTTTCAGAAATGCTGGGGAACAAACTTCAGTGTATCTTTTTGAGGAAAAAAAAAAGTTGCACATAAAAACATCTGATTACATTCACATTAGATTGATGAATTAAATTACTTGCTCATGATTATAAACTAGCAAACAAAGAAACCAGGATCCAGGGCATTTTTGATTGGTTCTAAGGTATTGGTTCCCATTCCCTTCCTTCTTGCCTTTCCCTCCTTTTGTCTTTGTTTTACATTGTGTGTGTATGCACATGCCATAGCATGTACACAAGGCAGAAGACAACCCGGAGGAATTAGTTCTCTCTTTCTACCATGTGGGGGCCAAGGACTGAATTGAACTCAGGTCACCACATGCCTTTTAGATACTGAGTAAACTTACTGGCCTCTTTCTTTTACACACACACACACACACACACACACACACACACACACACTACCATTTTCATAGATATATGTAATATCTTTTGATCACATCCACCCCAAGTCTCCTCCCCTGAGACATAATCAATAAGTACCACTCCTTCTCTTCTCACTGACTCTAGTTCTTGTTGCCTGCAGAAAAAAAAAAAAAAACGATATCCCATCCCCTAGAGGCCACCAAATAGTAATAGTTTCTCAGGCAGGGGTGGAGCTTCCTGGGCCCTTCTCCCATCCATGATAGAATTCTTGTCTGACTTGACTTTGTTGCCGTGGGGGCTTATGAGTGGGATGGCCAAGTCATGTTCATGGTGTTCCCTGAGTCTTGCAAGGTGTATGTGTGTGAGAGAGGGAAGGAGGGGAGGAGGGGGAGAGGGAGAGAGAGAAGAGAGAGAGAGAGAGAGAGAGAGAGACTTATCCTCAGTAATTTGTCCAGGGTCCTTATCTTAAATCAATGATTTTCTGTGAAAATGTCGATAGTTCCATCTCCCAGAGGCATTTTGTCAAACTCATGGCAGAATACCAGACATTCAATACTTTGTACATGAATAAATATTCCTCACGATAAAGTAATGAGCAAAGCAAAAAGTTCTTAATGGAACAATATATAATATATGATACAACATATATAAAGGGCATAACACAGTTCTTCATAAAATTGATAATGTAATTTTCAATGTCTTATGAAAACACAAAGAACCCAGCAGACCTAAAACAGTACTGGATAATAAATAGCCTGCTGGAGGCATCGCCACCTAAACTTCAGGTGGATAGGAGTTCAAGAACACTCTTTATTTATTTATTTATTTATTTATTTATTTATTTATTATTGTTTGTTTGTTTGTTTTTGAGACAGGGATTCTCTGTGTAGCCCTGGCCATCCTGAAACTCACTCTGTAGACCAGGCTGGCCTTGAACTCAGAAATCCACCTGTTTCTGCTTCCCAAGTGCTGGGATTAAGGGCGTGCGCCACCACTGCCCAGCTTCATGAACATTTTTCTCAGTCTCTGACTACCTGCCTTCTATAGCGTACTCTTTCCCATTCAGAGCAAAGCCATGAAGGACATATGAATATGCATTCAATGAATTTCTTTATAGCGATAAATAACTGCCATCGTGAATAGCTGAACTTGCTGAAAGCGATCCTGTGTGAAGGCACCCAATCTGTTTAAGCTACAAGGTCCAAAAATTAAAAGCAACAAAATTATAATTAATGGTCCAAGCAGTGTAGAAATTAAAGTTGTAAGCCATGGGAAAGTGAAGAATCGGGGTTCAAACCATCCATGATTCTGTCCTTTTTCTCTTTTCCTTTTGGCTCGTCCTTCTCAAACTTTAGCCATAGAATCCTTTACTATTACTGAATGCAAATCAAAACGACCCTAAGAGATTCCACTTCACACCAGTCAGAATGGGTAAGATCAAAAACTCAGGTAACAGCAGATGCTGGTGAGGACATGGAGAAAGAGGAACACTCCTCCATTGTTGGTGGGACTGCAAGCTGGTATAACCACTCTGGAAATCAGTTTGGCCATTCCTCAGAAGACTGGACATAGTACTACCCGAAGACTCAGAAATACCACTCCTGAGCATATACCCAGAAAATGCTCCAACATGTAAGAAGGATACATGCTCCGCTATGTTCATAGCAGCCTTATTTATAATAGCCAAAAGGTGGGAAAAACCCAGATGTCCCTCAATAGAGGAATGGATACAAAAAATGTGGTACATTTACACAATGGAGTACTACTCAGCTATTAAAAACAATGAATTTATGAAATTCTTGGGCAAGTGGATAGTTCTGGAGGATATCATCCTGAGTGAGGTAACCCAATCACAAAAGAACACACATGATATGCACTCACTGATAAGTGAATATTAGCCCAGAAGCTCAGAATACCCAAATAACAATTCACAAACCACATGAAATGCAAGAAGAAGGCAGACCAAATAGAAGGGGGAACAAAATATCCATGGAAGGAGTTACAGAGACAAAGTGTGGAGCAGAAACCGAAGGAATTACCATCCAGAGACTGCCCCACCTGGGGAACTATCCCATATGCAATCACCAAACCCAGACACTATTGTGGATGCCAACAAGTGCTTGCTGGCAGGAGCCTGATATAGCTGTTCCCGCAGAGGTTCTGTCAGTGCCTGGCAAATACAGAAGTGGATGCTGTCAGCCATCCACTGGACTGAGCACAGGGTCCCCAATGAAGGAGCTAGAGAAAGGACCCAAGGAGTTGAAGGGTTTGCAGCCCCATAGGAAGAACAACAATATGAACTAACCAGTACCCCCAGAGCTCCCAGGGACTAAACCACCAACCAAAGAGTACACGTGGTGGGACTCATGGCTCCAGCTACATATGCAGCAGAGGATGGCCTAGTTGGTCATCAATGGGAGGAGAGGCCCTTCGTCATGTGAAGGCTCTATGCCCCAGTGTTTGGGAATGCCAGGGCCAGGAAGTGGGAGTGGGTGGGTTGGTGAGCAGGGGGAGGGGGTAAGGGATAAGGGGAGGGAGTTTTCAGAGGGAGACCAAGAAAGGGTATAACATTTGAAATGTAAATAAAGAAAATATCTAATAATAATAATAATAAAAAGAATCCTTTACTGCTCCTGAATGATCGCTGTAAAAGCAACATTTTTCATGGAGGGCTGTACATAGTCCTCCCTGCTGAAGGAATAAAAGATCAAGTCCTCTCCTCTTTACAAGGAAGACCTCGACAAGGAGGTTAGAGATTCTTGCAAATGGGAAATAGAGGTTTCTATTCTTTCTATATCTGTATCTATTGCCATTCTAAGGAGCTTATAATTATTTCCTTGCAAAACCAGGGCAGAAGCACCAGTAGCTGCTCCGCCCACACTCAGATACTTTCTTTTAAAATTTTAAGATAAAAGCATGATTTAAATAAGTTTGTGGTGTACCGGGATGTAATCCCCTCCTTTTTTTTATTTTATGAAGATATTGTTTTAAACTTCCATGGGCCTGCTCCACGATACTTTGTCCTTTAGGATAATAAGGAAATACGAGTAACACTCATTTACCATAATTGATTAGGTATGAGTCCTTGAGAATTAACACCATTATGTGGTACATGAAGAAATTGAGGACACTGAGAACAAGTCTTTACAATTTAACATGTATATTTTCTAGAAATACCAAATTGTTGTCTCAAACTATTACTATTTTGATGATGTAAAGAATGAGATTGTTTGTCTAATTGTTCCTGTAAATCCTATAGTCTGCCTGCTATACAAATCTGCTGTGACACTGCCCTAAGGGGTCTACACCATCCAGTATTAATCCAGCTCTTAAATGTCCTATAAAGTAAGGAACAGTACATGTTTCTTAATTTAAGCTGTATTTGTATAAATAACTGTAAAATTTGAGAATTAGCACTATCTAAAACAGGAACAATTCCAAGCAATTGTAAACCATGAGGTATATATTGGCTATCAGTATACAAATTAAAAGCTTGCTTTTTCAACATTTCAAAAACAGTGGCTACAGCATGTGATTCAATTACTTGTGAAGTAGGGGGAAAAATCATGAGAATAAACATGTGATCTAATCACATATGTTTCTTTCCCATTAGATGGGCTGTTTATAAATACAGTAAATGCATTCTTTATCGGCTGCATGCATAAATTTACAGGAAATACAAAGGCAAATTCTGACAACTTGTCTTTTGGATAATGCTTATCAAATTTGCCTAAAAAGTTTGTCATGCAATAGGCCAAATATTCTGCTGTTTGAAATAAGGAATAAATGTTTCATCAAGTTCTTTCCCAAAATACTTTTGTGACTCTATCCTACAATTCTGTATGAACACAGCAACAGCTTCATAAGTAGGGGGTTCAAACTTTACTTGGAGATAAAGGAAGATGAATCCACATTAATGATCCCTTTTGCCAATGGACTGCTGTGAAACAGCCAACAATTGATCATAGTCTATGGAGTAGGAAAGCCAGGTTAGTAATTTAATTAGTAATTTAAGGTTAAGTCTCTTATTAGTAATAGATTGGACCCAGTACACATCAGAGGAACCAAAGCCACTTTGTCCTCTCTCACTCTTAACAAATTTGGAGGGTACTAGATGCAAGGGAACTAAAATAAGTTGAGAAATTCTTTCATTAGCAAGCACAGCTATAATGCCGTGGGGGGAAGCAGCCATAATTCTAATTTCTCCTATATAAGCATTATCTATAACTCCTGGATAGATTGGTAGTCCTTTTATAATAGTGCTGCTTTGGCCTAAAAGTAATTCCCCAGGTCCCTGGAGGCAAGGGCCCTAAAACTCCCATAGTCAGGGTTTAAATTTCCATTTCTGGAGTCAGTACTGTGTAGGTGATGGACCTGAGGTCCAGTCCTGCACTTCCTGGGGTTGCTCTGATAAGTTCAGAAATGGATTTTCTTGGCTCAGAAGCAGCTTCATGGCCCCATAAACTGCCTGTTGTGAGTGCCTGGGGGTCTGAGGCTGACCCCTCCTCCAGTTTCCTGATGGCATTGTTTATCTTGTTCTGTCTTGACTTTGTATGGCTGGATGGTGGCACACAGACTGCATTAGCATTCTCATAAGCCAATTGTGTAACAAAAGGAGCTCTTGCCTGAGGATCTCCAAAAGTCCTACCAGCTGCTTTTAACGGTCTATCCACAAATTCCTGAAAAGGTTCACCGGGACCTTGTTTGATCCCAGATAAATTCCCACTGAGATCTCCTTTCCAATCTTGGGGGCTTAAATTTGCTTCTACCACTGTATCCAATAAAGCTTGTGTAAAATGGGCAGCAGGCTACTGTGCTACAGCTCTTTTTAACTCTTTATTACTCTTGCAATCATCTCCACTTGTTTGATTGTTTCTTAATTACAAATATGGGTGAGGTAAAATTCCTGAGCCTGTGATCGAACTGCAAACTGCAGACAACAGAACACTGGCAGTTTAGCTATAATTTTTAAGTTTCCTTTGCAACACTAGTGTACAACCATAACTTTGGAAAGCAAAACTTAATTTCCAATAAACAATCCCATCTCTCCAAAAACACCAAGTGAATCACTCCCATGCTACAAAGTATTTGGCTGCCAGTTCCTGCACAAGAATGCATGACAGTGAAGCCTCCAATACCTCAAAGAGACACTGCCCTCAATCCTAGTCTGATTTCTAGAATAAGAATTACATAAAATATTATCCCAATTTACAAGTATCTTTAGAGACCTGTTTACCTGGGTTGGCTCATGCCATGTGTTATTGTTTAGAATGACTCCAACCCTGAGTTGCCAATTTTAAGCTAATTTTCTGTTACTAATGTTTCAAATTTTTATCATACCCAATAACTTATAAGCTAATACTCTATAGCCAAGACATGCAAAACAACATACTTATACTTTTAAAACCAGTCAGAAACAAAAATGAAGTGGCTACATACATCTTTTATGTCTAGAACAAACAAAATTTTCTTACTTTTTCTAGCTGTAATTTCAAGAGAAGAGCACCTTGTTACCTTCTGAACCCAATGAATACAGTCACAGATACTTTTTGCAGGGTAACTTATCAGTTTCTGCTGTGCAAATTGAGACTGCCTTTTAAACAAGTTAAACTAAATCAAGGGGTGGACATCCAGCAGATAAAGTTTTAACCATTATTTCTTTTGAACACGAAACACAGAACAACTGTCATTCAAAACAAAGAAACAAAAACAGACAGAAATTGACAGACATGGTCAAATTGGTGCACTAAGGACACACAGTAGACAGAGAGGGAAGAAAACTTGCCTAACTAAGAGACCCAGAACCAGAATTTAGTATATCTCCAGTAGAAGCCAGAGAGAAAGCAGGATGCCTCGTGATTTTCTCCTGTCCCTAGGAGAACTCTAAAATAGCTTATATACATTTTCCTCCTTTTTGGTAAAGCATCCAGTACAGGGGGCAACTGCTTTTCTGAAACCTATTCTCTCTCTCTCTCTCTCTCTCTCTCTCTCTCTCTCTCTCTCATGTCATTTGTATATTTACCATTCCTACTTCTGGGAACCATGGACAGCATAAATCTACTTGAGCTAGGAATTTTTCTAACATCTGTTTTTTTAAACCCTACTCCTCACACCTGAAGCAGCTCTTTGAGGCTGAGGACAAATGCCTGTTTAGAATTCCCTTGTCCCATTGATTGAACTGTCACCCATAGGTGAAGTCAGCATCGGGTCAACACCTCTTCAGCCTAGCCTGTATCCCCTCAAATGTACCGCCTGCAACACCAGCCTCCAAAAAATAAAATAAAATTTATAACTAGCACTAGCATGAATGCTGTTCGTTGCTTACTGAGCAGGATATTTTTACTTTTCTTCTGTTTTCTGTTGAGCTCCATCCAAGACAGCATTTCTCAGTGGGTCCCTCCCCTCCCCACCCCACCCTCGCCTTGTTTTCAGGCCCCACGTTGGGTGCCACCTATAGCCATCCAGCGGCCATGGGCAAACTGTGTTTACCTGAAAGGGGGGCTGGAAATGAAAAAGAGATGGGGGGCAAGAGAAGGATGAAGCCAAGTCAAGGCTTCAAGTTTAACAGTCAGCACTGTGTTTATATAGGGAAAGCCCACAGACCCATCCATTGTTTCAGCTGGATTATGTTGCAAAGCAAGGGCAGCAGGGCAGTCTATTCTTCTAAGTTCTTATAGGAAGTTGCATGTGAATTCAAGGCAGATGACTCCACCTAAGTTGTTAAGGTCCATTGTGGCAAACACTCAAGATCCGTTCACCCTGCTCAAGACTAGAAAAAAACTGCTCAAGGCTGGGAAGACCCATGCCTGCTTGGCCTGTCCCAGAAGCAAGAACCAAGTCATTCTGGCCCTACCAAAGCCATGCCAGACTCGGCAGGTATCTGTGTACAAGAGTAGGAAGGAGATGGTAAGAGCTGGAGGTGACGGATGATCCCACGAACATACTATCTTCCAAACACAACAGGATTGGTGCACATAGAACCTCACAGAAACTGTAGCAACATGCAGAAGGCTTGCACAGGCTCAAGCCAGAAGGGGTCCTAACACTGAGAGGGAGAAGTGGCTATGAACTCCTAGTCCTAATCAAGAAGTTTCTGCAGTGATATCCACTGGCAAAGGGGAAAAAAAATCAGTTTTATCTAGCAGAATCTCACTGGGTATATTAACCACATTTCAGAGCAGGCCATGGGGAGTAGTTGTCCAAAACAAAACAAACTCAGTGGTATATTTTGTACTCTTTATATGTCATGTTGCTTCCTTTGAGCTTTTATTGTCTTACTGAGGTTTTGCTTGTTTATTTTGATTTCCACTTTTGTGGAGGTTTTGGGTATACATGTGTTTCTTGGTTTTTGTTTTTGTTTTTTTTTTAGGAAGAGAGAGGTGGGGAGGGTGAGGGAATATAAAGTTGTGGGGCTAGGGAGGTAGCAGGATCTGCAAGGAATTGGGGGGGTGCTTAAAATATATTGTATGATAATTTTTATAAAGTTTAAGTGCAACAACGCTGAGTGAGAAGTGAATTGGCATAAAATAGATCACATAGCCCACTTCTTCATACTCTGTCATTCACTTATCTGCCCTTCCACTAACCTCCCTGATAATTCAGTCTTTAAGCTGTGTAATGTGACCTAAAATGCTGTGCTCCACCACCTTCCTTCTTTTACAGCCTTGGGGCCCAGGTTTGTCTTATCTTTTTCCTAAAGTGGTCCTTTCCCCCATTGGCTCTGGACATACTTGATTCTCCAGTGACAGTTCTATCTTTTACTTATTGTGCCTGTCTCCTTCCAGTCCTATTCTCTCCTTTTATCCCATGTGGTCAGAATAAGTTTTAGCAGAATAATATGTCCAAATTAAACTCTCAAGGGGATAGCATCATTTCAGCAGAAGCCCATGTCTTTTTCAAAATGTGTTTTGGGTCTGCTATGTTTGTTCTTTTCCTCTGGAGAATGGAGGGCTTTAGCAGCTCAACGGGAGACCAGCGGGGAACTTCCTATTGCCTTCCTGGACTTGTGATAAGGGTAAGAATCCCAGAAGACTTGACCCTCACCTTGGGGCATTGATTGAATAGATCAATCAGTGGAAAGGGCAGAGAGAACAGGAGGGACAGAACACACACAAGTGCAAGGTAATTTAGGTGCCTGTGGTGTTTGAATAGGCATGGCCCTTATAGATTCATGTGTTTGAATTCCTGTCCCTTGGGGAGTGGCACTATTAGGAGGTGTGGCCTTGTTGGAAGAAGTATGTCACTGTGGGGTGGGCTTTGAGGTCTTCCCCTATGCTCAGACTCCATCCAGTGTGGAAGAGAGTGTCCTCTTGGCTACCTATATGAAGTGGACATTTCTGCTTTCTTTGGAAACTCAGTTGTGTCATGTGATGTTTTTCTGGAAACTGTCTTGTGAGTGGATGCTTTTACTGAAGCAGACATGCGGGAGGATGTTTTACTCAGAACAGACACGTGGTATATTTCTGGAAGCTGCCTGGAAAAAGGGCATGTGATATTTTGCTAGAGTAGATGCTTGAGAGAACACGTGATGTTTGGAAAGGGTATAAATATAGCCCAACAGACAGTGGACGACACTGTGTGGCATTGGTTCACTTTGCTACTCTTTGTTGATCATCATTTGTTTCGACTTTTGTGGTGGTTTGAACATGCTTGGCTTAGGGGGTTGGCACTATTTGGAGGTGTGATCTTGTTGGAGTAGGTGTGGCCTTGTTGGAAGAAGTGTGTCACTGTGGGTATGGGCTAAGACCCTGTCCTAATTGCCTGGAAGACAATCTTCTCTCGTTTGCCTTTGGATGAAGATGTAGAACTCTCAGCTCCTCCAGCCCCATGTCTGCCTGGACGCTGCCATGCTCCCACCATGATGGCAATCGACTGAACCTCTGAACCTGTAAGCCAGCCCCAATTAAATGTTGTCCTTTATAAGAGTTGCCTTGGTCATGGTTTCTCTTCACAGCAATGAAACCTTAACTAAGACAGTGCTACACCTACTCCAGTAGTGACTCTTGTGACAGGCCCAAAAGCCTGGACACAATCCCGAGGTGAAAGTTCACGGAAAATTAGTCTCCTGGAACCGTGGCATCCTATAAAACGAATACTCCAAAAATGTCCTTTTTTTAAAATTTTTAATATTTTTTATTACGTATTTTCCTCAATTACATTTCCAATGCTATCCCAAAAGGGCCCCATACGCCCCCCCACTTCCCTACCCACCCATTCCCATTCTTTTGGCCCTGGCATTCCCCTGTATTGGGGCATATAAAGTATGCAAGTCCAATGGGCCTCTCTTTCCAGTGATGGCCGACTAGGCCATCTTTTGATACATATGCAGCTAGAGACAAGAGCTCCGGGGTACTGGTTAGTTCATCATGTTGTTCCCCCTATAGGGTTGCATATCCCTTTAACTCCTTGGGTACTTTCTCTAGCTTCTCCATTGGGAGCCCTGTGATCCATCCAATAGCTGACTGTGAGCATCCACTTCTGTGTTTGCTAGACCCCGGCATCGTCTCACAAGAGACAGCTATATCTGGGTCCTTTCAACAAAATCTTGCTAGTGTATGCAATGGTGTCAGCGTTTGGAAGCTGATTATGGGATGGAACCCTGGATATGGCAGTCTCTATCTAGATGGTCCATCCTTTCATCACAGCTCCAAACTTTGTCTGTGTAACTCCTTCCATGGGTGTTTTGTTCCCAATTCTAAGAAGGGGCATAGTGTCCACACTTTGTTTTCATTCTTCTTGAGTTTCATGCGTTTAGAAAATTGTATCTTATATCTTGTGTATCCTAAGTTTTGGACTAATATCCACTTATCAGTGAGTACATATTGTGTGAGTTCCTTTGTGATTGTGTTACCTCACTCAAGATGATGCCCTCCAGGTCCATCCATTTGGCTAGGAATTTCATAAATTCATTCTTTTTAATAGCTGAGTAGTACTCCATTGTGTAAATGTACCATAATTTCTATATCCATTCCTCTGTTGAGGGGCATCTGGGTTCTTTCAAGCTTCTGCTTATTATAAATAAGGCTGCTATGAACATAGTGGAGCATGTGTCCTTCTTACTGGTTGGGACATCTTCTGGATATATGCCCAGGAGAGGTATTGCTGGATCCTCCGGTAGTACTATGTCCAATTTTCTGAGGAACCGCCAGACTGATTTCCAGAGTGGTTGTACAAGCTTGCAATCCCACCAACAATGGAGGAGTGTTCCTCTTTCTCCACATCCTTGCCAGCATCTGCTGTCACCTGAATTTTTGATCTTAGCCATTCTGACTGGTGTGAGGTGGAATCTCAGGGTTGTTTTGATTTGCATTTCCCTGATGATTAAGGATGTTGAACATTTTTTCAGGTGCTTCTCTGCCATTCGGTATTCCTCAGGTGAGAATTCTTTGTTCAGCTCTGAGCCCCATTTTTTAATGGGGTTATTTGATTTTCTGGAGTCCACCTTCTTGAGTTCTTTATATATATTGGATATTAGTCCCTTATCTGATTTAGGATAGGTAAAGATCCTTTCCCAATCTGTTGGTGGTTTTTTTGTCTTATTGATGGTGTCTTTTGCCTTGCAGAAGCTTTGCAGTTTCATGAGGTCCCACTTGTCAATTCTCGATCTTACAGCACAAGCCATTGCTGTTCTATTCAAGAATTTTTCCCCTGTGCCCATATCTTCAAGTCTTTTCCCCAATTTCTCCTATATAAGTTTCAGTGTCTCTGGTTTTATGTGAAGTTCCTTGATCCACTTGGACTTGACCTTAGTACAAGGAGATAGGAATGGATCGATTCGCATTCTTCTACATGATAACAACCAGTTGTGCCAGCACCATTTGTTGAAAATGCTGTCTTTCTTCCACTGGATGTTTTTAGCTCCCTTGTCGAAGATCAAGTGACCATAGGTGTGTGGGTTCATTTCTGGGTCTTCAATTCTATTCCATTGGTCTATTTGTCTGTCACTATACCAGTACCATGCAGTTTTTATCACAATTGCTCTGTAGTACAGCTTTAGGTCAGGCATGGTGATTCCACCAGAGGTTCTTTTATCCTTGAGAAGAGTTTTTGCTATCCTAGGTTTTTTGTTATTCCAGATGAATTTGCAGATTGCACTTTCTAATTCGTTGAAGAATTGAGTTGGAATTTTGATGGGGATTGCATTGAATCTGTAGATTGCTTTTGGCAAGATAGCCATTTTTACAATGTTGATCCTGCCAATCCATGAGCATGGGAGATCTTTCCATCTTCTGAGATCTTCTATAATTTCTTTCTTCAGAGACTTGAAGTTTTTATTATACAGATCTTTACTTCCTTAGTTAGAGTCACGCCAAGATATTTTATATTATTTGTGACTATTGAGAAGGGTGTTGTTTCCCTGATTTCTTTCTCAGCCTGTTTATTCTTTATGTAGAGCAAGGCCATTGATTTGTTTGAGTTAATTTTATATACAGCTACTTCACCGAAGCTGTTTATCAGGTTTAGGAGTTCTCTGGTGGAATTTTTATGGTCACTTATATATACTATCATATTATCTGCAAAAAGTGATATTTTGACTTCATCTTTTCCAATTTGTATCCCTTTGATCTCCTTTTGTTGTCTAATTGCTCTGGCTAGGACTTCAAGTACGATGTTGAATAGGTATGGAGAAAGTGGACAGCCTTGTCCAGTCCCTGATTTTAGAGAGATTGCTTCAAGCTTCTCACCATTTACTTTGATGTTGGCTACTGGTTTGCTGTAGATTGTTTTTATCATGTTTAGGTACGGGCCTTGAATTCCTGATCTTTCCAAGACTTTTATCATGAATGGGTGTTGGATCTTGTCAAATGCTTTTTCCGCATCTAACGAGATGATCATGTGGTTTTTGTCTTTGAGTTTGTTTATATACTGGATTACGTTGATGGATTTCTGTATATTGAACCATCCCTACATCCCTGGGATGAAACCTACTTGGTCAGGATGGATGATTGTTTTGATGTGTTCTTGGATTCGGTTAGCAAGAACTTTATTGAGGATTTTTGCATCGATATTCATAAGGGATATTGGTCTGAAGTTTTCTATCTTTGTTGGGTCTTTTTGTGGTTTAGGTATCAGAGTAATTGTGGCTTCATAGAATGAGTTGGATAGAGTACCTTCTGTTTCTATTTTGTGGAATAGTTTGTGAAGAACTGGGATTAGATCTTCTTTGAAGGTCTGATAGAACTCTGCACTAAACCCATCTGGTCCTGGACTTTTTTTGGTTGGGAGACTATTAATGATTGCTTCTATTTCTTTGGGGGATATAGGGCTGTTTAGATCATTAACCTGATCTTGATTCAACTTTGGTACCTGGTATCTGTCTAGAAACTTCTCCATTTCATCCAGGTTTTCCAGTTTTGTTGAGTATAGCTTTTTGTAGAAGGATCTGATGGTGTTTTGGATGTCTTCAGATTCTCTTGTTATGTCTCCTTTTTCATTTCTGATTTTGTTAATTAGAATGCTTTCCCTGTGCCCTCTAGTGAGTCTGGCTAAGGGTTTATCTATCTTGTTGATTTTCTCAAAGAACCAGCTCCTTGATTGGTTGATTCTTTGAATAGTTCTTCTTGTTTTCACTTGGTTGATTTCGCCCCTGAGTTTGATTATTTCCTGCCGTCTACTCTTCTTGGGTGAATTTGCTTCCTTTTGTTCTAGTGCTTTTAGGTGTGTTGTCAAGCTGCTAATGTGTGCTCTCTCTAGTTTCTTTTTGGAGGCACTCAGAGCTATGAGTTTTCCTCTTAGAAATGCTTTCATTGCGTCCCATAAGTTTGGGTATGTTGTGGCTTCATTTTCATTGAACTCTAAAAAGTCCTTAATTTCTTTCTTTATTCCTTCCTTGACCAAGGTATCATTGAGAAGAGTGTTGTTCAGTTTCCACGTGAAGGTTGGCTTTCTATTATTTATTTTGTTATGGAAGATCAGCCTTAGTCCATGGTGATCTGATAGGATGCATGGGACAATTTCAATATTTTTGTATCTGTTGAGGCCTGTTTTGTGACCAATTATGTGGTCAATTTTGGAGAAGGTACCATAAGGTGCTGAGAAGAAGGTATATCCTTTTGTTTTAGGATAGAATGTTCTGTAGATATCTGCCAGATCCATTTGATTCATAACTTCTGTTAGTTTCACTGTGTCACTGTTAAGTTTCTGTTTCCATGATCTGTCCATTGGTGAAAGTGGTGTGTTGAAGTCTCCCACTATTATTGTATGAGGTGCAATGTTTGCTTTGAGATTTACTAAAGTTTCTTTAATGAATGTGGCTGCCTTTTTATTTGGAGCATAGATATTCAGAATTGATAGTTCCTCTTGGAGGATTTTACCTTTGATGAGTATGAAGTGCCCCTCCCTGTCTTTTTTGATGACTTTGGGTTGGAAGTCAATCTTATCAGATATTAGAATGGCTACTCCAGCTTGTTTCTTCCTACCATTTGCTTGGAAAATTGTTTTCCAGCCTTTCATTCTGAGGTAGTGTCTATCTTTTTCTCTGAGATGAGTTTCCTGTAAGCAGCAAAATGTTGGGTCTTGTTTGTGTAGCCAGTTTGTTAGTCTATGTCTTTTTATTGGGGAGTTGAGTCCATTGATATTAAGAGATATTGAGTAAAAGTAATTGTTGCTTCCTGTTATTTTTGTTGTTAAAGTTGGCATTCTGTTCTTGTGGCTGTCTTCTTTAGGTTTGTTGAGGGATTACCTTCTTGTTTTTTCTAGGGCGTGGTTCCCGTCCTTGTATTGGTTTTTTTCTGTTATTATCCTTTGAAGGGCTGGATTCGTGGAGAGATAATGTGTGAATTTGGTTTTGTCGTGGAATACTTTGGTTTCTCCATCTATGTTAATTGAGAGTTTGGCTGGGTATAGTAGCCTGGGCTGGAATTTGTGTTCTTTTAGTGTCTGTATCACATCTGTCCAGGATCTTCTGGCTTTCATAGTCTCTGGTGAAAAATCTGGTGTAATTCTGATAGGCTTGCCTTTATATGTTACTTGGCCTTTTTCTCTTACTGCTTTTAGTATTCTATCTTTATTTAGTGCATTTGTTGTTCTGATTATTATGTGTTGGGAGGTATTTCTTTTCTGGTCCAGTCTATTTGGAGTTCTGTAGGCTTCTTGTATGTTCATGGGCATCTCTTTCTTTAGATTTGGGAAGTTTTCTTCTATAATTTTGTTGAAGATGTTTGCTGGTCCTTTGAGTTGAAAATCTTCATTCTCATCCACTCCTATTATCCGTAAGTTTGGTCTTCTCATTGTGTCCTGGATTTCCTGGATGTTTTGAGTTAGGATCTTTTTGCATTTTCCATTTTCCTTGATTGTTGTGCCGATGTTCTCTATGGAATCTTCTGCACCTGAGATTTTCTCTTCCATCTCTTGTATTCTGTTGCTGATGCTCGCATCTATGGTTCCAGATTTCTTTCCTAGGGTTTCTATCTCCAGTGTTGCCTCATTTTGGGTTTTCTTTATTGTGTCTACTTCCATTTTTAGGTCTAGTATGGTTTTGTTCATTTCCATTATCTGTTTGGATGTGTTTTCCTGTTTTTCTTTAAGGACTTGTACCTGTTTGATTGTGTTATCCTGTTTTTCTTTAAGGACTTGTAACTCTTTAGCAATGTTCTCCTGTAATTCTTTAAGTGAGTTATTAAAGTCCTTCTTGATGTCCTCTACCATCATCATGAGATATGCTTTTAAATCCAGGTCTAGCTTTTCAGGTGTGTTGGGGTGCCCTGGACTGGGCGAAGTGGGAGTGCTGGGTTCTGATGATGGTGAGTGGTCTTGGTTTCTGTTAGTAAGATTCTTACGTTTACCTTTCGCCATCTGGTAATCTCTGGAGTTGTTATAGATGTCTCTGTTTAGAGATTGTTCTTCTGGTGATTCTTATTACCGTCTATCAGCAGACCTGGGAGACAGGCTCTCTCCTCTGAGTTTCAGTGGTTAGAGTACTCTCTGCTGACCAGCTCTCCTCTTACAGGGAAGGTGCACAGATATCTGGTGTTTGGACCTCCTCCTGGCCGAAGAAGTCCCAAAACAGGACCTTTCCCAGATGCTTTGTTGCTTTGGCAGGTCACAGAAGCTGTCAGCTTCTGTGGTGCACACTCTCACCTGTGCAGACTAAGTTCCTAAGTTCGGAGGAGTCCTTGATCCAAGATGGCGCTCCCTTCTCCTGAGGCAGAGGGCTCCCGTGCAGGGTGGGACCACTGTCCTCTGGCTGGGAGGGTGCCGGATGTCTGTGGCCCCAAAAGGGTGCTGCCTCAGCGGCTCTGTGGCTCCCGCCTGTCCCAGAAGCTGTCTGCCTCTGTGGTGCACACTCTCACCTGTGCAGACTAAGTTCCTAAGTTTGGCGGAGTCCCCCAAAAATGTCCTTTTAATTAACTAAAAAATCGTTGGTTTAGTTGCTGAATGGATCTGTGTGTTTTCCCTCACTATTGTTTTTATTATAAGTGCCTCCAAGGATTGATTTTGGCATATAGCTAAGTTAGATTAGCCTCCACCAGTGTTCCAATGTCCTAGGTAGTCCTTGAGCCAACCCTGGGTTTGAAATTCAGTTAGAATGTTACCTACTCAGTAACATTCAGAATTGCCTCTAGTACTGTAAGTGAGAAAGTGAAAGAAATCAGGCTTTTCTATCTACTACATAGAGTTAGAATTCTCAGAGCAAGCTTAGCAAAGTAAGTTTAGAATTCTTCTTATAGTTATGCATAACAGACTACATTACTTATTAGTAGATAGTCCCCCCACACAATCACTTAGAATCAAAGCAGAGTCACTCCCATATACAGGAATTTACAATGGTTTAGGAAGTAGATCTGGATGTGGTTTAAGGAGGAACTAAATTGCATTATTCATGAGAAGGTTAGCTAGAGCGGAACTCCCTAATTAGAACCATGACTTGGATGTGAAAGTCCTTGCCCTGGGAGTGTAAAGACCTCACACCTGGCTTCTAAGACTATTGCTGACCTTAGATAGAACTGACTTTATTTCAGTTTTATTGCTTAGTTCCTGCCAGTCTTAATGTTTGCATTCCTCTGTTTTGTGTAAGAGTCATTAAGCATCCAGTAACCTCATTCTACCTTGACTGATGTGTCACCTAACTTCCCTATTTTCTTCTGTATTAAATGTCTGGTGCTTGCTTTGAAAAATTACATTCAGATACATCACACTCCCTTGTGTTCATGTCTGTTTGTCACCCTTTTCGCCAACTCCCTGCCCACCTGTACCAGAATCCTGATTTCTCCCATGGATTGAGGCAGCAGTGGGACGTGGGGGGACTGAGGCCAGTCCGTGGCAATCAAGCCCTATATGAAAGCTTATAATTACAATCACATCATGCCCACAAGCTACCCTGTAGATATTCACATGGGCAAATTGTTGTCAATAAGGATGTCTTTGGAGACCTAGATCTGAAATGCAATGCCAGGTCAAGGTCAAATTGAAAGAATGACATAAAACAGGGAAGAACAAATGGGTTTTCTAGATGCTTTGCTTTTAGGTATATTTTTGTTTCCCTATTAAAAATTAAAGGTGCTTTGGTCAGATTGCTTGATTTTTCATATTTGTAAAACTGTTATACATTATCTGAAAAATCTCTTTGAACTTATAACCTCAGTATTTTTTCTCTGTGTACAACATTACACATGAAACACAACATGTAAGCGGTCAGGTACCCACCACTCAGTTTAGGAACTACATAGAATATTACCAGTCTGTACCTTGCCCTCTTGTTTCGTCACAATCTCATTCTTCTCTGTTCCATATGATGACATGATGCCCTGAGTTTCCTGCTTTCTCTTGCTTTTCTTTACCATTGTCTCACAAATGAATGTACAAATGTGTAGGGGGTTGGTGTAGTGCCACTTGTACTTGAATGTTGAATAGTGGCTTCCAAGATCTGTTTCCCCAAGGAGCAGATCCTCATCCTACCAAGTGATGCTATATAGACCTTATGCCCCAATTTAAAACAATTTGTTAAATAAAACTGGCAACAGCTAATTGCTGGGGAAATAGGGAGAGGTGGAGTTTGAGTTACCAGGCTTGGGGTTGCAGGTAGGAACCATGAAGAGAAGAGAGGAGAGAGGAGAGGAGAGAGGAGAGAGGAGAGAGGAGAGAGGAGAGAGGAGAGAGGAGAGAGGAGAGAGGAGAGAGGAGAGAGGAGAGAGGAGAGAGGGGAGAGGGGAGAGGGGAGAGGGGAGAGGGGAGAGGGGAGAGGGGAGAGGGGAGAGAGGGGAGAGGGGAGAGGGGAGAGGGGAGAGAGGGGAGAGGGGAGAGGGGAGGAGAGGAGGAGAGAGGAGGAGAGGAGGAGAGGAGAGAGGAGAGAGGAGAGAGGAGAGAGGAGAGAGGAGAGAGGAGAGAGGAGAGAGGAGAGAGGAGAGAGAGAGAGAGAGCATGGATGAGAAGAAGACTGGAGTTTAGATTAGGGGTACTTACCCAGTAAATTACACAGAGCCTAATAAATAAATATCATAATTTGAGTATCATTCATTGATTTTCTTCCATTTCTTTAACTATCTATACTTACAACATTGTTATTTTCTTGTCTTGTGCCCTATCTTAATATATATTTAAGAAATTCATCCATATGGAATATGTTATTGCAATCAATTTCCACTTCAGTATTAGTAACTGTGGGCCATTCTGTGTCCACCCTTGCTCTGAATAATTATTAAGAGACTTAGTTATTTATTTGCTTACTTATTTATGCCAAGGCTTTAAGCTAGGATTGTTTCCCACTACCTCATAGCTCAATTATTCTGTTTATACAGATCCATGTTCTTCTCAGTTCCATAGGTTCAACTTCCTCCAAGTCTGGGTGTCAAATCTCCAGCATCTGACTCCTTCCCAGAGTTCCTCTCTCCCTCTGGAAGTCCCACCTTACTAGTCTACCTTTTGCTATGGGCTATAGACTTTTTATTTTAACCAATAAGAAGGTGCCGTATAAGGACAGGCAAGGAAAGACAGAAGCACATCTTCACACAATGTACCACAACATCACTCCAAAAAGTATTATCCTCCTTTTTATGAGCAAACTCATTATTTATTAGTCTTTATTCTGTTTTGTTTCTTTCTTTCTTTCTTTCTTTCTTTCTTTCTTTCTTTCTTTCTTTCTTTCTTTCTTTCTTTCTTTTGGTGATGGTGGTCCTAGAAAGTGACCCCTGCACCTGTACATACCAAGCAAGTCCAGCATCATGGAATTATGTCTCCAGCCCTTCACTCAGCTTCTTGTGAGTATTTGTGTCACCGGTCTTAAGAGTATGTTTGTAGCCGGGCGTGGTGGCGCACGCCTTTAATCCCAGCACTCGGGAGGCAGAGGCAGGCGGATTTCTGAGTTCGAGGCCAGCCTGGTCTACAGAGTGAGTTCCAGGACAGCCAAGGCTACACAGAGAAACCCTGTCTCGAAAAACCAAAAAAAAAAAAAAAAAAAAAAAAAGAGTATGTTTGTTTGTTTGTTTGTTTGTTTGTTTGAAGCAATTTTGGCATTAACATGATGGGAAACATCACTTGGGTGAGAATTTCTGTAGGGTGTATATTTAGGCGTGGAGTTGCCAGATTACACACTCAGCTTTATTTCAAATGCTGTCTTTTTTTTTTCAAAATGGTTTTGAACAATTGACAAGTTCACAAAAGCGCTTAAATGTTCTAGGCATGTCATTCTACAGATGACAGAACACATTAAAAACCAACTAGCCAACCAACCAAAAACTTATCTGATTTTGCAATTTTGCAAGCCTTCTCTTCATTATTTCTCTGCATGGTCCATGCTTTTCATTAATGTTTTAAAAACAAACTGCTTCTCAGATGCAAAGTGCTGGCTGGTGTTTGGATAGATTGGTAAGTGTAGCGGTTATTCATCAGCCTGGTACCATCTCAGTCACACTTCACACTTTGCCCCATTCTTCCCCTTCCCCCAGGTACACACACCCACCTTCCCCAGGGAGTAGTTTCCTGGGTGACCTTGGGAGGAAAAGCACTTGACCAAATTTCCATGCTCATTATCTGAAACAGGACAGAGGGCTGAAGTCCATCATGTGACTTAGTTATGGAGAGATTTACTTCTGTTTTGTTTTTAGAATTCAGAGCCACCTAATGGATTATATAATTGAAGAAGCTAAAATTTAAAAGTTCATTTGGGCAGACATTTGCTCTGTATCTACCATATCAATGTTAATACTGAAATCCCACTTAGGACTCATCTGCTATAGTAGTAATCAAGCCATTCAGGTGAACATTTCAGAGGGGGAACCAGGGAATATTTCTCACCCATTGGCCCGGTGCATATGAGCAGTTTACATGAATCCTGGTTTGACTTTTTGGTGGGTGTCAGTGGTAGATGGTAAAGTTTTAAATAATGGTGTCTTAGTTAGGATTTTATTGCTGTGAACAGATACCATGACCAAGGCAACTCTTATAGGGACAACATTTAATTGGGGCTGGTTTACAGGTTCAGAGGTTCAGTCTATTATCATCAAGGCAGAAGCAAGGCAGGCATGGTGCAAGAGGAGTTGAGAGGTCTACATCTTCATCTAAGACCACTAGAAGAAGACTGACTTTCAGGCAGCTATAATGGGGGTGGGGGGTGGTCTTAAAGCCCATGCTCATGGTGATACACGTATTCCAACAAGGTCACACTGCCTAATAGTGCCACTCCCAGCACAAAGCATATACAAACCATCACAAATGGTTAAGACTGACCATGGTCAAACGCCAAAAAATATAAAATAGACAGGCAGCTGAGTGGTTAGATTTTAATTCAACTATTCTTAATAAACCTTATTAAATATTTGATAATAGCGTCTTTATACAAGTTTTAATAGCACTAATAGCACTAAGTATTCATGTTTAGCCTTACTAAGTTTTCAACAGCACTAATAATTTACTCAAACTAACAAAGAGGCAAGTCTACTATCTTTATTCAAGTAGGGAAACTTAATTTTGCCTCTACTAGGAGACAGAAGGTAGAGACAAGAGAACCCCTGGAAGTTTGCAAGCATAAGCCCAGCATGTGTAACATGCAGCAAGAGTGTCTCCAACAAGGTGGCAGATGAGGATTGATACCCTAGGTTGTCCCATGATTCCAACACACATGCTGTGGCACATGCATGCTCCCTCTCTCTGGTTCACAAATGAGGGCGCGCGCGCGCACACACACACACACACACACCCCAGAAAGAAAGGGAACTTGTGCAAGGACCCAGGTAGTGAGTAGAATGACAAGCTGAAACAAAGATAAAATACATAGGCAAACAGACTTCATGTTTTCAAATAATGCC
Organism: Mus caroli; assembly: GCF_978045245.1. Classification (NCBI taxonomy): domain Eukaryota; kingdom Metazoa; phylum Chordata; class Mammalia; order Rodentia; family Muridae; genus Mus; species Mus caroli. The sequence goes on from NW_028227270.1 coordinate 28,143,959, forward strand.
AAGGCTTTGAAGTTCTTTTTCTTTTCTTATTTTATTTTAAACACATTTCTATTTTGTATAAACCAGAAGCCCCGCTCTACAGGTCTATTCTTAGTTTTCTGGCAGCTTGGACAAATATCCAGATGACTGGAGTTTCAGTCTTTTTCCCTTTCACAGTCCTCGCTTGTAGGTGGCAGTGCTGGCTTCAAGTCCTGCTTTGCATTTCCCCCTGTGGAAGATTAGAAAAAGCCATCTGGTTAGCATCACCCTAAAAAATGCTCTGAGTGGAACTTTTTAAATAAGAAATTGTAAGACTATGATATAAAGCAAGGCAAAATACAACCAGAAAAATCTAGAAACTAAGCATTAAATTCTGATACTCATGGGAATTCTGTTCCTACACAGTGGGTTTACTTTTCTACTAGCCCCCTTTCGTGTTTTCTTTTGAAAAGAGGCTTCTTCAAATTAAACCCTTGTCCTTCATGAAAAGATTTCAGTTCTTGCTTACTTATAATTTTCTGGTCCTGAATTTTGGACCATTTTCTATGCAGCTGTTTCTTCTGTTTCATCATTCATTACCTTCATCTTTATCTCTTAACAGGTGACAGTTTTTTATTAGACATTTTCTTTATTTACATTTCAAATGTTATCCCCTTTCCTAGTTTCCCCCTCCCCCTTCCCCTGCTCTCAAAACATCTTTTTTTTTTTTTTTAAAGATTTATCTATTTATTATATGTGAGTACACTGTAGCTGTCTTTAGACACTCCAGAAGAGGGCATCAGATTTCCTTATGGATGGTTGTGAGTCACCATGTGGTTGCTGGAATTTGAACTCAGGACCTTTGGAAGAGCAGTCGGTGTGCTCTTAACCACTGAGCCATCTCTCCAGCCCCCCAAAACATCTTTATAGAGACTATTTATCCAGAATAGAATCTTGTAAACACAAGATATTAAATATTTGTTTGTTGACTGAATAGGTGAGTGAATGAATGAATGAATGGATGGATGGATGAATAGATGGATGGATGGATGGATGGAAACCTAACTAGGTAGTGAAGAGGTATGGGAGAAGGTTAATATGGACTCATAAATATTGTTAAGATTTTTGGTTTATCAAGACAGGGTTTCTCTGTATAGCCCTGGCTGTCCTGGAACTCACTTTGTAGACCATACTGGCCTCGAACTCAGAAATCCACCTGTCTCTGCCTCCCGAGGGCTGAGACGTGTGCCACCATGCCCAGCAATAAATTTTTATATTTAAAAAATAACAACACCACTCAACATGCCAATATAGATAGGGTGTATTTCTCAAGGCCCACCTCTAGACAGTTAATGGTTACTGAGAGGAAAGTCAGTTTTATCTAGACAGTAAGCTCCTGAGAGGCCATGTAATCCCAAGCAATCAGCTCTAAAAATATATCCAAGTGAACAACAGTAAATAAACTTAGAAGGCAGTGTCATTAATTTATCCAAATTTTGCAGGGAGAGAGCTGGTCTCCCGGGAGTGCTGACACACCTGAAGCACAGGTGAGACCATCACTTCTGCTCAAATACCTGGCCCAAGAGGGACATGCCCAGAGCCATTAGGACACAGGAACCAAGGAACAGCTGGGGACAGGATCCTTCCAGTTTCTGTCTGTGCCCCGGAGCTGACCCTGGGCCACAGCTCTCCATACCGAAATTGTGCCTGGAGAGAGTTGGTCTCCCAGGAGTGCTGACATACAGGCGTATAGGAAGGACAAGCCACAGTCAGAGAATGCAAGACCAGTTAACACCACAGCTAACCGGATGGCAAGAGGCAAGGACAAGAACATAAGCAACAGAAACCAAGGCTACTTGGTATCATCAGAACCCAGTTCTCCCACCACAGCAAGGCCTGGATATCCCAACACACTGGAAAAACAAGACTCTGATTTAAAATCACATCTCATGATGATGATAGAGGACATTAAGAAGGATGTAAATAACTCCCTTAAAGAAATACAGGAGAACACAGGTAAATAGGTAGAAGCCCTTAAAGAAGAAATACAAAAATCTTTTAAATAATTACCAGGAAACACAAACAAACAGTTGAAGGAATTGAACAAAACCATCCAGGATATAAAGATGGAAATAGAAACAATAAAGAAATCCCAAAGGGAGACAACCCTGAAGATAGAAAATCTAGGGAAGAGACCAGGCGTCACAGACATGAGTATCACCAACAGACTACAAGAGATAGAAGAGAGAATCTCAGGTGCAGAAGATACCATAGAAACATTGACACAGTAGTTAAAGAAAATGCAAAAAGCTCCTAACTCCAAACATCCAGGAAATCCAGGACACAATGAGAAGACCAAACCTAAGAATAGTAAGTATAGAAGAGAGTGAAAATTCCTAACTTAAAAGGTCAGTAAATATCTTCAACAAAATTATAGAAGAAAACTTCCCTAACCTAAAGAAAGAGATGTCCATGAACATACAAGAAACCTACAGAACTCCAAATAGACTGGACCAGAAAAGAAATTCTTCCTGTCACATAATAGTCAAAACACCAAATGCACAAAACAAAGAAAGAATATTAAAAGCAGTAAGGGAAAAAGGTCAAGTAACATCTAAAGGTAGACCTATCAGAATTACACCAGACTTCTTAACAGAGACTATGAAAGCCAGAAGATCCTGGGTAGATGTCATACAGACCCTAAGAGAACACAAATGCCAGCCCAGGCTACTATACCCAGAAAAACTCACAATAACCATAGATGGAAAAAACAAGGTATTCCATGACAAAACCAAATTTATACAATATCTTTCCACAAATCCAACCCTACAAAGGATAATAGATGGAAACCTCCAACACAAGGAGGGAAACTACATCCTAGAAAAAGCAAGAAAGTAATCTTCTTTCAGCAAACACAAACGAAGATAGCCACACAAACATAATTCCACCTCTAACAACAAAAATAACAGGACGCAACAATCGCTATTCCTTAATATCTCTTAACATCAATGGACTCAATTCCCCAATAAAAGGACATAGGCTAACAGACTGCATATATAAATAGGACCCAGCATTTTGCTGCATACAGTAAACACACCTCACTGACAAAGACAGACACTACCTCATTGGGAAAGGCTGGAAACCAGTTTTCCAAGCAAATGGTCCCAAGAAACAAGCTGGAGTAGCCATTTTAATATCGAATAAAATCGACTTTCAACTAAAAGTTATCAAAAAATACAAGGAAGGATACTTCATACCTATCATAGGAAAAACCTATCAAGATGAATTCTCAATTCTGAACATCTATGCTTCAAATACAAGGACACCCACATTTATAAAAGAAATTTTACTAAAGTTCAAAGCAAACATTACAGAGGAATGGATACAGAAAATGTGGTACATTTACACAATGTATACACTTAGCTATTAAAAACAATGACTTCACGAAATTTGTAGGCAAATGGATGGATCTAGAAAATATCATCCGGAGTGAGGTAACTAAGTATAAAAGAATACACATGTTGCCAGCCAGTGGTGGCACACGCCCTTAATCCCAGCACTTGGGAGGCAGAGGCAGGCAGATTTCTGGGTTCAATGCCAGCCTGGTCTACAGAGTGAGTTCCAGGACAGCCAGGGGTATACAGAGAAACCCTGTCTCGAAAACCAAAGCAAAGCAAAGCAAAGCAAAGCAAAGCAAAGCAAAGCAAAGCAAAGCAAAGCAAAGCAAAGCAAAGCAAAGCAAAACCAAACCAAACCAAACCAAACCAAACCAAAAGAATGTACATGGTATGTACTCACTGATAAGTGGATATTAGGCAAAAAGCAAGGAATACCCCTGATACGACTCAGGGACTACATGAAGTTCTAAAGGATGGAAGACCAAAGTGTGGATGCTTCAGACCTACTTAGAAGGGGAAACAATTTAATCAAGGGAAATAGAGGGTGGGAGGGACTTGGGAGGAAGAGAGGAGGTGGAGGGGAAAAAGGGTAAGAATCAGGTATGGAAGGAGATGGAGGAGATATACAGAGGATCAGGAAATTGAACAGAGTTATGTAGCAATGGGGGGGTGGGGAACTGGGGGTAGCAACCAGAAAGTTCCAGATGCCAGGAAAGCAAGAGCCTCCCAGGACCCATCAGGGATGGGATGACATTAGCTGAAATACCCCACAACGGGGAGGGAGAACCTGTTGAGATCATATCCAGAGATTAGGCATGGCCCCCCGGTTGAGGGATGTGACCACCCACCCCATCTCCAAATTTTTGACATATAATTACTCCTGTCTAAAGGAAATACAGGGACAAAGAGTGGAACAGAGACTGAAAGAAAGGGCATCCAGAGACTGCCCCACTTGGGGATCCATCCCATATAAAGACAGGAAACCCAGACACTATTGCTGATGCCAAGAAGTGCTTGCTGACAGGAGACTGATAAAGCTGTCTCCTGAGAGGCTCTGCCAGATCCTGACCAATACAGATGCAGATGATCCCAGCCAACCATTGGACTGAGCATAGGGACCCCAATGGAGGAGTTAGGGGAAGGACTGGAGGAGCTGAAAGGGCCTTATCTGGCATCAATGGGAGGGGAGGTCCTTGGTCCTGTGAAGACTTGATGTGTAGAGGAATGCTAGGGCGGTGAGGCAGGAGTGGGGGAGCACCCTTATAGAAGCAGGGTAAGGGGGGATGGTATGGGGTTTTCAGAGGGGAAACTTGGAAAGGGGATAACATTTGAAATGTAAATAAATTTATCCATTTGTGAATACATAACCTATATTGTCTTTATATATTTTATTATTGTTTTATGTTTTATTATTGTTTTATATATATTTATATTTCATATATTATAATATATATAATTAAAGAAAAAGAGGTAAGTTTATTATGATTTGTTATAATTTGTTATATGTTTTATTATTTTATTTTATATATGTTTTATTATTTATTATATATTTTATTAAAACATAACATGTTATGTTTTATTATTTATTTATATATGATTATTATAATTTGTTATGTTTTATTATTGTTATATATATTTATATTTCATATATTATATATAATTAAAGAAAAAGAGGTAAGTTTATTATGATTATGATTATTATGATTATTAAAATTATTATGATATAATCTGCTAAATGAATGTAGCAGATTATATCATAAATTAATCCATCAGTGATTACATATCCTATATGTTCTTGTTTTATATGTATAGCAATAATAATAAAAGGTGACTGGCATGGTGGCACACGCCTTTAATCCCAACACTCAGGAGGCAGAGGCAGGTGGATTTCTGAGTTCGAGGCCAGCACAGCCAGGGCTATACAGAGTAACCCTGTCTCGAAACCCCCCCCGCATCCCCCCCAAAAAAGAATAAAAGGCATGAAATAAAGAGTTTTTGTGGGTGTCCTTCTCCTCTGGGGTTGTTAGCCACTGGCCCACAAGGGCAGAGGGAGCAGAAGCATGGAGCAGTGGCAATGGCTCTGAGTATAATGGAATGGTTTACGGAGAGACAGCTCAACGTTATTGTTCCAGGGGTAGGATATGTAAGGGTTGGGGGCTATGGGCAGGAAAGGATGATTGGTCATAACACAGCACCTAACTATCATACAGTGGAAGTTCTGAGCAGGACTTATGTACTGAATCATGCAGTGTTTGCAGGAAGCTCTGTCTGTGCAGGGTCATCCTCCAGAGAAAGTCAGGCATCTGTGCCCACAGACACTCTCTAGATAATATCAGGGAAGAAGGGAAAGCCCTGCTGAGAAAGGGAGTCTCCAACAAGTTGTTATAATATTATATTTGTATATAGCCTGAGCATTTATTAACTTGTACAAAAACACAAAAAGTCCACATACCTATATAATTTCAGTTCTTGGCTTTAAAAAAAACTCACTAATTTAAACTATGACTTGATTCAGTGGAATGTTTTTGTCTAATTAACTCATTTAATTACGGTTTTTCTCTTCAGATAGTTGAATCTACCCTTGAGGCATTATCATAGATCCTCATTTAGTAGCAACTTGATCTTCAATTTGTAAAATTTATACATTATTTTATTTGAAGAGTACTTTACATTTTAAATATTGCTCAGAATGTTATTTTGCATTGGTTTTTATAGCTTTCAAAGTAATGAAGGCTAAGAGCTATGATATTAGTTTGTCCATATGGAATCACACATGCTTTGCAGATAGATACTCCTCCATGCCAAAGAAAAAAAGGAGAGGAAAATTGAGATGATTTGGAATTATTTTAAAAATATTTGAAAAGACTTGTTATTTTGTTTTAACTCTCTCTCTAACTCTCTCTCTCTCTCTCTCTCTCTCTCTCTCTCTGTGTGTGTGTGTGTGTGTGTGTGTGTGTGTGTGTGTGTGTGTGTGCGCGCGCCTGTGCATGTGCGTGCACGTGCATGCTTACAAGTCTCTGGTGACTGTTAAGGAGAGGAAGAAGGGAAGGGATTGAATTGAAGATGACTTAGGTCAGTAGAAATTCCCTGGTCAGGTTTACCCATTAGAGGAGTCCTGCACTGTACAGAAATGCACTAAGACACCCAGTGTCCTTACACATGATGTTGTGTACCAATTTCTTCTAAAGTTAAAGCTTCCATTTTGGAGGAAAGCCTGCTAAGATACAGGATGTTATGAGGGAGGTGAAACAAGGGATGCTCCATCCTGCAGGGAACCTGGCTAAGCTCAGAAAGTACACAACCATATGGCCTAGAAATCTCTGAAACTGATTGGTTGCACTATGCATCTTCTTTCCAACTATATAAGCAGTCAGACCTGCTAAGAGACCTTCTTTCATCCCAGTCAACCAGCTTGGAAGAGGCAGACTAGTCGAAGTGTAAGTGTAACAGGTTAGTTGTCCTAGCTATTTGTTCTTATAGTAAAATATATTTTCATTTTATCTGTTAATATCATGAAAAATTTTTGTCTTGTAAATGTTAAAGTGCTCCTGTACCCTCTCTTTATCTTGAAGCTATATGAAGGAGGTCACCAGGGCAATCTTATTCATCCCCAAGATGAACGAGAGGCACTAATAGGTACAAGATATATTAATAGTCATCTATTATTGTGATTATTATTTTTCATGGGGCTGTGGTTTGTCCCAAGGACCCACAGCATGCTTAGCAAGTATTCTAACACTGGGCCACAACTGTATTTGTTGTGGCTTGAGTGGTTTTTGCTTTTTTGAGACAGAGTCTCAGAATGTATCATAGACTGGCTTTGAATTTATTATGTTGGCCAGGCAGGCTTTGAATGTTGATTCTCTTGCCTCCCTCTGCCTGCTAGTTCTAGGATTACTGGCATGTCACAATTATTTGTATCCACTCTTTCTGTTGTTTAACAATTAGTGGATTCACTCTAATTATTCTTTCACAGCAAGGAAATTATAGGCCACATAGTAATGTTATATTCTCTGAAGCATCTCTATCTTTAATATATAGCAAAGTTTAATCAAAAGGGGAGAAGCTTTGAAGATAGATTTAGATTGGAGTAATGTAACTCATACACAAAGAAAGAGCTCTTGAGCCAGGCATATCGTGCATGCCTTCAATCCCAGCACTTGGGGGGCAGAGAAGGCAGATCTTGGTAAATTTGAGGCCAGCCTGGTCTACATAGTGAGTTCTAGGACAGGAGAGAGAGAGAGAGAGAGAGAGAGAGAGAGAGAGAGAGAGAGAGAGAGAGAGAGAGAGAGAGAGAGAGAGAGAGAGAGAGAGAGAGGTGATAAAGGAAAGAAGGAAGGGAGGAAGGAAGGAAGGAAGGAAGGAAGGAAGGAAGGAAGGAAGGAAGGAAGGAAGGAAGGAAGGAAGGAATTGCTCTCGGTCCTATGATAAATTCCTTCTAGTTTCTTCAATGGGTATAACTCCTTTCCTCTTCTGTTACAAGAAAGACTTGTAAGCTAGTGATTATAGAACAGCCTGCTGACAACAAGCAACTTACAGAAGAAGGCTTTCTTTTGGCTCACAATTTGAAATGGTACTGATTTTCATGGTGAAATTCATGGTGGTAGCATATGGCCAGGGTTTCTCACATTTCGATGAACTAGGACACATAGAAAGAGATTGTGGTATTCTTTATATTCAGCATAGGTTCTCAACTGATGGCATGGGTGTGTCTCACATTCAGGATGAATATTCTTTCCTCAATGAATCCTCTCTGAAAACAACTTCATAACTCAAGGAACCCATACTTCTAAATAACCAGTCTATCATATTACAAAATCATGCACAGAGACTTAGCCCAATTGCAAGATGGACCAAGAGCTTCTTTCTAACTTTAATAGTATTTTTAGGTGTATTTGAGACATGATGAGTTGCATATAATCTTATGCATACACACACACACACACACTATAACAATCAAGGTAATGATGATGTGTCTAACTCTCAGGAAGCTTCGTCATATGCCTTTGCAATCTCCCCTCCCCCTCCTTCTCTGCCCCTACTCCATCTCCCAGGCTACCTCTGAGATGCTTTTATAAGCAGTGCTCCTTTGCAAGCATTTGGGGTTGGTCCCATTTCTTTCAGTGATCATCATTACTTTGATCTATGTTGTTGTAAAGAACAGTAGTTTGTTTCTATTCTGAAATGGATAAATTGTGATTTTTTTTTAAAACTATGTACCTGTCAATAGACACTGTGTCCTTTCAATTTTTGGCTATTACAGATACAGTTGCTGGGGATATTTGTGCACAAGTTTTGGTATGAGTGTGCATTTTTTTCAATGTCCTAGGAGCCCATGTAAACACATACTTAACTTATTTTTTAAAAAGACATTTAGAGGAGGCTGACCTGGCATTCATCATTTAGACATATTGCCTATCCTGCTACCTCTGCTGGGATTACATAAATGTTCTAATATGCTTGAACTGTATACTTATCTTTTAAAGATGTCAAGATGTTATAGTACTGCATGAGAGTTTCAGTTGCTGCATATTCTTACTAACACATCTTGGTGTGATTAGTCCTTGTGCACGTAAGCAATTGCTCTACCACTGAGTGTGTCTAAAAGTCTGGTTAGTCTGGGTTTTTTTTTTTTCTTTATCATTAACTAGGTGGGAATAAATACTTAGTTCTGCATGCATGGGTGTGCAGGTGTGTGCATGCACGCAATGTGTGTTCATTGTGTGTGCATATGCTTGTGTGGGCTCACCAATCCTGGCTGGTGCAGCTAGCAAGCTTTGGGATTCTCTGGTTCTTCCTAAGCACTGGGATTGCAGGCAGGCTGCCTAGACAGCCAGGCTGATTACATGGATGGGTTCTGGGGATTTGAACACTGTCCTTACAGTTTCACAGCAAGTGCTTTTAATCCACTGACCAATCTTTCAGCCCTTTTAGATTTCATTGTTTTTTCCTAATCATTAACAATGTATGTGTGTGTGTGTGTGTGTGTGTGTGTGTGTGTGTCTGTGTGCGCACGCGTGCTGATTCTTGTGAGTTAATTTTGTATCCTGCTTCTTTGCTGAAAGCCTTTATCAGCTGTAGAAGTATCCTGGTGGAGTCTTTAGGGGCTTTTATTTGTACATTCATAATGCCTACAAATAAAGGTACTTTGACTTCTTCCTTTCCTATTCATAGCCCCTTGATCTCTTTCCATTGCCTTAATGCTCTAGCTAAGACTTCAGGTACTTACACTGAATAAGGGAAGAGAGTGGACATTCTTGTCTTGTTCCTGATTTCAGTGGAAATGCTTTGCCTGTCTCTCCATTTAGGTAGATGCTGCCTGCTGTAAACCACCTTTGTTATATTGATATATGTCTCTTGTACTCCCTGATCTCTCCAGGACTTTCATCACAAAGGTATGTTTGATTTTGTCAAGGCCTTTTTTTTTTTTTTTGCATCAAATGAGATGATTATGTGGTTTTTGTCCTTCAGACTATCTATATGTGGATTACATTTATTGATTTACATATGTTAAACCATCCCTGCATCTCTGGGATGAAGCCAACTTGATCATAGTGGGTAATCTTTTTGATGCAGTCTCAGATTCAATTTGCAAGTATCTTACTAAGAACATCTTCATCTATGTCCTTAAGGGATATTGGTCTATAATTTTCTTTCTGTTGTTGGATCTTTGTGTAGATTTGCTGTCAGAGCAATAGTAACCTCACAAGAATTAGGAACTGTTCCTTCAGTTTCTATCTTGTAGGAATAATTTCAGGAGTATTGGTGTTATTGATGCTCTTCCTGAGATATCTGGTAGAATTCTGCACCGAATCCATCTGTCTTTGGGTTATTTTGGTTAGAAGACTTTTAATTACTACTTCTATTTCACTAAGTGTTATGGGTTTGTTTGAATTGTTTGATCTTGATTTAACATTGTTTGTGTATATATTGAGAAACGTATCCATTTCTTTTAGATTTTTGTTTTTGTTTTTTAAAAGATTTATTTATTTATTTATTTATTTATTTATTTATTTATTTCATGTGTGTGTGAGTATACTATAGCTGTCTTCAGCTAGAAGACACTAGAAGAGGGCATCCGATCCCCATTACAGATGGTTGTGAGCCACCATGTGGTTGCTGGGAATTGAACTCAGAACCTCTGGAAGAGCAGTCAGTGCACTTAACCACGGAGCAATCTCTCCAGCTCAGATATTTGGTTTTGTGGAGTACAGATTTTAAAAGTATATTCTATGGTTCTCTGAATTTTCTTAGTGTCTGATGTGATGCCCCCCTTTCATCTCTAGTATTATTAATTTGTTTCTTCTCTTTGTCTTTTCTTTAATTTGGCTAAGGGCTTGCCAATTTGTTGATTTTCTCTATGAACCTACTTGTCAATTCATTAATAATTCATACTGTTTTTCCTCCTTGTTTCTATTTCATTGAGTTTGATTATTTCTTGCTATCTATGTCTTGGGGTGTTACTTCTTGTTGTTTTAGAGCTCTCAGGGATTCTGTTAAAGTACTAATATGAGATAACTTTAGTATTATGATGTAAGCACCATGATGAATTACCTCTTTTAACTGCTTTCATTTCATTGTATGATAGGAAAAGTTATTTTCATTTTCATTTAATTCTAAAAAACAAAAATTTAATTTCTTTCCCGATTTCTGTCTTGACCCAATTTTCATTTAACAGTGAGTGACTTGTTCAGTTCCATGAGTTTGTATACATTCTGTTGCTGCTGTTATCCAATTTTACTTTATGGTGGTCAGATAGGAAACAGGGTGTTATTTTGAATTTCTTATATTTGTTAATACTTGTTTCATGTCCTAATATCTGGTCAGTTTTGGAGAAAGTTCCATGAGCCGCTGAAAAGAAACTATATCCTTTGTGTTTGGGGGAAATGTTCTCTAAATATTACCTAGGTCCACTAGATTCATGATGCTACTTAACTTCCCATTTCTCTGTTTAGTTCTGGTCAGGATGACCTGTCTGTTGGTGAGAATGGAGTACCAAAGTCACTTACTATCACTGAGTGTCAATATGTGGTTTTAGCTGTAGTAGTATTTCTTTTATGAACTTGGATGTTCTTATATTTGGTACATAAATATTTGCAATATCCTTTTGGTAGATGGGACGGCTACTCAAAGTGGCCAACTTGAGTATATCTGAAATATATATCTTGACAATATCTGGAACCCAAACCTAAGGTGCAGAATAAACTTGTGAGAAATTTCTCTTGATTGGATCATTTGAAGTGAGAAGACCCACCTTATATCTGGGCTATATCTTTTAGTGGCAGCCTCTATAAATGATATGGAAAAGGAAACTTGCTTTCTATGTCTAGTTCTCCTTATTCTTGCTTTCAAGTTGATTCCTTCACTGGCATTACAGCCTCCTTCTATCACACACTGAAAACCATCTGAGACATGGTGGACTCAGCAACTACTGGATTCTTTTGCCAGGAGACAGCTATTCTTGGAATAATCAGGCCACTGACTGTAAGCCACTCTAATAAATCTCAAATATGTGTGTGTATTCATATACATGCATATATATGTATATATATATTTTATTCTATCAGTGCTGTTTCTCTAGAGAACCTTGACTAATAAAATAAAATTTTCTTTTAATGATTGTATAGTTTCCTTCCATATTTCTTCTGATTATTTTTGGTGTAGACTATTTTGTCAGCTGTTAAAATGCCTCCAGGATGGCCAGAACTACATAGTAAGACCCTAATCGAGAAACCAAAAAAACAAACCAAAACTTAACCACTTTCCCTGTGGTTGTAGAGGCTCCCTTTGTAAACCCTGCCTCTGATGACCTCCAGCTGCTAGGCTTGACCTCTAGACTACTCTGGATGCTGGTCCTGACCCCTGGAAGGTGCTACAGCCAAGCCTGGCCCTGAAGAGCTCCAATTGCTAGGTATCATCCCTAAGGTGCTCCAGGATCAACCCCACTCCCCACCCCATCCCTCCCAGACTTCCATAATGGCTGTAAAGGCTGTCTCAAGCCTCTGGGGTATGAGAGTGGCCAGGCCCCACTCTACAGAAAACAAAACAAAACAAAACAAAACAGCAATCCATGTGCTTGTCCTGAGATCAGGCCACTCTGGGAAGCTCCATATACCCCGTCCTCCAAGAAACCCTCTATAAAGTCTGTCTTCCGCTCAGTTCTCTGCTGCTGCTGCTTACCAGAGTGGAGGCAGGCCCCCTCCTGGGCTTTCCAATCTTTTTGAGTCGACTGTATGAGATTTGTTGTGTGATGGCGTGATTTGTGGTGTTCTTTGACCAAGCCCCCTCAGTCAGTCAACAGGGTCTCAGTGCAGGAGTGAGGATTAAAAAGAAAAAAGACAACATTGTAGCATGACCCCAGTCAATTCTGAGACTGAAGGCAAATTTAATTTTCCCAATCCGCTTTTTATACCATTTTAATTACATGCAAGTATTAAGGGCGACCAGTACAATAAGGAACAAGCAAGGCAATAAGTAAAGTCCCTTGATTACTCCTGTGACAGTTGTTTCCAAGGGCTTGTCATAATGACCAAAATACCTGAGCCCACTTCCTTGTCCAAGCCCAAAATCTTGCCTGAAGCCTACTTCTTTTGTTCCACCCTAAGACTAAAATTCCTGCCTTACCCTACTTCCCTATTATAGCCTGAAGTAAGATTCTTGCCTTACTTACTTCCTCATCATGCCCAGATGTCAGATTCCTGCCTGAACTTATGTCACTGTCATGGCCAGTGCCAGATTCCTACCTGAAGCCCATTTCCTTGTCCTTGGCCAATGTCAGACTCCCGCCAAGCAGCACCCCAAAAGGCTCTCCACAATTCTTTGAATCTGGACTGCCAGGAAACCTTCCCTTCAGAGTTATAACATTTTGGGGACACCTCTACAGTCCTGCCACAGAAGCCAAGTAGTAACACTTCCATTGGGGAAAGACTTTTTCCCCAGAGCTGTACCACTTTCAACAGCTTCATCTACATCTGTTGACATATATAAACAATAGGCTTCATAAGCTAGCATCCTCATGTGAGGGAGGGAGGACAGAAAGCTTTTTCTTTTGAGTCTATGTGGCCTCACGTATTGTACTTTCTAAGTCTATCCATTATTACCATGAAAATTTGTTTTTATTTTTATTTAGAGATGAATACTCCATTTTGTGTATGTACCACATTTTCACTATCCATTCATCTATCAAACAATGCTTAGGTTGGTTTAATTTCTTTGCTGTTGTAGACTAGAGCAGCAAGAAACATGGATGTGCAAAATATCTCCACTGTAGGCTATGGAGTTCTCTGCACATAACATGTAGGCATGGAAAAGCTGGTCATATGGCAGGTCTATTTTTAATTTTTTCAGGACTTTCTTTCTTTCTTTCTTCCTTTCTAATTAATTTATTTATTATATGTAAGTATACTGTAGCTGTCTTCAGACACCCTAGAAAAGGGCATCCATCAGATCTCATTACAGGTGGTTGTGAGCCACCATGTGGTTGCTGGGATTTGAACTCAGGACCTCTGGAAGATCAGTCAGTGTTCTTAACCACTGAGCCATCTCTCCAGCCCCCCAACTGAGTTTCATACTGGCTCATTGATTTGTTTTCCCATCAGGGTAAGGATTTCTTTTCCCCTCCATTCTCTTCAACATTTATTGTCAGATTTCTTGATGATAGCATTCTGATTGAAGTGAGAATTAACTTATTCAAAGTAATTTTAATTTACAGTTCTGTGATAACTAGGGATGTTGAACAGTTTTAAAAGTAGTTATTTGTGATTCATATTTGTGAGCCAATTGTGTCATAGTTTTTTAAAAAAAAAGTTTAAAAAACTTTCTAATGTATGTGTGGTGGTGGTCATGGTGGTGAAGTGTATACAATGTAATTGGTAGTGGAAATGTGAAGCCCTAAGTGGAGCTTCATGGTTTAAAACAGCCATTCTAATTGTATAGAAGTCCGTGACGATGGATCAGTTTGGTACTGGGCAAGTGTGAGCATGCTATTGGCTGTGGTGAACTCTTTTATGACTTCCTAGCTACAATGCACTGAAATTTCTGAAGCCATGAGCCAACTGAAACCTTTCTGTCAGATATGTTGGTTAGAGTGAGGAGAAAAGTCATAAATGCATTTCCCCTTTTAAAATGTACATGAATACTATCCACCTTAAAGCTGGAATACCTGCATTATGATCAGAAAGAACATACTCCAGAGTAATAATAACCGCAAAAAAATAGGTCAGTTGACAATGTAGATCTCTCCATAATGATAAAAACTTTCTCTGGCAGGCGATAAATATGGGCAGTAGCAGCTGACAGACAGAAAAGAAACAGAGAATGAGCCGTAATTATAGTCATATTTCCAGTACTTTTTCAGCACTGGGTATTGAACCCAGAGACTCATACATGATAGGCTGGACGTCTTTGTTTGTTTGTTTTAGGTTTTTCAAGACAGGGTTTCTCTGTGTAGTCCTGGCTGCCCTGGAACTCACCTTGTAGACCAGGCTGGCCTTGAATTCAGAAATCTGCCTGCCTCTGCCTCCCAAGTGCTGGGATTAAAGGCGTGCACCACCACACCTGGCCCAGCCCTAGCCTTCTTATATGCCTTTCTTATGCTTGAAAAGACAAGCAAGACAGGAAACCAGAGCCATGTTGAAGATCAACTTAACTGACATTTATAAAACACTCTATACAATAACTGAACATACTTTATTACCAAAGCACAATGAACATTTACCACATCAGATGATACTCGGAAACACGTGACAAGTTTTTTTAAAAATTATTTAAATGATTCAAATATAATTTATAAAGATTTTGCAGGTCAAGTGAAACGAAAACTCATCAAAATAAGTGGGATTCAGCTAAGTTATTATTCATATAGTAAGTTATCGAACGACTCTAAGTATTAATGAAAGAAAGATGAAATTTCAAGACCTGTAAGTCATGTAAAGTACTCAGAAGTTGCTGGTTGTTTGTGAGCCTAGAGGCTGCCTGCGGCTGAGAACAAAGCAGAACAGACAGGGCTGTTGTTAAGACATTCCTAAGAACAGCTTGACTGTAAAAATGAAAAAATGCAACGACACAGGCAAGGCTATCTTGTCTGGGTCAACACCACCTAGCCGGAACCTCCCCTCTGTCTACTGCCCCTTGACGCCGGGTAAAGTCCTACATCAACTGGTTGCTATGTGAACAAAGATAAGCCCCCAGCCCACAGGAACAAAGTCCTGCTGCCCTTTTGCTGACATGTAATCTTTCTGTTAATGTTTGAATAAGCCAATAGCGTGTCCTTATGCTGAATTCCACACCCCTAAGCCCCTTACCCCATAAAAACCCCTAATTTTCGAGCCTTGGGGTTGAATCCACTGTCTCCTGCGTGAGATATGTTTCGACCCAGAGCTCTGTCGTTAAACTGCCTTATGTGTTTACAACAAGAAAGGATTCTCGTGTTTATTTGGGTTCTCTCTCTCTCCCGAGGCTGGAGTGGGGGGGGGGGTCCCCAAAAGGGGGTCTTACATTATCGGGAAGATGACCTCAGTTTGTGAGTTAAGGTAGAAAAAAATTTAATAACTACTTAGTTCGAGGCCAGCCTGGTCTACAAAGTGAGTTCCAGGACAGCCAGAGCTATACAGAGAAACCCTGTCCCGAAAAAACCAAACAACAACAACAACAAAAAAGAAAAAGAAAAAAAAAACAAACAAAAACCCAAACTTAAAAACAATGGGAAAAAAACCCCAGAAGAAATAACAAGAAAACCAAAAAGCAGTAAACAAATCATTACTTTCGGGATTGGGAGCAGTCAGATCCTAGGGGACAAAACAGGGCTATTGTTTACAGATATTCATCAATAAATCAAGCAGTTTCGACAGTTTCACCAGATACTACAGCTCTCTCAAAGAGAAACAATGGTGGGTGCTTGTTGGACAAGTGAGTGCGAGCTAGGGCAGGGTAATGTGTGGGTGGTTTTGGGCATTAGAGGCATGATTTTGCTCCAAGAAACTGTTTTTGTTTGTTTGTTTTTGAGACCATCACTCACGATTTCATACTGATCTTTCCAGCAATGGGAAGGTTGGTTTTGGATATCTCCTGGAAGGTCATCCTGGGACAGAACAGGCCTGCTGGAAATGGCCAGCTGCCCCGCGGAAGGGCCGGGCTGTACCTTCCCTTGCCACTATCTCAGCAGCGGCCCGCAGACTCCCTGGCCGGACCAGGGCGGGGCTGTGCGCCTGCGCAGCTCAGCAAACGCGCTCTCCAGCGTCTGCTGCCGGAAATCTGACCTTTCGCTCCAGCTGCTGATTCCTTTCCGGGGTCACGTTGATCTTCCGGGTCCTGTGACAGGGTTGTCTACGCCGCCTTTTCGGCGACTTTTTAGTCTTCCGCCTTTCCCCCCCCCCCCCCCTTTCTTTTTGTTGTTGCCATCCCCAGCCTTCCACGGCCGCGCGGGCCCGGCCTTAGGCTCGTGACTCTCCGCCGCCCTGCCCGCCCGAGCTGGGCCGCGCCGCGCCGCTGGCCGCTCCTACCTCTGCCTGCTCGGGCGGCAGCTCCGGCCTGGGAGCGTGTTGGCGGGCAGTGCCGCTGGGCCCCGCTCGGCCCTTCGGCGTGGACGCCGGTGAGTTTCGTGGCTTCGGTGGGGATGCACGTGTGCAGGCCCCGGTCCCCGGCCGGGCGCGTGAAACTTGGCTGAGACTGGCGCTGTGTTTTGCGCGGGAGAGCCTGGCGCTCCCCCGGAGCTCCCCGGATTAGGGGCGTTCCCAGGCCGCCGGACTTTGGGAAGAATGTTGGCCATTCTCTGATCTGTCTTCTCGCTAGTTCTCCTGTCGCCTCCCGCCCTATCCTCATTCCCTAGACCGAAAGAGTAAGACTGTCTTGATACTCCCTCTTGGAGTTCCAAAAGGCAGTGGAGACCTAAGGTAAATGTCTTAATTAACGAACTCTTGTGGAAGGCATTTATCTTTAAGACAATTAAACAGCATGGAGTCATCTCAGTAAAAACACAGGTCGGGACTGGCTGATGGTCGAATTCACTTTTCCTAGTCAGATTTGTGGTTGGGCTCTCCTTCCTTTATCTGCTTCAGAACACAAGGGGCAATGTGTTTCCTGGTATCTGGTGACTTAAGTTTCTTTTCTTGTTTTGCCCCATTTGAGCGTTGTTTAAAATAGTTTATTGATAAGAGGAAAGGAAGAGGAAAAATTGTGCAGGTCAAACAGGGTTGGAAACTTAACATGTTTAGCGTATGGTTTTTGTGAAGTCACACTACCATCATAGTACATAGTTTAGTACTACAGGGCTTTGCTGTGTTAACAGCTATTAACAAGGTTAATCTGTACTGATCAGTAACCTGTAATAGAAACACTGGTTGGTGTGAATAGCCCCGATTGTATGTGTTCGAGAAATACACAGACTCCGTGAAACTCTTGGATGGAATTTAATTTTTAATAAAAAGAATGCTCTGTTCAAAGCCCGAAGGTGGTTTTGACAGTGCATGCTGAGCAGGATTTGGGAGTTACACTTGTAGAACAAAGAACTGATCCAAGACACTTAAGAGTGCACACATAACTTGATTAAGCCATACAGTTCTTGTTTATAGTAGGTAATTGCTACTTTCTCAGGAATCTTGATTAAGAGACAGTTATGTAAACTTGAGTAGTCTATAACTTGTTGAGATCAATTTGACTACAGTTAATTCCAGTTGCAAATTAAGAGACCAAATACTATTATCACTCGAAATACTCTGTTACTGTCGTGTCTCGTGTCTGTTCATTTACACATAAACCTGTATTAATCTTGCCTTGATTTAAGCATATTAGACAAAGCAGTCTTAAAGTTCTTTTCTCAAGGCAAGAAGTAGTACAATGCTTTTTAAAAACAGTACACATTTTATCTAGATTATCCTATTTTATTGTTTTGTACAGATTTAAAGGCCAGTAACTAGCCGGGCGTGGTGGCGCACGCCTTTAATCCCAGCACTCGGGAGGCAGAGGCAGGCGGATTTCTGAGTTCGAGGCCAGCCTGGTCTACAAAGTGAGTTCCAGGACAGCCAAGGCTACACAGAGAAACCCTGTCTCGAAAAACAAAAAAACAAAAAACAAACAAACAAACAAACAAAAAAAAGCCAGTAACTTTTAAGGTATGAAAAGTAGGATACTATCTCTTTCTGGCTGTTACTATAAAATTTAGTCATACTACTACAGAACATGTGAAATAACTTACAGGTAGTCTCTAGTGGGGGGAGCTTTTTTAAGACTATAACGAAAATGGTTAAGATTTTATGAAGTTCTGATACAGTGATAGTTTCACTTGATCGAAGTTCATTAAACCATTTTACAAACATCTCTTGTGTTTTGTTTTACTCTTCAGTCAGGATCTCTCTCTATAGCTTTAGCTAGCCTAGACCTTACCATGTTTTTGGACCAGGCAGGCCTTGAACTCACAGAGATCTGCCTCCCTCTGTCTTTTAAGCAGTGGGATCAAAGGTGTGTATGCCACCACAACTGGTTCCCTTGTGTTTTTGCAGTAGATCATTGTTTTAATATCATTACAATCATTGAAGTATATTAGAAAACAGTTTTGAAATCTCTGGGTTTTGATTAACTTCCTTATCTCTAGAGGATTGTTTAGGCTATGGGGGTGGGGGTGTGAGCCTAGAATGCTACTGGTTAACTTTCTTAGGAATGGTTCTGTTTTGAAGTCTGTCAGGTAAGTTTAACTTAAGGGTCAGAATTCCTGAGAGAACCTGACTAGTATTTTATTTTAGGACTCCAGAAGAATGACTGTTTCTCAGAGGCAGGCTGATCTCTGAGTTCAGGGCCAGCCAGGTCTAGAGTTCCAAGACAGCAAGGCTACAATACACAGTGAGACCCTTTCTCAATAAAATAATACATGGAAGTTAATACTTATTTTGCATTTGAATATACTGAATTAGATATGTACCCTAGAATTTTTGGCTAAGAAAATTTTAAGCCAAGAATTATCTGGTTTTAATGTTGTAGAGTAGTTCTGTATACCATATCCTCTTTTGACTTCTACTTAGTTGGATTTGATCATGTAATGGGATAGAAATAAAAGTGAGAGCTTATTACCGACATTTCTGAATCTTTTAAGTCTGAATGCAGACATATAGGACTTGTTTGGGTCCAGAAGCAAAACCCAGCATATTGTTGATTGGAACTGGAGCCACCGTGTTGGTAGTGAGGGCTGTACCTGGGTCCTCTGTAAGAGCCGTCAGAGCTCTTGACCACGACCCCTCCGGTCTTCCTTGTTTGCTTTTAGAGATAGGTCTTCACTCCTTTGAAACTCAGGCTGTACACTTCACAGTCCATCTGCCTCAGGCCCTGAGTTCTGGGGTTTCAGGAATGTGCCACCACGGCTAGCTGTGAGACAGGGCTTTCTTGGTTTTCAGTCTTCTTTGTCTGGCCCAGGCTGAGTGTGAACTTGCTGAGGTTTCCCAGCTGGTCTCAAACTGCTGATCATCTTCGCTTAGCTTTCCAAGCCCTGGAATTTCAGGTGTGTGCCTCTCTGCATGACTTGAAATAGAACTTTTTAGTTGTAGTTTTCTAAAGTATAGATGCTTCTTTTACTTAGGTCCATAGTTTCTGTATTCCAAAATACGATATGTCAAACAAAATTCATTATGCGGACCACTTAATGACATTTTTTTCATAAACTTGGTGAAAAAGATTGTTTGTGAATGAGCAGTTTGTTCAGGGAAGCAGAGAAAAGGGAACCAAGTCTTAGCCATCCCTTCCCTCTGAGCAGTGTAATTCAGGTACAGGTCAGCAGTTACTGTAAAGAAATAACAACCAACTGTCCCCCAAACCCCCTAGCAGGAAGTGTAGACTTGGTGGAGGAAGTGGAGAGACTTATTTCCTATGGGAAATACTTTGTCTCTGGTACAAATTAGAGTTAGGCATTTGGAGTGAGGTTTTTTTTTTCAGAATTGAAAAACCAAGGAACAAAATTTATATGCGTAAGTTTTAGTTTCTTTTTAGGCTCCTCCAGCCCCCTTTCTAACTCTTAGAATTTTTCAAATTCTCTAATTTTTTTTTTTTTTTGTAATTCATTTAACTGTCTAGGTATTACGCACATAGTATATACACACATGAAACTTGTATTAATATGCAAATTCATAACAAATATATACAAAACCAAAAAGTATGGTAGATTTATTTTTAGCTTTTTTTCTTTTTCCCCCCCTCCTATTTAATTTTTTTTTTTCCAAGACAGGTTTTCTCTGTAGCTCTGGCTTTCCTAGAATTCCCTTTGTAGACCAAACTGGCTTTGAACTCAGAGGTCTTCCTGCCTCTGCCTCCCGAGTGCTGTAATTAAAGGCACATACCACCACACCCAGCTATTTTTAGTTTTTGAGAATTCTTCACACTGATTTCGAGAATGCATGGACCAGTTTGTAACCCCACAGTGAATGACTGAGGGTTCCTTTTCCCCCACAACCCCTCCAGCTTTTTTTACTCTTTGTCTTGTTGACCTTTGCCTTTCTGACTGAGATAAGATAGCTCAAAGTTGTTTGGATTTGCGGTTCTTTTTTCTTTTTTCTTTTTCTTTTTTTTTTTTTTTTTTTTTTTGGTTTTTCGAGACAGGGTTTCTCTGTGTAGTCCTGGCTGTCCTGGAACTCACTTTGTAGACCAGGCTGGCCTCGAACTCAGAAATCTGCCTGCCTCTGCCTCCCAAGTGCTGGGATTAAAGGCGTGTGCACCACCACGCCTGGCTGCATTTCTTAATTATTATCGTAAGATCATCTTTCTGCTCTGACTGAACTGTCAACTTCCCTTTTCTATCCTTCTGGGAATTTACCCTAGTCTGGGTTTTCTTTTGAGACAGTCTCATGATGCTGCCCTAGCTAGCTTGAAACTTATAACTAGGCTGGCCTTGAACTCTTGAGGATCCATTTGGCTCTGTATCACCAGTGGCTGAAAACAGGTTTGCACCTCCCACCTTAGTCTCCTGAATGCTGGGACTACTAGTGTATGTCACCTTGCCTCACCTTTCTCTTCTTACCCTCCATATACACAAATATTTTCATTTTTCCTATAGACAGGGATTTCAGAACATTTTACTTAAGCTTTAAAAAGTTAAAGGGATTAATTTGTGTCTTGTGGCTTCCACTGTTGCTATTAGAAAGTCCAGAGACATTTTTGATCCCCAGCTTCTTAATATTTCCTCCTCTGGAATATTAATAAATTGTTTTTCTCTGGATATTCTGAAATTTCATCTGTGCGTATATGTAATTTTTAGTCCAGGACAATTTTTTATTTGTTCAGTGATTTTCATCTTTGTGTGTTTTTCTGTTTTTCATGAACTTTGCTGAAATGATAGCATACTTGGGTTTTCTAGGCTTTTATCATTATCGTCATTCTTCTTTTTTGTTCATTGTTATAGTTTTTGCATATTTTCTTTTTTTTCCTCCCTCTTTGGTGATCTGTGATATGTTATTTTAGGCATGAGCCTAAATGGAAGATAGTGTACTTGGCAGCCATTAGCATTTCTTGTAGATAAGCTAGTAAGTTATTCTCTTTTTCATGGCAGACCCTTTTACTGTGTTATATCATTTTGCTTATTGTTATATTGTACACAGTTCCACAGCTAAGAGTTTTCTAATTGCCTATTTTAAGAAGGTGGCCAGGGAGCATCATTGTTACTTCAGTTGGTTTTTGTATGCTGCCTTACCTACACCTTTGCTGGATCAGTCATTGAAAAAATTTTTTAAAAGGACCGTTTAGTATCTTACTAGGTTAGTGAGGTGCTCTGTCCTCTATAGTGTTTCTTCCTCTGTGAACAAGACTATGTCATTGTGTCTTTTATGCATAGACATTGAGAAGAATCTTGGAAATGTATAAATTGGTAGGTGACATACTTTCCTCATTGCTTCAGATATCTAAAGTACCACAGCCTAGTCAGGTCCTCACATGATAGCTTGCAGCTTCTTATGAGTTATGTTGTGAATAAATGTAACAATCTGAGCAGCTTAATTAAATTTCTTGAATGATTTGTTGCTAGAATAGTGGTGATAAAAGATTTGTTGCTACTTAGGTAAACTTACTAGAGTAAATTCA
Organism: Mus caroli; assembly: GCF_978045245.1. Taxonomy (NCBI): domain Eukaryota; kingdom Metazoa; phylum Chordata; class Mammalia; order Rodentia; family Muridae; genus Mus; species Mus caroli. Next base: position 28,166,362 of record NW_028227270.1, read on the forward strand.
CCAGAAAATTTGAAACATGCATAATATTAAAAGCATTTGAATGTGGTTTAGATTTTGAATAACTCAGTGATTTGTTACCTATAGTAGAACGTAAGGCCTATTTAAACTATCAGAAATAACTTTGCAAATGAAACGACTAACTTGATAGCTGATTATTTTAGGTAGAAGATACTTATCAAGCAGTTCTGAATCTTGAAGCTATAATAATGCAGTTTTATCCTTTTGAATTATAGGTGGAAGAATACATGTTTACCTTTAGTGAACACGAGCATGTTCCCAAACTCAATCTTGGGTCGTCCACCCTTCACTCCAACCCACCAACAGCATAATAACTTCTTTGCTCTCTCACCAACTCTTTATTCACACCAGCAACTTATAGATGCACAATTCAACTTTCAAAATGTAGAGTAAGTATGGTGTTCTATTGAACCAGGTCATTAAGTTGTTTTCTCTTTGATATAAAATTTTGTGTTCAGTATTTGAAAATAGAGAAATTATCATTATTTATTTTTTAAAGATTTATTTATTTTATGTATATGAGTACACTGTTACTCTCTTCAGACAGAAGAGGGCTTTGGATCCCCATTACAGATGGTTGTGGTGGCTGGGAATTGAACTCCGGACCTCTGGAGGAGCAGTCAGTGTTCTTAACCACTGAGCCATCTCTCTAGCCCTGAAAAAATATTATTAAACCTTGGGGGTTTTTGTTTGTGTTGTTTTTTGACTAGTAAAGTATTTAGTTTGTGTGGAATTTTTGGTTCTAAGGAAAAATATTCATATTACTATTGTTCTTTGCTTTTGGTAGCTTGTCTAGAGCTGTGTCCTTACAGCCCCTGACATATGGAACTGTCAGTCCAATACAGACCTCAACATCCCCATTATTTCGAGGAAGGAAGTAAGTATTTCTCGAGTGTTTTAGAAGAAATGTTATAGTCCTAAGAACTATGTAGCAGTTTTATAAAATTATGGACAGTGTAGCCTATTCGTTTCTTTGTACAAAAGCTGAAGGATGGAGACACGGATGGTATAGCTGGAATTTGAAATGTAGCTTTCTGCTTCTAGAACCGAGTTTCTATGAACAAGTTTCTATGATGAACATTCCAAGTTTTCTGGATTGTCATTGGAAAAGTTATATACTGGTTCTAAGACCATTGACTTCATTAGTTCTATTTGTGTATTTTTGAAATTGCCTTAGTAGCCATGAGTAAATAAGTTCCATTAGTTCATAGTTACAGATTTTTTAAAAATTAATATTTTAATTGGAGATACTCAGTGTGTATGCTGTAATTACTTTCAGTATTAAAAATAACAAATGAACATTTATGTGTTTAGCCCTTATATACTTTTACTTATGAGTAGGAGTTCTTTTTTTTTTTTTTTTTTTTTTTTTTGGTTTTTCGAGACAAGGTTTCTCTGTGTAGCTCTGGCTGTCCTGGAGCTCACTTTGTAGACCAGGCTAGCCTCGAACTCAGAAATCTGCTTGCCTCTGCCTCCCGAGTGCTGGGATTAAAGGCGTGCGCCACCACGCCCGGCTTGGAAGGCATTTCTTGTGCAGAAAGTAAATAGTAAAAGTCCACTAGGGAGTTTACAATGCTGCCTTTAAAACCAAGGAGCTACCGTGTTGTTGTTATCTGTTTCCACGTATTATGTATGCATCTCTGGTCAGGAAGCTGTGACTTTAGTCACTAAGGTATATTTGCTTGTTTTCAGGAGAATAAGCGATGAAAAAGCTTTTCCTCTTGATGGTAAACGGCAGCGTTTCCATTCACCCCACCAAGAGCCAACTATAATCAACCAGCTAGTGCCTTTATCAGGTGACAGAAGATATTCCATGCCACCGTTGTTTCACACGCACTATATACCAGATATAGTCAGATGTGTTCCACCTCTTCGAGAAATTCCACTCTTAGAACCTCGAGAAATCACACTGCCTGAGGCCAAAGATAAGGTAATTTTAATACAGCTGTTTGTTTTGCCTTTTGAAGTTTCATATAAAGAATGTATTTAAAAGGATCGGGAGTACCTGATTTTCTACATTTATTTTCTTTCTGAATATCACTGATTTTCCTGTCATGAGTATACCTGTCAGGATCAGATTTTTTTATTTTTTAACTTACAAAATTTGGGATTAGAACCTAAGACATTTGATTTGTTAGTCTCTTGCATCCTGTTGTTTTTTGAATGAATGACTAAATGACTTGGTGGTGGTGGTGTTTTTGAGACAAGGTTTCTTTGTAGCTCTGGTGGTCCTAGAATTTACTCTGTAGAGCAAACTGGTCTAGATAGAATTCACTAAGATTTGCCTGTGTCTGTGTCCCAAGTGCTCAGATGAAAGGTGTGTACCACTACACCCAATACAACATCTTACTATAGAAAAACATGGCCATTCCTATGGAGATTGTAATAAAATGGTAAAAAGCATTGGTTTTTTTTTTTTTTTTGATGTTCTCCGGGGAAATAACATTTAAATGGTGTGACCAAGAAAGATTTATCAGAAAGATGAGTAAAAGTTATTTTGGTTAAGTGGAAGAATTTGCTCCTCCTTGGAAAATGATGTGAACATTGGGAACAAGGAGTTGTTTAATATCCCATGGTAGAAGAATGTTGCTTTCCTCAGCTACATTAGTGAAAGTTAAGAAGCACTTGTAGGTAGTGGGGAAAGGTGCACAACGTCTGTCATCCTTTTGTTCTCTGAGTGCTACTGTAAACTTCCTCTCCCTGACTGCCTTACTCCTTTTCTTTAGAGTCTTGCTGTGTAGTTCAAGCTGGCCTTAGATTGAAATTCACCCTTTTAAAATGTACAGATCAGTAGATTTTACTAAGGTCATAAAGTTGTGCAGTTACCTATTTCCAAAACATATTCTCTACTCCCATGAAAACTTAATACTTCAACCATGTTCACTTTCCTTCCCACTTCCTGTAAATAGAACCATGTGACCTATGGCCATTTGTGCCTATGTTCTTTCATTTCATGTAATGGTTTTAGGGTTTATCAGTGTGGATTTGTTTTTGTTTTGAGACTACTTGCCATGTAGTTTAGGCTGGTCTTGAACACACTAGCCTCCTGCCTCAGCTTCACTGAGTGTTGGAATTGCATTTTTTCGGTTGAATAATATTTTATTGTGTAGATATATACTATATTTTGCTAACATTCCTCAAGTGATGGACTTTTAGGTTTCTTACTCTGGCTGTTAATAATGGTGCTGTAAATGTCTTGAATACAGAATTTTGAGTGGATATGTGTTTTCGCTCTTGATATGTACACAGAAGTGAAATTGTTGGGTAATATGGTTAAAATATGTTCAACCATTTAGGAAGATTTATTTATTATTATTCATAAGTACACTTTAGCTGTCTTCAGACACATGAGAAGAGGGCATCAGATCTCATTACAAGTGGTTGTGAACTACCATGTGGTTGCTGGGATTTGAACTCAGGACCTTCGGGAGAGCAGTCACTGCTCTTACTCACAGAGCTATCTCACCAGCCCCCCCCTTTTTTTTTAAAGATTTATTTGCTATATTTATATGAGTACACTAGAAGAGGGCATCAGATTCTATTACAGATGGTTGTGAGCCACCATGTAGTTGCTGGGAATTAAACTCAGAACCTCTGGAAGAGCAGTCAGTGCTCTTTACTGCTGAGCCATCTCTCCAGTCCCTCAAGGTTTATCCTCTTATTGGAGGATATTGGAGCCTTATTGGAGGCTCTTTATTGGAGCCTTCTGGTATAACAGTGGTTTCAGTTTTCATTCCTTAATGTATGGTGATACTAAGCATCTTTTTTTTTTTTTTTTTTTTTTTGACACAGGGTTTCTCTGTGTAGCCCTGGCTGTCCTGGAACTCACTTTGTAGACTAGGCTGGCCTTGAACTCGGAAATCCGCCTGCCTCTGCCTCCCAAGTGCTAGGATCAAAGGCGTGCGCCACCACCGCCTGGCTTAGCATCTCATTTTTTACTTGGTGGACATTTGTGTGTTCCTTGGAGGAGGTGTCCATTAAGATTCTTTGTCCAGATTTTAGTAGATTGTCTTTTTATTACTGAACTGTAAGAATTATTTTTATATATTCTAAGTAGTAGCTCTTACCAGATAGATGATTTGCAAATGTTTTGTCTTTCTGTGATTGTATTTTTAGATTTATTTTGATGTCTTCTAAAGCACAAAAATTATTCATTTTTTGGTGGTTAAGTTTATTAGTTTTTCTTTGGTTGATTTCTTTGGCTATTAGTGTTGAATCTCAGAAACCATCTTTCAGTACAGTATCTTGAATATTGATGCCCATGTATTGAGGTACAAAATCGCAATGTACCATCCATCCACCCACCCACCCACCCACCTACTTACCTACCTACCTATCAACAGTGTCTTATTATGTAGCTCTAGCTAGCCTGAAACTTGATAAATAGACCAGGCTTTCCTTGAAGTCACATAATTCTCCTGAGTGTTAGAATGTGCTCTAAGAATTTTTACTTTTATTCCTTATATTTAGGACTTTGATCCATTTGTAATTAATTTATATATATGGTAGGAAGTAGGCTCCATCTGTGTTTTCCAATGGCTGGTTCATCTGCCCCAATACTTTATCCCTTCTATGCCACCAGTTTCCTTATTATGAAGTAGGAACAAGCAGACAAAAATCAATGAGAAAGATGAGAAAGCAAAATGAAAATACCAATGTGGGGTGCTGTGCTGCTTTCCCCTCATCCCTTCATTCTTTCTTTGTTTTACTTTCTAAATTTAACTCTTGATACCATATTGTGAAAGCCTATGTTATAAGGCAAATGCAGTGAATTCTCTGAATGTAGTTACTATATATGGATTTTAAACGTATGCATGCTAGTAGGACATTTAAAAATGGGTTTATTATGCATAGATATTGGAATAATTTTGGATATATTTATGTTTGTATTAGGCTAATAGGGCAAACCAAAGAACTTACTTTTACATGTAGCCTAGGCATACGTTGATTATTTGTAAATTTGATAAAGTATAATTCATTTTAGTTGTTAATAAATCATATAAGATAAGATTCCATATCTGTTTTGCTTAGTCATATAAAAAAATTTCTCACAAATGTACTATCTTTGGAACTAAGGTGTTTCCCCCAGAAAAGTAAAGATAGATTTTGTAGTTGAACCTATTTCTTTGAGTGATAACTTTATTTTTGCCTTTTTGTGAGGAAAAAGAAGGAAAGCGGTTCTGTTTGTTCTTGTAAGTGACAAGTTTTGGAGATAGGATCTCCCTGTGTAGCATAGCTGGTTTTGAACTCATGCTCCTCCTGGTTCTGCTTTCTCAAAGCTCAGATTACAGGTGTGTGCTATCATGCCTAGCTTAAATGCTGCTCACTCTTCCAGGAAACAGCTGTTTACCAGTGTCACTGCTCTGTTGATAGTTCTCATGTTATATTTATTCTTTCAACATCCTAGTGGCATATAGCTATGGTACTAAATTTGATTAAGTTCAGAGAGTTAAATAGTTAGCTTGAAGTCTTACCTATTAAGTGTTAAAACCAAGATTTGACCTGTGTCTTTAGAAATGCAGAGAGGAGGAGTTTAATATGCTTAGAGTCAAAAATAGGGAGATCCCATTGTGAGACCCGGCTGTAATATCACATGATCTGTGACAGTAATTACTAATAATTTTACTGAGTGACTATTGTTGCTAGCAGTGTGATCACCAATTACATGTTACTCCTATAAAGTGTATAGTGAATACAGTATTTAATGTGAGTTAATTAGGCAGTCATTTGAGTCCTTGAATGTGTAATCAAATGACATTGAAAGTTTTTGAAAAGATCAAATAACACTGTGAATTTATATTTTTTGGATGATAATTTTTTGCAGAATAGAGTTGTTTAGAATGAGGTGGCCTTGAAGGTGAACTGTCATCTTAGGTTGTTAATGTATCTGGATAAGAGATACTGCAGCATTAAGTTGTAACAGATGGCAGGGAAAATGATATGTGTTATAGTGCATAAGGATTATGGATAGATAGGACTCTGCTTTGTGGCTCAGGGGGGCTTCAAATTCACAGCCCTCCAGCCTTAGCTTCCTGAGTGCTGGGATTACAAATATGCACCATTTTGGCTCACATATAACCACAGTAAATTTCATTTCAGCATTGTTATAGTTTCCTCATTGTGTTATGCAACAGATACTCTACCCACTGTGATGACTGGGGTTACTTGCTTCTACTTCAATTAGCAAGCATTGTTTTTTTGTTTTTTTTGTTTTTTTTTTAAGACCAGATAACAAATATTCTAAGCAGTCAAGCTATTTGGGCTATTTGCTTTTTTCCCTCCAGTTAATAAAATGTGAAAATAATTTAACTTGTTCATATATTACAGACTGGAAGCTGTATTTGGCCTGCGGGTTCTAGTTTATCAACCTTCCAGATAAATAAAATCTAATCTTTATGTGATATTAAAACTTTTATACTAGCCATTTTTACTGAATTTATTACAAACTTGGGTGCCTGTATCTTCTTGTTATAGCAAATAGCAAACTATGTACATAAAATGTAATCAATACTGTAAGTCTTTCAGCTTTAACCATTCCAATATTATACTAGTATAATATGCCAACTGATCATATCCTATGACCAATCTTAGTTTAGTCCATACTTCTCCCTCTTTTTAGTTTTGGGTTAGGTTCTGGTTGTCATGTGTTAGTCATGAACATATGTTTATTTCTCTTTTTTCCTTGACAGTACTGCTGTATCTCTTTAGCTTCTTTTTTCTCCTCCGACTGTTCTTGATCTTTCACTTTTCCAAAACACATTTTCTAATTTCTAGAAAGAAGCCTTCTGCTTTTTAAAAAATTACTATATCTACATATCCTCTCAGGAGAATTGATATATCTACCAGTAGTTTTGTTAGTATGGCATATTTTATTTTTGTTTTGAGATAGGGCATCACTCTGTAGACCCTACTGACCTCAAACTCATATCACTTCTGCCTCCCAAGTGCTGGGAGGACAGACCTTGAGCATACCAGACTTACTCCTCACATACTCAGATGTCTCTCATGTCAGTATTTGTGAATTCCAGTCTATATGTTCTGCATAACTTTTGAAAAATAGATTTATCAATAATTTCATATACTTTGCTGCTGTCATAAATTTTTTCTAAAATAAAATTTTTAGTGTTCATATGTATGATTTAAATTGTTATCTTCCCAGTGAATTAAAATGAGAAAAGGCCTTTAAAAATGTTAAAATGTCCTCATGTCTCCATGGAAATGTGCTTTATCTTAGCAATGTTTCTCTGTTCATTCTTTTCTTAGAAAAACATTATGGAAATTATTTCACATCTTTTTCAGGTATTATTCTCAAACCTCTTTTTTTTTTAATTCTTTTAAATTTTATTCCTTTTCTTCCTGAGATTTTAGTTTTTAGTTCTCTCTTTCTCTTCTCTTTCTCCACCCCCTTTCTCTCTCTCTCTCTCTCTCTCTCTCTCTCTCTCTTTCTCTCTCTCAGTCAATGTGTGTGTGTGTGTGTTTGATTAAGATGGCTACTTCTGTGCTGCTTTGAGATGGAGAAAGTTGGGCAGGTCAGCCTCACAACTCCAGGCTCTGTCTCTGTTTCACTTCTTTGTCTAGAGCAGGAACTTTGGTTTTTCTATCACTGGTGCTTTAGATCAGATATTCCCAGGGGACAGGTAACCTTATGTCCTGTAGGATGGTTAGTGGTATCCCTTGTCTTTTGAGGCTAGTTACATAACTCTGCCCCTGTTACGGTAACCAAAATAGTTCCCAAACATTATCAAATACGTTCAGTACTCAGAATCATTCTAGACCTTTCCTCTGTTTCTCATGGCTTTGCTCTGTTTAGATTTCAGTGCCTGACAAGTTTTTGATTGTTATACAAGGGACTTTCCTTTAAAGTCCTTGAACTTTCAAAGGACTTCTTGCATTTGCTTTTAAATTATAGCTTGAGAAGGTTTCTACTAGAATTGTATACTACATCAATTGTATTCTACATCAACAGTGAACCTTTAGTTTGGAGGGAAAGAAACAAAAAGCAGTAGTAGCTAGAGACCATTTGATCTCTGAGTATTGGATTCAAGGGCTGTCCTAGCGCTGTTTCCCTTTCCTTCTGTTCACTGTTTTGATACTGTGGCAATCTGGTGTTAGAGTTTGACCTTTACAGGTCAGAAAGGGGTTCATGGAGGAAACTCAGTCGTTTATGTGTATTTGTTGCCAGTGTTTGGTTTTGGTTTAGTTTAATCTACTTTATTCTCCTGGTTGTTCTGTCTCTTTTTGTGGGGCAAGTATTTACAGATTTTTTTTTTTTAAAAAATCATGGCAGTTTCATGGTCAAGTTGTCAACAGCTCTCTGAATATGATATTAAAAAAAAATAACATCTTAAATGAGACTTTTGGCTGGTTATAAATAGACTATGGGGAGGCCAAAGAAGGAGAAGCTGAAAAACAAAGAGATTAAGAATTGATGGAGTTGCTTGTGCTCCTGAGGCACAGCAGGATTGGATATAAAAGTATTGGTAGAGGGAATAGATTTGAACAGAGCAAGAAGGAAATAGGTGAGATTTCCTTCAGTAATATTAATTTGTAAGTCTAAGCAAGATGAAGAATTGAATCTGGTATTTTTAATTTTCTTAGGTTTTTCCCTTTTTTCTTTGAGACAGGGTCTCATGTAGCCTAGGCTGTTCTGGAATTCCCTATGAAGCAAAGGATGGCCTTGAACTCCTGATCCTCCTACCTTCATCTTCTGAGTGCTGGGATTTGCAGATGTGCACAACTACGCTTGGCTTTTCTTAGAAAATTTTAATGTGAGCTTATCTGCAAGAGAAAGTAAGTTTAGGGGCCTTGAAGAAGGCAGTAAACATTTTGGAATGGAGTAGTGACAAGTGGGAACAGTATTAACCAGAGACATCAGAATAAAGGCTAAGGATACGAAGCTAGGCCAACCCTTACACCATACATTTGAAAGACTCTACTTTCTAAAAAGCTTAGTTTTGTCTTTCTGTATATGTTAGATTTAAATTTTAGAGAGAAGGTAGTGTTGTATTGCCTTCAGGTAGAGATTTTGCAGCACAGGAATTAGAGCATGAGGGATAATCTTGCTAGTCCATGATATAACAGAGGAGTTCAGAGATGCATTCTGGGATAGTGGATGTATAGGGAAGGACATCAGGATCACTTAGGTGCTGATGGGTTGGGAGAAAAAGGAGGTCTCAAGGAATTCCTCACTAGGTCTAGAGAAGATATTTTCGAGGTAGGGGTGATAAGAAAATGAGTTGAACAGGGAATTAGAGTATACCAGTGAAAGATATTATAGTAAAAAAAATTCAGAAGACTATGTTGTGATACATGTAGCTCAGTACATATAAGGGTATCACTTACCGTCCTATCATCCTATGTGACAGGGAGAGTTGGTGTGAAGGGATAATGTTAACTACGTAGGTGCCTAAACAAAGGAAGATCAGCAGAGGCCAACCTCATCTCAAGACATCAGGGTTCCAAGAAAGCTATGAAAGGTAGAGGATAGTTTATGTGAATATAAAAGACCGGGGACTTCCTAAAATCTGTTCCATGCAGTATTATTCCACAGTGTGACTGTTAGAGGTTGAGCAAACTTCTCGAAAGGGACCTGTAGTGAATATTTTAGAATATGTCATGTGTATATGGTTCCTGTTGCATATTCTTACTTTTTCATATTCTTATTCACTTGGTTTCCTGACTCTTAAAAGCATACAATTTTATCCTCTTTTCATGGTGCACATAAAAGCAGACAGTGATGGAAGGGTTTTGGTTTGATGAGCCATAATGATACTCCTTATGAGTTATCTGACTACTCTTCTGTCACTTACATAGCATTTTATTTTATAAAATATACGTATAGTTTTCCAGGCCATTCTTTGTATTTGAATAACAGTAGCTTTGAATCAGAAAGTATTAAGAAGATAATATGTATTTACTTTTAAAATCCTGTCAGTATTAATTTATATTGCTTAGTCCAGTAGTTATAAGTTTCTGAACAAATGTTTTGCTTTTGTTTTCTTTTGTGGTGTATTCAAGTTGAGTCAGCAGATACTAGAGTTGTTTGAAACTTGTCAGCAGCAAGCAAGTGACTTGAAGAAGAAAGAACTCTGTAGAGCACAGCTGCAGAGAGAGATCCAGCTGCTCTTCCCACGTACGTCTGCCTTCTCTGCCTTCTCGCCTTTGCTCTCTGTGTGACCTGTTTATACCTGCACAATTTCTTACAGTGGCTTTCTTCTGCTCCTCTAGAAAGCAGACTTTTTCTGGTTGGATCATCTTTGAATGGATTTGGTGCCCGAAGCAGTGATGGCGATTTATGCTTAGTTGTTAAAGAAGAACCAGTAAGTGATGAGACATGATTAAAAGTCATTTATTATGATATACCAGTAAAGGAGTAGACCTTGGTTTATGTTAATTATTTGAATTTTCTGTTTACTCTAGTTCCAGAAAGACCTCTTCCCCTGCCCCACACATGTAAGGCACCACTAGCATGGTGTGCATGAGAACAGCTCTAGCAGTAATTGGTTTTGAGCTGTTGATTTGAGCTAGCTCTTCTTTGGTTTTTCAAGCGACACCTCTTAGTATGAAATATCACCCGGTTGAGTGTTTATCAGGATGCTGTATGTAAAGCAAAGCATGTAGTAGTATTTATCTTCTTGATATTTTTCCTTTCCTTTGGATTCTTAGTGGTTCCCTTTTTAAATCTTAATTCCATCCCCCTTGAAAATGCTGTGGGCTTTGAGTTTTTCTGGGGGTGAGGGATGAGGCTTCAGTGAAGTTTAGACTATTGTGATTTATTAACCTTAACAACTTTTGCTTTTATTTTTATTAACAACCATTTGTGTTATTTAGGATTATATTTATTTTAATTTCTTGTTAACTGATCTTTTGAATATATCTTAGTACTATCATAATAGGTATTCAGTAGACTTACTCAACACAGCCTCTTGTAGTTGCTGAGATATGGAATATGGATATGAAAGACAGCATTGAGGGTTGACTTTTGTAGTGTATATTCTGAAAAGTAACTTGAAAGAAAAATACATGCTTCGCTGTTTGTGTTTTGTTATTGTGTTACTTTTAAGAAAAAAAAAATCAAACTCCAAGCTAAGAAAAATAATGAAAAAACACTTTAACTTTTCAGTGTTTTTTCCAGGTAAATCAGAAGACTGAAGCACGACATATACTCACCTTAGTCCATAAGCACTTCTGTACTAGACTGTGTAAGTCTCATACGCCTTCTCATGGTACTATTATTTAAATTGGTCACTTAATTGTTCTGGTAAGAATTGTTTATTTTCTGATGAGAATAGATATAATGTGGGTTGTTTTCTTCCAACTAAATTTTTTTAAACTTCTTTTGTTTTCCTTTTTAAGATAGGGTCTTGGTATCCATATCTATGTCTATATCTATATCTGTATCCTAGGGTATCCTTGAACTTATGTTTCTCCTGCCTCAGCCTGAGTTCTGGAGTGATAGGTGTGTATCACCTATCTTTTGTCTTCTTTTAACTTTTGGCTTTTAGCTTTTGTTTTAAAAGCATAATTCAGCAAATCATTGAATTTACTTGAAAAGTATTCTATTGAAGGCATCTTAAGATTTTAATATATATAAGCTTCTTTTTTCTCAAAAGGTTTTAGATGCTTAGGAAGGTAGGCATGAAAGAACAGCTAGCTGTAATGAAAGTATGTGAGTAGCCAAAAACCAACAAACAAACAAACAAAAAAAATAGAAATAGTGTTACAGGTGTGTTACAGCTCTTAGGGGAAGGGTATCCTGGCAATTGGGAACCACAGAGTACCACAAAGTCAAGATGCACAACAATCCTCATACAAGAGGTTTATTGGGAGAAACATAGGAGGGTGGCTGCCTCTTCTTGGGAGCAACTGGGTGTCAAGGAGCTGGGTCCAGCCATCATGGCCTTTAGAGTATTCTGGGGGTTGGGGACTGGTGGATTGAGGTCTCCTCGGCCTGGCCATTTGTGTGCCTTGAGGGGCTTACAATAATTGTAAGGGACGAACTTTATCTATTTTGCAATAGTACACATCTTTACTTATATTACAACTGTGAGCTCTAAACATGAGGCTTAAATGTATTACTCCCAAAGAAAGCAAAATTGTTGATTTAGGACATTTAATTGTAAGATTTTACTCTTAAATGAACTCACTAAATTTTAGCCTATACTAATCTGTCATATACTTTACTTTGAATTTCAATCGAATGTTAAAGAATTTTGTGATGCTGGAGAGATTTTTGTCCATCACTTTAAACAGATACTTATTTATGTACAAGGCTATGAATTGGGAAATATAAAGTCAAGTAACAAGTCACTGTCCTTGAATAGTTTAGATCTGCTGTAGGAAAAATTAAGTTATTCATTGGAGTTGATATGTTATTTCACCTATAAAGGAATAATTCATACTGTCAGTGGATTTTTTAATCATTCCTACCATGGTAAGCCTAATAAACAGGGGTCTGGGGTAAAGCTTAATAGATGAAGTGCCCGCTGTATAAACATCAGGACCTGAGTTCAAATCTCTAGTACCCATGTAAAACATGCTGCATGTAGTAGTTTATATCTGTAACCCAGCATTGGGGTCAGGAGTGGCATAGAGACAGGAGGATCTTGGCTATGACCACCCATTCTGTCCAGTTATTGGGCATAAGATTTTACTGACTTTTTTTTTTTTTTTTTTTTGAGACAGGGTTTCTCTGTGTAGCCCTGGCTGTCCTGGAACTCCCTCTGTAGACCAGGCTGGCCTTGAACTCAGAAATTCGCCTGCCTCTGCCTCCCAAGTGCCAGGGTTAAAGGTGTGCACCACCACGCCCGACTGACATTTATTTTTAATCTTAAAAAAAAGTTGGAAAAATATAGAAGAAAATTCTGGGTTGTGACCTCTGGGCTCCACACACATGGACTCACTTACATACGTACATGAAGGAAAACATGAAACTACCCTCCCTACCAAAAACATAACAATGCTTTTAGTTTTTGTTTTTAAATCCGGTTTTGTCCTTTTCTATAGTTAAAAATTAGAACATTGTTCATGTGATAAAGGTTTGCAATTTTTTTCCAAAAAAGTATTTCTCTTTTTAATTATCTGTCTGTGTTTGGGTGTGTGCACAAAAGTGCAGGTGCTGTGGAGACCAGAAGAGGGCATTGGATTTTCTGGGGCTGGAGGTGCAAGCTGTGATTAGCACTCAGATGTGGGTGAACTCAGGTCTGAACTCAGGTCCTCTGAAAGAGCGGTTTGTGCTCTTAACCTCTGCAGTTCTAATTTTCTGCAATTTACATGTATTATTTTCTACAACATATTCTTTATTCCCTTGATGAAATTAAAAATGTGTTTATATGTTTTATCCTCTTTGAGATCATACATAATTGAATCTATTCTTGGCTCACCAATTTGCGAGCATTTGAGCATTATAACTGAGATCTGTGGTTACCGTTTCTTATTATTTGTCATACCAGAATTTAGCAATTTCCTGACTTTTAGCTATTTTTGCACTCAGATTTTCCAATGAATGTCTTTATACAGATACTACTATGTACTAGATTGTGTTTTTGAAAACAAAAAAACCTTAAAGCCCTTTAAATAGTATAGGCAATTCTTTTTTTTTTTTTTTTTTGTGGTTTTTCGAGACAGGGTTTCTCTGTGTAGCCCTGGCTGTCCTGGAACTCACTCTGTAGACCAGGCTGGCCTCAAACTCAGAAATTCGCCTGTTTCTGCCTCCCAAGTGCTGGGATCAAAGGCATGCACCACCACGCCCGGCTCTTACAAGGACTTGATGTCTGTCTGTCCTCCTTTCTTTCCTCCTTTTCCTTCTCTTGATTTCCATTCCTTGCCCCTACCCCCACCCCATTTGACAGGGTCTCTCACTGTGCAGTCCATGTTTCCTGGAAGTCACTTTCCACTCTTCCTTCCTTTCTTCCTTCCCTTACAGGGTCTCACTGTGTAGCCCTGGCTTCCTAGAACTCACTTAGTGTCCTTATTCTTCACTTTCAAGGACAGTATGCTTGTTCTTAAGTTGGTTTAGTTTATTAAAATACTACTTTTAAAATTGTGCACTGGAACATTATGAATGGGAAACATTGGCAGATACTCACATTATCTTTTCTTCTTCAGCTGGCTATATTGAGAGACCTCAGCTGATTCGTGCAAAAGTGCCAATTGTGAAGTTCAGGGATAAAGTCAGGTAAATAATTACCAACCAGCCCACCCCGCTTTTTTCAGGTGCTTTAGATTAATGTTGGCTCGTCACCTAATGTGGATAGCCAAGAAATCAGTGTTACTACAGCACAGCTGCTTCTCTTCACGGTTTGAGAAATAATGTTCTAAATAATCTCTTCCTCCTCCTTCTTCCTCTCCTTCTTCTCTTCCTCTTCCTCCTTTTCTTCCTCCTCCTCCTCCTATTTTCTTCTTCTTGAGACAGTCTCGTGAATCAGGCTGGCTGTGAATTATTAGATACCTAAGGACAGCCCTGAACTTTGGATTCTTCTGCTTCCACTTCCTGAATAATGGGATTGTAGGTGTGTTCCTCTACACCCATTGTCTTTTAAATTATATTTTGAAATAATCTGAGCAGTCTTCATGCTTAACAGAATTTAGCTACTCTGCTTGAATTTTGAATATTTGGGACCATTCAATTTGGGGTTTAAAATGATTCTTTTGTACCTCAGCATAATGGTGCACACTGATTTGTGTGGGTTTGACTCCAGGCTTGGTCTAGGTTCTCAACCTTCCTAATGCTGAAGCCCTTTAATACAGTTCCTCACGTTGTGGTGACCCCAACATGGGATTGCTGCTTCATAACTGTAATTTTGCTACTGTTGTGAATTATATTTTCTGATGGTCTTGGGTTACTGCTGTGAAAGGGTAGCTTGGCCTTTAAAGTGGTTATAACTCAGAGGTTGAGAACCTCTGGTCTATACAGTGAGATCCAGGCCAATCAGGGAGGACCCAGTTTAAAATTTAAAAACTCACATAATGCATTCCCCAAAACATACCTTCTTTGGTAAAATGTGGTGTGTATTTATGTCATTGGGTTTGTTGTAATTTAGGAATCATTAAACAAATTATATTTCACTTAAAGATACAGAGAGTATAGGAATAATAGACAAAAAACTGTAAAAACAATTTCAGAAATTTAACTTTTTCTTTATATTCTCCTAGCCTGTGTTCTATTCTTAAGAATATTATATTAGAAGATATTATGTAATATTTGAATATAAAAATGTAAATGGTCCAATCAAATGTTGTAGTCATAGCAGTGGAGTTGGAGGCAGGAGGGTGATGAGTTCAAATACAGTGTGGGCTACTAGTGAGTGTCTATCTCAAAACAGATGAACAGGCAAGCAGACATAAAAAAAGCTGAGTATGGACTGATAATTTGTTGAAAAGATGTAGTATAAACTTTTTTTTTTAAGATTTATTTATTTTATGTATATGAGTACACTGTAGTTGTCTTCAGACATACCAGACGAGGGCGTCAGATCACATTGCAGATGGTTGTGAGCCACCATGTGGTTGCTGGGATTTGAACTCAGGACCTTCGGAAGAGCAATCAGTGCTCTTAACCACTGAGCCATCTCTCCAGTTCCATAAACTGTTTTTTAATTATAAGACTGTGATAAAGCAGGTTTTCTTGGTGTTTACAGTGGAATTATATGCACATGGATGCACAGGGTTAAACTCTGTTGGTTATGAAGTACATATTTAAGAGTTGTTTTCTTGCTAAAATTTCTATCTTTGTTCAAGGTGTGGCAAAAACTTGGGGCTGGTCTAATATCTATGTTCCCAACTGAGCTTGGCTAGGAGACAGTCTGCCTTCTGTTTAAAGCTTTCTCATACGGTAGAGAAATGCCCTTTTCATAGGCTAGTTAGTACTTTTTCACTGTTTAAGAATGGTCTTATGCTTAATTTTTTTTTAAAATTTGTTGTATATTTTATTTAAGTACTACTTTGGAATAACATAAGCACATATAAGTAAAATTTCCCCTATTTTCTTTTATAAGCTTGGATTTTCAGTGTTTCAGAATTCATTTTGGGACATGGAGGACACTTAGGTTGCCTTGGTGCCCACCGTAAGAAAGCTGTGATTAGTCCTGTGGAGGAAACATCATGGATATTCAGTTCATGTTTTTAGAAAATTATTTTCCTGCTAGTGCTGGAGAATGTTCACATAGGGCACTAGGTGTGCAGGCGAGTAACCTGCTGACCTGTTTCTCCAGCCCCTTTGAAAGGACGCCATTCTCCAGGTCTCTGCTGCCTACATGGCTTGTGATGTATTGAGTTATGCAGAGGACATAAAGACTGTAACTGTTGTCACCATAAGTTTTCCAAAGCTATGTATATCTCTGTAGCAGTAATACTATCCATTTATTACGAACAGAAATAAGGGGATGCTTTTTAGAATTTTTTTTTCTCCCTAAGCAAGAAAAAAAAGGTAAATTTCAGATTTTGTAATAATGTAGAAAAGAATTATTTTAATTAATTGATAGACTAATTTATTTTGGTTGACCTTAAATTCTTTTTTTTTTTTTTTGTTTTTTCGAGACAGGGTTTCTCTGTGTAGCCCTGGCTGTCCTGGAACTTACTTTGCAGACGAGGCTGGCCTCGAACTCAGAAATCCACCTGCCTCTGCCTCCTGAGTGCTGGGATTAAAGGCGTGCGCCACCATGCCCAGTCGACCTTAAATTCTTAATTCTGTGTTGGCTTTCCAAGTGTTAGCTTAGAGGCATGCATTACCATCATAGGCCTGGAATTTTATTTTTGACAGTGTTTTAAGAGGGGAGTACATTGACTTAGTGTATGTGTGTGCATGTGTAGCACACTGTCGTGTATATGCAGCTCTTCCTTCTCTCATCCATTCAGTCCTGGGGATTGGATTTATGGGGTCAGTCTTGGCAACAAGCATCTTCACTTGCTGAGTCATCTTACCCTTTTGGAAGTCTTTTTCATAGAGCAATGTCGCAGTAAAAGAAACTAGACCCAGTAGAAAATGAGCATAAGTGGAACTAATTTATATAAAGTAATTCTTCCTTGTTTGTAGATTGTAACAATAATTGCCCTGTTTTCTATGTTATGAGTTGGGTATTTTTGCTTCAAAGAAGCATCCATTGGTGATGTTTTGAGTAGTGCTTCTCTTCCTAGATAATCAGAACCTGTATTTAACATAGAATTTTCCAGCCATTTTTAGAAGGAATATGATGTATAGATACTGTTTTTTTTTTTAAAGATTTATTTATTAGTATAAGTTCACTGTAGCTGTCTTTAAACGCACCAGAAGAGGGTATCAGATCTCATTATGGGTGGTTGTGAGCCACCATGTGGTTGCTGGGATTGGAACTCAGTATCTTTGGAAGAGCAGTTGGTGCTCTTACCCACTGAACCATCTCACCAGCCCCCTAGATACTGGTTTTTTAAAACTTGAATTTTCTTTTTCTTTTTCTTTTTTTTTTTTTCTTTTTCTTCTTTTTGTTTGAAAATAGGTAAGCCTGTGTTTTGAGAAGATATAACTTAGTGGGATAGTTTACACAGGAATGTTTAGTCATGGGATTTTGTTTATGTAGAAAAGGTTACAAGATTTTAAAACTTCATTTGGAGTAATTAGAAACATTAATATATTATGAGTCTTTTAAATAGTAATCTTAGTTTATATTTTTAATACATACCAACTACTATAAATGGTACGTGAGGTATATATTCCTACTTTAGTGACTCATTTTAAAAACGCAGTCTGTGGTGATTTTCATTCTGTGTTGCATCAGTAGATGGATTGGAAGCAGTTAAATTAATAGGTCACCTCCAAGTATCTGTATTGAAGTGTGTTTTCCTTTGTTCTTTTAAATAGTTGTGTGGAATTCGACTTAAATGTAAACAATACCGTTGGAATTAGAAATACATTCCTTCTCAGAACTTATGCATACCGTAAGTGATTGGTTTATTTGTAAATACCCTCCAGCTTCTGGTTTTCTTATATTCTCTATGGCCCTTTAACTATGTTTACAATAAGAGCAGTACTTCATTACCTGTATTTTGTTAAACTGTTTCTTGCTTTTTGGATAATATGCTACTATATGTATTTAAGGAAATGGTGGTTTAAAGGAAACTAAGGTGAGCGTGTAAGTAACACATTGAGAGTGAGCACAGTACTGCCTTTAGCATAGAGGAGGGCACTGGGTCTTAGTGGCATAGAATTAGGAAATCATAGACATTTTCAAAGAAACTGATATGATCATTTTTAAGTGTTAATTTTACTTGCAGTTGAAAATCGAGTTCGTCCATTAGTGCTGGTGATTAAGAAGTGGGCAAGTCACCATGACATCAATGATGCCAGTCGTGGCACATTAAGCAGCTATAGTCTTGTATTGATGGTTTTGCACTATTTACAAAGTAAGTATTCTGAGAGTTTTTTCACTTTTTAAAACTGAAATTCAGATAAACCTTGTTGCAGTATCTTTTTTTGCTGGTTTATAATTTACATTGTTCTAAAAAGTTCTCTGTCTAAGGTCAGTACAACTTTTTATCCTGTTTTGTTATCCTGAACTAATATTTCAGAAATTTCATTCTTTGGAAAATATTGTGAAGAAGTTTCAATATGCTTTTATCTTGTAACAGTTTTCTTATCTGCACTTTTATCCTTAGAGACGTTTCACTACTGTATTGTTGATCCCACTGTCTTGCAACAGATGAGGGTTCCGAAAGACTATTTTTTATTTGAGACATGTTACAGCTCTGAGGGGAAAGGTATCCACCAATCGAAGTGTTATAGCTCTGAGGGGAAAGGTATGGCAGTTGAGAGTCAAGGAATACCAGCCACACAGTCATACTACACAACAGACCTCATATGAGAGATTTATTGGGAGAAATACAGGAGGGTGGCTGCCTCTGCTTGGGAGCAAAGAAGGAGTGAGGGGCAGGTTTTACATAGGGTTTCTTGGGGGTGGACTTTTTCAGGGTGGCCTGGGATTGGTGAGATTTTGAAGCCTGATTTTACTCTGTAGGGCAGAGCTTGGCTACTCTTTGGTCACACTGTTAATGGCCATTAGAGGGTTCTGTGGGTGGAGCCTGGCAGTTGGAGGATCTTAGGAGCAGGCTCTGGCCACTCATGCACTAGGAAGGGCTCATAAGATAGAAACTAAATGCTATTCTTGTTGGGCAAGAAGCTTATAATCAGTCTTTGGCTTCTCCTCAGCTGGCTTTTATGCTTGCTGGGCTGTTCTGTCAGATTGACCTCTAGGCCGTGAGGGTAACCTGGTTGAGACATCTGTTGCCCTGTAGTTGGCAGGTTGAATTGGTTAATGTGATTGGCTACCCTTCCTTCCCATGCTCCTTTATGTGCATCCCTTTTAGAACTGCAAAATCAGAAAATCATTTTCCTGAGAGAGGAGGACTGTTCCTGGTTTAAGGATATACAGAAAGCTCTAGTCCCCTGATGAACCTTCAAATCACCTTGCACATTCCAGATTGGTCTCCAGATTTTAGTTCACATTAGTTAGCTTTGTTTATGAGGTCACTCTGATAAAGCTATACTTTCGTTCTATGCTTAGTGGCAAATTATAATATATAAGCACTTGTAATTTTTACCTTTTCGTAATGTAGCTGTAAGAACTTCCAGTTATGAACGTTTCCTAGAATACAGTGCAGACTGATGAGCTCGGGATGGAACCCTGACTTTTTGTTACCTTTCCCACCATACTGTGATTTACTAATAGATCACTGTCAGTATCATGTGGTCTTAACTAATTATTCCAGTGTAAGGATTTTTAAAAAGTTTTACTGTGTTGTTTGGTCCCTTCTGCATTTAGATTCTGGAAAAGATAACAGAGATCCTGTACTTTGTCTCTAGTTTTGTTTTGTTTTGTTTCTGCAGAAATTTATTCTAAGGCAGTAATAAACAGATATACATATAAAACTACTTTTATAGTATTTATTGAACTAACAAAACAAAGAATTGAGCTTTCTAGAATTTAATAGTTAAACTAATTATGGCATATTTTAATGTAAAAGCTATATAGATACTACAGTCATGTTTTTTTTTCTTTTTTTTTTAATTAGGTATTTTCCTCATTTACATTTCCAATGCTATCCCAAAAGTCCCCCATACCCTTCCCCCTACCCACCCACTCCCATATTTTGGCCCTGGCGTTCCCCTGTACTGGGGCATATAAAGTTTGCAAGTCCAATGGGCCTCTCTTTGTAGTGATGGTCGACTAGGCCATCTTTTGATACATTTGCAGCTATAGTCAAGAGCTCCGGGGTACTGGTTAGTTCATAATGTTGTTCCACCTATAGGGTTGCAGATCCCTTTAGCTCCTTGGGTACTTTCTCTAGCTCCTTCATTGGGAGCCCTGTGATCCATCCAATAGCTGACTGTGAGCATCCACTTCTGTGTTTGCTAGGCCCCGGCATAGTCTCACAAGAGACAGCTATATCTGGGTCCTTTCAGCAAAATCTTGCTAGTGTATGCAATGGTGTCAGCGTTTGGAGGCTAATTATGGGATGGATCCCTGGATATGGCAGTCTCTAGATGATCCATCCTTTTGTCTCAGCTCCAAACTTTGTCTCTGTAACTCTTTCCATGGGTGATTGTTTCCAATTCTAAGAAGGGGCAAAGTGTCCACACTTTGGTCTTCGTTCTTCTTGAGTTTCATGTGTTTTGCAAATTGAATCCTATATCTCGGTATACTAAGTTTCTGGGCTAATATCCACTTATCAATGAGTACATATCATTTGAGTTCTTTTGTGATTGGGTTACCTCATTCAGGATAATGCCCTCTAGGTCCAACCATTTTGCCTAGGAATTTCATAAATTCATTCTTTTTAATAGCTGAGTAGTACTCCATTGTGTAAATGTACCACATTTTTTTGTATCCATTCCTCTGTTGATGGCCATCTGGGTTCTTTCCAGCTTCTGGCTATTATAAATAAGGCTGCTATGAACATAGTGGAGCATGTTTCTTTCTTACTAGTTGGAACATCTTCTGGATATATGCCAGGAAAGGTATTGTGGGATCCTCCGGTAGTACCATGTCCAATTTTCTGAGAAACCGCCAGACTGATTTCCAGAGTGGTTGTACAAGCTTGCAATCCCACCAGCAGTGGAGGAGTGTTCCTCTTTCTCCACATCCTCGCCAGCATCTGCTGTCACCTGAATTTTTGATCTTAGCCATTCTGACTGGTGTGAGATGGAATCTCAGGGTTGTTGTGATTTGCATTTACCTGATGATTAAGGATGCTGAACATTTTTTCAGGTGTTTCTCAGCCATTCGGTATTCCTCAGGTGAGAATTCTTTGTTTAGCTCTGAGCCCCATTTTTTAATGGGGTTATTTGATTTTCTGGAGTCCACCTTCTTGAGTTCTTTATATATATTGGATATTAGTCCTCTATCTGATTTAGGATAGGTAAAGATCCTTTCCCAATCTGTTGGTGGCCTTTTTGTCTTACTGACAGTGTCTTTTGCCTTACAGAAGCTTTGCAGTTTCATGAGGTCCCATTTGTCGATTCTCGATCTTATAGCACAAGCCATTGTTGTTCTATTCAGGAATTTTTCCCCTGTGCCAATATCTTCGAGGCTTTTCCCCACTTTCTCCTCTATAAGTTTCAGTGTCTCTGGTTTTATGTGGAGCTCCTTGATCCACTTAGATTTGACCTTAGTACAAGGAGATAGGAATGGATCAATTCGCATTCTTCTACATGATAACCACCAGTTGTGCCAGCACCATTTGTTGAAAATGCTGTCTTTTTTCCACTGGAAGGTTTTAGCTCCCTTGTCGAAGATCAAGTGACCATAGGTGTGTGGGTTCATTTCTGGGTCTTCAATTCTTTTCCATTGGTCTCCTTGTCTGTCGTTATACCAGTACCATGCCGTTTTTATCACAATTGCTCTGTAGTAGAGCTTGAGGTCAGGCATTGTGATTCCACCAGAGGTTCTTTTATCCTTGAGAAGAGTTTTTGCTATCCTAGGTTTTTTGCTATCCTAGCTAGCCCCAGATAAATTTATCTGGATGTTATTCCAGATAAATTTGCAGATTGTTCTTTCTAATTCGTTGAAGAATTGAGTTGGAATAGTGATGGGGATTGCATTGAATCTGTAGATTGCTTTTGGCAAGATAGCCATTTTTACAATATTGATCCTGCCAATCCATGAGCCTGGGAAATCTTTCCATCTTCTGAGATCTTCTTTAATTTCTTTCTTCAGAGACTTGAAGTTTTTATCATACAGATCTTTCACTTCCTTAGTTGGAGTCACGCCAAGGTATTTTATATTTGTGACTTTTGAGAAAGGTGTTGTTTTCCTAATTTCTTTCTCAGCCTGTTTATTCTTTGTGTAGAGAAAGGCCATTGACTTGTTTGAGTTAATTTTATATCCAGCTACTTCACCGAAGCTGTTTATCAGGTTTAGGAGTTCTCTGGTGGAATTTTTAGGGTCACCTATATATACTATCATATCATCTGCAAAAAGTGGTTTTTTGACTTCTTCTTTTTCAATTTGTATACCCTGGATTTCCTTTTGTTGTCTAATTGCTCTGGCTAGGACTTCAAGTACAATGTTGAATAGGTAGGGAGAAAGTGGGCAGCCTTGTCTAGTCCCTGATTTTAGTGGGATTGCTTCCAGCTTCTCACCATTTACTTTGATGTTGGCTACTGGTTTGCTGTAGATTGTTTTATCATGTTTAGGTATGGGCCTTGAATTCCTGATCTTTCCAAGACTTTTATCATGAATGGGTGTTGGATTTTGTCAAATGCTTTCTCCACATCTAACGAGATGATCATGTGGTTTTTGTCTTTGAGTTTGTTTATATAATGGATTACGTTGATGGACTTTTGTATATTAAACCATCCCTGCATCCCTGGAATAAAACCTACTTGGTCAGGATGGATGATTGTTTTGATATGTTCTTGGATTCGGTTAGCGAGAATTTTATTGAGTATTTTTGCATCGATAATCATAAGGGAAATTGGTCTGAAGTTCTCTATCTTTGTTGGATCTTTCTGTGGTTTAGGTATCAGAGTAATTGTGGCTTCATAGAATGAGTTGGGTAGAGTACCTTCTACTTCTATTTTGTGGAATAGTTTGTGCAGAACTGGAATTAGATCTTCTTTGAAGGTCTGATAGAACTCTGCACTAAACCCATCTGGTCCTGGGCTTTTTTTGGTTGGGAGACCATTAATGACTGCTTCTATTTCTTTAGGGGAAATGGGACTGTTTAGATTGCTAACTTGATCCTGGTTTAACTTTGGTAACTGGTATCTGTCTAGAAATTTGTCCATTTCCTCCAGGTTTTCCAGTTTTGTTGAGTATAGCCTTTTGTAGAAGGATCTGATGGTGTTTTGGATTTCTTCAGGATCTGTTGTTATGTCTCCCTTTTCATTTCTGATTTTGTTAATTAGGATGCTGTCCCTGTGCCCTCTAGTGAGTCTGGCTAAGGGTTTATCTATCTTGTTGATTTTCTCAAAGAACCAGCTCCTCGTTTGGTTGATTCTTTGAATAGTTCTTGTTTCCACTTGGTTGATTTCGCCCCTGAGTTTGATTATTTCCTGCAGTCTACTCCTTTTGGGTGAATTTGCTTCCTTTTTTCTAGAGCTTTTAGGTGTGTTGTCAAGCTGCTAGTGTGTGCTCTCTCTAGTTTCTTTTTGGAGGCACTCAGAGCTATGAGTTTCCCTCTTAGAAATGCTTTCATTGTGTCCCATAGGTTTGGGTATGTTGTGGCTTCATTTTCATTAAACTCTAAAAAGTCTTTAATTTCTTTATTTCTTCCTTGACCAAGGTATCATTGAGAAGAGTGTTGTTCATTTTCCACGTGAATGTTGGCTTTCCATTATTTATGTTGTTATTGAAGATCAGCCTTAGTCCATGGTGGTCTGATAGGATGCATGGGACAATTTCAATATTTTTGTATCTGTTGAGACCTGTTTTGTGACCAATTATATGGTCAATTTTGGAGAAGGTACCAAGAGGTGCTGAGAAGAAGGTATATCCTTTTGTTTTAGGATAAAATGTTCTGTAGATATCTGTTAAGTCCATTTGTTTCATCACTTCTGTTAGTTTCACTGTGTCCCTGTTTATTTTCTGTTTCCACGATCTGTCCATTGATGAAAGTGGTGTGTTGAAGTCTCCCACTATTATTGTGTGAGGTTCAATATGTGCTTTGAACTTTACTATACAGTCATGTTTTTAAGAAAAAAATTTTTAATAAATTTTATTTTATGTATATGAATACATTGTAGCTGTCTTCAGACACACCAGAAGAGGGCATCAGATCCCATTACAGATGGTTGTGAGCCACCATGTGGTTGCTGGGATTTGAACTCAGGACCTCTGGAAGAGCAGTTGGTGCTCTTAACTACTGAGCCATCTCTCTAGCCTCTTAAGAATTTTTTTAAAGATACATCTTATACAACATAATACCAATCATTTTGTTTGAAAAATAACTTTTTGTATATATTCATATGTGTGCAAATACTGAGAAGTTATGTGTCAAAATTTTGTTATTTTTTTAATAGGAAATTGGATCTTTTAATATTTTACTGTACAGTATATACTATATTATGCAAGATAGTTGTTGGTACTCTGTCTGGACTCCACCCCCATAGTTACCTGGCAACAACCAGGAGGCCTGGCCCATTATAAAAGGGGCTGTGTGCCCCCTCCTCTTTCTCTTACCACTTGTCCCCTTCCCCTCTCTCCCTATTCCTTTACCCCCTCTCTCCAAGTGGCCATGGCCAGCCTCTACTTCTCTACTCTCTCCTCCTCTCTGCCTTTTGCTGTCTCTACTCCCCTCCCCATGCCCTAAATAAACTCTATTCTATGCTATACCATGGTGTGGCTGGTCCCTCAGGGGGAAGGAATGCCTTGACATGGGCCTTTAGAGTCACACCCTTCCCCACACCTTACCACACCCCATAGAACATATCTTAATATTTCTTTATCTTTTTATGATCACAACATCTTTTTTTGAACATAGGAATCAAAATTGTTTTTTCAAGTTATAGAAAGACTTAAAATTGTTCAAGTATACCAAACATTTTCTCTATGAGTTATCAGAAAGTCTTTTGACCTTTTTCTTGATAAAGTGTGTTAAGCTAATCATAATGTGTATTTATTGCTGATCTGTCTTGGTTATATGTGGATTTGATGGTTTACTTGCAATGATTTGGAGTGTGATATATATTATTTTAATCTACTCTATACATCATTATCACTAATATTTTTTCCAGTTGTATCATCTCTTAGATATGTTTTTAGGGCTTGCTATCTTTTTTTTTTTTGGTTTTTCGAGACAGGGTTTCTCTGTATAGCCCTGGCTGTCCTGGAACTCACTCTGTAGACCAGGCTGGCCTCAAACTCAGAAATCCATCTGCCTCTGCCTCCCAAGTGCTGGGATTAAAGGCACAGTGTGCCACCAAGCCTGGCTGCTATCATATTTTGTATCACAGTTGATTTTTACTAAAAATTGAAAGGATTTCATATATGTACTATGAAGAACAATACAATAACCAAGTATCATCCAGTGTTGACTCATTTCAATTTTGGTAGTGATTCAAAAATTATATTTGATTGTCATAACATGCATGCATCTATATGACATATGCCCAGTCCTCTGGCCTTACTGATTATATTTAAATTTTAATTTTCTTGACAACTTTAGTACTTTAGAGTACCTTAAACTGGTTTGTTAACAAATTGAAAATTCATCAAGAAATAAAATTTTGCCAGAATAATGAAATTATATTAATTTTTTTTTACTGAAGCAGTTTGTGTTTAATGACACTGTTATCAGTTATTCCTAAGTAAAAACAGTAATATAATATGTAACTCTATTGGCAACCTAGCCTAATCCACTACTGTGTCCCCTCTCCCCCCAGTAAATGATGAGATGAGTAATCGTTTTCTTTGTTGTTATCTCCTTCGTGGGAGAGAAAATGGCTTGCAAGAGACTGAAGGTTGGTTTGATCAATTCATCCTGGTACAGAGGACTGACTAGTTTTTGTGATTTGATGATATTATTTCATCTTTTCTGCCTTCATATTCTTACCTATAAGGTAGTTGTTGAGTAAATGATTATTGTTTAGCTTTCTGAATGTTTTAAAACATTATGTTGCCATGAAGGAAATAGGTGTTGTATATGTTGAAAGAATATAAAAACTATAGCATTTATTATGATACATGTTAGTAGTCAGTCACAGACTACACATATTTCAGTAAATCACTGCTCAAAGCTTAACAGGAAAAATACTGAGAACAGATTCTAAAGACAATCTAAGAGCAAGAGTTACCAAGATAAAATTAACAGTTGGGTAGAAATAAGAATATTATGATTGGCTAGCATGTTCTTGGGGCAGAACTTCCCCACATCTATTTAAATTTTTTTTTTTTGTAATTTCAAAATTAATGACTGCTTAGTATTATTGAAAATATACTTTTTAACTGTTAAAAAGTTTTGATAAATCATTATGGAATGCTTATGGTGTAACTTTGTAGTAATCTTATCAGTAAGTCCTTGTCAAGGTATTATAATAATTTTATATTGAAAATAAACTTTTGTTTATGTTTTGTTTCCTTTGAAAGATAAATTTAAAATCTAAATTCATAAATAAAAATGAATTATGCAGCCAGATTTTTTTTCTGAGTTTATGTTGTTTTTAATAAGATTTTTTTTACACCAGTATACTCATTGAGGCTATCATCATGGTAGTATTTACAACTATCTGTTATAAATCTACTTACTGCTTCTTTAATTCCTAAAATTAAAAAGTCTTTAAGGTTGTAAAGCGCTGTGACAAAACCAGCCCAACTAAGACAGCTTGTGAAGGGGATGTTTACTGGGCTACAGTTCCCGAGATTGAGAGGCCATGATAGTGGAGCAAAGGCTTGGCTTTGAAACAGCTAAGAGCTCACATCTTAACCACTGCATGAGGCAGAGGGATGGAGTGGCACTCCTGCATAAACTGTGGGAACACCTACAGTGACACACCTCTTAGTTCTTCCCCCATAGTTCCACCACCCAAGGACTGGCAAAAATGACTCTGTGGTTACCATTCTCACTCAGATCACTACATTGGACTACCCGACTTCCACAGTTGGCACAATTACAATGTAAAATGCATTTAGTTCAACTCTAAAAGTATGCAGCCTTCCCAGTCTCTACTATTAAAATCTTAAGGCCCACTGAGAATCAAGGCAGTGTCTAAGTTGCACTTCCCTTTACAGTTCTGTAAGTGCAATTATGGAAGTGCAACTTAGACACTGCCTTGACTCTCACTGGGCCTTAAGATTTTAATAGTAGAGACTGGAAAGAGAAACCGTGTCTCGAAAAGCCCCCTCAAAAAAAAGAAGAAAGAAAAAAGAGAGCAATAACTAATAGTACAAAGTCAATATTAGACTGTTTTGAAATCTCTGGCAAAGAAATTAGTCTTTTTTTTTTCCCTTCCTACTTAGCCTTAGGAGAATTCTTAGGACAAGAAAAATAGCCGCATTCTTTATCAAAATATCACAAGAATGGTCTCTAGCCTATGGAACCTCTTGGCCTGGGCTTTCATAGTCAGCATAACTCTCAGTCTTGCAAGATCTTACTAGGTTAGCCCATTAAGCTACACTTAGAACATTAAACCGCTTTCCTGATTCTCAGTTCCAAAGTCTTCCACATTCCTCCAAAAACCCCATCTGGTCCATCTGTCCCATCAGTACCTCACTTCTTGGTACCAACTTCTATCTTAATTATTTTTCTATTGCTGTAATAGAAGACCATGATCATAAATTAAAAGGTAACTTTAAAAAAGTAAGCAATTAATTGGGCGTACGATTTTAGAGGGTCAGAGTTCATGATACTGGAGCAAAGGCATGGTAGCAGAACAGCTGAGCTCACATCTTGATCCATAAGTGGAAACCAGACACACAAGTCCATCCCCGTGATGCCTCCAACAAGGGCACACCTCCTAGTCCTTCCTAAACAGTTCTAACAACTGGGGATGTATTCAGACATAAAAGTCTATGGAGACCATTCTCACTCCAGCCACCAGATCTGTGTGACTCTAAGCCCAATTGTTGGTATTTTTCTCCTTTGTCATTCCAAATAATGGTTCTAGAATGTGATAAATTCTGTGATTTTTAAAAAAAATTTGTCTTCATCTTTTGTTATATAATTTTTAATTTATGAAGTATTTAATGGAATTAAATTTTATTTTTATTTTACGTTTAAGTAAATTATTTAATTTTTTTTTTTTTTTTTTTTTGGTTTTTCGAGACAGGGTTTCTCTGTATAGCCCTGGCTGTCCTGGAACTCACTTTGTAGACCAGGCTGGCCTCGAACTCAGAAATCCGCCTGCCTCTGCCTCCCAAGTGCTGGGATTAAAGGCGTGTGCCACCACCGCCCGGCTTTTTTTTTTTTTTTAATTATTTAATTTTAAATAAACTGATTCCTGGTAAGAGATTCGCAGTGTTACTTCTGTATTAAAATGAAATTTATTAGGAAACCATTAAAAGTTTTTGTAAAACTATCAAGACATTCAAAATTAAAGTGTCTGGGTCCGAGTTTACATGGAAGGTCTTGTAGAATGGTAAATGTCTGAATGCCTCTGGGGAAAGCATATGCGAATGTGCATGTATGTAACATTAACCATGAGGGTGATTTTGGTAAGTAGACAATTAAATATTTCTTTTCTCTTTGAGTAGTCTCATTCATAATCTGCACATGCTCATACTGCAGCATTGTTAGTGCAATTTTCAAGTTAGGATTAAAGTATATAAAAGGGAAATTAAATGTATAATTGTACTCTGTACTACTCTACATTTTAGAAATGGCAGTTGGAGGTCATAGAAGTTGGTCATAATGCTTACTTACATGTTTGTAAATGTAGATCACTTAAATTTTTTTGCTAGGTAGCAAAGTATTGCGTATTTGTTTCTAAGCTTCAATTAAATATAATATAGTCCTTTTTCTTAAGTAAAAACTTTATCATATGCTGCTCTATTTGGTCTCTAATACAAAAGACATCTTGGAATTAAAGCACTTGTATTTTATCATACTCCACATATTTTAGAGTTACGTTGTGAATAACAGGTATCTTGTCTTCTACGTCAGATTTATAATGAAAAAAAATTTTTACACATTTAATAAGATTGGGTTTGTACAAAAATAATTGAGTTGTGAACTTTGTGGGGATGTTGCTCTGTTACTAAGAACTTTTCTAGCATGCCTGAGGCCAAAGGTTTTATTCCCAGCACTCCAGAACAGGTGTGTGGTGTTGCACGTCTATGATTCTTGCACTTGGGAGGTAGAGGCCTCAAGACCCAAAATTCAGGGTCAGTCTCACCTAAGTAGTACGTTTGAGGCCAACGTGGGATGTATGAGACCTTACCTAAAAGAAAGAAAGAAAGAAAGAAAGAAAGAAAGAAAGAAAGAAAGAAAGAAAGAAAGAAAGAAAAACGTTTAAATGAGGGCAATAAAGAGGTTAATGAGTTTCTTGTGATATATTCTATTTATATTTCTAGGATGGCTGTACAAATCTTGTGATTTAGATTTCTAATCTTTACTGTGATGTTCTTTAAGCAATGTTATTATGTAGCTGAATGTGACTTTGGTTTTGATTTTTAAATAGCTCAATTTTCTTATAACTTTAGAATTGCTCATTAATAGAAATTAAATAATAAATGGACATAATAATAACAGTATTCTCTAATGATACAGGAACATTGAACTGCTGATGATTTAGGAACACTGAAGTGTTTTCATAGTCATGTTCATGTTAACGTCCATTCAAAATCTGTAGAATTCTGTCTTACCTATTTTGTGTTTGATATTTAATCGAATGACTTGTGTGGACTCTACTATAAAACCTTGAAGAAACATTAATTTATATAGGAAGGTACATAGTTAACAAAATCTTAAATTGTCAATTTACGTGAACTAAAAATTTCAGAGCTAGATTCCATGAAATACATGAAAACTTGAATTTTAGTGTCAACCCTTGTGGTCGCATACCTGGGGTGAAGCTGACAAAAGTTTGCATTGTAATATGAATCATGTGAGTCACGGAAGCTTTAAACTTTTTCTTTTTATAGCCCTACCTGAACCCATCCTTCCATCCCTCCAAAAAATTTACCCAGTAAGTGTTTCTTATAAATTATTATACTATATATTGTTAATTATGTATGGGATTTTTATATGCAGTACTAATGTAAATATAAAATTATAAAGCTAAATACATAACAACATTTTCTATATAGACTGAAGGTCTGACCTTGAGAACATTTAAATATCTTGGTCATGTTTTAAGAATGTTCTGGTACTTTTGGTCATTGGTATATAATCTGGTCAGTTATGTTATTGTTTGAATATTTTTGCATGATATGCATGATTATCACTAATATAAATCACATAATCCTAGTTGGTCAGGGTTCATATGACCTTACTCCAACTTTCTTCATACTGTTTAATTTTACAGCATTTGTAAATGTTTAGTACTTCAGAAAAATTTATTGTAGTGTATTTATATTTTGAAAAGAGGGAAAAATTAAGTTAACAATTGGATAATCTTTTCACTTTCACATCATTTTAATAAGCAGTACACAAAAAATATCAGTAGCATACTATCTTGTTTACATAATAGTAAGACTTATGAGAGTCACAGAAAGTTGAAGTGTGCCTCCTAGGAAAATTGAGTATATATTATTTCAGTTGAGAGAAACCCAGGTGAAGTCATGTACATAGGCGTCATTTATAGGCATTGTGATGCTTTTTCAGTGTTCTCATATTTTTTCTTTATAATTTTTTTTAATCTGTGTTGTCATAGCCCATGATTAGTTTTAAAAATAATAGTTTAAGCTGGGCGTGGTGGCACACGCCTTTAATCCCAGCACTCGGGAGGCAGAGGCAGGCAGATTTCTGAGTCCGAGGCCAGCCTGGTCTACAAAGTGAATTCCAGGACAGCCTGGGCTACACAGAGAAACCCTGTCTCAACCCACCCACCCCCCACCCCCCCCCCCAAAAAAGAAAGAAAAATAATAGTTTAGTTGCTTCTCTAGAATGTTTGGCCAACCTTCCAAAACCTCATACACATTTTGTTGTATATTTCATGCATAGAAGATTTTTTAAAACAAGCTTGGTGGGCATATTACAAAGGAGAATATCCTGTGTGGCTTGTATGCTTGGTATTCAAACACGTTCTTGTTGTACATAAAGTATAAGTACCCTTGACATGCAGCATCAGTGTAGTTGAATCTATGACAGTTGAGGTAAACTGATAAGCCTTGTATTTGAATATTAATTGTTATACAGCATACATGTGGGTGCTACCTGAGAAAGGTCTCATAAGTGGTGTAGCGGGGTCTCCCAGTGTCCTGTGGGTCAGCTGCTGGAACAGACTGTGATAAGAACCTCTGGCATCTGGCAAACCAACTTATGCTAGTGAAGAATTATTTTAGTGAGCTTTTAATATAGTTAGGAATCAGTCTTTATGCTCTTAAATATGAAAAATGAATATATCAAGTATAGAACAAGTAGCTTATTTAACTTCTTGTCATTTTTTTAAATAGTAGCAATAGTTTCTTTTTATTTTAATATACTTTAGGGAATATACAAATCTGAGCATTCCCACCATTTCTGGGGAACAGCAGGAAGCTCCAATTACATGAATTTAATGTTTTGTGATGGCTAAGAACAGCAGTCAGCACCAGACTTGAACAGTTAGCCACAAGCATCCTTCAAAATGAAATGTCCTAGTAGCAAGACAGGTAAACCAGCTTAACAGTGACACTGCTTGGGAAGTGGCTTCTTTGTTATTCTTAAATGTTTTCCTCCTTCCACAAATACTTTATACCTTAGTTCATACTGAATGATCTAAAATAATATTCATGTGTTCATTTTATTGTTTCAGCTTTATTTTTCCTTGAGGTCCAGTGTTTGATGTAAAAAGAGTGATGTATTTCATCAAATAAAGAATTCAGTACTTAACTTTAAAAGGCTCTTAGTTGGTTATGATGGCACACACCTGTGATCCACTATTTGGAGACTGAGCCAGGAAAATTGTGGGTTTGAGATTAGCCTGAGCTATGTTATAAGATCCTGCCTCAAAAAACAAAAACAGTCTTACTGTACATTGAAAGTACATCTCTGGAAATCTCCATTGAAGTCCTGTGCTATGTGAAATTGTTTGTACTAATATAATAGAGAAACATCAGTTTAATATTGTGCTTGGGGGTGGAAGAGGCAGTAAGCATTTTTTTTAACTAATAAGCACCCCATTTTTTACTTCTGTGTTTCATTTTTCTAATTGTTTGACTTTCCCCCCATGACAGGCCTTATTTTATTTACATTCACTTGTGCTTCTATATTCTCCATCTTTCTTTTGCTAAGGATCCTATTTTTATGACTGTAATGAGTAAATAAATTAGTATTAACTTAGTCTCACAGCTTTATATGATACTAAGTGTACTTGGTAGGGAAGGGACACATAGGTAGCCCTAGTATGTGGGAGACAGAGGCACACAGAGGCAAGAGAAAGCAAGTTGGGCCAGATTAAAACAAAAGAAAAAACTACCACCAATAACAAAAACTAATTGTGGAATTCCCTAGATTGAGAATGGTTTACTTTGCTTTCAGGTGGGGTTAGGTTGCCATCTTAACTACTTAAGTTCCACTGTTCTATTTGCTCTAAGATTAATGTTTATGTTTACAAGAACGACTGCCCCATCTTATGTAGGGTTTGTTTCACGTGAAAAGCATTTTCTGCTCAGCAGCACGCCTTTCTTTCAGTGGTCTCTCTGATAGAACCGGCAGATTACCTTGTTTCACACTAATAGTGTCATCACTTTTCTAACTATTAAAAACACCAAGTTTTAAATGAAACTTACTTACTCCCAAACAGCCTTATAATGTTTGATGCCTATTTTAGTGATAGCAAAGGGCTTTCATAATTGATGAAGTCATATAGTTGCAAGTGGATGGCCCAGAGCTGTATTGCCCCAATATTGTGTTTCCTAGGGAAAGATTACTGCAGCATTCACTAATATAATTATACTTGTATATTGCATTTTACTTTATTACTTCTATCCTATATGAACTTTAAAAAATAACATGGCGAATTCTTACAAGTGACTTAATAGTTAAATTGTTATTTTACAGTGAGATAATTTCTTCTATTTTTCAAAGATTACAATGAAATATTTTCCCCTTTTTGTTTTTGTTTTTGTTTGTTTAGTTTTTGCCTTTGATACCACCTCTTACAAGTCCAGGTTGGCCTTGACCTTGTAGGATGTGCCACCAAGGGCAGCCTTTTAAAAAGATTTATTTATTTATTATATGTAAGTACACTGTAGTTGTATTCAGACACACCAGAAGAGGGCGTCAGATCTCGTTACAGATGGTTGAGAGCCACCATGTGGTTGCTGGGATTTGAACTCAGGACCTCTGGAAGAGCAGTGAGTGCTCTTAAGCCAACTCACCAGCCCAAGGGCAGCCTTTTTTACTTGGGTTTTGAGGACTGAAATGTGTCCTCAAGTTATTGCCACAATCCCTGAGTTAAAATAATTCTGAAAATTGATACATTTCAGTTCACTTGTGGTACTG
The DNA here is from genome assembly GCF_978045245.1 of Mus caroli. Taxonomy (NCBI): domain Eukaryota; kingdom Metazoa; phylum Chordata; class Mammalia; order Rodentia; family Muridae; genus Mus; species Mus caroli. Next base: position 28,199,932 of record NW_028227270.1, read on the forward strand.
AATGTGACAGAAAAAGATGAGGGCTATAAACAGCATTCTCCCTCCACAAGCTGTATTAGAAGAGGGTTGCTCACTGTCACTGCTTAAGAAGGAGCGGCCGAAGTATCATGGCAGAGTGCTTCGTTTAGATGATGGAGTGACTCAAAATGGTTCTGTGCCTCAGGGTATTGGTAAGCAGTTACAAAAGGACTATCAGGTATTTCTCATGGTTCATCTAAGAGAAATGGCAAACTATTTGTCCAAAAAAGTCAACATTTATATATGTAATTTGGAAAATACTCTCACACTTTAGAAGATCATTATACATTTTTATTTGATATTCAAAATAAGAATATTCTAAAACTGTAATGAGGAAAACTTTCCATGAAATGTTAATCTGGAAAATGTATTCACAGAGCCTGCATTTGGTTGCATTGCTTTCCCATTGGTTTATTTGAGTTTGTAGTCCTCATGCTCTAACACAGTAGCCTAAGTTCTCCATCTGCTTAGCAGTTAGAATAGTGTATGTTTTTCTTAATCCAGAGAGTCTTCTCATACGTGAATATTTACCCCAAACTGAGGATTTCTGCAGATAAATTCCTGTTTATTTGTGGCTTACTTTAGGTTTGATCGGGTATTTGGTTTTTTCCCCTTTTTTGGGGTGGGGGTGTGTGTGCTTTTTTCCTTTTCAAGTTTATCACATGGAGCATCCATCTTTATTTTCCCCTTAAAATACAACAACAAAATCAAACGGTTTTGAAAGTCTCAAAAAAAACCAAAACCAAAAATAAAATTATTTGTATACTGAAGCTTTTGTGACTTTTGAGAAGAATGTTAAGTGGCAGTTGGAAAAAGCTATTGCTTAGTGCTTGATATCTCCTCTATACATAAAGTACAATGAATGCTTCACCGCAGAAACAATTAAGGAGGGATCTTCATGAATGTATGTCACTGAGGAGATCATGGTATGTATAATAAAATTTGACTCATGTTTGAAATCTTTTGCTACCATAATGATGTGCTCAAGTCAAACACTAGGTTTTCATATACTTTCTACCCTACTCTGGTACTGTGAGATCTTTAGTGAAAAACATTAGAAAACATTTCTAAATTGCCAGCACAAAGAAAGCTTCTGTCTTCAGAGATCTTTTCTAAGGCTGGATGACACTCTTAGAATACGTTTAAAATGACTTTGTATATTTCTCTTTTTCTTCAACAGGAATCTTTTAGTACTTCTGTACAGCTGCACCTTGTTCATCATGCCCCATGTAATGTTCCTCCTTACCTCTCAAAGAATGAATCAAGTCTTGGGGACCTCTTACTGGGCTTTCTTAAATATTATGCTACAGAATTTGAGTAAGTAAAACTTAGAAATTGTACTTGTTCTTTTGTATATAAAAGTGAATGCTCTAGGTTTAGCCAGAAGGTGCATCTGTTAATTTCAGTGTTATAAGTATTTCATCAGTGTCATCAGTGTCATCAGGTATGGCAGCTAACAGCTGAGAGCAACTAAGATTTCAATTTCCTATTTGCTAATAAAACATTCATAGTTTAATTAGCCTTGTTTTATTTATTATATGTAAGTATACTGTAGCTGTCTTCAGACACTCCAGAAGAGGGCGCCAGATCTCGTTGCGGATGGTTGTGAGCCACCATGTGGTTGCTGGGATTTGAACTCTGGACCTTCGGAAGAGCTGTCGGGTGCTCTTACCCACTGAGCCATCTCACCAGCCCCCTAGCCTTGTTTTAAGATCTAGTTTTTTAATGTATGTGTATGTCTGGCGTATTTACGTGTGGGTGCAGTGCTCATGGAGTCCAGAAGACCGATCCAGACCACCTGCAACTAGAGTTACTTGTATTGTGAGCTGCCTGGTATGGGTGCTAAGTATTGAACTTGGGTCCTCTTGAAGAATAATATATGTCCTTAGCCTTTGAGCCATTATTTCAGATTTGATATCCTTCAGTTTTGTTTTATTTCACTTGTGATTCTACTTTGTGTTGAGGACCCTTTCTAGTAGGGACTAGATGGATCTTATGTTTTACTTTTATGTAAATAATACATAGTTTCAACATCTGTTTCTAGGAATTTAAAATTTATAGTTAAAAATATAGCTAAGACAGACTTGGAATTTTTTTAAATGTTTGATCTAAATAAATAGATGTATTAGAATAAAATGCAAATAAAAAGTCTTCATTGACAAAAATTATAAAACTATGAAATATAAACAGATTTTAAAGGTGTAATGGTTGTTTCTAAATTTACTTTTAAAGATGTTGTTATAGGTATTGTTTATAGTCTTTTCCAGTGTGTGCTAAGTGATTGCTGTGTGTTTCATTTAATCATTGCAAAAATTTGCCAAGTTTAGGGAATTTGTATACATAAAATGTTCTTTTAACAGTACAGCTAAGTAATGGGAGAATTGGGATTCAAATTGAAGTCATGACTCCAAACATGTGTGTGTGCATGCGTGCATGTGTGTGGAGGGAGGCCAGAGATTGGTTTGGATATCTTCCTCATTTGTCCTCCACCTTTTCTTTTGAGAATATTCTCACACTGAACCTTAAGCTCACCGATTTGGCTCGGCTGGCTGCCTAGCAATCCCTAGGGACCTCCTGGCTGTTTCTCCAGGGCTCAGATCACAGGCAGGTGCTACCACTTCTGGCTTTAAAACATGTTTTAAATTACATCTACTTATTTATTTACTTTCTTATTGTGTGAGGGGGTGAGCGGTGCATGTGTGCCCTCACTGAGTTCTCGCTCCCTTGCTGCTGGCCCAGGCCTGACTTTTTACATACTTGCTGGGCATGTGAACTCAGGTCCTCATACTTGGGTGGCAGGCACTCTACTCCATGAGCCATCTCCCTAACCCTAGTCCCCCGTGTGCAGGTGAGAGGATAGCTTGTGATCATTGGTTCTCTTGTTCCACCATGTGGGACCCAGGGATGGTCCTCAGGCTTGGTGGCAGGTGCCTTTACAAGCCGAGCCGTCTTACTAACCCCAAACCCACATTCTGTATTAGCAGTACCTATTGTTATATAAGTTAGACATTTGGGAGTGCTAGGAGAAAAGATTCACAGAAGCAAAATGCATTTGTTCTGTGTGTGGGTGCTTTGTTGGACTGGTACCAGAAAATAGATGGGAAGGCTTTTGTGTTAGTTTACATTAAGAGAAAATAGTGTACTGGGTCGAATAATACTAGCTGTGTTGCTAATGTTTGGGAAAAAATTTTAAAACTTCATACCTACTTTTGCCCAATGTATTTTTATACCAAATAATTTCACATAGTTGACTATAGGGAGCTCAGCCAAGAATATGGTCAAAGTAATGAGTAAGGTACCATTTAACAGAACTCTGGCAATTGCTAAAATGTTCATAAGGATTTCTTCTGAATTTTATTCAGTTAAAAGCACCCTCTTTACTTGAAAGACAAAAAAATTAACTGTCTGGAAAGGATGTTTGAATATACACATTTTGTAGTAGTTTTAGATGACCATTTAAAAGTTACTGATCTTTATTTTTATTTTTTTAAGCCAGGTATGGTAACACATGTCTGTAGTGACATATTGGTGGAATCTGAAGCAAGAAGTGAAGTCTGGGAGTTAAGGGCCAGTCTAAGCAATATAGCTACACTTTCTTAAAACAAAATAAAAAAGCTAACAAAGACGAGTTAGTAAAAGTTACTGTTGGTTGTGGTACTGCAAGCTAAAAAGGATGAGGCAGGAGGATCCTAAGTTTGAGGACAGTCTGGGCTGCAGCATGTAGCATCAGGTATGCTGGGGTAGGAATGTATTCCCAACACACACAAGTGGAGGCTGAAGGGTGAGGATTGCAAGGATAGCCTGGCTATATAGCAAGATTGCGGCTAGGCCCATTTTGTAAGACCTTGTCTCCCCCCCCCCCCCCAAAAAAAAAAAAAAAACTTGAATAGTATAATATAAAGTGATTATAAAGTGATGCAAATGTAACATTGTAACTGTTTTGCTCAGTTTGTAGTGATTTTTCTCCTTGCATTGTTATTTTTAAAGAAAATCTTGGAAACATTTGTAGTGATAAAACAAAGTCCTTTTTCTGTGTTTGGAACTGTAGGCAACAATCATTGTTAGAATGTTTTTCTAGACAACTCACAAGATGTATATATTTTGTTTTATAGGTGTGTATATTTAAAACCTTAAAACCCTAGTTGCCTACACTAGTTGCCTTCCCTATATGCATTCACTGGCCAGGGTTCAAACCCAAGGTCTTGCTCATGCCAGGAATTCTATTAAAGATCACACTGGTCCTTGATCTTTGGAGACAGGGTTTCTCAATGTCCCAGGCTGGCTTTGAATTTGCATTCTTACTGCCTCTGCCTTCTGAGTTCTAGGGTTATAGGTACATGCCACCACCCTATGTTCTGCTCAGCTCTTGATTAAAGCCATAATTAAAAAAAAATGCATAGAGGATACTTCCTAATGATCGAACTTCATAAATAACAAATTATTTCTTACACATTTAAAAATGAAATTCTTTCTTCTAGAAGCCTTCCATACATGGCCCATGATTATGTTCTTAGAGATTTCCAGATACATGGAGAGGAGTAGGTTGAGGGTTGGTGGTTCCCAAGCCATGGTCTTTCTCACCTTGTTGATAGACAAAGGCAAATACAGTTGACAAACAGTTTTCACCTCATTCTCAAATTTATTTTTATTTATTTTTTTTGTAAACCAGCTGTGAGTGCTCATATATGTTGGACTGTTTCTTGGAAAAATGAAAAATGCTTTTATTGTAGTAACCTAGAAATATAGATAAATGAAATATATAAAGAATATAATCTTTAAAAACATGTAAAATTAGTACATTAGTGAAGCTTTGACTCAGAATATTTTTTGTTGGCTATGCAGTGTAGCTCAGCTGCGTGCCTGGAGTTAGGAAGCATGGGTACTCTTTCTAGCACACATAGGCCAGCACTTTAGAGGTGTAGGATGGAGAGTCAGTGTAGACAAAATTGTTTCACTCAAAATATTTTCCTGTTAGGGCTGTGGGGTGTTAGGGCTATGGGGTATAGCTCAGTTAGTAAACTGTGTGGCTAGGGTTTGTGAAGCCCTGTTTATGAGGCTCTATTCCCCGCACTTCATAAACTGGCACTTGTGAAGTTGAGGCAGAAGTTTAGGGTCCTCGGGTATAAAATTCAGGGTCAGCTTGGGCTACATGACATCCTGTCTTAGTTAACTAATGCTGTTTCTTATATAAAAACACAAAAATCATTGTTTTCTTCCTTGCTTCTGCTAGCTACTTTCAAATTTTATCCCAAATCCTGTAAGGTGTACCTGAAGAAAATTAAGTAATGTTATTAGAAAAAGAAAATTCCATAAGATTACCTGATAACTAATGAAACATCTTTATTGTGGTAATAGTAGTAGGCAGTATTTTTGTGTTTTACTTACTTCAACTTTAAAGAACATTAAAGAATCATTTTTGTCCTATTTTCTTTGTTACTAGAAGTATACACAGTATCTAGAATATACCGAGGAACTGGTTGAATAGTGAAAGAAATACCTCGTATCCTGGAACTTAATCTCTCCTTGGAAGAGGTGTGCACAGCACACATAGTAACGGAAATGGAGAATGGGTGCCGAGGGAGGGCTGGGTGGAGGAGGAGGAGGCAAGGGTAGTGTTCTGTCTGTCAGGCAGTCAGGTCAACTTCCAGCTGATGAACAAGAGGCATTCAGAAAGAAGCCAGTTCTTGTTTGTTTCCCCCTTCAGCTGGAACACTCAGATGATTTCAGTTCGTGAAGCCAAAGCCATCCCAAGGCCTGATGATATGGAATGGAGAAATAAATACATCTGTGTTGAAGGTAGGCTTGCTTCCTCTGTCCACTGTCTAGTAACCATTTATCATCATGGAACTACTAATTCCCATTCTGTTTCTGTTAAAGCAATGTGTTTATGTTCTGAGGGTATTTATATATCTGCCTTTACATTTTCTTTTAATTTGGGAAAATATTTAAAGTTCCTTACTTGTGAGAAATGCTAAATGTGAATTTGAACATTTTAGTTGGTAAGATTTGAGCAATTCATGCTTTTTCATACTAAATTGACTGAAACTGTATAATTTGTGATACATATTATGAAGTTGATTTAACTTTAAAGATGATCTGAAAACAATTCTATTTTCTAAAATGAGTTTACATGTAGTTAAATATGTTCCTAATACATTTTCTTTGACTTAGTGAGAGACTAATCCCCAGAGTCCCTCCAACTGCCTGCGCCCTGTCTTGGATCACACTACTTGTGCTCCTGACAAAAGCAGTAAAATTGCTTTCATAAATAAAAGTTGAAGATTCTTTTCTATCTTGAGGTGAAAAAGAATAAAAATGTCAACATTTATAGTAGAAATTAGGTTGAGAATATTTATAATAACAAAAACAACAGCCATCCCCCCCTCCCCGCCTTCCTCCCTCCCTCCCCGCCCTCCTCCTCCAGGGTTTCTCTATATAGCTCTGGCTCCCAGAACTTTCTTTGTAGACCAAGCTGGCCTTGAACTCAGAGTAAGTAACTGTAGCTGTCTTCAGACACACCAGGAGAGGGCATCAGATGTCATTAAGGATGGTTGTGAGCCACCATGTGGTTGCTGGGATTGCCATCTCTCCAGCCCCAAGAATGTTTTAATCTTTGTTTTTTGCAACATTTTAAAAGGGTGCTTGAGTGTGGAGTTACACCTCTGGTGTTGGTTGTTGATGTTGCACAGTGAATGTGTATTCTTTTAGTTACCTGTATTCTTTTGAAAAGTAAACATTTTTATAAAGTGCTATCTATATATGATGTGGTCCAATATAGTTTGGCATATAGCCTTCTACTAGAATCAAAAACACAACAAGAAAAGGTCCACAGTACTTTTACAGTGCAGTGAAGTCTTTAAGCATAGCCTTTCTGAGTAGTACAAAGTGACTAACTGGGACCTGTGGGATAGTTCAGCAGGTAAGGACACTTGCTGCCAAGACTGCCAACTATGGTCTGTCCACAGGACCCACTCGGCTGAAGGAGAGAACTGACTTCCTCACGTCTTCTGACTGCCACATGTATTCCTTACCTGAATACACACACACACACACACACACACACACACCCCTGTAAAAACACAAAACAAAGGATTTCTCAGATTGTGGGCCTGCTTAGATTTTATGAATAAAGTGAACTTTTCCATCATATTTCTTTGCTTTCTTCAGGTTTTCCTCTTAGCTACTTTTCTTTCAAGCAACTCAATTGATTTTTGGCTTTCATTCCTCCCTTTGAGCTTTAAGGCTTGCATAGCCTTTTAGTTTTTGAAAAAACTTTACGTGATCTGTATGTCCACCTACCTGTACATGGCCTCTTCTGCTGTGTATAGTGGGTGAAGGTGTATGGGTTTGGGGTGTAGACACAGAAGATAGCATATAGTGGGCACACATAAGAACTTTGTGTCCTCCTGTTTCTCTGCTTGCAATTGTTTCTCTTCATTGCTCATTCCTCATGGAAGTTGTCCTCCCCAGATCGCTCTGCAAACATCCATTCACACCATAGGGTTCTGCGCTACCTTTTGTTCTCTCTAGCATTGAACTTCCACTCCAGTGACTCTCAATTTGGTGGTTGCGAAGCCTTTGGGGATCTCTTAAGACCATCAAGAGACACAGATATTTACATCATGATTCAACAGTAATATAAATAAATTTACACTATAATGAAATAAATCTACATAAAAGTAATGAAAATCATTTGATGGTTGGAAGTCAGCACAACATGAGGAACTGAATTAAAGTTGCAGCATTAGGAAGGTTGGAAGCCTCTGCTCTACTCCAAGGTTCCTGACTTCCCCTCCTGAACAAGACCAGCTTTTAAATTAAAACTGGGTTTACGCTTACTCCTGTAACACCTGGCCCTGTGCCTCTCTCTTAGATGCAGTACTTGAGTCTTTATGTAACTGTGGATTCTCCCACGGATGGTCCTTGACCATAAAGTTGTTGTTCTTCCTATTTTAGTCATTTTCCTGACAGCAATGACTAAAATCTATCTTATCGGACAGCTTATAGGTAGATGAGATGTGTGTGTGTGTGTGTGTGTGTGTGTGTACATTCAGTAAGCATACTACGCTAAGCTATATGAATTTGCTGTTTTTATAAATCAAAGGCTATGACATCCTGGCAATCGCATATCATTGTACCTAATCTAAATCTGTTCATTACTCATGGTAGAACACTTGCCTAGCATATATGAAGCCCTAGGTCTCATCCCCCGTTCATTTTAGAGAAAACGAACCCTGTTGTGCTAATTTTCCACATGTACCTTTCATGGCGCAGAACCTTTTGATGGGACTAACACCGCCAGAGCTGTGCATGAGAAGCAGAAGTTTGATATGATCAAGGATCAATTTTTAAAGGTAAACAGTGTGCCATGCTGATGCTAAAGATGATAGCGGACTAGTGTGCTTTAAAATGAAAAGAATGAAGTTATGAAAAAAATCACTAATGTGACAGAAAACAGAATTTATGACTTGACTTTAGATGAATTTTCCTCCAGAGAGAGCTCTGTTTTTCATTTATGAGTTTCACTTTTGTGGAAACAACATTTTTAATTAATGGGGAGCTTATTAAATTCATAAATGATTGAATAATGGACCATCAGTGGACTCAGTGGATAGTTTTAAAATCTCAGGGCATTTATTATAGAGAAAGGATTTGATGTGTGGCTCATGCACTTTTCCCACCATGGCATTTTTATCTTAAGCATATTTTGAAAATTTAAAAGATGTATGTGTGTGTTTTGTGTCCACAATATTCATCGTTAGTTTTGCTCGATGAGGTACCTGTTTGCAATGAATGGCAGTGTGAAAATACATCAACAGAAAGACATCTGTAAGAACTAGAAGTGGAGGCTTCATAGGAGGAAAAGGTCAGAAAATGGGGGTGCAAGAGATACTGTTCTCATTGTTTGGACACACAGACTTGGATGTAATTAAAAGGCAAGCGGCGTGTTGCAAATTCTCTTCAGATTAGGCCTTGCCTTCATGACAAGCAGAGTGGAGCGTTGGTTTCTTATTGCTCAGTTGTTCTTGGGAGTGAGCTTTCCTTTAGATTATTTAGCTGTAAAACCATTACTTCTAGTTACTTGAACAACTTCTAAAATTGTGTTCATAAAATTGTGACCTGGAGTTTTGGCCTATGAATTAGAGTTGGAGTCTTAGAAACTCTTTCACTATTTTTCAGGGCAAATACAAAGTTTTACATTTACTCTTGCCTTTATAAAAATACTGTTTTCATCATAAAAGCTAGAAAACAAAGTCATTTTCCCTCTCTTAAGTTCAAATTGAGTACTTTGCTATTTTAGATGAAATAATTTAATTTATAAGTAGTGTTATTGCTACGTAGCTTTTTGTGCACCTGTGTGCCCATTTAAAAAAAATAGAATATTAAAGAATATTAAATAATTATTTCTTTTCTGGGAAATAATTACCTTGGGAAATAAAAATAAGGGACATAATCTAAACTACTTAGATAGAATCACCACTAATATTCTTTTAATTCTTTGAATTCAGTCTTTTGTTCTGTGTTTAGTTTGTATTCTAAGATTGATTTTTGTTTTCTCCCTTTCCTAGTCATGGCAGAGATTGAAAAACAAGAGAGATCTGAACAGTGTTCTGCCTTTGAGAGCTGCTACCCTGAAAAGATAACTGCTCTCTAATTCTTCAATTCTTCCAAGAAATAAAGAACAACAGATATATCATAATTCATTTTGTTTACCTCCATCATGGTTTATTTTTAATGTTCTTGTTTTCATGTTTTATTTTTAAAAGGACATATATAAAGATTGCATATTTTATTATGACATTTCCTAATAAACTCTTTGATTTAAGAAAATGTATTTTTGAAAATGTTTACATCTCTTAGTAGTATTATGGCATGACTTTTCAGCATAAAATATATTTTGAGAAATTACCTGAACTAATAAGGTTTTGATATATTCTCAAGTACTTGTACCACATACTTATCCTGAAGAACTATGTGGGAGTTTGCAAAGATCTCAGTACTTAGTGTAACTGGCAGCAGCAGCAGTCTAGCTCAGTTCTAGTCAAGTAAAGATTCAAGTCAGCTATTCAGTTACTTGAAGCAAATGAAATCTTTGATTCAGTACGATCACTGTGGCGTCTTGAATTACTGGACAGTTGCCTTCAGTCTTCACTCGACTCCCTGGGACACTGTCTGAGGGGTGGCTGTACTGTTTATAGCACTTCACACCTGACTTTGATAGACTCTGGAGGTTGCTTTAGATTTTGCGTTGAAACAATACATTTTGCACTGTTGTAACAGGAACACTAACAACAGTTAGTGACTTGTTTATGGACTATTTGAAAGTCTCTGACTTAAATATTTTGGAAAAAATGGAGTTTCTTCTGCTTTCTGATAGCACAGTGAACTGTGCACTGTGGTGTCACCTGTTCTCCTGGTTTTATTTTCCTCATGATAGGAAACAGCAGAAAACTGAAACATCAATGTTAAGATTATATCCTACTTGTAGAATCAGATTTCTGTGGATTATAATCTAAACTGGAATTTTTAGGCAGTAAGCCACTACAAAGTGTTTTAGATAAGACAATAAAGTTATAAATAAAAGTTTAATGTTTATACAAAAATCTTTTTTAGTATTTCTTTTCCACATGAAAGTAGTAGTTCAGATACAAGCTATGCTGTTTAATAAGATTGTTTTTAGTTTATGTAAATACTTATAAATTGGTCAGTACCTGTATTGTACATTTAAATATAAAAAGTAATCTTGAAGGCAGTTTTAACTTTTTCAAAGATTGCAAACTTCTTGTAGGCCTACAGTGGTACAATTTGTACCACTAAACTATTTTTTGCAGACCAATTAAAAAACTAGAACTTTCACTTTGTTTGACTTACAAAGGGTGCATATTTTCTTTTTAAGTTTAAATTTTTGTATGCTGTCAAATGGAATAAAGTTTATATCTGGAAATTGTTGAGGTGTTATTTTTCTGTGCAAGTTGTTTTTGGGAGAGTAAGGCTGTAATTATCTTAACTGATCTGAACCTAATCGTCTTGATTGTTGAATACGCAGAGTGTCTGGGATGAAGTTCATCTGTAGCTAGCCTGTGAACCACATTATTTCTGTGGCATAATTAGGAACAGAGCTTTCTCTATGGGTCAGTTCTTTAGAATACTGATCTGCAGTCCTTTTGATGCAGTTTTAAAAATTTACATATGCATTTTTTTCTTGGAAACATTCCTAAGGTTTATCCCACATTGTGCAGCGCTTTCTCAGAGTGTACTGAGTATGACAGTTCAGTGTGACCCCAGGTAATGTTCTGCAGCACTATGGCATTTAATGAAGCCTCAGACTTTGCAGTAGTGTGGATTCTTGCATTGCCACCATGTTGTTTTCAGTGGTTCCACTCTCCTAGTCAGACTATTTGTTGTAACAAATAGACAAAAGACTTAAGAAATCTGCATCCTGGAATGAGCCAGCACTTAAGAGCATATACTCACGGCAGTCCAGCTGTATCAGCTAAGTGGGCTGGTAATATGAGACAGGTAGTTTTTGTTTTTTGTTTTTGTTTTTTTTAATTTCTTTTCAGTGCTAGGGATTGAACACAGCGGGTGTCTGCTAGGCAAGTGCTCCACCCATTGAGCATTTCCCCAGCTGGAGAATTAAAATCTTTTCAATTTCAAATGAATACTACATTTTTTGTTTGGATGTGCTGTTAAAATATTGTTAGTATTAAACGTGTGGACTCTGTAAATAATTCTAAATTTTGAGTTAATTTGAAATAGGGTCTTGGCAAAATCAGTGGTAAAAGAGGCTGCCGATCTATACCTCTCTGTCCTCAGACCCAATGTACAGCATACAAGCTGATGTAACTGGAGAATAATATCCTTATTTTCCATCTCATTTAACAATTGTAAGAATCTGCGATGATTAAAATAAAGGTTTGGAGATCTAGCCGTCTTTCTAACCGTTGTACTATCTTACAAACAGAAACAGTCATATTCAAAAGACTGCTTTGAGTACCTGGAGAAGAAGGAGCAGGAGTTCAAACATGGAGATTTCAGAGAAAGGTGGTGATCTTGAATAAGTGAACAGGTGGGCGTCTCAGGCAGAAAGAATTCACTTGATTCAGTGTAAATACCTGATTTCTAAAACTGGATTAGTCAGGATTTGATCTCTATGAGGATCTTGGGCTTTCGTCCTAGAGCAGTGGTTGACAGGTTAAGCACTGGCTTTACTTGATCCAATGAGATCTAGCCCCCTAGGGCGCTAGTTTGTTTCCATTGTCACAGTAAGGGCGGTGGGGCCTTAAGCTAGCTACAAACCATAACGTTATCTTCTCTGGATGCTGCCTCATTTGGCACGAAGCATCCCACAGCTCAGCTAGAGGTGTACGAACCACCAGGCCACTAGATGGAAGGCTGGGCTGGTGGGTCCTTTTGACGCTCAACATTGCTTTCTGCCCTGGCCACAAAGGCCGCTGAAGATCTGCCAAAACGGGCGGGGAAGTTGGCAGACACGGGAACCAGAGGAAGCTGAGCCCGGGCCGCAGAAGCTCCGTGGCGAAACTTTCTTGACGCCTTCTATTTAAAGGCTTGGGGCGCCCCCGCCCCGCGCGCCGGGAACCCAAGCAGCCCCGCGGGCCCTGGCAAAGTGCAGTCAGACGGAGAACACCGGGCGAGGCGTGGGCAGCTCCGACTCTGGCCAGGACAGGCGCGATGGCGAGCGGCGACAGCGGACTCGCAGCCCAGGGCTTCCTAGGATGGGGTGCAGACGAGGAGGTGGCCCAGGAGCTGGAGACGGAGGAGGAGTCGGAGGGCGAGGGGGAGGAGACGGCGGCCGAGTCGGAGGAGGAGCCCGACGCCAGGTAGCCTGAGCGGGTACTGCCCGGGCCTAACAAAGCCGTCCATTCCACAGGTGTCCCGCCGGGCCACTGGCCATCACCCCCCCCTCCCCCAACCTTTTCCTTTCCCTTTCCAACCTCAGAAGTTCATTTCCCCGGAGCCAAGCACACTGTCTGGGACGCGCCGCCTTCTTTAAAAACTTGAAGGTGCAAGGTTCTTGCTGTCAGCAGGAGTGACAGGTCCGCCTGCAGCAAAGTTCACAGTCGGCCCCCACCCCCTCCCCAACCCCCGCCTCCCAGCTCCTTGTGACTTGCTCGTTTATTCTTGGAGACTTACTTGGGGTTCTGCCTAACCGCAAAACTGCTGGAATACTTGCCTCTGGCTCCCCGCCCTGGATCAATCTTGCTTGCCTGAGCTTGGGGAAGGGTCTGGAGTCAGAAGACTCTGTCCATTACCTTCAAAGGTATGGCAGCCTCCTAGAGTTCAAGCGCTGGGCTAGTTTGCTGTATGGAAACTATTTTGGTGCAAACATCCCATACACTCCTTAGAGGGAAGAATCATGAAGGCCAGGTGTGGCTGGACTGCTCTTGTGACTCCAATAATAGAAAGGCAGAAGCAGGCTCTCTTACTTTGTCCCTTTTCATCCAGCACTAAAATGACAATAGTAGTATGTATGTTTTGTTTCATCCTAAGCATGTGTCAGTCAATGGTATCTCTTCCTGGGTAGTCCTATCAGAAGGCTTTGGGGGTGGCAAGTGATGGTTTATCATGTCAGAATGCCCAACCAAGACCAGAATTGTTCAAGTTGGAGTAGTCCAAGAGTGGCATTGAAGGCTGGGGAGATGGCTCTGCTGGTAAGGTGAGCACAAGGACTGGAGTTTAATCCCCAGTTCCTATGGTCAATATCTGCAGCACTGAAAGCCCAGCACAGTGGCTTGTGCTTGTTATCTCTGCTAGGGAGATGGAGACAGACAGAATCCCTGAGGCTCACTGTGCTGTCAGCCTCACCTAGTTAGTGAGTTCCAGGCTGGTGGTGATGGCTTTTTCTTTTTAAGGTAAACTGTACATGAGGGATAGGTCTCCACATGCATATACATGTAGTCCCGTGTACATGCATAGGGTACTGCCAATTACAGAAAACCATCAGCTGGAAATCTTGAAGCATTAGTTACATTCTTAACAAGCAACTACCAAGAAGGAAACAAGCTCTACCCTCAAAAACTTTGCAGGAAAAGATAGAAATTATGAGTATATGACTATATGCTAAGGAGGACTTTATGCTATATAAACACTGTACTGTGGAAGGCCAGAATGAGGACAGAAGGTCTAGAATCAGGGAGCACTGGCTCCAGACTGGATATCAGAGGATGGGCAGGAGATGCACGAAGGAAGGGCAGAGGGGAAGGTGCCCATGGGAAATGGGAGAGGGACGAGGAGGACCAGCAAGCCAGGCATGCAGAGAAGAGGTTCTCACAGTGACATGTGGGACACCCATATCCCTGCTCAGCCACTATTTTCCAGAATAATGAGCTCATCTACACTACAACTGGGTCACCTGACAGTTTCAAGCACCACTTCTGAGTTGTCCTTTGCCAAACAAAAGCTAAGACCGTCTAGTGAGGATTTATCTGTGGTAATCTCAGCCTGGTCTGACTGTAGGCAGAAAAGTAACCATAGCAAGGAAACATGTCAGAATAAGCTAAGGGGAATATGGTAGGAGGTGATGGAGACCTGTTTGAGCTAGGTGATGAGTGACTCAATAATAGGACTTGAGGGCACCAACGACAGGCAGATAGCAAAGTTGAATGTCAGAAGAGAGTCTATGAAGAGGCAGCACAAAGACAGCATGGACCATGGTGGGGTGCTAGGAAGGCAGTGGTAGCTCTAATTAGATGTAGCTCTCACTCCTCAGTGTGATCAGGAATCAAACCACTTCATTGTGTGTGAGATTATAAACACAGCCCAAAGTTCCATGTTCCTCTGCGAAGGGGAGTAAGAATTTGGAACAGGTTCTAATGCATACATAAAAGGTGAGAGTCACGGGTCAGCCTTCCTTGGACTCTGGCACAGAAGTTTTACACCCAGAAGAGAGCCTTGTTGTGCCAGGCACAGTACCAAGCATTTACCTGCATTATCTCATGTTAAACCCTCCAGCAGGATGAGGCCATTATCCTGTTCTGGAGGAAATAACTGGAGTCTCATACCATTCACTGAGGATAAAAAAGCAAGAACGTATAAGATGCAGTGTGAGCCAGCATGTGTACACAGCAAGTTAGGAGGCTTTGACCATTCTTTGTTTTAAAGAGAAGTCTTTCCTTATTCTGGGGCAGCATTTCTCAACTTGTGGGTCAAACGACCCTTTCACAGGGCACCTAAGACTATCAGAAAACACAAATATTCATATTATGATTCATAACTAGCAAAATCATAGTTATGAAGTAGCAATGAAAACTTTATGGTTGGTGGGGTCACCACAACATGAGGAAGGGTCCAAGCGTTAAGGAAGGTTGAGAACCACTGCACGGGGGGTGGGGGGAACAACCCACTCAGTTTTACTTTGAGGGGTTTCTAGACAAGCAAGGAAGACCTCATCTCTGTATCATAGTAGAATATTTACCCTGCTTAAACACAGAGCTTATGTAGGTTTTCTGAAAGGCCAGAAACTACACTTACAAGCTGTGTGTCTCTGTGTGTGTGTGTGTGTGTGTGTGTGTCTGTGTGTGTGTGTGTCTGTGTGTAGAAGCCACAGTTCAATGTTGCTTTTCTGGCTCACTCTCTACCTTACTTTCTGAGACAGGCTCTCTCACTGAACCCGGCGTTCACTTGTTCAGCTATACTACCTGGCCAGTGAGCTCCAGAAACCCACTTGCCTCTGCTAGCGTTACAGATGGCATTGTTGTGATCGGCTATTACGTGGAGGCTAGGGAGCTAAAATGGGGCGCTCTTACTTCTGCAGCTGGCACTTTATCTATCAACGGAGTCATCTCCTGAGCATTATAAATTAGCTTTCGAAATTGAGAAGCATATACAAGTTTAAAAGTAAAAGTAGTAACAGAAGTGGATGGTAGGTACACTTATTTGTTATGCTCTTATGATACCACAATTTGATCACAGAATAATATAAAATCATGTTGGACTGCTTAAAACTTTGTTAACCTGACATAAAATAAGATCATTTAGAAAGAGGGAAACTCAGTTCAGAAAACATCTCCCGCAGACTGCTCTGTAGCAGATTTTCCTGACTGATGATTCGTGAGGAATGGCAAGGTGGCCCTGACTGGATAGGAAAGCAGATCAAGCGAGTCATGGAGAGCGAGCCATTTAGTAGCGCTCTCTAGTTCCTGCTTAGTTCCTGCCTCCAGGTTCCTGCTTGAATCCTGCTTTGACCCCCACCCCCACCCCCCTCAATGGAGTGTGATCAGTAAGCTTTTCTCCTCAGGCTGATTTTGGTAATAGTGTTTATCACAGCAATAGAAAGCAAACTAGGACAGATATCAAAAATAAAATAAAATATATTAGGAAAAGCTTAAGAGATTAAGGTTTAACAAGGTTGATAGTGTTTATTTCTGAGTGAAGGGATAGTGATCACATAGAACTTTGAACTCTGGTTGTTTTCAGTGAATGCATATGTGGAATCTCTTACCTTTATGATCAACAAAAATATCCCGTCTAATGATAAAAATGCTGCTAGAGTTCAGAAATCTCACCCTCCTCATTAAAGGAACCCCTTCTTTTCCTGCCTGCATGTCTCATGCTAGGCAAGTGCTCTGCCAGGGGGCTGCTGCTGCTGGCCCCAGGGCAGTACCAGTTCCTATGCTGTCAAAAGAATTAAATAAACGGAGGAAGTGTGAGGGCAAACCTGAGTGCCCAGCAAAGTTTAGTTTCTTAACAGCTCTCAGGTAGGTCGTTACCAGAAGCACAACCCCACTTCCACCTGCTGTTCATTAGCGAGGGGAAAGAGACCAGCTCTCAGCAGAGACGTGGTTCTGTTCCAGTAGAGCTCACCTGTGCCATACGCTGGATATTTGTGGAGAGCCAGGGATTGTGACACATGCTGCAGAAAAGTAATCAAGAATTTACTACTGTCCTCAGGGAACTCATACTCTGGGTAAAGTGACAGAAAACCACAATTATGTTATTATTAACTGTCAGAAGAACTGAAGGGAAGGTTCTGTACGAAGCATCTCAAAGTGTGGAGCAAAGCCTAGGCTCGAACCCAGCAGGAAGGGCTTGAGAAGTATCAGCCCTGGAAGGGGGGTGGGATCATAATGAGGTATCCCAGAAGTCTTGGTGCATATGAAAACTTCATGCATATGAAAAGAAAATTGTCTTGCTAAAAGTTTATCCAAGATCATCTGCCAAAGCAGATCCATTAAAACCTCCAGGTTTTAGAGCCAGGAGAGGCCCTGGGAACATCTGTGGGCAGCCAAGCATCTTATAGACTCAGAAGCCTAGTGGCAAGAGACAGTTTTAAAAGTGGAACCACTTTCCATTGGTAGAACTTTGACTAGACCCCAGGTGTCTGGACTCCAGATGAATGCTCACTAGTCTGTTCCATCTGCAGATATTTGTTGGACACTCGGTGTGCCAGGTACTTCCTAGGCCCAAAAGATGACGGACAATGCAGCGAGTGGAGAGCAGAGTGCTACCTCCTGAACCTGCCTTCCCAGTCTGGAGATGAGCAAAGGGATAATATATATAATGTCCCAGATGGGTGCAAGTTCTGTGGGGATAACTGTAGCAGGATAAAGGTGCTGCCGTTTGGAATAGGATGCTGAAGAAGGCTCTGCCGAGCCATATTTGAGCAGAGGCTGAAGAAATGTGTCTCCTGCAAGTGGCAGAGCAGGTGTAAAGGCACTGGGGTGGGAAGGAACACAGGGAACTCAGGCTGCTGGAGTGGAGTGAGTGGAGGGTGGGGTGGGGGTGGGGCTGACAAGGGTGAGTGCAAGAAACCCAGGCTGCAGATCTGGGGCTGGGGAGCGGGCTCAGCAGGTAAAGCACATGCCTGCCGTGAAAGTGAGGAATGGACTGGAATCTTCAGCATGCCTGTCTGTACACACATGACCTGTCTGTATTACAGTGCTCAGGGGATGAGACAGGGAATCCCCTGGCAAGCTGGCTAGACTAGTCAAATCTGAGCTCTGGGATCAAGTGGAATATTATGCTTTAATATAGAAGATGCCATTAAGGAAGACACCCAACACTGACTTACGTTTCTCCCGGCATACACCCCCTACTAACCCTTCCCCACCACACCCCCCCCCCCCCAATATGTCTGGGTTGTAGACCAGGTAGGGCCTCACAGGCTGTGATCAGGGCTTAGATTTTATTCCTAGTAAACTCAAAAAGCTGTGTTCTGTCTATCATGCTGTGCCATTCAGGAATCAAAACAAAACAATTTTTTAAAAGTAGTGATTGGAACACTTCCTTAAAGGCTATAAACATCAGTCAATTCAACATTATCACTTGGGTACATTTTTAGACCGCGTACGAGGTGCAAGAACTGTTGTAAATATTTCAAACCCACAGTGCCCTGGATGCAAAGAGATGTGTCGAGAGATACTCAGTTTTCTTTCGTTTTTGTTGGTTTCTGTCTGAGGCCTTTCCCACTAATCAGGAACCTTGCACTGTTTCTGTTTTACGGCAGCCTCCACGGAGTCAAGGTTGATTTTCCCTACGGAAACATGGAGGGTTTTAGAGCAGTTCCTAAAACTTCCAAATCACCTTCACTACGACACTGGCAGGATCCATGTAAAACATGCCAATCTGGGCTGATAGCATTAAATGTCCTAATGGCATTCCGTTGTAACTCATCATTGCAGGGAGGCAATCTGGTGGGAGATGAGGGTGGAAGATGAAGGTGGTTGCTATCAGTCCAGGGCACTCCGAGTCACTTGCCAACTGTGTGGTGTCTTTCACTGGTCTGCTTACCAAGGTGTTCTGACAAGTGTGTTATTTGAGCTACACACTTCTGAGGTCAGTGGAAATAGTGCTGGGGTGGGAGGGGCGCCTGGCTGCCTCGGATGCCAGAGGCTGAGGGAGGAGAGAGGAAAAAACAGAGGCCCTTGGAACCAGAAAGCTAGGAGCTGCTGAAGTGTTGACTGACTGGCTGTCACATGCCCTTGGTGACACCTTGAATAGTGAGGAATAATGCAAGAATTGTAATTAATTTTTCCCCTTGAAAACAGCAAATCTACTAAAGTGTAGGACATACTGAGAGAGCAACAACAACAAAATTATGTTCCCTGGCTGTTCTAAGCATGGACTTAGGGAAAATATGGCACTACTCAGACATTAGAACCAGATCACCCTTCCATGTCAAGCAAACTTTAGAGTCAGATGCAAGAAACTGGGTGTGATTCACACAGAAAAAGAATCTTTTGTCAGTCCAGTGTTAGCCAATAGAAATATAATGTCAACCACATAGATAATTTAACTTTGTTTGTTTGTTTCTCTGTCTGTCTCTCTCTCCCTCTCTCTCTCTCTCTCTCTCCTTCCTTCCTTCCTTCCTTCCTTCCTTCCTTCTTCCCTTCCTTTCTTTTTGAGATGGGGTTTCTCTGTGCAGCTCTAGCTGTCCTGGAACTCTCTGTAGACTAGGCTGGTGTCAAACTCAAGAGATCAGCTTGCCTCTGACTCCTGAATGCTGGGATTAAAGGCGTGCATTACCACTGCCTAGCACTAATTTAACATTTTAAGTGGCCATTAAATTTATACAAAGAGCCAGGCGTGGTGGCACATGCCTTTAATCCCAGCACTCGAGAGGCAGAGGTAGGTGGATTTATGAGTTCGAGGCCAGCCTGGTCTACAAAGTGAGTTCTAGGACAGCCAGGGCTATACAGAGAAACCCTGTCTTGAAAAGCCAAAACAACAAAAAAAAAATTATACGAAGAAGCAGATGACAGTAATTCTAATAATTTTTTAATTCAATAATCAAGGTACTATTTGTAAAATATAGTCATTAGATAGTTTACATTGTCTTGCACTGTGTCTTGAAACTCTGGGTTCATTTTATTTTAGAGCACATCTCAGGTGCCCTTCCCTCACTACAGACCTGAATGGCTCTGTAGTCACCTGTGATGAGGTCTGGTTCCATTCCCAGCACTTGCTGTGCTGCTCACTGCTGCTGCAAATGTTCTGATGCCGTCCGTAATCACTCAGGATGCCCAGAGAGCTGAGCACATTTGCTGGTTGTGTAAGTGAATGCATACGTGAGTCGGTGAGTGTGCGAATGTGAACATGTTGAACTTCTTCAGGAAGCAAATATCATTGGGGTATTGAACTTGGATCAGGTAGTCTATTGCCAGTTGTTGACCAGAGATTGACAGTGCTCGATGACTTTAGAAATACAATAACCTGGAGGGGATGGTGACAAGAACTAAGGAATTGTTCAGTTATGTCATCTGCAGTGAGCATCTCTGCCTTCTGTGGCTTGTCCCAAAGCTGCCCCTAGACTGAGGAAGGATAGGTACAGCCTTTGGTTTTTGTTTAGGGAAGAATTCTCTCTGGAACGTCTCCAGTTCAGAAAACCCTGCACCCTGATCCAGAAAGTCCAACCTATATGGGAAGATTAGTCTCCACTCTCTATCTACCAACATCAGTCGCCAAGGCCACTCCCTGTGGACCTCCCATGTTTCCTTCATACGATGTACTTTTCTTCAGGAAAACTCAACATGCTAAAAGTCACTCATCATTCTGTGCCACCCCATCCGTCTAATTTTTTTTTTTTGTAAGTAAAGTTTCTAATATATCTATTCTAACCTATGGAGTGGGCAGATAGGGTAGGGTGTCTGTCACTGAAGTTACTACACTGTGAGGTGGGTCCTAGGGAGCTGAGGTAGGGGTCTGGCTTGGACCCCAGTGGTTTTCTTTCAGTCTCTGGGTCTCCTGTCAACCCTTCTCCCTCCATCCACAACAAAATCAGTTACTGTTCTGTCACATACTTGGCAGGACAGCCTGGCTGCTGATGGCACTTGCCCTAGAGGGACACTTTGATGTCATCTGCCTGACCCTCTTATACTTGGGACCAGTGACAGAGGCCCAGGGAAGGGAAGGACAATCAACACTTGCTCGGGGAGTATCATTCTGAACACTGCCACTCATTATATGGAATGGTTTGTTTTAAACATAAGACAATACCTCAATGAGATAGGCATTGCTTTCACCCTGATTTTGTGAGAGAGAAAACAGAAGGTAAAAATATTGAGTAATTTACATAATTCCAGCTAGCTTGCAGGACATAAGCAAGGATGCTAGCATGTCCTGTGACAGAGTCAGTGCTTGGACTCTCCTGTTTGCCTTCAGTGATGCCTGCTCTTCATTTTCCAACTTCTTTTTATTGGAGCATAATTTTACTATTTTAAGATTTATTTTTTTATAAATTAAAAAAAATTTATGTGTATATGTATTTCTCTGCTTGTGGCTATCCATACATGTATGTGGGCCAGAGGACAGTGTCTGATTCCCCTGGAGTTACAGGTGTTTGTAAGCCATCCAACATGGATGCTAGGAACCAAACTCATGTCCTCTGCAAGAACAACATGTGTTCTCAGCTGCTGAATCCTCCCCTCCAGCCCGAATAAATGATTGTTTCAATTTACTTTTTTTTTTTTAAAGCAAAAGCATAAAATGCCTGGCAAGTTGTTGCTAACTCTGACCAGCACCTTTGCTATATTAAGTTTCTTAGTGTGTAATGAAGAGAGTCAATCTTGCATTTAAAAATAGACATTAAGCAACCCAGCACACTGGGGTTTCAAAAGGTCAAAGCTAGCAACACTTCTCTATGTGCCATACAGGGTCACATGATACACACTGTGGGCATTTACCATAATAGCCACACAATTCTGATACTTTCTTCAATGTTAAGTATAAGGTGGTAAATTTTTAAGTTTTTCAATCTAGCTTTTTCTTTTGAATTTTTGAAAATATTTTTATTAATTTCTTTGAGAATTTCATATATTTCTATAATATATATTTATCATATTTGCTCCCCACTCCTCCCCTAAGTCCTCTCAGATCCACTCTCCACGTACTTTTATTTGACCTAGGGTCTCATACTTTAGCTCAGACTGGCCTAGAACTCATGTAGCCCAAGCTAGCCTCAAACTCACAGCAATTCTTCTCCCTCAGTCTCCCAGAACTGGGATAGCCGGTACCTATCACCTAGGGCATGGTCCTGGGACAGAGGAAGGGAAAGATGAGGCTTGGCAGTAAGTGGGCCCTATCTGTGGCCTTACAATTGCACCCCATCTTCCTGGCTGCCAGGAGTGCACCAGGCACCTCAGGAAGCTGCAGAAAACAACAACCTCCTCCTAACCCTTGTTCTCAGGAGTCCCAGACTCCTTAAAAACATCAAATATTAAAAGAGTGTGAAAAGTAACATATTCAGAGATAGTGATGGGAGGTAGTAATGATGATATATAAATGAAATCTGCCTGGCAACCAGATGTGTGGTTAAATTGATTGGCTGATAGAATTAGGATCCCTACTTTATTTACATACCTGACCCTTTGGAAAGAAATACTAGTGGAGTCTTTGGACACCAACCTAGACTGGCAGAGGAATGAGATCACAGCTAGATGACCAAGGCAGAAGACACTGAGGGAAAGAGGTTGTATTTGAATAAGTTACCGGGATCAGTGGCCTATCTTAGTAGAAACTAGCGAGAAAGGGACACTGCTTCTTAGATTCTTCTATTCCTTTTTGTTCCAGTTCACAATTCTGGCTCAGCCTACCAACTTCCATTTTTTCTATCTCTTAGGATTTCTTAGAATGATTTTTGTCATTAAACTGCTTAGAATCACAACTCAGAAACCCGGGCTTAGGGCACAGGACAGCCACTGAACAGACTTCATATTGCCATATCTAAGTTATTGTTCCCAGATGAGGGTGCTCAGCTTCTGTCAGCTGGGGCTGAGAGTTGTAACAGAAGCTAACCTAGGATGATCTGAGGATGATCTGGTAGATCAGAGACTCCTAGGAAGGGGAGAAAACAGGTTTTTAAATGACTGGGGACAGCCCCTTAAGCCACACCTTTGAACAGGTCTCATGATTCACTTAACTCAACCATAAAAAGGTAAGGCAGCTTACAACTGGTAAAATGATCCAAATAGATGGATTCACAAAGAGAATATACAAAGTCCAAAGAACATAAATGCTCATTGTTGTTAAGCACAAGATGTCACAACACACTTTCTGTCTTGGTTAGGGTTTTACTGTTGTAAACAGACAGCATGACCAAGACAAGTCTTATAAAAAAACAACATTTAATTGGGTCTGGTTTACAGGTTCAGAGGTTCAGTCCATTATCATCAAGGTGGGAGCATGGCAGCATCCATGCAGGCATGGCGCAGACATAGCTGAAAGTTCTACATCTTCATCCAAAGGCTGCTAGTGGAAGAATGACTTCCAGGCACCTAGGGTGAGAGTATCAAACTCACACCCACTGTGACACACCTACTCCAACCAGGTCACACCTATTGGAACAAGGCCATACCTCCAAATGGTGCCACTCCCTGGTCTAAGAATATACAAACCATCACACCTCCTAAGATGGCAACAATTGATGCCATTTTGGATAATGCTTAGATAATGCTTAAATAATAAGCATCGGTGAGAGTGACAACTTGAGTGTGTATACCAACTAATAACAGATAAAGAAAATGTGGCCCATCAGGAGAATGTTATATCATCAGAAAATGGAATTAAGCATTTTGCTATGCTATAGTATGGAAGAACTGTGGAAACAGCAGTCTAAGTGAAAGATCCAGGCATGGGGGGAGGGGTCATGTATTTTGTGATCCCATTAATACAGAATATCCAGAATAGCAAAGCCATTGATGCAGAAAGGAGATTAGTGGTTGCCTGGCACTGAAAAATGTGGTGTTTGCCATCACATTTGTGGGGCAGTAACTGAAAAAGACATTCAACCTCCGTCGTTGGTCTCCACACGTGAGAAGTCTCTGAGAGGGAGCAGAGGCCAGTTGCCAGACCCTCAGGAGGGACTTGAGTGTCTCCTAGAGCAGCAGACAGAACCATCAGGGGCCCTGGGGAAACTTCCTTCAGGCTCATGACCTCTCCATGGATCATTTAACATGTGACTTAGCAGAGTCTGCTTCTCCTATAGATGTGTTACATTTTTATTGAAACAATGGAACAAGCTTGTTAATACATCTCAAATTTTCATTGAAAAAACACATTCAGTGGTAAATAAATACAACCATTTTTGAGTCTCTCCCCAATCAGGAACCAGCAGGTCCTGACTATACTTCCTGTTCTGGCATGGCCTTTCTGTTTTGCAGTAAAAGCTCTCAGGAGGAGGGCCCTTAACACTTTTTATACATGACAGTGTCTGCATTGGGGGTTCAGCACTCCACTGAAATCCCTTGGCTATCTGGTATTGTCAGAAAGTGAATCCCTTCTAATCCATGTAGTCTAGATGCCAGGCCAGTCCCTTCCTGGAGAATAGTGCTTCAACGCAGCGTGGGCGAGTCCTTGGCTGATATAAGATCTATGATGGGTAGAAACAGGACTCAAGTGGTGTCAATTCTCTTCATTGTTAACTCGGACAGTCAGGGTCCGTGTGTTTAGCCATTGAAGGGGGGTTGGGGAGGGGACCTACTCAACTGTATTTTGCTCTTTTTGGCAATACTGTATTATATCATATTTGTTTTTAACTTTGACAATTATCAGTTAATTTTACTAGTAGAAAGGTGATAAATATAAGGCTCGAAAGATGGCTAAGTCCTTGCTGCGTTTCCAAAGGATGTTAGATTCCTGGAACTCACGTTGGGTGGCTCATCCCTGCCTGTAACTCCAGCTCTAGAGATGCTGATGCCCTCTTCTGGCCTCCATGGGCTCCCGTATACATGTGGCATACACTCACACAGCTACATACAAACATACATACATACAAATATACTAAAGATACTATATAAAAGATACTAAATATATTCTATAAGCTATCCAAAGAGGGTTTAAACACTACATTTGCTAAAATTTTTGAGAATAACTTGGCATATGAGATAGTGTCCGGGAAAACAGAAGGTATTTAATGTTAAATAAAAATTGTATGTTAGGACAGAGATCCGAAAGCAGGAAGAGATAAAAACCATGAAATGTGGTTTTTACTGCATGCTCACTGCCTCTGCATCATAGATAATGTACATCAAACCACTGACAGTCGGAGACTGGGGCATTTTATTCTCATTGTGAAATAAGTGCACTCCTGTTTAACCTTCAAGCCCAGGAGAGGAAGGCGAAATGTTAACCTTCATTTTCACAAAATATTAGTCTGCTTGCCCTGCTATAACAAAATATCTGAGACTATACCTGAGACTGCACAATGTATAGTCAGCAGGACCTTATTGTCCACAGTTCTGGGAAGCCAGTGAGCCAAGGGCCACAGTTGTGGTGATGGAGAGAGAGAGAGAGAGAGAGAGAGACAGAGACAGAGAGACAGAGACAGAGAGACAGAGAGAGAGACAGACAGAGAGAGACAGACAGAGAGACAGACAGAGAGACAGAGACAGAGAGAGAGAGAGAGACTAGAGAGAGAGAGAGACTGCCCCTTCTTGCAGAGTTCATACATGATGGAAGGAGCAAAAAGCCCCCCATCAAGGTTTCTGACCCCTGTTTATGAGGACTCTGTTCTCAGGACCTAATCACCTTAACCCTCTCTATATGGTCAATGGCTGATTTAATTGTCTTGAAATTTTGGGACCCATTCAGACTGCACACAGCTGTAAGCAGTGGAGCCGAGCCACAAGCCTGAGCCTTTTGGAAGGGAAGATGCTTTTTCTTACCACCCCACGCTGTTTCTAGCCCATGGTGTGGTATACATGAAGCTACAGAGACAAGGAAGTTTCTCTCACAAGACACAGGCAAATATGAGCATCATAATACAAAGTAGCCTCAGTACACACTGGGGTGGGGTTATCAAGGCAGCACTCTGCCAGCACCGGGGTCCTGGAAACCTTAGGCACTGTAGTTCACCATGAAGGCAATGAGGTCTGTAGCAGCCAACTTGGTCAGACACTGATTTTCTAAAACCAGCTATCAAGACAGGACTCACAGGGTAGGAAGTGTTGACAAGGGAGTAGGAAAAACATGAGGCTCCTCCTCACACTACGGATAGAAATACTCTCCAGAGAGAAAACTTGGAAAATAGGTCTGAGGAGCCTGAAAAATAATTTTGTCCTTAAACTCTATTTCCTAAGGCATTCATTATTCTAAGAAAACGAACATGTAGTTAGTCGTATCTGAAAGGATTTTTGTGGTTTTAAAAACAAGATCTCACTGTGTAGACTAGGCTAGCCCAAACTTGTGATCCTCCTGCCATAGCCCCCCTAAATGCTGGGGATAGAGTCGGGGTCAACATGCCCCACCTTGCCTCACAGCAACCTTTCTCATAATGTGGACGCAGTCTAAATGTTCAGAAAGGCAGTGGTCAGGTATCGTCGTGGTGTATGGTAGATCGAACTGCATTCTTCAAGGATGTTCTCTTTGAAATCACTCACAAGGTCAAGACCATCTTCACAGAGTTCTGGGTCTGATTCATATTCCCACTCTGACTCCCTGATTAGTGAGAAAAGCTTGTTAATGATCTCTTGTGTTGCATCTGGCAGCCGGGTAGACCACCAGTTTCAAGCTCAGTGTAGGATCAAGAAAACACTCACAATTATCTGGAGGTCAGCAGGAAAGCCATAGACAGTGTCTGTGTTAGGCTTTTTAAAAAGTGGATGAAATATGGATTATTTTTTAAATTGGGGTTTTATAAGTTTCTTTTATGGGTGTTGAAGAAGAGATATTCTGGAAAATTCAACTTAATTTCTAGAACTACTTCAGAGATACAAAGCTTAATGTCTCATAGAGCTGATTTGGGGAATATAGAGTTTTACAGTAACCCCATTTATCTGATCTCAACATCGATCTTCACAAAACCAAGTTACAGACTTTTAAGCTGAACAACTCACTCACAAGTTATTTCCTGGTGTACGAACCGCTAGCCAGAGTTTAATCTGTTCCTTGTTTCCCTCTGGAATTTTAGAGACCCCTTAGAGCTCTGCTTTGCAGTCTGCCATGTTTTAAGCAAGGGGGTTCCTGTGTTCTTTCTCTCTCTCCTGTGGTGGCTTTCAGCCCGCTGGTGGGACCCTCATCTGGGCCTTCCAAGGCTTGCCTTCCCATTTGGCAGCTCTACTGACCTGTTTCCACAAGACTCAGGCGCTCCTGCAATAAGCTTAAAGGCAGAGATTGACCCAAGGCCATCACCATTTAAAAATGGTAAGAATGTAAAATAACTAAGAAATGGCTACGAGCATTGAGGAGAGTGACTGAAGTTTAGTGGTCAAGAAACCGTGTTCTTCAGAGAGAAATCTCCCAGGTTCCAGTGCTCCACATCGGAGAGGGGTTTGTTAGGATGGCTTACCTGACGAGTTCTGGGTAATTCAGGAATGGCTAGCTTTGTACTAGAGAGGAAAGGAGCTGCTTCAGGGCACAAGGCTGGAGGCCTTAGCTGTCTTATTCTGGTGCTGGAGGCCTGGCATATCCTGGATAACTCCCCTGGTAACCAAGGAGAATCCCTGTCTTCATTTCACTGGAGGGAGGGGGTTGTGATGACAACCACAACAGTAAGAGAGAAGGCTGACAAAAGGGGCTCTGCTTCCGCTTAGACCTCTTTGTATCTGGACTACTGCTACTAACTCTGAGGGAAGGCCTTCCTCCCAGGAAACACCCCACAGACTGCCCTAAAGGAATGTCTCTTTGCTAGCTCCAGATCCAATCAAATTGACAACTGAGTTTAACTGGCAGAACATCTGATAGCTGAACCAGGTTTTTTTTTTTTTTTTTTTTTTTTTTTAAGGGTATTATTAATAGTAGTGTTTTCAAGGCCACTGTGTGTGGGTTTTTTGTTGCAAATTTAGCAAGCAAAATTACTGGAGGGCCACCATGGAAAGCTCACCAGATTTCTCCTGGTTGTTGGACAACAAATTATCTTTCATACTTCAGTCACAAATTGTAGGCTTAAAGAAGTAGAGCAGACAAGAAGTCTATCCTGGCTCTGTGATTGATGTAAAAAAGTTCCTAACCTGACACACTCTACTCAGATGAAGCGCCCTGTCTCTTAGTAACCACCATTAGGCATTTCCCAGCAGGCCTTGGGAGCAGTTTCTGCTCTGAGCTAATACTCTAAGCAGTTGTTGAAGAATCCCCCAGCTAAATGGTTCAGCCAGCATTTAACTCCTCAGAGTTTCTTAGTTTCTGTTGTTTGGTGCGTCCATCTTCACCTGCTTGTTTTCCCTTTCTCATTCTTAGGTCTGAGGCAGGGGTTCTCAGCCAATATAGAGCTGAAGATATTTCTGATGTTGCAGTTGGACTTGGGGTCCTGCTGGCATCCAGCAGGCAGGGGCCAGCTGACACTAACGCATCTGAGCACACTGACAGCTTCCTACAGCAGAGAGTTGTCCTCTCCAGTCCTCAGGAACCTGAAGTAGTAGAATTATGAATTAGAGGCTAGCCTCAACTATACCTACAGAATTTTGGCTAGGGGAAAAAGAAGCAAGCCACTATTATGAAACTTTATACTTTTAAATGGGTCACTTGTTCATCTGGTTTTATGGTTTTTGGATGAATTAAACTTCATAATTCATGCTTTTTAGAGAGTTTTAATTATAGTTTTTAAAAAAGGCACTTGATTGAACAGCTGGGAAGTTTGTCTCTAGTAATGAAGCAAAGATGGGGTACAGGTAATTAAAAGAGACTGTCTATTGAGAGAGAGAGAGAGAGAGAGAGAGAGAGAGAGAGAGAGAGAGAGAACATGCATATACTAAGGATTGAACTTGCATGTTAAACACACACTCCAGCCCTGACCTACAACCACAGCTCTATAGATTATAAATTTTTACAATAAGATGTTCTTTATTTACTTATATGGTTAAAAGTATATATGTGTATATATGTTGGTTAAAAGTCTATATGTGTATATATGTGTGTCAGTTAAAAAGTGGTTTTGGGTGTGAGTGTGGGTGTAGGTGTGGGCATGGGTGGGGAGGCCAGAGGACAACGTCTAGTGTGCTCCTCAGTGCATCCTGTCTCAGTGCATTCTCCATCTTATTACTTGAGACAGGGTCTCTTCATGAGCCCAAAGATCACTGATTACTATTCAAGTAGCTAGTTGGCAAGCCCTGGGGTCCTGTTGTTGTCTCTGCATCCCAGCACTGGGACTACAGGTGCACATTGCCATTCCTAGTTTGGGGAGGTCAGACTCGGGTCCTCACAGTTGTATGGCAAGCATTTTGCCAACTGAGCCATCTTCATAGCAACCCAAAAGTGCTTTCTATGGCAAGATACACATACATCTTAGAAGTCTGATGAGTCATGTGTTCTAGTTGATACAAAGTAGCCCCCCATCACCCCTGGGATGGCCAGGGTGATCGATAGGAGTTTCCAGTCTGCCTGCAGCTTGGAATGGCATCTGCAAGCATCTGTATAGTGCTAACATTTCTATCCCAGAGCTACAACTTTCAAGATAAATACAGACTGTTTGTGGAGGTGCCCACAGCATACCAGGCTCATTTTGTATTTCACACTTTCTCTCTTCAGAGCATGTTGTTCCTTCTACCTGAATCACTTCTGACTGCCTGCAGCCTGGTCCTCCTGGGAATCTAATTTTTCCTTGTAAAATCCTACACCCCTTTTTATATTCTGTGCTTATGTTCTGTACCTCTCTTCTCACACCTACATATTATCACATAGGATCCCAAAGGTAAAAAAATATAAATTGCTGCTTGTGTACCACATCTGGTGCCTTTGGCTGTTGTGTGACACTGTTCCCAGGAAGATGTAAACAAATGTCTACTCACCCCAGGAAGGGAACTGACATCAGGGCAAATAAGAATGACACTGACCTCCAACTTGGTGACCCCATGTGTTTTATCAAGGTTAGTTCCAGGACCATGGGTAAAGGGACTTACAGGAGCAGAAATGATTCAGACAGCAACATCACCAAAAGTCCACTTCAGAAAGGGTGTCAGCTGATGAAAGCTGGAAACCTGGTGCACAGTAGGCAGCTCAACAGGTAGAAGCAGCTTTTTCAGGCAGCATGGCTGGTCTCTGTCTCTTTCAGACAGCTCAGCTTCTCTGGGAGTATCTCTCAGCAGGTTTTACTGCTTATATATGTTTGGGGAAGAAAAAGCCTAGTGAATCTGGTCAGTTTCAGGGACTTCCTGAAGCCTTTGAGTTGTTTACTTCCTGGAATGTTTGTTTCAGCCCATCATGAACAACCTTTGTCTTAATGAATTCCCTTCTGAGGAAAGTGCCTCCGTTTTGTCACAGGTGGAGTCACACTGGACTGCAAGGGTGGGTTTGCAGTCACAGCTCTGTGTTAGCTGCCACACTATAGGAAGAAAGGAACTATATGACTCTGCTTTCTGTTTCCATGAGTTTGCACATTGGAAGTTTTTTATTAGAACTCAAAAGGAAATTTTCTATGATTTATTTTTCCAGGCTCCATTTTTAAGTTTGCTTTTTTTTTTTTTAATTTGCAAAGTGTCATTTATTAATTAAGCTATCTGTGGCACAGGACAGAGGTTAAAATGGTGGCAATTAAGAAAAGTCTGTCTAGTTGTTAAATTACTTATAATAAGAATGTCTTTGGTTGTACACTTAAAAGTATATTTATATTCATAGGCCTCAAAGTGTTCTATTTGCCAGGAGTGCAGATGTTCAGAGCTGGGGTAAGATGTTTAATGGTGACTGAGCCCCTCAGCTATGACAGTGTGAGTAGCTGTTTATCTCTGATTCATTGGAAGATGACAGGGCTGGTGGTTGGGCTTACTTCTCACACACAGTAACATTCTGCCTCCTTCGGGTTCTTCTGTGTTGGGTCCCATCTATAACTCTGCCTCACCTACATTTTCTGTTCTGCTCCAACTAACTCCCAGTTTTGCCCTTTATTACCTATGGTGAGTCCGGTCCCATTCCTGCACCTTGGTCATCTTTGCTCTGTCCTTCATGTTTAATCTCGCTGTTCTTTTGTGGCTCTGATCAGATATCTCTTTAGTTGAGAAGTCTTCCTTGGTCTCATATATATCACAGTTCTCTAACTCATAGCTACTTTCTCCTACCCCATGCACCACACTTAATTTTCTTCTTAGCACTTATCATCTTAAAGTTAAGCAACAGGAGAGCTGGCCCTTTATTTTCTGCTGTACCCTCACGGACTAGACTTGTGTCTACTATTGGTAAAGACACGCTTCCCCAGGTGGGAGATAAGCAGCGCCTAACAATTTTGCCAAAAAGGCAAGCTGAAATTGAACAACTGTGTGTGTCTGTGTTTTTCATCTGCAGACCCAATATTCTCTGGGCGGGGACTGGTAGCGTGGACAGTTCCTGGAGTTAAGGTGGGATAGCAAAAGCTACACACAACAGTAGGTGCTAAGTTTTGTTGAAGAAAATGAATGGTGATTATCTGGGTTAGGATTTCTATGGCAGTGATGGAACACTGTGACCAAAAGCAATTTGGAGAAGAAAAGGGTTGTTTGGCTTATACTTGCCTATTCCTGATCACTACTAAAGGAAGTCAGGACAACTCAAATAGAGCAGGACCCTGGAGGCAGGAGGGATGCAGACAGAGGCCATGGAAGAGTGCTGCTTACTGGCTTGCTTTTCATAGCTTGAACGGTCTGCTTTCTTACAGTGCCCAGGACCAGTAATGTTTCCACCTACAAAGAGCTGGCCCTTCCACATCAATCACTGGTTAAGAAAATATACTATAGACTTGCTAGCCTAGTCATTTTTCTCAATTGAGGTTACCTCCTCTCTGATGGCTTTAGCTTCTGTCAGGTTCATGCACCACTAGCCAGGAGAGTGAATTTATAGATAAAAGGAGATTTTATATATAAAAGTATTTTGAAAAACCACTAAGTAATACACAAGTATTATTTATTGTCACTGAAAAACCAAATACTTGGTGAGTGCCCAGAGAAGTAAATTCAAGATTTCTGTGCTTGTGTTATCACATGGCCATAAAGTTCTGAGGATAAAATGACCTAATGCATTTCCTTTAAGAATACCAAATTTAACCTCCACCCCCATCATCAAATTTAAGTTTTCAAGCCTAATCTTTCCAACCTAATAGCTATTTTTTCAGTATATGCATTATTCATCATTGATCATAGACAATACACCTTCAAAATTGATCTGTGTTGCTTCTGAAGAATTATGGCAGCCACCACAATTCTGGTTTTTAAAGCTTGTTCATGATGCGGTTGTGTGGGTCTCTGGAGGAAGCCTGCAGAAGAGCAGGGTGTTACTGATACCTGATTGGTGGGCTTCTCTTGGTCACTTTAACACATCAGTTTATGGTGCATACTCTCAAGCATCTGGATTATGTATCATTGCTGTTCTTCCTGAAGGAGAGTGGCCTTCAGGTCCTACCAGCTACTGTTATTCGCATTGGGGCTTGGCAAAAAGAATTACAATGCAGGACTCTCTTTCTCTAAGTTCTCAAACAGTTGATAGGTAAACCTAAGGATTGGTAGATAAACATATGTATGTTTGATACCAGATAGTATGGCAAGGCTGATATCAGGTAGTGTGGCCTAGGTGTCTAGGAAGAGAATGGGCTTTCCAAAACCCAGGTTCAGAACTAGACAGATGTGCGCATCCAGCCACAGAGGACTCCAGGCCTTTCTCATCTAAGCCATAGCACAAACAGTCAACTAGGGAGGAGTGAGAAATTAGGCCAGGCAAGTCATGCTAACGAAAGTCTTTCTACACGAAAAGGAATAGGAAATCAGTGTCCAGACTGACTATTCTCAGTAACTTGCTACCATGCATTTTAAGATACTTTACAGATAAAATGTGTCTTTTAAAGCACTAAGAATATGTAAATCTTTACATCACACATTTTATTCCTATACTATCATACAGATGGAGCAGGAAACTGTTTTCGAGCTCGGCTAGGATGTTGTTGTGTCTAGTGACATTCTTGTACGGGTGAAGGCTTAGGCAAATGCCCAGTTTGCTTTACTATGGAGCCTCCTCTAGGCGCCTCATCCAGACAAATCCTAAGTTTCAGAAGATGGAACCATGGCAAAGCTCATTTATATTTCTTCTACAAATCTAAAGCTCAGCCAAAATTGGTTAATTCTAAGTGAAATCTCAAGAACTTTTAGAGAATTTGCATTGAACAGCAATCTTGCTACCACACAATGCTTTAAATTGTAGTAGTACATAATTTGATTTAATAAAGACTTGTTGAATGAATTGCTCTCCACCTATCCAAAGTCAGCAGGAAGCCACTGTGGGTTGCTGAAGTCTTAAAGTTACACATGTAACAGACACTGAAGAGGGCTCAACGGCCAATGAATGCAAACTAGCAATAAAAAGGGAAACTTTTCTAAGTCACTGTAACTAGACCAATGGAAGTCCCCTGAGTTTTCCGTTTTCCCTATAGAAGAGACTGACACTCACTGCAAGCCACTCGCTCCATGGAGCAGACTTCCCTTTAGTTACACTAATTATTTGAAGATGTGTTTGTTTTAAAGACGCATTCTAGTTTTTACCTTTTAAAAGCACATGGATTTATGGACATGAGCGCAGTGCATGCAGAGGTCAGAAGGTGTCAGATCCCCTGGAAGCAGAGTTAGAGTGGTCATCAGCCTGGGGATGTGAGTGCTTGGAATACAAACTCAGGTCCTTGCATCTTAACCTCTGACCCACCTCTCCAGCCTCTAAGCTGGGTTTTAGGTAGGGTCATTTGAGTTTGTCCCTGAACCTTTCTTCTACTGGTTGTATTTGTGTTGTTAGAATATAATTAATTAAATTTTAGTTAAGCTGATGAAATGTGGGCCCAACAGTAAAAAAAAAAAAAAAATTGTTCCTCTGAAAATAAAGTCAAATATTAACATTGAGAAAATATTGCAAGGAGCCAATGAGACGACTCAATAGGTAAAAGGTGCTTGCTACCAGACATGGTGACCTGACCTGGGTTAAGTGCCTAGAACCCATGTGGTGGAGGAAGAGAACCTGCACTTGTAAGTTGTCATCTGACTTCTATGTGTACACTGTAACTCACTCTCTCTCACTCTCTCTCTCTCTCTCTCTCTCTCTCTCACACACACACACACACACACACACACACACACACACACAAAATAAATAAATAAATAAATAAATATAGACAACAATTGCTAAATGACGTGATGTCTACTTACAGCAAGCCTGCAGTGCTAGAGAGGAGTTCATGGCTTAGATGTAGGATGACAAATGCCACCTGAGACAATGACATCCAGATCCTAGAAGCTGCCAAAGGAGCTGGTCTCCAAAGACAGAAACAGTAATCTGTATGGAGGTGCACCATTGCAAGTGAAGAGAACGATGCGAGCAGTAGAGTGAGGAGTGGGACCCCATGTGGGCTTCGCAGCTCACGAAGGCACAGTGGCCTGGTGTCAAGTGGCACAAGGCTCTGGTTCACAGGTGTCACAAGTACCTGGTCACCAAGAAAGTAAGGTATTTATTCTTTGCACTCACAATAAGCTTGAGTGGCCTTTGGGATATGACTAAAAGCTTTTCAACTTACAACAGTCTTGAATGGCCTTTGGAACATCTGTAAGAGCTTTTTCTTATGGTGTAATTTCTTCACTCGTTCATTCATAATTTTTTCTTGTGTCTGTTTTTGTGTTTACTTTTTCATATTTTCTTATCTCCTTAATTGGCTAATAACCTAATTTTAAACTTAAAAATTTACATTTCTTTTGTTTATAAATGTTATTTTTTCTGCTATCAATATAGATATTAAGTTCTATTTTACTATTTTTGTTTTGAGATAAGGTTTTCCTACACAGCTCTGGCTGTCCTGGAACTTACTATGTAGATCAGGATGGCCTCAAACGCACAGAGATCTGCCTGCTCTGCCTTCCCAGTTAGTGTTGGGATTAGAGAACTGTTCCACCACACCTGGAAAGATGTCAAATTCTTGATAGAATGGGAACTATAAAAAAATCCCTGATTGTTTTAAGAATTTTCTATTTTTTTAAAAAACGAGATGCATAAAATATTAACAATTTTTATTATAATGTTGCAGGCATTGTGATTGACATTCTATGCTTCAACATATAATTTTCAAAGTTTGTAGCATAAGAATCATATGTGACTTTCCCATTGTTATGCTATTAAAATATATAGTTAATGTATTTAAAAGACTTAGTTGGGAAAAAATGGCCCAAAGCCCTCCTTTACTTGATGTAGTCCTGTTGGCACATGGTGGCTACGTACAAGTGAAAGGCATCATGAAAATACAATGCATTGTTCATAATTATATTCCAGCGTGAACTTTAATGCAACCCTAACTGCTTATCGGAGGAAGGAACTACGTGTTTCTAGATGATAAGTCTGGATGCCAATAGGAACAAAGCATAGCAGTCACATGTCTTAGCTTGATGGAAGTCATCCGAGGCTCTGCTTCAGTTGTTTCCAACGATGGTGCTTTAAGGAATGAGTGGAGAGCACCAATTTAAGACAAACTAGAGGTCACCAAGGAAAGATCACCATGTTGGCATCTGTGCTTTGATGCCCTTCCCTCTTTAAGACTTATGATGGATATAAATATTCCCTCTCTCATCTCCTCTGTTTTAAAATAAATATGATTTTTTAATGTATATTAACATTTTGCTTGTATGGCTGTATAGACACCATGTTCATATTGGATGCCCACAGAAGCCAGA
Organism: Mus caroli; assembly: GCF_978045245.1. Taxonomy (NCBI): domain Eukaryota; kingdom Metazoa; phylum Chordata; class Mammalia; order Rodentia; family Muridae; genus Mus; species Mus caroli. Next base: position 28,235,490 of record NW_028227270.1, read on the forward strand.
AGAGAATTTCAGATACTAGAACCAGAGTTGTGGACAGTTAGTTGTGCGTGACCATGTGTGTGCTGGGAATTGAACCTGGGTCCTCTAGAAGACCATCCAGTGCTCTTAACTGCTGAGCCATCTCTCTGGCCCCTGGACTAAGAAATATTACAGGAGCATCAGGCTCTTTCCATTTACAATTCTTTGTTTTCTTTTCTGTGTCTGAATGCTATATATGTGTGTGTGCACGTGTGTGTGCAGGTGCATGTACTCATGTGTGTGCATGTGGACGACAGAATAGGATGCCAGGTGTCCCCCTATGTCACTTTCTGCCTTATTCTTTTATGGCGGTGTTTCACTGAGCTCTCTGTTTTGTGGCTAGGTTGACTGGTCAGCAGGCCCCATCAATCTTTCTGTCTCTCTGGTACTATACAGATGTTCATGACGATATCAGCTTTTATATTGGTTCTGCGGATCTGAACTAAGGTCCTCTTTCTCTTTCCCACTCAGCCATCTCCCTAGTCCTCATGATTCCTAACTTCATTTTAAATAAAGTACTTGTTTCTGTATGAGCTAAGGTGAAATGAAGACAGAAAGAGACAGAAGGCATACCAGGAAGAGCAATCAAAACCTGAATAGGTTTGAGACATGATCTTTATATACCAGACCTAATCATTTTAGAATGTAATAAATTGGGTTTTTTTTTCTGGCACCTTTAGTGAAATTCATCTGATTTAAGTTATTGTCACTTACAAAACAGTGAGATACAAGAATATACCCAGCAGAAAATCCAGAATGATAAAAGGGCCACTAGAGGAAGGGGTTGCTGATGGTAGAACCCATTGGCCATGGAGATGGAAGAGAAATACTTAGAAAGGTCAAAACAGCGAGGGAGCTGGGAGGACAGGGAAGAGGAGGGTAACTGAAACTCAGGGTATATGAAGAAACTATAGAGAAACTTACTGTTTCATAATCTTATTAAAAATACAATAAAAAGGAATTTGAATGGAAATGCCCTCCAAGAATGGATAATGCTCCTCCCAGAAGCCTTGGATTATTAGACAAAACCCCTGCATCAGGGGTGGGATATTTTCCTATTGGTTGTTGAGTAAGAGAGTCTCCCCTTTCTCTGCAAAACCAATATAGGATATTACCATTGCTCTTGGTTAATCACTAGATCTTGACGGTCATACTTCCATTGCTAAAACTATCCCATACTTTGGTTACTGATCATAGATCAAGCTGGAGGTGAGCTGAAAGCTTCTTCCATAACAACTAGGCTACATTGTCCTAGAAGTTTCTATGTAGGGTACTAAAGGAGAAAAGCCATTAAACAGTTTTACTTAGCTGTGTACCTTGTGAGACAGTAATGAACTATCAAGAAAGATGCGCTCTCCAGTGCAATGGAATAACTCTTAAGGTCATAAACAACCACTTTCCAACAGGATTTGGGGGCTGCTTCATGGAGGGACCTCAGCTTGGTTCTGTAAGCCTCGTCAAGAGCCTTTGGTTTGGGAGGTCACAGACCCTAGAGATGAGCCTACAGCTATTGTACTGCTAAGCAGTAGTGCATTTAATCTGCCTTCTAAATACTCATATTTATATTCATAGACTAATGCTGAGATAAGACTCCATCAGAGAAGCCTCTTGTAGCCAGAGGTGGTTAGAAACATACAACTGGGCAAAATGTCTAGAGTAAGTGACAGGTGGGGTTCTCTGAGACAGCTATAACACACACAGAAAGCTCAGACAACATTGTGGAAGAGGGGACAGAAAAAAATGGAAGAGCTGAGGATGAAGAGATAAGACAACATAAGAGACATCTCTGGACATGACAAAGAATTGCACCCATAAACTCACTGAAGCTGTGGTGATCACAAGACTTGAACAAGACTGGGCCCATCAATATTTTATCACGGATAAGGGAAGGGCCCGTGTGACCCCCCGACTCCTCCCAAAAAGACTATGGGCAATTAATGCTAGTTGGGGGAGAGACATTATTTTCTTCAGTAGTGAATCCAGAGATACATTGCCCTTGCTCCATTGAGTAACTTCTATCCATACTTGGGCAGGTAAATCCACAGACAAAAAGACATGAAAGTGCAAGGGACTCACTGAGAAGACTACCAGTAGGAGGGGTAAGGGGCTAAGGGCAGGTAACAAAAGTGAAAATGACTAAAATATATAAATCTATAAAACTGTCAAAAAAAAAAAAAAAACCAGCAGCAGGGAACACAACGCTGCTCAGAGACCAACACACTTTCCCCTATGGGGAGTGGCCACATAGAGAAAATACAAGTCAGTTTATTGGGAGTGGAACAGCAGAGCAGTCTTTTAAGCTCTCCTTCCACAAAAAGCCATATTGATTCAGGCCACGGCTAGACTGCTATAGGAAGGGAGGGATTTCTGGAGTACAATGGTGCTTATGTAATGTTTAAGTTAGTTATGGAGTCAAGTGAACAGAAAGAAACAATAAGACAAAACGTTGCCAGAGACTAGAAACAAAGGAACGGAAAACTCTAGAGCTTAAAGGTATAGCAGCACAAAATAATATGTTTAATGATTTTAGTAAGCAGGTCAGACATGACCAAGTATGGAATCAGCATCCTGGGTGACAACAGCCAGAGTACATGGAGTGAGAATAATGATATAATGTATGGGGACTTGGAACATGAGTAGGGAAGAGAGAGCTTGTAGCAAAGGCAGAATCTGAAAAGAGAAGGTGGCTGTGGCTGTCTCAGAAGTGATGGAAGGCAGTAAAATGTAGCCAAGCATATGAAAACAGCTCCTTTTTTTTTTTTTTTTTTTTTGGTTTTTCGAGACAGGGTTTCTCTGTATAGCCCTGGCTGTCCTGGAACTCACTTTGTAGACCAGGCTGGCCTCGAAAACAACTCCTGAGAATGAAAGACAGTAGCAAATCCCACAAAGACGGGTGGTTGGGGAAAAGTTCCCATTGCTTACAAGAAAGGTTACAATGAGACTGACAGCTAGTTTATCCACAGAAACCATGGAAGAAAGAAGATAATGGAATGATGGTTTAAAGTGCTGAAATAAAATACCTAATAGTATAGAAAATTTCAAGAGGAAGGGCATTAAAATACCTTTAATGAAGGCTGGGTGTGGTGGCGCACGCCTTTAATCCCAGCACTCGGGAGGCAGAGGCAGGCGGATTTCTGAGTTAGAGGCCAGCCTGGTCTACAAAGTGAGTTCCAGGACAGCCAGGGCTACACAGAGAAACCCTGTCTCAAAAAAACAAAAACAAACAAACAAACAAATAAATACCTTTAATGAAAAAGTAGTTAAGAAAAAAGAAAAAGAAAAAGTAGTTAAGAATTTGTCACCAGGAAATTCACAACAGAGGAACTATCAAGAGGAACTATCCTATTCTTCAGGGAGGGCAGAGATGATTCCAGAGAGAGTACTGGAAATACGGGAACAAAGGAAGCATGATTAAAGGTTCAGTGTGTAGGTAAAGTTAAGTAAATATTGACAGTTTTAGAAAGCAAAAGTAATTATGTCTTGTGAAACTTAAAAATGTACAGACTGAAAATATGTAATTATAGTGGCCTGTAAGTTGAAATTACAGTGATTCATGGTACTCCTATTGTTTAAGAAGAAGTGAAAGTACCAATTAATGTTAGAAATTAATGAGTCAAGGATGCATGTTGTAGGGGTCAGCAGTATAAGAATAGTAAAATAGAGTATAACTTATAGACCATTATAAAAGAGGAAAATTTAATAATAAAAATATTCAATATAAAATAAAGCAGGGAAAGAGAGAAAAAAGATCATAGGCTAGGTAGCACAAATAGTAAACAGTAAGCAAAATTTAGCCTCAAATGTCTTTAAATGAATTAGTGTTTCATTTGAATTATCAGAATGGATTTTTAAAATACATATTTCTTATAAGAGGCACATCCAAAACAGAAGTGTCTTTTTATTTTCCTATTATTAACACAAAAGCATTATTTTCTTATTATTGTGATAAAGCACCATGACCAAGGCAACTCATAGAAGAGTCTATTTGCGGTTCATAGTTCCAGAGGGTGAGTCTATGACTATCCTGTCTGGGAGCATGGCAGCAGGCAGGCGGGCATGGCACTGGAGCAGTGCTGAGAGCTCATATCTTGAAACAGAAGCAGCAAACAGAGAGCACACTGAGAATGGTGTGGGCTTTTGAAACTGTAAGGCCCACCCCCAGTGACACGCCTCCTCTAACAAAGCCACACCTCCTAATTCTTCTCAAACAGTTCCACCAACTGGGAACTAAACATTCAAAGTATTCAAACCTATGAACCTCTGAGGGCCATTATCATTCAAACCACCACATTAAGTATATAGGACAATTTAAAAAATTTAAAATACAACAAGATAACCATGTAAGCAGCCAAAATGTATCAGATATAGACATTAATAATCAAAGCAAGTTTTATTACTATCAATATTTTTGATAGATTAGGAAATAAATCAGTACATCCACATAAAAGGGACATTTTATTAGGATTAAAGTTAAATTTCTAGGATGATATGAAGGTTCTAAACTAATTTTAATCTATCAATACAGTTTCAGAACACAGAAGTTAAAAAACAGAATTATAAAGCTTGAAAAAAAAATCCATGCAACTGTAGTAGAGAACACTGACATCTCTTGTTTTACAATAAGCAGACAAAAATATCACTAAGGGCAAAAACAACTTGATAACAGAAACTAGTCAGACAGATTTAACAGACATGAAATGCATTGCTAAAAAGCTGGAGAACATAATCTCTTTTCATGAACACAAAGACATTTTAATATGACCATACAGAAATAAAGTAAGTTTTGTTTTGTTTTGTTTTTGTTTTTGTTTTTTTCCCCGAGACAGGGTTTCTCTGTGTAGCCTGGCTGTCCTGGAACTCACTCTGTAGACCAGGCTGGCCTGGAACTCAGAAATCTGCCTGCCTCTGCCTCCCAAGTGCTGGGATTAAAGGCCTGCGTCATCACACCCGGCTATAAAGTAAGTTTTAACACAGTTAGAAGTATACAATAAAAATAACCTTGTACTGGCTAGTTTTGTGTCAACTTGACACAGGCTGGAGTTATCACAGAGAAAGGAGCTTCAGTTGGGAAAATGCCTCCATGAGATCCAGTTGCAAGGCATTTTCTCAATTAGTGATCAAGGAGGGAGGGCCCCTTGAGGGTGGTACCATCTCTGGGCTGGTAGTCTTGGTTCTATAAGAGAGCAGGCTGAGCAAGCCAGGGGAAGCAAGCCAGTAAAGAACATCCCTCTATGGCCTCTGCATCAGCTCCTGCTTTCAGACCTGCTTGAGTTCCAGTCCTGACTTCCTTGGTATGGAAAGTGTAAGCTGAATAAACCCTTTCCTCCCCAACCTGCTTCTTGGTCATGATATTTGTGCAGGAATAGAAACCATGACTAAGACAAATTGGTAACAGCATAGTGGGGTATTCCTGTGACAACCTGACCATGTTTTGGGGAGGATTGTGGAAGGACTTTGGAATTTTGGGCCAGAAGATCCATTCGGTGTTAAGAGCTCTGTCAAATGTTGTGTACGGGCTTGTAAGATAATGTTGAGAACAGTGCAGAAGATGGAGGCCTGGCTTGTGAAATTTCAGAGGAACGATTAAAGACTCTTATCAGGGCCATTGTTATTTTGACTGTGAGATTCTGTCGTTCTGGTTAGCTGGGGCTGAAGAATCAGCTGTGATTAACAAGATACCAGAACTACTAGAGGAAAACCTTTGCATTACTGGGACTATTGATGTTGGTTAGCTGGAGCTAAGAACTTAGCGGTGATTAAGAAGAGACCAGCATCATTGAGGTGACATCTTCTGGGAAGTATTTTCTGAAAGCACAAAGAGGCTGTGTTCCAGAGATAGCCAAAGTTGTACCTCGTGCTGCAGCAGGACTTGGTAATGTGTAAGAGTCACCCAGGTGGTACTGGTTTTGAAGGCATGAAGGGGTCACGAAGAGTAGCTGAGGCTTGGCACTATTAGAGGCCATGGAAGGCCATTGGTGAAGGTGCAGCCTCAGTTGCAGTTGATGGCCCAGGACTGAAGTGGTCATGCAAAGGAGTTGAGGCTTGGCACCATGAAGACAGCCTATGAGAGGCTATTGTTGAAGCCAAGTTATAGTGGAAGACAGCAGCGTTTTGGAGATGTCAGTACCATGAGATGACCACCAAGAACAGCAGCAGCAGTGGAGTACAGGCAGCTGGAGCCTAGAAGACAAGGTGTGTGCTACAAAGGGCATGGCTGGAGAAGTGACCCAAGCCCTTGGAGGAGCCCAGAAGATCGTGAGTTGGATCCCAGACATTGGATGGTTGGAGATTGATTTTTGCTTTTGATTGTGACTATGCCCTGGTATTTTTCCCTCTTGAAGGAAGTTTTTTAGTGAAGCCCACAGTTAAGAGACTTTGCATTTTAAAGTACTTTGAATTTTAAAAGATACTGGATATTTTAAAAGGATTGAACTTTTAATATGTAAAGACTATGGGACTTTTAACGTTATTTAGATCTTGGGGATGAATAAGAACTAAGGGTTGAGGCTTACTAGTGATGTGTTTGTGTGTCAAGTTGACAAGGGGTCAGTTGTACTGGCTAGTTTTATGTCAACTTGACACAGGCTGGAGTTATCACAGAGAAAGGAGCTTCAGTTGGGAAAATGCCTCCACGAGATCCAGCTGCAAGGCATTTTCTCAATTAGTGATCAAGGGGGGGAGGTCCCCTTGGGGTGGTGCCATCTCTGGGCTGGTAGTCTTGGTTCTATAAGAGAGCAGGCTGAGCAAGTCAGGGGAAGCAAGCCAGTAAGTAACATCCCTCCATGGCCTCTGCATCATCTCCTGCTTTCAGACCTGCTTGAGTTCCAGTCCTGATTTCCTTGGTGATGAACAGCAGTACGGAAGAAGTGTAAGCTGAATAAACCCTTTCCTCCTCAACCTGCTTCTTGGTCATGATGTTTGTGCAGAATAGAAACTTTGATGAAGACAAACCCTATCAAAAATGAGGAACAGATCTAAACAGAGAATTCTCAACTGAGGAAACCCAAATGGCCAAGAAGCACCTTAAGAAATGTTCAACATCCTTGGTCATCAGGGAAATACAAATCAAAACAACCCTGAGATTCCACCTCATACCAGTCAGAATGGCTAAGATCAAAAACTCAGGTGAGAGCAGATGCTAGTGAGGACATGGACAAAGAGGAACACTCCTCCATTACTGGTGAGATTGCAAGCTGGTACAACCACTCTGGAAATCAGTATGGCAGCTCCTCAGAAGATTGGACATAGTACTCCTTGAGAACCCAGCTATTCCACTCCTGGGGATATACCCAGAAGATGCTCCAACATGTAATAAGGACACATGCTCCACTATGTTCATAGCAGCCTCATTTATAATAGCCAGAAGCTGGAAAGAACCCAGATGTCCCTCAACAGAGGAATGGATACAGAAAATGTGTTCCATTTACACAATGGAATACTACACAGCTATTAAAAACAATGACTTCATGAAATTCACAGGCAAATGGATGGATCTAGAAAATATCATCCTGAGTGAGGTAACTCAGTCACAAATGAACACACATGCTATGCACTCACTGATAAGTGGGCATTAGGCAAAGAGTGTGGAATACCCAAGATACAACTCACAGACCACATGAAGCTCAAGAGGAACAAAGACAAAAGAGTGGCTGCTTCGTCCTTCTTAGAATAGGGAACAATATAATCAAGGGAAGTAGAGGGTGGGAGCGACTTGGGAGGAAGAGAGGAGGTAGAAGGTAAAAAGAGGGGCAGAATCAGGTATGGGAAGAGATGGAGGAGATGTACAGAGGGTCAGGGAATTGAACAGAGGTGTGTAGCTATGGGGGATGGGGAACTGGGGGTAGCAACCAGAAAGTCCCAGATGCCAGGAGAGCAAGAGCCTCCCACACCCCCATGGTGATGACATTAGCTGAAATACCCCACAGAGGGGAGGGAGAACCTGTCGAGACCATACCTAGAGGTTAAACATGGCCCCCTGGTTGAGGGATGGGGCCACCCACCCATCTCCAAAATTTTAACCCAGAATTCCTCCTGTCTCAAGGAAATACAGGGACAAAGAATGGAGCAGAGACTGAAGGAAAGGCCATCCAGATACTGCCCCACCTTGGGATCCATCCCACAAGCAGACACCAAACCTAGACACTATTGCTGATGCCAAGAAGTGCTTGCTGACAGGAGCCTGATACAGCTGTCTCCTGAGAGACTCTTCCAGATCCTGATCAGTACAGTTCGGATGCTCATAGCCAACCATTGGACTGAGTACAGGAACCCCAATGGAGGAATTAGGGGAAGGACTGAAGGAGCTGAAGGGACCTTATCTGGCGTCAATGGGAGGGGAAGCCCTTGGTCCTGTGAAGGCTTGATGCCCCAGTGTAGAGGAATGCTAGGGAGTGGGTCGGTGTGGGAGCACCTTCATAAAAGCAGGGTAAGGGGGGATAGGATAGGGGTTTTCAGAGGGGAAACTTGGAAAGGGGATAACATTTGAAATGTAAACAAATAAAATATCCAATTGTTTTAGGAAAAAAGTATACAAAAATACAAAAAGGAATCTTTCAACCACAATGCAATCAAACTAGAAAGCACCAAGGAAAAGTTGACAAGGAAATCCTCATGTCTTTTGAAATTGAGAAAATAGATTTTTATAGAATATATGAACCAAATAAGAAAGCACAAAAATATTTTAGAACATTTTTATGATTAATAATAAATCAAATGCTGCGCAAAACTTCTGCATGAAATATCTGAAGCTATCCTTAAAGGATATTTAACCCACTATATTAGATTTGAACTTCTTGAGGAAGGTCTTGTGCTGGAGAAGTCGGTCTGTGGTAGCTTCCTTGTCTGGGATGAACAGTGCCCTGGGTTTGATCTCTATAATTAGGAAAGAAAAGAACCTATGTCTTTATATTTATACATACATACATACATATATATATATATATATATATATATATATATATATATTACTATCTGTACTTAACAAAAGTTTATTATGTGCAGAAATAATACTAAATGAAAACACAAATGATTGATTAGGCAACTCTACCTTAGCAGGCCTCTGCTCTTTTAGAACTACCTTCTGGGTGCTCTGTTCAGCACTCCTGAACTCATTCTAGCTAGTAATGAAACCGTCTCTGCTTGAGTACACTGAATTTACAATCAATAAAGAACTCTAAATTGAATTTCTAATTGCTTTTATAATGCTACTGTGCTCACAGGCCTTCCCAATACTAACTCCCATTTTGTGGTATAACTTTCATTTTTTTAAATTCCATCCTATTTATGGTGAATGGCACGAAGAGAAGAAATAGCATGAGTTGAACATTTTGAAGAATAACCTTAATTAGATATGTAAAAGAGTTTGGGAAAAAAAAAGGAATTCAGTCTAGGACCAAAATTGATTCCTAATTAAGTTCAGTGGCTTAATACCAAAACCAGTAAAGAAGAGGCAAGCTACTAGGAAAAGGGAGACATGAATTCTCCCCGCTTCTTCCCAGTCCCTTTCACCTAAGCTGTCTGCAGAACTTGGTTTTTTTTCGCAGACTGTAGCTGGGAAGAGGTGGATGCCCCACTGTGTTTGGCCCTGAGGAGATAAAGGCTGGGCACATCTGCACATCTGCAGTAGACTTCCAAGGATGCTGATGTTGCACCCTCTGCAGTAGACTTCCAGGGAGGCTGATGTTTAGCAGAGGTAGTCTAGCACAGCCGTAGCACTGAAGTTCTGGCCCTAAGTCCAGGGTACAAGGAAGGGGTCAGAGCAAGCAAGCCTCTGAGAGCGTGCTGCGAACGTTTCAGAGGTAGGTTTGTTCAGGCAAGGGCTTCACAACTCCGTGTGCACACTGAAGCTCCCTAGCGCTTTAAAATAAAAAATATAGCAAAGTCCAAAGTCTGTCTCAACAGTAATACCAGAGTTGTTGGTGGCAGAGAGGCGTGGGTGATGGCAGTATTTTCTTAAGGCTCCTGCAGGTGTTTTAAAGTATTCCAGACTTTAGAACCAGTCTTCGAAGCACAGACTAATGAGTTTTGAAAAGCTAATAAGGGCTCTGAATTTTATATGTCTTTCTTTTTTAAAAAAAAAAAGTATGTTGCTTTAATATTTACACTTAACCGTTATATAGTTTTGTTTCTCTTGCTGTAAAAGAGTACAATAGGCCAATCAGCATTTTTAAAATTACCTCAAATTATAGTTATATTCCTAGGAGAAAAGACTCCTGGGGTCTTAATCTCCAGCTTAGTCTTTATGAAACAGTGGCCAATATACAACATGGCTGCTTAAATCAGCCAGGAATAGTCACAGCAGAAATGGAAGGAAAATAGGAGGGGCCGAGACCAGGCCCATAAGAGGCAGGAGTCAGGCTCCTGGCCAGATAGGAAGCAGATGGAGTGGGTGGTCCACAAAACCTAGCTAGGTTTGGGGGCCCCTGTGGGAACAAAGAGCACAGATGCCAGGGTCACATGTGGGTCCTGGTGAGAGAAGGGAGCCTTCGTGACTGGGGAACACGGGAGGACCAGGAGGGCAACCCAGAATAGGGAAGGAGTGAAAATGAATTTCAGCTTTCCTTCTGGCTTAAGGCTGGCTACTGAGCCATTCTGGCCTGGGCTTTCTTGCTGCACTGATATCTGGATTTTAACTTTTTTAACTTTATTTTATATTCACCCCATATTTGAGGTGGATGTGAGTACTGACTTCCATATTTTACATTTACTTGTGCTAATAATTAATATTAATTTTATTTATTACTATAATATATAATTATTGGTATTACTCACCATAGGTTATCAGATGAGGATGAGGAGGGCAACACCAAGCAGGAGTGTATCGTCTCTGACCCGTCCTTTTCCATGGTGGCAGTTCAACGGGAAGACAGTGGGATAACCTGGGAGACCAACTCAAGCAGATCTTCCACTCCTTGGGCTTCAGGAGAAAGTCAGACCTCGGGAATATGTAGTTTGGAAGGATCAGCTCTGACTTCTCCTCCAGGAAGTGTTTCCTTTATTATGGATGAAGTTAAAAGGACACGGAAAAGAACTCAGAAGTCCAAGCGTGGCTCACCATCACTGCGTCGGAAAGGCAGCAAAAAAAGGAATTCTCTGGAATTGCAAGATGTTCTGACAAACCAAGAAGATGGTCCTTCAATTTCAGAAAGCCCTGTGCTCAATATTGAGAAAGAAAAGTCATCTATTGGCACTTATGATAAAACAAGAAGGAAGAAGACTGCATCAAATACGCCTCCCATCACGGGGGCTATCTACAAAGAGCACAAACCATTAGTGTTGAAGCCAGTCTACATAGGAACGGTACAATACAAAATAAAGATGTTCAATTCAGTTAAAGAAGAGTTAATTCCTCTACAATTTTATGGGACGTTGCCAAAAGGTTATGTAATTAAGGAAATACATTACAGGAGAGGAAAAGATTCATCTATTAGTCTAGAGCCGGATTTGAGCAATGGCGGTTCTAATATAGTTTCCCAAAGGAAATTAGTCCAGAGCCCAGAAGAAGACAAAGTAAGAGAGCTTGCTCCACCCTGGAGAGGTGCCCTCTCCAAAGGGTCCAGGACCTCATTGTTTAATCACGAAGAGCAAAAGAAAACGTATGCCGATTCCCATTTAAATGTTCCAACTTCAACAGAACACGCATTTCCCTCTAATGCCAGAAATGATACAGCTGATCAAGAAGAAAATCTCAGCCTTCCACAGATGATGCCACAACAGCTAGCTGGTGAATCAAAGACCCACAGAACGGAGCCACCAAGCACTCCAGCAACCATGGTCCTTGAAAGAGCAAAGGAAGAACTGGAGCAGAATGCACAAGGAAAGGAAAGTTTAGAGGATGATGCTTCAGTCTTGACAGGCTCAGCCGATGATGTGCAACAGGAAGGCTTGGTTTCTGTCAACCATTCCATGCCATGGGAGGCAGAGAAGGAGTCTTTGGAGACAGGACCACCAAGACCAGCGCCAGCCATCCAAGAAAAGTTTGAGCCAGACATGGAAGGGCTAGAGCCGATTTCAACAGAAAAAACGGAACAAGTGTCTGAATACGTGACCTCATCTGAGCCCATAGTTCACAGAGAGGAGGAGCATGCGCCTGAGCCCATAGTCCACAGAGAGGAGGAGCATGCGCCTGAGCCCATAGTCCACAGAGAGGAGGAGCATGCACCTGAGCCTGTGCCCAAAGTCCACAGAGAGGAGGAGCATGCACCTGAGCCTGTGCCCAAAGTCCACAGAGAGGAGGAGCATGCGCCTGAGCCCATAGTCCACAGAGAGGAGGAGCATGCACCTGAGCCTGTGCCCAAAGTCCACAGAGAGGAGGAGCATGCACCTGAGCCTGTGCCCAAAGTCCACAGAGAGGAGGAGCATGCGCCTGAGCCCATAGTCCACAGAGAGGAGGAGCATGCGCCTGAGCCCATAGTCCACAGAGAGGAGGAGCATGCGCCTGAGCCTGTGCCCATAGTCCACAGAGATGAGGAGCATGCGCCTGAGCCCATAGTTCACAGAGAGGAGGAGCATGCGCCTGAGCCTGTGCCCATAGTTCATAGAGAGGAGGAGCATGCGCCTGAACCCATGGTTCATAGAAAGGCACAACAACTAGAGAGGGGAGTGGAAACTTCTACACCAATCACGGATACCACTGAACCCGAAGATTCTAGTCTAGAAGAAGAGATCATAGAACTTGATTACCCAGAAAGTCCTTTAGCTTCTAAGGAGACTTCCCCATCGCCTTTGTCCTCTGAAGTAGAGCACAGAAAAGAGCCCATTCTACCAACACAGATGACATTCACGCCTGAACGTATCACTTTGTCTGAGGAAGAAAGAGAGGAAAACGAGTCTGTTTCTACTGATTCTGCTTTTGTATCTGAGTATTCAGTCCTACAGGATTTGAACCGTACACCAGAGAAGCTGGAAGTAGAGGCAGTTTCTGGATCTGATGTGAAATCTAGCACCGAACCTGTAGTCTTTTCAGAGGACGAAGAGGAACGTGAGTCTTATTCCCCAGCTATGACCTCTGTATCTGAGCAGTCCCTTTCTCCATCCACCACTGAGAAGACATCTGCCATCCAGTCTCCACTCTTTTCGCCAGTCCTGTCTGGAGACGAGGCCTCGGAGAGCGTGTGTCCCTCACCAGATTCTGAATCTGCGGCTGAGTATTCTGTCCCAGCACATGCGCAAGAGTTGCTGTTGAAAACAGGTGACCACAAGCTCCCATTAAAGTCCCAACATGTTTCTGAGCCCATTATTCAGGCAGAAGATGAGAAAGAAGATATTGCGCTACTTCCCCCAGCCGCACAGAGCCATGCAGCTCTATCGGAAGATGAGGGTCTAGGAAGTGGAAGTTTCGCATCAGATTCAAAGCTGCCATTTAAACCCTCGGTTTCACAAAATGCAACACAGGAATCCTCCCAAAAAACAATAGATGATATGCCCCAACTCAAACCAAAAGGCCTTTCTGATCCTGCAACCCTGTTAGAAGAAGAGAAGGAAGCCATTGGAGTTGGGCTATCTTCATCCAATGAGGTCTCTGCAGCGGAATGCGCTCTCCCTCCACAAACCACTGAGCTGCTTTCTGAAAGCCATGTCCCACCTCCCTGGGCCACCTCATCCGAACAAGTGGTCCAATCAGAAGAAGGGAGCAGAGACCAGCAGCGGGGCTCATTCTCTTCCACATCAGAGCTTGGCCACACATCCCCTCTGCTTCTAAAGGGTGCCTCCTCACCCACAGGTCTATCAGAGCAAGGGCAGGAAGAGGACAATATTGGGCCCCTTTCCCCTGATTCTGCATTTGCGTCAGAATTCTCATTCTCACCCTATCCAACTCAGGAACTAGAGAAGAGAGAGCTGGGGCGGGATTCTCCACTGTGCTTAACGTCACCCTCTGAGCAGACTGTTTTGTCTGATGAGGATACCGAAGAGGCTGAACTCTTTTCTCCGGATTCAGCATCACAGGTGTCAATCCCACCATACAGAATCGCAGAAACGGAGCAAAACAAAGTCGAGCCAGACGAATTACTACCTACGAGGTCTGCTCCAGACTATTCCTACTTCTCAGAGGCAGATGAAGAAGAGGCGGGGTCCTCAGTGGTCACTCCTGTGCCTGACCATTCTGATCCATCGCAGGAGCGGGAGGAGTCTTTCCCTTTTAGGCCTGTGTTCGAAGATCTGAGCCTGCCATCTTCAGCAGATAAGACCGGCCAAGCAGAAACTATGTCAGATGTTCCAACAATTTCAACCTCTGTGTCTGAATATCTCATCCTGGCACAGCAGGAGAAAACTCAGGCATCTTTGGAGCCTGAGACTGAAGATTTGGTACCACCACCAACCAGTGGATGGGAGAAGAGAGATGCAAAGAGTAGTCTGCCAGCAGTTACAATAGCAGCTTCCTCTTCTGCTCTCTCATCAGTGGTAAAGGAAGGAACCACATCCGTTTTGCCCACCTCTCAGTCCTCAGTTTCACCCGAGTCAACCTGTGTGCTTAAGCCAGAACAGGAACCCACAGCACCGCTCACTCTAACAAGTGCAGATGAACAGATGGCTTTGCCCAAAGTCAGAAGGGAAGAAGCTGTGCTGGATTCTCAAGAAGCGACAGCACACGAATCGCAGGATCAGACACCAGAGCCTCAGCCCCCAAATGTTCCAGGGTCTGGGATGAAATATTCAGTTTTGTCTGACTTGGGAGATGAGCCAAAGGCGGATGTCAAACTCAATTTAGCTCCAACTGTGACTTCTGAACTAGAACAGAGAATGTTGTCAAAGAATGAGCCTGAAGTGGCAAAACCACACTCACCTCCAGAGGAAACATCTATTTCTGGACCTAAGGTTTTATCTGCAGTGAAAATGGAAGTGAAACAGGAGTCCAAAATAACTAGGGAACTTCCTGCAGCTTCACAGGGAAGAGAGAGGGAGGCGGAACACAGACCACCTGCACCACCTGCACTTCCAGCATTGGCCGAAGAGATGGGGAAAGACACAGAAGCCAGCTCTTCGGCCACCACAGTGCCAGTAACTAAGCTTGATTCAAATTCAACTGAATTAGGCAGGGATGAAGTCCTGACAGATCCATCTCTTGTCAGCCCTGAGGAACACCCAGGCTTAAAGGGAGTAGGGAAGAGCGAGTTAGGCAGCGGTTTGCCTTTGCCCAGCATGTCTGCCTCAGAGGTGTTAAGGCCTGAACCCAAACTTCCTGTCAACTCAGGGGTTGAGGTAGAGAGAGAAGACAACGAGTCACCTCCATTGCAAGTGTCACTCACATCCAAACCCACAGTGCCAAATGACAAACACGAGGAGATAACAAGGTCTCCTGATTCTGAAAATTTAGTGTCAGATGATTTAGCCCCAACATTACTGGCCCTCAGACATGAGATGAACAGACAAGCAGAGGAGACATCTTCTTCAGTGCCGGGGAGTTTCCTGTCAGGAAAGCAAGAGCTTCTAAAGCTCCCCCCAGAGCCTGAGAAGCACAAACAGTTATCAGAAGTACCAACTGCTGGGTCAGAACTCATTGATAGTAGAGATAGAGATAGATCCTTAGGTATAGAACCAGTAAAACCCATCAGAATGGAACCAGGGCCTTCTATCTTAGAAAAGGGCCCCACTGAGCTTAGGAGAAGAGGAAAAGAACAAGAAGAAAACAGGGAGCTTCCTGTGCCTGCCTCAGCTCCATTAGAGACTGCTTCTTTTGACCTCCCCATTGAGCAAAAAGAGCCTAAGCGGACCCTTCATGAGGGCCAAGCTGTTGAGGTGCCTGATGAGAGCAGCTCTTCTGCAGATAAGCCAGAGCTGGGTGTTAAACAATTGGCAGAGAAGAAGGAGAATTTGGAGCAACCCAAGCCATTTGTGACAACTGAGCGTGCCAGTGTTACAGGATCAAAAGTGAAAGAGAGTCTCATTTCTCCAAAGGACAACACCTGGATGCTGGAAAAGCCAGATAGCTTAGTCAATCAGCCTGAAGATAGAAAACCAGGATCTGGGCAGCTGGAGTCCTCTGAGAGCACTGATCTGATGTCAGAGAAACTTGGGGCTGCTCCACTGGATACAGATCACACATCTGAAACCAGAAACCAAGAAGCAAGCAAAGCACCAGTGTCTGGTGAGAAGCTATCTCAGGAACCCAGAAGGGTTCAGTCAAAGGCTGTAGATGATTCTGAGGAAGGGAGAAAGCTAGCCTCTGGCAATGTGGAAGTACTCACCCAAAGTAAATCTGTCCCTGCTGTGAAAGCAAAAGCCATACCTCAACCTCCAGAGACCCCAGAGGTGACACAAAAGTCATCTGAGAAGTCACTGGTCACTGACCAAGGTCTTCCTGCAGAGAAGGGAAAGAAAGGAATTTCATCTTTTAAATCATGGATGTCTAGTTTATTGTTTGGATCAAGCGTTCCAGATAGTAAGGTCTCTGACAACGAAGATCTAGAAACTCGTCCAAGTCCCTCTGTAGAGAAAGCAGTACCTGCCATAGAGCCTAAAGGTACAGTTCCTGCTGAGGTTAATACAGCTGAGAAGCCAGCGGTTCAGTCATTACCCGAGGTCACAGTTAAACTGGCTGAGGAACCCAAAGGTGTTTCAGTTAAATCCAGCATAAGTCAAGACCTTAAAGAAAAACTCACATTTTTATCAAACGAAGACGTTTTAAAGCAGCCTAAGTCTAACTCTGAAAACTATGGGCAGAAGGAACTGCCAGGCTTCTCAGAAGGAATGGGTGAAAGCTTAGCTACTTCAGTTGGTGACAAACATCCTGGAATTCATCCTTGTTCCTCTATGGGTGAGAAAGTGGGTATGGAGGAAGCCCAAAACATGGCTCCTCTTCATATTACTGAGAGCCAAAGATGCCAGAAGCCAGAGGTCTCTCCTCCGTCTATGTGGAGTATTTCTGCACATAAGGAAGAGCCAAGCAGTGATCACAAGGAAACATGGCTCTCGTCATCTGACGTAGTAGATAGAATGCCACAGCAGCCAAAATCAGCTCAGTCTGCCTTCACAAGGATGAACTCAGAGGAACCAGCATCAATGATTCTGCCAGTGGAATCAAAAGGCAGTTTAAGTGATCTTGGTGAAGACAGACTTAGACAAGAAATGCCAAAGCCCACTTCTTTGGAACATTGTGAAGAGGAAGTGGAACGTCCAACAGAGGAGAAGGATGGCTGGGAAACTAGATCATTTTCCTTGGCAGGGAAGAGGGGCCTGGCAGAGAAGCAAGAAATCATGGCTCCCTTGGAACTCAGGGAAAATGAAGCAGTAGGAGAGTTGCAAACGATGCCGGAATCTCGACCTTTCAAATTGGAAGAATCAAAAGCTGCTGAGAGGCTGGAACAGCGCATCTCTCCAACTGAAAAGCTCATGGAAAAACCCAGCAAGACTCTTGCTTTGGATAGGAGAGAAAAGGAAGTGCAGGAATGGGTATTTTCAGAAGGAGAGAATCAAGGATACCCTCCTGCAGCCATGCCTGTGCCTGGAGCATCAGCTGTTTCTTTGGATAAGGCCCAAGCACATTTGCTGGCTAAATCAACACCAGTTGTTGAAAAACCAGAACATATAGTCACAGAGGTATACCCAGAAATTAGGAAGAGAAAGGCAGCAGAAACCCAACCACATCCCCAGGAAGAAGGTAAAACTTTAGTAGAGAAAACCAAGGTTTCCCGTGTGGAGTCTCCCCATGGAGAGGAAATGGATGGCCATTCTCTTACTCAGGAAGGAAATCTGGAGTTGGAAAAGTCAAGTGAGAGTAGAGTGGATCTCAAAGAGGAAAGGAGGCAGTTCGTGATGCCTGAGTTGTCCCTTGGTGCTTCAGTGGCTGCGGAAGATGGAAGTGTGCAGCCAAGATCCCTATCTAAGGATGCTGATAGGGCATCAGAGCACATGACTGATGAAACAAAGCATTTAGGAGCACCGCCAACTCAGCTGTCAGCTGTAGAACCACAAAGTCTTGTTTTAGGAACTTCTGTAGAACATACAGTGAAGAAACAAGAAACATGGTCAGACAGGCCCACAGTCCACACTTTCCAGACATCTAAAGACTACACAGAAGAGATGCTGAAACAGTCTGTTCTTATTTCAAAGCATCACTTGGAAGCTGTGGAAGAGGTGCACAGAAACGAACCGCCCTCTTCAGCAGCAAGTAACTATACTCAGTTTATGCTTAGTGCATCAGAGATCAGTGCTGATGGAGTTCCTCCTATGGGAGGCACAGCCCAGGAGCCTGAAGGCACCTCTGTGAAAGATGAAGCATTTTCAGTAACCAGCAAGCCAGCTGGCCTTTCAGAAGATCAGAAGAGTGCCTTTAGCATCATTTCTGAAGGCTGCGAGATATTGAATATCCATGCCCCTGCCTTCATCCCTTCAGTGGATCAGGAAGAAAGTGAAAAAATGCAAGATAAGTTACAGTATTTGGAAGAGAAAGCTTCATTTAAAAGCATATCTGTTCATGATGAGAAGAAGGCAGCTGCTTCCCATAAAACACAGAAGAGCAAGTTAGAAGTTCCTGATAGGAAAATTACATCACTGAGGGAAAAGGAGACAAAGGAAACTCATAAGACAAAGGAGGAGATAGCCACAGACTCAGGAATGGGTGACTTCACACCTATCCAACCCACAGTTTCTGGTGAAGAGGATTATTTTGAAAATTATACTTTGATTGATTATAACCTCTCCCCAGGCTCAGAAAAACAGAAATCCACTGTTGAGGAATCCTCAGAGGAAGCCACCAAAACACTGACTTCTCTTCCAGAAAGTTCAGCCGAACAGGCCCTAGACCACGAATATAACTTAGTAAAGTTAGACGAGAGCTTTTACGGGCCAGAAAAGGATGATAGCAAATTATCTCATGCAGAGATGCAAAAGTCTTTGGCTATCCAAAAACCAGATGACAGAAATGCTCCAAAGGGTATCAGTAAAGATGTGGACTCCAGGTCTCCTGGGATGCCTTTATTTGATGTGGAGGAAGGAGTTCTGTCAAAAAGACAAATATTTCCCACCACCCCCAAGGCTGTCAACCCTGAGCTGCTAGAGGAGCCCCCAGCACTTTCCTTCTTCTATAAAGATCTGTATGAAGGGGCGTGTGGGGAGAAAGATGAAGGCGAAACAGCTTCAGAAGGTGACAGTGTGGACTCTGAGACATCATTCCCAAGGCGACATTCTGACACTGATGATGGACCAGGTATGTATTTTGAGAAGTACATACTCAAAGACGACATTCTTCATGACGAATCTGTAACTCAAGAAGATCAAGGCCAAGGTCTGGAAGAAAAGCCAGTTGGTGAAGAGGATTCACAGCAACTGAGAGTTGCAGAAAGAGAGATCAGGAGAAAGCCTGAAACTAGTTTTTGGGAGAAAAATCTGGAAGAACAGCACATGGTTGTTGGCCGGGAAGGAGAACCCACAGGCCACATGGAGACCCTTGATGAGGCGGCAATGCAGCAGAAAGCTCCCATTACAGAGCAAGTCAGAGCAGTCACCCAGAAGATGAGCTATGCAGTTCCATTCCAGGACACCCGCTGTGTTCTGGAGAGCGAGCCAAGCAGCCAGGGTAATGAGGCAGGAAATGCAAGTCCAGATGTCAATCTGAATGTCCCAGTACAAGTGTCTTTCCCAGAGGAAGAATTTGCAGCAGGTGCCACTTATGCTCCTGAAGTATTGCAAGAGAGGCTAGTCCCATCTGTGTCCCGGGAAGAGAGGCTCCACAATACCCCTGTGCAGGATGAGTATGACTTTGTTGGCTCTCTGAATCAGGAAGCAGCCAGTCAAGCCATCTTACCAGAAGAGCCAGGTTCAGAATCCTCACCCAAAGAGGTGTCATCTCAAGGAACAGAATCCTTTGAGCACATCAGGGAGCAGGAGCTCACAAGTGAGGGGGAACCAAGAGTGTCTGCTTCACAGGAAGTGTGGGACAGGACAGAAGACCAGTCAGCAAGAGAATCAGTGACCGCTAAGACACAAAAGGAACAGAAAAAGACTCAGGTTGAATCTTACTGCTACACCTGCAAAAGCCTGGTCTCTGAAATGGACAAGGCACTGGACATTCATAAAGACCACGAGGTTTCAGCACTCGACACAGCTATAAGTGCTGTTAAGGTAAACCAACTTAACACACACAAATTGTACATAGATATTGGGTTTGCTTTTGCATTTTCTTAAAAATGACCACTATTTAATATTTATTTTAAGCAAAATGGTCTGAAAACATATGGATATTTCACTATGAACTTAGTTACGACTAGCTTATCTGTTATTTTTATGGGTAGGATATGTGTCAGAGCACTTTTCTAGGTTCTAAGGAAATTGCTATCTCATAACAAAGACCCTTAATGTTATAAAAAAGGAAACTGCTTTTAGCCTCAATAGTTACACATTAGCACACAAAGCAAGTTACTTTCTGTGATCAATAATTTTGTCCTTTAAAATTTGAATCTACTGCCCTAGCCAATTCTATTCTAAATGCTAAAAAAATGCTTGAAACAGTAAGATTTTAATTTTGAGTCTCATTATATCACATCTCGCCAGAGATGTTGTTGAGAAACATGGAACCGCTAAGCAACCATCCACTGAGCACCCATTCACTGAGCACCCATCCACTCAGTACCTGTCTTAGTTAGGGTTTTACTGCTGTGAACAGACACTATGACCAAGGCAAGTCTTATAAAAAAACAACATTTAATTGGGGCTGGCTTACAGGTTCAGAGGTTCAGTCCATTATCATCAAGGTGGGAGCATGGCAGTATCCAGGCAGGCATGGCGCAAGAGGAGCTGAGAGTTCTATGTCTTCATCCAAAGGCTGCTAGTGGAAGACTGACTTCCAGGCAACTAGGGTGAGGATTTTATACCCACACCCACAGTGACATACCCATTCCAACCAGGTCACACCTATTCTAACAAGGCCACACCTTCAGATGGTGCCACTCCCTGGTCCAAGGATATACAAACCATCACATTCCACTCCCTGGTCCCCATAGACTTGTTCAAAAACATAAGTCTATGGGGGCCACACTTAAACATAGCATAATGCAAAATGCATTTAGTCCAACTTTCAAAGTCCTCATAGTCTATAGCAGTCACAACAATGTTAAAAGTCCAAATTTCAAGGTCTCTTCTGAGATTCATCCAACTTAATTAACTGTAATCTCCAGAGCAAGGCAGGAAACCAGCTGGGCAAACTCCAAACTCTGCATTCACTGCCTAAGGTTGGCTATCCTGGTTCTTGCTCTGTAGATTGACCTTGAATGCAGAGATCAGCATGCCTGTCTCCTGAGATTAAAGGTGTGTACCACGATGCCTGGATTTAAGCCTTACAGGTTCAGAGGTTGAGCATGGCAGTATCCAGGCAGGCATGGCACAGGAGGAGCTAAGAGTTCTATGTCTTCATCCAAAGGCTGCTAGTGGAAGACTGACTTCCAGGCAACTAGGGTGAGGATTTTATACCCACACCCACAGTGACACACCCATTCCAACCAGGTCACACCTATTCCAACAAGGCCACACCTTCAGATGGTGCCACTCCCTGGTCCAAGGATATACAAACCATCACAGCACCCAACCACTGAGCACCCATCCACTGAACACTCATCCACTGAGCACCCATCCACTGAACACCCATTCACTAAGCACCCATCCACTGAGCACCCATTCACTGAACACCCATTCACTGAGCACCCATCTACTGAGCACCCATCCACTGAGCACTCATTCACTGAGCACCCATCCACTGAGCACCTATCTACTGAGCACCCATCCACTGAACACCTATCCACTGACCACCCATCCACTGAGCACTCATCCACTGAACACCCATCCACTGAGCACCTATCCACTCATCCACTGAACACCTATCCACTGAGCACCACCCATCTACTGAGCACCCACTCACTGAGCACCCATCCAACCCCCATTCATCTTCTATTTTCACACACTCTTCAACATAGAGCAGTCAAGATGATCTTAAAAATTAGTAAATAATAACAAAACTCGAGGACTTTCTCTGTGCCAGCATGCACTGAGTTCTTCATGTATAAAGTGCATTTTAATTCTCTTAGTTCCTCATCACTGTCATCAGTTCACCAGTAATGGAATGGGCTCAGGGAGTTTAAGTGATTTGGTCTGATGTTGTAGTTTATGCTCTTGGCTGTATGTCTGTATGTTTGACTCAGTCATTTGCCATCACTGATTCTCAAACCACCCTTCAGTGATGTTGCTGTTAAATAATTGTCACTGATTCTGATTAAATAGAATTGCACTTTAGAATCTGGGTATTTTTTCCTATCAATTTAATTCTCTCTTATTCCTCTAGGGTGAAATTGTATTTACGTTTATCTTGTTAAAGTTTGGAGGAAGGGGAATCTCAACAGATTCCACACAAATGTGTTTCTAAAAGCCACGGATGCATTGAGTCCACTGAAATGTGCCCCATTCTATAATTACATTTGCTCTGAAGACTGACAGCTACTGGACACTGTCTGCAGAAACAAGCCTCAGTTTTCCATACATGATGATGTTGATGATGATGGTGATGATGATATCTAAGTTTTTCTAGATGTTGACAATTTACAGAGTCCAAAAGTAATACTCTGATCTCTTCAGATCATATGATTTTTTTCAAACTTTTAAAAACAGATCAAAAGTAAGATGATGTCATCTTAAAAAAACACACACACAACACTGTCAAGGTTTTGTTTGTTGTTTGTTTGATACTCTCTAAAGATCGTGGGAAGGAGAAAAGTGAAAACCAGTTGACTAAAGCCAGGAAGGCTTGCTTTTCTCTTTTCACTGAGTTATCCAAGATTAAGAGTTGGAGGCAACTTTCAAAAAAAGAAAAACTGGGGGCTGGAGAGATGGCTCAGCAGTTATGAGCACTGGCTGCTCTTGCAGAGAAACTAGGTTCAGTTTCCAGTGCCCACATGGCAGCATACAGGCATCCATAACTCTGATTCCAAGAAAACAATGCCCTCTTCTAAGACCTGTGGTGCACATGCGTACACATAGGCAAAACACTCATACACATAAATAAGTAAATCTTTAAAAAATTAGGAAAGTAAAATTATATCACAAACAGCTGTAACTGGAGAAATCGATAGCACCTTCCGGGTGGACTTTTGTGCCTCTTCCCGGACTGTCGGCCGCCATCCCCAACATGGTGACGACTGCCCCTTATTCATTTAATTTCATCCTTGACTCTCTACTTGCCTGCTTTTGGAGTGTTTGCCAACCTCCTGCTCTATGTCAGGCCGGATGCCAGTCCTTGGGGGTGAGAGGGGAAGAAAATGAGAATGAGAATGTGAACTTAGAGGTTCCTCAGATCGGTACTGGCTTTCGGGAGCTGAGAGACTAAGCCTTTGGGGGTTAATGGTTGGGTAGAAGTGGGCAGGACAGGAAAGATGTCTCTACAAGCTGAGGTGTGGCTGAGCCTTAATGAGGTAGAGATCTTGTAATAGCCAACGGAAAGGAGGACATTCTAGAAGTGGAAGAGATAGGAAAAAACACATGTATGAGAAGAAACTACAGAAAGATGCAGCTGTGTCACAGAAGTCTAAGGGCTGGGGGCGGGGCTGGGGGCGGGGCTGGGGACTGAGACCTGCAGGAAACTAGAAGCTTCTTGATGAGGCTTCATGTCGTAAGGTTAGCACCATTCTGTGGACAGTTGCAGCTCTGTTGTTCAGCTTTGTTTTTGTTTTATAATAATAACATAATCCTGGTGATGGGTTCCTGCTACCGCCCCAATGTTTCCATCCCGTAATGAAAGACACACACATAGCCTTTATGTTTTGAGATACCTAAAACAGCTCAGTGGCTGAGCCACTTTCTAACCTCTATGTGGCGAATCCACCTCCCTCTGATAATCCCGAGTTATCACTTCCTATGTTTTGTATCCTTCCTTGGCTGCCCTGGACCCAGTTCAGCAGGCCTGTTAGGATGCACTCTTCCTGGCTCCTACACCTTCTCACATGTGGCATCTCTCATCTCCTTTTCCTTGCATGGTGGATCTCCTCCTCCTCCTCCTCCTCCCCCTCCTCCTCCTCCTCCTCCTTCCTCCCTGGGTCCCTAGCCTCTGTCTGCCCTGCCCGGCCATTGGCTGCCAGCAATGTTATGTGCCAATCAGAATCAACTGGGGATAGGATCCCTTAGTGCCTTACATGTGTGGGGGGACACAGACTCTTGTGCAAACAATTTGGGGGACCCAAATTAACATAAGAATACAAGTAGCATTAGGCCAAACCCATCAGGCCAGAATACCTGTACGCTTAGAACTATGGATGAATTGGGGACTATCGTCATCCAGCCTCCAACTTCTCTAGATTGCTGTTGGGAAGTCTTACTACTTAAGGTCTACCATGTCCGGATAGCTGAGCTTGGTGCAAAGTGGAGGACTCCCTTTTACCAGTAGGGCTTCCCTTTCCCTTACCTTGTATGGGGACCTGACCCCCATGCCCTCTTGGAAAACCTACAATTTCAACTTCCTCTGACCCAATAAGAACCCACCCAGAAAGCATCTGGGATTCCTGGAATGCCCTTTAATACAAATGAGGCATTCACAGTACATTAAGTTCCAGCCAGTGATTTTACATTACCCTTGTTGACCCCACATAAAGTATGTGCACAAGCTGTTTCATTGAAGATGATCTAAGAGGGCTGTTTCACTGAGTATTGTCTAAAAGAGCTATAACGCTAATATTCCCAGAAAAGGCCCCCACTCCCCTCCACAATACTCGTTCTAGACTCCGATTCATCCTTCCAGTCTGGTATGCAGTGGTGTCTGGATACCCTGAAGGAGGCAGATCCCTGTTCTCAGTAGCCACCCAGCCTAACCTACTTAATGAGTTCCAGGAAAGTGAGAGACGCTGTCAAAAGCAAAACAGGTGGATAGTGCCTGAAGACAATATGAGAGGTTTTCCTCTGGTCTTCCCATGACTGTAGGCACACCTATGTATGGGCATTTGTGTTTAATAAGCTCTGGATTTGAATTATTACTGTTCATAAGGACATGAGTGTTATAGACACTGCAGTAGAACCCTAGAGCGTTGATTATCAGTTTGAGGAATTTTAGAATCACCTGTAAATACAAAGGGACCCACTGCCTCCTACCATCATGACTTCATGGTAGACTACACACATGTCTCTACTACCCCATTTCTGGGATTACAAGCTTGCACATCCATCCACTTGGCTTTGCACTGGTCTGTGAACCAAACTCCTGCCTTAATGCTTGCAAAGAAGGCTATTAACCAACTGAGCTACTTCTCCAGCCCCATAAAACTCAACTGTTTATCATACATAATCTTTCAAATCCATTTAGGTGAAGCAGCAAAAAAATTACTCAAAATTTGATTTGTTAGTGAAAATAGAATAGTGAATCTCTAAAAATTATATTAAAGAAGCTGGAAACTCGGGTTGGAGAGATAGCTCAGCAGTTAAGAGCACTGACGGCTCTTCCAAAGGTCCTGAGTTCAAATCGCAGCAACCACATGGTGGCTCACAACCATCCGTAATGAGATCTGACACCTTCTTCTGGTGACAGCTACACTGTACTTATATATAATAGTAAATAAATATTTGAGAAAAAAAAAGAAAGAAAGAAACCGGAACCCACTAATTGAAATGTTTTTCTCTAATTCTATACAGTAAAGATATTTTAATTCTTCTCTTCAGGTTCAATTAGGAGAATTTCTTGATAACCTACAAGAAAAATCCTTGAGGATTGAAGCTTTTGTTAGTGAGATTGAATCCTTTTTTAATACCATCGAGGTAAGTTAACATACTTGCTTCTACTCTATCCTGGTTTATACACTGTATCAACAGGAAACTAGTTGGAACTGAATTGGTGTGTGTATTGTAGTGTGCATGTGGTGTGTAGTATGCAGTATGCATGTGTAGGGGTATATACGGTAAATGCATGTGTTTTTGTGTGAGTATGTGTGTGTGTGTGGTATAGAGTGCCTGTTGTGGGATGTAATAAGTAGTGTGTTTGTATGTGTGTGGGGTTTACATTGTTGGTTATCCTAATAAAAAGTGAAGGTTCTTATAGTCTTCCCTCACTGTGAGACATGAGACCACTTTCTGTCTCAGGATAAAGAATTTTCTCCCAAAGACTTCACTTCTTGGGGCTCCGGCGCACTAAGACTGAAGGTTACACTAACACTCTGAAGGTTAACTCTCACAACCAGCTACTAAGAGGCGTTAGTTACTGTTTCCATTTCATGAGTGAGAGACTTCCACTCTATTTTCCTGACCCACACTGGCTTGGCCTCCAGAAATGTTCTATAACAACTGACTTGGGGGCCAATGGATGCCTCAGGGCACTCCTGCCTCCCCACCATAAAGAGAGTAGGTAGGAATGTTGAGTCCTTGTCTTAGTCAGGGTTTCTATTCCTGCACAAACATCATGACCAAGAAGCAAGTTGGGGAGGAAAGGGTTTATTCGGCTTACACTTCCATACGTTCATCACCAAGGAAGTCAGGACTGGAACTCAAGCAGGTCAGAAAGCAGGAGCCGATGCAGAGGCCATGGAGGGATGTTCTTTACTGGCTTGCCTCCCCTGGCTTGCTCAGCCTACTCTCTTATAGAACCCAAGACTACCAGCCCAGGGATGGTCCCACCCACAAGGGGCCTTTCCCCCTTGATCACTAATTGAGAAAATGCCTTACAGCTGGATCTCATGGAGGTATTTCCTCAACTGAAGCTCCTTTCTCTGTGATAACTCCAGCTGTGTCAAGTTGACACAAAAATAGCCAGTACAATTGACCCCTTGTCAACTTGACACACAAACACATCACTAGTAAGCCTCAACTCTTACATTCTTATTCATCCCCAAGATCTAAATAACTTTAAAAGTCCCACAGTCTTTACATAATCTTAAATTTTCAATCTCTTTAAAATATCCATCTCTTTTAAAATCCAAAGTCTCTTTACAATTAAGTCTCTTAACTGTGGGCTCCACTAAAACAGTGTCTTCCTTCAAGGGGGAAAATATCAGGGCACAGTCACAATCAAAGGAAAAATCAATCTCCAACTGTCCAACGTCTGGGATCCAACTCACAATCTTCTGGGCTCCTCCAAGGGCTTGTGTCACTTCTCCAGCCATGCCCTTTGTAGCACACACATCGTCCTCTGGGCTCCAGATGCCTGTACTCCACTGCTGCTGCTGCTCTTGGTGGTCATCTTATGGTACTGGCATCTCCAAAACACTGCATGACCCCTTCAGTCCTGGGCCTTCAATTACAACTGAGGCTGCACCTTCACCAATGGCCTTCCATGGCCTCTCACAGTGCGGAGCCTCAGCTGCTCTGCATGACCCCTTCATGCCTTCAAAACCAGTACCACCTGGGTAACCCTTACACATTACCAAGTCCCGCTGCAGAAGGAGTACAACCTTGCCTATCTCTGGAACACAGCCTCTTTGTGCTTTCAGAAAACACTTCCCAGAAGATGTCACCTTAACGATGCTGGTCTCTTCTTAATCACCACTAATTTCTTAGCTCCAGCTAACCAGCATCAATAGTCCCAGTAATGCAAAGTTTTTGCTTTAGTAGTTCTGGTATCTTGTTAATCACAGCTGATTCTTCAGCCCCAGCTAACCAGAACCACAGAATCTTCACAACCAAAGTAACAATGGCCCTGAAAAAGTCTTTTATTTTCCCTCTGAAATTTCACAAACCAGGCCTCCATCTTCTGCACTGTTCTCAACATTATCTTCCAAGCTCCTACACAACATCTGACAGAGCTCTTAACAACAAATGGATCTTCAAGCCGAAAGTTCCAAAGTCCTTCCACAGTCCTCCCCAAAACATGGTCAGGTTGTCACAGGAATACCCCACTCTGCTGGTACCAATTTGTCTTAGTCAGGGTTTCTATTCCTGCACAAACATCATGACCAAGAAGCAAGTTGGGGAGGAAAGGGTTTATTCGGCTTACACTTCCATACGTTCATCACCAAGGAAGTCAGGACTGGAACTCAAGCAGGTCAGAAAGCAGGAGCCGATGCAGAGGCCATGGAGGGATGTTCTTTACTGGCTTGCCTCCCCTGGCTTGCTCAGCCTACTCTCTTATAGAACCCAAGACTACCAGCCCAGGGATGGTCCCACCCACAAGGGGCCTTTCCCCCTTGATCACTAATTGAGAAAATGCCTTACAGCTGGATCTCATGGAGGTATTTCCTCAACTGAAGCTCCTTTCTCTGTGATAACTCCAGCTGTGTCAAGTTGACACAAAAATAGCCAGTACAGTCCTTATCCGGAGGTGGCCCAAAAACCTGCAGCTGTCAATCAGGAGTGCTAAAGGGCTCCAGGCCACTGGAGAAAACTACCATCCAATCCCTTTGCTCCTGTTGCCTATCGGTGAACTCCGGCTTTACTGCCCCCTTCTTCAGTCGTTATAGTGAGAATAGCCAACCGTGAGGTGTGTCCAAACGGACAGTAAACTTCCTTCCACTGTGGCAAAGCTGCTCCTCCCAGGAGAAGATTGGTACAGAGAGGCGAAGATCCTACCATCCCTTTCTAGAGCCCAAGTGCCAGCATTTTTCCTGGATACAACTTTCTTTTCTTTTTTAAATTTTTGATATTTCTTGTACCTTCTTGATGATACTCTTACAGTGAATTCCATTGCAAAGCTAATGACAGCAAAAGAGATATATAGGCCGAAAGTTTAGACCATGTACTTAATGTTTGATTCTTGTACTGTGACGTCTGAAGGCAGTTCTTCCGGGGGGGGGGGGAAGATGAAGGGCAAGTGAAGGCATCACTTTTTGGCTTATTAAAAAGTGCTTTTTCCACCCTTTTAGGAAAAGTGTAGCAAAAATGAGAAACGACTGGAAATGCAGAACGAGGAAATGATGAAGAAGGTTTTGGCCCAGTATGATGAGAAAGCACAGAGCTTCGAGGAAGTGAAGAAGAAGAAGATGGAGTTCCTGCATGACCAGATGGTCCACTTCCTGCAGAGCATGGACACGGCCAAGGATACCCTGGAGACTATTGTGAGAGAGGCGGAGGAGCTTGACGAGACAGTTTTCCTGGCTGTGAGTACCAGCAAACAGGCCGATAACTGCTGCAAGGCTGGCATAAGTCTGCTTTAAAAACTATTCCTAAATTTGTTTATAAAGTGTGTCCAGAGGCACAACCCTGTAACTGTAGCACTTGGGAAGCCAATACAGCAGTGATCACAGGCACGAGGCCAGTCTGCTCTGTATCCCAAGACTGTCTCAAAAAGCAAACGAAGCAAGCAGCATCTCCAAGGCAAACCCAGAAAGACCTGTCTCTCAGAATTCACACATTTCTGGAATTTCAAAATCTTTGGGCATCCATGATGTCTATACTATAAAAAAAAAGGACTCACAAATACTAATAGATCCCCGAGAGATCTGTGAAAGGAGGCTGTCTGATTATCATGCTTCAGAAGGTCGATCACCTAAAATCAAAGAGTCCCCTCATAACCTCACTTATGCCAGGCCTGTCCTCCAAGGGTCAGCCCTGCCTCTTGTTGGTTACCTAGCATCCCCATGCTGTTCCCTGGGCCAGCCCTGCCTCCTGTTGGTTACCTAGCATCCTCATGCTGGTCCCTGGGCCTGTTCTGTGAACTCTCATCTGAGGTGAACTTTCACATGAACCATTCTATCTGACCTTACCAAATGGCTGATGTAACATTTTGGTTCTCTTTTTGATGTATCAGGGCGATAAAATTGTGGCACTTTCCTCAAATAGGTCAGAGATATTGCTGGAAGCGGTGTCCCTGTGACAAGTTTCCTTAATTCAAACTTAGAGAGCGAGACTCTCTTGGATGCACCTTGGTTTGCTCCTCATAAACCCCTAGAATTCTCCAAAAGTCTCTCTGTAGACTCATGATTATCCATGAGCAATGCAGATGCTTACCAGAGGTGAGACACAAGCCGAATTGTCAAATGGGAAATCTACAGATGGAGGTCTTTCAAAGTTCCCTATCCTCCTAGACCTCCCAGTGAAGTTGAGAGACAGCTTGAGGCAAAAGTAGGCATTGAAGGGCTCATGATTGGCCTCTGTAGACACCTCTGGCCAGGGCAGATTTATATCAAGTGAATATGGATGTCCTTAAAGGAGAATTTAAAATTATTAGGTAGCTTTATGTTTAATTAAAGCAAAGCTTTAATATTTTTAAATTGGGACCCTCCTTTGAAGTATAACATTAATAAGGACCGTTTTCTTTCACAATGACTTTTGATGAGAATATTTCTTTGTCTCCAAAGAACAAATTAGGGGAGGGTAAGACATTTGTTTCTGTATTTGGTGGTGATATTTATTCATTCTAGAGAAACTGGAGAATATAGGATGCAGAGAGAAGATACCTCTAAAGATGACTGCTGATTTCATTAGATAGATACCCCACACCGAACAAATCCAAGTCATTTTTTTTTTTCTTGCAGAAAAGAATTCTAAAACATTTGTTACTAAAGTGAAGCAGGATATAACAGCCCACTGCCAGCCTTGCCCGTCAGGGAGAGCAAGGCAAGCAGCAAATGAAGGGCCTTCCCTTCTCCACCCTGGGCTCTCACCCTCTCTGAGTACCAATTTCCCTGCTAGAACCTAAGTCCCAAAGACAAATGGCCTCAGGGATGCCTAGGAGTAAAGGTTGTTGAATGTGTTTGATCTCAATGCTCCTAGTTGCTTTTACTTTCTGTTGTTAATTAGTCTCTCTCTCTCTCTCTCTCTCTCTCTCTCTCTCTCTCTCTCTCTCTCTCTCTCTCTCCCCCTCCCTCCTTCCCTCCCTCCCTCCCTCCCTCCCTCCCTCCCTCCCTCCCTCCCTCCCTCCCTCCCCCTCATCTCTCTCCTCTCCCAACCCAAGTCCTTTGAGGAAATCAATGAAAGGTACATGCAGCACGGTGCTTTGCAGCAGACGGAGGAGAGAGCATGGTGGGATGAGCTGGGCTGCTGGGGCTTCACTCTTACACACAGCACTCTTAAAAGTCAAATAACAGCTCAGAAGGAAACTGCATGCGCTTTGGTTAAATAACAGTTATCAGAGAGTAGAGTTCTAAGCCTGTACTTTCTGTCTAACCACAACCATCTTTCCTGCTACTGAGTACACAAAGATTATAAATGGTTTGACTTATTGGTTAAATATGAGTATTTAAAATCAATCGTTCATCGCTGTCACAGACAGTTTTCAGACCTGTGTCACCTTCATGGCATGCTTATCATTTTCTCCACAGAAGGTACCTCTGCCCTCATCTCCTTCTGCTCAGCTAATCTAATGGATTATCTGTAGATACTGACCTAGTGGATACCCTGTTAATTGCATCTTTTTTTTTTTTTTTTTTTTTTTTTTGGTTTTTCGAGACAGGGTTTCTCTGTATAGCCCTGGCTGTCCTGGAACTCACTTTGTAGACCAGGCTGGCCTCGAACTCAGAAATCTGCCTGCCTCTGCCTCCCGAGTGCTGGGATTAAAGGCGTGCACCACCACGCCCGGCTTATTAATTGCATCTTGTGTTGACGATGCTCTTAACACTTGGTCTAAGAGATTCTTCATTCTTGTGAGAGTCAAAACCTCAACAAGGTTAGAAAGTGCTATCTATAAAAACACCAGTCATCAGATTTCTGTTTGTCTCCTGTATCATCTACTGATGACACCCAGATACTGTTCTTACCCCCTTTCCTTTAACTCCATAGCAAGAACGTAAGATTGTTTCTGCTAGTTAAGCCCAAGCTTAAGTGGAAGATTAAGTGTCCATTTCTAAATTGTTTAAATATTCCCTTGGGTTTACTTCTACTGACGTTCAATGGCAGATAGTAAGCTGTAAATATTAAATCATAAATGTTTATCTGGGATGTATGTATGAAAAAAGGAGTTTGAATAGGAAACCTGATCATTTTCAAATATCTCAAGCTGCAGAAATGAGTCTTACTTGCTTATAAGATAGTGCCAATATACTTTATAAAATCTATTTATATATTAATGTTAACACTAGTTGACCAGAGTTTTATAGCAGTGGCTGTGCTCTGAACAGTTACTTGAGGAGCATTAAAACCCACTGATGCTAAGCCAGCACCCAGGAGGCAGAGGCAAGCCAAGTTCAAGGTCATCCAGTCTATAAAGTAAATTCCAGGACAGCCAGAGCTACACAGAGAAACCCTGCTTCGAGAAACCAAAACAAAAGACAACAGAACAAAACCCATCGCTGATGGTGGTGTCTGACTACTCTTATGTCCTAACACTGGGGCTTCACTGTTTTGAAGTGTAGTCTGGGCACAAACCTTCCTGGATGATTTTGACAGGCGGGCAGAGCTGGGAACCTCTTGTTGAGAGCAGTCTGTCTCAGGCCCAAGGTTTGCAAAACTGACTGACTATACCTGCTAATGTGTATGCCCAGACCCTGGAGCCTCATCCCATCACTCAGGGAAGATGCAGCTCTGCACCAGTTCTTGTGGATGAGTTTGAGAAACTCACACCCAAGCAGTGATCTATATAGGTCCTAACTTAGAGGTCAGTAATAGAATTATTGACTTTTAAGTTAAACATATGTGAGGATTCATAGTGCCATTCCACATATACTGAAAACTATAGATACATATTTAATTATTTTATCCCATCCCACATGTGTATGATATTAATTAGAAAGAAATTTGGTAGATGAAAATTTATAAATGCTTTTACTATAAAACTGCTGAAGGATGGTTTCATTTTTCTAAATACTTGATTACTACTAATATGAACTGACAGCCATTGCATACTGAACACCATTTCTTTTGTTTTATGCTTTAACTTGATAATTTACATGTCATTTTAATTAATATCTTTTTCACTCCCAATTGACAATGAATTAATCTTTATTATTGCTGCATATCATTTCAAGGGGTAGCCAATATTTTCTTTTTATTATACTTTTTATTATTTAAAACAATTTCTAAATTTAAATATACTTTGATCATATTCTTTCCCTCCTCCAAGTTCTTCCAGATCCTCTTCTCATCCTTACCCACTCAGCTTTAAGTTTTTTCTCAAAAACAAAACAAAATAGACAGAAACCCAAGTAAGCAACAATACCCCAAATAGAAAACAAAATAAAACACCCCAACAGAAAAAAACAAAAAAATGTAAAACACCAAACTGTAACCAAATAAAAGCACACAAAAACAGTGGAGCCCGTTATGTGTTGGCAGCTACTCCTGAACATGGGGCCTGCCTTGGAGTGGTTGCTGTACCCATTCTCACTCCATTGGAGAAAACAGTCTTTTCCTCTCCCAGCACGTATAAATGACAGTTCAGTTGTTAACTTTTACCCTAGTGGCTAGTTTTTCATTCATTCATTCATTCATTCATTCATTCAAAATATAACAAAATAAAATATAATAAGATAAAACAAAAAAAAATCACATTAAACTTGAACAAAACAAACCAACAGAAAGAAAATAGTCCAGGAGAAAACACAAAAATCAGAGACCCACTCGTTCAAACACTCAGGGATCCCATAAAAACATTAAACTGGAAGCCATAATATATGCACTGAAGGACCTGGTGCAGACCTGTGCAGGCTGTATGGACGCTGCTTCAGGATCTATGAGATCATATGAGATTTGCTCATGTTAATTTAGAGAGCTATGTTTTCTTGGTATCCTTTTGTCATTGCATTTCCCCCCCGCCTTGCTTTTAGATCAGTATTATTCAGTTTTACCTTAGGTCTCTTGGTTATCCTGTCTCTGCTTCTTGGTCACCTAAGCAGTGCTGGGTATGGGTGCCCTCTCATGGAGTGGCCTTAAGTGAAATCAGATGTTGGTTGGTTGCTCACTCCCACAAGTTCTGTGCCACTATTGTCCTAGCATATCTTGCAGGCTGGATACCATTGTAGATCAAAGGCTTTGTAGCTAGGTTGATGTTTATGTTTTTCTTTTAGTAGCTTTCAGAGTATACTTCTGTACCAAAGACACTAGACTATAGAGATGGAGACTCTATGTCGGCACCAGCTTGATATCTCCATGTTCAATAGGTTAGGTAGGTGTTGGGATAACTGACTTTTTTTTATGTAGTGAAATAAAGGACAACAAATCTCTGGGATTTGATGAAGAAATTGGAACAAATAAGTAAATCTCTATAAACACAAACAAACCACACACACACACGCACACACATGTACACACATGCTGAACCTAGCTTGGCCAGTGTGACATGGTTTTCTGACTCTGGAACAGAGCCTTCAGGGAGTGGGTCTTCATGGGTATTGATGATTGCTATCGATGTAAGCCTTGTTTGTATAAAAGTGAACATATTTTCATGTTCCTTCTTCAAAGAATATCCTCTTTGCCAAGGTTAATAACTTCATGATAATCAGAGACAGAGTGAGTCTGGGAGGCAAGGGTGTGTCTATGTCTCAGCAAAATGGTAGAATGCTGTGACCTTTAGAACAGCCCTTAAGGCTGTGGGAAAGAACTCTGAAAACATGAGTTCAAAAATATATAATTTCTCAGCTATGCAAAATATGAGGATGTAATATGAATTGTATAAGGAGCTTCAGAGATCTAAAGGGTCAGAGGCAGCTGCACTAGAGCCAGTGGCAGGATACAAAGACAGGCATATACAAAGGTAGGCAGATTCCTGAGTTCAAGGTCAGCCTGGGGCAGAGGGAGTTTAGGTCCAGACCCAGGCATGGTAGGGATGATAATTTCAGGGCTAGTTCCCACCCAGTTATCTTATTGACTGTGCTTGCTGTAACTTTCTAAGAATCAAGGAGCTTGATCAATGGGGTCATGGGATGCTGATTCATGGGATAATCAAAAAGGAACCTGGGGTAAAGACCGAATCATTATATAAATAAAAGACTGGGCTTTTGGTCTGCAAGAGGGGAGCTATGTAGAGAGTTTTTAGAATTACAAAAACAAAACAAAACAAAGCAAAGCAAAACAAAACAAAACCAGAGAGATTTCCAGAGAAAGGAGGACATAGAACAATCTGGAAAGCTGTCATAGGCTGTCAGCTTGAAACCCACAATATGACTTCTAGTTGTTTGTTTCACTGCTCCCAGATACCCCTTCTCTCAGGAACCCCTTTCTAAGCCAAGGCTGGTCCTTGGTATACACATACAAACACATACACACAGATACCACACACCTATACATACACTTAAAAAAAAAGATTTATTTATATAGTATACTGTAGCTATAGAAGACACACTAGAAGAGGGCATCAGATTCCATTACAGATGGTTGTGAGCCACCATGTGGTTGCTAGGAGTTGAACTCAGGACCTCTGGAAGAACAGTCAGTGCTCTTAACCACTGAGCCATCTCTCCAGCCCCATACAACACACACTATTAAATCAAGACAACTTCTTCCTTTCTATAGGAAGCGCTAAATCTGTTATTTTCTCTTGTTTGTTTGTTTCCTGCTTCTTCTTTCTCATTTCACATCATATCTCTGAAGACAGTGCTTATATATTAAAATTTTCTCGGCTTAAATTAATGAATGCTGTCAAGCATATTCAGACTCAACATTTGCATATCTTGAACAACATATTTTTGCCTTATAAATGCTTTCCTGTTAAGAGGACGCATTCCCTTCTATGTTCTAGTCTTTTGTATTATAAATAGGAGAGTCTCAAACATAGTAGCACTGACTTGTAAAAGGATATCAACTTGCTGTTAAAATTGAATCAGTCCATGTACAAGAGAAAACTCAACATTTTACTGTGGAATCTACAGGCAGCTTCTGTAAAGTTAGTGAAATATATCGAGAAGGTTTGGCTACATTTTGTTTTTTTATTTTTTGTGTATGGGTACTTTGCCTGCATGTATGTATGCATATGTTTTGCATGCATGCCTGGTGCCTGAGGAGACCAGAAGAGGTCAGAAGAGGTCACTGGATCCCTTGGAACTGGTGTTACAGGTGGTTGTAAGCTACCAATGGGTGCTGGGAATTGAACCTGGATCCTCTAAGAACAACAAATGCTCTTTATTGCTAAGGCATCCCTCTTACCCTGATCACCACTCAAATAATAATTCCTAGCATATTCTTTCCATATTTTGTATCTCAAAGCCCTTATTTTTAAGCTTTTATTCTACCCCCCCTGATCAGTGTGGGAGTCTGACAACCCATCCACTACCTATCCTGTCTGTTGGCTCTGATCTCTCCTCAGTTGCTTGCTAGCATTGTCTACCTTCCCCATCCACAGATAACTATGTGACTCTCCTTATCTTCAAAGATCAAATAGAGTTTTTCTGTGGGTGTGAGAGGCATCAGGTCACAGAATGCTTCCCCTTCTTTTCCTCCCGTTTCCTGTGCCATGGTGTGCTCTGCTCTCTAGTGAGCCATACTCCTTGGTACCTCTGGCCTATGCTTATGTCATTTTCCCATTTGTAATATCTTCACTCTCTCCATTGACTCAGATTTCTGATAATCTTTTAATACCCTGAGGTCCTCACTGAAGCATTTCCCCAGAAACCAAATGGTAGTGGATCTTATCATGTTTCACAATAGTAAGCATAGAGGAGACTCTTTAAATATTTCATGATCTTTCCCCCTTATTGTGACACGAGATTTACTATGCCCGAGATCCTGATTTCTATACAAATTAACCATTGGCCTCTTCCTAAATGAAGATATATTTATTAAATGCCTGCTGGACATCAAGTAAGGCATTGCAATACAATGATGAACAAGACAGTTTTTCCCTGCATGCAAATTGTATTTTGGTGTAGTTGACAGATAAAGAACAAACTAGGCTATGATAAATATCAGGAAATAAACAAACTTGGAAAGAGGCTGCAGCAAGGTTGGGGGGTGGGGGTGGGGGTGGGGGGAGGCCTTGCCTGACTAGTAGCCTAGGCCTGACTGGTAGCCTCTCTCCCCTCGATGACATTTGAACAAAGAACTGAGCTAAGTGAAGGGAAGAACTGTGCTGGTGTGGGGGCAGGGACTTGGGGGAAGTCCCAGCAGCCAGTGCAAAGGCCCCAAGGTAGGTCTGCCGCTGGAAAACAGTGAGTTCAGAGAAGGAAGCCAGTGCCGCTCCTCAATGTTGCCTTCCTCGATAGAAGAACAGTCCAGGCTCGCATGAGACACCCTTGGCTCACTCTGAGTCCCCTCCGATTAAAGACAAATCATTTTGTCAATTCTCCTTCTCGTCTTTCCCTCTCAGAGCTGACCTGTTTCTGTCCCTTGTGTTTCCATGCATTTGTGTCTTGACTGGACCCAAATGCTCAGTCTTAGTGTAAGCAGGCTCTCTGCTTAAGGACCTAGGTCTACTGGACCAGTTTTTCTGTGAGCTGAGGCCTGTCTGCTAGGAGTGACTGGCCTTGCTTTCACAGCTAGACTTCCAGCCCCTGGAACAGAGCCTGGCACACAGTAGGTGAGCATTATTTTTTAGTATGGCTGGAAGATTAGCGTTGAGAGTTGAGAACAGCAGGAGGAGCCCTGTAGCATGGAAACTTGCAGACTGGCTCAGGATATTAATACCCTTCAGGAAATAAAATAACAACTGACATGAAGCAAAATTTTAGGACTGATTTATTAGATAGGAACCGAAGTCTAGATAATTTGAAACTTTTCGAATTTGAGAGCCCATGGACAAGACCCCTACTATCATCAGGTATCTAAGAAGAAATGGGCTCCAGATGTCTAATTTCCTATGCTTTTGGAAGCCCTAGGGGTTGGCAGGCCCTTGCCTCATACAAACCAGTTACCCTCACCAGCTTCAGGCTGAGCAGGAAGACTGTTTTGGTTCGGTGTTCATGCTTGCCTGGCTGAGTAGCGTTCTGTTCTCTTGTCAGGCTGCTGTCTGCCATGGAGAGCACGGCTTCCTTAGAGAACATGCCTGCCGCGTTCTCGCTTTTCGAACACTATGATGACAGCTCGGCGCGAAGTGACCAGATGTTGAAACAAGTGGCTGGTGAGCTTTTTAATATATCATTTACCTCGACGAAACTTGGCAGCTCGCTTGCCTGCTTTGTTACGTTTTTATAACTGAGGGAAGATGGGTGCAGGCTGAAAGGGTTTAAAGCGAGACTCTGAAATAGGGCAGGAGATGTAGCCCCTGCTCTGTGGTGTGGTGCATCCCCGTTGAAGCTCTGTGACTCTGCTGGGGCCGGAACAGAAGAGATGAAATCAATGGAACTGAAGGTCCCCTCTTCTTTGATTCTATTTTTTAAAACTGGAATTTTTTTCTCCCTATGTAAAAGAATTACTTCACAACAGCAGCCTGGCATACAGGTAAAAAAGGAATAAAATACTTTCATATGCAGTGAAAGAATTTTACCTTAGAGGTAGTTTTGCCCTCTCCCATTCCTTCTTCCTCTTCTTCTTTATTTACACCCCCCCATCCCCAAACCAAACAGATTAGCCTAGAGCACGCAGAGCTAGGCAACATGGCCCGTAGCCAGGAACCTCCCACTCAGCTGTCAGAGCATCCTGCCAGCTTTTCAAATTATTTTTTAATGTTCTATTTTAGCAAACAAGGCAATGCAACATTTAAATGCTCAAAGCTGTCATTTTCCTGGTTCCTGAGTTCTGCTTACTGTACAGGGTGCTCATACGTCCTTATCCAAAGGTACCCTTGTCAACCAGGTTTACCTCACAGATGGCAGGGGTGTTTAAAACGCTCATTCCTGTAGAGAAAGTTCTAGGTTAGTAACCAGTCAGAAGCTACTGTGTCTTTAGAAGAAAGCTTACCCCCCCCCAAAAAAAAACCCCACCACTTGCAAAACACTCATACCCAACAACCTTAATAAAGTAGACAATTTAGTCATTTACCCTAGTGAATGTTTTTCAGAACTGTCCTGCACCGAAGGGTGTTTTCTCATGTCTTTCAGAGCCATTAAACTAGAACATCAGCTGCAAACAAGATTTTGATGAACGGAGCAGCCGTCTGTCTTCAAGGCTTCTTTATACACAGCTGCCCGTTTTCAAGAATAGACTTCTGAGCATCCTTTGCTCAGCGGGAGGGCTTTTTATTTATGTTAGAGGCTGCAAAATTGCAGTCACAGACTGTTTGCCATCGCCCAGGAAGTGTATGTAGTCTCAGAGGTGTGAAGCACCTCTGGGGAGAGAGCCCTGAGAATGGATGCCTATGAATGTGCCTGCTCTGTTCTGCATATGTCTGCCTATGAATATGCAGGGCCCAG
Source organism: Mus caroli (assembly GCF_978045245.1). NCBI lineage: Eukaryota > Metazoa > Chordata > Mammalia > Rodentia > Muridae > Mus > Mus caroli. The sequence continues at coordinate 28,274,546 of NW_028227270.1, forward strand.
GGCCTGTATATTTTGTTCTGAGACCAATGCAACCGCACAGAGAGAAGGCCCTTGAGCACCTGGCTCCTGCTGACTTACACAGAGTGAGGAGAGAACACAAGCTTCCCTATGAGAGACGGCGGTGTTCACCTCTTACTCAGTTCCCACGGAGACCTGGCCCTGGTGAAACCCACAGGGCCAGTGCTCTCCTCCTCACACCGGCCCCAGGAGGAAGGTTTAGTTGGTTTGATTCTGGATCTTAGATTTGTTTGTAATTGTAGTAAGGTGCATATATAATTTGCTATAGATTAGGGGCTGGAGAGATGGCTCAGCAGCTAAGAGTGTGTGCTGTTCTTGCTGAGAAACTGATTTCAGTTCCCAGTGCCTCCAACGGTGGCTCACAACTGCCCATAGCTCCAGGTCAGGACTCTGAGGCTCTCTTCTGGAATCCGTGGGTACCAGCACTTGTATATACATAAGCCCACATAGAAACACACATGTATACCCAAAATTAAAAGAAAATAAATCTTAAAAAATAATTTACCCATTTTTATTAAAAAGCAAAAGCACTCATTTTTATTTTACTTTATTTCATTTTACCCAGTTATCTATTTTAAGTCAAGGTCTCACTATAAAGCCTTGGCTGTCCTGCACTCAACCAAAGAGATCTGCCTGCCTCTACCTACCTACCTATGCTAGGATTAAAGGTGTATACCACAACACTGGGTGTATTACTCAGTATATATCTGTAGCATGAAGTGTGTCCATAGTTTTGACAAGTATTACCACCATATATACCCAGAATTTCATCTTGCAACACTGACTCTCTCTGTCCATTAAAACACTAACCCCCTCTTCTTCCAGATCCCAGAAGTTGCCCCTCCCCCCACCTTTTTCTCTGAGTTTGATGCTCTGAAGAAGCGGAACCAGATAGTGCCTTTCTGTAGCTGTTTTATTCCACTTAGCATATTTTCCTCCCATGTTCACTCATGTTTGTGACACATGTCACAAGTTTGGTGTTTAAGACTTACTATATGCCTACACCATGAGTAGTTCCATCCATCTATCCATCCATCCATCCATCCATCCATCCATCCAACCATGGATAGAACTTGGGTTGTTTTCCCCTCTTGGCTATTGTGACTGATGCTGCTTTCCTCCTGACCTGTGTTTGGTTTTGGAGAAAGCATCTCACTATATAACCCAAGCTGGAGTCGGATTCACGGTCCTTCTGCTTCAGCTTCCTGGGTGCTGGAACTGTAGATGCATGCTTCTATGACCGTACGTTTTGTGGAGCATTTGAAAGCCAGGTTGAGTGGAATCTATATTTGGCCCCAGGTAATGGAATCTAAGCTGATGACTGTGTAGCTCCCTGAGTGTGAAAATGTTCTATGGGCACATCCTGCCAGTCAGGGGGGCTCCACAGGATGTTTCCTCTTCCTGCACCTGAGCTTCTGACAAAGAAGCCCCAAGATTCCATTTGTATTTCTTGACATCACACTTATTTAAGTTTACCCCTGTAAAAGTTTAGGCAGAGTTACTAACATAAGATCTAGGTCCCAGCGTTCTGCCAAATATGAATTATAAATGTAGCCATGATTATTAGATTATGTCTATGTGATGTTCTTATTCCCCTTTGGAACATTTTTTAAGAGTAAAAGTATCTCCTGTTTGAAGAAAAGGATATTTTAACTTTAACTCTTTGGATGGGAAACAAAATCACTTCTAGCCTGCATGTTATGCTTAGTTCCCTGCAGTGGCTCTACCTTAAAGTTAGGTGGTAGGTGGGGGGTTGACAATCAGTTTTTAAGTTTGTGAAGTTGTGCTAGAGAGAAAGGATATAGAACGATGCTGCCATTTTTGCAAGGTTAGCTCCAGTCCTGTGTATAATTTATACTGGGAAGATCATTCACATTATTCATGCTCCAGGAAGCTCTCCACGCTGCTTCAAAGACTAATAATAGTTGAAGTGCTTTGTTTGGCTGTTCTATAGACCTGGGCCACACGACAACCTGCTGGATCCTTTCTCTGGATGAATACCTTCAGAGCAGTAGCTCTCAATCTGTGGGTTGTGACCCCTTGGGGCTGTCAGATGTCCTGCATATCAGACATTTACATTACAATTCATCACAGTAGCAACATTACAGTTATGAAATAGGAACGGAATAATTTTATGGTTGGGTGTCACCACAACAGGAACTGTATTAAAGGCTGTAGCATTGAGAACCACTCTTAGATTCTCTGTTAGAAGATACAGCTGTCAGTCTTCAGGGAAAGGCAGAGGCAGGCAGGTGTCCGCCTTCCCATGCAGATTGCTCACTGTGTCCTGTCTCTATGGCCTCTATGACCCACCTACCAGGTACTGAGACTCCAGTTCAGTCTTCACTATTAGGAGTTCTTTGCTCTCTTCTCTACTATTTGTTCCTCCTGCCAGGGCTGTCTTGCCACCCCAGATGCTGCTTCTAGCGGACACAGTTTAAACACTTGATCTACATTATCTTGCTTCGTTTAACAAGCCTAGGACATAACCCTGAGGCTATGTGATGCAGAGAGTGGGAGGGGTGCCTCACGTTTAGAAGCCAGCTTCTGTTCTGGCCTATGAGCTTCACCATTCTCCTCGTTGGCTCCCCGTTTTTTATAACTGCATCACTCCTCACTTCTTTATCTTTATTGAATCATTTCAATTGGTCTTTTTATTCCATTTTTCAAATTCATGTATTTTGTTTTTCATTTTTGACCTTATTGCTGAACTAACTTTTTTTTTTTTTTTTTTTTTTTTTTGCTTTTCCCTGGGTGTCAACTTATAAATTTGGCCTACATTATTCCTGTACGCTTATCTCTCATGAACTTGTTGGCTGGGGAAGACACACACACACACACACACACACACACACACACACACATTTTAAAAGCATGATGTCTTTTTAACTATGAGAATAATCTTTTTCTCTGATGTGTAAAATATGTGCAATGATCTTGTTTAAAAAGTGCAGGAAGATAATTGCATTTTATGCAGCATTGGTGTTCAATACACATGATTATAAGTTTCGAGAATGTCCAGTAAAACACTTGAGGATTTTGTTGTCTTTAAAACTCAGAAGTACAGATTATGTCAGGCATCTACAATTTACATGGCGTTTAATCAAGAGGTCACTTCTACTCCTTTCTATTTTTACATCTAATTAAAACAACTGTAGGACTATTATGTTAAAAAAATGGATTGCAGCTTTAAACATTCTAGTCTAATATTTACTATGTTACCTTCACTTGCAGATCCTAGATCCTATGTCTGAAAAAGATTCACTGTGTTTTATTGTTATAAACTGTGCCAATATAGAACAGTATAACATTTTCTTATCTAAACAACAAATCCAAAGCCAAGTTATTGGATAGTCCATGAGTCAGTGTAAGTTTATTTCTCTACGTATAAAACTACAGAGTAGTTATGCAGTGACCCCAGCTGGGGGCGCACTTTTGTTCATTTCTATTCGTGTTGCTTAGGCTCTTACAGAAATGCAGGGGAAACACTCTGGAGGGACGCATGCTCCTCACACTCCACTCTAACAGTGGCTGTATCTAAGGGATAGAGTTAGGCTGCATGTTGCAGTGGGGAACCTTCCTACTTTTATCCCATAGATTTCTGTATTGTTGGTTTTTTTTTTTTTTTTAACAACACATTGAACATGTTTTAAACACAACAGTCAGTAAAATAGGATTAGTCATAGTGAATTGTGTTTCCTTCCAGTTCCACAGCCTCCCAGACTAGAACCCCAGGAACCAAGTTCTGCTACCAGCACAACAATTGCAGTGTACTGGAGCGTGAACAAGGAGGATGTTGTGGACTCATTCCAGGTATACTGTGTAGAGGAGCCTCAGGATGATCAAGAAATAAATGGTAAGATTGCTGTAGAGCTACAGATGCTGACATATATTTCTGCATCTTAATGTAAATTAAGGTCCTATACACGTGACGATTGTATATAAATATATATATATATAAATTAAATTGTATATAAATAAATATATACACATTAAGATATACTCCCACAAAGCATTTTTAGCCACTTACAGGAATGATAACAAAATCCCTCAACAACCACATACTTGTATGTTAGCAGAAAGGAACAATCTGGAAATTGTATCAGGGAAGAGCATTCAGATATCACAATGGTCAACACAAGCATCAATACTGAGATTCAGATTAGACTTTGAGGGCTCAAAATAACAGGAGCAAGTAAGTGATGCTCATCTTCATGAAGGAAGTGTCATTCGAAAATTTCAGAGAGTTGGAGGTTTAACCAGTGCTGAAGTCTGAGATACAGTGTGGTGTGTTCTGCTCCATAGAGGGGAGGTGAGCTGTACATAGGCCAGTATCCTCCACAGTAAGTTTCATGCACACACAACACTGGGTATCAGGTTTGTAGATTCAGAGTTCACAATCCTCAAGGTGTGGGTCTAGGTATGGTGTAGCCATCCAGTGGCACCTAGTAATGGGAGATAGGCGTGAAGCTGCTTAGCGTGGAGAACAGATGGCAGACCTCCCAAGCTAAGCTTTTGTGCAGATCTCTCTGCTCAGAACTTCTGATAAGGCCTAAGAGCAGGCAGCTTGAGGTTGTACTTCCTGATGAATCAATCAGTGCGGGGAGTGCTGGCATTCGGTGTTGCTTGTTGAAGACAGACCCACATGCTTGGGAAATTAGATGAGCATGTGGCAGTATCAACAACCCATTGCAAAACTCAGGAGCCCAGTTATAATGAGGAAAAAATGGTAGAATATCTCACTGTTGCTAAGACTTAAAAATTATTTTTTAAAGTTGATTATTTTTTTCTTAAAGACAGGGTCTTACATACCCAAGACTGTCCTGAAATTCACTTTGTAGCTAAGGATGGCCTTGAGGTTGTGGTCTTCCCAGGCCTACTGGCTAAGTGCTAGGATTCAAGGTGTCACTATACACCTGGTTAACATGGTCATGGGGACCAAACCCATGGTTCCTCCATTCTAGGCAAACATTCTACCATCTGACCCACAAAATCTAAATCTTTTGAAATATAAAGTTAGACAAAAGTTTCTGTGAAGGTAACTGTGGGCATAGTATAAAGTTGGTTAAATCCATTTCTAGAGAAAAAAATGACCTGTTACCATATAACGGTGATGATGTATTATGTGGCTCTGACAAAAGACCATACGCCAGATATTTCCTGGGGAGTTACAACACACACATATATCTATTTGATCCATATAGGGAGCCATGACAGACCAAATTACAGATAACATCAAAACCTAACTTGGGGAACCAATGGGTTTTATTGGGTGACTTACAGGAATATGAGGGGTTATTCACAGGAGCAGGCATGACACAAAAACAGCGACATCATCAAAGCCTATCCCATTGTGGGTGACAGATCACAGAGCTGGAAACCTGGAGCACCCTTAACAGTCTGCAGTCAGCTCCACAGGTTAGAGAAGCCTTTCCAGATGGCTCAGTTGGTCTGAACCTCTTCCAGAGAGTTCAGCTGGTCTCTTTCTTCTAGGTGTCTTGGGTTTTGTCAGAGTCATCTATGTAGTATGTCTTTTCTGAGAGTGACTCTAAGCAGTCTTTGATATTTATTCTTAGGGGAAGGGGGAAGACATAAGGGGAAAAGGGAAGGGGGAAGAGGGAAGGGAGGAAGGGCCTAGTGAATCTAGTGAGTTTCAGGGACTCCCTGAAGCTATTTGAATTGTTTACTTTTTATTGTAAGGAGCTTCCCTTCAGGATGGACTGTTTTAATTGTGGAGAAAATAGCTACACAACACCACATGCCAAAGTGTTACAGGCCATTTACACATGGAAAAATGGATATAGGGTTAAATAATTCTCCCATGGTCACATTAAGTTATTCATGATTGGGTCAGGAGTCAAATTGATCTTTCATTGATAAACAAACCTGTTTATATTTGTCTCTTTGCTTTGTTTTACACATGAAAGTCCATGTCTAGCCAAGACTTTTCTCAAGTTATAGTTAGTACTTGGAGTGCCTTTCCAGGGTGCTCATCCCACTCTATCACTAGCTAGAAGACTTCCTGTCCTGTGTCCTGTAGTGTCTCACTGTTTCAAGGCCTTGAAATGTGCTGGTGTACCTTGTTGAAGACCTACCCTGTGGTACTGTGGTGTGTATTGTAAGGTCTCCAAGAACAGGTGCCATGTGATTGCTGAAAGGAGTGTCTGAAGGGACAGCTCTGGTAAAAGCTGCAGTTGTTGGCTTCTGGACTACAGGGGAAGTGTTAGTGTTTGCAATATTCTTTAAACTATTGTTCTCTCTGAGCAGCCAAAGTGCCCTAAGTTTCTTTTGGGAAACAATCTGGGTTCTTAACTAGGGGTATTTTAGATGGTAACATTCAGGACAATACAGAAGGATAACTAAAATTATCATATGCTAATTTCAGGGAGAAAATTATTATTTTTAAAGGAGAGAGCATTTCAGTAAAAATGATCAGATTGGTTTAACATGTAAGGCATTACTGGATGTGGTAGGTAGCTTGTCCCTATAACCCCAGTACTCCAGATATGGAGGCAGGAGAATGGTACATCCCATGCCAGTCTGCTCCAAGTGAGACCATGTATCAAAAAATCCCCAAACCCTAAACAAATAAAAACCCAAAGGGACAGGCATTTGTAATAGCATTTAGTGATATTTACCTTAAAAGATATTTAAAGTAAAATCACTTAAGAAAATCCAATGTCTTGACTGAACCAATTTCAACTTCTCGTAATAGCTTATTATCCTATCAAATTTAAATATGTCACTATAAAAGTAGAAATTTAAAAAGGATTCTAAAATATGGAATGTGGAGGAAGCCCTGAGAGAATGTGTGTTGTTGATATAAAGCTCAGCCATGTTGAGAACCTCAGTGCCTCAGGCCTGTGGGCATGGCAAAGCCTTTCCTGGCTGAGGCTCAGAGCAGTGGCAAAGCCTTCTGATGGTCCAAGGATGAGTGTTTAGGAATTATCAATCAGTGCACATAGAAACTATCAACCCCAGCCTTCTCTTCCTTGATGCTTACAGCCTGAGACTGTTTCCCTATCAAAAATAGTTAAATCAGCTCCTTGTTCAGCTGTATTTTATAAACCCACCTCCTTGACTGAAACATGCTCCATTTCCAGTTGCAGCTGCTGGTGCTGCATCACCGTTCGAGCACGTGGCCTCCCTCATCACAGCTTTTCTGTACTTGTGGCTGCATTTCAGGCATTTCTCCATCCCATCACTCTAGTTAGGCCAAGTCCTAAAGCTGTTCAGGGTGTGGCACTACAGTTCTTGAGAAACCATCAGGATCTGAGACCTTCGCAGTCATAGTGAGTGGCAGAATTGTTTACTAGTCTGTAAAGATGCTCCACAGAGTCTTAAATACAAGCACATAGCTGTCCTTTCTGGTGATAGAGTCCGGTGGAATGTTGGCACTGAGTCTTAGGCTTTTCTTGAAACTTTATTACTGAAATTTAAGGTGATATATGCGCTATACAAGTTTGATATTTGCTTTTGAAATCAATTACTTTAATTGTGGATCATGAATCTCAGAAATGTACTAACATTCTATTAGTTGTGATAAGTGTTCACTAGCAACACTACATATATCTTTCTAAGTATCAGTTTTTAGAGAGCTATTGCGTACTTATATATCCTAAGAGAAAATTATCACAAATAATATTTGTAAAGTTATCAGTTTGAGTCTTCTGTAAAAATCACAGGCTATGTTTTTCAGTAACTAATTTTTTGTTTATTATATAAGACATCTTTGAATTAATAATTGGGTCTTGTGCTAGAACTGGTAGAAGAATATAGATTAACAGTGAAGGAAAGTTGCTGCATATTTGAAGACTTAGAACCCGATCGATGTTATCAAGTGTGGGTGATGGCTGTCAACTTCACCGGATGTAGCCTGCCCAGTGAAAGAGCAATTTTTAGAACAGGTAAGCAGATGCTAAGATGTTATTATGAGTTAATAATGAGTTCTCCACAGACTCTTGACATCAATCAGTAAGTATTTAAGAAGCACTAGCTATGCATTAGGTATTGGGCAAAATACTGGGTACAAACTAAGACTGAACTGGGGTTTAGGATGGAGCTCATTGGTAGAACGTCAGTCTAGCAGCAAGAAGCCCTGGGATCATCCCTCAAGTACAATAACAATAGCAACAAGATGGAACACTTGGTCTCGAAAAAACAAAACAAACCAAAAAGATGGAGTGCTTGTTTGCAAGAAGGTCAGAGTTAAGCTGAGAAGTTAAACACCAGAAGATCATTAGGAATGGTTTATGAGGGCCTAGGCTTGCAGACATTAATTATGATAACACACAAGAGAATGCCAAGACAGACAGGGGAAGGGCAGGCAGACCCAGGAATGGCTTCCTAGAGCTGAGAACTGCACAGACTGCTTTACATCAGCAGTTCTCAACCTGTGGGTGGTGACCCCTTTGGAGGTCAAATGGGGCTCACAGATCATATATTTACATTATGATTCATACCAGTAGCAAAGTTACAGTTATGAAGTAGCAACGAAAATAATTTTATGGTTGGGGATCACCACAAAACTGTATTAAAGGTCACAGCATGAGGAAGGTTGAAAACCACTGCTTTAAAAGATAAGCTGGCCTAGAGCAGATTCCTCTTAAAGAAAACTTGAGCAGACATGAAGTATCCATTGGGGTATGAGGCACTGGAAGATTTTCCGTATTCCTTAAGCTTGACAATAAGGAAAGACACCATTTTTAAAAGGCTTAGCATGTAAGGTATAATTGCAAGCTAGGACCAGACTTCCTTACATAGACGTGAGAAAACCCAGATTGGTTTCAGCCATGGTCTTCGACTGGGAATATACTCTCATGGTGAAATCTTTTTGCCAAGCGCTCTGAGACATACTGCAAAGGCTGTCTTGCCTTTAAGATCCCTGCAGCCCCCTCAGGCAGGAAGTAGCTTATTCCTGCCCATTGCTCCTTTATCCTTCTCCCTGCCTTTAAAAGCAAGCATTTGGCCCTGCATGGTGGCCCATACATAGACTCCCAACCCAGCATTCGGGAGGTGGAGGGAGGAGTTCAAGGTTTGTAGCAAGTTCCAAGGCAACCTAGGCTACACAAGACCCTGTCTCAATAACTTAAAGCACAGTAGCAGACGATTCTTTCACCTAAATCTTTACTGACCATATGCTGGGGACAAGATTATGTCTACCTTTCGGGTAAAAGGAGAAGGGAAAGAATATTTGCATTTGTTTATATAGTAGTTATATAACACAAAAAGTCTGGGTCTCATTAAAAGCAATTTTGGGGGGACTGTTAGGGGATGGAAGAGAACCTGACAGTTTATAGTGCAGAAGAAGGTGAGACATTTTTAGCAATATGTGTGTGTGGAGGGTTCTTTGGTTTTTGGTTTTTTGTTTGTTTTGTTTTGTTTTTTAAATCTCCTTTGAGTCTTTAGTTCAATTTTTTGATACAAAAACTAAAAATAAAAGCATACTTAAGTAATCTTCTGAGAGTTGTCCCTGGTCTGTGACTAACTTGTCTCTATCCCGATCAGCACCGTCCACACCTGTGATTCATGTAGAAGACTGTACTGTGTGTTGGAACACTGCCACTGTCAGATGGCGGCCTGCTAACCCGGAGGCCACAGAGACCTACACTCTGGAGTACTGCAGACAGCACTCTCCTGAGGGCGAGGGACTGAGGTAAGGCCTTCCACAGTGAGGCTGCTGAGGCTGCCGGGAGCCCAGAATCCATGCTCCATCTATAGGAGCTTATGCTTACCCAGCAGGAAAAGCATCCTTGAATCCCGCTGAGCTAATTAAGCTGTTGACTTGATTTGCAGTGCCATCACTATTCATCAATGAATTCTGCGTCTATAATAGGACGAACGCATGCTGCAATGCAGAATAAGAGCTCCCCTGTAAGAGAAATGTATGCAAATTTTAATAAAATAGAACATTCTTTGAAGTATATTTAACTTGAATCATTAGTCAGGATTTATGCACATTCTGTGCCATTTTTACTAGCTCTGTCAGAATAGGTACCACCTAACTCAGGAAACTAATAGTGAGCGTATGTGTAATGTAAATCCGAGTGTCTCCACCATATATTAGCAACATAAAGGAGCTAATGACACATATATTATCACAGAGACAGACCTGCCTCTCCAAGAACATGAAGAATATAGAGATTCTTCTAGTGTAAAGGAAATCCGAGGCTCCCTCACTAAAATGATAAAGCTAAAATTTATCAAGGAAGGACCACATATCCTCTAAGCAGTTGGCAAATATTAACTCATCTATGAGGTGTCATTTCCTTACCTTCTGATGTCATGGCTAGAGAAAGCCCCTTCATATACCATGATAAATATTTAGACTACTAATTGCTACTCACTAACTGATATTTTCATTTTGATAGAAGACATTTTTGGTTTTGCTTTTCATTTTTTTGTTCTTTAGCCACATTTACTGAGAAAAACAATTTTGTCAGGAAGTTAGGAGTAATGGTATAAAATCAAACAACCTTTTAATAATGTGTACTTAAGCTCTTGATTAGCACCATGATCCAGCAGCTATTTATTTAGTTATGATATAAGGTTTCATATGACTGAACAATAATTATAGTTTCTTTCAGGTTGAAGACAGGTGTTGCTAAATAATGATCAGACAGTGTATTGGGTTTGGGAATAGGAGGGAGGGTGGGATGCAGGCACTTCTGCAGAACTGAAAATGCAGTAAATACACAAACACAGCAGCCTGTTTGTGTATCTTCTGACTGCTGGGAGGTAAGCTTCAGGAATCATTATATTACTATACATGACATGATTCATGTTGTTTGGTTGGTCGCTATGTAAAGCCACTAATGTGTGTCAGTCTGAGAGCTCAGAAAAGCATGTTGTGATCTCAGTATGCTTACAGGATAGTCTGACAGAGCACTGCACTGAGATCCAGGGCTTGATGCTGGTCCTGGTTCTACCCTTGTTTCTGCTTCCTGTTGGCTACTCTCCCTGAGCTGCTTAACCCTGGTTTCAGTCCTTTCATGCTTCATCTATCTCAATGGGCTTCCGTTTGCCAATCCCTGACACAGATCAATGACAGGGATGAGAGACTCTAGCCTGCTACCTTTTGGGCTCGTGAGGATCACATGAAATCAGGGACAGGAAAAGGTGTTTGGCATTGCATTATGCCACCCAAATGCAAGGCTTTAAGAGGGAAGCCTTCCTTTGGCAATTGTGCTAGCAACTTTCTAGAAAAGATTCCCAGGAGTCGGCCAACGTTTGAGAGGAGAGCTCTGGTCAGCATAGAAATAAGGAACTCTGGTATTGTGATGGCGCTGGCCCAGGTGCTTCAGATATCCTCACAAGGACTCTAACAAGTTCCTCGGCTAGCAAGTGACGGGGAGAATTCAACCACAGATTTGTCATATTTAAAGGTTCAAACCCTTAACCTCTGGGTAAGATTATTTAGGGACTCTGTGACTCTCTCTGCAGAGTCCTTGATGCTATGAGAATACTAATTTAGAAACCCCTGAGTCCTAGGGAGGTCTCTCCTACCATCAACGAGGAAAGCCAGTTCCCAGGAAAGATCAGCCTGTTCACAGGGCTCTGACGTGACTCATCTTCTGTGGCATGCACCTCCAGCTGGCATTTACATAAATCATTTTAGCACAGTTGGATACTCCAATCAGCAAAAATCTGAAAACCTTGAGACCCAGTAGCCATCTCACATAGGGAATTGCGTTGTTATCTCATAAGTGTAGTTATAGAGAGAAGGGGAAGGGAAGAGCAGAGTAGAGTCCATAGAGGGCCTTCATGGTGCTGGGAGCTGCACTTGTTCTTCCTGAACCCTCAGTGACTCTGTGAGGTAAGTAATGCTTTCGATTAAATCAGAACCACAAAGTTTACGTGAGTTGGCACTTTATCAAACTATGCGCTGTGAGTTTGAGGTTAGAATTCAAACCAAGGTCTGTTCTATTCATTCCATTAGTTTTCAAACTCTTGTCTTTGCAGACACTAAGCTGTCAGAGCCATCAGCCTGGCAACTGGGAGTTACTGAGTATCGCTAGTTTCCCTTGTCCCATGGAAAACAGATATCAAAAGATAACATATCAGCATTCACATCTCCTTTACTTGATCTTTTTCTTTTGCTTGATCATCACGGGGCCCTCCGAACTATAAAAGAGGGGCCCATTTGCTTCATTAATGATTCCAAACAAATCCCCCAATCAAAGCCAAAGAGACCAATAGCAGCTCCGGTTTTAGAGAAGACAATGGTTGTCCACCAATTTTGCCAAAGCCAAAGTGGAATTTATTGAGGCATTAAGCTAGTCATTGCTTTGTTCAATCTAGGCTTTGTCAATGTGTTTTTATTCTGTTGCAAGAAACTACCCGAGAGTCTAGATAAGTTTGCCGCAGTGTTAGAACTGTTTGGAAATCCTTTGTCTCAGGGTGGATCTAGTCCAGCAAGTTTAAAACCAAGGAGAGCTCCACATGTTGAGTACTGTGGAGAGTCTAGAGCTGTGTTGGAGCTGGAGCTGATTTCCAGTTAGGTGCTTAAAGGCCTTGCGTGGCAGGAAGTACAATGTCCAGCCCATAGCTCAGACCTGACTTTCCAAGTCTGGATTCCTGCTGAGTTTGACAATAGATGATCTTCTGAAGCAAGCAGAATTTTCTTGGCTGTAGACTCCTGCCATGCCTATCTGCCAAGTCTATTGCTGAACTCCCATATCAGAGCCATCTCTTTTCCATAGAAGCCTCAGTGTTTCATATCCGTTTGGCTTCAACTAGACCGAAATAACTCATCTTTAATCTCAGAGACTCAGGATAGCAATAAGAATCCCAGAGGCAAGGGAAATTCTGCTCTTTGAAAGTGTCCACATGTCTCAGATCTCCCAATGAAACATCACTTCAGAGTCTGGTGTTTTGAAACTCTGTAAAATACTATTTATTATCTATATTATATACAGCTTAAACTTTATGATGCCAGCTATAGAGAACTAGTCATCTGGCATAATCAATCAATAAAAACAAACACAGTTTTTTTTTTAATCACATCACCTCTACTTAATAATTCCTACTTTTTTTCTGTTCCATTAGAACCTCATTTGCCATCATGCACAAGAGTCAATGGTTACAATGGTGGTGTGCCTTGGAAAGACCTGTGCTGAGTGTTGTCTGATTTCCTCCATTTGTTGACCCATTAAAGGGATTAGTCGTAGCAACTATAGCGCCGGTGTCTGAGGAAGTGTCTGGCACTGCAGTTAGATCAGTTTAAGGATAATCTCAAAATAACAAACTGAATAAAGTGAATGAGTTCACTTTAGTGTTTAGATACTGAACAGGAGAAAAGATGAGTCTAACTTGTCAGTGGAAAACTTTCCCGTGGATCCCAGATAGAGAAAAACATGTAGAATCCCACTTACCCACTGGCTACCTAAGCTCTACCTATGTTCCAGGTTGGAAGAAACTTAGTTTGGAAGGTCTTGAAGAAGACCGGAGTAGACAAAAGGTAGCATTTTTCCCATGTGGTTGATTATCAGAGCCTGGATCATAAAGTGGGCAAGGATTGGAACTTATCTGTAGACATCATCAAAGATCTGTTGATAAGCAAGAATGGATGGGATGAGTCAATCTCCTCTGGTTTTGCCCACTTCAAGTCATATGTAACCAGCTGAAATCAGCAGCAAAAGAGAAGGAATAATAACTATATACAGTTCCATTTTTTCCTCACCCTACATAATAGTTGAGGGAGAGCCTTTAAAACTCTGGAATGCTTTAGGAAGAAGAATTGAAATGAAGAAAGGAGAGAAAAGAATAATGCCCACGCCAACACCTATACCCACGCATGCGCACAAACATACCCACGCCCATGCCCAAACCCAGGGCCATGCATGCGCACACACTCTTGTACTCATGGAGGAAGGGAGGGCACTGATTCACTGATTGTGCTAAGGCTGGCCACTCTCATTTCAGCAGCCAGAATGAAATTATCCAAACGAGGACTTGCGTTCCTTCTCCCAGTGTGATGACCTCTTAGATATTCTACTTTAAGACTAACAGCGCTGGTGCTGGTGCTGGTGCTGGTTGGATTCTCGGGTTGGGGTGGGGGTTGAATGGAATGAGCCAGCCTACTGCGCCCCTACACAGTGTCTGAAATAGCAGAGCAAAGGAGCTTTTTCATAATTCTTCTAAATTTTTTTTAAAAAATGTGGGCACCAGAGCATGGTCCCAGCTAGCCACCCCTGTTGGGACTGGAGGTGGGTGGGAATGACGGTCCCTGGCTTGTGTGCCAGATGGAGGGTCTCCTAGTCAGCTTCTTCCTGTTTTTCTTTGAATTCTTTCCCCAGGTCGGGTGGGCTCAAAACACTTTCAAATTTTTTTTTTTTCACCACTCTGCTGTTTCCTCAGCTGCTCTGTCTCTCCTCTGCAGAGAGAAGTCAGCAGAAGTGTGGGTGGAGGAGGAAAACTGAGAGAAATATAGTACAGGGATTAGCTGTGTGGGCCGTGCAGAGAAGTTGTGCACTGAATGACAAATCTGAGAGACGCAATACTCCACAAATTAGCTGGGAGTGAGCTTCCTGTCCCTGCCTCTGCTTTAGGCTGTGGTGTCCCGGAGGTCCTCTCTGGGCCACACCTTTGCGGGTGAGCATCCTTAGGAGGGTTTGCTTGGGTGCTGGGACTGTGAATCCACGATGGATGCTGCCTCCAACTGGAGCCCAAACAGAGTTGCCACTCACAGTCAGGTGCTCCAGCCCGAACCCCTGCTGCTCTGTCCTTACCGGCAACCAGGAGGAACCCCAGTTTCTGTCACTTTGAAAACTTTCCTAAGCTTTCAGGTAGATAGGTGGTGACTGACCATGAGTCAACAGCAAGTATTTTGACCTTCTCTGTAGCGCTAGGTAAAAGAGACAAATACTGCTCCAGACTTGCTTTACAGGGTCCCAGCAGGATCACTAACAGGCTGAGCCCAAATTCACTGAGTGATTAAGAGCTAATAGGTTAGGCTTATGTGGAATTGTTTTTCTGATCCCTTTGCAGAAGCCATTGAGAGAGGAGTAACGCGATGATTTCCCCCAGTGTTCTCGGCATTTAGCGTTTTCTTAAAATTTTGGTGATGAGCCTAGCCTTTATTGGCTGAGCCACGTTTAACCCAGGCATTCAGCATTTTCTGAGCAAAGTTTTTCTACCTGAAAAACTACAACTTGACTGGCCATTTGATACCTTACACCCTCCTGGTTGTACATAGAATCTCAGACAATGGGAACACAACCTGTTCTCCACTTCAGTTATGCTATGTCTGTTTCGTGAAGGGCATTCCCAGCAAAGGACCCTGACACAACAGAGCCCCTAAGACAGCTCCGTGGGTACAAGAGCCAAATAATGCAAGGGGAGAAGGCTGTCAGAAAGATCAGGCTGAGAACAGAACCTCAGTGGAAGATAAGCTCCAAATTTGAACTTGCTGTCAGCTTAAATGAAAACAGAGGAGAGGGGGAGAGATTGAGAGAGAGGAGGAAAGAGATTATATAACTCACTCCTCTTTTAAAAGGAAGCACAACATTTCACCAAGAGAGACAATTATGTTCCATGACATTCAGCTGTGAGATGAATTTTTCATGGAGATTTTTATATAAGGGCTCTTAAGATAATAGTGGTCGTCTCTAAGAGCAGTTTTACAAAAGATGCATAAACAGACCTATTAATCGTTTTCAAACAATGTCTGAATGCAGAGGTGTTAAATCACTGTTCTCAGCAGACTGGCCTAGGAGACCTCAAGTAACTGTCCACATAGATGACCAGGGATGCAGTATAGGAGAACTCGGAGGATCCAGAGAAATTAATATTACCTGAGTCCTGGGAACCTCTGTCGGAAATATAAACAGTATCTATTGTTCAGGTTTTGGGGAGTAAAGATGGAGGATCCAGGATCTTTCTCTTGGATTCTTTGGCTCACATTGATTTTCTGACAGATTTGAGCCATGGGAAAGTCCAAGCCCTGTTGTTGTCAGTGTGTAGTGCCTGCGTTGTTTTTCTGCACTGTTATAAAATAATGGTGATATTTAGTAACACAGAGTCTCATAATATCCTTATTTATCAAAAGAAAAATGGTTCTGTTAAAATTTTATTTACCAAGTCTTTTTAACTGTGGAAAATTAGGATATAAAGAATTTTCTTCTTAATCCTGATTTAACGAGTTTGCCCCACCTTATACATTTTCTATATTTATGGCTATTTAAGGATTTATACACAGCTTCAAATGCATGTATGCTAGTTTGTCTTTTGTGTTTGTGTTTTGTTTTTTGTTGTTTGTTGTATTGAGAGACGGTCTTCCGCTGTAGCCAAAGCTGGTTGGAATTTTCGGGAATCCTACTGCCTCAGTCTTCCGGGTGCTGAGATTACAGCCATGAGCTACCATTCTGGCTTGATTTTATATTTAATGTTGCTTATGTTATGCAGTTTCCCTTTTCCTTCATTCCCCTCCCTATCCCATAAAAGTCAGCTGGGATACTTGCAAAATTCAGGTGCCTGGGCCTCTCCTCGGGAACCCAGTTCAGAAGCTGTGTGAGGTTGACCCATGCTTGGAATCCCAGCATCCTAGAGGCTGAGGCAAGAAGACCAACATAGCTTACACAGTGAATTCAAGGCCAGCTTGCACTGCAGAGTGAGACTCTATCCAACAAAATAATTGATTAAAAAATGAATTTTCAAAACTTAGCAGTTTGGATGCCCAGGCAGGGTGGGAAATGCTGCCTTCCTTACTCCTCCTACAGAGCCAGCATGCACTCTGTTCACAGTTCACAGAGGGTGGCAGTGCCTGGCTGGCTGGATGTTGGTGCTGCCAACAGGAACCCAGTAAGAACCAACTGTGTTTTTAAACAACAGTTCATACTTAGCCATCTGCTGTGCACTATGGTGATGGCATCATCCCATGGCTGCTTCCAGGAGTGGGAGCACTGGCTTCCTCCATACTGTTTGTACATTGGCCACCCTCTCCCCAGGACACAGCAGTACAGAGAAGAGCTATTTCACACAATTGTCAGCCTCTCAAGTCATCTTAAGCACGTGTCCCTCCCCTCATGGTCAAGGCACTGGATTATCAAACCAGAGAACCTACTTCAAAGTGCTGAAATGCACGTGTGGTTTGAGGTTCTGTAAATACGGCCAGTGGACTCGTGGATTCTTCGCTACCTAGGACTATTGCTCTTAAAGGTTCATTCTTTAATTTTGGACCCATTATATGTGCTTATGGTACAAATTCAAAAGACAAAAAAAAAAAAAAAGGGAAGATGGAGAACCTGTCAATCTAAACCTTTCACATAAAAGCATCTATAATTTCCTAACAAATGTTAGCAATCCTACATGTATTCCTACCAGTTTGCTTTTTCTGCACAAGGATATATCTTTATGAGCATTCATATCCACACCCATGGGACTGCCTCAATTTTTAAAAATTCTTCTGTATTCTATCTTCAGGGTGTTATTGAACCTATTTGACCACTTGGGAAATAGCCTTCTGTTCTCTTCTGTCCCCAGCCATGCTGTGGGGAACAACACCCGTGCACATACAAGTTCACACATCTACAATGTATTTGCAGAATGAATTTCTCAAAATAGGAAGACTGGTCAAAAGGTGTGTGCCTTGAATTCTGATAGATATGACCAACTTCTTAGGGATTGTTGGGTTTATTCTCTGCCCATCAGTGCATAGGATACTCAAGTCTTCACAACCTTGCCAGTTAGATAGCTGCAAAACACAACTGTAGTTTAAGCCTTTGTTCCTGTCTCTGGGATGATGCCTTTCCAGATGGTTTGAGCCATGTGCTTCCTTTTCCTACTATCCCCTGTCCCATTAGATTGTGACGGTTTCCTCCTTTCCTTCTTCCTTCCTTCCTTCCTTCCTTAATTCCTTCCTTCCTTCCTTCCTTCCTTCCTTCCTTCCTTCCTTCCTTCCTTCCTTCTGTTCTCTCTCTCTCTCTCTCTCTCTTAGTTTTATGTACTTTGCCTACATATACACCCGTGCATCACCTTCATGTCTAGAGCCGGAGAAGAACAGAAGAGGGGAAGAGGGTGCCAGATCTCCTCCAACCAGTAGTAAGACTCCATGGAAGTACTGGGAATTGAACCCAGGTCCTCTGGAAGAGCAAGCAGCCAGTGTTCTTAACCACTGAGCCATCTCTCCAGTTGACGTTGTCTTTCTTATTCATAATGCCTTTTTTTTTTTTTTAAGGAAGTTAGCTTCCATGTGTGAGATTGGAATCTTTTGAAACATATTTTGTCATGAATATTTTAAAATGTTAATTTAGTTAAAATTTTCAATTTCTTTTGAAAAAAAACTTTCAGGGTTTTTTGGTAATATTTTAAAATGTCTTCTTTCTGAATATATGCATGCATATTATATATATATATATAATATATATATATATATATATATATATATATCCTCCCGTTTTCTTAATTTTGTTAAAAAAATCTGTTTTGTCATTTGGAATTTACTTTGGTAGGAGATATGAATTAGAGATGCCAACCTTTCTTTTTTTTTTTTTTTCTTTTTTCTCTTTGGTTGGTTGATTTTTGAAACAGGATCTCACTATATAGTTCCTTCAGGCCTAGAACTTGCAGTATAGACTAGGCTGACCTTGAATTTACTTCAGTCCCCCTGTTTCTGCTTCTCAAGTGATGGGATTACAGGTTACAGGCGTGTACTGCCATTCTCAGTTCTCTCTCATGGTAACATGGCTGTCTCAAACAGAAGTTCTCGTTTCTTCTTGTATCTGAACCGCTTACCTGAGAGTCTGTGCACCTGACTGTACTCCTTACCATTCCTGCCCCTCACCTGTCCCTCGGCCCACAGTGTGCCTCTGTTTAAGGACCACACTGCCCATGGCCCACAGTGTGCCACTGTTTAAGGACCACACTGCCCATGGCCCACAGTGTGCCACTGTTTAAGGACCACACCGTTTTCAGGACGGAGCTTTCCTCTTGAGGATCCTTAGGGATTTGTTCTTTTTAGAGAGTGTGTTGAGTTTATTACCTTTGGGAGACTTGAGGGTTCTGTGACATCACATTTTCCTGCAGAAGAGCTGTGTGTCTCTTAGTAGCATCCACAGAAGTCTCTAACATGGACCTTATCTGTTTTCTTCTGCACTTTCCAACTTGCTGCTGTTCTCTGATATTTGGTTCTGTCTTCTGTCTGGCTCTAATTTTTTATGAGGTTTTCTTTTGTTTGTTTTTTTTTTTTCAGAATAATTTGACAACTTTAATTCTTAGGAAGATCAAAGTTCCCTCCAAACCTAATTTGATGTTTTATTACTAGAAGCAAAGACCAGCATGGCACAGCATCACCCCTGAGGAATTAAGGAAGAGCCTTGGGCTGCTTCACTCACATTCATTTGAAGAATGGATACCTCCTTACCTCAGAATGCTTTAGGGAGGGGCTGCTACCCTTACATGGTTCCTTATTAAATTTGAAAAGTGCCTCAAAAGTTTGGACACCAGAAAGACACCCCAAAAACATGTGTCTAAACTGCAACTTCAGGTTAATATGACTAAAGCAGTTACATTGTGAGAAGTGCTGAAGGTATGTGATGTCTTCTCCGGCGCAGGAGTGGCCATGGTTTTTATGAGGTTTTCTAACTCTGCTTTGGTGATGTGGGTGTTGAAGCCTAGGGCTTCAGCATACAAGACAAGTGTTGTAGCACAGAACTCCTTTCTCAGACCCTGGTTTCTCTCATTAGTTTCACACCTAGCTATCCTACTGTATCCTCTCATAGAAGAGCTGTAAGCTGATTGCTAGATAAATAGCCATATTTTAACCTCTCTCTCTCTCTCTCTCTCTCTCTCTCTCTGTCTCTCTCTCTGTCTCTCTCTCTGTCTCTCTCTTGAATGAAAGGGTTCAAGTTAGGCAGGTCTTCCTTACTTAATGGTTTCCACTTGGTTGCGCTCTAATACAACAGAGGAGAAGGAGACAGTGTCCTTCATTCAGGAAGCATCTCCATGGCCTGCTGAGAGACAGCAGGTCTCTTCAAAGTCTCTGCTTTATGGCTCAAGAACCTATGAAATAATTGTCCTGCTGCTGGAGAGATGAGCCGTGAGAGTTCATGGAACACTGCTAGTGCAGCATCCTAAGGGTCAGCTTCAGGCTATTCAGTTGTCAATTCACTGTCATGTCAGGAGGCTCACATTGCCTCATCGTGTGCTCATCAAGCCATTTCTTCCCACAGCTCTATGGTTCTTATAGGAGAAACCCCACACTCAAGGGCCCAAAGTAACATGGTTTGAGCCATTTCTTATTGTCCTTTGAATCTTGTTATTGGTTCTAGACTTTAATCATAATCACTTTTCTTACAGGTATAACTCCACCAATACTCTCTCTGAGACGATGGATGTCTAACTGTGGAGCACATGCTGGGACTCAAACTCAGAGTCTTCCTATCTTAGCCTTTATATTGAGATTTTTAAGTATGTGCCACCATGCTCAGATAGCACCCCTTTTAATTAAGGAGCAGCAATGTGCTGTGGTTCCATTTGCTTTCTGGTCATTTACTGAAGTTTGCACAGCCTGTGGACCTAAATTATACTTTAATCTAGACCACATTTCTCTTGGATTCGTTGGTTTTGAGGTCATAGAGTCATAAGTGATGGAAGGGAGACTCTCTTCAGACTGCAACTTTAAGTTTTCATTGCGTTGACGCTCTGGTGTGGTTGACATGGAAGTTTTGGTGATCTCTGGGTAAGGAGACAGGGTGACACACATTTGTACTTGATCTTTGACCTGGTGCTCTCTCCCTGCATACATCTGTGTGGCCATCTCAGGGGTAGGTGCTGTCAGGGTAGGATGCTGTGTTTTGACTTCAGTGCTGTATAATCTTTGTTCTTTATTCAAGTAATGGCATGTGAAGTAGAGTTAATGATATATGTGGCTTTGTGGAATTCGCTCTCCTTGACAGACTTCAGAAACATTCTTGATATTTAACCACTGGGCCATTACAACATAAGACCACTGTGTTGTGTCTGGTCTCTAGAGTTAACGCCTTCCTTCCCTACCATTCCCCCTTCAGAGTGACAGGGCCCGTAAAAGTGATAAGTGATCAATGTATGGTTATTTAATGAACAAGTGAAGTGGAAAACTCAGGACATGCTGAGCATGTGTATTAAAATAATAATTTTATTGCTGATTGTTAGCTGTGTTTATTTAAAACATTTCTTTGGCTGTCAAC
The DNA here is from genome assembly GCF_978045245.1 of Mus caroli. NCBI lineage: Eukaryota > Metazoa > Chordata > Mammalia > Rodentia > Muridae > Mus > Mus caroli. The sequence goes on from NW_028227270.1 coordinate 28,295,728, forward strand.
TTATATAAGATAAGCCTTGTATCTGCCCTAGACTAATATTCTTGATATTAGCTGGGAATTACACTCGCCACTGTAGGACATGTATGTTCTCCAATTAAGTGTAGCACAGCTAGTCATTAAGGATGGCATGACTCAATTTCACACACACACACACACACACACACACACACACACACACACACACACCGCCCCTTTCTCATTGTAGCTAAATATACTGCTCTCCGGAGGCCTAGTCGGGTGGTAGGTCCAGAAATAACAACCAATATCATCCGAGGAGCATGTGCCGGCTGACCTTTTCCAGACAGGCAGACTTGTAGAACCAGCCTGTTCCCTAGCCCCGCCCTCCTGAGGTCCACATCTTGAGTTTTTCTGTTTGCAGCCATGGGGTGGGGACAGGATTGCATTCCACACAGACAGTATTTTTGTCTTGTAGACATTCTAGGCTCCAGAAGCACTCCCTTAATCTTGGCATTCAGGAGGCAGCAACCAGGAGGATTGTGAATTGGTTCGGGGCCAGCCTGGGCTATGTAGTGGCACTCTTGTCTTTAAGGAAGCAGGCATGAGAATGCCCCAACACTGAGAGCAAGCTAAAGTAGTTTGTTTTCTGAGTCCACAATGCACTTTCCCTTTTTCTGGTTCTCCATGTCATTTTCTACAACAGGTATGGAGGAGAGACCTATGTAAACGTCCCCTGGGGATGGGGGTGTGTTGTTCTAATGTGTTTGCAGCACGCTCATTAATCACAATAACAGATTCCTCATCCCGGGAATGAGAGAGAACAAGGGTTTATCATTCTTTTCCCCGAGAGGTCAGAGCATGTCTCTGCTCCAGCAGCCAGGCTAGCAGTAATCCCATCTACAAGTAGCCCAGCTTGTAACTCTGCAGGCCAGTCCTAATGTAATCTGAAGGAGAGAGGCCTATGGGCGTGTAGCCTCACTCAAGGCCAGAATAGCACACAGAAAGAAGCTCAAACCCACCCAGCTCATGGGAAATCCAGAGAGCTCCACCTCCAAATCCTGACAGTTCTCTGTACATGTTTGCACTGTTACAGACCATATGCAGACTGTGGTCTTTTAGGTACCAGTACCTGCATTTTCTCTTTCATTTAAATGGGCAATTTAGGAATAACATCAGTTTTGAAGACTTTGGGGGAGGCAGCAATTAGAATTCTCTCCTCTTGCCAAGATTAAGTTTCTTTGAAGAGCTGCAGCTTTTGTCAACCGTGTAGATGTTGGCTTGTCCAGGTATAAAGACATTGTAGAGCACCCTCAGGTTTCCACAGCTTAATCTGTGGGTGAGAAATGGAGGTGCTTTGTATTGGAAATTGACTCACCATTATCTTACTCCCAATCTGCACTGGACCCAAATCAGTTAAAAAACCAATGTGTTCTTGGGGCGCTCTCATTAACCACAAGATCGCTAGTATTCTTTTTTTTTTTTTTCTTTTTCCTGAGGTTTTTTTTTTTTTTTTCAAAATGATGTCTGGTTTTGTCTTGAAGAATATTCTAGAAGATCTATACTAAACAAAATATGATTGGAAATAGAAAAAAATTCAGTGAAGTAATTTTGGTGGACAGTGGTTTTTTGTTTTGTTTTGTTTTGTTTTTGTTTTTAGAATCTGTCTTGCTAAGCCCACTGATTAGAAAAGAAAATAAGTTACCTGTTGGTAATGAAAGTTGTGGTTTCCCTAAGAAGTGAAGTCTTAATCACACAACATAATGCTCATACTTATCTTCCCTTTGCATTTAGATCTTTCTCTGGAATTAAAGGACTCCAGCTCAAGGTTAACCTCCCTCCCAACGACAATTACTTCTTCTATGTGAGAGCCACCAATGCCTCTGGGACGAGCGAGCAGAGCGAAGCTGCCCTCATCTCCACCAGAGGTAACTTTCTGCTTTGTGCAGAGCCAGGATGTCTGGGCATTTCTGTTCCTTCCCTTCTGACATTCAGAGGAAACACCTAACACAAATTTAGAAAGTTGCAGCCTGCCGTTGGGGAGTGGGCTTGTCATGACCCAACATCAGCCTACCATTGGGGAGGGCTTGTCATGACCCAGCATCAAGACGTCTCTTTTATATTTCTATTCTTCATAGGTTTCCAAGCTTTGCTGCGCTTAACAACTAGTCAGGGTGCTTAAAACACTTATGCCCTGGCCTCACCCCAGAGGAATGGACTTATGTGCTCTGGAGATGGGCTGGAACATGCGTGGGCTTAGAAATCTTCTCAGGTGCTTTGCGATTCACCCACAATGCACTCTAATGTTTGGGTTTGGGATATCTGTAATGATTTTCTCATTCTGTTATCCTTTGAACTCCATGACAAGCTTCCAGTTTTGTATTACTTATCCTAGTTTGTGCTAATTAGTATTTGTCATATGAATGAACAAATGAATAATTCAAATAAGTGCTAAAACAGTTAAGTGACATTTGGGGGAAAATCCCCAGAAAATATTAAGAAAAAAAATCATTCGGCTGTTTTAAGTTATGAGGATTGAGAAGTGGGAAGGTGGCTGTTATGTTGCCTTATCCTAGACCCACAGATGGCACAAAATTGAGGGGGCAGGGCACATTAATTTACCATGCTGTTTCCTGTTTGAGATGTCGGTTGGTCTGCCTATCTGGGAGGGTTTCTCCATCTTAGAACACTGCCTGCATATTCCATCACTGGAGCCTCTACAGGCTATTCTAATATTCCAATTTTAAATCACACTTGGATCTTAGGGCGTCTTGTCCATGTAGACATTCAGATTCAGTTCGTCCAGGGTAGGGTCTGCCATTTCCAGGTGATGTGAACACTATAAAGAGCATACTTTGCCTAGCGTAGAATCCAGCTCTGTGGGCCCACCTACAGTAGCAGGTGGGCGTGACCAGTCCAGGCCTTCCGCAAATGCTTGCTTATGAATGGCAGTTCAGTTGTTCATGGGGTGTACAAAGTCAGGATGTTTGACTTCAGGAGAATGCGAGCCTAGACTTTGAAATGTATGGATTGACCTAGTGCTTGGCACTGTGACAATATTGTCACCTTCTTTTCTTAACTGTCATAGGAACTAGATTCCTCTTATTGAGAGAAACAGCTCACCCAGCTCTCCAGATCTCCTCGAATGGGATGGTGATCAGCTTCTCTGAGAGGAGACGGCTGACGGAGTAAGTAGAAGGAAGCACAACTGGCCTGATGCTCAGCACTAGAGGGTCAGTCTCCCCCATGCCTTATCAGTCGAGTACATCCTTGGTCTAATGAGCTTGCTCAGTTAAGGGGGGCATATAAATATGTGTGCAGCAGTGAGGTCTGGAGTGGCACACACAGCCCACAACTTGGAGCAAGTGTCAATATTTTTATCGGAACCACAAGCGCAGATGGTTTGGGTTGAAACACTGGCTGCTTTAAGATGTTATCTCTGGCTCAGTGAAAAGCAGAATCCAGAAATGATTGATTCTGTTGTTTCAGTAGCAGCCCAGGTATCAAGGACTTGGAGAGGAGTAGGATGGTTTATTGAGTTCTTACTCCTGGTCACAGAAGTTTGCACCCCAGGAGCTTCCACAAAAGGAAAGGAGCAACTTCAAAGACAACAGGAGCCAAACGCTTGGGGTGGGTGGGCAATTTGCCTTTCTCTCTCTCTCTCTTTCTGCCACTCTCTCTGTCTCTGTCTCTGTTTCTGTCTCTGTCTCTGTCTCTGCCTCTGTCTCTGTCTATCTTTCTCTGTCCCTCCACCTGCTTCTCTCTCAGCTATTTTGAGGGTTTACATGGCCAAGTGGGAGAAAGTATGAGCAAAGCTTTTGAAACACTGCTGCACAGGACACTGATATGCGCAGGTGTAGGTTGTCAGCAGGCACAACGGTGACACATTCACTCCAGTCCCTGGGAACTTGCATGCACTCTGGTCCAATCTTGGTGCTTGATGGTCCACTGCCACATTTAGGTGTTGTTTCTGGAAATGGCCAAGTCTTTCGTGGACCCCAGAACCTCTGATCTGTATCTATGAAGCTGTTTACCCACCATTTAATTGCTGAACTGCAGCCCTGTCTTACGACACTTTGAATTCCCAGAATCTAGCATGGGGATTGAAACACTGTAGATGCTAAAAATACTTCCACTCATGTATTGCAAAAATAAGTTTAAAAAAATTGAAGAATAGATGGGGTGGGGCTGGAGAGATGCTCAGTGGTTAAGAGAACCTGCTGCTCTTATAGAAGACCTGAGTTAGGTTTCCAGCAGCCATATTGGGCAGCTCACAACTGCCTGCAACTCCAGCTCCTGGGGAATTGATGCCCCCTTCTGGCCTCATAGGCACCTGCACTTGTGTTCAATCAGACACATAACAACACATACACATAATTAAAAAAAAATAAATCTTAAAAAAGAGAGAGAGAGAGAAAGAAATGAGCATGGGGTCCTCAATGGAGGAGTTAGAGAAAGAACTGAAGGAGTTGAAGAGGCTTGAAATCCCATAGGAACAATATCAACCAACCAGAACCCCCCAGAGCTCCCAGGAACGAAACGGACCCATGACTCCAGCTGCATATGTAGCAGAGGATGGCCTTATTTGGCATCATTGGGAGGGGAGGCCCTTGGTCCTGTGGAGGCTTGATGCTCCAGAGTAGGGGAATGCTAGGGCACTGAGACAGGAGTGGGTGGGTGGGTAGGGAAGCACCCTCATAGAGGCAGGGGAGAAGGGGGAGGATATAAGGAGTTTATGGAGGGGAAACTGGGAAGGGAATATAACATTTGAAATGTCAATAAATAAAATAACTAATTAAAAAATGAAAAACTCTTTAGAAAAAGAAATAAATGGGATTTCTTTAAAAAAAGAATAATAAAAAAGTAGACTGAAGTTGCTAGAAGTCATAGGCACTATCTGATGGAAGCTGGGATGTACTTTATAGACCTTGCTTGTTTATTATTAGTATGAAAATTAGCTCATAAATATCAGGAAGCCTGGCTTTGTTCCAGGGAGTGAAGGCTTGTCAGTGGGAACCTCTCTGAGATGAAGTTATTGGGTAAAGACACAGAACAAGTGAAATACATTTCCTTGCATTAACCATTTTTGATCTATTCAAGGGTAGAGTGTGCTGACTGAATATTAACGATATGAAGTTAAAAAGTCCTCCTTGCTGGCTCAGCCATTTTCCAGCAAAACTAAGCAACCCATAATCAAAGTCAATTGTCCATGGTTGGAAGTGGCCGGGCTCATTTCACCGTGCTCTTTATCAAAATAGCTACAGCCAGGCAGGAAGAGGCCTTGAACTCACCTTCCAGAGGCCTCTCCAGTCAATGAAGACTGTGGCGCACCTCCCCCAGAGCCACTGGTCATGATGCTCTCTGTTCTATACTCTGAAATGACCTTGCCAGCTGTCGTGACATTTAAAAGCTGTGTCCCATGGGGCCTCTGTCACAAGGAAGGTCAGCGCACCCTGGGACTCAGTTTTTGAGAGACTGAACTTGATTGTGCACACCTGTAATCTCGGCGTGCGGGTGGCTGAGGCAGGTGGATTACGTGGTTTGAGAGGAACCTGTGCTATATAGTGAGCCCGTGAGTCAACATACAAACTGAAACATTTTGGAGATTCCAATTTTATTTTTGCAGTTTTTGAAAGAAGAGAACTCTGTAAGCCATGTTATCCTATCTGCCTCTTACATTCTTTTTATTTCTCTGAGAGCAGAGGTTATGGTGTTTCTTTAATTTCCTTCTTGTCTATGCCAGTCATTTCCTGGTTCTCAGACCCCGTAAGAGACACAATGCATCATATGCACGTGCTATAAGGCAGTGGGCATATGTCAAATGGATGCTGGAGGTCGGTGAATCCTGGGGCAATCTGGCCAGGGTTAGGAGCATAAAGAACAGATGGAGTCTTTAGCCACCTGGCAGCAGTTTATGAAGATGGACCCCTGCCTAAAGGACATCTAAGGTTGATGTTGATGAGGTCAAGGCTGGTGATTCCTGTGATAAGCTTCATCTGGTCAACTCTGCTTGCAGGATCCCCTCAGTGCTGGGTGAGGAGCTGCCTGCCTGCGGCCAGCATTACTGGGAAACCACCGTCGCAGACAGTCCAGCCTATCGACTCGGCATCTGCGCCAGCTCAGCTGTGAGGGCTGGTGCCCTGGGACAGGGGGAGACCTCATGGTACATGCACTGCTCTGAGCCACAGAGGTAAGCTGGAGCACTGTCTCTCCTAACTCGATCCGAAGATCAGTTACCATGTCTAGGCAGGGACCTCTGAGGGACCTAATGAACAGCTTCCCGTATCCCTGCCCAAGATCCAAACTAAGCAAGACAGTAACCATAAGGGTGTGGTGGTTAGGACATCACCCTGATTACCACATAAACTAGATAAGAGGATGCCGTATATTCAACCTCATTACCACACAGACTTAGCCACCCAGAGCCATGGCATGTGCTTGGGAGAGGCAGAGAAAGGCGTAGCATGCAGGCCACACCTGACCCATGCTTGCTGTTCTGTAAAGTTTTAGTAGAAAACAGTCATGGTCATTTATTTACCTATTATCTATGGCTACTTTTGCCCTGACAATGGCAGATTGGACAGAGACTGAATAGCTGTCACATGCCAAGGTATTTTGTCTCTTTATAGGTAAGTTTGCCAAACCGTGGTCTCCACTATTCATTATTTGGTGGGTGAATATTCAAAGCCAGTGCCCAGGTGAACATGCTGTGATCTCAGCATGCTTACGGTAGGATCTGATTTTTGTCCTGGCTTTATCTTTGATTCTTCCCCCTATTGGTTCCTCTCCGTGAGTTGGTTAGCCCCTGGAGCAATTCTTTATGCAATTCTCGTCCAGGGTTGTGGCCTGGGCTGCTAGGATCATGTAAAATCAGAGATGAGGAAGAGCCTTGGCATTGTAATATGTCTCCCAAGTGGCAGACATTATTCAAATGCACAGCTTTAAAAGGGAAGCCGTCCTTCAGTGCTCCCGAGAGCTCTCAGCAGAGGCCCCGAGACTGAGCATCTCATGTCTTCAGTTATACTGTTCTCCCCATGTCCCACCTGACAGTTTGATTCTCTGAGACGGTTCATGAGAATGCCATCTCCAAGTGCAGTTTAAAGTCGCATTTTATCAAGTCAGAGCAATTATTAGTTGATATTCAGTGCTGAGTTATGTTTAAAGACTCAGTCCTGCCCAGAGTTTAAAATCATTTAAACCTAGAGTTTACAGTGGGCAAATTATGGGAGCTCAACCTTGGTATTAATTCATTTTAAAAATTCTTTAAGGCTAGGCAGATGGTTCATTGGGTGAACGGGCTTGCTGTGCCAGCCTGGCCAACTCAACTCCATCTCTGGAGTCCACTGTAAAAGGAGAGAACCAATCGCCAAAGCTCTGCTCTGGCCTCCAGTGTGAACACGGGCACACGTGCCCAGGAACCACGAATTCCTAGAATTCACTTTTAGAAAACAGAATTGTGACAAGTCCTCCCTACAGCCTTGGTCATTGGTTCTTTCAGTGTGAGTTTCTGGGAGACAAATATACACAGCATAGCTGTGTGGTCACAGTGCAGAGACCAGCCCCTGGTGCCTTTATTTCATGGTCCGATGGTGCCACATGAGGCACCTGTGGCCTTTAGGACTCTGGAGAGTGGCACAGCCTGCCTGCCTGTGGTTCTCAGTTTTCTAGTTCAGTGACTTTAAACCAGCTTTATGACTTTTGATTGAACCTAAGCATGAAGATGGTCTTAGGAGACACCAGGGGTTCCATTCTTGGTCCTTCCTAACTTTGCTGTACCAGTTCAAGCCCACTCACATCCCTTTCCAGTCAGCCTGTCTGTGTCTAAGCTGCCTCTCCTGCCATACCTAGAGAGTGCTTTTAACATTATTTTATCCCATGCCCTCCTTTCTTCTAAAAGCAATCCACAAATAGTAGATTCAGAACTCGGGGTGGAGGGGCAGTCACAGGACCCAGGCAAGAAGGGAAACCAGAAAGTAGTGACCAGGCTAGGAGCAGAGGAGCCCAGAGAAAAGTTATCTTCAGTGTAAAAAAAAAGCGGGGGGTGGGGGGCTCCACTGGAATCAGCTTGAGTTCAGGGTGATGGGAGCCCCAGGGCAGGCAGTTTGAGAGTCACAGCCAAAGGCAGGCTTCTGGATGGTTCTTGTTTGAATAGAGGCGAGCATTTCCAAATAGGAATGACCAAAAACTGGTCATGGGGGTGGGTTGGGGCCATACCCAAGCAAAACTAAAGAAAACCAACTCCAGCATAGGAATGCTTCGTTTCAGCTCATGGCTTCTTTCCCTGGTTTCTTGGCCTGTGTGACCATTAGACCATGGTGGTGACAAGGCATGGCAGAGGAAGACAGTTTTGCCTCATCAAGGCTGGTGAGCAAAAGGAAAGGGAGGAATCATGGCCTCAGTACCCACTTCAAAGTGAGTCTTCCTTAGTGGCCTAACTTCCTCCCTAAGGAATCCACCATCTCCCGTTGCACAGGCTGGTGACCAGGGTCATAGCACATGGGCCTGAGGGGGCATGGTCTGTGATAATCACGTGAATTCCACTTAATAGTTCCATGAGGAGTGGGGTGCTAGGAAGGAAATGGCAGAAGCAGGGATGTATTCCAGGTCCCTTGGGACTAATGGAATGAAAATTTTAAGGGTCTTTCCCTCTTGTCTCCACAGTGGGGACTGCCTCGCGCCTTGGGACTGACTGGTGATTGGCCTTTGGGGGGTAGGGACTTTTAAATCCATAGGTGAAGGGCATCAGCTCATTGGATCATTCCAAACCCCGTAGACCAGTGGTCCTCAACCTGTGGATCATGGCCCCTTTGGGGAGTCAAACAACTCTTTCATAGGGGTCACCATTGGAAAACACAGATATCTACAATAAGAGTTATAACAACAGTAAAGTTATAGTTACAAAGTAGCAATGAAAATAATTTTGTGATTCAGGGGGAGGTGTCACCACAACATGAGGAACTGTATTAAAGGGTCATGACATTAGGACAGTTGAGAACTCATACTCTAGACCTGTGTTGTACAATAGTATCTTCTACAATAATAGAAAAAATGGTGCCTTTACAGCTTTACTTGAACTGTGGCTGGTAAGGCTGAAAGTCTGAATTTTATACATCGTTAAATGTTCATTTTCATTTAAGTGGCTATATGTAGTTAGTGGCTACTGTCCATATTTGGGACTCTATTCAAACAAGAATCACTCAGAATACCAAGTTTTGTTTTTTTTTTTTTTTTTTTTTTTTTTGGTTTTTCGAGACAGGGTTTCTCTGTGTAACCCTGGCTGTCCTGGAACTCACTCTGTAGACCAGGCTGGCCTTGAACTCAGAAATCCGCCTGCCTCTGCCTCCCGAGTGCTGGGATTAAAGGCGTGCACCACCACTGCCCGGCTTTAGAATCCAAATCATAACCTTTGTGCTCCTGGACCAGCTGGGCCTGGGGTTTCTGCTACCTTGAATAACTTGCTCCAATCCATGATCAGTGTTCCATGTCCTCTCCATCTCACTCTATGGTCAGTGCTCCATGTCCTCTCCATCTCACTCTATGGTCAGTGCTCCATGTCCTCTCCAGCCCACTCTATGGTCAGTGCTCCATGTCCTCTCCAGCCCACTCTATGGTCAGTGCTCCATGTCCTCTCCAGCGCACTCTATGGTCAGTGCTCCATGTCCTCTCCAGCCCACTCTATGGTCAGTGCTCCATGTCCTCTCCAGCCCACTCTATGGTCAGTGCTCCATGTCCTCTCCATCTCACTCTATGGTCAGTGCTCCATGTCCTCTCCAGCCCACTCTATGGTCAGTGCTCCATGTCCTCTCCATCTCACTCTATGGTCAGTGCTCCATGTCCTCTCCAGCCCACTCTATGGTCAGTGCTCCATGTCCTCTCCAGCCCACTCTATGGTCAGTGCTCCATGTCCTCTCCAGCCCACTCTATGGTCAGTGCTCCATGTCCTCTCCATCCCACTCTATGGTCAGTGCTCCATGTCCTCTCCATCCCACTCTATGGTCAGTGCTCCATGTCCTCTCCAGCCCACTCTATGGTCAGTGCTCCATGTCCTCTCCAGCCCACTCTATGGTCAGTGCTCCATGTCCTCTCCAGCCCACTCTATGGTCAGTGCTCCATGTCCTCTCCAGCCCACTCTATGGTCAGTGCTCCATGTCCTCTCCATCTCACTCTATGGTCAGTGCTCCATGTCCTCTCCAGCCCACTCTATGGTCAGTGCTCCATGTCCTCTCCATCCCACTCTATGGTCAGTGCTCCATGTCCTCTCCATCCCACTCTATGGTCAGTGCTCCATGTCCTCTCCATCCCACTCTATGGTCAGTGCTCCATGTCCTCTCCATCTCACTCTATGGTCAGTGCTCCATGTCCTCTCCATCTCACTCTATGGTCAGTGCTCCATGTCCTCTCCAGCCCACTCTATGGTCAGTGCTCCATGTCCTCTCCAGCCCACTCTATGGTCAGTGCTCCATGTCCTCTCCATCTCACTCTATGGTCAGTGCTCCATGTCCTCTCCAGCCCACTCTATGGTCAGTGCTCCATGTCCTCTCCAGCTCACTCTATGGTCAGTGCTCCATGTCCTCTCCAGCCCACTCTATGGTCAGTGCTCCATGTCCTCTCCATCTCACTGTATGGTCAGTGCTCCATGTCCTCTCCATCTCACTCTATGGTCAGTGCTCCATGTCCTCTCCATCCCACTCTATGGTCAGTGCTCCATGTCCTCTCCAGCCCACTCTATGGTCAGTGCTCCATGTCCTCTCCAGCCCACTCTATGGTCAGTGCTCCATGTCCTCTCCAGCCCACTCTATGGTCAGTGCTCCATGTCCTCTCCATCTCACTCTATGGTCAGTGCTCCATGTCCTCTCCATCTCACTCTATGGTCAGTGCTCCATGTCCTCTCCATCTCACTCTATGGTCAGTGCTCCATGTCCTCTCCAGCCCACTCTATGGTCAGTGCTCCATGTCCTCTCCTTCTCACTCTATGGTCAGTGCTCCATGTCCTCTCCAGCCCACTCTATGGTCAGTGCTCCATGTCCTCTCCATCTCACTCTATGGTCAGTGCTCCATGTCCTCTCCAGCCCACTCTATGGTCAGTGCTCCATGTCCTCTCCAGCCCACTCTATGGTCAGTGCTCCATGTCCTCTCCATCCCACTCTATGGTCAGTGCTCCATGTCCTCTCCAGCCCACTCTATGGTCAGTGCTCCATGTCCTCTCCAGCCCACTCTATGGTCAGTGCTCCATGTCCTCTCCAGCCCACTCTATGGTCAGTGCTCCATGTCCTCTCCAGCCCACTCTATGGTCAGTGCTCCATGTCCTCTCCAGCCCACTCTATGGTCAGTGCTCCATGTCCTCTCCAGCCCACTCTATGGTCAGTGCTCCATGTCCTCTCCAGCCCACTCTATGGTCAGTGCTCCATGTCCTCTCCAGCCCACTCTATGGTCAGTGCTCCATGTCCTCTCCAGCCCACTCTATGGTCAGTGCTCCATGTCCTCTCCATCTCACTCTATGGTCAGTGCTCCATGTCCTCTCCAGCCCACTCTATGGTCAGTGCTCCATGTCCTCTCCAGCCCACTCTATGGTCAGTGCTCCATGTCCTCTCCAGCCCACTCTATGGTCAGTGCTCCATGTCCTCTCCAGCCCACTCTATGGTCAGTGCTCCATGTCCTCTCCAGCCCACTCTATGGTCAGTGCTCCATGTCCTCTCCAGCCCACTCTATGGTCAGTGCTCCATGTCCTCTCCAGCCCACTCTATGGTCAGTGCTCCATGTCCTCTCCAGCCCACTCTATGGTCAGTGCTCCATGTCCTCTCCAGCCCACTCTATGGTCAGTGCTCCATGTCCTCTCCAGCCCACTCTATGGTCAGTGCTCCATGTCCTCTCCAGCCCACTCTATGGTCAGTGCTCCATGTCCTCTCCAGCCCACTCTATGGTCAGTGCTCCATGTCCTCTCCATCTCACTCTATGGTCAGTGCTCCATGTCCTCTCCATCCCACTCTATGGTCAGTGCTCCATGTCCTCTCCATCCCACTCTATGGTCAGTGCTCCATGTCCTCTCCAGCCCACTCTATGGTCAGTGCTCCATGTCCTCTCCATCCCACTCTATGGTCAGTGCTCCATGTCCTCTCCAGCCCACTCTATGGTCAGTGCTCCATGTCCTCTCCAGCCCACTCTATGGTCAGTGCTCCATGTCCTCTCCATCTCACTCTATGGTCAGTGCTCCATGTCCTCTCCATCTCACTCTATGGTCAGTGCTCCATGTCCTCTCCAGCCCACTCTATGGTCAGTGCTCCATGTCCTCTCCAGCCCACTCTATGGTCAGTGCTCCATGTCCTCTCCAGCCCACTCTATGGTCAGTGCTCCATGTCCTCTCCAGCCCACTCTATGGTCAGTGCTCCATGTCCTCTCCAGCCCACTCTATGGTCAGTGCTCCATGTCCTCTCCAGCCCACTCTATGGTCAGTGCTCCATGTCCTCTCCAGCCCACTCTATGGTCAGTGCTCCATGTCCTCTCCAGCCCACTCTATGGTCAGTGCTCCATGTCCTCTCCAGCCCACTCTATGGTCAGTGCTCCATGTCCTCTCCAGCCCACTCTATGGTCAGTGCTCCATGTCCTCTCCAGCCCACTCTATGGTCAGTGCTCCATGTCCTCTCCAGCCCACTCTATGGTCAGTGCTCCATGTCCTCTCCAGCCCACTCTATGGTCAGTGCTCCATGTCCTCTCCATCTCACTCTATGGTCAGTGCTCCATGTCCTCTCCAGCCCACTCTATGGTCAGTGCTCCATGTCCTCTCCAGCCCACTCTATGGTCAGTGCTCCATGTCCTCTCCATCTCACTCTATGGTCAGTGCTCCATGTCCTCTCCATCCCACTCTATGGTCAGTGCTCCATGTCCTCTCCATCCCACTCTATGGTCAGTGCTCCATGTCCTCTCCATCTCACTCTATGGTCAGTGCTCCATGTCCTCTCCAGCCCACTCTATGGTCAGTGCTCCATGTCCTCTCCAGCCCACTCTATGGTCAGTGCTCCATGTCCTCTCCAGCCCACTCTATGGTCAGTGCTCCATGTCCTCTCCATCCCACTCTATGGTCAGTGCTCCATGTCCTCTCCATCTCACTCTATGGTCAGTGCTCCATGTCCTCTCCAGCCCACTCTATGGTCAGTGCTCCATGTCCTCTCCAGCCCACTCTATGGTCAGTGCTCCATGTCCTCTCCAGCCCACTCTATGGTCAGTGCTCCATGTCCTCTCCATCCCACTCTATGGTCAGTGCTCCATGTCCTCTCCATCTCACTCTATGGTCAGTGCTCCATGTCCTCTCCATCTCACTCTATGGTCAGTGCTCCATGTCCTCTCCATCCCACTCTATGGTCAGTGCTCCATGTCCTCTCCATCTCACTCTATGGTCAGTGCTCCATGTCCTCTCCATCTCACTCTATGGTCAGTGCTCCATGTCCTCTCCATCCCACTCTATGGTCAGTGCTCCATGTCCTCTCCAGCCCACCAAGCAGACAGGGATTACTCTCTCCCACATCCATGCCTATTCTGCTGCCTTGTTCTGTCCCTGCTGCTCTCTCTGTTGAGCTGTCTCCTTCCTCTTCCCACCCACTCCTGTCCTGCCCATTCCTGATGGCCTAATGTGATTTTGTCTGTCCCCACACCCTCAGAGGGCCCAGATAGGACCGAGGTACACAGACATGCCCATGTATCACACGTGAATGCATTTGTATTGGACAGAGACACTGAAGGCAACCCAGTCCAGCTGTAAGGCTGCTGAAAACTTAGAGAGAAAATGGAAAACTTGGTCTCGGCAAAGGGGGGCTTATTCAAAGTTTGAAGTTAGCAAAAACTAATGCATTGTTCTTGAATTTCATAAAGGCCCTTATGTAAGTTACCTATAAATCTTTAAAACTGTAAAATTAATACGTTGTATGGAAGGCAAGCCCACAGTACTGTTTAAATACATGGCAGCCTCAAAGGAGTTTTATTCAAAAGAATGACACACCATGAATGCGGCAGTTAAAACATGTGGGCAGCCGGGAAAGAATTAGAATGTGGAGAAAAATCACAAGGGAGGCGCATGCTGGTTATTCTGGGATGGAAGGGGCAGAACGATTAAAGCTCACCTCTGCGGGGCCAGGCCACACACTTTAGCATCTGGACGGACTCCGGCAAAGTACTTAGGACAACACTAGTGCAACTCATTACTGTGAACTGAACTGACGAAGTGAGACCTTTCCTAGTGATTTTTTTTTTCTTATGAAATCCTAAGAACTTCCAGAGATTTTAAAAACTGAATTTTCCATTCTGTTTCATTTCAGATACACATTTTTCTACAGTGGCATTGTGAGTGAGGTGCACGCAACCGAGCGTCCAGCCCGAGTGGGCATTCTGCTGGACTATACCAACCAGAGACTTCTGTTTATAAACGCCGAGAGTGGACAGCTGCTCTTCATCGTGAGGCACAGGTTCAACGAGGGCATGCACCCCGCCTTTGCCCTGGAGAAGCCTGGGAGATGTACTCTGCATCTGGGCGTAGAGCCCCCAGATTCTGTCAGGCACAAGTGATCCTGGGCATTCAGAGTTTATCAGAATATGAGCAAGAGTTGGGGTTCAGACCTATCGTTCTGTCTCTCAGGCAATGTGCATTATTTAGATAGTCTCCCACACACCTGCACTGACGAGAGCTCCGGGTGCCGCAATCAGCATTCAAGCAGAGCCAGGGACCCCGTGCCTCATGGAGCAGTGTGTGACTGGAGGGGTGGAAACACAGCCTTCACCCTTGGTTCACAGTTGGAGTTGTTCCTAAGTTCAAAGGATTTATACTTGACCTGAACCAAACCCCTAGAAAAGGACTTGTGTCTGCTCTATCGGTCAAACAAATTCCCTGGTGGCTAAGTCAGAGGGGAGGGAGATGTGTCCCTGGTACACCTCTTACTAAGGGACATCGACTTTTTTCACAAGAAAAATGTCACCTTACTTCACTAGAGGATAATGAACCCTAGTCATTAGAGAAAATGTTTTAGCTGATCTAAATTTACAATGGATTCTTTTATTATCACATGTGCTGTAGAATGTAAGCCTCTCTTCTCTGAAAGTTTAAATGTAGAAAAGTACTAGATATCAGAGATTTCCATTTTGTTAAATAAATGGCTAGCATCTTATAAAATAAAATCTATTGTGTGAACTTATTGCAAATAACTTATCAGCCAGTCATCTCTGGCCCAGGACACAGTGGAGAGAAAACGCCTGTCACATTCCAGAGGGCAATGTGACTATTGACTCTGATTAGATAGTTTCGCACACAGGATCCCAGTCCATACACCCATACAGTTGTCCATAAAGTTATCATCGGGAGCTGTGCATCTCTTTTTATGAAAAATATGCTTATTTATTTTTTAGGTATTATACTGAAAATTCCTAAAGTATGTATGCAAATTTGATGAATTTGGAAGGCACGCTGATTGGTCTTTTTTCAGTGATGGGAGCATCTTAATCATATTTAAGATTTTTCTGTTAGTATTCTCTCCTTCCTTCTTCCCTCCCTGCCTCCCTCCTTCTTTTTTTTTTTTCCAATAGGATCTCATTATGTAGTCCTGGCTGGTGTGGAATTCACTATGGAGACCAGGCTAGCCTCATACATACACAGAGATCTGCCCGCCTCTGCCTTCTGAGGACTGGGATTAGAAACACATGCGTCCATGGTTGGCAGTTCAGTTATTTTCTTGACTTGAAAAATAACATGCTACTTTTTGGGTTACATTTTAAAGTATGTTCTTTTAATAGCTAGAAAATCTGGTCTGGATCTGCCCCGGCCCTATAGAGCCCCTTGAAAAAAACCTCATCCCCTCCCTTTCAAATTACAGCAGCAGCTGCAAGATGGAGGAACACCCTGGTCCCTGTGGTAAATGGAATTTTCACCTTTTCCCCAAGACTCAAAAGTGTTTGTCTTGGATTCTGTCTGCTGGGCCACCATGGTTGTTTTGTTTTTGTTTTTGTTTTTGTTTTAAACTCCTTTTCAGTGAGGATGTAATGTAACTTAAAGACAGTACCAGTATAAGCAATCACGTGGACTCTAGAATTTGTCTGCTTAGATTTCAGATGCAGACCTAAACCTTAGCATTACCTGTTCATAGAGAAGGTGATTCCAAGGAAGGGCAATCCAGGAACTGGGCAAAGTGAGATGGACGCTCTGGGGCAATGATCAGGGTCACTTTAGTTAGATTTTCCTCTAGAAGCCACATGGAGTGTGGCAGAGGTGGGCATGTCACAAGCTTCGGGGGTGCAGGGGGTGCGGGGAGAGCTTCCTGAAAGGCACTGTTATACATGAAACACAGGCTGCTTCTGATACGTCCTGCAGTTCATTTCAGCAAATTATAATCAGTAAAGGAGCCTGTGAGAAAGGAGGAAGAATGCAGTTGCTGCTCAGTCCCCTCTCCTTCTCTCCCTCCCCCTCCCCCTCCCCCTCCCCCTCCCCCCTCCCCCTCCCCCTCCCCCTCCCCCTCCCCCTCCCCCTCCCCCTCTCTCTCTCTCTCTCTCTCTCTCTCTCTCTCTGTGTCTGTCTGACTCTGTTTCTGTCTTTCTCTGTGTGTCTGCCTGTCTGTCTGTGTCTCTGTCTCTGTCTCTCTGCATATACACTTAGCAACCTTGAGTGGACAGATTCTTCATCAAAACTAGAGCAAAATGGAATACGTTCCTGTCATTTTATTCGGGGACACTTCCTTAAAGCCCAGCAGAGCCAACTGTATTGTCACCCCTTACTTTATAAACCAACACAAATGCTTACAGATCAGACACCATCACTTTTAAATGGGCCGCATTCTTTAGGTCTCATGGATTTCAGAGATCCCTTCTCTACCTACTGTGTTTATTACCCATGAGTCAACACATGTCCGATTGCTGAGAGAACCCTTGGGCTGCAACTGTTCATACTCATGGAAAGGCATCTATTGCAGCCCTCTGTAGGAAAGCTTGGCACCACAGGGGTCCTGACATCTTAGGTACAGGCTTATTTACTCCTCCATTCTTTGGTTGTATAGTTTTTTCTCCTTGTCTCCAGGCTTGAACCATCACCACTGTGTATTTGAAGCCTCGGTACCAGGAAATTCTACTCTTGTAGTAGTGATGTGGGCTGTGGTGAGTGAGACTCTAGCCATGTGTCTAGCCATAACCTTTGAAACTCAGCTGTCTGACCTTCCCATGATCCACCAAAACTAAATAAAATTATATACATACTATCATCTATCTATCTATCTATCTATCTATCTATCTATCTATCTATCTATCTATCTGATCTCCAAGTCATGCTGGCTGACAGGCCAAGATGCTATGCTCTGAAATGACCAGTGGTTGCAAGACTGTAGAGTGTCACTTCTTTTCAGATGCTAGCATCTCTGGTATTACCCGAGGGTCAGTAACTCTTGCATATGTTCAATTGAAAGTGACTAAACCCTTGCCAGGAATGTATGGTCTTGTAGTCCTGGGCCCAGTTGCTAGTGTTTCACTAATACAATCAGTAAGATCAATTTCAATACATTGAATTAATGCATTTGATAAAAGGTTAAATGACTGGATAATATCGTCTATTGACCCAGTATGATTCGGGAGGCTCTGTTCACCCATTCTTTACAGGATCCATCCCTTTCTATCCAAATTTGTAGATAACACTGACCATAGGATGCTCTTCCTCCTAGTCCAAATTTCAGGATTTTCTGTCCGGATTGCATTTTCCTTGGACCCTTCCTCTGCTTCTGGATTTCTCCCTCTTCACCACTGGCGTTTCATCAGTACTCCATTTTTTGGTGGGCATATTGAGTTACTGTTGTTCCCAAACATGAACATGGTTCCTTTGAGTGTCTTACAGGACACTAGCCCAAGACTGTGGTTGACATAGCTTGGGTTAAGACTTGGGGCTATATCTGATCACTGGGGCTCACACCTTTAATACCATCACTTGAGAGGCAGAGGCAGGTGGATCTCTGAGAGTTTAAGACTAGAGTGGTCTACAGAGTGAGTTCCAGGACAGCCAGAGAGATCCTATATGGGGGGGGGGGTGTGCATTTTCAAAGAACACCAAACACCCAGATAAAGCATACCTTTGTTCAAAGTCCCTTCTGATCTTGTCTTCAACTGGGTCTTCCTGCTGTAGCAAACAGGCTAGCCCCTCTCCAGTTAACTTTGTCTCTTTATACTTCTAGCTTCTGTTCACTTGAGTTTCTTTTTTTAGGTTAAACAGTAGAACTAGAAAACATCAAAACGTGAAAACCTCTCACTAGAATAGACATCTTTTATAATAGTCTGAGAGCAAAATATGCCTTCTTTATCTCTGTCTCTTTTATCTTGTACAAGTCCCGGGCCTCTCAGAACTCAAAGGTGCATTAAAGTAATGCCTCATACTCCAGGACATTCTTCTCCCCAGGAGAGATTTGGCCAATACCTCTTAAGATGGTTTAGAATCCCCTTCACATATCCCCTCCTTTAGGGGATTTCACAGGACCAGTGATTGACTGAAGAAATACCTTCCTGGCCAAGTGGACCTCCTAGGTTGTATTGAGTCACCCCAATACCATGAAGAACTTCGCTCCTTGGTAAACTTCAGAGAGAAGTGACAGGCTTCATGGCTCTGCAGGGCTTGCCATAACCAGGGCAGTGAGGACATGAGGACATGTAAAAAGGACAGATACACTGACACATACACAAACGCTGGTGTCTGGCGGGCTGTGCTTGCTCTGGGCACCAACTGTAACAATAGCCTGGAACTGTAGCCTGTTTAGTTAATACATCAGAACCGAGAAGATGTGTTTATTGTGTATGGTTGAATGAGGATGTGGACTGAGCCGATTTCTGTAGGACGTCTCTGTAGAGGAGCAGTCATCCTGGAGGAGACAGCTAGTTTCCACACTCACTGCCAACAGTGGTACTTGGAGCAGAGGAAGGTTCTGCATCCCTCCGAGTCCCTGAGCCTCACCCAGGGAAGGTTTTGCCACTCCCAGGATTTGAAGAATTGGGGTCCTTGACATGGCCAATAATCCACATTCACTCAGGACTTCATCTGCTCTGAACATGGTCACTCCGAGCTTCTTCTGTGCCCTGTAACAGCCTTCTAGAGCCAATATGTTGTTTAAATATTTGAAAACTTCAGGAGAAGTAGGTGAAATAACTCCAAAGGTGGCGGCAGGGTGGGGGTAGGGGAAGCAGGGAGGGGGGGGAACTGTAAAGGAAAGTCACAGTTAGTTCATTCATTGAATCTATTGGTGCTTATTGTGGGGGAGGGTATGGGAGTTGTTACATCGGAGATGTAGCTTTTTGTGTGTTTCTCAACATTAAACAGGAGTTTCCTGAAGGCCACTGGGCTAGCCCTTGCCAGGTCTCAGCTCCTGCAGAGAAAAGTCCAGAAAGGCCTCATGTAAGGGGAGAGATGAAAAGGCACGCATTGTCTCTCTCTCTCAGCTCTGACCAGGAACCCTGTGGCCCTGTTCACTTCCTGCTTCAAAAGGAGCAGCCCCTGCTGCCTGCTTGCTTTAGAACTCCCAGGGAAGCCTTGCCATTGTATCTGGGCTGACTTTGTGCTGAACAGCCTGTTCTCCCTCCTGACAAAGCAGTAACACCAAAGATGGAGAAATCCAGGCACAAAGGTTTCCATCATTTCAACTGCACTGTTTTGCAGTTCTGGGGAAGGTGAGAGGAAGATGTCACTGAGGTGGTCACTGAGGGAGGTGGCTGGCCAAACAGGACCTCAGAGGTCCCCTTACATGTATGCACGTGAGCGTGTGTACATTTCTCATGTGTAAATATGTCTGACTGTTTAATGTGGTACGTGCACATAGGAAAGTGTGTGTGCTCGTGGGGTTGGGAGAGTACAGGTTCCCGACCTACCACTGATGATCCAGAAGCTGGATTTGTGAGTGTTTCCCAAAAAGTCTCCATCCTTGTGTCTCATCCACATTAGCCAACCCATGGAAACTTAATAGTTCAGAATGGCAAGTGTGTGACTTGTATAAAATTGAATGTCCAAGGTGGCTGGAGAACATGTAGCTGCTGGCCATAAAATCACTCTGTAGGCTCCCCAGCTCCATTGCCTGCTGTCTCCCAGCCTGGTTTTGTGCTGGACTGTAGACTGCCTCACGCTGCTTTCCTCTCAGCTCCCACACACCCTGGAGAACTGACTTAGGCTCACACAGAAGCCCCAGGCCTAGTGAAGGTTGTTTGGTGGTCAAGGCAAGTTAATTGGATGTTCTTCATGGTAAGCATTCCTGAGTCAAATGGCGACAGGCCCAGATGCATTTGGATTTCTGTCTTTCTTCCTGAACCGGTGCTAGGATTCCCTGAAAGCCATATGCTTTGGAGACATTTCTATGTCTTCTGCCTAAGTTCTCACATTCTCTGTGATCTGATTCTTAAAAGTGTCCTTAAATAGAGACTCTAGTCTGTGAGTGTACTGGCTGGTTTTGTGTTAACTTGACACAGCTGGAGTTATCACAGAGAAAGGAGCTTCAGTTGAGGAAATGCCTCCATGAGATCCAACTGTAAGGCATTTTCTCAATTAGTGATGAAGGGGGAAAGGCCCCTTGTGTGTGGTGCCATCTCTGGGCTGGTAGTCTTGGTTCTATA
The DNA here is from genome assembly GCF_978045245.1 of Mus caroli. Classification (NCBI taxonomy): domain Eukaryota; kingdom Metazoa; phylum Chordata; class Mammalia; order Rodentia; family Muridae; genus Mus; species Mus caroli. The sequence continues at coordinate 28,316,278 of NW_028227270.1, forward strand.
AGAGAGCAGGCTGAGCAAGCCAGGGGAAGCAAGCCAGTAAAGAACATCCCTTCATGGCCTCTGCATCAGCTCCTGCTTTCTGACCTGCTTGAGTTCCATTCCTGACTTCCTTGGTGATGAACAGCGGTATGGAGGTGTAAGCTGAATAAACCCTTTCCTCCCCAACTTCCTTCTTGGTCATGATGTTTGTGCAGGAATAGAAACCCTGACTAAGACAGTGAGTGTAACTTGGTGGTTAAGTACTCTCATGAAAGGCCCCCCAGGTCCAGTGACCATTTCCTCTTCACTCAGCAAATGCTTGCTGTGAGTTTTGGACCCCTGCCTCCTGCTTTTGATGTGAGCAACCTCGTGCTTGTCTCTGTGACTATTGTAGAAGGTGGAACACAGTCTATTATGCGCCAATCTTCCTAGCTCATTAGTCAGAAGGAAACCATCCCTGCAAGATGTCATGTCCCATCTTCCTGTCTCTCACTCAGATTGACTACAGGTGGGCTGTAATTGATGTGAGAACAGCTCAGAGCTCAGCTCCTTCCTGCAGTCTCAGAGGTCTGGGGTTACAGCTCTGCTTCAGAGTTCTGTGGCTTTGGACAAACTTTAGCCTCTCGTACAGACCTCACTGTGATTAGTCATAGGTATCATGTGGAAAAGTTGTTCATGCATGCATGTAACAACCATTTACCAAGTGTAAGGAGCCAGGTACTGTGGCAGGTACCTAGGGTCCCAGGAGTGATCAGATAGACAGATATTCTTATTCCTAGGAATCTAGTCCATGTTTCACAGAGGAGGAATAGACAACATGGTGGTTAAAGTAAGAAGTGGTCCCTGGGGACTCAGGTGTTTAAGCACAGGATCCCAGTTGGTGGCACTGTTTGGGGAGGGAGGGAGCCTTGCTGAAGTACGTCCCTGGAGGTGGACAGTGTTCATGGCCTCACTCCACTCTCAGCTCATTCTCTCTGCTTCCTGTGTGCAGTTGGGGATGTGGTCTCTAAGCCTCCTAATTAGCCACCTGACACTATGCCTCACCCACCATTATGACTCTCTCTGGAACTGTAAGCCCAAATAAACTATAAATCACCTTGGTCATGGTGTTTTATCACAGCATCAGAAAAAGTGACTACTACAGAAGTGAAGGAGAGAAATAAGTGACTTGTTTAATATCAGAAAGTGATATATGCTATTAAAAATAAAGGATAGAGGGTTGTTATGACAAACAATAGGAAATGTATATACACATTATATATATATATATATATATATATATATATATATATATATACACACACACATTAGAGCATCCAGCATGAAAAAATACAGTTGTTCTTAATTCAGGTACAATTATAGAGCATGGGGGGGGGTCCATCAGAATATCACAATGTCTTTATACTTTAGCATGTAATTATTAACCATGTTATCAATGATCATCGTATTTTGAATAGAAAGGTAGTATTTTCCTTATTGTAGACATCTAGGAAAATATTTTGAACAAAAGGTAAGTTATTCTTAATTTCATCATTCAGCGATAACCAAGTTCTATACTATCCTGGCAAGCAATATCCTGGGTTTGCCTCTTCTTTTGGACACATTTTTTAAAATGCAAATAAATTCACATAATTAATTGTCACTTTTCTCTCTGTCATGTGTAGCTAAAATTATTTAGATCCCAGCCAGGGGTTTCTACCCTGCCTTAGGTATTTATGTTCCTGGGTGTCTTAGTTAGGGTTTTGCTGCTGTGAACAGACACCATGACCATGGCAAGTCTTATAAAAAACATTTAATTAGGACTGGCTTACAGGTTCAGAGGTTCAGTCCATTATCATCAAGGTGGGAGCATGGCAGTATCCAGCAGGCATGGTGCAGGAGGAGCTGAGAGTTCTATGTCTTCATCCAAAGGCTGCTAGTGGAAGACTGACTTCCAGGCAACTAGGGTGAGGATCTTATACCCACACCCATAGTGACACACCTACTCCAACTAGGCCACACCTATTCCAACAAGGCCATACCTCCAAATGGTGCCACTCCCTGGTCCAAGAATATACAAACCATGACACGGGGTAAAAGACACACTCATAGCCTTTTTATTTACAATAAGCCTTAATCAGCACAAGAGCTGGGCAGCTGCCTACCCTCCATGCTATTAGAATCTATTTTCCTATCGATAACTCTGAGTTATTACTTACTATGCTTCATCTAGGTTTCTCTTAGCTCTAACTGGGCAGCATCAGGGCCACACTCTCTTGACTCTTAGCCCATGGCTGCTGCTTCTTCCTTCTCCTCCTCCATGTTCTTCTCCTTCTCTGGACCCCAAGCCCTGGAAACCTAAACCCTACATATGTCTCTTCTGCTCTGCTATTGACCGTCAGCATTTTTATTCACCAATCAGAATTGACTTGGGGGCAGGGTCACAGGGGCTTCTCCAGGTCATGGGGGCCTGCACTTAGCACTGCAATACAAGCATTATCAGGCCAACCCACTACAGGCCTGAACCTCTCACAGCAGCCGTAGGGTAACATGCCAGTTTCACTGCTTGGATGCAGCCCACTGAGAAGATTCCATCTCAAACTATTCAATTAATTCTTCATGCTACACACCGTTTCCATCTCAAGTTTCATTTCTAGAGAATTCTTTTCTGTTCAAGATACCTCCCATCCCATTGTTTGGTCTGGGTATGGACTGGATTTGTCATGTGAAAGTATATATTGTTTCTAGATTTGCATGAATTTTAATTGCTTTTTACAAACACATCTGGGGAGGAGGGAGTAAAATGTGCTCATGGAACAAGTTCCAAGACAACTTTAATCTATAGGCTATTCAATGTGATTGAGTTCAACTTTCAGTTTAAATGAGATAGTTTACATCTATCGTGTCAGCTTACCATATCGATTCTTGTTGGACTGTCTTAATTGGGGTTTTTGTTGCTGTGATGAAAAGCACCATGGCCAAGAGCAACTCGAAGACGAACGGGTCTATTTTCATTTACTCCATACCGTAGTCCATCATGAAGGGAAGTCAGGGCAGGAACTCAGACAGGGGAGGAACTGATGGAGAGGCCATGGGATAGTGCTGCTTACTGGCTTCCTCCTCATGACCTGCTTGCTTTCCTATAGAACCTAGGACCACAAGCCCAGGACTATCACTGCCCACGGTGAGTTAGGCCTTCTCACATTAATCAACATTTAAGAAAATGCACCCCAGGTTTGCCCACAGGCCAATCTGGTGGGAACATTTTCTCAGTTGGAGTTCTCTCTTCCAATATGGTTCTAGCTTGTGGCAAGCTGACGTAAACTAGCCAGGATAAGAATGAAGAAGGGTAAGAGGCGATCCTTGCCCTCAAGGAGGCTATGGTAGACACACGGAGTATATAGATTAGAACACAACATGTAGATTGGAGTTGGGGAAGTTATGGATGGTGAGACTCTGTTGGCACAGCCATTAAAAGATGGGCATGTGGTTGAGCTCTGGGGTGGGGTGGGCTGTGTGTGATTAAAACCAGTGGTGATGAGAACAGGACAAGAAAAAAATATATTTGTGCCCCAATTGTGCTAGAGTAGGACTTTACCACTGGCCTACCTGCCAACGCAGCATCAAGGTCTCAGGGGACAAAGGCATAAAACAAACAAATGTGACTGGTGTTTGGGGGAACAATCCTCCTGAGCACAGGGGACACACAAGGAAATGGGACAATGAGCATGAAGGGTGCTTTGGTTCAGGAGTCCATCCGGATTAAATAAAGACCTCTGTCTGGTGTGTTATGGAAGTGGATGCAGTAAGAGTCATTACAGAGGAAGGTTGCTAGTAAGCCACAAAGGCATGCAGTGATAAGATTACAAGGTGTATTACTGGTGAGGGGAAAGGAAGTCAGTGAGCAGACTCCGGATCACTGATACGGGACCAATAGGTTACCAGGGGAGGCAAGAGCAGAGGCACAGACAACAGAGTCTTTTGAGCTTGGATTCTCGGGAGCTTCCTGTGCTGAGAACAAAGGACTACCGTGTGGATTGGCTTAGGACATGTTGAGTTTGGTGTGAGCATAGCCCACTTGTCTGTCAAACCTCAGGCTCCTGAGCAAGCTCAAGGCCAGGAGAATAGATTTTGGAGCCTGCGCTAAATAACTCGCCAGCTCTGTGCAGTTAAGATGATATAATTCAACCTTTTCATACTTGGGTTTCTTCTGCAGAACAGTGACACTAATAGACACACTCATCTTACTCTTTGAGCTGTGGCGAGGAACAACATTCAGTATGCACTTGTGTGTCTCGTACACAATAGGTGCTCGAAAAATGTTAGCTTATGTCATCATGCTGAGTGACAAGATTCCGATAAAATCATCATAAGGGACAAATTATTATTTTTTGTCTCTTTGTGCTCTTTTAAAATTTACCCAGGGGGAGAAGTTCTAGATGAGAATATAGGCAGAAGAGCCCAGAGGACTTCTGTGATCTATCTGGAAGAAATGCCTAAACCAAGGCCCAGTGCCTGACTGGGGCTGACCACTTAGAGGAGACAAAGATTGCCCTGGTGCCGCCGTCTGTAAGCAGACTTATCTTGAAGCAGCATGTCTGGGTTGGGGCATCTGTGGAGGTTCTGGTGGGAGGTGACTGACATGGGTTGCCTTGATTATCCACTTGACTGGGTTGGGAAATGCTCAGGGAACTAGTGAGAGCACACTTGTGGGTGTGCCTGTCTGAACTTTTCAGAGAGGATTAACTGAGGGGTGTGGGTGGCTCATTTCTTAGCCTGAGGACCCAGCTGTAGTAAAAGGAGGAAAAGATCCAGGGAGTACAGCCACTCTCTTCTCTGTTTACTGGCTTCGAGGTCTGGGCTGCTCAGTTCCACTAGGCACCTTCCCACCGTGATGACGGACGTGCTCCAAAACTGTGATTCAAAATAAGCGTCTGTCCCTCACATTGGCTTTAAAGGGGGTGGGGGGTAGGATTATTTTTTCATGGCAATCAAGGGTTTCACTGATCCAGTGACCCTTGGGGTGTCTATGAAGAAGGGGTCTGAGAAGAAACTATAAAGGGTGTCACTGTGAGGGTAGTTGTGAAGGCTCTTGTTAGTGCATGATATTCTTTCTGGACAGGACAGGCTTTAGAAGAGACCTCACACTGAGTGAGCAGGAAAACTGCATTGTTGACAGGGAATTCTAAAATGGTTTTTGAACACTATTTCTCTGTCTTACAACTTAAAGCCATTGCCAATCAACTTCCTGCTTTTCTCCTTTGGACATTTTTAGGGCTCCTTAAGTTCTTGGCTTACAGGTCAAGGGGAAGGTAAACCCCTCCTTTTGTTCTTAAAGCCCCACTTCCAAATTCTAGAAGCTCCACTGGAATTTGCTTGCTGAAAACCAAGTTTTCTCAGTTGGAAATGGCTAATGGACGAGGATAGAAGGCCCGGGGTCAAGAATTCTTACTCAGCTCTTGTGAATACACTCAACTCTGCTCAAACCATAAGCTATTTCCAGGGTGATTGTCTTCAGAAGTGTTGATCAATGACTCCTTTCTGAAATCAATTCTGTCTTGACATACGATTTACACTGCCTATTACTTCACTTCTTTTAGTGAATTAAACTCTAAGCAAGCTTATTTCTTGCTTTGCATTTTCCCTTAATTATTCTGAGCTAAGCTACCCCCTCCCTGACCCACACAGCTCCTGAAAGTGGATAAAAGATGCTTCTGGGTGTGGAGCAGCAGCGACAGACACCTACACAGCAAACCCGGCTGTGTGGGACGGTGCCTCATTCTCAAGTCATTTCAGGTCAGAAACACCTCTGCTCCCAGAGAATGTCAATTGGAGGCCCCCACATGCCTCTCTATGCATTGTAGGAGAATCATGGAGCAGTCATGGTTCCGCATCCCCTCAAGAATAGGATTCAGGCTATTTTTCTGCCCCTAGAAGAATAAGAAGGATTCTCCAGTTATTTAGCCCCACAGGAAACCCAATGAACACATTATTTCCACAAGACTTGAAGTTCAAAATCAGACAATGAGTTTGCTTCATTATCATGTAATTAGCAAAGATTTCTTTTTAAAAAAAAAAAAAGCATAAATACACATGATTGTGGGAAACTAAGACACAGCAAAGAATCTCAACAACTAACATGACCTGTAATGCCACAGACTTAAACCAGTGTCATGTTTTTTGAAGGTGTGGGGTTATGGCCTAGCCCTTCCCAAAATATAGATGCAAGGCCTTGGAGTGACAACAGACCTCTTGACACCCTGAGAGTGAAGTTCACACACTGACCATGAGGGAGCACTAAGGTAGGAGCCTGCCTTCTAAATGGGACTGCGGAGATCCTACTCTGGTTCTCCACCATGTGTCTAAACTTCCTGGTGTCCCAGACAAACACAGAACATATTAAGATGGAGTTTATTTGGGATGTCATGAGTTGAATGTGAAACATCCCCCACAGTGCCACGTGAATGGACACTCAATTTTCAGCTAGGGCATGCTGTTCTGGGGGTGGGGGGAGGGCAGCTGGTGGGTAGAGGGTCAACTGAAGACTTGCAGTTGAGGGTTATAACCCAGCTTCTGCCCATAAGCTGCTTTGTGGTTGACTGGCAATCAGCTGCCACAAACTGAAGCTCTCCAGCTACTCTCTCCTCCCAGCACCCATGAGTTGAAATATCCTGAAAATGTGAGCCAATAAATAAATACTCCTGTCTTAGGGTTGTATTGCTGTGAAGAGATGCCATGACCATGACAACTCCTATAAAGGAAAACATTCAATTAGGGCTGGCTTACAATTCAGAGGTTTAGTCCATTATAGTCATGGTGGGAAGCATGGTGATGTGCAGGCAGACTTGGTGCTAGAGAGGTAGCTGAGAGCTTTCCATCTGGATCTGCATGACCTGCAGGCAGCAGGAAGAGACAGTGAGCCACTAAGCCTGATTTGAGCTTTTGAAACCTCAAAGGACATCCCCAGTGATATACTTCCTCCAATAAGGCCACACTCATGCCAACAAGGCCACACCTCCAACAATGCTACTCCCTATGAGTCGGTGGGGGTCATTTTCATTCAGACCTCCATAAGTGATGGGAAATGCTGACTGATGCAAGCTGATCAGAGGAGGAAGCGAGAGAGGGGGAAGAAGGGAGGAAGAGAGGGGGAAGAAGGGAGGGAGAGAGGGAGGGAGGAAGGGAGAGAGTGGGAGAGGGAGAGAGGGAGAGGGAGACTGAGGAGATTGAGACGCACTCTGACTTACAGAGTCCATCAAGTTTTAAAGAGAAAAACCACACATGGGGAGGTGGCTGTACCAATTCAGTTGGGTGCAGAGGGTGATCAGCTAGGCGCTGTGGAAAAAGGGGTTGGATGACGGATGCAAACGATGCAGTGATTAGAAACAGAGAAAAGGGGACAAAGAAATTTAGGGGAAAGGAACAAGGGGTTGGGGGACCTTGGTGGCATTGATCAAAAAAACTATAAAGCAAGAAACATACTGTTTGATTCATTCATATAAAGTTCAAGAACAGGCAAAGCTAACCTACTATGGATACTCAGTCATTTCAAGGGATGCTTGGCTCCTCTTCCTGGTGATACTAATATTTTTTCCCTTGTTTTGACAAGTGTCTACCTGCACATTACCTATGAAAACTTCATTATGCTCTAAACTGTGATGTGCTCCTGTGAATGTGCAATTATTCAGGAACACAATGTTCTGCTTTAGTGGAAACCATCACAGCACAACTGCAAGAATCAGTGTCTGGTCAAGCTCATTGGGAGGAGTCATGACTGACAGAAGCCTGTTCTCTTGTGTCCTCTCTTGGCCTATTATTCTGGGGGCCCACAATCTTTTAGCCACTTGGTTTTTTATTTTTCCACAAGTTAAGTAAATTTGAGGTCATCAGAAGAGCTTTCTTTTGAACTTGTGTAGCTGGATTGATGTTCTTTATTGAGCATCATCTTTTGACTCTTCACAAATACTGCTGTTATGGGTACTTTTGCTCATAAGCTCCCCCCCCCCCCTGCCCCATGTGTGTGTGTGTGTGTGTGTGTGTGTGTGTGTGTGAAATGTATACACTTTCATGCACTTTCTGTTGGGCACTGCTGTGGGGCCTGGGGGCTGTAGTGAGATGTACTCAGCTTTAGGAGACCCTGCCAAGGAGCCTCCAAAGTCGCACCCCACTCTGTTCCAGCCAGAGGGGTCTGGGCATTCCAGTTGCTTCTTGGTGCTTCTGGCCCATTTTATTTTAAGCAGATGCGACTGGAGACATCTGCACTTTCTTAGATTTACATCTTCCTTACAGTTACGTAGACCGAACACCTTTACACAGATGCATTCTTGGTCACATATTTTGTTCATTTTCTATGACCTCGTTTCTCTCTTTAGTAGAATTTCTACATATGTTCTAAATATGAGTCTTTTCTTGGATGTGTACTTGTGAGCATTTTCCTCATTGCTACAGCATCAATTTCCAGCATCCTAATAATGTTTTATGATAAGCAGATTTTTTTGAGTATCTTGGTAAAATTCAATTTATCTCCCCCCCTTTGGTTGATGTTTTCATATTTGATTTTAAAATATTCTGTCTACTGTATGGCCATTGGGATATTAATATATATTTTCTTTTAAAAATTGTTTAGTTTGCATATTTAGGATATATATATTCATATATATTAGGCTTATGTTATATTTTTGTGTATAAGGTCAAATGAATTTTTTAATTATGGGGGAAAAAGACCCAGCTCCAGCCCTTATTTATAGAAGATTGCTGCTTGTCTCTTCCTCTTACTCCTTCTTCTCCTCTCCCAGATTTTATTATTTAATGCGTACAGATGTTTTGCTTGCATGTATGCCTGTCAACACATGGGTGCCTGGTGCTCACAGAGGCCAGTAGAGGGCTATTGGATCCCTTGAAACTGGAGTAACAAATGATTGTGAGCCAGTATGTGAATGTTGGGGGATTTGAACTTAGGTCCCTCTAGAAGAGCAGCCAGTCTCTTAGCCACTGAGCCATTTCCCCAGCCCCATAACTGATGCTCTCTGAATGTACTCTGCCACTCCTTCTGTCAAAAGTACTAAGGATGCTAGATCTATTTTAACTTTATTCATTGGCAGTTCTAAGTCTGAGTCTAGGGCTTCCTATGTGCTAGGCAAGTGCCCATCTACTTAGTGCTCCATCCATCCATCCATCCATCCATCTACCTATCCATCCATTCATTCATCTACCTACCTATCCATCCATCCATACATCCATCCTTCCATCCATCCATTCATCTATCCATCCATCCATTCATCTATTCATCCATCCATCCATCCATCCATCCATCCATCCATCCATCCACCTACCTATCCATCCATTCATTCATCTACCTATCCATCCATCCATCCATCCATCCATCCATCCACCTACCTATCCATCCATTCATTCATCTACCTATCCATCCATCCATCCATCCATCCATCCATCCATCCATCCACCCATCCATGAATTGTTTCTTCCTAGTAGAAGCCAGAGAATAATGTTGGTATAGATTATGAGTTTGTATATCTTTTTGTTTTCCTTCATATCTTTAGTCTCAAGAGTATAATTTTAAACATGTGCCTAATATTCTGCTATAAATATATGTGATAATTTACTTGATAGAGATGTTTCCTCTAACTTCTGCTTATAATAGAGGGTTCAAAGGTGTTGTTATTCTTATTAATAATTATTTGCACACACATTTCATCACTTTCTTTAAGTAAGTTCTTAGAAATGGTATTGTGGGTTAAAGGGCACAAAAATTGGGATGGGGGTGCTGGGGAGCTGGTAAGAAGGGTGCCATGTAAGCAACAGGACTGGGTTTCAGAACCCAGCATCCATGTCGGAAAGCTAAGCTTGGCCACATGCCTTCCCGGAATCCCAGTGCTACGGTGGGATTAGACGAGAAGAAAGTGGAGACAGGAAGATGATGGGGGTTGCTGGCCACCAGCTTAACTCCAGTTTCAGTGAGAGACCCGGTTTCAATGGAGGAAAGCAGAGAAAGATGGAACAGGACACCTCATGTCCTCCCCTGGCCTCTGTGCATGCACCCACACATGTGTGCACATACTACCTGTCATTATGTTCCCTTATGTGCAGGGTCACGCAGGGGCCAAGAAGAAAATGGAAACACTACACAGCTTCAGACGGATGGGTTCTGGAGTAGGCAGGCCTCATGGGGCTTACTGGGGCAGAGAGAAGGGTACGGCTCAATACTCCAACAGTGCTTTCTGTTCTACCTTTTTAGCTTAGTTAAGACAAAAGGGGGGAGGTGGAGAGGAGAAGCAGGGTTGAGAAGACAGGGCTCCATCTCTAAAGAAGCTCTGTTTTCTAAAGAAGATTGTAAGTGGGCTGTAGTTACCACACCAAGCCAGAGTCAACCAAGGCAGAGGACCGGTGCTGACTGCTCCCAAGTTTCAGGACGCGGCTCCTTCAGAGTTAGAGAATGGGACCTTCTTGGTTGCTATGGCGATGGAGGGTTTCATGGGAAGGTGCAGACTTATCTTTACAAAGCTAGAGACTTTTAAGAGTCAAAATTACATCTTTCATGATTCAGAAAAAGGTGCCTTTGTGCTTTGATGTGCTTCCCAGGGTCACAGTGACTGCTCCGCCTGTCCCTTCTGCTTGCTGGTCTGCTGCTGCCACCTGGGCTGGCCCCAAAGGAGGACTCATGTATGTTTTGCGTGTGTCTGAAACATAAGCACATGCACTGGGGGGCAGGGAGGATCAGTCCTTCCTTTCTCAGTGAGGAAGGAGATAGAGTGGCCAACCCAGCAGCTGATGAAAGTTTCTAATTCTTGTCTTGGTCAAATAAATTTGAAAGAAAAAAATGTCTGGGGGTGGTGGTGGGGAAACATCAGCCAATAAAGTGCTTTCTGTGTAACCATGAGGATGAGAATGTGATGCTCAGAGCCCTCAAGAGCCAGGCGTGGTTCTGTACACTTGTACCCTCAGCCCGGGAGGTGGAGACGATGGATCAGTGATCCTCGGGTCCCAGTGAGATATGTATCTCAAGAGGCAAGGTGGTTAGTTCCCAAGGAACACCTGAGGGTGACTTCTGACTTTCGTGTGTGCACACACAGGTACACACACACACACACACACACACACACACACACCATCTTTCCACATACATAAGGAAAAGAAGAGAAAAGAAAAAAAGATGTCCATGACTATTGTAGGTTTGAGATGAGGTAGTCAAGGAGTTGGGCAGGAGGGAACCGAGGAATGCTGTAGTGGAGTGTCAGCAGCTGTGTCGCCAGTCAGGCAGATAAACATGGGGGAGCCAAGGAAATGTCTCCAGAGGGTCACAGTGCCCCTTTGGTGGTTAAACATCCTTGGAGCTTTAGTCAGGTTCTTCCTGCTGTATCAGAAACTAATCACCAGGGCATTTCCATAATTGCCTTCCATAAGAACTAACAAAGGGATCAGTTTGCACTTAAAAGATCCTGGTTTCATTTAATGCCATAGCCACTTGTATTATAATGTCACTTGCCCTCCCCGCCATCCCCCTGCCCCACACACTTTGTGAGCTTTTTCAAGACATGGGAAGAAACACCCTTGCCCACTATGATCTGGGAGGGGAGGAAGGTTCATCTTTCTTCAGGAATATGCCAGTCATCTCATGAATATTCACCAAACCCCTTTAAACCCCAGCTCCTTCAGGTTAGCCCATTCCAGACTCTCTCTGGGGAGCACTCAGTTTTGCTTTCCTAAAGGAGCTCCTGTTTAAGCTGTTGGTACGTCTAGGCTGAATCCTTTCTTTTAAGAACAGGGGAGATACCCTCGTCCTGTGACAGGGTGAGTTGTGGCTCAGAGAAAGGTCTTAACACCCCTACCCCTTTCCAGCCTCACCCCCTCTTACCTGCAAAGATTAGAGTCATTGTGGACATTATCAGGAGGCTGAGAAGAGGCTTTGCTGACTGCTGTAAAGGGGTAAAGATTTGGATGCACAGAGAACACAGAGAAAAATTCATTTAAAGACAGATGCATAACTTGGTTTATCTATTGTCAAGAGAAGCTAAGATGTGTCAATCCTTGTGGCTAAGGAGAGGCAAGGGAGGGTCTCCTTTAGGAGGGAGCACATTGCTGTAGACATTCTTATTGCAGATTTTGCAGAGCTGGAAAAGGGTAACTGTCTGCTGTGTAAATCACCCCAGTATGTGGTTGTGTGTTCTAGTAACCCCAGGAAACTCAGCATGGGTTTGGGACACAGGAGAAAGCTGAGAAAATAGATGCATGTGGCAAAGACAGCAAGGCCCTGATCTTTTCTTTTCTTTTCTTTTCTTTTCTTTTCTTTTCTTTTCTTTTCTTTTCTTTTCTTTTCTTTTCTTTTCTTTTCTTTCTTTTTTCTTTTTTTTTTTTTCTTTTTTTCGAGACAGGGTTTCTCTGTGTAGCTCTGGCTGTCCTGGAACTCACTTTGTAGACCGGGCTGGCCTCGAACTCAGAAATCCGCCTACCTCTGCCTTCTGAGTGCTGGGATTAAAGGCATACGACACCACGCCCGGCTAGCAAGGCCCTTTTCTAACGAGTACCAGCTTCCTCATGCCTCTGACTGCATCTGCTTGTCAGCTGACAGGGCACATTATGGCTCAGGTTAGACCTGATTGATTTTTAAACTGTGGTAAAAAACAAAACAAAACAAAACAAACAGAAATACCACGTGTCAATTTTACCGTCTTAGCCCTGTGCTTGTACACAGAACACAGTTCTTAAGACCACAGCTCCAGTGTGCTTAGTAGATTAGTTTTCCTGTGGGCTCCTTGTAATTTGGGGACCAGAAGGTCCTGCCCTTTCCTGAGGTAAGGGCCATACACTTATGGCTTCTCCACCCCCTCCTGAAAAGCCTGTGTCTTGGGGAGCTACTCTTCATCTTCAAAGTTAAGTCCACACTGAGTGAAGGCAGTTAATGTGAATGTTTAGGTGTGGCGGTACACGGGCATCGCTTAGCTTTGTTTGAAATTTGATGCCACATTGGCTTTGGTCAATCAGTGCTAGGACTGAAATAGAGTGGAGCTGCAGGCTGTTCTTGCTGTCTGTTGTGATAGGTGCTGGGTCTGAGTGGACAGTGGGATGTGTTGGTCAGTGGATCTGATTCAATCTCAGCTGCTTTCCAGAAGGAGGAAAGTTCACAGTAGATGCAGAAAGGCTTCTGAGAGGAACTGTTACCACCACTGGCCTTCATATATTGGTCCAGTGTTGCCATGGGCAACCTGGGATAGGCTGATGTAGAAAACACAGGGCAGAGTGGGGCGGAGTGAACCCACACAGACAACCCTAGCACACAAGAAGCTGAGGCAAGAGTCTGTGGGAATGGAGGTCATAGGTATAGCATCAGTGTCCTCTCTCTCTGGGGCTTGTCTCCTATGTGGCCATATTTGTGACATTGTGACTTTTCTCCCAGAATTCCTGCATCCATCATGTTCCCCAAAACCACCATCAGGACTCAGGGAGGTATCACCTTGCATCTTTGTTGTCTTCTGTCTCCCCATGGTCTGGATGCTTGCCAGAGCTTCAGTGTGCTTTCTCTGGTATTTGGGGTTTTTTTTCCCCCCCACTCTTTCTTAAGGCTCTCCTCTCACCAAGGCTTTCCACCATTTGGTTGATTTCCATGCCTAACTCAGATAATATAGCTCTTTCCTTCTTCTCTTAAACTGCTACCTATGAATCTGTAACAGAATCTCTAAAACTTAAAAAAAAAAAAAAGATGAAATGAAAGTTAAGCGTTCTATGGGGAACAAGGACACCACGTTCTATTTACTTATGTCTGGCCTTCATTCTCCCGAGTTCCAAGTCTCTGAGAACTCCCTGCCCTCTCCCATCCTGATGGGTCCTCAAGCTGAGGCTGGACACTGAGCCTGTCCTCTTTCTTGCAGCACATCTGTTTGCTTGTTTGTTTGTTTGTTTGTTTGTTTGTTGTTGTTGTTGTTGGGTTTTTTTGTGTTTCATTTTTTTGTATCTTGTTTGTTGTCAGCCTGGAAAACCCTGACTTCATTGACATCATTGATTCTTGCGTCTAGAACAAGACCCAGGAAGCTGGCGTTTGGTGAGGACACAGTGATTACTGGGCAGTAAGCGGTGATTCACCGTAAGTCAGGTGGAGTTCCTGATCCGTTATATGCCGGGTTATGATTCATAAAGTGCTATGCTTTGGTCTACCAGCCTTATGCAAGACACTTTATAAGTCGTGATGGGCTGAAAAGGTGTGTGGAGCTCTGTCCATTGCCCTTGGCATTCTCAGCAGCTACTGTCAGGAAGAACGCCTCCTTCTTCATGGTCTTGGGGGAGGAGGACACAGAGAGACCAGAGGCCCCAGACACCCAATAGCTGGGAGCACCAGGGCACCAGGGCAGGTCTGAGAAGCATTCGTAGTTTTAGCATAGGTGTTAAGAATTTGTAGTTCACTGTCAAGATTTTATTTTATTTTTTTGAAATATCTTTTTTAATTGGATATTTTCTCTATTTACATTTCAAATGTTTTCCCCTTTCCAGGTCACCCCTTCAGAAACCCCCTATCCCATCTGCCCTCCTCCTACCTCTGTGAGGGTGCATCCCCCCCCCCATCCACTCCTGTCTTCCCTCTCTGGCATTCCCCTACTCTGGGGCATCAAATACCATCAGGCCAAAGGACCTCACTTCCAATTGATGTCCAACAAGGCCATACTCTGCCACATATGTGGCCAGTGCCATGGGTCCCTCCATGTGTACTCTTTGGTTGGTGGTCCAGCAGTCCCCAGGAGCTCCTGGGGGTCTGGACTGTTGACATTGTTGCTCCCTCCATGGGAGGCTACTGATTTGTTTGAGTTAATTTTATATCCACCAAACTTTGCTGAAGTTGTTTACCAGCTGTAGTAGTTCTCTGGTAGAATTTTGGTGGTTGCCCATTTATACATATAATATAACATATGTAATCTCTCTCTCTCTCTCTCTCTGTCTCTCTGTCTCTCTGTCTCTCTCTCTCTCCACACACACATATATTCATTCTATAAGCTCTGTTACTCTAATACAGTTGTATGAATGGGAATGGCTTTCATATATTTGAATATTTGGTCTCCAGTTAGTAGAACTATTTGGAAAGAATTAGGAGGTGTGGCCCTGGAAGAGTTATGTCACTGGGAGTGGGATTTTGGTGAAACTTTAAAAGTCATGCCACGTCCAGCACCCCCCCCCCCACCTTTCTTTGCCTACTGACTGCAGATCAGGATGTAGCTCTCAGCTACTCCTCTAAAATTTTGCATGCTGGCCTGCAATCATGCTCCCTGCCATGACTGGCATGGACTCACCCTCTGAAACTATAAGCAAGTCTCTAATTAAATGCTTTCTTTTATAAGATGCCTTGGTCATGGTGTCTCTTCACAGCAATAGACCAATAATTAAGGCAGAAGTTGGTATAAGGTCTAGGGGATTACTGACAGGCCTGACTGCATTGCTGTTTGTTGAAGACATATGAAAGACTTTATTATTTTGTTGTTGAAGTTTGGTCTGTTGCTATGTACTATAATGCTAAATTCTGTGCCTGAAGGTCTAGACCTACAAGTGAATTCTTATGTTTAGAAGCTTTTGTTGTGCAAGCTGTGTTCCTTAATTTAATACTATTGGTTAAATAAAATTAGCTACAGCCAAATTACTGGAGGGCTTAGAGGTAGTAGGTTTTGAGTTATCTAGGTAGGGGTGGAGAAGAGAAAGGAGAAAGGGGAGACCAGGTGGAGAAGAAAGAAGAATGAGAGGAGAGGAAGAAACCACCATGAGGGAAGATGGACCATGAGCACGTGGCCAGCACGTATCTGGGGTATAACGCTGGGGAGGTAGGCAGGCCTGCAGTTAGAAGAGTAGATTAGGGTTTACTCTCCAGTAATTATCAAAGCCAAAATAAAATAACCATTGTCTGAGTCTCATTTATTTGTAAGCTTGTCGAGGATAAGCTTAAATTGGTCTTATTATACTTTGGTTTAGAAAAGTAGTTGGCCATTTAAACAGAGATTACTGGGCCATCTTAAGAGAGGAATGGAAGACATAGTTCTGAGAGCCATGTAGACTATGGAGGCCCAGCTCACAATGCTTCAGTGGGGTAATAACACCAGAAACTATTCTTGAGGTATTTTGGCAAAGAATGTGACTTCTTTTGGCCTTCATCCACAAAAGATTTGCCAGCAGCTAAATTAAAGTTTTGGACTAATTTAGTTGGCAGAGGAGATTTCAAGACAACCTAGTACTGGCTGTGTCACTTGGTCATTAGGTTTATCTTATACAGATCTACAGTGAAATAGAGCAAGTGGGCAGAGCAACAAGATGTAGACTGAGGAGAAAAGGAATACCAAGGAATTTAATTTAAGGCAACACTTGTGTTTAAGGAGATGAGGAGTTTAAAGAAAAGCTTGATGCTAACTGGAATAAAGGGAGTGGTACCCTCAGGGCAAGACCCCACCCAACCAACCTGGCAGCCTGTGAAGAAAACAGAACTGAGAGATTTTTCTCCACTTAAAAAGCATCAACAAGCCAAAACTTATGCAAATGTAAGCCACTGGAGCAGGTTTAGCCTAAGGAGGCCACAGAACTTGGCAGCTTTAGCCACGTGGTTCTAGCTTCATCAAGAAGAATGCAGAAGTAAAATGCCCATGGGTGCTTCGTTTGTGGCTAAGGAAAGTTGCCAAGGCCAGGCATGTGGCAAGGGGATCCTTGCATGGAAGCCTGGAGAGGCCATTGCATGAAGTTGTGGAGGTGAAGCCTGGATTTCACTGGAGACTCCAAGATGTTGGAGATGCCAGAGTGTGGGATACAAGCCAAGGGGAGGGCTGGCATGCAGTGAGCGGAACCAGACCAAGAGAGAGAAGTATGTTGTAGTCAGCAAACACGGAAGGGGCAGGAGATATAAGGAGCCAGTAATAAACCTTTTAATATCAGACAGGAAGATACAGAGTCTGGGGTTTGCCCTGCTGGGTTTTGCTCTTGCTTTGGTCCCGCAATTCCTCACAATGCTCTTTTCCCTCCCTTTTGCAATGATAATATATATTCTGTGCCATTGAATGTTAGAAGTATGTGATCTGGTTTTTTTATTTTTCTTTTACATGGGGTTACAGTTAAGAGATTGCCTTGAGTCTAAGAAGCAACTTTGTGCTTTGTCGCAGTCTTTAGAAAGTGAAAGACTATGGGGAATCTTTGAAGTCAGACTGAATGCATTTTGCATTATTTTTACATTATAAGATGGCTACAAGCCCATGGGGCTAGAGAACGGAATGTGGTGGTTAGAATGAGAGTGGTCCCTGTAGGCTGAGATGTTTGAACATTTGGTTCACAGTTAATGGAACTGTTTAGGAGTTAGGAGATGTGGCCTTGTTTGAGGGGGTGTGTCAATGGAGACTGCCAGGCCCAGCACCCACCCCTCTCCCACCTGCTCCAGCACCATGCCTGCCGGCCATGATGACCATGGACTAATCCTCAGAAACTGTAGGCTAGCCAGCAATTGTTGCCTTGGCCATGGTGTCTCTTCACAGGGTTGGCTTTTTGGTGTGCTTGCTTATTTATATTTGGTTTGTTTATAAAGAACTATTGAATTGCATTGTTCATCTTCCTGTGCTGAAGTGCCTCACATCGTTATCAAAAGCCAGGTGACCTAGGACGTGTGCACTCCCAGCTCTGTTCTCAGTCTACTTTTATACTAACTAATACCTCATTACCAACCTCATTATCATAATTACTTTTTACTTCATACATGTTTTTATACACCATTACCTTTTAAGGTTTTCAAATCAGTCGGTCTAATTACTTTTGATCTGATAATGACCAACTCTTAAGGATCTTTGCAAACATAGTTAAAACCCCACCTAGTCTATGCCTCTGAAGATAAGAAAAGTCTCTCTGTGTCTTTTGTCTTTGTTCCAAAATGTGATAAAGAAAATTTTATAGTGGTCCTTCATCCCACCACTTCTATTCTTGAAGTGATTTCTTCAGGTGTTGATTTTATACACACACACACACACACACACACACAAATAGATGAAACCATTTACGTATGCAGATGTAAATCAGGTGTTCGATACGTGATAGGTATGATTGATAAGTGGGATATGGAGTCCTTCTCCCCTGTTATGATCAGTGTTATCCTATGTTCTCATCATGGAAGCAAACACACTTCATTTCCAGTGTGCATCTGGCCTATGCCAACCCTTCCCTCTCATTCTGCCTCATTTACTGACCCTGCTGAACTCCTTCTGTCAGTTTGTAGTGATGCCCAGGTTCCAGTTTGGGTATTCCAGCAGACATATTGAAGTGGCTCCTTGTGGCTTGAAATTGCATTTCCCCATTGATTAACGGTGTTGATCAGAACAGTGCTGTGTGCTTCTTAGGCTTAATAGAAAACTCTGCCATTATTACCATCTGAATACAATTCCAATTCTTCCTAGATTTATAACTGAACTTTCTCATACTGATACTTTCCCAAGGACCTTGCAGTTACCTATCTGTAAGAACATCCTGGGTTTTTTCCTGATCAAATTAGCATTTCATTACCCAGAAATCTTGTCTGAGAACAAGATTCATGGAGTACTTTCTCCTCTGGATTAATTAATTAATTAATTAATTAAGAGTTGTCCTGCAACAATCCTGAAAAGGCCCTGCATGGTTTCTTCTCTAC
Source organism: Mus caroli (assembly GCF_978045245.1). Classification (NCBI taxonomy): domain Eukaryota; kingdom Metazoa; phylum Chordata; class Mammalia; order Rodentia; family Muridae; genus Mus; species Mus caroli. Next base: position 28,334,873 of record NW_028227270.1, read on the forward strand.
TGAGAGATTAACCCCATCCTTGAGGTTCTGCTGTATAATAGCATTCTATTCAGGATGAAGCTTGATAGTCTCTGGCTATAGTACCAAAAACCCAAAGTTTAAAAATAAACGTCTGTGTGTCTGTGTGTCTGTGTGTCTGTGTATGTGTGTTTGAAGCCATGTCAAAGACTTGGGAAATAATGAGCTATCAAACTTCTATCTCTGCCTCCTTGCTTGATGAAACCAGTCAAATCTGTGTTAAAATTTCAGCAAAGCTCCACTCTCAGCAGTGAGGAAAGCTCCAGTGAGCTCTCTCAGCACGTGGAAGGGAAGAAGGGAGGCTGACAGGCAACGTTGTTAAATCAAAAGCTGAAAAGTCATTGAATGCAAAATAATTCCGATTCTGAGTGAGGGAGTTCAGGAAGGGACTGCTCAGAAGGAAGGGGAAATGTCAAGCCCTCAGTAATTGAGGGAAAAGTCAACTGGAGGGTGGACGGCTCCCTCCTCAGGAGTGAAGGGCTAAATTAGGAAGAGCAGACTGATAAGGCCTCGAGAAGACAGATGGGGAAGCAGGAGAAACTGCTGGCTGAGCAGAAGTGCGGCCGGAGGCTGAGGGCCCCGCCCGAGCCGAGGAGAGGAGAGTCTGAGAGCAGGATGAAAGGCTGCCAAGAGCCTTCAAGAGCAAAGGGCGACCTTACAGAAATAGCGAAAATGACCTTTCTGTAAAATCTAGGGAGAAAAGATGAGGTGGCTATTAACTAACTAGGAATAAAATGCATCCCAGGTTGGGGGCTTAGGCAATCTTCAGAGATCATGGACAGTTTCCTGCTGGGCTAACAACCAGAAAGAATGAACCACCTGTCCAAGGAGGTCCTGGTCTACACAGTATAATAGCTTTGTATGTTGTTAAAAAGAAACAATTTTCCTAATCTTTACAGCAATTACTTCTAGAAAAAGTAGAGTTTTGTTACTGTTTTTCCTTTCCTTTCTTTCTTCCTTTCTTCCTTTCTTTCTTTCTTTCTTTCTTTCTTTCTTTCTTTCTTTCTTTCTTTCTTTCTTTCTTTCTCCTTCTCTTTCTCTCTCTCTCCCTCTCTCTCTCTTTCTCTCTCTCTCTCTTTCTTTCTTTCTTTCTTTCTTTCTTTCTTTCTTTCTTTCTTTCTTTCTTTCTTTCTTTCTCCTTCTCTCTCTCTCTCTCCCTCTCTCTCTATTTCTCTCTCTCTTTCTCTCTCTCTCTCTTTCTTTCTTTCTCCTTCTCTTTCTCTCTCTCTCCCTCTCTCTCTATTTCTCTCTCTCTCCCTCTCTCTCTCTTTCTTTCTTTCTCCTTCTCTTTCTCTCTCTCTCCCTCTCTTTCTCTCTCTCTCCCTCTCTCTATTTCTCTCTCTCTTTCTCTCTCTCTCTCTTTCTTTCTTTCTTTCTTTCTTTCTTTCTTTCTTTCTTTCTCCTTCTCTTTCTCTCTCTCCCTCTCTCTCTATTTCTCTCTCTCTATTTCTCTCTCTCTCCCTCTCTCTCTCCCCTTCTCTCTCTTTCTTTCTTTCTCCTTCTCTTTCTCTCTCTCTCCCTCTCTTTCTCTCTCTCCCTCTCTCTCTATTTCTCTCTCTCTTTCTCTCTCTCTTTCTTTCTTTCTTTCTCCTTCTCTTTCTCTCTCTCCCTCTCTTTCTCTCTCTCTCCCTCTCTCTATTTCTCTCTCTCTCTCTTTCTTTCTTTCTCCTTCTCTTTCTCTCTCTCTCCCTCTCTCTCTATTTCTCTCTCTCTTTCCCTCTCTCTCTCTCTCTCTCTCCCTCTCTCTCTCTCTCTCTCTTTTTCTTTTTTGAGATAGTTTCACAAACTTGGTATATAACCAAGGATGACCTTGAGTGTCTAGTCCTTCTGCCTCTACATTGCCAGCGCTGGGCTTGCAGCTACCACACATGGTTTAGGCAATGAAGGGGTTTTGTGCACTAGAGGCAAACACTCCTCCCACTGAGGTCCATCCCTGGCCCTAGCTTTTTTAAATGTCTTAGATTTATGTAACTCTGAGTACTATCATGGTCCTGTTTAAAAAGCACCAACTTCATTCACTTTCCTGAGTACTGAAGTTTATTTTGTGAGAGTAATTTAAATGCTGTCTTTAAATTCTTTAAAATAAATGTCATCTGCATATCTGGTGCTACATCAAAAGTTCCATATGATTTAATTAACAAATGAAGAAACAAACAAATCCAAAAACCAACCAACCAACCAACCAACCAACTAACCAGCCAGCCAACCAACCAACCAACCAACCAGCCAAAAATCAAGTAGGTATACTCTTCGAACAGTGTCAGGACATACAAGTTCAATGTTGTATACAGGAAGGATCTCCTGGCTTCTGCCCTCCTGTCCAGCATGTCCTCTTTAGAGCTGCAAGGAATGTCAGCTCTCCGTGTGTCCTGTCTTCTTCCAACCTACCTTCTTCATTACTCTTCAGAATTTTCTTTCTCCCCCCCCACCCAAGTTTCTGTTTCTGGTTTGTTTGCTTTTGTTGTTGTTTTGCTTTGCTTTGTTTTTAAGGAGGGTTTTCATGAAGCCCAGGCAGGCCTAGAACTCACTATGTTGCTGAGGCTGACCTTAAACTCCTGTCTCCACCTTCCAAGTGCATGCACCACTAGCACATAGATCACAGCTACTTTTCTTGAATGCATATCTGGTCATACTTCTGTCTTACCAAACGCTCTTGGTAGGAACTCACTAACAGGAAGTCCACAGTTTGACACCCCTCCCCCGTCCTCACCAGTGCTCCCTTAGCACTATGGACTTAAGCTTATTCCTTGCCTACTGGTCCAGCTTCCTACCCTTCTCTACTATTAGAGCTTCTGTCCCTCTTTACCTTCTTCCTTACCTAGAGATGAATCTGCCCCCATCTGGTGAAACAAGGGAAGACTCTTGCTTTCCGGCTCAGTGGTGTTGGGGACCAACGCTTCTGAAGCTACTGGTTATCTCTGGGGCTGAGGCCAAGGCATTCAGCTTTCTATAGAGACTTGTTACCCAAGACTCAAAGCAGCCATTTCAATATAAGCTGCCAAAATTTACCACCCCACCAACAGCATCTCACTCCTTCATGACATTTATTTGCACATCTGTAATATCTCCTTGTTTTTATCAGTGTACATTCGAGTGTTAGAGAAAGTGGTGGTTTTCAAACTTCAATAATGCTTAAAAGATTCATCTCAGAAATCTCTTTAGAAAGCAGAGTGCCATGGCCTCATCTCCCAGAGATACTGATTCAACAACTGGGGTGTCAGTGGGGTCCCCAGGCACTGCTGAGCCTACGAAGAACTTATCCAAAAGCAAAGGATTCTTCACTTGTTCCTAGCACCCATTTACCAATAGTGAAGAGTGAGCTGGTCTGTTCTACCCACTGCTCTCCAACCACTGGATCCTCAAAGTATATACTCCGGAGATACCAACACCTCCTTTCTCCCCTCCCACTCTCTTGGAGGTAGAATATGCAAAGACTCATTTATATTCCCGCAAGTAGGTGAGAATACATTCCATCACCATTCAATAATGGAAGCTTTGTGCAAAGTAGTGACAGGTGAGAGGAATGATTTCATTTTTCACTCTGACAATTGGGTGAAGCAGATCCCTTGGCAATTCTGCAAAGGTTTTATGCCCACATAGTTACCCAGGGGATCTGCTTAGCAACCAAGAGTCGCTGCAAGGAGAGGACTACAGAGATGCTTCTTCCCGCAGCATCTCGGGAATGAGCTGACTCGGAGCAGGGCAGGAATCGGTCAGCCCTTGCCTAGTGTTACTGCTTGTTCAATGGATCGCCCCCCCACCCCCCCACACCCGAGGCCAGTCCTGAATGCCCGGGGCCCTTTCCTGTCCCCAGGTCCCAAGAGCTTGTCAAGTCAGGAGCATCTCCCTCACGAGACTGCCTGTGCTTTATTACATTTCGTCTTTGTGTAACCATTTTTTTTTTTAAACTGTAAAATTCAACTAATCTGTTGGAGTTTTGAAGAGGTCCAAAAAAATAATATCTTTCTTCTGTGATTTACTGTTTCCTGGTAAGACTGATATCACAGAAGGGCGCTCATGACTGCAGGCAAGTTGGATCCCACACATTGAACTGCAGAGATGAACTTAACCTCTAGTCTGTGAGCCTCCCATCCCTCCTGCCTTCCAGTGGGCAGAGTCACTGTTCTCAAGAGCTGGGGTACTCCAAACTCCCTTCTGGTTGGTCGGGTGAGTCGGTAGGGCAAGGGGGAAGAACAGGGCCTAGGAAATCCCAAGTTCTTTAGAACCAGTCTAAAGATTCTTCCAGCATCCCTGCATAGAGTGATGTAGGGACCAGGAGGAACCATTGGTACCCTTTTGCACTGAGCAGGATCCAGTCACTCTCAGGCCAGTCAGGTTTACTGATAAATAAAAGAGAAAGAAGAACACAAAAGTGACAAAGAATCCCAGAAATGTACTGAATTTCTTAACTCCTAAGTAAGACATCTCTTTCTTACCTTTGAATGTTTCTTAAAGTGAAATTTTACATTTTAATGTATGGTTAACATGCTTTTATTTTTTCATAAAACTTTTTTTAAGCCTCTGGTTCCTCTTTTCATTTTTTATCTCAGAAATTGAGAAGTATGACTGGTCTAGATTATTTAAATATAGTTATTATATTAGAGCATCTTTCTGTGTTGATAGAGCAGACCTGACACAGGATGACTATAAAATAGTTCCTCTTCTACATGTACAAGCAGGTGTTACACTAAACCCCACTTCTTTGTGTTTCTTTTTGGCTGTTTCTCTTGTTTTATTTCCACATTATAGATAATGTTTTAATAAACTTCCTTGTTCCTAATTTGTCCCTAGTAATTGTTTCTTGTAAAAATTGATCTTTGAGTTGATGAGATGGGTCAAGGCGATTGCATCCTGAGAGATCTAGCTCCAGAAAGTTACCTCTGACCTCTATACTCACCCCATGGTGTGGGTGTTCACACTCAAATATTTTATACATACATACATACACATATATATATATATATATATATATATATAGAGAGAGAGAGAGAGAGAGAGAGGAAGGAGGAGGAGGAAGAATGATTTTTAAGATTAAAAATAAAATAAAGCTGATTTTTAATATAGACTATTGACCTTTCAAAAGCTCTGGACTTACATGAGAAATTAACCTCCCATGGACATTGAGGGCACTGGCCTCTGTGCTCTCAGCCGCATGAGGCTTTTGACACCTAGCACATTTTAAGGGACATCTTATGGGAGGAATTACGGTATTATAATTCAATGTTGTAGGAAAGCTGAAATTTCATGGCTGTTGAGAAATATTTATGGCCCAGTTCCCTGGATTCCATCTCCTTCCCACCCATCTGTTGGCCCCTTGATTAGAGGATGAAGACTTCTGGGTGGAGCCTCATGTCATGCTTCTCAGAATCATAGGCAGATGCAGGCTGCATCTGACAAATGCAAAACTACTATATTTACTAGGGAAAAAGAAAATGTTCTCAGCTCTTGGCTCCCCAAAAGAATAACATGCCCTAGCAAAGTTGGTCTTGTGGACATGGCTTAGCAGGGTGGCTCCACCTAGGATAATAGGAGGATCTCAGAGGCTAATTATGCTCAAAGCTGTGGTTCTTTGGTGGAGGACAGATTATCTAGAGACTCAAATATTTGGGGGGGGGGGAGGGAGTTGGTCAAAGATTTTAAATGGTTCATATTTACCCAGTAAAACGGCCAAAGATTTAATAGGATACGTTCTTCAAGCTATACCAGCTTATGTTCAAATATTTCTAAAATTAAGGGGTACTCAAGATTTCTGAGCCAAGCAACTGCACTAGAAGGAGGCTCTCTGATAAAAGAACCAAAGAATTCTCCAAGTTCACTACCATGGACAAGAGACTGGTGTGAAGCTAGAGTGGTCTATATACACCCTCCTACCTTTACTTGGTAAGGAAAGGTTCAAAGATGGCAACTTGTTTCCCAAATAGTCTGGTGCTTCAGAGTGCTGAGCTCCATAGTAATAGAGGAGATACCTCTGGAGAAAGATAACCTACCCTGGACTTCCTCCAAAGGGACGCAAGAATTTTAGAGTTAAATTGTCTCAAGATGGCATCTCGCTTACCCCAGTAAGGCTCTGAGTGTTGGTTCAGTGTCCTCTGAATCCTTGTTTCCCTGGGAGCCTGGTACTCTCCCCAGGCAGAGCAAGCACATTAGGGAAGAGGAGATGCAACAACAGTCGCAGGCCCCAAAGATCCTCTGTGTTTAGGTGAAACAAGAAAGAAGGCCTGGGGGTGGTTCTTGAATTCTCCTTGCCACAGTAAGACATGGGAACAGAATGGCAATCTGTCCCAGGCTCTCTTAAGCCAGAAGAGCAGAGAACCTTTGCCAGACAACACTTACCTGAGGTGGCTTCTCTGTTATGAGATCAAAGGTGCCCTAGGAGGCAGCTGGAGAGAAAGTGACCTCCATTCTGACTGGGGTTGAATCTTCCTATATTAATGTTTCCAGAGCTACACTTTCCACTCCCATGGGATAGACAAAGAGACTTAAGAAGAACAGAACAGAAACAGAAACTTTAAGTTCAATACAAAAACCAAATATGTGGCACAAACAAAACTTAAAAAAAAATAACTTCATTTAAAATTTCAATATAAAGGAAAAGTAATTAAAATACATTAGGCCGAAAATGAGAGAAATTAAAGGCTTCAAATTAAAAAGCCAACTTGTAAGACATTTTGTGTTTTGGAAGTTAGAGGAAAAGTTAGAATTCTAATTAAAGAATGTTCAGAGTATATTTTTAAAAAACAAGATACAACTAGAAGAGACTTAAAATAACATAAATGGATGAAGTCCAGTAGAGATTGGAACCGAAATACTTATGCTATAGATGATTAAAATAAAAACCAGGATCATGGGGTAGATATTAAAAAGTGTTAGTAATGCTAACAACAAAAGCCTCACGCCTGTGACTGTGTCATCAGAAAACGCACTTACACAGAGGAACAGTTCATTTTAGTTCACCATTTTAGAGGTCAGAACCCATGATTACCAGCTCATTGCTCTGCGGAGAGAGTTCAGTCATGTAGGGTTGAACCAAAGTGTGAAACCACTCACCAGGAAGTGAGAGAGGAAGAGGAAGTGTCTGGACACATGACCCCCATCCAGGACACACTCCCAGTGATCTAAAGACCTCTCATGGTGCCCCATTGTTTAAAGTTCCTGTCACTTTCCCAACAGTCAATGATCAAGGCGACAAGTGAGTCTTTGTGGGACATTTAAGATCTGAACTCTAGCAACTAAATAAAAGGGAGGGACTGGACGAATGGCTCAGTGGTTAGGGTACTGGGTGCTCTGCAAGAAGATCTGGCTTCCATTGTCAGGACCCACGTGGTGGCTCACAGTTGTCTGTAACTCCAGTTCCGGTTGATCACACCTCAGAGAAGAAATAGAAGACATGGAGGGGGTGAAGCAAAGAGCCAATATCGAGGGTAAGAAGTCTAGAACTGGGGCCACCCGTAGCATCACCTTTTCATGTGTCCCCATCAGAACACAAATAACAGTCACAAGGAAGTTCATCTTGAATAAAATTGCTAAAGCGGCCCCATATGGAATTATATATTCTTACTGTATTGGCTCAAAACTGAGCAGAAGAAAGTGTAACCCAAAGAGAAACCAGAAATAGTTCTTTGGTTTTCTTTGCCAATTTTCTTTGAAAAAAAAAAAAAGTAGATGCCTGAGAATTTAAAATTAGATAATCAGCTAACAAGTATCTGCTGAGTATCCCAAGTCGGAGTCTGGCAAGCTTTCCTGGAAGCAACTGGGCCAGACATCCTGGCCTGGGTTGCCACCAGCCAGCCATGAGGATGATTCAAGGCCAGTACTCATTACAGGGACCTGTGGAGCATTATTCTGACGATATAGTTGGGAGATATTTGTTCCTTTGGGACTCTCTTAGATCCATGTTTATTTTCCCAGTGGGCATTTTACAAAAGTGTTGGGTTGTATCTCTTCCTCCTTCAACCACCATCTCGGTCTCAGATGGCATGGAAGGCCTAAGGCTGCATAGTCTAAACAACAGCTGGTAGAACACACTGCCAAGAGCCAGGGTGACATTTGACATTCATTCAGACCTGGGTTTTTCTGCTTATTACCTTCTATCTTAGTCTGTTCCTGCTGCTATAACAAAATATCTTAGTCTGGGTACTGTATAAACAACAGAAGTTGGTGACTTAAAGCTTTGGAGGCAAGCTAGTGCAAGATCAAGATGGCAGCAAGTTCCATGTCTGGTGAGGGCTTGATCTCTTGCACCTTCTTGCTGAGTCCCCAGACAGGTTCCCCTAGTCTTCAGTTACAAGTGTCCTGGCTCTTGGTGAGGAGGGATCCTCATGGCCCAATCACCCCCCAGAGATTTTCCCTGTTGATACTGTTACTATCTGGAGGTCAAGTTTCCACACAGGAACCCTGATGGAACACAGCATCCACACCGTAGCTCCAAGTGACTCAGCTTCCACAAGTCTCATCAGCCTATTGATAACAGGAACTGCAGGAACAATAGTAACCCAAACATCACTGCTGGTCCCCAACCCCAGGAGATGGGCAAGCCAATTTCCAAGTCCCATCCTGCTGTTTTGGGGAGTGTCTGTGATATCTTAGACCATGCCACCAAAGGCCTGTGGTACTCCCACCTCCACCCCCCCCCACTCACCTACTAATAAAGTGTGAGTGTTATGATCACTTATGGCCCCTATCAGTGTCAAGTGGAAACTGTCTGCATCTCATACCTGAACCTTCAATAGACTGATAGAAGAAGGGTGACAGTCACCCGCTCAGAGTTCCTCCCTCTGCTGGTCAGATGTAATCTTAGTGCTGGATCATCTCTTAGTTCCAATCTTGGAATCTTGGAGAAAATGAGTCCTGTGGCCATCTGTAAGGTATTTGCCCATTCTGTGCATCTTTGTCATCATCATCTCTAACAACCGAGCTGGAGAAATATGGGGGCTGTTGCTTTTGCTGTCTACCAGCCCAGAGGGGCAAGTTCATGGGAAGTCTGCATTCTCTTTTCTTAATAAAATTTCACTGCCTTACCTCAGTCCTCGTCCAACGAAAAACTAAGGTGTTTATAAAATACTTATATATTTTAGTTTTATCTTGTCAAGAGACTTAGGACATTACAGATATTGGGAAAGGAGAACAAAAACAGGGGGCGGCTGCTGTAAAATACATTTAGAAGCATAGACTATATAGGCACCTATATTCAACAGACTGTGTAAGTGACATAATTTAGTTCAATAGTTCTTGAAGCAAAGTTACAGAGATCAATAATGAGTTGGCCAATTTGAGAACCAGTATTGCCGTTTCACTCCCGCCCACAACCTCAGCAGACATTACTAATGGATTGCAGCATTCTTTCTCTCTGACCTAAGGTTGGACTCACATTTCTTCTCAAGGAAAAGCTTCATGGTTTGCAGATAACATTCAAATGAAAGAATGGGGCTTTGGTATCACATATTCTAGAATATTTGAAAGCCCACACAGTAGCTGGAAGATATAATCACTTGTAGAAAAGAAATTGATGTGGCCATGTGCTAGAGGAAACTGCTTTCTGAAATGTCCAGTTAGTTGTAGTAGTTTGCGGAAGGATCATCTACCAGGAAAGGGTCAGAAAAGGTGGCGGAGTGGGTGTGAGCCTGCTGTAGTAGGAGCTTGGCTTGTCTCAACTCCCTGAATCTGCATTCACACATAGTCCTGTAAATTGTGTCGTATAGTTAACGATCTGTGTATTTACATTTAGAGTAGGGGGTAAGTTAATAGAAATTAATTAAAATTTAAAATGTAGTTTCTCACTTGATGTAGCCACCCCTGGCTATTGCCTTGGACTCCACAGACAGAACATTTTCATCACCTTGCCTAGGTCTCCAGCAATCTAAAGAAAATCCCATTGCCATCTTACAATTCTGTACAATGTGGGAGTTAGTCTCTTTAAGTTAATGGCAGGAACTGGCCTCTTAACACCGCCATCCCCCACGTATGCAGTCGGAAGAACCAGCCTAGGAACATGAAAGAGAGAAAACATACAGTTTTGAAAATCAAAATGATTTCCTTTGACAAGGAAGTCAGGAAGAACAGATGGCACTCTTAAAAAATGAAAATCTGGGATCAGAGAGAAGGAAAGAGCCAAGAACAAGGCTCAGGGTTGCTGTTGAATTTTTTCTGCACTCCCTCCCTCCCCAACTGACTCCAAGTGATCTTAGATGTTTCTGTTAAATACACTCATGAACTTCCCTTGAAGATTTCGGGTTCACAGAGAACTTGCAGATTCAGTTGGAATGAACGCTCTTGCTTCTGTGTCTCAGGGCCTCACGATCCCTTATCAAGCCTGCCTGTCCATTGTTTTGGGTATGAGGTAGAACATAGCTTTGACCTTGGAGAGACTGCATGAAACTTTCTGCAGATGGTTCTTGATAATAAGGTGTTTGCTTATCTGGTTTCTAGGTTCTTTTTATTCCAAAGTAAAAGTGCAGTCAAATCGACCCATGGGGAGAAAGCAGATTAGGTAGAAATGCCATCTCTTTAGATTTCTTACTCTAATGCACTGGTTCCAGCTCCCCGTGAAATTGTCCCACCAGGATGCCAGCAGTAATAGAACAAGGCAGGCCAGGGGAGGGGGGGACTAAGCAGGGATCGCACTTCTGGGATCTTGAGATCTCAGAAGCTGAGAAGACAGAGGCTAAATGCAAGGTGTCCCAGTAGGCTAGGCAGGTGCCTAAGAGGTGGAGGCTTGGGTCCTGTCTCTACCAGTCTGATCCAGGCAACCTTGAGCCCATGGGGGTCATTTGTGGGTACACTGCCTTTAACTGAGACATAGAGATAGACTCTCAGTGTATCACAGGTAAATGGATAGAAGCAAATGCTACGGAGCCCCTTTATAGGAAGCTAATTCCCCATGAATTATCCTATCAGTCTTCACAGGAACTCTGTGAAGTGGGTATTCCGATGATTCTTCTCCAAGGTTGCACAACTAGTGAGTGGCAGAGCAAAGACATAAACTCATAAAAGCCCCTTTCTACTGTGTTATTCTAACCTTGAGGAAATAACACTTTTCATGTTATTGGGTGCTTACAGGATTTAGTCTACATAATATCACTGCCCTTAAAAGTTCCATGTCTACCCTTTATAAGAAAATTAAAGCCCCCAAAGACATGGAATAATTGTGGATACAAGGCCAGCTTCTCGATGATTCTAAGCTGGGCACTGTCCTGAGCCACCTGTGTGTACTGGGTCAACAAGGTCTGTGTGACCTTCCCATCTGCAGACTAGAAGCCTCCAATCCATTTCCCAAGGCATAATCAATTGAGAAAGAGTCATGGCCCCTATCGGGAGCTGGATCTGTTTGATTTTTAGCCAGTGAAGAAAACAGAGGTCACAGTTCTGTGTGAGTGCATTTCTCATCTTATTACAAGTGACTGTGACCGAGGCTCCTTTCTTGGCCGTCACAATTTGATCTCTTTTGATCCTGTTATAAGTCTAGGTAGCTGAGGCTTCCTGAAACAGTGAAATCTTTGTTTTAAAGTGGCTCCATTTCAATGCCATTCCTTTCTACCCTGGGACAGGTCCATCAATCACTCATAGATGTTTTGCAAGCAAAGAACAAATGCATTTCTCAGAGGACCAGCCTCCACCCCAGTATCCCAAGCCAAGAGCAGGTCAGGAAAGGGCTTAGGGTCTAGCCAGCCCCCTTTTCCAACGCTGGCCATCTGGGAAGTGAATGTGCTTGCCTTCTGTTCCCACTTGGGGGTGGACACACCACAAGATGCTGTGTCTCCTGCTTCTGGAACATGTGGGTTTCTGCCAACCTACTGTCCTGTGAGGAGGAGGAGGAGGGGGGAGGTTTTATAATTGAGGACTCTTTACTTGGAGCATCTAGCTGATTTATTTGCTTCAGTGTCTAAGATCCAGTAACCCTCCCCCCAGCAACTGTGAAAGCTAAGAACTGGATTAGTATAGTGTGTGTGGACCAGGCCTTTATTTTGTAACTACTTCTTGAGTAGTGGCCTCTACTATTGTCTCACAGAAGGGCTTAGCATGGACAGGGGAGGGCTGGGGAATAGACTTGGCGGTGCCAGCATAATTCATCCACTTGGGATTAACTCCTGGCCATACCACTTTCCACCAGTGACTCTGTGAGTGAGTCTTGGTCGCTTGGTTTGAAAATACAATGTATTTCACAGAGTTGTTAGAATTCGAGCCAGCAAGATGGCTCTTATTGATTAGAGGTGTTTGCTGCTCAAGACTGCTAACCTGAGTTCAATCCCCAGACACATGTAAAGATGGGAGAAGAAAGTCAACTCTACAAACTTATCCGTTGACCTCTACACTCGCACTGTGGCATGCATATGCCTCCCCCCCCCAATAACAACAGTAACAACAATAACTATAAGTTAAATAAAGTTTATTTTTTATTTTGTAGGTTGAACTTAGGGCTGTGTGCATGCTCTAGTTTATTGTACATCTAAGTGATATAAAATAAAGCTTTAAAAAAATCTAAGGTGTTAGACAATATGGTAAAATCAAGTAGATTCTTGGTATTAGCTGCTATGATTTGTGCCAAATTAAGAGACAACAGTGGAGGGGTGTGGAGACATGGCCAGGGAGGTTTTGACCGACCAAGGTTGACTTCACAACCACCCAGGCCACTGTGTTTTCAGGAATGTTGTCCAGTGGGCTGGATCACTCTAAGGAGCCATGGGCCACCATGAATCTCAGTTTCCTAAGAGCAAAGTTACTGCAAAGCAGGCAGTTCACCCAGGGGTGATGCACAGCTCACATGCCACCCACATCGTTCTGCATTTTCAAGGGAGGAGTTCTGAGTTGATTAAAGGTATATTCAGCATTCCTTCACGGAGAGATCTACAGGGCTTTGAAGGCCTCCTCCACGTTCTTTTCCCCTCTCCTCTCTCTCTCTTAGGACAGAGCACTTGTGTTTCCCTTCAGTGTCTCAACAGTGTCTTAGAGGATGACTGCTCTAAGATAAATACACAAATGGAGAGGATAACTAAGTCTGGCAGTGTTTGAAACAAGGCTCTGGCCCATGACTCTCCCTCCATCCCTGACAGGCCACTCATTTGTGGCCTGCGCAGAATCCACAGGCAGAAATCAGTAACAAACAGCCCTGGCACTGAACAGAGATGTGCAGCCAAGCATGTTTATGAGCCGCAGGGAAATTTTCCCTGATAGAGCCTCAAGGGCTGGCCTATGGGTTGGTACAGCTGTCTAATAAAAGACCATCTTTGTAATCAGCGCTCAGTGGAAACGTACCATCTCATTTATAGAAACAGTGAAGCCACCTGCTATTTAAAGGGCCCTCCTCCTCTTCTTCCTCACCCCAGGGCTAAGTTTTCCAGCATACTCCCTCAGCCAGCTGTGTCTTGTCAAAATCCCGGTCAGTGCCCTGGGAAATATGATTCTGACCAACTACCCCATGAGCTACTGCTCTGCTTTTTATACTCTGCCTGGAGTCCAGGAGTACGGTCTCACACACAAAAAATAGCTTCCATGAAAATGGTCAGCTAGGCAGGAACAAGATGTGCCTGGCGGACTAGGGGGTAGTCAGGTGACTGTTCCCCTTCAGAATCACTGCTTGGTGATTCACTCCATGCTGTTCCCACACAGCTCCGGCTGAGTCAGGCTCTGACAGCTGAGAAGGCGGGAAGGGAGAGAGGAAGGGAAAAAAATGTCGCTGTAGAGGCAGGAGCCCAGCAGCTCAGAATGGAAGGAGAGCTTTGGAAGATGCACAAAGCAGTAAAGAAACTGGGTGTAGTGAACCCCAAACTCAAGCCAGCTTGGGGAACGAGTGCTGGTCAAGAACTCTCTGGTTAACTGTGAAAGGAGCTGCAGTATCCCTGTTTTAACCTCTGAGTTATAAAAAGCTTTCTGCAAGCCATTAGCTCACCTTTTAAAAAACCATCTCTACTGCTAATGGGGAAGATGGGACCTCTTGGTATCTTCAAGGGCAGCAACTGGAACATGAACCCTAGTTGGACCCTGGAGGGAAATCTCACCTGGCTATCATGCCCAGTCCCTCTCTGCTTGTCTTAAAAGCACAGTGCTGATCCAAGCTCATTTCTCCTCGACTCGTCTGCACCATGGGTCCTGGTTCATGTTTTATGAGCCTTTGTTAATGTTTAAGTGTGCCACACACTCCTATGCATCCTTCAAGTCTCAACTGGAAGCCCCGTCTCCCGTCTCTGGTCTCTGTGAAAGCGCCCTTCCTCCTTCCTCACACCCACCTCCCCTCCTCCCTAGCTTTGCTATGTTTAAGGGATCTGTTGTCATGGCCTGCAGCAAGCAGATGGTCCAGGGAAGGCTTCCTTTATGAGTCTGCTTGTTAAGCTGAGCTCTAAAGCTTTTCCCTGTGACAAGAATCAACCCCAATTACTTGCAGATTCTTGAAAGCAAGAAAACAAGCCCTGCTTCACTGTCATACCCACCCCCGGCCACAACAAGGAAGAGAAGGAAGGCGACATAGATGAAAGGAATGTTTAATTTAGGCATGCTAATTTAATTGAGAAGGCTTAGCTTGTATCTGCTTCCCTTTGGCCTGTGGAGAAAGGTGCTTTCTGCAAGTTTGTTTGTTTGTTTGAAAATCACTCATAAACATATTTTATTCCGTAGATAATACATTCCCTACATGTGCTATAGGTGAAAGGGAAGCTGTTAAGATTTAGGAAAGAAAACTTGTCAATAGCTAATAGATACCATGTCAGTCTTGTGGAAGTTGGACTCATGGGTAAGGTCAAGACCAACCAAGAGATCAATGGTGTAGTCCACTCAATGTTAGCCTGGTCTCTAGTTTGTTGGTTATGACACAAAGTTATCAACACCACTTTTACTTGGCCATGACCCACTTCTTGGGCCTATTGCTCTATGTCTGTAGGCTAGGGGACAGCTGCCTGGACACTGGCCCTGGGAGCATTAGAAAATGGGCGGCCCAGGAAGGAGCCAGCGGGCTGTTATCTGAGGGATATCTGCTCCATCTGGCTTGAGCTTAGTGGAAACTTCCTAAGCCCTCCTCTTCCCCGGGCCTCCCACCAGTGTCTGCTGATCCAGTGGCCCCTTGTGTCCACCTGCCCGTGATATCAAGTTTAATTTAAGTGAAAGCCTACGTGCTCCTTTGAAACACATAAGGCAACAGGTCTCTTTCCAACATGCAGGGATACTCCCTAGAAAGCTTGTCATGCAGGAGAAACACTTTGTTTATCAGGATTCCTTGCGTAGTGAGTGTGTCAGTCCTGGGTACCAACTGTGTTTACCAGCTGTGTGTGCAGACTTTCACCGCAGGCCCTCTGGAGTCCCAGGAGGCGGGGCCTGTTCTTATTTCTTCTGTACACTCAGGATCCAGTGTAGAACCCAACGAAGGCTACCTTCTCTCCACAGGTGCTTTCCAGATCAATACCATGATTCTATTTCCAGGTTTCAGTTATGACTAGATAAAGCCTGGCTCACGGCCCCTTCGCGCCTACACAGGGATGAGCTCATAAGATCTCCCCGTGGTCCCAATAACTCATCTGTCACTCAACTTTGACCAAGTCAGAGCTTCTGCCCCAAAGCCACATCAGCTTCATTTAATTCACTTCCTCCTTGGTCCTTCATGTCTGTCTCCTTTTCTCCTCATTTGCTTCCTCTCCTTGTTAAGGCAGCTGATTAGCTTGGTTTGCTCAATCTCCGGGACACAGTTCTTTCAGTGATAAAACTGGAATGAACTGCTCATTCGATCAATACCCTCTTCTTATCCAGAAACATTTGATGAACCATGACATGAGCTTTGCATGCAGCCAGACCTTGGACAGACCTCGGGAGCAAGCTTCAACTTAGCATTCCCACATCTAATGATGAATGTGCAGTGGGCAAGCCACTTGTGGAGATCTGGGAAAGGTGTGCATCTCAACTAGAAGATGAGAGGGAGAAGAAGAGGGAGGGAGAAGGCAGAGGGAGGGGAACTGTGAGGGAAGAGAAGAGTAGAGAAGAGAAGAGAGGAGGGGAGGGGAGGGGAAGGGAGGGGAAGGGAGGGGAAGGGAGAGAAGAGGAGGGGAGGGGAAGGGAGAGGAGGGGAAGGGAGGGGAGGGGAAGGGAGGGAAAGGGAGAGGAGAGGAGGGGAGAGGAGAGAGAAGAGAGGAGGGGAGAAGAGAGGGGGAGGAAGAGAAGAGAGGAGGGGAAGGGATAGGATAGGATAGGATAGGATAGGATAGGATAGGATAGGGAGAGGAGGGGAAGAGAGGAAAGGAGAAGGGAGGGAAAGGAAGGGGATGGAAAGAGAGGAGAGAAGATAGGGGAGGGGAGGGAAGGAGAGGGAAGGGGAGGAGAGTAAAGTAAATGAGAAGGGGGGGAAGGGGAGGAGAGGGAGGATACGAGAGGGGAAGAGACGAGAGGTAAGTTTCAGTCAGAACTCTTCCTTCAGGAAGTGCTATCTAAGACCTTTAGAATCAGAAGATCCATTCAGATTAATCTACCCCCATCACCACCAGTCCTATTCCAAGACAAATGCTTTCTTAAAGTGTGGGGAGCCTCTAAGTATCTCCATTGTGGGGTGCTATGACATCCTCTAGCAGTCGCAGTCGGAGGTTTGTGGATACTGACAATATGGCAGTGTTAATGCTGGGTAGAGGATGCCTTGACTGGGCTAGCCTGAGGAAGCAGAGCTAATGCTGACCCAAACTGCCTTTGCTCAGATGTAAGGAAACCGTCCCTGCATCTTCACCGTTGTCAGCAAGGTTGCACTTTCTGTGGTATCTTGCATCCAACATACAAATGGAAGTCAGGATCTTGGCTGGGTCACATGACAGATCAGACAATTGCCCCCTTTCCTTCACTTCAAGTCCTGATGTCCCCAGTTTGAGAACGCTGGACCTACAGAAGCTAGGGATGGGAGTCACTCATATTCTTTGAATTCGAATTTCTAGTTCCTTGCTGCCATTCAGGCAAGTCTTGAGAGCTGGTACCCAGCTCATGGTTTGTGCCTTGAGTGTTTTTTTTTTTCCAGGCCATTCTTGAAATTAGGATAACCTTCCTCCTTGCCCCCTTGGGTCTTGTGGTGCTCCTTCAGATTTAGCTTGGACTAAGTTGCCTGCTATGGACACAAACATCAATAGCACATATGCATGGTGCTTCTCATGGCTCACTTAACATCTGCATGGTTATCCAGGGGGAACTAGACGGAAGCATGCTCACATCTAGGTATAGTCTCTGTTGCTGGTGGATCAAGGACTTTGGATTTCTCTCCTTGGCCTGGGCTCGTTGTTTCTTTGTAGGATCAAGTTCAGGGGCAGCAGGAAGTTATGGCTCATAATCAGTAATAATTGATTGATAATCATAATCAATCTCATGAAGTATATCCTCTTCATTTATTCGATTTAGAGCTGCATTCAACTTAGAATTTTTATCCTATTTGTTAAGTTTTCAGACTTTCCTTGTCCTACACTTACCCACCTTATACCTACATATAAGCACATTCTCATCTGGTTCTCACCCTGGAGGAGCCTTGCTGTGAGCAGATGAAGCATCTTTAAGAAGTCAGGTGACTGTGTTTCTGGTCCTACAACTTTGTTTGCAGCATTACTTAGAACCTGCTCAGCTGCCTTAGAAGAGTCCAGAGCTGTAGGAGTTGGGGGTGGCCTCTCTGTTTTCTCAAGAGCCAGGAAGCTCCTTAGCAGACTATTCATCTGCACATAGAGATGCTACTTCTGACTCTCCCAAGTAACTTCACCAAAAGACCCAAAAGGTTAGGATGCTGACCTTCACTGTTGACTATGCCCTCCCTCTCCACAGGCAGCTCCCCTCTGCTCTTCTCCTTGGCTGAGTTCCTCTGCAATTTATATCAGGTATTCCCTGTCTAGAGTCTACTTTGGTGTCACCTAGGCTTATGGATTTCCAAATTCATTAAAAGTCATAAGTAGGTTTGTGGTATCACACTGCCATGATGGGAGAGAAGCCTGAACTAAAAGGAACAGTGGACACAACTTCTCACCTCTCTCCTCTCTGCTGGCTGGCTGGCTGGCTGGCTGGCTGGCTTCCTTCCTTCCTTCCTTCCTTCCTTCCTTCCTTCCTTCCTTCCTTCCTTCCGTTTTTTTTGAAACATGTTTGTGTTTGAGTGGAATTAGGGGACAGTATAGAAAGGGTTATGCTGAAGTCTGTAGGAGACAGGCTTAGCCACTGAAAGTGAGACCCCAAAGCATAGAATGAAAGGATTTTTCCATCTTGGCAGAATTCTGCATCAGAATTAAAGTGTCTCTCAATAGAAATGGCTCCAGTTTGTATCATAATGACAAGTACAGTGGCATCCATGAGGAGGACAAGGAGGGAAAAATCCAAGAGTCAATGATGCAGTTTGAGTGACTGAGTGCCGTGCATGCAGTGGTTGGGTTGCTGGTGTAGAGTGGGCGTGTGTGTCTGACAGTTTCATGAGCATTGGTATCTTGGATTGGTTGGTAGGAGCTGCTTAAGACTCGTCAAGAAGAATCTGAAACACATCTAAGGTCACCTGGAAACCGTGCACGAATCCATCAGATGTACCGTACTATGGAGAAGGGAGCAGATATGCAATGTTCTTCCCATCTATGCGTCCTAACCTATGGCTTATTTGTATTTGCCCTTCCAGAAGGCCCTGAGTCATGTTACTTTTATTTTGGGTATGTTTATTTATAAAAGCACTGCTGCTGGTCTGCTGGTCTACTTTTTTGGCATTCTTACCCCATGCTGAGCATTTTCCCTCATTCTTTGACTACATCAGCCCTAATACCCCAGATGGCCAGGACAGTGGCTGTTTTACAGGAGTCCCCTGGAGTCCCCTCTCCCACCATCTCCCTGTTTCCTGTGGGTATATACTCAGTTTTTTAGCAACAGGACTGATGTCATTCTGATTTCAAGTGATTTGGCTTTGAGACAACACCCACTCTCTGAATAATATCCATGAAGACTTGACACAGTAATTTGGGTGAGTCACATTTTCCCTGTGGATGTGATTTGCAGATGTTGAGATGGAAGCTCACCAGGTTTCCTCCTGAAATGGAACTTCCAGAAAGCAGCCCCAAAAGACTGCAGAACATCCTTGTCAAAAAAAGAAAAACTTCCAGTAGGCCAACAAGAGCTCAGCCACATGGATGCAAGCAGAGTTTCTGAATGATAACCCAGAGAACTAAGGGGAGGATCTGCTCTTTCATGGAGACCTTCAAACTCACCTGGTTAGGAAGCATCAATATGTAACACTGTGTTGTGTTATAGTTATAAACAGTGAGCCGTGAGACCTTCACAGTAACTTTTGGATTCAGGTCATGGAGTCTCGCAGACACTGTCTTCCATTCTATAGCTGAGAGAGTGGAAAGGGGATATCAATGACTTTTGTCACAGGCACCTGATTATTGAGTGATTGCATGGTCCAGGTTTCTGAGTCACTGTTGTCTCCCCTTGCCCTGCCTTTGCTGTCTGGATACAGGCCACTTAAGTAACAATTCATCTCTTTTTCTTCCAAAGAAAAATAGATCTTTAGAAGAACAAGAGCATCAAATATTAAGTAAATATGAAAAATTACTGTAGTTCTTTTTTTTTTTTAATAATATGATTGGAGCATTTCGTTTTTGCTTTTTGTTTGTTTGCTTTTGTTTTCGTCATGGGCAATCAAGGTGAAAGACTCATTTTAAGAGCTTTGCCCAAGAAGACTGACTGAGAATGAGAAGGTGCATTGGACAAATGCTGAAGTCAAACTGTAGAATGGCCAGCTTTGGTCGCTGAAGGTGACCAATGTTGGGTGATTGCCCTTCTCTGGACAAAGGCTGTGTGTGTGTGTGTGTGTGTGTGTGTGTGTAGGGGTGTCAAAGGACTTTAGTGGAAAGATGACTATAAAAACACCTGATGACTTTTGCTTTTCTTTTGTTTTCCGAGATAGGCTCCCATATACAGCCTAGGCTGGCCTTGAACACATGGCCTCACACCACCTTAGAGCAGCTGGGAAGGAAGGATTCTCACCTGGCAGAACACATTTATACAGGAACCCTCAGCTGGCCCTTGAGGAAAGTACCATAGCTCTGCCAGCCCAGCCCAAGACTGAAGGAGGCTGGTGGCAAGAGCTGTGGAGAGACCTCCCTCTGAGATATTGTGTGATGAAAATAAGAACCAGATCAATTTCCTGTACTAATCCTGAGACTGAGTCTAGATGATACTTTTTTCTTTTGTAACAGGGAACAGCCCTGGTTTTGTTTGTTTGTTTGTTTTTGTTTTGTTCTTTTTAGGTCAGTGCTGATGGACAGTAGGCCAGGGGTCATCAGCACAGCCTGATGTCATAAAGCTGTGCATATTCACCTTTCCCTCCCTCAAAGTGCAGCCTGGCATCTCCTGCAGTAATCACTGACTTGTGATGCGCATGTGAAGATGTTACTACAAAGCTCATTATTTTGTGACTAATCAATTCTTTATAAAATCAAACGAAGATATACAAAATGTCTTATTAAACAGAAGAATAAAGACGCAAATTATATTTCAAAATTATAATTATTTACTTACATATACATATACTACAAAAAGAAAATCAACCTAAGGAGTTGAGAAGACTAAGGTTGGTAGAATGAAGGTAGCTAGTGTCCTTTGGAAGGCTGAATGACCCACGTGCCCTAGAAGAGTGTTTCCCAGCTCCCCTTGTCATGATAGCAGTAAATGAGGATGCTATTTGTAAGTACAGGTTCCAAGGAGGCCTCTCTCCTCTTCCTTCAAAACGGAAGCAAAGAAGAACAAAATTGACCAACGAGCTCTTTTGATAGCTACTTACATTTGCATCTCCCTGGCCACCGCATTGCACTGGAGCAATGGATGGGCTGGCTCTTTTGGTTCATTGTTTCAAAGGATTTCAGTCCACCATGACGTGGAGGACTCAACAGCACATCTCAGTTCTTAGTGGCAGGAACATGTCACATGGCTGAAGCCATTCACAGGCTGGTGGATCAGGAAATAGCGCAAGAGGAAGCAGAGGCGGACATCCAAAGCCTGCCCGCAGTGACTCACTTCTGACAATGAGGTCTTACTTCCCAAAGGTTTCAGAATCTCCCGGAACACTTCCACAGGCTGCAGAGTGAGCGGTTAACACCGGAGCCTGGGGGAGGGGAGAAGGGAGGGTATTTCAGCTTAAGCTGTAGTAAACGGCAAGTAAGATTTATCAGAGACCATAGGTAAGAAACGGCCAACACTGTTGAAGCCCGCATGAAAGAAGGGTTCACCCTGTGTCCAGGGCTATGACTGGGGATGTACTTGACCTTATAGCCCTTCAAGTGAGCTGCTGCTTATCCAACATACCTTTCTTTTCTTTTAAAAAATTATAGTATATACATATTTATAATATTAATATAGCAAGCTGTAACAATACAATTATAATATTAATATAATCCACGCTATATTATGATATAACACATGTACATACATATTCCTAAATCATGAATACAATCTGCTCAGTTTGAATTATGTCACTTGTATGTATGTTTTCAGGGTTGACCAGCTGATTTTAGATAGCCAATGCTCTTCCCTGGGTAAGACTTTTTCTTCTGCGTCCTGAATTCCTTAGCTGCCTGCAGGCCTTTGTGCATAGTTGAGGCCTTCTGGTCTCTCACTGTCCACTTTGGCATCTCTATTGTTCATCTCATGTTTAGGAAATCATGTTGCTAAGACTTTGTGATTGTAGCTTCTGATATTTCTAGGAAACACAATCTCATAGCAGACTTCCTGGTCTCAGGCTCTTAGCATCTTTCCACCTCCTCTTCAGCAATGTTTCCTGAGCCTTAGCTGCAATAGTTACTTTGTAGTTGTATCCACTGGGACAGGGCTTCACAACTCTGTAGTTTGGTTGTAGTTTTTGTTAATTGTATCTATGTCTGTTGCAAGGAGGTTTCCTTGTTGAGGAGTGAGGACTTACACTTGTCTGTGGGTTTAAGACCAAATGTTTAGAATGTAGTTAGGGATGATAAGTCAGTTCCTTGAAGTGTAGCCTTATTAAACTAGGTCAAACTCCACCTTCTGGAGATGTGAATCTCTGGTACCCAGAACACAACAGTTAGCCCAGCACAGACCTCAGACCTCAGTCCCACTGTCCTTCATCTCAGTGCTAACAGACAAAATGACTAGAGAAACAAAGACATACAGTGTGTGTGTTACTCTACTGTGGAACTCACCACAAATACCTGATATGCCAGTCTGGTGCTGAGGTGGTGGGGAGACAGGATCATCCTTTGGAAATGCTTGTCTCAAACATCCCCTGAGGTAACACACCCAACCACAGCCCATGCACACCCCTGTGGATGCCAACATTTGCCTTAAGTATACATCAAGTGTCTGCTGAGGAAGGAGAATGTTGAGTTTGACTGGTGGCAGAATCTAGAAGGTTCTAGAAGTGCAATTCTAAAATGAAAACTACTTTGGGGGATACAGGGCGGGAGACCTGAGAACAGAGGAGGTCACATGGCCTGAGCTTACTTGGCAGCCCAGGGAAGCTCAGTCAGCAGTGTGGGGGACTACGGCACCACATGTCACCAATACTCCAAAACAAAACAAGACAAAACAAAACAAAACAAAAACCTGAAGTCCAGGGGAAAGATCTGTAATGATGAGATCTGCTCTGGGAGGCCTGTCTCACTGAGGAGAAAATTCTTGTTTCCTGAAACAGTAGGTCCTGAGTAAACCTTCAGCTCTTCTTTGAAGTTCTGGAACGCTTGCTGCATCTGGACAAATGTCCTCCCAGACACTTAAGAACAATGACTTGAAGGCTTGCGTCTCCTCCCTTGGAGTCATGCCTTTTCTATTGCTAATGTATAAAAAGTTTCCAGTCTGCATTTCCCCTGACATTCACAATTAATCACATTTGGGGGCAGGGAATGGGAGGTGGGGAGGGAGCTTGGAGCCTGGCCGGCCCAAGCTGTTAAGCGAGAAGAGGCAGCCATATTGGTCAGGACAATTAGAGAGGAGGGTCAGGGCATGGGAGGTTTTGGCCGAGAGCGCTAGTGATTAGACTAAGATCCTTTGGATCCTTTGGACAAGTGAGTTAGTGTTGGCTGCACAGAGCCATTCAGACACCGAAAAATAAAAAAAGATAGCTTTAATCAAGACTGAGCCTCATTTCTCCAGCCAGGCAGCTTTGTCAGTGCATAAGAATGTCTGCTCTGCCCCCAGGGGCCAGCTTGCCTGGTGAGAATCGACCCTGCACCTGCACTGGGCAGTGGAGTGCTGCACAGATCCAGGTCCGGGAGGACAATCTAGCTCATCATTGTCACTTCCCAAAGATTTCAGCTGTGAGGTTACTTTTATTTTGAGGTGCATGGCCAGAGCCTCATGCATCCTGGGCAAGTACCCTGCCGCTGAACTGCCCCCTCCAGTCAGGACTATGACACCTTACTGACATGAGATACACTTCTCATCTGGATACTAGATACTCTCAAATTGCTGCCAAGAATGACGTGGATAGTCCCAGGGTTGATCTGTAGTTGGATCGACCATGACTTCCAAAACATTCTCCCGCTCCAGGGCCTCGCTGAGGGCTCCTGGTCCGCCAGCGTGGAGTGAAGTATGCTGGGTGTGGGCTGAGGTGGCAGAGGGCTGGCTATCCTGTGTGTCGTGTTCCTCAGAGACGAATGACTTGGACAGAGGTTTATTGTCAGTTTTTTGATGGAAGCTCCAGGAACTTGAGGATCAATCAATAACATTAATTATTGCTGACTGGGGAAGCCAAGGAAGGCAAGCTGGATTTAGACCAAAGTGTGTCAGCTCAGATGGCAGCTTGCAATTGTATCACAGCAATGATCAGAACTATAAATGTGCAGGGCCTACACTGGCTATTTCTCCTTTAGCTACCCAGGCTGAGGCTTAGGTACGGACCCTATTTCTCCGTTTCTCTGGGTATTAACATATGCCCTTCCATCTGAAGCTTCCAGCTGAAAGGAAGATTATGTGTAGGCGTGTATCCCATCTCTTGCCTTCCTGTGAGCTCTCAGGACAGTGCTTCCCTCCGAGGAATCTTTCCCTACAGTTTGACAGAGCACATGCACAGCAGGGTCAGAGAGATATTCAAATATGAGCGTTTGGTACATCTCTCCCTCAGGCCTGCATCCTCTGGAGGAAGTGATGGATACTAAAAATATGCTGCAATGCAGAGGCCTTCTAAGAAAAGTCCTGGCCAGCTGGACCCATGATTACTCTTCTCCTTGCTTAAAGCATGTCTAGACAGAAAAAACAAAACCTGTCCAGATACTGAAAGGCAGCTGTCTGATGGGGAATGTGGGTGGTGGTTTCTTTATTTTGGTAGACCATCTAATGAAGATGGAAATGTCCTCTCTGGCAGGTCATTGTCCTCTGAGACTTGCTGGGGAGGGCTCTTGTAGTTGCTTAGACTTCATATCTGCGTTCCTCTAGGGAGGGCAGACCATGGTACCATTTGTCTAAATACTTCTGGGAGCATCCTCTGCAGTTACCTCCTGATGTGCTATTGCGATCCAAGGACCCGCAATCCAAGCACTCTGTTTAAAATGTTTATTAGAGAAACTAATAAAACACCCTCCCCCCCAAAAACAAACAGAGGAGTAAACAATTCAGGAGACCGAGAAGCTAGACTTTAGAAGACTTCCTGTGTAAGCCTTGCCGCTAACAGCCCTAGGTTTCTTGTTTTCAATAGATCATTTGGATTTTAAAACTAGCACACAGAAAGATACGTTATAATCCATAATTTGAGAGAGCTTTATAATCAAGTGCTCAGAACACTATGAAAGCAGGGTGGTTTGTTTAATCTTCAATCCTGGCCATCAAACTCGGGGCCCTGTTTATACCAGGCCAGTGCCCACCTGTGAGCTGCTATCTATTTGGTCTGGAGCTCTCTGGACTGGGTCTCACCATTTAGCTAAGGCTGGCATTGGTATTGCAAAGTTGGCACAAACTCCAGATCCTCCTGCCTCAGCCTCCTGAATGCTGGCGTTGGCAGATGTGTGCCAGTGCACCCAGAGAAAAGCAGATTCCTAAAATAAAACCTGCACAGCAGAAACTTACTGAGAGTGGGCTCACTCTAATCAGGGTGGGGGGAAGGAGGCTCAGGAGCTCCGGGCCTCCTCTTAGGAGATGCACCAAACCAACAGAGGTGGGAAGGAGGTGGGTTACTCCCGAGGAGAGAACTGGGGAAAGGACTTCCAGAAACGCTTGGTTTTGTGGCCTTTCATAACCGGCTGCCTTATGTTGCCGTAATTTCCAACACCACAGCAACAGCCTTCCTCCATTGGAGCTGGGCATTGCTGAGAACAGTTAAGTTCAGTGCTGATCCCTTACAGGAGACACCAAACTGACGATCAGGCTGAAACAACAGGATTACCAGCAGCTCCCACAACCACACCTAACAGGAAGCAGTTCTAGGTGCAGGCAAAGCTGGATAAAGGAGCCCTAATTGGTTTTTAAAAGGGGGGCAGGGTGGGTAGAATATATAAATTCATGTCATTGAAAATCCCTAGGAGACCCAGGCTTGTATTATTATTTTTACTCTCTTCCTTTCATCCTTTTTTTTTTTTTTTTTAACGACAAATGCCTCTGTTCTAGTTCCTCCAACAGGAAGAATTTCTCTCCTAATTCCACGGACTCTGCAGTTGGCTGATGGTATCGCTGCTCTCACTGTCTACCTCTAAGCTGATCTCTAGGGTCAACATGTCATTCTACTCTGATGTTGAGAACTGAGTCCACACTCATTTTGAGTCACAAGGAGAGAAAACAACACTTAAGGCCCCGGAGCTGAAAACAGGACAGGCTGGGCTGCCCACAGGATCGGGGACCACACAGTGTGCCCACAGGAGGACTGAGGCTGAGCTGCCCACAGGAGGAAGTGGGGCCGAAGCACAGGCAAGGTGAGGCCACTGGAGAGAGCAAGGCAGGAAGTTCAAGGAGAAAGCTAGATGTAGTCACCAGTGCACATGATCTGGAGAGGCTGGAGATGAAGTGAATGTCTGTGGACTCTAGACAGGGTGTCTGACTCATCTGTTCTCTGAAAGGTCAGAAATATGGGAGGGAGACAGATGGCTAGTGGATGCGAGGGTGAGTGGGAGTTTCAGAGACAGGCCAGGGGCTGTTGTCTATAGAAGTCTTTAGCGAAGGAAAGAACAACTTGCTGGGCCCCAGATTCTGCCCGCTAGTTACTGGATGACGCGGCATGCCCCACGCTGGGAGGACCGATATCAAGACTTCGTTTCTGTCCTCAAGGTCCCGAAAGAAGCTTGCAGCATAAATGCAAAGAGGGAAAGGGAAGAAAGAGTTCCTGACTCCCAGACTTTAGAGAGGCAACGGTGAGGAGCTGACACTGTCATAAGCATCACGGAGGGGATGCTGGGAATGCCGGCGTCAGTCCAAGATCCAGAGAGGTTTTCCAGGGAAGGGGGTGCCGGAGTTCAGCTCTTTTAAGAAGCATTATGAAGAGATGAGGGGACAGGAAAGAGCCACACAGTTCCTTACTGGGCTCACCAGTGGGCCCCAGTGCCTCACACACGAGCTTCTGAAAGTGTTCACAGGCACCCCACAATTAGTCATCACTGGAGGTCACTGTAGCCCCAGGCTTGCTATGGTGTGGGAGAGAAATGGGTGGAGTGAGCGGCAGAAACAAGGCAGGTGAAGAGAGACCCAAGAAAAGACAAAGAGAGTAGGTGGCTGCACAAGCAGATTCGAGGAAAAGGTGGGAGTTTGGGGACGCCCCCACTTTCCAGGGCACACCTATTGCAGAGCCCATTTCTACCCTTCCAGCCTAGAATGCCTCCCCACATCACCCGAGCCTGTTGCAGCCAGCAGAAACAGGCAAGGTAACAAAACTCAACACAAGCAGATAAGAGCCTGGAGAAAAAGCAGTCACTTCTGAAATACCACAGCTTTTCTTTCAGAGACAGGCGATTAAAAATAAGGGGGAAAAGAATACCCCAAACCACGGACAGTGGAGCGTCCAAAGTGGCGAAGTCTGTGTATAACACTGCCCTCTGCTGGCCATAGCTGGACCTGCAGTTGAATGGCAGCGGCACCTGGTGAATTGGGCTTTGAGTCACCTGTCCTGTTCTTTAAGAAAGAACTGATTCCTCAGCTTTGGCTTGTAAAGTTTCTAGTTGACTGTTCTAATAAGGTTTCTAAAAACCTTAAGGGATCGATAAGGGGTTGTTTTGCATTTTGATGTACATGTAATGGTCACAGTCACTTAGAGATGGGCTATAACCATAGAACAGTCTCCTAGAATTAACTAACTTTCAAATAATGTCTGATAATTCCATGAAGGTAACAGTAATGAACGACATGAATAGCATGTGTATTCATTGGCATCCTCTGTACGTTACATTAAATTTTATAGTGTGTGCAGGTGACATATGAGGGGGGGAGAGAAAGAGAGGGAGAGGGAGAGAGGGAGGGACGGAGAGAGAGAGAGAGAATATCATTCCACAGGCACAGTCCACCTTTCTACTTTTTAAGACAGGTTCTCTTACTCACTGGCCTGGAGCTTGACAATTAAGCTTTGAGGGCTGGCCAACCGGCCCCAGGGGCCCACTTGTTTCTATGTCCCCAGCTCTTAGATTATGGGTACCAAGGCCACCCTGTGGAGGGGAGAGCAGAGATTCCAATGGCCAGCTACCCATCTCCACCATCTCTCCAGTATAAGATTCACTGCTCTCTAGATCAGCTACCCCAGGGGCCCCTCAGCATTGAGTCCTCTGTGAGATTCTTTTGTTGCTGATGAGAACGTCTGTTTCCTCCATCTTATTTAAACCTCACAACCTTGTGAAGCAGCTAATTGCCTGCATTTCATGGGTAAGGAAAATAAAGCCAGGCTTTCAAGTTGTTCACCTGGGTCAAGTGGTTTATTTTGGCCATAAAATGGAGGCTGTTAATAATCTTAGGTGACGCCTGACCAGAGGCCAAGTGAAAAGAGGAATGAGCAGGGCTGTGAAGAGAACCAAGTCCCACAGCACCATGGCCCAAGTCAGCATTGGTCATTGTACTTGAAAACCTTTGGTCGAATCTCTGCCAGAGATTCTAAAATGGAAAGGGTGGGCAGGTTGAGAAAGGAGTGACACAGAGTAATGACAAGAAGGGACTATGGGAGGAGGAAAAGGGCTCTAAGAGGTTTTCCTCATCTTCTTCTAATATTGCTACATCCCGCCCCCGTGGAACCGAGCCACAGGGTGATCAATGTCACAGAGCACACAGAGCCCTGACCCGTGTCTCAGGATGTGTTGACACACGAGAGTTTCTTTCACTCTATCTTGTAGTTGGTTGTGACAGGCTTGTCCTTCCAGAGGTTGCAGGAAGTCTTTGCTTCCCCGTATCCTTTCATCCGGGTCTTTATTAATAAGGGGCTGTCATCACTAATATTACCAAATTTTCATTTTGGGTCAGCTTAAAATAGCTCAAGTTTTCTTTTTTATTGTGAAATAGTCCTTCAGAAAGGAAAGTGACGCAGAGAGGTAGACACAAGATTTAACATAGCAGCAATTTCAAAATGCCTTTACATTACGGATTTCCAAATGAACCCCATGATGTTGGAAATTATACCTTGGTTCGCTGAAAGGAACATTTCTATATTAATTGAATTTTATGAAATTTCTTTGAGCAAAGAAAACAAGAAGGATTTACAAATTAGGCAGCTCTTGGAAACAAAGAAGGTTTTTTGGTGTGTGTGTGGGCTTTAAATTTTTATTTTTAACCGATATATTAAAATATACTATCGGGTACCATGTGATATTTCCATATATGTATACATTGTATAATGTTTTATATTAAACATACCTGTCCTCAATTATCTCCTTCTCTAGCTTTTTTGAATACGTGTCCCTTGCTGTTATCCTCAGTCACCACACTGCAATAGAGCAGCACAATGTCTTGCTTCTAACTTGATGCCCCCACCCCACCCCCACCCCCACTACCCTGCCTCCCCCACCCTCATCTCCCACCCCACCCCTCCCCCACCTCCAGTGTGTTCTGAGAATTCCAGCCAGGTGCCATTTATAAGGAAAACAAAGGTGAAAAGTAGACAACAACTAATCAATTACAGTTTCATCGAGCAACCTGTCAATGGCCATAGGAGCTTCATTAATGAGCTGGCTACATGGTCTCTCGTGTCCAGCCAAGGTTCAGTTTCTGCTCCTAGTCTGTATTGGTTTGATCTGTTGGCCCTAGTGCATCAAGTTGGACTTGTGTAAAGATTTTTTTGAACAGCTTTCCAGTGACTTTGCCATTGCTGTGTTTTGGTGGTAGTATATCTAGATGTGGTCTATCTTTGAGAGTGTTTCCTGTGTGTTTGAGGAGACTGTTCACTGTGCTATGACTGTGGAAGTGTTCCAGATACACACTCAAGTCAAGGTGGCTGACAGAGTTCAGGTCTTCCACATCTTTGTTAATTTTCTGCCTGTTCTTCTTTTAAATTACTTGTTATCGTTTATGTATGAGTATTTTGTCTTCATGTGCGTGTGTGCCTGTTGCCAGCTGAGGCCGAAAGGGCATTAGATCCCTAGAACTGGAGTTACTCGAGTCACCGTGGGTTGAGAGCCACCAGGTAGGTGCTGAGAATTGGACCTGTGAAGTGGAAATTTCTGGTTTCTTTGGAGAGTCAGATGTGTCATGAGATGTCTTTCTGGAAACTATCTTATGAGAGTTGTTTTTGCTGAAGCAGACCTGAGAGAGGATGTTTTGCTGAGAACAGACATGTGGGTGTTTTTCTGGAAGCTCCCTGGGAAAAGGGAATGGGGTGTTTTGCTGGGGAGGACACTTGAGAGGATGTGTGATGTTTGGAAAGGATATAAATATCATTTGGTGTTCTAGTATTGGTTCACCTTGACACTCTTTGATGGTCTTCATTGGGCTTTGCGGATGTTGGTCTTCGTTGACAATGCTGTGGCATTGGTTCCCCTTGCCTTCTTCACTGTGACTTCATAGAAGGAAACACACCAAAGAACTTCTTGTAATATTCCCTCGGCTTCTTGATGCTTCTGCAGGCTTGGGTTGATTGGCAGAGCCTCCTGGTTTCTTCTGGATGGAACAGCCGTTGCTGATTGGTGAATGGTGTTTGTGAGTGGATCCAGCTGCTGCTGATTCACGTGAACTGATCTGCTGATATCCTGACAACGCAGATTGTGAAAGACTCCAAAACTCCCAAAGGGAGGCACTTACTCAAGCCTCGGGTCAGCCGCGCACCCAAGAAGACACTGAGACCGAACTTAAGATGTATAGAGAGTAAGATTTAATATAGCAATGACAAGAAAGAACATAAAAAGCACATATACCAGATATCTGGGGTCGAAACTCGCAGAGGAGATTCGGCAATTAGCCCAAACTTTTCACAGGCTTTTATAGGAAGTAGCCAGGTAAAAAGTACAAGTTTTACGTCACCAAGGTGTTCTGCCAAGGGGCTTTACATAACCAAGGGGTCGTGTCCTATATTTTGGCAATGTACTCGATCTATTGGAACATTCTGGGACAGTACCAGGAGGCCCCTATCTCAAAAATGTTCTTGGCATAGTCTTCAGTTGGGAGGGGTAGGACTAGGTTTTTTCCAGGAGACCCCTTATCTAAAAAATGTTCCTGGAGCAGTTTCCAATTGGGAGGGGGTACCTTGGGGTAAAAAGTTCAGGAGTGCTCCGGGAACTATCTCTGGATGGGAGGGGTAAGAGAACTCTGAGCTGAAGAGTTCATGGAGAGTTCAGGTGTCCAGTAATTAACTCTTTCAATTGAATTCACCCAAAGAACTATTTCCAAATAGGTCCACATCCCCTCTGCCCTACTAACCTTTCCTTTTCATTACCTCTGGTGGGTGGTAGGCTAGAAAGGAGTTTAAAGCATTTAATAACCCTTATTAAAGTTGGTTTTAAAAAAATCAAAGCATACAAACCTGGGTCCTGTAGACAGGGGCCTGGTGCTCTTCACCACAGAGCTGTCTCCCCAGCCCTCTGCTCCTTTACCAACCTAGGGTATTGCAATCTGCACTATTGTAGTAGATTTGTCTATTTCCTCTTTAGGTTCCTTCACTTCAAATTTCACACATTTTTTATGAATGTTTTTATAATTTGCTGTGACTTCTTGTTGAATTGAACCCTGTTATTATGTAATGCCCTGGGTTGTCTCTGAAATATTCCTAGCTCTGAATCCCATTTTGATAACATGGCTATTTCAGCCCAGTGAATTTTCCCCATCCTTTGTCCTTATGTTAAAAGTAGATTTCTTAAGCCGGGCGTGGTGGCGCACGCCTTTAATCCCAGCACTCGGGAGGCAGAGGCAGGCGGATTTCTGAGTTCGAGGCCAGCCTGGTCTACAAAGTGAGTTCCAGGACAGCCAGGGCTACACAGAGAAACCCTGTCTTGAAAAACCAAAAAAAAAAAAAAAAAAAAAAAAAAAAAAAAAAAAAAAAAAAAAAAAAAAGTAGATTTCTTGAATTCTGTTTTCCATTCCAATTTTTATTTCTCTATTTTCTATTTTCTTTTGGATTGTGTGAATGTTCAGAATTACATTTGATGACTCGGGTTAGGATGTTTAGTGTTTTATTTCAATTTATCTGTCAGCTCTCAGGGTTGCAGTGTGTACCTCTAAACCACACACTCTACCAGCAGGTGCCTTTCCACCGCCTTAAGTGAAACGCAGCCACCTGCAAATTCTATCAGTCCATTTACCTTTTTTCTTATGTCCACAGACAGTGAAACATCCACTGTATAGTTTATGGATTTCTATTTTCTTTTCAGTAGCCATGCATGCTTTAAAATCTGGTGAGGGATTGCTTACACTAACACAGATATGTGGTTTTTTTTTTTTTTCTGCCATTCTTTACATTCCAAGCCTTCCTCTAATGTTATCTCTCTTCCACTCAAAGATTATCATCAGCAATTCTTTTTGAAGAGGTCTGTTGTCTATAAATCCTTTTGTTTTTCCTTCATGGCATAGGGCACCAAGGTCACCATGATTAGACCCTACTTTTGGGTCAAAGGAACAAAAATGAAAAGTTCAATAAGTCTCCTACTTGGCAAACTAATTTTAAAGAATACTTGTTAAAAAGGATTGTGAAAAGAGGTGCCCTGTATTGATGTGACTTTCCCTAGAAGACAGGGGTTATTAGATGAAAATTCTAGTACCCAGCATGGAATGTGTCCTTATGAGTTATTGGTGAAGGAAGGCTACAGAGAAGGTTTTGAATGGTTTCATCCAACACTGGCAATGTATACTACAATACTTACCTTCTCATCAAAATGGACATACTAGTGCAATAGTGGCATGGCTGTTACTGAGGTAACCAGCAGACTTTTTCAAGATTATATTTTAGGCCGACTCCACTGTGGAGAGCACTATCTTCAAGGATATTTACATTGGGCTAGGGCAAGGCTCAGGATGAATACAGTTGAGGATTGTGTTCTTTTATCTTGATTGTCATGTTAAGTCCCTGAATACAGTAATCATGGGAACTTTGTTTATGACTTGTTTGTTCCTTGACTACTTTGTTTTTGACCTAGAAACAACCCTATTCTTTGCATGTATCTAGAATGGTATAAAAGCAGACTGGAATAAATAAACCCACTTTAGTATTTGCTGGAGTCATACTATAATGTTGTCTAATTGTCCTTTTTCTCTTTAATCTTCACTCCCTCCCTTGAGACCCTGTTGGTTGACTGAGTGGGCTTAGTTAGGTGACATCCTCACCTTTGGGACTCCAGTATAAGGGATTCAGTGAAGGACACCAAGGGAAAAGGAAGAGCACACAAAGAAAAATAAAGAAACTGTGGGCCAGCGGTGAGTAAACCCTATAAAAATGGGGCAGGGCAATGGCAGAATGCTTTTTGTATGTATGTTTAGAAATATGCTAAAATCTAGAGGACCAAAAATAAGTGAATAAAAAAAAAAAGACATCCTGTTTCCTCTCTGGCTCCCACTGTGGGAATGCCTAGTCCTGGTTTTCAGTCCCTTTAGTGGGACATCTGGTTTTCTTCCTTCTCTGTCTAATGTCTGTCCTTGGCATGCCAGTCTGTCCATGTCTGTCAGTTTATGTCTGTGATTTCATTTCATTGCTTGATTGTTATTCTGTGTTTCATATTTCAGAGAGAAAAATGGTTAAAAGTTTATCTGCTGAGACATTTGGTTCAGCCAGTGGCAGGGTGCTCCTCCCTTGAAATTACAGCTAGGAAAAGTAAGAAAAAAAATAAAAAACAAGAAAAATTTGTCTGTGTAGTCGAAATGTGTAAATGTGTGTACCTACTTCATGTTTGTTTCTGACTGGTCCTAAATGTATAAATATGTTCTGCATGTCTTGGTTATAGATTATTGGCTTAGAAGCTATTGGGCATGGCTAAAAATCTGTAATATTGGTAACAGAAAGTTGGCTTAAAACTGGTAACTCAGGGTTGGAGTCATTCTGGGCAACAACACGTGGCATGAGCCAACCCAGGGAAACAGGTCTCTAAAGATGCCTCTATATTTAGATAATATTTTATGAAATTCCTGTCCTCAAAGCCAGGTTTATAAAGGATAGGATTGAAAACAACATTTCTTTTTTTTTTTTTTTTGGTTTTTTCGAGACAGGGTTTCTCTGTGTAGCCCTGGCTGTCCTGGCACTCACTTTGTAGACCAGGCTGGCCTCGAACTCAGAAATCCACCTGCCTCTGCCTCCCGAGTGCTGGGATTAAAGGCGTGCGCCACCACGCCCGGCTTGAAAACAACATTTCTGTAATGAGGTATTAAAAGCTGCACACACAAGAACTGGCAGCCAACCTTTGTAACATGAAAGAAATTCACTTGGTATTGATTTTAGAGAAAATGGGTTGTTTACACTATTAAAAAGTGTTTTTGCCTTCCCAAATCATGGTATGTTCTAATATTGGATAAGAAACTCTAAAAAAAATAATAGCTGGATATATGTAAAGCTAATGGAACATTGGCAGTTTACAAGTCAGCTACAAGCGCGAGATTTTAATTTCCCTTTGTTTGTCTTCTGAATATAAACTTAAAGATGTTACAAATCACGCTAAAACATCTCTGTTCAATCTGTATATCTAGCTATCTGGATGGAGGAAAAAAATGTTCTGTGCCTTTTAACCCAAACTGATAGCTTTTACTTGGTCTTATAGTCACGAGTCTACTCCTGTTATCTAATAGACCCCTGTTAACTATATTTCTAATTCACATGTCCTCAAGGACAGGGAATTATGGAACAATCCCATAGAACTGTAAAAATATCAGTTACATAAAACAAAAAGGGAAGGTAGTGAGGTTGTGTATTACCCCTTCACCACAAAATTTTATTTTGATTTTTTTTTTTTGATCTTGGATACCAAGGAACTACTCTCTGCTGCTGAGCGTATATGACATCTGTCTTAGTCAGGGTTTCTATTCCTGATGCACAAACATCATGACCAAGAAGCAGCTGGAGAGGAAAGGGTTTATTCAGCTTACACTTCTATACTGCTGTTCATCACCAAAGGAAGTCAGGACTGGAACTCAAGCAGGTCAGGGAGCAGGAGCTGATGCAGAGGCCATGGAGGGATGTTCTTTACTGGCTTGCCTCCCCTGGCTTGCTCAGCCCGCTCTCTTATAGAACCCAAGACTGCCAGCCCAGAGACGGTCCCACCCACAAGGGGCCTTTCCCCCTTGATCACTAATTGAGAAAATGCCTTACAGCTGGATCTCATGGAGGCATTTCCCCAACTGAAGCTCCTTTCTCTGTGATAACTCCAGCTGTGTCAAGTTGACACAAAACCAGCCAGTACAAATTCTTACAACTCGGCATACTAATGCCTAGGTGAAATGGAAAAATCCACTTACTGGCATATGGCATGGTCCTGATCTAGTATTAATATGGGAAAGAGGGCATGCTTGTGTTTATTTTTGTCTCCCCGCAGGATACTGAAAGAGCATGGTGGCTGCCAGAGTGATTGGTGAGACATGCTGTTGCTGGGACAAAGAATGATGCTGACCATGAGCTTGCTTAGCGCCCTGACAATGGAGACAGAGAAGCTGTATTTGGCATATGTTCCTGACACACCTTTGCTTGCCTATATTCCAGACTGGACAACCTGCCTTGCCTCAAGATGTTAGACCTCATGGATCAGAGAACATGGAGACTGTGGGAACTGCCTTTGAAAAATTAATTAAATAGAGAAGTTGTTATAATGACCCTTCTCTTTCCTTTAATGTGACCAATGGTTAAAGGAAAAGACAGTGGGCATTTGGAAGCCTAGGAGTCAATCAAGCATTGGACAAAGGAGATGCCCATAGGCCTTCGGCAATCAGATCCAAGTCATTTTCAACAGCATATTTGGAAATTAGCTGCAGCTCTCTCTGAAGTTACATTAACAATAGACAGAATTGGGATAGGATCTGAATTTAGAACAAGCATTAGTCCATGTGTAAGTCTCCTAAACTTTTATTAATTGGGCATGTTAAAATTACTTTTGTTACTTCTACGGTATTTAATATAAGTTGTATTAATTGTACACTTAGTGTGTTGAAACCTGCCATGTCTTTTATGGTGGTCTATCAATCAGCTTTGGTTCTATTGCCTGTGAGTATTACAGGACCTTGGTATTTGGAAGAAAGCTTACAAATATTGGAAGAAGTGAGTCGGGCTTTAAACAAAAGTAAGAGGGTCATGGGCTTGATTATTGCTGGTGTAGCAGCCTTGGTTACATGAATAGCTAGCACCACTCCTGTAATTGCTCTGATGCAAGAAGTTAAGACAGCCATTTTTGTTAATCATTTAGATAGGCATTTGGAACAACAAATTGATGCTCTTTGTAATATTCAAATTATTGGAGAGGAGTTCAGAATTTAAGAGTAAGAAGCTATCTCAAGTGTCATGCTAAATATCATTGGAGTTGTATCACTTATAAAATTTACAGTGATAGTCATAATTGGGACAAAATTCAGACACTTGCAGGGTATTGGCATAATTCTAACACCTCTCTGGATATTTTAACTTTGCATACCGAGATTATGAATTTAAAGAATGTTGCTCTGCTGAGTTTGAGGCTGCTAATATTGCTGATAAAATTATTCATGGCTTAAGGTCAGTATTTCCACCTTGATCAAGCTTGAAGAATGGCATACATTGTTTGATCATGTTGGCCATTCTTGTCCTGGGAATACTTTTATTCCTGTCCGTTTTGATAAAACTTGCCTTTAACAACATCAACATGTTAGCAACCAAAATACATGGCTTGAAACTTAAAATGGATCCCCAGACAAAGCCATTAATTTAACAGGATGGCAGTCAGTGACAGGTAAGATTCTGCACAGAGCCTTACTATCCTAAGACAGAAATGTATTGCTTTGGATAATGCATTTTCAATGATGGATACGTAAAGCTTTCTTGTCAGGACAACCTAAGACAGACACAGTCTTGTTTATGAATTAAAAAGGGGGAGCTGTGGAGAGCTCTTGGGGCTGCATCTAGGAAACTTGCAAGAATTTGACATCGGGCTAAGACAAGGCTCAAGATGAGTACAGCTGAGGAATATGTTCTTTGTATCTTGATCATCTCATTAAGTCCCTGAATACAGCAATCATGGGACCTTTGCTTATGCCGTCTTTGTTCCTTAACTACTTTGTTTTTGACCCAGAACTGACTCTATTCTTTGCATGTATCTAGAATGGTATAAAAGAACACTGGAAAAAATTAACCCTCTTCAGCATTTGCTGGGGTCATACTATAATGTTGTCTAATTGTCCATTTTCTCTTTAGTCCTTACTCCCTCTCTCGAGGTCCTGTTGGCTGACTGAGATGGCTTGATCACTCTACAGGAGGAAATTCATGCCTGCACTGGAAATATGTTCAAAAGCCCATAGCTGGGAGGGTCATCGCACCTAGGCAAAAAACCTACTACTATTACTAAATGGATATGTTGTCAAGGTAACTGTCTTTCTCTCTCTCTCTCTCTCTCTCTCTCTCTCTCTCTCTCTCATACATATCTACACACATGCACGCACACACACACACACACACACACACTCAATCACTCACGCACACAGTTATTCCTATAAATTAGGGCTGTTGTCAACCTTGGTCAGAGAAACTTTGCCAGGTGGTGGTGGCATTACGCCTTTAATCCCAGCACTCTGGCTGCAGCGGCAGGTTGATCTGTGTATGTTTGAGGCCAGCCTGGTCTATAGAGTGAGTTCCAGGACAGTCATGAATATACAGAGAAACTCTGCCTTGAAAAACAAACAAACAACAAACAAAAAGATAATTTTGTTCTTAATTTTTAATTTTATAGTATTTGTATGAGTTTTTGTCAGTTAAGACAGCCACTTTTGTTAATTATTTAGCAAAAGAAATGTTACTAATACTCTTAGTATTCAAGAAGATTTAGATAGGCATTTGGAACAACTGCATGACTACTACATGTGTGTGCCTGGTACCTTCCAGGTTCCTCACAGGCAGGCTAGTAGACACAAAGGAGGAGAGAGAGAGATTTCGACATGCTTTGGAGGGAGAAAGAGTCATCTTGGGTGGGGTGGCCATCAGCCACTTCCCTGACTGGGCCTGGGGTAACATGAGGGCAGATTTAGGGTGTTGAGCTAGGACTAACGGTAACTGAGCTACTGAAGCTGAGGGCAGATGTAGGGTGATGAACTGGGATTGAAAAGAAAGGCTCAATAGCCGAGGAAGCCTTAGAGAAGCCCGGACATTGAGCTAAAGCATATCATAAACAAGATTTTGTGTGTGTGTGTGTGTGTGTGTGTGTGTGTCATCCTTGGTTCTGAGGGAACCTGGGTGGGGCTGGTAGCTTCGTCTGCCTGGAGCTTAAGGTGGGGTAGCAAACACTATATGCAACAAGTGTGTCCTGTGAAAACTGAGGTGTATAGAATCAAGATATAGTGTCTATATGTATGAAAATTGTCAATGAATAAAATATGTTCCTTAAAAAGAGGGGATACCATTCCGGAGACTGATTTCTGTAGGTTTTATAGGCCGTGTGCCTTCCTCCCTTGTCTAGTAATTTTAGTTATAACCAATGTAACAGACTGTAATGATTTACTCTATGTTGGTTAAAGTTTGTTTCTTTTGTCTTTAATCTCTTCTCCCCCAGCAGCTTCTTAATAAGGAAGTTTGAGCTATAGATTTAAGGGTTTTCCTCCATTTTTCTTTTCTCAGATAAACATTTAAAACTATAAAAATTTCCCAGAGTACTATTCTAGTTGACTCCCACACGTTTTGATATACTATGTCCTTAATATCTTTCAGTTCAAAATATTCATTAATTTCCTTGTTCTTGTTTGACCTACAAACTACCTAAAGCGTTCTTTTTAATTTTTAAAGATTTACTTATTTATTTAAGGGTTTATTTTTATTCATGTGTATGGGTGTGTTGTCTGCATGTATGTCTGCGTACCATATGCATGCTTGGTGTCCATGGAGACCAGGAGGGAACGCTGAATTTTCCTTATACCGGAGTAACAGATGGTTGTGATCCATGCAGATAGGTGCCATCATCTAACCTGGGTCTTCCAAACGAGCAGCCAGTGATCTTAACCACAGAGTCATCTCTCTAGCCTCCCAATTTCTAGTTAGACCTTCTTCAGATACATAGTTTTGATTCCTGAATTCTAATTTATTCCTGTATTCATTTTATTCATCGTTTATTCATTATTTATTAATGAAATATAATAAGAACTGTTTCTTTTAAATATATCAAGTATATTGAGGCTTATTTTATGACCAATTCGATTGTTATCCTAGTGAATACTAGTGTGAAATTCACAGTCAGTATGAAGCTGTGTTTATTAAGTCAGGTATGGTCAGCACTTTTATATTGCCCCTAGTTTTCTATTTGTCCTGTAAATTGCTGAGCAGGTGTCATAGTTTTGCATTTCTTCTCTTCCTTTCTTAGTTTTTGTTTTGCTCTCCCCTTCCCAGAACTGGAGCCGGCACACAGGGCTTCACCCATGCCAGAAGCACTCTACCGCAGAGTCACGACCTCAGCTCCTGGTTGGTCCCGTTTTAAAGTTCTGATTTCGGGTAAACAACCCTCTGAATCTAGGGGTTATGCATCTGTGCTCTTGCCCAACCACAAATCAAAAATATCTGAGAAACTACATCTTCACTTGAACAGACAAGACTGTTTTCCTTGTAATGGTTGGAAATCATCCTCATTGTGTCATTACTGGCAATTACATAAACCTAGAGGTAATCTAGAGCACACAGGCATGAGTATAGTTTGTGTTCTACAAGGGGCTTTGAGCAGCCACAGACTTGGGAGTCACAGGGAGACGTTGGAAACAACCCCTACAGATACCTGTGGACCACTGTGTACTCTGGCGGGAGGGTCTTCGTGGCCAGTTGACCACCCAGTTGTGAAATGTTTCTTTTGTCTTTGGTGAAGAACATCATCCCAGAACCCTTCCCCCCTGACAGTGATGTAAATACAGAGCAGCCCCAGCAGTTTTCTTACAGTTACTGCTTCTCAGGCACAGCTTCCTGCTAGCTATCCTTTAACTTTTATCAAGTTATTATTATTATTATTATTATTGTTATTATTATTATTTAAAGTAGGAAATGGGGTTTCCTATAGGTAACATTTGTGGGCTTGATGCTTTCCATAGTTTGACAATATCTGTCTTTCCACGGTTTGGTCATTTATAGTTAATGAGATTATTGATATAATTAGGTTAAAAATATAATAGCTTGCTGTTTGCTTTTTTAATGACCCCAATTGACCTTTGTTCTTTCTTTGATTTTTTAAGATGCATTTTTAAATTCATTAACCTAAAAAAAAAAACATATTCTACTCTTTCTCCCCTGTTAGCTTAATCTTATTTTTGTAATGGTTGCTACAGTGTGAATTTTTAACGTGGCAGAAATATCTTCAGAGAATATATTCCCCCTGCAGCTGTGTATTACTGCTTCTTTCTTCAACCCTTCATGTTATCCTTGTCACAGGTGATGCAGGCATGTAACCTTGCACTCACTGTTGCCTCATGTCACATGCATGTAACACGCATTGTTACCAAGAAGTTTAGATGATCCAAAAGGCCTTAAATTACAGATTCTGTATTTCACACATTTACTGCCCAACTTTCTTTGCTGCTGTGTACAGACCCAGATCCCTGTCTGTTGTGTTTACATCTATTTTCAAAGATTATCTCCTTTGATTTCTTTCCCTGCAAGAGTGCCTAGAGAGGACTCTGTCTGGCTTATTTGCTTCAAAATGGTTCAGCTGCTGGATGCAGACTGTAGATTAATAGTGTTTTTTCCTTGACTAACTCCTTTAATAATTGTGACTTATTGTGAATTAATATCTAGTAGGATGAGTTCTCCTTAATTGTTTTCTCTATTTTTCTTGAAATAAGTTTAAGGTCTTGTCCATCTAAAAGAACCTTCTGCTGATTTTTTTTTTTTAAAGTTCACATACAGGTTCCTTTGGGGGTGGGGCTGATTTAACATTTTTCATGAAGCAAGCTTGTGTTTTCACCTTTGCTTCAACTGTCTATTTGTGTTTCTAAGGAGCATTCAAACAATTTCCTCAAACAGATCTTAAACATTTCTTACTGTATCCAGAGGCCCTTCATATTTTTGTAAAGCTGCTTTGTGTAGGAAACCTGTCCTTCTTATTAGTTTTGTCCCAACCAATGCACTGTACTCACATTCTCCACTCATCTGCTGATGTGTTTTCAACTGTAGCTTGTGGTGGTTGTGTGTGTTCTTGAATTTGAATGCTTTATAATGCATTTCTTCCCTTTGGTTCTGAACGTTTTAATGATCCTTACTTAAACCCCCCTTCATCCTGTTACATTTAATATCGTTTATAGACACTACACGTAACTGATTCATCCTCTTTGACTCTATTTCAAGGTAGCTCTTTTTCCACGTGGTTAAATGGATTTCCTCCTGGGCACATCTGCAGTAGGAACCACTTCCTGTGGAGTCCCACGAGCCTGTCTTCGTGACTTGGTTTTCATTCCTTCTGCTGGCTCCATTCTTAGATAATTTTAATGTTTATTTTTTGACTATAACTTTCTTCAGTTATGGTTAGAAGGAACTCTGATGAACACCCACACATGGCACAATTTTGGAAGTTTGATTTTTGGAGATCTCCTCTTCTGCCACCCACAACGTCAGGCAGACAGTCAGCTTCCTGCCACTGCCTTCCACCAGGGGACAGGGTTTTTCTGGTCCTTATTTTCTAGTCCTTATATGGAGGGGACAGCTCCATCTGGCTTTTAGCTCTGTTCAATGAGATCAGTTCTGTCTCCTACCCCTGGCACCTATGCCACATCCCTGTGAACCATTCGTTTGTAGCATCTGCTTAGTATTAGAGATTTGCTTTTCTATTGTCTTCTTGGCATTTGGGAACTTTCCTTGCTTGTTGAGTTTGAGATGATAACCATAGCAATGGTGGCAAAGACACTTTGACTTTGCAATAGCAATTTGACCCTTATCCTGCTTGTGTCATGGTGTCCCCAACATAACAGGAAGCAGGCAATTTGCAGAGGTAGTCTTTGATTCCAATCTATAACAATTGCCCGAGAGAGGACTGGCTGCTTTTGTAGCAGTTGCCATGGTTGTTTTTGTTACTAACACCATTATGTAATTTCACTGATTTTTAGAAGCTTAGATAGTATTTTCCTGAGAGAAAGGGGTCCATAAATTCAAATGACAAAGCAGACTAGATTTCCTATCTCATTGTAGTTGTAGTTTAATAATGGTAGTTGGTGAACAGTGCGACCAGTTAGAGGACCTGCTTTGAAAGGTTGTATTAAAGTAACGAGGCTGAATTCCAGGGTCTCCAGAATTTAGCTTATTGACTTGCATGCCACCTCAGGCACGTGTGTGTGTGTGTGTGTGTGTGTGTGTGTGTGTGTGTGTGTGTGTGTTGAATTGGGGAGGCACAGAATGCCAAGAGTAATTGTTAGTAAGCCCAATTGGAGGACGGTGGGGAGATGCTCAGAGGCCAAGGTTCCAAATGTTTCTCATTAATTATCTTCAAAACAAACTCTCAGCCTAAGATCCCCAATTAGAGAGCCGCGCATGGCTGAGGCAGCCACGGTGGTAAATTCGCTCTGTACTGGTTTTCATTTCAGAAGTTGGAGTGGTACACAATGGAAAAATGTGGTTTCTGAGTCAGCCAGACTGGGTTCAAATTCTTTCTCTCCCATTTACCAGCTTTAGCACAGTGGACAGATCACTTGGCTGCTCTGTGGCTCAGTTTCCTCTTCTGAAATACAGAGATAACGATAACCTTGCATTCACTTCTCAACACTATTGCACAGATTAAGCCAACAGATACACGGCGAGCCATCACCCAGTCCCTAACATGGCACTTCTAGGTGTGGAAATCTCACCTTACTGGAATACAAGCCACTGCTGGCTGGGTGGGTGTGTCAGTAGGGCTATCCCGAGAATCCTCAAGATGGTCTCTCCTGCCTGATCAGACGGCACAGGACCTGAAAGGTGCTGGCTCTTTCTTTCCTCTGTTACACTCCCTTCTCCTTTTTTGTTTTCTTCCTGCTCCTTTTAGTTCTCCTGCCTCCAACTTCCTTTCCATCTTCCCTGCTGGGTCCTCACACATAACACCCCCCCCCCCCAATCCTTGAGTGTCACAGGGCCTGAGGCTCCCCCTCAGGGCTTGGACTCTGGAAGCAAGCCTGTCACTGGCCCCAGAATGCTTTCTATGCTTCACCTTGTCCATCTAAAATGGATCTCTGGAGCCCAGGGACTCTGCCCTGAAAACTCAGCTGGGGATAAGCCCGCTGTCTTCCCGGTTGGAAAGAGTTCACTTGGCAGGAAGAGAGGAGCCGCTGCTTGGGGTCTCTGGAAAACTCTTCTCAAAGGAGCATTTGACGTGCTAAGCTGACTTCACCTCTCTTTAACTGGTTACAAGAAGTCTAGCCCATTTTGGTTTTAATTAAAAGAACACAGAGCCTGGATAAATGGTGGAAGAAAGATATTTGAGCTAAGAGATTAAAGCTGTGCTTTGCTCTCATTGGGAAGTTTTATGTTTGGACATTGAGTTATTGAGTCTTCATTGTAATGTCTGAAGGGGAGGATGACAAAACCAGCCAGTGGGGACATGCTGGCTAATGTGCCATTCTGGATGAGTCTGTAGCAGCGCACTTTGGCACTCTCAGTTGTCACTTAATAATTTTTATGGACTGCTGCTCACACAGATCGACACTCTGACATATACATTTATTTACACATATAGCACTCTATGCTTCCACTAATATCAAAATGTAAAGAAACTGAAGCCAATGAGAAAGTAGTGAAGCCACTGTTTGCTTACTTGTGTTGCTATAACAACAGGCCAGTAATCAAACACCTTAGTGTAACAGAAACATACCGCCCTGCAGTTCTGAGACACAGGACACATGTGGCTCACTCCCTCTGGAGGTGGGGCAGTGGTGGGTGGGATGTGCTGGGGTGGTGGCATCTGTGTCTGGCCTCTCTCCTAGCTCTGCTAGTTCTTGGCTTGTGTACTATAAACTCAGTCTGCATGTGGCACATTCCCAGTGTGTGTGCCTGTGTCCAGAATTCTCTTTTATAAGGACACCCGCCACATTGTATCAGTAGTCCACTCTTCTCCAGAATGACATCATCTAACTAATTACATCTGCTATTCACTCCTAATTTTAAGAATCCCTATGATTGAATTGGGCCCCAGTGTACTCACGATCGGCCAGAACACTCCCATTGGAGTTATCATGTGTTCATAGACTGGGTAAGATATCCACATATGACCTTAGTTGGGGGCTGGAGTAACACAATTTAATCTACAGTATCCTCAACTATATCCTACCTACTCGATGCCACAGAACCAAGAGGATCTGCTCTGCATAGCCCATCCCACAGCACCACACATCCAG
Organism: Mus caroli; assembly: GCF_978045245.1. NCBI lineage: Eukaryota > Metazoa > Chordata > Mammalia > Rodentia > Muridae > Mus > Mus caroli. The sequence continues at coordinate 28,378,673 of NW_028227270.1, forward strand.
ACCTACACTCATCCTTTTGTCACAACTACCTGGGCACTAGTTGTCCATGTGGGGAAATATGCCAGAGGTTTGGGCATTTGGTGAATCATACAGGGCCTTGGAGACTTTGTAAGGATTTTGTATGTTAACCAACAGCAGTGGGAACCATTGAATATTTATAAGCAGGAGGAGGGTGACCAGGCTCTAGAAAGATCATTCCTCCAATCCTAGTCCTGAGACCTGGAATGAAGGTGGGATAGGTGTTAGTGGAGAAGTGGGGGGCCTGGTCTGTTCCTTGGTGTTAGTGGTCCTGGTATGCTCCTTCGTAGTGGTGACTGGAATACAAAGAAGATGAAATGGAGAAGCATCCATGACTGCTGAGAGGTGCCATAATGAGAGGACACCAAGTTTGTGTTATTTTAGCCAAGGGAGCTAGGGCTGTAGTTGGAGTTCTTGGCAAAGAGAGCTGTCATTTAGGTTTCTGGAGATGGTCACTTTCATTTTGGGACGGAGAGTCTTGTCTACTAGTAAGTCACCAGGATAAACAACATGGTTACACCAAAATAATACAACTTGTTCTTGTTCTTAGAATAAAATGGTGACATGTCACACCGGAGTGCGGCAGCTGCGGTGTGAGATGTGAAGTGGCAGAGACAGAGTCAGACAGGAAGAGACTCTCAAGTAAAGACTTACCCCTAGACCATTGGTATCTTGAGTATTAGTTATTGTTTGCTGCTGCAACAAAGTACCATGAACTCGCCGGATTGGTCAGAAGTTTAATGTGGATCTCACAAGGTTATAGTTAAAGGCTACTCAGATTCTTTGGCCTATTGCCTTCTCAAAGCTGGCTGTGTAGTATCTCTCAGACCCATCTCCCATCATCATATGACCTTTTCTCAGAGCTTCTTTTGATTTTATCCTCTACTTTTACAAATTCTAGGCTTGGTAACATGCTTCTAAGCCCACCACACAGGAAGCCAAGGGCTAAGACAGGAGGATTTTGAGATCTGGAGCTGCTTGAGTTGGTCATGAGACCCTGGCTCAAACCTCAAAACCAAGAGGAGGGAGAAAAGCAAACTAAGGACAGTGGCTCACACCTGCAATCCCTGTACTCAGAAGGTGCAGACACAGGGATCAGGCGCTGTGGGTAGAGTATGGTGGCCACCAGCTGGAAGCCAAACTTTTAATACATGAACTTTTGTGGGTTTGGAGGTCAGGGGTGGGGAGTGGATAATGTTCTACTCAAACCGTAAGGGTCTGTGATGTCTGACCTATACTAAAGGTTTCTACTGAGGTAGGAACGGCCAGAGAAGTTGGACTTTGAGGATCTCCAAGCCCTAGGCAACAGTAAATATTCTTCTAGAACATTCAGAAAGCACTACCACCTAGCCTCACAAGAGGAGTTAGGTTTCCAATGACTTCCCCATTTAGCAACTGTGTGGATGGGCAAATCACATCCCACTGGAGTGCAATGGAAAAACACAAGTGGCCACTTGGGCTAGTCCCTGCAGACTCTTGGGAGTGGTGGAGAAAGAGTGGTAGACTAGTTGTCCCACCAATCCAGACAGGTGGGAGCTTGAACAGCAAAGTAAGGAACCTGGGGACACAGACATCAGGTTTTAGTTGGAAGGCAGAGCTCCCAGATTGAGGAGCTGGTGACAGAGGAGTGTCTATAGAAGAAGTAGAATCTTTGTCCCTTGGGGATGGACTTCCTATATTTGATCCTTGTGGGGGTTGAACAATTCTTTCACAGGGGTCACCTAAGACCATCAGAAAATAGATAAGAACATACAGATATTTACAGTAGGATTTGTAACAGCAAAATTACAGTTATGAAATAACCACAAAAATAATTTTATGGTTGGGGTCACCACAACATGAGGAACCATATTAAAAGGGTCACAGCATTAGGAAGGCTAAGAGCTACTGTTTCAGAGCATCTTCTGGAACTGAGGCCTCCCAGTCTCTTCCAAGGCATATGGTGGGGTACCTCAGTGGCAGAACAGGGTTTCGTTGTCAAAAAGAGATGGGAGGAGTATCCTGGAATCTCCTGGAAGCTGACTTCTTAATGAGGGTCTTTTGCTCTCAGGGGTCTCACTCTTTCCTTCTGTGCCAACACTGTATCTCCTTGAAGATTTCCTCCTATTTCCTTTTCTCAAATGTCTTCAGAACAAAGTCCGGACAAGAATATATACTTCATGGTTTTTGTTTCCTTTTCCTTAGTGTGCTTTAAGTGAAGAAAATGAGCTGTTCCAAGTCTCGGTCTCAGGCACCTAGCTCACAGTGGTCCACAGAGTTACATGTTCCTATCATTTTTAATGGTCCGACATGCATCTCCAGGAAGAGACCCAAGCGCTTTTAGCAACAGAGAAGAGGCAAGACAGTAATGGGCTCATTGACAAGCAGTTCTCACAGCTGGAATTCCCACTGGTCATGGAGCAGCAAGAATGAAGTAAGGGGCTTGACTCGGTTCTAAAGGACATTCTGTGTTAGCTGTACCTTTCCCTAGACTTGTCCCATGTGCCCTTATTTCTCATTTTCTCTTTGGGCCATGTGCTGTGAGTCTTCACCCATGAGGAAGTGACAAATGCTACTTTCAGCAAACAGCTATAGGGAGACACTTTGTGAGTGGTCCCAACTGAGCAAGACTGACTAGAAATTCTGTCACATAGGACAAAGGGGACTATAGAGGCTTGAGTAATTAGGAAAAGAAGACAAAAGAACAATAATAGCTTATTATTATTTATTATTATTATAGACAGAATATGTGTTGTGTTGCCCATGTTAGTCTAAACCTCTGGGCTCAGGTGAGAAAGGTACTTAGTCTCTCAACCTCCCAAGTAGCTAGGACTTTTTGAAATTAGCCCGTAAAGGATTGGCTAAGCAGAAAGAGGTTTCGAGAAGACAATTTAGATGAATCAAAGAGGATAGCATATAGAATATGGTAATATATAGGACATATGTGTAATATAATTATATATGTAAAATAGTGCAAAATTCAAGAGGATTGGGTGATACACAGTCACAGTCTGTGTGCCCGGGGTCCCCATAGCTCAACTCTTTTTCTAGAGGTAATGTTAATATTAGCATGTAGTTAGTAAATGCAGAGAACCCATCCATTCCCTCACTCAAGGCTGGATGATGGAACCATCTTTTAAGAACAGAATCAAGCATGCATGTTTCCATTGTTTTCTCTGTGGTGAGTCACATGGCGACTCTTTCCAACCTCTTACTCCACACAAAAGACTCCACACACCATTTTGTGGGCCAAGTTCCTGTACCAAAATGTAGAAAATTTGAGACCAAAGGTAATTATCTCTGCCCCCACCCAGAAATCCACAAAACTCTTCAGAGACTTTGGGTTCCTACAGGGCAGTCATTGTGGGCTTGAGCCGAAAGGGACAGAATCCAGATCTAAGGCACTGGGTGCCCTGGTAGACCCATGGCATAATCAATCGTTAGATGGAGACCAGACTGGCTCAGGTGGGGACAGAGACAGGGCTTCCTCTGCCAAGAGCTAGTGTGCAAAGCAGTTCCCCAGAGAACCCTTGAAAACCATTGGCATGCATCATGACTCTCGCAGAGGGTTTACAGACTGGGGAAGAAAACTGAGAGCACATATTTGGAGCCCAGCTCTCCCCAGCTGGGTTTCCTGACCAGTGAAGGCCTCCCTCATGGAAAGGTTACAAGGGAAAGATTCCGATTTTTCTTCCCCTGCTGTGAAATCAATTAAAAACAGGATGGATACAAAATGGTTTTATAACCTCCTCCACCTCCTGGCATGCTTTCTTCTTGGGGATGGGCCAGCCCAGAGTGAAGAGACCAGAGTCTCATGGTCTGAAAATTCAGCAGCAGCTTAAAGAACAGTGGCCTGTTGCTCCAGCTCTCCTCAGGGGACCTGAGGCTGGCTGGGAAATGCCTCCCTGGAAAGTGCAGAGAGGGAGGGGGATCCCAAGGAAGGGGAGTGTGAAGGAGGCTCCAGCCAGCCTCAGCCTCTACAACCCACAGGGTCCTCAGGAATAAAGCAACCAGATTTCAAAGAGACTTTATCTCCCAAAGGATAATTCAAAGGGCTTGTGATGCTTAGACACAACTGATTTATAGGAACCAACATCAATAATTGTTCTTGCTTGCTTTAATCATAGATGGCCTTTACTGAGGACCACTTTGATCCAGGCTCATAATTAGGCGCTTTCTGAGCTTACCTCTGATTCGTGTAATACCATGCCAGATTAAGTAATATTTTCTCCAATTTCAGTATAAGAAAAATGAGGTCCAGAGGGGCTAAATAATCTGGCTTACACAAAACAGTAAATGTCAAAGTCGAGTCTAATTTACATTGTCTGCTAACAATAACAATACTACTATGACAGTAGTAATTGTAATAATAGATGTTATCGGTTGAATACCCATGTCCCTGATACTGGGCTCTTTGGAATGTGATACCTGAAATCTTCATAACAAGTAGGGAGAAAGCTTCCCAAGATCATGTTACAGATGAAAAGCTCATAGCTCAGCCAACAGCTCAAGGACATGCATGAACTGACTTGGTGAGTCTGGCTTTGAACCCAGGTCCTTTGATACTGGTACTCAGTCCAATGTGACTGGATGAAACTTCAGGGATTCAGGACTACACACTTGTCCCTAGGCGTTTTTGATACTTCTCTTGTCTCCAGACAGAGGCCCCAGCTTGTCAATGGTTCTCTGAGGCTGAACCGGGCTGTACACAAAGAACACAACAGGCTCTGCCAACACACATTGTTCTCAGCTGCATGTAATGTTTCCTAAGGCCTTGGCCAACTTGGCTCAGGCATTTTAGACATCTTGAGGGCCATGGTTCTAAGCATCCTGAGTGGATCAACAGATTCTGGTGGGACACTGTGCTTCAAACTACAAAGCTGCCTACATTTTCCCCAGTGAAGAGTATTAGCTGGAACTAATGGTCGTTTCAGAGTATGGCTGTCCAGTGTCCACTGCACACTTGACGAGAAGTCATATGGATGAGATCCCATGGTTTAGATCCGCCCCCTACTCATTAGATAGCTCTTTCACTAACTGTCTTCTCTGGACCTCTGTGTACTTTCTAAAGCACAGTAAGACAATTACTACTGTTAGACTAGCATCTTCGCTCACTAGTCCTCCCCTCTCCTTCTGTCACCCATGGACAATGGTGAGACAGTTCACAGTTGGGTAGACTTGGAGAAATAGCCAATAGCATGCATGGGTGGCATGTGCCCACAGCTAGCGCATAAGCTTCCTCAGGGTCCCTCCGTGCCCACGTCTCTCATGATAGTCAACTTCTAGCCGCTCTGACTCAGGGACATTGCCCTGACTTGAAATGCTTCTCTCTGAGGGTCTTAAAAACTCACCCTGAACGTCTCAGTAGATGTGAAAGTCAAGCTTATTTCCAGAACGATCTATCTCAAAGGTTTATTTCTTGACACTTGAGATTGCCATGCAATTTCAGCTGTCCCACTAGTACCAGTGATTAGTCATTCATTCATTCATTCATTCATTCATTCATTCATTCATTTTCATTCGATGAAGGTCTATTGAAACTTCTCTTTCAGGGACCATGTACTGACAAGTACTGTGAACAAGGAACTTAACTGACAAATGGTCCAGCTATTGGGCCCCACAATCCATTGCTGCCTCTGTACTAGGGTCATGCTTCCAGTGGGCAGCTCCTGGCCACTGAGTGTGACTAGGATGCAAAGGCAGCCTTTTCCTTGGGGACATGCTCCTCTGGTGGCCACCGATGACATAAGGTACCTCAGCAACCATGTCGACCCACTTTCTATTGCTGCATGTTCTAGGATGCTTCTGCCCAGCCGTTTCCCACGTTCCCCTTCCCTTGGAGCCAGCCTGCTCTATTCTGTGTGCTACAGGCCTGGATGACATCACTCGGGGATGCTTCTTGCGTGCGCCCGACTCGCCAGCAGGAACGACACTGCAACAGGATCCTTCTGCACACGTTTATTGGGAGAGCTTGATTGCAGAGGAAAAGAGACCCCAAGCCCAGAACTGGTGCTGCTTATATAGACCTAGGAGAGGTGTGTCTCACACCCGGATTGGTTATGCATGGCTTATGCTTACCACCTCATTTGCATGTCTCACATCTGATTGGTTAACTTCTCTCTCATCTGATTGGTTAACTTCTCTCTCATCTGATTGGTTAATTCTCAAAACCTCATTTTGGCAAAAAAACTTTACTGCCTATGTATGCATGGTGGCCAGTGGTAGCCAGCACCACCCTGCAATGGCACATGTGGCTTCCCACAGATGCTGAGAGAATTAGCTGACAAAAATGAAGATGAAGGAAGGGGCAGGGACTCAGGGTAGACCAGCACATTCCCCTCCTCCTCAGGAGGAAGAAATGTCAAACCTTCAATGCCCTTCCTTTAAACATTCCAGACCGTTTTTGATAGAAAGCAGAGTGTTTCAGGAATAAGGAATTGTTAGTAGAATCATTTATTTTATTTTATTTTATTTTACCTACAAGATTTTGTTTTCCTCCCCCTGATAAATTTTTACCCTTATGGTGGCAGAAGAAGGCAGAAGAAGATTCTACTGTTTCATGTTGGTAGGGCCAACTCCTGACTAGAAACATAGTTAGACTTCAGGATGGACCAGCCCAATAATCTGGCTTGTTTGTATGGAAACCAACACTGGGTTCTCTGTAACTGATGGCAGTGAGCTTCTAGATCCTTCTAACCAGCAGTCTAGATTCAGGTCCCTCATGGCTGCCTGGGGAGAACATCCCAGCTCTGGCTGCCACTTGGCAAGCGGAGCTCTCACTGCACACAGATAAATTGCTTTTCTGGTTTTATTTTTAAAAACAAATAAAAGAATAGCATCGACACCAAGGGAGGTCATTAGAGAAAACAGGAGTAACAAGGAAGCAACGAGGAACCTGTGGGTGTTTGGTGAAGGTAAATGAGGTTGGGTTGGGCTGTTCGGTGGGTGTGGCTGCTCTATCAGGATTTCCACAGTGTCTTTCAGATCCATTCTTTATCTGTGTGGTTCCTGGAGGTTAGGTAGGCGTGCCAGAGCACTGCAGTTACAGCGAGAGGAACAAAAGACCCTACAGGGGAGTATTTGAGGAAGTATTTTTGACCACTAAAAGGAAGTAGATCTTTACACAGCCTGGAGTCTTTGAATGGAACCCACCACCCCCAAGGAGTCTGAGGTAAAAATTAACAAGGGCCCCAGGAGTCACTGATATTAGCTGTACTGGTCATTAGGTTTATGAAAAACAAGTCACCGTGTTCCTACCGGAAAGTTCTCCATAGCTCTCTAGTAGAAGCCATCAAAGCTGCATTGCATTCCCTAGGGTGCTGGGAACATAGAGTCTCCTTTCTCTGCAGGATGGTGCTATCTTGTTGTGTTTCCCACCCTTCCTTCATTGGTATATTGCCACTTTCTCGTCAAACCCAGTTCAAATAGATCCTCCTCTCAGAGCAAGACTGATTGCTGCTTCCTCTTTACAAAGCACATCCCCATGTCTACTTGTCTACAAGTACATATGTACTTGTGTACACAACTGATATACAAACTTCTCCAGGACAGAGACCATATCAGATTCCTGTGCCCATCTTCACTGGTTGGTATGGTCACTGGTTCCTGGAGCTAGCCCATGGTCCCTGAGTGGAATGTTGAATGAGTAGGGAGGTATTGAGTTCATAGGCCAACAGCCTCACTGCTTATGACTCAAACAGTGTCCTTCAGGGGCTTCCCAGAGCTTTGTGCCTGTATCATGTGAGCAATCCTCTTCTTCTGGACAGACATCTGCTTAGCTAGGCTAATATACATGCTTGTCTCCAGAACAGTCATCAGGGCGTCTGAAGTCAAGTAGCCAAGAGGCTTGTTAAGATTTTAGTGTCTCTAACTGTGTCTCAGAGGCAAGTGAGTCAGGTCCCAAGAAGTCTGGACTAGAAGTCTTGCCAGTGCACATTCCAGAGCCTAGGAGATTCTAGAAAAACAGACATATCACCTTTCAGGCTGAAATCACTGGGCACTGCATTTGAAAGCTGGGTTTCCTACCAGTCCTTAGGTTGTGAATGACACACAGTTTATTGGAACCATTATGAGGTCACTAAACAAGCTGAGGTCTGAAAATTTTAAGACAGGTTGAACCAGAGACAAATCAAATACTACATGTGCATGTTAAAGAAGAAAAAGATATGAAAAGGAGAAGAACAAAAATCAAAAACAAAAACATCAAGAAGCCCAAATTAAACAAAACAGCAAGCAAACACTCAACCATCAGGAAGTAGAGACTGGAGGATTAGAGGTTCAAGGTCAACTTCAGAATAATAATGTGTTCAAGGCCAACCTGAGATAATAAGACCCTGTCTCAAAAAAAATAATAAAGCAAAATCTTGGAAGACATGAGCCTTGCATGCAAATCCCAGTGTTAATCCATTTAAACAATCATTTGACCTGACCTTCTGGAAAATGTCAATGATCAATTTTAAACACAGACATCCTTGATTAACTTAGCAGCAAATGTAATTTGAAGAACTACATATAGATTCTGGTTCATTCCTCTGAGAGCTATGAAGCTGCCCACGTGTTCAAGGTCCTCTGCTGGGCCCTTCAGCAGAATACATACTGAGGCTACCTCTCCACTCTGGGGCATGTAGTCTGGAAAGATCAGGTCACAAGTGGCCATCGAAATGACTCATGAAGGTTTTGCTTTGGGACATCCAGGAGGTTGTGCTAATGTACAGTCAGGGCTTGAGGAAGATCTCTCGGAGGAAGTTGTTTGTAAGCCAATGGCAGTTGTTCAGAAGCTAACACTGTCATTGAGGTGCTCAGGACAAGGATGCTCCAGGATAACAGGATCTGGAGGCCCCAAGACCTTTAAGAGCTGAAGATTCCAGAATTGTTACAACAGAGTGGATGGGAAAATGATGAGAGAAGTCTTAAGAGATAGGCAGAGACAAAATTTAAAAAGAACACTTAACAACCGAAGCATGAATATGAATTCATAAACACATAAACTCCAAATTTTAAAATGTATGCCATCTCACCCTCTAAATTGGCTAGATTATGGATATTATTAAGTCTCTTCCTAAGAGAGTTGCAGGATATACACACTTTTCGTAGATTTGTCTATTTTTACTCAATTATGTACCTGCCTCTAGATAAACAATGCCATTGAGTTCTGATAAATCTGTCCCAATGATTTCCCCCACTAAATTGCTAGGCATTAAATAACAAGCCATCTCAGGAGAAAAAGAATTCACCCAATTTCAACAGTACTTTTCAAGATGCCGTTCTCTTAGCATTGGCTGAACTAACAAAATTAGTTAGCAAAATTTTGTAGTCCTTATAATACTGTCTTGGATTTTTATCTATTCAATATCTCTTTATTGACTAAATCATGAAATTTGCACATTAGGCTACGGTAATGCAATGCCTTGGTTGGATGAGGGTTTCTAGCTGGCAGTTAAGTGCTGAGCTGGGAGCTTGGAATTTTGGCTCAGCCACTTACCTTAACCTCTATGCACTCCCAGTTTTCTCATTTAGAAGATGGAGATTTTTATATCTATAGTCCTCCACTGAATTCACATACATTACTAGCTGGCACTTCCTACCCATTAGCTCTCACTTTCAGGAATTGAATTAATATTGTGAATGCCCAGGCCAAGTGAGCATCAGGTTGGTTTTGGCCAAGCCTTGCAATAATTGAAGAATTTAATAGAGTTCACTTTTACACTGGCTTCCCAGGCACCCCTATGGGTGCAGATTGCTCCTGGAGAATCGCCGACTAGTTCCTGCACAAAGCATAGCATGTCCATCTCCTGTCTCACTGCTGCATACTCTAGGAGCCAGTCCATCAGAACACCAGTGTTCACATGTGGCCAGGCAAGGCAAGCATTGAGAGAGCCCTGTCCTATAGTAGTTGATCACAACCTTAAGTGCCATCACCTCTATCAAGGATACACTTACCCCTTACCATGAGATTTGAGAGCACTGTACTTAGGAGACCTCACTGGGGATATGGCTGGAGTTTCTGAGTTGGTCTGATCAATGAAGAACACTACAATAATCCCCAAGTAGTAAACTCCAGGGGTGGGGAGGAGCAGAGTTCCAAGACACAGGGCACAGACATGAGATAATTCTCTCATGGTGGAAACAATGGCAATGTACAGCCATCCATCCTTTAAAGGATCTGACTGCACAAACATCGACCAATCAGAACAGACTCAGTATTAACTCTTTAGTTGATAGGAGGAAGGAAGGTAGTTTCAAAGTATGGAAGAATTCCAGTGTTTAAACAATATAGTCCAGAGAAACACAAAGTTGGATGTTATCCTTGAAAGTCATATTCATGGCTCCGAATTCCATCTTAAGGGGGTGTGAAGTCACTGGGACTTCGGAAGTCTGAGCTGTGCTTCTAACAAGGTTTTCTGAGATTGTATGAGGGAAGCTCAGGCTGGAGGTTAGGCAGCCAGCTCTGATGCCCCTTCGGCAGGTCGGTGGGGAGAGGAGACTGATGCATATAATTCTCATGACACAGTTGATTAGATGTGGTTAGTGAGGGGGGAAGAAGAGTTAGGGATGATTCCCAGGTTTCTCTCAGAGGACATTAGATTGATTATATCTAACCATTTGCCATCACCATAGGGAAATCAGAAGTCTAGAGAGATAGATGCCTTTGGGAAGGGGAACTGATCTGTCTGGTTTACGATATGTTCACTCTGGGATACCTAAGACATATCCAGACAGAGATTCCATAGATGAGAATGTAACTGGGGAAACAGGTCTGGCTGGAGATGAAAGTTTTGAAAACCTTGCGCACTCACTGAATGGAATTTCCCAGAAAGACTCTACAGAAGGAGAAAGAGAAAGGAGTGGTCCAGAGGAAGGGCAATATGCATGGCACATATGGCAGATGTGGTAGTACAGGGTTAGAAGTAGAGAGGGATGCTGTGCTGTAACAGAAGGCAGGGGAGTGCTGAGTGGGGCACAGTTGACGAGTATTTCCTACCTTCTATCCTTTCTATTTTAATTCCTGGACAACTCAAGACAACACACACAATCACAGGCCAGGGTGAAAAAACTGCATTGCACCAATAAGCACCGCTCACCACTTAGACGGTAGAACTGAGGCAGCGTAGTCCTGCTGCTGGGGGATGTTATCTTTAGGCAAGCACAAGGTGGAGGCGTGGAACTTTCCAACAGCGGTTTTCTAGCTAGCTTCATGGATGCTGGTTGTCATGGTGACAGCAGCAGTTTGTTCATGCTTAGACTGTAGCCATAGTAGTGTGCTCCAAGTCCTTCCCGTATCTTCTTGCTGTGGATAGAGGTACACTGCCCCTTGCAGTCCACTTATGAGGAATATTCTTGGAGGTCCAGCTGCATTTCAACACCTCCCAGCATTTTAATAAGCACTTGGCTCCTAGACGACGTCCCTATTGCTTAAAATATCAAGTGGTTTCTCTTTTTCTTATTTAGTCTTGACTTGTATAGAATCTCTAAGGAAGGAATTATTGATTGAATTAAGTACTGTCAAGAGAGCAATATAAGAAATACAAGTGTCCACTAGAGTTTGGCAGTTTAGCTTGTGGGTTATTTTGGTAGGAAAAAACCATTAAATTAATGAAGCTGACAGGAATAATGTGCATCATCTAGTTCATCTCTCTTCTTCAGACAGCACCTCAAAGCTTTCAATTTGATGGTGATGTTGTGTGGAGTACTGAATTTGGGGGACTGCCACTCTAATCTTTTTTTTCTGCTCTAATCTTAACTTATTCCTGTTAAAGAGCTGAACGTGGTGCAGTCATGCTGCTTCCCATTTTAATGGGTATCCAGGCCGTGAACCACACGTACTGCCTTCTAGCAATTTCTCCAGACAGACTCTCTGCACAGCTTCCTTAATGCCTGCAAATACAGCAAACACCAAGTGGTGATGCTGTGAACAAATACTCATGGAGTTTGATGGCAGCAGAAGAGAGGTAAACACAGTCAACTTAAAATACAACACCAAATGATTCTTCTAGGAAACAGCAGCTCTACACCTCGCAGAGAGTCTCCAAATGGTCTCGAGCTACCAAACAACCTCTCTGAGCAGGCATTGTTCTGAACATCTCTTGAGTCTCTGGGTTCAGACTCCCAAATCTATTTTTCTGAGAAATAAGGAGGAAGCCCCTTGTTAGCGGATAATGAGTTCTGAGTGGCATACTTACCCTAAAGATGCCAACTTGGGGCTCAATGGATGCATTCTCTCCTCCTTGCCTTCTCCTCTCTATTCTACAAAATGAAGTACATGACTTGAGATACTCAAAAGGCTCCTGGGACAGGTCTGTTCTGTAAACCTCTCATCCAAAGCAGTTTTTTCCTAAATGTGAATTTTTCTGTCTTCCCCAGAGGGGCAGGCACAGTCCTCATGTGCTCAGATTGTGCTCGGCATTACAAGGTGATACAGTTATCTTGCCATGGGATCCCCCCTGGGAGTCTATTAAGAATTAAAAGTGTGTTCAAATGTGATCAAATTCCATAGAAATATTGGCCCATGCTTGTATTTGCATACATACATACATACATACAGCCATCGCAAAAATTAAAGTCTGTATGTAGTTCAATAAACAGCATTATACAAAAGCCAGTTTCCTAGTTTTGATTTTGTATTATGGGAACATTAGGTGTCTGCTGGGAAACTAGGCAAGGAATTAAAGGGATTCTTGCTATCATTTTTATAATTACAAAACAAGTGTGATTATAATTATATCAAAACAAAAACTGTAAAAATGAGTTGGATGGAGACAAATTTTATTCTCCAGAGATAATAATAATCTGTGATATCAACAATGAGGTTTTATTGCCCCAAAGTGTGACCTCAATATCTGAGCCATCAGACTTAACTTCCGACGTGTGACACACTAAGGAGATAGACAAAAGCACAGTCTAGGAAATAGTTAAGTAAATGCACAACGTGATTCCCAAGACAGCCAGGCCTTATAAGTCTTCCTACTGATGCTCATTAGAACACAAATCAGTTGAGCCATCTTTAAGCTCCACGACCCACAGATGATTGTTCAAATAAGCTTTTTTTTTTTAAAAAAAATTATTTTGTATGTTTTTAATCTCTAGGTTTCCTTTTTCATTTCTGTTTCTATTTATTGATATTTCTGTTTTATTCAAACATTAAAAAACCATTTACCCTGTACTATTTTAGTCCTTTGGATAGCTTTGCAACAGTTGTTTAAAAGCTTTGTCTAGTAAATTCATCATCTAGTCTTTCTCAAAGATAGTTTCTTTTGAGTTTTTTCTTAATTAAGATATCGTTTCTGGTTTCTTTCTATGTCTTATGATTTTTGTTGTTGAAAATGGAGCCTTTGAATCTTACAATATTATAACTTTAGAGTACTATTTTTCAGCCTTCCCTCCCTCCCTCCCTCCCTCCCTCCCTCCCTCCCTCCCTCCCTCTCTCCCTCTCTGCCTTCCTCCTTCCTTCCCTTCATCATTGTCGTCTTTGTCTTCTTCGTCTTCTCTGTTTTCCTCCTACTCCTCTTCTTTCAAACTGGTGCAGAACATCCAGGATTAGACTGAGATACAAACCTAGAGTCTATTCCAGTCCTTCCTGAGCTGAGCCCTTCTCTGGTATGCATGGTGACTTTCTAAATTCTCCTACAAATATGATTGCTTTTGGATGGCTGCTAAGTCCTTATGTTTCTGGCTTCTAAAAGAAGACAGAGGGAGGGAGGGAGGGAGGGAGAGAGAGAGAGACAGAGACAGAGACAGAGACAGAGAGACAAGAGTTGGGGGTGGGGAGGGGCTCACAACAAGGCACAGAGAAAGACATGATTCCTTTAAGTCTCTTGAAAGTTGATTTAATCAGAGGAATAAGAGCCTTTCAAAATGGCAGCGAAGGTTAGTGAGTGCATATATGTACAGTCAGAAATCACAACAGTCAGAACAGAGGCTTTTGTTATTTGGAGAACAGGGTCTTTATCACCTATTTGGGGTCTCATAGCTGCATGTAAGCTACTGTGGATATATATACAGTTGCCTAACATGAATCTCACAGATAGGGATGGTGTCTATGCAAAGGGCTGACATTAAGAGCTATGAGTCACCATTCGTCTCTCAGGGAAATTGAATGTCGTCAAACAGGTTCCAATGCCAAAATATTAATTTCAGGTAGGTTCCTCTAGGCATAGAGATAGGTTCATGGCACTTCTTCCTTTTCCACCCATCCACAATTCTTGGCTAATTAGTTACTTACTAAGTCTTAGACATAGAGTTACCATTGTTTGAAATAGGGATTATACTCACCAAAGGCTGGATAAGCGGCTCGTTGATTAATAACATCTGCTATTCTTGCAGAAGACCACAGTTCAGTTCCCAGCACCCACACAAAACAGTTCATACTGCCCTCTTCTGACAACACATTGCTATTGTTAGGAGATTGTGGACCCAGAGGAGTGATATTCTATTTAGGTTCCAGTTTAGTGACAAGACAGATGGCAGGAACCATTTGTGTTTTCTCATAGATTTAAGCATGTCAAAGATAGTTGGGATTTTATGTATCCATCTGCATAAAGGACAGATCTTTGAGGCATAGCTCTAATGCCACTCTGAAATGTGTCTGTGTCACCTACGAGCAAAATAAAGCAAAGAAGGAGGAGGAGGACGAGGAGGACGAGGAGGACGAGGAGGAGGAGGAGGAGTGGGAGGAGGAGAAAGAGCAACAAAAACAGCTTTGGCTGTAAGGGTGAATCTTTCAGGGAGTCTGTTGGTCAGTGTTCTGGGCAAAATATACCAGGGTAGTGTAGGAAGTTAAAGGAAGTTAAAGGAAGATATGTAGTAGGGAACATTAAGAAAACAGAGAGAGAGAGAGAGAGAGAGAGAGAGAGAGAGAGAGAGAGAGAGAGAGAGAGAGAGAGAAGAGAGAGCATGCCATAAGACTACCTCTAACTTAAGAGTGATGGGAAATGATAACTTTCATTAGGGTGTGGCCCCGGTAGGTTGATCACACTGCAGTGATGTTCCCACGCCCATGAGTATTGATTTAGTTAAATATAACTGAATGAATGAATAAATAAATAAATAAATAATATCAAGTTAGAGAGGGGTTGGAATTAAGGGGGTGGATCTGGAAGGAGTTGGGGGAGGAATCAGAATGAATATGATCAAAATGAATTGTATAAAATTCTCAAGGAATGCATAAAACCACTATGTTGAAATAATATAAAGAATGTAGTCTCAAGTGCCTAATGACCTCAGTTAAAATTGAGCACAATGGGGCTGGTGAGATGGCTCAGTGGTTAAGAGCGCCGACTGCTCTTCCAAAGGTCCAGAGTTCTAATCCCAGCAACCACATGGTGGCTCACAACCATCCATAATGAAATCTGATGCCCTATTCTGGAGTGTCTGAAGACAGCTACAGTGTACTTACATATAATAAATAAATAAATTAAAAAAAAATTGAGCACAATTCACCATGATGTTTTATGGGAATCTCTATTTAAAAAGTAGAACATACCATTGACATGAGTACTTTAAGAAATTAAGTGTGTTATTTATTGCCCTTCTCAGCAAAACGAGAAAGAAAACTTTATAAAATATTTGCATTCTAGCTACTACAGGAGTATAATGAAAAATTAATTCAAATGGGGCAAAGGTGTCAAGTAAGATTATAACGTACATGTTCTGAATGAATTACTGCTCTGCCTCTCTGTGGTTAAACCTACAATGAGAAAGAACAAAAGGTCCGTGAAGATATACAACCGTTTCCAAAGCTATAATTTAATCTCTCAAAACATGAGCTTTGAAGGCCTTTAGTAATCCCAGAGGATTGAAAACATGTTCTCTGAAGAAGCTGTTTACTTAAATCATAAACGTTTTGATATGGAAAGCAAATTTACTTGTGTAAATTGTAGGTGAATGCTGTAATTGCATTACGTAACCCACTATTCAGAGCATTATGTTAGACAGCATCTGACAGCTTATTCTAGTTACTTTTTTCCCTTGCAAAATTCTTGGGATTAAAGCATTTCATTGGCTCAGAACCAAACAACTGGTAAAGCTGTGTGCTTCTCTGTGTTATAGGAAAGTCAGGACTTGGTGATTGGCCTGAAAATGTGAGTTGCGATTTTTATGTGGAATGCCACCAAAGGCTCATGGGGACAACTTGGTCATCCCAAGTATTGTTTGGGAAGGTCATGGAACCTTCAGGAGGTGGAGACTTGCTGGAGACAGTGTGCCAGTAGGAGAAGGTCCTTACTCTGTACCAGGCCTTCCTGCTATGGTGGAACACATTCCTTGAATGGTAAGCCAGAAACAAAACCGTTATTCCTTTTTTTGACAAGTATTTTATCATACCAAGAAAAGAACTCACATAGCGAGCAAGAAGAACTCTTCAGGACCAATATCTAGGATGCTGGCTCCACCCACTAAGCAGGAGTGAGGCTGTTCCCTGAGGTGGAGTATCTAGAGGAGACCCAGTTTTTAAGAAAGCTAGTGAATTTGACATTAAGCACAAGGCTACAGGTGCTTGTTGGACATCTGAGCATAAGCAGTGCAAGCATAGGAATCTAAGTTAACTGTGAATGGTTCATACGGAGTCATTCTCAACGAGAACAGCGACCTCTGGAAGAGCATTTGGCCCAAGAACATCCAAATGTTTCTTAAAGCCTTAGTAATTGCCTCAATAGGAACAGGATCTGGTGACTCTGAAAAGCAGTGAGTGCTCACTGTGGTGACCGTTGCCCTAGAGTGAACTGAGGTAGAAAATGACCACACCATTGATGTTGACTGACCTCGAGTCAGGACATGGACACCTCCATCTCGTCTCTAACAGGATCCAGAGCATAATGTGCAGTTGAAATATTTTTTTCTGAATGAACAAATAGCTAACTTAGTCTCACATACACAGTTTTCCCTGAATCTGTCATTATGACCAGGTGGTACTGCAAATGCACAGAATGGAAGCTTGTTGTGTTGTTGTGTTGTTGTTGTTGTTGTTGTTGTTGTTGTTGTGTTGTTGTTGTTGTTGTTACAAGAGTGGCTCCAGGTATTTCTGGAATTGGTAATTACATCAATCACTGACATTCACACAATTCTCCAGTGGCATAATTCTAGGGAACAAGAAAAAGAATGAGCATAGGGAGAGGAGGGATAGGTGGGGAGAGAGAAGAGAACTGTAGAACTGTAGACCTACAGATATCCAGTGTCCTTCCTCCACTTTTCAGGGGTTGATTCAGCCTGGGCTTGAGTCCCTCCTTCAGGTACTTTTAAAGATGGGGGTTAGGGCCAAAACAAAACAAAAAACAACCAACCGCCGGGCGTGGTGGCGCACGCCTTTGATCCCAGCACTCGGGAGGCAGAGGCAGGCGGATTTCTGAGTTCGAGGCCAGCCTGGTCTACAAAGTGAGTTCCAGGACAGCCAGGGCTATACAGAGAAACCCTGTCTCGAAAAACCAAAAAAAAAAAAAAAAAAAAAACCAACCAACCAATCAAACAAACCTTGTCACCCTTTTCATACTTGCTTTTGAGACTCCCTGAGGGATATGAACAGTCTGAGGCCTGCCTCCTGCCTCCGCTCAGTTTTTGTTACCTCACAGCATGGATATTTGATACTAAGCAGCAGTGTGAGCAGGCAAGGAACAGCATGATTCTCCTCGAAGTGTTCCTGAAGCCTCTCGGGAGACTGACACAATCCCAGGGCTTGAAAATGGTACAACTGTTGTCTTTGCAGGATGAAGGATGTGGAGACAGAAGAGAGGCTGGGGAAGCCAAACCTCCCTTCAGTAACAAATCTTAACAGAGGCCCCTAGTGCGGCAGGAGTTCCATCCTGGGTGGGAACGTGGCTGTTACGCTCCACTCTGGGGTTGGTCATCACTTATGACTATGTTCCAGCTTCTTTTTACCTTAAGTCATTGTTGGCGTCTGTTCTGATGGGCCGAAAGCTTAAACTGGTCCCTGGAACACTACCATTTGGAAAAAGAAGTGAGAAATTTCTGGAATCATCTTCCTGATGATGTCTGTGTGTGCACTTGGGTTAGCAATTCCATTACAGGGGAATGGGGAGGGCGGCCACCACCTATGGCTGGAAGCTTGCAAACTCATTCTTCTGTACAATGAGATGCTTAACACAGGCATACTAGGGAAGAGGTGGGGTTCTGAGCTGACAGGGCAAGAGCTTCAGTCAGACCTCTTCTTCACAGCTGCCTCCTCAGATTGCAGATCCTGGTAACTACCCTATGCACTGCAGGCTGAGTTGGGTTCAACTGTTGGTTATGAAATGCCAACTCGTTCCTCTCCTAATGTCTTTGTCCCAAGAGTTCCCAGGTCCTATCTTCAACAGCTGGATAAAGGCTCCACTAGGCTTCTCCTCTTGCCCGGAAATTCTGGTGGGTTTATCACCCATGTTAAAATTATCCTCTCTCACAAAAGACCCCAGAGATTGAAGCTGTTTAAACATCAGCCAAAGCTAGCAGATTTCATTTCGGCAGAGGAGTGAGGGTTAGTGATGGAAACCACCCACTTTAAGAGGGACCAAAGGAAGAGGCTTGATTGGAGAGTTCAGAGCAGTGCTGCAATCTCAGGGTGTGGTGGCATGGGGTGGGGGCAGGAGCCACATCTCTTTAGAGATGCACCTGTTGTTTTGCAAGCTGAGAGTTCCTTTTCTGAAGCTTCTCTGAGGAGTCTGATTGGGGGTTTCCTGCTTCCATTCTGGGTTCTGATGCTTGATTTCGCTCTGTGAGGTTCTCAGGAGGCAGGTGCATCCCATCTGCAGACTCCATGTTGGCTCTGAGGTGACACACTTTCATTAAGGCCGCTCCTATTTAGAGGCTGTGTCTTTCTGCTTCAGTCTTTGCACTGATCTCGGTGATTTTTGATGGGTTTGATATTCTCCTGCTTCCAGTCCTCCTCCTGTATCCCACCAGTATGGGCTATGGTCATTATTTATTCGACTTCCTGGATGGTGAACAGGAACCAGGGGAAGCCAACAACTCCATTTCCCATGGGAAAAATGCCCAAGGCCTGGTTAGCAATAGAAGCATTTACAGGAAAATAAATGAACAGTTTGATGAGATTTCAGGGTGTTTATTGGGGAGAATCAAGCAACCAGAAAGCCTCTTAGCTGATGCTGAGGCCCTGAGCATTCTCTATCCCAAAACAGGATCTAAGGGCAGATCCACACTTATGCATGGCTATGCCTATAACATTTACATCTTAGGTGTTTTCTCAAAAGATGGGCATTTAACTGGTCAAAGCAGTGTACGTTTGAAGTAGGAGGAGAGAGATACACTAATATCAATACCATTGTCATCTTTACTACAATCACTGTTGTGGGGTGAGGAATATGGCTGTCTTTTTGTCTCTAGTTCCTGAAAGGTAGCCTCGAACTCACTGGTGTCCTGAGGGAGAGGGAATTATTCATGGTGGGCACCTTGGGCTGTGCCTGAGTACGCGCATGAGATGATTCAGGATGGTGGTTGGCTATGCCATAAAGTCTAATAACTCCATTCAAAGGTTGTGACTTCAGGCATATGGTGTAGAGCAACCTCTGGGATCTGGGGAATGTAAACAACCTGAAGGCTGGATTAGCTTTCCTTGTTAGAGGTGCCCAGCAGGTGATGTGTCCTGAGGACAAAGACTCTCTGCCTGTACCACCCTTCTGGACTGTGCCCTGTTGGTTTGGTTTGTGTTCTTTATAACAAAGCTATAGTCCAAGTATACCACTTTCTCGAGTTTTCAGGGTCATCTAGGGGGTTACTGAGTCTAAGGAGGTAGGAAGAAATTCTGAATTATCCAGTTGGTTAGAGAGTGCCAGGGACATCCTAGCCCTCAGCAGGTGACATCTGAGGCAGGAGGATATTTGCTGGAATGGTGACCAGAAGCTTCTGATTCTGTGGAAATTCCACGTGGGCAGGGTTGGGATAGCATGACTGTGGTCGCCACAACTTGCTCATTACTACGTCATCAATTTACTACCCAAGTTTGAGTTCTTAGGGAGTTATGCATATGCAATAGAACTCGCACCAGACTTAAACAATACACTCAAATATGCAAAGAAAATGACAACCACACAAATGGTTTTATTCGTCTAACAATCTCCACCTTTGCTCTCAGCAAATGGAACCTGAGCTTGGTAGCTTACAGTATGGAGCCACTTTTAATAAACACATTCCCTTATGAGTTTGACTGTTCAGAGCACACTAGCAGTAAAAAGATTCTCCCCACTTCCCCTTTACCTCTGGTCCATTTATTTGGGGTTAGAACCACAGCCTCTATGCAGTCACAAAACAGAGGACTCAAATCCTTGGATATTTGAGCAAGAGTGGACCATGCCCAGAAGGAAGATCCTCTATCCTTCAGCCACAACCACTCCAAAGGACAAAAAGCCCTGGGAGCTGGAAGATCTGCCCACTGAATTCTAAACCTCCACTTCCGTGCCTCATGTCAGCTATCCAAGGCTCTGGAGTAGTTTTCTCTGATTTCTTCTGTCCACTTCCAGGGCCCATGCAGGCTTCCTCCCAGTTCATTCTCCATAGGATAGGCATCATAGCTGGATCTACACCATAGTGTCTATAGTCTGGGTTCTGCCTATTTGTGCATACCTTCCACACACAGCTGGATATAGGAAGAGATGAGAAGAATGTGAGTCCAAGATTGCATTTGTATCCTTTTGGCTTCGGGTACACCGTGAATGCTGTGGGTTAGCTCTTAGACTGGCAACCATTGAGGTGTCAGGCCTTTTGTGATGATGTGGGATGATTGGCTGCTGGGTTCTGTGGTTCTCGACACATATTATCAGTCCTGGTGTCCATGGACACAGGGTTTACCAAGCCTGACTATAAAACTCAATCAGCAAACCTCTCTTCTGTCTCCTTACTTAAACACAGGGGAACTTCCAGAACCCCTACATATTATATCCAAGTTATGGGAAAACAGGAACAGTTCTGCCTTTATATTCTAGATGGAATCCACATACGAAGCCCTTATCACAGTTGCATCATCCAGTACACAGTCTATATGTACCATGCAGGGAGTCTAGATGCTTTCCTATATACTAGAACTTATTGTTGTTGTTAGCAGTGATGGAGGCAGAGGTGGTGGTCATGGGTATGTGCATGTTGGGGCACACTAGTAGAGGCCAGAGGACAACTGTGTCCTTACCTTTATGTGGGTTCTAGTGATTGAACTCAGGTTGTAAGGCTTGTGCAGCAAGCACCTCACCCTCTATGCTATCTCCTGCTCATTATGAACTAAGAAAGAGTTTATTTTTAATCAAGATTTGCTGTAGCAAATATACATCAGGTTTCAAGGACTGAGACAAAAATAAAGAATAAAATACTTTGGTTTCAATTGATTGTGTGATGAAATAATTTGAGAAATATTGGGTGTACTGGCTGGTTTTGTGTCAACTTGACACAAGCTGGAGTTATCACAGAGAGAGGAGCTTCAGTTGAGGAAATGCCTCCATGAGATCCAACTGTAGTGATCAAGGAGGAGGGCCCATTGTGGGTGGTGCCATCTCTGGGCTGGTAGTCTTGGGTTCTATAAGAAAACAAGCTGAATAAGCCAGGGGAAGCAAGCCAGTAAGGAACATCCCTCCATGGCCTCTGCATCAGCTCCTGCTTCCTGACTGGTTTGAGTTCCAGTCCTGACTTCCTTTGGTGATGAACAGCAATGTGGAAAGTGTAATCTGAATAAACCCTTTCCTCCCCAACTTGCTTCTTGGTCATGATGTTTGTGCAGGAATAGAAACCCTACCTAAGACACTGGGTTTTAAATAAAAAGTGTTACTGAAATTGGTGTCTTTCTTTTAGTGTTGTTATTGTTTGTTTGTTTGTTGTGGTCTGTACTAGGATTTTGTTGGTAGTGATAGTTTTCTTTGCTTACGTGTCCTGATGTTTTGGTACTCTGGTTAGTCAAAGTGATGGATAGAACTATCGTCTTGAACAAAAGGAGATAGAAAGATGAATCACCATAAAGAATAAAACAGTGCAGATACAAACATGGCCTAGATTGACCCAGCTCAGCAGATGGTCCGGAACCACATCAAGCATTTCCCAGCCATTTTCAGCATTTCCCCCGGAACCCATCTCAGTTACACTCCCTGCCTGAGCGTAACCAAGAGTGACAAGATTTGACCTATCACTAATAAAGCAAAGAAGCCATTGAAAGACCAGGGAAAGCCCAAGGCAGACTCAGCAACCAAACCATCCAGTAACTGCTTTTCTACTGGTGGTGAAGGCTGACTGGCTAGAAGAGAGCATCTGACACTGACACCTGAGATAGGCTGCTCAAGTGCTACAGAGGCAAAGGTGTGCCTCTCCCATGGTGAGCCCTACAGGGACCTACAGGGCTCACTGAAGTCAACCACCAGATATGGGATAGCCATGTCATCAGAGCAGTTACTGGGACAGTGTGAGGCAAGTGGACCTTGCCAGCAGACAGAAGAACTGGTAAGGTCGAGTGAAGCTCAGAATTGTGGGAGGGGGGCCATTCTACCTGTTCTGAAACACTAACCACACCCCCCCCCAGAGAGGACCATGGCAGTCAGTCATGTAGCATAAAACTCTGAAGTTGTCTATTCTAATGAGATATGTAGATACGCCTCAGCTGTTCAGCCATCAAGTGTTCCTTCCTGGGCATCCCTTCCAGTAGAAGGTATTTAATCACTGGTTCACCCTGAGAAAGGTATATACATTCACATCTGCCATCAAATAAAGCCGTTTGAACAAACATGGACTGTCTCAGACCAAACCCTCCACACACACCAGGGCTCTGTCTTCTACTTCCTGGTGTGTAGGTGCCTCGGGGAAAGTGTGGACTTCTAGTGGTACTTGGGAACCACAGCAATCATCCCAGACTGCTGTTTCCCACTTTGGGAAAACATGGACTGAGGACCCCCATTATGGACTGCATTCTGCCTCCCCTAAGCAGCATGCTAGGGCACTACAGGCACCCCAACATTGAGGCAGACACACAGCCCAGCAGGACAGAGAGGACACAGCTGCATCCTGGACCATGCCCTAGTTTCCAGAGGCGGACCATGTGGCCCTAGACAACTCCCTGTCTATTTCCCTATGTAGACTTATAATTAAACCTCATTAGGGAAGTGCCCTAAGGATATGCCTGCATCCTTAAGTTTGAGATCCACTAATCTAATACACATAAAAGCCATAAGAGGAAGCAAAAGGAGGTCTGGTCATGGTTGGGTTCCCCAGTAAAGGGCTGGTGGCTCATGTCAGTGCCACACAGTGGTTCTTTCTGCACATGGCTAAGGTTTGGTTCATTCCTAACTTCCTCCTGTTTTGTTAGCTCTGTTTAGAAACCATTAAAGCAAAAATAAACATTCTCTATTCTTTCTTATAGTTAAGCATGATTTGTTTTGTTTTACTTTTAAAATGTAGCTGTTGAAAAAATCAGAGTTATGCATATGATTCATATGAGATTTTTATAGGACAGTGTCTTAGAAGCATGCAGCTTCAACCAAACTATGCCCAGGGCAACATGCTGTCAGGTTCCTACCCATCCCTGTCTTCCCTCCTTAGCTTTGCTTCCCACCCCCAGCTTTGACTCAGTCTCTTCCCCGAACACCTCCCCCCCCATTCCTCTTCCTCCTTCCCTCCTCCTCCTCTTCTTCCCCCCCTCCTCCTCCTCCCCCTTTTCCTCCCCTCCTCCTTCTTCTCCTCCTTCTCCTCCTCTCCTCTTCCTCACCTCCTCCTCCTCCACCTCCTCCTCTTCCTCCTCCTCCTCCTCCTTTGCCTCCTCCTCCTCTTCCTCCTCCTCCTCTTCCCCCCTCCTCCTCCCCCTTGTCCTCCCCTCCTCCTTCTCCTCCTCCTCCTTTGCCTTCCAATCTCTTGTTCTGTTATATTCACAGTGGAAGGGTAAATTTTTACTTCATTTTCATGTCTCTTATGATCTTCATCTTCTCTTTCTTCCCCAAAGTTCTTGCTGTGTTTTTATTGTTAAACTAATGAAATTTATTTTAAAATATACAACTCAGTATTAACATTTTTGTCATCAAAATAATTTATAATAGCTAAATGCCTCTTACATATACATGATATCTTCTGAAGCTAAAAGTAATGTGCACTCAACCAGTTTTAAAAATCTATTTGGAACATTAAACATGATAGAAGTAGAAAAAGAGCTCTTATGAAGTCCTCTATGAAAGGAAATTGTGACAGGTTCCTGATTAGACAGAAACTGTTCCATCTCCAAGGGAAAGTACAGAGTGCAACTGTGGCTTTATAGGATGAACCGGGTATTGTTCCTTCTGTTTCTATTTTGTGGAATAGTTTGAATAGTATTGGTATTAGGTCTTCTTTTAAGGTCTGATAAAATTCTGCACTAAACCCATCTGGTCCTGGGCTTTTTTTTTTTTTTTTTTTTTTTTGGCTGGGAGACTTTTAATGACTGTTTCTATTTCTTTAGGGGATATAGGACTGTTTAGATGGTTTATCTGGTCCCTATTTAACTTTGGCACCTGGTATCTGTCTAGAAAATTGTCCATTTCATCCAAGTTTTCCAGTTTTGTTGAGCAGAAACTTTTGTAGTAGGATCTGGTGACTTTTTGAATTTCCATAGTTTCTATTGTTATGTCTCCCTTTTCATTTCTGATTTTATTAATTTGGATACTGTCTCTGTGCCCTCTGGTTAGCCTGGCTAAGGGTTTATCTTGTTGATTTTCTCGAAGAACCAGCTCCTGATTTTGTTGATTCTTTGTATAGTTCTTTTTGTTTCTATTTGGTTGATTTCAGCCCTGAGTTTGATTATTTCCTGCCATCTTCTCCTCTTGGGTATATTTGCTTTTTTTTGTTCTAGAGCTTTCAAGTGTGCTGTCAAGCTGCTAGTGTAAGCTCTCTCCAGCACGTAGAACTATGAGTTTTCCTCTTATCACTGCTTTCATTGTGTCCCATAAGTTTTGGTATGATGTGCCTTAATTTTTGTTAATTTCTAAAGCGTCTTTAATTTCTTTATTTCGTCCCTGACAATGTTATCGTTGAGTAGAGCATTGTTCAGCTTCCATGTGTATGTGTGCTTTCCCTTATTTTTCTTGGTATTAAAGAGCAGCCTTAGTCTGTGGTGATCTGACAGGATGCATGGGATTATTTAGATCTTATTGTATCTGTTGAGGTCTGTTTTGTGGCCAATTATATGGTCAGTTTTGGAGAAGGTACCATGAGGTACTGAGAGGAAGGTATATTCCTTTGCTTTAGGATGAAATGTTCTATAAATATCTGTTAGATCCATTGGTTCATAACTTCTGTTAGTTTCACTGTGTCTTGTTTAGTTTCTGTTTTCATGATCTCTCCATGGCTGAGAGTGGGATATTGAAGTCTCCCACTATTGTTGTGTGGGGTGAAATGTTTGCTTTGAGCTTTAGTAAAGTTTCTTTTATGAATGTGGGTGCCCTTGCATTTGGAGCATAGATGCTCAGCATTGAGAGTTTGTTTTGGTAGATTTTTCATTTGACCAGTATGAAGTGTCCTTCCTTATCTTTTTTGATAACTTTTGGCTAAAAGTTGATTTTATTTGATATTAGAATGGCTACACCAGCTTATTTCTTGGGACCATTTGCTTGGAAAACTGTTTTTTAACCTTTTACTCTGAGGCAGAGTCTGTCTTTGTCACTGAGGTGCGTTTCCTGTATGAAGCAATATATTTCCATCCTGTTAGTCCATGTCTTTTTATTGGGGGAATTGAGTCCATTGATGCTAGAAGATAATAAAAAGAACTGATTGTTACTTCCTGTTATTTTTGCTGATACAGGTAAAATTATATTTTTGTGACTATCCGTTGGCTTTGTTGAAAGATTACATTCTTGTTTTTTCTAGGATGTAGTTTCCCTCCTTGTGTTGGTGTTTTCCATCTATTATTCTTTGTAGGGCTGGATTTATGGAAAGATATTGTGTAAATTTGGTTTTGTCATGGAATATCTTGGTTTCTCCATCTATCATGATTGAGAATTTTGCTGGGTATAGTAGCCTGGGATGGCATTTGTGTTCTCTTAGGGTCTGTATGACATCTGCCCAAGATCTTCTAGCTTTCATAGTCTCTGTTGAGAAGTCTGGTGTAATTCTGATAAGTCTGCCTTTATATGTTACTTGACCTTTTCCCCTTACTGCTTTTAGTATTCTCTCTCTCTCTCTCTCTCTCTCTCTCTCTCTCTCTCTCTCTCTCTCTCTCTCTCTCTCTCTCTCTCTCGCATTTGGTGTTTTGACTATTATGTGACAAGAAGAATTTCTTTTCTGGTCCAATCTATTTAGAGTTCTGTAGGCTTCTTGTATGTTTATGGGCATCTCTTTTTTGGGGTTAGAAAAGTTTTCTTCCATAATGTTGTTGAAGATATTTACTGGCCCTTTAAGTTGGGACTCTTCACTCTCTTCTATACCTATTATCCTTAGGTTTGGTCTTCTCATTGTGTCCTGGATTTCCTGGATGTTTTGGGTTAAGAGCTTCTTGCTTTTTGCATTTTAACTCTGGGAAATTAAGTTTATTACAAATGATTGCCAAAAAGATGGGCAGCTTTTTTATAAAAAGCTTTTTATAAAAAGTTATATAAAGCTTTTTATGTTCAGAGTATGACTAAGAGCCTTTAGACTAAACTTTGTTGAGAAGGAAAGTACTTCAAAATACTTTTCAGGAGCATAATCCCAAGGACAGGGCCACAGAATATCATGCCTGGATAGAGGGGCTTCCTTCCCACAATCACCACTGCACTGTGTGCCTTAGAACTTTGGGGAAGAACTGGGACCAGCGGGACCCAGGCACACAGGAACTCCACCAGACCAGTGGCACAAGTTCCTTCCAGTCTGCCTAGGCCAGTGCCCTGAGCAGACCTTGGGTGCAAATTCGACAGCCAGTTCCACAACACCCAGAGGAAGCTCCACTCCTAGGTGCTCTAACACATCCAGGATCCTGGGATCCCAGAGGCAGCTTGACTCCGAGGAGCTCTAATACACCCAGGATCTCAGGATCACAGGATTCCAGAATCACAGGATCACAGAGATAGCTGGACTCTGAGAAGTTCTGAAACAACCAGGATTACAGGAAGGACAAGCTACAGTCAGATATAGCCAGGGCAGGTAGCACTAGAGATAACCAGATAGCAGGAGGCAAGTGAAAGAACATAAGCAACAGAAACCAAGGTTACTTGGCATCATCAGAACCCAAATTTCACCACAAATGCAGTCCTACAAAGGATAATAGATGGAAAACACCAACCCAAGGAGGAAATCTCCACCCTACAAAAAGCAAAAAAGTAATCTTATTTCAGCAAAACCAAAAGAAGATAGCAACACAAACATAATTCCACCTCTAACAACAAAAATAACAGGAAGCAGCAATCACTATTCCTTAATATTTCTTAGCATCAATGGACTAATACCCTAATAAAAAAATGTAGACTAACAGATTGGATAAGATCTTTACCAATCCTACATCTGATAGGGGCTAATATCCAATATATACAAAGAACTCAAGAAGTTAGACTCCAGAGAACCAAATAACACTATCAAAAATGTGGGAGAGGTAAACAGAGAATTCTCAACAGAGAAAACTCGAATGGCGGAGAAGCACCTAAAGAAAAGTTCAACATCCTTAGTCATCAGGGAAATGCAAATCAAAATGACCCTGAGATTCCACCTCACACCAATCAGGATGGCTAAGATCAAAAACTCAGGTGACAGCAGATGCTGGCAAGGATATGGAGTAAGAGGAATACTCCTCCATTGTTGGTGGGATTACAAGCTGGTACAACCACTCTGGAAATCAGTCTGGCAGTTCCTCAGAAAATTGGACATAGTACTACCTGAGGACACAACTATACTACCCTGGGCATAGACCCAGAAGATTCTCCAACATGTAATAAGGATACATGCTCCACTATGCTCATAGGAGACTTATTTATAATAGCCAGAGGCTGGAAACAACCCAGATGTCCCTTAACCAAGGAATGGATACAGAAAATGTGGTACATTTACATAATGGAGTACTACTCAGCTATTAAGAACAATGACTTCACAAAATTCACAGGCAAATGGAACGATCTAGAAAATATCATCCTGAGTGAGGTAACTCAGTCAGAAAACAACACACATGGTATGTTCTCACTGATAAGTGGATATTAGGCAAAGAGCATGGAACACTCACAAGACATCTGACAGACCACATAAAGCTCAAGAGGAAGGAAGAACAAAGAGTGGATGCTTCAGTCCTACTTAGAAGGGGAAACAATATGATCAAGGGAAGAAGAGGGTGGGAGGGACTTAGGGGGAAGGGAAAAAGAGGGGAAGAATCAGGTGTGGGAGGAGATGGAGAATAGGTACAGAGGGTCAGGAAATTGATCAGAGGTGTGTAGCAATTGGGGATGGGGAACTGGGAATAGCAACCAGAAAGTCCCAGATGCCAGGAAAGCAAGAGCCTACCAAGACCCCACAGAGATGACATTAGTTGAAATACCCCACAAAGGGGAGGGAGAATCTGCCAAGACCATATCTAGAGTTTAGGCATGGCCCCTGGTTAAGGGATGGGGCCACTCACCTATCTCCTAAATTTTAACCCAGAAATGCTCCTGTCTAAAGGAATGGAACAGATACTGAAGGAAAGGCCATCCAGAGACTGCCCCACTTGGGGATCCATCCCACATGCAGACACCAAACTGATACACTTGCTGATGCCCAGAAGTGCTTGCTGACAGGGGCCCGATACAGCTGTCTCCTGAAATGCTCTGCCAAGTCCTGAGCAATACAGATGCAGAAGCTTGTGGCCAGCCATCAGACAGAGCACAGGGACCCCAATGGAGGAGTTAGGGGAAGGACTGAGGAAGGGAGGCCCTTGGTCCTGTGAAGGCTTGATGTCCCAGTATAGAGGAATGCTAGGGCAGTGAGGTGGGAGTGGGTGGGGGAGTTGGGGAGCACCCTCATAGAAGCGGGTAAGGGTTGTGGGATAGGGGGTTTGCAGAGGGGAAACCAGGAAAGGAGATAATATTTGAAATGTAAACGAATGAAAATCCAATTAAAAAATAAAAATAAGTTGTAACAAGCTTGAATCCTGCCATAGATTGCCTGCCTCTAAACTTCTTAACAAATTGGTTAATAAAGGCTTGGATGGTTAAGGCCCTGAAAAAAAGAATGTTAGTTTTAGCTTGTACATTTTGATCTTTGCTTCACTGTGAATTAGTTTGTGTATTTGAAGTGAGATAATTGCCCTGGCCACTAAAACAAAATCCCACAGGCTAGGTGAGTTGGTTAACTATAGACATCTTTTCTCATAGTTGAGGAGGCAGAAAAGTACAATGTGAAGATATCTGAAGATTCATTTCTTAGTGAAGTCCCTCTTGCTGGCTTACAGACAGCTTCCAT
This sequence comes from Mus caroli, assembly GCF_978045245.1. NCBI lineage: Eukaryota > Metazoa > Chordata > Mammalia > Rodentia > Muridae > Mus > Mus caroli. Next base: position 28,407,992 of record NW_028227270.1, read on the forward strand.
TTTGTTCTATACTGATACAAGCTCTTGTTTATACTGCTTATACACAGAAAGTAAAGGGCAGAGAGACATAGACAGAGATGGACAGAGACAGAGAGAAACAGAGAGAAGGGGAGGAGGGAGAAGGGGAGAGGGAAGGGGAGGGGAGAAAGGCAGAGCGTTGGTCTCTCATCTTATAAAGACACTAGTTTCATTAATGGGGCTCTGTCTCACAATCTCATCTAAACCTAATTCTCTCTCAAAACCTTCTTGATTTTACCATGTTGAAAGTTAAAATTACAGAACATGAATGGGGACGTACTCGGTCGGTAGCAGTGATGTCACAACTATTTCCTTTGCATGGTCCCAGCACCATTTGTTGAGAACATTATTCTTTCCACCACTGAACATGCCTGACATGCATCTCTGCCTGCTGTAACGAAGCCTCCAGAACTGACATACTTAAGTTCATTTGAACAGAAGTTATTTTTTCCTCACAGGGGTAGAGGGTGCACAGTCTGAAGCCAAGGTGCCAGCAGGACTGATGTCTAGGAAGGACCTCTTCTGTGCTTTCCTCTCGAGGTGGCATCTTCTGCTACATCCTCAAGGATGAGGGAGGAACACTGTCTTCATACAGAAGAAGGGGCAGGGAGGGCATAAAGAAGTGAATATCCCATTCCATCTAGCTACCTCCTAAAGGCTGTGCATCTTAACGCTGTTATATTGGCCCTTAGGATCCAACACATTAATTTGGAAATTTGGAGATGAATATTTGAACCATAGCAACACCTTTGTCAAAAACAAGCTGTCCATAAAAACAATGGTTTGTTTGTTTCTGGAACCTCAGTTTTATTTCATTGTCTGTACTCCTACCCAAGTGCATCTGGATGAAGTGTGTCTCCGTCACTGTTACTTTGTAGGACCTCATTGTTACTTTGTAGGAACTTTTGATATCAGAAATTGTACAATCTCTATTTTTGTTTGGGTATTTTTTGAGAATATTTTCTTATTCTGGGTTCCTTGTATTTCTGTATAAATTTAAGAACCAGCTGGTCAACTTTTGAGGGAGAAAGACACCTGAGACTTTTACAGCAATTGTGTTGAATCTGTTGACCTTCCCTCCCCTATCTCCCCACTTATCAAAATCCCAAAACAGAAGCATATGTTTGAGAGTTCCTTCTTTTCTTCCAATGACAATTTTATGATCCTTTTATGATCTTTATTGCCAAGTGTTTTATTATTTTTGATGCAACTGGCTTATTATAAAGCAACTGGTTTATTGACTCTGGTTTTGTAGTGTTTAATGCTAGTGTGCAGAAATACTATTTATTTTTATATACTGATCTTTTCCCTCATTTATTATTTCTAAACATTTTTATGTCTATTGTTTAGGATTTTCTTTATAGAAATAAAAATCTTGTCATCTGGAAATAGGAGCTTTTTTCCTTATCTTATAATAGGCACACTCACACATCCTGTTGGTTTTATTTCTTTGGAGCATCACCCTACCAGCCCAAATTCTGGCAGCTGGAATGGCACAGTATTTGCATACGACCTGTGCATGGTCTTCCATATCCTTTAAATCACCTCTGGACAGCCTACACCACCTAATGCAGCACGATGCTACAAAGTGATGCTACAGAGACAGCACTAGTGGGAGATTACTTGGGGAATGATGGCCATAAGTGTCTGTATGTGTTCAGTGTGGACGAAGGTTGTTTTCCCCTCTGAATGTTTTTGATCCATGGCTGACTAGATGACAGATGAAGAGGCCACAGACACGGAAGGCCAACTGTGCTTGTAACCTACCATAAAAAGACGAAGTGGGATTTTGAGGTTAACCTCAACTACCTCTTTTTATAAGGCTATGGTGAAGTTCTTGGGTGTGTGGTTAGGGGCAGACCAATTGCTCCAGTTCAGGCTTCATCATCTGGTGTCACTCCTGAGCCCTTACCCTGTGATTAGGGGTTTGCACTATGCTAAGGGAGTTGCAACAGTATATTTTTTTAAGCTTCTTTTTACTTTTATTTATTTTGTTTTATATGTATATGTGAGTGCCTGAAAATACCTGTGGCCATCACTTGTGTGCTTTGTGCCCAAGGAGGCCAAAAAGAGGGGGTCAGATCCCCTGGATTAGAGTTGTGAGTAACCATATGGGCACTGGGGACCAAACCCAGACCCTCTGGAAGAATCAGTCTCTCCAGTCCCTCCATAGTAGATTTTTATATCATGTTCCTCATGATCATGAAAGAGAATGTTCTCTCCCCTGTTTGGACTTTCTAAGGGTTCAGATTTATATTTTTAAAATTCAGTCTGAAATCAGCTCGTGTTCTGCCTGAGAAGCCGGGTCTGTTATTCATGTGAAATGTCAAATATGAGAGTCAAAATCACATAAGTCGTTTTCATGAGTGAAACAGCTGCTAATATTTGCCAGGTACCTGTCCTGGTTTTTCTTTTTGTATATCCGCACACAGAAACACAGGCACAAACATGCATGAAGTTAAGATGAGATGGTGTAAAACATAGCTTGTCACTTTTTTTTTTAATTAACCAATATGGTACAGCCACAAATCACATGGAGCTATGTCCAAAGATGTTTTGTTTCGTTTCATTTTGGGAGAAGGGGGTCTTCTTATGTAACTCAGTCTGGTATAGGATTCAACTTGTAATCCTCCTGCCTCTGTTTTTTTGGTGCTAGGATTACAGACACGTGCCTCACACTCAGCTGCCATTTTAAGTGTTAACGGTTACACGTCATTATGTGTGTGGAGAATCAACCGCTCTCGGTTTGACAATTACTAACAATATTGTATCTAGACTCATGTGTATCAAACCTCAATACTTGCCCTACTGCTCTATTACATTCCGAGAGACATAATTACTGAGCCCAAACCAACACCCATATAATACTTTGATATATAATACCAAGTTCATCATGAGAAAGGGTCACATACCCAACAGTGCTAAGAGAAGAGCTTGCCTCCCCGGCACTGGCTGTTACCAAACTTCCTAATTTTGGCTGATTTAGGCAAAGAATGGTATTTTGTTATTTTTAACTGCGTTGGGCATGGGGGTGGCTTTAGAAACACCAAACAAATCTCTCTGTGTCTACTGACCATGTGTTAGCTACTTTAATTTTGTCTATCATTGTGATCAATCATCTTTCCATAGATGTGTTAGTCTATTCTTATCAATTTATTTATACTTTTGGTACATGAAAGATATTTATTCTCTTCCTATATAACACACAGAGGCCTTGTTTAAATACGGTGTCATGCAGTTTGTCTTGAAATTCCTTTTTTTCCCCCTCTTCTCACCAGATCTGGGCATTTCTAGGCCATGCTATTCAGGCTGCCTCGAGATGTTTCTCCTTTGGCCTTTTGCTGTGGAAGAAAGTCTGCTCATAACAAGAGGCTTTTTAGTAAGGAGGAAGGACACATGACAGTGAGCAATGTCCAGTTTCATCACCATCTGAAAGCTTCTGTTTCCACCATGTGTGGAAGCATCAGCCTCGCGATGCTTCTGCGGACTGCGACTGCCTTTGCATTGGCCAAATGCATCTGCTCCTGCTTTCCAGTCTTCCATCCAGACTTTGCAAATTCCAGACTCTTCGTAAGCCCATGAAGGTCCAGATCCAGAAAGGATGGCTCACACGGAGACCTCTTCCCACCAGCCCCATGCCGGCCTGTCCTCCTCATTCGGTTCTTCTGGTTCTTTTGTCATGGGCCAGCTTCCCATGTTCTTCCATGTTTGTCCTGCTGTACCAATGAAAATAGCCATTTTAGTCCTTCTATAAGCAGTGCTCCCTCAGAATTAGAACTTTAATAACCCTGGCCCTTTCTATGCAGAAAAGTTTACGAAGTTGCCAGAAAGGTTTTAAAAAATTACCATCAAGAAACACAAAGGTTGATCCGGCTGGATCAGCGCCGGGGTAGCGGGAGCGCAGGGTTGCCTGACACCCGCCAGCTACCCACGACCCCCGCCGCAGGATTTTGGGACTGCTGGTGAGTGGAACACAGCTTCTGCTCCAATCCAATTGCGCGGGACCTGAGACTGCATTAGTTAGGGAAGCAGAAACCGGCCTGAGTAGGGCCACAGGCCTCATCCGGCCGGATCAGCGCCGGGGTAGCGGGAGCGCAGGGTTGCCTGACACCCGCCAGCTACCCACGACCCCCGCCGCAGGATTTTGGGACTGCTGGTGAGTGGAACACAGCTTCTGCTCCAGTCCAATCACGCGGGACCTGAGACTGCTCTGGTTGGGGAGAGAGAAATCCGGCCTACATAGGGCCACAACCCTCTTCCGGTCAGAAAAGCACCGGGGCAGCTGGGGCGCAGGGTCGGCTGACACTCACCAGCTACCCACAACACCCACCACAGGATCTTAAGACTTCTGGAGAGTGGAACACAGCTTCTGCTCCAATCCAATTGCACGCGGGACCAGAGACTGCATTAGTTAGGGAAGCAGAAAAACGGCCTGAGTAGGACCACAGGCCTCTTCCGGCTGGACCAGCACCGGGGTACCGTCAGCTACCCACGACCCCCGCCGCAGGATTTAGAGACTGCTGGTGAGTGGAACACAGCTTCTGCTCCAATCTTTAAACAGTGACAACGATAACAACTAACCCCAGAGATTACCAGATGGCGAAAGGTAAACGTAATAATCTTACTAACAGAAACCAAGACCACTCACCATCATCAGAACCCAGCACCCCCACTTCGCCCAGTCCAGGGCACCCCAACACACCGGAAAAGCTAGACACGGATTTAAAAGCATATCTCCTGATGATGATAGAGGGCTTCAAGAAGGACTTTAATAACACACTTAAAGAAATGCAGGAGAACACTGCTAAACAGGCAGAAGACAATAAAGAGGAAGCACAAAAATCCCTTAAAGAATTGCAGGAGAACACTGCTAAAGAGTTACAAATCCTTAAAGAAAAACACGATAACATAATCAAACAGGTAGAAGTCCTTACAGAAAAACAGGAAAACACATCCAAACAGATGATGGAAATGAACAAAACCATACTAGACCTAAAAAGGGAAGTAGACACAATAAAGAAAACCCAAAATGAGGCAACACTGGAGATAGAAACCCTAGGAAAGAAATCTGGAACCATAGATACGAGCATCAGCAACAGAATACAAGAGATGGAAGAGAGAATCTCAGGTGCAGAAGATTCCATAGAGAACATCGGCACAACAATCAAGGAAAATGTAAAATACAAAAAGATCCTAACTCAAAACATCCAAGAAATACAGGACAGAATGAGAAGACCAAACCTACGGATAATAGGAGTGGATGAGAATGAAGATTTTCAACTCAAAGGACCAGCAAACATCTTCAACAAAATTATAGAAGAAAACTTCCCAAATCTAAAGAAAGAGATGCCCATGAACATACAAGAAGCCTACAGAACTCCAAATAGACTGGACCAGAAAAGAAATACCTCCCGACACATAATAATCAGAGCAACAAATGCTCTAAATAAAGATAGAATACTAAAAGCAGTAAGAGAAAAAGGCCAAGTAACATATAAAGGCAAGCCTATCAGAATTACACCAGATTTTTCACCAGAGACTATGAAAGCCAGAAGATCCTGGACGGATGTTATACAGACACTAAAAGAACACAAATTCCAGCCCAGGCTACTATACCCAGCCAAACTCTCAATTAACATAGATGGAGAAACCAAAGTATTCCACGACAAAACCAAATTCACACATTATCTCTCCACGAATCCAGCCCTTCAAAGGATAATAACAGAAAAAAAACAATACAAGGACAGGAACCACGCCCTAGAAACAACAAGAAGGTAATCCCTCAACAAACCTAAAAGAAGACAGCCACAAGAACAAAATGCCAACTTTAACAACAAAAATAACAGGAAACAACAATTACTTTTCCTTAATATCTCTTAATATCAATGGACTCAACTCCCCGATAAAAAGACATAGACTAACAAACTGGCTACACAAACAAGACCCAACATTTTGCTGCTTACAGGAAACTCATCTCAGAGAAAAGGATAGACACTACCTCAGAATGAAAGGCTGGAAAACAATTTTCCAAGCAAATGGCATGAAGAAACAAGCTGGAGTAGCCATTCTAATATCTGATAAGATTGACTTCCAACCCAAAGTCATTAAAAAAGACAGGGAGGGACACTTCATACTCATCAAAGGTAAAATCCTCCAAGAGGAACTATCAATCCTGAATATCTATGCTCCAAATACAAAGGCAGCCACATTCATTAAAGAAACTTTAGTAAAGCTCAAAGCACACATTGCACCTCATACAATAATAGTGGGAGACTTCAACACACCACTTTCACCAATGGACAGATCATGGAAACAGAAACTAAACAGGGACACAGTGAAACTAAGAGAAATTATGAATCAAATGGATCTGGCAGATATCTACAGAACATTCTATCCTAAAACAAAAGGATATACCTTCTTCTCAGCACCTCATGGTACCTTCTCCAAAATTGACCACATAATTGGTCACAAAGCAGGCCTCAACAGATATAAAAATATTGAAATTGTCCCATGCATCCTATCAGATCACCATGGACTAAGGCTGATCTTCAATAACAAAATAAATAATAGAAAGCCAACCTTCACGTGGAAACTGAACAACACTCTTCTCAATGATACCTTGGTCAAGGAAGGAATAAAGAAAGAAATTAAGGACTTTTTAGAGTTCAATGAAAATGAAGCCACAACATACCCAAACTTATGGGACGCAATGAAAGCATTTCTAAGAGGAAAACTCATAGCTCTGAGTGCCTCCAAAAGGAAACTAGAGAGAGCACACATTAGCAGCTTGACAACACACCTAAAAGCACTAGAACAAAAGGAAGCAAATTCACCCAAGAGGAGTAGACGGCAGGAAATAATCAAACTCAGGGGTGAAATCAACCAAGTGGAAACAAGAAAAACTATTCAAAGAATCAACCAATCAAGGAGCTGGTTCTTTGAGAAAATCAACAAGATAGATAAACCCTTAGCCAGACTCACTAGAGGGCACAGGGAAAGCATCCTAATTAACAAAATCAGAAATGAAAAAGGAGACATAACAACAGATCCTGAAGACATCCAAAACACCATCAGATCCTTCTACCAAAGGCTATACTCAACAAAACTGGAGAACCTGGATGAAATGGAGAAGTTCCTAGACAGATACCAGGTACCAAAGTTGAATCAAGATCAGGTTAATGATCTAAACAGCCCTATATCCCCCAAAGAAATAGAAGCAGTCATTAATAGTCTCCCAACTAAAAAAAGCCCAGGACCAGATGGGTTTAGTGCAGAGTTCTATCAGACCTTCAAAGAAGATCTAATCCCAGTTCTTCACAAACTATTCCACAAAATAGAAACAGAAGGTACTCTACCCAACTCATTCTATGAAGCCACAATTACTCTGATACCTAAACCACAAAAAGACCCAACAAAGATAGAAAACTTCAGACCAATATCCCTTATGAATATTGATGCAAAAATCCTCAATAAAGTTCTTGCTAACCGAATCCAAGAACACATCAAAACAATCATCCATCCTGACCAAGTAGGTTTCATCCCAGGGATGCAGGGATGGTTCAATATACGGAAATCCATCAACGTAATCCAGTATATAAACAAACTCAAAGACAAAAACCACATGGTCATCTCCTTAGATGCGGAAAAAGCATTTGACAAGATCCAACACCCATTCATGATAAAAGTCTTGGAAAGATCAGGAATTCAAGGCCCATACCTAAACATGATAAAAGCAATCTACAGCAAACCAGTAGCCAACATCAAAGTAAATGGTGAGAAGCTTGAAGCAATCCCTCTAAAATCAGGGACTAGACAAGGCTGTCCACTTTCTCCATACCTATTCAACATTGTACTTGAAGTCCTAGCCAGAGCAATTCGACAACAAAAGGAGATCAAAGGGATACAAATTGGAAAAGATGAAGTCAAAATATCACTTTTTGCAGATGATATGATAGTATATATAAGTGACCCTAAAAATTCCACCAGAGAACTCCTAAGCCTGATAAACAGCTTCGGTGAAGTAGCTGGATATAAAATTAACTCAAACAAATCAATGGCCTTTCTCTACACAAAGAATAAACAGGCTGAGAAAGAAATTAGGGAAACAACACCCTTCTCAATAGTCACAAATAATATAAAATATCTTGGCGTGACTCTAACTAAGGAAGTGAAAGATCTGTATAATAAAAACTTCAAGACTCTGAAGAAAGAAATTATAGAAGATCTCAGAAGATGGAAAGATCTCCCATGCTCATGGATTGGCAGGATCAACATTGTAAAAATGGCTATCTTGCCAAAAGCAATCTACAGATTCAATGCAATCCCCATCAAAATTCCAACTCAATTCTTCAACGAATTAGAAAGTGCAATCTGCAAATTCATCTGGAATAACAAAAAACCTAGGATAGCAAAAACTCTTCTCAAGGATAAAAGAACCTCTGGTGGAATCACCATGCCGGACCTAAAGCTCTACTACAGAGCAATTGTGATAAAAACTGCATGGTACTGGTATAGTGACAGACAAATAGACCAATGGAATAGAATTGAAGACCCAGAAATGAACCCACACACCTATGGTCACTTGATCTTCGACAAGGGAGCTAAAAACATCCAGTGGAAGAAAGACAGCATTTTCAACAAATGGTGCTGGCACAACTGGTTGTTAACATGTAGAAGAATGCGAATTGATCCATTCCTATCTCCTTGTACTAAGGTCAAGTCTAAGTGGATCAAGGAACTTCACATAAAACCAGAGACACTGAAACTTATAGAGGAGAAAGTGGGGAAAAGCCTTGAAGATATGGGCACAGGGGAAAAATTCCTGAATAGAACAGTAATGGCTTGTGCTGTAAGATCGAGAATTGACAAGTGGGACCTCATGAAACTACAAAGCTTCTGCAAGGCTAAAGACACCATCAATAAGACAAAAAAACCACCAACAGATTGGGAAAGGATCTTCACCTATCCTAAATCAGATAAGGGACTAATATCCAATATATATAAAGAACTCAAGAAGGTGGACTCCAGAAAGTCAAATAACCCCATTAAAAAATGGGGCTCAGAACTGAACAAAGAATTCTCACCTGAGGAATACCGAATGGCAGAGAAGCACCTGAAAAAATGTTCAACATCCTTAATCATCAGGGAAATGCAACTCAAAACAACCCTGAGATTCCACCTCACACCAGTCAGAATGGCTAAGATCAAAAATTCAGGTGACAGCAGATGCTGGCGAGGATGTGGAGAAAGAGGAACGCTCCTCCATTGTTGGTGGGATTGCAAGCTTGTACAACCACTCTGGAAATCAGTCTGGCGGTTCCTCAGAAAATTGGACATAGTACTACCGGAGGATCCAGCAATACCTCTCCTGGGCATATATCCAGAAGATGTCCCAACCGGTAAAAAGGACACATGCTCCACTATGTTCATAGCAGCCCTATTTATAATAGCCAGAAGCTGGAAAGAACCCAGATGTCCCTCAACAGAGGAATGGATACAGAAATTATGGTACATTTACACAATGGAGTACTACTCAGCTATTAAAAAGAATGAATTTATGAAATTCCTAGCCAAATGGATGGACCTGGAGGGCATCATCTTGAGTGAAGTAACACAATCACAAAAGAACTCACACAATATGTATTCATTGATAAGTGGATATTAGCCCAAAACTTAGGATACCCAAGATATAAGATACAATTTGATAAACGCATGAAACTCAAGAAGAATGAAGACCAAAGTGTGGACACTGTGCACCTTCTTAGAATTGGGAACAAAACACCCAGGGAAGGAGTTACAGAGACAAAGTTCGTAGCTGTGATGAAAGGATGGACCATTTAGAGACTGCTATATCCAGGGATCCGTCCCATAATCAGCTTCTAAACGCTGACACCATTGCATACACTAGCAAGATTTTGCTGAAAGGACCCAAATATAGCTGTCTGTTGTGAGACGATGCCGGGGCCTAGCAAACACAGGAGTGGATGTTCACAGTCAGCTATTGGATGTATCACAGGGCTCCCAATGGAGAAGCTAGAGAAAGTACCCAAGGAGCTAAAGGGATCTGCAACCCTATTGTTGGAACAACATGATGTACTAACCAGAACCCTGGAGCTCTTGTCTCTAGCTGCATATGTATCGAAAGATGGCCTAGTCGGCCATCAATGGAAAGAGAGGCCCATTGGACTTGCAAACTTTATATGCCCCAATATAGGGGAATGCCAGGGCCAAAAGAATGGGAATGGGTGGGTAGGGAAGTGGGGGTCGCTATGGGGGACTTTTGGGATAGTATTGGAAATGTAATTGAGGAAAATATGTAATAAAAATATTAAAAAAAAAAAGAAACACAAAGGTTGAAGGAAACAGGCTCAGCTATAACTTCCCTTAGAGACAATTACACTGATGGCTTTTCTGTTGGAATTTTCAGACCTTTTTAGTGCCTGCATTTCTAGATACCTGCAGACATAGGTTTTCCTGAATGAAATGGATCATACTGGAGTGTTGTGGTGTGGTACTGTCCATATTTGAACGTGAATGCCTGAGGCAAAGGAGAGCAGTTGTATCAAGTATCCCTGAGTCATATGCTCAGCCTCAGGCACGCCTGTGTTTTGTTCCACTGTAGCCTGTAAATAAATGTCTCTGTGGAGAATTTGGAGGCCATCCTGGTCTTTCTTTCTTTTTGGTGACTTTTTTTTTTTCTGGGTAGATGTTTAAAGAATCCTTTCATGTTAAGTAACTTAGTATCAGTATCTGTTGTTCTGTGTGTGTTTTGAGATGTAGACGCAGCCCTTTAGTGGAACCTGTCTTTCACTTAAGGCACTCCCTTTTAGATAGTCTTCACTGTGTTCTTTGCTTCCCACCCGTTGGGTTTTACCAGAACCTATTTTGTGTGCTAGTTCACCAGAACCTATTTTGTGTGCTGTGTTACCCACTGTTCAGATCCACTGTAAGTCTGACTGTTTTTGAATTGGCAGCTGTTTCTTAGAAGTTTCAGGGTTTTCCTGACCCAGACATTTGCTCAGGGTTGATCGCAGTGATCTAGGTATTATCCTAGAGGTGATGGAACACTGTACTTGAACTTTCTGCAGTTTCTCTGTCAATACAGGCCTGTATTTCTTGTCTCATTAATGATGGATAATTTTGGGAGTCTTTCTCCATTTTTTATGATAATTAAAAAACCATTTGTAAAACATCAAGGAAAGGGATTTTTTTTTCTTCCTCATCTGGTTTCTATTACCCGTTTTCACATGGATGGCATTTCACCATTGGGATGTATGTGCAATAATTTTAAAATAATTGTGCAGATCTCATCTAGGCTTGGTGGTATATCTCTGTGTCCCCAGCACTTGGGAGACAAAGGATGAGGTGCCCAAGGTCAAATTGGGCTACATAGCAAGAAACTTTATTTCAAAAAGAAATATATACACATTGAAGGATATCAAGGGAAATAGATAAATGGGAAAATATATTATCTCTATAGATTGTGAGATATGTTTACTTAATATGTCTATTATCCTAAATTGACCCATAGAATATGGACACTCTGTGTTAGCAGGTTTTTGTAGAAATTATCAAAATGCGTATGTAAATAGGGATGATGTAAAATAGCTAAAGATGATTCTGAAAAAGAACAAGCTTGCACATCGCACTAATGGGATTTCAAAGTTAAATGTTGGATGTGTTGTGTCATTGGCAGAGAGTAGACAGAGAGATCAGCAATAGAAGAAAGCTTTACAAATATTGGTCAACTTACTTTAATCCTTGCTTTACAAAGGCTTAAGTAACACTTGTCTTTCTAGCACATAGTCCTGTGAGTTTTGACAAACATATTCAGTTACAGAAATATGGCTGTAGTAAGTGACTGTGACGCTCATGTGGAGAGCTCTGACCTTCTCTGGAGGAGGGCCACCTTCTGTCCGCTGCAGTTCCCTGATGCTCGCCCTCTCTCTGTACCTTTCTTTTGGTTTGGGCTCTGCTGGCAGCGAGTTCTCTCAGGTTCTCCCATTGTTTCTTTGGAGGATCCCCTTGTCTGTCTTCCTAATTTTTCTTTTGAAAATAATGTTTCTTCTCTGAGCTGCTTTTATGTGTTTTATCTTAGGTGTTCTGTGGTTTTGCTAGGGTGTGTCCAAGGATAGTTTCTTTATTTTTGTCTTTGAAATGTATTATGTTTATTATTAATCATATGTTTGTGAAATGTGTGTGTGTGTGTGTGTGTGTGTGTGTGCGTGTGCGTGTGTGTGTGTGTGTGTGCACGTGCGCGTGCACAGACACTAATGTCTTTTGCACTGCTGCTCTCCTTTGGTTTCCAGAAAGTTGCGTGAGATCTGCTATAAACACAGGCTTGGTCAGTAGTCGTCTTTTGGACTCTGAAGGGACCATGGCATTTTTCAGTGTCCCAACTGGATGTAGTAAAGAGATGGTCTACACATAATATCTTAGTTAGGGTGTTACTGCTGTGAACACCCACCATGACCAAGGTAACTCTTATAAAAACAGCATTTAATTGGGACTGGCTTACAGGTTTAGAGGTTCAATCCATTATCATCAAGGTGGGAACATGGCAGCATCTAGGCAGACATGTTGCAGGAGAAGCTGAGAGTTCTACCTCTTCATGTGAAGGCTGCTAGCAGAATACTGGCTTCCAGGCAGCTAGGATGAGGGTCTTGTAGCCCACACTCATAGTGACACACCCACTCCAACAAGGCCATACCTTCTAATAGTGCCACTCCCTGGGCACATACAAGCCATGACACATGAGAAAGAACTTAGGGCCAGACACTCAACCACTCCAAAAGGAACTTGGGACACTTTTCTCCCTGTCCCCCAGCGCATCGAAACAGTAAAGTGTGTTATCAAAGTGAACCCTGGAAGTTAGACGAGAGCCAAGCTGCTGATAACCAGACAATGACTGGATTCCTCTTTGCCTTATTCTAGGTAGCTAGAAATAGCAATGACTGCTGTGGGCTCCAGCCTTAGTGTGGGATAACTTGCTGACTTTCCGATGGCACTAGCTACAGTGTCTCCAACATCATTGGTAATGGTGACAGATCTCAGCCAGACAGTGGTAAACACCAGGCTGTGGGCCTCCCCTTGGGGCGCTGGAAGTTTCCTGACCTCTGGGCTGTGCCTCCCACCTTTTATCATCCAAACCAGTAGTGATGGTAGTTTCCTGATTTCCAGAACCACGAATTATTTGTTTCTGAAATGGTTCTGTGTAGCACACAACCATAAATTTTAGCAGCAAACGAATCTGTAAGCATTTATTCCATGTCTGTCTGAGGTTGGCTAAGTGATTCTAGCCTGCACACTGGCTCATCACTATCTAAGCTGTTTTTTCACTGTGGCAACTGGATTCTGTCCTTGTAGATACTGGAGTGTGTTCTCATGGTGACCGCAGGTCTTGAGAGGAATTGGGTGGAATGTGAAGGGCCTCGTGAGCCTGGCTCCAGCACGAGCTCACTACTTCTGCCCTGGAAGTCAGTCGCATTGAGTGGGGACATGTATTCCACGCTCAATGGAAGTAGCTCTAAGTCACAGGTCATGGGTCTGAGCAACAGGAGGCATTAAGGCTGGAATCTAGGAGTGCTCTGGGCCTGCTCCACCAGGCCACACCCCTCCCTGGTGGGTCCTCCAGCCCTTCTTGCTGTGTTCACACCAGTCTCAGGCATTAAATCTGTTGTAAGTATCAAGAGTGATCTCTTGTTTCCTGATTGGACACTGTCTGCTTCAGTTACACCTTGTACATTCTAATTGGATGCTATCTGAGTCAGTTACATCTTTTTTTTTTTAATTTTCATTTTTTAAATTTTTAAATTTTTATGTATGTGAGTACACCATCAATGTCCTCAGACACACCAGAAGAGGGCATTGGATCCCATTACAAATGGTTGTGAGCCACCAAGTGGTTGCTGGGAATTAAACTCAGGACCTCTGGAAGAGCAGTTAGTGTTCTTAATGGCTGAGCCATCTCACCGGCCCACCCTGAGCTTTCTTAAAATTTCATTTTGTTTCTGGGGTTTGAATCAGTTTTTCCTCTTAAATAAACACAAGTAAAACTTCCACCATATTGAAAATTCTTAAGATTTTTTTTATATTCAACACAATATATATATTTATGCCAATCATAAAAATGGTGGACATGTTATTAAATGAAAATAAATAGATAATGTCTTTTTGTTTGTTTGTTTTGTATTTCTTTAAGGGAGTTATTTCTGTCCTTTTTGAAGTCCTCTATCACCATCATGAGAAGTGATTTTTAAATCGGTCTTGCTTTTACGGTGTTTTGGGGTATCCAGGGCTTGTTGTGGTGGGAGAACTGTGTTCTCATGATGCCAAGTAGCCTTGGTTTCCATTGCTTATGTACTTGCACTTGCCTCTCACCATCTGGCTAGCTGTGGTGGTAACTGGTCTTGCTGTCTCTGACTTGTGGCTTATTCCTCCTGCAAGCCTGTGTGTCGGCACTCCTGGGAGACCAGCTCTTTCCTGGTGGGATTTGGGTATGAAGTACTGTGGCACAGGATCAGCTCTGGGTGCAGATGGAACCCAGAAGGATCCTGTCCCAGGCTGCTCCTTGGTTCCTATGTCCTGATGGCTCTGGGCATGTTCCTCTTCAGCCAGGTATTTGAGCAGACGTAGTGGTCTTGCTTGTGCTCTCAGGTGTGTCAGTACTCCTGGGAGACCAGCTCTTTCCTGGTGGAATTTGGGTATAGAAAGCTGTGACACAGGGTCAGCTCCAGGTGCAGATGGAAACCAGAAGGAAAAACTAACATTCTTAATAGAAGCATAAGTACAAATCTTTTTGGGGTTTGATTTGTAAATTTATCCACTGACAATTTGATGCATATATGTGATGTATCTGATAACTCTCATCCTGCAATTCTCTTATCTCCCCACCCCTTTCTCTTCTGTCTCCCCTCCATACAAATCCTTTCTCTATATCCATGTGGTTTTGTTTTGTGGCCCACTGAGTTTGGCTAAGGCTGTCTGTGTGACCATGGGTTTGGCACTATAAACTGGAGACTGGTGGGCACACCAGACTTTATTGACTCAAAACTGCTCAAGGCATTGAGAATAATTGACAGTTGAGCACTCAACTCTAAACAAGGCATTTATGCCATCAAACCCCTGCAAGGCTCAGGGAACACAGCAGAAGAGGAGGCCAAGAGAATGTTTAGAGTGTGACGACAGAAAGGAGAGCTGTGAAATACCTTCTTCTGGGTATAACCATTGCAATTAGGAACTCACAGCAGCTGGTTGCAATTACACGTTCCAGACCTGAGCAAGACTGCTCCTGACAACATTCAGCCTGATGGGGAAAGGCCCAGGCTTCTCCCTGCTGAAGTAGTGCTCAGTGGTAAATATTAATCTTGCTTAGGCAGTGGCTCCTTTCTCATTCCATTAAAAGTATCCTGAACGTTAAAGCACTTCTGTGCCTCAAATACCACCAATAAAGTTAAGAGATGCATAGTTGGGAAGGTTTCGAGTAAAATATCTGTTAAAAGACTTACGTACGGAACAAAGTAGTCCATGATGAAATAGTCCCATTCAAAATGAATAGAGGATTTAAAGAGATACTTTTCCAAGAATATATATTAATGGTCAGGCAATTCAGGATCAAATATTTATCATCATTGGTTATCAGGAAAAAAACCAAAATCAAACCCAATGAGAGGGCTGGGGAGGTGGCTGCATGCATAAAGTGTTTGCAGTGTAAGCACTGTGAGGCCTGAGGCCCAAGGCCCAAGTTGAGAGCCTTAGAACTCACTTTAAAAGCACATACTGGGAGCCCCGCAGCTGGAGACAGACCCAGGAGGATTGCTGGAGTTTGCTGCATCTGCAAGATCTAGGGTCAGTGAGACTCCCTGCCTCAAAAAATAAGTTGAAGTGATTGAAGAAGACAGCCAGCATCAATCTCTGGCCTTTCACACACACATGCACGCAGACATGCACATCTACTTAAAACCCAGTTGGGAGCTACTTCTCATTCAGTGGGACATGTGATAAAGACCCACGTGCTGGCAAGAGTGTGGAGGAACCAGAGCTCTCAGAACATCGCTGGTCTAAATCCAAAGCTGTGTGGCTGCTTTGGAGAGCAGCTCTGCGGGTCTTTGGAGAGCAGCTCTGCGGGTCTTTGGAGAGCACCTCAGTGGGTCTTTGGAGAGCAGCTCGGCGGGGTCTTTGGAGAGCACCTCAGCCGGTCTTTGGAGAGTTAAATGCAGAGATGTCATAAAGCTCAGTTCTGCTGCTCAGTATTTACCCAAGAGAATCATGGGAATCACTGGTCCATGAATCCATACCAGCACCATGCCTCAAGTTGACTATACCTGTCAACTGAAGAGTGGATACGTGAAACACTGCATACCCACACACTGGGACAAGAGTTGTGGGAAAACACTAAACCTTGCCGTGTCATGGATGGAACCCTGAAAACGCATACTAAGTATGTATGGTATGATTCCATTGCTGTGAAATACTCAGAATGGGGAATTTACAGTCAAGAAGCAGATGAATGCTTTCTGGGGATTGGGGACAGGATCGGACTGTTAAGGGGTATGGATTATTTCTAGAAAGACACATAATTCACAGAATTGGTATTTGCACATCTTTACAAGTCTCTTAAAAACTATTAAATCATACACTTAAATAGTGTTGGGCTATTTTTAAAGGACATCTCTCTCTCTCCCTCTCTCTGTCTCTGTCTCTCTCTGTCTCTCTGTCTCTCTGTCTCTGTCTGTCTGTCTGTCTGTCTGTCTCTCTCTCTCTCACACACACACACACACACACACAACTTGCTACATAGTCCCAAATTGTCTCAAGGTCAGTCATCCTGCTTAAGCCTCCCCAGTAGCTAAAGTCATTGTGCCCGGCTTTGTCTTTTTTCACACAAGGACAACACACATAAGCCAAGGAGTTAGTTACCCAACTACACTGCCAAATAGAGATATGCATTGTTACCATTGTTACCACTCTTACATCCTTGCAGTTTCGTTTTCCCCTCTCCATGGACTTTCCCCTACGTACATGTGGCTTTAAATTCATCACCTGCTTCCGTCTGGGGTGCTGTTCAGTGTCACCAGGAGATTCCCTTCTCACCAATCTGTGTTCCCTTTGCCAGACTCAGGCCTGTATTCCCTGTCTCCTGGATTCTATGTCTTCCTTCTTACCCCCTTAGGAAGTTCTGTGGGACAGGAACTGAAGATAGCTCAGTGACAGGGCAGTCTGTTCATATGTTCTGTTTGGAACTAGTGCTCTCTCTGGGGCAGCTGATGTGTGAGCTTGCTTTTCTGCCACCCAGAACAGTCCCTTGTTTCTCTCCTGTGTTAGATTTCCATTTTCCTTTATAGCAAGTCTCTTTCTTGGATTTGAGTATGATCTGTCTTCTAGTCAACTCTTGAGCAGGGGAAGGGGAGGATACACAGAAGGTGAGTTCATTGAGACTTTTCTTTTTTTTTTATTACATATTTTCCTCAATTACATTTCCAATGCTATCCCAAAGGTCCCCCATACTCCCCCCCCCAATTCCCTACCCACCCATTCCCATTCTTTTGGCCCTGGCATTCCCCTGTATTGGGGCATATAAAGTTTGCAAGTCCAATGGGCCTCTCTTTCCAGTGATGGCCGACTAGGCCATCTTTCGATTCATATGCAGCTAGAGACAAGAGCTCCGGGGTACTGGTTAGTTCATCATGTTGTTCCAACTATAGGGTTGCAGATACCTTTAGCTCCTTGGGTACTTTCTCTAGCTTCTCCATTGGGAGCCCTGTGATCCATCCAATAGCTGACTGAAAGCATCCACTTCTGTGTTTGCTAGGCCCTGGCATAGTCTCACAAGAGACAGCTATATCTGGGTCCTTTCAGCAAAATCTTGCTAGTGTAGGCAATGGTGTCAGCGTTTGGAAGCTGATTATGGGATGGATCCCTGGATATGGCAGTCTCTAGATGGTCCATCCTTTCATCACAGCTCCAAACTTTGTCTCTGTAACTCCTTCCATTGGTGTTTTGTTCCCAATTCTAAGAAGGGGCATAGTGTCCACACTTTGGTCTTCATTCTTCCTGAGTTTCATGCGTTTAGCAAATTGTATCTTATATCTTGGGTATCCTAAGTTTTGGGCTAATATCCACTTATCAGTGAATACATATTGTGTGAGTTCCTTTGTGATTGTGTTACCTCACTCAAGATGATGCCCTCCAGGTCCATCCATTTGGCTAGGAATTTCATAAATTCATTCTTTTTAATAGCTGAGTAGTACTCCACTGTGTAAATGTACCATAATTTCTGTATCCATTCCTCTGTTGAGGGGCATCTGGGTTCTTTCCAGCTTCTGGCTATTATAAATAAGGCTGCTATGAACATAGTGGAGCATGTGTCCTTCTTACCGGTTGGCACATCTTCTGGATATATGCCCAGGAGAGGTATTGCTGGATCCTCCGGTAGTACTATGACCAATTTTCTGAGGAACCGCCAGACTGATTTCCAGAGTGGTTGTACAAGCTTGCAATCCCACCAACAATGGAGGAGTGTTCCTCTTTCTCCACATCCTCACCAGCATCTGCTGTCACCTGAATTTTTGATCTTAGCCATTCTGACTGGTGTGAGGTGGAATCTCAGGGTTGTTTTGATTTGCATTTCCCTGATGGTTAAGGATGTTGAACATTTTTTCAGGTGCTTCTCTGCCATTCGGTATTCCTCAGGTGAGAATTCTTTGTTCAGTTCTGAGCCCCATTTTTTTAATGGGGTTATTTGATTTTCTGGAGTCCACCTTCTTGAGTTTTTTATATATATTGGATATTAGTCCCTTATCTGATTTAGGATAGGTGAAGATCCTTTCCCAATCTGTTGGTGTTTGTTTTGTCTTATTGATGGTGTCTTTTGCTTTGCAGAAGCTTTGCAGTTTCATGAGGTCCCACTTGTCAATTCTCAATCTTACAGCACAAGCCATTGCTGTTCTATTCAAGAATTTTTCCCCTGTGCCCATATCTTCAAGGCTTTCCCCCACTTTCTCCTCTATAATTTTCAGTGTCTCTGGTTTTATGTGAAGTTCCTTGATCCACTTAGACTTGACCTTAGTACAAGGAGATAGGAATGGATCGATTCGCATTCTTCTACATGATAACAACCAGTTGTGCCAGCACCATTTGTTGAAAATGCTGTCTTTCTTCCACTGGATGGTTTTAGCTCCCTTGTCAAAGATCAAGTGACGATAGCTGTGTGAGTTCATTTCTGGGTCTTCAATTCTATTCCATTGGTCTACTTGTCTGTCACTATACCAGAACCACACAGTTTTTATCACAATTGCTCTGTAGTAAAGCTTTAGGTCCGACATGGTGATTCCACCAGAGGTTCTTTTATCCTTGAGAAGAGTTTTTGCTATCCTAGGTTTTTTGTTATTCCAGATGAATTTGCAGATTGCACTTTCTAATTCGTTGAAGAATTGAGTTGGAATTTTGATGGGGATTGCATTGAATCTGTAGATTGCTTTTGGCAAGATAGCCATTTTTACAATGTTGATCCTGCCAATCCATGAGCATGGGAGATCTTTCCATCTTCTGAGATCTTCTATAATTTCTTTCTTCAGAGACTTGAAGTTTTTATTATACAGATCTTTCACATCCTTAGTTAGAGTCACGCCAAGATATTTTATATTATTTGTGACTATTGAGAAGGGTGTTGTTTCCCTAAATTCTTTCTCAGCCTGTTTATTCTTTGTGTAGGGAAAGGCCATTGATTTGTTTGAGTTAATTTTATATCCAGCTACTTCACCGAAGCTGTTTATCAGGTTTAGGAGTTCTCTGGTGGAATTTTTAGGGTCACTTATGTATACTATCATATCATCTGCAAAAAGTGATATTTTGACTTCATCTTTTCCTATTTGTATCCCTTTGATCTCCTTTTGTTGTCGAATTGCTCTGGCTAGGACTTCAAGTACAATGTTGAATAGGTATGGAGAAAGTGGACAGCCTTGTCTAGTCCCTGATTTTAGTGGGATTGCTTCAAGCTTCTGACCATTTACTTTGATGTTGGCTACTGGTTTGCTGTAGATTGCTTTTATCATGTTTAGGTATGGGCCTTGAATTCCTGATCTTTCCAAGACTTTTATCATGAATGGGTGTTGGATCTTGTCAAATGCTTTTTCCGCATCTAACGAGATGACCATGTGGTTTTTTGTCTTTGAGTTTGTTTATATACTGGATTACGTTGATGGATTTCCGTATATTGAACCATCCCTGCATCCCTGGGATGAAACCTACTTGGTCAGGATGGATGATTGTTTTGATGTGTTCTTGGATTCGGTTAGCAAGAACTTTATTGAGGATTTTTGCATCAATATTCATAAGGGATATTGGTCTGAAGTTTTCTATCTTTGTTGGGTCTTTTTGTGGTTTAGGTATCAGAGTAATTGTGGCTTCATAGAATGAGTTGGGTAGAGTACCTTCTGTTTCTATTTTGTGGAATAGTTTGTGAAGAACTGGGATTAGATCTTCTTTGAAGGTCTGATAGAACTCTGCACTAAACCCATCTGGTCCTGGGCTTTTTTTGGTTGGGAAACTATTAATGACTGCTTCTATTTCTTTGGGGGATATAGGGCTGTTTAGATCATTAACCTGATCTTGATTCAACTTTGGTACCTGGTATCTGTCTAGGAACTTCTCCATTTCAGTCACGTTCTCCAGTTTTGTTGAGTATAGCCTTTTGTAGAAGGATCTGATGGTGTTTTGGATGTCTTCAGGATCTGTTGTTATGTCTCCTTTTTCATTTCTGATTTTGTTAATTAGAATGCTTTCCCTGTGCCCTCTAGTGAGTCTGGCTAAGGGTTTATCTATCTTGTTGATTTTCTCAAAGAACCAGCTCCTTGATTGGTTGATTCTTTGAATAGTTTTTCTTGTTTCCACTTGGTTGATTTCGCCCCTGAGTTTGATTATTTCCTGCCACCTACTCCTCTTGGGTGAATTTGCTTCCTTTTGTTCTAGTGCTTTTAGGTGTGTTGTCAAGCTGCTAATGTGTGCTCTCTCTAGTTTCCTTTTGGAGGCACTCAGAGCTATGAGTTTTCCTCTTAGAAATGCTTTCATTGCATCCCATAAGTTTGGGTATGTTGTGGCTTCATTTTTATTGAACTCTAAAAAGTCCTTAATTTCTTTCTTTATTCCATCCTTGACCAAGGTATCATTGAGCAGAGGGTTGTTCAGTTTCCACGTGAATGTTGGCTTTCTATTATTTATTTTGTTATTGAAGATCAGCCTTAGGCCATGGTGATCTGATAGGATGCATGGGACAATTTCAATATTTTTGTATCTGTTGAGGCCTGTTTTGTGACCAATTATATGGTCAATTTTGGAGAAGGTACCATGAGGTGCTGAGAAGAAGGTATATCCTTTTGTTTTAGGATAGAATGTTCTGTAGATATCTGCCCGATCCATTTGATTCATAACTTCTGTTAGTTTCACTGTGTCCCTGTTTAGTTTCTGTTTCCATGATCTGTCCATTGGTGAAAGTGGTGTGTTGAAGTCTCCCACTATTATTGTATGAGGTGCAATGTGTGCTTTGAGATTTACTAAAGTTTCTTTAATGAATGTGGCTGCCTTTGTATTTGGAGCATATATATTCAGAATTGAGAGTTCCTCTTGGAGGATTTTACCTTTGATGAGTATGAAGTGCCCCTCCCTGTCTTTTTTGATGACTTTGGGTTGGAAGTCAATCTTATCAGATATTAGAATGGCTACTCCAGCTTGTTTCTTCATACCATTTGCTTGGAAAATTGTTTTCCAGCCTTTCATTCTGAGGTAGTGTCTATCTTTTTCTCTGAGATGAGTTTCCTGTAAGCAGCAAAATGTTGGGTCTTGTTTGTGTAGCCAGTTTGTTAGTCTATGTCTTTTTATTGGGGAGTTGAGTCCATTGATATTAAGAGATATTAAGGAAAAGTAATTGTTGCTTCCTGTTATTTTTGTTGTTAAAGTTGGCATTCTGTTCTTGTGGCTGTCTTCTTTTAGGTTTGTTGAGGGATTACCTTCTTGTTTTTTTCTAGGGCTTGGTTCCTGTCCTTGTATTGGTTTTTTTTCTGTTATTATCCTTTGAAGGGCTGGATTCGTGGAGAGATAATGTGTGAATTTGGTTTTGTCGTGGAATACTTTGGTTTCTCCATCTATGTTAATTGAGAGTTTGGCTGGGTATAGTAGCCTGGGCTGGAATTTGTGTTCTTTTAGTGTCTGTATAACATCTGTCCAGGATCTTCTGTCTTTCATAGTCTCTGGTGAAAAATCTGGTGTAATTCTGATAGGCTTGCCTTTATATGTTACTTGGCCTTTTTCTCTTACTGCTTTTAGTATTCTGTCTTTATTTAGTGCATTTGTTGTTCTGATTATTATGTGTCGGGAGGTATTTCTTTTCTGGTCCAGTCTATTTGGAGTTCTGTAGGCTTCTTGTATGTTCATGGGCATCTCTTTCTTTAGATTTGGGAAGTTTTCTTCTATAATTTTGTTGAAGATGTTTGCTGGTCCTTTGAGTTGAAAATCTTCATTCTCATCCACTCCTATTATCCGTAGGTTTGGTCTTCTCATTGTGTCCTGGATTTCCTGGATGTTTTGAGTTAGGATCTTTTTGCATTTTCCATTTTCCTTGATTGTTGTGCCGATATTCTCTATGGAATCTTCTGCACCTGAGATTCTCTCTTCCATCTCTTGTATTCTGTTGCTGATGCTCGCATCTATGGTTCCAGATTTCTTTCCTAGGGTTTCTATCTCCAGTGTTGCCTCATTTTGGGTTTTCTTTATTGTGTCTACTTCCCTTTTTAGGTCTAGTATGGTTTTGTTCATTTCCATCATCTGTTTGGATGTGTTTTCCTGTTTTTCTTTAAGGACTTCTACCTGTTTGATTGTGTTATCCTGTTTTTCTTTAAGGACTTGTAACTCTTTAGCAATGTTCTCCTGTAATTCTTTAAGTGAGTTATTAAAGTCCTTCTTGATGTCCTCTACCATCATCATGAGATAAGCTTTTAAATCCAGGTCTAACTTTTCAGGTGTGTTGGGGTGCCCTGGACTAGGCGAAGTGGGAGTGCTGGGTTCTGATGATGGTGAGTGGTCTTGGTTTCTGTTAGTAAGATTCTTACGTTTACCTTTCACCATCTGGTAATCTCTGGAGTTGTTATAGTTGTCTCTGTTTAGAGATTGTTCTTCTGGTGATTCTGATTACCGTCTATCAGCAGACCTGGGAGACAGGCTCTCTCCTCTGAGTTTCAGTGGTTAGAGCACTCTCTGCTGACAAGTTCTTCTCTTACAGGGAAGGTACACAGATATCTGGTGTTTGGACCTCCTCCTGGCCGAAGAAGAAGGCCCAAAACAGGACCTTTCCCAGATGCTGTGTTGCTTTGGCAGGTCACAGAGGCTGTCAGCTTCTGTGGTGCACACTCTCACCTGTGCAGACTAAGTTCCTATGTTCGGCGGAGTCCCGGATCCAAGATGGCGTTCCCTTCTCCAGAGGTAGAGGGCTCCGTGCAGGGAGGGCCACTATCCTCCGGCTGGGAGGGTGCCGGATGTCTGTGGCCCCAAAAGGGTGCTGCCTCAGCGGCTCTGTGGCTCCTGCCTGTCCCAGAAGCTGTCTGCTTCTGTGGTGCACACTCTCACCTGTGCAGACTAAGTTCCTAAGTTCGGTGGAGTCCCAGCACCTAGATGGCGCTCCCTTCTTCTCAGGCCTCTTTTTTTTTTAAATATTTTTTTTATTGTGTATTTTCCTCAATTACATTTCCAATGCTATCCCACAAGTCCCCCATACCTGCCCCCCCCCACTCCCCTACCCACCTATTCCCACTTTTTGGCCCTGGTGTTCCCCTGTACTGGGACATATAAAGTTTGCAAGACAATGGGCCTCTCTTTCCAGTGATGACCGACTAAACCATCTTTTGATACACATGCAGCTAGAGTCAAGAGCTCCAGGGTACTGGTTAGTTCATAATGTTGTTGCACCTACAGGGTTGCAGATCTCTTTAGCTCCTTGGATAATTTCTCTACCTCCTTCATTGGGGGCCATGTGATCCATCCAATAGCTGACTGTGAGCATCCACTTCTGTGTTTGCCATGCCCCGGCATAGTCTCACAAGAGACAGCTATGTCGGGGCCCTTTCAGCAAACGCTTGCTAGTGTATGCAATGGTGTCATCGTTTGGAGGCTAATTATGGGATGGATCCCTGGATATGGCAGTCTCTAGATGGTCCATCCCTTTGTCTCAGCTCCAAACTTTGTCTCTGTAACTCCTTCCATGGGTAATTGTTTCCAGTTCTAAGAAGGGGCAAAGTGTCGACACTTTGGTCTTCATTCTTCTTGAGTTTCATGCGTTTAGCAAATTGTATCTCATATCTTGGGTATCCTAAGTTTTGGGCTAATATCCGCTTATCAGTGAATACATATTGTGTGAGTTCCCTTGTGATTTTGTTACCACATTCAGGATGAAGCCCTCCAGGTCCATCCATTTGCCTAGCAGTTTCATAAATTCATTCTTTTTTTTTTTTTTTTTTCTTTTCGAGACAGGGTTTCTCTGTGTAGCCCTGGCTGTCCTGGAGCTCACTTTGTAGACCAGGCTGGCCTCGAACTCAGAAATCCGCCTGCCTCTGCCTCCCGAGTGCTGGGATTAAAGGTGTGCGCCACCACGCCCGGCAAATTCATTCTTTTTAATAGCTGAGTAGTACTCCATTGTGTAAATGTACCACATTTTTTGTATCCATTCCTCTGTTGAGGGGCATCTGGGTTCTTTCCAGCTTCTGGATATTATAAATAAGGCTGCTATGAACATAGTGGAACATGTGTCCTTCTTACTGGTTGGGACATCTTCTGGATATATGCCCAGGAGAGGTATTGCTGGATCCTCCGGTAGTACTATGTCCAATTTTCTGAGGAACCGCCAGACTGATTTCCAGAGTGGTTGTACAAGCTTGCAATCCCACCAACAATAAAGGAGTGTTCCTCTTTCTCCACATCCTCGCCAGCATCTGCTGTCACCTGAATTTTTGATCTTAGCCATTCTGACTGGTGTGAGGTGGAATCTCAGGGTTGTTTTGATTTGCATTTCTCTGATAATTAAGGATGCTGAGCATTTTTTCAGGTGCTTCTCAGCCATTCAGTATTCCTCAGGTGATAATTCTTTGTTTAGCTCTGAGCCCCATTTTTTAATGGGGTTATTTGATTTTCTGGAGTCCACCTTCTTGAGTTCTTCATACATATTGGATATTAGTCCCGTATCTGATTTAGGATAGGTAAAGATCCTTTCCCAATCTGTTGGTGGCCTTTTTGTCTTTTGCCTTGCAGAAGCAAGACAAAAGACAAAAGACAAAAGAGATTCTCCCTTCCATCTCTTGTATTTTGTTGCTGATGCTCGTATCTATGGTTCCAGATTTCTTTCCTAGGGTTTCTATCTCCAGCATTGCCTCACTTTGGGTTTTCTTTATTGTGTCTACTTCCCTTTTTATGTCTTTGATGGTTTTATTCAATTCCATCACTTGTTTGGTCGTGTTTTTCTTCAATTCTTTAAGGAATTTTTGTGTTTCCTCTTCTACCTGTTTAGCTGTGTTCTCCTGTATTTCTTTAAGTGAGTTATTAAAGTCCTTCTTGATGTTCTCTACCATCATCATGAGATATGCTTTTAAATCCGGGTCTTGCTTTTCGGGTGTGTTGGGGTGCCCAGGACTAGGTGGGGTGGGAGTGCTGCCTTCTGATGATGGTGAGTGGTCTTGATTTCTGTTAGTAGGATTCTTACGTTTGCCTCTCACCATCTGGTAATCTCTGAAGCTAGTTGTTATAGTTGTCTCTGGTTAGAGCTTGTTCCTCAGGTGACTCTGTTAGCCTCTATAAGCAGACATGGGAGACAAGCTCTCTCCTTAGTTTCAGTGGTCAGAGTATTCTCTGCAGGCAAACTCTCTTCTTGCAGGGAAGGTGCCCAGATATCTGGTGTTCAAACCTACCTCCTGGCAGAAGTTGTGTTCCACTCACCAGAGGACCCAAGATCTCGTGGAGGGTCCTGTGAGGACCTTGGGGGTGTCTGGAAACTCCGCGCACAAGGCACTCTGGTGCTGGAGTGGACCGGAAGGGACCCGTGCCCCTGATCAGGCTGGGCTATCTGCTTCCCTAATTAATACAATCTCAGGTCCTGTGCGATTGGACTGTAGCAGATGCTGTGCTCCACTCACCAGAGGTCTTAGGATCCCGTGGGGGATCCTGTGTGGGTCCTTGCAGGTGACCCTCATTGAGACTTTTCAAGTTTAAAAATGTTTACATTCCGTGCTCATGGCTAAGTAGCATTAAGGATCTTTGCAAGCTCCTAAATTCTGAATTTTCAAGGTCTTATTTATCATTTATTATCAAAAGTCTGGCTTCCAGACTGTTCTTTCCAACCGATGAAACCTTATACTTCAGTCGGGAAAATATTCTTGAATTATTTCATTAGCAAATTTTTCTCTTCTCCTCCCTTCCTCTCTCCATTCTTCATTTATGTAGTTCGTTAACCTCATAAACTAATCCTTTAAATACTCCTTGTCTCTCTCTGTGTCTCTGTCCCTCTCTGTCTCTGTTTCCCTCTCTTTCTGTCTGTCTCTGTTTCTATCTCTCTGTTTCTCTCTGCTTCAGTCTGTCTGTGTCTGTCTGTCTCTCTCTGTGTCTCTCTCCATCTCTGTTTCTCTGTCTCTGTCTCTGTCTCTGTCTCTGTCTCTGTCTCTGTCTCTCTGTCTCTCTCTCTCTCTCTCTCTCTCTCTCTCTCTCTCTCTCTCTCTCTGTGTGTGTGTGTGTGTGTGTGTGTGTGCATATGCGTCTGTGATTGGCTTTCCTTCCTAGGGATCAGAGGTCAGCTTCTGCACCGTCTACCCTCCTGATGCTGCTTCTTCACTTTGCCATCAGCCTTCCAGTCCCCAGAGCTCTTTGCTCTCTGACTGTCCATAGGAGAAGGGCGTCACGGAAAGATATGTCTTGTTCAGAATCTTCTCTCTGCTCTCTCATCATATAGCTCATATTTTATGCCTAAAAAAAAAAAAATTCTAATTTCCTTCAGACTGCTCTCTGCCTCTACCTTTCAACTTAGAGGCACCATCAAATGGCAGATGCTCTTAATTAACAGCCCATGGCTAAAAATTGAGGATGGAAAGTCTGTCAAGAAGCTCTAATGATGGAGGCATGACAAGCCTACTCTAGGGGGAACAGGGCAGGCTGTTATCTGGAGAAGCCCTTTCCTTTAGATCTTTTTCTGGACTGGCCAAAACCCCCAGCACTTTTTCCTATCTCCACCCAGAGGGTAAAGGTCTGGGCACATGATTCTGGCTTAAAGAGGCAGCCAGGAGGGTCTATATTCAGCATTCGGGAAGTGCCCCCATGTCACTGTGTTTTCAGACACTCCAGGGCTTATCAATCTGTTAACACCCCCAATTGCAGAGAACAGGCACCGGCTTGTTCCTGAGACATTTAGTTTGGTTCTCAGCTTGAAATTATGATTCCCTTGGTCAGAAAGGACAGGGCGATAGCAGCAGAAATGGTGAGAACAGAACTCACACCTTAGACATTGAGGAGTCTAAGCCCTAAAGCAAAAAGACTCATGCAGAAAGTATACGCTGTTGTGGGGAAAAAAAAAAAAACTAAACTAAAAATGGTCATGTGACCATTCCAAAACCTGTATGAAGGGTAATGTGACTCACTAGGGAAATCAGCCTCTTCTTACCATAGCCCAAGCACGACATAGTTCTGTAAAACTAAAGATTAACTTGCAGGAAAACAACAAGCTGTGATAGTGTGTTGGTTGCTTTATGTCAATGTGACACAAACTTAGACATATCTAGGAAGAGAGACTTTTAATTGAAAAAACAAATGTCTCTACAAGATTGGCCTGTAAGCAAGTGTTCAGGGGCATGCTCTTGATTTATGATTGATGTGGGGATGATTTAGCTCACTCAGGGAAGTCCTATTCCTAGCCAGGTGGTCCTGCGTGCTATAAGAAAGAAAGTAGGCTGAGCAAGCCATGGACAGCAAGCCAGTAAGGAGCTCCCTCCATGGTCTCTGCTTCAGTTCCTGCCTCCAGGTTCCTGTCCTGAGTTCCTGCCCTGATTTCCCTCAATGATAGCCTTTGATGTGAAAGTGTAAGATGAAATAAATCCTTTCCTTTGCAAGTTGCTTTTGATCATAGTGTTTTATTGTGCAATAAAATCCTAATTAAGATGTAGCTTGGGAACAGAGGGAGCTTGTACATAGAATAGCTCCAACACTTACACAGTTGTATGTGTGTGCATGTGTTTATGTGTATGTGTGTATAAGTATATTAATTTGTTCTGATTCTATTTGGCCATCTCATTTCTAAATTCCTTTCTCCACTAACTGCACAACTTTGCTTTCAACATGTCTTCAAAGCAGTTCACGTCTCTCGGCTGGCTCAACAACAGGTCCAACAAATGGACACTGATGTATCATCTAGATAGTTGAGAATTATGTGTTGATTTTAAATTCTGGAAATTGAACCAGGACATCATACACGAGGCAGGCAGGCATTCCACCACTGAACTATAGCCAAAGCTCTTTCTTTTGCCTTTTACTTAGGGATAGGCTTTCATGATGGCACCCAGGCTGGTCTTGAACTTTCAGTTCTTTTGTGCCAACCTCCTTAGTACTGGAGTCTCAGCAATAAGTGCAGGCCCAGGAAGAGTAATGTTTTTACACTTTGAGATTGTTTCTTATGCTGTAATCGAGAGATCTGGAAGAGAGGTGGCAAGTATTAACTTGTTTTTTCTGATTCTCTCACCAATTAAATGAAGATTCCCTGAGATGAAAGAACAGTCAGAGGGAGAGAAAAGTAGCTTAGCAAGTGACAGTTCCTTAGAAGGGGTCCTCAATCCCTAGAGAGGGTCTTGGGACAAATGACATGGTAACAACTGCAGATGAGCACAGAAGGAGAGGGAAGACTCGGTGCTGTCTTCTCCTGTATCCATGGCAGGGACAAGACTAATGCCAGAGAAGCCAAGTACCAATGTCCTTATGGACCATCTGGGAAGTGTGTCTATCCACAGAATGCTTCAGCAGCCCTGCATGGTGCTGGCATTGGTTAGATGCTTTCCCTGAGTGGCTAAAGGAAGAGTGGATAAGCAGGTTAGTCTTTGTGGATTGAGCATTCAAGACAAAGTATTAACTTGTCTTTGATGAAGGCAACTCAGAAGCTTTCTGTGTAGAGGAACAGTAAGAGACTGGATGTCTGCAGGCTGACCTCACAGCAGTATGATCATGCCTGGACGCTTAAACAAGATCATAGTGAAGACAAAGAAACCATAAGAAAACTGAAGAACACATCATACTCTGGAACGGCGGCTTGAAACAGAACCTGACCTACAGAACCTGCCATTTTCTTTTGTAAATAATGCAATACTTACTATTTATTATAAGTCAAAAAATATTCTTCTACAATATTATTTTCATTGCTATTTCATAGCTCACCATGTGTCCTAGCTTAATGATGTAAAAAGAACTGCACAGATCTTCTTTCAAATGGAAAGCACGATCCACCCGATTTAGTTTGATTATAACATCCTCAGTTTTAAAAAATAATCTATGTGTTGGAAAGAATCTTTGACTAAGCAGATCTCAAACAACTACTGTAGTCAAGAATCTGGTGACCAGAGTTGGCAAAACCAAGCTAATGGCTTTTCCTGGTCATCTTGGCTGGTCATGCCAATGTGACACCAATTCAGCTTCTTGCAAGGAATGCTCCAGGAATGGAGACCAATTGTTCAAGGAGCCTCCCTGGTGAATATCTTAAGTAACAGCCAAGCCTGTCTGTCTGCTCATACCTGGTTCTCTGTTCACTGAGCCTACAACTGAGGGCCAGCTCGCCAGCTGGAGTTGGGCTCCTCACCCTTCAAGCACCACGTAGGAAGTGGGTGTATTTATTAATCCTTCTGTGCTGTGGTGAAATGCCTGACAAAGCAACTTAAGGAAGCAAGAGTTTGTTTTGGCTGCCAACTTTCGAATACAGTTCATCCTGGTGGGAAGCCTGGTAGCAGGGCCTTCGCATTGTTAGGCATGTTACATCCACAGCCAGGAAGCAGAGAGAGACAGACGTTGGTACTCAGTTCAATCTCTCCTTTATATTGAGTCCATGAGCCCAGCTAATAGGATGTTGCTGCCCACATTCAGAGTCAGCCTTCCCTGAGAGCATCCTCACAGGCTCATCCAGCAGTGTTTCCAATCAGGGTGCCAACGAAGATTAACTAAGGCTTGCTCTAAAAGGCTTGGTGATGGGCCTGGAGAGATGACTCAGCAGTTAAGAGCACCTGGGGCTCTTGCAGAGGACTGGGGTTCAGCTCACAGCACTCACAACCCAAGGCTAACTACTGGTGCTCTATTGTGACCTTCCTAGACACAACACATGAGGGTGCACATGCATGCGAACGCACTCACAAGCACACACACACACAAATAAACTAAAAAGTTAATTTTTTAAAAGCATGGCGTGGCTGTTATGGACTTCTGTGGTTAGAAAAAAGACTTCCCTTGGGACAGGTACAGAGACTCAGAGTCTAGATGGCTGGTCTTAACATTGGTGATGATTATCCTTTCAGCCCTGGACACCACAGGAAGTCTCAGAATTATCGATTGCCTGCCAGTTCGCCCAGGGTACTGGCTTTATGTGTTCCCTCATCTTTGGGGGCCTGACATTTGTCACAGCCCAGCTCCTCCAGCTGAGGTCTACCCTGGGATTTTGTTTTGTTTCACTGGTTGTTTGATTGCTTGTTTTGTTTTTGCGCTGGGAGTTTTCTGGGGCGAAAAAACCACTGTGTCTGGCTCAACAACAGTGTTTGGATCAATATGATTTAATCAAAAATATATTTCCATTTGTTCTTGGTATTTTGTACATTTTATTCTACAAACTAAAGACACACAATCTATTCATCAAGGTCACAAACTTTTTAAAAGCTTATTCCAGTGACAGAAACATACAAATTCCTGGTTGCTTTTTTTTTTTTTTTTTTTAAGAAAAATGTCCTTTTCCACCAAGTGCTGGGAGGAAAAGAGAACATTTGTAATATGAATTCTGATGCTAAATCAATTATAACTGCTACTGTGTTGTTCTGTGGTTTACACTGTTGTGAGGCATATGTACGGGCTGTGCTATCTTCATTCGCTGGAAAACAAAATTAGACTCATATGCAGACTTTCCTGGTAATTCATTTAATTTCCTGTTTTCTATCTTTTTGGTGATTTCTGCAGAACTATTTAGAAAGTTTACCCCTTTGAAAATGGTCCAAGGGGCAAAGGAAACCTCTGTGCTAGTGCTTTGTGGGGGAAGAGGTCACAGAAGAATGTCATGTGAAGAGTTGATGTCTCCTCTAAGCCATGACTGGGCCAAGTGGGGTGGCATAAGAGTGGGGTGAGGCGGTGGGAGCTGGGCACAGAGGTTAGAGCTCATTGGCTTTCCGTAGCATGCTGCTGATGTGTTTTCCATGTGCTCCAGGCTAGAATGAATGGCACGAAGCCTGCCCGTTTGTCTTAAGTGGGTCAGAAAAACAACATTAGATAGAAAACAAGGCTGGGTAACTTGTACACATAAATATGATCATGCGTATAAGAGCTTTTGACAGAAAGACAGCTCTTTACTTGCTTGCAAAAGGACCTAGCAGCGACTGAAGGAACGGGCTTCAGCCTTCTGACCTTTCCCTCCTAGCCACAGACTGGGACTGTAGGCATTGGTAGAAAAGCAGTAGAAACTAATGAAACAACTCAATGCAGATTCCTGAACACCTGTGTGCTGTGTTCCAGCCAACCCCATACTTCCCTGCTTTAAGGATCCCCTCTTTCCTGTATTCTCTCCTACATTAGCCAAGATAGTAGTGTGGGATGCTGGGAGCACCATGTCGAGTTTAAATCCTGCAAGCAGTAACTTCAGCCATCAAATGAGGGAATGCACTGTTTCGTGTGAGAGATGACACTCTTATCTAGGTCTGAAGTGTCAGCACTAATTCCAATGAGACTGTCATTTTGCTAAGAATAGAACAGGGGGGCTACCCCCCCACTTCATCCATAACACCCTGGGCCCCATGAAAGGGCACATGTCATAACTTCTGAGAATATGTGATCCTCATAAAAAGAAAATGTTCTGGTTTTTGCATTAGAAGGGTTCCTGCTTGACCCCTTCTTACCCTGAGTGACTTAGAAATCTTGGTGTTATCCAGCACAGAGACCAACACCAACACTGGGTTATAGTTTAACACAACCCAGACAGCAGCTTCCCTCAGAACAACTTCCTCAAACTTGTTCCTCTCTTACTGCTGAGATGGCTTTGTCTGGGCTAGAGAGACAGCTCAGCTGGTAGAGGTGCCTGCCACAGAAAGACTGACAATCTGAGTGCCACCACCAAGAGCCACATGGTAGGAGTGAGCCAACCGTGGAAGCCCTTCTCTGATCACCACACATCTGCATGCCCCTGATGCACACAGAACTTTTTGTTTTCAAAGCCATACACTTTAATGTTTCTAAAAAAACAGCTTGGAGGCCGAGGAATGGCTCAGGGTTTAAGAACACCAGTTACTACTGTTCCAGAGGACCCAGGCTTGACAATCAGCACCCACATGGTGCAGAACTGCCTGTAACTTCCATTCCAGATGACCCATGAATCTCTTCTGGCCTCCTTGGGTACTAGGTATGTATATGGTTCACAGTCATACATGCAGGCCCAAAAACTATTCACATAAAGTAAAATTTAAAACCACATATTTTAAGCCGGGCGTGGTGGCGCACGCCTTTAATCCCAGCACTCGGGAGGCAGAGGCAGGCGGATTTCTGAGTTCGAGGCCAGCCTGGTCTACAAAGTGAGTGCCAGGACAGCCAGGACTACACAGAGAAACCCTGTCTCGAAAAACCAAAAAAAAAAAAAAAAAAAAACCACATATTTTAAAAATACTTTTCTTATTAGAAAGACAATAATGTTTTTATGACGACTTAGCTACAGTACACTGGGATGCCTTTCCTACAAGGGGGCAATTCATTTGGCCGTATCCTGGTCATCAAGGTAGTCTACAGAACTACAGGTATACAGATGGGACTGGCTAGGTGATTTCCTCAAGGGGAAAGGGCGGGCATCCAGACTGCTGGAAAGCAGGCAATAGATAAATGGTAATGCTTAAGATAAGCACCGTAGGGTCTGCAATCTCAAGATCTGCATCATTTACAGCTCTTTAATTGACTATAAACAGACTCACAGAGACAGGTGTGATCAAAGAACACAGACTGTGCTGAGGACAATAGGTCCAAGGGCCTCTTACATACCACAGCAACTAAAAGTTACGCACTATCTAGTTCATACTTCAAATTTGCTACGAGTAGTTTTTAAGCATTGCTACTGACCCCTTTTGCACATCACCTCACAAAAGATAAGTACGGGAGAGAATGTATACTTTAGTTTGATTCAGCATTCCAAAATAAATGCATATTTCAAAACATCATGTTATGCACCATGAGTCTACGCAATTTCTCTTCCATGCTGAAGGTCAGAGCTCCAGCCCTGCATCTGCTGGGGGCATATGCTCTACTGCAGAGCTATAATCTACACCCTTCTATACAAAGTAGGAAATGCAGATTTAACCCCTCAAGAACTGCTTCAGAGATGTTTGGGAGCTTGAATGTTTATATAGGAAAGGAAGATATTCTGATAAAGCAAAGCTATTTTCTTTCTTTAAACAGTCTTTTTTTAAATTGTTCTATTTTTTCTTTTCATTTCATGACTTTGATTTCAGTTTGTGCTGCTTTAATCATTTGAGCAGAAGGTTCCCTGACCCTTACTCAAAGGGCTTCACCTAGAATCCAGCTTCCAGCATAAAAGACCTTTAGCCACATCTGTCGCCACAAAGGTCTAGGCTTGTAAATTTTTCTTGGGCTAATTCCATCCCAGCTCATATGAATAGTGGTATATATATGTTTATATGTATGAGATGTGTATGTGGGTATATGATATCTACATGTGAGCAGAGGCCAGTGGACAATGCCAGACGTCCTGCTTTGTCACTCTGCATTTTATTCCTTTGAGGCAGGGTCTCTCACTGAACCTGGAGCTAGACTTGTGGCCATTATGCTCTAGCAATTCTTCTGCCTCTGCTCCCCACAGTGTGGGGGTGTAGACATGTACAGTACAGCCAGCTTGTTGTGTGAGTCCTGGGACCCACCAAACTTAGGTCCTTACGCTGTTCAGCAAGTGTCCTTCCCCACTGAGACATCTCCTCAGACCTGGTGTTTGCTTTTATTGCTCTATTTCTGACATCCATTAAGGGCACTGTATCTATCAGCACAACTTATTATCTGATATTTATCCTGTATCTAGTGCTATGCACATGTGTTAGGGGAGGGGCATATTTGCATCCGCTGTGACCCTCCCTGTAGCAAGGTGTCCCAAGTCCTTTACATTGTGAGAAAATATTCCTCTGAATTCAGAGACCTTGCCACAGAAAGTTCAATCTTTAAAAATCAAAATGCATAAAACCCAAAAGAGCAGATACAGAACAGACTGGATCTGTGTCAGTCACACAGCAATAGTGATCCTATAGTCTGAGGTGGAAAGCAGTTTCATGCCTCCCCTCGATCACCCACTGGGTAGGTACAGTTACCACAAGAACTGCATTTATCAGAATCATTGGATGGTTGCACTAGTTATTTTTCTCATCACAGAGATCAAATAGCTCATAAAAACAGCATAAAGAAGGGAGGGTGTCTTAGTTAGGGTTTTACTGCTATGAAGAGATCCCATGACCAAGGCAACTCTTATATGGACAACATTTAATTGGGACTAGCTTACAGTTTAAGAGGTTCAGTCCATTATCATCATGACAGAGAGCATGGCAGTGTGCAGGTGCACTTGTTGCTGGAGGAGCCAAGAGTTCTACATCTTGATCCAAAGGCAGCAGAAGGCAGGTGTCTTCTGCAGGCAGCCAAGGGGAGACTCTGATTCAACACTGGACAGAGCTTAGGCTTAGGAGACCTCAAAGCCCACCCCCACAGTGACATACTTCCTTTAACAAGGCCACACCTACTTGAACAAGGCCACACCTCTCAATAGTGTCGTTCCCTGTTCGCCAAGCATTCAAACACACGAGTCTATGGATGCCATATCTATTCAAACCACCCCACAGAGGATTAATTTTGGCTCAGTTTCAAGGAGCTACAGTCCATCATGGCACAAGGCAAGGCACCAGGAAGGTGAGACACCTAGCCACATTGTAGGTACAGTCAGGAAGTAGAGGTGGGAACAGGCTGCAGCGCTCCTTACTCTTTTCTTTATCACAGCTGAACCCCTAACCATGCGATGGAGCCATGCACATTCAGGGTAGACCTTTAACCCTTGGTTAATCCTCAGACTCATCCAGGAGTGATTGTTTTCATCTAGAGCCAGAGCTCTAGGCTCCAGAGTTGGAAGTACAAACCTCAAGCAAGGCTGACATGTAACCTCATCTCCTAGATGATTCGAAACTGTCAGGTTGGCTGAAGGTTCACCATCACAACTCTTATCCTTGGAAAGGAAACCCAGCAGCTGTCAAGACCAGGCAGGGAACACAGAGGGGTGAGTCAGGCCAGGAGAATACAAGGGGGATTGGTGCAGACTATAGAAAAAAAGAGACCTCAAGCTCTATCTATAGTTATTAGAATTCCATTTTATTTTCAAACCATGGAAGTCCAAACAAACAGCATGAGGCTGTGTTTCAACAGGGAAACCACCAGCTAATCTGCAGTAACTGGTCCTAATGCTCCTTACTACAGAGCAGGAAATCAAATTTAGACAGAATGAGTAGTTACCTCAACGTTGTAATACTACTTAGTGAGAGGTCAGGGATACCCTGGTTTAGGGTTTATAATTCCAAGACCAGAGTTCTTTTTTTTTTTTTTTTTGGTTCTATATTGGCTCTGGCTCTAGATTAAGACAACAACTTCAAAAACCATCAATAAGAAGCACTTTAAAATGAGGAAGGGTCCATAAATAGTTAAATGTAGCCAATTAAATTAAATGTAGCCAAACTCTTTTATCCCAGAATGTATTTAGACTGAGAAGCCTGACCCTGGTTGTGAAAGACAGACTGGCAGCTGTTGTGTAAATCTGTGTCTCAGCACTGAACTTAACAAGTACAGGAAGCCTGTAATCACATAGTCACACCTGACTCAGAGCCCTGACATAGTCACTTTCCAGTCACCGTGAGGCTGGAGGCCAGCCTTCTTGCATCCTGAGAAATGATGTTGGCCCAGCAGCAAAACCTGGTGGGAGTCATGTCTGACAGACAGGCTCAGCCAGCCATGTCATGGACCCTTGTATAGCGGCAGCATTTGACTGTGGTGGCCCTTCACTGCTTTTACATCTACCTCGAAGGGATGGTTGATTCCATAAGAAAGGAGGAGTATGGCATTGTGACGAGGACCCATCCTCTTGGCTGCTTTGCTAATGAACAAACATTTGCAGGTGCCTACTGTATGCCAGGCACTGTTTTGGAATCTGAGGGACAATTGTGAACAAATAGAAAATGTCTTTGCTTTTGTAAGGTGTATGGCTTAGTGTGGGATTGGGGAGGATATCAAGGGTAAGTGAGAAGTTGTTCAAATACAGTCTAGTTGAAGGCAGTGGGGGCGAGGGATAGAATGAAGAGAGTAGGAGAGAGCAGTTTAACTAGTGTGTTCAGGGACGACTCGTGAGCAAAGACGGGAAGGATGTGAATCAATAAACTGGACAGATGTGCAGGATTCCATGCAAGACTCCAAGGACCAGGAGGCACCTTGCTAGAGGGAACAGTGTCCCAACAGTGGTAGGAGGTGGTTGACAGAGGCACTGAAGGGACAGCAGACATCTGCAGTGGCTTGAATAATTTGGCAGCTGCTATGGCATAGATTTTTAAAAACATCCTCAGGGATGTTAAACAAGAGATTAGAGAAAACAAGTAACAGTGAGTGACTCCAAGCAATCTGCTTGAGAAACTCAGAGGAGAGGTACCATTTAGGGCTGCCAGGAGAATTGGTTGCAAGGAAGGACAGAGACTTGGGAGTGTATTTGGGAACTATTAAGTCGAGATGCTAAACATAAGTATGAGTCTGAAGAACATGAGAACAGTCTAGACTCAGGATGGGAATTTAGGATAACATTGTGATGGTTTGTATGAATTGTCCACATGACAGGATATAAAGTTGCCTTTGAGGCAAATCTCTGGGCATGTCTATGATGGATTTCTGAGACTACGTTAATTGAGAGCAGAAGACCCACATTAACTGCTAGACCAAATAAAAAAAGAGAAGGCAGCCAGGCACTAGCATCCATCTCCCTTTGCTTCCTGACTGTGGATGCAGCATGATCAGCTGCCTCAAGCTCCAACCAAACTAATACTCTTGCTGTAACAGGCTGGACCCTTGAAGTACAATCCAGCCTCCCAGCCTGGGCTTAGAACAACTCTGATGATGGCTCCCTAGCTCCTGTGGCCTCAGCTGAAGCCACCATCTCACCAGTTCCTCTTGTTCAATTTCCCTTTTAGCTGATGCGGCTGACATCTTTCTCCTAGTGGTTGGTGACAACACTCCTACACTAATTCTCTATCCCAGTCCATCCCAGGGAACCACTCCTCAAACACTGATTTAGAACTACCTGGCACTTACCTGGACAATTTGGTCATTTGCCCTGAGGTGATGACCATGCCCACCTGGCAGTGTCTGGCAAGGTGCCCAGAACAACATGCTAACAACAGGCACGGAACACCTGGTAGCAAATCTTTTGAGAGTCAGCTTTTCACTGTTCTCCAACTCAGAAGAGGGGAGAAATGGGCCCCACTATGCTCAGGTGGGCAGCCTGTTCCCAGACACCCCAAACTCCAGCCTGCTGTGCCCCATCAGTTCCTCTACCTCTCCTGTCTTGATTGTACTTACCCTGCCCTCTGCCATAGCCACACCTTCACCACTCTCTGCAAGCTCCACATCTGTCTCACAATATGGATCTCTATACTGTGGACATTCCATGAATATCAAATTGAACCTAATGAATTGACATTTATCTGAATTTGTGGACTAAGGTCTAGCATGACTGACCTAAGTGACATTTTGAAGCATTTGCTCTGGTCCAGTGATGACATCCCCAGAATACTCTCCATCCATGTAGTCATCAATTTAATAGCTATTTCTAGAATTTACTCTGTGCCAAGCACTAAAAATACAACAGTGAGCAAACACTTACAGCTCGTATTTGCTTATGAATAATAAGCAAATAATTAAACAACTATGAAGCCTGCCATGGGGAGAAGTTACACTCTGATGAGGAAAGTAAGGAAGGTGGCATCTGAACAGAGTGACCAAGGACGTCTCTGAGGAAGGAATATTTAAGAAGAAACATTAAATGACTAAAAACCAGTTGTGGGAAAGGTAGGAATATTGCAAACCAGGAAGGATCCCTAGAGAGGGAAAGGGGTTGACTTTTTGAGAAAACTGTTGTGAATGGGGCAGAGGGAGATGGGCTGTGATGGAGGGGGTGGGGCAGGGAAGAGGCAGAGGAAGATGGAAGATGGGCTGTATGAGGGATGGGATGGGGCAGTGACATTGCATGCTGAACAAGAAACTGTTTAAGAATCTTGTTCTTGGGCATGTGTGGTGATATGTAGCAAGGATTTTGGTTTCTTTGAGAATCATGGAAATAGGATTTGTTTTCATTTTAATTCTAGCTGTGGGAATGTGCGGCTGCTTCAGATTGTCCACAGCAGCTGACTGTGATTTGCCTCATGCTCTAGCAGGAGTGTGGCTTTTCTAGCTGCAGATAGTTTCTATGAATGTGTGATGTTTGTAATTATGGGAACTTTTTGAAGGGTATAGAAATGCTAGAGCCTGGAAAAGTTGACTGTTGGCTGTTGGTTGATTGCTGTTGGCTGGCTGTTGACTGTTGGTTGGTTGCTGTTTGTTGCTGTTGGCTGTTGGTTGATTGTTGTTGGTTGCTGTTGGCTGTTGGTTGGTTGCTGATGATTGCAGTTTGTTAAGTGGTCATGCGCAAAAAAGAAATTAGATGTCCTGATGGAGAAGATCAAACTTGCCTCAAGGAACTCAACACCCCTAATCAGCAGGAAGTAGTCTAATGATAACGTTACCCCCTTTCCTTTCTATCCTTTTTTCTCTCCAGTATAGTCTTTGGGGGTTGAAAGAGTGGAAAAGGATAGAAGGAAGAAAAACCCACAAAGTAGCAAAACCAGCTACAGTGGCGCAAGCTTTGACTCCCAACACTTAGGAGGCAGGGGTAGGTGAACTCTGCGAGTTCCAGTCCAACCAAGACCACATAGTGGGACCTTGTCTCAGAGAAAAATCTCATTCTTGGGCTCATGGAGGAGGAAGTTTATGGGTGATGTGAACTAGAAGTTGTTGCAAAAAATGGTGACAGACAATGCAGATGAGAACGGGTACCTCTCTTCGTGTTTTTTCCATGGAGAGGAGATCCAGCAGAACTTCTAACAGCATTCCCACTTTGAGAAAAAAAAACTGAAGGAAAAAAGAATAAAGAATGGTTTGGGATCCAATCTGCTTGAATACTGATGCCTGTAGCAGAAATGGGAACGGCTGAGGGAAGAGAGCAGGACTGGGGAAAGAACGAAGTGTTCCCATTTGGAAATGTTACAGTTGGGAAACTTGAGAGCCTGCTGTGACACAGCCAGGTACAGTCAGCTCCTTCCTTGGGCCTGCCCTGAATATGAAAACCCCAGACTCTGTTGAGATTGCCTGAAGTTCTTGGGGCTGAGGAGAGCCTTGGAAGGAAAGGCCTGCTGGTCTGGGAGTGAATAAGCTCTGAGAAAACTAAGCATAAGGAAGCCTTGTCTCCAGTCGAGCAGATATCCAGTGTTCTTGGAAACTAAGGCACAGGCGCTGGAGTGTCTGCCACTAGGGAGGAGAGGTGTTACCCAATAAGGAAGGCAGCCCCAGGCCAGCTCTCAGCTCCATTTCATGAAGGGTCTCTGGTCCTACATGCCACAGGGATGGAAACCAGATTTAAAAGGGAGCTAGGACCTGCCAGCTGGGTACTGTTCAGACATCTGTGGACAATCAACGGGCCTCTTCTGTATTCAGTTCTGCTCTCAAGTCCTGATTCACACTAATAAAGTAAGCCTTTCTATTGACCGCTGCCCTGTCAAATCCACGGTGTGCTTTAGGGCTTGCTGAGCTCTGGGGAAACCCTGTAAGATGGAAGGCACTGAGCCCACTACCCACTTCTTTTAGGCAAGGATCAGGATCACTAAAGTCCTGTCCACTGTCAGCCTGGGTCATAGTATACCTACCCCTTAGTCCTGGTGACCTCTGCTCTGAGACTGTGCACTTTGTGTCTCCATCAGGATGAATGGACCCCTTTTTCTCCCCCTGTTCTGTGCTGATTAAGATTGCTGTGAAACATGACCTCCATCACTGCTGTGTTCCCCTGTGATAAGGCTGTTCTCATTAGCCACAGGGTACTATGTAACTGGACAAGATCCCATACCAAAATAGAACTTGGATCCATGGCCTGCAGTGACCTGCCCAGGACACCAGCCTCTGACCTACAACAGAGTCTGTAGCCTGTTCTGTATAGCTAACCTTACAACGAGCCAGATTGCTATCCTTGGTGATAATCCAGGAAGCTCAGCATTAGCTCTCATAACTGCCAACCCCATATGTCCAAGACTCAACTAATAGCTGACTAATACCTAATAATTTTGCTGAATTTTTCCCTGTGTCCAAATTAGGACACCCACCCCCAAGAAAGCCAAATAGAAACCAAGCCACCTGCACGGAGTCCTCTGTTTCAGATGGGCTACCACCTACAGCCACTACCTTCCTGCAGACTGCCATGGTGTCTGATACTGTATGCCTTTTTCCACTGCTCTTCCTACCATTGAATTTGATGGTGGCCAGTTCACTAGATATATTACCTCCTTTGAGATGCCATTTTTAAAGCCATTTATTGTCATTTCCTCTGTGAAGTAATAGTGAGTAACTATGTTGAGTGCTAGTATAAAGCATCAAGGAACTGTAACAAAGACCCCCCCCCAAACACTGTGGTCCAAGAATGGAAGATTCTATTCCTTCCCGAAGTTGTTTCTTAGGGGAGGGGCATTGTCAAGGGTGGAAGGTGACTCTCCTAAAGAACATATTGGGACCCAGATTCACTTGTCCCCATTATTCTATTCTTGACCTCATTTCCCTAGTGGAACTGGCTTAGCCTCACTGTACCTGTGGTTTGAGTTTCCTGTCCACTGCCACAAGAAGGAGGGAAGGCAGCTGCAGATGAGTAGCTGCCCCATCTAGGATGTGGGCAGAAATTGGCCGCATCAGTTTCTCCTACACCTGGCAGAGCTGAGCCTCGTGGCTTCTGCCAGGTGCCAAGGAGGCTGGGACACAGAGTGCCTACAAGTACCCAGCTGAAGCTTTGTCCTTTGACTAAAATAACAAGAGACAGTGACTATGGGTGCTCCCATCACCCTAGGTACTGAGAGATGAGAAAAAAAAACATTGCTTTTGCCCTCAGAGGACGATGGTCCATAAAGATTCATGTGTCGTGTGAGTACTAGGGCTACAGACCATGCACACTATGCTCTAGCCTCTTTCCTCACACACACCCAGCCTCTCCCCTCTCATATGCTCTGCAGAGCCATGCTGTACCTATTATCTGGCTCCTCACCCAGGCTGTGGGGTAAGGGTCACGTCCAAATTGAATTTGATTCCTCCATGGATTTCAGTGCCTATGAATAATATATACAGATATAGATGTAGATGTAGATATAGATATAGAAGCCAGAAATAGTTGGAAATTTATTTGAAATGACTAATTTGTGCTCTTTCTGAAGTATGTTAAATGTAGCTTTTGAAACAGAAGCCTTGAACTGAAATTTAATACTTGAACGTTTTTGTATATATTTCTTTGTATATAATTTTGTGCAGAACCAATGACAGAAATATGGTGTCATAATAAAATCAGGTTTGTTAATCTTTCAAAAAAAAAAGAGGTTTAAAACCCTGCCCATCAGTGCTGATGCAGGTGAGCGAGAGGGTAGCATTCCCAATCGACATCATTGACAGAGTACTTCCCCATTGGCTGTCCTGGTTTGTCCTTGCTCCCAGTTTTCTGTGCTTTCACTCAACTGTGATTTCGGTTAGGGACCAAGTCTGTCTTCTACAGCATCATGCTCTATACCTGCTGAGCTCAGGCACACAGAGGATTATCACAGCCTTCTTAGGTGCCATCACCTGAGTAAACCCCCAACATCCCTTCTCCCCTCACCTAGCCTTTCCATTGCCCTTCTGACAGCCCCGAGGACACAGCAGGCACCTTAGAGAGTAGGAAAGTTGAAGGTCATGACATCAAAAGCCATGTGCTAACTCCACTGACATCATAAGCCATGTGTGCTGACTCCAATGACATCATAAGCCATGTGTGCTGACTCCAATGACATCATAAGCCAAGTGTGCTGACTCCATTGACATCATAAACCATGTGTGCTGACTCCAATGACATCATAAACCACATCATAATACCACAATCACCATAAAACTCCCCACTGATGTTTTTCTTTGTAGAAAGAAGGCAAACCCCTAGGTCCCTGAAGTCTGGCCTTTGGCATACGAATTTAATTTGCTAGCCTGTCCCTTACAGTGTGTTCTGCAGCATACTTTCAAGTGACACAGAGCTAATCCCTTCCCTGGATCCCAGTCCTGTATCCATAACCATTCTGGGAATTCTGTGAATTCTGCTCT
Organism: Mus caroli; assembly: GCF_978045245.1. Classification (NCBI taxonomy): domain Eukaryota; kingdom Metazoa; phylum Chordata; class Mammalia; order Rodentia; family Muridae; genus Mus; species Mus caroli. The sequence continues at coordinate 28,450,715 of NW_028227270.1, forward strand.
CAACCCACCACCATATAACTTCAGGCCAGGACTCCTCAAGCCTAAGGACCACTGGAACCCCTTCAGCTCAATGAGAGAGGTACCCAGAAGAACGAATGAGCGGCTCTGGGGGCAGAAGAGCAAGTCCTAGCAGTAGTCTCCAGCTTCATCTGCTGGTATCAGCCGTTCTTTGTCCTCTGCTCAGACAAACAGCACCACCTCCCAACTTCTTCAGAGAACCCACAATAGCCCCACTATTCACCCTTAGACAGCTTCTCCAGTGACCCCTCCAGCCCTTCCTGAAAGGCATTTCTGATAAGCACTACATTCTCCATCCTGTTCCACGTCCAAGAAGGTCTGCACATACCTAACAGATGGCTGCCACCTCCCCTCACCGCATCTCCTCCCAGACAGCTTAGTGCCTGCTACTGCTGACCTCTTGAGTGGCAACATGGCCCTGTCCCACCAGCACCAGTCTGAGCCCATGACCTCTGTCTCACCCATGCCCAAAGCCAGCACTTATCCGTGCCCTGCCTCAGTCCTGCACCACTTAGAACACTGATGGGAAAATTGAGCATCAAAAGTCACCTGAGGTTCATCCCTCCTGACCTCCCGAGGAGCAAATTAGGGGTTTAAAAGAAGACAAACCGGACTTGAGCAGGGGTGGGAAAACTGCCAATTACAAGTGCTTAATTTCAGGTTACTTGTTAGGAAAAAAACAAAAAACCAAAAAACCCTCCCTGGAACTGCTTCCACGGTAAACGTCTGATGATAATTCTGACCTGAAAATGGTGATGAGGGGAGGAAGAAAGAAAATAGATATTCCTCATGACTGAATTCTCAATGTGGTGTTAAATCAGCCCTCAGCAGCACTGGGATGGGGAGAGGGTTGTTGTTTGTTTGTTTGTTTGCTTGCTTTTCTGACTGGCATAAGCCCCCAGATGATCTATAAAGGAAACGAGGAATCTAAGTCCCCAGCACTGCTTTCCACACACCCACAAATCCAAGGACCCCACTTTCGACTCCTCCTTACTGGAGCCTTCCCCAGCTTGTACATGTAGACGCAGTAATGTGTGTGCATGCATGTTGGGGGTGGATTCAGCAGTTCCTTTACTTTTCAATGATGGGATTGTTCATGTTTCAACACCTGCAGATACTTGAGAGAGCCTTAATCTAGTCCAAAGATCTCAGCCAGGAGTTCTTCCAGCTCTGTGCCGCCCTTTGCTAATCAGAGCTAGACTTCAGTTAATCCCTCCAGAGGTCCAATTATTTTGCGTGTGCAGTGGGTCTCCAGGAATTATGACAACGCTGAACAGACACAGCAGAAGCATAGAGCTGATACATAAGAAGTCGTCCGCTTTGCAACTCAGAGAAGCAATTTTGGCTAAGCCTTTCTTGCCTTTACACGGGTTTACATGCTTTAAAATCCGAATGTGGGAGGACCAGGATGGAGCAGGGTTTGCTAATGTCTTAAGAGTACTTGGCCCTGGCGTTCCCTGTGGGTAGGGAAGTGTGTGTGTGTGTGGGGGAGGGTATGGGGGACTTTTGGGATAGCATTGGAAATGTAATTGAGGAAAATACGTAATAAAAAATATTTTAGAAAATTGAAAGATAATACTTTAAATGTTTTTTAAAATAGCTCAGAATAAATAAGAAAATAGTTCAAACTGGGGGAAAAAAGAGTACTTGGTAGGAGCACTGATCTGCCGATCACTGTGCTTGGGGGAACAGGAAGAGAAAGAGGTGGGTAGAAGAAAACTGGAGAATCAGTGTATGGGTTGTTTGAGGTTTCAAGCACTGTGTCTACCTGGTGCAGAGTGGCTTCATTATTTCCCTTTATGTATCCTACCCACCACCACAGAGGTGCCAGCCTTCCTGTAGACTGGGAGTATACTATTACACTCTGACTCTTTCAGGAGCCCATGCGATTATAGACATTTCAGTGTCAACCATGCAGAAAGATGCACCTGACCAAGGAGGAAGGTGTGAGTAGTGACTCATCATGATGGAGGTTCCCACATCTACAGTGAAGGGAGAGAAAGAACAGTGTTATCCATAGATGAGTCCACTGGTGCCCAGGGATGACGGGCAATGGTGTAATATGACTAACTTGGGGGCGATGTAACTCATGAAATTTCATTGTAGAACACATCTGGGAGGACAAAGGGAAGGCAGATGATGGGCGGTTGGTTTGTAGTTAATCTGTCACTGGGCACGCCACCCTAAGCAGGTCTCACATGCACACTGACCCCCTTTCTAAAGCTTGTTCATTTGGATTTGAAAGAACTCTGACCTAGAACTCCACTTATCAACAGGCTGGAGCCCTGCAGCTGGCAAAACCTCCAGATGCCCACTCAGCCCGCCTGAAGATGCACCTCACCTGCCTGGGATCTTTGCTGTGTCTAGCTACTTGGCATTCCTTGACAATGAACTTTGTAAGAAGGCTGACTGAGCTCCAGGGAAGAAGATGGGCTTTAGCTCTACAGTCCCAGGCACGGGTTTCCATTGCAAGCAGAGTGGAAGATCAAAGCTAGGCTGATTTCCTTTCTTTGCTCAATGATGAGGCCAAATCCTCATATATGTATGTGATGTGTATGTGTTATGTGTATGTGTATATATCTTTTATATCTGATTTCCTTAGAGGGCTACCTAAATGCTCTAAAACAGTTAGATAAACAGATATATCCTTTATCAGATGAGTCAGCCATCTGTTGTCACAACAATGGCTGCCATTACAGGCAACCACAAAACCTCAGTAGACACACAATAGGCATTTATTTTGTGCAGAGTCAAGTCTGTCTGGAGGTCACCTGGGTGGGCCTCAGATGGGCAGTTCTTCTGGACTCATCTGTGTCTGCTCAAATGACTTTACGTGGGCTAGCTCAGCTTAAATGTCTCGCACATCCATCTTCCTCTTGCAGGGTAGTTTGGGTTGTTCTCAGAGGGACTACAGAAAGCAGGAGGGCAAGGAGGAAGGCAGAGACACCCAGCCTGTTGGCCTCACCTTTGAGATGCCCCGTCAGATAAAGCAAACCATAGAGCCAGGCTTAGAAATGGAGATGGGAAAGAGGGGCAACTCCAGTTACCTGGGCAAAGATGGAGGATCCAAGGAAGGATACAAAATTAAAATGAGAGTAGCCCATTTCATCCAAGCCCCAGTGGGGCCTGATGCCATGGTCAGTACTGAACTCTACCCATGCAAACTATGGTAATGTTGAATGCTTATAAATTAAGCAAAAAGGAGATAAACATCATTAATGATAAAGTAGAACAATATAATATGCTAATGAAAGAGATTCTACCACAACTCTCAACAGGTTTACCATTAAAATTAAGAGCTGTTTGTTAAAGTTGCTGGTGGCCAATGGTTGGGCAGGGAGACAGAGATGGGACTTTAGGACTCAAGGATAAGAGGACTGAGAGAAGAAGGAGGAATTAGAATCGCCATGCAGGGCAAAGGAGTAAGGTCCAGGTTTGAGAGCTACAGAAGAGAGAATGTACCAGTCATGTAAGAGCGAAGGAAGAGAAGCCCCAGAGGGCAGCCCTGATTGGGTCTAAGGCAGCAAAGACGGAATATAGATTTTAGTAAGTAATAACTCAGGAGTATTGGAGGGGAGGTATTAGCCACATGGAAGTTTGGGAGTGGTCCAGCCATTGAGCTGTTTAAGGCATGTTAAAATTTAAGGCTGCTTGTGTGTATGTGTGTGTGTACACATGTGTGGAACCCAGAATGTAGGACAAACAGCAAGGAATTCACATCACTTCCACTTGGGTGATTTGAGCAGGATTAATTGCCTATAGCAACCGTTTGTTTCTGGAATTTTCCATTTAAAACTTTCAGACTGTGGGGCTGGAGAGATGCTCAAGGGTTAGAGATGCTGCTTTTTCAGAAGACATCAGGCAGCTCCATATAGCTCCATCTCCAGGGAACCTAACACCCTCTTCTGACCTCCACAGGCCCCTTTGTGTATACGCCAATACACACAAAAACATAGATAAAAAGTAAAGCCCTGAGAAGAAATGGACATCTTGAACTGCCCGGGAGGTCATTAATTGATTGCTATCTATGGTAGTTTGAATAGGAATGGCCCCCATAGACTCGTGCCTATGAATGCTTGGCAGACAGCGAATGGCACATGGCACTATTAGGTCTGGCCTTGATTGAGTAGGTGTGGTCTTGTTGGAGGAAGTGTGTCACTGTGGAGGTGGTCTTTGAGGTCTCCCATGCTTAAGTTTTACCCAGTGTGGAATTCCAGTCTCATCCTGGCTGCCTGCAGAAGACAGTCTTCTTCTGGCTGCCTTTGAATCAATATGTAGAACTCTCAGCTCCTTCCTCCAGCACTATGTCTTCCTTCACACTGCCATGTTTCCAACCATGATGATAATGGACTAAACCTCTGAAACTGTAAGTGAGTTTTCCTTTATAAGGGGTGCATTGATCATGGTGTCTTGTCACAGCAATAAAACCCTAAGATGCTATCTAAGCCTGACTCCAGGAGCCCAAACCTTATGAGTATATAACAGGAGGTGTTCTGACCAGGATCAAGAACATACCATTGCCAACCTGACTTTAAGAGTTCATCTGAGGGCAGGCAGTGGTGGCGTATGCCTTTAATCCCAGCACTTGGGAGGCAGAGGCAGGCAGATTTCTGAGTTCGAGGCCAGCCTGATCTACAGAGTGAGTTCCAGGACAGCCAGGGCTACACAGAGAAACTCTGCTTCGAAAAATAGGAGTTCATCTGAATGGGCTTCTCCGTCACAGAGACAAGATAATCCTACACAAGAATAGTCTACTTCCCCAAACTTAAGAACTGTAGGTTGGCAAACAGTCCCTGGAGGTTGTCTCTTCTTATCTGGTGATAGCATTCCCCCTGCACTGATCCCTGGCTGGTGTCCACTGATAGCCTGTGAGAATGTTTTCCCCTACAGTGGTCCCTTTAGCCATTACCCAGCCTCGGTCCTTGAATGTGCCTCACTTTATTCTATAATATACTGTCTTCTATCAATATTTTATGCCCTGTGTGTCTCATCTGAATTCCTTCCACCCATATCACAAGGCCTGGGGAGCACAGAGGAGTGCAAAGCAAGACCTCAGTAACAAGTAGGCCTAGCACATAAAGCAATCAACCTACTACAATACCCTTCTGATTTCTATTGCAGGAATCTGTCTCACAGCCCCTGTCTTCCTTTCAGTCTTCCACTTCACACCTGTGCCTTCCCAGCAGGCTGCCTGTGAGATTCCCACCAAGCTAGGGATGTGTCGTAGATAATTATTAATAAATACCAACAAACACCTCTTCAGGCTCCCTCAATCACAGAGGTGATGCGGCCTAGTGTTGCTGTTTGTGTGAAACGAAGGTGTCCTTCCCAGCTCCACACACATTTGTGAAGTGTTTACAGTCAAAGAGGCTCCATTAGAAAAAGCACATCACACCCCAGAGTCCCTGCGCTGTGTCACTGTAGCAGGCTGCTCTCTCCATTCCCACCCCACCCTTGTGGAAGCCTAGCCAGCTCAGAGGCCTGGTGACAGCTTTTGTGAATGGAGGAGCCCTTCTCCTGGGGTGGCAGGAGCTATAAAAGGTGGGATCTTATGCAGAACAGGACCAGCACTTGCTATTTGGCCTGGATCTCTGGATCTCTCACTTTCTGGATCTCTGGATCTCTGACTTTCTGGGACTGCGATTTCCATTAAGTGCAAACCACCTTGAGCAAGGTTAAAATAAGTGGATGTCTTGTGGTCCCCCAATCTGAGATTATAGCTGAGAAATGAATTAAAGCTGTTGAGAGCAGGGCATAAGGGTGGTTTAGGGGTTTTCTTCCTGTCTCTCCTTGTGTCTCTCTCATTTCTGTCTTTCTGGTACTGACTGCCTAACCTGTCTCTGGCCCACACTGGCCCATGCTACTGGTGAGAGGTCCAGAGGTCGAGAGGTCGAGAGGTTGAGAGGTCCAGAGGTCCAGAGGTCCAGAGGTCGAGAGGTCGAGAGGTCGTTGTCTCCCTTGTCTCTTGCCTTCTGCATCTGCATATTACAGCTCTAGCTACACTCCAGTTAACCCCACACTCAGCTTCCTGGGAGAGGAAGTCTTGTTGGCTTTGCTTTGGAGGGAGCTTCTTCCTGCCTCAGGGGGAAGCAAGAAGGGGGAAGGAGATGATGTGAACTCTCTCCATTTCCAGAGGGCAGCTACTGGTCTGCAGAACAAATACCCTGTAGATATTACTACTGAGCGAAGGGTTTCAAAGCTTATTTTCTTGTGTGTGAGGTGGACAGCCTGTTAGAGCCCAGATCTCTCAGGACTGAGAAAATGCAATCATCTCAATGCGTGCCTAAGAAGGAATCCGAGACAAGGAGTGCTTTTTGTTGAACAGTCAAGTGTTAAGCCACCAGTGTAGGGGTCCACGGGAGTCCTTTTATCCAAATCCTGTGAAACCACTTAAGGAATCAGTGTGGGCCAGTGTGAGATCAAGCAGGGCTTCCAGAAGACCCGTCCTGCTTCTAGGTCTTTGACACACTGATTTATGGGGTTGCTTCAAATAACGTGGAATAACAGATATAAATAAAACAGAATAAAATATTGTTGAAATATGTTCACTAGTAAAAAAAAAAGTTCACTATCCACCAATGCCCACTCTAAGGACCCCCAAAATGACACTGTTATATTTTGAACCACTCTTGTGAGTGGCTTCTGTCCAGGCACACATGCAGACTCCAATACAGGCTGGCCCTGGGCTGTGGGGTTTCCCTAAATGGGATACTCTTTGAACGTCCTTCTTATTCACCAGCCTTGTTAACATGCATAGGCTTTAGTCCTTTGGGACTAGTGATCGGTACCCCCTTGCACATCATCCTGCAAAGTCCTGCCTGCTGCTAGGCCCATGTGCTGCGAGGTGGTGAGTGTTGAATCAAACCTCAAATATGTTCTCATTTAAAATCACCTTCTTCATCCCATCAGGACATCCCAAGGCCTTTGGAAGAGAGAGACATGGTGGGAACACCGCACAGAGAGAAAGGCCAAAATAAATGCACTCCCTCACCTGAGGTGGCTGAGTCAGTACAGGATGTTCACATGAATGGTTAGAACCCCAGGCCTCAATGAATTCACTTTGAAAATAAAATGGTTTCCACTTTATCTTCAGATGTAAGAGCCCAGAATAGTACCAAGACATGTTTAGTGACACAGTTCTAATGGCAAGCCTGGGGGTTCCCATGCCATTTGGTTTCCTTTGCTCTGACAACCACAAATCCATCCTAAGTGTATTCCCGAAATCAAGTGGGCTAGATGAGAGACACCTGCTCTGTTGATGGGGATGGACAGTCTGCCTCAGAAGCAGAGAATTCGCTCATTTCCCCTCTGGCATCTTGTCCTTATCAAGCTGAAGGAGAAAAGTACCACAGAGCATGTTAGCATCCCCCACACCTGGGAAGTTACGCCAAAGGAGAAAGGAGAAAGGAGGGCCCTGTATGTCAGTGTCTGGCACATTCCATGCCCTCATTTGGATGCATGGGCTTCTCCACAGAGCTTTACTTTTACAAAAGCATGAGGGACAAAAGCTAAATAAATAAATTACAAAACATTTAAAATGATGAGTGTTATGAATAAAATATATTAGGAAAGGGGAGTAAGGAGTCCAAACATTTCCTATTTCCTTTTAAAAATTGTGTGTGAGCATGTGAATGTATGCATGCGGGTGTATGCTGTGAGTGTGGTGTATGTACAAGTGTGTGTGTGAGTATGTGTGCATGTACGCATGCTTGCATGTGTAATGTGTGTGATGCATGTACTTGTGTGCAAGTGTACATACGTACATGTGCACATGTGTGTGCCTGTGTGTGTGCATGTCTGTGCACACTTGCCAGTGCAGGCACATGTGGAGGCAGAGACCTGTGTCCACATTCCACATTTTAAAATTAGGATACAGACCCTGAACTTGGGGTATGTGATGGTAGTTGGTTTTAATTGTTAAACTGACACAGTCTAGAATCACGGAGGAAGCCGGGCGTGGTGGTGCATGCCTTTAATACCAGCACTCAGGAGACAGAGGCAGGAGGATTTCTGAGTTCGAGGCCAGCCTGGTCTACAGAGTGAGTTCCAGGACAGCCAAGACTACACAGAGAAACCCTGTCTTGAAAAACCTAAAAAAAAAAAAAAAAAAAAAGAATCCCTGGGGAAATGAGTCTATATTGGTTTGGTCTGTGGGCCTGTCTTGGGGAATTATTTTGATTAGTAGGAAGACCCACCCACTGTGGTTGTAACTTCATGGCTCAGGCTGGGGTAGGACTTCTTGGTGATGGAGCTGTGGTCTCTTGCATTTATATTCTTCTATTTTTTCTTTTTTGATAATTTCACATATGCATACAATGTGGGTGTTTGTTTTTTCTTTTTTACATGTATTTTATACATGTATTTTGATCATATTACCAAAATGAAGCAAGCAGAAGTAGTAGTGACAAGAAAGACAAAAAATATAATGTGAAACTACAAACATTTTTAGGTGAATAGAAACTAATACTTGGAATAATGGTAGGTTTGACTCCATTTTAAAAAACAACATTTTTTCTATAGTATGAAGGACATTATTCAGTGAAAAAATTCAAAACCTTAAAAATAATTTTATAATATATTTGAATGACTAAGGCTTATTATCTAAAACATTTTAAGCATCTATACAACCCTCCCACACACAGAGAAAAAGAAAAAATAAATATAGGCAATTAATATGAGAGACAATGCAAATAAACTTAATAAAATATACTTAATCATACTAATAATCAAATAATACATTAAAACAACACTATGCATCTCATCGGATTGGCAAAAGTTAAAGTTTGTTATTATCTGGATTTGGCCAGGATGTAGGGTAATAAGTGTGCCAACTTAATGCTAGGGAAACTGTAAGTATTAGGAGCTGTTATAAAGAGCAACCTAAGCCGGGCGTGGTGGCGCACGCCTTTAATCCCAGCACTCGGGAGGCAGAGGCAGGTGGATTTCTGAGTTCGAGGCCAGCCTGGTCTACAAAGTGAGTTCCAGGACAGCCAGGGCTATACAGAGAAACCCTGTCTCGGAAAAAAAAAAAAAAAAAGAAAAAAAAAAAAGAGCAACCTAGGAGTTAGTACCTAGTAAAAAATGAAGAGTCCCACAATATCCGATGCAGCAATTTTTCTCCCTATAGTTACACTTAAGAAATATCTTACACATAAGAACCCATACCAAAGATGTTCACTTCTTGTAACAGTGAACTATGGGAAACCATCTGAATATCTAACCACTGACAAGTACCGGCTCTACTTTAGAATATGGCATGGCATTGGATATATAGACCTTCAAGATACATTAATGAACCAAAAAATATATGCAGTTCCAGGACCCCAAAATAAGGTATTTTATGACATTTGGGAAGAGAGCAAAGGAGGCACTGCTGTGTGTGCCTTTGAGCATGTGCACAACAGAAAGTTCTAGAAGGAAATAAAGTAAGATCTAGATGGAAATGCATCTACTAATGAGAGCAGGCCTAGTCTGGGAAGGGAGAGAGAAGACAGAATTTTGGTTCCTGGGGAGAGTGTACTCACACTATTGAGTATTTGAAAATAAGTTACTCAGAAATACTAATATCAACCACAAACATTCACCATGAGAAATGAATATGAAAAGGCAATAGGGCCCTTCTGCTTTATGGGAGGGGTCTAATTGGTTTGTCTGGGGCTCTCTGGAGCCCTGGGCCTGAGCTGTGGTGGTCCCTGAGAACAGGAAGAATTCCACGGGGACTGGGCTGCCTGAAGCAACCTATCTGGAAAACACAGAAAGGTCTTGTCATTCTGAACCTTTCTAAAAGTGGACGTATAGTTTACTCATCAAGTAAGTAACCCAAGCTTGCCCCCAAATGTGACTGATACAGAACAATATTAAGGAGAAACAAGGCTCACCCCATTATTCCACCTTCTGGAGATACACCACAGCATTGGGGGCGCATACACTCCCCTGGCTCTTCTAAGATCCACGCTAGTTTGAGCAATAAAATGAGCAGCCCCAGGCTCACCCCGATTAAGCAAAGTGTGGCTGTGTCAAGGATCTGTCAGTGTGTGAGAGATGAAACCGAAATGGACACATAGCTTCTTGATAAGATTAAATATTGCTTCTTTCTCTAAAAATGAAAGAAATACCCTATTTCTCAAAACCACACTTTACCCCCGTGAACATGTGCAACTGTTGCCCAGACAGCAGATCATTCTTGGCTCTTTGGATGCACAGAGCATGGATGAGACCTCTGGATCTTCTCAGGGTCGTTCCAAGGTGCCTAGCCAATGGAATACAGCCAGTAGGGCTGGAAATGCCTGCTCGGCAAAGTTCTTTCTTTTCCTCATTCCCATTGATAAGTCCTGAGCCTTTTTTAGCCAGACACTTGTCAACAAGAGATAAACCACACAGAGGCTTAGAAGGGAGGATGGGCAGTTACTGGCTCAGAACTGGCATAGGCCCTACAACTGCCTGAATGGCCTATATTTAGGGATGAAGGCTGTTCATCCTTAGGACAATGGGATCTCTGTATGTTCAAGGACCCCGGCCAGGGTTGTCACATGCCTGTATGATTGGATCTAGATCCACATTCTGGCTTTCCCAAGTTCTAGGACAGCAATGGTAGATACTGTGCTGGGCAATGGTGGACACTGTGCCTTTTGTAAGTAACCCTGTACTCATGGGCTTCTCATCTTATGTAGCATACTTCATGGTATTCTCCAGTCCGAGGGTTCAGAGAATATTATGCCCAATCCTATGGTAGCTAATAAAGATGAGGCTCAAGCTTTGCCAGTAAGTAGCCCAGACAGATATAAACAGATCTGACACTAATTAAGAAAGAATAAAAAATAAATTGCAAATGCCACTGGTGTATGTCTATAACTCACCTAGGAAGCAGAAGCAGAAGCAAAAGGATTGCTACAAGTTTGGGGCCAGGCCGTTCTACATAGTGAGTTCCAAGTCAGTCAGGGTTACACAGTGAAACTCCTCCTCACAGAAACAAACAAAATATTAAAAAAGAGCAGAGCTCAGTGGGGCACCCCTGTTACCCTAATGCCAAGAGCAAGGGGAAGAAACAGCTTGCAGCAAGCCCACAGGTTCACAAGGTGTTTTCACATAAAGATACTTAATTGAGCAGCTGGGGGGGGGGGAGGGGTGCCTTTCACAATGCGGTATTCTTGCTCTCAGCCAGCCATGGCGTTCTGTGGAGTTTCAGGGCATATTCACCACATCCACAGTATCTACCCAGTCTTCCAGCTAACGTCCATTTCTTTCTTTAGGATCAAGTTCTCTCTCATCGTTACCAACTGCATGCAATGTGATAAAGGTCATCCTCAGCTGTTGAGTCAAGGCACAGAGCCTGTTGACCAAGTTAGAACATTCGCAGAGCAAATACATCCAAAGGATTATGGACTGAGCATAGAGACGTTCTGTCGTTCCCCTAATGAAGAGACTGCACGGGCACATTAACAATGCAGTAGCTTTGTCTTCTGCCATGCTAGGGAACAAAGGGGTCAAGAGTGAGTCAATAGGTTCTTGTTCATATTCCCCAGTTTAGACTTTTGCTTGAGTATGAGATCCAGTCTATGTTGCTGTTCTGCCTTGTGATCCTGTGACACCCCCCCCCAAAAAAAAACCAAGGACATGTGCTGGTTTAAATGAGCTTCTTCATGTCTCCAGCTATGTATAGCTCTCGGCTGCATCATCTGTAACTCAGTTCTGAGCCAGAATCTCCTTCAGAACCCACCACATTCTCCCTTTTATCATGGATAATTTCTGATTCTGTGCTTATGCTCAAAGGAGCTCAGCTTCCAAAGCGGGGGTGGGGGTGAGGTCGGGGAGCCACCCATAGCGTTTGGCTTAGCAGACATTTCAGTCAGTGTGCTGTCTTTACCTTCCTTGAGCAGTGGGCCTGTGAACTAAGCCAGGCCAGTTACACTGTGAGCTGCAAGATGAATCATATAAGAATGGGAACGGTGCAGAGTGAATGACTCTTCATTCAAGAGTCATTTGTCTCCAAGACCGCTGATTAAATACTAGCCCTCAAATGATCATGACTCCCTCTGGACTTCAGTTTCCTCATGGGGAAAGGAGTGAGAGTTGACAAATCCTTTCCTAAGACACTTCAATTATCAGCAACAAGAACTGACTTTAGTAAATGTAAAGGTGGTATCCATTAGGGATGCCTAGTTCACCCCCCAATTGAAGAGAAGACTAAGGATTCGGATGCTGTGATTTGAATTCAGGGCATATTCACCACATCCACAGTATCTACCCAGTCTTCCAGCTAACGTCCATTTCTTTCTTTAGGATCAAGTTCTCTCTCATCGTTACCAACTGCATGCAATGTGATAAAGGTCATCCTCAGCTGTTGAGTCAAGGCACAGAGCCTGTTGACCAAGTTAGAACATATAGTAACTGTAATAACATAGACTAACCTCTTTATGCATTGGAGAGGTGACTGGGGCTTCAAACTTCTACTATTAGAAATATACTATTTACCTAAAGAGTCACCGGCCATCAGGTTCTGTTATGAAGTAAGATCTCTCTGTCATGCATGCTCTGCCTCCAGACTGTGAGCTCAGTAACTTCTAGCCTTTACACATTACCCAATCTCAAGCATTTTATTATAGCAATATAAAATGACTAAGACCTCCCATTTGAAACTAAAGGGAAGACTGGAGGGTCCTCAGGTATCAACTGGATCTCTGAAGCTATCCTGACTTCTGGCTCTTTTTTTTTTTAACTTATTCACTTTACATCTCACTCACTTCAATCTTCCAGTCAGCCCCTCCCACAATCCTTCCCTCATTCCCCTCCCCTTCTCCTCTGAGTAGATGGGAGCCCTCTTTGTATCCCTCGCCCCCCTCCCCCGCAACACATACACACACATCAACTCTTTGCAAGGCAAGGCCCATCCTATCCCACTTAGGCCAGACAAGGCAGCCCAGCTAAAACAACATATCCCACATACAGGCAAAAGCTTTTGCTGACCTTTTCCAAACCTGCTTCTAAAGCCTTCTCTAAAAAAGGTGGGTGTCTTAATTTCTATATAGCACCTATAGTGCCTACTAAATATTAGTTGACATAAAACAGTAGACAAATGAACCTAGATGGATCCCACCATCACCCCACACACACTTTGTTTTTTGAGACAGGGTCACATTATGCAGCCTAAGCAGTCTAAAACCCACCTCAAGCTCACAGTCCTCCTGCCTTTGACCCCGGACTGTGGGATTAGCAGGCATGCACCATCATATTCAGCCTTTCTTGCTTCCTGGCAAGAAACTGATTCTTTTCTGCTCTCTACCTTTCTTCTGGCCTGTGGACTCACACAGCGCTTCATCAAATCGTAACATCTCATCACATTTGTGTCCTGTGCTTTAAAGCGATGAAACACAGACGCTATTAGAACCCATTCAATATGCCTTCTGAATTCCTTTTGTTTCTTCCCAAAAGTAATGAATTTGGTGCTTATGTATTCTGCCTGCCTGTGGTGGTTTGAATAAAAATGGTTCCCACAGGCTCAAAGGGAGTGGCACTGTTTGGAGGTGTGGCCTTGTTTGTGGGTGTGGTTTTGTTGGAGGAAGTACATCACAAGGGGGCAGGTTTTTAGGTCTCAGAAGCTAAAACCAACATTTCTACTGTCTGCTGATCAAGAAAGAAGTAGAACTCTCAGCTCCTCCAGCACCATGTCGGCCTGCAAATGAAGGCAGCGGGTTAATCCTCTGAAACTATAAGTCAGCTCTAATGAAATGCTTTCCTTGATGAGAGTTTCCATGGTCATGGTGTCTCTTCCCAGCAATAAAATCCTAACTAAGACACACATTTACTCTACACAGGGTCCAGGTAATTGAGCTGATAGTTTGAAGAGACCCAGTGCTTTAGTAAACAAACACAGGCATTTAGAACTCTTCAGTAGCAAACAAAATATTTTTTCACAGCAGGTCATTGGCTTCAGCCCAAATGGCATAAAAGGCAGTGGGATGCAGATGAGGGGCCCGCTTCCTGGGTTCTCTTTATCCCATGAAACGGTTGAGATACAGATTTTTATGCCTGTATCCTGAAACAAGGGTCTTAGGGTGTTCCTTCTACCTGGTTCCTCACACCTGACCTGGCCTCTGTAGTATTGTCTAGCTTGTATATTACCTTAACTCTCAACAGAGTAGAAGCCGGGCGTGGTGGTGCATGCCTTTAATCCCAGCACTTGGGAGGCAGAGGCAGGAGGATTTCTGAGTTCGAGGCCAGCCTGGTCTACAAAGTGAGTTCCAGGACAGCCAGGGCTACACAGAGAAACCCTGTCTTGAAAAAAAAAAATCAACAGAGTAGAATACATTTGTGCAATTTCAAATTTACATAAGTAGCATGTTGATACTGTTTGTATCATTCAGCAACTTGCATTTCCTCCTTGACTTCATATTTTAGAAGTTTAGAACTACTTGGAGTTCTATAAGTACTGTCCCAGTATAGCCAGAAAAAAAAAAAAAAGTTCTTTTTTTTTTTCTCCTAGTGAAAACTTGCAGTTTTAGAAATGTGACAGACCCCGCTGTGAATGTGCTCATATGTCCTCGTTCCTTGCTCCTATCTCATGCGTTATGCTCTATGACAATCTGACAGGCATGTGGAGTAGAGTATGCTGGTGGGTGTGCTGCGCGTGTTTCTAGAAAGGGTCAAACCATGACGACAAGGGGGTGTCAGCATTTTCTTCCTGTGTCAGTGTAAATAGTGCAGCCTCTAGCAGACACTACACATCCCTACCTAAAAGCAGAGAAAGCAGCCACAGATAACACATCGGCCAATGGACATATTCCAGGGAAATATTATTTACGAAACCAGGAAGCTGGGGGTTAGGGTGTAGTTCCTTTAGTAGAGTGGCTGCCTAACATGCACGAAGCCCTGGGTTCAATCATCTGCACCACATAAATTAAACACCTAGTGGAGGTGGAGGAGATCAGGAGTTCAAAGTTATCGTCAGCTACATAATGAGTTCCAGGCCAGCCGGGGCTACATGAGACCCTGTCGAAAACAAACTAACCGATCGATCAACCAACCAAACAAACAAATAAACAAACAGGAAAAAAAACCTCTCCAAAACAGGAGATTGACCAGTAAGCCATACTTATTCAAAATAGACTATATGAAAACAAAAACAAACAATAACAACAAACCACAAGTTAATAGAAAAATAAGCAAGATCTGAACAGGTAATACACAGAGCTGTTGCCTTAATGGGCAGCTCAACGCCTCAGACACCAGCTCCTTCAGCTGTGTCTAGGCTGACCAGAGGCAGCCATGCAAACGGGACCACTGACCAGAGCCTCTGGAGGTAGTTCTGCCCACTAGGCCCTGTCTGTTATTATTTGCACTGAAAAAATTTCAGGACCCTCCTGGCCACCCTCATACTTGTATATTTAAGAAAAGTAATGAATAAATAGATGAATAAATAAATTTTTAGAAAGGCATCTGCCAGAGTGGAGAAACTGGAGAAAGCAGCATCCAGGGAAGTCGTTATAACAAAGGCCCAGAGAACATTTGCCGATTGTCCTTCTTTGGAGGTTAGATCCTTTCACTGTGAAAAGGAGAAACAGAGAACGGGATAACAGTCGACTCAAAGAGATTTCCAGAAGGCTTTCTGCTTAGTCAGCTGTAATGCTGCCTCAGAACACTGCTGACATCACACATTTCAAAGGAGTCTGGCCCAGGAGAGTTTACCATTAGAGAAACGTCCCATCGTCCTGATGTGCGTGATCAGTGGAGAGACCAAGAGCTGCGGAATTTGCAGAACTCCTCGGATAAATCTGCAACCTGGGAAGAAGCTAGGGCAGATGGTTCATGATCTCTATTGAACACTCCGAGTAGAGCTGCATTTCTGTCCGTGACAAGTGACCAAGCCCACTCAGTCAGTCAACAGGTTCTCCAGTTCGGGAGTGAGGATTAAAAGGAAAAAAGACAATTAGATAACATTGTAGCGTGACCCCAGTCAATTCTGAGACTGAAGGCAAATTTTTATTTTCCAATCAACTTTTTATACGATTTTAATTACATGCAAGTGTTTTGGGCAAGCAGTACAATAAGGAACTAACAAAGCAGCAAGTGATTACTCCCGTGACAGTTGTTTAAAAGGGCTTGTCCTAATGACTTAAGCCCACTCCCTCATCCAAGCCCAAAATCTTGCCTGGTTCTTCTGTTCCACCCTAAGACTAAAATTCCTGCTTTATTCTACTTCCCTGTTACAGCCTAAAGTTAGATTGTTGCTCACTTCTTATGCCCTAATGTCAGATTCCTGCCTGAGTTTACTTCCAATGTCAGATTCCTGTCTGAAGCCCACTTCTTTGTCCTTAGCCAATGTCAGACTCCTGCCAAGCGGTACCCCAAAAGGCTTTCCACAGACAAGCTGATGGAGGAAGCCTGTGTGCTATATTTGGCAGCTTGGAAGGTTCTGACTGTGTAGGTTCCATCAGGAAGGACCCCAAGCAATAGGGGTTTAGATGAGGGGCTGATATCTCCAGTTAAGACCAGGTTAGTCCTGCTCTCAACTCTGTAGGATGATCTGACACCTTCAATATTGCAAATGTCAAATAGCTGTTAGCCAGGTGACAGCAGATGCCACCTGCTGTGTCTGACTTTGGTCTGACATGAATCTTTGAACACTGATGACCCTACTTCCCCCAAGGAAGTCCAGAGATCACTGCAGTGGAATTATTTTCTTATCTGCATCCTGCTCCTTGCTGCTAACAAGGAACAAACTAAACAGACCCTATCAGTCAAATGGCTTAGGGAAACTTGGAACCAGCCTGAGACCTCAATGCTCTGTGTTCTCAAAGCAGGCTCCTCAAACCGCCACTTTGAACAAAATGTCCCTTATATGCCACATGTCTGGTAAGACACTAATTAAATTCTCTGAAATAGGTGACAGAAGAAGTTGTCACTCTGGCAGTTATTTCTCAAAGTTTGTCTGTCTTCTCCAGAGACTGTTTTCTCTAAAGCTCACAGGACCCAAGTTGTGTCTCAGATCTCACCAGAACACAGAGACAAAGGTTGTCAGTGGCACGCCCACTCCAGTGGAGTCTTTGTGACAAGTCTAAAAGCTTGGCCACAGTCCCGAGGCACAAAGTTTCAATGGAAACTGGTCTCCTGGAGAGTCTTTGTCATCCCATAACAGAGATGTGTTTCAGATTTGTCCTTGTGATAGTGTGGAGGGTCTTGTATGCTTTCCTTCAGTATTTTACTGAATAAGAGCTAGAAATCTCAGGGCTAGTTCAACAAAGTAAACTTAGAATTCTTGTTACAGTCAGGTATGGCAGACTACATTACATATTAGAAGAAAGTTGGTGAGTTCCTCTGACAAATGGAGGTTCCCTATGGATACTTGAAATAACAGCTGAGTCACTCCCATATTCAGGAATTTACAATGGTCTAAGAAGAAGGAGGGTTGTGGTTTAAGGAAGAACTAGAGTATTGCATTATTCATGAAAAGGTTAACAAGAGCAGAACCCCCTGGTGCTCTGTTCAGGGGAATATCACAAATTGCATAAGGCTCAGAGGAATAGCATAAATTGTGACTAGTATGCAAAGTCCTCACCTGGCTCCTAGAATAGCTAACTTTAGATAGGGCTGCTTTTTATCTCAGTTGTAATCACTGCCTGGTTCCTTTATGTATGCATTTCTCTGTTTTGTGTCATTATGCATAGGATAACTTCAATGTACCTTGGCTGCTGTATCACCTGACTTCTTTGTTTTCTTCTGTAATATAAGTCTGATGCTCGCTTTGAGAAATTTCATTCAGATCCAACATTCCCTTGTGTACGTGTCTGTTTGTCACTCACCAACTCCTTGCCCACCTGAGTACGGGGACCCTGATTTCTCCCGAGGGTTGAGGGACTCTGAGCCAGCCGTGGCATGTCAGTACATGACTAGTTGATCATGCACAAGATATAGATAAGATGGTATTTTTCTCAAAACAGCATATAAGACAACTAACACCTATTAATTGGAATTGGTCTACTGAAATAATATAGGTGTATGCCTATAATCCCAGTACACAGGAGGCTGAGGCAGAGGCAGAAAGATCACTATGAGCTTGAAGCCAGTCTGTGTTACATAGCAAGCTCTGTATCAAAACTATACATACATTCATACATAATACATACATACATACATACATACATATATGAATGCATGGATTCATGCACATACATACATACATATGACCAATTTAATATTTCCAATTGTGTTAATGAAGCCTTCTGTTTTTGTGAAAAGTACTTAAAAGAAACAGGTGAAAGCAGGAAGCATTCTGGCTCAGAGTTTGAGAGGTTTCAGCCTATGGTTGACTCTGCGCCTAAGCAGAGACTGGGCAGCACAGCAGGGACATATGGCTGAAGAAAGAAGCTCACTTGGACAAGAAGCAGAGGACAAGAGACGTCTTTCTGAGGTATGCCCCAAGACCTGCTTCCTCCAACTAATGCATCTTATGAATCTATTGAGGAATCAATTCATTGATCAGTTCAGAGGCCCCATGATTTCATCGCTTCCCAAAACCTGTTAGCTACAACCAAGTTCCCAGAACACAAGCATAGAACATTTCATATTCAAACCATAAGACTAATCAGTGGTATATTGATGATTTTTAGACACTGGAGATGATAAGATCAACAAAGAAAGATATCTGCCTTTGAGGAACAACAGCTGGGTGGACAGACCACGAGTCATAAATCGTGGGGAAGGAAGGCTGTGGGAGTCTGAGAAGAGATAGCTCAAGAGGCAACGTTAAAGGAGTAAAATAGCACAGTGAGGAGGGGAAGCAGGGGCGGCTAGGCAAACAACAATAAGAAGCCAGTGGACAGGAATGCCCAGTGTGTGGGGATATGACCCTTAGCTTGTAGCATCAAAAGGTCACATGGAAAATGCTGCCTGGAAAAGCTTTGGAGGACATGAGTAGATAGAATGTCAATGAGAAGATAAGCAGAGCAACCCATGAGAAGGATGTGGTCAGATCAGATCTGAGTCTTAGAAAGTGAATTCTATTATCATAGTGGATGCAGATTATAAAGACAAGGTTTGAGTCAGGCAACCTGATCTGGAAAGTACATTGTTGATAGATTCGAGGCCAAATTTCAAATCATAGTTATTGAATTGATGAATGGATTAATCAATTAACTAATTAATTAGTAATAGCGAGAGTGGGTGAGCAAGCAGGGATCTGGCTCCAGCCTCTTCTCCAACTAAAGTAGCTTGCTTTTATCTATGCACTGCTCTTTGCCATAGACCTTGAAAGAAATACTTTGTGCCCTTAAAGAGGTACTCTGTCATCCATGGCTCAGGCAGGAGGCGGTGCGGGCCTCTAAGGCAGTGCTTCTGAGAGAAGACACCATGGCCCAGGCAGGAGGTGATGCAGGCTTGTAAGGTAGTACTTCTGAGAGAAGAAGGTGGCCAACAGTTTGCAGTTTCTAGAACACAGAGGGAATGCTGACCAGCCCAGTATGTGAGTTTGGGTTTTCAATTTTTTTCTTTCAAGAACAAAATAACATAAACAAAAGTACCCAACAAGAACTTTTCAAATCTATCTCAAAATTGTCTTCATTTAAATTTAATTTTTTCATTTTTTTTTTCATTTTTATCATCCAGGTTTGAAGGTGTATGCTTGTAATGCCAGCATTTAGAAGGTTAAGGCAGAACACTAGGCTGGGCTACATGAAATTCTATCTCAAAAAAGAAAATTATATTTTAATGCAAACTGACAAACATTATTTTAAAGAGCATATTGGTAGGTTAGTGAGATATTTCCCTATAAACTTTATGTTAGTTTTGACTTTACTTCCCCCACACCACACACAACTCACTAACACTTTCAACTGGAAATCTCATAAAGTTTGAATTTGTCCTAATTAGCAAACTGTGAAAGCAGCACCATTGGCTTGCCTAGGATACTTTTTTTCCAGGTAATTAGAAAAAGTTAACAATCCCAATTAGTTCTTCCTCAAGACATTTAAGTCACAAGACAGTGAGCCATGTGCCTCTGTGTACCAATGGTAAATGACTACCCTTACACACTGCCCATCTCTCTACAAAAGTCTGTGTTACAGTCCTACTCTTCTCCTGGGATTAGGAGGGGTAATGGTTGGCTTTCTGTCACTATTCTGTGTTTCTGTTACACAAAATACATTGAATAATCAGGATATAAAGAGAGAAGTTTTGTTTTGTTTTGTTTTGTTTTGTTTTGTTTTGTTTTGTTTTGTTTTGGCACAGTATTGGAGACTTCAGTTTTAGTGACGATTTGCCTCATGCTCTAGCAAGGGTGTGATTTTTATCAATAGCAGATAGTTTCTGCAATTGTGTAACATTTAGAATTCTGGAGATTTTCAGAGGGTATATAAATGGTAGGGCCCCAAGAGGTGTGGCAGGTTGTTGGTTGTTGGTTGCTTGCTATTGGTTGAGGTTGGTTACAATTTGTTAAGTAGTCATGCACAAAGAAGAAATTAGATGTCCTGAAGATGAAGATGAAACTTGCCCTAAGGAACTTGATGCCCCTAATCAGCAGGAAGTAATCCCTTTCCCCTTTATCCTTTTTTTTTCCTCTCCTATCTGCCTCGGACTGGACTCAGTTGATCCCTCAACTCATAGGAGAATCAGGGTTCCAGTACTCAGGTGGGCAAGGAGTCGGCGGGGTGACAAACAGACACAAACACCAGAGAGAGTGTTGAATCTCAGTGTAATTTCTCGAAGCAAGCATCAGACTTATATTACAGATGAAAACAAGGAAGTTAAGTGATACATTAAGGTCATCCAAGGTACATTGAGATTACCTGATACAAAATGACTCTTTACACAAAACAGAGGAATGCTTACATAAAAGTTAGCAGGAATCAGGCAATGTTTACAACTGGGATGAAAAACAGTGTTTGCAACTGGGATAAAAAACAGCCCAGCTAAGGTCATCTTAATCTTAGAAGCCAGGACCAAAAGCTTTATGCTCTTGCCATAGTTAATCCACCTTCTCCCTAGGCCATTATAAATTCCTGTATATGGGAGTGACTCAGCTGTTATTCTAAGTATTTACTCGAGTTCCTTCTTAGACCACAACCTTCCTTATTCCTAGGTCATTGTAAATTTCTGCACATGGGAGTTACTCAGCTGTTATTCTAAGCTTACTTTGTAGAACTAGCTCTGAGACTTCTAGCTCTTGTCCAGTAAATTGTAATGCCTGATTTCTTTCACTATATACACTGGAGGCATTTCGTCTGAATGAGTAGGATTTTTACTAAATTTAAAACCTAAGGTCAGATCAACGATTCCCTAGGATATTGGAAAACTGGTGGAGGCTAATCTAACTTAGCTATATTTCAAATCATCCCTTGGAGGCAATTATAATAGAACAATATTGAAGGAATGCACACAGATCCATTCACTGACTGATGTAGAGACAAATTTGGAGCATTCGTGCTACGGGATGCCAAGACTCCAGGAGAAAAGTTTCCATGAAACTTTTTGCCTCAGAACTGCATCCAAACTTCTGGGCCTGTCACGTGGTTTTCACTGGCGTGGGTATGGCATCTATCTAGTGTTTGGCTGTTGAAAGGGTAAAAGAAAAAAGAACCCATAAAGTAGCAAAAGATGGATACATTCAGACTAATAATCAGTTGTCCCTATTACTTTGGGGCCTGTATAGAAATAGCGCATTATAATAGAAAGACGGGGGAAAGGGAGTCTGTCCACCTCAGAATCAGAACAGGGCAGGGGTAAGGTCTCTATAGCCCATTCAAAGACACACCTTACAGTAGTTACTTTTGAATATGAATAATAGGAAATTTCTAATATGAATTTCCTAATGTGGACATTAGGAAACTGGAACTGTTTATTAGAATCATCACCAAGGGCAACTCAGTGACAAAAAGGCAAGAAAAGGATCCTATAGTAGTTATCATTTCTGTAACATGCAAGGAGCCACAACCCAGGCAACTGTGTGTGTGTGTGTGTGTGTGTGTGCGCGCGCGCGCGCGCATATGGGAAGGGGGCGTCCCCTGCAGGTGTCACAGTAAGCAGGGAACTAACTAGGAAGAAATGAGAATGAAAACTCTTAGTCAAACTGGATCAAACTTCTGGAGAATCTGATGCCAGGAAGTTTATTGCCAGTATGTTTAAACACAGTACATTTAGGAAAAGGTTTCCAGGTGATAATCATTCCAATTCCAGGTTGTCTTAGTCAGAATTTCTATTGCTGTGACAAAACACCATAGCCAAAAGGCAAGCTTGGGAGGAAAGGGTTTATTCACTTATACTTCCATATCATAATCCATCATTGAAGGAAGTCAGGATAGGAACTCAAACAGAGCAGAAACCTGGAGGCAGGAGATGATGCAGAGGGCATGGAGGAGTGCTGCTTACTGGCTTCCCCTGGCTTGCTCAAGCTGCCTTCTTAGTGAACCCAGGACTACCAGCCCAGGGATGGCATCACTCACAATGTCCCATCAATCACTAATTAAGAAAGTGCCTGACAGCTAGATCTGGATCTGTAAACATTCTAGCTTGTGTCAAATTGACATACAAAACCAGCCGGTATACAGAAAGACAAGAAAGTTTAATGTGTAACTACATTGAAATAACTTTACAAAGTACATGCCACCATGAAGATAGGTTCTATAAGACCTGGTGTGGTCTCTGACAGAGGTAGCAGAGAAGCCAGAAGGCTATGAAGTATATGTGACATTTTCTCTAAGGGTGAGTTGTATTAATGGAGAGATAAAGATAAAGGTGTAGGGAGGGATAGTCTGGGATAGACATTCTGGGTGATTTGGGTGAGGTCTGACTCCACAGATTGCACAGGACGCAAGGTCATGGACAATATCCACTCCAGCCTTCTGGGCATAAAATAGGTATTCCCTGCGTTGAGGAGACACCCCTGTGTGATTGCCATTCTTGGTTTCCCTAGTGATCTGTAGGTGCAAGGACCTTTGTGCTCACAGCAGGTATTTGACCTTACAGTTCAGAGGAAGAATCTATAAGGGCAAGGGGGTGAGGCAAGCTGGCTGCCAGAGCAGGAGGCTGAGAGATTACCTCTTCAACTGTCAACTTGAAGCAGAGAGACTGAATGGAAAGTAGGGAGAGGTTCTATGCTCTCAAGTCCCAGAACTTAAATGTCCTTCCTCCAGCAAGCTCCACCTCCTAAAGGATCCTCAACCTCCCTAAACAGTCCCACCAATCAAGTGTCTATGAGCCATCAAGGAACATTTCACATTCAAACCACCACACACCCCTAATGACCTGACCTCCGTTCATAGGCTTCACTTCGTAAAGGTTCCAACTCCTCACCCTTCCCAAGTTTTCTCTTCTCTCCTTCTCTCCCCTCTCTCCTCCCACTTCAGTCCCTCCTTTCTCCTCACCACTCCTTTCCTTCCTTCCCCCATGGACCTCAGTGGGGGCAATCCAGTTCTAAACGATGTCAAAAGACAACGGGATCATGGGGACAGAGTTCTCACACCTGAGATTAGTGCCCTTACAAAAGGGACCCTTAAAAAATTCTATTTTTCATGTGATAAGACAATGACAGTGGTCATCTATAAACCAGGAAGCAGGTAGCACTTTTTTTTTTTTCAGTACTGGGAAATGACCTAGGGCCTCACCATGTTAGGTGGGCTGCTGGGCTCTCTGTTTATTTTGAGAGTCTCACTGACTAGCTAGGCTGGCCTTAAACACACTCTGGAACACAGCCACTCTTGAGCTTGCAGTTCTTTTGCTTCGGCCACAAGAATTGTTAGAATGGCAGCCCTGGGCCACCGGGCCCAGTTCTGATCTTGGATCCACACTTCCGTCTGTTGTTTTAGCCACCCAGTCTCTAGAGAGCTTCTGTTACAGTAGCCGAACAGACTAGAACACCAAGGGACCCCAGCTCCTGGATGCTCCCTTGTGTCTCCTGACAGCAGGTTCTCAGATCTGAGGAACAGTCTGTAGGCATTATGTTTTTGGGTACTGTGTTTTCTGATTTCTCTGTCCCCATATCTTGTTCCAATCTGGACATGGCATTGTAATTGCTTATACCAAGAATTTCCTGTCTCACATTTGTATAAACAGTTCTTACCATTTATTCCCTTCCAGGGGAAGGGGGTGGGGAAGATTGTCTCAGATTTGCCATGAGGATGGAGAGATGAGCCAGGAGGAGAGGATCTGAGAAGACACCATGAGAAAAAACATCTGAAGCGCAAGAACCAGATCAATAGTAATATGCGAGTATTTGGATCATGGCTGGAGGTAGCCGGATAGCTTAGGGGCTAATATCATCATTTACCTAGCTACTGAGGTGCAGCATGAAATGGACTCTGTGTGGTTATTGGGGACTAGCATAGGTTAAGGAAATACAGCCACTGGATTAATTCACTGGTTACGTTTATAATAAAAATAAGTAATTTTACGACAGCTTCTGTCAATTCCCCTGACCATAAGGCCCCAGAGTCCAGGCAACTGATAGCTTGATGAGGAGGGATCATTGCTGTCTTCTGAGACAGGGCTTAGAGTTCACTTGTCCATAAACAAAACGAGTTTCAAATGGTGGCTTGCTGCCGCTGGAAGCCCATCAGGCAGTCAGGCACTTTATGCAAAGGCACATGTTAAACACTGTAATCTGAGTGTAGAGTCTAACCATTACACTATGGCTTCTGTCTGCAGTATGATGGAGTACGCAAACAAATAACTGAATGAGAGCTTTAGAGAATCATCCAGTTAGAAGTGAGAGGCAGAGTGTATTCCTTTTGACTTCCCCACCCCTTTAGAGTCACTATGCAGCGTTACTCTCATCCCTGGACTCCATACTAAGTGGAAATATTAGTGTCTCATGAGTACCAGTTCCTTAAGAGGCTTAGAGCTCTTTCTGAAAGTGTGTTCTCCTGTGTCTTTGGGCCAGCTGCCTGGATAATGGGAGGGTTCCAATGGATAGGTAGTTGAGGCCCTATGTTTCAGTCCTGGGTCAGCCACGTGTTATACAGCTGAGCCTTTGAGCATGGGTCGGGCCAGGTGCGATTTCTGTTAGCATCTTGCATTCTGTGTGTTACAGGTTTGTTTGTTTGTTTGTTTGTTTTTGGCTTGTAGGTCATACTTGGTGACAGGACCTTTCCATAGCTCTTCTTTTCTGGTAAAAAAAAAAAAATCAGTAATAACAGTCCAACCGCTTTACTATGTCTTTATTTTTATAACTTTCTACCAGAGTATTGCTTCCCTTAGTTGGCCTGTGGGTTGGGGACACAGATTTGGCTACCACACCCACAAATACTTGACGACAGGCAGCAGGGAAGGCAGGGGGCCAGGGCTTGAAAGTCCCAGAGTTTACGGTTCCCACTGGGATGTAGATTTGATGGACCCATCTCACCTTCATAAATTACCGACCATGGCCTTTACCGACCGCAGCTTCTCTTTCCTTTGAACTTTTCTCTGTGTCTTTGTTCCAAAAAAGTCCAAAGAGTCTGTTCTAAAAATTGGCCATCCCCCTGTTTGGACGGGCCGAGGCTGCAGGGTGTCACTGTGAAAGGAGACCTCTCTATTAGATGTTCCTGTGGTTCCAGGCTCACTGAGAGCTGTGCCTCTGCCTTGGCAAAGGGACTCATCGTTTGAAAAGTTATTTCTAGCCCAGAGCAGCTGTTCACAGCTCAAGTTCAGCAAATGCCGTCACTTTTGCAGACTCAGTACCAGCATGCCCAGGGACAGCATGGTGACCTGAGTGCCTGACTTTGATGAGTAAGCAGAGTGACCACTTGTCCAAGGTCTTATAGAAGTCACCCATCGGGCATTCAATTATACTCTCTCTTCTCACCTGGTCCAGCAAAAGCCTTAGAAGCAAGAACTCAGAGAGTCTCCTAGCCCCAGGTTGCTGCCCTGGAGTTTCCCAGGAGAAATAAGATTATTATAATTAAATCAGCAAGAGAATCTCTCTCTCCCATGGGTGCTTGTGTGGCAGGAAGTGTACTCGATACTTTCAAAAACTACCGTGCTCATTTAGAGACAGAGGCTTCCATGAACTTCATGGCTAGGAAATAACAGAACTAGAGCTTAAACCCAGGTTCCCAGGGACCCCAGCCTCTCCTTATTCCAGTATGGTGTATGGACGCGTGGAAACCCGTCTAGCTCCTTCTGCCTACTGTTCTTCAATAGTTTGACGATATTCTGCTAAAATAATCACTCCCCTTGCCCAGCACCATCTCCATCTCCTTCCTGTATGAGGACATCTTCCATTCCATGTGAACGTCAGAGCAGGAGGCATGGAAGTGCAATGTGCACAGCTCAGGCTACTGCCTGAATTTCTCTTTCTCTGCTCTCCTTGGTCAGCTATGCCATGTAGTAGTTTTTAAAGGTCAGCCAAAACGTCAGTATGACATTAAACTGCCTTTGGCTTCTGGTATATCCTTAGGTCATCTCTCCCTCTGGCTGCTTCTTCATGGCCTCCAGTGTTCATAATTCAGGTCTCTATCCAGAGGTGCAAGGACAGCAGGAGCTCTACCTCTGTGACCTGCTCTTCTGTTTCATTTTCCTGTGTGGTAGAGGTGGGTTGAGGAGATGCAGATCTCTCCATCCTTGCTCTGGGAGGTACACCATTGGCCTTGTCTCCCTGACTCCATAGATAGACTCAGGAGGAAGGTCACATAAAGTTTTGTTCAGATGCTCACTGCACTCAGTGCCTGTCTTTATGGTGCCTCTATGAGTCAGTGTACCAAGGGCTCTTTCTCCTAAGGAGGTGTTTTTTTGTTTTTTGTTTTGTTTTGTTTTTTGTTTTTTTGTTTTTTGTTTTTTGTTTTTTGTTTTTTGTTTTTTGTTTTTTGTTTTTTGTTTTTTGTTTTTTGTTTTTTGTTTTTTGTTTTTTGTGACTCCCAGGGTTCCAGTCCTTCCTGGTAATTTAGTATCCTTGTCTGTCTGGGAAACCATGGGCTCCTGGGCCCACAGAAATCAGAACATGTGGATAGAGGGTTGAAGTGTGGTTTTCCTTTACAGCACTGGGAGATGTGATTGTGTGCTCCATTGTCCCAAAAATGTATCTTTTATCATTGTATCCATCTCACCGTGTTTTCTTTCCCTCCCCCTGCCCCACCTTAAGAAGACTGTAGATGACTGGGTCCTTGGCTTCTCAGGAACTGTGTAGACAAGACACAAAATTAAAACTTCCCCTCCCACCTTCAGAAGCAGAGGCCTTAGTTCTAAGAGGATTCTTTTTATTTATGATTTAAGAGATCCAAAGAAGCAATTTCTCAAACTCCACAGAGAGCCTGTTTGTCTGGCAGGAGGTAATGGAGAGGAGACAGGGAGATGGATTTGTGGGTTCTAGGAGCTGAGAGTCAGCCCTGCTTCCAAGGAGAGTGATTTCAGTACACATTACCCCAGGGCACTTGGCAGACAGACTTGGAGGTGGCTGGGCCTGAGGGTCCAGTCCAAGGGAGGCTGCCACAGAGATAAATGATGTGGGCCAAGGAGCCAGGGCCAGGTGGGCTTCCTGCAAAGGCCTTGGTTGGCCTCTGACATCAACAACTTCCTGGAGCCCAGGGACATTGAGGTGACACATTTTTCATTTTCTGTATTTCTTCTGCCAACAAGAAGAAACAAGAGCTTGGCAGTAGAAATTAAGTTGTTATAAGAAAATGGAGAGATTCTTAAACTTTCTGTTTGTGGACTGGGATTTACGGCCTTGCTCACCTGCCTCTGCACGCACCCCTTGTGCTAATCCAGTGAGGAGGGAAGGGCTTTGTTCACACTTTATGTCTGGACCTTCTGTCCTGGGCCCAAAAATAGGCCTCTAGCTGTGTCTCCCCCTCCCCACCCATCCCATTTCAATAACCATTCATCAAAGAGTTTTAAATGGAAAGCATTTGGTAAACACTGCTCAGTTTTTCCAGGCCTTTCTGCCTCGGAGGGATCCGGCACGTCATCTTCGGGAGACTGGATAGCCCTCGAGAGGCTGAGAAGCAGACTCCTTCCGGACAGACCTAATTAACCCTGCGGACCCTTCTGTCGCCTGCCTGGGTGTTCTGGCGCAGGGTCTGCCTTACTGTTTAGACAACACCTAATCTTGGAAATGCCTCTGTTGAGGAGCCTCACCCCGCCCCCAGCATATATTAAATTGACTATGCACTCAGCTGGGGGAGCAGAAATCAGACGTGGGAGGGAGAGACTGTTACTGAGAAGCAGGATGGGTAGAGATGTGACCAGGACTGAAACTACACCGAAATTCTGATTAAAGTACCAGATCCAGTTGTACACTTACACTGTTGAAAATAAACTGGAAAAAAAAAGTGACTACACACTGGCTCTCATGTGCAGTTGTTTAACGGACATGGTGTGGCCTGTTTCCACTTCCTGACATATGGCTACTGATGAGGGAAAATCTATTTTGATTGCAGAGTGACCTTCAGCAGTTGGCTACTCTGAGAGATGACCAGCAGGCCACATTGTTTTCTTCTTGCTCACACATCACTTTCTGGCCGTTCTTGACGGGTCATAAACACACATAGAATGCTAACTCAGTGGCTTGCTAGCTGTCCTCAAGTTGAAAAGGCACTTTTAAAAATAAATGTTCCTTATGTCTACTTTTTTCCACATTTTCAACTCTGACATTTAAGTGCACATCACAGACTGTCAAGTAACACATTTGAAACCCAACTTTGGAGCACCCCCCCCCCAATGTGTTTCCTCCTCCAGGGCCTGAGGTGAAGCATCAGGCTATGCATGCTGTAGATAAGATCATTAGAAACAGTGCTCGTTAGCTATCATTACATTGCAAAGCAAGCTCAATCTATTCTTCTAAATTCCCATAGGAAGCTGTGTGTGCAACCAAGGCAGATGACTCCACCCAGGTTGATGAGATCCACTGTGGCAAACACTCAAGGTCTGCTCAGCATGCTCAAGGCTGGGAAGGGCACATGCTATGTCATTCATGAGCATTCACCAGTGGTCAATTACTTTGAAGCTGGCCTTGCTTGGATCTTCTTGTTAGAAAGCTGATATTCCAGAAAAGGTCTCACCCCCTGGCTTGCATGATGTCGCTCATTCTTTTTTTATTTATTAGATATTTTCTTCATTTCAATGCTATTCCAAAGTCCCCTATACCCCACCCCCAACCTGCTCCCCAACCCACCTACTCCCGCTCCCTGGCCCTGGCATTCCCCTGTACTGGGGCATATAATCTTCACAAGACCAAGGGCCTCTCCTCCCATTGATGGTTGACTAGGCCATCCTCTGCTACATATGCAACTAGAGACACAAGCTCTGGGGGGTACTGGTTAGTTCATATTGTTCCTCCTATAGGGTTGCAGATCCCTTTAGCTCCTTGGGTACTTTCTCTAGATCCTTCATTGGGGGTCCTGTGTTCCATCCAATAGATGACTGTGAGCATCCACTTCTGTATTTGCCAGGCATTGGCATAGCCTCATAAGAGACAGCTATCTCAGGCTCCTGTCAGCAAAATCTTGCTGGCATATGCAACAGTGTCTGGGTTTGGTGGCTGTTTATGAGATGGATCCCCAGGTGGGGCAGTCTCTGGATGGTCCTTCCTTCTCAGCTCTGAACTTTGTCTCTGTAACTCCTTCCATAAGTATTTTGATCCCCATTCTAAGAAGGAACAAAGTATCCACACTTTGGTCTTCCTTCTTCTTGAGTTTCATGTGTTTTGCAAATTGTATCTTGGGTATTCTAAGTTTCTGGGCTAATATCCACTCATCAGTGAGTGCATATCCAGTGTGTTCTTTTGTGATTGGGTTACCTCACTCAGCATTTTCAACAAATGGTACTGGCTCAACTGGTGGTTATCATGTAGAATAATGCAAATTCATCCATTCTTATCTCCTTGTAAAAAGCCCAAGTCTAAGTGGATCCAGGAACTCCACATAGAACCAGAGACAATGAAACTTATAGAGGAGAAAGTGGGGAAAAGCCTCAAAGATATGGGCACAGGGGGAAAATTCCTAAACAGAACAACAATGGCTGGTGCTGTAAGATCTAGAACTGACAAATGAGACCTCATAAAATTGCAAAGGTTCTATGA
This sequence comes from Mus caroli, assembly GCF_978045245.1. Taxonomy (NCBI): domain Eukaryota; kingdom Metazoa; phylum Chordata; class Mammalia; order Rodentia; family Muridae; genus Mus; species Mus caroli. Next base: position 28,480,710 of record NW_028227270.1, read on the forward strand.
GGCAAAAGACACTGTCAATAAGACAAAAAGGCCACCAACAGATTGGGAAAGGATCTTTACCAATCCTAAATCTGATAGGTGACTAGTATCCAATATATACAAAGAACTCAAAAAGCTGGACTCCAGAAAATCAAAAAACCCCATTAAAAATGGGGTACAGAGCTAAACAAAGAATTCTCAACTGAGGAATACTGAATGGCTGAGAAGCACCTGAAAAAATGTTCAACATCCTTAATCATCAAGGAAATGCAAATCAAACAATCCTGAGATTCCACCTCACACAAGCCAGAATGGCTAAGATCAAAATTTCAGGTGCTGGCAAGGATGTGGAGAAAGAGGAACACTCCTCCTTTGCTGGTGGAATTGCAAGCTGGTACAACCACTCTAGAAATCAGTCTGGTGGTTCCTCAGAAAATTGGATTACAGGAAGATACAGCTATACCACTCCTGGGCATATACCCAGAAGATGTTCCAACTGGTAATAAGGACACATGCACTATGTTCATAGCAGCCATATTTATAATAGCCAGAAGCTGAAAAGAACCCAGATGTCCCTCAACAGAGGAATGGATAAAGAAAATGTGGTACATTTACACAATGGAGTACTACTCAGCTATTAAAACAGTGAATTTATGAAGTTCTTAGGCAAATGGATGGATGTCGCTCATTTTTGAGTTTCAACTATATTCTGCAACTTTTTATTCAATTCTTTGGTAGGCTCCACCTCCTCACCCAGATACTTGGATGCTAGAGTTAAGCAGGGTTTCATCTGTGCACCAATATTTTTCTTACTGGGTACTGTGTACCCCAATGGCTTAAGTTACTCCTCCTCAGACACTGCTCACATCCACAGCTCCCACCCAGCCTCTTCTGTGAGGTCCCTTGTGTGTATACTGCTTCATGGGACCCTTGTCTCCACTGCTAGGCTAGGCCATAAGTCTCGGCATCATCCCCAGTGCCTCTTCCTTCCTCATCACTGTCATCTAATCAGTTTCTACTGTCTCTCATCTCTCCCCGCCACCAACCTACTCCTGTCCTCCTCTCTTATCTAGACTTCTACAACCATCTCTTCACTGATACATCTTTCCCTAGCAAGACCAGGAGGATCTTTCTAGACCCAGTAGGACTATATCACTCTTCAGCTAAAATCTTTGTCAAGAGCCCTCACAGCCTTTAGAAGAAATTTTAAACTTGGGTAGGGCTGACAAAGCCTTCGTGATGAGGAACTCTCCTTCCAGAACCTTCTCTTCACCTTTAGGACCCAGACTGGATATCCCTGTTTGCATTTTGTATTACTGCACACAGACTGCTCCCTCTGGATCTATGGAGCCTTGTCCCCTCTGTGAGGTCACCTTTCCTGCACAGCCTTCCCCGCCTTCCCTCTCTGCATTAGAGGCCCTTGTGGTACTTTGTTCTTCCCCGGTGCAGCACTTCACGTGCTGAACTGCGGTAGCATCTTTGCCCCACAGGCATGCTCCAGAGAACATAAAACGCCTCGTCTGTCGTGATGTCTACAGTGAGTACTTCATCATGGATGCTCAAAAATACTTGATGAGTGGATGACTGAGGATGCCTTATAGACCTGTTTTTGTTTGCTTGTTTCCTGATTCTAAATTCTGAACAGGGAGAGATCAATTTGCCTGGCTGGAGTCAGTCCCCATCCTTGGTCTGACATGCTGAACAGAATGTGAAAGTCTGGATGGAGTTTTTTAGAAGATGGGGGTATGCTCACTAGAATTCCATGAGGTCCTTCTCTAAAATGATGAAAATAAATTTTACTTTTTGAAAGCATGAATTATGTAACACTCACTACTTGATACAAGTCCATTTAGCTCATCCTAAAGAGATGAAACTTCACTCAATACTTATTTCTTACACACTCATTTCTTACATATTACTTGCTGACCCATCAGCCCACCCCGCTGTGTAATGAAGTTTCTGCTGTGTGCCCAATGCCAGGTAGATGCCTGGAGGATGTGATGAAGACCTCTACTTTTATGATGCTTACTTTAAAAGATATACAAATTGAAATTTTTGTTGTGAAGACTAAACAAGTTACTATCTAGGGAACATTTTGACCACTGCACATATATAGGTTTTGTTTTTAATTGCTGGGGTACAGAGTGTTTGAGGTGGAGTTTTTTTGTTTGTTTGGTTTTTGTTTGTGTTGTTGTTGTTGTTGTTGTTGTTTTTGTAGCCAATGCTGGCCTCTGTCTTACTGTGTGACTGAGGATGACCATGGGCTCCTGGTCTTCCTGCCTCTATACCACAACAGCCTGCTCTGAAAGTAGATTTTCTTACCCACTGAAATGGAGAAGTGACCCTCCAGATCTTTGGGGAGAGCAATGCAGCATGCGGAACTGGGTTTGGATTCCCAGAACCTACATAAAACCCCAGCTGCAGAAGCCTGCACCAATATCCCCAGCCCTAGGAGGGCAGAGACAGGGGGACCCCTGGAGCTTGTGAGTCTAGTCAGCTCTGGAAAAACTACACTAGCTGAGAGCTCGCCATCTACTGAGAGAAGAAAGAGAAATATCTGGATGGTGAAGATCAGTCAGCTTAGAGACCACTCTGGGGTTGCTATGGACTCCGGAGCATCTATCTTTGACTATGATTCAGATCTCAAAAGAGATACTTGAGCTAGAAATGTCAGTCTTCAAAGTCTCACCACACAGTTAGTCTGTAAAGCTGAGGGGAAGTGTACAAAGAAATAAAGTATGATTGGCTATAAGGAGTCTCAAAGCCAGGCAGACAGGCTGGTCACAGAACGCTGTGCAGAGTTGTTATGTACACGTGTTAGAAAAGAGGAGATTAAAAAAAGTCTGGTATTCCATAAGGAATACTGGAACCGAGAGAAGGACCTTCTGTTTCTGGTTTAATGGAGCTTAAAATCAATGGTCTGCTTCACCTTCTTAAGCTGATAGAGTGGCTTCTCCTATCAATCACTATGGCCTCCTTATCCAAAGACTTCAAAGAAAGCCTGGAGTGATTGGAGATCAAGGTGGCTTTGTGGCTGGTCAAGCCAGAAGGTGAGGGAATCATTAGGCTAGACCAAGAGGATCAAGTGTGTCTAGGGGGTGTGATGAGCAGCCATTAAGGGCACCAAGCAAGGATGCGGGATGAGCACTCTGTATTTTGGAAATATGAGCGGTGTGGAGAGTGGTTTGGGAAGGTAGAGTCTCATGCAGAAACTGGGAGACTGATGGCATTTCTACTTCAGGGATCCGGAGCAACAAATCCAGGGCCATGCAAAAGGTGAGCTATTTCTATGCAAGCAAAGACCATGGCAAGGAACCAAAGAGCCTAGGTGACTTACTGGCTAGAAACAGTAAGAGAGGTTGATACCAAGGCCCTGGTTTGCATTTTCCCTAACACATCCTCACTCTTCACAGAATTCCCTCAACATTTTCTGCAGCCATGACTCTTTAACTTTCTAATGTGGCCACTGTGCTTCCCGAAGAGAACATACAGATTCCTCTAAAGATCACTGCAGCCCTGCTTCAGTGCTCAAGTTCCTTCTCCATTCCCCTCCTCCTGGTTTTTCTTAAACCCGTCCCATTAGCCTTGTGCTCTGACATCAAAACTGTTCATGGAGGTCACCGATGATCTCCATTTTGCCAAGCTGCATAGCCAAGCCTCAGGGGGCCTCTTCTGAGCCTCCAGTGTGGCTGGTCACTCTCTGTCCTAGCTCAGTCTTCAATGGCACCAGGCCTCAGCTGTTTTTCCATGGTCGCTGAGTGACTGGAATACTTCAGGGCTCACTCCTTAGGCTTCTTTTCTCTGTAATTCAAATCCTTGAAAATCTCCTCCAGCCTCATGATTGTGGATGATATCTTTGAATGCACTGGTGGCTCTTTAGTTTGTCCCTCCTGGACTCCAGGCTTACCTAGACATTGTGCTCACTGAACATCTGTTCTTGGGTGTTGCATAGACACTGACTCAAACACACGTCAGAAAGATTCCCAGTCCCTCTTCCTCAGCTGTTATACACATGCTCCCCATTCCCCACCTTCCCTCCCACTCCTATCTCAGTTAATAGCAACTCGATCCATCTAGTGTTCATGCCAAAAAATCTTGAAGTCATCTCTCTTCTCTTTCTCTTACAATGCACATCTAAATCTCCATAGTGCTGGCAAAATATACCACCATGCATTCTCCACTTGCTCCTGCCTTGGTTTTACACTACTGGAATACACTCAGCATCTATGCCTACATATCCTCTTGTCTATCCTCAGTACCACAGCTTAAATAAACCTTTAAAAAGGCAATTAGATGATGTTTTGTGTGTTTGTGTGGTGGGGGGGTGACTCAGTCAGAAAGTGCATACCTCAAAAGCATGAGGACTTGATACAGACACCAGCACCAACCAAAAAGTTGGGCACAGTAGCATAACTCTGTAATCACAGTATTAGAGTGGCAGAGACAAGATGAATCCTGTGGCCAGACAGACAGACAGTCTAACTGCATTGGTAACTTCTAGGTTCACCAATCATCTAGAGCTGATGTTGACCTCCACAGAAATGTGCACACATGTGGTAGCATATGTTACCCTTCACAGGTGCCTACGCACACAGACACATATGCTCACACACTCATATGGGGTGCAGGAAGCCAAAGCTCCAGGAAGGCTCTCACATGCACTCCTGCCTCGTCTGCTCTCCCTCCTTGGCTCAGTGACCTTAAATCCTTTCTTCGCTTGCTCACTCTGTTCCAAAGAGCCTGGACTCCTCACTGTTTCTCAAATATGCCCAAGAAACTCTACTGTTCGGCCCGCCCGCTATCAAGAAGACCAAGCCCACACTTTAATCTCAATTCTGTACAAATGCCTTCTTCAGAAAACAACGACTATCTGCCATGTTTACTATTGTAACTCACCTCATCCCAGCCTCCCCAGGTCTTTATTTTGACATCTTTCCCCTAGCACCGGTCATTTGTACTATCCTATACTCCTATGCAACATGCTTGGTTATTGTGTCCATTATTAATTGTCTCCCCCTGCTGGAATGTCAGTCCCACAAGGCCAGAGAGACTAGCTGTGTTCACAGTAGGATCCTGTGTAGCAAGATCCCTAGAGGCACTCGGGAAACATGTGTTAGATGAATGAATGAGTTCTTTAAGTTTTTAAGAACAATAAGCTTCTTTATACGCAAAAGCTGACTCAATATCTCCACTGGGGTGTGAAATGAACAAATACATAGAGGTTAAAAGGCAAATATTACCAGGAACAAATGATATACTGAGCCTCAGACTTGTGATGTGATCCATGGATGTATCTCCCAAGGGTCTGCTTTCCAACTCGCTCCTTCCATGTCTCCTTCATTTTCAGCTCTGCTCTCCCCGGGATGAGGAATGGATAGAGCAATAGTGTCTGCCGAGGGTGCATCCTTGCTCAAAATCTATCTTTTTCCTTCTCATCCCCACACAGTCCTCACTACGACACAATATTAGAAAAAAACGGATCCTAATGTATACAGTCCCCATAACAGAAAAAAAAAATGAGAAGTATAAAAAGAGAAAGCCGGAGATTCATAAATTAGCCACCATCACCAGTGATTTTTATTTGATTCACTGGAATGTAGAGGGAGCACAGACACTCACTATACCTTTATAGTAAGAGGGAGGAGACTAGGTGAGCCAAGCCAAGCAGAAGGCTGGGATGGGAGCTATTCCTTGGGGTTAACATGAGGGCACTTGAAGATGGGAAGAGGGTCGCCACCAGAAAACAAACAAAAAACAAAAAACAAAAACAGATCACCTGTGTACAGCCATCATGAGAATGCATCTTATTTTCATTTAGGGCAGATTCCCAGGCCAGGATGCTGCCGGGAATAGCTAGGAAGTTGTTCCATCAACCCTGGAAAGAGTCCAGTGTGTGGTAAGTGACCTCTCCTACTAACCCTTTTTAAAGATCCCTGTTACTTCCGCACGACTCTCTCCCTATACTGCTGATCTTCTGCAGCATCAGGAACAGGTAGAGTGAGGCCAGCCTTTTATTTCATGAAGGAAGGAGCTCCCGTGAACAATCAGTCCTCAAGAGAAACACTATGACTTGTTCTCCATGCATAGAGTGGGTTAACTGTGGTCAAGGAGTACTCAGCGAGCAAAGCACTGGACAGACATGGGAATTTAACAACATCTAGTTCCCTCTTCCCGGCGTGTGCTCTCCTCTTGCCAATGCCCCCCCCCCAGTAGTCTTGAGGTGACTATTTTATTTTCCACATTCGTCGCTTCTGCAGTGTATCTGTATTTCTTCTTGTTTGGCGCCAGATGTCAGATTGGCTTGCGTTATTCCAGGATGAATCATTTGGTTTCCTGTCCATGTTCCTAACCTTTCCAGCGCCTCTTGTATCATGTCTCAGTCATCCCTGCTGTTTACAATGCCTCTCAACTTAAAGCCATCTGCAAATCTCATTAGTGACATGCTGATTCCTTCTCCCCAAGATACAGGGTGTGCTGAATACAAGGCCTGACACCAATTCTCTCTTCCTCATTTGAGGAAATAATTATTCACACTGTTCTCAGTTATTACCTTTTTAAAATATGATTATAGTCTTATTGCATATATATTATGCTCCCAGTTTGGCCAAATCTAGACATGTGATGTCCCGATTAATAATGTTTTGTTTTGTTTTTTAAAGTGAGGTAGAAGGGATGGAGACATCCTAGGATGTACAAGGCCTGGGTTTGAACCCTAATGCTGCCAAAGGGAAGAAACTGAGTTAGTATCCACTTTAGAGAATAGTTAATTATTAATACCGTCAATAAGTCATGTTTCCTAGTATACTTAAAACATTTAGCTTGCAAAAATTAAAAAAAAATGTATTACCCCACTTCTTAAGGTGAGATTCAGCCTTGATTGCAGTTGCTTTACATTGATTAGCCAGGCAGTAAGAAACCATGTCTTGATAAACTTCAAAAATATGATTCAAATATTTCATGTTAGCAGCAAGACTCTGAGGAAGCCACTGGGCCCGTTGTGATTCACTGGCTCTTGGCTTCAACTTTCCCTACTCTTTTCTGATATTATTCAACATGTTTTCAAATCTTATTCTTCTCTCAAAAACCTCAGAGCCTGATGCAATGGCGGATTCCTGTCATTCAATGTGGAGGAAAAGAAGACAGGCAGATGGTGAGTTTAAAGCCAGCCTGGGCTACAGAGTGAGCCCTTGTCTCAGAATAAACAAAAGATCCAAAACTCCTTTAGTATCTTCTGTTCTGAGCTCCAGATGTTGGACTATAACGAAGAGCTGTCTTGATGCTCCAAGGGCTTCTCTATTCAGCAAAGAGGGTGAAGAGAAAACCATGGTGGGGCTGGAAAGATGTACAACTAAGGGAGCCAGTGGGGAGCAAGAGTGAGGTGCGTATACATCCAGACCCTGATAACCTCGCCCAGAGACTGGCAGGAGTATGACTTCCCTCCTTGGTCTGGGTCTGCATGCTTGGGTCATGTAGCCTGTGTAAACCCCACCTCTGCCACCCTTGAGGAAGTCACATAGCCTGGTGGCCAGATTACAGGTTTAACTTCCTCTCTCCCTATAAGGACATGCCCAGCAAGCACCTGGAATTCCTCTTCATGCAAAAAAAAAAAAAAAAAAAAAAGTTCCCAGAACTTCGGCATCAGGTAATAATGTACACCCAGCCCCAAGACCTCTAGCCGCTCACTCCCCAAGGCTTATATAGCCCTTGTTGTCCCCAATAAAGGTGAGCGGTTTCACTGAAAACTATCTCGGAGAAGGCCATGTCTGTCCACACTCACACAGACCAAGATTCTGCGGCACCCACACACCCAGATAAGCTTCTTTCCTTCCAAACACCCCTGAGTACTTGCCACGTCTGGATCTGTAATATGCATTAGCCCATTAGTTCCTCACTGAAACCCCACTCAACAGCTGGCAGAGCAGGATTCAGAGGGTAAGTGATTGCCTCTGATGCAGACAGTGGATGGATAGACACTCAAGCTGCAGACACTGGAGATGATCAATTGCTAGAGACTATGCTTTTGTTTTGGCTGCTGATTTCAGAGGTTTCTATCCATGAAGCCTTGTTGCTTTCTGCAACAAGGCAATGTCACACAGACACATCACACTGAGAGTACATACTACAGGAAGCAGAAGGGAGCAAGGAGCTGGAGTCCCACAGTCCCCTTTAAGGGTGTGTGCCTCCCAGTGGGCAGCACCCCTTAAAAGTTTCTACTGTTACCCAACAAAATCAACTCCAAGACAAGCCTTGAATATATTCTCTACATAGTAACTTACAACTGAAATTCAAAGAACAGAAACATGGAAAAAATATTCTATCTTGTTAGTTATTGAGACTATATATTAAAAAATTAAAATGCTACTTTGTACCAAGTTCTTTAGTAAAAAAGAAAAAGAAACAGTATGTGAAGCTGGTAGGGCTGCAGTAATAATATCTCTGTTGCACAGGGCTGTGGGGGATATAAAATGGTACAATCTTTCTGAGAAACAGTTTAGCGCAGGCAATACAGACCACTGCAAGGGGAGCCAACCTCACTGGCCCTCAGAAGGGATAAAACCAAGCACTACTCCATCCAGACCAATGAAACCTCGCACTGTCACTGAAAACCATGGGAACATTGAATGTATTAAATGGCCTATAGGGACTTTCTGGTTATTCAAAATTTATTGCAGAATAGCAAATACCATGAGGTTATGATATATAGAGGAGAGAGAGAGGGGTCAGGGGACATAAAGAAAGGAGGAGGGGACTGGAGAAAAAGACACCAATTAGTTAACTGAAGTTATTCATAAGAATGACTCCAGGGCTTTTTCTATTGGCATTCTATGCATTGTGCTGTCTGTGTGTACACATGAGCATGCACAAGTCCATGTGTATATGCACACATCTGTAGATGTGGAGGTCCCTGAGCTTGTAGAGGCCAGAGATCAACATTGAATTTCCCTTAGTGGCTTTTCCACTTTAATGTTTTGATATGGGTCTCTCAATGAACCTGGAGCTTCACTGGGCCAAGTAGACCAAATGGCCAGCAAGCTCCAGCGATGCTCCGGTCTCCATGCCCCAGTACTGGGGTAACAGACATGTGCTTTGTATGGGTGATGAGCATTCAAACTCAGGTCCTCATGTTTGTGCATCAAGCACCTTGCCAGCTCAGCCATCCCCTCAGCCCCATTAGCCTATACATTTTAGTAAGTTTAAAAAGTGCATAGAAACATCCACACTTCTAGCTTCATTATAATAAAGATCTAGCTTCGTTATAATAAAGAATATTTCAGAATAAAAATCAAGTTTTTGAAAATCACCATCCTGGCACATTAAACTAAACCTGGCTTTTAAACTCCGAATCCATTGTCTTTTTCCATCTTATTTTTCTTCAGCTCCTAAGCACGATTAAGTCGTTGATAAATCCCTTGATGACCTGTCTGATTTCATCCTCTGCTTTTTAACCACGATACTGATTTCTCCACCTGGACAATTTGTGCTTCTAAACTCTGCAGCCCAGTCTTCTCCCTACAACAGGCAGCTCTTCTGTTTCTTCAAAGCCTCTGGTGGGTCACCCCATTTCATCATTTGCTTCTGTAAAACTTGGCTACGGCTTACAAGGGTTTCTGTGTCTCTCACAGATGCCCATCAGTATGTGAGTTCGGACAATCCTTTGTTGGCAGGGGCATTGTCCATCCTTCCCAGATATCTGTCTTCAGAGCTTCACTATGACAACAAACTCCTCACCGCACATCTAATGGAGCCAGAGAACATGCAATGAAGGATCGTTTCATCTCAGGTATACTAAACTCCTACGCCCTTCCTGTACATGCACAAAGGTAAGAATAGAGATTTCCTGCTGCCTCTCCTGGTCTCAGCTTTCCTCAGCTGCCTATAGTCCTTTGCATAGGATTGAGGCCACGTGCCTTTGCTCTGCCCAATTTGGCATGTTTATTATCTTTTAAGTCCTCATTTGGTCCTTGACTCTCTTCCCAACAGTAACTGAATGGTTGCCCCACATTCCTCTATTGCAGAATTGGACATAAAAACTACATATGCAGTCTCCTTTGCCTTTATCTTTGGGAAAGTATCTGTAACTATGTCTATGTCTGTGGGGCAGAAGGAAAACACACATAGATGGCAAGATTCTGCTACTTGCTATGGTTTTAGTGTTTCTTCCAAAGAACATGAGTTAGGACTTTAATCCCTAAGCCACTGAAAGGTGGAAGTTTTAGGAGGGGATCAGGCAATGAGGGCTCTGCCCTGTGAATGACTAATGCTAGCATTATAAGAATGGGTTAGTTATTTGTGGGAGTTTCTAATAAAAGGGTGAGCTTAGCCCCTCCCTTCTCCCTCATTTCCATTCTACTGAACTTCCCACATGAGGTAACACAGCATATGACCATCACTGGGGGCCAGTTCCTTACTTGTGGACCTCCCAGCCTCAATTATGGTAAGAGATAGTTTCCTTTCTTTCAAAATCACCTAGGCTGTGCGCAAAACTGAGTTATAGCAATTTGAAATAAAAGAGTCTAAGCCAAGCCCAGACAGTCCTAGACTGAAACTACACTCATTTACCTCATACTGTAAGTTCCCCGGATGCAGTCTCTGAAAGCCTTCTTATGCACTCCCTCAGAGGAGCTAGTGTCTGGAACCTGTCTGTGCTCAGCGCCACCATGAAAGCTTTCTCCTTGCAAGGTTAAGGACGCAGGACAGAAATGGGATTCAAACAGTGTGGACACTTTCGGCTTCCACATGGCACCAGAGACTTGAGGATGTGTGCTGAGGCTGGCAAGAGTGAGAGATAAACAACTTCAAAAACACAGAAGAGGGTTTTAGAACTAGTCTTGATTGTATATACATGCAACGCGGTTTTTTCCTTAATTTCCACACCTACTATAACCCTCCCCCCATTTTCCTATGCCATTTTTAGCAGGGGTCAAGATGTTATGTACGATTCAAAATGCAAATGGTGTATCAGGTTTAAAGGATCATCTTTTCTCCCATGGGGGAAAACTGGGATATTGCACATCAAACCTGGAAGAACATAAGAAGTCTCCAAGTCAGTCAGTTTGCTTTCTGCATTTAAAATGAACCTTAAGTATATTTGGTCCTAACTGAGAAATACCAATACCTCTACACCAAAAGATTTAGCTTTTCCAAAATGTTACTCTTGAGAATGTCACCACCCCCAGTGAGACCTAAGGAACCAACCCTTAACCGTATTTATAATGTTTTCACATTATCTGTTTTTTTCCATTCTCTTATTCCAAAGGACAAAGCTAATAGTGTCTCCCCCACTTGGAATTGTGCAACTTTTGGAGCCTTGGTTGGTTGTCTCTTTAGAAATTAGAAATGTCTTTGATAATGTACAGCTGCCTTCATTTTTTTTTTTATCATAGTTGCTGAAAAGCACCCCAGGAGGCTGACCCTTATACCCTGAGAGATGGCCATGGTTTTCTCCTGAAGCTCTTGTGAGATCATGAAGAGGCTAAGGTCATCATTTAGGATCCAGATCATAGAATGGCAAATCCTAACCTCTCAGCACCATTTCCTCTTCAAACCCAGCCAAAAGTTTAATTTTATGTGCACGGGTGTCTTGCCTGCATGCCTGTTTACCACATGTGGAGGCCAAAAGGCAGCTTTGGATTGCTGGAAGTAGAGTTAAGGTGTGAACAGCCTTATGAGTGCTGGGAACAGAACTGGTGTCCTCCAAAGTGTGGAGCAGAGACCGTAGGAAAGGCCATTCAGAGACTGCCCCACCTGGGGATCCATCACATATACAGTCACCAAACGCAGCCACTATTGTGGATGCCAAGAAGTGCTGGCTAACAGGAGCCAGATATAACTGTCTCCTGAGAGGCTCTACCAGAGCCTGACCAATACAGAGGCAGATGCTTGCTGCCAACCATTGGACTTAGTATAAGGTTCCCAATGGAGGAGTTAGAGAAAGGACTGAAGGAGCTGAAGGGGTTTGCAACCCCATAGGAAAAACAACAATATCAACCAACCAGATGCCCAGAGCTCCCAGGGACTAAACCACCAACCACAGTGTACACATGGAGGGACCCATGGCTCCAGCTGCATATGTAGCAGATAAGGCATTGTCTGGCATCAATAGAAGTCCGTGGTCCTGCAAAGGCTTGATTTCCCAGTGTAGGGGAATGCCAGGGCGGTGAGGTGGGAGTGGGTGCGTGGGAGGGGGAGGGGCAGAGGGAGGTTCCAGAGGGAAAACCAGGAAAGAGGATATGATTTGAAATGCAAATACATAAATATCCAAAACAAACAAACAAACAAAAACAAAGCTAGTGTCCTCTGGAAAGAGTTGCCAGTATGCATAACCACTGAGCCATCCCTCCACCCAGCCTCTCAGCTCTTCATCTCCATTCCTCTGGGGCAAATGGAGGCAGGCAAAACTTTTCATTTTTCCTACTGATAGCTGTGGTTGTGACAAAGGAACAGCAAAGTACTATTTGTGCTATAGTGTGGCATCCCCTAAATACTCGGGAATTTAGAGTGCCCCAAATCAGACAAGGCCAATCCTCTGATAGAATCAATTAGGAGTAAGAATTCCTTGACTTCTTTGTTGACTGGCTCTCAGCTGTGAGCCGCAGGTAAGTTCTCTTTCCTTGGGGAATTCCACCCTTCCCTCAACTGTAGCACTCTGTGCTGCCCTCCTGCAGGAAGTAGGTGACATCCCTGTCTCTCGCCACCGCCACCGCAGCTGCTTCAGGTTCTTTGTGGATACAAAACTTAGCAAAGAGGTAGCAGTTTCGGAAGTAAGAGAACTACTTACCTGAACAGGTCCTGGAAGAGCTCCACATGTTAGTACATGTTAATTATCTTCCAATGAAAACAACGCTGGCTGACACCTATCCGGTTCCTATCAGGGACTGCCCTAAAACCGCTATAAGGAAACCACAATGCTCTCCACAGACGTGTGTTTATTAAAAAAGATTGGGGGGTGGGGTGGGCAGAGATGATTCAGTCAACAAAGTACTTGCTTATGAGGACCTGTCTGACCCCAAGACCCAACACTGAGAAAGCTGGATGTGGTAACACAAAATATGGAATCCTGGCACTGAGACGATTGGAGGTGGGACTTGCCTGGACTACTTGGTGAACTCCAGGAAAAGGTGAGTAACACCTGAGAAATGACACTTAAGGTTATATGCTGGCTTGTGTATGCTCACCCTCACATATGCACTTACACACACACACACACACACACACACACACACACGAGAGAGAGAGAGAGAGAGAGAGAGAGAGAGAGAGAGAGAGAGAGAGAGAGAGAAGCACATGCACGTACATAAATAAGAAGAAAAAGAAGCAAGCCAGTACCCTCCATCCGGCCTAAAACAGTGTTCTTTCCTTAATGCCTCCATTCAGCTGAATGGAACATTGCTGGACTGGGGGCCGACTAAAGGGCAAAGGAAGAGAAACTGACAGATCTGAGGAATGAACGAGCAACAACCGTGCACAGCTGTAGGTGTCTGGCGTGGCATGCAGGTCAGTGGCCTTGAGAGTAGGCATGCACCCACTTGGTATGGAGTACACATCTCACAAGGGTACCCATGGATCCTAGACAAAATGGGTGAAAAGAAACGGTACTTCATCCAGCTGAGCCCCAGCACCCAGTAACCAGTAACTTTTTTCAGCTGCTAAAGTTCATCTCAAGAAAGGCAACCATATCAATGAATAAATGATATACACCAAGAATTAACAAACAGTCCGATGATTTGAAATTTTATTGAGAAAATAGCTATTTTGAGATTATATCCAGTTTCTCATTTGTCAGAATAAATTCTTAACAGTGACCATCATTTCCACTTCTGGGTATTTCTACATCAGCTCTAGGTAAAATACATTCACAGTAGGCAAGGCTATGATATTTGCACACTAGAACAGATGCTTAAGTTGTTTCCCATCCAGAGACTGCCTTGGGAGACGGAGCCAATAAACATCATATGCAGCTCTTGTCCCTTCCTCTGTTGATCTTCCAGAAAGCTAAAGTGAAGCTACAAAACTTCAGTTTCACTTAAGGATGGTTTCTATTTTACAAAACAATAAGACGTAAGAGAAACCCAAATCATCTTTATGCATTTAAAGGCTTGTATACATCCGTCCTCCATCAGATCAAGACGCCAGCAGCCCACAGACCAAACAACAAGCAGCCAGAACGGCCTTCTCCTTCTCCAATGACTCTCAGAGGCTGATGCAAACTCTGGCAGGGCACTTCCAGTGATCGCCAAAGATCTGGGATATGTAAACTACATGATTACAGGCATTGCTCTAATCTTCAAGTGGAAAACCGAAGCATCAGAACTAAGATCCAAGAACTTTTCATGTGGTTGGTTGCTCACCATTACACCAGCACCCAAAGCCCACGGCAAGTTGTGCTTCTAATGTACATCCAAACCCTGGAGCATCGAGCCTGTGACTGTGTATATATGCTGCAAAGGCTGACAAAACGCCATAGCCTCACTGGTGAGCTGGTTTATACTCTGGGAGGAAATGAAGCTTGTTTAGTCACTCTTACCATCACCAGAGAAACACTCAAAGCAGAAACTTTGTAATAGGCACAGACAACAAAATCCTCAATGTTCTCCTAAGGACATTTCTCAGAACACAAATCCCATAAAACATCTACTTTTTAAAAATCCTCAGTAAAATACGTTAGGGAAGTGGTCTATTAAGTGGAAGTGCTTATTGGAGACAATGAGTCCCCCTGGGGGATGGGTATGCGCCTGCGCGCAGCCTTGTTCGGTCTGTCTTCTTTGCTAATAAAGTAAAACATCTCTGAAGCTAGAAACCAAAAACACACATTTACACATCAAAGGTTCTGAAAAGCCTACAGCAAGTCAGCTTTGCATAATACAGCATTTTCCAAACTTAGTAGAACAATATATTTTGCCAAATTCCCTCTTAGAATCTACTCTTGCATAAACTAAATGTTTTTTACCTTATAACTTCAAATTAATAAGAATGAGGGCATAAAAACAACGAGCCTGTTTCCCCTTTGAAAGAAGCTGCTGATTCTGTTGGAGCGATCCTCTATCACAACGCACCTTCACTACTCACAAGCAATCAGCTCCAGCTTCCCTTCCATCACATGGTGCTGTTCAAGCATGTTAATACTTTTAAGTAATCCATGGACTGTTTTTCTGGAAAAATATTTTTTAAGCCTTTTAAATTCCCAGAGTCCTCATTCGTTTTGGACACACCACCACTGAGTGCCAAACAAGCATCCTGGGGTCCCGGCGATTGCAACACCAACAGCAACTTCCACACTAACAAAGAACCAAAGTCTCCCTGGCTTTCCCATCATGAAAAGCAGCACTCTCACGTCCAGCGATGCTTCAGTTAACACACATTAGAAACGTAAAATCATAAGCATCTTGATATTTTAATGGGAAATCCGTTTTGGTGTGAGGTTGTTCGAAACATTCTCATAAGGCAAGGGCGATCTTCGGGGGAAGCGTCTGTTAGAAACCTGAGCCGCTTTTTCTTTAAACTCAAGAATGAAATAAAAAGATTATCAGTATAGAATATAGTTCTCATTTGGAACTAAATACTAAGTCTACAGTGTTAAATTTTAAGATAGAGATATGTATATAGTGACGGACTTACTCTATTAGGTTTGCTTTTTGAAAATCCTTTTATTTTGGAATAATTATAGACTCTTAAAGCATTATAGAAATAAAAGGAGATATTCCATGGCCCCATCATCCAGCTTCCTAAGTATATTTAAATATATTTTACTGTTAATTATGTGTATTGGGGGGAGGGTACAGGAAAATTTTGAGTACAGGTGCTCATGGATTCCAGAAGGGGGTGCCAGATCCCCTGGAGCTAGAGTTCCAGAAGGTTGTAAACCACCTGCTAGAGGTCCTGGGAACTGAACCCACGTCCTCAGCAAGAGCAGTACGTTCTCTCAAGTACTGAGCCATCCATTCAGCTCCCAAGCATATTTAAATATTTATATTCTGCCTTTGAGTGGTTATGGTTGCGGCTGTTGAAAAACTGTTGACCCTACCAAAAAAAAACATTTTGAGCAAGCTTGGTAGGTGCATGTCTGAGATGCAGTACCCAATTCAAATACCACCTGAACAAAGTGGTTTTCTTACAATATTCCACAAGTTTCTGCCTCTGTTGATGTTCATTTTGCCCATTTTTAAACTTTGAAAACACTTTAACTTAGATCTAACTTAAGTATCTTTGTTCCCTGTGTTACTGTATTTATCAGTTATAAATTTTTAGGGATTATAACTGGAAATAAAAATGGTTGCTTCCAAAAAGTATCGGGTCCTCTAGTACCCGGGCATTTGTTACTGTGGGCCTTTTGTGGAGTCCCCTCACGCCCTTGTCCGTGGTGCCTTCAGTATCAGGTCATCACCGTGATGACAGTGCTCACTGAGGGTGTCTTCCTGTGGGAATTAGCAAACTAATTTTTTTTTCTAGCTCTGTAAAATCAACAAAACTAAAAATGGGCATAATCCCTGTTTCCATGCTGTCTGCTACCACCACCTCTGAAACCCAAGGCTCACAGTGTTTGGTCAGGGCTGTGGACCACTTTCCCCAGCAAACTCACGCACATACATCCTGACAGGGTCACCACGGCCCTTTGTCCAGTCTGAGGAACTGCCTGGTCCCTGAAGTATTCTGTGCTCAGTTACAGCTTCCTCCTGTCCCATTTACTCAGACAAACAGAGCTGACTCAGTACTAACATCTAAGTTCTTACTCAGCTAACTAAGGTTCGGCAGCTCAGAAATGTGGTCTTGAAGCACATGGGCTACAGAATATAAGGCTAAAGGCAGTTCAGAGCCATAAAAAAAAAGTCACTTTACAGACATCCTCTCCACTAAAAAGAACAAGTGCTTGTTATTCTAAAATAATTAGGAAGAGTTTGGTGCACAAACAGTACAGTAACTCCTTGGTTGAAGTCTAGAGTCTTTGGAACATGGTCTGCTGCATTCTTCTATCATGCAAGCCCATGCTCCTTCCTCACAGACATTAGCAGAACTTACTCAGGATCACCTTCTAACATCCCCCCAGAGTGAGATTTCACAATCTAGCCCTGTTAGTACGGCTCTTTCTCTTAGGAGTTGTCACAGCTTTCCAAAAGAATCATCCTATTCTTACGTGCATTTTACAATTATAGACTACGCCAAATACTTTTTGGAAGGTTTACCATTAATAATAGTTGAAAATGACTAAGCCTGATTAAAGCATAAACAGATACATGACTAATGTGTCAACCATCCTTCTTCAATATAAAGTCAATCCTAGAGACAACGAAGCCTCTTGATCATTAAATTTAAAACACAATACTCAGATATACTCAGATTTCAGATTGTTGTAACTTGTTTTAGGAGATCGCACAAATACATACACTCACACCTCCCGTACACACATACACCACACACACGTACACACATACTTACCCTACACACATTCACTCACACACACATGCACAAACCCACACTCACTAGCACACATTCACCCCTACATCGCACTCTCATGCGCACACGCGCACGCGCACACACACACACACACACACACACACACACACACACGCACACGAACGCGCGCGCGCGCGCGCGCGCGCACACACACACACACACACACACACATGAACACACACCCTTTGTTAAAGCATCTCTGTGAAACTCGTTGAGTACATGTCCTAAATGCAAATGCACTCACAGAGGTGGATGGGACTGTGAGGACTACCTGTGTCTTATTTAAAGCTTCAAGAATGAGGATTTACAGTGACCTAAGACTTACATCTACCAAAAAACAGAGCAACCTGGGGCGATGTAGGTCAAATGCAGCCGAGCTCCGCTCTGCTCACAGTAGCCGAGTCTCTAGACAACACAGCCTGGTTTCTGCAGAACTTGGCAACATTTTCTGAGCACCACAGTAATCTTGTAAGACACTAATCCTAAACATGGTCCTATTTTTAAAATCCCAGAAGTAGTTTTACAATAACAGAAGCACCTTGGCCACTAAAATCAGCAAGTTTCTATTATATGTAAAACTACCACACAGCAAATCCTTGAACAGCTCATTCACAGTCAATAACTGTAAATTGTCTCAGAAACCCGCTATTTTTGACTCATTCCTTTGGATCCTGCAACTATAATTAAAAATGCACAGGAAATAATAGTTTGTCAGAAAGTGTGACTACATGATATGCGTATTAGGAAACAAACTGCTTTGAGTCAAATGGAGCACTGAGACCTGACACACAGGAGCAGATCCAGGACGCTCGCCACGGCTCATCCCAAGGAGGCTGAACAGTTAGGTGAGCACAATAACAATACAGTAGACAGCTAGATTTCCAGTTCTGGAGTTGATATAAGAATGAGACAAGTAAGCAACGGTGTACTAAATACACAGGTCTAAGGCTGCCATGTTCATCTCTGCTAGCTTAGAGCAAACCTATCAGCAAGTACTTAGTCACACTGGCTTGCGTGCTTGCATGCGTGCGTGCGTTATCAGGGGTATTATATAAACCACCTTTAACATTTGCATATGTAGTACTAAACTGCCAAAGGAGCAGACTTATGAGAGAACAATTAAGAGGCATATTCCTCATTGCTTTTTAAAATTAAATACAGGCTTTTCTATTAAAATAATTTCTATTTTTCCTGGTTCCTAAAATCAGCATCAGACTTCTTAAAAGAATAAGGTCTCAGCCAAAAAGCCACATATTATGTACTGAGACGAGTCTAAGAAAAACTAAGTTAATAAATTAACTTAAATACGTTAAAAATGTACATTCACATCAGAATTGCAGCTTTTGGTCAGCAACACCTGAACCAAAGGCAAAGATCTGCCAAGGTTAAGGCAGGATTTTTATATACAGTACCATGGGCTTGTCCTGCCCACCCACCCACCCAGTTCGCTTAGCATTCACCTTTATTTAAAATGCACTGCCAAGCTAAAATAATAGCTTTCCTAATTTAAAAAGAGAGTCAGATACAGCTCCCTCTGCTTTAGCCTTAAACGTATTACAGCATTCTTTGGGTCTCTGTACACTTGGCATCAGCAATGACTGCCACAATCATAAGACCAGCTGCAATTGGCGGTGACTGTCAGGGTGACAGCAGCTGCAAGGAATTACTCTCCTCTTCTGCTGGAGTCAGTTTGAGGGTCGGCAGCTTCCTAGGAAGAAGCTGAGGGCTTTGGCGGAGGTTGCCATCCATCTGTGAAAAGTACAAGACACATCTGAGTGAGGCTGAGGCTCTCGTCCTGTGGAGCGTGGCCTCCCCATTTAGTCTACAGCCTGGGAGAGGGTAGAACCAGGTGTTTCTAGGACTGATGGAGAAACTTCCTCTGATAAATAATCAATCACTCAAAAATTGTGGATGTCAGACCTTGTATACCAGCTGCCTCAGTATCCATAAGAAGCAATGTGGCTCTAACTCACCCTTCACAAAGTTACAGTAAGTGTTTCAGCGAAAAGACTACACTGCTGGACTTACTTGACCAGACCTTACCTAAGACACTGTCTACAAGTCATTGTGGATGCAATGTTTCTGCGCTCTGCTAATCTTCCCCACGCACTGACTGACAGGCACAGAAAGAAGCCCTTTTTCTAGGTCCCAAAGCCAGTATCAGAGCTGAAGCTTGAGCCAGGACTTCTTATTGTAACACTGCTGGTTTTTAACTATACTTCTTTTCCAAACTGAGAGTGGCCAGCATGCAAAAGCACCCCACAGGAATTGAGAGGATGCAGAGCAAAGGATGCTGGGAAAAGATATGGCAAGCACATGTTCTTTTGGTCTAATCTGGAGGTCCTTCGAGCACAGATCACTTCTAAGCTGACTTCAAGAAACAATTCATACAAAGTATATTTTTTAAGTGCCCAAGAAGTTCAGAGACACACACTCACACCCCTAGAACTCTAGGACAGGGACTGCTCAGTACTTAGTTAGATCTTCACAAACCACCTTCACCAAGACTAATATAGATGGTGCAAGATGCAGATCTGGACTTGATTTTCTACCAACTTTACTCCTTAAAAACCTTGAAAGCAGCTGCCATCAAACCACAAAAGGAGCAGAAAATAATATCCTATCATTCACCCAATAGATAGGCTGTTTTCAGAGCACTGTATAAATGCAGAATACTTAAAACTTCCCTTGTTTCTCGGGATGCTCTTTCAACACAATGAGAAAACATTTTAGCAAAGTGTGTATGTACAAGGATTGCAAAAGACAGAAAATAAGAGATTAATTTTCACTTTCAAATGAGGAAAGGGTGTGACCAGAGAACAACTGTAGCAAGCGGCCTCTGACTTCCAGCAAGAAGTAAGTTTCTCAAGCATTTATCTTTCTTTTAAGCTCTAGGCTTTTGCTATATATTTTAACAGTGTGTTTAAGAAGACCTGCTGCCCTACACTGTTACTCCAACCACCACAAACCTCCCACAGAAGAGCAGATGCTGGTGACCAGCTTACATGACTTCCATAAACTGATGAAGACCCAAGGTAGATACGTATGAAGTAGAAATGGGGATCCTAGTTTTGTCTTCTGCCTGTGTGGGTACTTCATAGTTCCCCATAGGTCACCAATTCCCCACATATAGAATATGGAAACTTTGTCAAATAGCCTTCATCTATTAGATGGGTGAGATCCTTTGACTATGAACACATCTTAATAGGATGTGTATTGGACTAAGCAAAGACTTGGAGTCACCCAGGTTTTAACTCAGACTACCAAAACATATCACCAAATGGAACACTGGGAAGGAACCAAGGTCATCACCGAGAATGCCCGGGGCAAGCCTCCTTGCCCCCTGGTGACAGACACAATCTCATTTAGTCACTGCACACTAGCCTACAGGAAAGAACAATAAGCTACCGCACTCATGCTGGAGCCTCAGCCCCTGTGTCTACAGTCAAACTTGCTCTTGACTTTCTTCAGCCCAAAGACCTTGGCAGGTGACAGAACTGCTCACACGGTCACATCTGTGAAATGGGACAGCAGTAGAATCTGCACATAAAACTTCTGGGAGGCTTGCATGAGCTAACCCCATGAAGCTCTTACACCCCAGTGCCTGTGAGAAAGAGTGAGCTTATCAGACACTTGGCGAGAATCTGCACAGCCTTTCACATGATTCCAATTGGAATCCTCAAATCTTCCACGGTTGGCTCCCTCCCCACTGCCCAGGTCCTTAAGAGTCTCTCACAAACTGACTCTCCAAAGTGTGAAAATACCTAAGCTGGTTAAAAACACTGCAGACTACATTAAGGCCAGAAGACCAGAAGGCAGGAGGCTACTGGGAAAGAAGAGAGACATTACCACTAAGGACGATGGGGCATGGGTGCTTAGACCTGCAGAAATAACTTCAGGACGGAGCTTGAACAGCAAGCAAGGCTTGCTTCTGACTTGCTGTCTTTAAAGGCAATGTTTGTGTCACCCAACTTGATAAATGCAAACTACACAGTAAAAAGCAAACCAATACAATTACTTAGTTTTTCCTCAATGGGGCCGCTGCTGTCTTCAGAGCACTGTATTAAATGAGTCTTTGCTGAAAGTATACTCAAACAAGTGAATACACAAATCACATTACTACATCCCCACAGAGAAGAAAACAGGGACTGAAGTCACCTGACCTTCTCAATTAAGTTGGACTCCTTATTTACAAGCTGCGTGAGCTTCTGCAGGTTTGCATCTACCATTTCTTGTCCAGCTGGGGAGACACCTGAGAAGCCAGGAGAGAAATCAGAGAAAGAAAGGGAACTTTGAAAGACTGTCACACTGTTTAAGGTTGAAAACAATGCTTTTCTGTTTACCCACCCTCCCAATTGCTCTGCTCCCTCCCCCAAAGAAAACAAAAGAGAAATGGAGAGGAAAACACATTTTGGGCTCAAGGGGAAAGTTAGGAGGGACAACAGTGCTCCAGAAGAAATCAGAAAGGAAAACACAAACTGTATCTATGGAGGACCCTGCGCAACATGACATGCAGCCAGCCACAGAGGTTAGGAAAGGCAAGGTAGTCTCATGTCTATGCTGCCTCTCTGGAATCATTACACATCAGTCACTGGTCAGACACTATAGGCAGCTTGCTAAGGCAGCGGTTTCCTACCATCTACTCACCAAGCACCCAAGACATTTAAAAGGATTTTTAAAAGTAGGTCTTTCTGAGCTTGATCCCAGGACATTCTAATTTGGAAAGTATAGATGAGCTGTGTAGTAGTCAGTCAGGCTTGCTAACCACTGCTCAAGAGTGACAAGGCTGGATGCCTCTTGGTTCCCTAATGTCCCATGTCCTAGACCTCCCTGTCTGTAAAGCACATAACTCACGACAAAAAACAGCCTGTCTACCTAAGCCAGGTACTTCATAACTTCTGTTTCTTAAAAGGACAATTTCAGCCACCTCCACAGATGCAAACTTAGTGCCCCGGTCCCTTAAGCACAAGGCCCCCGTCACAGAGAATTCCATCCTAAGTGCCAAGAGCCCTCTACTTACTATATCTCCAGTTTGGTGCAATCAGTTTTCAAGTAGAATCATGGGAGTGTACCTCACCAAAGTCACTCTGCTACTGATTTCTGTTCATGAAGGAAAATGCTGGAAGCAGCAGGTAAGAATCATTTAAAGTGATTGCCCACTCACATGAGGGTAAACACTCACTACTCGTCAGCAGGGACTCAACACGTGGGCTTTAACCTTTCAGAAGAAAATGGCTCACTTCAGGGGCAATACTTATAGGCAGATACGCACAGAGGGTAAAGTCCAGAGGACGGTGGGAGTCAAATGCCTCTCTCTACATGTAAATAACAACACGGAGCAGATAAGACTGGGAAACCACCAGGCCTTGAAGCCATGAACCAGAATCTTAGGCAATCCACAAACTTGTTCTGCTTCGGCACTGTCCGGAAACTATCTGAATAAGCATTAGCTGATGAAATGCTGACTTACCTCCAGGGCCTGGCCTAAAGTAGCTGTCCAGGATGTCATCGCAGAAGCGGCACAGGTTGCAGAGCTGTTTCAGATGCTTCTGTAAGTGAACTTTGGGAAAACTCACTTTATAAAGAGGCGCAAGGAAACCGAACACATAGGCGTCCAAGGTGGAAGGCCTGGAGACAAAGGACTCTCCTTCAGGGGCACTTAAAGGCACTTTTAGGGTTCAAACCCTCTGTCAAGTCCAACAGACAAATCACATTCTAAACGGTTTACTACCATTTTTGTTTCCAAAAGTGAGGCAGTCCAAGTTTTACCTTCTAAGTAGTTTTAAAAATAGTCTAACCATTTACTTTATTCAGAAGCAGCTGAGGTTGTGAACTACAAATGTTGTATACTAGAAGCAGGGTGAGAATAATGTTTGATACTTTTATAGCCACATACTCAGTACAAGAAGCTAATGTTAGATTAATGCAAACAACAACAACAACAACCAATAAATCTTGAGCTAAGAATAGAACCTGGGGCCTTGTGTGAGCTATTTGAGAACTCTGTCACTCAGCTAAGCCCCAGAACCCCCTTTGAAGTGGAAAACTGATCTTTTGGGGGCAACGGAAGAACTGGCTTTAACTTACATATCACTGAATACAACAGCATGTGTCAAAACTACATTTTTTCCCCATGATACAAATGACAGAGTATATTTGTACAATAAGAATCAACACAAGTCCAGAACCACCCACCACCAGCTCTGGGCTGAGAAACAGCTGGTGACTTCCTCCAGGGTGTTCGTCAGGAAGGGCATGGTGGCACGTGTGTATCCAGGGGCTTCATGATCAGTCCAATGGGCAACAGACATGCGCCCTGGATACCCTGTGGGAGGAGGGGCCCTGAGGCTGCTGAGATCGAGCCTCGGCCAGAAGGGCTCGCATCTTCTGCAGCAGAATCACTGACCCAGCTTTTTGTTGTTGTTAAGGGATAAGAGATGGCTTATTTTTGAGTTAAATATGAGTGGCTATGGCCCAGGAACACAGACTTGGATTACTCCACGTAGGGTTTTCAGTGTGGCAGCAGTTTCATGACATTTTCATAGTAATAGCACAAAGAAAGCCGTAAGTCACTTTTTTTTAAATACACTGGTAGAAATATCAAAACAGTGGCTTATGGCTAAATGACTTTTAAGAGAATTTACTCACGTGTCACCAAAGAAAAACTGAGATGTTCCCAATCTGTTTGATAGGAGATTTAGGCACTCCCTGGCATCTCTATATATCTAAAAAGGATGAAAAGTGCTTTGCAGGTAGAATCTCTAGGTAAGGTCACCTCTCCCTTTCCAACAGAGCGCCGGCTGGGAGAATCCAGGCTGTACCTGTGCTTCCACTTCTTGGACATGGTAGAGGGGAGGTTCTCCCCTTGTCAAGAGAATCCTATTCAGGGCTCCTCTAGACATCCTTCCCGGCAGGATTAAACTCAGAGGGAAAGGGATACGAGAGGCAAACCACGGCTTTGTCACGGTGAAGTAGTTCTCATTCTCCACCCAGAAGGTGTGAAGCTGCCAAAGAAGATAAACCATTACAGGGATGCTCCACCAAAACAAACCCCACCCAGCCAATGTGAACCATTACAGGGATGTTCCGCCAAGACAAACCCCACCCAGCCAATGTGACGGTATTTTCATAATTGTCTTTGAATAAAGTAACTTCATTTAAATTTTCCAGATCAAATGACTCAAGGTAAAATGAGATTATTTTAACCATATGAATTTTGTTCACTGCTATATCTCAGGACCCAGGATACAGCCTAGCACATAGTCAGTGCTCAGCAAATAGTCCCAGAATGAATGAACTACAATATAACCAATTCTATACATGGAACAAAGTCTCATCTTCCACCAATAGTGTTTATTTCCAAAGCAATATTATTGTACTGGACTGTAACTCAGTGGTAGAATGTTTCCTTAGCCAAACAAACAAACGAAGCGGACTATCCACTTCAATGGGAAGGTAAATGTCTAGGAGAATTCAGCTTTGTCATAATATAAAAGATCAAGGCTAATACAAGAAATCTCCCCTTTAAGATACAACATTTTCAACTAAGTCACTGAAATACTGTCATACTCAGAGGTACTCACCACAGCAGGGAGAAGTTTCTCTTCCAGGAGAGCAATGTAAGCCAGTGTGTCTGCCCCTTGTTTTGCTGAGAGCTCACAGTCCACATTATATTTCTATAAAAGAGAAAAACAGTCTTTCAGAGGTCAAAGGACATTCCTAGGACAAGGGAGATAAACAAATTAGAACTCCTATTCTCCCTCACAAATGTCAAACCTGACATTAAGAGGGAGGAACACTAACCAATGAAAACTGTTTCTTAATGCACCATACACACAAAAAAAAAAAAACCCAATGTTGCTTACAGCTTGTCAACTACCTTCTATTGCTTCCATGCTTAT
The DNA here is from genome assembly GCF_978045245.1 of Mus caroli. Lineage (NCBI taxonomy): Eukaryota > Metazoa > Chordata > Mammalia > Rodentia > Muridae > Mus > Mus caroli. Next base: position 28,506,038 of record NW_028227270.1, read on the forward strand.
CAATGACCTTTGTTCAAAGTATGGCGCGTGGTACAAAGTTAATGAATAAAAGCAACTGTTTTTCATAAGGAAGGAAAAAAACATACAGTTCATTATAATGGTTTTTTTTTTCATAAAAAAAGGAAACTTCTCAATTTAGAAACCATTCAAATTTTAATGGTAAAAGATGTTTTCTTAAAGTACTGACAAACCACGTATAACCTTCATGTTTATAGGAATCTTTTTATGTTTAAACATCATGACTTACTACATAAATATTTTCACGTCACGCACTTTAGATAAAGCTTGTAACTATGAGATAAGTGCTTTTTAAAAGTGGAAATACAAAACTCAGTATTCAACTCAGTGGTAGAATGCTTGCCTACCAGTGACTACAAGGTCTTGCATTCAATTCCTAGCATAAAACCAAACCAAACCAAACAATAACAACAAAAGTGATCAAATAAAATAGTTGCCATATGGTGGGAACTCAGGTGTCACACTTAGCATGAAATGTATAGTAACAACAGGACTAAAGTGATAACATTATCAACAAGAATAAGTCTGAATAACTAAATTGAATCTTATATCCTTTTCAATAAATTCACAATAAATACATTACATATACTTCACTAAACTTCCAGATCACAGTAAAATAAAATGCATGCCTTTCAGCACCAGTAAGCAAGTCTTTGTTTCTCTATTGTCAAGATCCAGGCATTCCCAGTTGCCCCCAAAATTAAAAACACCTTATAGTGAACTAAAAACAAGTCATACAGGATGCCAGGTGTGATTGTCACACCCACAATTCTAGCATTTAAAGCCAGTCTGTGCTGCACAGTGGCAGCATAGATTAGCATGTAGCCCAGTCTGAAATAATAATAATAATAACAATAATAATAATAATGAGTAACATGCAGAAAACTACCTACTTCTTCTAAAGGAGCCACCCACCTGTTTTCTTAAAACGTTTAGAATTTTTGCTGGCTTAGAAACAATGCTGTCTTCAGTTGTCAAAATTGGTACATCACCTATAATCAAAAACAATTTACACACAAGCAAACACGGTGATTTATTCTGAAGATTACAATGCCTTAAAAACTACACCAGTTGGCACATAGAAGAGTATGGGTACAAACTTCTATGGGCTTTACAAAAGGCAGCACTAAAAAACATTTTCGTCTCTCCTATTTTCCAGATTTGTCTTGTACCTTTAGTTCTTACTCGGAATGACCAAACAGAACCAACTAACAGCCAAGGTCATTCTAAGAAGCTAAGACGCCCCAAGTACTCTTGGGCTATATGGCTGTAATGCAGGAAGGGATGCAACTGTTGAAAAGGGCAGAGAGGGGGGCGTTTGAAAGCTTATACTGTACCTCTTGACCCTCTCCAGGTGTTATCTATAATATTGACTTTCAAGGGCGCGCCAGAAAACTTGGCATAAGCCTGAAACAGAGTTTGCAATAAGAGATTTTAGACACTGAGAGCAGGCATGCAGGCCTGCAGCAAGGCTCTGACTGACGCACCCTCATAGGCAGCCTGCGGCTGCCAGCGCCCCTCCCCCGTCCGCCGTCGGGGACGCGCAGGCTCCTCGCTCCGGGGGACCTCGGATGCAGGAGGCAGGGCCTGAGGATGCGGGGCCGCGTGTGTGCTTCTCCTACTGCAGGGACAGTGCCGCCGGGCCGCCGGGACCTGACGCTTGCAGGCGGCCCCCCGGTCCCCAACGGAGCCCGCGGCTAGCCAGCCCAGTCCTCCCGAGCCCCGGCCCGCGAGGCGGCCTCACCAGCACCACCAAGGACTCGCTGTGGACCGAAGGGAGCCCCCAGCCTCCTCCCCAGCAGCTGAGCTCCATGGGGGCCGCCATCTTGCCGGGGCTGACCTCTGTCACCCGGAAGTACTCCTACCGCCCACTCTCCAGCACGTGGAATGGAGGGGGGCGGGACGAGGAGCTGGGGCTGACTCCTTGGGGCTTTGGACAGAGTCAGAAAGGACTGCAGCAGGCCTTTGAGAGAGAATTTAGCAACCAGACTAGGAGCTGTGCCATAAGGGAAACAGACCTCCTAGGAGTCCTCCAAGTATTTATTGCATTCAGTATTAATGTACAACAAAACTTGAAATCATCACTATGGTATACATAAATCTGTACAAAAGTAGTTTAAACTGACATGGAGGTCGCTGGTACAAGTTGGGTCTTTGCGATGTTCAGTCATTGTGATGGTCCTTTGCCTGCCTGCCTTTCCAGTTTCAATTTCAGTTGGCATTCTTATGTTAATGTGATTCGACCTCATTCAAAATTAACCCTGTTCCAAAGTTTTTAACAGAAAACTCCTGCGTGCACACTCCTTTAATCCAGAATGGCTTTCTTCTCTAGTGGCTCTCCCCAAAATAAGTTTAGTGCAGCTGGAGAGGTGGCTCAGTTAAGAGCAGTTTTTGAAGACTTGGCTTGGTTCCCCCAACCTATACTGTGTTCACAGTCATTCTACTCCAGTTCTTTGAGACCTGAGTCCCTCTTCTGGCCTGTAAGGGCACTAGCCCTTCACGTGGTACATACGTGCAAGCAAAGCACACACATAAAAAGTTTTGTTGTTGTTGTTGTTTTTTAGTTAAACTTAGCTTTTTCAAAATCATGAACTTCTTCCAGCTTCCTGAGGCTCCCTGTATGCACTTGAATTTTGAATTTTGCTTCTGTCCATACTCACAGGCTTTTTGCCATCCACTCTACAGAAGCTCTTTGTGGCTTCCTAGGTGTGGGGCCAGTGAAGACACAGAAGGTCTTGTGCTTAGAAAGGCTCTTCATTCACTTCATGTTCTGCTGTCACTCTCTTGAAGTCATAATCTTGGTGTGAAGGGCTCTGCACTTTTATTTTAGACTAAGCATTGTAAATCATTCAGCCAGTCTTGTCTATGGACCTAATGGGCGTGCACTAAATATTAATTTCTCAGAAAAACCATTAAAGAGAAAACTTGGCGATGTGGAGATTTGGGCATACTTTTCGGATCTCAGAATCAGGACCTGAGAGCTGTGTGATTTTTACAGACAGAACAATAGTCTTTCTGGAACAGCCCTCATGATACACCTCTGGGTTTTCTGTTTTCCTCTATCACAAGAAGATGCTAGGGTCCCCTTCAATCGAAACCTATTGCCGTAACAATAATATTCAGCAATACTTTCTAGGCATTTTTCTGCACAGTAAGGGAGCAACTCTCCAAAATTACAGTTCTGATTTCCTAAAGTCTTTTTTAAATATTTTGCTTCAAAAATAGTATATCTCAAAAATGGAAAGACAATACATTTCAATCCTAAAAGTCCATTAGTCACACTTTTTAAGTAGGAAATGCTTAGCAAATGTATAGTTGAAACTAAGCAACACATTTACTGAGCAGAGAGTACATCTGAGGTACTAAGAGGCTCTGGAAGAATACATAGATGGATGTGGAGTATCTCCTTAGGAATGTATAGTCTACAAACCAGACATTACACATAGGTAAATATAAAAAGCCATTGTTCCACTAAAGAGATGACTCGGCTGTTAAAGGCTAGGTTACAACCAAAACTATAAAAAGCCATTGTCACAAGTAAATGTAGAGATTTATAAAATACTAAAACACAGAGGAGGAACCGTGCATCACTGTAGGATTGTTGGAGGATGGCTGGGCCCCCTTCATATAAAGAAGGTAACTTAACTTTCTGACTCAGTGTAAAGGAAACTTCATGCTTTGAGAAATAAAATTCTAAGCAATAAAAATAAAGCTGAGCATCTGTATCCTACAATAAGACATTTTAAATAAAATCCTGCAGTGAGGATATGGGTTCTCTGTGTCTTGTTGGCCACTGAGGTGGTGGGTGATCATTCTTTGTGGGCACATAGGTGATTACTTAGTGTGACCTTCTCTCCATCGCTCCTGCTACTTACACTGATTTTATTTGCATTAGAGAGAAATTTAAATCTATTCTCTTATTAAGTTAGGGCAAAGAACACCATTTCTCCCAATCTGATAAGAAAATTCCTTCTTACAGGTTTATGTGTCCCTAGTTAATAGCAACCTTTGTGTTGCTGTAATTCCTTTTGAGATTCTATATCTGCTAGCTTGAATTTTAAAATACTGGTGTACCTTGTTGCACAACCAGGCTGAATACTGTTCCAGACAATGGGAAGAAAGCTGAAACCATCAGAAATCATGCCTGGTATGGGTACTTGGCTCCTGTATTCTTCCTGGCTGTTAAAGACGTTGTTCAGAGTTCATCAAAATCATCATTTCGGATTCTTCCCAGGCAAAGCATTCTCACTGTCTGCAAAGCATTTGTGTATGGGCAGGATGACCTGGAGCACAGCTTTATAATGATTCTTCCAGACCACGTTTTTCCCTGAACATTTTTGTTTTTCAAAAGATGCTCATTCAGTGGCTTCGTCTGAACTTAGAGGACCTGACCTTGGCATCCAGTCCTGTCACTCATGTGTTTCATAGTTTTACTTGGGGCCATGATACAAGTTCTTTTACAGTCCCCACATGCTGCATTCTTGTGACTAGGAATCTATGAAATGGAGTTCCTGGCAATGATGGGATGTTTGTGATAAATGATCATGCAGTGTGGTCCTTTATGGGGGAGTTAAACTGAAGAGCCTTGAATGTCCCTTAGTTCATGTGCAGATTTAGAAATCCTTAAGGAGAAAACTCCCATTGAAAATAGGTCAAGAGAACTGGTTTTTGTTGTTGTTTGTTTGTTTTTAGTTTCTAAGTTTGCTGTGTATTTGTGAGCCAGTGATTTACTTTGATTCCTTGATTTTTCAATTATAAAGTGAAGGTTCATTTAGCTCTGAGGCACCATCATTATATGTGCAATGAACACTTAGTAATAACTGACATTTGTGGAACAATAAATACCAGAATTGTTTTTAGTATGTGACACAACTCATTTGATCTCATGTTATCTCCTCCAGTTTTCATGGAGAGATATTAACATGCAAAGATGTTAGTTAACTTCCCAAACCTCCAGCTAGGTGGGAGAACAAGAATTTGAACTTAGGCAATCTGCTTTAAAGCTGAGACTCCTTTTTAGCCAATACCATAGTACATTCCTATGAGAAATCTGTTTAGAAGTCTTCTTTTCATTCATTTGTTTGAAGAGACTTTATTAAGAAAGAAAAAAAAAGTCCCCTTTGTGGCACAATGCACATATTACGACTTCTTTAAGTAATGTTTAACATTAAGCCATTGAGAAAATCAGTTGATCATCTTCTATGTGTCTAGCACATTGTAAGAGAGTAAGGAGATAAAAGCTGACATTCATGCTTTCAGGTGAATGGCTGGTGAAGTAAAAACTCTGTTTGAGATAACTAGATACTAACAGGAGGTACCATTTTGTCAAGAAGACAACACCCTAGGGTGGTTTTTAGACAAAGGCTTTTAATATCTTTCCATTCTTGGCAAAGGCATAAGGAAAGAAGCAGAGCATTGCTGACCTTGAATCATACGTCCACTGGGTTTAGTTTAGCACAAAGAAGGAAAGGGCATATGGGGTAAACTGGATGGGTGAAGCTGTGACGTGGACGTGAGGGTGTCTGTGGCAAGAAACTGTAAGACAGATATTGGTCAGAAGGATGATGATTAACTAATGGTTACCAGGATTGGATATTGTGGGAATGTGTAGTTTTGAAGGGTGTAAAGGAAGAATAAACCATTTAAACAGAACCAATAGATTCCTCAGTCAAGGGCAACAAGAATAATAGAGTTATTTCAGGAATATAATAGAAGAAGTTTTATGACTCCATAAATAGCCTCAAATGAAGCAAAAATGTTCTGGAAAGTGAAACAAGGAAGAATTGCAGAATATCATAGAAGAAGACCCACTTGGCACACCTGGGCTGCGCATTTTTCACAGCTATGTTGTTAGAACTCAGACTTCAGGAACTCACTGGAAGAAGCAATGTGAGGAGTCAGGATGGCGAAGATCTCGAAGACATAAAAGAAATAGAAAGATCAGCAGATTTGTCTGCATAGAAGATAAAGCTTTTGAAAGGGATGTCAAGATTGATTCCTACCCAAATGAAGACAGAAGTGGCCCTTGTGAGCAAAAGCCTGGAATGCTGGAAGGAGGGATGGGGTCCTGAGAATTGAGAGGCTGAGATTAGGAACGTGATCTGTGAGGCTAACGCTGGAACCATAGATGATAGATAGGCATGTTTTCTCTTTGACACTGGGGAAGCTTGAAGCAGGAACACAGGATGCTGAGTAAGCTTCAAACTTTTCTATTATGATAGAAAGCAAAAGGGCAAAGATATGGGAGATAGCAGGGAAGGGAGGGAAGGGGAGAGATGGGGAGAGAGAGACAGAGAGAGAGAGAGAGAGAGAGAGAGAGAGAGAGAGAGAGAGAGAGAGAGAGAGAGAGAGAGAGAGAGACTATCTCCAGGGAATTTGTGGATAGTGACTAGAAACATTGCTGACAGTGCCAAAAACCAAACATAGTTCAGCATGAAGATGTATAACGCCAAAGGCTGGCTAATCACAGGGAAACCTCAAACAGGTATTTTTAAGTGTGAGCATTGTTTTAGATAATTTTCCTGTTGCTGAGATCAAACTCCTAATGTTAAGCAGCTTAATGATTAGAGAGGTTGCTCAGTAGTTGGGGGTTTAAGAATGTGCACTGCTCTTTCAGAGGACTTGGGTTCTCTTCCCAGCATCCACAGTGGGAGGATCACAAGTCCTGTAGCTGCAATTCCAAGAAATCCATTCTTCTCTTCTGGTCTCGGAAGAATCTGGGGGGTGGGGGGTGGGATGACACTGTCCATCACAGTGAGACAAGCATGGTCCCGGGTGTGAGGAGCTGGGTGTGGTCAGGAGGCAGCAAGAGGAGTGTAAGCTTAGCTCACATCCTCCTCCTTACTCAGTCCATGACTTCGGGCCATGGGATGGTGTTGCCCACAGTCAGGATGGGCCTTCTTTCCTGAAACTTTCCTGGAAACAACCTCAGAGACACACAGAGTTGTGTTACCATGGTGACTCTAAATCCAGCCAAGTTGACAACTAAGATTAACCATTGTAAATGCCAAACATAAGCTCTTCGAGTATGTGCAGTAAAGTGATAAGCGCTAAGGAAGAAATGGGCCAATGCATAATTACAATCCAGTTACCTCCTACCCCTGCAACTGGCACAGGACCAGACAGAAGGCAAATAAAGCTGTTCATGAACTAAACAGCTGGATCTAGTCAATACCAATAGTAAGCTCTACTTGGTAATCCCCGAACACCAGACTTTTCTGGTGAAAAGAATGAACTGTTCTTCAAGGCAGACTCTCCTGAGTCATAAGGCAGACACCACCTAAACGAGCTAATGAAACATCTGTAGCATATGACTTAAACACACTAGGAATGAATAATAGAAACATACGAATCAAATTTCCAAACATGGAAAGTAATATAAGCCCAAATAATCACGTAGTCAAACGGGAAGTCACAAAGGAAAAAAAATCCTACACCTAAATGATTATAAATACAGTAAAGCAAGCTTGGGGAATGAAAAGACAAATCACATTCTAGGAGGAAAATGTGCAAAATGCACATCTGTTAAAAGACTTCTGCCCCAACCCCAAATCCTAAAAAATAGAACAGGCATTGGTCAGCTTTCAGTTATTGTGTCAGAAACCTGAGATACTCAACTTAAAAAGGGTAAAGTTTGCTTTGGCTGATAGTTTTGGACTTGCCAGTTTGTGATCAATCAAATCCATTGCTCTGAGCCATGGCAAAGCTGTATGTAATGCTAGAGAGTGTGTGGTGATGTCACCTCATGTCACATGGCTGCTGAAAAGCAAAAAATGAATGAAGAAGAGCCAGGATGCCAAACTCCCCTTCTAGGGCACATGTCCACAGGACTGACTGGAAGACTCCCATCAAAGCCCCACCTCTTAAAGGCATTTGAGAACAACCCCCACCCCGGCAATAGTGGTCAAAACTGGGACAAAAAGTTTAGACATGGGTCTTTGGGTTCATTTAGCCAAATCATAGCAACAAGAAAGCAAACAACGTAACTTAAAAATTGGGAAAAGTTATAGACAGACACCTTTCCAACGATGCTATATGAAAGGAAATGAGCACATGGACGTTGTAAATTTTATTGCCATTTCAGAACTGAACATTAAAACAACCGTGGTAAATCACTACACATCTCTTAGAGTGGAATGGCTAAAATCCAAACTTGACATCACCAAATAGTTTGTAAGCCCACAGAGCATGAAAGAACTGTCAGTCATTGTTGCTGGGAATGCAAAACTCTGAAAGACAACATTAAATAAATGTTGTCTTACTGTATGTTGTGAGTTAAAGTGTTCCCTTCAAAAAGGTCTACAGAGGGGCTGGGGATGTAATTTGCACAAAGTCCTGTGCTTACTCCCCAGCACCACACAAAGCATACACCATCGTACCCATAATTCCAGAAGCAAGACGACCATAGTTTTAAGGTCTTTTGTACCTGGATACATGAAACCCTATTTCCCAAAAACAAAATAAAACAAAACCATAGCAAAACAAAGAGATATGTTGAACCTCAAACCCCAATACCTGTCAGTATGACTTCTTCTGGAAATAGGGTTTTTGAGGAAACCGTTAAATTGAGGGGAGAACATGCTGGATTAGGATACATCTGAAAGTCTAATGACTAATTATAGGAAAGAAGGAAAGAGAAGCTGAAATAGACACAGATATGCTGGCTTTTGTCAACCTCACACAAACCCAGACATATCTGGGAATTGTCTCCATCAGATTGTCCTGTGGGCATGTCTATGGGACATTCTCTTGGTTGCTAATTGATGTGTGAGCCCACCATGGGCGGTGATATTCCTTAGCAGGTGGTTCTCTGTTGTATAAAATGGTAGCTGAGCTAAGCAGAGGGAGTAAGTCAGTGAGCAGTGTTCTTCCATGGTGCCTGCTTCAGTTCCTGCCTTGAGTTCCTACATTCCTACATCCCTTGACCATAAGCTCTTAACTTATAAGCCAGATAAACCTTTTCCTTCCCACGTTGCTTTTGTTCAGAGTTTTCATCACAGCAACAGAAAGCAAATTAGAACACAAAGAGAAAATTAACAAAGAACATGTAAATATGGAGGCAACCGTGGCACGGCAGAAGAATGCAACGAGGAACCAGGGCAATGGGGAGATTGTTGGGAACCCCAGGAGGCTGGAAAGAGCAGGGAAGGATTCTTTCCTACAGCCGTGACTGGGAGCTCAGACCTGCTGACACCTTGTTATCTATCTAGTCTCTGGAACTGCGAGAGTGAATTTCTATACTTTTAAGCCACTCAGTTCATGATAATTTATTACAACATCCCCAGAAAAATAATGCACTGCACAGTATAGCAGCTGTGCTTCTGGGTATTTACCCAACCAATTTGCAGACTTACAACTTTTCATCAGTAAGACCGTGCCATTTAAATGTCTCCCTAGAGTGATGCTTTGAATGTTCTGCTGACCACATTGCTCTCCAGAATCAATAACAATGATTAAAGACAGGCCTCTGGAGGGAGGCTGCTCCCGGGGCACAATCTTGGCACAGGTATGCCTGCTTACGCCACTGGGATTCAATCATCCTTGGAAATCACTGGACTCCTCATTACAACCCACAAGTCCCCCAGCATTCTCTATTTTGACTGAAGACACATTTCAAAAGTTTTCTTTAAGGAAAAAATGTACAAAAATGTAAATTATACTATATGCATTGCCTTCTATTTCCTCCATTGAGCTACCCTGCATATTAGGAGACAATAAAATTGCATAAAAATTGAATTTTTATGGTGATTACTGAAAAGCTATAGTTATGATTTCATTTTCTGGTTTATATGAAATTAAAGACACAAACCAGTCTTAGTTATTTCCAGAGCTTAGCTTTTAGGGAGCTGACATACTCTTTGAGGTTGTTTATCAGTAACAATAAAAACCAAATCTTGTCTTGTAAAATTGTGATTTGCATATTACTTGCATTAATGCTTTAAATATCATCTACACCCCGAAAGAATTCAGTGTGCACTTTGGGCAATAGAAAAATCCCAGGAAGAAGAGAGTTTGTAAGCTGTGTCATGGTTTATAACTGTGAGATAGTTCACAGTTCTGAATACCTTGATGTCCATGTTCACCTAGGTCTCAAAGTAATGACATCGAAAAATAAAGAGGTGTACAGAAGAGGGGTGCCATCAGAGATGGTGGCATCTGTGTCAGCTTCTTTACAAAACAGTTCTGAATGTAAACACTAGTGAGCTATTACTCATTCTGATTCTATCTGTTCAAAGTATGTATGGTTGCCGGCCTGTGAAAATTTCACACAGATTTACTATGCACCTTTCATATATGATCTACAACACCCAGTAAGCACGTAATGAATGCTTGTGGCTTATTCAACAGCCAGTACCTCAGAGCACTCTTTGCTCCTTTTCCAGCAGCTTCCTCTAATGTCTGCTTTCTCTTTTCACCCTGTCCTCTTCTGCTATAGCCCTGCCTGACTGGAGGCACTGGATTCTCATTTCACTGGAATCCCAATATGGGATTCTGTTCCTTCCTTTGGTTCTGTTATAGGGGTGGGCAAGACTGTTATGTGTCTAAGCACAGCTTAGATGCCTTCTCACTTGGTGATTGGCATGGGTAATAAGGTCACCTTGAGCTTTTGTCTAGTTGCCCATTGTGAAGCGCTGTGGTTGGCTACTGGGGTAGGAGAGATGAAGGTGACTACCATCAGTGAAGGGGTATGGAAGGTTTCCTATAATGAACCTGAGAGCTGAGTAGTCTAGTCTGAGCAAATGTTTATTATTCCACATATGTTTTTTTAATTGCCTAAATGTTACAAGCCTTTCATTGCTCTTCAAAGGAGAAACGGAGTCTTGAGTCATATTTAGGGGAGGGGAGAAAGAGGGAAAGGGAATAAGAACAAGGCCAGAGAGGCCGAGGCTAAGGAGAAGAAATAAGTAGGAAGAGGAAAAAGAAGAGAAGAAACAATGGTTCTAAGCAGAGCGGGAGGCCACCATGCACTTTGCTAGGCTAAGGGTCCTATCAGCTTTCTGATAGATAACTCTCTATCTATCATCTCCCACTGATGGAAAGCCTCACTCAGCTGCCAGCAGCATATGGGTTTCTAAAACCCACCCACAAAATAACTTCATCCAATTTAAAGCAGCTCCCACAACAGACAGGAAAGAGGAGAGAAGAGGCCGGCAACCACAGCTGCCCCAAAGAGCAGGAAAAGCAGCGAGCATGAGTGTCTGAATGAGCCTCCTTCCCCTTGGGGACAATAACAGATGCCTTAGCCAAGTTCAAAATGAAACTGCCTTTCCCTCCAGACCCCTCTGCTGCTGTCACTGTATAATTTACTGTAATTTACCAGCTCGTTGTCTGCATAGTTAATCTCCCTCTTTCGCATCTGGTATCTGTCTTCAGAAACAGTCTGGTGAGACATTCTGCAGAGGCTCTTCATCTATTGTAGATTTAGAACATTCCAGGTCTGTTTTTTTAAACATTGAAAGTGAAGGTGAGTTCAGGGAATTCTGGGACAGCAGGTGTGGGGATCCTGATGTCATCCGAATGAGTTAGGGCCAGACAGGGGAAAATAAAGGATGCTAACTTTTACAGCTAAGAAGGTTCTTAAAATCTGGTTGGCTGCCTCAGTTTCTACATGTGGCAGGCAGGTTTCACTGGGACCCTGAGCCTTCCTGGCTGAGTTGAAGCTGACTGTTCTATGACATCATTCAGGATTGCCTTAACATTTAATTTTTCCTCCAGATGGAAAAAAATCGTTGATTCATTTCACAGAAATTTGTTGTAATTTGGGTGTTTGTCCCCAAACTTATGCATTGGAAACTTCATTTCCAATGCATCAGGGTTGGTAGGAAGGAGTTTGGGTCCTGGGGAGTGGAACTCTCATTAAATGGGATGATATCATTTCTCATGGGGGGGGGGCGTTTAATCTAGAGATTCAGAGGCAATACATCAAATTACCCCTCATATTTTGTCTCCTTTACCTGTGACACAACACACAGACCCTCACAGGATGCTACCACTTGCCACTGGACTTGAGAGCCTTCATCCCAGAGCTTAATGCTCTCTCCATGTTCATTCTGCAGGATATTGGGTTGTAGTTTGGTTGCTCCTCATCCACTATAGTCAACTGTCCCTCTGCTGTGGTCTACAAAAATTCTAGAAAAGTGTAGAAATGGAAGAGTGAGATGAACTGGTTGTCCATTAAGACAAAGCTGCAACCTTTAGTATTCTGTAGTTATGGCAAATACAAAATGAATGGTCAACTAGAATTATAGAGAGCTGGGCATGATGGCATATGCTTTTAACCCAAGATGTTGGGAGGCAGAGGCAAGCAGAGACCTGTGTGAGTTTCTGGCCAGCCAGGGCTGTGTAGTGAGCCTCTGTCTCAATCAATCAATCAATCAATCAATTAAAATAGATAATTATAAAAACACTAAATCTGAAGCCATAATATATTCATGAACAACCTGGTGCCTCCTCTTCCCTGAGCTCTGAGGGGAGGGATTCAATGGAGACATCCCATTCAGAGCTGTGTGTCCCAAAGACTCTCTGTGTAATGTCTGGCTGTGGGTCTCTGCATCTGCTGCAGGAGGAAGCTTCTCTAATGATGGTTGAATAAGGCACTGATCTATGAATACAGAAAAATGTCATTAGGGAGTATTTTATCACTACTTTTTTTAAAGACTTGGAGTGTTTGGTTTTACCCTTGGTCCCTAGAACTACCGAGTGTGTGAAAAGCAGGTCTAAGATTCTTGTGCCTTCTCTTGGGCTCTTTTTCATCTGTTGGTTTGCCCAACTTTGATGTGATGGTCTTTGTTTTGTCTCATTATACTTTCTTTTTTATATTTCCTTGTTATCTCATGAAGCCTATTCTTTTCTAATGACAGACAGAAAGAAAGTGGATCTGGGTGGAAAGGGAGGAAGGGAGGAACTGGGAGGAGTAGAAGGCTGGGAAACTGCAATCACAGTATATGGTGTGAGAAACAAATTATTTTCCAACAAAAGGGAAAGATAAAGAGAGAATCATCCTGAGAGCTCAGAAAATGGCAGCTACCATACAAACTTCACACAGTCAAGCTGTGCTTCTCAGATTTGAGGTCAGGGTGTGAGGTCGGGGCATGAGATCAGGGCGTGGCTTTCATGCTTATTCCCTAGCTCCTTTGGTGAGTGTTTATTTTAGTGCTTCCACACATCTAGACAGAATAGAAGAGAAGTCTGAAATATTTTCATTTTTGTAGTAATAATCCACAGGTTTCCATACTGGCAAAAAAGTAATAGATTCTAGATTCCTTAAAATTTCGATGCTTCTAGCTCCATGTGTAATAAAAACAAGTAGCTAAAGGTTAACTTAATTAGTATGTTTGCAGTGATCACAATTAACTATCCTTTTGCTTTAATTTAGCGTATTTGACAATCATGCGAATGAATTAAGCCATTCTAATGTATTTGAATAAACTTAAGCCGCAAATCATATTAAACTTTGTCAAGAGAAACTGAGGCACAAAGGACCTTAACTTAAGCACTACAGTATGCATGCTTCTGCCATTTTACGGGCCCGAGCATTTCACCTAGCTTCAGTGAAGCTAACTGCCCTCAATTCTGTTGCATAAAGCTGTGGTGGTTTGAAGAGGAATGGCCCCAAAGACTCGTGTATGCGAATGCTTGGCTCACAGGGAGTGTCATATTAGGAGGTGTGGCCTTCTTAGAGTGGGCGTGGCCTTGTTGAAGGAAGTGTCACTGTCCGGGTGGGATTTGAAGTGATTTATGCTCAAGCTACACCCAGTGTGGCACACAGTCTCCTTCTGCTGCCTGTGGATAAGATGTAGAACTCTTGGCTCCTTCTCCAGAACCACGTCTTTCTGCCTGCACACTGCCATGCTTTCTGTCATGATAATAATGAACTAAATCTCCAAAAATATAAACCAGCCCCAATTAAGTAAATATTTTCCTTTATAGGAGTCACCGTGGTCATGGTGTCTCTTCACAGCAATAAAACCCTAACTTGGACAAAAGAGAAACACTGGTAGCTGTGTGTGTGGCCTTGTATATCTTCAGAAAAATGACGCCTAGGAAACTTGCCTGCATGTCGGTGCACTGCACACAGGTACAGTTTTGTTCACGGTGCTGTCGTTAAAGTGAAGCATGATTTTTAGGGGTTTTTTGTTGTTGTTGTTGAAATGTAATAGATTCCATAGAAACAAACAAAGAATTGAGAAAACTTCTTAGAGCCATATAGGAGGCTTCGTTTTCCTAGGTCAGTCAATTCTCCTGTGCGTTCTTTGGACCTCATCTGCCAAGAGTTCACTGTTGCTCTGGCTCCATCCTTCAGAGCTGAAAGTGTGTAGATGGGAATGAGGCTCACCTCTATTGGAAGAACTTTCCTGGCGACAAACAAGCACAGCACTTTCTCGATATTACTGCGCACCAGCTGTGAGCCAGGCAAACCGCCCCTCCCCCAGTGTCTCGGGTGCACAAATGAGAAAGTTGCACAAGAATTCCTTCCCCTGTGCAATCTAAACTTGAGAATATATGTCCAGAAAGTCCAAAATAGATAAGATAGAAAGCATACTAGATGACCTATTGAAGACGGTGATAATGCCCAAGAAATCTCATGTTTGTCTCTAACTCCCCATCCACACACATGTACAGACCCAGACTTGGCAATGATAAAGACTGGAGCAGTTCCTTTTTCTTCCCTTTTGAATTACCCAGATATGCACAACAGCATGGGGGAAATGGACTAACTAATCCCCACCCACCCATCTCTTTGATAGTTACCAACATTTCCTATATATCAGCCACAGCCGGTAGTGATCTGCTGGTATTACAAGGAAATGCTTGTGCTGTCTGGAGCTACCACTGAGTACAGAGGCACCTCTGTGCTGTCTGGAATTAGACCATCCCATGAAGCCAGGTGGTTGGTGTCTGGGTAGGCCGTGGAGGAGCAGCCATACCTTCTCCTGTCCACTCTGTGTGTCCTATCTACAAGACCTGGCTACTGCTCAGCTCCTTCTTCACACTCAGGCTCTAACACAAGGCTCGTGTCCCTGTCAATTGATGCAGCTCTTAGGGTCCATTGAGTTCAACAACCCAAATTGTGAATGAAACTGAAACTTGCAAACCAATGGCCAGCCCAGCAGAAGCCAGTACTGAACCACAGTAGATAGCAGTTCCTTTGACCCCAGCACACACCACACACTGTTAGGATATATTACTGTTTGGAACTTAAATTTGTTTTTCTTTTATTTTGGTGATTTGGTTTGTATGGTGTGTGTGTGTGTGTGTGTGTGTGTGTGTGTGTGTGTGTGTGTGTGTTGAATATAAAAATAAGAGAACATCTTTGGGGTCCAGCCCTTGCCTTCTACCTTGTTTGAGTCAGGATCTCTTGTTGTTTGCTCTTGTGTCTGTGAAGCTAACTGGCACTCAATCTTCAGGATTCTCCTGTCTCCACCAACTTCTCTCCCTCTCAGAGGAGCACCAGGATTATGGTTGTGTGCCCCTGCCTCCGAGTTTATTCTCGATCTCATACTTGTGAGGCAAACACTTTTGCTACTGAACCATATCTCCAGTCCTGGAATGTTGGATTTTGTCTGATACAATTACTTATACTCTTCTGGAATTGTAATGACTTTAAAAATATAAAATTTTAATATATATTTATATATTAAATATATTTAATATATTATATTTATTATATATTTAATATATATTATAAAATATAATATTTTAAAAGTCAAAAAAGAAATAGAAATTCTTGCAAGAAACACAAATGAGAGACTCTGACTCTTCTATTTAGGATGTGACCTAAGGAAAATCTGAGCCTGTGTCCAGAATAAAGGCAAACAATCCCTGGCTCAGCAGAAGAACATTATAGACTTTATCAGCATGTCACATTCATGGTGACCAAAAAATCAAGTTAGCATAATTTATGAAAGGGAATAATTTTAGTCTCCGTGTTCATGGTTAGATGGTATGTATGAGGAACAATTAGTTTGTTTAATATGCCATGTTAACATTGGAACACAATTAGTGGGCATCTTTCAACTACAATCATTGGTTTACATCACAGTATAAAAGTGGTTCTCACTTAAAACTCAAAACTAATCATTTCCATAAAATTTAAGATGAAAAGGTTGTAAGATGTCAAAGTGAGGAGCTAGAGAAAATGTCTTCATCTCCAGAAGAGTTACTAGACAAAACAGCACGAGTCTCAGTTACATTTTAACTTTATATGAATAATTGATAATGTTCCATATACATAAAATCTTCAAAGTTATCTGGGCTTCCTATATTTGTATTCATTGAATATGGCTATCATAATGTAAAGGGTTGTTTTTGTTTCCAGACACTGTTGCTGAATAAAATCTAAACTGAATGATGGTCAATTCTTTCGGAAAATAGGTCAATACAGTTTCAAATCTCACAGAGCCGGGGCTTCTCCATGCTAGCACTACTGACATTGGGCTGGGTGGTTCTTTGTTGAGGAGTTGGGTTCTGTCAGATGTTTTGATGTCCCCTGGACTCTCCTCAACTGAACGCCAGCAGCAACCCCTGTTACAACAACAAAAATATGTCTAAAGGTGAGGGTTAATATCTCTGTAGGTAAAGTGCTTGGCTGCAAAGTAGGGAATCTGAGTTCAATCCCTAGAACTCACTTTTTGCCTTTAAAGTAGAACTTGGTGATACTTACTGGGAGTTCTAGCACTGGAGAGGTAGAGATAGTTGGGTCCCTGCAACTTACTGGCCAGCTTAGTCTACATGGTGATCTCCAGGCCAATGAGAGACACTGTCTCAGAAAATAATAAATAAGATAAATACCAAGACTGACCTCTGGCTTCCACATATACATCCATACAAGTGTATATGCATACACTTACTTGCACATACACACACATATACATACATGCACATATACATATATATATACATGCATGTATACACGCACACATATAGAACACACATATATATGCATACATACACACATGCACATATTTACATAATGCACATACATATATACATATACACAAACACATACATACATATACACAAACACACATACACATGTACACAAACACATGCACACATACATATATATGCACACACACACACACACACACACACATCTCCAGATGTTCCTAAATACACCATGGGGAGATTATGGATGGAAGACTCTCTCCTGGTTAAAGGCTGCTGTTCTGAGGGAAGCAGTATGTCTGTAAGTTCAGTTTGTGATATTTAAATAAAAACTTTGCTTGCCCTGATCTGGAGAAAAGAAGGAGAAAGCTTTTTTTTTTTTTTAATGTAGCATTCATTTTACAGTATTTTGGGAGAGACATCAACGGAAAGTTGCTAGGAAGTGAATGAGCTAGCTGGTGCATGTGGAAGGGTTTTGCAGACAGAGGCTCCATACAAAAGTTTACTTGATCAAGTCTGGAGAGAAACAGGCAGCAGAGAGAACTCGTGATTAATTCAATGTCCCAGCATTGCATCCAGGCTCTAAAAGAACAGTTAGTACAGATTTCTGGGGAAAGGCGTGTTGTATTTGGATAGTAATAACTGAAATTCCACCTTACACCAACTAGATTCCCAGCTCTGTGTGTGTGTGTGTGTGTCCCCAAAAGCACATGGCCAAAAGATGTAGTCAAAACCCATGTAAGGAAGCTGTTTACTATTTGATTTCGCACACACTAATTTGACAGGAAATTTTGCAAATGTATTATTTCTATTTTTCCCAAGAGAGCATGTGGATTTAGTTTGCTATTTAACAAAAACAAAAAATGTAGCACGGTTACACATATTAAGAAAAAAATCTTTAAAGAATTAACCTTTCAAGACGGTGTGTCTCTAAGTGGTTCCTTGGTCCTGTGTTGACAGCCACTAATCATCCTGTCCTCTCAGGAATTTCCAGCATAATCCTGCTTTCCACTGAAATTCTACTCGGTTGCCAGGTTGGAATGAAAATTCAAATCTGCTTCCAAAAGGACAAATGTTCACACAGGTTCCAAATGCAATATGCGAACATCTTATTCTACCTTTATTCATCTATAATTTACAATTCTCTGTTTTGTGAAGCTAGTTCAACAAAACTCTTTTAACTAACTTGTTCTAAGTAAATTTAGAGGACAAATCTCTCAACAGTATGCTTCTTCCTCATCCTCCTTTCCCTTCTCTTCATCCTCTACCTCATCATCCTCTTCTTCCTCCTTGCCCATCTCCTCCTCTTGTCTGTCAAAGCACCTCTCCAAGGGGTAAAGACAAGGAAAGATCTATTGTCTTTATGGTCGTCCAAAGTTCTTAACACAGTGTCTTAGGTCCCAGATAATCTGATGAGTCCGAAACACATTCGTCCTAGGAAATAGAGTAAGTGCTCCCCTGTGGATCCCCCACAATAGGCTGCCTCTAATAAAATTAGAGCTGGCTATTTTCTTACATAGCAGGATGAAAGTGCACAGGTACACAGTTGTCCCATGTTTGTGGGGAGCTTGATTTAAGCAGAATGCCGCAGCCCAGTACTCCCTAGCTTGTTATGTCCCAATATCCCAAGGCATGTTCCTTATCCACTCACTGGTCAAAGCTTGCTCACTGTTAGTTATCTTTGTCTCAAATTGCAGGAAAAGTAGTAGAGAAGTGGCCAGAAGCAAAAGATAGCTTTCTGGTAAGGAAAGGTTACAGAGTGGTGTTCGCAGGAACATCTCTGTGATGGAGACATATGTGGTAAACTCATTAAGGGGCGCCCCTTGGACCAATGCTTGTGGGGGGAAAAAAGGAAGAAGCAGAGAGGAGGTAGGGAAAGTTAGGGTGGTGGATAGCACAGCTGAGTCTCCTCTCAACCAGCACAGATTGCCCTGGAGCTCAGATGATCCTGCAGAGCTAGCTTTACATGGTGGCCCTTTGGGTTCCTTAACCAGAAATTAGTGCTGAGCTGCCCCGGGAGAGGGGCATAACTTTAGATAACACAGATTTTCTTTTTTTTTAATTGAGACAATTTTCAAGGAGGGCCATCATGTATCAACCTTCCAGATGGAAAGATGAAAGTTAATCGAAGCTTCTTGAAGGGGATGAGAACAGGAAGTTGAATAAACTACTCTATTTATATCTTTTTATGGAAATATCTAGAATGGCCACCATGGCTGCAAGGGAGTTTTGGGTGTGTGCTCTCCAGCTAGGAAGCTTGGCCTTTTTTAGCAATAGAGGAATGTAGGGGTGTGTCTTAGTCAGGGTTTCTATTCCTGTACAAACATCATGACCAAGAAGCAAGTTGGGGAGGAAAGGGTTTATTCAGCTTACACTTCCCACATTGCTGTTGATCACCAAAGGATGTCAGGACTGGAACTCAAGCAGGTCAGGAAGCAGGAGCTGATGCAGAGGCCATGGAGGGATGTTACTTACTGGATTGCTTCCCCTGGCTTGCTCAGCCTGCTCTCTTATAGAACCCAACACTACCAGCCCGGGGATGGTCCCACCCACAAGGGGACCTCCCCCCTTGATCACTAATTGAGAAAATGCCCCACAGCTGGATCTCATGGAGGCACTTCCCCAACTGAAGCTCCTTTCTCTGTGATAACTCCAGTTTGTGTCAAGTTGACACAAAACCAGCCAGTACAGGGTGGTTCTGATGCTGTCCTGTTCCCCAACTGGTTCTTGATCTGTCAGTGAAGAAGTCACGGGTCAATTGCTAGGCAGAAGGAATAGGCAGGACTTCCGGGTTCCTGGAGAAAAAGATGCAAGGGAGGAGAGGAGAGTTTGCCACACTTCTGAGGGAGAAAAGGTGACCAGTCATGTGAGGTCTTAGGTGGAGAGGCAGCCTGTGGCTGATCCTACAGGCGGGCTGGCAGAGATGTAAGTAAGTTAGGGAAGGTGGGAGGTGCAGAGATAAGAATATTGATAAGGGCACACTTTTCCAGGTAGGAAATAGTAGCGCTCAGCAAATGTGTCAGAGGCAAGTTAAAAATGAGCAACTTGTGTATGTGTCTTTTATCCATGGATTCAAAGGAAGCTGGGTAGGAGTTGATAGCATGGCCTCTTCCTGGAGCTTAGGTGGGGTAGCAAAACCAACTCAACAGAGGAATGAATAGTGAGGAAATGGAAAGGAAAACCATTGTTTGAGTTTACTTAACAAATGGACTTCATTTGTTAAAATGAAACTTCATTGAGGAAGCCTACCTACAACTCTTAGAGTCAGAAAGAGCAAGAACAAAAGAGAGGTTGTTCACCTCCAGTGATGTGCTTTAGAGTCGACACCTGTCTCAAACTCAGCTAGATTTCATGATGGACCAGGGCTGAATTTCCAGAGCTCTGCAGAAATAGACTCCTAAGAATGCACTTCCAGGCTGTTCTCCCAAACCCCAAGGCACATAAAGAGCAGGCATTTCGATAGTTAGTTCTCCAAGACCTGATGCATATTAGGACAAGTGGCTTTATGTAAAGGGTGGTGTCTACTAAAATACAGGTCAGTTATGGCAATGGGAAGCTCAGGGAGGAGGGTTTCAAGTCTAGGACTACTCTGGGCTACATAGTGAGTATGTGGTTAGCCTGGCTCTGTAACAAAACCCTGTTTCAAAACAAAAATTTTAACTGAATGGGAAGTAAATGAACTGAAATACGATTCTGTTTCTACAAAGAAAATGCTTATTATATTGACCCAAACTAGCAAAGGTACAAAGGTACCATTTTCTGTTAATGTTACTTGGAGTTTCAACATAACGATGGTGAGAAGAAAAGGAGACTGAGAAATGTACAAGGATCTACATATCTTTTTCTAAACAAAGGAGCAGGGCCAGTTCCTGCATGGATTTGCACAGGCATTGGAAAATTCCCCACTTCTGGGGTATATATAAAGAGATCAGCAGCCTACAGAAGGCTTGATAGTCAAGTTCGACTAGATAGTGGTACTCATAGACAGTGTGGCCCGATCAACAATGTGACCCTGGTCTCTATTCAGTATGTTGCCCCCCATAAAAGATTCATGTATAGAAGGTGTAAGCCTAAGCTAGAGACACAACTGAGAATTGATTGGACCTCATAAGTAGATTCATTTGTTCATTGATGAATGAACCATTGGTATATGGGGCCTGTTTGTAGGAAGTAAGTCACTCTAGGATGGCTTCAGGAGGTATATATTATCACCAGCTCCTGTTCACCCCTGAATCTTGGTTGCTGTGAAGAAAGCAATCTCCTCTGCCTCCTGCTACCATGATTCTCTCTGCACCACAAGTCCATATCGATAGAGCCTGCCACTTATGGATGGAAATCTCTGAATCTACGAGCCCAGACAAATTTTTCTTCTTTGTAAGTCATTCATGCCAGGTATTTTTGTCTCACTAAGGAAAGAGTAATTCATATAAGTTGAATAAAAGAATAGAAAAGTCAATAAGCAATGGGAAAAAGATTAAATCTGTAGAAATCCAAACAGCAGAATTCTGGGACCATAGAAGACCTGGCTTCTGGAAGGCCAAAAGAAGCATTTTGGTCTCTTCTCCAAAGGTAAATTATAACAGTAAGTTGAAGCTGAAAAAGTTATCAAGTCTCAGAGCTTCTTGCCATACAGGTAGTTCCCTCAACGTATCTGTCTGATCTCACCTTTGCCCCAGTATCCACCACTTGAGGCAAATTCATTGTCCCATAAGTGTTAAACAAGCTTACTGAGAGCCTCTATGGTGGTTTGCATGATAATGGTCCCTGTAATAAGCTCATATATTTGATTATTTAGTCCTATTTGGTGGAAGTGTTAGGGAAGGATAAGAGGAGGTGGCTTCATTGGAGATGTGTCACCAACATTACGGTTTCAAAAAGCCCATGACACTCCAAGTCAGCTTTCTCTGACCCATGGTTGTGTCTTCATATGTGAGCTCTCAGCTAGTGCTCCAGTGCTGACATCCTCCCAATCATGGTGGTCATGGGCTCACCCTCTGAAGTCAGAAGCCCCACAGTAAACTCCTGTAAGCTACCCCAGTTATGCTGTTTTAATGCTGCAGTAGAAAAGTAACCCAGTCAGTCTCTGTTCCCTTCAACAAAGTATGGCCAAGCTTCGTTCCAGATTCGTGGCACAGGCACCTCATTCTCCTCCTTGGGTATTGGGTATTGGGTGTACTCTCCTCAGATTAAAGCATCTTTAGAAAATCTCCACCCTGTGGAGCAGGCTTGTTAACACAGGGTCTCATGTCTCACATTCTTCTGCCAGAGAGCACCTCTCTTCTTTCCCTCTGCCCTTAACCCTCATTCTCTGCCCTCATTCTCATCCTCTCCCACACACAAATAATAGAAGACAGAGACCTCTCTGTGTACACAGACAGAGCCATACAGGTGCTCAAAATGGGGGCAAATTTTGCCCTTCCCATGTTTTATTTCTTAAACCTCAGAAGAGTCTTGAGAGCTGTGTATTTTCATAATTTAAGAAGAAAGTGATATTGCCAAAGGGCTCTCTTTTGAGCTCTAAGTGACCCACTTACCAGATTTAGCAGTAACCAGCATAGGTGATAGCTGGTAGTGCTAGCCTGCCCCAAGTACATTCATTCACACCAAGCGGCATGGCATGGGATAAGAGAGCACATACAAATATCCACAGGTCTGGGGCCAAATCCCTTCTGCCTTTATTAACTCTGTGACCATGGAAGAGTTCTTTATCCTCACCAAGCCTTTACCTCTTCATCTGTAAAATAGGGACCTGACAATCGTATCTGCTTCTCAGGCTGTTGCGAGAACTAACTGATGTAAAATTAGCTCTTGGCACAGGCTCTGGAATGTCGTATGCACTGACAAATGACAGATGTTACAGTAGCTGGCCCATAAATAAGCCTCCTAGGAGGAAATTTAGGCTCATGTAAGGAGAAAGAAATCAACTTGATCCAGAAGTAAAACTTCAGGAAAGATTCCAGACACAGCTCAGAGCCTGGCTTTCCAGTAACTCACTACTCTGCCCCATAGAATGATGGGAATACTAATAAATTATAAAAAGAAATGTTTTGCTAAGAACTGCTGATGGTTGGGAGGTACAAGGTGGAGATACTCCAGTACCACCATAGCCTCCCACAGTAGGTCTGTTATACCTGCCCGGGAGGGAAGCAACCTCTCCAGCCTCGTGGCAAACTACAGCACAGCTTTGGAATCTTACGGGAGCCAAGGTATCAGATGTGGCCTCCCAGCAGACATGGCTGGGACTTCTAGCTAATATGACCATGACATCTACGCACAAATATGACTTCTGACCAAAGGAATGAGAATGTTCAGCAGGGATCATAGTGGACCATTGTAGATATGGCATTATCTCCAGATGCCACGTGATGTTCTATGGATATAGCAGGACCTTTGGAAGCATCCACAGTCCTAGGAAGACTTTTTAGGAAGTTCAAGGATCTCTGAGTTCCAACAGGAGTGGTCCTCAAGTCAAAGGAGGTAGGACTGCCCCATCCTTGGGGGAAAAGAGGAGAACGTCTGGTACTATGCAGTGGTCCTAGCACCTAACTATCACGCTGAAGTTCTTGTCTGTTATCCAGGATCATAAGAGTGAAGCTAGGAGCCTCCTCTTTAGCCTGTGCCTCAGTGAGGAACTGATAACACAGATCTGGAGCCTGAAGAACTGGGTTAAAGCTAATTGGGTAACAACTTCTCTGAGCTTCATCCTTCCCATGCACAGAAAGGAATGTGCAGGCTGAAGTAGCATTTCTTCTGTGGTGTATGCATTCCGTCACCTCCACATTCAGATAGGCCAGGTCTCCTTAACATTCCTTCCCCACTGAGACATGATAATTCTCCAAACTTGAAGTTTACCATTCCTGTAAGTCATCGTTTAATGGGAAGTCTATGTCTTCTAAAATAATTAACATTCAGTTCTCAACCTAGAACATTATCCAAATTTAGATAAGAGACATTGTAAGGAGAAGGTATTAGCGGGTACCACTTCTCTTTTTGGCATTAAAATAAAGACTCGGTCAGAGGAAGAGGAAACTTTTGGTTCCTTGGGTACAGAGCCGGTGGAAGCAGGAGCTACGTGGGAGTTTGTCATATCAGAAAGGGACTTCTCAGCTAAGGGATTCAGGAATCAGGATTAGCCAAGGCAGGCATGCCCTGCTGGCTTGAGATCCATAGTTGGTCACAGGAAACCCTCTCTAAAGGTTTGTGGGTAGCTGGGGAGATAGGAAGCCACAATCCCAGGTGCTGAAGGCTGTTTGACCTGTTACTGAAGAGAAAATGTGAAATGTCAGAGTGCAGAATTCATGGTTTGGGGTCCATTCTATACCTTCTGGAATATCCCTCATCCCTCAGTAAAGGACCTCTTGATAATGTGTTTCTCTGAAACTCAGCATCCTCATCATTAGTAAAATGATTGCTGTTGTCAGCTCTCATGGAGAAGGTGCCAAGGGGAAGTCAGTTGTCACAGAAGACTGTCAGGATGGTGTCTAGTGGACAGTGTTTTGTTACAATGTGAAAGTGCTAGAGACGAAGGTCAGAACATCTGTCTTGGAGAAAGAGAAAGCAGCCTTTCCTATCTGTGTCTAATGAAGGCAAGAGAATAGTAGCTGCTGCCAATCTGTCATTGAAATGTAAGGTATCTATTGCAAGGTGAATATCAGCCCCAAACCGCAGGTTCATTTTCAGACAAATGACAAGGACATCAATCTAACAGACATCTGCTCGGCAGAAAATAAGTGAGGATGTTTCCTGGGGTGGGCCTGTAATTTACTGGTACAGCCAACCTCACAGCGTAACCCTGACTGCCTCTCGACTGGAACATCCTGTGTTTGGGGTCAGGAAGCAACTCTACCCTGGGCAGACCTCACAGAATCAACGCTGAACTTTGCCTCACAGTCCTAAACCACACATCTCCAAATTCTAGACTGACAAATTCCCTCTCTGATTTTAATGGCCTTTCCTGAAATGTGTTGATTTTTAAAATCCATACATGTTAAATAGAAGTGCCATGCTAGATAGGTAGGGCTCCGTACTGTTTGAATTCACAGCGTGTACTCCACTGCCAAAAGGCCACTTCCTCCCATAGCCTGATTGCTTTGGGGTTACTCCAGTGTTCCCTTCCTACAGCCGACACCTACCCAGGAGCCTAAAAGTGCTCATTCTGGTTTCTTTCTATTCACATTTATTTTCTATGTTCTTTTGAACGTCTCAGCAGGTTTTTTTGAGTGGGATTGCTCTGAGAAGAGGTATTATTTTTAGAATAAATTGAATCAAGTGAGATGAAATCTTATAACAAATTCATTATCTCAAAGAAGGGAAGGTTCTTTATCAGTTACAATTCCTATATGAGAGGCATAAGTATGTTCATCATAAAAGATGAAGTGTATATGTATATTATTGTGTTTCAATTACTACTGGTGCCGAAAGGTGGTCTGGTAAGATATTAATACCTTCTTGTTAAAGGTTTTCAGTTCACAGCCACTAAAATCCCCAAGCTCAAACTAGCTGGTTGTTATTTCAACCTGGATGGACTTTAGAAAAGACAGATTGGTATGGAACAAACTTTTCCCACTTGGAACCTCATTTCACCCAAGAAAATTCTGTGTATTCTCATATTGTATCCTTTTAAATTGGTATATAAATAAAGCATTTGTTGATGTTTTAAAACCATACAATGATTTAAAAAATAGTTCTTTGATCTATATATAATTTTATAAAAAGTAATGAGATAAATTGCTGACTTTCACATAAAAATTAAATCTCAGATGAATGTTTGATAGTTCAGGATGTGAAGCATCTTCAATATTCTTCAGAGTCAATCAGTATTTTTTAATATTTTTATTATATATTTTCCTCATTTACATTTCCAATGCTATCCCAAAAGTCCCCCATACCCTCCCCCCCACTCCCCTACCCACCCACTCCCACATTTTGGCCCTGGCGTTACCCTGTACTGGGGCATATAAAGTTTGCAAGTCCAATGGGCCTCTTTTCCCAGTGATGGCCGACTAGGCCATCTTTTGATACCAGTATTTTTATTTTATGATCCTTGGTGCTGAGAACACTGATTAAGACAACAACATTATATATGGCAGAAGTGTGGTTATAGCCATTTCAGAAATTGGTAGGACATCTGTCCTAACCCAAGCCAATGGGCTGACCCCAAGAACCAGGATGTTAAAGCAAAGATTGGTGAGTAGACTTGACATCTTGGTGGCAAAAGTAAAAACCAAATTTTAGTAAGTAAAAACAAAATTCTGGATTACCCATAAAGAAAATCTCCCCAAATAAACAGAGGTTTTTTTTTAATTTATACTTAAATTTGACATAAATCTCTTACTTCTTTATTTGAGAAAATTTGGAGATATGAAAGCCACTGTCTGTAGAACTTAGCAATGTGCAATCCATGCACAAATATTTTAAGAGGTGGGTGTGGTTATGCTTTTTCATGAGTGTGCTGTGTGTGTGGAGGACAGAGGCTGACCTCTGATGACTTCCTTGACCACTGTGAATGACTTCCTTGATCATCTCTTTCCTGAGACAGAATCTCTCTAAATCTGGAGTCCATCAGTTCAGCTAGACCGGCTCACCACGACCCAGGATATCCCTATCGTCCATCTTTCTTCTGCTTCTGAAAAACATATCCTGGAGTTGCTCTTCTGAGATTAATTCAAACATTTTAATATAACTGAGATTATTCAGTCATTTTACTTTCTCCTGAAAAATGCAAGATCATAAGACTGCCCTCTCCATGTGATACGCTGTTTTGGGTGAAAGTATTGGTTCTGTTTGCTTTGTATTTTAACAGATTAAACACCATTGTTGGGGGGCTAAAGAAATGGCTCAGTCAGTAAAGTGTCCGCTGTGCACGCATGAGGACCTGAGCTTGGAGCTCCAGGACTCAATAGAAGTCAGGCACCCCCAGGGCTGAGGAGGAGTGGAGAGAGGAAAATCCATGCAATTCTTTGACCAGCCAGCTTACCCAAATCACTGAGCTTGAGGTGCAAAGAGACCCTGTTTCAAAAGAATAAGGTGAAGAGGGAGGTACCAAAAGTCAACCACCGGCCCAGACACACAGGGACGCACATATACTTAAGCACCTGAATACAGATGTGCACAAACAAAAACAAGTACTCACACATGCACACACACATATACACACATACGCATATACACACACATACATATACACACATACACACACATATACAAACACACATGCACACACACATACACACATATATACACACATACATATACACACACATACACACATATACAAACACACATACACACATACATATACACACACACATATATATATATATATATATATATATATACACATACACACATATACACATGTTCAAACATACACATACACACACGCACATACATACACATGCACAATACATACACACGCATATACCCACAAGCACGCACATACACACTTACACACAGTGCAAGATATGCTTTTAAATTAAAAGAAGCTAAGAAATAAGAAGACAGAACAACCAATCAAATGTAGATAATATACTTTATTGGGTTATGATTATACTGGGGGACAATTTAGAATGTGAGCTGCATTAAACATCATTACAGAATTATTTATTGCAAATGAGATAATGATATTGCACTATACAGATAGCTTTACTCTAGAAGATACCTACTGGAGTACTTAAGAGTTAAACATCCTGTATTTAGAATCTCCTTTTAAACAAGAAACAACAACAACAAAAGTCCTAGAAATGAGACAGGGCTGGGGAGAGAGGTGGAAGATTTAAGACTCTGAGACAACTGGGCCTTGTACTTTTCCTTCAACCATTTTATAGGTTTGAAGATGTTGAAATTATAAAGGTTTTTTTTTGGGGGGGAATGTAAAAGCAGACACACAAAACCAATAGCAGGGAGTTCTAGTTTCAAATCCCAGACGAGTTCGCTCCTCCGCACCACAACCAAGATGACAACAAGCAGAGTTCCCACATGCTGCCCTTCTGAAGAGAGAGGCTCTCTCTTGTCTACCTTACATCCAAATTGAGGCTCCCTGAGGCTCCAGCTTTTGACTGTCTCTCCTACTAGATTCTTCACTTGAAGGAAGCTTTGAGCTTTCATATGAACCCCGTTGTCCCTGGGCTGCTACTGGAGAAGCAGAAGGACCAGAGTTTTCCTGGCCACCTTCAGGGTAAGACTGAGCTAGACGCTCCCTCACCTCAGATTCCTGCTTCCAATTTTTACTTGGCCTCTGTAAATTCCGTGCTTTCTCACTGGCTCAGTAGTTCATTTAATTTCAAGAGTATTTTCTACCCTAGGCATTTCATTGCTTCTTAAAGACCACTCATGGTATCTTTATGACCCTAAGTAGTAGCATTTGTTTTTTATTACATTTTTAGCGTGTGTGTGTGTGTGTGTGTGTGTGTGTGTGTGTGTGTGTGTGTGTGTGCTGTGTGTGGAGTGCAAGTGGAGGTCAGAGGACCACTTGTGGCAGTTGCTTCTCATCTTCTACCCTGTTGGTCCTGGGGATCAGACTCAGGTCCTAGGCTCAGCAGTAGACATGCTTACCTGCTGAACCATCTCACAAGCCCAGCAACAGCATTCTACACTTGATCTTAGCCAAAAGCCCGAGAAGCAATAGCAACAGCATTTTAAATGGAAGTTAAATTTCAATTATTTTTCCCAGTTCTTGCAGAGATTTAACTAGGTAGTTTCAACAAGAAGCAGTGTTAGGGGAAATATTCATTACCACATGACTTTAAAGAAGCAATGCCCCAGTGTAGGGGAATGCCTGGGGAAGCGGGATTGGGTGGGTGGGTGGGTGGGTGGGGGAACACACTCATAGAAGCAGTAGGAGGGGGGAAACTAGGAAAGGGGATAACATTTGAAATGTCAATAAAGAAAATATCCAATTTTTTAAAAAGGAAAAACAAAGAAGCCATTAGACTTATAGCAGAAATTCTACATATTTACCTTTTTTCAGTTTTTAATAGTTTAATAATTAAATTCATAAATCTTGAATAATTTACTTATTAAAAACACAGTAGCCTATAGTTAATAAGATGCTACTATTCAAGACAACGCTTTGGTTTTATATTGTAATACATCTTTATTAAAAAGCAGCATATATTCAGAAGATTGAGAAGTTACATATACAAAATTTGACAAATTGCTATGAATGATGCAGCCCCTCCATGTAATCATTACTCAAACAGAGAAATGAAAGCATGCCTATCATCCATGAAGGGATCCGCCTCACCCCGCCCAACACCCAGTGTTTCCTACCCTGCAAAAACAAGCAGACCTCTAACAGTATAGGCTTTTTATTCTTTTTTCTTTCTTTTTTTTTAATTGGATATTTTCTTTATTTACATTTCAAATGTTATCCCCTTTCCCAGTTTTTCCTCTCCAAACCCCCTATCCTACCCCCCTTACCCTGTTTCTATGAGGGTGCTCACCTACCCACCCACCCACTCCTGCCTCACTGCCCTAGCATTCCTCTACACTGAGGCATCAAACCTTCACAGGACCAAGGGCCTCCCCTCCCATTGACGCCTTCAGCTCCTTCAGTCCTTCCTCTAACTTCTCTATTATAACTTCCCTGTGCTCAGTCTGATGGTTGGCTTCAAGCATCCACATCTGTATTGGTCAGGATCTGGCAGAGCCCCTCAGCAGACAGCTGTATCAGACTCCTGTCAGCAAGCACTTCTTGGCATTAGCAATAGTGTCTGGGTTTGGTGTCTGCATGTGGGATGGATCCACAAGTGGGGCAGTCTCTGGATGGCCTTTCCTTCCGTCTCTGTTCCACTCTTTGTCCCTGAATTTCCTTTAGACAGAAGCAATTATGGGTTAAAATTTTGGACATAGGTGGGTGGCCCCATCCTTCAATCGGTGGGGGCATGCCTAACCTCTGGATAGGTTCTCCCTCCCCTTTGTGGGATATTTCAGCTAATGACATCCCTATGGGGTCCTGAGAGGTTCTTGCTTTCCTGGCATCTGGGACTTTCTGGTTGCTAACCCCAGTTCCCAATCCCCCACTGCTACACACCTCTTCAATTTCCTGGCCTTCTGTACATCTCCTCCATCCCCTCCCATACCTGATTCTTCCCCTCTTTTCCCCATCCCCTTTTTCTCCCAAGTTCCTGCCACCCTCTACTTCCCTTGATTATATTGTTCCCCCTTCTAAGTAGGACTGAAGCATCCTCTCTTTAATCTTCCTTCCTCTTGAGCTCCATGTGGTCCTTGAGTTGTATTGTGGCCATTAAACACTCTTTGCCTAATACCCACTTATCAGTGAGTGCATACCATGTGTGGTCTTTTGGGTCTGGGTTATTTCATTCAGGATGATGTTGTCTGGTTCCATCCATTTGCCAGCAAAATTCGTGATGTCCTTGTTTTTAATAGCTGAGTAATATTCTGTTGTGTGAATGTATCACATGTTCTATATCCATTCTTCCATTGAGGGATATCTGGACTGTTTTCAGTTTCTGACTATTATTATAAATAAGGCTGTTATGAACATAGTGGAGCATGTGTCCTTATAACATGTTGGAGCATCTTCTGGGTATATGCTCAGGGATTGTATAGCTAGGTCCTCAGGTAGTATTATGTCCAATTTACTGAGGAACCACCAGACTGATTTCTAGAGTGGCTGTACCAGCTTGCAATCCCATCAGCAATGGCGTAGTGTTCTGCTTTCTCCACATCCTTGCCAGCATCTGCTGTCACCTGAGTTTTTGATCTTAGCCATTTTGACTGGTGTGAGGTGGAATCTCAGGGTCATTTTGATTTGCATTTCCCTGATGACTAAGGATGTTGAACATTTCTTTAGGTGCCTCTCAGCCATTTGAGTTTCCTCAGTTGATAATTCTTTGTTTAGCTCTGTTTCTCATTTTTTAATACAGTTATTTGATTCTCTAAAGTCTAACTTCTTGAGTTCTTTGTATATATTGGATATTCTCCCTCTATTGAATGTAGGATTGGTAAAGATCTTTTCCAAATATGTTGGTTGCCTTTTTGTCCTATTGACAGTGCCCTTTGCCTTACAAAAGCTTTGCAATTTTATGAGGTCCCATTTGTTGACTCTTGATCTTTGAGCATAAACCATTGGTGTTCTGTTCAGGAACTTTTCCCCTGTGCCCATGTGTTCAAGGCTTTTCCAACTTTCTCTTCTATTCGATTCAGTGCCTCTGGTTTTATGTGAAGATCCTTGATTCACTTGGACTTGAGCTTTGTACAGGGAGATAAGAATGGATCAATTTGCATTCTTCTACATGTTTACTGCCAGTTGAACCAGCATTTTTTGTTGAAAATGCTGTGTTTTTCCACTGGATGGTACATATTTAGCTTTTAAATGCCCTGTTCAGAATACAATTGTCTCAACATTAAAAAAAAAGTTCCAGCATGCCAATCTTATTAAACTTAGTTATTCAAATTATTATATGTTCATAATTCAATATTCCCTGGCAGAAATCTATAAAGGTAGGCAGGGTCACAGAATACGGTCTCTGTAAGCATTGTAAATACCTTTCCCAAGAGCCGTGGACAACAGAGCTGAGAAGCACAGCACATCGTTCTCTTTAGCATTTACATTTGCCAGGACAGATTACTGAAGCCCCTAACTTTTATGATATTTCTAATTGCCATAAGCTTGGATGCTTTGACTATCCAGAGGGATGTCACACTTCCCTTTCTTAAATATACTTTCATACCCTATTGACAAGAAGGAATATGTGGTGAATAAAAAATAGGCCTGGGAAGCCAGGCGTGGTGGAGCACGCCTTTAATCCCAGCACTCGGGAGGCAGAGGCAGGCAGATTTCTGAGTTCGAGGCCAGCCTGGTCTACAAAGTGAGTTCCAGGACAGCCAGGGCTACACAGAGAAACCCTGTCTCGAAAAACCAAAAAAATGAAAAGGCCTGGGATGTAACTCAGCAGTAGAGTACTTATCTAGCACGAGCAAGGCTCTTACACTCATATTCAGTACCTCAAAAATAGATAGATAGATAGATAGATAGATAGATAGATAGATAGATAGATAGATAGATAGATACAATCTATTCAAAACAACCAAACATCAGAATCATAAGTGTCCGTGAAGTCCCATAGTTCCTGATCATCACAGACTAATTATTAATGTCAATCACAAGCTGTGAATGGCCATGACCTAATCCAACGTCTCATGTCTGTATCTCCTCTCAGTATCAGATAATACATCTGGCTGTACATATACACACAGTAACCCTAGGGTGGGACTGGTGTGCTCCTATCTGTAGTAACGGCCTCTGCCAAGTGTGGAGCTCAGTTTCTCAGTTTCTATTCTATCACAGTAGCTGAAGGTGTTGTATACATGTGACCAGAGCAGTAACTGTCACTCTGAGACTACGCCCTTTCCTACTTTTTACAAGAGGGTTGGGTGTCCCTTCCCTAAGAGAACATATTGTATGAGGTCAAAGATTGCCCAAGTCCTCGTGTTTTATGAGAGGGTTGGGTGTCCCTTCCCTCAGTGAATACCTTCATGAGTTTGAAAGTTGACATGGGAACCCATAGCCTCTCCATTTCCTTTCACTTTAGAGGAATAATGCTAGATAAATATGATGTATGCTAAATTAGCAAATTTGATCACAAGACAGACATCTGAACTCTACTGAGTTAACCAACAATAGTGATTTTTTAATAATAGGCTTACATATTTTTATTCAATCTTTGACCAACATCTCCACTCACAACATTTATGGGTAGTAGCAGCACCATCCTCTGAAGGATGCACCAGGCTAGGGAGTAAAGCCATTAAAGACTTCCCAAGGCCATGCAGTAATGAGTCATAGGCAGTCCTAATGAGGAAACTATTCCTACTTGCTTAACTGAGTGTCCTCAAAAGTATTTCAGAATTCTACATTTCAGGAATTGGCTGCAGGTCCCTGATGTCAGAGGAAGTCAATCTAGGAACAAATATGTCAATGCTATCCTAGACATGGTTATCACATGTCCTAGGCACTGGTCCACTGGTATGAGGAGAGATACCATGACTAAAGCAAGTCTTATAAAGAAAGTGCTTAAATGGGGGATTACTTACAGTTTCAGAGGCTTAGTCCATTATCATCATGGTGGGAGCATGATGGCTGAGAGTCTAGAAGCTGGCAGACATGGTGTTGGAAAAATATTCAAGAGTTACATTCTAGTGTATTTGGACAGGGAGAGAAAGGGATGGGGGAAGGAGGGAAGGAGGGAAGAAGAGGGGACACTGGGTCTAACTTGGGCTTCTAACACCTCAAAGCCCATCCCCAATGCTACACTTCCTGGAAAAAAAAGTCACACCTCTTAATCCTTCTAATTGTTTCAAATAGTACTACTCTCTGGTGATGACTAAGCATTCAAATATATGAGCCTACGGGGGCCATTCTTATTCAAACCACCACAGTGACATAACTCCAAAGTAGATTTTGCCCTTTTCCATTGAAGAAACAGATACTGATACTCCTTCCCCACAAGAAAGTGAAGCAACTCTCTAAGGCTACACCACTGGTGAGGTTGGGGGCCTTTTACACTAGGAGTCTCTCTTAGAACTGCTTCTCCAGGAAGCTGGTAGCACAA
This sequence comes from Mus caroli, assembly GCF_978045245.1. Taxonomy (NCBI): domain Eukaryota; kingdom Metazoa; phylum Chordata; class Mammalia; order Rodentia; family Muridae; genus Mus; species Mus caroli. Next base: position 28,539,520 of record NW_028227270.1, read on the forward strand.
GTGTCCTTCCCAGGCCAGGATGAGGCTATCTCATACTTTAATCATAATAGAAGCAGCCTTCTTGGTTCAACGGGTTCCTTGCTTCATGATTTTTTTTTGTATTGAGATTTTTTTTAAAACATAGAAAATGCAAAAACAAATGTCAAAAATAGAATATGGGGTTTCACTTCAGTTAGAAGAAATAAGTTATGTTAATTACAAGAAATTCATTCTCGCGCCCTTAGCTTAGTCAAGCCAGAGCCCAGGTTTGTTCATGGACCTCACAAAAGGCAGAATAGCAGCATAGAAGGGTGCTTGACCTGGGGACTGAAGGCCTAAATTTGTGTCAGACTCTGGCATCTGGGAGAAAGGTTGTTCAACCTCCACAACTTCTGAGTTTTCCAGTCTGCCTAGTGGAAGTTAAAGCTTCTATATATTTAGCCTTGTTATTCTAAAGGCTAAGTGAAACCAAGTATAAGACAGGGCTCCAGATCTCAATGGGATAAAGTTGGCTGAGATCACGATGTGGGCTACTCAGAGGTAAAACCTCATAGCATTCTTCTACAGAAGAGAGAAAGAGATGTGTGTATGTTTACGCAATACCCATGTAAGGTGAGCACATATAAACATGAGAAATGCACTTGCAATCTCAAACCCCTGCTTGACTTTCTCCTGGGGAGAAATAATCAAACATCTGCCCACCCTGGATCAGGCATCAGCTATAGATAAAGAAGTAGCTCCACTCAAGCCCATCTTGGTGAACCAATGAGTTCCCAGATCATTACAGGCACAGAGGTGACTCCAACACAGCTGTCTTGCTAAGAAGTTCCACCCCAGCCTGTGTGACAACCTCCCCAAAGTGGCTTAGACAAAACCCTTTCCTTAGCCACCTCCCACCTCCTAGAAACACCAGCATCTCAGGAACTATCTGGGGCAGGATGGCATCCACCTGGGAGTGAGGTGAGGCCAGGAGAGAGCGACCGAAGTCACAGATGGGGGTCCAATATCATACAAACACTCCAAAGCACTCCTTTCATGGGGAATATTAACAAGTCCAAACTTGTAGAGAGCTACAGTGATTTCGATATGACAGCGGTTTTGTCATGCAGGAGAGAGTAGAGTGTGTCTGTAGGCTGCTTATGCCTCAGAAGATCATACTGTTGAAATGCTCTGCTATGGCCCAGGAATGAACCTTAGCCCTCACGGAAACCAGTTCAAAGCTGAGGCCTGTGAATGAACTCAAGAAGCTGTGCTAGGAGGACCCAGGAAATGAGTCTGACCACCTCTGGGTAGGAAGTATAAGTGGGCATGGGGAGCACTTTCAGATAGTTTAAGAAAATCTGTCCTTCCAGAGACCTACTGTAGAACCAAACAAGAGTGTTTTGTTTTGTTTTTTTAAGTCAGTGAAATGGTTCCTAAAGATATTCTGTCATCCTCTTAGACCATTGCCTGCCCCGAGTCCTCTGCATGCATGTTGTGGCTGTTTAGCTTGGAGCTTTTGTTGGACTCCTAACAGTGGGTGTAGGGGTGGCTCTGACTCTTTTGCCTGCTCTTAGGACCTTTCCCTCCTACTGGGTTGCCTCATCCAGCCTTGAGGTGGGAGTTTGTGGCTAGTCATGTTGCATCTTCTTATGCAATTCAAGTTCAATTATATCCCTGGAGACCTGCTCTTTTCTGAAGGGAAATGGAGGAGCAGTGGATCTAGGGGAAGGGAAGGTGGGAGGTGGGAACTAAAAGGGGTGGAGGGAGGGAAGGCTGCGGTCGGGATGTACTGTATGAGAAAAGAATGGATGAATGGATATATAAATAAATAAACAACAAATGAATGAATGGGTATCCTAGACCCTGGTTTTCTCTGCTAAACCTCATTAGATTTGCCACATGTGTTTCATTCCCTGCCAGTCAACTTTTAAAGGTATCAGCTAAAATAATCACCATGACTCAAGATACCCACCTTCAAAACTCTTTGGGGAAGGAGCACATCAGAATTCCACAAAGATCTCTCTCTCTCCCTCTCCCTCTCCCTCTCCCTCTCCCTCTCCCTCTCCCTCTCCCTCTCCCTCTCCCTCTCCCTCTCCCTCTCCCTCTCCCTCTCCCTCTCCCTCTCCCTCTCCCTCTCTCTCTCTCTCTCTCTCTCTCTCTCTCTCTCTCTCTCTCTCTCTCTCTCCCTCTCCCTCTCTCTCCCTCTCTCTCTCTCCCTCCCTTCTTCCCTCCCTCCCTCTTCTTCTCCCCCTCTCTCAAATCAGAAACTTCTTTTTAACTAATGTGCACAATGAAATTAATCTCAAAAAAACATAATGTTCAAGTGAAGCAATGAAGTCTGTTTGCACTTCACATACCCCAGGATCCAGCAGATAAATCTTCTCCCACCAGATAGATCAGAAGAACATGGCTAGCTCCTACCACTTCTCTGTTGATATGAAGCTAACCCATTTTAATAGCTAACACTGTAGTTAGAAACAGAAAAGTGAAGAATTGCAGAATTAATGATTCATCTGTGGAACCAGGAAGTCAGATGGTGATGTCAGCCCCATGCCCATGACCTGAGGAGAACTTAGGAAGGGAGCTGGTAGAATACCAACAACAAGGGCCCACTGGCTTCTGGTTCCCCTCCCTTCCCAGGCATTTTGCTTAGAAATCCAGAGTAACATTGATACTCAAGGATTGCTGTGGCTGGTGACTTTTCCTGCAGAGGAGGACAGAGGAACTCTGTTGGCTTCTTGCAGGCCTACCGACTCTCCTACAACTGCTCCTCTTTGTCACTGGGTCACACAAACAGCTAAGTACAGAGTTGAATGACTGGGTCCAATCAAACTTTTATTGGGATTCACATAATTTTCACATGTCAGAAATGTTACTCTTCCACCAACCATTTCAAGCTACAAAACCCATTCTTGCCTTCCTGGCCCCAGAAAGAGAGGTGATGACTCTATTTGGCCTATGGGCCACATTAAATTCTCTTTAATTAAACAACAAAAAAGAGAAGCCGTTTCCTCTCTTTCCGACCTCTATTTTCCCGTCTTATTTCCTCCCCGTGCTCTCACTGTACCTGACTGACCAGAACATTTTCTCTCAAGCCTCACATCTATGTTTTATGGCACTATAAACCTCCCAGGAGAATAAAAACCATTCACCAGAGATCCACCTGGAATTACCCAGAGAGCACAGTGGCTGCGGAGAGCCTCTGGCTGACAGTCTGTTCTCTTCCCTTCCTGATGGAATCCATCTCCTCTAACAGAGAACATAAACACGGGAACTCCAGTTTTTCTCTTTGTGGTAGAAAAGGCATGAATATGTCTACGAATCACTGCTAGACAAGAAATAAGGCCTTTGGAGTCTGATGGAATAGTTCTGAGAAATGATGAGGGGGGGATGGGAGGGGGAGAAAGAGAGGGGAGGGAGCCTCAGCCCCTTGTCTTGCAGCCATGAGGGAAGTTCACTAACTGATCCTGACCTGTAACACTGCTAACTGGCTGAAGCTTGTCTGAGTCTGCCAATGGACTTCATGAGAAAGGAGATGATGAACTCACAGGTAGAGATTTCAACAGTCTGTTACAGACCACCCTCGTCCATGTGAAGTTTATGTTGTTAGAGGGATAATGGGCACCATGAACATGTTTAACTATACAACAAAAATTAAATAAAATATCAAATTTCATAGGCCACCAAATGCTGCTGGTTGTTCTTTTGGCACCGTTGATTAATAGGCATCCCGTGTGAACTACCCCTGTTCAGGTCTTCTCCATCTCAATCAACATCATCCATTTGCCCCAGCCACTGACTATAGCCTCCTTCCACCCCAAAGGCAAGCCTCCTGACAGTCAGTGGCCCTTGCTGTCCCCACTCCCAAGTCTTCACCGTCACAGCTCATAGAGGATCTCTGCCCCACCCCAGTGTTCCACCAAATCACTTCCTTCAGCAGGTCATCAATGACCTCTGTATTGTTTAATGCATGATGGATTTTAATTTTTATTTGTTTGTTTGGTGCCAGGGATGGAACCCAGGGCCTCGTGCATGCCAAGCATGCACTCTGCAGCCCAGCCTTACCCTGGGCGCATCCAGAAATATGTTCACTGCATGTCTCGTTTGACTACTGTACAGTGCCTCCCTGGCACCACTTTCCAGATGTTTTTCGTGCAGTTTTTGTTACATTCCCTGCTTCTTTTCTTGCTCTTACAATGTCGGGGATCCTCAGCCTCCCCCATTACTCTCTTATTTTATACACCGATTTTAAGTTGTCTCATCTATACTTACAGCTTTAATTGCTATCGGTAAATTACTCGTGCCCAAACTTATAATCTCCCTCCTTAGTCACAGCCTCACGCCACTGAACACCCCCATAGACTACTACTCATGAGGATCATAAGGGCCCCCTAAACTCAACATGGCAAAGCCAAATCTACCCCCTGACTTGGGGAATAGCACCCAGGTCAGAAAGGCAGATAGGTTTTGTACATGTCCCTCCATGGTCTTTATGTAATAAGCACTCCTTTTGCTTACAAGGGTCTCCCCTACTTTGTCACCTGGAGGATGCATTCTTCAAAGGAAAAAAGTCACCTCTTTTGGGATTACCTTCCCAACTCTCTCCAGCCGTAGTTTGCCCTGTCCTGGATCCCCTCCTTGTTTCCTGTGGGATGCCTTCTCTGTAACCTGTGTACTGCTTTTGTCGCCTGTCTGCCTGACTAGGCTGTGAGCTGGAGAATGGAGATTGCGCTTTGTTCATTGTTGTGTGTCTGTTGCCTAACAGGGTTTGGCACATTCTCGAAGAATGTCAACAGAAGTCGAGTGCATAGATGCATAGTATAGTAACTAATTTGCTGGGTAATCTATTATGCTAATATTAATGAAAATAAACTAACATTCTCTGCTCAATTGGCAAACATTCATATGATTACAATATTTTCATCAATTATCCGGTAGCAAAACTCATATAACTTTCAAATGTAGAGTTGGAAAGTAGTTAAGTCCTTTAGAGCTACAGAGAAGTCATTTGTAGTGAGCAGCAGCACTCTTCCTGCTAACTAATAAAATCTCTTGGGTGCTAGCTCCTTTAGTTAGGTTAAATATATGTCCTTTAAAACTCATGTGATATTGTTTTGTTCGCTTACAACTTCTGCTGTTGAACCTCAACACAGAGCAAAAGAAATTATCCCAAATCCTGAGCTCCTTTACTTCAATTCATGTGTATTTGAGCTGAGTGTGGTGATGCACACCTGTCATCCCAACACGAGAGACGGAGGCAAGAGAGTCTGAAGTCCAGGACCATTCTTAGCGACCTAGCAACCCGGAGACCATCCTGAGCTACATGATGCGGTTTCAAAACTTTGAGGCAGCTCTCATTTAATGCCCTACGGACACTCCCTGCCACGTTTCTTAACAATGTATTTGGAATCCTGGCACTGGACTTGGGCTTTCCCGACACCACTGTTATAATTATCATCCATACTGCAGAGCTCACGTGTGGATGGATTAATGGTGGCCCTAATAAAAGAGAGAACTAATTTAAGAAATGCTGGTTGTCAAAACTCTCTGGGCTTCGAGAGCTCAGCGAGCATATTTATTAGCTGAGTGGATGCGCTCACAGTGGCATCTCAGGCTCTTTTTCTAAGGCAGTGTACACACAATTTAGTAAAGCATATTAAGGAAGCTTAATGACAAGCTTTTGTGCAGAGTCCACTGAGACCCCCAGCGAGGATGAAAATGAGTGATTTTTACACTCTTCTTTCCATGTTTCCCTAATCTTCCGTGCTTAATAGCTATAACAAGGCATCTGCTAAATTTTGGGGTAAAAAAAATCTATGTTTAATTGAGTACTAATCAAAAACCCCCTTCTTCATTTCCTGGACCATTATGTGTGCTAAATAGTTTCTAGAAAAGCTATTTTCCCGTCACCTCATCAAGTCCCCTCCTTTATTATTAACATTCAACTAAATAAGAGTTCTGCATGCACATTCCCTCAGCACTCTGGTATAAATGTCATCACGTAGCAGAATGTAAACCATATTAGCTTTTCCATTTTCTGTTAATAATTCCCATTTACAATCCATTGGAGAATTCAAGTAGAAATCTGGCATAAGTAGCAGTAACATATACCAATAAACAAATATTATAAAGCATCTACTTAGCTGTGTCAAATAGTGATACATAGTAATCTTCCAACTTCTGAAGAAGTGTTGTAGCTTCCCCATAGGAGAATCGTGGTTGCTCTCGTCCCCTGTGTGGATGTCAGGGTCAATGCTGATGCCACACAGCATTGGTTGAGATGCGTGAGGGGCAGAGAAAGTCCTGAGCAAACGTATGTTGTTGACAAGACCCCAGTGCCTCAGATCCAAGGGAATTGACAAAGCCTTCCTCTGGTCCACATGCAAATGCTAACAGCAAGTACAGAAACCATTAACTACACCATTCTCCTACACGATGCTTACAGACTGAGATTATGCTCCTAGCGAGCGCTCCTACTGAGATCAGATAATTCCTCCTCCTGTGTGTACACAATAAATCTGCTGAGGTTCCCAATTGTCACATAGTAGGCGCCCTACAGCAGATTGAGCAGGGCCCACACAATCCCAGTCCCTGCCCCACCCCCTAGCACACATGCTATGCAGGATGTGATGGAAATGGATACTGATTGCCTTTAAGGCTTTCAGGAAGTGACGTGAAGTGACCCAAGAGTGTGTGGCAAGGAGAGCGTCTGTGGAGTTCTTTGGTGATGTAGAGAGCGACTGGTTCCCACACCTGGGCCTGTGCACACAGTGGAGGGTAAATCACTTTTTTACATCTTTGCCTAGATAATGGACTAAATGAAAGAGAAGTTATAGAGTTGAAAGTTGTCAGCAAACATCAAAAACTGAGTCATGTTGCGCATTATAACATACTGTGGGAGAGGAAAAAAGAGTACACCAGTGATCCATTGCCATGACAACTCGGCATAACAAACTACCTACTCACCATCAATGACTGATAAAGGTGAGTGTCCATCACTCACATGTGGGGCTGCCTTGATAGCTGCGCTGACCTTGCCTGACCCTCTTCTCCTGTCTGAGTCAGGGCTCAGCAGATCTCGGCTAGCTTAGCCTAGGGTCATGTCACTGCATACACGCCTCCTCTTCAAGGCTAGCAAGGTAGGTGTTGATGCAAGTGAACACATCCGCAGCAGCAGCCTTTAGACACCATTGTAGTACTTTGGCTAAAGGCCGATTAAGCAGGCAGCCATTTCTCTAAACAACTGCATGTTCTATGAACTCACTAACACCACCACAGCTGTTATCCAAGGCTACAGTGTGCAGGCAGAGAAGTCAAAGCAGGGACCTATCATCATTAAGAGTGGGACACTGCTTTGGTGCTTTCAAAAATCAGTAAGATGATTCTCAGGGGCTCAGAGCCTGATGTTGGGAAAATTAAACCAATAAATTCAGATGCTATTAAAATAAGAGGATAAAACTCAGTGTAAGTGCAACCAGAGATTTACACACACACACACACACATGCACACACATGCAAAAATTTTAAATCCAGGTACCACATGTAGGACAAAACATACTATTTTTCTTTCCAAGCTCAGCTTCTTCTTCTTTTTTTAACATAATGATTTCCAGTGAAATTCATTTTCCTGAATTTCATTGTTTTACTTTTCTTTAGAGATGAGTAAGATTCCATTGTGTATATGTAGCTCGTTTATTTATTCAGCTGTTGGCAGATGTCTACTCTGGTTCCATTCTTGCTGTTGTGAACATGTGACAGCAAAGAGAGCATAGGGCTCCTCCGTCCCACACCCTCAGAAGCATAAGCTTTTCATGATGATAAAAGTGACTAAAGTGAGATGGAAGCTAAAGACATTTTAATTTCCATTTCTGTGATGAGTAAGAATATTAAATGCTTTTTCATTATCTATGGGTCAATTATGTCGCTTTTTTCAAGTTGTCTGTTCAATTCATTGGCCCATTTATCAACTGGATGATGATGATGGTGTGTGTGTGTGTGTGAGAGAGAGAGACAGAGAAAGAGAGGCAGAGGGAGACAGAGAGAGAGAGAGAGAGAGAGAGAGAGACAGAAAGACAGAGAGAGAGACAGAGAGACAGAGAGAGAGACAGAGAGAGAGAGAGAATCTGTTTAGTTATTGAAGTTACCTTTACATCCTTGCTATTAACCCCTTGGTGATGTGCAGTTGGCAAACATTTCTCCCCGATTTTTAATCTGTCTCTTCACTCCAGTGGTTGCTTCCTTGGCTGTGCAGTAGCTTTTGAATTCCAAGCCATCCCCTTTGTCCATGGCGGTGCTTTGGGATCGTGTTCACAGAATCCCTGCCTCTGTCTGTATCCTGAAGAGCTCTTACTCATGTTTTTCTGGCAGTTTCCAGTCTTACACTGAGGTCTTGGATCCACTTTGGAACCATGAATATCTTAACAAGGAAACATAGGCAAGAAACTGGTTGGCTCTTTTACGTTCTTTGACAATTTTTTAAAAAAATTCTTTTTATTGATTCTTTTGGAATTTCATGTCATGCATCCCAATTCCAATCATCTTCCTGTTCCTCCATATTTACCTTCTGTCCTTGCAACCTTCCCCCCAAAACAAAATTAAAAAATAAATATATGCTATTCTATTATTTATTTATAAAATACCTTGCCGTGGAAGCTGAGAATCACAGTGTGTCACACAGTGTGTCACACCCTTTCCATGTTTCGCTTCATTTGCTCATGTTCATTGCACGGAGTCATTGGTCTGGTTCCAGACCGCTTTCCTCTGCTATACTATCAATACTGGATCCTCACAGGGACTCCTCTCAGATATTCTGTTGCCGCCCAGTGTCATGGAGATCCTGCAGCTTTGGATCTGTAGGACCAGCCCCTTCACCCATCCAGCAGTTCATAGATGGGGTAGATGTTGGGCTGGACCAATACAAAGCCATGGATCTGGACCTAGGTGGTAGCTGAGTTGTTGGGCCCACCAGCCCTCCTGTGCCCATGCAACCAGGGCCAGTTCTCCTGCTTTGTCCAGGTGAAGGGCGGTTCCATCCCTCAGTCTGCAGCAGGCGGCAAGGGCAGGACCAGCTCTCCTGCACCCATGTCACCAGAGCCAGATCTCCCATGTTACCCAGGAGAGAGGCAAGACCAGCTCTATGCTGCCCTTGGGTATCAACATGGCCCCTGACGGCAGCCCAGCCCAGGGACGTCGCCATAGCCTCGAGTCACCTTGGCCTCTGGTGGCTGAACAGGCTACTCACATCAGGCCGTTCCTCACCCACCTCACGTTTCCAGTTCCTCCTCTCTTCACAGCGCACAAACCATCCTGCTTCCCTCTCTCCCCACTTTTTCAGCACACATTTGCTCATCATAGGCCAGCCACAACGTAGCAGCAGGCATGCCTCCACCATAGATTTTTTTCTTTAATACACTTTGTTATTATAATCATGCTTCCTTTTGATTATGACAACATGCAGAGAAACTTCCCAAGACCCCTCAGTGCTTAGCTTTCTGAAAGTGCATGCTCTCTAAAAGCAACACTAGATAACAGATAGGCTAGGAGGAAGTCCTTTGAGACTTTTATGTCTCCATTATCCTTCCTAGCCACATTCAATCAAAATGGATTGTGTGCTTCTGTGTGCAAGCTGTTTGTTTCCCTAGGACCTGCTAGGAGTAGGAGATTTCTAAGACAGCTAAACAGTGACTTTAAAAAACAAGCCAAACCAAACAGTATCAACCTTCCTATAACTTACAGTTTAGTCTTTTTCGCATGAGAAAAACAGAAAGGTATTTCAAGTAGGAAAAAGTTTTGTAGGAAAATGCTTAATAAATGAAGAACAGAGATGTCAAATGGAACCACGGGGCAGTGGCTGGAGAGAAAATAACCCCAGGATATAAGCTAGGTCTATGGTAGATCCGATCTACAGGATCACACTGAAGGTACAGTCATTGGATCAGAGAGACGGAAACGCTCTTGTCTCTCTCTCCTACCTGCTTGGTGCTCTTTTGTGTCCCACTTTATGCAGACTCCTGGCCTGCCTACGGAGGAATGGCATTTGGCCTGTGAGGGAACAGCGACATCTGACCCACTGACCAAAACCTCCCAGAACAGTCACTTAGGGAGTGGTTCCAGTCTGTGTCAGAGAAAGCTGTGGTGTGAGGCAGTATAACAATTGCTCCCTTTGCTTTTGGGGGGGGGGGCAGGGCCAGGGTATCATTATATAACACATGCTAGCCTTAAATTCCCTTTGTAGTCCAGGCTGACTTCGAACTCATGATTCTCCTGCCTCTGTGAAGCCCTCTGAGTCCTGGTGATTGCATCTACATAGCATTACGAGCTTTGCTACTTGTGGTTTTATAGCTTGGGTGTTCTGTAGTCACCTAATTTTGTGTGTGTTTCTATGTGTGTGTGTGTGTGTGTGTGTGTGTGTGTGTGTGTGTGTAAAACCTCCTGAGAAGATTCTAATGCACTCATCCAGCTAAATGTTGGCTTTTAAACCTGTAAATATTCATACACTCGCTTCAAGGAAAACTTACTCTGAACGAGTTGTCCGGAGCATTTAAAGGCAGAGCTGTTCTGTTTAAAGCATAGGCTGGAGCCCTCCACCCCTCTAACCTTGAGACTCATTTCGGAATCCTGGAGAAAGTATTTCAGAGTCTGATCCATCTCATTATTGCAGAGGGACGCATACCTGCCCCTTTTGTGTGTTTTCAGTTCTAACTGGTAGGCATATGGTGACCCATTCTGTCTAATGCACCAGATAAAACAACATTACAGAACGCCCAGAGAGGCCTTTATTAGACGCCAAAGAGAAGATTGCTGAGAGGACAGCTCAGATCTCCCACTTATTAGCTGTAAACACAATCACAAGTGGAGAGGGATTGCTCAGGCAGATTTGGGGATAGAATGGTGGGTTAACCACCCAGCTGGTGGTAGATAGCTTCTACAAATGGAATTCTTTGAGAATACAAATGAGATAGGTCTAGAAATCCTCTGAAGCCCTCTGCATTGGTGGAGATTGTTACACAGGGAATATTTTTTTTTACTGCAGCTTTTCATGTTTTTCCCTTTAGTTAATCCATGACACCCTCTGAGGACTCTGCCTGGGAGGAAGAGGGGCCACTCCGGTGCCCCTGCTTTGTCTTCCTACCCCCATAGCTTCAAACTGAACCTTTAGAAAGTGCTGTGCTGCCCAAGGTGGGTACACAGCCCTTTTGCAAACTGGCCTGAAGTAAATCATCTATGAGACTCAGTATCTCCATCTCTGCCTAACTGTCTGCGTGGATACCTTGAGATGTTTTTATTTCCAACACCCCCGCAAAAAAATAAAAATAAAAATAAAACCTTTCCACTTATCACTCTTTGTGTCTCAAAACTTGGTGGAAAAAAATCATCATTTCAATTATTCAATTGTTTCAATTGTAGAAATACACATATCCTCTGGACCACAGGAAGCAGAACTAGGCGGGATTCAGCAGTCAAGACCAGTTGGGAAAGCAATCGAAGTATTTACAGACACGTCCAAGTGATGTTTCTCTAAAAAAAAAAAAAAACATAAAAAGTAAGAGGGAAAAGAATAGAGGTGCTCAAGGCTAGGGGACCAGGAGAGGCCTCCTCCGCTGTGGTCCTCTCTGCCCAACCTCTGTGCCCTATCCTCTCTTTCGAATCCCTCCCTTCCTCAGCACACTCCTGTGTCTGCCCACCCCTTCCCACTGTCCATCTCATTCCATTTTGTCTGGTCTCCACACCAGCGTTTCCCTCGGTGGCCCACGCTCCCGGTTCCCGCCGTCTCCGCTCTTCCTGGCAAATGGGGGATCCTGGCCAAGGGGGCCGCCCTGAATCAGTCCTCCCCCGCACCCTCCCCCCCCCCCCGGGCGGCTGGACCATAAAGCGCGGGCTGCGGCCGCGGAGCCCAGCAGCCAGCGCCCCTCCGACGGCTGCGCACTGCCCTGCCCGCCACCTGCGCGCTCACTGCCCGAAGCCAGCAAACAGCGCCCTACGCCGGCAAAGCCACGCCGACCTTGTCGCCTGCACAGCCCTCAGGGAGCAGAAGAGTCACCATGCCGGCCCCACGCGCGGCCGCGGCCGCCTTCCTTCTGCTGCACCTGGTCCTGCAGCCGTGGCAGCGGACGAGCGCCCAGGCCACACCCCAGGGTAAGTGGCTTCCCTTGGTCCCCTTTGCATCCAGTTAACTGTCGCTGTCCTAAGATCATCTAGAGGGGCCAGTTTTGCACTGCTCTGCCTGGGCTCCTGAGGCCTTGCCATGCACCTCTCTGTTCCTCTGGGACCTGAATGGAAGTACATCGTTATTGAAAGTGATGAGGAAAGTCTAGAATTTTCTCCAATTCCTTTATCCAACCACAGGACCAATTCCTTAAACTATAGTTTGGAGGGGGGTGCAAACTTGTTTTCATCATTCATTGCAGAATGTGCCACAGGGTTCTTAGTTCTCTGGCAGGGGATGAAATCCTGGTTGTCCGAAGACCAGTGTCTGTTCCCTCCAGTCCCTTCTCTCAGGGAAGCCCTGGCATCAAGTGGCACCACCCGTGAACAATGCTGCTTTGCTCCACCCACCTTCCGTGCTTACAATCAAAGGCTAGCTCCCCCCTCCCCAGGACTCAGTGTGGTTACTTGAGACTCTTTAGAAATCGATCTTTTTTCTGTGAAGAGGTAAAAAAAAAAAAATTCAATATTTGACAGGGAGTTGAAATAATTTTCAGGTAGAAAGCACTTACGGCTAAGCAAAATTTCGTATAAAGACCACAAGGAAGCAATTACTACAGCCAGGAAGGATCTCGGGGCTTGGGCAGGCTGTGCACATTGGCCTTCCTCTTGTCACTGGGCACCTGGATTGTTTTACTATGGACGAGAATGAGGAAAGCCAGAAGCAGCACAGGAGGAGAAAAAGGGTTCCTTCCCGAGGCTGAGCAAAGCACGCTGGGCAGGCAGTCTGTGTTCCCTTCATGCCACCACAGTGGCCACCCATCGCACCCAACAGTCCAGAGGCTATTTTCTGTTATATACTATCTTCTGTTATATAAATTCTTGACATTGGAGCACACAACTTAGGGGTGTAGGTTAGGTTTGGGTTCTGCTTCTTTAGACCAGACAGTGGAGACTTGCACTCAAGTGATATAACCTAACTTATCCTGTTAACTTAGTTTCTGTAGACAATCTGATTAAGTCAGGTGTCTGGTAGATTCTTTTATAGAATTATCAAGTCGGCAATCAGCAACTCAACTGATTTAATTCACTTCTCTCTTTCTCCCTCTGGGCCAGGCTGCTAGCCCTGAATGAGCAGGTATTCAATCCTCGTGCTCATCGGTAGCAGTAATTTCACCTCTAACACTAGAGGCTCATTGCTCAGATCCTGGTTCTTCTACTGAACTGTAATAGCACTAGGTAGCATCTTATTTCCTCCTCAAAACACTCTCTAAAGTCGTTGCTCACTTACCCAAGCTCAGACTCTGCAGAGCAGCAAACGAATTGAATGAGGAGCCAGGCAGACTGAAGCTCTCATGGAGAGCCAGCGAGATCACAGGCCGGATCGAAGTTGGAGCCGGCATGAAGCATCAGGAGTCCGTTCAGAAGACAGTTCTCAGACTTTGAATTTATGTCCGTCTCCTGGAGGTGCCTTATCTAGAACGGAGTTTTCAAACACAACACTTTATCCAACCTTATCCCCCATTGGTGGGAATGATATATTTTCAATTCTTTAGAAATTATAAACCCGTTTTTGTAGCTTGAGGATGTGGGTCACTAGAAGGATAGGTGAGATGTTTTGCTTTTCAACTCAGCTAGTATTAAAATCGCTATTATGTGAGGGCTTCTAGGGGAAAAGAAACAGCAGAGAAATAAATTATCTGTTTAAAAAAGTAGACATTCTCAAGTAACTACGGTTTTTCCTGTTTGCCTTAAATTTTTATTCAGTTTTTAGTAGAAAGCAACACTTGTTCATTGTAAAAACAAAACCTAACCAGAATTGCTAGAAAATAAACAACAAAAAAAGCCTTATACAACCTAGAAATAGCTACTGTTAATATAAAGATGTTATTGAATCAACTTTTGTTTCAAATCTTTGTCTAAACAAATAAATCACTAAAGACAGTAAGTTATACATATTCATAACTTTGTAGCTTTTTAAAACTTTATCATGAATAAAAATGTTCTCTATGAATTTAACTACATTTCAAAAACATGGGCCAAAATTAATTTAGTCTGTTTTGTAGTGTAGGACACTAAATTTGTCACTGGTATTCTGATATCATAGATTAGACATTCAGTTAGAAAATTGAAGTGATGGATGGCTTGGACTGGCACCAGCCATTGCTTTAACTGTAAAGTCTTTCTTCTCTTGACATTTTCACAGCAAAGTACTCAACCCAGAGAGCTTCCATATTTCCAGTTTCTAGTTTCACCTGGTTCCTTCCATAACTAAAGAATCTGTAGGCTCACAAGTGATGGTGAACATTGTACCTAAGTCCGTTATCTATCATTTCCTTCCAATACAGTTCTTTAAGTAGATGTGCTAGGTCAAGAGGCATTGTGTTTCAGAGTCTTTGATACTGTTATTTAAACGACCTTCGGGATGTTCATATTGATTTGACCTGATGACATGGCACAGTGATAGTGAGCCTGTCTACATGCATGCGGTCCTGGGTTCAATCCCCACTACTGGAAAAAGAGAATTCTTACTAATTTAAATCTAACTGAGCAGAACATGTAAGAATACCTTGAACTCTCAACTGCAGTGTTAGGTATTACTATATTTTTATTTTTCCCAATTTGATAGCAAAAATAGTATTATTTAAGTTAGCAATTCTGTCATTACCAACTAAATGGGCATATGAACACTTATTTATATACCTGTTAGCCATTTGTGGTTCTTTTTCTGTAAATTGCCTATTTTTCTGTTAAGATGATTGTCATCTTGCCAGTTTGTATGAACTCTCTGTTGGTCATCAGTGTCACCCTTTTAGCAATCAGACTATTGTAGGCAAGAGATAGCCGTGGGTGCTGAAGTTCCCGGCCAGGCAGGGAAGTGCTCAAGCAATATCTGTGTGCTTCAGTAAGCACATGCTGTAAGTATCAATGTCACCACTGTCAGCTTTGACAGTGGACATTCAGTGGCCCTGGACATACTTCCCAGGTCCGTGAGTCTCAGGAAAAACCACACACGTCACTTTGTTTCGTTTCCTTGATGGGATTTTTTTAAAAACAGAAAAACTGGAAAACCCTACAGGCTCTCACAGAAGTGGCGAGTCATTTTGCTATATTCTGTGCGACACCATATTATGCACGTGTGCTGCCTCTTTCCCTGTCATGACATGGAACCAGAAGACACATGTGGCTGTGGCCCAACAGGCACCTAAAGGCCCCCATCAGTGCAATCCACTGCTTGAGGACATGAGAGAGGCACTGAGCTGGTTGCTCTCATCCGCCACCACCACCACCACCACCACCACCCTGCCCATTGTGCTTTAAGCTTTTAGGGCTTTTCCTAGTGGACATTTTCAGAGCTCCTTGTTCAGCCAAATCCACTTTTGTGTTTGCAAATCTAGAGTTCTCTTCAGGGCTATAACAAGTCATAAATATTGTGCTGCATTTCTTCTGTTTCAAATGTCCAGCCACTATTAAAGACAGGAAGAACTGGTGAATTTGTCTATGTGTGTGTGAGAGGGGAGGGATGGGGAGAGAGAATAGCAAGATCAGCTCACACAGTTTTGTAGCTTATTGTCAAATGCTCTTCCACCAATGACAACAAAAAACTTTGCCCAAGGTTAGTCTTCAGTGACTACACACTTTCTTCTGTCTCTCTAGTCTTTGATCTTCTACCGTCCTCCAGCCAGAGGCTGAACCCCAGTGCCCTGCAGCCAGTCCTGACAGATCCCACCCTGCATGAACTCTATATCATCGCCACCTTCAAGCTGCAGAGTAAAAGCTCAGCCACCATCTTTGGCCTCTACTCCTCAAGGGACAACAGCAAATACTTTGAATTCACTGTGATGGGACGGCTGAACAAAGGTAAGCCTGCTGCAGGGGCCTGCTGCAGGGGCCTGCTGCAGGGTTTCCATGGAGGGCTCCTGGTCCAGGATTCAGGGTCTGCTTTTCATTGCTTGTTTCCTTTGGGATGCCATGTTCATCTTACTGGACACTTACCTGTGTGAAGGTAGAAGAGAGAGAGAGAAATGAAGGCTTGCTTATGGCCAATGTGTCTTTCATTACTATATATGAGCAGTAGGTTTCACCTTGGCATTAATATACATGCATGGAATGTTTTTTCACTGAATTCACCACTATAGCATTGTTCGATCTTGTCCCACGGGTTCCCAGTTTGTTTGTCCCAAAAAGTTCTCCTTCTACTTCCATGTTTTGAGGGGTTTGTTTGTTTGTTTGTCATAAGCCAATGCATTTAATTGGAATCAGGTACAGCAGCACAAGTGATGGGATTATTTAGAGAACACGTAACTGTCGGTGGCTACACCACTGAAGAAGCCGTCTCCTCCCACCCACCACCCACCATTAGATCTGAGCACGCATAGATCCGTGGGAAGCATTGGATCCTTATGATCATATGGCAGAATACTGACAGGTCCAGTCCTATGCAGATCTTAGTCAAGTAATCACAGTCACAGCTACTGAGAGTGTAAAAACAGTGACCCTGCCATGCCCGAGAGACAGCATTCCACAACGCTCCGCCCCTTCCTTTTAGTCTTGCGTTGATTCTGTCCGCTCTTTCACTACAAGATGCCTTCTGACGTGGCTCCATCCTCATGTTATTCTGAATTGGGAAGCCAGTTCAGAAAGGAGGAGGCTAGGACAATTACACATTGCCTTTATCATCCTCGGCTATAATCTGTGTAGATTATGTAGTTTAAACAACAGACATGTATTTCTCATGGTTCTAGAGACTGGCAAGACTGTAGACTATGTCTAAGTTCCTGGTAGGTGTGGTGCTTGTCTTACATAGTAATCTTCTCATTGTATCTCCACAATGTGGAGACAGTGTATGCTCCCTTATGTCTCTTCTTGAAACTGCACAAATCCTAGAAAGAGGGGTCCACCCACAGGACCCAGGCTCAACTCACTAATTCCCAAAGTCTCTCTCCTCCCAATGCTATCACACTGGGGATTAAGACTTCAGAGGATGAGTGTGAGTCCACTCCCCTCTTCCTTCGGATGCCATGGCTGAGCTGATATGACTCACAGCTTGGAGGGTGCTTTGCAGGACTTCCAGGAGACCACACACCCCAAACAGCAGGGCAGAATGCACAGCCCCCAGCCTGGTTCACCTTGAGCACATAGACTGACTGTTACCTGCCATCTGTTTGACTGTCAAAGGGAGTAACTATCTGCACTGAGAAATGGCTCCCAAAGAAAAAGGCCGTGGGTTTTCATCCTCTTCCCTCCCACTCATGCCCTGGGGACAACACCTTTTCCTATTTATTAAGGAATGTGACAGATACATATTTTTCTGCTTCATGCATTTCTAAAACAAGAGAGCCTGGGTTTTATGTCTTTTTCAACTTGCTTTATAGAGTAGACCCTTCCTAGTGTTCCTGCAAGTCTCTTAGATGAACTCATACTCGAACCCTTAGATCTTCAGGCTGAGAGAGGAGGAGTCTTTGCTTGTACAGAAGGGTAGAGTTTAAAACCAGAGAAAAATGGCCGTAACCCTTTTTTATCCTCTCTTCTTGGCTCTTACACATCTCCTATGGGCTTTCTTGGTCTGTCCCTGGGTGAGTCTCAGGTAACGGAGTCTGTGACATACTCAGCCCCTCCTGCTCCTTTTCCTGACCGCCTTCCAGGCTGAGGGGTAACTTACTCCCACCCCCACCTCCCATGAGACAGCAGCCCCATTTTCCTCACATCTCTTGAATTAGTTGCTGAGATTTTAGCTATTTCAGGTGCATTGGAAAGACTTTTGTTCCTGCTCAATTCAGCATAACAGCAAGAGTGAAAATCTGCTCCAAGCTTTCCTCAGCCACTGTGTCTCACCCTCTGTATCTAAGGCAGCCAGACTGTGTGGACCATCATGAACACAGGAAGCAATCTCGCCTGAACTGACTCTTCCCATTTACTCTCAAAGCCAGAGTCACACTAGACCCATGGTGGGTAGAGAAATGAGCGAAGGGCTTGCTACTGTTTCTCCTGAAGAGAAGCTAGCGATGCCATGCAGCTGTAAGTTCTAGATGATCAACCTTTTAGGGAAGAGATGAGAGAGTTGAGTAAAACCTTCACTTACGTGTTTTCCAGTGCTAGAGATAGAACCTAGGGTTTCATGTATGATACAGGCAAGCATTATATCAGTAAACTGCATCCCCAGCCCTCCTCTTATGGTTTAAATCTTAAATGTTCCTTAAAGCTCATGTGCTAAGGCTTGGTGCTACTGAAAGAATATTACATGGGGCTAAGGAAGTTGGGTCACTGGGGGTGTACCCTTAAAGGGACATGGGGGCTCTGGACTTCTCCTGTTTCTCTCTCTCTCTCTCTCTCTCTCTCTGTGTGTGTGTGTGTGTGTGTGTGTGTGTGTGTGTGTCTGTCTGTCTGTCTGTCTCTGTCTCTCTGTCTCTCTGTCTCTCTGTCTCTCTCTGTCTCTCTCTGTCTCTCTGTCTCTGTCTCTGTCTCTGTCTCTCTCTCTCTCTCTCTCTCTCTCTCTCTCAGCTGCCATAACATCATCAATTTTTACTCCTCTTCACATTCCACATCATGGCGCTCTGCCCATGCACCTCTGCAGATGTGAGCCAACATAAACTTCCTTCTTTGAAGTTGTTGATCCCAGGCATTTTGTCGTAGCAATGGAGAGCTAACCAACATACCACCTCACCCTCCAGCCTGTGGTGAAAAGATGTGATTCTTAGAAAAATATGAGCATCAAAAAGAGTTCTGGGACATTCCAGAAATGAGAGTTCTCAGAGAGTAAAGAGAAGTTACATGACTGTTAAAACTTGGAGAGTTGAATAATTCATGCTGAGTCTTTAGATAAACAGGGATCGTATATACACTTGCCATCACTGCTGAATCCAAAGCTGTAGGAAGGAGCGACAGCCATGATAAACTGCGCAGTGAAGGAGAGTCAGCGAGCTTCTGGGTCCAAGGAGAAGAGGTGGCATGTGGTTATGACTTCGTGTTGAAGCATTTAATGGTAGTCTTACTGACTTAGTTTACAGAGCCATGAGAGAGTCGTCCCCCTGCACAGTGGTTTCCAGGCATCCTTCAACTAACCAAGGCTCAGCTGGTCTCCCTTTAGTTAGTTTGCAGAAAAAAAAATACCTCACTCAGAAGCAACCCAAATGCATTTCTATTGACTAAATGAACCTGAGTAAAAAGTAAAGCCCACCTCTCCCATTAGCAGACCTGGGCGAGCATTCGATGGGGAAGATAATGGTAAAGATGATATTGGAGAACAGAATCAGGCCCTCTGATCCCAGAGGAACTCCTGGAATAAACTCAAGTGTGACCCATGATGACCACAGAAGAGCCTGCCAGTGAGCTCTCTGCTTTGGTTCTCCCCATCTCTAAGTCACCCCACCCACTGCCATTTCATTACTGCTCACTAAACAGTCTCAGTCAGGGTACACCAACCAGAGACCTGGAGTGTCTCCCATTCCAAAATGTATCAAGTGCCTTACCTTCCCAGGTTCTATAGCACAACCCTCAACTGTGATTCCCAAATCATACCTCATTGTGGGCTTCTCTGCAGCCTGCGCTTCGGTTAGAAAGAATGGTCCTCTCTGGGCAAAGTCATGCAGTGTTTCTTTCTCTGCCCCTTTGTACTCGCCCACCGTTCTCCCCATTACACATCCTGCACCATCTTCAAATAGCAAAACCCAGCACCCTGAAGAGCCATCTAATCTCCATCTCTGCTTTCTTTATGCGACTTTATGCTTTCTAACCAAGAGCGGTACTAATTGTACTTTGCTTAGTACTTTAATTGCTTACAAGTCCCTCCAGTACTTTGCTTAGTACTTTAATTGTTTATAAGTCCCTTTAGTAGGTTATGAGCTCTTTCTCAGCCAAGGCAAGACACCCATTACCCTGCCACAACATTATGTAGGGACTACAGCAGGGCCCCAGAGAAAACAGATTCCATATGTGTGAGTTGAATATCATAAACAGTGACATACCATTTAGTGGAAATTATGGAATTATAGTGTCTGGTACATGTAAATTGTTTGAAAGGAGTTTTTTAATGAATCCATGCTGGGGAACTTTTGCAAACAAGAGGATATGAGAAGTGTTTCTGGTACAAATGACCTGTCAAATTCTTAGTAACACAGGTGGTATGATCTTTATACAAATGAATATTTTGCAGAAACCATGTAGTTGGATATGTTTGAAGCCATTCTAGTATCTGGCATGGAGATAACTTTTTTGTTAACATCCCAGGTTTGAGTTCCAGTTAAAAATTCTGCCAACTGCTCACCATGAGTACATCTGCAAATCTGTCAGCACAGTTATCATCTCTACAGTGAGGGTGATAATAATCATCTCAGCATGATCCACATAATGGAAGTGTATATTGAACCCTATTAGCCTATGGGGTTCAGACAAAAACCTCAGGTTCCTAAGTAGTATAGAATGGATAGATGGATGGATAGGTGGGTGGATGGATGGATGATGGAAAGATGGATGGATAGATGAATGAATAATGGGATGGATAGATCAATGTATGAATGGGACAGATGTCTGTTATTTAGCCATGTCTCTTTTGCTGGTAACTTTGCCTGTGGAAAGAATTGTTCCCATGGCCTTCATTTGGTTGTCACCAAGACGAACTTGGTGGTGTTGAAATGAAGGGTACTGCAGGAAGTTGCTACCATGACTAGAGTCAGCCATACTCTTCAGCCAAAGGGTCAGAAGTATCCAATGGCTCAGGGTAACAGTTCTGAATCCTCCAGGCTAAAGACCAGTGTAAGTTGGGTGAGGTAGAGGAGCTTTAGAAACCAGTGTTCTAGACCCAGTAATGAGTAGGAGGAAGAGGGAGGTCTCAAACTCAGACTCGTCACAATACGCCAATCTTCACGATACGCTAAGTAGAAAAGGCCCAACACTCACTTTCCTCAAAACATGCCTGAGCTCAAATTTAACATGGTCACATGAAAAAGGTGCAAGATTTAAAAAAACCTTTCCAAGACTATAAAAATCAGAGTTTAAAAAGGCTAAAATTGAATTGAGTTGATGTTCCTGATTTGCATGCTAGATAATAAAGGGGATATTTGTGCTGTGTTTGAAGAAAGAACGAGAAGGACTAAATAAGCCCACTGTCAGGAACGCGTGATGATGCAATACTAGCAAATGCCTGAGGTTATCTGAAGTTGACTCTTTTGCTTCTGTCTTACCCAGCAAAAGAAATGTTCTTCAAATGGTCAAGAAGGGTTAAAGGCAAACAAATAATACACAACAAAAACATCAAACTGAACCTGCTGGTGCATACCAGCAGTACTAGCTATTCTGTAAGTTGAGACAAGAGGATCAAATGTTCAAAGACATTGTGGCTATAGAATGAGCCCAAGGCTAGCCTGGGCAATTTAGTGAAACTCAGGTCTCAAAATCAAAAGTGAAAAAGAGGGCTGGAGATGCGGTTCAGTGGTGGATGCTTTCCTAGCCTGTTCAACAGCCTGGGCTCAGTCCCCAGCACCACCCACGAACCAACAAACAAAGGATCAAGGAAATGAAGGACCACTGCCTTAGTTGTGTACCACTGATGGCCCCACCAAGCATATCTAATACATAGTTCTAATCTGATGGTCACACAGATTAGCCCTGTTTAAACTAAATCAGTCAAAAAACAGAACTAAAATTCATGAATCTGGAAGAGACTGGAAGTATGAGGTGCTGATAGAGATGAGAAGAGGGTAGGGGGTCAGGGTATGTGTGTGCGCTTAGTCCAAAACCAGAGTAACGCTTCCATGAATGGACTTAGCTGTCCATGCCCAAGTGGATTGTAGACAGGGGGGGGGGGGAATTCAGTAAAGAAAGTGATAACACAGCCACTGTTGGCAACATTTGGAAGTCACAGGAAACAGACTGGCACATGGTCTTCTTTCTGTAGACAAGAAAAATAGATTCTGAAAGCCTCAGAATGCAGAACTTTAGATCAAACCCACAAAGTTTATATTATTATCATTATCATTACTTTATATTATTATCATTATCATTACTATCATCATCATTCATTCATTCGTGTATTTTAGGATCGCCTGGAAAATAAATCTGGGATTCCTAAACACAAAACAGGGCTAATAAGAATAAGACACAGCAAGGTTTCTCTATGTACAACAATTTCCAAGGTGAAAGCTCAAGTAGGTGCTGTGAGAATAACATATCTTGACTTCAGGGGAATTTCATGAAGTATCTCATTTGCCTTTCCAAATGATATAAAAATGAATATGGCAGAAGACAACTAGGATTAGATCTGCTTTTAAATTTTCTTTCTTTCTTATTTTATGCATATGGGCATTTTGCTTGCATGCATGTCTATGCGCTGTGTCTGTGCACAACATGTGTGTCTGGTACCCATGGAGGCCAGAAGAAAGAGATGTATTCTCTGGAACTAGAGTTACAGATGTTTGTGACCTGCCACGTGGGTGCTGGGAATCGAACCAGGTCTCTAGAAGAGTAGTCAGGGCTCTGAGTCATCTAGTCCTCTATTTTCAAAAGGTCTTTAAGTCTGTAGTACCATGAATGAGCATTTGGGGTAGGGCTTCTTAAATTCATAGTCCCACTGTAGCCTTCACTGTCCAAGCCACATACACACAACTGCTTTTCATCTTGGACGCTGTGAAACCAGAGCCTACCTCAAGAAGAGAAGCATCTGTTTGGAACACACGCGCACACACATGTACACACACACACACTTTTTATTAAGTCACATCCAAGTTGAAAAGTTAAAGGAAATAGAAAAATAAAGGAGCCAGGCAAAAAAATAGGAGAGATGTGAAAGCATTTGAAGGAAATTGCTTGACATGGGGATCGGGCAAGGCCTGTTCCAGCTCTGAAAAGCAGGATTTGAACCCCATCGGTGGGACTCAGAGAAGGAGACAGATACTTGCCCTGTACTAGGAAAAACGTGGCGAGACATCCCAAAGCTACAAACATTTTTCTGAGAGTTAATGAGCTCCCTGTGGCCAGACCATGCTGGTGGCAGCTGCACTTTTATCGAAGGGATTTGTGAAGAGCGCTATTAAGCTGATAACTTGTCCTGCTGATATTCTGAGATTGTGTAAAAGCTAGGAAAGTCCCCGGGGTGCCAAAGAAATGGCTTTGTGACTGTCCTTATAACACGACCTTTGCATTTTGTGCCCCTCACAGCTTCATCACTGAAAACATGTTGTGTACTATATGACTCTCATAACTATTTAAAGTAACTCCCTCCTCAGATGCTGTGCATAATCGGCAAGCCTCCCATTCACTAACGGTTCCTCTGTCTTCTCCCCCCATTCGGCCTCTGAAAACATTGCTATGTGAAAACTGTGAGAGGGACATTTTGAAACAGGCTACGTTTACCACAGCCACCCAGAGAGTTATCGGTTATTAGAGTTAGTAGAGAGTGAAAGCTGTTTTGTGATTTACTTTTGTACAGAGCTCCAAAGCATAGACGTTACCATGACCCAGTCCATAGCCCATAAAAATGAATCAGCGAAGACAAAACAGAGTTCCGCCACAGAGGACATTGATAGCAAGAAGGCATTTTAAAAATGTATAATGACCTTAAAAAGATGACCCAAGTTTACAGTGATGGCTTTCATCTGAGACTTTGAAGTACTGAAAGTAAAGTCGCTTGCCGTTATGCCTCCTCCCTGAGCGCCTGCAGGCCAGTCACTCTCAACTCTGCTTCCCGAGCGGACAAAATACTATCATTTCTAGGTTTTTAAAGCTGGCACCCTGCCTCATTACTTTAAAAGTCAGCATGCTATAACATTCTTACTCCAAGGTCCATTTCTTCAAAAGCCCTTTTTTTGAAAATTCCTTCCCAGTTTAGCAGAACTTTAAATCCTCCTCACTAGGGTTTGATTCGGTGGTTTTGTTTTCCTATCAACCACGAAGACTGCCATCCAAATTGGGTTAAGCAGTTTGGGTCCTGTGTCACCTGGTACACAGGTGAGCGAAACTAGCTCTGGGCCATCAGATCAGGCCCCAGACTGTCAAGGGAACAAACAGGCTAAGCTTAGAGAGAAAAATCCTCCACAATTTTAAAAAAACGGAATGATTGTGGGTGACAATGTCAAATAGCTGTACAGTTCTCGCCAGATACCAAGGGATGCAGAGGAAATAGCCCTGGCAGAGTGGAAAGAAACTGAGGTGATGATCAGGTTGGGGCCTGTCCTGGGATAGGGAGTTTAGAATCAATCAGAAGCCACTAGGGATCTATTGGACGAATTCATCTGCTTATTAGTGTGCTCGCTTTAAAAAAGGCAAGACCTGGACTGGAGAGATGGCTGAGAGGTTAAGCACACTTGGTTTTGCAGAGAGGTCCTGGATCCATTTCCCAACTGGCAGCTCCCAACTGTCTATAGCTTAAGTTGGAGGATGCCCTCTTCAGACCTCTGCCTACACCAAGTGCAAAGGTATCGCACATAGCATACATCCGTGCAAAACATTTATGCAACTATAAGTAAACAGAAGGTAGTTAAACAAACAGGCGGGAATTGAATCAGAACAATCCTATAGGACACTCAGTCCTCCAGTCTCAAAAC
Source organism: Mus caroli (assembly GCF_978045245.1). Taxonomy (NCBI): domain Eukaryota; kingdom Metazoa; phylum Chordata; class Mammalia; order Rodentia; family Muridae; genus Mus; species Mus caroli. The sequence goes on from NW_028227270.1 coordinate 28,564,161, forward strand.
TGTACAAAAAGTACTGCGATGGGAGGGTGAGCCTAGGGTCAGGCAGAGGAACTCAGAGGTGCAGCAGATAGAGGCAGGGCAATTGCCACAAAGGCGTCTGTCTGTAGGCATAAGCCGGCAGGATTAGTGGACCACCAAGCTGACTTGGGAATTAACTATGCTGCAGCTGGAGAAACAGAGCTGTACCCAGGGAATATTCCCCAGAGTGCTGACCTGGCAGAGGTGTGGTGTTCCAGGATCAGGGCCTGGCTTCCGGATCCCGGGAGCTCTGAGAAGAGAGAGCACGTGTGTTCTCTGCTTCAGGGGAGCGAGCTCAGGAGACACCCAACCAGCAGGTTACAGGGTCTCCCGGGACAGAACTCACGATGCTTGAGGGTCTCTGACGCTGATGAGGACTGTAGCGTCCGAGGCTTCCTTCTGGGATGGGCTAAGGACTCGGAGGATATAATATAGAAATATGGAGGCAGTCAAGTACGGAATTTGCCGTAAAAGAGCAAAAATGAAAAAATGAAAGCCATAAGAGAAACAAAAATCATTGGATCAAGAATGAAGAACCGTAAATGTCAGAGCACTTGATAATTTTTCTAACAGACACCGTGTAAGTTTCCATGATCCTCCCTGCTCCCTCCTTGTTAAAATCCTAGGCGCTTGAGGGAATGTGTCCTCTGGGAGACTTTTCTGCGAGTGCACCAAAAACACAAGGCAGAATTACAGCTCTCCTTCAGGAGAGTCTAGGCACACGGGCAGGGTTTGTTTCATGGCTGAGGACAGAGACATGTCACTCTGTCGGCTCTTATTCACGTGGAAAGTTTTCAGTGCAGCCATTTAGTTGTTCTTTGAAAGTTCATATTCACAGCATCTACTTCACTGGGTACTGTTTATAAAACTCATCTCAGCTCTCCACTTATGAAAATAAACTATGACCCACGTGCTCTGCAAAGATCTGTTAAAAGTGGCTGTGTGCCTAAAAGATGCTTCCTTTGAAATCCACAGAAAACTTAGTTTGGGAGAAGAAAATCTAGAGTATTTGTTTTAGCTACGTGTCTTTCGGTGCGTGTCTGTCTTCTTAATGTGTTAATCCCGGAAGGGGAAACTGTGGCTCTCACTAGAATGATGGCATATTGGCTAAAAGTGTACATGACCTAATTCAAGTTTAATAGACAAGTGGTATTTTTATTGGCTCGTAAAATGCCAGGTATTTGCAAACTGTTCTGAGCCGTGAAGTCATTGACGTTTCCAACAGTGAAGGGCTGCTTAGGTTTGCTTTTAGTTTCTCCTTCTATTAATTACTGTATGTCTCTGCTTCCAGGCCCCGCAGCCATTATTTTAAATTAATTCTAGACTCAGTTAGTAGTAAATAAAAGGGCAAAGATCCTATTTCATCTGAGATGAGAAATAAATCTTAATTTTCTTCTCAGAGGAAGTGACTCAACATCTATAATCCCCCAAACTCAGGAGGAAAGAGAGAAGGCAGAGAGAACAGAGGGGGAGCCTCTCCTCGAGTGCTTCTGCAGCTATTATCTGTCTTTTCCTGCCGTGTTTAAATCATTTGTACTAAGACTGACCAGTGCTTCAGGAAACTTAGCACTGAGCTGCTATAGAAGGTTCCCATCTAACAAGTTCTCTTCTGGCAGGAAGCACATAGTGGTGGCAACCCAGACATAAGAAAAGTTCTGTCAGACTCCCTCCTGGTATATGTACGTCACAGAACACGATGCCAGTTCTGTCCCTGTCCTCACACGGTGGCCAAATGGAAAAGCAAAGCCAGAGGACCTGAGAGAAGGTGGGGAAACAAACCTAGAAAGTGTAATTTGGGCAAAGCCTTAAAATATATCATTTTCTTTGGCCACACTGCAACATACGAGTTTGTTGGCTCGCTGGCCTCTGTGGCAGCTCTGGCTTGGCACTTCCAGCTGGTTGAAGAGGCACCTAAGGAAAGACACTTCAAGATACTTGCCACAAGTCACACAGATCGACAGCGCCAGAGACTTAAGTGTGTATATTAGTTTCCACTTTCTGGTTTTTAATATAAATGTGTTAGGGGTATGTGTGTGTGTGTGTGTGTGCGCGCGTGTGCCTGTGTACACGTGCACACACCACAGCATGGGTCCTGAGGATTGAACTCAGGTTTTCAGGCTTGAGAGCATGTGCCTTCCCCATCCTGCTGGCTCCATTTTATTTTTTATATATACATAGTGGACATTTCATGGAGAAAGTCTAGGCACTAAAGATGAGCAAAAAGGAAAAAAATACTCATGAAAGACTCAGAAATTATTCAACTAGGCTTGACAATTTTTTCTACAATGCATATGCATGTTTGTGTATATATGTGTGTGTGTATATGTGTGTGTGTATACACACACTCACACTTGCATATATGCATGCACATATATACAAATTTTCTGAATGAAGATATTCTTACAACTTCCTTTTGGTTTTCGTTGAATAGAATACCAAAATTTTTTTCTACTCTTTTTATATGAAACTATTTTGATTTTTAAAAAGATTTATTTTTATTTTGTGTGGGTGAGGATCTGCATGTATGTGTATACTATATGCATGCCTGGGTGACCACAAAGTCAAGAAAACAGCATTGAATCCCTGAACTTGAGGTACAGAGAGTTGTGAATTGTCATGTAGGTACTGGGAACAAAACCTGGATGTTCCTAACTGCTGGGCCATCTGTGTGTCCCTGGATCTATTTCACAAGGACTTGTCTCACGACTGTACTTTTATTTAAGTAGCCCAGCTTTTTCAAGCACACCTGCTGTATAGAGTCTTTACTAACAAAAGCATCTTTAAATGAACACTTTTAAACATTTTTACTACACTTCATCATTTGTCATGTGTGCTCATACATGCAGATCAGCTGTGCTTATCAAAAGTGGAGAAGAATTTCAACAGCTGAGTCTTGTCTTTGACCACGGGGGTCATTGGTCTTGGCAACGAGAGTGTATATCCTATTTTGTGGCTGTGTAGCTTTGTGGTTTTGTGGGAGTCCTAACGATGGGAGCAGGACCTGTTTCTGATAATCTTGTCTGCGATGGAGATCCCCTTTCTCCTACTGGGTTGTCTCATCCAGCCTTAGTGTGAAAGGATGTGTCCAGTCTTGTTACAAACTTGATATGTCGTGCTTGGTTGATATCCATGGGAGGCCTGCCCTTTTCTGAAGGGAAATGGATGAGGAGTGGATGGGGGTTGGGAGGTTATGGAGGAAGGCCTGGGAGGAATGTAATATATGAGAGAATAAATTAATAATAAAAAGGAATGTATATCCACTGAGCCACTCTAGGGCCCTGAAATGAACATTCTTTTCTTTTAAAAGAGTTTTACTTTAATTTTAGCTGTGTGTGTGTGTGTGTGTGTGTCTGTCTGTCTGTCTGTCTTAGGTAGGGTTTTACTGCTGTGAACAGACACCACAACCAAGACAAGTCTTATAAAGGATAACATTAAATCGGGGCTGGCTTACAGGTTCAGAGCTTCCTCCATTATCATCAAGGTGGGAATGTGACAATATCCAGGCAGATATGGGACAGGAGGAGCTGAGAGTTACACCTCTTGTGCTGCAGGCAGCTGGGAGAAGACTGGCCTCCAGGGAGCTAGGATGAGGGTCTTAAAGCCCATGCCCACAGTGACACACCTATACCAACAGGGCTACACCTACAAATAGTGCCACTCCTCAGGCCAAGCATATATAAACCATCACACTCTCTGTCTCTCTTTCTCTGTCTGTCTCTGTCTCCATCTCCCTTTCCCTCTTCCTCTCCCTTTCCCCTCCCCTTTCCCCCTCTGTGTGTGTGTGTGTGTGTGTGTGTGTATGTGTGTGTGTGTGTGTGTGTGTGTGTGTGTGTGTATGTCTGAAAGTGTCTTAGCAGGTTCATCAAAACCTTGGAAACAAATCATTTTAGTCTTTCTAGCAAAACTCAGCCATAGGGTTCCACCCACAAATGGTCATCTTTCGGGACCAGGTCCTGTTATACTTAGGACAGCGATGGAGTATAAAAAGCAAGGCTGATTCCCATGAGTCTTTAGTTGGTGCATAGAATAAGAAAGAGGGCTTTGCATGTGGGAACAGGCAATAAAGTCCTGTTCATAATCTGTTTGCTAGACTGTTGGGGATGGGTTGCTGAAGGACAGCGCTATATCTAAAACATGATGTAAAATATGCATACAAAGATCTAGCTGTGCTCTGGAACACAGCACACTGAGGCTGCGATTTCAGTCCTGCCCTCACAATGACCTGAGCAGGCTCCTTGCCTAAGCTTCACTTGTTGCTCCAATGCTTATTCTAGTTTCATAAGGTTGGCCTATAAAATGAAAGCAACTGAGAACAGTACTTACTGTCCTGAAGTCCTCAGAGGTACTTGTGCTTGGTGAGTTAGTGAATCCATGCCTTTAGCAATGTGCATGAACTTTGTCTGACTTTCTGATGGGGAAAGACTCTCTTTATTCATTAAAGTTCACTGTTTATCTTTGGATTTGCTATTTTTTTAATTTTCTGTATTTTTCCATTCTCACAAAATGTCCTCAGGAGAAAGGTAGGTCACTGATAGTGCCGCACCATGCCAAGGACCTTGCACACAAAAATTGGTAAATCAGTATTTGTGGTCACAACCTACATTCTCCCCAGTGAGTTGAAGGCCACTCCGCCCAGGACCATGTCCCTTTTGCTCTCACTGTGTCTTTGCTTTGCATTTGGCTGCAGCCATCCTCCGCTACCTGAAGAATGACGGGAAGATCCATCTGGTGGTGTTCAACAACTTGCAGCTGGCTGATGGGAGGCGCCACAGGGTTCTCCTGAGACTGAGCAATTTGCAGAGAGGAGATGGCTCTGTAGAACTCTACCTGGACTGTGCTCAGGTGGACTCGGTGCACAACCTCCCCAGAGCCTTTTCTGGCCTCACCCAGAACCCAGAGTCCATTGAATTGAGGACATTCCAGAGGAAGCCCCAGGTAGGAACCCGTGAACAATTCTGCAAGGAGGAAAAATGGGTTTCTGTGGCCCAAAAGTTCCAGGTCTGTGCTGAGGAAAGTGTGTCAGCTCATTCCTGTTGGGCCCGTGCTATGTATTAGAGTCACCTGGAGAACTGCAAAATGTGTGTTAGCTAGCTCTCCTCAAGACAAGTTAAATTGGAATCTCAGGATCTGGTGCCTAGGCAGCAATTTTCTTTTAATTCACATTTAATATGAAGTCAAAAATTGAGGACTTCTGTTTCAGGTGAAATAGGTAAACTCCTTGGAGGTGACCTTTCAAACAGTTGTTCAGTTTAAAAGGAGTAGCTAAAATTAAGCAAATTATCTTTGTCTGACAGGACCCTGTACATTCTCTCCTCTTATTATGTTATTAGTTATTATTTTCATGCAGATTACAAAGAATGTCACAGAACATAGAACTGCCATTGGGTGAGAAGCGTAAGAAACAATATCTTTCTTCACAGATATTGGCAAAGCATTCACTAACAAAGATGAGCTTAATAATAGCTTTGTTCAATGCAGCCTCAAAAAAAGGGGGGGGGAATCCCATCAAAAATCCCATTGTCTTCTGTTTCATGCCATGTTGGTGAGATTTGTAATTGTCCTATCAGCAAACTTACGCAAGCAATTTTCTTTCCTCCTAGGACTTCTTGGAAGAGCTGAAGCTGGTGGTGCGGGGCTCGCTGTTCCAGGTGGCCAGCCTCCAAGACTGCTTCCTGCAGCAGAGTGAGCCTCTGGCTGCCACAAACACAGGTGGGAGCCCCTGGGCAGTGGTCCACTCACGTCAACATGGACACTTGTCCAAAGACTGGTCCCCTAGCCCAGATATGTCCTTGGGAGCACAGCAGCCCCTGCAAATGTCTGTACAAATCAGGCTCTTGGACAAAGTCCAAGCCAAGTAATCTTTTCACTGCCCTTTTATTTTTATAACTCACAAATATGGACCAATTAAACAACAGCATCAGTAGCATTATTTTGTTAGAGGAATTAAATAAATTACCTAAATTGAATTCAGAAACCCTAGATTTCAAATAATCTTGTCATAGCAATTATTTGAGGAGTCAGTTGATTTTTAAATCACTTAGAAATGACTGTCATCAATCAGACACAGAGGTGCATGCCTCTATTCCTAGGACTCATGAGGCCGAGGCAGGAGGATTGCCAGTTTGATAGGCAGGGGTGTAACTTAATGATAGAGTACTTTGCAGAGCATGCACAAGGCCCTTGATCTCTAGGCCTGCCAAGTGACACTGGCTGAACATTCCTTCCCTTTGTCTGTTCCTACAGGAGACTTTAATCGACAGTTCTTGGGTCAAATGACACAACTGAACCAGCTCCTTGGAGAGGTGAAAGATCTTCTGAGACAGCAGGTGAGGATCAAAGCCTGAGAGCACCGTCATACCAGCTTCCTGTGCTGGTGGGTGGAGTGGCCAGCTCACACAGGCAGGGAAGGACCTAGCCCTGAGCCACACCCCACAGTGTTCCACACAGCCCACCTGCCCCAGGGCTCCATCCAAAGAAAAGGGGATCATGCTTGTAGTGAGCCTCCACAGCCAAGATAGTGGGAGAGCCATCATAGGCTCCGGGCAGACTGTTGAAACCTTTCTTGGGCAGCCTTCCAGGGATACTTTCCTTCTGGGTTGTAACAAGTATTCCTTTGCAATGTCTTCTTTCTATTTCTCAGGTCAAGGAAACATCGTTTTTGCGAAACACCATTGCTGAATGCCAGGCTTGTGGTAAGTGCTTCTGTGGTGACCGGCTCATCCTGAGTGAGGCAATGCAGGCTAACGCAAGAGCTGAGGTGAGGCCACGTGATCTGAGGTGCGGTCATGTGACCGCAGCCTCTGGTAGTTCTGCACAAGAGTTGATGGGAAGGGACAAATTCATTGGGAAGCCACATTTCATTTTGTAGCCTACATATTCCACACGCGTTATAAACCTATGGATTTTTACTGGTCTTGTTTTCTAGGTCCTCTCAGTTTTCAGTCCCCAACTCCAAACACACTGGTGCCCATAGCTCCTCCAGCACCCCCAACTCGCCCAACACGCCACTGTGACTCCAGCCCTTGTTTCCGAGGTGTCCGATGTATGGACACCAGGGATGGCTTCCAGTGTGGACCCTGCCCAGATGGTTACACAGGAAACGGGATCACCTGCTCTGACGTGGATGAGGTAATGCTCAGATGGACAGAGTCAGGGGCCCTCTGGGTCTCTTCCTTGCCACTGTGGACCAAGAAGCCCTACTGTGTGTTAGGACCCCCTGAGTTGTCCTCCAGGCTCCATAGAACTGCGTCCTTAATGATGTCCCTGGGACACACTGAGCAGCAGCAGGAAGCCTTAACGCACAGCTGCAGCCATGACTGCCACTTTTCTGTCTTCCCAGCTCTTTTACTTGACTAGATCACTGCGTTGCTGTACTGTCCACTTTCCACTCCAATATCTTTGTTGATTATTTCTCTGAAGCAACAGATACTAGAAACCTGCACATATGGAACGTAAGGGTTAGGGTCTTTGTTCCAGAAGTTGTGGTAGCTTTCTTTGGGCTTCATAAAACAAAGGAGCAGAGGGACTCTCACGCCAAGCGAGTCTGTTAGGGAGGCCTGAGAGTAGCCAAGCACCCAAGGATGGAGCCCGTGAGAGCATGCCCGCTGAACAGCCAGCAGGCAGAGCTTCAGACGGAAACCGGCAGGACCGTCATCTGTTCCTAGTCTGGTCACGCAACATTGCTCATAGCCGGTAGCAAAGCTGCCCCCCAAATGCGCCTTCCCTGTACCAACAAGAAGGCAGCTGAAAGGAGAAGAGGAGAGACGATGTCTCTCACAGGGCCCTGAAGGCTAATGGCTGCTCAGCTGACCCCTCAACCCCTGCATCCCCCAGCTCTTGCTAATGTGAAGTTAGGCTGGTCTCTAGGAAATTTTCAGCTGAAGAATAGGTCCTGCACACGTTCCACAGAACTGTATCTGGTTTTTATCTGTGAGCTGGAATTTTCCTCCTTTTTGAGAGGGCAATAAATGCTCATGTTTTTAACATTAGTTAAAGTTTTTTTTTTTTTTTTTAATAAATAACGGAACCAGATTGTAGGCTCTTTTTAGGTGGCTTTGGAATAGGCACGACCTGGGCAGGGCTGAGAAGCAGGCTCTCCCTGAAGGACCCTGTCTAACAGTAGAAACTCCTGCCCTGCCTCAGTTTCCATGCAAGCTCACAGAGGCTCAGGGTGTCATCTAAATGCCCTCTGATGATTAGGGCAGTGACACAGGCCTTTCCGGGGAATTTCAACATGCTGGGGAGCTTGCCATACCTGGATGGAGACTGGCTTATGTTAAAGATCAATTTAATGTTGATACAGCCTCGCCTGTAACATAGTAAACAACTCCCGGGCAACCCAAACTGGGTGAATCAGAGACTCAACAGGTAACTATGAAATCGGACATTTTACTTTCCTTTTGTCAGTTTTACCCACAGAATATAAAAAAGCAAGTAAGTGTGTGCAGATAGACTATGGAACGTTCCAAGTTATTTCCCCAAAAGAGCTAAAGACTGATCACTTTCTCTCCCCAGTGCAAATACCATCCCTGCTATCCAGGTGTGCGCTGTGTGAATTTGGCTCCGGGTTTCAGATGTGACGCCTGTCCAGTAGGTTTCACAGGGCCCATGGTGCAGGGTGTCGGGATCAACTTTGCTAAAACAAACAAGCAGGTGAGCAAAAATGGTCATTTTTTAATTCATTTCTCATTATCAGACAATCCCCCAGCTTCTCAGCATAACCTGCACCACCGTGAGCAGCCGGTGCCTTGTGGAATATTGTGGTGTATGGTGAGCCAACAGGGAAGGGTTGTTTTGTTTTTTGGCTCCTTTCTGAGGGCATATGCCCATAAAGTCTAGAAAGAAGAAGTTGTTAACGTTTGGGTAATGGGGTATCTCTGGGAAAGCAGTAAATGTAGAATAGAGGATGCACAGAATGATTTTGGACCTGCTTGGTTGATAGCCTTTGGACATCTTGTCCTGCAGAATAAATTGAGAATCTGAGAGGCAAATAAAAGCTTGGGGAAATTAGATCACTTTATAGAGCCGTTGTGGCCAATCAGAAGCCGCTTTAAGAAGAGAGGGTTTAAAGGGGTGAGATTATCCCCCGAGGAAGCCTACCCATCCTCTTACATAAGCTATAAATTGCCAGAAAGCATCTCAGTACAGCATGGCGATCTCCATTTATCTCCAAATGCTCGACAATATCTGGTCATTATTTAACTGACTGACTGTGAAATGCTTTTTGATGTTTTCAGCCCTTAAAAATGGTTGGTCTATAAATATATTTTACTACCTCAGGGAAATGATTGGCTCTGAAGAAGGGCAAGGGGTCATTATTTCCTTGCTGCTTATCAAAGGATTCTGGAGGGCATCATTTTTTTTCAGGCTAGAAAAAGAAAGCAAACTGGACGCAGGATTGACAAGGACCTACTAGGATAATGAGCTAAGTTTTTCTTCTCTCATAAGGCCAAAATCTCTCAGACTAAACCAAGGAAGATAGCAAAATGCCATATAAAATGCTTGACATAAGCTACTAAGGGATACTTCCTATTGGATACAAATCCATATATGTTATATATATATATATGAATTCCAAACCCTAATTGTGTGTTATATATGTGTGTATGAATGAGTCACTTCACTAAAACTTTATAATACATTTAAATGAATTGCCAAGTTCAGTAGAAGTCAAAGAAAGTATTATTCTAGGGCTATAAGGGATGTCAGTGCCATGCCAGCACAGGATTTCAGGAGCAAGGGCTTTCAATGTGTACATGAAGGCAGTGGACATGAGAGCTAGGAGATCTAGTATGTGTGTATGTATCTTACGTAAAGCGAGGATCCTCAGCGAGCTTCCCTTCCCACAACACAGAGATGGGAAAAGTCAGTAGCTCAAAGGAGCAAAAGAGTCTGTTTGACTTTGGCTTGTCTACCACTCAGCACAGAGCCAAGTTCACACCATTTAGTTATAAATTCCAACTCTGTGTTATCAGTAAAACGTACCTATTTGCATAAAACCTTTCAGAAAGAGTTACATTGCAGAGCCATAGCCAATCAGATATACCGCTGTGTGCAGAAGATACCCACAACCAGGCCCCTCAATGTGCACAGGCAAAATCAGGGCTACTGTGAAGAAACTGTAATAAGGAAACTTGATAAACATCAACTGCCTATAAAAGGGTCAGTGCTGTGGTTAAAGTAAGGGGTACAGTTAGGAAAAATAGACAAGTATGAAAAATATCTAAATAAAACTAGGATTGGTGCGTGTGTATGGTTTCAAGGCTGACCACTTTGCACAACCAACACTAGGCTCCTACCTGGGAGGAGCTAAGTCCCTCCTCCTGGCGCCTTGTCTAGGGGTGGGATGCCATGGAAATTTTTCCCTACCAGGTTAATATATCCATCGATTCTGCTGGTGTTCTGGTCTTATTTATGCAGCCATTTTAGGAGAGACTGTTTCCACAGAAGACTTCCTAGCACCCTGGCTCTTGGAAGATTTCCATCCCCTCCTCTCAAACAAACATTCTCTGAGCCACATATGCAGGAGTCATTTGTGTGTATTTGTGCACATGCATACATATATGTGCATGTAACAAATATCATCAAAAAAGAGGCTATTAGCTTGAGCACAGTGGAGCATGGAAAGGGCTCAAGGAGTATGCTTTAGAGGGACTGAAGGGGGAGAAGTGATGTAATTCTATTTAAATTAAAAACATTTAAAAAACAAACCAAAAGCTCAATAAAAATCCTTCTTTTAAAGAAAGGAAACAGGCTATGATCAATTAAAAGTACAAGAACTGAATTTAATAACTCAGTATGAGAATGTTGCAATGGATCACACCATTATGTGTAATTAATATATGATAATAAAAAATGTTTATAAAAACACAGTCAATTGGTGAAACAGATTAGACACAGCTAGCTGGAGATTCATCAGCTGAGAAAGGATTTGGAGACCACCTCCTGGAATTTAGCAAAGATACACAAATAAGATGGAGGGGAGGGACTGAAAGAAACTATTGTGAGAATATTCATGATTTATCTGATGGTGGATCCAAAGAAGGACTAGAAATAATGAAATTTAGTTCTAGAATTTTCTAGAACTAAAAAAAAGATAGGAATCCTCAAAGGTGAGGGAGGAATCCTCAGAGGTGAGGGAGGAATCCTCAGAGGTGAGGGAAGAATCCTCAGAGGTGAGGGGGGAATCCTCAGAGATGAGGGAGGAATCCTCAGAGGTGAGGGAGGAATCCTCAGAGGTGAGGGAGGAATCCTCAGAGGTGAGGGAGGAATCCTCAGAGGTGAGAGGGGAATCCTCAGAGGTGAGGGAGGAATCCTCAGAGGTGAGGGAGGAATCCTCAGAGGTGAGGGAGGAATCCTCAGAGGTGAGAGGGAATCCTCAGAGGTGAGAGGGGAATCCTCAGAGGTGAGGGGGGAATTCTCAGAGGTGAGGGAGGAATCCTCAGAGGTGAGAGGGGAGTCCTCAGAGGTGAGAGGGGAATCCTCAGAGGTGAGAGGGGAATCCTCAGAGGTGAGAGGGGAATCCTCAGAGGTGAGAGGGGAATCCTCAGAGGTGAGGGGGGAATTCTCAGAGGTGAGGGAGGAATCCTCAGAGGTGAGAGGGGAGTCCTCAGAGGTGAGGGAGGAATCCTCAGAGGTGAGGGAGGAATCCTCAGAGGTGAGAGGGGAATCCTCAGAGGTGAGAGGGGAGTCCTCAGAGGTGAGGGGGAATCCTCAGAGGTGAGAGGGGAATCCTCAGAGGTGAGAGGGGAATCCTCAGAGGTGAGGGGGTAATCCTCAGAAGTGAGAGGGGAATCCTCAGAGGTGAGAGGGGAATCCTCAGAGGTGAGGGGGGAATCCTCAGAGATGAGAGGGGAATCCTCAGAGGTGAGAGGGGAGTCCTCAGAGATGAGAGGGGAGTCCTCAGAGGTGAGAGGGGAGTCCTCAGAGGTGAGAGGGGAATCCTCAGAGGTGAGGGGGTAATCCTCAGAAGTGAGAGGGGAGTCCTCAGAGGTGAGAGGGGAGTCCTCAGAGATGAGAGGGGAGTCCTCAGAGGTGAGAGGGGAGTCCTCAGAGGTGAGAGGGGAGTCCTCAGAGGTGAGGGAGGAATCCTCAGAGGTGAGAGGGGAATCCTCAGAGGTGAGGGAGGAATCCTCAGAGGTGAGAGGGGAGTCCTCAGAGGTGTGGGAGGAATCCTCAGAGGTGAGAGGGGAGTCCTCAGAGGTGAGAGGGGAGTCCTCAGAGGTGAGAGGGGAGTCCTCAGAGGTGAGGGAGGAATCCTCAGAGGTGAGAGGGGAATCCTCAGAGGTGAGGGAGGAATCCTCAGAGGTGAGAGGGGAGTCCTCAGAGGTGAGGGAGGAATCCTCAGAGGTGAGAGGGGAGTCCTCAGAGGTGAGAGGGAAGTCCTCAGAAGTGAGAAGGGAATCCTTAGAGGTGAATTAGGTACCAAGTGGGAAGGTAAGTAAAAGGCTCTTCTGACTAAAGGTTACAGAACAGTTAAGTTATACAGGTCATCTTCTCTGAATACTTTTATCCTTTATGAAGACAATTAGTGTCTGCAGTTAGATTACATGCACCAATGCCCAGAGAGCTGAAATATTCCTCACTCTCCCGCCATCCTGCCTGAAACTCTGTGTGACTTCCCCAAACATGTCAAGACAGGACAATTCATTTGCTTCTCTCTTTTAGCAGCAGGTCTGAGATGACTCTGAACTTTTATGCCTAGGTGTGCACTGATGTTGATGAGTGTCGGAATGGAGCATGTGTCCTGAATTCTATCTGCATTAACACTTTGGTAAGTATTTCTATCAAAGCAGGGCCAGGCTCAGAAGAAGGTGGGTGTGTGCAGATCGTAACTCCCAACACACAGACCATATGCACATGTAACTTTTGATGGGCAGAACGAGGGCAGACATCTATGCCCAAAGTGTGTTTATTGTTAGTGTCATTTTATAATTAATTTTTCTATTAAAAAGCCAGGTTCTTTATCCTTTGTCAAAACTGTCTGTTCTTTGGTAATTATGTTGCCATCCCATCACTATGAAAAAAATTACTGGTCAAAACCAACTGAAGGAAAGAACAGCTCCCTTTGGCTCATAGGCCACGTGGCCAGGAAGAACGGGTGGTGAGTGCGGAGCAGATGGTCATGTGAAGGTCTTTATAGGCATCGGCATATCCTTTCATCCCCAGAAGAGCCCTCTGAGTAGGCAGTAGGATGTGGTGCCCAGTCTGTGGATTAAAAGGCTACAGCACTGGGATGTTGTATAATTATGCCGAGGCCACACAGCTCCTTGGGTGTCCAGTCTTGCTGCAGCACCTGAGACACCCCCATGATGCTATTACCACGTTGAAACATGATGGTACTTACACTTTTAGACCAAAGCTTGTCTGCCCAAATAGATTTGGAAACAGTTATAGCAGAAGCCACCTAGAGAGAAGTGGACAGTAAATAGAACTCCAGAGACTTCCAAGATGAAAGAGTAGGCAAGAGGAAAAGTAGAAGCCATGAGAAAGAATAGGTTGTCAGACTATCTGTTGGAGTTGAGAGAGTATTTTAAAAATATTTGTGAACAATGCTTGGCCTTGCCAGTGGAGAGGTCCACAGTTTTAAAATCATCCAATTGTAAATTATGACATGCAATTTAAATGTAAATGATTCAATCAGTTCAGATTTGTGGATGAATACATTCTGAGGGTGGATGAATACATTCTGAGGTATTGTCATGAAAGTGTGGGGCATTTTACAGTGCTGTGTTAAAGATGTAAAACAAATATTCGAGCCAAAAGGGGGAAAGCCACACCTATAACATCAGCACCCAGGGGGCTGAGGCAGCAAGATTGCCCTAAGTTCAAGACTAGTTTGTGCTACCTAGGCACAAATTTGTATAGTCTAGACTATCAAGTGACACTTTATCTAAAAACAAAACAAACAAAAGAATGTCGTTACAATGAGGTGATAGCTGTGCTGTGTAAATTAACTGTGGTAAATCCTTCACAATGCAGACACATATTATACCATCACACTGAAGAGTTTAAGTGTGTACAATTCTGGGGACCTGCCTGGTGAAAGGAGAGAAGTGACTCCCACAAGCTGTCCTCTGACCTCCACACACACACTTCATAGCACCCATGCCAATATATATATATATGCCAATATATATTCATATATATATACATATATATATGAATGATTATATATAGTATATATAATAATATATCATTGTATGTATTATTATGATATATGATTTGTAATATATATCATTTTATTTGCTAATTGAATCTCAATAAAGCTAAAATAATGAGTAGAAGAGGTTAAGAGCCCTTACTGCTCCTGCAGAGGACCAGGGTTCAGGGTTTCCCACATCCCCATGGGGCCTCATAACTCCAATTTCAGAGGATCTGACACCCTCTTCTGGTCTCTAGAGGTACCAGGCATGCATATGGTGCACATATAAAGATGCAAGCAGAATATTCATACACATGAAATAAATAAATGAATATTTAAAACAAGTCTAAAAACTATCTGTATTGTTATATTTTAACCTTGAAAAAAATTAGAGATCTCCCACCCCAGCCTGTGAAGAGCCAGCAGCCCCTTTGCCTCTTCACAGGTAACAAAACTCATCAGGACGTGTCAGTGCGAGCCATCACCACGTCTCTGTGTGTATAAAAACTGAAGGAAGTTAATTTATGTTTAAATTAACTTTTTAATCAAGCCATTTCCCTATCTGTCCCCAGTGTGAACTGTCACTCTGCCTCGCAGGACCTCAGCGGAACCTTCAGCCTTTCCCTCTTTCCCCCCACGGCAGAGCTGATAAGTCGGAGTCCAGCCTTCTCCACCTTCAGTCCTAGTTCTCTAAAGGCTATATAGCCGGTTGCACCTTCCGGCCTGGTCATGCCCAGGAGGCTACGAGACACGCCCGCGCAGAGAGCTATGGGTCTTTATGCTCAGTCCGGGTACCACCAAGCAAAGACCAGTGATCTTTGCTCGATTCTGCCTTATCATCTCATCTTTGTCTCGGTAGGGATCTTATCGCTGTGGGCCTTGCAAACCAGGGTACACTGGTGATCAGACGAGGGGATGCAAGACTGAAAGGAGCTGCCGGAACCCAGAGCAGAACCCATGCAGTGTGCATGCGCAGTGCATTGAGGAGCGGCAAGGGGATGTGACGTGTGTGGTAAGCTCCTGATTTGCTTGATGGCTTTCCCCTCCTGCTTTCTAAGCTCGACCTCCCCAGTTTCTAGGAGCTTCAGAGTGTTTACTCAGGTCAGATTAACACTGTGCATCTGGAAGGTGAAGACAGTTATGAATAACAATAGGTGTGCACGAAAGTATAGAAATGGGACAGAGCTGGGGGAGAGGACAGGAGGCTCTCACACCTCTCTGCTGCTGACATTTTAGGCAAAATTTCCACAGAAGGTCATAGGGAGTTGGCGCCTCATTAGGGCTCCACCATTCAGGTATCAAAGTGGCTGGTTATTCCTCTGCCAAGAGATGAGAAAGCAGAGAACAAGGTCAGCTGGGCCACAGATTGTCGTCCAGAAACCTAACTGAACCAGTGAATATATTCTGTGCCTGTCTTGGTTGCAACTTTCAAGTTTGACCCTGATGTAGGCACAGCTCAATGAATAGTCAGTCTTTCTACCCATTCCCAACCCCGGTGCCTTGGCTCCTGGCTGAGTCCTTTATAAAGAAACCTTCTTCCCACGATCCATTCCCAAACCCCAGGATCACAGCCCTCAAGGGGTCTTAAGCACTAACGTCTCAGATGGCTTCAGTTGCTTGCTCCTTTCTGTTGTGGGCTCCAGGTGCACAGTAGGAGAGCCTCAGCCTATGCTCCCATGACCATGGTGAGTCCCTTTGAGCAGTGTAAAATATCCCCTGCCACAACCCCTTTCTGGGCAAGGTGTGGTGGTGCATACCTGTAATCCCATCCCTGTGAGTTTAAGGTCAGCCTGTTCTATTAAAAGAGTTAGTTCCAGGCTGTCCAAAGCTACACAGGAGACACTGCTTTAAAAAAAAAATCTCTTTCACACTCCACCTCAAACTTACACTTCTTTATCTTTCTGGCTGGAAACTTTCCCCTGGTCATCTTTATCAAATTGGAAAATGAGGCTGAAAACTTAGATAGATAGATAGATAGATAGATAGATAGATAGATAGAGTAATAAAGAAAGCCCTCCACCGCAGTGCTAGTAATCTAGAGCAAGGCTCAGAGGAAGGAATGTGCTATGTCAGAGGAAGAGAAAGTACCAAGCTTCCCCCATCCTGATGATAGGGCATGTTAATACATACACATATACTTTTTTAAAAAGTCATTGAAAAGCAAGTATATATCTGTGCTTAAATTCTCATATTCTGTGAACAAATCTATGGCTCCTCTGGGATGGTGGGTGATGGGGCTCTTAATATGTTTTTGAATTTGTAATAAGGCACAACGACAGATGGTAAAGGATTAATAAACTCGGTGTGACTACTAAAATAATTTAATCTGCCAGAAAATGGCTCATTAAAAATGTATTTGTTCCTAAAGGGAATTTTTTCCTCATTAAAATGAGTAGCAAATCAGACCCACAGATGAACTTTCCAGGCCTTGCGAGGGTGGGCTGTGGAAGCCCCTGAGTGGGATGGGGTTTGGGGGAGGAGCTTCTGGCCTGGGATGGAGGAGTAACAGGGATGACTCAGGCTGCACAGGGAGACCCAAAGAGGGGGACAGGTAGGGAGCACCAGGATGCTTTCAGAGCTTTGTTCCCTGCTGCTGGTCCTGAGTCTCCTCAGCTTCCTCCCTCTTCTCTCCTTTCAGCTCTAGTCGAAAATCAAGTGTGAGTTTCCTCTTCTGCAATTGTTGCCCCCTTGGCTTTCCTCATGGTCTCCGTCTCCTTTCTTTCTCTTCCTGTCCTTCCCTCCTAACCTCTACAATCACCTTCCCACCTCCCTACCCCTAGTCCCCAACTCTCACTCCTGCCCCTGAGGTGGTTTTAGGAAGGGTTTCCTCTTTCCTTGGTGAATCACTTATCCTGGATGACGAGCATCTTTGGATAAGGATTTGATGCAAGGGAGAACACAGAAGTACACATTAGCTAAGTGCAACGTGTAGAAGTCGGAAGAGGACGGATGAGGTTCATGCTCCCAATTCTGAGAGCCTGAGCAAGGCTGACCCAGGCTGAGCTCATGTGACTCTTGCATAAAAGGGACAACGATGACCTTGCAGTGTCTTCCTAAGGACTGAAGAAAAAGCCTGGGAAAATCCAGTTTAGAAAAACCATTGGCAGATAGACCAGAGAAGTGACTCAGCAGATAAAGGTACCAGCCACCAGCTTCACACACACACACACACACACACAGACACACACACACAGACACACACACACAGACACACACACACAGACACACACACACAGACACACACACACACAGACATACACACACACAGACACACACACACACAGACACACACACACACACAGACACACACACACACATACACACACACAGACACACACACACACACACACATACACACACAGACACACAGACACACACACACACACACACACACACACACACCACTTTTAACCTTCTGTCCTTTCATGCAATGCTGTAATTGTTTTTTTTTAAACTGAAACAAAATCATTACTTCCCACTTGGCCTGCTGGTAGTGATGCTCACTGTTGGTTTTCTGGGCAACGAATGCTCAAGGGAACATATCAAAGAAGGGTAAGGAGAGGTACACCGTCCATGGAGGTACACAGGACCAGCACTGACAACACCAGTGGGAGCCACCTCTGTTCACCAAAAAGGGTTTAAATAGAGATAACACACTTTAAAGTTTCTCTCTTTGGGTGGAAGTTGACTCCCCAAAATATCTTTGGAGCTGGAAAGATGGCTCAGCAGTTAAGGGTACTTGCTGCTTTTGCAAAAGACCTGAGTTAAAATTTCAACACCCTTGTGTGGATCACAAGTCCCTATAGCTACAGTTCCGTAAGACCCAATGCCTCCTTCAGCCTCTAAGGACACATGTACATACATGATACACATACATACTCTTGGGCACACATCTATACACACTAAACTAGTAAATAAACCTGCAAACTCAATATCCCATGAGCTAAACTAGTGCTTGCTCAGGACAAACGCACTGAAATAACTTGAGGCAGCAAATCAGGTCCTCAGCCATAACAAAGCTGTTAGAAGCCTGACATCCCAGGAGAAGTCCCATGGAGTCCATTAAGGCACATCCAGTCCTTGTCTGAGCCAGAAGGGATGGTATCTATCCATCTCCCTTTGAGCCTTTGGAATAAATTTAGAATCATTAATCCATTCCCATGTAATTATGTATTGTTTCCGGTTTTTCTTTGTTTGTTAGTTAGTTAGTTTTGGGGTGTGGGAGGTTTGCTCTACTAAACAGAGCTCACTGACTATCTGACTATCTGGCCCTAAGGAGGCTCCAGTTGCTACCTCTACAGCATTGGAATTGTGGGCATGAACTGCTGTGCCTAGCCTTTGCTGTGGGTGCTGGGGACCCAAATTAGGTCCTTAAGCTTGTGTAGCACGTGCCATATTAAGACTGAGGTATCTTTCCAGCCCTTGTTTTGTTCTGGGGCAGAACAAAACCTCATATATCCCCAGCTGGCTTTTAACTCACTATGTAACTAAGGATGACCTTGAATAGATTTTAATCCTCTTGCCTGTACCTCCTAGGTCTCCTGATATTGCAGGCATGGTCCACCCTGCTTAGCACAACTGAATTGTTAAATCCCATCTATGCAGGAAGTGAGGCTCCTGGACCTTCCCCTGGGGACTCTCCCAGGGGAACAGAGACAGAGTCGGTCTCTGCCTCCTTAGGGAGTGTTTTCCTCGGAGCTGTAACGGGCTCTCCCTTCACAGTGTGGTGTTGGCTGGGCTGGTGACGGCTATGTCTGTGGAAAGGATGTGGACATTGACAGTTACCCAGATGAAGAACTGCCATGCTCTGCCAGGAACTGCAAGAAGGTAAGGAAAGGAAGCTATGGGAAGAAATACCCTGTGGACTTCCAAAGCCATGTCTTAAATGGCTTTGGGAAGGTTGTTCTTATCTTATGTTAAAAAAAATTAAAGTAGCTGCCTCTCAAATGGAGCAAACAAAATAGCTACTAACCAAGCCAGGCAGCCTAACTCAGTGTTGAGGTCAGAAATACTTGTTGACAGGAGACAGATGGATAGAGCATGACTCTGAACTGTTTCCCCCCACCCCCCATCAGGATAACTGCAAGTATGTGCCAAATTCTGGCCAGGAAGATGCAGATAGAGATGGCATCGGAGATGCATGTGATGAGGATGCAGATGGAGATGGGATCTTGAATGAACAGGTACCAGCTTTGTCAGGATGGCACACACACTGAGAAAGTCTCCATGCGTATGTTCCCACACCACTGCAGCTGTGTCCTGTGTCCTGTCCCGTCCTAAACACGCCTGTCATGAGTGTTTAGAGTATAAAACAGGCAGATCTGGCAAACCACAACCCTGAGCCAGGTAGGTCTGAGGAAGTCTCCCACCTTCTTGCCATTTAGGACAACTGTGTCCTGACTCACAATATAGACCAAAGGAACAGTGATAAAGATATCTTTGGGGATGCCTGTGACAACTGCCGGATGGTCCTGAATAATGACCAGAAGGATACTGACGGGGATGGGAGAGGCGATGCCTGTGATGACGACATGGATGGAGATGGTAGGATTGTTTGGCTCTGTCTTTTATTTGGAATTCCTTTGTCCTCTGACCTCCCCAGGAGTAGGACCTCCCTCCATGTCATTCACTCTGACCTATGTCTGGTGGCCCAGTAACCCTAGATGTTTCTGGTACTTATAGCACTAGGAGGAACTCTGTGAGAGTACTACTGTCTACTAATGTCTTGTCAGAGCTGTGTCTGTAAGGCATCTGCCTTCCTGGCTCCTCCCACAACCCCACTCCTCAACATGGGAACTGAGAACTGAGTTTTCAGTGGGGTCAAACACTATACCCTGCCTCCTCCTGAAAGCAAGACAAGAAGATGTACCAACCCCTGCCTGCTCTGGGAAGGACTGTGATGTCATGGTGGCTGTACTGCCCATCTCTGGGACTCTACCACAGGGACTTTCAGGGAGGTCCAGGCCAGGAGCAGCTCTGAAAGCCTCGTGGAGCTTGAGGAAGGACATTTTATTCTGTATGGTGTCCTAGCGTATGGCAACTATCCTAAAAAGACAGCCTAGAATCCGAGTTTCTGAAAACATACCACATCACCAGAAGAACCTCCTTTTAAAAATTCTCCCCCCTGAAACACACACATCCACTCCTCCAGATCATACACACCTCCCCCAAAGCACAGGCTTACCTTGAGTGAGCTACAGTAACAACCGCATTCCAGTGGTACGCTGATAAACCAGTTCAATTAAATACCCTAACTTGTAGCATTTGTCCATGTCCACAATATTACTCCTCTCACTGTTGTTAACTTCAAATATCGTTGAACATGAAATTGGGAAACAGGAATTCAATAGCTCCAGGCCCAGCTCCTGCATATCACTGCCCAAAGGTCTTGTGTCACCATTAAAATTTAGACACCCACAACAGTGAGTGAGTCAGCTCACCCAGTCACCAGGGCCTCCTCTGGATGCTGCCACAACCTTTAACATCTTAAACAGTCAATTTCATTGGATAGCTGCCTTAGAGACTTATTTATGTTTGAGTCTCCCAAAATCCCTATTTTGAGGTCACCTTCAGGTACTACTAGAGATGGCGATGTAGCAATGGTGCAGCCAGAATAAGCCACCACAGCCTGACCTCTCAGCAGCTGCAAGTCTCTGTTTCCCACCCTTTCCTATGGCATGCTCCTGACCCAAGGTAGCATTCTTTTCTTGCAGGAATAAAAAACATTTTGGACAACTGTCCCAGAGTTCCCAACCGTGACCAGCAGGATCGGGATGGTGACGATGTTGGAGACGCTTGTGACAGCTGTCCTGATGTCAGTAACCCTAACCAGGTCAGTTAAGACAGGGGTCACACTGCAAACTGAAGTCGCTGATATAAAGATTCACCATGGATTGGCATCTAGAGAAACCCTGCCCTGCTACTGGCCAGTTCCTTGCTATCGTGGAGCAATGACATACATTAGGTCATAGATGATGGGAATAAACTGGTCCAGTCGAGATAGTTACTGACAACCACAGTGATGAATCAGGATGGGGACTCCTGCGACCCTTGGGAAATACCTCACGTGCACACAACACTCATGGCATTTGGAGTATGAGCTTAATGACACCCAAACAAGTTTCTGCTGTCAAATAAAACAGAAACATAGGCATGAGCCTAATTGCATGGCCCTTTAGTTCCTTAGTCTATGTGTGGACATTGCAGATTAAGTTCAGTCAATGGTATGTTGTTTCCCTTCCCATATGCCTGCTACTTGGATCCCTGGGTGTGGTGCGCAGTCTGTTTCTGAAGCCCTGAAATGCTTCTGAAGCCCAGATGCATGTCCCCACTGCCTCCTCTGCCTCACTCCCCATCCTGTCTCAACTCCAAAGTAAGAAGCAACATAGAGTCAATGTGCTTTGACCCATGCCTATGGCCAGCTCCCTGCCGACCCAGCCAGAGCACCCAGCCTCTGCCTGCCACTGTGCCACCCAGAACCCTTCCCAGTCAGCTCAGCTGGTGTGTGGGCAGCCCCTCCAAGAAGCTTGATATTTTAAAGAGCTCTTTTGAAAATTCAGCACTGTGCCTACACCAATATGGTGTTGTCCTTTTGCAGTTTTGTGCCAGCCTGGTTCCCGAGAAACAATTCCTGAAACCCAGTGACGATAAGCCAGGCTTGCCTTCTTGGGAACAGTCCATACATGCAGGCCCAGTGGTAAATAACATGTTCTGCTCTCTTTGCAGTCGGATGTGGATAACGATCTGGTTGGGGACTCCTGTGACACCAACCAAGACAGGTATGACACACCTTCCAGCCACATGGAAACAGGTGGGAGTCTGAGGACAGTGGGAATTGTCAGAGCTTTGTGCTGGCAGTGTGCCCAGGCTGTGGATGGATCAGGTTCCAGGGAGGGAGTGGGTCCACCTTTGCTCCAGGCCACTGTACCTCCCTGAAAGTGCTACGTAAGGAAGAGTGATGTCAGCTCCAACCAGCACTTACACCATTTTTCAGAAGAGAGGTGAGATCATGAAGCCCTGCAGGAGAGCTTGGAATGAGACAGCCAGATGTCATTCATGATCTAATCTCTCTGTGCCTCAGTTTCCTTACCTGTAAAATGGGAGTGGCTGTAGTTATGAAATTGAGTTAGCCCAGGAAATGTGCCTTGTGTGGTTTCTACACTCATTAGATGTTAGCCCTTTTACTATCGTATCAGGAAAGTCCATCACCCCCTAACAGAGGGGCTTGCTGGGGGATCACCGGTCTTTCATTGTCCTTGATGCTTTTTCTGTCTCACTGAGAGGAATTATCGTGTGTGAAAGCGTTCTGATGATCGTTCTAGCCCAACATGGAGTCCCTCCATGAGGACCAGGGAGGGCTGGGGACCCAGCTCGATGATAAAGCATTTACCAAGCACGCGCTAGGTCAGGAGTGCAATCACCAGCACCATCAGGAAGGAACCAGAATGGGATGGAGAGTGGAGCTGGTGCTGAAAGAGAAAAGCTTGGCTCTGCACCCTCAGCACCAGGCAACTGCACTCTCATCCCTCCTCGCCCCATTCATCCCCATCCCCCTTGGGTGCTTCGTGGAAAGGTGGTCAAGGCACATCTGAAGGGGTACGGATCCCCAAAAGCAGAGCAGAACAGCACTCAGCTCTTCTTCCATTAACTGCAGCAGAGTCAGTTCACCCAGCGTTGCTCAGGGCAGCTCCTGCCAGGTCCCATCTTCTCTGTGCTGCCATTACTGCCTTGTGCATCCCAGTCAAGGGAACGCAAACATTTCCTCAAGCCCTTAGAAGCTCATTGCCTCTCAGAGCAATAGAGACAATGACCACACCTCACAGGTTAGGTGAAAACTCACACTGATACAGAGCAAGCTCCAGCATCGGGCCATCCCTTGGGTGGGAGATGGTGGCTGTTGGTACCACAGCACAGGAGAGACTATCAGTGACGCAGTCTGACATTGTCTGTGTCCCAGAGCATAAGGTAGGACTGGCGCTCTGACAACTACCCTAATGATGTGTGGTGTGTATCAAGAATGTCCCAGTGGCCGGTCAGCATGTACTCCAGTTACCATCTATAGAAACCTCTAAAATAGCCTATCCCGCCAGCCTCTAGATATTTGCCTAAAACAAATGACTCATTCTGCCACATTTTAATTCCCATAAACTTGAGCCTCACTAGGAGGGGGCTAGGAACTGCTTGTTTCTCCCCAGAGGTGACAGGGCTCTCTCTGCAAATGGTGCTGATCCAACAAGCTCACTCTTGTGCTAGGAGAAGTGCAGAAAATCGGCTTCCACAGTCTTCCATTGTTGAACTCATGCTCTGTGGGGCTCTTCTGCCTCTGGTATGAAAAGGAGGGCTTCCCTCTGTGTCCTCCCTGGAGGGTATACACAGCTTCTGGGCCAGGAAAGGTCTTGAGTGAGGCAGAGTGAGAAGAGAATCCACTCTGGTCCCTAGTAGCCATGGAAGGTCCCAGAAGACTCAGGTGGTGCTCTGAGAGACAGAGCAGTTGTGCCCCACAGTTGGTCCTTCATCCTGGAAAGAAGAAGGTCGGGTGGACAAAGAGTTAGGTGGTGCTCTGAGAGACAGAGCAGT
Organism: Mus caroli; assembly: GCF_978045245.1. Classification (NCBI taxonomy): domain Eukaryota; kingdom Metazoa; phylum Chordata; class Mammalia; order Rodentia; family Muridae; genus Mus; species Mus caroli. Next base: position 28,587,898 of record NW_028227270.1, read on the forward strand.
TGTGCCCCACAGTTGGCCCTTCATCCTGGAAAGAAGAAGGTCAGGTGGACAAAGAATTAGCTTCCAGAGATGTAACTTGGGTCAGCTCTGGGGTAAAACCAGTGTACCCACTTCTGGGCAAAGAGTGGCCGTCTTCAGGTCCAAGTCCTTACAGGGTCACGAGATGGGAATCATGAAAAACAATGTAACAGAAAACATCAAGGGACTTAACTACTAGAAGCAAGTGCTTAGAAGATGCTTATATACAGGCCTTAAAGTTGAATCAGTCAACTGAATCAGCTGCCCTTTGAGGTGGGCCTTGTTTGTATCGCTATCTTATAGATGAGGAATGTGTACCTCTCTGGTCCAGCATCATGCCTGAGGCTGCTGCTCGCCAGTGCCTGAGCCAGGACCCACACACATCTCCACGCCTCTTGCCTTACACATTCACACCTCCTTGGAGCAAGGTATCATCTAGCAGTCCTTAGAGATGACAGCCACCCGGAGTCACAGATTATAGAAATAAACTCTTATCTTCCCAAACTGGAAGTGGCTGGCTTCTTTCGGGACACAGAGGAAGTGAGGGAGTTGTTTCTGAAGCTGCTTTATCAGAGAAAGGCCTGATAGGGTCTGCTGAAACCCAGCCTGCGGACAGCCCACCCAGACTCCCCCCTGGGAGCAGAGGCTTCTGTCTCCTACTAAACTAATCTTTGCTCTGCAGTGACGGGGATGGCCACCAGGACAGCACAGACAACTGCCCCACAGTCATTAACAGTTCCCAGCTGGACACTGACAAAGACGGGATCGGCGATGAATGTGATGATGATGATGATAACGATGGCATCCCAGACCTGGTGCCTCCTGGCCCAGACAACTGCAGGCTCGTCCCCAACCCAGCCCAGGAAGATAGCAACAGTAAGCATGCTCTGCCCAGGGCCGCCTGGGACACACACACAGCTCTAGAGTCCCCATAACCACATGAAGGGACACATACTTCCCTAGGGGGGTCCTCAGCTTTCCTGTCCCCCAACAGCTTCTGCTTCAAATCCAGCTCACGTAGACAGTAGACATCTATGGACAGCGGTCTGCATCTGGCTGGAGCTGATTAGCCTGGCTACTTCCTGAGCTGGCCTGGGATGAGATCACATAGAGCATGGCCCAGTCACATACTAGAGCTGGGTTCCCAGTGGCCCTCAGCACAGCTCTGGTCTTCTTTGCTCCTGCCACTGGGAATGGGGAAGGGAGCCATAGAGAGAGCAACGCACAAACCGGTAAAGAACCGTGTACGTCGAGGCAGATATGAACTGACGTGGGCTCATCCTAGCCAAGCAAGTGCAGTGTCTCAGGGGTCAGCCCAGCCCAGCAGACTGTACCTGTAGACACCTGTAGGGGACACCAAAGTTAGCAATATTCTGGTGACAATAATTCTGGTTTTGTGCACATGTTAGACCTTTGTCACAGGCTTAAGATCTACCAGGTGGTGAGCCTAACTCTGTATAAGAACTTTCTGGGAAAGAGGGGGGGGGGGTCTGTAGTAAAATATATATATATTAAAAGTCCCAGCCCACGGCTTCTACCCTGCCTTTGGTTATTGAGTTCCTGGAAGAAAGACATACTCACAGACTTTATAATTACAATTTGCCCTAAGCTGCATAGAGCTGGGCGGGTGCCTGCCCTCCATGCTGTTGGAATCACTTTCCTAACGATAACTCCGAGTTATTCCTGACTATGTTTCACCTGAGCTGCTCTTAGCTCCAATTGGGCAGCATCAGGACCACGTTCCCCTGTCTCTCATCCCATGGCCTCTCTCCTTTCTCCTCCTGTGTATCCTTTTATTTGATCATGGCTTCATCCTCCTCCTACCCTCCTCGTGGTCCTCTCTTCCCAAGCCCATGAAACCTCAACCCCATCTATGTCTCTTCTGCCCAAATATTGGCTGTTGGCATCTTTATTTACCAATCACAATTAGCTGGGGACAGAGTCACTCAGGGATAACCAGTCTGAGAGGCCCCCAAATTAGCATTAGAATACAAGCAGCATTAGATCAAACCACTACAAGGGGCAACATTTTAGACTGGTGTTGCAAGAAACTCCAGGTGGTTCCTGATTGGCTGTCACAGGGCTCCAGAATGTGGCCCAGATAACAAACCCAGAGTGAATTCCTCTCCTAACTCTGAAAACCCTGCCTAAAGGTGGGAGCTTGGCCTTTTCTGCTCCTGCCCAGTCCCCTTCTCTGCTGAGGAGTGAGTCTCAGCACCCCTGCATCCCTGCCTCCTCCCTTCACCCTTAGATGACGGGGTAGGAGATATCTGTGAAGCTGACTTCGACCAGGACCAGGTCATTGATCGAATTGATGTGTGCCCTGAGAATGCAGAGATCACCCTGACTGACTTCAGGGCCTACCAGACAGTGGTCCTGGACCCTGAAGGGGATGCTCAGATCGACCCCAACTGGGTGGTCCTGAACCAGGTACGCAGTGCATGTTGGCAGCAGCTCCACTCAGCCCCTGTGCCTAGGACATCCTGGGAATGGTGGGTCCCATATGGAGGGCATTGACTCCCATGTGGCTACTCTCTTGGCATATGCTCCATCTCGTGGCCTTGAGGTACTATACTTTTCTTGGATGTTGAAATCGACTTTCCCCAAAACCTCTGTGGTTGCTCATGGTGGCACATCGGAATGTGGCTGAGATGGCTGGAATAAGAGCGCTGGCAATGTGATCCATGAGCCTCACTCCTCATCTTTCCAATAGACTGCCCCCTGTGAGTGCCCCTAAGTATGCCCCTGAAGAAGAAACGGGCTAGTGGAGTTTCCAGATTCACAAAGCTCATTGCAGTGACCCTCGTTTCATTGCTGTTGCTGTGACAAAATATTCTGACCAGAGAAACGTAGAGGAGGAAGGGTTTCTTTCTGCTCACAATTCCAAGTTATAGTCCATTGTTTGGGAGAAGTCAAGGCAGGAACTTGAAGAAGCTAGTCATATCGCATCCACAGCCAAGAGCTGAGAGAAATGCATGTGTGTATGCCTCGTACTCTGCTCAAGTTCTCTTCTCACATAGTCCTAGACCAAACCCAGAAAATGGTGTCAATCTTCCCATACCAACTAACATAATCAGGACAATTACCCCACCGATGTGCACATGGGACAACCTAGTCTAGACAGTCCGTCATCAGGAGTCTCTTCCCAGGTGATCTACATTGCATTGAGCTGACAAAGCAAACCAGCCGTCACAGTGTCCCTCAGAATGTGTGCCATAGCCTGCCTGGCTTGGAGTTTATTAAGTCAGCTTATGTGGCAGTATTAGCGAAAGCCATATACTCACCTCCTTTAAGTCAATATCAAACAGAGCAATGCTTGTTCTGGACTGGACTGGACACAGTCACCTCGGTGCCTGAGGTTACGGGCTGCCCCAAGTTCTCTCAGCCCCCCTCAAGTCCTGAACGTCCTCCCCTCTCTCTACAGGGCATGGAGATTGTGCAGACCATGAACAGTGACCCTGGCCTAGCTGTTGGTACGTCCTGGGCCTCTGGCTGTGTGTGTAGAATTCAGTCAGCTGTTAGTGTAGCCTCTTCTAATTGCATTTCCTCTCCACAGGGTACACGGCATTTAACGGAGTTGACTTTGAAGGGACCTTCCACGTAAACACCCAGACAGATGACGACTATGCTGGCTTTATTTTTGGTTACCAAGACAGCTCCAGCTTCTATGTAGTCATGTGGAAGCAGACGGAGCAGACATACTGGCAGGCTACGCCGTTCCGTGCAGTAGCAGAACCTGGTATTCAGCTCAAGGTAATGGCAGTTTGAGTCCCCATGCCTTCTTTTCTTCTAGACCCTTCACCTTCCTTTATGTTTAGAGTTCCCCTAAAAGTCACTAAGTTAATCTGAGAAATGAGTGCAGTCAAGGAGATACTTGGCTAGGGAGCCTTGAGCGACAACCTTGCCTGCCTTCTGTTGAGCCTGCACCTTTCAACCTATGCGACTCATGCTGCAAATGTCAGGCTGAGTGGGGTCAAAGAGGTGGAGAAGGTTTAAGGCATAACTGAGGCAGACCGTGTTAAAAGCTAGCTAGCCAATGTGTTCAATCAAAGGGATGGACTATACAGAAACAACGGGTTATTTCTTTCACTCCTGCTAGGGCAGGAAGCACACTTCCACAGCCAGACATCTATTGGGATCCCTCAGTGGGCAAATAGGCAGAGCGACAGACTTGTATCAGGAAAAAGGTAGAGTGAGCAGCATAGTCGCATCCACGGCTAAATTCCCTGGGGCTGGGGCCAGCTCAGCAGAAATGACACTGAAGGTTTATGCTTTTGCCAGCATGAAACTACATACCCTTGCAATGAACATGAATCCACCTCTATGTTTACCTCAGACACCTGAAACAGAAAAGAGTCTACGTATGTCCTGACCTAACATGTCATGTCTTTGTCCAGGCTGTTAAGTCTAAAACTGGCCCAGGGGAACATCTCCGAAACTCCCTGTGGCACACAGGGGACACCAGCGACCAGGTCAGGCTGCTGTGGAAGGACTCCAGGAATGTGGGCTGGAAAGACAAGGTCTCCTACCGCTGGTTCCTGCAGCATAGGCCCCAGGTGGGCTACATCAGGTAGGCTGAGGGCCCTTCTGCCCGTGGATGGGGAGGGCCAAGCTGCAGAGCTAAGGTACTTCTGGGGGAGGCCATGCTTTGGGTGTGCTCTTAGGGAAGTGTGAGGGAGGAGCTGATGAGGGGGACAGCAGAGATGAGATGCAGCTGAGATGGTACCCAGACATTCATTCCCGAGACTCCTCCAGGCCCCATGGAACCTAGTCCACACTAACCGAAGAGCCCCCTTGCAGTCTGTCCTCGCTACTGGGCCATAAGTCCCAAAAGGGCAGCCTCTGTGGCTTGTGTCTCACTAGTGTTCATCACAATTCCTGGCACGGACTGTGCACAGAGAGAACTGTTCATCCTGGGACTGGTGTGATGGCCTCAGCTTCTTTATAGGACTGTTTTGTTTCTGTTGCTGTTGCTGTTGTTTTGTGTGTTCAACTGTTCTTGTTGAAATGCAGTCAGGGTTCACGCCCCAGACTTGCAGCATGTGTGTGGGGTGCTCGGGGGTATGTGGATTGCAGCTTCCCAGCCAGGGTGGGAGGTACCAGGTAGACGGATGCATCGAGTGAAAATAAGGCGGTGAGAGCTGATTCATGCTCTGTTCTCTGTGCCCTTGTGTCATCTGCCTCTGTTCACCGCACAGGGAGACCAGGTGTGGCCAGGTTCTTACCTGATGGAGCTCAATGTGCCTTTTCTGTCCCAAAAATGAAATCAGAGCTATAAAAATATGATCCTTCTAAGTATATAATTTTAGAAAAGTCCATCTAAACCCTAAAACTGCAGAGAAATAAGAATTGATTGCTATACAACCAAAGGAAATAGCTCCTTGGAACCACTCCTAGACTCACATGAAGGTGGCATTTAAACACAGAGTGGTGTGTCTGAGAATTAAGTATTACAGTGGTGTTGACAATACCCATACAGGAGCCGACTCTTAATTTTCGAACAGAACGGCATGCTCAGGCACTTCTTGGTTTACTCTGGGGAATTGAGTTTAACTTAAAATCAATGCAGAAGAAAATGATGCTCAGGGTAAAACGCCATTGCCTCTCCGAGGCGAGGCGCAGCTCACCTTCCGCATGACACTCCACAAGGGTACATAGCACGGGGCAAGCTTTGGCTAATTCACTCCAGGGTATTGAAGGCGGGCATCCAGGGGCTTCTGTCCCTCAGTGCTACTATGACAACTGAAATTGCCCCCACAACTGCCTAAAGCTACTGATCAAGGCTCTGAGAGTCCACCAGTGAAATCAGCTAGACCAAAGAGGAAAGTGCAGGGCTTCTAGGTACAGTATCCAGAGAAAATAACTCACAAGGCAGTGAAGCCACAAAACCGCTTGTCCATGGTGTCAAGCTATTTTGTTTTAATTCACCAGCAAGTACCTATCCAGGGACTGTGCACTTGACACCATGCTGGGCCTGTTAAAAACCAAGTTAGGGAGCCGTGGACTCTTGGTTCCTGTCCTGGGGAACTTCTAACCTCACTAGGGAGGGACCAACTAGACTCAGTGGAAAGCAACATGTCCGAATAAAGAGGTAAGTACACGAGTCGGGAGTGGCACCACGTTCCTCACCGTGGACACCTGTGCTCTCTGCAGGGTGCGCTTTTATGAAGGCTCAGAGTTGGTGGCTGACTCTGGGGTCACCATAGACACCACCATGCGTGGAGGCCGACTTGGTGTGTTCTGCTTCTCTCAAGAAAACATCATCTGGTCCAACCTCAAGTACCGCTGCAACGGTAACCTTCATGCTGAGTGCCCCTCAACAGTACAGGGGAGCAACCAAGAAATCTTATTTCTATAACACGCATCCTCCCCCCAAAAGCCTCACCACCACGTGCTCATTAAAACCTGATGTTCCCTGCATAACATAAGAGGAAGGCAGAGCCAGGCTTTCCTGCTTCCCAAATCTGAAAATTGAAACCCATAGAATTTAACTGCATGTTTTAGAGTTAGGGGTTCGGTGAGAAATTCCGTCAGTTTAATTTACAGGCAGCCTTTCTTTTTCATTAGACTCAAACATAATCACAGACTGAACAAGCACTCTGCCTGCTAATTTTCTCTAGGCCTATGAATAAGCCCCGCTGGGCTTTAAGCCAACGATTTACAACAAAGCAACCTGAAGTAGAAAATGGCTGCGAGCCTGTGGGAGTCTCGAGCGAGCTGACAGCGCCCCCTACAGGAGGCCTGGGCGGCCTGTGGCGGCCATGATTCCAGCCTGGAAGGATCCTCACTAACTACCACCCCGGTTCTTGTTGCAGACACCATACCAGAGGACTTCCAGGAGTTCCAGACCCAGAGTTTCGACCGCTTGGATAATTAAGCCAAGAAGCAATCGCACAACTGCCTTCTCAAACACAGAAAGCAACATCTTTTTTAAAACTTCCTATAGTTCTCTTTATATTACCATGGCTTTTCTTTTACCAGCCCAAATACATCAAAACTTTTTATATGAATGTGGAAATAAAGAAGAGACTATTTCTAATAACCATGGTGCTCAGTCGTTTCTAATGGAAGCTCAGGCTTTGGTGACGTGTGTTGCTTTCTGAGGAATCCTTGATAAACTTACCAGATTGGTTTTATTTTTCTTTTCCCCTTGAGTGTGTACTGTGTGCCACGGAGCCCGGGTATGAACCGGACAATCATACCAAAAGTCATTTCTGGGGTGACCCTATTTAGTGCCACACTAAAGCCTGCTTTATGTTCACACAGTCTCCAGGGAAGCCCCCCACACCCCTACACCCCAGGCTTCGGGAGGAGGTGACATCCTGAGAAACCTGAACTAAGCTTGCCTTGTTCTTCTGACACCCTTCCCTCAGCCTTTCTGTCACCTCCTTCCACAGACACTTACGGATTTGGCTCCCCCTAGCGTCCTGTGAGTCAAATGGAAGAAAACAGATCTTGTCATTCTATGTCTGTCACTGTATTCAGATCCCACAGTACCAGGCAGGAAGCAAACAGCCAGTAAGCATTTGCTGGGCAGTGAAGGGAGAGTGGCTGCCTCTGAGGTAACAAAAACAGTGGGATGTAGGGACTGGTGACAATGACAGTAGTGCCAGTCACCACGTGTACAGGGCAGAAGCTTTCTGCAGCTGTGTACTAGCTGATACTTTCCAGTAGTCAGTCAAGACACTCAGAAATTTTATAAACCCCCCTGAGATTTAATTCTAAAGAAGTTTGGCAATTTATTTTATTATTATTTTATGGTTTTAGATGGGTTCTCATATAAACCAGACTGACCCCAAACTCTCTGTGTGACCAAAGATCACTGTGTGCTTCTGGTCCTCCTGCCCCCACTTCTTAGGCTTAAAGGTATGCATCATACCTGGTTTCATGTCCTGCTAGGTATTGAATTCTAGGCATGCTAAACCAGCTGAGCCTCAACCACAGCTCAGCAATGTATTTTTCATTCCCATAATTCTCTGGAGTATCATAAATTATAAACATCCCTCCCACTTTTACCATGGCTATAGTATTCTGAGTGTCTGATGGTGACGGATGTGAGCCATGCTGGCTTGGGGGCCATCTTCCTTATCTGTAGAGCCTAGAAGGAGGTGATAGCTTCTAAATGAGGACACTAAGATCTCAGTGAGTGGGGGAACTTCAGTCAGCCCACCCTCACTGTGGCTGACTACCCAGTCTCCTGGGGGAACCTTCTGGTGGAGCAGCCACATGGCTGCCAATGACTCTTCTCAATCTCTGGGTGAAACACATCTACAGACCTTCCTAAATTCTGAAATCCCTGGGCAGGGAGGGGACTCAGTGACAGGAAATGGTTGCCTTTTAAGCACCCCTCTTTTACGGCTAACACCAAGGTAGCTTCTGAGCTCTAGCACTCTCATTCTTCACTCGATGGTACAGGCATATGACACCTGTAGAGCTATTCGAATGCTCTCGCTCTGGGCCGCTCGGTGTTTTACCAGGCACTGTGAGGAAGGTTCCAGATCTTCTTCTGGAGAAATACTTCTTATCACTGAAGCCTATCAAAGCATGTACACAAAATACTGTCATCCACTAGGCAGGCGTGTTGTCTGATAGGGAGTCTAGGTTTAATCTTTGCAGCATCCTTCAGATCTCACCTTCTTCCTGTCCCCTCTTGTGTGATGTTCCCTCTGCCTTGGTGGGATTGATATAGGCGTCTCACTCAGAGCTGAACACTTGGACAGTCAATCTCGGGGCTTTGAAGGGTTGAGGCTCCTCTGCTCTAACTGCTGCCCACTTCAGCTAAAGCGTCCCTGGTCAGGGTTGACAACAGTGCCAGTCTATAAATGCTTAGAAGGCAGATTGTCAACATGTCAACGTATTGAAACAACGGTAGGTTTCCTCTAGAGCCTGTCATCTCCCAAGCTCTTGACCAGGTTTACAATACTGGATGTGAATTCCCTCCTGTGTGGTGGGCCTCCCATCATCCAATTAGAAAGCAGTTCTTTACCCCCATAACCTTCATGTCCTGTTGCACCAGTACAAACATTTTGCATGTTGGGGCCACTACTAGGGAAGACCATGGGCATCTTTTCTCTCTTGAAAAGCCTGCATAACATTGTGAAGGCTAACAGGCAGGGAGGAGGTTTTCCGGTCAGTTCTAGCTCTTTCTCTAAGAGATCCTGTAAATCCAACTTGATATGAATGGTCCCAGAGTTGAAACAGACACAATCACCCACTATATGAAGTCATTCCAATGTTTGTCCTGTCCTGATTGCTTCCAATGCTTAGGGTAGAGGAGACATCATTGTGAGGAAAGCCCATACCTGGATGAAATCACACAGGATATAGGGGAGAGTATCACCCAGGGTATAGGAGGAGGCAAAGAAAAGGAATCATAGGCATTCTGCCTCTGCCTGATGAGGATGGGAGACCCTTCCTTCTCCACCCAGGGCACTAGCCTGTGTTTCACAAACAGAAGTGAGTATCTGTTTCTTCACTATTCAGATGGGCTCCAGAGTTAAGGATGGTGACAGAGGCACAGGAGGTAGTCACTATTATTTAAATTCCATCGAGCATCATTTTATGGTCCAGATTAGAAAGCTAACAGGGAAGGAAGCAGCTAATTAGTGTAAATAAGTAAACAAGTAAACAGAGTTTAAAATACCTGACCCTGAAGTAAGGCATCTTGGGAGCCAAGTGGCTGGTACCATGAACTGAGAGGAGGAGAGGTTCCATTTGGAGCCACATGTGGGGTCCTAGCAACATTGGCTTTTTCTAGAATAGATCCCATTCTTTTTACCTTCCCTTATGTGTGTCATCCAATGGACAGACAATCCTGTCAGGTTAACTACATGGAGATGTCATTATCGTGAAGCAAAGGTCAATTAGTGGTCACCTTAGTCACCTGATGCCCCACGTAGCACAGCCCACAGTTGCATCAGCCTCTAGCCATTGGTTGCCCCATCTCCTCTGCCTGTCTGCCCTACCCTCATAATGATGGACGCTTCATGTATAGACTAATGCTTTTCTCTTGAGCCTAAGTTCTTTCTCCGGTGGCAGTAGACTGCTTATCTTAAGGTCATCTGAAACTACGACCAAAATAACCCTTTCCTCTTTGCAAACAGATCCTCATAAATGCCATAACAATAAAGGAATGTTGGTTAACACAGGAGCAGGCAGGGACAGGGGATCATAGGGGACATAGACCCACAGATTCCCTCCTGAAGTGACCATGGTCACACCTAGCCCCATACTTTGAATGGGAATAGACCACCTAAGGCCTTGAGTCTATTTGAACCCGAGTAATCTTGCATTTATTTCCCCAAATCCTAAACTTCCCCCATGGGCCTATTTTGGGGTGTATGAAAGTCAGATGTTCTAGGTCGCTGACACATCCACCACCACCTCTCTGGAATGAGTCTACTCCCCACCCAAATGGATGGTTGGACTCAGGGAAACATGAGAAGGAATTGGGGTTCACTGTCTCCACATCTGAACCACCTCAGAGGTCAATTGCCTTACTGATGCTTTTCTGTTGCTGTGACAACACATCATGACCAGAGTAACTTATAAAGGAAAACAATTAATTTGGGGACTCATAGTTCCATAAGATTAGAGTCTGTGACCATTACAGTAGGGAGCATGGCATCAGGCAGATAGGCATGGCGCTGGAGCAGTAACTGAGAGTTTACATCCTGAACCACAAACATAAGGCAGAGAGGACTGACCATTAATGCCATGTGCTTTTGAAACCTAAAAGCCCACCACCACTGACACTGCTGCCCCTCCCAACCCTTCCCAAACATTTCCACAAAATGAGGATCAAGCATTCAAATATATGTGCTTACGGGGGCCATTCTCATTCAAACCACCACATTAATGATCTAAAGAATAAGCTTATCTTTGACCATCTTGGGCCTCCTGAAAAAAATAAAATAGCTACCTCAGAGATACAGTTTGAAAAAGTCAGGCTCATCAAAGAAAGAAACTGGAGTTGCTCAAGAGGCAGACAGATGAGAGAAAGGAGAGAGAAGGGGCTGACCCAGAGGCGGGACAAGGTGAGAACTAAGTAACTTTAAAAGTGGCATTTAAGGTGGTCCTGTTGCTCAAAAGGTAGAGGGAAGGCAGAGGAAGGAGAGAAAGGGCTGGGGACAGAAGAGGAGAGTCTGAAGTGGCCCTGTCTATCTCATGTCTACGCAGCATGAGGTGACAGAAACCTCTAATGGGGTCGTGTGACTATAGGATGGGTTACCCTGTACTCTAAGAGCAGAGGTGACAGCTCCCCACAGCTATGCCTGCAAATCTACCCAATGGCTCCACTAAGCCTTGCGATTGAACAGTGGTGAAAAGCGGATCCCAACAAGAACACCCTGTAACTACAGAACACTGACACAGAGGGTCACAGAAGATAAGACTTCATCCTCTGGATCCACCCAACTTCCTGAGGGGAAGCCTCAGTAAGGGCTGATACCAGAGGCCCTCTGGGAGAGGACAGAAGACATGCTGAGATCTGGGCTCCTCAGTACTCAGAGAGGAGCAGGTAGGAGGGCACCATCAAAGTGGCCTGTAACCAAGTCAGCTCAGTGGGCCTCAGGGACTGACAGGGATGCCTCCACAGACACCCCTCGCTCCAAGTGTCTCTAGGGCCCTTCCTACCCAACCTCTATTCAGTAGGGGCAGAAGCAGACAGTCTCAGATCCAGGTACAGAGAGGGAGCCCTGCAAAGCACACCTACCATTCCAGAAGGACACACACACACGCACAGGTACTTATGTTATCATTACAAGAAAAAAAAACAACAAGCACAAAAATTGAGGAAGTGTGAGAGGCTGGGCTTTAGATCAGGTTGGAGAGTGCTTACCCAACATGCACTGCGATCTGGGTTTGATCTCTTGCATCACATAAACTGGGCATAGCAGCACACATCTGCAACTGCACTACTCCAGAGAGGCTCAGAGGTGCAAGGTTATCTTCTACATAACAAGGTGGAAGCCAGAGTACATACAAGAGACCCTATCTTAATCAATCAATCAGTCATTCAGAAATCAAATGAGTGGCAGAATATTGGCTAAGGAAAGCCTGTGTATAGGGCTGGAGAGATGCCTCCATGGTTAAGAGCACATACTGCCCTTGTGCCTGTATGACCTCAGGACCTGAGGTCAATTTAAGGTACCTGAGCCTACAGGGCCACAACCAATTATAACTCCAACCTCAAGTGATCCCATGCTCTGTACTGGCCTCCACAGGTACCCACACTCACATCAAATACCTCCATATAGACACACATGTATACGTGTAACTGATAGTAAAAAGAGAGCTAAAAGAAAAGTGTGAGCAGTTAAATGATGCTTGTATTAACGATTAAAATAAAACTATAACAAAGAGCCTGTGTTTTGCTTCCCAATACACACTCATAAAGCTGGATTAAAAAAAAAAAAGCTGGATTCCAACTCAGTCTAAGTTTGGTTTCTTAAAACTGGGCCTCCAGGCTTCTGCTGTTTGTTCTGTTTGTTGTTGTTTTGTTGGGTTGTTTGTTTGTTTTAAGATGTCTGCACTGTGCACTGGGATCTCATAAGAAGCCTTGCACTGAGTGCTTTCGCAGGTGAGAAGCTAAGGCCCTGGACCTTAAGAAGCCACAGCTTTGATCTAGTGACTTCTGACATAGGATTTATTTCAAGTCTCCCATCAGTAAATCTTAACTTAGACATGTGGTGTTGAATGTATATACCATTGTGTCAGCAGATTCTCTTAGCACTGGGACAAGATGGATGGGAGAGACTTTCAGGAGAAAAGCATTCCGACATTGGCTTGTAGTTCCAGTCCATCATGTCGACCAGACCAGGAAAGAGGGAGCTAGACAGGAGCCATAGGCCAGCATAAGCTTCCAAGACCCAGCCTTGGTTGGGACATTTAAACCCATATACAGCAGGAACCCGCTGTCGAGAGTGAATGTGTCCACATAGGAAGGGTTTCTAGCTAAGTGCAAACATCTGTCACTGCCTTTGGAGGTTATTTCTGAGACAGCTGCTCATTCGGTGTTTATTTTACAGTGCTTACCAGAGTGGAAAGCAGCAGATAGCTGGTATCTAGGAGAAGCATACTGAAGGAGCACTTTAATGAAAAAGTTCTCAATCCAATTTGTTTTGTTTGTCTGTTTGTTTGTAATCAAGGACTTGCCCAGGCTAACCTTGAACTCATAATCCCTCCTCCTCTACATCTCAGTGCTGGGATTGCAGGTGTGTAGCACCATGTGTAACTTGCCCAGGCTAACCTTGAACTCACAATCCCTCCTCCTCTACGTCTCAGTGCTGGGATTGCAGGTGTGTAGCACCGTGTGTAACTTGCCCAGGCTAGCCTTGAACTCACAATCCCTCCTCCTTTACGTCTCAGTGCTGGGATTGCAGGTGTGTAGCACCGTGTGTAACTTGCCCAGGCTAGCCTTGAACTCACAATCCCTCCTCCTTTACGTCTCAGTGCTGGGATTGCAGGTGTGTAGCACCGTGTGTAACTTGCCCAGGCTAGCCTTGAACTCACAATCCCTCCTCCTTTACGTCTCAGTGCTGGGATTGCAGGTGTGTAGCACCATGTGTAACTTGCCCAGGCTAGCCTTGAACTCACAATCCCTCCTCCTCTACGTCTCAGTGCTGGGATTGCAGGTGTGTAGCACCGTGTGTAACTTGCCCAGGCTAGCCTTGAACTCACAATCCCTCCTCCTTTACGTCTCAGTGCTGGGATTGCAGGTGTGTAGCACCGTGTGTAGCACCATGACTCTGTGGTGATCAGTTTGCTTTCCATATGTTCCCATCCACTCTCACCTCCCCAGCAGATTCATTGGGCTGCTGCATAGGAATAGAATGTCCCCAAAGTCCCTCAGTCCTGGGGTCTTCTGAACGTCCCTGGAGGACAAGGACTGGGACATGACCAGCCCCAGATACTCCCCACCCCAACCTGCCTCAGTAAACTATTTGTGAACAACCTGGTGAAACGACCAAACACTCAAAAGTGCTTTTACACAAGTCTGATGATGTGAATTCAAGTCCATGAACCCATGGCGAAAGCGGATTCACCAGGCACATGGGACATGTATGCATTTGCTGCATGCATGCCATGACATGTGTATCTTTCACACACATACACATAATGGATAATAGATAGAGAGAGAGGGACAGATGATAGACAGACAGACAGATGGATGGATGGACAGTCAGACAGACAAACAGATAATAGGCTAATAGATCTATCTGTGGACTTGTACAGATAATAGACTGACAGATCTATCTGTGGACTTGTTTTTACTGTCCACAGCATCAAGCTCACCAAGAGGCTGCCAGCGCATGCCTCTTTGCATATGATCCACTAGAGGGCAGCAACCCTCTAAAAATAGCCTTGTTCTCAACCTGCTGGCCTTCAAATTGATTTTTTTTTTCTTTAATTTGTATACAAATGAACAGGTTTCCTTTTGGTCATTTTCACACATGTTTATTTTGGTGTGAGACTTTCTTTGGCCCCTTCCTCTCCCCCATGTCCTAGCCCTTCTCCATAGCTTGTTCCCTTGGGTTCCCAGTATCCCCCTTTTAACACTACAGCTGTGCATCCTCTGAAAGTGCCTTACACGGAGAATAAGAAAGGTGCGGTTTATTAAATTACTTCTCTGATCAGAGCCCTATGGTCAGCGCTGGTAGTTCCGTGCTTAACAGCTCCTTCCTTACCTAGACAAACAACAGCGACTACCACAAAGCAGTGTCTGGGGAAAACACCGGCTCTCATTTCCCTCGGGAACTGCCAGGCAAGGACTTCTCTGCCCTCAGCCTAGAGTCACAGATGACTCGGGCAGTAAGCACAGAGCTGCTCATCTGTCTGTTTGTCATTCACTCATTCATTCTTTCAAGCCCTGCTGGACAATCTGCTATGTATGCTGCATACCTGGTACCGTGGTGGCCAGAGCAGTGCGTGCTGCCGGGACCCTCAGGCCAGTCCTCTGTGCAAGGAAAGCCTGCATCATCTTGGGCCGTCCAACTGGAAATTACAGATTTAAAATATCGAGGGTTCTTTGTTTTGTTATACTTTGGATTTTGTTTTCCTGTGTGTTTTCTTTTTGTTTGGGGTTTCTTTTTTGGTAGTCTTTTGTTTGGGGGATTTGGGGACTTGGCCGGGGGCATGTTGTATGTATGTTTATATGTGTGCATGTATGACTCGGTTTGTGAGATTTTCAAGAGTGAACCTCAACTTTTTGAGATTGTGACACATCTCCAAGCTGGCAGGTGGCCCGGCAACTAAAGCACTTTTTGATCTTGCAAAGGTCCCAGGTTCAGTTTCTAGCATCCACATGGTGATTCACAACCATCTATAACTCCAGTTCCAGGGGATCCAACACCGTCCTCTGGCCTCTGAGGGCACTGCAAGTCCATAGAGTATAGACATACAAGCACTTAGAACACCCATGCACATACAATAAAATAAATCTAAAAAAAAAATGTTTAAGTTAGACATGCATTTATGCATTGGGAGAAACTATATTTACTTAGCCATGAGTTTTTAGCTGGGTCCAAATGGGACCTTAGCCTAAATCTCCCTGCCTAAGAAAAATGGGTTTCCAAGAGCAGGAAACCAAGGCAACCTCCCAGTCCAGAACAGATGGTTTGTCACTAATAGAGAGAAAATAAACAAACAAACAAACAAACAAACAAAAACTAGGTTCCCAGAGTGGGATGATGGGGGGCAGGGGGGTGTGTCTATGGTTAACTTTAGCAAACATCTAAAACTTGGAGAACTCACTCAGAGGTACAGCTCTTCCTGGCCCATGTGATGCAGAAAGGATTAAGCCTTTTGTAGAGAACCTACCCTGGATGGCTGAGGCAGGTTCAAGTACCACATCCATACTTTCAGTAGCTATAGTTTTGCTCTAGTTTGAAAAGACATCTACTAGGTATGTAAACAAGAGTTGACACAGAAGGCTCTAGGAGCCCAGTCTGGCCTGCAAACACTTGGCTTAGTGTAATGGTCAATCTGCATTATCAGCTTGGTTAAGAAACTCCTAGATTAATGAAGCATAGCTCTGAGAGTGTCTGTGAGGGTTTTTCTAGAGACCATGAAGGGGCAAAATACCCCTGAATCCTGGACAGCAGCAAACTGGCTGGGACCCAGCCTGGGAAAAAAGGTTGGCAGAAAGTCCACTAGTGCAGGTTCCCTTCTGCCTCCCAGCTGCAGTGAGGGGTGTATCTCACCCCCAACTCCCCACTCTCCACTCCCCCAGCCCTCTCAGGAACAGGAAAGCCAGCTGTCTGTGGCCTGCAGTCCAACAGCCCCAGGCAAAAGACACTCTCTTCCTTTTGCAAAGTTTCCTTCACATGTTTTTCATAACAAGAAACCACCACAGCTGGCACCTGCGAGCCATCAGGCTGCAGAAAGCCTCACTGGGACCCATGCCACACCCAACCCTCCAAAAGCCCAGATGCTTTTGGTGGCCTGCAACTCTCCTGCCACCGCTCACTGATGCGCTGCCACCAGCATCCGAGACTGTCTATCTCTAGGCTTTCCTGGAGCAGAAGTCACTGTCTGCTCAGGTAGTCTCCTAGTTAACGTTGCTCTTGCTATGATGAAACACCCTGACCCAAGCAACATGGGAAGGAAAATTATCTGCCTTATGCTTCTACATCATAGTTCATTACTGAAGGAAGCCAGGGCAGGAACCTGGAGGCAGGAGCTGATGCAGAGGCCATGAAAGAGTGCTGCTTAGTAGCTTGCTCTTTATAGCTTGCTCATCCTGCTTCCTTATAGAGCTCAGGACTACCAACCCAGGAGTGGCACCACCCATAATGGGCTGGACCCTCCCCCATAGACCACTAATTAAGGAGATGCCTGACAGCTGGATCTTATGAAGGCACTTCCTCAATTAAGGCTCCCTAAATTTTGATGACTCTAGCATGTGTCAAAGTCACATAAAAATAGCCAGCGCAGGTAGTATGCTGGAGTACCGGAGAAGCTCAAGCCCTTGGATGCCGCCCCACAGAACTAAAGAGAGCTGGTCTGTGTGGGGGAACTTTGTGGAAAGTGTTCTACGTGCCTTCAGCATGGTTAACCTCCAGTCCAGTCACCCTGAGGAGAATTCCTTCCTCCTCTTCCTCTACATAAGGTTCCTCTATATCCTAAGGAATGAAGTCACTTACACCGTATTTTGAGACAGGAGTCCATGAGTCCCAAGCTGGCCTTGAACTCACAAGGAACTGAAGATGGGATACACAAAGCAACTCTATCTGGTTCCTGCAGCACTGGGGTTCAAACCTAAGGCCTGAGTGCATACCAGGCAAAAGTACATTAGCAACTGCGCCTAAAGGAGTTACAGCCAAACCCTTATCTCAAGGTCTGCTTCTGGGGGAGCTGGTCACAAGTAAATTACACACCCAGATTTTACTTAATCCAGACTTGTGGAATCTCAAATTTGAGTTCTCTCTCTCTCTCTCTCTCTCTCTCTCTCTCTCTCTCACACACACACACACACACACACACATACACTTTTCAGCATCTCTCTGAAACAAAGACATCCTTATCTTTAACACAGGCCTTACTGTCCCAACAAAAGCTGCCCATCAGCCAAGTGTAGTGATGGATGCCCACAGCTCCAGGACACAAGAGCTTGAGGCAGGAAGACTGAGTTCCAGGCAATGACCTGTCTCAGAAAACAAAAACAAAAAACACTTAATGCACACAGTCTCTTCAACAGGCAAGAGCAGAGAAAGATAAAGGCACACTTGCTCGGTCTCTTTCTCTACAGTCTAGGACCCCCTGCCTAGGGGATTGTATTGCCCACAGTGGGCTGTGTCTAAATAATTAACATTGGTAGTCAAATCAGCCCCGCCCCCCCCTCCAGGCATGCTCACAAGCCACTTTGATCTAAGCAATCCCTCATAAATTGATACTTAAAACTTAACCATCAAGATGGTATAGCCGTTCAATAAGTAAATGCTAACTGTGGAGTAAGGAAGTGATATCAATACTGGGTCATTCATTTCCTTGCTTAACCCACTCCCCTCACACATAGCCCTGGCCTGTGACCAATGCCTTTTCTTTTTCCTCCTTCTCCTGTACTTCAGTGAAGCAAGGGACAGCGGGCAGCCAGTGTCTGCTCTGTATACCCTGCATGAGTGGATGGTGGCAAAGATGATCTGCCCACCCCTACACGCCCTGATGAGGCCACACTTGGGTGTTCCACCCTATTTTTCTGCACACTGAGGAAAGCTGCCAGGAACAGGCTCTGCAAGCAGCCTTCTTACACAGAAGTGTGTTTCCATTTCATTGAACACAGCTGTCACGCCTGCTGGCTGACTGAGGTCTGCGAGGCTCATCATGTGCCACCTGCCCAGAGGGCAGATACAATTCACAGGCAGGCTCAGCTTGCCAAACCCAATCCCTTCCCAGCTCAGAGATCCACTCCCCCCTCACCACTCACAAACCCCCACCCGGGTGCCCCAGGGCCTTCCCAACAGTTGTCACCTGCTTTACAGACACCTAAAGTGGCAGGGAGCTCTCTTCTACCTGAAGTAGCATGTCTTAGACATTTCTAACAGTGGGCATTGTTTCACTAAACACTTGATATGTGCCAGGGACTATTAAAGTGCCAGACCTGTGTGACTCCTTTAGTTAGTGAGAGAACTCTGAAATTGTGACTCTTGTGTCCATCCCCACTCGACAGGCAGCTCAGAGGATTAATGACCTTCCCTGACTCACACAGGGAGAGAAGAAGTGGGGCAGGCAGTGAGGGAGGCTGTCTCCCACCAGTCTTACTATTGCTACCCCTCTTCTCTAGTTAGAGGCAGGATGGTCTATCAGACCACTTACTCTTTTTAGATCAAATCTTTCTAAGACTGTAATGAAAGCCATAGCATAGCCCCTCTCCTGGCTAACGTGCTTATGCTCACAACACTTTGCATACAACCTCAGAAAGTCAACTGTCTCGGCTGAGGACCCCAGCAAAGAAAGGACGGTTTTGCCTTTGCACAAAGGGATTTTAAGGGTCTTTTCTATGTCTGGGAGGTTTCTCGGGGTTCCTCCCGTCTCTGTCTCTCATGTGTCACGTGAAAGGATGTCCAGCCCCTCAGCAATCAGTGACAAGGAATTAAAACAACTATGGAGACAAGACTCCAAAGCCAAGTGCTAGGCAGCCATCTTCATTTGTTCCCCCCCCTGATGACATCATTAAGAAATTGCCAGCCCAGTACAGAGTTGAAAATGCCGACCCACTTTTGACCTGATAATTCGGTGTTGGGATTTGTTTTAAGAAATTATTTAAATAAAATGAAATAAAATAAATTATTTAGAGAAAATGAAAATAAAAGCCACACCAAAAAAAAATGCATAGCAAACTTATCTCTGAGAGAGAAGAAAGAGAAGAAAAAGCTAGAAGGAGCAAAGGGACTAAAAGGCCAGCAAAATAACAAGGCACGTAGAATTAAATACATTCGCCAATCAGCTTAGCCAAAAGGGATAACATAAACTTGGGAGGTGGACAGATAGGACAAAGAACACACAACAGTAGTGGCAGTCAATTATGAAGTGACAGACTGAGAGTCCCTGGGGACTTGCTAGGCCCTTTTCATACATCTCCCTAAAAGACCAATCAGAGTAAAAGCAGCTCAGAGGAGACAAAGAGATGGATAGAAACACAGACACACACACACACACACACACACACACAGAGAGAGAGAGAGAGAGAGAGAGAGAGAGAGAGAGAGAGAACTATAATGTAATACACTCTGAAAAATGTCAAGTGTACACCTGTATCACAAAAGCAGAAGGCGGCATCTAAAGAGAGTAAGGTAACAATTTTGGAGAATGATGGTAGCCAAAAATAATGCATTCAACAGAAACTGTAGAAGATAAAACATAAGCATTGAAGAAATAACAAGCAACCGTGGACAGCAAAACCTAGGAGAGCCATTCAGTGTGAGCAGGACCCACAAGATAGAAGTTACAGCTGAGTTTCAGCATCTGCTTCCAGTCAGGCGGGGAGGTAGACTCCGGGATCAGGGAAGCTGTCTCTGGGGATCATGGTGCCCCTATGATGGTTAAACATCCAGGTTCTTTCCGTGGTGTCAGAAACTAATCACCAGGGCATCTCCATAGCTGCATGCATACTAACCAAGGGGCTGCATCTCAAAAGACAAGCTAATTACATAATATAATTAGCATTATGGTTTTAGCTCTCACCTCAGGGGCTTTTTAAGAGGATCATGGACTTAAAAGATAGATCTGGTCCAACCCATTTGGAAAGTGAAAAGGGATCACCTTGACACCCATCTCATAAATATTCGTAGAAATTTCTTTAAAATCCACAAAGTGGGCTGCTAAGATCCTTTGGGTCATCTCCTTCAACCTCTCTCGAGTATACTATCCTTTGCTTTGCTAAATAGACTTCTGCTTATACTGTCTCTTGGCAGATTTCTTTCCTCCAAGAAGACAAGAGCCAAGGGAAACCTTCCCCACAGATACAGAAGGTTCAATATCATCCTGGTAGGGCCCACAAGGCGAACAGTCCCCAGAACAGAGCTCACCTGGGCCAGGCAAAGTCATGTGTCCCAGCACGGCTGGGCAGAAGCCCCTTGAGTTCCACAGGAAAAGGGCACCGCCTTCTTCTCCGATCACTCTGGTTGTAGCTATGAAAGTAATGGGTGCTGTGATCGATTTAGCCACACTTTTGGACTGGATTTTACTCCATTTTGAATGTGAGTGAGTGAGTGGTTCTCTGCTTGTCTATACAAGGGAAGACCCATTATCTGCCAGCTCGCCCAGATCCAATTTGATCATTAATGCCAGTAACTACACCTGTGACTATAACAATCATATTTGGAAAGCCTAGAGACACATGCTCACCAACCACACCATGTACAAGCTGGGGCAGGCCTCTGAAGGGAGCACCCCAAGGCTGACATGTGACTAGCACACTGAAGTGCTGGCCATGAACCTTACTCTGGAGAAATGCCACAGTGGAGAACCCCAGCCTAGGACCCTGGCTCTAACTCAGGCACACTTTCTCCTGCTGGTGACACACAGCCCGCTTCAAAGTGGCAATTCCAAACGGCCTATCATCTGGATCTGTATTTGGCAGCTCTGTGCATTCATTAGATATTTTATCTGGTCCCCCACAGAGAGTCCCAGTACATCAGCTCTCTGAGCTCCTTGAACACCGCAGCCTCTTTCTGAGCCATTCTGTAGCTGACATCTATCTGCGGCATTATGTGAGGTACATTGTGTGGTCTGAGAAGTGATACCGGTCATTAAGATGGAGAAGAGAGAAAGAGTCCCGGTCATCTGTGCCTCTGAGAGAAGACCCACGGCTGGGCCTTGGCTCTGGTGAGAAAGACCAACAGCCGGTGCCTGGCATGTCTCCGGGGACCTGGAATGACGAGTGCCTGGGCACAGCTTGCATCGCTGGCCCAAGAACCAGCTGGCACCAGTAGAGCAAAGAGAGGGTCCCGAGTTTGTTCAGCCAGCTGGCAACATCCCAGCCCTACCCCTCAACCATCTGGAAAATGGAAATGAGACCTCTGCTTGCTACCGAGCTCCTGGGATTTTACTCATGAAGCCCCCACATACCTATAGGAGGCTGCCCTGGTTTAAACTCTTGCTCGGCCTCTTTTGCTCGAAATAGCGAAAGTGATCCATGAATCGGTGCTCTCTGCCAGCAGCTGTGAGGGTCCTTACTTGTCATTTCTGCTCTCCCACCCCATTGAAGGGAAGCTTCCTGCAGGCTCCTGCCGTGGGCCAGCCTGGTCTCTGAAGCAGAGAGTCCAACATCAGATCCAGCGGCTTTTGACTGGGGCTGAGCGTCGGCTAGTGTGGGTGTCGCTCCTTGCTCTATGGCGCACCCTGGCTCTCAGCCAGGTTGCCCTGAATGCATATTCTGACTAGAGATGGTAGGCAGAGCTTCTGCATGCCCCACATGCTTCCCGATCATGCAGATGTCACTGGTCCAAGTGAGAAGTGCTAGACAACACAGCAGGAGGAAACTTTAGCCCAAAATGCATTCACATAGAAAGCTGGGCTCCTGGCCTAGCTGCTGGGTTAGAGCCCAGTGCAATGTTCTCTTAGATGTTCCAGACTGTGCAGAAATGGACCAGAGAGCCACGTCACTTGGCCTGCCCATCATTCCTCACAGCAGCAGTGGCACACAGCCTCGGAGACTAGGTGGCATTTAGCTGGGTATTCAAGCCAGACCCAGCAGTTCATCTTCAGTTGGGACTCTGGGATCTGTGGCTGAGGACAGCCCAGTCTAGGAATGCACCTGAAAAACACCACCACAGTCCTTTCCCTGTGGCTTTGCTAGACCTACCCGCCTCCCCCACCCACCCCAACTCCAACAGGGTCCGGCCAAGCCTGGGGTGGATTCCTTCTGGTTAATTGCTTTTTTTCCTGGCAGGGTCTCTAAGTTCATGGAATCTGCCTCTTGTCAAAGGCAGAGTGTCCGTTGACCCTTGAGCACAGGCTGCAGCTAGTCATGGGCACTCATTTTTCATTGGCAGCTCTCTTTCTTCTCCATATTTACTACAGTCCTACCACTCACTTTAGAATGTTCAGGAAAGTGGTGAAAATAGACTGAGTCCGACATCAGATCCAGCTCCCTGCCAGCCTCCTGGCCTGGCCCAGCTCTCAGACCTGGATCAGTGTCCACCGTTTGGAAAATGACTTTCCGATCTGTGCAGTGTATAGTTGTGACTTGTATTCACGTCTGCAGGGTTCCACTGCCCCTGAAAGTTAATCCTGCAGCCTGCCATGCTGATCTGCACAGCCTTTGCCCGTTGCCTTTGGTACTGGACTGTGAGCTCCCATTGACTTTCATCCAGCGTTCCCAGGACTGACCCTGGACGATCGCACCCTGTGCCGGTTTCTCCAGCTACCCTCTCTGTGCTGCTAAATGGTGTGAATTCAGATACAGAATTGCTCACTACTCCACTTGATACGAAGTTGGCCATCCACAGAAGCTTGCTGTCAAGTGGCCCTGTCTAGGAGTTGTGCACACCGTTTTCAAGAGAATGGGGTAGAAACAAAATCCCATCTTATAGTGCAGGAAAATGTCTCTGCAGCTTGCTTCCCTCCATAGGCTGGGGTGGAGGGATGGAGCCGTCCAGTTCCCCATCTGGGTGAGAATTCCTCCCTCTGAGAGGTGTAAACAATGTCTACCCTAGTCCCAATGACAAGGCAAAGATAGATTCTGCCCAAGTTCACCCTGGGGAACCAATGAGCTCATTAGGCTTATTTACAGAGCATGGGTGACATTAAGTCAGCCCATTAGGTCTGTGCCAAGCATGGATGACAACTGCCATGCTGCTCAGAGAGAGCCTCTCCTATCGGTCTTTCCCAACCTCTGGCGCCTCACTGGATTCCCACCCCTTCCACACGCCCCGCATGACCAGTGTAATGTATTCCAACGGCTGAGAGTGGTAGCCAGACACACAGGTGACAGCCAATGAGCCTCCCCTCCCTCCTTCCACAAGGTGAATGCCAACAGTTAACAGTTCTAGCTTTGATGACTTTTCAAGCAGGCCTAGCTGAGCTGATGATATCGGCAGCTGTTTTGCTTAGAGGACAGCTTTCTGCTGTGCTTGATGGCCGGACTCCTTTGTTAGTAATCAAGAAATATACTGCCCTCATCTTCCCTGTATCTACATACCCAATATAACAATAATAATAATAATATGGTTCTCAGCACCAATGTGAGAGTTTTACTGAAATAATTTTCAAGAGACACTTCACCGTTGAGCGGGGTTAGGAGGAACTAAGCTGATAAAATATTATGCAGGATCGTTGTTGCCTGGTGTGCGTGGTGTTATGAATAGAAAACATCTCCTGTGGGTGCGTGTGTTAATGCTTAGTCTTTTGGGGAGGTGCTGGGAACTCGAGGAACTGAGGCATAGCCGGGAGAAGTTGCAGCAGCCTGCCTTTGAAAGTTGTTCCTGTACTTTCTTATTCTGTCTCTCCCTACCTCTCCCCATCCCTATCCCCAACAGAGAATAGCCTTTGCCACCTGCCTCTACCTTTGTGATGATTCTTCTCACCAGAATAAACAGATCCAACCATGAAGGACCTCTGAAACCATGGACTAAAATAAATCTTTCCTCCTTGTAACTGCTGTCAGGCATCGGTCCTAGCAATGAACAACTTAGCATGCACACAATACTCCAGACCAGGTCTAGCTCAGTCGCCAGCCAAGCACTGGACCATGCTGTGAAACTCCACGGTCCTTTCAATACCCTGAATATATTAAGAGTGTCTACTGTATTCTTATTTTAATTATATGCTCTGAAGCCATCAGCCACCAATTCAATCTCTTCCTCCCAATTTCAGTTTTCCGCATATACCTGTGCAGGCTGTGGTACCTGTTAAATCACATTGCAACGACTTGCTGTTGGCCGTTTCTTCAAGAAGACTGAGCAGCTGAGTATAGGAGTTGTCTGTTTTCATGGTGCTAGAATTTGGCTTTTAGATGGTGTTCTGTATAACTTTGTTGAAGGAAAGAATGAATAAAAAAAAAAAAAGTCCCAAGATGGGGATGGTTGGGCTGCGGATGGTTCAGGAGATAAAGTGCTTGCCATGTATGCATAAAGATAGGAGTTGGGGTCCAGGCATGTGGCTGACTGTAATCCCAGCTCTCAGGAGATGGAGGCGGGGATTACTTCGGAGCAAGTTGGCTAGACAGAGTAACCAGTCTTGACAAGTCCTGAGTTTCAGAGCGACCCTGCCTCAGAAAATAGACTGAGTGACAGAGGAAGACAGCAGATTACATCTTCTGTCCTCCACCTGTACATGCACACACACACACACACACACACACACTCCCTGAGCTTACTGCATAAAGGACTTTTTTGATCATTTCATTATACATTTGCCTCCTCAAAGGTCTAATGATAACATGGGGACATTTGGTCAAGTTCATTTCAATGCCAGATATATTTATGAATACTGGCAAGAGTATTACAAAATGTGTCAAGAGAAGCTCACTTATCCTCTACAGGCAAGGACATTTAGAACTCTCCGGTGGCTTTTATTTGAGACTAGATCTCACTGTCCATGCCTCTGTCTCCACCTTCCAGGCACTGCGGATCGCCAGCATCTACCACACCACCATGCCTGGCTTTCTTCTGTGTCTCCTCAGAATATCTTCCAGTGAGAATTCCACCACTGCTGACAGTGGGGAAAATTACAGAAAGGAAAAGCCTACGGAAAGTCCTGCAGAATTGGTTACAAAGTCGTTGAAAGGGACAGAAGGCATCCATCCCACACACACGTGAAAGAAATCAACATGCTTCCTCTGGGAAACCCGTGCACAGAAGTCTGGGAGGATGGACGGACTCAGGGCGGGGCTAGAAGCCTCCACGTTGCTAGTGGAGATGCAGGCCCTTCCTCTTGGCTTCCCTGGCGCTTCTCTCTGTCCTACTTGGAGAAAAGCGAGTTGCATGCACCTTTCTAAATTCTAAAAACAGGCTTTCCTGTCAGAGTTACAGCCAGACGTTTTCCATTCCTTCCTGCCCTGAGAATTTTACCTGGACCCATGTCTGGACCGGTGACAGCTTCTGGGGAAGGCATAGAAATGAAAATGAAGCCAGCATCCTCTCCTATCACAGGAAGAGAGTGGGACAGACCACTAATCCAGAGCGTCAAGAACCAAAGCAGAGGTTTCATTCTGAATGCCGCACTCACGTCCCTGGGACCTGCACCTTCATCCCCATGCCCGACCACCCTAGGTGGGTAAGGCAGGGTCTGAGAGCCAGGGTCTACTTCTCTTTCTCGTGGGACAAGGCTCAGTAACAGAGCCCATCAATACGTGCTTTACCTGCCCAGAGACTGACAAATCACTCCATTGGCCCCGAGGTAGCCAGAACTAGCTGGCACACCACGGCACACTTCATAGGCCAGATTGGCCTGGGAGCAGGGGAGCTCTCGTCTCCTGGAATTTGTGGAGTGCTTCGGAACAATGAGCAAGCTTACTACTAAAAACTCAGTAAAAGAGAAAGCTGGGTGGGCAGAGACTGGGGTGTATCAGGCCGAGGTCCAGAGGGTCTGCTCTGCCACTGACTTATGTGAGTACAGATGCAGACATAGTCTCCCCGAGCCTGTTTCTTTTGTACAGCAGGCTGGTGCTTATGTCTTCCTCCGAGCGGGTTCAGGTAAAATGATCGTCTGGTAGCTAGCCCAGACTAAATGCTGATTGATAGACTCAATGAAGGAAAAGGATGGATCATAACCGGTAATTACCCAAGGGTATCTGACTTTCCAATTTTATCCATCCTAGCTTTTCAATTCCAGTTTTTCCTGTAACGTGCCTTGCAGAACCTCCATAATTTTGTTGGTGTTGCAGTGTTGGGCACCGGATCCAGGGCCCCACCCACCGAGGTCGATTTCTCCCCTACTTTTAGTGTTGTATTTATTTTCTGTCCTGGAGATGATTTTGCATTTATAAAGTCAAGGATGTATTAGTTTTCCTGATGTTGGTATTAGAAACAAAAAGCAAAATCACTAACACAAACTTATTAAAATATTTAATCTCAGTTGGGGGTTCCTACCCTGCCTTTGACCATTCACTTCCCAGATAAAAGACATACAACCTGTATATTTATAATAAGCCTTATGTACTAGAGCTGGGCAGATATCTACCCTCTGTGAGTATCCACTTCCCTATCAATGACCCCGAGGTATCACTTGCTACGTCCAATCTGAACTGCTATTATTATTATTATTATTATTATTATTCTATTTTATTTACATTTCAAATGTTATCCCCTTTCCTGGTTTCCCCTCCAAAGACCTCCTATCCCCTCCCCTCCCCCACCCCCCTGCTCTCCAAGCCACCCAGTCCTACTTCCTGGCCCTGGCATTCCCCTACACTGGGTCATAAAGCCTTCACAGGACCAAGGGCCTCTCCTCCCATTGATGTCCAACAAGGCCATCCTCTGCTACATATGCAGCTGGAGCCATGGGTCCCTTCATGTGTACTCTTTGATTGGTGGTTTAGTAGTCCCTGGAGCTCTGGGGGTACTGGTTAGTTCATATTGTTGTTCTACCTATGGGTCCTTTCTCTAGCTCCTCCATTGGGGACCGTGTGCTCAGTACAATGGTTGGCTGTGAGCATCCACCTCTGTATTTGTCAGGCACTGGTAGAGCCTCTCAGGAGACAGTTATAATAGGTTTCTGTCAGCAAGCACTTGTTGGCATTCACAATAGTGTCTGGGTTTGGTGACTGTATATAGGATGGATCCCCAGGTGGGGCAGTCTCTAGATGATGATTCCTTCAGTCTCTGCTCCACACTTTGTCTCTGTAACTCCTTCCATGGGTATTTTGCTCACCCTTCTAAGGAGGATTCTGAGCTTCTGGGCTAATATCCGCTTATCAGTGAGTGCATATCATGTGTGTTCTTTTGTGATTGGGTTACCTCACTCAGGATGATATCTTCCAGATCCATTCATTTGCCTAAGAATTTCATGAATTCATTGTTTTTAATAGCTGAGTAGTACTCCATTGTGTAAATGTACCACATTTTCTGTATCCATTCCTCTGTTGAGGGGCATCTGGGTTCTTTCCAGTCTCTGGCTATTATAAATAAGGCTGCTATGAACATAGTGGAGCATGTGTCCTTATTACATGTTAGAGCATCTTCTGAGTATATGATCAGGGGTGATATAGCTGGGTCCTCAGGTAGTACTATGTCCAATTTTCTGAGGAACTGCCAAACTGATTTCCAAAGTGGTTGTACCAGCTTGCAATCCCACCAGCAATGGAGGAGTGTTCCTCGTTCTCCACATCCTCACCAGCATTTGTTGTCACCTGAGTTTTTGATCTTAGCCATTCTGACTGGTGTGAGGTGGAATCTCAGGGTTGTTTTGATTTACATTTCCCTGATGAGTAAGGATATTGAACACTTTTTTAGGTGCTTCTCAGCCATTTTGGTATTCCTCACTTGAGAATTCTTTGTTTAGTTCTAGACCCCATTTTTAAATAGTGTTATTTGGTTCTCTGGAGTCTAACTTGTTGAGTTCTTTGTATATATTGGATATTAGCCCTCTATCGGATGTAGGGTTCATAAAGATCTTTTCCCAATCTGTTGGTTGCCATTTTGTTCTATTGATAGTGTCCTTTGACTGACAGAAGCTTTGCACTGAGGTCCCATTTGTCAATTCTTAATCTCAGAGCATAAGCTATTGGTGTTCTGTTCAGTAAAATTTCCCTTGTGCCCATGTACCCAAGACTCTTTCCTGATTTCTTTTCTATTAATATCTATTAAATTAAAATATATTAATTTCCTATTAATATATTTTCTATGGTTTTATGTGGAGGTCCTTGATCCACTTGGCCTTGAGCTTTGTACAAGGAGATTAGAATGGATCAATTCACATTCTTCTACATGATAACTGCCAGTTGAGCCAGCACTTGTTGAAAATGCTGCCTTTTTTTTCCACTGGATGGTTTTAGCTCCTTTGTGAAAGATCAAGTGACCATAGGTGTGTGGTTTTATTTCTGTGTCTTCAATTGTATTCCGTTGATCTACCTGTCTGTCACTGTATCAATACCATGCAGTTTTTATCCCAATTGCTCTATAGTACAGCTTGAGGTTAGGGATGGTGATTCCACCAGAGGTTCTTTTATTGTTGAGAATAGTTTTCAATATCTTAGGTTTTTTTGTTATTCCAGATGAATTTGCAAATTACTCTTTCTAACTCTGTGATGAATTGAGTTGGAATTTTAATGAGGATTGCATTGAATCTGTAGATTACTTTTGGCAAGATAGCCATTTTTACTATATTAATTCTGCCAATCCAGGAGCACGGGAGGTCTTTCCATCTTCTGGGGTCTTCTGCAATTTATTTCTTCAGAGACTTGAAGTTCTTGTCATACAGATCTTTCACTTGCTTAGTTAGACTGGACTGCTCTTAACTTCAGTTGGCCAGCCCTCGTGGCCATGCTTCCGCGGCTCACTACCCCATGGCGTCTCTCCACTCTCCACTCCTCATCTCTGCCTGCCCCTCAGATTGCCTTGTCTTCTGTCTCTCATGGAAAGGATACTTGTCACCACCAGATCATGCCGGAAGGGTGTCCTGGTCTCAAGACCTTTCACTACCCTCTTGACCTTCTCTCTCTCCTCTTGTGGTCCTCCTCCAACCCCAAACCTGAGAACCAAAACTTCCCCTATCTCTCTTCTGCCCAGCTATAGGCTGTAGGCATCTTTATTCATCAATCAGGGATAACTTAGGGGCCAAGGTTATACAGGACCTTTTGGGTCTATGTGGGGATTCTCCCATTCCTGAGGGCAACCACACCTTGGGGGGCCAGGATTTGGTATCACAATGCATAGTCAAAAACCTAACCTCAACACAAACTGGCATCTTATGTTATAGATTGGTTCTAATGCTATTTGTGTTAATTCAGCTCCTGAAATTATATAGGAACCTGTACCTGTACATCTGCACTGAGGGACCCTGCCCCCTGTTGGTGCTGATTAGGAAATAGAGTCACCTGCTGCTAGTGACTGGGCAGGAAGACAGAGGTGGGACTTTTAGGATTCCTGGGCAAGAAATGCAGGAGAGGGAGAAAGGCAGTACAGCCATGCTGGGGAAGCAGGAGGAGCAGGCAGGAGAGCTGCAGATGACAAAATAACAATCATGTAAGAGCCGAGGAAAGCAGCTCATGAGGGCTGTCCAGCAGGGCCCAGCGCAGCAAAGATGGAATATCGAAGGGGAGTGTGTGTTAGCCACATGGAGTTAGGGAGTGGCCCAGCCATGGAGCTGCTTAGGGCATATTAAAAATAAGGCTGTGCGTGTCTTTCATTCGGGAACTCCAGAGCATTGGGGCAGGTGTCCAGGAAGCATGCCACCCCAGCGAGGAAGTGTAGAGCGGGTTCAGACATTACCGCTTCAGTCTTACAAATGAAATGTCTTCTCTCCTCAGTTCTTGAGGCTGAGGTCTGAAATAAAGTTGTTCTCAGGGCTGTCCGCCCTGTGAAGATTCTGAGGGCAGTGGATCCATTTCTTGCCTTTCCACACTTCTAGTGGCTGCTCGCATTCTGTGGACTGTGGTTCCTCATCTCTGCCTGCCCGTCAGATTGCCTTGTCTTCTGTCTCTCATGGAAAGGATACTTGTCACCATCAGATCATGCAGGAAGGGTGTCCTGGTCTCAAGACCTTTCACTACCCTCTGATCACCTGTAGGATGTGGATATACACTTTTGGAAGCCACCTGTTTCCATCCATTCAGACATCTACAAAATACCAGACTGAGGGCTTATAAATAATAGAGCTAACTTCTGGCCATGCTGAAGATCACAGCACCGGCAGATGCGGAGACCCAGTTGGACAGTAACTGAGGTGACTGGTGACCGGATGTCACAAGGGTGATTGAAAACAGGTTCCTCATCCAAGTCCAAAAAAAGGATGTGCAGTGGGTGGGGAGAGAAGATGTGCAAATGAAGTGGTCATTATCTAAAATATAGGATGAAAAATTGGAGAATGGATGAAAACAATTGCAGAATCAGGCACTGTCTCCTTCTCCTTCTCCTTCTCCTTCTCCTTCTCCTTCTCCTTCTCCTTCTCCTTCTCCTTCTTCTTCTTGTTTATATACTTTACATCCTGATCACAGCTTCCTCTCCCTCCTTTTCTCCTAGTCCCTCCCTCTCATCTTCCCACCTACCCCATCCACCCCTCCCTGTCTCAGAAAAGGGGAGCCCTCCTTTGGATATCGACCAGCCTTGGCATATCAAGTTGCAGTAAGACCAGGTGGATCTTCTTCTACTGAAGATAGACAAGGCAGGCAAGCAGGGGGAAGGGATCCTGAGGCAGGCAATGTAATCGGCAAGCCCCTGCTCCTGCTGTTAGGAGTCTCATGTGAAGACCAAGCTGCCCACTGTTACATATGTGCGGAGGGCCTAGGTCTGTCCTATGTATGCTCTCTGGTCTCTATGAGCCCAGGTTAGTTGATTCTCAGCACTGTCATTTTAAAAGGATAGTTTTAACTCATTCTTTGGCAACCTCACACCTGTATACAATGTATCTTGATCATATGAACCCAGTAGTCTCCCACCTACTCACCCTGGATCTCTCTCCCAATGCATCCATTCTCTTCCCACCTTTTTTTTGCCTTTAATTTTCTTTTTTCATTGATCCCAGTGTGTACATACTGCATGTGCTTGTGCTTGGGTGTGGAGCTATTTCCCCAGCATGGGCAAGCTTCCAGTAGCTGAGCCCTCCTTCTCAGCAGCCATCAACTGCCATTACTCCTCAGCTAGGCGTGGGGGCCCCCATGAGACCCACCCATTGGTTCTGGAATGTAGACTAGCTCAATGCTGGAACACATACGTTTTGTTATTGACAACAGTCGGTAAGTTTTATGCCAAAGAGAATTGTAATCTTCCCTGGTGACATTAAATCCGAACGTCATGACTTGGTTAACGTCAGATAACCAAGAAAACAATGTACTATGTAATGCAGGATGAGTCTAAGCCTTGCCCTCCCTGACTGACCAACACTCAGCACTTAATAACTGACTGACTGACTGATTGATTGATTGATTGATTGATTCAACAGACATCGTTTTTCATAGCCGATCTTTTAAAGTTGACATGCTGGAGAGGCATACCTAAAACCTACGCTCTACAAGACACGTTTTCCTCCAGTCTTTTGGGATGTGATGCTCTGAAGTGCTGTTTTGTAGATACTGGAGAGCTGGCTCAGCAGTAAGAGCACTTGCTGTTCCTCTAGGGGAGCCTAGTTCCGCTCCCAGTGCCCATGCCTATCTAGCTCCTCAGGACCTGCAGCCATGGGGATCCAGCATCCCTTTTGGCTTTCATAGGTACTACACTTGTGCACATATACACAGAAACACACACACACTTGAAAAGTAAAAATAAATCTTAAAAAAATAAAACAGGAGTTGAGAAATGGCTCCGCAACTAAGAGTATTTATTGCTCTTGCAGAGGACTCTGATTCAGTTCCCAGCACTCACATGGTGGCTCACAACCATCTGAGCTCCAGGGGAGTTGTTGTCTTCTTCTCGCCTCTCTGTATATATGTGGTGTGTAGACGTATATGCAGGCAAAAACACCCATACACAGATAAAAATAAACAAATGATGTATATATCATTGCCTGAACATTCATTTGCTACAGCAGAGAGCTTCAAATAAACAAACAAAAATAAAAGTAAAGCTTAAAAATACAAATTAGTTACCCAACTGCCTAATGTGTTCAACAAAACTTAACACATTTTAATCTGTCTAAAAGTCTTCAATTTGTATTTTTAAATTAAAGCTTTAACTCATGGGGAAAACATTTGTAAAGAATAACAAACTCACCTCAATTCCAACAACAGAAAACAATCCATCCTGGAGTTTAGGATGCAGTGGCATCACATACACCATGGGGGTGGGGGGTAAGCTGCACGAATCTCCGAGATCACCCTCATTTCCAGTTATGACAAGTCGTGTCAGTGCTGGGAATGTTTGCTCCCGTCTGGAGGACGAACCTCTTTGCCTCATTGCATCAGCCTGAGTGTGACTACTGCCTTGTGGGAGGGGTCCATATCCCTTCCTCTTGCCCCCACAGAGCAGATATGTCACTTGCCTTGACCAGAAGCAAAAGACAGCAGAATTCTAAGTGATGACATTAAGAGTCGTCATGTGACTCGCTGTGTTCTTCCTCCCTTCCAGAGGGAGATGATGCTGTTGGAGGGCTGGGGCGGAGTTGCACACCGCCACAGCCAGAGTGTGAACAAGAAATGACTCTGGCAAATCGCTGACTTGTGGAGCTACTTTATTACCACAGATTAACTCAGCTTACACTGACTGCTCCACCTACCTGCCAAGCTCCTGTCTGCAGAGCCTCTGAGTAGTGAAATATTTGGTTGAGCTTTAACGTATTCCTTTTTTATTTAAATTATACCACATACACACATCCGCGCACTCCTGGAAATCATGGTATTTCTCTTGTCTCAGCCTCTTAAATGAGCAACTATACTCAGCCCTAACACTTAATTTTGAAGCCTTGTGCTAGTTACAAATCCATTGATTTTATTTATATATTTTATTACCAAATGTTATCCTTTTGTTTAACTGGGATTTTGAAG
This sequence comes from Mus caroli, assembly GCF_978045245.1. Taxonomy (NCBI): domain Eukaryota; kingdom Metazoa; phylum Chordata; class Mammalia; order Rodentia; family Muridae; genus Mus; species Mus caroli. Next base: position 28,620,992 of record NW_028227270.1, read on the forward strand.
TTAACAAAGTAGACCTAAATATTTATTAAACTTATAAAATAAAGCTGATAATGATTTCAGGCTACAGTGTAGGGGTTTTATTTGTTTGTTTGTTTGTTTGTTTATTCATTTGCTTTATTTTTTGTCTATTTGAGATGGTCTCAATCTGAAGCCCACTCTCTCCTTGAACTTGACGCAGCCTTCCTACATTAGCTTCTGGGGTGGATCATAGATGTGAACCACCATAACCAGCCATAATTTCTACAAGCCAACAAAATGGACTAGAAAAAGAGCTCAGAGGTAAAGCAACTGCCTTTCAGGCTTGAGGACCTGAGTTCAGTCCCTAGAGCCTACAGAAAATGTCAGGTGTGGAGAGTCAGTGACAGGCAAATCCTGAGGCTTGCTGGCCAGACAGTCTAACCTACTGGGCAAGTCCCAGGTCAATGAGAGATCCTGTCTCAAAAGCAAGGCAGACAGCATCAGAAGAACAACTTCTGGGGCTGACCTCTGACCTCCACACTCCACATGCATGTACACATGAACACTTAGGCATTCTCTTGTGTTTAGATGCACATATGCAGGGGTGCATGCACACACACACCATCAAAGCAACATTTTATTTCTGATTTATAGACAAAAATCCTCCTAAGCAGCTAAGATACAATTATAAATTAAACATTTGGGTAGACCACAAACTTAACTACCTATAGCTTATGAAGTTTTGACTAATGTTTTAAACCTAAAAATCAGTCTCTGTTCACCTTAAAAAGCAAGAAGATATACACAAAATACCACAGCATACAGCAAAATTCAGCTCCAGATAAAATTCATAACTAGACATAACTTAGCTTGTCATCCAAAAGTTGTTGGAAGAATTTTGGGGTCCTGGCAATAATATGATATTCCAGACTCGTCTTGATATTTCCTTTCCTAAAACATGCGCTAAGTATCCAACCCTGACCATGATGGGCCTGTGGCTGGAAGACAAATGAAACACATCTGCAAAGCAGCGCCTGGGGGCCGCTGAGGGGTTACAGTAATCTACGGTTGGACATTCAAGAGCAACTAAACCAAGTTCCCAGAGGTTTAAAACCCAGCAATACAACACTTTCCTGACACAGCATTACACAATAGAAAGGCCAAGGGAAAAGCTAAATATGAGAAGAAGGAAGGCATGGGGAGGTCTTGGGGTACCCTAAGGGGTAGAATGGAGAGCGAAGCAGAGGTGGAAGACAGGGCTAGGAGAGGGAGCCATTTGGCAGTGTCTATGAAACCAAATGTACTTAGGATTTCAGAAACTCTGCCTTTCCCCTGATTAAAGGGGTTAGAACACTAACAGCCATGGAGTCGTTGGGAGAATGGCAGCGGTCATAGAAATGCTCCACAGATGTTAGCCTTTGGCATCACTTTATCAAGCTTCCCCCCCCCCCCCCCGCATGTGGTTCAGAACCAAAGGCAGGACACCAGGAGGAACTCCAGAACATCTGCCCACTCCTTCCCTCTCTCCTACAGTTGCTCCTCTGCACACCTGTTTGAGTCTTCCACCTTTTGCAAGTGGCCTTTCCTTTGGAGACTATGATGCCTCAATCACATAGGACTTCAGTTTTTTTAACTTAGTAGCTCAATGCCAGGAGGGATAGAAAGCAGGGGAAGTTAGCAGGATGTAGTTAAAGCCTCTTCAGATACCAGGGAAATTAACCACCTTCCAACCTTTAGGTTCTTTGTCTCCTTAACAAAAGAATTGAAGAAAGGATTCAAGCAGAAGTTTGTGGACAATTTTATTAGCACTTACAAGGAAAAACCCCAGGGGAGGGAAGCCATAAATCTTGCCAGTTACCAGGAGAAGGAAAGGAGAGAGAATAAGGGGAAAGCCATGCTGTCTGAGTTATGGTGGCATGAAAGTTCCATGGTGGGGGTGGGAGCTTTAGAGAGAGTAAGGGGGCCTAAAGTATGGAAACAGCACACTGCAGTTCTGGGTGACACAAAAGATCCAGAGAGAAAAGGAACAGGACAAGCTGTGCCTTTCTGAGTCGGGACTCAGAAGGATAGAGGACCTGGTCTCCAGGTCACTGGACACATGCTTTCTGGAAGGGAAAGCACAGAATCTCATTAAAGGGATAATTACTCTGCCCATCTCTTTAGTACAGCTTAAGGTGAACCTACCATTTTAGAGATGTTTTTCCCCTTATTTAGTTTTTATTCATGATCATAAACTTAACTCTGCAATTCAGCTAGACTTGAAGGGGCATGAGAAAGACATGAGCCCCAAAGAACTTCAGGGAGAGCAGAAATTACAGATTATTGTGAACAGATGGGGTGGCGGCACTCTCCTGAACTACAGAAGGGGTGGCCTAGTGGATAAGATGCCCATTATGCAAAAGAATCAGTTGTCCACAGTGATCTTCTTGCTGGTTTTGCCATTCCTGGACCCTAAATGCCCCATAGCTTCTGCGATGCTCATGCATTCTTTTACCTGCCCAGAGACCACACACCTGCCATCCTGGCACTCAGTCTTAGCAGTGCAGACAAGCACTGCTTGGTCCAGCATTTACTGTGGACAAGCTGCCAAGACCCGTATCTTCAGGATGAAGTTCTCATCCTCAAGTTTCTCTCTGTAGATGGGCCTGCTGCCAGGGCCATTGCAGTGTGTGAGGTCACCACCCTGGCACACGAACCCTGGAATCATTCTATGAAAGGAGGAACCCTTATAGACAGACCCTTTCTCTTCAAGTACTCAGAGCACGAACGTTTTCTGCTATCTTTGGAACTTTGTCCACAAACAGCTCAAAGGAGATGTGGTCCGAGCGCTTGCCGTTGGCTGAGATGTCTAAGTACCCAGTGGGGATGACCACGGCTGTAGCAAGAGGCAACAGGACAGCAGTGTCCACAAAGCCCTAGAGATGGTTCTTTAGCCAGGTCATTGATGCTGTTATGCAGAATGTTAGGTCTCCACCCAGAACAGGGTTCTATTCTCCTGACCAGGCACTTTCCCTTAATATTTCCCTATTGCCATGCTAACTTTCTCCCCTCTGAAGAGATAATCAAAAACTCGTTTACGCACCAGATCATGGATCATAGCCCCCAACACTTTTGGCATCTCTGACCTCTGGCAGAGATAAGGCTTACAAAGGTCCCATGGACTTTCCTGACCTTTAGCTAAGAAAAAAGGTGATTCTTTGTCTTGGGGTCTTCTCACCCTAAACCACCCAGACAAGTTCTAGCTCCTGTCTTATTTAGGGTTTCTATTGCTGCGATAAAACACCATGACCAAAAGCAGCTTGGGAAAGAAAGGTCCTTCACTGAAGGAAGTCAGGGCAGGAACTCAAGCAAGACAGGAACCTGAAGGAACTGGTGCTGCTTACTGGCTTGTTTCTCATGGCTTGCTCAGCTTGCTTTCTTATACAACTCAGAACCCAGGACTAACACTGCCCCAGTGAGCTGGGCCCTCCTATGTCAACCACTAACTAAGAAAATGCCCTACAGATTTGCCTACAGGCTAATCTTATGAAAACATTTTCTCTATTGATTCTAGTTTGTGTCAAGTTGACATAAAACTAGACAACATGTCTCCCATTTTCATTATCACCATCTAAAAATTTTTGAGAATTTCACTATACTCAACAATATTCACTTAAGGGCCTTTTCCCCTTTGAAGTTATAAGCCTAAATTTTTTCTAAGACTCTCACCAGAAATGTGCTCATGGAAAGAATGAAACATTTCTATTCTTAATACCAACCCTACTTCATACTGGCTAGTCTTGAAATCAAAGCCAAGAGTCCTGTGTTTCCCTGAGTTGAGGTCCCTCAGGAAGTTCTCAGGCTGCTAGAGTGGCCATGTGAAGTTGTGTCCCTGTCCCTGTAATTGCTGACAAAGGCAGCAGCTACCTTAACATCCACAGTTACAACTTTCCATGGAGAGGCCCATTGCTCAGCTTGGAGGGAAAGTCCTGGTTCAGTGAGCTGCAGCTGACACAGAGCTATGTGGAAAGGGCATGGCTGTTCCTATTTGAGCCTTATAAACAGTGTCTATAATATGAAGGCTGGGAGACAGGGCAGGACAGCGCCACAAAGATGACAGGTGAACACTTGAAATATTTTGTTTTGAGAGAGCCTCTCCATGTGATTCAAGTTGGCCTTGAACTCTCCACTCTGCTGACTCAGTGTGATGACTTCTCGGCTTCTAAGTATGCTACCACATCCAGCTACTTGGACTATTTCTTGCATGTGTATGTGTGCATGTACATGCATGTACACAAATGCACACGTGCAGTTTCTATTATAGCACACAGTATGTTCTAAATTATTTTTCATGTGACAATCCAGAACATATTCAGTTTGTTTTCAACATCACTATTTTATTATATATATATATATATATATATATGTATATATATATACACATATATATATGTATATATATACACATATATATATGTATATATATATAATAGTGTATATATATATACACACACACACACACTAGATGAATTTTTGGGGTCACTTAAGTATACGATCATATCATCTACAAATAGTGATATTCTGACTTCTTCCTTTCCAATTTGTATCCCTTTGACCTCCTTTTGTGGTCTAATTGCTCTAGCTAGAACTTTGAATACTATATTGAATAGATAGGGAGAGAGTGGGCAGCCTTGCCTAGTCCCTGATTTTAGTGGGGTTGCTTCAAGTTTCTCTCCATTCAATTTGATGTTGGTTACTGGTTTACTGTATATTGCTTTTACTATGTTTAGGTATGGGCCTTGAATTCCTGATCTTTCCAAGACCTTTAACATGAAGGGATGCTGAGTTTTGTCAAATGCTTTTTCATCATCTAATGAAATGATGTGGTTATTTTCTTTGAGTTTGTTTATGTAGTGGATTGCGTTGATGGATTTCCTTATATTGAACCATCCTTGCATCCCCAGGATATAGCCTACTTGATCGTGGTGAATGATTGTTTTGATGTGTTCTTGGATTCTGTTGGCAAGAATTTTATTGAGTATTTTTGTATCAATGTTCATAAGGGAGATTGGTATGAAGTTTTCTTTCTTCGTTGGGTCTTTGTGTGGTTTAGGTATAAGCGTATGTGTGGCTTCATAGAACAAACTGGATAGTGTTCCTTCAGTTTCTATTTCGTGGAATAGTTTTAAGAGTATTGGTATTAGGTCTTCTTAAAAGATATGATAGATTTCTCCACTAAATGCATCTGGTCCTGGGCTTTTTTTGGTTGGGAGACTATTAATGACTGCTTCTATTTCTTTAGGGGTTATGGGACTGTTTAGATGGTTTATCTGATCCTGTTTTAACTTTGGCACCTGGTATGTGTCTGGAAAATTGTCCATTTCATCCAGATTTTCCAATTTAGTTGAGTATAAACTTTTGTAGTAGAATCTGATGATTTTTTAAAATTTCCATGGTTTCCGTTGTTATGTCTCCCTTTTCATTTCCGGTTTTACTAATTTGGATACTGTCTCTGTGCCCTCTGGTTAGTCTGGCTAAGGGTTTATCTATCTTGTTGATTTTCTCAAAGAACCAGCTCCTGGTTTTGTTGGTTCTTTGTATAGTTCTTTTTGTTTCTATTTGGTTGATTTCAGCCCTGAGTTTGATTATTTCCTGCCGTCTACTCCTCTTGGGTGTATTTGCTTCCTTTTGTTCTAGAGCTTTCAGATGTGCTGTCAAGCTGCTAGTGTAAGCTCTCTCCAGTTGCTTTTTGGAGGCATTTAGAGCTATGAGTTTTCCTCTTAGGAATGCTTTCATTGTGTCCCATAGGTTTTGATATGTTCTGGCTTCATTTTCATTAAATTCTAAAAAGTCTTTAATTTCTTCCTTTATTTCTTCCATGAGCAAGCATTGAGTAGAGCCTTGTTCAGCTTCCATGTGTATGTGTGCCTTTCATTGTTTTTGTTGGAATTTAAGACCAGCCTTAGTCCATGGTTATCTAATGAGTGCATGGGATTATTTCAATCCTTTTGAATCTGTTGAGGCCTGTTTTGTGACCGATTATATATGGTCAATTTTGGAGAAGGTACCATGAGGTGCTGAGAAGGTACATTCTTTTGCTTTAGGATGAAATGTTCTATAAATATCTGTTAGATCCATTTGGTTCATAACTTCTGTTAGTTACACTGTGTCTCTGTTTCGTTTGTGTTTCCATGATCTGTCCATTGATGAGAGTGGGGTGTTGAAGTCTCTCACTATTACTGTGTGAGATGCAATGTGTGCTTTTAGTTTTGTAAAGTTTCTCTTATGAATGTGGGTGGCCTTGCAATGGGAGCATAGATGTTCAGAATTGAGAGTTCTTGCTAGATTTTTCCATTGATGAGTATGAGGTGTCCTTCCTTATACTTTTTGATAACTTTTGGTTCAAAGTCAATTTTATTTGATATTAGAATGGTGTCCTGGCTGGTTTTGTGTGTCAACTTGACACAGGCTGGAGTTATCACAGAGAAAAGAGTTTCAGTTGAAGAAATGCTTCCATGAGATTCAGCTGTAAGGCATTTTCTCAATTAGTGATCAAGGGGGTTGGGCCATTTGTGGGTGGTACCATTTCTGGCCTGGTAGTCTTGGATTCTATAAGAAAGCAAGTTGAGCAAGCCAGGGGAAGCAAGACAGTAAGTAACATCCCTCGATGGCCTCTGCATCAGCTCCTGCTTCCTGACCTGCTTGAGTTCCAGTCCTGACTTCCTTTGTTGATCAACAGCAGTGTGGAAGTATAAGCTGAATAAACCCTCCCCCACCCCCCCATCTTGTTTCTTGGTCATGATGTTTGTACAGGAATAGAAACCCTGACTAAGACAAATGGCTACTCCAGGTTGTTTCTTGGGACCGTTTGCTTGGAAAGTTGTTTTCCAGCCTTTTACTCTGAGATAGTGTCTATCTTTGTCACTGAGGTGAGCTTCCTGTATGTAGCAATGTTGGGTCCTGTTTATGTATCCAGTCTTTTAGTCTATGTCTTTTTATTGGGGAACTGAGTCCACCGATGTTAAGAGATAGTAAGAAAAAGTGATTGTTACTTCCTGTTATTTTTGTTGTTAGAGGTGGAATTATGTTTGTGTGGCTATCTTTTTAGGTTTGTTGAGAGATTCCTTTCTTGCTTTTTCTAGGGTGTAGTTTCCTTCCTTGTGTTGGTGTTTTCCATCTATTATCCTTTGTAGGGCTGCATTTTTGGAAAGATATTGTGTAAATGGTTTCTCTGTCTATGGTAATTGAGAGTTTTGCTGGGTATAGTAGCCTGGGATGGCATTTGTATTCTTTTAGGGTCTGTATAACATCTGCCCAGGATCTTCTAGCTTTCACAGTCTCTGGTGAGAACTCTGGTGTAATTCTGATAGGTCTGCCTTTATATGTTACTTGACCTTTTTCCCTTACTGCTTTTAATATTATTTCTTTGTTTAATTCACTTGGTGCTTTGATTATTATGTGAGAGGAGGAATTTCTCTTCTGGTACAGTCTATTTGGATTTCTGTAGTCTTCTTGTATGTTCATGGGCATCTCTCTCTTTAGGTTAGGAAAGTTTTTTTCTATAATTTTGTTGAAGATATTTATTGGTCCTTTAAGTTGGGAATCTTCACTCTCTTCTATACCTATTAGCCTTAGGTTTGTTCTTCTCATTTTTGTCCTGGATTTCCTGGATGTTTTTGGGTTAGGAGCTTTTTGCATTTTGTATTTCCTTTGACTGTTGTGTCAATGTTTTCTATGGTTTTGTCTATTGAGACAAAGTCTCACTATGTAGACCAGGTTGCCCTCAAACTCAGAAATTTGCCTACCTTTGCCTATGTGGTGGGATTAAATGTGTATCCTACCATAGATAGCTTCCACATTTTTGGACATTTATTTTATGCATTTGAGTGTTTTGCCTTTATGCATGTGTGCCACATGTGTGCTTTGTACCTGCAAGGCTCAGAAAAAGTTTTTGGATCCCATGGAACTGGAGTTATATATAGTTGTGAACCAGCATGTGGGTGCTGGGAATTGAACTTGGGTCCTCTGCAAGAGTAGCCAGTGCTCTTAACCACTAGGCAGTCTCTCCAGCCCTTACTGTATTTTTCAAATTAACTTTCAAGGGCATACTTATGTATTTATCTATATACCCTAGGGATCAAACTCAGGGCCTTAAGTATGCTAAGTACAAGCTGCTCCACTGAGGCATAATCCTAGTCCTAAACAGGATCTATGTTGCAATACTAATGTGTCTGAGCTCTACAGGACCTATGGTCATACATGCCTAAGGATATTGTCCATCCCTTACTGATCACCACAGTCCATACCTCACTAAACAGTTCAGCCATTTTAATTAGCCTGTGAAGCCCTCCATGCATGTCAAAGCCTCAACAGCCTCATCTTCCACCATCACCACTCACAAATCCTTCTTTCACTCCTTCATCCATTCACTGAACACCAGAACATGCCCAGTACCATTTGAGGCATCAGAGATACCCGAGTGAAGCATGAGGGACCTTAGTGTCCCGGGGACAATGTGAATAAATACGAACAGTAAGCTGGATGCTGTGGTAGCTTATGTGGGAATGGCCTCCAAAGACTCATGTTTGAATAATTGGTCCCCAGGTGGTAGAACTCTTTAGGAAAGATCAGGAGGTGTAGCCTTGGGGAAGGAAGTGTGTCACTGTGGGCAGGCTTAGAGGTTTCAAAGAACTAGCTCCAGTCTCCATGTGCTCTGGCTCCTGACTGTTGATCCAGATCCGAGCACTCAGCTGTCGCTGCCTCTGTGCCTTTGCTCCGCCATCATGGACCATAACCCTTTGGAACCATAAGTGCAATTAAGTACTTTCTTTTATAAGGTGTCTCTGTCACAGTGTTTTGCTACAGCAATAAAAAAAACAAGTAAGACAGAAGGCAATGGGCTCTATGTAAAATGATAAAGCAGGGAGGTCGGGGAGGGGGTCACGGGGTGGGGAGAACACTGCATGCAACCCAAGGAGTCTTCTTGGAAGAGGAGTATACATCTGATGACCTTAAGCAGCCGGGAAACCAAGGATGCTGGAACAGACTGGCCATGGAGAGGGTGACAGGGGTGCGCAAGGTGGCTGAAGCAGTGACAGCAGGGGAGAGGGGTGTTTAACAGACCCCTGCACAGACTTCAGCTCTTCCTTTGAATGAGACAGTAAGCCACAAGAGCATGTGCTGAATTGCATTTCCCAAGATAGCTGCTAAAGTCTCCTATTTCTGTTTCACCAGATGATCTTGTGACTCTTCTTGATAAGAAGAGAATACACAAAGAAAATGTGATGCACATGCAATGGAATATTGAGCCTTTAAAATGAAGGGACTCCTGCAACACGAAGTGACTTGAATGACCTTGTAGAACATTGGTAAGCAATACAGCGCAAGTGTAGACAGACAAATCAGGCCACCTAAGTGTTGACTGTCCTCCAAGTGGAGCAACCACCATCTTGGGCAGTTCAGTGGCACCCCTTGCTAAAAGATCATCACAACAGGGCTTGCTTATGGTTTGATTACTCCCCATTATGGAGGAACAGAGAGGGCCACAGGACCCTTATCTGGGTATGCAGTACTCTGCCTTAATTGCATGTGTCTTTAGGGGAGGCTCGAGAGTATATAGGTGAAGGAACACTATAGGAAGGGGACACCATCTATTTGGCTACGGGGAAGCTCTCACCCTTGCTGGGCAAAGGCTTTCCAGGTGTGTCCTGTTGAGGGAAGGAACAGCCACACCTCTATAAGTAACCACTCACCAATGATCTTCATAAAGAAGTATAAACTAATTGTCTCCCTAGAATGAACTTTGGCAGAATCGTATCTGCTTGAGGCTGGGACCTATGGAGAAGGGGTCCCCTTTATGGTCCCCTAAGGATGAATTTTAGTAACATTCAGCTACAGTGAAATTTGTCTTAAGAAAGCCAAGGTTAGACTCGGTGTCTAGGCTGTAGTTCAGTGGTATTGTTCCTGCCTACCATACATGAAGCTCTGTATTCAACTTGTAGCTCCTAAAACACAAACAACAAACAAGGTCAACACAGAAGTGGAGTGTAAAACTGGTTACCAAGGACTTTTGAGTCATGTTGAAGAGTCAGAATTTCAGCTAAGCTTCGAAGAATTATGTTCAAGAGAAGTGCTGTGAAACATGATTGCATCTAACAGCATTTTAAATTGTTACACGGGTGGACTACATGCTCTCACCATAAAAAAGAAGTTATACATGTTAACTAGCTTGATTTAGCCATCCTATTTCTACTTCAAGGCCTTAGACACCACAAATCACCCATTTTTATTTGTCAATCACAAGCCATCTGCATAGTTGCCAAGATGTTTGAACTCTGGTTGACATAAAAAGGCACTAACTCTGGAAAAGGCTAACTGGAGACTTTAGTCAGGTGTCTAATAGAAAACAAACAACATGATTTCAAGTTTACATTTTATTAAAGTACAGAGTTAACATGTTTGAGTTTTCTACATAGGAAAAGGCTAGTCAATTTCAGGTGCTTCATAGAAAAATTAGCATTGAAAAACACAAATACAAATCCATAATTGGCTTTGTGGCTAATGGGGAAAAATAACTATTTTAAAAGGTAGCAAAATCTAACCATGTCAGAGACCTTTATAAACAAACAGTAGACTTACCACACAGATTGCATTCAAACTCCACTATAGCAAAAATGTAACCACAAAATTTGGCTACAGCTAATTGTTTCCAAAAAAAAAAAGTCTTTTTAAAAAAATTAACAGTTATGACTATAAAAATGTTTGTAGTATTTTCTTTGCAAAGTAAAAAAAGTTTAACTTTTTAATAAATGGAAGCAAAATGATCCTCTTAATTTTTATAAATAGCTCTCAAGACATATATTACTCATCTGCTGTAATCTTTCTTTACCTGAGAGAATTTCCCAGGATCCTAAAGGATTACCTTAAAGACTTCTATCATTTTCCTCACATGAATGTAGTTAAACTTCTTGAAGTCAACTGGGCAAATGCATTCCAGCTCTGCCCTTGCCCAACTAAAACAAAATCAAATACACCTCTTTGGTAAAAGCCAAGTGTTTCAGCCTTTTAAAGTAACTGTCTCTGTGAATGTTTCAGTGATGGAAAACAGCAAGTGAAAACGAACTAAAGCCATCATGTCGGGTCTCCTGTCTACTGAAGTCACCCCAATGCCAGACAGCTCATCTCTGCAGGGAATAAAATGTTTACTAGTCTAAGTCACAGAAGAAACCTTCAGAGCATATGACCAGGTGGCAAGCTCATGTCCAAGGAGGAAGCCCGGGGTCCTCCCTGGTGCCCATCTTCCTTATGAAGCCCTTTCACTTCTTGGCAGTATGTGGGATGTGCATTGGTTTATGTTTCAGCACACGAAAAAGAGCCACTGGTTAGAAAGGCATTGAAGCAGAGAGGCCCAGAAGTTTAAATGCAGGCTCTGGAGCTCTCTTTCCAGGGTAACGTAAAGCACCAAGGACGGCATGAGAACATCATCGGATAAAGGCAGAGGGTGACAATTTGGGAAGGGGGCAATTAACACTGGAGTGAAGTCACCATGGAACTGGAGACATGGCACTATGTCTTCCACTGGCCACTCCCTATGGGATTTGGAACCAGAAGTCTCAATATTCCATGCCTCCCCCCACAACTCTTTCCATACCACAGTCCACCCACTATATAAAACTTCCCCAAGCCCCTGCAGAACAATTCATCTGCTGACTTCCCAAGAAACCCAGATCCGCTATCCAGCACCACCAAAACTTGAAGCAGGCATCATGTGTGAATGAGACTCCCAGGAGAATCCCTCCATGGCATAACTAACATTTTACTCATAAAACACTAGAGGGAGAGAACACATGATTTCTAAACTCTGCCTCCAGGGCTGCCATGGCTAAGGTCAGATGGGCAGCTTCAAAGCATGAATTTTGATAGTGTTGCTTGGGTATTGCACGAAGCAATGGCCTGTTATCTTTAAAAGCAAGGTAGCATTGCTGTTGTTATCTCAAAACAATGGCACACTTTCCAGTTTTCTCCAGTTTCACAAACAATAGTATTCTTAAGCTCACAAACAGGCTTCTACCTGAGTAGTTTCTCACAGCTGATCACAAATGCCAACTTTTTGTTTTGAAATAGGATCTAGCTGGCCTAGAAACCAGAGACTCCCTCACTTCAGCAGAGATTAAAGGGTCAATTCTTATGTATATCTCTCTTAGAAACCCTTCATCTCAATTCTGACCATCCATTTATACCATTAGCTGAGAGTAAAGAGGGTGGCCAGCTCTTCATCCTGTGTGAGGCCTAACTTCTGAAGAACAGCAGGGCATATACTCAACCAAGACTTAGGCAGCTAGAAAGTGAATGGGGCTTGGTTCAGAGGGAAGCCACAGGGCAGCCACTGGTACTGTCTGGGTTTCCCTGAGCTGCTTTCCATAGAGGAAAAGGGGCCAACAAAGGCTAGCCCAGGAATGTGTGGCCTTGTCAGCCTGGCTGTGACCAGTTCAAAAGTCACCACACCTGGCTTCCAGTCTCAGCAGAGACAAACCTTGGCAAAACAATCCTGCTCCCCCCAGCACCTGAGTTCCTCTCTGCCTCTTTCTCAGCACCTCTGTCTGGCACAGCAGGGGCTGCTGCGAGGAAGCTGCCTTACACAGGTCCCAGATGATGAGGCTCCCATTCCTACTGGATTAACTAGACTTGTTTAGAGCTAGTATATAGCTATGCTTTGTGTGATTCTCCTCTGTCTTTGAACTGCTGAGAGTTTACAGACAAGGTGTCCTTATTTGTGTACCTTTTAAGACAGGATCTCAAATACTATAAACCAGACAAGCTCTCCACTGAATTCACCACTATTTCTTTCCGTGGGTCCTTTTAGCAGGAGGGTACAGTAGTGAGTAGAAATGAAGATTCTGACATTTTGGCATGTGGGAACCAGGCTTAGGTGGGTCCCAATTCTGCCTGACTTGTTATGATAGGCACTGGGGAAATCCTCTCCCTCACTAAGAACATTGGCACTAAAACGCACACTTGTGAGCACTGCTTTCCAAAACCATATCTAGGAATTTGTATGGATGTAATCGTAGTCTTGTGAGATGCCTCCAACCACCGACTTTTGCATCTCAGCCTAATTCCACACTTGCACAGCTTGTCTGGCCGATCTGCGTGGCCAGCTCTGTCGGAAGCTGCCTGGGATCCTCACCCCAGACCTCCTCTACTTCAAGGAAACCATGCTGTTAGCATTGGGGGCACACTGTAAGTGAGGAAGGCCTCATGGTGGGGGTGAGTCAGGGGGGCTGACCTTAACACTCTGAGAGGGGTGTGGCAAGCTGCAGTAAAGAAGCAGCGTTTTGTTAAGATCCTTGAAGCATGACTGTTAATGACACTCACAAGTAAGAACTGCAACCCTCCACTACTTGGGCAAAGACAACAACGTGCACCTTGTTTTACAGCCACATGAGCACTGCCATAAATAAGAGCAGGATTACTGCAGTGTCTTGTACTGGGTAGGGAAAACATGGTGGAGCATCCCATGAAGGTGAGAAGAAATTGTGCTTTTCACATTATTACAAACACTACCTTAGACAAGAATGAAGGACCTCTGCCAAGGGCAGAGAGGACAAGAAGGCCATGACTCCCAGCATCATGACCTCAACAGAAAACACTGGGGCAGGGATGTGCAGAAGTAGGTGAGAGTGGACTCAAAGGAGGGGCTCCCTCTGTACTCTGCATAAACAGGGAGCTGTGAGGGCTCCGGGAGGCCGGCAAAGGGGAGTGACAGGGGGCCAAGCCCCACCTTAGGCTGAGAACTCAGTGTTTTTGTTGTTGCTTCTTTATGCCAAGGATGAGAGTGACAGGCCATACAAGGACATTTTCATCCCTGTGACAGAGGACGTGCCCCAAGCTCTGCCCTGGGTAAAACACATCCAGGAAGAACAGCAACAAAACTTCAGCTAATTCTTGGGTAAGGCATAAAGAGATAATTGCACCTACCAGCTTGGCTAAAGATTTCAATTCCTGTCGATCAAACTGGTGGTTTCCTTTTGGATTTTACAACCAGAAGCTAATCAGGAGATTTTGTTTGTTTCCTGAAAGCTTTGTCAGACCTACTTAAGCTAGCCAGGTGATGTCAGATTTTCACAGGGCACCAGTTGCTGCTTAAACCCCTGGTGCACACGTTCCCTCCACAGTGGGCACAGGCCTGCTGAGCCACAGGGCACCTGGACATCCTCACACAGAGAACTGCCTGGAGGGACAGCAGAGAGGGGCCACCAAGGTCTGCAGGTACAGCAGCACACACATCCAGCAGGAAGCCATCTTGACCCAGAAGACGGACCAGCCTGAGAAGAAGGTCTTAATGGTGGCATTTTCATAGCTGTTGAGAAACAGACAGAGCAGTAAGAACACAAAGGTAGCAAGGTACCGCTGGCCCCCGGCAAACTTCAACTTTCTTTCTTAGTAATTAATGGAGTTCTAACTCATACACATTTAAAATGTATCATTTGCCGACTTTTCCAATACTTACAGGCTTATAGAATTGTTGCAAGTCAGTTTTAGAACAGCTTCCTCTTCCCAGACATCCTGCATCCCCTAGCTGCTCCCCCTTCCCATGTCCTCCGTCACCCCGCATCCATTTACCTACTTCCTATCTATAGGATTTGTCTTTTTTAGACCAAATCATGTAAACACAGTCACACAGTCTCCTATGATTGGCTTTTAAACATAGCATGTTGCTTCCATTGTATGTGTATCAGCACTGATGGGTGTCCCTTGGCTGGGAAGCATGAGACCAAATTTTAAGAGTTTTTCACTCTAGAATATTTACATAGATGTTATCAAGTGAAAAAATCCAAAATTGGAAATGGTAACCTTTCTATGTCTTGTCAGATCTGAGAACATTTTGGGGTTTCCAGACTGGGGCTACACACTGTACATCACGCCTTCTGATTTATAAATCATATCTTACTGAGTGGAAATAGCTCGCTTTGCTATCTCTTTGCTGTCAGTTAGGGACCTTTGAGCTACCCCTGACTTCTGTGTTGTTATGAATCACTATGACATGAGCACATGTCTGTAATTTTTGGTTACTTTTCCTTTTTGTACTGGATCTATGCTTAGGAGGGAAATTGCTGGGTTATACACTAGGATCTTGTGTTGAACCATGCAAGGAGTTGCCAAATTATATTTTCAAATGTGTTTTCATCGTATATTCCTATCAGCAATGTAAAGAGGGCTCCAATTTCTACCTATCTTCAATGTTTATTACCATCTCGTCTTTATGATTTTGGCTCTGCCCATATTTTCTTATCTGTTTCAAGCCAAAATTCCTCCAGTTTTGAAAAGATCACTTAGGCAACAACAAATTTGTCCCTTCCTCAGGAAGAATGCCCTCCCGGAAGTGTTTGCTAACTCTAGGCTCTAGACGGCAGCTCCTGTTCCCTGACAGCCTCCTCCTCAGCTCTCACCACCCGACAGTCAAGCGATGTGGCTCATGGTCAGCCAGTCCCACGAGAGCTTACTCTCAGGGCTTACATCGGTGTAGCACAGAAGAGCCACCCAAACACTCAAACTATCCGTCAAAGTCTGGGGCTGCATGAATCTCCAGGTAAGAAAAATCAAATCCATTGGGCATTGGCTAAATTAAAAACTGGAAAAAATAAGAGATACATATTTTGAAGTAGGAAAAAACCCCACTGTATTAGTCTTTAAGATAATCTTTCCTCTATTGCTACGACAGTGTTCCCCACACTTGCGATGTGGACTTAGCCCTTTCTGTCTTGTTTGTTCTGTTTCTCAATACAGGGTTGAGACCGAAGGTCTCTCACATACTGAGCTCACCCTCTGCCTCTGAGCACCCCCCCCTCCTCGCCCCCGGGAGCTTCAACTTTAACTGCAGTGAGTAGTTAGAAAGGCTTCTGGTCTACCAGGAAGAATGTCAGGGGTTGGCTACAAAGGCTAAGGAGAGTATAGATGACTCCACTCTTTAGAGAACCATACTGAGATGTTTTGTTTTGTTGTGTTATTTTACTGTACAGAGATTGTCCCACTGAGCTGGGGTTCAAGGCGTTGACTAGGCCACTCACTGGAACCAGCTGGTCAGCGTCATCATCACGTAGAGGGAAGCCAGGAAGAAGACGAAGTGGAAATAGGAGTAGCTGTACACGGTGCCTTTCTTCTCATCATAAATCACCCTGGGTCCCTTCTTGACATTCTGCTGCTCTTCAGTGTCTGTGGATGACAACAAAGGATGCCCAAGGGCAGTGGTGAGCCCACACACAACGAGTACTACTGCAGCTGCGTGCACGGTTCAGTCCTAGTGTGCTGCTAAGTAGGAAAAGCCACAAAGGCCACTGATAGCGCAGTTACTCCAGGAACCTGCTTGACTAGATGAGTTAGCAAATATGTTTCAGTGGGGCAGCAGAAAGAGAGCCCTTGAAGACATAAAGAATATTAGGAACTCAGTGGAGAGAGCAGCCCATAAACTTTCCCTTCTGTAAAGAAAAGCAAGTTGAAGAAAAGAAATGGCTCCCAAATGAGATGTAGGGACCTCTTGCATTTTCTTATCACCCCTTTAAAAAACATACACACATTGTATTTTCTAACTCTCATTTACCTTAGATAAGAACGAAAGTGAACAGTGGTTTTTCCCTGCCAGAACACCAATGAAACAGACAAAACCCATCGACCCCGAGGGAGATGTGAGAAGTACATAGACAGTTAACCAGCTCTGGAACAGGCAGAGTTAGGCACCAAAGTAGTATCCGAACTGCAAATGCCTACACAGAGAAATCTCAGCCTGCAGGGCCACAGTCGGGCCCAGAACACGTACCTTCTCCATCTGGACCGAAGCAGAAACAGCACCGGGCTACCTGTGAGAACAAAAGCGACCAAGTCAAATGCTGCTTTCTACGTCCCTAGCACTATATGCCGCCCGACTGGAGAAGCTTCTGCCAGACGTACATGTTAGTGCAAGAGATGTGGCTATGTCTCTGTCCCCAGATACACTAGCTACAGCAACAGGGACAGCCCTCAAGAGTATGGGGATGTTCTAGCCA
Source organism: Mus caroli (assembly GCF_978045245.1). NCBI lineage: Eukaryota > Metazoa > Chordata > Mammalia > Rodentia > Muridae > Mus > Mus caroli. The sequence continues at coordinate 28,637,968 of NW_028227270.1, forward strand.
GGTACCCTTCAAAGGACCTAGTGCTCACCCTAGCTAGCTATTGTGTGACTTCTGGGAGCAAATCCTTGTGAGCCTGCTCATTTAGGCACTGCTTCGGCTGCAGAGCTGCCTTGTCCCATAGCAGGCCCTTTCTGTGTATCCTCCATCAAATGACTGATCATGGAAGGCAGATAAAGGTCCAGCTAACAGGACATGTAGAACACTCTGAGGCACCACCTATGCTTGGGAGCATGCACTGGGGTTAGTCCAGCCTGTAATGTCCTCTAACTTTATTTATACTGTGCCTAATTCTGTCTCCTTCCTCTCTCCTTTCTCCCTTCTGCATGTGCTGACCCCTAATAAATGACCAACTGAGACATTCTGTTTCAGTTCCCACCTCTGCACGACTTGGACTGAAACATGCAGCAAAAGAGACCATGCTCCTGCCTCACACTTCCTAGTGGGAGGCCTGCTACTCATCAATTCTGCCTCAGGGGCTGGGACTATGATCATGCTCACAACGGATGAGTGAAATCAGGCAGATTAAACAGCAGCCAGAAGTCATAAACTAGCTTTAAGACAGAGCTGGGGGGGGGGGGGGTGAACGGCGGCGCTGGAGAGATGGCTCAGCAGTTAAGAGCAGTGACTGCTCTTCTGAAGGTCCTGAGTTCAAATCCCAGCAACCACATGGTGGCTCACAACCATCCGTAATGAGATCTGATGCCCTCTTCTGGAGTGTCTGAAGACAGCTACAGTGTACTTACATATAATAAATAAATAAATCTTTAAAAAAAAAAAAAGGCAGAGCTGGGACACATGCGGAACGAGACCTTGGGATTCGTGACTACTCAGGGCACTGAAGCTGACAAGCTGAACGGGAATGGGATAAATCTGAAGGGCAGATTAGAGGCAGCCGGTGGGCAGGAATGGCTGCACCCCTGTCCTAGCACTCAGGAGGCAGAGGTAGAAGAATCCCAAGTTAATGGACGGCCCGAGCAGTGCAGTGAACCCAAGGCTAGCCCGGGAGCCGCAGAGAGTTCAAAGCAGCCAGCCTGGGCTATGTAGTGAGGTCCTTTCTTATAAAGCAAACAAAATAAGCAGGCAGGCTGCTGATCTGCTGTGGATACAGAAGGCTAGAATTCTTGCTTCTTTAGTACATTTTAAATTTTATGTCATAATTCTTATTTGTTCAAAACAATAAACTCAAAGAAAAAGAGACAAAATTATGAAAGTTTATTACATGATTGCAGGAAGACTGATAAACCGAATAAGAAAGAACGGAATGACTACACTTACCAAGACCGTCTGGGAAGCAAGGTTCCTGCCTATCTCTAGTGGAAGAGAGCTGAGCTACAAAAATCCCAGAGAGCCAGAGCTGAGGGCCAGGAGAACACAGCCTTTCATCCCTCAAGTCCCACTGGAGCCTTTGCTACCTCCTGCTCCACAAGACTTGGATGCTGTGAGGCAGTCTACAGTTCACGAAGTCAGTGGGCCCACTCTATTCATTCCCGTTTCTTTTGAAGCTTAAGTTACCACAGAAAACATGAGCTTGGTCTTTCAAGGGCAATGATGTGGGGGCACGAACCCACTTGCTTAGAAGCAAACAGTGGGCGGCTTCTCCCTCAGAGGAGAACAACTTTCCCTCTTAAATCTAACCTGGAACTTGCTGCTGTTTGAGCTTGAAGGCTGTACACAAAGGAGACATTGAAACCATGATGCTCACCCCCCCCCCAGCAGGTGGCCACCCAGTCAATGGTAGGAACAAAGGCACAAAGAAGGCTTCTGCAGCGCATGCTCCTCTGTAACAGACAGCAGTAACCTATTCAAGCCAGCACAATTTCCTCCTCTACGTTCTGAGGCTGGCAGGATAACAGGCCTTCATAACGGTGCACTATCTCTAGGCTAGGCACTGGAAAGGCATCCCAAATGGCCAGCTGCAGAGCCAAGTGCCCTTCCATATTTGGAAAGACACCAGGGCTTGTCTGTCCAGTAAATGCTATTTGAATGGATCCAGTGGCCAGACGCCAGCAAAGTCAGCTGCAGGGACTGGGACAGGAGGGACTGGGACAGCAGCTGTGCTCCCAGGCAATGCGCAGTCAAGAACACATACCCAAGGGCCCATCCTGGGAAATGGGAATGCTCTTCCCTCTGTGAAATGTGAAAAGGAACACTGCTTTTGTGAGGACGATGTGAAACTACACGGCTTTAGACAGTCAGCACCTGTAAGTGATAAATGACTGAGCAGTCACTGCAGCCCCAGGTTCTGAGCAGCCTTGAGCTCACAGAGAGATTTTCCTGCCTCTGCCTCCTAAGTGCTAGAATTAAAGGCATGTGCCACCGCCACCCTGGCTGCCGAGTCTCAACTGTCCTGTATGGTTGAGTTTTCTGACTATGGTTCATGTTTCACCAAGAGCTCCAGGGAAAAAAGACTTCTACACCGGAAAGGGAAAACCAGGAAATGTTTTGACAGTCAGCTAAACACTCGCTCAGACCTTGACATGGAGGTGAATGGCCTGATCCATGCACTTACAGTTCTGAACTCCTCACTGAATGACAAGTGTGTGCTGGAACTGACCCAACACTGAGGTGTCAGCGTTCCCGCTGTATGTGCAGTGTGTGCAGAACGTGCTCCTTGCCTGTGTCTTCCTCCAGAGCACTGATACATAACCCCACCGCTATGCTGCACGTGGGGAATACAGACGGGCGTCAAGCAGGTGCGTGGTTTAGAACGGACAGAAAACCTACGCCATTACAGCCAAAGAGAGTAAACAAGGGGTGGCTGAACATGGTTCCCCGAGCTTTAGACTGGGGGTGGGTGCAGAGTACCAAGCCAGTGCCAACAATGTTGATGGAAAATTGAGAGTTCTCTCATTTTAATACATAGGACAATAGTTCTTTTTGTATACAAAAATCTTATTCTTTCTTAGACAGAAAAACAGAACTATGAGTGCCAAAAAAAAAAAAATCAATACACTGCAAAGGAAAATTAGTCTCTCACTGGGTATACAAGCCAGACTTACACTTATCTCCTGCCCAGGCCCACACCCAGGCAAAGATGACCAACACAAAACAAGCTCAATGGGGTTTCTGTAGACGCCTCGTCTGAGCATTCCCTGCCTGACTCAGCACGGCTCACCTGTTAGCCTTTCTGATTCTGTGTTTGTATGGGCTTAGTATACGCGTACCACGGACATCTCCTCAAGGGTCTAAGTGTTGCTTGTGTGTTTTCTCTTTCCTGTGTTTGCTTTGGATTTTTGTTTTGTTTGTTTTAATTGGCCTGGTGTGTGTGTGTGTGTGTGTGTGTGTGTGTGTGTGTGTGTGAGAGAGAGAGAGAGAGAGAGAGAGAGAGAGAGAAGCATGGAGTTGGATTGGGTGGATAAAGGGTGTGGGAAGAGAGAAGGGAGGAGACACCATGATTGGAATATTCTATATGAAAAACTTACTTTTAATAAAAAACAACAACAACAACAAAAACCAAAAACCAAATGCCCCAGCACAAAAGGCTCTCCTGAGAACAGGGCCCTGAGCAGAAGCCGGAAGAGAAGGAAGGACGCGCACTTACTTCCAGCTCTGGCGCTCCGTATCGACTCTGCAGAGCATCCGAGCTCGACCTTGTTGTCGATGTCAAACTAGGAGAGATCAGAGTGCAAGAGCACAGGGAGAAGCTGTCATCTGAGTGGAGGGAAAGCGGCCTGTAAGCTCCCCGTGCCCTCAGCTCTGGGCGCCCCTCTCCCGCCCTGCCCGTTGACACTTGATGGAAGTGTCTCCATCTGTGGATTTATTTAACTTTGCATAAAGGTGTCTAGGTGGGCAGGGATGCGTCTGTTTTTCTCCCTTGCTCTTACTTCCTAAGTAATGATGTCTTATGTTATTTATACTGTATTTACACTATATCAAACACACCATCTAGAGACAATTTAGCACATCTGGAGGATGTACGTAGAGCTTATTAGAATACTGCCTCTACCATTCGATATGTAAGCACTTGACGTGGTGTCGGTGGCAGGGTAGGATGGCATAGGGTAGGGTTGTAGGATCCTGGAGCCAGTCCCCTCACAGCAGGCACTGAGGATGAACACAAGCTACTGTGATATTCCATTTGATAGCAAGCTTGATGGTGGATTCTACAACTATCTTTTTAAGCACATGGCTCTAGATCATTTTATCCAGACACAAGTTTGCAGGTATCGTCAGTCTTTTCTCAACATGGCTTCTTGCTGCTCCTCATGTTATAACTTTACCTTATCACCACCCCACTCTCCAGTCTCACTTAGAGATCAAAAGTTATTTGTTTTAAGTCCAGGAAATGTCCCTCAGCTAGTAGAGTGTCTGCATAGTATACCCGAAGCTATGGGTCCAGTTCCCAGCACCCCATAAACTGTGTGTGGTTATAAAGACCTGTAATCACACCCTGAGAGGAAGAGGTATGAAGATCAGACATTCAGGGCTATCCTCGACTACATAATGAATGTGAGACCAGCCTGGCCTTCACAGCACCCATTTCAAAATCTTTCTCTACCTTTCCTCCATATCTAGAGAGGTAAAACAATCTGTAACATTGATTGACAGTGGTAAAAGTGCTCATTTCTCCCATATATAAAAACATGGAAGCACTTTAAACAAACATATATTCAACACTTAGCCTAACTTTATACATGCATCTTGCAAATAATTCCTAAAGGCCAAGTGTGCTGCGTGTGGCAGCCCCTGTTCTGAGCCTCAGGGCCTCGTCTGTGAAAATGCAGCTCACAAAGAAGCAAGTTTACGAGGACACAGGACACAGGGGTGACTGCTCATGCAGTTAGGCTTCTAGTGCACAGGCAGAGATTAAGATTCATGTCCATCAAGTCAGCCTCAACACCAGGAAGCAGCAGGGTCTTGTCTGTCCCCTCAGTCTCTTGCCCAAGGAGAAAAGATATCAGTGGGCTATGAGGAGCAATAGAAAAAGAGGTCCTCTGGGATCCAGACCCCACTCCACAATTCTTCTACTCCATCCCGACTGGTCGGGGAAGGACAAAAACTTCCCACTGGCCATATTCCGAAGAACACTCTCATCTGGTTATGCACTTAAGACTTCTGCATGCCAGTTATACTATAGTATAGTAGGACGTTTCCATGGGGAAAGACAAAATTTTAATTTTAGTATCTGAAGTTTTCAGCTGGAAATTGAGGGAAACTCTTTAAAAGCACTCCCATCACTACTCCATAAATTCTTTGGAATAAAGTTTTGGAAAGGCAAACCTGATTCAAGCACCTCTGACAGCTCATTCCTTCCCCAGATGGAACTAAAATGGGGGAGGCTTTCGTTTCTGTCTAACACTATTTACATTCAGTTCATCCATAGGGACAGTCTTGTCCTGTATGCAGAGTAGAGGCAACCACAGTAAAAGGACTATCCCCATAAAACTCATGAGAATTATTAACAAAAACATGGTTCTGTAAACTCTTAAAGTGCCCCCCATCTCTGTCTCTGTCTCTCTCCCTCTCCCTCTGTGTGTGTCTCTGTAATATGCATGTATGTGTGTAACAATGAGTGCATGTGAAGGGAGAGGCGGCATAAGTCCTTGCCTGCACTTGGGTTGAGACAGGGTCTCACATTTTCTAGGTCTCCTGTTGAGCTACCAGGGGTTCCCCATCTCTCCCTCACCCGTCTCACTGTAGAAGGACTGGGATTACAGACACGAGATGTGTCTGATTTTACTGAGTTCTAGGAATTTGAACTTAGGTCTTTGCGCTTGCATATTAACTAGTTTACCCATAAAGCCAGCTCCCAGACACATTCATTCATTCATTCTAGGCACAGTCTTACTATGCCACCCTTGCTGGTCTGAAACTCACTATGTAGTCCATACTAGCCTTAAACTCGTGGCCATCTTCCTGCCTCAACCTCCTGAGTGATGGGATTACAGATGTCAGTCACTATAACCTGTGGTGAAGCAAGGCTGAGGAGAGGGACAACAGCCCCGAGTGGTGCAATCTGTCACCATTCAGAGAACAGCTGCGTCACATTGCAATGTGACACAGATGTTCCTTGTAATTATTTACATATTCACCAAAACACTGCCTTCCTTCCCCTCTCTCTAGAAACCATTGCAATACCCCAACCTCTGCAGTGTTGTCAGATCGTTAGATCGTGCACAGCGCAAATGCCACCTGAGGACCTGCTTTAGTTCACTGTGGAGTTAGCCTAAGTCCCACGGGTCCCAGAAAATTCCAAGAAAATGCCCGACTTTGTTTTTGGAGATCACAGACCTTTCAATTCATACTAGAAAATGGACAGGGCAGGCCCGGGACACACCCCATGCCTTTTGTGTGACAAAAGGCAACCATGTTCCCTCAGAGCTTTGTGATTAGTGATTCAAAGAAGACCAGAATTCTGTGGGAGCCAGGGGAGGCCAGCCTACGTTCCTGATGTACAGACATGGAGAGTTCTGGCAGTGGCAGGATTTCTAAAATAAAAAAGCAAATGACCGCCATTCCTTTCTCCTTAGAGAAGAGCAGCAGGCCCAGACTGTGTGGAGAGAACACTGCTCCTCAGTATGCCGTTGGTTCTCAGCTTAACCCAACTGTCCTTACCAGCACAGCATACCCCCTTGTTCCACATGGCACACTATACTGCTATGAGCGTCCTAATCTGAACTAGGAAGTTGCTCAGCATTTAATATAGATTCTTAGCTTTCCCATTTTATATTCAATGGGTATTTTCCTAGGTGGCTTAAATACTAAAGGTTATTTCTTTTCTCTTAAGCATAACTAAATGAAAACAGCCAAGGAATACTTTATAAAACAAATGTTTCCTAATAATCTAATTATGCAGGTCACCCAGCTTAGTTAACACCCTAGCATCTTTGGGGTGATCACTGTCACAATAGAAAGCAACTAGAACAGAAATTGGTACCAAAGACTTGGCTATTGCTGTGACAGACCTGATCTGGGAAGGGTTGCAAAATATTAGGAACTTTGGGCTGGAAAGACCATTAGTGAGCAAAGCTTACATTGGTAAAAGTAGGAGGACCCGCTGTGGGCGGTGCTAGCCCTGGGCAGGTGGCTCGGGGCAGTACAAGAAAGCAGGCTGCGCAAGCCATGAACAGCAAGCCAGTCAGCAGCACTCTTCAATGGTCTCGGCTTCAGCTCCTGCCTCTAGGTTCCTGCCCTCCTCTTTTGACAGGTTGCAAGCTGTAAAGTGAAACAAACCCCTTTCTCCAATTGTGTGGTCACTGTCTTAGTTGACATTTCCATCGCTGTGATAAAACACACTTCAAAAGCAACTTGGAGGAGAAAGGCTTATTTCAGCTTTCAGATCATTGTTATCTCTGAGGGAAGTCAGGCAGGAGATACTCAAACAAGAGTTTGAGGCAAGAGTGTGTGCAGAGGGGCACTCCTCATTACCTTGTTCTTCTGGGCTTGCTCAGTTTGCCTTCTTATAGTCCCTAGGACCACCTGCCCAGGGGTAACACTGCCCACAATAAGTTCTCATATCATTATCTATATAGAAAATGCACCACAGGCTTAACCACAGTCTAATCTGATGAGGACAGTTTCTTAATTTAGGCTCCCTCTTTCCAAATGACTACCTGAGTCTAGTCAGTATAACCATGGTCTTTTTTTTTTTAATTTATTTTTTTTATTAGGTATTTTCCTCGTTTACATTTTCAATGCTATCCCAAAAGTCCCCCATACCCACCCCCCCAATCCCCTACCCACCCACTCCCCCTTTTTGGCCCTGGGGTTCCCCCGTACTGGGGCATATAAAGTTTGCAAGTCCAATGGGCCTCTCTTTGCAGTGATGGCCGACTAGGCCATCTTTTGATACATATGCAGCTAGAGACAAGAGCTCCGGGGTACTGGTTAGTTCATATTGTTGTTCCACCTATAGGGTTGCAGTTCCCTTTAGCTCCTTGGGTAATTTCTCTAGCTTCTCTATTGGGGGCCGTGTGATCTATCCAATAGCTGACTGTGATCATCCACTTCTGTGTTTGCTATGCCCCGGCATAGTCTCACAAGAGACAGCTATATCTGGGTCCTTTCAGCAAAATCTTGCTAGTGTATGCAATGGTGTCAGCATTTGGAAGCTGATTATGGGATGGATCCCTGCATATGGCAATCACTAGATGGTCCATCCTTTCGTCACAGCTCCAAATTTTGTCTCTGTAACTCCTTCCATGGGTGTTTTGTTCCCATTTCTAAGAAGGGGCAAAGTGTCCACACTTTGGTCTTCGTTCTTATTGAATTTCATGCATTTAGCAAATTGTATCTTATATCTTGGGTATCCTAAGTTTCTGGGCTAATATCCACGTATTAGTGAGTACATATTGTGCGAGTTCCTTTGTGATTGGGCTACCTCACTCAGGATGAGGCCCTCCAGGTCCATCCATTTGCCTAGGAATTTCATAAATTCATTTTTTTAATAGCTGAGTAGTACTCCATTGTGTAAATGTACCACATTTTCTGTATCCATTCCTCTGTTGAGGGGCATCTGGGTTCTTTCCAGCTTCTGGCTATTATAAATAAGGCTGCTATGAACATAGTGGAGCATGTGTCCTTCTTAACGATAACCATGGTCTTTATCACAGTAATAGAAAGCAATCTGGGACTCTCTGGGAAATCATGAGCCAAAATAAATTTCTTCTCCCTTAAGACTTTTTGATCAGGTGTTTTGTTCTAATGATAATAAACCAGCCACTATGTAAATGTCATCTCTCCACATGGCTAACAAAGGAGGCTCAGCCCAAGGTTCCTGAAGCTGAGGTACAGAGTTGCAGGAACATACTCCATTCTTCACAAGCACGAAGGCCTCCAGGATCCAGTCCAGTCTGACAGGTTCAGCTGGAAATAAAATAGCGCTCCAACCTGGAGTCCAAGGAAGGAGTTAGAGGCCTTGTTATGTCCAGTTTTGTCCAGTGGGAGCTGGACTTTGTCACAGGTTTCAGCTGGATCAATAGAGCCAACTCTTAGGGAACTTTGGCAGGTGAGCTCTCTTGGGGTCCTGGGATGCTCCATCACAGGAGTTCTAGAGAGAACATTGCCAGAAATCGAGGCCAGAAAGAGAATACAGCACAGAGGAAGTGTATTCTCAGGAAGCGCCTGAGGACCCAGGGCAGTCATGGCACCCGAGGAAGTATTTGGGAGACAAGGATCCTCCAGAGAACTGAGAGGAGCCACGGGAGCCAAGCTTTTTATTACAAAATGATATTACAAAATGTCACTGCAGACAATCCTGGGTTTTACATGGAACACTGGTAATTTATTCTCCTATAATCTGGTGTTCTAGTCAGTACAGTTTCCACCAAGAAATTAACCATTCCAACACTCATTCAAATAACAGCTTCTACGCAGACAGTGTGGCCTCATTTGAGAACACTCCCCAGCCTCCCATGCTTCTTTAATGTAAACTCTGGAAATAGCTGAAAACCCCTTCATGTTACTGGGGCCTTCCCTTAGCGGCAGGTCCTTTCTTCAAAGATCCATGAAGTCTGAATTCAGACCCCTGTGATCTTGAAGCCAAACCGTTTGTCTATAACATTCTCCAAGCTGACTCCTCCTGGTGCTGCAAGGGGTGATTACAGCAAGCATCAATCTCCAGAGCCCCACATGATGCTCAGCCAACTCCTGAGAGTGCGTTCAAGCCTGTGTGCTACAGAAGCATGCACGAGCAGCAGGTTATACTCTGTGCAGGCTGCTGCTTTGTCCCAGCATTCCACTGGCCATTACACTTCTGCAGTTTAATTACCAGCATTTAGAAAACGTCTGCTGTTGGCAGATTTCTAAATAGCAGCTGTCAGCTTTGAAAATTAATGTCTTTGGGGAATATCAAACTAACAATCTCCACTGTGATGCTGCAATTCTCAGACTATCTCTTGAAAATATGATCTTTCTGTTTTATGCTTGGTTTTTATTGTTTTGTTTTTATAATGCCAGGGATTAGACCTAGGGTTTATAATACAGAATGATACGCCAATTCATTTCCACTAAGCTAAGCACAAAATTAAAAGTGATTTTTTTTTCTTGGGTGGGTTGGGTATTTTAAACCCAGATCCTCACAAAGGCTGTGCCAAGTCATGGTGACTTTATGGGCTCACTGGAAGTGGCCTTTGACTTGAGTTCCTCTTTGTGTGTGTGTGTGTGTGTGTGTGTGTGTGTGTGTATGCATAAACCTGTGTGCATCACTCTGACACTGAGCCACACTCCCAGTCCTAAAAGTGACTTAAATAAAACTAGAGTTTTTTAAATTGCTGAGGCTAGCATCACACTTGTAATCCTCCTGCCTCAGCCTCCCATATTAGCTGGGATTACAGGCACGCACCCACATGCCTAGCTGTAAAAGTGAGTCTTTACAACTCTTAGAAGCAGGAAAAATCTGAATGGGTAAACAGTCCATACTGTGGGACACTCCCACTACTGTCAATGTACGCTGGGTACCCAGTAGGATTCTGCTCTTTCCCACTGATGGCCGCAGCAAATCTAAACCCTGTCACTTCTCTCTAATGCCACTACGACCACAACTCTGGCTGTCTCCTCCTGGGGGTTTCTGGGCTTGTTTGCTTCCTTTTTAAAGATTTATTTTATGTGTATGAGTGTTTATATATTATATCTGTGCACCACGTGTATGTCTTGTGGCCACAGACAAAGGGGCAGTAGGACTGGAGTTATATACAGACGGCTGTGAGCTGTCATGTGGGAGTCGGGAACTGACCCAGGATCCTCTGCAAAGCATCAAGCGCTCTAACCACTAAGCCACATCACCAATCCCCCTCCTGGGAATTTTTATAAAACAAGTGTATCTGATTTTTTTAAAGGAATGATCTTTATAACCTACTTCGCTCTTGATTTACCAATATTCTTGAGATTTTTATTTTTTTAACTTTATGTTCATGAGAGTTTTGCTTGCATGTACGTCTGTTTAGCATGTGTGTGCAGTGTCCTAGAGTCCAGAAGAGGGTGTCAGATTCCTTGGCGCTGGAGTTGCTACAGCTGTTAGTTGTGACAAGAACTGGAGCTGAGACCATGCAGGAGCACTGCTTGCCATGGAGGAGCACCACTTGCCATGGAAGAGCACTGCTTACCGGCTGGCTCCTCATGGCTTGCTCAGCCTGCCTTCTACTTCAACTACCTGCCCAGGGATGGCACCAGCCACAAGTGAACTGGGTCCTCGTACATCAATCATTAATCAAGAAAATGCAACTAAAGTTGGACCACAGGCCCATCCAATGGTGTCATTTTTCTCCAAATTCCTTTTTTTTTCAGATTACCCTGGCTTGTTTCAAGCTGACAATCAACTAGCTAGCAGGGAAAAGTGGCGGCATGAGGCTGGGGATGACTGGAAATGGCCATGGACTTGAATGCCCCTCACTGTTTCTTTTTCTTTTTAATTGTGTATATGCCTGTGTGTACGTGCACACATACATGTGTGAGCATGGAGAGGCCAGCATATACTGGGCATCTTCCTCAATCTCTTTCTGCCTTACTCTCCTGAGACAGGGTCCCTCATTGAACTTGAAGCTTACTGGCTAGATTGGCTGGTCATCAAGTTGGACTCCACCTGTGCACATCCCCCGCACTAGGGTTAGTGGTGTGGGTGACAAAACTCAGTTCTTATCATGGGCATGGAGATCCAACTTTAGGTCTTTGAACTTACATGGCAAACCCTTTACTGATTCAGACATCTCCCCTCACCTGTCTCTGTTTCAGTATAGCAGGTACTAAGTAGACAAGTGAAGGAATTAAGTGTCAGAAGGGACAACCACCAAGGTCCTTTCTGACCCAAGGAAAAGATTGTCAGGTGGCACGGGCAGACTGAGGATCCTAGTTAGAGAACCATTACTTTAGCCACACAGCACAGGAGCAAGCATTTCCTGGCTCGGTCATGGTTCTGAGTAAGCCCTTTGCAGCATAGAGGCCCTTACTGGCTGGCCCTTCCTCTCAGCAGGACTGTTAGCCTGTCAGTGCTCTTCCACTCTGTGTTTACACAGGCTGTCACCACCACGATTGTTTAGTTTCAGCAAGAGGAAAATCATAGCATGCCCATGACAAGTTGAATTTCTTAAACACAGAAACAAAACATACAACACACTGAAGTAAAACCCAGCTCTGAAAAGGCTCCTGTCCAAAGGAAGCTTCAGTACAGTAAAATATCTTCCCAGAACCAACCAATCACCGACTTTTCCCTCCAGTGATCTTTGAAGTGCTTTTAAAGTGGAGTCTCCTCTGGCAGAGGCCCATGAAACAATGTGCTTATGTTACACATATCCCACAGACCTGGGCAATGTTGCCTGCCTACTTCCTAGCTCTGCAGGTTTCAGCACAACGAAGAAGGAACATTTCCTGGCTTTACTGGACCATACACAGAACACCCAGGCTTTCTCTCCACTGATAACAAACGCTATCCCCTTGGATTAGAGTTTTGCCAGAACCCTCTAGCATGCGGTACATTTTCATCATTCTCACTATATGCTCCCTTACTCTTCAATGATGCCATAGTAACTCGTCTTCAAAACAGTCTTTTAACAAAACATGCATCTATTCAATTTGCCCCCTGTAGTGGAGTAATGAGCACAGGAATTTCTCATAGGAGGCCATGCAGCAACACTGCTCCTCTGGCTAGTTTTCTCCTACAGACAGGGACTGAAACTTAAATAACTCTGTTCCTTTAATTCTAAAGCCTGTAAGCTGAGTGTCAATAACTCCTAGGACTTACCATGAATATGAGATGCACACAATTAGGAGAAGGGTGCCCAGCCAGGTCACCATGTTTTCATCTCTATGCAGGTCTTGACCAAAGTCAGGCGCACATATGGTAACATTCTTCCCATGTTCATCCAGGACTTGTAAATAACACAAAGCAAACACAGTCATGTTAGACAAAGGTCTACTGTACCTTATAGCATCTGTCTGGGAAGATCCAGGTGTGCTGGCATGACTCCTCCCAACACTGAGCCCTTCACCCTGGGAACTTCTACTCTATAGTCTGATGCTGCACAGACTGCAGTTTTGCTAATTCCAAGACGCTGCTCTCCCACATCAGCACCCATGAGGAATAAGGGCCAGCCCCAGCCCCATTCTAGTTAAGCCTTCAAGGGTGTGACGACTCAGCACTGTGTCACCCTTGCTTCTCCTACATTAAACCCACTGTTTTTAATTATGATGATGTTTTTGTTTTTGTTTTTTTTTAAACTGGATCCAAAGCCTCTGCAGAGAGGGCAGAGCACAGGTCCCCTGGTGGGAGCCCACTTAGAGACAGGGTAATGGGTTCCTGAGCCAGAGAAGACAGGTTACTGCAGACATAAGAAACATGGCTTCTCTTGACCCGTGACCTGGGAACCATCTGAGGTAGTCTAAAATTTCAAAGAAATGTCTCTATAATATCTCTCTCAGTAGCAATTTGCTTTTAAAAAAAATACATGATGCTTCAATTGTGAGTATCTAACTAAATCTTATTGCCAATTTGAACCCAAAACATGGAAATATATTAATTGTTCTACAAACACACAATCTGTTTGAAGCTAAACTAAAATATCACTGGAGTTTACTTTGAAAGAGTTAATAGAACCTTGTTAGCTGTGGCTTCAAGACCCTTTCTTTTTTAGGCCAGTGGAATGATTTTTGTAAGCTATGAATAAAATATAAAATTTATATTTACTACTTAAAATTAAAAATAAATGTTTTACTGTTTTTAAAGCAATACTTGCTATTAAAAAATATACTGTGAACAAAACTTCCATTAACTTAAAACCAGAGATTAATATATAAGCAATTGTAAAAGAAAATTTTAAGACCTGGGGTAAGCTGGGTCATGATTGAGCTTTTATGTGTATAATTAAACTTGGGATAAGCCATACTTACTATAAAACCTTCATCTACTACTTCCCACCACAACGATGAAGATGAGACCCCAGCTGAACACGGTGGCGTGCACCAATAATCCCAGCTGTTAGGTGGCCAAGTTAGAAAAACTGCAAGTTCAAGCACAGCCTGGGCTACATAGTAAGTTCCAGGCCAACTTGTTTTTAGTAAGACTCTCTCTCAAAACAAGATAAACCAATAAAAAGTACCTATATCTAAATAATTATTGTATTTGTTTTCTAAATTTAGTAACTTTTATTTTCTATTTAATTGAGATATTTACTTGATGTACGGATCAAAGATTCCTGAACATTCACATTCATATATAAATATGTATGTACACCTTATGTATCACAAAAGTGAAAAAGATAAAATATAAATATATAAATTTGGGGACTCTAGAATGTAATACTTCTTTTATAGATTAAAATTTTCCTGGTGTGGTGGCACATGCCTTCAGTCCCAGCACTTATAGTGGGGGGGTAGCAGAGATAAGTGTATTTCTGTGCTTTTGAGTCTAACCTGGTCTAAATAGGGAGTCCTAGATCAGCAAGGAATATATAACCCTGCCTCAAAAAAACTTTCAAAAGGATCACTGTAACAATTTCACACGAATAACAGGCCACACCCCACAAGGACCTGCCATGTGCCAACTACTGTTCTGACTGACGCATACACCATGAACATTTCACAGCATGAAAACCACACAGAGAACAGAGCTCAGGAAGTCTGGTTCCTTTCTCTACATCCTGCTATCTCTGTTAAATAAATGTCATCTAGGGCAAGCACCGGGATTGCCTGTCAGCCAGTGACAGATCCAGGTTCAAACTGTCTTCTGTTTCCCTCACCTTCGCTCTTCCCTCTCTCAGTGTCAGAGAATAAACTTCTGATGTAGGAAACATAACAAACAAACAAAAATTCAAAACCAAACGAAGCCGATAAAACACTAAAATAAAGTGGTTCTTGCCAGAGAAGAACGACAGAATGCAGCGGAGGGAGGCCTAAAGACAAGTGCTGAAGCTCCTCTCTGGTCACTCTTCTCTGTAAGCCAGAAAACTCAATACACGCTGGGGGCTGGGAAGAGGGCTCAGAGCTTAAGGAGCCTTGCTGCTCTTGTACCCACACCAGGCTGCTCACAGTAGCCTGCAATTACGCCCCAGAGGATCAGACACCCGTTTCTGAATCCTGGGGCTCCTGCACTCACATATGCATGTGCACATGCACATACACACAAAATTTAAAAAAATGTTTTAAGAGGAAAAATTTTCATTTTTGCTGTTAAAGACTTTACTTAATGACAAAGCATAGAAAACCCTGCTTCTTTGAATTCTCTAACCCTCCATAGCTCAGTGAGAGTTCAGTTCTAGGGAATAAAGACATGTACGCTGTGAGCACATACTCCTGAACAGAGCTGCTTACCTTTTTTTTCAGGCTTGCTGGTCAGTGCTGAGAAGGTGAGGTAGGTGACATAACAGCTTATGAGCCCTGACTGCAGCAGCCCAGAGTGTGGCTGTCCTAGAAAGAGACAGACAGAAGACAGGCTTGAAGTCCTGGCAGTAAGACATTATACCCTAAATAGAACCCTACCACCACCACCACCCTCCCTGCAGCCCTCAGCCAACAGATGATGCTCCTTAAACTTGGACACTCACCTTTACTAGAGAAAAGGGAACCCAATGAAGTGTTTGTCCCAGGGGAAAAATGTAATATTGGGTAGGGAATATGCCCTTTTCATGCTATTTTAAAGATGCCAAAATCTGTCCAACTTCTCCATAAACAACTCTCCAAAACCTGTAACATATTCAACATACTGCCTAGACCCCTGAGTGGTTTTTCTATTGCATGCATGCATGTATGTATGTATGGGTGCATGCAGGTGCCCAAGAGCCATAGCATGTGTGGATGTCAGAGAATAATTTGCAGGAGTCGGATCTCTCTGTCTAAGTTCAGACTAAATTCAGGCTATCAGACTTAGCAGCAAGCGCCTACACTAGCTGAGCCTTCTGTCAGTCTCTCTCCCCATGAAATTTATAACATTAGTTCATAAATCACAAGATCAGAAAAAGAAAATAACCATCATCATTTAGTTTGGTGCAATAGACAAATTTCACAGACCATTCATTGTGGATTGTACAAGATCTTTAGACAATCCATGAAGCATAAGCATTGAGTTGTCAAGAGATAAAAACAAAACAAAACAAATCCCACCACAAATGAAACCACTCTTGGCCACACTAAGTACAAAACCTGGTTTAGGCTAACCTGGAAGCTATGGGACAGACATTGACTGGGAGGGACTTAAGTACAATATTTAAGTGATAAGTTAGTATTGGAATCATCTGGAGCAACTATGGAATCTAGTGATAAGGGATCTCCCTTTGCTAGAATTTTCAACTCTTGCTGACAGGAAAGGATTCGACCTCCCTTCTAGTTAAATTCCTCCTTATTTACCATTATTCAATAATCATTATCAGTAGAAGTACTGTAACAGGCCATCATAATGGTGCTCTCTGCAATGGGAACAAGACACCCTCAGAACTAATGTCATTAAGCACAATGTTGTGGCTGTTTCAGAAGGTAAGATTAACCCAAAAAAGATTCTGGTCAGCTTACCAATAGTTTGTTTTAGGAAATTCTTTACTGATCAATTGCAGGAACTAGGAGAATAATCATATCAATTTCTGTAATGCACTTAAAAACTTAGTATGGAAAATATCTTAGTCCTGCTAAAATTATTTAGTACTTGCTGCTGCCTTATCCCTTAAAGGGGAGGAGTCTCGCATAGCCCAGGCTGGCCTCAAACCTATGCAGTCAAGGTTGCCTTTAAACTTCCGATCTTCCAGCTTCCATTTCCAGGTACTGTGCTTACAGGGATGCACAGGCGTGCCTAGCTTTTCAAATCCACAATTTTGGAAAGAGATTCGAAGGGGCTTTCCATTTATTGCCCATATTTCCTTTTCCTATCCAGAACTTGGAATGGCCCCTGCAGATCAATCACCCATGGAGTAAGTTCCTTCAATCAACACCAGACTGGTGACATTTTTACACCTCCAAAGACAGCACGTCTTCAGCATACTTGCTTAAGATGTCATAGAGAGTTTATTAGTAACAGTTCACAGCTCCACTTTCTAAGGTGCTTTCAACCCCCACTGAATCTGCATTTGTGGCTCTCAACAACAGCCAAAGCAAGGCCAAGATCAGACAGTTCTGCTGACTTCAGTAAGTACACTCTGGTCATGAGACTAGAAGCAACCAGGATAGGATTTCCCACTTCCTGTCTTAGTCAGGTTGCCAGTCACCTAAGACAATCCCAAATACAGCTGCTCTGAGCCCTGCCATTCAAATTCCACAAGGGCACAATAAGCTGAATTTATACATCTCTTGCTTAACAGAGACTAAGCACATTTCCCACTTAAAGGTTCCCTGTGTGCACTGTCTATCTATTATTGACTTAAGTTCCGATTTTTCTAGATAACAAGTAAACCTAGTTATTACCTCCAAATGGGCATGGAGTATGAAGAGGAGGCTTGAGTCCCGTCCACAGGAAGTTAAAGAATGACTTGGACTTCTAAAGAAACCCACTGGGTTTGTTAAAATTCACAAAGGAAAAACAAGAGAAAAAGAAAAAAAACCATGCTTACGATTCTGGACGCAGGGCGAGATGGCTGCCAGAGAGATTAGCACGCATAGGCCACCGTGCACTCCCAGGAGAATCTTGTTGTCCATGCAGTCATCCCACTGTGTGTAAAACACTGCCATCAAAGCCAAGCCGCCAACAGCAACTGAATACATGATGAGTGTCACCAGGGACAGGGAGGCATACCACATCTTATTACGGACGGTGCCTGCAGTCCTGTTTCTCCGAGAAAGAAGTAGGTGAGGTGGAAGGGAGAGAAAACAGGTCAGTGAAGGCCCCCATTCTCTGGAGCGTTCTATCCCTCAGATACTGGCTGACAGGATTAGCCCCAGCAGAGACCCTGGAACCACAGATCCGAAGACACTTTCAACAATGATTACACTCTTAGCTAGAAAGTTCCCAAAATTCTGCAGGTTCACTGGCTTAGAATTATCTCTAAACATGAGTCTCCGCTCCTGGCCCAAGCAGGTTCATCAACTAAAAAGAACAACCATCAGCTTTAGCCCAGCACTTCTCCACTCTGATGCTAGCAGCCCTGGGAACACAGTGGCTGCACTGAGGTATGAGGTAAAGATGATCACTCAGTAGAGTTGGCTGTGAGCTTTCTCTGTCTTTCCATGTTCTGCCAGCAGTCCCTCTGAGATCACCTTCTCTTGGAGGAGAAGCAAACAGCTCTACTCACAGAAGCCTGGTCAGCCCCAGTATGTTTCTCTTTGTGCTAAAAAAAAAGAGGGCCTGCATGAGGACCACCTCTCCAAACTGAAGAAATACTAAGGGAGAAAGACAGTGACTAGAATCAGGGAAAGTGGGGATGGAGAGATGGCTCAGTGGTTAAGAGCATTTACTGCTCTTGCAGAGGACCTGAGTTCAGTCCCAAGCAAGTACATCAGGAGGCTCACACATGCCTGTAATGTCAGAGGTACCTGCACTGACATGTGCGACACCCACTCCAGTGAAGCCTGCCTAACAAGCCTCCAGGCCTGGAAGCACTCACAAGGCAAAGAGTTTCAAGGAAACTCAACCTCCTGGAACCTTGGCATTCTCATAACATGTATACTCATACCCTATCCCTGAGTTAGTCTGGTGTATGGATCCACGTGCTCTCTTTCAGTATTGTTTTATTATAAGTGCCTTTAAAGATTGGATTTTGACATAGGTAAGCCTCCACCAGTGTTCCAACTTCCTAGAAAATCCTTGAATTGACAAGCTTGGAATTCAGTAAGAATTCAGTAAGAATGTTACCTATTCAGTAACATTCAAATTTTCTTCTAGTAGAGACAGCAAAACTAATTAGGCATTACAAAGAACGGAGCTAGAACAGCTCAGAGCTAGTCTGCAGAGTGATTTTTAGGACAGTAGCCAGTCTTGCCCAAACAAGGGAATACACAATGGCCTAGCAAATAGGTGGGTTTACCAAGAGTTAGGGAATCCCCCTGAGACAGGTTTCTTCCCTAGGACCAAAGAAACAGTATAAATCAGGCATTTACTAAGAACCCCTGGTGGTGGGCTTAACAATAGACTAGCATTACACCTTGCTTCCATCTTAGTGGTAAGCACCCGCCATCTTTTGATGGATACATTCCTTTTGTATTGTGTCACAGTAACTCAGCGGATGTGTCTCGCCTGGTTTCTTGTTACTCTTCTGTATAAAAAGTTTGATGCTCAATTTGAAAAATTACACTCAGATTCTACACACTCTCTGTGTCGCTTCTGTTTATCATTTGCCGACTCCTTGCCCACCTGCAACTAGAGACCCATTCTGCGCAGATAGGAGACCCAAAAAAGGGGTTAGTCTGCGGCACACAGGTAAGTACTCCCATACCATAATTTAATAAATCTTTAGAGTCAGGGGGGAAAAAGCTGTGCTGGGCTCAGGAGGTAGCTCAGTCGGGAAAGTGCTTGCCTTAGTACCAAGAGAGGCTGAGTGGGACCTAAAAAGCTGTGCACAGTGGCATGTGCTTACAACCCCAGTCTGGGGGAGGTAGAAACAGGCCAATTCCTGGTATGCCCTGGCCACCTAGTCTGGCCTACTTGGAGAGTTTCAGCCCAAAAGGTGAACAACACCTGAAGAGTGACAGCTGAAGCTGTCCTCTCTGGCTCCCATGCATGCACAAGTGTGTTCACCCCTATAAGCATGAATATGTACACACATGCACACACAAAGGAAAGGGAAGAGAAGCGAAGCACTGTGGGACATACCATTAAAGAAACTTAAAGCAGAATCTGCTTTGTAGTTTTTATAAATCTTAAGAAAGAAATGAGAAAGATTAGTGGTGAGATAATTCTACAGGTATTGTTCAGAACAAAAAAAAAGGGGTGTTTATAAATGCTAAACTGGAGGACACCCTAACTGGCATCTGCCTCCTGATTCAGCTGCTCTAAGTGTGAGCCGCCACACTCCCACAACTGTGCTCCCTAACATTTCCTGAATACTGGAAATTGTTCAAGCAACACTGCCGAGACCCTTTCACAGTGGGAAAGTTACTCTTGCAGAGACAGAGAAAATAGGATGGAAAGGCCAAGAAGATGACAACCGTCGTACTGCTGACACCAAGCCAGGCCCTCTGATGACCTCAGAATTATCCCATGTGAGAGGTGCACAGAGGAAATGAAGAAGAAGGGCTCTGGGAGACAAAATGCAATCATCAAGAAGGAGACAATGTGCAGCACACACCCAGTATGAGCAGTGACTGAGGGAGGACGGGGGGGGGGGGGGGGCAGCAAGCTCGCCTTTGGGGTTTTGAGTTGGTCTTAGTAGGTGAGGGAGTTTCAACTACATAGGTAGTGCAAGTTAAGTATGGGGTCCTAGCCTCTCCCCTGAGCTCTAGACTCATCTTCCTCATCCTTCTCCACTCGCAAGTCAGACTGCTATGTTAGTCTTGGCACATCACAATGGCTCCACGTTCAGCCCTGTCCTCTACCCTCAGAAAATGGCAACCACACTCTTACTATTGAGAGAACAATGGGGTAGAAATGGAAGCCACAGGCCCATGGGAGCTATCTCCCCACCTCCATACCTTCACTTTACCTCCAGACCCACCCAGACTCGAACCCTGTTCAAATTATACCAGAATCTGAACACCATTGCAAAGTGACTCCAGGCTCTCTACCCTTCGCTTCAGGTCATCTCACAGCAGCCTCCTCAGCACGCACCCATAGCTCTCTCTAATCTTTTTTTTTTTTTAATTAAGAAAAAGTCAGTTACATTCTTCCCTTCAAAACAGTTCTACTCTCCCAACATGTCACTTTAGAACCAAAGCTTCAAGTCTAGAAGTACAACCAAGTGGTAAAGTACTGGCCCAGCAGGGGCAACGCCCTGGAGGAGTAAAGCCTTCCCTCTAGCCCTCACAGCACAGTGAACACACCTCTGCTATCATATCATATCTGATCTGGGCCCCAGACAGAGGTGTCCCTCTGTTCCTTAAACAAGCCAGCAAGCCGGAGTCTGAGCAGGGTCCTCCCACAGGACAGCCTGCTCCCCTGCACCCTTGGGGTGTATTTTGCAGGAATGAGCCCTTTCTAAGCTTCTGTGTTGAGTATCCACTTAACTACTTCCCCACTACGACACTATCAGCATTGCCGAGCAGGCCAGGGCCTGTCCCCCGCCTTACGGACATTGTGTAGGCTGGTGCCTGTGGAATGAGAGACACTCGCTGAGAATGCTATAGAGAAATAACCCGGGACAGCAAGTGTGATGGTTTGTATATCCTTGGACCAGGGAGTGGCACCATCTGAAGGTGTGGCCTTGTTGGAATAGGTGTGACCTAGTTGGAATGGGTGTGTCACTGTGGGTGTGGGTATAAGATCCTCACCCTAGTTGCCTGGAAGTCAGTCTTCCACTAGCAGCCTTTGGATGAAGACAGAACTCTCAGCTCCTCCTGTGCCATGCCTGCCTGGATACTGCCATGCTCCCACCTTGATGATAATGGACTGAACCTCTGAACCTGTAAGCCAGCCCCAATTAAATGTTGTTGTTTTTTATAAGACTTGCCTTGGTCATAGTGTCTGTTCACAGCAGTAAAACCCTAACTAATACAGAAGTTGGTACTGGGAGTGGGGTATTGCTGTGATAGGCCTGACCATGCTTTTATTTGAAAGAATGTGGATTTTGGGACTTTGGATTTGGAACACAGTAGAATGCTTTAAATGGGGCTTAATGGGTCATCCTAGTAGGAATATGGAAGACTTTGTTGCTGGGAGTAATTTGAACTGTGTTGACCTGGCCCAAGAGATTTCAAAGGAGAAGAATTTCAGAATGTGGCATAAAGACTGGTTTTGTGGTATTTTGGTGAAGAATGTGGCTACTTTTTGCCCTTGTCTGAAAAGTTTGCCTGAGGCTAAGGTGAAGAGACTTGGATTAATTGCATTGACAAAAGAAGTTTCAAAAAAGCCCAGCAGAGACTTTGTTCTCTGGTTAAGTCTTATGAAGAAAAGTTTGAACAAGCATAGCAAGCTTAGAAAGGAAAAATATAAAATATATGGTTTGAGTATTAAAGGAGTACCAGGAAGTGAAATGGAGCAAAATCTTGTGTTTTAGGAGATAAAGATTAAGGGAGTGGGACCTTGGGGCAAGATCCTACCCAGCTAAATTAGATCCAGGCATGGTGGTACACACCTTTAATCCCATGAGACAAGCATGCTGATCTCTACATTCAAGGTCAATCTACAGAGCAAGAACCAGGATAGCCAAGCTTAGGTAGTGAAGGATTTAGAAAACATAAAGCTAGTGATAATGTAATAATACAAGGGGATCATGTTCTAGTTCCTGTAAGCAGCAGAACTCGGCAGCTTCAGCCATGTGCCTCTGGCTCTAGAGTTAAGAATGGAAGGAACTACTGGGAAAATTGATGCTGGTTAGCTGGAGCTAAGGAATTAGCGGTGATTAAGAAGAGACCAGCATCGTTGAGGTGAAATCTTCTGGAAATTGTTTTCTGGGAGCACAAAGAAGCTGTGTTCCAGAGATACCCAAGGTTGTACCTCATGCTGCGGCTGGACTTGGTAATGTGTAAGAATCACTCAGGTGGTACTGCTTGTGAAGGAATGAAGGGATCATGGAGAGAAGCTGAGGCTTAGCACTGTGAGAGGCCAGGGAAGCCCATTGGAGAAGGTAAAGCCTCAGCTGTAGTTGATGGCCCAGGATTGAAGGGGTCATGCAAAGGATTTGAGGCTTGTCACCCTGAAGAGAGCCTATGAGAGGCTATTGGTGAAGCCTAGTTGGAGTGGAACACCCCAGTGTATTGGAGATGTCAGTACCATGGGATGATCACCAAGAACAGCAGCTGTAATGGAGTGGATCAACCTGAGCATAGAGTGCTACAGAGGACAGAGATGGAGAAGTGATGCCAGTCCTTAGGAGGAGTCCAAAAGATCAAGTGGAATCCCAGACACTGAAAGAAGAAGCTGTAACATTGAAATTGCCTTGGAGACTCAAAGATGTCAAAGATGCCAGAGCCATGGGATACATGCTGAGATAAGCTGCTAACAGGGAGTGGAACCAGCCCAGGAGAAAGCAGTTTGTTGCAGTCAACAGAGGTGAAAAAGGAGTAGAGATCTGAAGACAGCTTTGACATCAGCCATGGAGATGCAGAGTTTGGAGTTTGCCCAGCTGGTTTCCTGCCTTGCTTTGAGATTACAGTTAATTAAGTTGGATGAATCTCAGAAGAGACCTTGAACTTTGGACTTTTAACATTGTTGTGACTGCTATAGACTATGAGGACTTTGAAAGTTGGACTAAATGCATTTTGCATTATGCTATGTTTAAGTGTGGCCCCCATAGACTCATGTTTTTGAACAAGTCTATGGGGACCAGGGAGTGGAATGTGATGGTTTGTATATCCTTGGACCAGGGAGTGGCACCATCTGAAGGTGTGGCCTTGTTGGAATAGGTGTGACCTAGTTGGAATGGGTGTGTCACTGTGGGTGTGGGTATAAGATCCTCACCCTAGTTGCCTGGAAGTCAGTCTTCCACTAGCAGCCTTTGGATGAAGACAGAACTCTCAGCTCCTCCTGTGCCATGCCTGCCTGGATACTGCCATGCTCCCACCTTGATGATAATGGACTGAACCTCTGAACCTGTAAGCCAGCCCCAATTAAATGTTGTTGTTTTTTATAAGACTTGCCTTGGTCATAGTGTCTGTTCACAGCAGTAAAACCCTAACTAATACAGCAAGGTTACCCAAGAGGCCCCTGTCCATGCTGCCCAGCTTCACTGTGCTCCCGATGGCAGGCAGCCAGGGAGTCTACAGACAAAATGGAAGAGGACCCCAGGCTAGGAGGCTGGCGGGGCCCAGGCTCAGTGAGAGAGAGGCAGGGCCAAACTAACCTAACAAAGGTAAATTTAAAATCTCGCATGCTTTCAACATCAGCTCTCACTAGCTACACCTGAACACACCTCTGCTATCATATCACAGTTATTCCTGTATGCAGGGCAGCATGTGGGGTGTGTGGTATGTGCGTGCCTCCCCATGTGTGGAGGTTGAGTGTAAGCTATAGGTGCTCGTTCTTTTCACCACATGCATTCCAGGCATTAAGCTCAGGTCACCAGGCCTGGTGGCAAGTGCCTTTACCAACTGAGCCATCTGGCCAGCACCTGTACATTCCATGATTCAATTGTGATATAGAAATGATATTTAAAATTGAGAACTGGAGTTAAAAAGGAAAAATAAAATAAAACCACAGCTATTAAACATCCAATTCAACAAACCACACCATTTTACAGTATAAAATCTGAAAGTCTGGGGTCGGAGACACCAGGAAACATTTCTCTGAGTGACATTCCAAAATGGGAGGAACAATAATCTCTGTTCAGCTAATCTGCAGATCCATGGCATGTTTACCTCGTGGCTTTGGGGATCTTCTCTCTTGATATATTTAAAAATGAAATTAGAGAAAAGAAAGAAAGAAAAAAAGTGCCATCTAGAAATTTGTTCACATTTTTAAATCAGTAATTGTATTTTCTGGGTCAGCCCTGAATCAAGTCTACTTAAAACACAGAAGGGAAAAAAAAAGAGGGGGGGAGGACAGCCAAAACATTAAGCAAGAGCAATGTCAGTGAGCATCCCCCATTCCCACTCAGGGCTAGTGTTAGGCTGACAAGCCATCTCTGTGTTAGCAAAAGGTGTCTGTGGGCATTCTAGCCTCAAAACGTTACTGGCTGTCTTTTTAATGATGTGTTTTTGTGTATGTACATACATGCATGAATGTATGCCACATGTGTGCAAGTGCCATGGAGCACAGAAGGGTGTAGGATTCCCCGGAGGTAGAGGAGCAGGCTGCACCAGCAGCTGCAAGCTGCCGCCTACGGGTACTGGGAACTGAGAAGAACAGTGAGTGCTCTAGGCTACTGTATCACCTTCTCTCAAGCTCGGCTGCAAAGCGCCCAAGGAACTACAAAGTTTTCAACGTAACCAAATTCTTCCAAAGGGTCCATTAACTTTGCCATTAATAATCAGTACCCAAAAAAAAAAAAAAAAAAAAAAAAAAAAAACCTGGCTCAAGAATCAATTAGACTGAAGGAGGGAGAAACACAAACAGCTGTGTGAGGTGCGAACCAGGATCCTGTGTCCAAGGCTCTACTATCTTGCCATAAAACGCACGGCATAAATATAGCCTGCAGAACTTTAAGAGAGACCTTGGACTGTGTCTCATCTGTAAGTCTCGCTGGTGGCGAGCAGCAGTAAGAGTTGCTAGAGAAAGGGATACTCATCAGTTGCAATGCATTTTCAACTCATTGTGGATTCTCCTGTGCAAACAAGGACACGGGGCCAAATAAACCACAGCAGCCCTTAGCTGATCTTCAAGAAAACTCTACCACCTCAAAACTCGACCTATAGAAGGGATGACAGCATCATTTTAAAGGTGACTCAAAATGTAGAGAGCAAGCACTATCTCTTACAAGGACACAAGTCAATCTGAAATCCTGTAATTGCAGAGGTAAAACACCAAAGCGGTGTAAACAATTTTTTAAAAGATTTATTTGAGCTTGTGTGTTTGTGTGTGTGTGTGTACGCACGCACGCACACAACACCTCTACAAGAGAGAATCCAATAATCTGCTGGAGCTGAAGGTGTTAGTCTGATATGGGTGCTGGGAACCAAACTTGGGTCTTCCATAAGAACACCAAGCACTAGGAACCACTGAGCCATCTCTCCAGCCCCAACATTTAAAACCTGGTCCTACTCAGCTGAACTTAAAATAATATTCACAAAGTAATAACATGGCTGTCACTTCACTGATTCCACTAATGCATCCCCACAGCTACCATGCCATCTCATTATTATCTTTAAGAAAAAAAGGGCAGAACAATGTTCAAGCTGAAGAATATATTAAAAATAAAAAGTATTGAAAAAGTTTGGACAATATGTTTCATCTTACTCAACATAAAAGAAAATGCATACTCACATGGCATTATTGTGAGCTGTTTGTTTTTGGCCAAAATATAGTATAAAATAAAATGATACTTAGAAAAATCTATAAAATAGCAGCCACAGTTTATATATGCCTAGAATTCTAGTATTCTGGAGGCAGAAGAGGGAAGATCATTAATTTACAACCAGCCTGAACTGCAGAGACAGACAGACAGACACACAGACAGACAGACATAAAAGTAATAGTTTTACTGGGTATAAAAGAGGACTATTTGAAAAATAAAGTCAGCTCAGTGGCAAACACATGCCTGGTATCCAAGAGACGCAAATAAATCACCAACACCACCAGACAGACAGACAGACAAGCAAACAAACCAGAGCAATGAAGCACTTTGCTCAGCACCTCAGTGTCAACATGGCCTCAGCAGAGGGGCTGGATGGTTGTTACTGATAGGCACTTCCCTCTTGGCCTGGGATGTGAATGCTGTTTCCAAGGCACTAAAAGGCTACCATTTTACAGGCAAGACAGCTCCCTACAGCAGGATGCAAGTTTTCCCAATAAAGAGATCCTGTATGTTTTAGAAAGTAGAGACAAACCATTTTTTTCCAAGAAGAGAACTATCTCACCCCACACTCTTCACAGAAGATCTCCTGTTCCAAAGCATTGTGCCGTTTGTGCTTGTTTTGCTTTTTAACCTTGTAGGAGTGGAACCTGGACAACGCACATCCAAGGTACAGACATACTCGTCCCACAGTCCCACAGTCAAGTCAGTCGCACAGGGTCCACTCAGCCAGCCAGACATACTCTGTCCATATAGCCAGCCAGTCACACATGGTCCACATGGCCAGTCAGTCACACAGTCCACATGGCCAGGCACATAAGGCAAAGCAAGACAGGAGGGCAGAGAGGACAGAAAACAGTATCAGAGAGGAGAAAATGGAAAGACCCACACGGTGTGTAATCCTTTGTCAGTGGTAGACAGTTTCAAGTCAATGAGTGAAAGCTTTCCACAAAAGCACATACCAGTTCTTGTTCCACTTATGTGCAAACTGCACAATCAGGAGGAGCTGGATACAAATGAAGAGGAAGCTGCCCCCAGTTCCCACATAGCGCCAGACTGCAAAAGAACATCACCCAAAGGGAGAGAGGTGAGCACCATGTGCATTCAACTCTAAAGAACAATACTTTCTATTTGTGCTCGTCATTCCTCTAATACACTTCATGCCCATACAGCCATACAAGGTAGATGCTAACCTCATACGCACTTGATAAACATGAGATAAACCTGCAAGTCTGTGTGAGCTAGTGTGATGGCTAGTGTCTCTGACAGAATCTAGAATCACTAGAGAAATGGGCCTCTAGGCATGCTTATAGGGAATTATCTTGATTATGTTCACTGAGATTGGACAGATTCATCTTACTTGTCAGGACCATTCCTTGGGCAGAGGAATCTAGACTATAAACTAGAGAGAGTGATGTGAGCAGCAAACAGATGTTCATTGCTTTTTTTTTCCCCTAGGCATGTGACCAGCTGCTTCAAACTCCTGCTGTCTTGACTTCCACCATGAACTACACTCTAGAATGAACCCTTTCTCCTTTAAGTTGCGTTTGTGTGGGTATTTCATCATGTCAACAGAAAGAGTAGTTCTAAGACATTGGCGAAACCTTTCTTGACATAAAGGGCACAACTAGGACTGGGACATCAGAGTCTGGCCCTGGAGCATCCAAGCTGAACCTCAAGCTGAACTAATAGCTGTCTCAATAGATGCAGGGGTTTACACAATCCACAGTGGCCTGATTCACAAGCAAAAAGAAATACTGCTAGAAAAATCAACAGTTTAAATCTTACTGGCAATGAGCCTTGGCTATCCAGTATGGTAATGAAGCATCAAGGGCTCAAGGCTTTTTTTGGCTCTTCCCTAAACTGTTGGATGAACCCCACCGTGTGGGTCGCAGGCTGTTTATAATAAGATAGAGCTAGAGCTGACCTGAGGACTCTTAGGTCACCTCTCTCTCTAGATATAATAGCTCAAATATGCTAAAATATACATGAAGTATCTTCGTAATGAATAAAAACTAATTAACAGTGTTATAGATAAAAGGAAGACTTAGACTTAGATAAACCAGTTTTTTTTAAAGTATATGAAAAACTGATAGAGCCCTAAAGATGTAATGAAGTGTGGTTGGTACCTGTGACCCTCATCTCCACTAGAAAAGTCAATCTATTTGGGTTGAATGGAGTATTCTGACCCGCTTTAATTTAAATCCCATCTCCATTCTTACCTGTTCTCAGAAAAGGGCATCCCATTCTTTCCCTTGGAAGGAGCCCTGCTTTGGATATGACTAATGGCTCTGTATTACACATGAGTAAGAACTGCAACTCAAATGGTGTCTAACTTCACATACAGTGAGTTTGGACACAGACTGGAGGATGTCCCTTGTCCAGTTCTCACAGCTAACAACAGTTTCATGCTGCCAGGTCTGCTTTGTACTCAGAGAGAATGACACTCCTCCATGGCAGAGGAGTGGCAGATCTGATGTGCCGGATCTGTTTTCAAGTAAATATTAAAGACCTCCTTTACTCTCCAAGCCAGTAAGCTTATCATTCCAATTGCTTAGGTAGCAGAGGAACAGAGCCTTCTCTCGGGCTCCTTGTAAGCAGAGTAGGAGGAAAGGGGGGAGGGAGTGCATACAGGTAAAGCTGCTTTACAAAGCTCCCATACAACTGTTGGGGCCAAGCCAGGGCGTGGCTTGCTAAGCAAGTGCACTCCAGCTAAGCTAAATCCCCAACACCTGGACATTCTTCAACTCATAAAAGAATCAGTAGTTCAAAATAGCAAAGACACTAGACCATGTTTTTGAAGAGTTTTATGAAATGTGTAAAAACAAAGTAACTGGGTAGCCCAAAATACCCCATCTGTACCTTTCAGAAAGGTCTCCTGATCCGGAATGAAGAATGCTCCTGAGCACATGGCCCCTAACAGCAGCAATTTAAAGAACCAAAAGCTGGGAAGAGAAAGAAAGGCAGACATTCAAATGATACTCAAAGGTGACAAAAGGTCCTTGCAAGGCCGCCTGCTAGCTCATGTTTCTGTTGTTGGTAGTGTTCTTCCCACATCAAGGGGAAGTGATGGAGTGCCACAGAGTGGCTTTTCCCATAAGGAGGCACACTTGGAATGGCCTCTGATTGCATAAAACTCTTCTTCACGGTAGGATGGAAATGACTCGAGGGAAGACCCTAGTAGAAACAATAAACTCCCTGTGTATACTGAATTTCTTATTATGACACCAGGCACTGCTGCTCTTAGGCTACCAGTGACACGCAGCCCATCCTCCCGAAATCAGTGTCAAATGTCAACGAGCAGATCCTAGGACACCCTTGGAAGAACAAGAGACTTACCCATTGTGAATGTAGGCCCGGCAACTTTTGCTGTTGTTGACGTTTAAAGTCAGCAGGCAAAACAGAGCAAAGAAACAAGCCATTCCAAAGCAGACTTTGTACACTGCAGAATACCCTACCAGGTTCTCACAGGCGTCACCACCGGCTTGCGTCTTTTTACAGAACTCTTCAAAAAAGGGAATCTGAGAGAGAAGATGCAAAAGTTGCATGTTAGAACCAGGCTGGAGAGGAGCTGCCTGTGAGTGTTCAGTCTTGGTCAAAATGCATGGTAAAAACAGCCATGTGCCAATCAGCACCAAGACTGAATAAAAACAACCTATCCGCTAAAGAGTTTCTAGCTGGACAGACAGCTCACTGGTTGCTCAACAGTTGCTCTTTCAGGACCATGGTCCAACTCCCAGCACCCAAATGCTGGCTCACAGGGATCTGTAATTCTAGTTCCAGTGGATCTGATGCTCTCTTCCAATCTTT
This sequence comes from Mus caroli, assembly GCF_978045245.1. NCBI lineage: Eukaryota > Metazoa > Chordata > Mammalia > Rodentia > Muridae > Mus > Mus caroli. The sequence goes on from NW_028227270.1 coordinate 28,667,661, forward strand.
AAAGGATAAAGGCATTTTCTTAGTTTTCTTTAAACCCCTTAAAAGATTTATAGGGATAAATGCACTGTTCTATCTTTATTTATTCCAGGGACTTTCAATATCAATTTCTATTGCATTTATAGGATGTAGCTGTGTACTTCTTGAAATACACAATATATAACATAAAAAGTGAGAAACTGCCTACATAACCACACCAAAAGTTACTCTTCTCTACTGAAGAGTCATCGACTTAGTTAGTGGGGGGAATTTTTATTCATTCACAAATAAGAGTGTATATATACACATGTATACAACACATACATACACACATATACACATGTAGTACTATACACATTATATATACACAATGTTCTTTTAAAGATTTAGGGCTGTGGACTTAGCTCAATTGGTAGAGTTACATACTTATCTAGTGTGCATGAAGCCCTGGGCTCAATCCAAAACGTCAAATAAAAACCTAGGTAAGGTGATAGAGAACTACAATCCCGACACTCAGAAGATACATTGTCCCAGTTTCTCAGGCTCTCCAGAGAGACGTTGGTAGGAGAAGTAGGGTAGGAAAGGGAAGATGGTGGGGGAAGGGAGAGAGGGAGAGAGAACAAAAGAGTCTGTGAGCACCAGAGAGGACAAGTCCTTCTTGAACACACTGCTGTTTGAGTAGACAGGAGATACAACCAGCAAAGGTCAAGAGCATGAGGCAGAGATAGCACAGTTTGATTTCCTTCACAAACGTAACTGAGGCACTCGAGATTGTCACTCTGAGCCATCCCAATGAGAACACCTAGTCACCACTTTGGAGTAGCAATGAAAAGTGGACACAAAGACACAGGAAGTGCCCACATGAAGGAAATGAGCCAGGCCATGTGAGTGCTTTCTAATGGAGTCTAAGTTTTGTTGTTAAGCTGGGTTGAAATATGAGTGAGCATCCATCTGGGTTCAAGCCTTCAGATGGGAAAGCCATGGTGTGATGGGGACTCCTGACTGCTAACTAGGTTGAGAAATGCCTAGGGTGGTAGTGAAGCATCTCCCTTCATGCGTGTGTGCGTGCGTGCGTGCGTGCATGCGTGATGGTGAGCTCCAGCTCATGAGGACTCTGATGCAATGGATCAATAAATCCCTTGGTGGATTCTTAATACAATGTTATTAGCAGGAAGTTCTGAGAAGGAGACAGAGCATAGGTGGAGCAGGGAGGTGAGTGGGGCATAGTTCTGGGCTGTATTTTTGTTTATTTACTTTTGAGAAGTTCGTACATTTTAATTGTATTCTTCCCATTCCTCCATTTCCTCCCAGGTCCTTGCCCCCTTCTCTACCCACTCAACTATACATCATCTCTTCTCTGCAAACAACAAATCCACTGAGTATGACTTGTGTGGCAACTGCTCTGAGCACTGAGCCTGCTGCAGAAGGTGGTAGACTGAGCAGTGTTTCTCCATGGAAGAAAACTGATGTTCCCTCTCCCAGAAGCTATGAATTTTATCGGCTTCTTGGCAAAAGGTGAGGCTTTGTCCCCACTTCCCTGGCTCCATGCTGGGGGCTTTGTCTGAATTAAGATGGCACAGGTCTTGCCTGTGATATCAGAGTTTGTGAGTTCGCTGTACATCAGCTCCGCTGTATCTGGAAAACCTGTTTCCTTGGAGTTATCACCTCTGACTTACAATCTTTCACGTCCTCTCCTCGGCTGTATCTTGGCCTGGCCTCTCCTGTATGTTTTTTCTCTATTTCCTTGCCAGGCTGAGAACACACTCCCACAGCAGGCTCAGAAATGCTGAGATACACAACTATGAATCCTCAGAAACCATGAGCCAAAATGATTAATTCCTCCTGTAAGTTGTGTCTTTCAGGTATGTAGATGAGTATCAAAAAAAGTTTATGAACATGAATGGGCCCACAAACAAGAAGGCTGTTTCAGAGCTCTCGCCCCTAACGGAGTCACATCGATATGAATAGTACTAGTGACAAGCAAAATCTATATTTATAAAGAAGAAACTCAACAACATCACTTACTATACTATTTTATTTACACAGTTTCTTTAAAAAAAAAAAAGATGTATTTTATGTGTGGGGGTGTTTTGACCACATGTATGTCTGCATTCCACATGTGTGCAGTGTCAACAGAGTGCGGAAGAGGCATCAGAAATCATGGAACTGCCAGCTGCCCCGTGAGTGTCAGGGACAGAACCCTAGTCTCTACGAGAGCAACAGATCCTCTTAACCTCAGACCCAGTGTTTCCACCCCATGACTTACTTGTCAATAATACCAATTGTTATCTGTCTTTGTTTCCTCTTTTCCTCCCTTCCTTTTTTTATTTCAAGATCTCCCCTGTACCCCAGGGTAACCTTGGTCTAACCCACAGTAACCTTGGTCTAACAGTAATCTACCTGCCTCAGCCTCCTAAGTGCTGGATTACAAACCTGCCTTTTCCCACTTTGTATACACCACCTCACAAACCCCCATACACACCATATTACATGCACACTGGCCCGTTCCCCAACTACACGGGTCCACGGCTCATCTTCCTCTCCTCCCTCCTACCTTTTTCCTTCCTTACGTTCTTTCTTCCTCCGAATGCTGGCAGGTACAGACTTCTCTGCGGCCACTCCCAGTAAACCCCTCCCTTGTTTACTCAAGTCAGGCCCTTCTGTGGCCACAGGCACCCAGGAGCATCACAGGGTGGGTATGTGGCATTGAAAATGTGATCCAAACTAAGGGCAAATAACCCCCACTGCCAATATTAACTAAGCCTCTTTTATGCTCTGTGGGTGACTTAGCAACACTTACTTTCAGTAAGTGCTGAGTATTTTTAGGTAATAGCCTCCGAGCGCCACAGGCCAACAAGGTTTTAACAAGAGGAATTTTCTCTGATTAAATATTTGCTGTTCCAAGTTCTATTCCAGTTTTGGGGAAAGAAAACATACATCACACTCAGATTCCATACTTGAGGGTGTTACCTCGTAAGTCCACTCTGGGCATCCAAGGACATCACACACTGAGTCTGTATTGTTCTATGCAGGCCCCTGGGAGCAAAGGCTTTTTTCCCATCCCACAGAGAAATCAAACTCAAAACACAAACTGTCAAGTAAGAATAAATAGCATAGAGGGATTTATAGTCCGGACTCCACTGCTCATCTGGGCAAGCTTCCCCCAACCCCTACCCCTTTCTCAGTTTCCCTATCTTCAAAATGAAGTAATCTCATAAATTACCCAGGAAATTTCCTCCAGATAATCCTTGTGAAGGGCTACCTACAGTGCCTTGCCCACAGTAGTCATTACATAAACTTAGGCACTATATAAATACAGAAGGAGCTTGCTAGAGAGGGAGTCAGACACACTGCAAGGACCACTGAAGGATATATTTGATCTAAACAAGGTAAGGTGGGCATCTGGGCTCCATCCACTGGGTCAAAGCATTTACTGTAGAACCATGCCAACCAAATGAGTGGTGCCTGGGTCCTAGTCCCTAGGAACTGAGATCCAGGAAGGCACGGTGGCACTTGATTCTAGTCCTAGTACTTAAAAGGCTGACATACGTGTATCACAGGTTAGAAGCCAGCCTGGGATACATAACAAGCTTAAGGCCAAGCTAAGCAACAGGGTAAGACCCTGTCTCAAAACATAAAAGGGCCATAGCTTTTTATGCTCAGTAGCAGTATACTTACTTACCATGCATGTGAAAGGCCAGGGATTTGATCTGCAGAACTTAATAAAAGGAAACAAAAGTTCCAAAAGCATAAACAGAACTCTCAGACTTAGATAGACACTTCCTAAAGGAAAGTCCACTTCCACGGCATGTGCGGAAGTTCCAACCTCAAGTGAAAGAAACCAGAAGCAGCAGCGGCACCAGCAGGAGATGCTAGCAATGCCCCTGGCATCTTCAAACTTGGGTAAATTGATATTAAAAACCGAAGGCAAGAGGAGCTGAGGAGACAGCTCATTTGCTAAAGTCTCACCACAGTAACTTGAGTAGCCAAGTTTGGATCCCCCCGCACCCATGTAAAAAGCCAGACACTAAGGTACATGCTTTAATCCCAGCACTGGGGGACTGGGATAGGGGAATCCCAACATGTGCTGGGCAGGCTGTCTGGCTGAATCAATAAGCTGAAGGTTCCATGAGAGATCCTATCCAAAACAAGTTGGGAGCCAAATGAGGACAGCTAACATCAACCTGGCCTCCCATGTATTTGTATACACACACAAGCACCTACATACAACAGGCATACACATGTGAACATGTACATACATATATGCCGTATGCAAACACACAGGCACATAAAACACGGCTACAGAAGTCTTTTGGTCTCACTGACTCGGGTTCTAGATGATCCAAACTTAGGGAAAAAAATAGATTCTGTGGGAGTGGTTCTCACAGAAATGGAAGGGAAGATGGGAGTCACATGGCTGTATGACTTCAGAGATGAAAATGTGATATTAGCAAAGCTAATTAGTCTTACATTTGCTTCTATCAAATTTTTAGAGCTTCAGATGGAATCCTACTGCTGAGAAAGCTCTGGGCATCTCTGCATGAGTGATAAATTAGCTCATAGAAACTAGAAGAGCAAAATCTAAGAATTCTTTTTCGTCATCCCTCACTTGGAAAGAATCCTGGAACGGGGGAGGGGTGCGCCTCTCAACGTTAAGTCTTCATTTTAGGCTCCCTTAGACTTTTCTCCATGAAGTAATTCTGACAGCACAGTATTAGCCTGTTACTGACCAGGGCACAGCAGCTGTGAGACAAGAATACTGAGTCAGCCTCCACCCTTCTCCTGCACAGACTGTGAGACCAGGGTTCTTTCCTCAGTACCTTAGCATCCTGCAGCCTTTGGGGAACCCAGGAGCACTTAAAACCAGCAACACCTTCATTAGGGACCCTGTGTTACATCCAAAAGATGACTGTGAGCAAGCTAGAGAAAGTACCCAAGGAGCTAAAGGAGTCTGCAACCCTATAGGAGGAACAACAATATGAACTAAGCAGTACCCTCAGAGTTTGTGTCTCTAGTTGCATATGTAGCAGAGGAAGGCCTAGTCGGCCATCAATGGGAGGAGAGGCCCTTGGTATTGTGAAGATCATATGCCTCAGTACAGGGGAACGCCAGAGCCAGGAAGGCGGGAGTGGGTGGGTTGGGAGCAGGGTTGGGGGAGTGTATAGGGGGCTTTGGGGATAGCATTTGAAATGTAAATGAAGAAAATATCTAATTTAAAAAAAGCCTTAAAAAAAAACCAGCAATACCAACTATGGCTTGCCCCTCTTTGGGCTAGGTACCTTGACCTTTTTTTAAAAAATATCAGAAAAGTATATATTCTGTCCTTATTAAAGGTTCAAAAAAGGAAGGGGTGAATTAGAAACCCATGGTCTAGTTTTACTGACCCTACCACTTGTCAAACCAGGAGCGTCATGTCCTCCAGAGAAAGCCTTCAGAGATCGAAAGCACACAGGCAGACTGATAATGTAGTTCACACAAGTCCTCACAGCTAGAAAACTGCTCTAACTGAGGGCTAAATACATAAGCCTTCAGTCCAAACCAGAGAACTCACAGGACACAACACAGGACTGGAGCCAGTGAACTTCACCTCCAGCGACAGAGGATTAGGTAAAGATGAAGGTAGAACTCATGAGTCTCTGATTCTGAAGGAGAAACAGAAGGAGATCTCAGTGAAGAGCAGTGAGAACCGACCATGAGACGCTGTCCTGCTGGATGTGACATCATCTGTGAATATGGAAGGTGCAGGGACAGACCTGGGATGAGGATTCCCGGTTCTGAAGTTGACAGGTAACCACAGGAGTGAATCACGGCAACAGGAGAACAGTAATTCATTTAATGACAGCCTGTCCTGGAGGCGCCTGTATCAAAAGGAGGTGTGGGTGGATGGCTCCACAAGGGTACTCACTCCAGAAAGACAGCTAGACTAAAGATAATGGGCATGCTGGCACATGCTTGTAATTCTAGTAGCTGGGAGGCAGAGACGGGGTGAGGGGGTGGGGATGCCTCGTATCCAAGACCAGCTTGGTCTATACAGTAAGTTTCAGGCCAGCCAAGAAAGGGGTGAGGATTCCAGAGCCAGCATACACATGGCAAAGAAAGCAACCCAGGTGAATTGACTGACTCTCCTGGGAGGACGGGGAGTGAAAGAGCAGAGGAAGGTCAGTCTAAGCCCAGAGAAACGCAGCCAAGGAGAATGAAACCCCTGGTGACAAATCTCTCTGCGCTAACCAAGTCAGCAAAGGTCCTCTTAAAGGATGCAGCTGTATGCATGGTGGTTTCTGGGGAAATATGGAAAGCTCGGTCAAGTTAGAGCTTGTACACACATGCTTTATCCCCTATGCCACACCACACATCACACGTGTATGACACACAGGGTTTAGTCAGCGACTCATTCCCACCTACTCTGGGCAAGTATTATTCAGGTCATGTGGATAGAAGCATCAAATAAAATAGGTTTAAGATCCATATTATAAAGCTGGAATGTTGCTCAACCAGTAGGCTACTTGCCTAGAACACATGGGCCCTGGATTTGATCTCAGTGCTGTAAGTCACTGGCTAATTAATCAGTTTAAATCGGTGCTAATGAGTAGTTAACTGTCTAGTGAAATGCTGTGCAGATAACCAGAGTGATGTGTGTAAATATACACATACACACACACACACATATGTACATGCCATGCATGTATATCATGTATATTTAAACAATGACAGGGCATGAGAACCAACTGTCTTCTGTAAGATGGGACACCAACATACTTAAACAACTTGTGATTCTGAAAGCCTGGATCCCTTGCTTCTGAATCCCATTCCTGAGAACCATGCACAACAGCCACTCTGGCTCCAGCATTCCTCACTTCTTACCCCATATTAGGATCCACACATGCTCATTTTTACATTCCTCACAACTCCTTCATCCCTAACACGACTGAAGTGATTCATACAAATAACTCATTTCCCCATAAATTAGTTCCACTTGCTTTATAATCCCATATAGAATAACAGACACTAAATTGTGCTTGCCTAGCTAGGCATGGGGTTCATGCAGCCCTTACCTGAAAGGTAAGCTAGAGCTCTGGTTGCCTGAGCATAAAGTTTAGGCCACTGAAGTTTGTCTCTTAGAGACAAGGTACGTATGTGGCCTGCATGGAGCCACTCAGGCCTAAAACAGCAGCCAGGAAAACGACAGCCCATAGGTCAGATCTAGCCAGTCTCCTGGTTATGTAAATAACTTTCTTGTGGAATGAAGCTATATTCATTTGTTGGCATTGTTTGTGCCACTCTTACACTACACTGGAAGCCCAGAGCCTGCAGTTTTCACTAGCAGACATTTATGGAGAAAGTCTGCCCACTCTTAAGCTCAATACAGAACAGTTAACTGATAAAGTATGTGTTTATACTTCGAAGGCCAAGTGGCAACTGTGAGAAGTCACTCTACCCATCAGAAGCCAAAGGAGTGGGAGCTGAGGGGCACGCCTGGTTATGCCAGTACAGCTCCTGGCACCTCCCTCACCAGATGTGCTTCACACAGAAGCTGGTTTTAAGTGAAACAAACTGTAGAACTTTCTGCCATTTTCTGTGTACAAAGAAGAACCATCTTTCTATTTTGATGGAGAAAGGAAGCGGTGGGGGAGGGATGTCCAATGCTCAGAAGCCTTAAGCAGCATTAACAGAGCCACTCACATCTGTTACATCTGTCCCATCTGTCCTAGAAATGCAGCCTGTAACAACCAAAAATAAAACCCACACTGATGAGAGCCAGCATGTCGATACATTAATTTTAGACTAGTGTGTTGACTGTAGAAAACTGTCCCACTGAACTGCACCCATTGTGATTTCCGTAGCCACGGGGAACGGCTTAAGTTCCTGTGGGGAGTTTCTCCCTCACTTCAGCTGTCTATCCAGACATCCCCAGATGAAGTTCACAAGAGTAGGCCAACCAGCCTATTATCAGGGTTTCCTTCCATACACACTCTTGCCTCAAAACTAAAATCTTCTTGCCTCAGCCTGTCGGCCTCTCTACATGCACCACAAAAGCCAGCTACCAAACTATTGGTTCCCCTACCTGAGGATCAGTGCCTTATGTTGTTATATGTTATCCCAGAACACCTGAGTTTTTGGTACCTATACTTACATGAATGGATAAATCAATGAAAGCAGCAGGTTTTAAGCAGTTTTAAAATAGTGAGATCAGCAACTGGACATCATGGTGCTTGTCTGTATTGAAGCACTCTAGAGGGTAAAAGGCAGACGGACCACTTGAGTTAAAAGCTAGCCTGAACTACAAAGGAAGTTCAGACAAGGCTAGTCTACACTACAAAATAAGATCTTATCTCAAATATACTCTGCCCCTGTGTTTCTGTCTCTGTCTCTCTGTCTCTTTCTCTTCTTCTCTCTAATGAATCAAAACAAAAGAAAATGGAGCAGAGAATGTACTCAGCAGCTGGCAGTGCACACCTATCATCAAAGTGCCCAGCACTACAGTGGCTAGGATAGAAGGTACTACTAGTTCTAACACATCCTGAGCTACATAGTACATTCTGCTGCTATTCTAGACACAGTTAGGCCTGTTGCAAAACCCCACACCCCCCAAAAAGAATGCACTGAGATTGCAGTGTGGTCAAACAATATCCCTTATACTTTGTAAAAAGACCATCAAAATTAAACCACACGGACCTCACTTTCTTTGCAGATATACAGTACACACCTGTAATACCAGCATTGACAAGGTAGAGACAGAGAGGAGTTCAAGGTCATCCTTAGCCGTGTACTGAGCTGGAAGCCAGGATGAGCTGTATGAGATCCTTTCTCCAAAAACAATAGGTGCCTAGAACTATGGGCAATCAATCTTAGTAATAGCTGCACAATTCCTATGATAAAATGAAACAATAGCAGCAATGCACTGTAATAAAACAGCCAACACCAATACTCGTACCCTTGGGAGCCATGTAAAAGGGTCACTTGAGCTGAGTTTGATGGCACATTCCTAAAAATCTAAACATCTGGGATGCTAAAGCAAAACAATTACAGGCTTGAGGACAACCTAGGACACTTAAAGAGACCCTATCTTAAAAGAGAGGGGTGGAAAGAAGAGGAGGAGGAGGAGAAGACGGTGGAAGAGAAAGAGGAAGAGGAGGAGAGAAGAGGTGAGGTTAGTTACAGCTTATTGGGAGAGTAACTGCCCAGCACATACAAGGCCCTGGGTTCAATCCCCAGTATCAACCAACAAATATGCAAACAAACAAAGGATTGCTTGAGTAAAAGTACTGATACCACAATAGCAGGTCTGATGACCAAAACGTCCACTGAGTGACAGTTGGTGGGACAAAGGGATAATTCATGTCCTGAGCAGGATAGAGTAGGACAGTGCTGCATAATTTAAAGCTTTGATTTGTTTATTTCTGGAATTTTCCACGTAATATTTTTGGATTTCCATTGACCTTAGATAATGAAAACCACAGAAATAAGACCCCATGGGGTGAGGGTGCTACTGTGTTCCCAGCATCCATGAGCTTCCTCCCGTGACTCTGAGCCTAGTTTATCATAGCTCCTTCTGTGCTGTGGTGTCTGCTCCTCCTGGCTCCATTTTTATGGCAAGTAATAGCATTCATTCTAACTGTAAGCATCCGACTATCCCATTTATCTGGGAGTGTTTGGGGGCCAGTCATTTAACTGATGCTTTTGATGGTCAAAGTGAAAGGACTGAGAATAATTCACATTCTCACTTCATCACTTTCTCCCTACCATAGGCAGGACAATCTTTAAAAAGACCCAGCTCACATCTGGGACCTTCCGAAGAGTTCTGTGCAAGGGATCTGAGAGACAAGGACCGTGAACATTACCTACTGCTGTACAGCTCCTGACAAGCTCATGGTTACTAGACAAGAGTCCATCTTAGCCCTTGATTCAGAGTCTAGCCAAAGCCTCTCAGCATCGCTCAAAGTACTGCCTCAAGTACAAAACAATTTCCCAGCCTCATTCACTGTATGGAGGGCAGGAGACAACAGAGAGGAGTCAAGGCTGGGACTTGCAGGGATTGTTTGTTAGAAGACCTCGGATGAAAAATTACATTGTCCTCACCAAGCCATGCTGAGGAGGGATGGAACCAGGGAATATAAGAAGTGGAACTCCCAGCCCAGGAGACCTCTGCAGCTCCTAGTGATCCACAGGAACTGGGGCTCCACACTACTGACCCACAAAGCATACTGACACGGAACTCTGCTGTTGTTCAAAAGAACGTTTGAAAGTCGTTTCACTCAGCTGGGTTAAAATAATAAACTTAAAATTTCTCCAGAATCAAAGAACTGAGCTAGCAGTATCTCTCTTTATTTGATATTATTCAACCAAGAAAACATAACAAGTAGCTGCTGAGAATGGGGAGTTTTGCCTGGGTCTAGAATTCAACTAAAACAACCTCTGGGCCCAGCACTTTGAACACTCAACCAACAGAGACCAAACCCAGTCAGAGGGCCAGACTTTTGCCCTTTAGCATGAATCCCTGCTGCTCTGCACCACAAATTGTGGTGTTTTGCATCGAAGTGATATATTTTTCACCAGTGATGTTGTCTGTCTTTTGAAGATACACAAAACATAACCTAAGAGTAGGTTTCACTTTCCAGGCAAAACGAAATAAATCGTTTGTGGCTATTCTGTTTTCCTTCTTTGAGCCCAGCTTTTGGCTGTAGGATGGGAAGGAGGCAGGTGGGAAGGTGACCTTTCCAGAAGGAGTCATTCCTTCCTGCTCCTGTGTCCAGAGAACATTCAGGAGTCAAGGAAGGCTCTGCTTACTAAATGGATGTCACTATTACAAGAAGGCAGTTCCTAGACAGATTCCTCCTCTCTGCTCCTGTATCCAGAGTGTTTAGGAGACAGAGGAAGCTATGCTTGCTTTAGACTAGGATGGTTATTTCTGTGATTATCTGGCCAACAAGCCAACCTAGTGATATGAACAGGAAACAGTGGTCAAGCAATCAGGGACCCTGGGTTGTAACTAGTGTTTTAAGCCTTGGGCAAACCACTTCACTTCATGAGCTATGTCATCTGTCAGATGACTGGAGAGTTAAAATGACCACTTAGGGCTTTTCTGCTCTTCCAGTCTCCTTTATTCTTCTACCGACTGACTCAAACTCTAACCTGTAAAAGACAGCACTGTTTCTCAGTGTAACACTTAATAGGCCCAGCTGTTTACCGTCACCCGTCACAGATGGGAGCTGCATCCTGGCTTTGCTTATTTCTTCAATTAAACACTTTAGCCTCAGACCTTAGTTCTTGGGATCCCCATGACCAGGCCAGGAAGGTGACCCATGCACAACGCTGACAATGATGTCATCACAGCCCTCTGAAAATAGGAGGAAAAGTAGCGCATCTGCCCATCCAGAGTCCCAAACATTGTATGGAAGCACTTCATGAGCCACTCCAGTCCAGGAACCACCAAAGGAGTGTAAAAAGTCATCAAAACTAGCTAGGCAACTAGATGCTGCACTTAGCAAGACTTTCAAAACCCAAGCAAAGCTGGGAGGTGGTGGCGCACGCCTTTGATCCCAGCACTTGGGAGGCAGAGGCAAGTGGATTTCTGAGTTCGAGGCCAGCCTGGTCTACAGAGTAAGTTCCAGGATAGCCAGGGCTATACAGAGAAACCCTGTCTCAACAAAACAAAACAAACAAACACCGAAGCAAAGCAGCTTCGGTGGCTGACACACAAGCCAAGAGTGACTCCAAGAATCTGGAACAGGATTGATGTGGGAGAAAGAGAAGTAGCAACAGTGCCCTCAGCTCACCCGTGGATCAATTCTCTAGATAAGGAAGGCTGCAGGCAGGAGCCTAGCCTAGGTAACGCATTCGTGACTGAATAGAACGCACAGCACAAACTCAGTCCCTCAATGTCCTGTCTGTGGAAAGTCTGTGATCAGTCCTGGATATAAAGATGGGAAGGAGGAGGAAGGCTCTGGCAATGTTCTAAGTGAAGGTACCTGTGACAGCTATTCCCAGTTGTCAATTTGACTACATCTGGAATTAACTACAATCCAGAAATGAAGAGCACACCTGTGATCCAGATCTTGAGGCTGGAAGACAGGTGCTTTTGATCTGGATCCTGCAGCATCGTGGCTGTGAAAAGCTTAGGCCCAGGCAAGGTGGTACATGCCTTTAATCCCAGGAGACTGAGACAAGCAGATCTGAGTTCAAGGCCAGCCTGGGACAGAGCAAGTTTCAAGAACTGTTTAGGTGTGCTAGTACACACCTTTAGTCTAGGCCATACCTTCTGCTGGAGGCCTACATAGGACATTGGAAGAAGTAAGGTGGCGGCAGTTGCTACTTCCTCTTCCTCTTCACCTGCTTGCACATGCTTGCCAGCACATCTGTTGGAACCTATGTCTTCAAGACTTCAGTTTATACAGAAGACCAGCTGGAATACCCAGCCTCGTGGGATTGAACAGCTACTACTAGATTTGTAGCATTTTCATTCACAGCCTCCCATTGTTGGGTTAGTTGGACTGCAGACTCTAAGTGATTCCAAAAAAGTCCCTTACTATTTAGAGACATTCTGTAAGTTCTGTGACTCTAGAGAACCCTGACTAATACATTATCCCTACCCACAATTCTTTACAGAGGATATCCTGAAGCAGAGATGAATCAGCTACCCCAGGAGATGCAGGGAAAAAGTGATCAGGGTAGCTTTTTTTTTTTCCTCCCAGACAGGGTTTCTCTGTATAGCCCTGGCTGTCCTAGAACTCACTCTGTAGACCAGGCAGGCCTCGAACTCAGAAATCCGCCTGCCTCTGCCTCCGGAGTGCTGGGATTAAAGGCGTGAGCCACCACACCCGGCTCAGGGTAGTCTTTAAGCACAGGTACAGAGATCACAGACCCACAAAGATGGGGAGATGGAAATAATATAAGTTGGCAAGGGTAGAAGAAACTTGAACATTTACACATCACTTAATGAATGTTTCACAGTGGTGAGGATGTTAATGATGCAACTACTTTGGAAACAGTACCGAAATTCCTCAAAAGATTACACAAGGTGTTTTCATATGGTCCAGAATGCCTACATTGTAGAACAAATTCTACTGTTAGGTATATACCCAGAAAATAATTATATACACACACAAAAAGGTGGCATTGTGTGTCAAAAGGTACAAATAGCATAAATTGTCCATCAACTGAGGAATGAACAAATAAAATATGGATTATTCATAAGTAGATTACTATCCAGCCATACAAAGGAAGAAAGTACTGACATATGCTACAGTATGCTTGACCTTTTAAAACATGCTAAGTGCAAGAGGTCATGTAGAGAAAATACATAGTATGTTTTGCTGTTACTATAATAAAATACCTAATACATCATAATTTAAAAAAAAAAAACAGATTTTTGTTCAGCTCATGGTCCTGGACACTGGGAAACGTAAGAGCACAAAGCTGGTATAAGAGAAGGCCTTAGTGCTGCATCATTCATTCTACAGTACAGGACATCACAAGGCAAGCTACAGCAACTGTACCAGCTCAGGTCTTTCTTCCTCTTTTCAGAGAGAACTTCTGTCACCACAGGGGTCTGCACTTTATAACCTCATCTAACCCTAGTTATGCCCCCTAAAGTCCTGTATCCAAGTAGGAAATGAACTTGGAAACTAAGTTTCCAACACACGAACATTTCGGAGGCACATTCAAATTCTAGTATTGTGTAACTCTGTTTACATGGAAACATCTAAAATAAGCAAATCCATATAGAAAGAAAATAGAATAGTGGCTCGGTAGGGCTGGATGAACTTGGGAAGAAATAGGAAGCATGTGTGAATAAATATAGTTGCTTTAGGAGTGACAAAATGTTCTAAGGCTATGTATTACAGTGCCAGTTGCATAACTCAATTGTAAGTTATATGGATCGGATCTCAATAAAGCTGTACAAGATATGACTCAGATTGCTGACTTCTTGGATGCTGGAGATGTCAACATATTTACATGCTACTGGGAAACCAATGTGCCAGGTATTGTTCTAAGCATGCTTCCTGGATTAGATCAGTGGGTTTTCACATGCCTATGGACTGGATGACTATGATATATATTTATGGAGAAATGAGGTGGGTTGGTAATCAGGGTCAAACCCAGGACCCCATGCAGTAGAGGCACGCAAACACTTAAGCAACATCTTGATTTACTATTATCATTTTTTTCCCTTTAAACAGAAGATCAAGGTAGAAAGAGTAAAAAACTTTGCTAAGTAACTGAGCCAGGATTCAAAATTCAGCTGACCAGATTTGAAGCTCAAACTCTCAACTACCATGCAATATTGCCCTAAACAGGAAGCCTCAACAAGGAAGGACAAGAAAAATGAAGGAGCGACAAGAAGCCAGGGACAGGCGAGAAGGGGGCGAGCGCTTCTGGAAGATGACAAGTCTGTGATGAGAGAAAGAAAAGGGAAGGCTGACAGAGGTGGAGGAGCCTGTGGCTGAGGGAGACTCGTGATCCATGCAGGTGCTGTGCAGAGCTTCACCCAGAAGAAGGGTGGCCTTGCTGCACTCTAGGATTGGGGTTGTAGGCAGATGGAGGCAAGTAGTTTGGGGAAGTAGTTTGAATAGCAAGACACAGGTTCTAGCCACATAGCTGATGGACTCTGAGAAACAGGAGGCCGAGATCAGAACTCTACCAGCAATGGCAGGTATGGCAAGGTCCCAAAACAGACCAGGGTAGCAGGAGGTCACAGCCAGGATTGCAAGCTTAAAGTTAAAGGGAATTGAGAAGTTGATATTTCTGCATTATAGCAGGTAGCCTTGGGACCCTTAGTCACTTGGGACCCTTTAAACATTTTCTTTATCATCTGTCAGTGCCACAGTATGTTAATAAAGACATAAATTTCTTCTTGCCCAATGTGAAAATGACTGGGAAATACCAACTTCGTATGTCTAGCTCATCCCTGTTTTCAAAGAGTGAGTTTTCTGGCCACACAGAGAAATCCTTTAACCCATCCCACTAACCACATTCAAAGACTCCAAATGCACAGCTGTCAGACTCAAAGTACCTTTGCCTCTTAAGAAAAACGCAAAAACCGCAGAAAGTGTACACTCAATGCCCAGAGTGGAAAGACAGAGGAAAGGAAAAGATCAGGTGACAAATGGCTCCTGGAGAAGGAGGACCTTGGAGGCTCTAAGGTGTCCCAGCCCTACCCTATGAGTAAGAGACAGAAGCAGAGTGGAGCCAAATGCTATGCAAAGTAGATAGATACCAAAGTGATTTCTCAAGTTCCTTGATGGACATACTCAGGCTAGTTGATAAGGGACAAACTAGCTGTAAGCAAGAAGGGTGTCTTGTTTCTCAGCCCAAGGCCATGCAAGTTTATTTGAAAAGCTCACTCTAACCCGCTTGCTAACTGACCTCCCTGCTCCCCCGCAGCCTGAATGGTCACCTAAAAGAGCCCAGATGTCTATCTTGACACATACAACTCCATCAGAAACACAAAGCTATTCCAAGAATTGCTAATGCCTAGATACAAGCACAGCCCAGGTTAGGGTCTCATTACTGCATGCCAGTTCCCCTCAAGGCAGCAAATAAAAGCCCATCTATATACCTGGCCAACTGTATAGTTCCAAGAGTTTGTCTATCCTCATCTGAGCCATCTGAATCTGGCTGTGGCCATGAGTCCGGAGCCAGGAGAGAGACATAGTCAACCTGGCAATCCCATGAGGCAGACGTTCCTCATACCCAGATCCCATTCAGTCTTGTCCTGTGTTCCTTGGAGGCCCTCCATATGTTGAAAACAAGTGCAAAAGCCCTTGTCAGCTAGGGAAAACCTAGTCAAAGTCATCAGTTGCCAAGTCACTGCCACTCAAAACTATCCTGACTCACCTCTGGGAAATAATGTGCAAAATAAAACATGTGCAGAGATCAGAAGGTACAGCCAGACATAACACCTTCTAAACATGAGTGAAGGAACGACAAAAAGACAGCAGAGATTGTACCAGACTCTCTTCACAACAAAAGGAGTACTTCTTTACAATTTAAATGTAAAGCAAACATATTACATCATGTTCCACACACCATATACCAGACAAATGAGTTCACAGCACTGTTTATTATATATTGGGGTTTTGACATTTTTAAATGCACCATGTCTGACATCTACATCCATCAGGGCAATGGAGGTGCCAAGTGGAAGGGAGGAGAATATGAACCTAAGACATGAAAGGTTCGAATACCAAAGGTTCTTCCCACACTGGGCAGTGAGCTCTCAGCGGAAAAGGTGTTCCTCAGCACACAAGAGCCTTTATTTTGCCTGGTGGTGGTGGCGCATGTCTTTAATCCCAGCACTTGGGAGGCAGAGGCAGGCAGATTTCTGAGTTAGAGGCCAGCCTGGTCTACAAAGTGAGTTCCAGGACAGCCAGGGCTATACAGAGAAACCCTGTATCGAAAGAGAGAGAGAGAGAGAGAGAGAGAGAGAGAGAGAGAGAGAGAGAGAGAGCGAGCCAGAGCCTTTATTTTTTGCCCTCTCTCCCAAATGACCAGCATCTGGGACACTCAACTGTCATCTTTTATCTTCAAACCAGGCAAACAGATCTTGGTTTATCAGTGCAGACCTGGAGCCCTTACTCCTTCACTTGCTTTGCCTCTTGTGTTCAACGTTCTAATGTCCACTGGTGTTCAACATTCTAATGTCCACTGGTGTTCAACATTCTAATGTCCACTGGTGTTCAACATTCTAATGTCCACTGGTGTTCAACATTCTAATGTCCACTGGTGTTTAACATTCTAATGTCCACTGGTGTTCAACATTCTAATGTCCACTGGTGCTCCCACATTCTGTACTTGCTTGGATGCTATGGTGACTGCCAAGAGCAGCCAGCCTAAAACGGCTCCTACATTCTGGCATGGGAAAAAAAGGCTCACTCCAAGAAGACAAAAACCACTTGCTGTGACTCAACATACAGGAGACCCTTCTCTGGTCTCAGGAGGGCTCCCCTCATGAAAAGCAGGACCAAGTTGCCTCACTGGTCCTTCTCACTGAGATATCACATTCTGAAACCAGAAAGTGGCCCTCCTGTTCTCAACCCACACACCACAGGCCACGTGACCCCAACAGGGGCCTAGCTAAGAGGCAAGAATGCAGAGTGGGTGGCAATGACACCCCATCCAGGCTACAAGCTTGTGGTTCTTTTCTCCTCTGCTACTGTCACCTCTAGCATTCCCACAGGCCAACAAAGAGCAGGCAAGAACCAGCCAAAGGCCAGCCTATGCACTACAAGGAGACCTTTCAGGGCCCACCCTCAAGCACCGCCTGAGCATGAGGTCAGCCTGACTGTAGCACCACAAAACAAGCTGACTTTGTGGCCACATAGTTATCCCCTGTGAAGGGAAAAGGATTTGTTTCACTCAGAGTGACCTCACTCTATGCAAGAAGCCTGGCCAAGCCATTTTTAAATAGGTACACTCAGAGGCAGGCATGAAACACTGACAACCACTCTGCGAGGTGCCAGGGTTACACCTTCCCTTCCCCTCCCTCTCCATCTGATCTCTGATCCTTAGTCACCCCAGTGATCTCACTTCCTTCAGTCTCCCCCTGCTCCACGATCACACCTCTGCTTGGGACTCTATGATGGATGCTCCTTTATCTTATAACAGGAAGTCCAGTGGGATCTGGTCATGTGAGACACTGTCTTGTCTTTCCCTGTCCCTCTGTACATGCCCTATCCTTGCTCTTTCTCTGCCTTTCTAGCTACACAGCCCAGGAGCTGAGAACATAATCTGCCCAGTTCAAATCCCAAGTCTACCTCCAGTAGTTGGCTATAAGACCAGCATAAACTGGTTAGGTGACTCGTAGCTTCCTCACCTGTAGAGTGGGATAACACCACCACCTTCTGCATACACGAGACCAGTGGTAACGAAGGATAAAGATACAGGGAAAACGCTCCAACTAAAATCTGGCATTATCCTATAAAAACCAGCTCTTAAAATACTTACTATGTACACACAACACTGCCGCCACTGGAAAGTTAAGAGCAGAGCTCCTACCAGATAGCTGAGACAGAAGACTGTCACCACAGGACCACAGTGGGTCATCAAGCTGAGACACAGGACTGTCACCACAGGCTGCTTATGAATTTAAAAAGAGAGTACTACACTACTAGAAAAATAAAAGTAGTGAACAGAGGGCTGAGGTGCGGCTCAGTGGTGCAGGACCCACTAGCCCATGTGAGGTCATCTAAACGGATGAATGTAAAAGGGCTTCAACAGACTTCTACATTCTGTCCAGGAAGAGTTCAAACCAATCCTTCTAGCATTCTAGCTAATTTTTTTTTAATTTAAAAAGTTTTCATTTTTAATTATATATACTGTTTAATTATATATTAATTTTTTAATAAAATAGGGGAGGGGCACACACAGAGGCCAGAGGAGGGTGCCAGACCCCCTTGGGGCTAGAGCTACAGGAGGCTGTGAGCTATATGAAGTGGGTACTGGGACCCGCACTCGGTCCTCTGCAAGCACATTGTTTGTTCCTAACTGCTGAGTCGTATTTCCAGTCCCGTAAGTTCACACATCTTTCCCTAAACACATTAAGTTAAGCTACGATGCCAGGAGGGGACCGGGTGGTAAATATATCAATAAGCACAGAGCAAGTCTTAGCACAGACCCCTCCAGGCACCCAAGGCCTTGCTTGGTCTCTGCTCCAAACATCTACAGTGTTTTCCCACATGGAATCTATTCTTTTTACCTTGCTTTAGGCCTCAGGGAATTTCCCATCTTTTTTTTTCTGAGTGACAAACTTTGCTTTTCATCTAAACATACATATCCCCCACTGTGGTGCCTTAATCACAGGCTTTACAGTCGTTTATTCTGTAATCAAAAACATACAAGTACAATCAGAAATGTATTACCCAACAGGAAGCTCAGTAGGCCTATTCTAACTAAAGGATAAACAGGATAATAGACCAAGAGCCTGTAAGAAAATGGTTGTTCAGCTGGGATGTAGGTCAATAGTTCAGCGACTGTCTAGTACATGCGAGGCCCTGGTCCTGCTCCAACCATAAAGAGAAGGGGAAAGAAAATGGGTGTGTTTGAAATGGCCACAGCATGGCTCAGGACTGGGACCATTTGCTTAGGAGTTGCTCCAAGGGAGACTATAATCACTGCAGAAGGGATACAGTACCACTCTAGGCCTGGCTTCTCTGCCACCTCACTGCCTGCCCAGGAGGATGAGGGCTCAGTGGTACTTTAAAGGCAAATGGACTTGGACAGCTATGCTTTCCTCTACCATTTCCCCTGAGACGAGAGCCGCCTCAACACACTGCTGTCCTCTCTTCCTGGCCAACTGTGCCGTAGAAGAGGAAATCTGTCATGAACCATGGCAACGGAGCAGAGGTGACTGCACTGATTGGTTCAGGAGCTGAGGAGGAAGCTGACCTCACTGCAAATACAAACTGATAGGTTTCATGTGACTTATTAAATAATAACCATGATATCTGGCCTCTACTTGCTGACATTTTATAGTCTCTTTTCTCAAAACCTAGGACAGAAAGAATTGTGTTGTTTACTGGGCTTTCTTGAGACTTCAACACACTATCCTCTAATATAGCTCAGAGAGGCCTGCTATGTGGGAACAGGAAAGACCCCACATCCCTCTCCATGAACATCACACTCCAGGGATCCCTCAGAACACACTGCCCAAGAAAGGACTGGGACTCTTTCTCCCACCCAGAGACAACAATGGACAAGTGATCAGTCTAGAAAGGTTAAAATCATCGCACACTACTTCCTGGTATCTAAACTGCACCATCCTCTCCATAAAGGCTGAATTAAGTGTGTATAACCAGCCGTGACTTGAAATACTGGCAGTCATCCTTGAGATAAAAAGACATGCAAAGTTCTACATGCAGAGGCTGTGTTTTTATCAGAAACAGATATAAACAAAGAAAGACCAAACATAATCCTCTGACATCTACCAACAGCATCTAACTATGGATATCCTACTACTAAGGATAAAACCTCTAGGGGCTGGAAAGATGGCCCAGTGGCTAAACCCAGTGGCTCTGCCTTGCTGCCTAAGTGTGAAAATTTGATTTTGAATCCCTACCACCTATGTAAAATGTTGAGCATAACCATGCGTGCTTCTAACCTCTGCACGGTGAGTAAGAGCATCACTGAGGCTCGCTGCCCTCCAATAACCAACCCAGCTCTAAGGTTAGCATGAGACCAGGTCTCAAAGAGACAAGGCAGAGCGTAATAGGTAGAACACCTGATGTCCTTCCAGTCTTCATGGGCAGTCAGACAGACTTGTGTGCATCCATCATGGACATATATCACATCCATAGACATACCTATACATCAGGCCAAACACTATTTAGTGGATTAAAGATCCTGCTGTTGAATGGCTTGCCTGTTTGGCCTGAAAGCAGTGGACAAGCTTTGAGACAATTCAGAGACCAAGTGTGGTGGTTTGAATGAGAAATGCCCCCCCCGCCCCCCACATAGCCTCAGACATTTGAATACTCTGTCCCCAGCTGGCTGGTGGTACTGTTTGAGGAGATGTAGGTGGAGCTGAGGAGATGTAGATGGAGCAGCCCTGATGGAGAAAGTACAACACAGGGGTGGGGAGGCAGGCTAAATAAAAGGCCTTGCCCACTTCCACTCTGTTCTCTCTGCTTTGTGTTATGGTTCAGGTTGTGAGCTTTCAACTTCGTGCTGTCATGCCAACTACATGCTGCCATGCTAAGCCGCCGTGATGGGCTCTTATCCCTCTGGAACCATAAGCTGAAAAAACTCTTCCTTGTATAAGTTGCCTTGTTAGAATGTTTTATCACAGCAGCAGACAAGGAACAAGCCCCCAGTCACAGTGATGCTGAACCCAGTCCTCTACATCAAGTTTTGCATACAACTTATCAAAACCCACAGACTTACGTGGTCCTTCACCTGCTTCATCACAGAGGGTGTCATCATCACACAGCAGAGGGCGATGACCAGGATGAAGTAGAATAAATACATGAAGCGGGTGGTCCGAGACTGTCGGAACTTAGGGCAGCAGCCACAGCAGAGGGAGCAGCCAGCAGATCCGCAACAGCAGGCCAACTAGGAAAAACACAAACATCCTTTCAGAGTGTGCTACTGTGACACAGCAAGAAAACATGGAATATGAGCCTCTAAAACCACTGGGATTTGACGGGGGGGGGGGGGGGGGGGGGGACGCACGCAAGGAGTGTCCTGGTATTCATAACCCCCTTTAAACCACTCCTGAGTCTATGCTTAATGCCATGACAATTGGTGAGCCCCCTCCCCAGTCACTGTAGAGTGGAATCTGCCTGCCAGAAGTCAGCCACATGACATTGAAGATTGGGAATTTCAGGTCCCCGCTCTTTCCTCACAGAGGGAGAATGGTGGTTGAGTTAAGTGGCCAATGGCTGATGACTGAATCAGTTATGATATACGCTGGCATCTTTACAAAAACCCTCATCAGTGGAATTCAGAATTTCTATGTCAGTAAGTACACGAAGAAGATATGCCCATTACTGAACCCTAGGTGGAAAGTCTAAGAACTCAGGCTTATACCCAATCAGATAGGCTATGGGAGGTTCAGATTACGATCAGTCTTGGAAGTTGGGACAATCTTGTGAGATGGTATCAAACCTGGGTAGTGTCAAATTTGAACTAAATTATAAGAGGTCCAGTTGACATCATATACAAATCTACTACTTTAAAAACATTGACCCTTTACAAACATTTTGGCTGGTGGCCTTCCCAGGCTACAAGGTGACTGTTCTATTGATCATCAGACCACGGGACATGAGAAGAGTCTGGTGCATGGCAGAGCTTGTTAGAACTAGTCAGATGCTGTCTCAAGTGATGAGCACTAATAGCTTGGGAGACGGCCAGAAATAAACAGGAAAGGGACTTTCTCAGAAGTACACAGTCATTACACTTAAGAGCAAACAAAGGTTTCTGGGATCAGCTAAGAGCAAAAGCAACAGCTAAAACCTAGAAAAAAAGATTCCATGAAAGAGGAAGAACATGAAAAACAAGAACCTGGACCCAGCAATACAAATGTCCAACGGAACACCTAGGGACACGCTGGGAGTTCTACTAAGTACTCCTTACACACGTCAGGCTGTTCTTGAAGAAGGGCATCAGTAAGCTCTTATGCAGGCACTGTTTATTTCTCAGTCTAGTGCCCCTTACAGCAGTCTTTCTGGGCTAATGAGTGCAGTATAGGCTCAGGGCAGAGACTCTTGATGTACCACTAGAGTATACACGTCTTTCACTTGGGGAAACTAGGTCACTGGGTCACATGGCCATGTGTACTGCACATGCATGTGGGTGGAGGCCAGGGGTCTGCACTGGATGCCGCTCCTGACACTTTTCCACTTTGTTTTTCAAGACAGAGTCTTCCTCTGAATGTGGACCTCACCCATTCACCCAGATGAGCTGGCCAGCAAGCCCATGGCAATCCTCCTGCTCCTGCCTCCAAGGGACTGGGACTACAGGAGTAGGCTGCCACACCCAGTTTTTTATGTGGGTCCCAGAAATCAAATCAATTCCTCTTGCTTGAACAGCACATACTGAACCAATTCAACATTCTCTCTGCCCCCATTATTTGGGAAAACTATATCTTCGATAAAACATAAGGCAGCAGGCTAGTAAGTGGATAGCAGCTCAGGAGAGAAATCAGCCTTTGTGGACTGTGAGTTAGACTCTGCCACCTAGAAATTAAGACTCGGAATCCCCACTTATAAAGTAACAGTGGTAACAGAAGCTACATGTCCCTTATACGTTGCTGTGGTCGTTTGGAAGCCCCCTCAGCTGCAGCTGGTGTAAAGGAGATTTTACACAACAGAGCTTCTCTGAAAGGAATTGCCATAAACTGCAAACTACATCTGAATCTGTGAGTGTGAACACTGTTTTATATTGAACCTAAGCCCTAATAGTTCAATTTCTTGAAAATGATCTGGAAGTTTGGGAACTTTGCAAAGCTTCCAAACAAGCACGAGTTACAAGACTATCTTATAAACATCATGTACAATGAGACTAGATAGCAGGGTGTGTTGAAAATACAGCAAATTATAACAATGTCGTAGACCTCCGAAGTCTGGTCATGTCACAAGCTTCCTTCCTTCCTTCATGAAAGCACTAGTGTTGGAGTCTCTGCCCTTCGGGATGGCAACATGGCTTCAAATTCCTGCTAACGTCTTCTTAGCATCTAGCACTCAACTTTTCAAGCCATCTTACTCAAAAGGCTAAACAGGCCACCGCTTTAACAAATTCTCCGTAGGCTGAGCCAACAGACAGAGCGTGCAAAGAACAGTGCTGCACGTGGTCTTTACCAGCATAGCTGCTGTTTCCTTTACATCCATCCATCCTGTTGGCTGGTGTTTTGTTTTGGCTTCAAGCTCCTCCTGCCAAAGGCTGGGAATGCAGACATGCACCACTATAACGTTCTAGGATTGAGCCCAAGGCCTCGTATAGGTAAAGCACTACCAACTCCATACCCCCAGGCCTCTTGGTCCCCACTGACATCTCTCATTTTATTGACTCTTTCCATATGTGTACAGATCTTCCTCTTTTTTTATTCTCTCTTCCCTCCACCCCCACCCCAAAACTAGCTTGATTCCCTGGCTCTCTCTTCTCTTTCCTAGCTTTTCTTTAAGCCATGTTGTCTCAGATAACCAGATTCGCTGCATACCAAGTTCAGATGTGACAAAATACCCTATTAGGAAAGAAAATTCCTTTAGAAGCAGTTCGCTAAAGTTTGAACCTTAAGCACTGCTCAAATGTGGCAAAAGACTGGCCCAGCCACATCCAACCTAAGACAGGGGTCGCTAACCTTCCTAACGCTGTGACCCCTTAACACACTTCCTCATGCTGTGGTGACCCCCCCCAACCACAAAATTATTTTTGTTGCTACTTCATAACTTTAATTTTGTCACTGCTATGAACCATAACCTGCTGTGTTTTCTGATGGTCTCAGGTAACCCCTATGAAAGGGTCACTTGGCCCACAAAGGGGTCATGACCCAAATGTTGAAGATGCCTGACCTAAGTGCAGAGCTAGAGCAAGATCAGGTCACAGAAAGGCCTGGGAGGCCCTGGCTCTTCTGTCAGATGCTCCCCTCATGCTGTGCTGCCTATCACAGGCCCAAAGCACAGGGACAGCCAATCACTTTCAAAACCCAGGCCAGGACGTCTCATCCCTTTACAGGCCAACATCTCGGGCATTCAGAACGAGCTAGAAAGCTTCTAGCTAAGGATGGAACTGTACCATGGCAGAGTCGATGGTTAGGCTTACTATCTCCACAGAAAGGAAAATGAATGCATACAGATATTTAAATTTGTCTAAATAGTCACAGGAAGGATACAATTATGGAGAACACTAAAACGAAGCAGGTGGTTTAATTCATGTATAAGTCATGTATCAATGTATGCACCGAGTTTGTCAAGCAGCACTATTTACTTGCAGTGCTTTGGTCCAGTGTAGAGAATCTACCTAGCATGTGCAGTGCCACAGGTCTAAACACAGTACTGCCAAAACCCAGACATATATACATTTATATGCGTGTACATATTGTATAAAGATTATAAAAATATTGCAATTCAACAATAGCCTTTCTCTACTATATCAAGAGTCACCCTTCAAAGCAAACTATACCAATAAACAAGGGAAGGCATGCATTGCCTTAAGCTAAATGCTGACAAATGTACTATGTGGACACTGCCAACAGAGTCTATACAAGGAACGCTAGCATTCCAGGAAATTCTTACTCCACCTGCACTGACTGGCCACACTGTAGGGAGAACACAACTTAGGATATAATAGATTCATCCAGCCCCTGCCTCCAGAGTGTGATTACCCTGACAGGTCACTCCTCCAGTTCTTCACCTTAGAAAATTCCTGGCTGGATAAACTCCAGGCTGTCACAAGCTTGGAGAGAAAAGCCACTGTTCTATTCCTGGCTCTACAGGGCATAAGCCTTTTGCCAAACAAGTCAGGCTTATAAAACAAACACAGGATTTAAAGCACCAAGACTGAGCTGTAACGTAAACTAGGGACTCTGGGAAAGCAAGGGGACATACAGACTCATGAGGTATAAACTAGTCTCTATGCTGAGGGATGCTGTCCAAGAGAGAGCATGGTGACATGGTAAGACACTGATGTCCTTAGGAAAGCTGATCCTGGGAGGATGCTGATCATCACATTAGATAATGATGACCGC
The DNA here is from genome assembly GCF_978045245.1 of Mus caroli. NCBI lineage: Eukaryota > Metazoa > Chordata > Mammalia > Rodentia > Muridae > Mus > Mus caroli. The sequence goes on from NW_028227270.1 coordinate 28,692,814, forward strand.
AGGAGGAGGCTGGTCACCATGGGAGAAAGCCAGTCATCACTGGGGAGGGTACACTTCTGTGGGAACAGAGCATATGGAAAAAGTTTCTGTTTTTCTATTCAGTTTTGCTATGAGCTCAAAATTACTCTTTTAAAAAGCCTTTTGTTTAAGATAAAAATTAAAAATGAACAAAGCGGCGCTGTCCACCCTTGCCTCAGTAAATAGATGTTCAGTGAGTAATGTATGATGAAGTCATGTGGGTGGAAAACCCACAAACAAAAGCACAAGCAACCCCAGGCCCTGGGCCACCATCACAAGCCACACGCTGAACTCAATCTCCTACCAGCCTTGTATCACCAAGAATTAAGGGGTATAATTTTCACTTTACTTCTTTCAATTTTATTTTTGAGAACATAATTACATCATTTCACCCTTCCCTTTCCTCCCTCCAAACCTTCCCATATATCCCTCCTTACTCTTTCAAATTCATGGCTTCAGTTTTCATTACTGTTTTTACATGCATATAAGCATATACATATATAATCCTAAAGATGAATAAGTGCCCTGCTCTTACTGTAAAGTGCTATTTGTGTGTGAGTTTTCAGGGCTGACCACTGGTATTAGATAACCAATGGTGTGCTCTTCCCTGGGGAAGACTTTTCCTGCTTTGACATTCCCTAGTCGCCTGTAGCTCTTTGTATAGGGTTGAGGCTTCATGAACTCCCCTCCATGTAATTTTTATACTCTTCAGAGGGCAATACTTACAATTCTTCCAAGTTCATCCTGGCAGAATCACACCTATGAGCATCCAAAGACTTAGTTACAAACGTTGGGAAAGCCTACAATCCATTTGTATTTATTAGGCCTAATGTTAAAGTAATCATGGGCTTTCTACACAATAGGATACTGTTTTGAAATGAGTAGGTTAATATTACTGAGCCCGTGTCTCCTTCAAAATTCACACGTTGAAGTACTAGTCTCTGGTACCCAAAAGTGTGACTGTATTTGGTCTTTAGAGGGTAGGGTTTTGAACAGGATCATTGGAACAGCCCTGAAACCCAGGGGCTTGTCAGAGTCACAGGGACAGTCATGTAAGAAGACTCTAAGGTGTCATTTAGAAGACAACTTGCCAAAAATCTTACTCTGGGGCTTTTCACCTCTGGAAATGAGACATTAGAGTTTTGTTTAAGCCATATGGGTGGTGATCTTGAATGTGGCAGCCCAGAGTAAGTGTGCTGACACAGGCTATCTATGCAGAGGTATATACAGCCACATGGGAAGATACAAAACTACTAACATCAACTACCAGGAGACTGGACCTAGATATAGGGAGGGAACAGAAACATCTATTAACACTCAAGCTTTTAGTGTCTCTCTCTCTCTCTGTGTGTGTGTGTGTGATTCTTTTTTTGCTTTATTTTGGGGGACAGGATCTTATGAATTCCTGGTTGACCTCAAGCTCACTGTGTATCTGACAGATCTTGTACTCCTGATTCTTCTCCCAAGGGCAAGTTGGTACCATACATGGCAAGTGGTCAGATTTCTTTTCTTTTTAAAGAATAATACAGCACCCTGGGCTTCATGAGATCCAGTCAAAGGAAGGAGGGAAGGGGAAGAGGAAGGGGAAGGAGAAGAGAAGGGAGGAAGGGATGAAAATCGAAGTTTCAGCACTCGGGAGGCAGAGGCAGGCGGATTTCTGAGTTCGAGGCCAGCCTGGTCTACAGAGTGAGTGCCAGGACAGCCAGGGCTACACAGAGAAACCCTGTCTCGAAAAACCAAAAAAAAAAAAAAAAAAAGAAAAGCAATGAGGTTCGAAGCTGTTTCTGTAAACAGATTTGCAAACGTGTATAGACATATGTCACTCTCTTCCCTTCTGAAGAACCTTCCTGTCCCCAATCACAACACAGAGTCTCTGTCACTCCTGCCCCTTCTCACTCCCCTTTGCTTCTCACTATCCCTTCCTTCTCACTGCCCCTTCCTTCTCACTGCCCCTTCCTTCTCACTGCCCCTTCTCACTGCCCCTCCCTTCTCACTGCTGAGGCAGGCACAGCGCTGGCTTTCATGAGTAAACAGTGTGTGGTCCTTGCCTGGGAAAGAGGTCAAAATGAGAAGATAAGACAGTTGCTCTCACTGCTTTCCTTTTTGAAAGGGGAATCCAAACTGCATTCCACAGGCCGTGAATACCAGTCTCCATTCTCCCTCGCTGGCCTTGCCCACCAGCCCTTGGAAACCATCCTCCCAAGGACTACTGGAGGACTATGAGGAAATGTGCCTGGAGCCAGGAGCTAGGCCTACGAGTGGCTTCAGCACTTCTATTAAGTCAAGACACAATACCCTCATTACCTGGAAGTATGAACTGAAAATAGCAATCCATCAGGAAGCCTGCGAGTGTCACTGAGTAACTACCGGGTGCTGAAGCTCCCAGCAGGTAGCTATGAAACAGAACAGGAGTGGGTGAAGGCAATAATCGGGGATGGTGATGATCCCTGAGTGGAAAGCTTAACTCAGGAGCTTGGGTGCTGTATGGTCACAATCACACCTGATTTCGATGCTGGGTCCTTTTCTCATGAACACACAGGATGAAATTCATGAACAACCAAAAGGATGGGCTTAAAGTGTTTTTTATTACAGAGAGGGGTGAAAAAAAGAATGATCACTGAGCTCTGGAAGGCAAGCAAAAGAACTGGACGGGGCAGCCAGAGAGGTTCTACTTGCTGATGTATGGGAGGGGGTGAACTGCTTGTCTGTGGGCTCTTAATATGACTTATGGCAGAATCTGGGATGAGACTGGGGCCATTTTTATTAGTCTGGTTAATTCTCTGGGAAGTCAGCATGCTCTACACAGCCCCACTGGTCCAAGCAGGGAGACGCTCATGCAGGCTCACACTTGGCTTAACTAGAGAAGTGGGCATGTTATGATGCAGTCTTCTGTGCATCTGACTTGCTGCTAGCCTGTTGGCACTGCCCACTGGTCAGTGCTAGCCCCAGCCAGCACTGCTACCGTCTGACTTCATGAGGTCTGCTAACTGCTAATTAGACGATTTGTTCTCAAATTTACATAACCAGCTAGTACTTTACCATAGACCTTTTTCTTTTACTGTCTGTGGATAATTTTATCCTTATCATAGTTGACCAAGATGTAGTTTCTCTTGATTACCTCATGCTTAACTCCTTGTCTACAGGTTAGTCTTGGGTATTCGCCTTTTTAGAATATGCAGAACAGAACAGGTGGAAAGGAATAGATTTATTTAAAACAAAACAAAAAAAGCCTGTTCTTGTTTATAATTTAGTCTATTATAACTACCAGAAGAATGTATGAAAAAAACAATAGAGTTTTGGGTATATCTTCCGGGGCACTGCAGCCAGCCAAGCAGCACTGGCTCAAAGCCCTGTCTTTCTTACCTGCTCTGTTACCTTATACCCAGTGGCAAGCCCTTTCATTTCTTTTTCCTGGATCTTGCCATTTCAACCCCCACACCCCTTTCATATTAACCTTGGGTTATCAACCATAATGGAAAGGACTTGCATGCCCCAGATCTGAAAACTAGAAGGCCAGAATTTTAACTGGGCAGTCCTAGGTCCTGAAATTCTAAACTGCTCAACCAGCGCTTTGCAGATGATTTCCACCACCCTCAGTGTAGAAACAGCTTCCAACTGAGAGCATGCAGGGTCATCCACTGCTCGAAGGCAGGGAGAGGGAATACAGGTGCCACCATGGTGCCGGGGAGTGCACAGGCACTGTCTGTGCCTTACAAATACCTTTGAAATACTGAAATGGGATTAAAAGAGTCCTTCCACTGAGACAGCGTGTACCACATGACAGGAGGTGGAGAACAGGGAACCTTGTATTCCACTCTGAGGGCTCTGTGGGGAGGACTCTGCACTTACACACTATTAATGGTCTGTAGGTTCTGGGTTAACTTTCCAGGCCTCAAACACCTGTGGAGATGCAGCGCTGATACCAGCAGACACTGCCAGACTCTTGCCAGTAGTCCAAGAATTACCTGAGCCCAGATAGCCAGAAAGATGAGGGGAAGTGTGAATGGCAGGCACCACGAATCTCAGAATGTGGTGGTCACCTGATCAAGAAGGCAAGGTTAAGCTTTTTGCAAAATCTTTAAACTAAAGATGGAATGGTAGCGTTGGTTTCATCGGGGTGTTAACCTATCACTTTCTCAGATCGCCAGGATCTAACTAAAGTACAGTTTAAAGATTTAACATCATTTCTGTTCACTGGTATGTATAACAAAGCACCCAGGCTCAGGTATAACACGTACAACTAGAGCTAGTCCTCCAGAATGTGCCAAAGTGAACTCAACACAAATCCAGGTCAGGAAACTGACTGGCTTGGCAGCTTACTGAGGATTTACCCCATACAAACAAAGCTTATGTAATCTATAGTATTAGCTAGCATCTACCAACAGTTTACCCTCTGCAGAGGATGACGATTATTACTGCTGCTGCTGCTGCCATCTCTGTGTTAGGAGTTGACACCAGGGCTCAGAGAAGTGATGCAACCTAAGGGGACAGAGCTGGTGAGGGAAGAGCCAGGATTGCATCTGCTGAACTCTGCTCTACTTCCTGTTTGTATAAGAATTAGCAGGACAGATTACACTGGCCAAACTTTGGTTTCCTCTAAAATGAGGCTGGTTGAGTTGGGAGGGGAAAGCAACGGAAGAAACATTTTTTTCTCTTCTCAACACAGTAAGAGGCCAGCAAGTCACCTTCCTTCTATGCTCCAACTTCCATGGTACATGTGGCTTCTAGGACTTCTAGCTGCAGGGGACCTGGAAGGCTTCTCTGAGCCTTTTGCTGAAGAGATCAATGACCCAGACACCAAACCTCATCACCAAATCCCACCCTGTACTAAAATTCCAGTTCCCACCCGGTTCTACAGAAATAACCAGGCCATTCACTCACTCAGCCAATGCCTGGCTGCCGTATGCATGTTTACTAAGAGCAGCATTTGCTCCTGGGAATGTAGCAGTGAATGAAGAACTTCATTTCCATCACTGAGCCAGGAAAGAAAGAAATTTGTAAGAATTACATGTTTAATAAGAAAAGAGATGCCAGGCACATGGGGATCATGTCTACACTCTAAACATTTGAAAGGCTGTGAGGCAGGAGAATTGCACTGAGTTTGCGCTACTAGAATTTGTCTCAAAAAAAAAAAAAAAAAAAAAAGACAGAGAAGGAGTAACAATGAAAGAAACTTAAAGGGAAGGGAGGAAATTGGAAAGTTCAATGAGGGTATTGATCAACTGATCACTTATATTTCACTAGATTCACCTTTAGACTACATCCACTGCAATGATTATCCCAGTTACGTAGAAAGCAATCTACAGTGTGTTAACTGAAAACAGCTAACAACATAAGAGCACCGAGTACAGATAAAACCTGAGGTAGAAACGGAGAGACCCAGAGCAGCAGTAACACACGCCACCCAGACAGTGTATCACCATGTCCACAGCACTGAAGCACTACAGGCTTCGGAGTCGTCATGTTGGTCTGTATTTTTTGAACTCTGCAACAAGTGCCTGTCTTATAATTAGAAAACCATTGCCTCAAGCATCTGTTTGGGAAGAAAACAAACAGTATTCCTGCTCCATCTTGAAGGCAGTGAGCACTCAAACACTTGCTAAATCAATCAGAAAGCTAACAAAAGAATTCTACTTCAGCCGGAAGATTGACGGAAGACCATGAGGTAGCTAAGGCACCAGAAAAATAAGATGTCTACTCTACCCTTAAAAAGGGTGAAGATGGGGGCTGGCGAGATGGCTCAGTGGTTAAGAGCGCTGACTGCTCTTCTGAAGGCCCTGAGTTTAAATCCCAGCAACCACATGGTGGCTCACAACCATCCGTAACGAAATCTGATGCCCTCTTCTGGAGTATCTGAAGACAGTTACAGTGTACTTACATATAATAAATAAATAAATCTTTTAAAAAAAGGGGGTGAAGATGGTAAAATTTACCACAAAAACAAAACCATTAGGATTGGGGATGTGCACCCATGGTTGAATATTTGACTAGTATGTTTAAGATCCTGATTTCATGGTTCTTTAGCACAAGTGATAGGTAGGTAGGTAGATAGATAGATAGACAGACAGACAGAGGTGGTACTCTGTTACCCTAGTATTATTTTTCATTTCCTTAACTAGTATAATTAAACCTCTACTTGGTGACATCTAGAACAATAATTAAATGAGAATATCAAACGCTACCTAAGTGGTTAAGCAGGTGAAGAGAGCTGTGTAGCACAGAGCCTAGAAAGGGGCACTTACTTCTATATGCTTGTCTCTGCTCCTGGACTTGTGCGCTTTGGTTCACTAATGCCCTGAGCTGCCAGGCTTCTCAGCCTTCCCAGCCTGGTGGGAGGACAGTGGGAGCTGTTAGAGAGACGCTCCCTTTTCATATCCTAGAACACACTGGTTTCCACAAAGAGGACACTCAAGGATCCATTCAATGCCCGTGGCCAGCAGGTCAGGTCTGAGAAACCCAAGGCCAGGCTGTGAGCACGCACAGAGCCAGCACCTTTGGCGGAGTTACAATAGGGCCCTGGGCAGAGCTGTTCTTTTGAGGAGCTTTTTCTCACGCGGCTAGGGTTACTTTCCACAGGAAAGAATGTAACGGATTTCTCTGCTCTCAGACAGCAGATGGAGTCTTTCAATCATTCCATCATACCACAATCTCTGCTCAAAACACCACAGGACCGTGGTGGTCCTTCATCGGTGATTTCACCAAAGTCCAGAAGTGCTGCAATTCATAAGTCTGAAGTAAGTTTTATTACAGTGTATTGTTAGAATTGTTCAACTTTATTGCAACTTAATATTGTTAATCTTTTATTGTGCCAAACATAAAAGTTATCAAATGTACATAGAGAAAGACATAGAGAGTGTAAAGTTGGTACATAGCCATGATTTGCAGGTGTCTTCTGTGGGGTTTGACCATATGCCCCATGGATAAGGGGGGATGGATGGCGAGGCATTCCAGTCGGTTGGTAAAGGTTTAAAGCTAAAGTTAAAGGTGAATGAACCCCACCTTTCTCTGAGTTCAACAGAAAGTGGGTATGCCTAGGAGACAGAGCATTTTGAGCAAGCTTCCTCCAACGCATCATTCACTGTTGTGGAAGATGACCTGTGCTGTGGCACAGTCAGCAGGTCCCTGACCTCCTCCTAGGCCTCCTCAGCTAGATGCAAGAACAGTCCTCCCTCTCCCACCCAACTCAGACGATCATCAGCATCACCGACAACTGCTCCTCTGCTAAGGGCCACTGACTTAGAGTCAAGAGCTAGAGCAATGGAGTCAAATGGGTTCACACACAGCAGAGTGAACAAAAGAGTATGCACCAACCATGGGAATATTGGTTTTTATATACACAGAACCAACATGGTGGTTGTATATAAAAACACCTGCATGGGCTCCATCTAAAGCGAGCCCCATTCCGTTATTATCAACGAGGAGAACGTAAGGAAACAGGAACATCATGTATCCATAAGGAACAAATACCGGCTAAGAGACAAGCGGGGATGGGGGTCTGGGGGCAGCACCCTCAGGTTCTAGAAGAAAATACTGCCAGGAAATGAATCCATGGAATTCAAAATGGAAGAGAATGGAGAAATGAGAAAGGCACTCATTCGGTTTAAATCACCATTGCAAATTAGTTTTAAACACTCAAAGGTAGAAATGGAATCTTGCTTTTCTTACTTTGTAAACAACGGGTATCAACTGGCAACTACTGAAACTCTAACCCCTCAATCTGCCCCCTGTGTCATGGGGATTATGCTGCAGTGGAGAGATCTGGTGAGCCCTATCCAAGAACCACGGAGTGCCAGCTCAGTTCCCATAGCCTGCCAGGCCACAAAGCACTCTCCAGCCTGGAGATTCAGTCTCAGAGCCAAGGAGATGGAGAAGTGTGCTCTGGCATGGGAACAGCAGTGAGTTCATTTCACTGCTCTCAGGGAGCTGAGCTGGGAGGGGCTGGGGCTCAGGAATGCCAGTCTTAAGGGCTTCCATGGGGAATACATTTCTTTTCAAGAAAAGTTTTCTGACACTCAGATGCACGATAACACTACATAGGGTAACATTCTCACCGCAATGTTTACCAATGCTTCCTACTAACGAACATCACCCAGGACCTAACAATACATTCTCTGCCCTCAGGAAGCTCACATTCTAGTAAATAAATTTTACCCAAGCATCCTGGAAATTCAACCCAATCTGAGATATGTCTGAAAGTGTTAGATGTAATCCAGTCATCGTGTTCTTCTGAAGTGAGCCTGGGTGTCCAGAAAGCATGGGTGATTTGGTTCAAAAATAGATTTTTAGTGATGAACATGAGACACTGGCAGACAAATTAAAAACTCCACAGACATGACAAATTCAGCATTCTGGAGAGGGTCTGGCCAGTAACTTAACCTCTGGGTTCCACACTGCAATATACTAGTGGGCATTCAGAATTGCTACACGAAGTCCTAACAAATAATTTAAGCAGCATTCTGCTCAGCCTAGCAAATGAATCCAGGTCTAGTGCATTTTGAAAGGTTTCCATCACAACCAGTGAAAACCAAACGATGGCGAACAATTCCTTAACCCCAGGCTGGCCACAAAACCAAGTGGCTTCCCACAGCTACAGCTATGTCCTGACCAATGCCTAGCTCTGGTGAGCCTCCTACCCCCTCACCTCTGAGAAGAAAAGAGTAGGAAACCCAGGCCCCCATCCCTCCTCTATGTAGGACCAACTACCAGGCACATCCCCGGCCCACACCACAGAAAGGATGGTAGTCAAGTAAGACTTCTGTGACTACAGTGAGAAGAGCTTCTCTTTGCGGTCTGGTTTGATGCTGATCTCACATAGTGGTGGCCTTAAGCTCATTGTGGAGTTGAGGATGATTTTGAACTTCTGGTCTTTCTGCTTCCATCTGCACTGTCCTGGTTTATATGGGGTGGGCACTGCCCCCAGTGCTGCGTCACACTTGCTGGGGAAGCACTCTAACAGAACTGTATCCCTAACCCCAAGATGGTTCTTTCCAAGTCTGTCTCACAGTGAGAGCTCTGTCCACACTTTGCCTACCTTAGATTGTTTAGGGCAGTGAGGATGCCATGTAATACTTCATTTTAGGACTCACAAAATGCACAGCAAACAGGTAAATTTTTCATGTAAATCAGAAAACGGGATGCCAGGCAACTAGCCTCTGGTTTGGGAAATCATCACTGTGCCTGCCTGGGGCCAGAGGGAAAGGCCCACATCAACCTCAGACCACCCTCGCCCCTCCAAGGCCCTCGGCTTTGGACAAAGGGCTGTGGAGACAGGAGAGGGCTTACTGGGCAGCCTTCCGTTGGAGCTGGAGCAGCAGCGGCACTCATTCCCATGGCTGAGAAAATAACTCCTCACAGTTAATCTTCTACAACATTAGCAATCTCAGCCTAGGACCTCTCCTTTCATCACGGATATCCACCTCCTTCTCCTGCTTCCAACGTGCAATGCACAATCAGTGGTGCATCACAAGTTCATTGCCAAATGCAGCACTGCTCAGCCACCTCATACACTGTCCCAGAGCCCTGTGCCCACCGGAACCAGATCCTCTTTTCAATGCCAGCTGGGGCCCAACCCTAAATAGCTAGTTATTGGGATGCTTACCATCAGCAATGGCACTAATTGGTAGATGACTATTGCATACATTCAATTCCCTGCATGACCAACTTGAGCAGTAGCTGACTAATGCTCTTAAAACACCTGCAAAGGAACCCAGGGCCCAGGTGAAGATGCAGCTCAAGAGCAGAACACTGAATGTCTGGGGTCCCTGGATTTGATCCTCAACAACCCTGGGAGTTCTCCCAACACACCAACAGAAATGAAAATTGTGTTTGACAATCATGGGATCTAAAGAGAGGTTTCCCCAGATCATTTCCATGAAATAGACCATTGCTCACATTGGAAGCAGTTTCCCCTCCACTTTGAAAAGGCAGGACTCTTTGATCAGCCCTAGACTGGTGATGGCCAGCACCCCACCCTCAAAGTCAAATGCACAGACCTCAAAGCCAGGAGGAACATACAATGTGGAGCTGTTAATTGGGCCGGGAGGTAAACAGGCCCAAGGGGGAGGCAGTTCAGGAAATGAATCTTAATTACTGTTATTTGCCAAGTCAAACCCAGTATTCCGGCAGTCATCTGATGGAATGAATGAGGACTGGACAAGGATGCCTTTGAAGACTCTGTACCTGTCTCACTCATGCTTCCTTCAGAACCCAAGGTGTTGCTTTTCAGGGATGCCCCAGGAGAGGGCCAGATTTGGTCAAGATGACTGAGCAACAACGCCTCTGGAGAGGAGCAGGTAACACTAGACCTGAGCTTCCTGAAGCTGGTGGGGTGAAGGCAACAGAATACAGTTACTGACAAAGCAGAGCTCCTGATTTGGTGTTAACAGGAGGGGGTTGGACTGGAAGCGGATTAGGCTATTGGAGTAAGCAGGGCAAAGCCTGAGTGGCAGAGAGGATACGTCCCTGGCACAGTTGGTATCAGCTTGAGCAGTCTTGGTGAAAGAGAGGCCAGCCACCATTGCACAACAGCTGGAGCAGAACAAAAGCAGCAGGAGACAGGGGCACCTTAGCCTTTTACATTCCCAGCATGGCTCCTGGGCTGGCATCGCAGGCACCCTGTGAGTTTCTAGGTTCCATCCTAACCCACAGACCCTTACCTGGAACCCGTACCTTGAGATGTTCCCACACTGAACACAGAAATCAGGCAATAGCTGGTGCAGATTTAGATCCAGTCTGTGATTAAATCACATGCCTGACAGCCAGTGTTCCCAGATATTTTTTCAAAGGCCCAGTCGGTGGTGGTGAACACAGCAGACAAGTCTCCAGGGAGACCAATCACAACTTCTGGGTAACAGGATGATCAGGACAGACTAGGGTTTAATCTTAGGAAGTCTTTAGTGCAAACAGATGCTAACAGACACATCTGTGGGAAAGATAAAACACCATCCAGGGTTGAGGGCTGTCAGTGACCTCTGTCTCTCTGTCACATCCTAGCTTTCCAGGTTCCTAACATTGAGCTTAAATTTTATAAGTTTTATCTCCTAGGGCTTGCTTAATTGTTTCCGTTTTGGTTGGTTGGTGGGTGTTTATCTTGCAGTACTGGGGATAGAGTCCAAAGCTCTGCCAAGCTAAAGAAAACAATCGACCACTGAGCAACACCCCTAGTCTGCCTACATATATTTTTTAATTAGATGAATATGCAAAATGTTGGTAAAAATTCAAAGAATAAAAATTTATAATCCAGAAAAATATTAAAGTCAATTTAGTTTGCTACACTCCACATAAAATGACTGTTTTAGTTATAAAATATTTCTATTAGTATGAATTAAAGAACAACTTTAGCAAAATCAACAATTATCAGAAGAAAAGTCCCCTAAAGTGAGTTTCAATGGTAGCTTTGATAAAAACAGTCCAATCCTCACCCTCTGCACTGCTGTGAACAGACGCTGCTCTGCCACGAGGAACGTCCTACCATGCCGTCCCCCGGAAGAAGAAAGAATCACACCAGCTGAGCGACTGGCCACTCTTTTGAGATGACTTCTAGCAGACAGATGACGCTTTGCTGCACTTCCCATCAGCAAGAGCAAGACTGGTGCCTGCAGAGACACTTAAGGATTTGTAGCACTCAATTCCATTGAGAGCAAAATGGAAGCATGCTGGAGCCAATTCCCACAGCAGGGCCTCTCTGTCCCTCACCTGTATTTCTATGCTGGAGCCAATTCCCACAGCAGGGCCTCTCTTTCCCTCACCTGTATTTCTATGCTGGAGTCAATCCCCACAGCAGGGCCTCTCTGTCCCTCACCTGTATTTCTATGCTGGAGTCAATCCCCACAGCACAGCCTCTCTGTCCCTCACCTGTATTTCTCTCTCTCAACTCCTCAGACCACTGTGCTTCACACGCCACCCCAAGCGGACTGCGGCCGAAACGATTGTGGTTGCCTCCTAATAGACAAGAACAGATTTCCGACATTTCTAATGCCCAGGTATCTGAGGTCTGGCTGACCCAGAAGGGGTTGCTCCATCCAGAGCTATGCAGTGACTAGAAAAAGAAAGCTATTTCCCTGACAGACAACTTCAGCTCAGTCAGGCAAAAGCCTTCTCTCTAATCCATCCTTCCTCCCTCTTATACTCCAGAAGAAATCACGACCAATTACCCTAGGTTCTGAGCCACACTAACCACACAGAGCCCTCTGAGATTGCCCTGCCCACCTCATCCCACACACACTCGGGCCTGGGCCTTTCTCAAGGAAGCCACAACAAAGGGCCAAGTCCAGCCTGTCTCTGTGGTTCCCCATGTAGCTGAGCAATGCCCCTTATCCCTTTCCTCTCTGCAACTATAACAAGTATTTTTGCAATGTAGTTCTCTGGTCTGCTGATCTCACCACACCTGAATAGTAACAGACCTTACCTTTCAAAACACACACACACACAAACACAGAGAGAGAGAGAGAGAGAGAGAGAGAGAGAGACAGAGACAGAGACAGAGACAGAGACAGACAGACACACAGACTCAGACAGACAGGCACACACAGAGACAGAGAAAGAGGGCTTAACTTTTTATTTCTTAATCCATAAATTTTCCTTAAGCCTTCACCACCTGCTCCCAATTATATATGGGCAGATGGCAAGCAGAAAGAACACAGCACAAATGGGAAACTGGGATTTCTATGGTATTTAGCTTACTTTTTTGTAAACAAATACACTTGGGATTTGGGAGAACAGATAATCAGATTGCTAAGGTCATATCTAATTCTTTCTCACTGGACACAGTACCAGCAACATGCTTTGCATAGAGTAACACCCTGAGATTAAGACTCGCAGAGTTGATGCTCTGGTGAAATAAACCAAAATGAACCTCCACACAGCGAATTCCTGAAACCTTCAAGCATCCAGAATGAGTTGAAAGTACAGCTGTCAACATGGCCAGAAACAGGTGAAGATCTGAACTACAGAAACTCTCTACCTAGCATTCACTATATTCATACATACATACAAACATACATATGTACGTACATGTGTGTGGGTGAATCAAAGTACCCTCCATTCTTGATCATCCATTCGCCCATTATCAAGCCCCATGTCACCCCACCCCCACCCCACCCCATCGTACCTGTTAAAGGACCTTCACTAAATCTTAATAGGAACTCTATACTGAATCACAATCACCACTTTCAGAACCTGAGTCACTGACGGGTCAACAGAAATCACTTTAGGAATGACTAAAATCCTGATCTCTGACCCCAAGGTCCATTTGGCTCCACAAGTCAGTTTTCCCTCACCAGATCTCTGGGATACCTAGAATACACTGTTTTGACGCTCTTCCACCTGTCCCAAAAATCCATGGTCAAGGAGCTCTTGCAGGCAGTGACTGCATGCACATGAGGCAGGCAGAGCGCAGCAGCACAGGGACACTCGCCTTCCTCAGCTGCCCTCAGAGGGCCAGCGCAGAAGCTTGCTCTGCAGACACTGCCACTGTCATACAGCTCAGAAACACATTCTTCAAATGCCCTGAAGTAATGGGAATTGCATGGCGTCAAATAGGGCCCTCAGTTCTTGGAGCGGATTCACTGAATGGAGCAAAGGCATCAGCAGACGATGGGCTAGAAGGGAAGCAGAACCTTTAGGCTGGGGTCTGTGGAAAGAATGCTATGGGGTGGGTGCTTCTGAAGGGGATTTTGGGACCCCCAACCTCCTCCGTGTGTTTCTTTACTGTATGGTCACATGAGAGGAGCCATCTCCTTACTATGTGTTCCTCCATGATGCACCATGCCAGTGCGGGCCCAAAGCCAGTGAGCGAGTGACGGTGGGCTGACTCTGCAGCCAGGAGAAAAACCAATCCTCCCCCTTTCTAAGTTATCTTGGGTACTTGTTAAGCTGACGAGCACAGCCCACAGCACAGATACTCTCAAATATTCCTCACAAATGACAGAGTGTTACCTGAAAATGTGTACACGTGTATCTGCTACCTTTTAAATACCAACAAAAATCAGAATATATGGTGGTTTTGAAAAAAGTCAGGGAAATACAAAGTAAGTGGAAGATACAGGGTAGAAGAGAGTCTGTTTACCCCTAAGAGAAAACCTGGAGGACAGAAGCAAGTAGCTCTCCTGAGTTCTCCCCTCGACCCTGCACAGCTGGGGAGCCTCCCCTAGCATGGAGCAGTCACCAAGAGCTGCCCACACATGGTGTCAGTTACTCTGCATGTAAATGACCTCACAACAGCAACTTAAGAAAGGAAAGGTGGGGGGAATAAAATATGGAGTGTAAAAAATAAGAAAGAGAGAGAAAGGGAGGAGGGAGGGAGGAGGGAGGGAGGGAGGAAGGGAGGGAGGGAGTGAGAGAGGGTTGGTTTATTATGCTCCCCAGCTGGAGGGTCCAGGGTACCACAGCAGGGAAGTCAGAATCAGAAAGCAAAGAGCTCACACTCAGCCTGTAGTGAAGAGCTCACACTCACTCAGCCTGTAGTGAAGAGCTCACACTCAGCCTGTAGTGAACAGTGACAGTGACATCATTCAAGGCAGTGTTTCCCAATTGCCTGGCACTGATCTCAGGGCTCTTGACAAGGAAGCTACAGAGCATCATAGTCGAGGCTCAGATGTCCTGAGATGCCATTTCTCATTTCCTCAAACTCAGCTCATTGGTGGCACTTGCTCGGGAGGCACCTGGTAGCCAGCTCCTTCCAGTGCTTAAGGAGATCCCTGGGGAATGGGAAAGCAAAGATGGGCTTCCTCTGAGGGTCTCAAACATTGTATCTGGGCCCCAGAAGGAAGAACAAACTATTCCCTTTTGCATTCTGCAAGCTGCCTTCTCGTTTCTCCTTTGCGGGGGGGGGGGGGGGGGGGGGGGTCCATGAGGGTAAAGATGTTATTCCTCAGGTAGCATCCTTTTTTTTGTTTTGTTTTTGTTTGTTTGTTACAAGATCCCTTAGCATCTGGCCACATAGTCTTGTCTGGCTAGCCAGGGAACCCTAGCTGCCTGACAAGCCCTGGGATTGCATGCATGAGCCATCATGCCTGGCTTTTTCTTTTTTAGGTGACTTCTAGACTGGAATTGGGTCTCATGCTTACAAAACAAATACTTTATTGACTGGCCTTTTCCCTCCAGGCCAAGAACCACATTTTGAAAAAAGAAATCAATTATTATTTTTTTAAACCCGATCAAAATTTACTTTCCAGTAAAGTTACTAGTGCCTGAAGATGATCCTTATGGCGTGGGATTTGTGCTTCTGATGATGTCTGTCTCAGGGCAATCTTACTGACAAGACAGAATGCCCCAGTCCCAAATGCCACAGGATATGCTGTGGTTGTGTGTAAACAGAACCACATCTCAGGTCTCCATCAGAACCTATACAGGCCTGTGCCAGTTACAACCAAAGTTCCATGAACATTTAACTCAGGTGAGTCAACCGTCTCAGAAAGACCAGCACTTAAGAGTGCTTACTGCTCCCGCAAGGCACCCACGTTAGGTCCCTACGTCAGAAGGTACCCAAGCACCTGTAACAACTCAAGCTCTGGGAGATCTTACATCTCTGGCCTTCATGGGCACCTGCATGTACACAAAGCCACATGTAATACCCTAGTTGGTTTTCTGTGGCTGGGATCAAACACCATCACCAAAAGCAACTTGGGGAAGCTGGGGCTTATTTCAACTTACAGCTCTCTCTGGTTACACTCACTCCATCATTAAAGAAAGTCAGGGCAGAAGCCTGGAGGTAAGAACTAAAGCAGTGTAAGCTGCATGCTTACTGACTTAATCTCATGGCTTATGTCGGTCACTCCAGGACCAAAGCCCACAGTGAGCTGCCCCCCCCCCATCATTAATCAAGAAAATGGGAAAATGGCCCAAAGACTTGCCTACAGGCAATCTGAAGGTTAAGATTCTCTTTCCTAGATGTCTGGGTTTGTCACTGGTTGACAAAAACCAACTACTACATGCAAATACAGACAGACAGACAGACAGACACACAGAGAGAGAGAGAGAGAGAGAGAGAGAGAGAGAGAGAGAGAGATCATAGCAAGTTCTAAGGCTACATTGTAAGCCTTTGTCTCAAAACAAACAAACAAACAAACAAAAACAGCAACAGCAATACTATTTTTTCAAGGTAAAAAAGCTGATCACTTGCAGCAGGTTAACCTTGTCAACACACTGAAGAAAGGAAAGCCGCTGCGAGCAATGGGACTAGGCCTGAGTGTCAGATGCAGTTCTCCAACCTGCACACGTGCACCTTAGCGCATGCACACCTGCACTCTCTCCCACACACAGGATTCACACATGCACGCACACACTTCCACCACCACCACCACCAATACAATAACAAAAGCTTCTTAAGCTATTTGGTTGGATCTTCTGCTCAAGAGAGAAGTGGAAGTTAGGCATTTGTCCAATTCCACTTTAAGAATAAGGAGTGTTACTGAGCACCTGTTAGTTTAAGCAGAACAAAGTGCCCCCAAAGGCAAATTCTTAACACTGTGGGGGCTGAAAGGGCTTCATGTTCCTGAAGTCATAAGCTGCTGTAAAATGCTTTATAAAGTTTACATAAAGTGTTTTATGTGCTTTACAGGTCTCTCAACATTCAGTTTTCTTAAGAGCACACGTCGAAATGGCTGAGTCTTGGCGCTGCAGCTCCCAAGTCTGTTTTTTCATCCTGCACCAAAATAGCCCTGGGAGTGATACTTGATAACAACCCACAGCCCAGCTAGAATCCAGACAAGGAGATCTGACAGCTGAGTTATCATCTTAACATCCACTGCTATGGGTGGTACACTCCTTTTCTATAGTTCTATTTACACCTCAGAACTTCAAAAAAAAAAAAAAAAACCTCCATTTACATATGTAAATTGTGGGCATGCAGATAAAAATAAGTACCAGCACATAGTTGTACCAGATGTTCAGCCAGACATCTGTGTTTCTGTCCTGAACAGAAGTGGGTTAGCTCTGTTATGGTCACCCCCCCTTTCTAAACGCTTCATGCACCACCTCCTCCTATACTCTCTGACTCGCCAAGGACAGGGATTTCAATATCAGTTTCAAAATCAAAGCAACCCTGAGAAATGCAATGATGCAAGATACCAATTTTACCCATGTAGCTTTGCCGAAATAAGATTTGAAAATTTTAAATAGCAAGATGAACCTAGACAGCATAGCAAACTGTCAAATGACAACCTAATGTCCAGACACGACTGCCTACCCTCCGACTTCCTCACGATCCTCTGCAGTGACCACTGCTGCCAAACACCTCCCAGAAATGTTCCAGTGCACACAAACACATACTGGAAATGAACATAAGACAGCCAGGTACACATGGGTTCACAGTGGTCTGTTCTTCAATTCCTTTCCCCCAAGGAGGACAAGGATCTCACTCAACATTGTCCTTACCCATCTCTTCCTCTCTGTACCCCCAAATTCACCTCATTTATGTGAAAACACTGAGTGTGCCACCGTAGCCATATTTATGCTTACAGTTCATCAGCATTAAGGACATTCTCATGATCTTTAGGACACACACGTAGTAGCCCTAAACTCTTCTAACTCAACATAGGCTCCTCCTTTTGCTTCCTGCCCCATACATAACCTTTAGAACCCCTCTTTCTGTTGTTTTGTGTCTTAACTACTTCAGGTACTTTGTCTGAATGGAGTCATACGATATTTGTCCTTCTGTAACTGGCTTGTTTTGTTGAACATAATGTCCTTCAGGTTTAGCAAGCTGCCTCTAAGGCACGACCTTGTATTCTTAGACACATAAGTAAGTCAAGGTTTGAATCCACCTTGCTTATTTATGTCCTTTAATTTTATAGCTTTTATATACTAGAAGTAGGGCAAGACTGTTCTACAGATCCGAGCTGTAAGAAGAGATCAATAAGGCCTATGCCCTTTACCTGAGCACTATATCCCCCAAGCCTGGAGAAAAGGTGAGACAGTGGTCCACACAGAATAATGAACAAGCATTGTAAACAGCAGCGAGGCATGCACCGCCTTCCTAAGAAAGAACTGCACAGAATGGAGAGGTGGCTCCAAGGTTTAAAGCTCTCGTGGCTCTTGTAGAGGATCTAGATTCAATTCCCAGAATCTACCTGGGGGCTCACAAGTCCAGTTTCAGAGGATCACAAAACTTTCTTTTGATCTTCAGGACATGTACCTGATGCACATACAGGCAAAACATTTATACACATAAAATTTTTTGGAAGAAAGAAAGGCAGGCAGATCCGCCCCAGCCAAAAAGTCAGCACCCCTCCCCCAGCCAGGCCCTGGCTGATGAAGCGCCTCTCTGGTATCTCAGTTCATAAAGTGACCTCATGGCTTTTCTTTAATGTCTCTTATCAGTATCTACCAGACTATCTACAATACATCATGTTATGTATTATATACAGATATTACATGTTACATATCTCAAAGGGGAGGCGGACGTATATGTATATGTACATGTAAATGTATATGTATATGTTGTATATGTAGGACTGCTCTTGAAACCAGTTAGGACCTTGGTCTTTCAGCCTTTGTGTGGGTGCTCTGTGGTGTGCTGTTGTTGGCTTCTGTTGCCTTGGGGTTTACTGGGACACCTGGCTATATAGCCCTGGTTAGCTAGAACTCACTGAGTATAACCAAACTGTGTGAACTTGTAGAAATCCTCTTCTTTCTGACTCTGCCTCCTGAGTACTGGGATTACAGGACTGAACAATGACATCTACCTTAAAAATAGATAATTTTTCATGAGGAGGTCTAGATTTTGTATGCAAGTTACTAATTTTCATTCTCCCAAAGACTAAGAAAAAGGAAAAGAAAAGGCAAGGGATTGGAAGAACAGAGGAAAAGAAGGAGTTTTTCCCCTTGGGGACATGCTAGAGCCACACAGAAGGACTGGGGAGCAGCCATGTGCCTCTCAAGAGCCTACTTTCTGCCACATCACCCCTGCAGTAAGCATGGTTTGAAACCAGTCCATTGGATCACTTGCTTGCAAGAAACGTCCATGAGCAGCAGCCCTTACCCAGCCTCCACCCCCATCACCATAAGGAAATAATTTACTGCCTCATGCTTTTCAAAGCCTCCAGCCAGAAGCCGCTGTTGGGTAAAATGATTTGCATAAAGCTCCTCATTGGTTACCCAACGCTGCTGAAGTGGCCCAATTTTTCTTACTCAGCAACCTGCAACTTTCCCAAAGTACATCTCAGGGTACGGAAGTATTTTTAAAGACTGTTTTCTGTTAAATCTTGTGATCCACACACAGGGTAGAAGTTTATGGAACAATAACAAAATAAGCAACTTCTTAGGAGTTTAAAAGGCAGTTTAGGACAGTTTGAAGACAAAAAGTGTAAGCCACATTTATTACAGAAAAATACAGCATGAAAAAAAAAAAGTCAATTCAAGATTTAACCCACAATTATGTTTAAAATCTGTAGCCACGAGCTTTGCTGGGTTGCTTTGAAAAAAGCCCGATACCCAGCCACTGATTCTCAAGATATACTGTGCACTTTATGCTGGACACTGGAGCATTGCAGGAGGGGAGCAAGCTGCCCGCCCAGCAATGCTGCCCTTCAAGGAGGCCCTGCTGAGAGCCTTAGTTACTAGGGAAGGGTCCACATCTTTCTGGCTCCAGAAGACCTTGTGGCCTCCCAGACTGTCTCCATCAACAGTCAGAACTCAGCACCTGGAGGCTCAGGTAGCACTCCCACCGGGACCTGAGCACTAACGGGCTCCTGAGAGTAGCCTCTCAGCCCAGAGCACAACCCCCCTTCGGTGTGTCCTGACTTTGTCTGTGGATCAGGTGGACACTGAAACTGCTCAGACAGCAGGACTAACAGCCAAATTGGGGGGAGGGGGGGTTGTTGTGACTTAAGAGTTGGAGACTATGAAGGAAAACTCCTGGAAAGAAGCTGGGTTTACAAAGACTGTTTACAACTGCAATGATGTAGAGAGGCTGGAACATCACAGGTCCAGAGGCCAAATTACTTCATCTTGGGTAATTTTAGCTCCCAACAGCCACTGCTCATCCACCTCTGTGTCCAATCTGAACTAACATCTGGTGATTAACAGAGAAAAACCTTTTAAATATATTAATTTAGCAGAGCGCCAACGTCCACACCCCAAAAGCTAAAAATGTCATCAGATAACATCTGAGGTCTAAAGAAAAGCTCCCTCCATCTTGCTGTAACCACCTTCTTAATTTATGACTTTCTTCTATAAAGCTATGAAACTGCTCCCATGACGCAATAAGGAACTTGTAGTGTCTGAGTTACTCTTCCATTGCTAAGAAGAGATACTATGAACACGGTTCCTTCTAAAGAAGGCATCTAACTGGGGGCTTGCTTACACCTTCAGAGGGTTAGTCCATTGATCATGGTAGGGAACCTGATGGCAGGCAGACAACTAGCATGGCCCTGAAGCAGTAATTGAAAGCTTACAGGATGCTCATGCTGCAGGCAGGGAGGGAAAGACTGCACTGACATGGACATTTGAAATCTCAAAGCCCACCCCAGTGACATGCCTCCTTTAATAAGGTCATACCTCTTCCAACTAGGTCCTTCCCAAACAGCTCCACTAACTGGTGACCTGACATTCAAACACATGAATCTATGGGGGCCATTCTCATTCAAACCACCCCATAGGGTAACCTACATCCCAGGCCATGGTCACTCAGAATGAGTCCAGAATAAACTGTCTCTTATTCTCTTTAAGAGGAAAGCTGTATTTTTACACTGACAAGAGCACATCACCCCCCTTATGACTATTATATGATAATGACTGTGTCCTTCTGCAGGACACAGCTAAGTTTTTCAGTTCTGGCCAGCTAGCAGAAAGAAGGATTGAGCCAGAGGTCACTGGCAATAAAGAAAAGCTGACCCAGACTGGAGAATCTGCCCTCTGGAGCTGTTTGCTTAGGACAGTAAAAGAAAGCAGCACACAGCAGGGTCAGAGGGCCAGATCCTTCCAGCACCAACTTTCTGGGAGTAGCTCCAAAGGAGCCTTCTGGAGCAACCCCAGACCTCACAGCTGAACAGAAGTGTGACTTGAGAACATCCCTAAAAAGCTGGATGTCCAGGGCTCCCTGCCTAGTCCAGACCTCACATCTCAACAGAAGAAAGCCTGCAAGTCCAGAGCCTCTAGGCTTTTCATTCTATACTTACTTTGAAAGCTCACCACGTTCCAACAGGGTTTATGTGTTAGGGATTATTAGAACTCAACAGGAAGTGCAGTTTTCTCTGTGAGATGCCAGACATCAGCTGTACAATCATAGTCAAGATGCACACAATTCAAATGGTGCTGAATCACACCAGAGCAGACCTGGGTACCAGCCTCCATCCAATGGCAGGTGTCCCTCCCATCTTCCACCCCCAACTCCACAGCAACCCAAGGCTGTAACTTCACAACACCTACTTCTACAAGCACACAAAGTTTTTTTTCAAAGTGAAGTGACAAATTTACCATAGTCTTAGGTATTCTTAGCAACCTTTGATTTGTAAAATGGTTAACACTATTTCTACCGGGTTCCTTTTTAAAAATAATTATTTTATGTGTATAGATATACTTCTTCCTGCATGTATAGCTGTTTACCACTTGCATGCTTGGTGCACACGGACACTAAAAGAGGGTGTCAGACCTGCTGGGACCAAGGTTGCACATGACTGTGAGCCACCATGTGGGTCCTCAGAATTGAAACCAGGTCCTGTGGAAAAGCAGACAATGCTTTCAACTGCTGAGCCATCTCTTCAACCTCAAGCTTTCTTTTTTTAAAAATGTGGGGAATGGGTGGGTAGGGAAGTGGGGGGGTATGGGAGACTTTTGGGATAGCATTGGAAATATAATTGAGGAAAATATGTAATAAAAAATATTAAAAATTTAAAAAAAATAAAAATTAAAAAAATAAAAATGTGTTAGTGAGAAGGTGATAAGTGTGCCCCATGTGGATTTTGCCCCATGAGGCTGTGGCTTGCCTTGCTGGGTTCTGCATTCATTGTATGAGTGCACAACACACTGTGCATCTTGTCTGATGCACCACCACTATCGCTGAGGCTCTAAGCCTAGAGTAAGAGACACTACTTATGACACTTTATAATACACTGTCTAAAAGGAAACAGTGAGATAGATGTTTATTTTATTAAGTTAATGCTACTAAATATATGCTAAAGGGTGTGTGTGTGGCATGTGTGCATGTGTGCAGTGTGTGTGCCTGCCTGTGTGGCAGTGTGTGTGCCTGTGTGTGAGCCCGTGGGTGGAGGATGGAAGCTGACGTCAGTTATCTGCCATGGTCATCTTTCACGTTATTCATTGAGGTGGGGTCTCGCAATTGAACCCAGATCAACCTCCAGCAATGGGAACTGAGTTTACTGGTGACAGCAGCCAGCACTGGGGTAGTCTGTACTGAACTCATAACCAAGCGACTACAATCAGAGCAAGAGTGCTTGACTATGCCTGCTGCCCCTGGGCTCTTCTGCCTCCTCCTCACAGGACCCTAGAGCTCTTTAGTAGCTTCTCAAAGGCAGGAAGGTAGTGGCTGGATCCCAGCATCCTTCCCAATCTACTGTGGCTCTCTCAGTAGATTGCTTTCCTCCTCCAGCATTAATTTCTTTTGCTGTTTTTGCTTCTGGAGGAATGGCTGAACCTGGTCTACTGGTGACAGTGCTCACAGTCAGCCAGATCCAGGCAGTGAAACAAGGTTAAAATGAAGGAGCCTGGGAATGTGAAAAATTGGCACTTGTGTTCTAGCTGCCTGGGAAGTAGCTGCCTGGCTCCTCCTAACCATCTTACAAAAGCTGCTTGTAGGAATAAAACCAAAACCTAAAGAAAGCAATTTTTAAATCTACATTTAGGACCAATTTAAGAGACCAGGCTTCAATCAGCTAGACCCTGGCCCCTGACCAACAACTAAAGTTCATTATACCGATCTCTTGCATGTGCCATCTCTGTTCAATCCTTGGAATCCACACAGAGGAAAAAGAAAAACAAAGCTAGCAGGTTGTTCTCCAAATTACACACACACATGCACACATGATACACATACATAAAGCAACCTCACATTTAGAACCATAAACTAATAGAAGAGATTCCTTTAATGAAAAAAAGATGGGTGGGGCACTTGTCTTTGTGTGCAGGCACAAGAGGCCACAGATCTCCCGGGGCTGGAGTTACAGGCAGCCATAGGCAGCTGATGCAGTGCAGGGAACCAGGACCTTTGGAAGAGTGAGCGTTCTTTACTACAGATCCATCTCCTCAGACCCTAGAGGAGGGCAAATATTCAGAAGACAGGAGAAAAATCAGCAGGCTTTGCTCTCAGACAGGGTAATACTCGGCGCTTCCCACCTCCCTATCTTCACCCCTCAGTACCTGCCTCCTGCAGTGCCTCTTCCCCCACATGCAACTATGCGCTAGCATCCTATCCGTGTATGCTCTTAGCTCATGACCTCTACATTCCAGCCCCCACGTGCCCCTCCGTGGCCAATTCTGTTTCCCAATGCTGAAGAATCTGTCAAATTCTGCTGCATTTCCCAGACTCCTCATTAGAAACTTGACAGTGAATATGTGAATGGTAACAAATATCCACTTCCCATTGTGGCCTCTGCTGTAGGAGGTCCTGGGGCAGGCAGGCAGGCCCAATGGTCTAAACAGGACTACTCCATAAACTGCAGTCAAAGAAACTGACTTACTGTGTGCATTTATTTTTAATGAATTCTACCACTGTAGAATTCATTAAAAACATGGTAGAATCTACCACGTTATCTGTTTTTGGCATAGAGGCCTAATAACACTAAGGCAATAGGGTTGTAAATCTGAGGCCAACCTAGGCTACAGAGTGAGTTCCAGGACAGCCTGGACTGTTTGGCTAGTTTTTGAGTTTCATGGTAGATAAGTACATAAAAATAAATTTGATCATGAAAAGTGTAAACTCCAACATGATACTCCACAGCTTCGTATCGGCTGCTCTAACAGTACAGTGCTCAATGAGATGTGTAGGCTTTTATGTGTATAGGAGTGGGGAAGCAATACGCATGCGGAGGTTCCAGGACAACTTGCAGGAGTCAGTTCTCTCCTCCAACCAGATAGGTCCCAGGAAATGAACTCAGGTCACCTGGTTTGTGAGCCATCTCATGAGCCCTCACACCCTCTCCCTCTCCTTCTCCCTCTCTTTTTATTTTTTTGGGTAAAATATTCTTGGACAAAGCTAAGACAAAGCAAAAAGTATAGACTTTCTTATGGGAAACATGTTCAGAGTACAGACATAGCTGTGTGTACAACTTCAGGGCCACATGGAATCCCCCCAGCCCACTCATGTAGACTGTTTTACTCTGCACGGTCCCATCAGAGCCCTCTACTCTGAACACCCTATACAAGCCCATCTATCTCTCCTTTCCCAGAGAGCAAAGGCTCCAAAGCTGAGGTGTGTAACCCTCCATGAGCTGCGAAGAAGGCCACCTTAGGAGGGATGTCACCCTAAGAAGCTAAGCACTGATTCACAAGTTGTGGCTAAGTGGCTAAGCTGATAAGCCTTTCATGTATATTATCCTGGATAGCCAGTGAAGATACTCCAGCAGACAAACTGCTTTAAGGATTCTGTCAGCTCTAAAACAAAAACAGCAAGGCAATGGAGTTAAGTCAAAAGTGCTCCAGGGTCCTTACACAACACTAGCAAAGCCATGGATACAGAATCCAAGTCAGACAAGTTTCATTACTATGGTTACAAAGCACTGCCGTTGTTTCTGGGCACACCACTGTACATCAGAGCATGAAGTCAGGAACAAAAGACCAAATTCCTCCTTGGTTCCTGTGAACCAAGATCAGAGCCAACTGGGAGAGCTAGCCCTCCATTAAAGTACAACAGAGTCCAAGAACAAAAAGCTGGGGAGAATTCCACTAAGACTCTACAAGCTTTGTTTCAAAATGCAATTAGTCAAGTCTATAAAAATGTTGTGTAAACAGAAGTCCAGTTTTTCTTCGGCTCCTCGTCTTCTCATAAACACGGCTCGAGGTTGTATATGCGCTTGTCCTACTTCTCTCTTGACTAGACACGGTTTCGTGAGGAGCAAAGAATGCTATCTAGTCACTTCTTCCTACTGGAACATGACTTCAAACCACAGCGCTTCAAAACTTACTCTGTGATACAAGCCCAGTCCAACTAAGTTTTTCCACAGCAGCTGCTTTCCAAACACTTCAGCAACTTTAATCTCAAGGCAAACGACCGAAGAAAGATCTAGAGCAAAAGCCTCCTCCCTTAAGAACCTGACAGATGGTTTACATAAGCAGATCAAACCAGGAATTGAATTTCCTACACGTACAGTATAACCTGCAAATCAAACCCTGATTTGCAGGTTATACTATAAAAATAGTCTAAAATTATCATTCATAAGAAAATAAAATAATTGTTAATATATAAACTAGACGCTGTAGGTAAGGTTTTACAATGCTCTTTTACTAGGGCTGCAGAGGGTCCCTTCTGATCACTCAGAAAGCCTAGTATTTGAGGACAATTACAGTGGCCTAGTTTGGTAATTTGACCAATAATACTGCTCTCAACACTCAATCATAACACTGAACTCCACTGACAAACCACAATATGAAATGAAAACTTACCAGCACAGCTGTGTGCCCTGGGGTGACAGCACAGCGCCCGCCCTTCTTACTATAGGGGTGAACACCTGTAATTCCAGGATTTGAGAAGCTGAAGCAAGAAGACTACAGTGAGTTCAAGGCCAGCCACTCTGCAAATACACAGTTCCAGGCCAGCCTCAGCTACAGGTAAGATCCTGTCTGAGAGGGAAAAGAATTTGTCATCCCAGCACTAAAAAGGAGAGCCAGGAGGATTGCTACAAGTCCATAGCCAGTCTGAGCTAACAGCAAGTAACAGGCTATCTTAGTTACTGTTCTACAGCAGTGAAGAGACATCATGATCATGGCAACTCTTAGGAAAGAAAGCATTTAACTGGCGGCTTGCTTACAGTCTCAGAGACTTGGTCCACTGTCATCATGGCTAAGAGTATGGTGGCATGCGTGGCACTAAGCAATCGCTGAGAACTACATCCTGAGACAACATTGGGCCTGGCTTGGGCTTCTGAAACCTCAAAGCCCACCCCCAGTGACACACTTCCTCCAACAAAGCCACGCCTACTCCAACAAGGCCACACCTCCTAATCCTTCTAATCTTTTCAAATAGTGCCACTCCCTGTTGACTTAGCATTCAAATATATAAGCCTATGGGGACCATTCTTATTCAAACTGACAACATAGGCCAACCAGGGCTACCGTGTGTGTGTGTGTGTGTGTGTGTGTGTGTGTGTGTGTGTCTGTCTGTCTGTCTGTCTGTCTGTCTGTCTGTCTGTCTGTCTTACACAGCTCAGACTACAAGTAGCCATGCCATCAGAATCACTGTCTTGCCTCTACTGAGGATTTTAAGGATGATTATATTAAAACACTTGGGCAAGTACTGAGTGAGGTTGATGCGACTCATAGTCTACTCACTGCCTGATACCGTCTATGGGAAATCTACTGTCAATGTTTACATGGAAAACTCCAGTCAGGGAGCAAGCACTGGGGTAGGGGTGTGACTTTATCTCTTTAGTTCAGAGATTAGTCAGAACCTGTTTTCCATTTCCTCTATAGTAGTAGCTCCCCAGCCTCCCCGAGCACTCTTTGCACTCTGCTCTGCCAGCAAAGACCCAGCCTTTAGCCGTTTGTCAGCTAGCCCAGGTCAGCTATCATGAAACTCAAGGGAAGAAAGGGGTGGAGACTTATCTCTTCAACACTGGAATGTGGCTGAACCCTGCTAAGAAACTGCCTGGCCACCATTCCGTTATCAGTATCTGGCTCATTGTGAGCTAGACTAGCCGACAGCTCCATCAATAGGACACTGCCTAGCAGCATGGTTGAGACAGTATATAGGCATCCACTGTATTCTGCCTGCATTTTGTATGCTAAAAAATGTATATGTCTAGAAAACTAAAAGTGCCCCATGCTAGTGATAATTACAGGACTCAAATTTAATGTAGCCAAAACAACACTAGGCACAATAAGACAGGAAAAATGTCAGAACAGTGAGTTGACTCATTGGGACACTGGTGTGAGTGGGTGTGGGGATGGGTGTGGGGATGTGTGTGGGGGTGTATCAATAAATATGATTATGGCCGGGCGTTGGTGGCGCACACCTTTAATCTCAGCACTCAGGAGGCAGAGGCAGGTAGATTTCTGAGTTCGAGGCCAGCCTGGTCTACAGAGTGAGTGCTAGGACAGCCAGGGCTACACAGAGAAACTGTCTTGAAAAAAACAAAAAACAAAAAAAAACAGAAAAAAAACAATAAATATGATTATGAATATACATATACATACATATATATGTGTGTATATATCTATGTATATATGAAGGTAAAGCTCAAAGTTAAAGACTGAAAATGATTGAAATGACCCAGTTTTGTAAAATCACACATATTAAACAAAAATGACAGGATGTATTAAATATCAAAACATGGTTCTCTCTGGGTAACAATAAGGAATTTTTTTCTTTTCCTCACTGTTTCACAATACTGCCACACAGTTGGAGTCTTGAATAGAATAAATCTGTGCCTGGATTCCTTCCGAGCAAGGGTGGGAGCATCTGACATGATGAGGACTCACCAAAGCCCAGGAGGACAAGGGCTTTGTAACCCTCATCAAGGTATTCATCTAGGTGCATGCTCTGCACACGAGATGCCACACTGTACTAGCCAAGACTCACTTCTAGTGCACTAGATAACAAATGCCAGGTGGTGGAGACAGATCTAAGCCCAGAGTCTGCAAGAACACTGCAAGAAGCCAACACTGAGAAAGTATTTATCTAGCTGCCTGTGTCTTGACAGTAGGTACTTAGGTTTCCTAGAGGAGCATGGAGGATCTTCTCAGGGGTCATCAATACTTCATGGTATGTAATGGACATTTTTTATTTGTATGTGTGTCTCTCTGTACATGTGTATGCATATTCGTGTGTGTGTATGTGTGTGCATGTATTCACAGAGGCCAGAGGAGGGCACCAAAGCTGCAGTTACAGGCAGTTTTGAGCTAGCTGCCAGTTCAGCCACCACTCCTAAGTCACCTCCCCAGAGCTGTAATTTACTTTTTAAGTACATCATCATGGGCTGTCTACAACCCCAAGGTGGTCCATCACTTCCCTAAAGACCACTTAATAGCTATAACAAGCCTCCTGCATGGGTTCCAGTTACCCATGACTCAGAAGATGCCAGAGAACAGACCCATCAGCACACCAAAAGAAACAACCAAACCGCAAGATCCTGGACACCTACCTATGACTTGAGCCAAACTCAGGCCACACACAACGAAGCTTCCTGTGTGGAAAAGCAACCTCTGTCTTCTGTAGCTAACATTCCCCTTCTGGACAGCATTTACTAAGAGACTCCAAGCCTCCTCCTGCCCCTGAGAAACACAAACACAAGAGAGGCCTCGCCTTTTTTTTTTTTTTTTTTTTTTTCAGTTTCTGCATCTGTAGGTTCAATCAACATCTGGAGCCAGGTGCAGAGGCACCCCAAGCACAGAGGAGGCTGAGGCAGGAAGGTGGTGAGGTTAAGGCCAGCTTGGTCTACAGTGAGATCCTGTCTCACAAACATTACCAGTGAGGGATATAGCACAGCAGTTATGTATTTGCCTCGCATGTGCAAAGCCCTGGTTCAGGCTTCAAAATCTCAACAATTGCCAAGCAGTCATGGTGTAAACTTGGTCCTGGCACTCAGGAGGCAGAGGCAGGAGGATCTCTGCAAGTTCGAAACCAGCCTGGTCTACACAGAGTTCCAGGACAGCCAGCCCACACAAAGAAATCCTGTCTCCAAAAACAAACAAACAAACAAACAAAGCAAGATAAAATTCCCTCTCTACTCAACATGGACTTGCTGTTTTCTTTTTTTAATAATTTATTTTATGTATGTCCATGTTTGGCCTGCATTTATGTCTGTGTGATGCTGTCAAGTTCCCTGGAACTGGAGTTATAGATGTTTGTGGGATGCCAAGTAGGTGCTGGAAACTGAACCTGAGTCCTCCAGGAGAGCTAACGCTGTGCTCTTATCTGTTGAGCCATCTCTCTCCGCTAAACAATGTAACAATATAACAATACCAGCATGGTCTCAAGCATGAGTGAACTAGAGATAGTTAGATGTACTTGGAAGCATGTGCAAAGATCACATGTAAAATCTGCTGGCAATGATGAGCTGAAGGCACGGAGTTAACAGACAATTTATCAGAGCTGAGCATGGTCCCAGCACTCAGAAGACAGAGACAGACAGATCTCTGAATTCAAGGCCAACCTGGTCTACAGAATGAGTCCCAGGATAGCCAGGGCTACACAGAGAAACCCTGTATCAGAGCAAACAAACTAACACTAATACTCAAGCACATGCATGTGTGCACACATGCAACAGTCAATCAATAAATCCTTAAAAATATGGCCAGAGCATGGCTCATTGGGTAACTATGCTTGCCACACAAGCCTGACAATGTGACTTCAATAACCCTTCTAACACAGAGGCGAAAATAGAAAGCCTACTCCGCAAAGCTTTTCCATATGCATCACTGTGGCAGGCATGCCCCTCCACACACACACACACCATACAGAAATAATAATTAAAAATATATTGTAAAATACTTTGCAAGGAGAGACTCATGCCCTGGAGGTGATGGATATTAGGTTATGTGAGGGAAGTTACATGTTCTTATCTCATGCACTGTTCCTGTGGGGACTTAGCTTGGCATTTCACCATCTTGTTAGGTAATAGATGCTGGAGCACCATCTGTGTTGCTCGAGACTGGCCACTCTAAAAGTTTGTATCAGGTGTCACAAGTCACTAGGACCGGAGGAGTTAGTCTAAGTGTTGAAGTGAGGGGGTTTATGCTTCTTATTCTACAAACAGAATGTTTTTATGAGGGCCTTGAATGTCTGCAAATTTTGGCAATCTTTAGAGAAGAACCAACCCTCCATAGACAGTACAAGTCTGGGACACTGGTGCAGTAGTGGCTTTCTCGCAGATCTGAAGCCCACTATTTTACAATACCAGCAACATAACTGGGGCTGCAGCTCTGAGGGTGGACAGGCTCTGATCAGAGCCAGCTAACAGGCAGAACTGACTCAGACACATCACCACCTTTTATAAATCTTTCCTCCCTAAACTGGACTTGGACCACCACCACTCACCACCCCACTCCCTTCCTACTCCCCTCTGTAAGAGGCCGACTGGCCAGGCCATACCTGTAGTTCAGCACTTGGGAGGCTGAGACAGGAGGACAACCTGGGCCCGCCAGAGCTGCATAGCAAGTTGCCATAAAAAGCAAGCAGGCAGCTCATGCTGCACAAAATGGAAGCAGCTCAGGTCTTTACCTAATACTTGGCAAACAGAATATCATGCTTTAGCATATGTGCCATTGTGTTGTTGTTGTTGTTGTTGTTGTTGATGGTGGTGGTGGTGGCTTTTAAACTTTAACAATGGAAGGTAATCCCTGGTAGCATTAAAGGCTTTGTTAATTAACATAATAGACATTAGAGGTGGGTTTTTGTTAAGGAAAACTTCAATGATCAAGAAATAAGATCTTGCCAGGCATGGTAACACAGGCCTTTAATCCCAGTACTCAGGTAGCAAAGCCAAACTCTGAGTCTGAGGCTCAGGTCAGTCAAAATTACATGATGAGATGTGTCTCAAAACAAACAAACAAACAAACCCATAAACTAGGTGCTGTGCCACACCCTGCAGTCCCACCACTGGAGAGACAGAGACAGAAAGATCTAGAAGGTCAGGGTCACCCTCAAGATGAAAGCTAGTGTGGGTTACATTAGATCTCGTCTCAAGAAAAAAGGAAGAAAGAGAGAAGGGAAAGAAGAGAGGGAGATGGAGGGAAATAGACAGAAGATGTCTAGACCTGCCTGTAAACATCTGGGCACCTCTGTTCTTGTGGGACACCGCTGCAGAGATGGCTGAGTCCTTACTTTGTCAATGGCAGTCACAGACTGGATCTGTCCACGAAGCCCGCTAGTGTGGCTGCCTCAGCCCATCCAGAAGTTAGTGAAGTTCTCCCTACTAGAAGGTGCTCACTTCTGCCCCAGAGAACTTTTCATGCACTATGCACGCTACAGCATCAAAAGAGGGCAAAGTGCCGGGCGATGGTGGCGCACGCCTTTAATCCCAGCACTTGGGAGGCAGAGGCAGGCGGATTTCTGAGTTCAAGGCCAGCCTGGTCTACAAAGTAAGTGAATTCTAAGACAGCCAGGGCTATACAGAGAAACCCTGTTTCAAAAAATCAAAAAAAAAAAAAAAAAACAAAAACAAAAACAAAAAAAAAGCAAAGAGCTGAGCTACCCAGGGCTTCAGGAAAAGCTGCAAGACCAGCAAACGTTTGTGTATTTGGCAGAGCTTAAGTCTCTAATGTGGTGTTTGTAACTTGGACCAGATAAGAAGGAAGAAACTAAATGCCACTCCCCCTTTCCTGATGGCAGCCAACATCTCCCAGAAAAGCCCCATCGCTGAATGCTCAGAACTGTCTACGTCCATCCAGAGCAGTCGCATATGTGTGCTGTGTACTAATAAGGAAAACAAGGAACAAGCGCCAAGCAGAGAAGGAAGCCAACCGAAACCTGGAGGGCCAGTATTGAAGGTCTGGATACATCAGTCTATTGGTTCAGTTTTTTACAGTTTAGTTGCCTCACCTGTGGTAGACAGGGCTGTGGTCCAGAATGATGATATACTTATAAAACAGACAACATACTGGGCACTGAAGTAGATTTTTATCATCATCATCACCACCACCACCACCACCACCACCACCACAATTATCACGAATGCTTATACTTGCCTGCAGGAGGCCCTGACAACTCTTACTCTCAAATTGTCTTGGAAGGGATATATATATATATATATATATATATACACACACACACACATATATTATACATATACATATATACATATACATATATATGTATATCATATATATCGCATATACATTGCATATATATTACATATATGTGTGTATGTATATGCATATATATGTATATATACACACATACATATATACACATATATACATATATGTATGTATGTGTGTATATGTATATATACATATACATACATATATATATATATATATACATATCCATCCTAGTGCCACATGTAATCCTCATAATAATCTAAGCATCACCACACCCATTCTACAGATAAGGAATACTGAAGACAGAGAAGTAATTTTTTCAGAGGCATACCTACCTGCTTGCCCAAATCCAAAACGTTTACCTGCAATCTTCAAGCTCTTTTGACTTAAACTCAATTCAAATCCTAATACTCTGCAATCTCACTGGATTTAATAACAGGCATTTCAAGAGTCATAGAAAGGCAAGAGAAAACTATGGTTTCCTTGTCAAATGCTAACCTCCTATTTCACCTCATGACAGGGCACTACCCACCTATGCACACAAACACCAACACCTTTAATTTCAGCACTCAGGGGGCAGAGGCAAGCAGATCTCTATGAGTTCAAAGTCACCCTGTTCTACAGAGAGACCCTATCTCAAAAAAACAAAACAAACATATCCAAGTCCTGTTCCCTTCTCCACACCCATTTCTAATTCATTTTTACCACTATAGACAAAGTCCATGATACCCACTGTACCCACTCCTGCAGCTAAAGCCTCACTGAAGGTAGCATGCTCTCTCTTCCCTGGACTACACACAGGCTGCCAGAATGCAAGCTCCATCAGCAAGGGACGTGTGTTCACAGCAGAGCCTCAAACACAGCACATACAAAGAAGTAAGACTCACAAAGAAGCAATACTCACAGTCGGGGCTAGAGAAAAGGCCCCTCTACTGACAGCATTGCCTACTCTTGCAGAGGACCCGGATTTGAGTCCTAGTACCCACAGGGCAGTTTACAACCCTCTGTAAACACGCCCAGGGATTTAAGAGCCACAAAGGAATAGGACCCAGCACCTGAGCTTGTAAGGAAGTGGGGGCTGCAGAGGGGTCACCCTGGATCCAGCCCTGGAAGAACTGCCACCCTCTTCTGGCTTGTGAGGGCACCAGACAGGCACATGGTACACTGACACACATACACATAAAAACAAAATTAAATACATAGAGATATAGATATAAATAGATAAAGATGTAAATATAGATAGACAGATGCTGACTGTAGCCAGGCATAATAGCACACAGAAGTAGAGGGAGAAGAAGAATCAGGTATGTAAGGCTAGCCAGTCTCTGCTTCACAGAGTTTGAAGCCAGCCAAGTTAAATGAGGAAACAAAAACCAAAAAAAACAAACAAACAACAACGCAGGCCACCTTGTGAGCGGTGCATCAGATAGTGCAGACCTTTAATCTTTGCCCTTAGCGGGATAAAGCAGAATTACAAGCTTTGGGCCAGCCTTGCCTACGTAGCAAAACCTGGTTTTTAAGAAACGAAAAGACGTACTTACGAAATGAACAGCTCCTGACTACTTGGACCGTTTCCTTAGGTCACCTTCCTTCTCCCTGACAGTCTAGCCTTCACAGTTCCCAAAGCAATCTTCTGAGTCCAAGTCCGCCTACAGCTCACCCTTGCTCACTATGTTCCTCTCGAAGCCATCAGACTAAGACCCAAACTCCAGTGAGGATCTGTAAGATCAGCACTGGGACCCTATATACAGCTCCTCATGCTGTGGTGACCCCCAACCATGAAATTCTTTTTATCGCTACTTCATAACTGTAATCTGGCTACTGTTATGAATTGTAAGGTAAATACATCTGTTTTCAGGTGGTCGGCAACAACTGTAAAAGGGTCGTTCAACCCGTCCCCACCCCCCACCAGGTCCCCGCTGGGTCCCGACCCACAGGATGACAACTACTGTTAGGTACGTGGCAGAAACAGGGCCTAGCACCTGTGCTTGTAAAGCTGCAGAATGGCTAACATCTCTTCAAGTTATATTTTTGATTGTCTCATTCAAGGCCCTCCACAAGACCATAAGTAACCATATGAAACTGCAAAAACCTCGATATTATAGGTGATCTATTTGCTCACTGTAATCTCAACTCCAACCTGGAGAACTTCTCCTTAGTCATCCTGGAACCTGTGATATATAAAGAAGCTATCTCAGCCAGGAGGTGGTGGCACACACCTTTAATCCCAGCACTTGGGAGGCAGAGGCAGGCTGATTTCTGAGTTCGAGGCCAGCCTGGTCTACAAAGTGAGTTCCAGGACAGCCAGGGCTATACAGAGAAACCCTGTCTCGGAAAAAAAAAAAGAAGAAGGAGGAAGAGGAGGAGGAAGAGGAAGAGGAGGAGGAGGAAGAAGAAGAAGAAGAAGAAGAAGAAGCAGCAGCAGCAGCAGCAGAAGCAGCAGCAGCCGCCTCAAACTGAGCTCACTCAGGAATGCACCAACTACACAAGTGATGGCAAGTCTCTCTAAAGTGGTCTATGTAAAACTCCTGACCAAGATGCCCTGGTTCCCAGTGGGAACACAGGAGTTATGCCCAGTGCTCTCCCTGCTTACTGCAATTACCATATTTCAGCTCCAGTCAGGTCCAGTGACTCTTGCACTCACCAAGGGTATGACTCATTGTGTGGGATTACAATCTCCAGTCATATCTGGCCCGGCAAGTTCTCTCACCTACTCTAAGTCTGGCCTCTGTACTCTCTCCATTATATCTCCATTCTAGAGGCATTTTCTCAGACAACCGTCTCACCCAACCTTCCCAAGGCTGTTTTACTACCCAGCCTTGTTACAAGACTCCTGGAACTGGATCTATTGTTGTTTACATGCTTATGGGATATCCTTACAATTGTGTACACACACAGATCATTGCCAGCAGAGATGTTTGGCTTCCTACAATACATCCTCCTCCTAGCATTTAGCAGGTGCTTGGAAAACAATATGGATACAACTGAGAGACTCAGCTTCTGGTGACAGTATGAGGTTTGAGGGGTTCATTTTGTACTAGTGGCTGAATCCAGCTAAATGCATGCTGGGCAAGCATTCTAACATTTAGCTAAAGCTCACGCCCTCACATAGCGATATAAAACCATGGCGTGAGTGCTGCTCACTGCACTGAAACCTACCACAGTGAGACCTTCAGCAACCCTGAGAAACAGAAGTTATGATTCTGTGGGGAATGGCCAGGACTTGGTTCTTTCCAAAGTCCTAAGAGGGGGATTTTAGAAACAAGTCATACATCCTGGCAAAATATCACTCATACCAATATTTCTTAAAACTCACTTAAGTACTGACAATAAATTCTCAGAACCTGAAATCAAGCACCTGTCAGGAAAGATCTTCAAGGGGCTTCCAAGAGAGAAGGGCAGATAGCCCCAAATACATGCAATTACTATACAATGAAAAGGGTTGCATCAAATTGAAGAGTATCACAAAACAACCAGAAAAATGGACTTGGAGGTGTTGCTCAAAGAGCACTTGCCTAGAACTTACAGGAACCAGCAAAGAGAGAGAGAGAGAGAGAGAGAGAGAGAGAGAGAGAGAGAGAGAGAATGAATATATTTGCAATTTTCTGAAAACAATCTTTTCTGCCCCTCTTGGTCTAAAAAGCCTGAATGGGTCATATTCCTTCGTCCTTCCTTTCCAGACATTGAGGGGACGGGCATCATTTTACTCAAATCAAAAAGCCTCACTTTCCTCGTTTCTGAAAATGCCAGCTTGACATACATCAGAAACCAAGATGACTCCACAAGGCCACCTCAAAGAGGACAGGACAGACTATAGGCCACTAAACCTGATGGGTCCAGAGACACAGCTTAACCCCCTACAGCACGTACAGCTGGCCCCCATTGTCCTGACGTTCAAAGTAAACAAGACCAGTCCTGCACCTGAATGCCCACCCACCGCGATCAGATTCGAGGTTTTGTTTTTGTTTTTTATAACCCCTTAAAACCTAACAAAAAGACAACATGGGAGAAAGACATCCAGATGGCTTTACCTAGTTCGCTGTTGTTTTTCTAACCCTGCAGAAAGAAGGGAAATTAGCATTAAAGGGCTAAAACCTAATAATTCTCTCCAGTTACGAGCCTCCTATGTCTTGCATATCGTGAATTTAACTGGCAAGATTACAAAACAGGTTCCAGCAAGATGAGTTGCAAAGAAGGGAGCGAAGGCTCGTGCCCAGTCAGGGTTGGGTAGGGTCCGGTCGGTAAACCCATGAAGCAGGGCTGAGCCTTCCCTGTGCCCAGACTTGTGGCCCGGAGTTTGCAAATCGGATATCCAGACGTTCTCGTGAATACAGAGCCCTATGTTCTAGACCTGGAGATGGCAAACGCGGCCGCCCTGCTCGGACTGACCAGTTGTGCTCGGAGTACAGAAACAGAGATCTTGTCCAACCCCACGTTTTTCCTGGATTTATCCCACAGGCAGTGCAGTGGCAGGAGAGCTACGGAGCTCAGAGCCACTCCTCGAGGCTTCGACCGGAGGTGACACGTCCTGGGAACCGATGGGATCCTCAGCTCCAGACCCGCTCGCCCTGCCAGCCCGGAATCCCGGAGGCCGAACACCGAGGTCGCTGGGGTTGCCTCTCGGGCTTCCCCGCGTCCCTTCCCGCCCACAGGGTTTCCAGAACTCGAGCTTGGCTCGCGTCGGTGTCCGCGTGTCTGGTGTTCTGATAACCCGCGCGGCAGCCCGCCTCGCTCACCTGGCCAGCACAGCACCGGGCAGACATCGCCGCGGCCGACGACCTCGCCTCGGGGACGCTGCCCGCTGCGCCCGTCACTCGGGCCCTCTCGGCTTGGTCCGCGAGCGCGCAACTGAAGAAGCTCGTCTAGCTTCCGATCCCCGTGCTCAGCAGCCCAGCTGAGAGACCCGTACCCTGGCCCGAAAACAACCCCCGCCAAGCCCCGCCCCACAGGCTCCGCCCTGAGACCGCCCCGACTATAGGTTCCGCCCATATCCTAGGCCCCGCCCCCTGAGTCGCCCCGCCAGTGGCCGTGACCCCGCCCCTTTCCGGGCAGCACAGTGGGCTTCTTCCTCTCTGGCACTTCCGCCGGAGTTAGACCAAGGGAATGCGGTCTTCACAAGCCCTAGGGTTTTACCGACCCGCCGGGTTTCGCGGCGCTCCTCCGCCCCGGCTCCGGTAAACTAGATCCGCTTGCCTTTGGTAGTTAAATCTGTAGCTCTAGAGGAAGACTCCCTCCCGAATGCCCTGCGCTGGTCCCTCCACGAGGGCGCCACTGGTATGGGACTGCGATCGCCTTACTCCTCAGAGGCATCTACCAGATCCACGTTCGGGAAACCCCTCTTTTCCCGCACCCCCTCACATGCCAGGTCTCCCCAGGCGCCTAGCTGTTCCACCTGCTGTTCCCGCGGAACTCTGGGGGCTCTGGTTAGAGCGCTAAGAGTCGATCTCGGAACCTAGGTTGGGGTCCTAGTTGCCTCTCCGCTGACCCACATTGAAAGGAGGATTCCAACGTTTG
This sequence comes from Mus caroli, assembly GCF_978045245.1. NCBI lineage: Eukaryota > Metazoa > Chordata > Mammalia > Rodentia > Muridae > Mus > Mus caroli. Next base: position 28,730,215 of record NW_028227270.1, read on the forward strand.
CTTGTTGGATGCCAAGGGAGCGCCAAGTTTTGCTCTCTACCTGAATCTCTTCTCACGGTTACTTCAAATGTAAAACCATTTCTGTTAGTATGATTTTTACGCCAATCCCTTTTTGGCTGGAAGAATATTTCAGATAAACATTGCTGTACCCGGGTGAGGAAAGTGACAGCGGATAAGTAGCTTGAATAGTTTGCCTAAAGCCTCGGGAAGTGAAAAGGCCTAGCTGACAATCCTAGCGTCTGATCCTCAGGCACAAAACCCAGGACTTGACCTTCCCTGGACAGAGCCTTTGCCTATAGTGTCTTGGGAACTTTAGGAGATAGAAACTAAAGATAACTGTTTTTGATAATCCGTGCTTTAGTTATTACCAACGGTGAATCTTCTAGCGTCTTAGATCCAGGAGTTTAAAGTAACACACACAACAGAGCAGTCCCCTCCTTGGCGGTTAAGAAAAGTTATGAAGACAGTGGCTGTAACTAAAAATAAGAGGGTGTGGGAGGAGCAACCTGCTGGGTGGCAGCCTGTAACTCAGAGCCAGGACCTCCGCGGGGCTTCACAGCGAGCTCCATTGTTTGCTGCAGGGCGGTCACTAGACTTAGAACTTCAGCCTCTGGGGAAACCGGTCTGACACCAAGGGTTTGTCTTTGTGGGAACCGCCCAAGAGGTGGGGGAGGGGTGTGAACTGTCCAGACCTTTGAGCTGGAACTTACCCACTCCTTTAGGAGACCCCTCACCCAGTGTCACTGGGTTAGGATCAGAGACCTCCTAGTGGACTCCTGTTTTGCTTTTGTTTGTTTGCCAGCCCTATGTTAGGGCTTGAGGGTTTCTGAGTACTGATGTCAATATCCTAGAGAGAGCATGCCTCTTAAAGACCTGGAGAGACAGGGTGTGGAACTCCTTTGTACAGAACTTCCCAGCATGCATGAGTTCCTTCCCCAACATGCCAAAAATAATAAATAGTTTGTGGACATGTCAAATGTACACTAAGGTACCCCCCCCAAAAAAAACAAAACAAAACAAAACAAAAAACGTTAACAAAAGCCTTAACTTCCAGAGTCAGGAAGTTGCAAAGTCTAACTTCCCTAAGAACAGGCTGGATAACATGGCCTCTTTGAAGCTCTGGCTTAACCATCACTTGTATTCATGAGTGTTTAAATGAAATGAGAAAAAAAGTAATTTGTGATTTTTGTCTTCTGGCCTCAGCCCCTTCAAGAGTTGTGTGGACTGCGGTGCAAACACCATGTCACGTGCAGCCAGCTTTACTCTGTGCTTGAGGTAGGATGCTTGCCTGGTGTGCACTGAAGTTTTCTGAAGATGTTCTGTGGTGCCTCTTTCTTAGCACAGTAGTGTTGAAGTCTGGCAGACTAGATGCGCCTTCATGATTTCGCAAAGATGGAATATTGTAGATCGAGAAATCCAAGTTGTCTTGGGCTGACTTTCGTCCTCTTACTAACCACTTTCTACCCGCCTCCAGCATCGGACTACTAAGCAAAGCTGTTGGAATGTGTTGCTCGTCAGAGCACTAGCTTCTAACCATAAGTGTGCTTTGAACACATCTGAAACCTGTAGCTACTTCCACTACTACTGTGTCCCTCTCAGATAATATCCTCACCAAAGTGGCTGGTAAATACATTGTTCTGAGACGATAAAAGTTCAAGTACCCTCATCTGCAGTAGAATGTCATTCAAGCCAACCTGAAAAACTATGTTCCCAGGCCGTGGGTATTCGTATTTGGCTCAGAATAAACTAGCTCGTGTTCCCTTGAGAATAAGAGCCAGTTTCACATCAGCATTCACAGGCTCTAAGTCCCAAGTTCCACTCCCAGAAATATAAAAAGAAACCCCATCAACAGAGAAGAATCATGTAATGGTTTGGAGTGCACGTTTAACACAGCATAAGAGCCTATAGCGGCTGAGAGTGATACAGCACTTGCCTAGCCTACCGGAAACCCTGGGTCCAGCAATGCCAAAGCCAGCTTCGTGGCTGCTGAAGTTATTAAGGCTTTCATGAAGCTCAAGGAGATCAACCCCCAGCCTCTGCTGCATATTCAAGGGGACTTGCTTCTGTCAATCACGTCAAAGCTCAGACAGCCAAAGTTCAAGGCCAGTTCTCTAGCCAAGGTGGGCAGCAAGTTTGGTTCCACATCCAGCCTCGTCCTGCCTTTAGCTCAAACTCCCCACTGTACCCAGCTCCTGCAGTCTCCTTAATATAGACCCCGATGCTAAAGGACTGGCCTGATCTGTGGACTGCCTCTGGCTTTTTGTTTGCTACTTATACAAAGAAACTCTACACAGGATTGTCATCAAGAAAAAGGAAAGAAAATCTGTGTGCACTCTTCCTCAAACTTTGATCAAAGATCTCAAATAACTATAACTGTGGCCAGATCTGGAGGTATCTTCCCGTCCCCACTCTGAGGACTTGTCTTGTTAGAAGCATCCTTGGTATTTATGGTTCACTCACAAGAGTAGAGGTACTGCTAGTAGACCAACAGAAACAGTGGCACCTTTTTATTTTTTATTTTTAACTAGTCTGCATACTTTTTGGATGGAGACATGGTGTTCCTAACTTGAAGGTCGTTGTAGAGTCAGGGCCCCTTTGATGTGGCTCTTTCAGAAACAAGCAATAACAGAACTATTTTAGTAAGATTGTAGTTCTTGGCAGACCAGGTAAAATAGTCTCCCCACAAAAATTTTCTTAAATTAACTAAACTAGCTTTAATTTCTACAATATAATTATATATAAATGTACATATAAAACTATAAATAAGTAGCCTGTAATTTGTTTTTTTCCTCTCTTGAACTTGAAGCTCTTTTTTGATAGAGGTAAATATTTAAAAATACCACATACTGAAATGAAAACAGTGATTTTGTGTGTGTGTGTGTGTTGTATTATTAAGAACAAAATATAGATTTTTTTTTTCTTTTTTGGAGACAAGGCCTAACTAGGTAGACAGGTTGGCCTCAAATTCACAGAGATCCACAGTGACTTCAGTTCGAAGATTAAGGGTGTGGGCCACCTTGCCAGGCACCAACCCTCTTTAGAAACGTCTTACTAAATTTAGGAATTTTTATTACAAATTTTGTTTCCAATTCAAGAATATTTTAAAAGCTGACAAAAAACGTAGTCCACTAAAACGTTAATAACTTCGAGGAAGGAAACTAATGAAGAATTCTCTTCTGTCTGGTTTTGCTGTTGTCAATGTTGGAGATTGGACCCTGGGCCTGGTTCTCCTTATGTGAGGAGCTCTACCACTGAGCTATACACCCTAACCCCTGTGCTGAAATTTAAGCAATACAAATAATCTCTTTTCTGTGATCTTCCTGTATAAAATCTCTTAGGACCTGCGTTGGTTGTTTTTGTTGTTGTTGTTGTATTTTATTGCTGTTTTGTTTATTTGTTGGTACAAACCTAGATGTATCTGGGATGAGGGATTCTTAACTGAGAAAAATGTCTCATCAGCTTGGCCTGTTGGCAAATCTGTGGGGAAATTCTCTTCTTTGGCAAGTGATGGAGGACCCAGCTCGTTGTGGACAGTGCTACCTCTGGACAAATGTCCTGAATTATAAGACAAAGCAGGCTGAGCACTCTCTGGGGAGCAAGTGGTAAGCAGTGTTCCTCCGTGGCTTCTGCTTTAATTCCTGCCTCCAGATTCCTCCATGGCATTCCCTTGTTGGCAGAATGTAAGCTGAACATTGCAAGGCGAAATGTATCCTTTTCTCCACAAGATGCTTTTTGGTCACAGCAATCAAAAAGAAAGAAAGACTGAAATGGCTACCATGGGGCACAGTGTCACAGTGACAGACCTGACCAAAGTGTCTGGGAGAGTTAGTAACAACTTTGGAACTTTGGGCTGGAAAAGCCATTGAGTAGTCAGAGCTTAATGAGCTAGTGGGAGTTTAGAAGAGAAGATAATGCTGAGAGCAGTACAGATGATTGATGCCTGGCTTGTGAAGTTTCAGAGGGAAGTTCAGGAGTCCTTGTAAAACTGCATCAGGGACATTGGGTATTTTGAATTGTTTTTGGTTCTGGTCAGCACAGACTGAAGAGTTGGCTGCATTTAAGAGGAGACCCAGACCCTCTTGAATACTTGATACTTATCTATCTGCTTCCCTTTCTCCACCCGTTTCTTTTTCAGGGTTGGTGCCCCTCGATCCCACGGAATAACTAAGTCCTGCTGGACGGGGCAGTGTACAACTTTTATTTTACAGGAGCTGGCAGTTGAGAAACTCTAGAATTTTAGAGAGACTGGATTTTTTTTTTAAGAGGGCGCCAGATCTTGTTGGTTGTGAGCCACCATGTGTTTGCTGGGATTTGAACTCAGGACCTCTGGAAGAGCAGTCAGTGCTCTTAACAGCTGAGCCATCTCTCCAGCCCAGAGACTGGATATTTTAAAGAGACTGAAAAGTGTTAGAATTTTCAAAGCCTGTGGGACTTCTAGAATGTTGGAATGTTTTATATTGTGATATTAACATGACATCTTGGGAAGAAATGGGAAAGGAAATGTTGTAGTTGCATAGTGATATGTTTGTGTGTCAAGTTGACAACAGGTCATTGGTTGTGCTGGCTAGGTTTTGCCAACTTGATACAAGCCAGAATCATTTAGGAAGAGAGGATCTCACCTGAGAAAACACTCTCACCAGAGTGGCCTGTAAGAAAACCCGTGAGAAAGTCACTTAATTGATGATCGGTGGGGGAGGGCCCAGCTCGCTGTGGGCAGTTCTACCCCTGGGCAGGCGGCCCTGAGTTCTATAAGAAAGCAGGCTGAGCAAGCCATGGGGAACAAGCCAGAAAATAGCATACATAACCCCATGGTTTCTGCTTCAGTAGCTGCCTCCAGGTTTCTGCCTTGAGTGCCTGCCTCACTTCTCAGTGATGAGGTATGACCTAAGAGTTGCAAGGTAAAATAAACTCTCTTCTCTGTGTGGCTTTTGGTCATGGTGCCTTATCACAGTAAGGACTTAAATAGTGGTTCAGGTTTAATATTGGTTAAGAACAAACAACAGCCAGGTATGGTGGTACACATCTTTAATCCTAGCACTCAGGGAGCAGAGGCAGGTGGATCTCTGAGTATTTGAGACTAGCCTGTCTACACAGCAAGTTCCAGGCCAGCCAGGACTACCTAGTGAGACCTGAGAGAGAGAGAGAGAGAGAGAGAGAGAGAGAGAGAGAGAGAGAGAGAGAGAGAGAAAAGAAGAAGAAGAAGAAGAAGAAGAAGAAGAAGAAGAAGAAGAAGAAGAAGAAGGAGGAGGAGGAGGAGGAGGAGGAGGAGGAGGAGGAGGAGGAGGAGGAGGAAGAGGAGGAGGAGGAAAGAAAGAAAGAAAGAGAGAGAGAGAGAGAGAGAGAGAGAGAGAGAGAGAGAGAGAGAAAGAAAACAAGCAAACAAACCCCAAGTCTTTTAGAAATACACTCATTCCTGTGATTCCAGTATTTAGTATATAGGAAATAGAGACAGGAGATCATGAATTGAGGATTAAAATGGACTACATAGTGAATTTCAGACCACCCTTAGCTACATAGATTCTGTCACTAATTTAGTATTTCTAAGAACTAACTGAATAGATAACCAGTAAGTTTGGGGGTTTTAGGAAAAAAAATGGAGCACCATGACATCCCTATCCAACTTCTTCTAAAAGCTCTTTCTATTAAATCAATATATCCAAGTTTTAAAACTCAATGTTATAGAACAATAGAATGAAAAATAGTATAATATTTGAAATGTAAATAAAATAACCAATAAAAAAAGGAAAATAGTGTCTTTCTGTCTAGACACCCAACCTTCTAGTTCTTTTCTCAGAAGTACTTCTCCCTATCTGTCTCCACACATTTAAATAATATCCTTATGCCATTTTCCAACCTGTCTACATCAGCTGTACTTACTGTATGGTATCTTGATGTTCCATGTTGGGGTGAATGAGAACTCTCCAAACAGGGAGCACCCCAACCTACCTGCTCTCTTGCCAGTCTAGGCAGATCGTAGTTGTCACCAGGTTAACGGCCAACCCTTGACTAGTAAAAAGTACTAACGATACAGTCAGATAGTGGGTGAAGAAGATGTGATTTCTTCCTTGTTGACTTTTTCTAATAAGCTGCTTTTCTAATCCTCTCCCTTTTGGTCTTTCTTGCAGTCTCTCCTTTCAATGTATCCTAACCACACAGCAAGACCAGGGTGAGCTTCACCCCATTAGGTATCTGGTGTAGAGGAAGTTGTAATGCCAGAACCATAGTGCCTACAAGCCATAGGCGCAAGAGTAAGAGCCTTTGCCAGACAGATTAGACATAGGAAAGACCTTTCAAAGAATAGACAGGAATTCTTAAGCAGAGCCCCAGACTGAGAGAAAACAGGAGTTTTAGAGCAGTAAGGGGAGTTATTTGGTTCTCTCTCTTGCACCATTTGTTTGGGATTTGAACAGATAAGCGGTTGCCTCACAATCCTGGTGAGGTTATCCATTTCAGACAAGGCATCGTCCTATTATCCTCAGCTATCACCTGAGACAGCCTAGAGTCAACCATATGACGAGCTCACCTGAGGGACTTCCCAGATCTGACTGACCCATGGCCCATGACCATACCTATAAGAGATTATCTTGTATGATGTCTGACCTGTCACAGCAACAGGAAAGGAAGCTAGGACAGACACCATGGGTCCTTAGTAATTAGGCTTTAAATGTTTGAGTAAGTATCACAAGTGACTAGTGACAGGCCTCTGGTAGTCAGCGGCTTGTGTTAGAGCTGGGCGTGTGTTGTTAGCCATTTTGTCTCTATGCACCTCAATTACCTTCTGTCTAAAACTGGAGGGATTAGGAAATTCACACACAATAAAACCCTTACAACGGTACCTATCCTGGAATAAGTGTTTGACACTGCATTAAGTTGCATGGCTTTTCTTGCCCCCCAGCCTTCATCTTTCTTGATTTGTACATCTAATGTTATTATTTTCAATTTTGATTTTTATTTGTGTGTGTGTGTCTTCATACCCCTGCATGTGTGCATGCGTCCACATGCCTTGGTGCTTACATGGAGGTCAGAGGACAACTTTGAGAAATCTGGTCTCACCTTTTTGAAGCAGAGCCTCTCTTACAGTTTCCACACTTCACTGCTTATTCCAGGTTGCCTGGGCTTCGAGCTCCAGCGGCATTTCTGTCTCTGCCTTCTGTCTCCCTGCATGAATGCTGAGATGACAGAAGAACGCTACACTGTCTTCTGGGTCCTGGTCTGCCTGTCTTAGTTCCTAAATGATCAACCATGTCAATTCAATTTTCCCCAATGGCCCTCTCCTTTGCCCAGGGCCCTGCACACTCTTCTTATGTGGGTCCCTTCTGGCTTCTGTAGCACAGGTCCCACCCTGACCACAAAGGACACAGAGTCCTTTTTGTAGGTCCTTGATCTGGTTGATAAACAAATCTAAAAACAGACTGGGAAGGGAGCATGTGGACAGTTTAATTGGAATTTGAAGGAAAAAGAAAAACAGACAGGACAGGTAAGCTGCTGAGAGGAGGGCGTAGGGCAAACTGGTAACAGGTTTAGGGGTTTAGCTGGTATGAAGGAAAGGAAGAAGTAAACAGCCACAAGAAGAACACTAGGCCTTCTGAGTTACAACTCAGACAGTGGGGAGGCTTAGTGGAGACTGGCAAGGAGCTGCCTAGGAATGTTTGAATAAGTCCCTCATGAAAAGGATCCTTACTCCTCCTGTGTGGGGTGAGGGGCTCAGAATGGAACTGCTGGTGGCAGGTGGGTTACCACAGAGCTCTGTTTCCTGCTGTCCTCCCATTTTCTTATCAAGTCTTCAAACATATTTTGTTTCTTCCCACCATCTCACTCCAGGCTTGTTTCCTTTAGGCTGAAAAGTAAAACTGTCTTCTTACCACCCAAGGTCTTCTCCCTGTCTGCCAAGGAAAGCCCCTGATATTCATATCAAAAGGAGGATTATCTCCCACTGAGCAACCCAGTCCTTGACTGGCAGCACAGTGAAGCTGGCTCTGGAGGTCCCTAAGACAGGAGAGTGAAATTGCTGACCTGGCCTCCTGCCTCCTACCTCCTGCCGAGGACACTGAGTGGTCTAGTCAGCGCAGCGCTGGGGAGCTCACCCTGGTGGTGCGGATAAGGGAAAGTCGACTAGCCCAGCTCTCGCCAAGGCCCAGATTCAGGTGCTTTCAGTTGGCCCACTCCAAAATCTACATCATCTGTGAACTGTTGGGGGACTTGAAGGGGCCGGACCCGCTAACCCAGGGCTTCAGGATGTCCAAGACCCAGGGCAACAACAGGATAACAGGGAAAAGTCCTGGTGAGGATCCAATATTGATGGTGTCACAGGAGCCAGAGACCTTGAACCGACCCAATGACTCATTGCAATAAACATTTGCAAGTGAAGATGTGTGGACAGAGGGGTGCACTGTGGGACACATTGTGACACAGTAAAGCTTCCATAATGAAATATTTTCTATGCTTTATTTTGTATGTTTTTTTTTTATTTTGGGGGATAACGAGTTGGGGGCTGCAAAGGCAAAGGGCAGATATGATGGATGGGACTGGGGTGCATGATATGAAACTTACAAAGAATCAATAAAGGTATTTTTTGTTGTGTTGTGTTTTTTTTGTCTAGAAAACAAAGGGTGGTACCTTGGCCTGTCTTCTGCATCTCTGGGTCACAGGAACTACTTCCAAGTCCAGAGGTGTTCCCTGCAGCCTCCTGACTATGTTGGACAGGAAGACTAACCTCCCCTTATTTTGGTTTGCTTTTTATATACGAAGGTAGAAAAGAAAAATGGAATGTAACTCCACTAGTTCCTATGGCAAGAATTTTCATTTTCCTCTTGAAATTTTCAAGTTCAAATAATGAGCACAAGTAGGTTACCAAGGCATTGTGATGGTTATGTTATAACCAGGTTATAGTTAATTTTGACAACAGCCTGGTTAGGACTTAGAGCAGGTGATGTCCGTAAGGTAAGCGAGATTCCTTTGTACAATCGCAACAGTTCCATATTTTCAGAGCGCACTGATGGCTCTGAGGCCCTAAAATGGCGCTTTAAGCTCTGCCTTGTGTTGTAGAGATTCTCCCTTTAATCACATCACATTGTTAATTTGCTTGGCAAGTCCCCTGAGTGTAGACAGTACAAAGGGAAAGACTCTGGCAATACTCCAGGGAACTCAGATACCACACTAATGAAAGGGAAGGGAGCCGCTCAGGAGGCTTTTCAGCCCCATCCAGCCGTCCCCCCCCCCCCGGGAACATATTAATTTCAATTATTTAGTCCGTTCAGGTTAGAGTTGTAGGATCCCAAATATGGGGACCCCCACTCTAGTCCAGGGACAGAAAGCACCCACGAACACAAGAATCCTCTCTTGTTGCAAGACGCACGAGGTTTTATTGGCAGAGCTCTGGGCAGACATGTACCTCACACAGGAGGTAGGGGAGTCGACCCTGGGGCTCGGAAGCTAGGGGTTTTTAAAGAAGCAAAGGGTCAGGAGTACAAGGAATTTTGACAAAGGCACGGAATTGGTTCATTAACAGAAAGATTACAGGTCAGCAAAGAGGGGCATCAGAACTTTGTTCCGGTGGGCTTGGGGCTTATCTTTGTTCACATAACAACTAGCTGATGTATGACTTTACCCGGCACCAAGGGGTAGTAGACAGAGGGGAGGTTCTGGCCAGATGGTGTTGACTTTAGACAAGATGACCCTGCCTGTCCTCGGATTGAGGGGAGATTCCGGCCAGATGACGTTGACTCAGATAATGTAGCCCTATTTGTCCTTGAATACCTTTTCATCTTTACAGCCAAGATGTTCTTAGGAATGTCTTAACAACTGCCCTGCCCTGGCATGCCTGGGGGCTGTTCTGCTTTGTTCTCAGTCCCAGGACAATTCACAAGTTACAATATTTCATCTTCCTTCAGAGTTAGGTCTGTTTCTGCTGCCAGCCATAAGGAGACGTCACTGAGATGTACCAGGTAGGTGCGCTCTGGGTTTTAGTTTGTCTACACTCAGGTTTTTACAAATCCTTTAGAAGGGGATCCAATTAGCCTGACTCATTTTGCTTCTGTCCTTTTCTGAGTTGTTCTTACCCTCCGTTTATCATAAAGTCCAGAATCACGCAGCTATGATAGACAGACATCCTGTGAGTCAAAGGCAGACTGCCCCTGTGCAGCAATTTCCTTGACATTTACAAGGCTGTGAGAAACGTCCTCAGATAATAACCAGCCCGACTGTGTGACCTGACCTCGACCATTTGCTATCAAACTGCCCTGCCTCTGCCTTTGCTCTGGTCCTGTGTGATCTAAGGCTGCTTTTGGCACCCCAACGGGGCCTGGCCCTTAGCTATGTCTCCTGACAGCAAGGGGAATAAAGGGTTTTGTTTTGTTTTGTTTTGTTTTGTTTTGTTTTGTTTTGTTTTGTTTTCCTGTGATTCTTTGGGGATGAGTGGCTAAATCTCATCTGCTAGGATCCCCTGGCATCCCCAGAGTGACACATCTACCCTGGAATACAGTAGCATGTTTAATACACCTTTGCATCTTAAGTTATGTAAGACGTTTTCAAGCAGTGTACTAGAGAGTTGTCAGGCCTCAAATCCAAAGTCTTACAGATGCTAAGCACACTAACATTTATGCTACCTACTTACCACTGAGTATCTTCAGCTTCACTAAGATAAATATTGGGGGCTAAGGATGCAGTTCAATTGATGGAGTGCTCATTTAGCATGCATGAAGCCCTGGGTTTGATGTCCAGCCTAGTTAACGTGAGATATATTTGTGTGACTTAGGGAAATAATAGTGCAGTTATTTTACACGTTTACTATGAAATCTCAAAAAGCATTTCTAAAAGATGGTTCATTTCTGTTCTTCTACATACCAGGGAAATTTATTCTGCTTTAATTTTAAAATTCAATCCATAAAATATTCACTCTCCCGATTTCAAGTAAACACAGCTTATAGTTAAGATTGTCAGAGTAAGGGAGACAAAGGCAATTTATACCTCCCTCCTGCGGAGAGCACAGCCTGTGGGCTGTAAGACTCTCAAGCAATTAGGATGTCCACACAAGATTTGTCTATCAAACATGTTCGGTTTATTCACACCAACATTCCTTATAGTAGCATGCTAACATAAAAGTTAAACAAGCAGGAGATGAATGGTTGTTTGGGCAGAAATGCTGCTGCAGGGTCCACTGGAGAATCCGGGGGAGGATGCTATCTATGGAAGCTTGCAGGCTCGGCCCACATCCTCTGTGAGGTTCTTCAGCTGTCGCTGGCAGGAAGATGGCGCTGATGGTGGTCTGGGCGGTCCTAAAGAGCACAGGCCAATAACTATCGCTGACAGACAGCCCTGTGTGGGCTCAGCGAGAGAGGTCACTGAAGCCAGGGCCACGCCCAGTCTCAAGTCCTCTTGGTGATGCATATGAACACAAGCCAGAGGCGAGGTGTCTACGGATCGTGACAGTGAGGTCCTACAGAATATTCCCATCGTTCCAATTTTTGTATCATTTCTTTGGACGGTAGCCTTGCCACTCTTAGGGCTCACAGCCTGGCGAAGCCTGTTCACCAGCTCACCAACAGCCTGTTAGGGTTATCTCATTAGCATATCAGGGCCAGACCTGGGCTTAGCTCAGGTCTGAGCTGCTGGGTGGTCTGCCTGGGGCTTGCTTCTGGGGCCTAACTCTTATCAGAGCTGCCCAGTGACAAACTTATATCTCATATGCGTTACATTACTCCAAGTACACAAAATGGCGTTTGAGTCATTCAAAATGGTCTTTAAATTATGTTTCTTACACTCCCTCTCTCCCAACCTCAACGTTCCTCACTAATGTACTTTAATTTCCTAAAAGCAGTACTAGAAGTCTGGGTCCATTTCTTTTTTTTTTTAAAGATTTTATTTATTTATTTATTATATGTAAGTACATTGTAGCTATCTTCAGACACTCCAGAAGAGGGCGCCAGGTCTCGTTGCGGATGGTTGTGAGCCACCATGTGGTTGCTGGGATTTGAACTCTGGACCTTTGGAAGAGCAGTAGGGTGCTCTTACCCACTGAGCCATCTCACCAGCCCCCCATTTCTTTAATAATGGGCTTTTTTTTTCTTTTTTTTTTTTACCTTGGCCTATCTTTTCAGTTTACATTTCAACAAAGGCCCCCTGGTGTCTCTTTGAGTCATTATATTCACAGCATCTTTGAAGTATGAGGTCTTTGGAAGTGATTGGCTGGATCAGAACCACAGCCAGTTAGCTGCCTTCATGAAATCAATAGAAGGCTTTCTTTTGAGGATGTCTTTGTGAGAGACAAAAGGCAGAATTTCCTTCCTGGATGGGAGGCAGTTACATGAATTCTGTCTGTTTATTCATAGTCAGGTTTCAGTTACTTAAGAACAGTTTAGGTCCATTTCTTCATATCATCATCATCATCTTCTTCTTCTTGGGTTTTTTTTTTTTTTTTTTTTTGGTTTTTCGAGACAGGGTTTCTCTGTATAACCCTGGCTGTCCTGGAACTCACTCTGTAGACCAGGCTGGCCTTGAACTCAAGATCCTCCTGTCTCTGCCTCCTGAGTGCTGGTCTAAGAGCATGTGCCACCACTACTGGCTTAGGTCCATTTTTTTAGAAATGCTTTTAAAATAGATTCAGCTGGAGATTTTGTTTGTTTAGAGACAGGGTCTCGTGTAGCTTGGAGCTTATATAGCAAAGGACGACTTTGAACCCCTAGCCTATACATCCAATACCATGCCTAACCCAGAGTGCTTATTTTAAATTGCTAAAGAAACCAACGATTGGCTAGGGCTAGATTTACCTCATAGAGTGCTTGCTTATATGCGAGATGTCCTAGGTTCGATCCCCAGCATTGACCAAAGCCTGGTATGGTGGTACATGTGTCTGGAATCCCACCAGGAGGAAGGTGGAGACAAGAAGATAGTGAGTTCAAAGTCATGTTCAGCTACTTAGCAAATTCAAGTAAAGACTGAGTCAAAATGGGGATACCACAGACTTTGTCTAAAAGAGAGAGAGAATGGTTAAAACAAAAACCTGGTCTGACCCCCCCCCCAACCCCATCCCAGCCTTGTCTTCTTTAGAACCGTTTCATTGATGCTCTCTGTAATCGTGACTGTCTTGGCAGGTCAGACAGCAACTTAGTTTCAGTCTGGTAGTGGAGACCATGTGTATGACCCCACTGTACTAGAGAGAAATGACTGAATGAGCTGTCATCTGTGTGAGCCACAGGGACTGAGGAAGACAATGTAAAATCCGCTGTCCCATTCCTTTCTAAGCATTTAAAGCCCTTTGAATGGTGTAACATTTCTGGGTGGTAAGAAAGATTGTTGCAGCTTAATTGGTAATGTTTCTTCCTCGTGAGCCTATAAAATAACGAACCCTACAATTAGGGGGTTTTAGATTCAGTGTCTGCAGCAGTGCCTCTAATGTCTTATATAAGACGGTTCGGAGCCTCAGCCATTCTGCTGTTCTTCGTTTTTCGGTGCCCTGCTGAGTTTTCAAAAGTGCCAGCAAATTCTCCCTTCATGATTAATCCATACATATAAAAATGCCCGAGGCTTCCTTTGTCCCCAGATACATGCATTTCTTTTTTAAAGAAATATTTATTTTACTTTACATATATGAAATATTTACATGCATATGTGTATGTGCATCACACGCATGCCTGCTAGGTCCCTGAGAACTAGGGTTGTATGAGCCACCATGTGAGTGGTAGGATTTAACACCCAGGTCCTCTGCAAGACTAATGTGCTCTAACCACTGAGCCATCTCTCCCCTTGCAACCTGTGTTCCTGTTCACAGTGAAAGGCTGGGCTGGGCTGGGCGGATGGCTCAGTGGTTAAACAGTGAGGACTAGAATTGAATTCCACAGAACTCACATAAAATCCAGCAAAGGCATGGGGGCCATGTGTGGGATTAGCCTGGGAGAGGCAGAGACAGAGAGGTGATTCAACCCAGGACAAGATGGGAGCCAGAGGAGGTTATGACTGAGCTCTGGGGTCAATTGAGAGATCCTGACTCAGTAAATAAAGGAGCAAGCAATAAAGACAGCTGAATTTTATACATATATACAATGTACTTTGATTAAGTTACCCACTCATACCTTCCCTAACAAAAGAGTATTTTATTAAAATATGTTAGTGTTGTTCTGGAAACAATGAGACCTAGGTATAAGGTGACAATAAAGACAACGTTGGTCCTCTGTACACAGGGGCACTGGTACAGATATGCGCATGCACACACATGTGAACATGAGTGCACACACACACACACACACACACACTCGCCATTGTCACTTTTTCCTTAAATACACAGCTCAATTTTGATGCTAGCAGTCAGTGCAATTAATGCAATTAATGATGTTGTGTCTGAAAATTTCACATTTTAACTTAATTATTTCTTAAACTTAGCCTAACAATCTAATGCCCACATTCATAATAACTGAATGTTGGGCCTTTTTAAACATCCCATCTTTAAATAAATAATAATTTTATTTATAATAATGCAAATAATATATTATAAATTAAATAATGAAAAAAAGCTCATAGACTTATTCTGGTTCTTAGAATGTCTATAAAAATAGATTAAGTATTAGCATATTTATAATAATGCTAACTTGACTAGATTTAGTCTGCTACTTTTTCTTTTTTTTTTTTTTTTTTATTACATATTTTCCTCAATTGCATTTCCAATGCTATCCCAAAAGTCCCCCATACCGCCCCCCACTTCCCTACCCTCCCATTCCCATTCTTTTGGCCCTGGCATTCCCCTATATTGGGGCATATAAAGTTTGCAAATCCAATGGGCCTCTCTTTCCAGTGATGGCCGACTAGGCCATCTTTCGATACATATGCAGCTAGAGACAAGAGCTCCGGGGTACTGGTTAGTTCATCATGTTGTTCCAACTATAGGGTTGCAGATCCCTTTAGCTCCTTGGGTACTTTCTCTAGCTTCTCCACTACTTTTTCAAATAAGCTTTGTAGTTTATTTCTCTGAGTTTTACACTATTCTGTGGAATATCTAGCACAATTATTCATATAACATTTTTTTTTCTGGCAGAAGTGAAGCTTGCTCGGACAATTGCTTAGGGAAGCCCAGCTTTGCTAATTATGTTCTATAGTAGGTGTTGAACACAAGTGAGTATATTTCTAGTTCCATCCTTTTAAGAAATAGCAGGAAATAACAAATATTTTATAGAATATTTCTATTAATTCTTTGAGAATTTTATACATATATACAATGTACTTTGATTAAGTTACCCACTCATACCTTCCCTAACAAAAGAGTATTTTATTAAAATATGTTAGTGTTGTTCTGGAAACAATGAGACCTAGGTATAAGGTGATAGGTATTTATCGTGCCAGAACTGATATAAAAGTTTTAATAAAAAATAGACACTGCAAACTGAAGCACCATGGGAAAATTCTTGGAATGGCTGCCTCCCTCCCTCCCCTCCCCTGGTCCCCAAGGAAAGCAGGTCCTTTTACATGGTCAAGAGAAGTCCTAGCCTTATCTTCTGGGCCATTAGTAAGTGTTTTTTTCAAATACAGGTCAAATACAGCTTGAGACAGTAAATTGTATAACCCAGTCAGTTGTCTTCCTGAGCCAAGCCATCTGGGCTGAAAACCAGCAGCCATTGGGAACTAGGTTCTAACTGTGTGCCAGCTCAAGTCACTGGGTCAGGCTCCAGGCATGTACGGTCCTTGGCCCTTTTATTTGGGGCCTTTTGTTCCTGCAGTTGTCAAAACTCCACTTTTTCAGTTCAGTTTAGTATTTTCATCTTATTTCCACACCCCCTCTGAATATATTATGCTAAGCAAAGCACATCTAAGTAGTGCACACACCACACATACATACATACACATATGCATACACACACACTCATACAATCACACCCATGTTCATAAATATATACACATTAAAATATTCACACACACATACATTTACACACACTAACTTATCCATGCATACACATATACACTTACACACATATACATACATATAGACATGCACACAGTCATACACTCATACATATTCATACACACATGTACACTCACACTCATGTGCCCACACACACATCCACACATCTCTCTCACACACACTCTCACACATTCCTTTCTGAGGAATCAACTCAGCTTCCCCCACACATGCAAAGAATGCTCTAGATTCCTCTGGAGTGAAGACAAACAATTCACACTTTGTCTTCTTCATTCCCTCGGTATTTACAATGGGTTGGGACTTTCCTTAAAGACTCCTTCATGTGATAAGGAGTTTCTATGATGCTCTTTTTTTTTTTTTTTTTTTTTTTTTTTCAGAGACAGGGTTTCTCTGTGTAGCCCTGGCTGTCCTGGAACTCACTTTGTAGACCAGGCTGGCCTTGAACTTAGAAATCCGCTTGCCTCTGCCTCCTGAGTGCTGGGATTAAAGGCATGCACCACCACGCCCGGCTTGATGCTCTTTAGATGTTTCATTCTCTGTTTATACTACCACAGGAGAGCCGGCCCCATACCTTTTTCTCTCGTCTCTCAAGCCAGAAAAGAACATGAGAGACTGTAATTTATTAACAGAATCTTACCCACGAGCTAGAAACAGAAGGATCAGATTTCATTCTTGACTAGATAGTGAGCCTGAAGCCAGCCTAAGCTACAGGAATCCTTGTCTGTAGCTCAGAAGGAGCAACAGGAGGAAGAAGAGGAGAATGTATGTTCACACATGGAAACGTCCAGAATGAACTACCATACGGTACGACGACTTGCGTTCCGGTGGTCAGGAACATGTAGTCGCTGAGACCACCTATGTACTCCAGCCACTTCGTGCCCAAATACAAACTGGTATTTCCCCTGCTTATGCTCAGCATGAAGGCCAGTAGAGCCAGTGTCCTTATTGTTCTCTCTGCATTTACTTCTGGATCTCGCCACAGGCTGGGTCATCTGCTTACAGGCCATCTTTGTAGGGACTCCAGCGGACCCTGCAATGGACTTACTCCCCTTCCTATCTGTGATGGACTCAGCCAGCAAAAGCAAGATCCCAGTTCTTTAGGACTTAGTTAGGATCTACTATTTTAATAAGGGCATAGAATGGACTAAGAATGGGCGTGGGGAAAGTCTTAACAACAACAACCAGACATAAGTGAGGTTGCCCAGGCACAAAAATACAAGTGCCACATGCTCTCATATGTGGATGCTAGCTTCAAATTTGTGTGTGTGTGTGTGTGTGAAGCCAGGAAACTGTGTGTGTACCCCATTGAGGGGAGGGACATTTAGGGAGAGAGGGTAGAGAGGGAAGAATGTTGAAAGTACAGAAGATGGAGGCCTCGCTTGAGAAATTCCAGAGGGAAGGTTGAAGACTATTGGGAGCCACTGCATATTTTGAGTTAAGGATCTGTGGTTCCGGTCAGCTGGGCCTGAAGAGGCAGCTGTGATTAAGGAGAGCGCAAACGCCCTAAAGTGAAACCTTTGCTTTGCTGAGACAGTGAATGCTAATCAGCTAGAGCTGAAGAGTCAGCTGTGCTTATGCAGCATCACTGGGGTGAAGTGTTCTGAGAAGTGTTTCCTTAAGCTCGGCTGTGCTCCAGAGGAGACGGGACCTCAAGCTGGCAGCAGAACTTGGTAGCATAGGTGGCATCGGTCACCCAGGTGGTACTGTTTTGAAGGCATGAGGGGTCATGGAGAGGAAGTGAGGCTCGGCACTGTGAGAGGCCAGAAGAGACCACTGGTGAAGGTGCAACCTCAATAGAAGTTGAAGGCCCAGGATTGAAGGGGTTATGCAGAGAAGCTGAGCCTTGGAGTCCTTGAAGAGAGCCCAAGAAAGGCTATTAGTGAGAGCACAGCATAGTTGCAGCAGAAGACCCCAGCATGTTGGAGATACCAAGGATGACCGCTAAGAACAGCAGCAGCAGTGGAGTGGAGCCAGAGAGAGCCTAGAAGATAAGCTGTGTGTGCTGCGGAGGGCGGAACCAGAGCTCTGTCCCAAGCCTTGGAGAAGCCCAGAAAATGATCAGTGAATCACAGATATTGCTCATTGATTCATTATATTGTTGATTTTGATTTTGCTGTGTTCAGATTGTGACTATCTCCCAGTTCTTCCCTCTTGAGGTAAGAATATTTATTTTTAATTATATAGGAACCCACAGTTGAGAAATTACTTTTTTTCTGAGACAGGGTCTCACTAAGTAGCCCTGGCTTCCCCGGAACCTCACAGACCTGCCTCTGCCTCTGCCTCTCTGAGTGCTAGTTAGGACTAAAGGCATGTGCCACCATGCCTGGATGAGGAAATTTAAATTAAAAAAAAGATTTCAGAGTTTTAAAGGAACTTTAGATTTTAAACAAGATGGTATGTTTTGTTTTTTTTTCGTTTGTTTTTGTTTTTGTTTTTTTCCGAGACAGGGTTTCTCTGTATGCCCTGGCTGCCCTGGAACTCACTTGGTAGACCAGGCTGGCCTCGAACTCAGAAATCCGCCTGCCTCTGCCTCCCAAGTGCTGGGACTAAAGGTGTGAGCCACAACTGCCCAAGATGGTATATTTTTAAAGAGACAACTTTTAAAAATGTTTTATATTGTGGTATCTATATTAATGTGTGACCCCGGGATCACACTGTAACTTTACAGGGATGTATTTGTGTGTAAAGTTGACAAGGGATTTGTAGTAGAAATATTTTAATAAATCCCAGCACGGTGATACTGCCCACCACAATGGTTTATGTTTCCAAATGAAAGACACATACAGTCCTTATATTTTAATATGCCTTTAGCCACACAATAGCCAGGCAACTACCTAACCTTCATGCTGTTAGAATCCACTTTCCTACCCATAACCCTGAGTTACTGCTTACTAATTTCTATGTTCCATCTTGGCTGCTCTTCACCCATTTGAGCATCCTTCTACCTTTTACATGGTGGCTCTCCTCCTCTCCTGCATGTTCTTATCCTTCCATGAGGCTTTTGTTTCTCCCTTCCCCCTCCTTGTGGTCCCAAGCCCAAGAAGCCTAACCTCCTCCTGTCTCTCTTCTCCCCAGCTTTGGCTGCTGGCGGCACCCTTATTTAATTGGGGGAAGGTTTCCAGAAGATATGTGCAGACCCTCTCATGAAAACAGTTTTGAGGGACCCAAATTAGTGTTAGAATACAAGCACCTACAGGGACCAATTGTGCTGCATTGTTTTATGTCAACTTGACAGAAAGTAGGGTTATCTGAGATGAGGGAATCTCAATTAAGAAAAAAAATCCTCAGAAAGATTGATCTGTAAGCAAATCTGTAGGGCATTTTCTTAGTTGGTATTTCATGGGGGAAGAGCCCTGGGTTGGTGCTCTTAATTTCTATAAGAAAGCAGGCTGAACAAACCAAGAAGAGCAAGCCAGTAAGCAGCACCTCTCCATGACTTCTGCATCAGCTCCTGCCTCCAGGTTCCTGCCCTGTTTGAGTTCCCATCCTGACATCCTTCAAATGGTTAACACTGATGTGGAAGTGTAAGCCAAATAAACCCTTTCCTCTCCAAGTTGCTTTGGCCTTGGTGTTTTATCCCAGCACCAAAAGGAGCAAATCATGTGATGTAACAATATGAATGCAAATATGGGACATTATGGTCAGTGAAGCAAGCTGGTTCCCCAAACACAAATCCTGTCATTCGAACTGTACCAACTGTGATGAAAGATAGGAACAAAACCAGGCATGGTGGTATACACCTATAATCCCAACGTTTGGGAGGTGGAGGCAAGGAGGTCAAGAGTTCAAAGCCATCCTTGGCTACATGATGAGTTTGAGGCCAACCTATGCTAGCTAATATCCTGACTCAAAAAAAAAAAATCCCAAATAATATAAATTTTGGGAACTTAGTTTACTACAATGGTTCTATTGGGTGTGTTGTTAATTTATTTGTTTGAGTAATTATAAAAACATATACATATATCAGATCATGTTGTATACACCATTTAAAGTTATGTGCATATGCATGTGTGTCATAGCACATATGAAGGTCAGAGGACGACTTGGGAGGAGGTGGGTGGCAGATGGGTAGGATACACTTCTCTTCTTCCACCATGCAGGTCCCAGGAATTGAACCCAGGTTATCAGGCTTGGTGGGAAACTCCTTTTCCTGTTGATCCATCTCACTACACAATCTTCATAGGCAAGTTAAATATGCATTAAGTGTTGTGCTGCACTGGGACTATAACTCAGTTTGTACAATCGGTAGAGTGCTTGTCTCTCATGCAGGAAACCCCAACAGCACATACACTAGCCATAGTGGAGCCCATTTGTAATTCCAGCTCTGGAAGTGGAGGCAGGAAGACCAGAGTACAAGGCCATCTTCAGCTATACATTGAATCTCAGGCTACAGGAGACCCTGTCCCAAAAAACAAAAGCAATATGATTTTTGCTGCTGCTGCTGGAACCCAGCCCTTATATGTGCTAGGCAAAGTTCTATAACAGTGCTTCAGCCTGGGCAGTGTGTGTGTGTATGTGTGTGTGTGTGTGTGTACACACACATGCACATGTTTAAAGAGAGACTCGAATATTTATAACAAGCAGGAGACTGAAGTGAATGCCAGATTAGCATTGTCAGAAATTTCCAAAACACAGTGAGTTCTCTCACAAAGAAAATGGAATTCAAGTTCTGAGCAACAGGGTTGTGCAGCTGAAGTTGCTGGCAGGTGACCAGACTTAGAAGTTAAAGGCAGATGATGAATGTCTCACAAAAGGCGGCTTTGTTGACAATAGCTGAAGAAGGAGGAAAGGCCATTTCCACTCCAGACTGAAGGAAAGTCAGCTTGATAGCTCCACACAGAATGGAAATAGCAGTGGAACGTATTCCTGCTCACTGTGTTAAGCCAAAACTTTGTTGGAAAACGAACACAAAACCCTGGAAAGCTGATATCCTTCATAAACTCCTCAGTAGAAAGCCAGAAAAAGCTCTTCCAATAAAGCTCTTTCAGGAAGAATAAAAACAAACAAACAAAACAAAACAAAACAAAACAACAAAACAAAAACCAAAAACCAAAGAATAATAATCAAAAAATCCAGCTGGAGAAAATCCTTCAAGAAGAGAATTCTAAGTGGAGAAGCACAGAAAATGTCTCAGATTTCTCTTTCTGTTGAGCCAGGTCATCAAGGCAGCAGGCTGGATGGAACAGGCTGAAAACTGGCTTCCCATCAGTGGGAAGATGTAAGCTGCTGACCTGAGATGGTCATTTGCTCCAAAGGCCAGTACCTTTTTTTAAAATCACAGGGGATATCACACAAACGTCAGGAAGACCACGATGACCATTTCTGAGAGGGGCTTACGACCCCAAGGTTCTGGGTGACCTGTCCTTTGACACTAGTGGACGTCTCTGCTGTTACTGACGTGGTCTTTACCTGAGGTGTCTTATTCTTGCTTATTGAATAGATGAGAGGAAGTGAGCCAGTCCTTGGACAGTCCTATCTTTAGTCCTTGGTGTGTGATCATTTAAAGTACCCAAAACACACCATTTTCTCTTCCACCTTTCTTTCTCCTTTTCCTCTTTCCTCTTCCTCCTTTTCCTTCTCTGGTCTGAGACAGAATCTCACACTATAGTCCAGGTTGGCCCTGAACTCTTGATAATCTTTTGAGGTCAGCCTCCTGACTACTAGGATTAAAGGTGTGAGCCACCATGCCTGGTATACTATCTATTTCTTATCTGAGGATAATTCATCAATAATATTTGCTTGTGTAACTCACCAACATTTATTTATCTATACCATTAAGGGTATCATAGATGCATTTTATGAGTCATGGGTTTAATCCGTTTTAGAGAAACATTAGGAAACAAGACACAATGTTGCCTTTATGCACTTTCCATTCTAACAGAGGAAACAATGTAATAAACTCACCGGAGCTATGCATGACTGTAATCCCATACACAAAGGGCTGAGGCAGAAGAATCATGAATTCATAGTAAGACCCTGTTTCTGATAATCATGGTAAAAGAAAAGAAAATGACAGTAACTATAATTCAACATAAGGTATGTGTGTTGGAGAAAGCAAGTAAGAAAAAAATAAGCTATATTCTCATGTGTGTAAGGGAATTCTCTCTTTCTTTTTTCTTCTGTTTTGTTTTGTTTTGTTTTGTTTTGTTTTGTTTTGTTTTGTTTTTAGAGACAGGGTTTGTCTGTGTAGCCCTGGCTGTCCTGGAACTCACTCTGTAAACCAGGCTGGCCTCAAACTTACAGAGATCTGGTTGCCTCTGCTTCCTGTGTGCTGGAATTAAAGGAATACTGCTCCTCCTCCACCTCCACCACCACCCCCCAGCCTCACACACTGAATTTTCTCACTTGGTCCTATATATTCTGTGAACTAGATACTAATGGAATTTCTGTTTACTAATGAGTTATAGGATGGATGGATACATCATTATCCCCAAGGCTCCAGTGCTGTAGGCAGCACAGCAGGAGTGCGATCTTGTTAAATTCTAAGACTGAAGTATTATCTATTAATAAGGTAGTAATGTGAAAATGTCTCATTGTCTGTCTGCTTCTGTGCTTCACTCTGACATGTTTAATGTGATAGTTGGTGCTTTGGGGAAACCATTACTAATTTTAAATGTGATATGGGATGATTAATGATACAAATTAAGTAGTTTGTAGGAAGTAGTTTGGGAATTGAACAATCTTGTTTGCCTTTTTTCCTATTGCTTTTTATTTAGTTAGTTTATTTTTGCAGTAAGAGCCTTTCATTCACCTCCATTTAGACTGTATGTGGATGCACACAGGGGCACAGAGGAGGCCAATCAGCTATCCCCAATCACTCCCTGCCTTCTTCCATCTCTCCCGAACCTGGAACTCAAGTTTTATTTAACTAGTGAATATTGCCATGCTAAGAATGAACAAAAGCCCCTCCTTCCCTAGCAGGGAATAAATCTACTTACCAGACAAGGACTGCTATAAAAAGACTTAAAAAATATATGCTTCAAGAGAGACTGTGGGCTTATTCTCAGATAGAGATGATAGGCAAACAGACAGACAGACAGACATAGCGAGATACATGATAGATTATCACCATCACAGAGAGATGGGAACTCTTACAACAGTTGGGGGAAGTTCTTGCTTGTATCTCAGGTCCCACTTGTGTGCTGGTCCATTTCTGAAAAGGGAAGTGGGCATCTCTGTTACATAGTTCATTAAAATTTGTATTACATTTTTCTGAGTGTGTGTGTGTGTCTGTCTGTCTGTAGCATGTGGAAGTCAGAAGACAACTATCCAGAGTCAGTTCGGCCACCCACCATGTGAGTCCCAGCCTGGCAATAAGAGCCTGTATGCACTGGGTCATCACACCCACCCAGGAGGTAGTTTATAGCAATGGTTAGCTGTCCTTGAGACTAGCCATTTCGGGCGAGGAGTAGGGAGGGTACATGGACTATAAAGAATTTGGCTTTGAATATTTGATTAAGACATCACAAGTCTCTGGGCCAGACTCCAAGAGCTCAAAGTCTGTTGATAAAGCGTGAGGGTTTTGCTTTTATTTTTGGCTTTGTTGTCTCTGCAAATACGACAGTTGCTCCCAGAGGCAGTTGCTGGGCGTCATCTCTACTCTGGGGACGTTTCTCAGCAGTCTCTACTCTGGAGTTCCCCTCCAGAATTGCTGGCTGCATTTTGCAGGGGTTTTTGCCAACAGGCATGTAAGGGGAGCCAGTCCCAGCAATGCTGAAACCTGCTGTCCCTGTAGAACACTGGTGGGTAAAATGCTCCTGCAGCCTCCAGCACACAGAACCTGCCTCCCCAGACGTCCATCACAACTCTGAGTGTAGCCCTGTCAAGTCCTTTAGAACTGACATTTCTGGGTCCCCAAAACTGTGAGTGAACACTTCCGAGATTCCACAGGAGTCTCTGCCTCCTTCAGGCACAGTTACAATGTCTCAGGTCTATAGCACCACCTGGTGGTAAAAACACCTGTTGAAGAAATGGTTTCGCCATTCGTCCAGCTACATCTATTTTTTTTTTTTAATAAAAATTTCAATTTCAGAAAAATCCTCCTATAAAATGGCTACATTCAAATATGTGATTACATTTGAGGTTACACTATAATTCAAACTGTTAAAGTGATATCTTGCAGGGGCTTTCCAGACAAGTCAGTAGTTAAGCACACTTGCTGCTTTTGCAGAGGACCCAAGTTTGGTTCCCAGTTAGACATTCTACCCACGTGGCAATGTATAATTCCATCTGTACACCATCTATATAATTCCAGCTCTAGGAGATCCAATGCCCTCTTCAAGTCTTCATGTACAGCAAACCCCTTAAAAAACAAACAAACAAAAACAAAACAAAACAACAAAAACTCCCAACACTTTGTACAGCATCCCTTATGAACCTAGGATTCTAACCGTAACAGTCATCAATAAAATACTACTGGGATTTTTTTCTTAAACTATCAAGAGGGCTGGAGAGTTGGTCTCGTGGCCTAGGAGCACTTGCTGCTCTTGGAGAGGACTCTGGTTTGGTACTCTGCACCCATATGATGGCTCCAATTCCAGGAGGTCTGATGACCTCTTCAGGATCTATGGGTACCAGGCACGCACATGATGCACAAGATACATACATATGCACAAGAATATACACACATAAAATAAATAAACTATAAAACAACTACCTAAAACAAAGATGTTTTATTTTACCAACTTTCTCTACCATATTCAAATTACCCCTAGGTATGTGAACAAGAACATAAATAATTGTGTGTGTGTGAACTTCTATACAGAATATATGGGTGTATGAATTTGTAGAGACCAGTGGAGAACCTTGGGGGTCTTCCTCTATTGGTTCCCACCTTCATTTTTTGAGATAGGATCTTATACCAAACTTGAAGCTTGCCATTACAGCTAGACTGGCTGGCCAGGGAGCCCTCAGGATCCACCTGTGTCTACCCCCGAAATGTGCAGGTTGCACGCATGCATGGCTCTCTCTGACTTTTTACTTGGGTGTAAGAGATTTGAACTCAGATCCTCTTACTTTTACAGAAAGTTCATTTATACACTGAGCTATCACACCCGCCTTATAGTATCCTGTTTAAACCCAGATAATTTTATTAAGTATCTATACTCATGCTTGTGTAGATACATGATTGAATGAATTATTGAATTCTTGACTAAATGCTTCCTATTAATAGAAACAAAAGGATTTGGGGCAATGACACTTACTAGTAGATCAACATTGTAATAACACAGGCTAGATTCTCCTGTGGAACTAAAGTCAGCACAAAAGTCCAAGGGGAACGGGGCCTTCCCATGTCCTCAAGGTAATTCATTTAATATTTGTTCGTGACAAATGCAAAGGTGGCAGCTTTGAGTAACATGAGTTACCAGCCCCAAGGAAATGGAGTCACTAGATTTAGGGCAGATCAACTGAGGGCATGTGGGCCTGCTACTTCTGTGGCATTCCTACCTAAAGCACAGAACCTCAAGAAAGTGATTAGAAATTAGATAAGCAAAAAAAAAAAAAAAAAAGAAAAAAAGAAATTAGATAAGCACAAAATGCCTATTTGGTCATCAGCAGGAAAGTCCTAGAAGAAACTAGACACAACATGTAAATGTGGCGTGATTCAGGTACAGAAAAAGAATTTTAGTGGGGAGACAGGATAACCCAGGGGAATCTTTCATTTACATGACAGTGCTGTGCCAACTTTGGCTTCTAGAACTGTATTGTGGTGACATAAGATGCTTGCTGGCTGCTTCTTGACTGAGAGCTTCCTGTTTCAGCAATGTAATCTATCTCTCCATTCAAACTTAGGATGCTATAGATGCTAGATAAAGAGATGGTTTCTGATTACAACGCAGAAAAGCTGGAAATGACCAAACAACAAAACAACAAAAGTTCCCCAAACCAAACCAACAAAACCTGTCTCAGGTGGTACTTTTGAGTAAAGTGGAAATACAGTCAAAAGGAAACCCAAAAAGAGTATGAGAGTGACCTCTGACCTCTGGCTTCTAGGCACTGTATGAGTTAGAAAAAAAGCAACCCTTAAACAGAATGAAAGCCAGGTTCTGTTGAATAGAGCCATGACGTTGAGCCTAGTTGTCCAGAGCGGGAAGCTCAAAGAAACTAAGGCCACTGTTGATAGCTATGGAAGGAAAAATATAAATTTCTCTTCTCCACGGGGGAAAAATAAGTGTGGATTTTCGCTTGAAATCAGCATGAAAGCTATTTAGTAGAGTTCTCCATAACAGGTGTCTTACAAAAAAATTGCTCTGAACTTAATATTTTTTAAAGATTTATTTATTTTATGTATGTGAGTCCAGTGTGGTTCTCCTTGGACACACCAGAAGAGGGCATCGGGGCCTATTACTGATAGTTGTGAGCCACCATGTGGCTGCTGGGAATTGAACTTAGGACCGCTGGAAGAACAGCCAGTGCTCTTAACTGCTGAGCTATTTCTCCAGCCTGAACTTAATATTCTCAAGGTCCTGATGCTAAAATTCAAAGACAAGAATACAATAGGCTTCAAATTATTTCATTTCTTAAAGATGTATGAGTGTGAATGTGTGTGTGAACATGTGTGGGTGTTATGTATACGTATGGTGCACATGTCCATTAAGTGTGCAAGGTCAGAGGAGGACATGCTGTATCCAATTAACTCAGTTCTACCTTATTCATTTGAGACAGGGTCTCTCACTAATCTTGGAGGTAGCCAGTGAACCACAACAGTCCCATAGGCACACACAACTGTGCCAGGAGTACATCAGAACCAGTGCTTGAACTCAGGTCCTTAAGCTTCCAAGAAGCTGCTCTGACCCATGGAGTTATCCCCATGTCTCAGATTATTCCTTTAAAAAATTATATATATATATCCTGATTGGACTGAGTTGTTTCAAATGCTTTGGACACATTGTCATTTTAATCAGGTACTATGAGAAGTGGCCAAGCTTTTTATCACTGACTGGAAGAGTCATAAATACATTCAGAACGCCTATCTTAAAAGTGCCACGTTTTTAAAAGACTCCCAAGTGGAGGTCTGAGGATACAGTTTGGAGGCAGAACACTCACGTACCATCTAGAAAGCCCTGGGTTCTTCCCTGCCGTGTCCTCCCCCTGACCGCCCCCCCCCCCCCCAGAGAGAGAGAGAGAAACAGATAGACAGACACAGAGGGAGAGGGACCGAGAGAGAATTTATAACTGCACTGTTGACTCATGCCAATAGCCTCTTACCATTCAGTAGAATATTTCTGAATGAAAAGATGTCTCACATTAGTGTCCAAAAATCACTAAAGATAGAGCACTTTGAGAAGTTCTGCTTTCTATCCTGTCTTAGTCAATGTTCTATGGCTATGAAGAGACAACGTAACCATGGAAACTCTTACAAAAGGAAGGCATTTCATTGGGGCTGGCTTACAAATTCAGAGGTTTAGTCCATTGTTATCACAACGGGAAGCATGGTGACATGCAGGCAGACAAGGTGCAGGAGGAGCTGAGGGTTCTACATCTGGATCTGCAGGCAGCAGGAAGAGTATACTCTGGGCTTGCAATGGATTTTCTGAACCCTCAAAGCCCACCTCATAGGTGATACACTTCCTCCAACAAGATCATACTTCCTAATCCTTACAAATCCCTGGTGACCAAGTATTCAGATCTATGAGTCTATGGAGACCATTCTCACTGACATCTCCACACATTCCTAACTCTTTTACAGTATCTCTCCTATAACTGGAGCAACACTTCCCCCTTCTATGAAAGAGTTCTTATTCAGCCTGCTGAGCTTTCTCTCAACTATATTTACCCTCAGGTGGAACACCATGGTTGTGGTTGGCTCGGTGTGGTGGGGTGGGGTGTGGTGTTGTGTGGTGTGGTGTGGTGTGGTGTGGTGTGGTGTGGTGTGGTGTGGTGTGGTGTGGTGTGGTGTGGTAAGGCAGGGGGTGGGAGGGTGAGGTAGGAAATTGCTGTAATGCTCTTAGAATGAAGAGACTAGTAGAGAAGAGAGGGGCAGGGATGTGTGAGGAGTAAGGTTGGCTGTGGTGTCTGAGTTGTGGGACAGTAATCTAAGGGACTTCCATTGTGATGTAAAAGAAACAGAAGGTGTTGGCCCAGAGGGGGCAATGACAGAATAAAGACCTAGTCGCTGGGGCCTTGGAGAAAATACCAGAAGCCTAGCAGAAGGGAGATGGAGCTCCAGCTCCAGGTCCCCCTTCCCACCCCCTCCCCCTGGGCTGTCTGAGATGTAACCTTCTACCTGAATACCACCTCCCTGGGGTCAGTCATTAACTCTGGTCCAAAACTCCTGCCTGGTTCCATCTCCTCCACCGACTCCCAGGAGACTACCATCTGCTCTCCCTGGATTCTCTGGGTCCTCAGGTCCCAATGTCGGACACAGACAACTCGGCTGAGATGCCCGCCCGGTGTCCATCTCCTAACCCTGCTCCTGGTGCTAAGCAAGAACCACCGAACTCTGGGATCACCATTTCCCTACTTGAAATCGGATCACTCCCCACTGTCTGCTACCGCTCCTTCCCACCACCAAAGAATAGCATCTGTCCAGTAGAGAAAAGAGGGAGGGTTCAGAAATTTAGCAATCTCTTAAAAGACGTTAAGGATGTTCTCAAAAACATAGCAGGCGTTGAAGAGAAGTCTACAGTTGGGGAGCCTTTTGATGTCTATATTCCTGAAGACCTGTCAGAACTTAACGTCAGAGGTGTTGAGAAGAAAAATAAAATACGATTTAAAGATGATCTATTCATTCATTTCGACCCAGAGAGAGAACAGAACACAATGAAGCAGGAGATGTTATTGAAAAACCAGAGTGCTAAGAACATGGTACCAAAGTTTGCCAGGGATCTGTGCTATGCAGAAGAAAAGAGAGGCTTTGATGGCATGCTGCTGAGCGTGAAAAGACCGCGGAGTGGATCCCTTCACCTTCGTGGAGAGTACAGAAAACTCAGGAACAACATGGAGCAGTTACTGCAGGAAGCAGATCACTGGAGTAAACAGCATAATGAACTTAGCGAACTAATGAGGTCATATCAGGAATGCCAGAAAGAAACCCGAGAAACTACTGACAACGATCGAGCCTGTTTGCAAAACCAACCCAACAATGAGCTATCCACCAAGCAGAAGCTGGAGGAGCAGGTGAAGAAACTGAGCCATGACACCCACGCGCTGCATTTGATCGCAGCCCTGCTAGAGAATGAATGTCAGGTCCTACAACAGAGGGTAGGCATCCTCAAGGAGTTCCATCTCCACGAAGCAGGATTGGGGCACGAGAAGCCTTTGCAGATGTCCTGTGAGCAGGACAAGAAATGCCCGAAGTTAGCGGAAGCAGACAAGACGGACGCTTTCAAGCATACCACGAGGACAACGGAAGGCACGATTAGGAAACCGAAGATCCTCAGGAGCCCCGATGTTTGCTTTACTAAGAAGGCTCGGAATAACCGCTTCAACGCCCGCGTTGCAAAGAAATCTCTGGTGGGGAAAAGGAGAACCGTTAGCAGCTTTCGGTAGAAGTCGCCAAAAGCAGATACAACTTGAGACAAAGCTGTCATCAACCCAGGGTAGAGCTTCTGATTCCACCAAGGAGGAGGCATAGGATAAGAGGAACCTATATTATCTCAGTAGTTAGAGAAGTTTGGGCCTTAATAACCATTGTATGACCGTTAACCAAGTGAAAATTTGAATAAAAACAAGAATATAAAAGGAAAGCGCTTTGTTTGATTGTTTTCTTCTAATTTAACCATTTCTGGGGGATAGAAGGGGAAGTACTTGATGATCTAACTATAATACTTTAAGGCTTGGTTTCAAATTAGTATTTACCTTTCCTATTCTGGTTTGTACAGAATATGTTGGAGTTAAGGGAGAAACATAACTAAGAAAAGGCACTAAGTACAGCGCTAAAGCACCCTAGACAGCTTTCTTCTCTCCTAACTCTGGCTGTTCGCCCCGTGTTCCTCTTCTGGCCCTCAGCTCGCACGCACATGAGGGTACACTGGGGAGACGAAGCCCCTGGGGAAGGAGGTGTTTCTAGATTCTTCATTTTGGGTGCAAAGATTCCCCTCATTCTTCTAAATGGAGGGGGCTTTCTGTTGGGGGGGGGCTGGCGAAGCTGGACTTGCGTGCCAGAACAGACAGCGCAGGCGCCTTTTCTCGCTTCTCACTGAGCAAAAGCCACCTGGCGTCACGTGCAGGGCAAACAGAATACTGGCAAGGTCCCCAGTTCCTGGGCTCTTATATTCTAAACTGATGTCAGTCACCAAGCAGAAAGAGAATCACAACACAAAAAGCCCTTAGAAAGCATGCTCCTGGAGAGTGTGGCGCAGTAGAAATGGCTGACAAAACCTATCCAGATACA
This sequence comes from Mus caroli, assembly GCF_978045245.1. Classification (NCBI taxonomy): domain Eukaryota; kingdom Metazoa; phylum Chordata; class Mammalia; order Rodentia; family Muridae; genus Mus; species Mus caroli. The sequence goes on from NW_028227270.1 coordinate 28,760,451, forward strand.
GACAAATTGCGTGGAAAACACCCTGTCTCTGCTCCCCCATGACATCAACACAGATTGAATGCGAGACCTAGGCTGCAGCTTTGTCCCCATGACAAAGGGGGCACATTGTGTAAGCACAATCAGGTGGATTTTGTAAAACTCGAGAAATCTTGTAGGGCAAAGGATCTCCAGAAGGTAAGTATGCCATAGACACAGGGCTGTGTGTTTATTCCCCATCCTGGGTTAAACTTGGGACTTTGGTAACAGAGCTGGGATTTTAAGTTGGAGACACTTGGTTTATCTGGCTGCTGGAGAAATTTGTCTATGTTCTAGGATGGTTTTGTACATGGAGAAAGGGTAAATAAAATAGAAAAAAAAAAAGAAAAGCAGACTATTTCCTGCTCACTTTCCTTGTAAATCTCTGAAACAGACACAACAGAAAAGTACTTTATTGGTTAGCTTCAGATTGCTTTCTTCGTAAGGATGAAAGCAGACATGATATTATCTTGTTTGAAATTGGTCTGTTGGGGAGATTGGTTACCATTCTTTTCTGTTTATTTTTATTATTATTTGAGAATTTCATATATATACATACATATATGTATATTTACAATCATATCACATACATATATACATACTCATACCTATATATGTATATATTATATATTTTTATATAATATATACATTAATTAATATAATTAATATAATTATATATTAATATAATTAATATATAATTAATATAATATATTATATATGCATGCACATACTATATAATATATACATATGTATACACATCTATCATCTATCTATCTATGCTCAGTCCTACAAGACTAGTTATTTCAGCTGCTCTTCTGTAGATGTAGGTTGCAACAGATGTGCTGGCAAGTAAGTGCGTGTGGCAAAGAAGATCAAGTCTTCCTTCTTCCAATGTCCTTATGTAGGTCTCTAGCAAAAGGTGTGGCCCAGATTAAAGATGTGTACCACCATACCTGGATCTGGGACTTCTTTTGTCCCAGACTGACTTTGAACTCAGATATCTCTTTGCCTTAGTCTCCTGGGATTAAAGGTATGTACTACCTTGCCTGGGCCTAAGCTTTTCATGGCAAAGATCTCCATGCTAAGATCCAGGTGGGAAACTTGTGTCTTCAAGCCACAAGATCTGGGTCACAAGTGTGCTCTCTAATTCTGAATTGTAGTCGATTCCAGATATAGACAAGTTGACAACCAGGAATAGTCATTACAGTTAATGAGATGGCTCAGTGGTTAAGAGCACTGGCTGGTCTAGAAACAAAACAAAACAAACAACAACAACAACAAAAGAGCACTGGCTGCTCTTCCAGAGAACCAACTCCCTGCACCAGCATGGCAGCTCACAACTGTTTATAACTCCAGTTCCTGGGGCCCTGGCACCCTCACACAGACATACATACAAGCAAAACAGCAACTCATAAAAATAAAAGTAAAGAGATCATTAAAAACTATGGATAAATCAAGATGCTCTCCATAGTTTATAGTCAGGATAAATCCAAAAGTGAGTAGTATGCTAAGGTTATCTGTCTACAGTCACTGAGCTCGCTCTGACAAAAAACCGCTTTCCAACTCCAGCTGATTGATTTGTCAAGAATACTTATTGATATTATTTAACATTATAAATTAAATGCACAGTATAAATTATCATAGCATACGATTCTGTCTCAGAAAAAGCAGTGTTTGATAGCAGTATGTGGTAGTAGTATACATGCACTGGGGAGGTGGAGGCAGGAAGATTGAATGTGTGAGGCCACCCTGTACTATATAGCCAGCTGAAGGCTAATAAGAGCTTCTGGGCTACGCAATGAGAACCTGAGCCCCCCGCCCCTTGATAGATAGATAGATAGATAGATAGATAGATAAGTGAGAAATGTTTCTTCTAGACAAAATGTAGGAATGTTTAGGGTAGTGGGAAAATAAGGAAAAAAAATTGGTAAGTGAAAAAAAAATCATGAAAATGAGCACTAACAGAACTATGAGTCAGTAAGATGGAAAAATTTTGAAATGGGGACTCAACACACAGCCTTGTGCTACTAAGCAGGCACTCCATCACTGAGGCCCCCAAATTAGACCTCAGTAGTGGTGACAGTGAGATGATGCAGTCTGGTCCAAATACATACAGACATTGTACTGGTTGGCTTTGTGTGTCAACTTGACAAAAGCTGGAGTTATCACAAAGATAAGAGCCTCAACTGTGGAAATGCCTCCATGAGATCCCGCTGTAAGGCTTTTTCTCAATTAGTGGTCAAGGGGAAAGGGCCCATAGGGATGATGCCATCCCTGGGCTGGTGGTCCTGGGTTCTATAATAAGTAAGCTGAACAAGCCAGGGGGAACAATCCAGTAAACAACATCCCTCCATGGCCTCCAGGTTCTTGCCCTGTGTGAATTCCTGTCCTGATTTTTTTGGTGATAAGCAACAATGTGGAAGTATAAGCTGAATAAACCCTTTCCTCCCCTACTTGCTTCTTGGTCAAGATGTTTTGTGCAAGAATAGAAGCCCTGACTAAGACAGACATAGATGTAAATATGTTAAATATTAACATGGAACCTTGTCACGCATGGTACAATTCTCTAGTTTTTAAACCTATGTTCAGCTTTATTACTGTCTTCAGGATGGTTAAACTGTAGCCTCATGGAAGACGGTTATTAGTAAGTCAAACTAACACCTGTGACTAGCTCAGAAAAATTAACTACTGTGAAAATCATTTGAAGCAAAAAACCAAAGTTATCCTTGCTAATACATATTATTCTATTACACTAGAGATAAAAGGTATTTCTCTTGATGCCCCAATAAAGGTTTTTAATTTAATCTGGCATTCCTTAGGAGGCTGGGGCAGGAGGATTGTAGTGAATTGGGGGCCAGTCTAGGCTTCAGAATGAGTTCTAATATAGCCTAGTCTACAGAATAAGGCCATCTTAAAAAACAAAACAAAACAAAACAAAACAAAACAAAACAAAACAAAAGGCCCAGGTCAATGTCTTTAAATAAATACTAGGTTGAAATTTATATTGTCCAGATATAAATCTTGGAGATAGGGTGTGAGTAGGTAATGGAACTTAGAAAAGGAACCATAAGCAGGGGAGAGTCTGAAGAAGGAGGATTTACAGAACACATGTGAGGGAGAACTTACAGGACACTGCAAGATGTGAATTTGTAGAAGGGAGGGATAGAGGACCATCCACACCAGCATCAAAAGTTTGGATTAGCCGGGCGTGGTGGCGCACGCCTTTAATCCCAGCACTCGGAAGGCAGAGGCAGGCAGATTTCTGAGTTCGAGGCCAGCCTAGTCTACAAAGTGAGTTCCAGGACAGCCAGGGCTATACAGAGAAACCCTGTCTCGAAAAACCAAAAAAAAAAAAAAAAAAAAAAAAAAGTTTGGATTAATTAAATTTGGATAAACCCTTCCTGGTAGTATGAACTTGAGTAAATGACACCTCTCCAAGCCTCATTGTTTTAAACCTAAGTTATCACTCTCAAGGCCCCTGACCCGTGAGTAATGCGTGTGTATCATTTGCTAAAATCTACCAGATGTGATGAATGCAGTGTTTGTGGGGTCTGGTTGATAAACAGTCATGTTTGTGGTACTGGATGTTATCTGGGTCTGCTGGGATCAGTCGGAGTCAGTGACTTTATTCCTTGTAAAACTCTGTTAAAGATCTCTTGAAAGTATTCCATTCCTTCCTTCTGTGATGCTCTCTGTGCTGTTCAGTAAAGACAAAGCAAAGCATTTGTTAGGGGACAGACACATTCAGATACATCACAGTCCAGCCTCCAGGCCAGCACAGATTCAGACTTACACAACAGATGGAGAATGGAAGATGCAGGGACTCTGAAGTACACATTTCAAATCTGGACTCGCTCCAGATGACAGGAGAGATGCTTTTATTTATTTATTTATTTATTTATCCTTAATGGGACACTGATGCACTATTGGTGACTCGGAGTTAATCATTAATTTGTTTTATCCGTATGATAATCCATGCTCTTTCTTCTCTTCTCATTTGAACATATGTTTGAGCCATTGATATAGACAATTTGAGAAATTTAGTTATTTGTGGTTTGTTCATTGAAAAAGATCCTAATTGTACAGTTCATTTTAATATGGCTTTGTATACATGTTTGTTTGTTTGTTTCTTTCTTTCTTTTTTTTTTTTTTGAGCCTAAACTCATGAATATCTGTTACTAAACTGAAGTAAAAGTCCTAGGAAGAGAATGTACAATACAATGTTTAATTATTTCTGACATCCTTTATCAGGTAGAAAGAAAGAAAGAAAGAAAGAAAGAAAGAAAGAAAGAAAGAAAGAAAGAAAGAAAGAAAGAAAGAAAGACAGGAAGGAAGGAAGGAAGGAAGGAAGGAAGGAAGGAAGGAAGGAAGGAAGGAAGGAAGGAAGGAAAGAGGATAACTGATAAAGTGCTCAGTTTAATCACGAGGGCTTGAGTTCAATCCCTGAGTTGAAGAGACACAGCTGTAATCTCAGCACTGAGGAAGCAGAGACAGTCAGGTTCTGGAGTTTGCTGGTGAGACAGCCTAGCCTAGTCAGCAAACCCCAAGATTAAGTGAGAGACCTGTGAGGCAGTGGACTATGCCATCAGACAGAAGACCTGGTAGGTAGCAGCAGGTTCAGAATCCTGGCAAATCTCAGGACTGAGAACATCAGGAGTTCAAATTAGTTCCCGTGACCATGACACCCCACTAAGAGGACCATGATAACTGGTCACACAGTATTGAACCTAGAGTTCTCCATGCTAATGAGGTAACTAGATAGCCTCCAGGGTTTAGCCAATGGATGTCCCTTCCTGGATATCCCTTCCTGCAAAAGGCTTTGCATCCCTGGTTCACCCTGAGTAAGGCATACGCATCCTCATCCATCATGAATAAAACAGATTGGACAAAGCAAGGACTGTCTCCTTCTTCAAGGACTGCCAGGTGGGGGTGGGGTTGGGGACAGAGCCGCTTCTACGTCTCCTGTAGATGCCCCTTTGTAATCCTGTCACTCACTTAGAGCTAAATCAGATTCCACCCCAGTCCCAGGCTCATCAGGACCTGTCTGGGTCCTCCCCACACTCACCCCTCCCTGTGTTTTCACTAGGACCAGGACCCCTGTCCTAGACTGCATTTTGCCTTCCTTGAGCGGCACCCAGTGAGAAAGAAACCCAGCCTAGTGCTCCTGTGTTTCACCTCCTGGCAGGCGGGTGTGGGTGGTGATCTTGGTTCTTGAGAGGGGAAGAACACCTGTGGGGTAAGACTTGGTTTTGTGAGGTATTTAGGGTTGCTGTATAATAAATTGCTTTCCTATCTCAAGTCTCACTTAGCTGCGGTAGTTAACCTGCCTTTTTGAGTTCTGAGGCAAGAAACTGTTTAGCACCTCATCCTAAAGCAGCAGGAGGTAAGTGAAAAGATTTACTGTTGGCACTGCTTTCTCTGGTGAATCAGCCAGAAACCTCTCTGGCTAAGCTGGTTAACTCCTTGTGAACCAGAAAGAAAGGAAAGGGAAAGAATTAAGATGCTTTATATAGGCAAATATGCACAGACACATATACATTCAAACATTTATACACCCACACTCTGACTCGGCCCGTCACAACCAACTCCACAAGTATCCATGCATGCTTACAAGCATACACATATATTTATACACAAACATACAAACAGACATATACATTTCGATGGATGGGTAGATGGATGAGGCCAAGCTTCCCAAGTCTTTTATACCTTTTTAGACAAAAAGTTCTTTAGAAAATTACCCCAGAGATAAAATTTTACACAAAATGGGAGTTACAGAAGGATGTCCATATTAAGTTCAAAGCAGTGTTTCATTGTATAAGCTCATTAAAAATCCAAAGTAACAGTTTTACATGGCCTTGCCTTATGCTAGTGCACACCTGTGATTTTATCCTTGGACTTAAATGTTTTCCCTTGAGCACAAAATTATCCCAAGCCTATTTCTCTTCTTCTTTTTTTTTTTTTTAAAGATTTATCTATTTATTATATGTAAGTACACTGTAGCTGTCTTCAGACACACCTGAAGAGGGCATCAGATCTCATTATGGATGGTTGTGAGCCACCATGTGGTTGCTGGGATTTGAACTCTGGACCTTCGGAAGAGCAGTCGGGTGCTCTTACCCACTGAGCCATCTCACCAGCCCCCTATTTCTCTTCTTAATGTACTTATGAAAGCTCATTGTATGTCTTATTATACAGCCTTTACTTACTAATCTGAGGAGTGGGTACATTCTATTCTTGATTCTAACTTTATTACATCTTCCTTAGCAACTAAGTCCATCTCTAAACACTTTCTTCTTAAAAGTGAGTGAAATCAGGAATTCTATAGGAATTCTATAGGAATTCTATAGCATTATTATCGATTGGTCTATATAGCATCACTACAAGATAGTGTATCTTTGTTGTTCTACAGAGATCTGCTCAAAAGGATAGGCTAATACCTAGTGATTGTTTTATATTTAATAATAACAGGAAAAGCATATTAACAACAGGATCCTTTCCTAAAATGAATTTCTCTTCGCTTTGGGTCTTCGCTTTTGGAGAAAATCTGTTGTGGATTTTAATCCAAGGTGGACTCATCTCAGAAAGATCACCTGTTAGTTATTAGCTTCTCCTGTGATGGCTCCTGACAGTGTGCCCTGAGCAGAACGTCAGAGACTCTGTGAATCGCTCCTGAAAGGGAGTGCCATGATTGACCCCTGACCTCCATACACATGTACAACATACTCATGTACTCATACACCTATGTACATGCTCATGTGAACATGCCCATAAGTGGGTAAGAGCAGTCGGGTGCTCTTACCCACTGAGCCATCTCACCAGCCCCCAATTTCTCTTCTTAATGTACTTATGAAAGCTCATTGTATGTACTTTTATGGAGGTATAAACTATCTTTTTTGTATAGAATGGTGGGGGTGGGGGTATGCTATGTGTGCCTCTGTAGAGGCCAGAAGTTGACTTTGAGTATCTTTATAGACTGTCTCTCTTAGTTTTGGGAACAGTGTCTTTCCACTTAACTTTAAGTTCACCATTTTGCTTACGCTGGTTGGCCAGGAAGCCTGTCTCCACTCCCTCAGCTCTGGGATTACACATGTACACCATCAGGCCCAGCTTAATATAAACACACATCTTCATATTTTTGAACCAAACAATTCCCACTGAGCCATCGCCTCAGCTGTGGGAATATAAACAATCCAGCTTTAAAACTTACTATCCTTTTCTTCCCAAGAATTCTTTGAAGTTTAGGTAATTATATTTTGTACTGTAGTGGTAGAATTAAAATATTCTTTTTGATGATTTTTTTTGGAGCTGCCATGTACAGTGAATATACTCTGTAATTCTGTGGGGAAAGAAGCTGTCTTTGTATTATTGGCAGGCATGCAAAAATCAATGTATACTTACAGAAGGGAAAATGATCAATTCATCTTCTTTTGTAACCCAGTATTTCTCCTTCTAAGAATTATACCACAGATATAGCTATACACAGAGGAGCAAAGCAAGATGGAGTTTACCATTGCAGATTTGTATGTGTCCACACACATATGTGTGTGAATATACTCATATGTGCATATGTTGATGTGCCAGGGGGTGAGCATGTGAGTATGTGTGTGATGGTTATAGTTCTATTGTCAGTCTCCACCTTGTGTTTGGAGACAAGGTCTTTTGCTTAACTTGGGACTCAGCAGTTTGGCTAGACTGATGGCCCAGCAAGTCCTAGGTATCCTTGTGTCTCTGCCTCTCCAGTGCTAAGATTACAAGGGCACACTATTGTGCCTGTTTCTAGTCTGGGTGCTGGGGATACAAACCCAGGTCCTCGTGCTTGTGTGACAAGCACTTTACCAAGAGAGCCATCTCCCCAACACCCATTGCATATTTCCTTCTACTAAAAATAGATTATTTTCTCATATACTAATCCTGATTACCATCTCCCTCGACTCCTCTCAGTTCTTCCCCTCCTTTCTCCCTCCCCTCATCCTTTCTTCTCCCTCTCCCTCTCCCCTCCCATCTGGACACACTCCCTTTCTATATCTCTTTAGAAAAGAACAAGCTTCTGAGAAAGAATAATAGAATGTAACAAAATAAAATATAAGATAATAAAAAACTTATCATATCAAGGTTGGATAAGACAGACCAACAGAAGAACAGGAGCCCAAGAGAAGGCACAAGAATCAGAGAACCACTTGTTCCCATATAGAAATCCCTTAAAACACCAAACTGTAAGTAGTAATATAGACACAGGCCCTGTACACACTGCTCCAGTCTCTGTCGGTTTATATGAACTTTGATCATGATCTCAAAGACTCTGTTTTCTTGGTATTCTCCATCCCCTCTGTATCTTACACTCTTTCTGCCTCATCTTCTGTGAGTTTCTCTGAGCTCTGAGGAGAGGAATTTGATAGAGACATCCTCCTTAGGGCTGGGTGTTCCAAACATCTCTCACTCTCTGTGTAATTTCTGGCTGTGAGTCTCTGTATTTGCTCTCATCTGCTACAAGGGGGAAGGTTCACTGATGATGGCCAAGTATACAAGTGCAGCAGAATATCATTACCAGTCATTTTACCATTAAATTTTTTGTTCTTGTTTATTTGTTTGTTTATTGGTTTTTTTTTTCCAGTAGTATTATTTGGTTTTACCCTAGACTCTCTGGTCTCTGGTCACTCAAGTAGTGACTCGTATGGGTTCCATCTTAAGTCAAATCAGATACTCAGGCTTTGTGTGACCATTGCTCTAGCATGTTTCAGGCAGGACACCATTGTAGAGAAAGTGTTTGTAGCTGGCTTGGTGTTTATGATTCTCTTCTGGTAGTATGCAATATTTCTTTCTTTCTTTCTTTCTTTCTTTCTTTCTTTCTTTCTTTCTTTCTTTCTATTTATTCATGTCACATCCCTATGGAGGCCCTCTCTCCTCTCGATCCCTCTCACATAGCACCTCCCCCACCCCCCTTTCCTCTGAGAGTATAGAAGTCCCCCCTGAATATCTCCCCACCCTGGGCAACATTTCTTAAAGAAGGAGAGTACTGGAGCCGATCCAGTTATCAAATAGCATATGACAGGTTAAATAAATCATGGATTATAAATGACAGTAGAATACTATACCATGCAACTATAAAAAAGAATTAAGAAAAACAATATTTCTAGAAAGAAAGAAAGAAAGAACTGAAAATGAACCCTAAAAGCTAAAGACACAAGTGTCGTGTGTTACATGGCATTTTCCTCTATATTAAAACATTTCCTCTAGGGGAGTGGATGGGGAGTCTTAGGAGTAAAGCAAAGGTCACACATCTGGGAGAACAGCAACCCCCCACCCCCCTGGCATTAGAGAAAGGAATAGACACCTGCTGAGGCAGATGGTGAGCAGCAGAACTGTAAAGAGGGGACATCCTACTGCCAGCAGCTTTACAAAGAGCACCATACTGGGTGGGCTTCCCCATCAGCCAGCTGCTTCTAGTTATAAGTCTTCACCTTTCTTTGTTTTGGTTTGGTTTTTGGTTTTTCGAGACAGGGTTATTCTCTGTATAGCCCTAGCTGTCCTGGAACTCACTTTGTAGAGCAGGCTCACCTTTCTTAGGGTTCTATTGCCGCAACGAGACACCATGAGCAGAGAGCACGCTAGGGAGGCACAGGTTTATTCAGCATGTAGTTCTAACTGAGAGGAACTCCCACCCATTTACACACAGTAATCCCATTCATGGCTCACTGACTCACCTGTACTGATTCTGGTGCACTGTTAGCTTATTCTGTTGTGGGCTCCCTTTCTGAGGTGAATACACGTGTGTGTTCTATCACCTCGGGGACAACGAGCCTCCAAACACTACATCATCGACTGGTTCCACAATTGGGCGCATATCCTGAAGAATGAAAATTAGTGCTTGGCAGAAATATCTGCACTCCCAAGTTCACGCAGCATCAGTCACAACAGGCAGCATAAAAAGATCCTTGGAAACCTGAGGCGATTGACCCGTCTTGCGGCAAAGCCAATGGGGCCAAGGCAAAGTTGTAGATGACTTAGAAAAGAAATTTAATACTGTCTTAGTTAGGGTTTCTATTGCTGCAATGAAACACCATGAGCAAAAAGCAAGTTGGAGAGGAAAGGGTTTATTCTAATACTTCCAGATTGCAGTTCATTACTGAACAGGCTGTGGAGGGGTGCTGTTGACTGGCTTGCTTCCATGGCTTGCTCAGCCTGCTTTCTTATAGTACTCAGGACCACCAGGCCAGGGATGCCACCACCTACCATGGGCTGGGCCCTCCCTCACTGACCACTAATTGAGAAAATGCCTTACAGCTGGATCTCATGGAAGCATTTCCTCAACTAAGGTTGTTTTCCTCACTGATGACTCCAACTTGTATCAAGCTGCCACATAAAACCAGTCAATACAAATGCCTTAAGATTCCTAAGATAGAGGATAAATACACTGTCCAGGTAAGGTAAACGACTACAGTGAAACCACCAAGCTAGAGCACTCCATGGGCAGAAATACCTTTATTGGGGGACAAACTGCCAGGCTGTCTTCTTCAAGGGTAGTAGCCCATTGAAAGTGCAAGCAGGTTTTATATGATAGCAGGCTGGGAGTATTTGAGTGGGCTGTTCTGGTTAATCGGGAGCTAAATGGGCTTTGGCAGGGGTGGTCAACCACTGTGGACAGAGAAGGGAAGTTATTGGCTTTTGGGTTTCTGTTTATCAGATAAGACTCATTCTGTTTGTCCAGTAAGAATCCAGCCTGGACCCTGACATAGCTCTCTCTTGTGAGGCTATGCACTTGCCTGGCAAGTACAGAAGTGGATGCTCACAGTCGTCTATTGGATGGAGCATGGGGCCCCTAATGAAGGAGCTGGAGAAAGTACCCAAGGAGCTGAAAGGGTCTGCAACCCTATAGGAGGAACAATGGTGTGAACTAACCAGTACCCCCAGAGCTGTGTCTCTAGTTGCATATGTAGTAGAGGATGGCCTAGTTGGCCATCAATGGGAGGAGAGGCCCTTGGTATTTCGAATATCATATGCCCAGGACCAGGAAGCGGGAGTGGGTGGGTTGGGGAGCAGGGAAGGGTGAGGGTATAGGGGCCTTGGGGATAACATTTGAAATGTAAATGAAGAAAATATCTACTAAAATAAAATGCCTTAAAAAAAAAAAAGAATCCAGCCTGGGTTGGTCCCCAGCCTGCATCTTAGTTCACTGCCAGCAGCTCTGCCATTTTCTGGTGCTTTGTGGCCTAACAGGTCACACTGAGGAAAAGGGAGGTGATTGTGCGAGTTCATGATTCTCGTGAAGATCGGGAGCAAAGACATGAAAACAGCCCCAGAAAATAAAAAGCGTGATTCCGTTTCATCAGATGTCCATGGAGGATCTGGATGAAGCCGTCCCCCAAACCAAATTAGACAAGAAGTATTGGGAGCCCAGGAGAAAGCTGTGACCTGTGCATCACACACTCTGGGCGTGAAAACTAATTATAATTACATAGTTATACTAATTATATACCTTATAAATAGTTATATATACATAATACATATATAAAAGATATAATAAAAATATATCATTATAATTATGTAGTTATATTAAAGAATCCTCAGATAAATAAGTAAGGATTTGCTAATTTTCTTAGATTCTGCAGTCTAATTATAGGAAGTTATAGCAGGTTTTTTCCTAGAAATATCTAAAAATGAAGTGATATGAAACAAACCTGTTCATTTTATAATTGATACATTTTATAGCCAATGGCAGTCTAGTAAATAATTTTAAGGTGTTTCACATGAAAATGTGTAAACCATTAGAAGGCATAGCTTACCATGATAAATAGAATGCCCTTATTAAATGACAAGAATCAGAATTTCTTTAAAAACTAGACATTTATGATTATCTGTTCATGAGTATTGACTGAAGGAATCTTTATTTTTTATCACATTTTTGTAAGTCAGAACTTGTTTCCATGACAACTTTCCTTTGTTGCAGGATAAACAGTAACATTGTAGCAGGATAAACAGTGATATATGAGTAACATCTGGCCAACTTGGTTAATATAAGAATTAAGTGCAAGGTGGCTTTAGAGCAATGGCTCACCCAAGAAGTCTCTCCTCCTTGTCATAAAAACGAGGACTAAGATTATGAAGTGGGAAATGATGTTTTTGGTGGGTGGGGGTGGAATAGGATGGTAGGGTGTTATTTACACAGTGTGTGTGTGTGTGTGTGTGTGTGTGTGTGTGTGTTTGAATTCAACAATATAGCTTGTTGTTCCTTAAAATGCATTTTGAAAAACCTTTTTTAACTGCTTGGCTCAGTAGCCAATACTTAATGGAATCACCAAAGCAGCAGCCAATCAATATGGAAGGGATTTGGTACTAGGGATGCCAGGCAACAGGGAGAAAGCAGGAGGAAATGCTAATTTGTCGCAGAGACAGGTCCAGAGTCAAACCTACATGTGTATACATCAAGTGTTGTCTGGGAGACAAGACTACCACCCTTTTGAGAATTTGCGACGTGAGGATAAATGGCGGCTCTGGAGACTTAGCCATCTAAAGGAAGCAGGTGTGGCTATGCTTTATAGCTTACTTCACATACAATTGATTATTCTCTCTCCAGCTCTTGAAAAATATTTATTATTTATTTATGTGTATGTGTATGTGCAACACATGTGCAGCCACCCCTGGGGGCCAGAAGAGGTTGCCCTTGGAGCTAGAAGGTGTGAGACAGCTTCCTAGTACCTTAACAATCACCGAGGAGTCAGGTAATTTTGAGTTTCTTTCTCTCTCTCTCTCTCTCTCTCTCTCTCTCTCTCTCTCTCTCTCTCTCTCTCAAGATTTATTTATTTATTATGTATACAGCAGGCCAGAAGAGGATACCATATCTGAATATAGGTGGTTGTGAGCCACACCATGTGGTTTGTGGGAATTGAACTCAGGGTCCCTCTTTCGGGGTCCTGAGTTCAATTCCCAGCTCTTAACCTCTGAGACAGCTCTCCAGCCCGATTTTGAGGTTTTTTTTTTTTTTAATTTTTTTAATTAGGTATTTTCCTCAATTACATTTCCAATGCTATCCAAAAAGTCCCCAATACACCCCCCCCCCAGTCTCCTACTCACCCACTCCCACTTTTTGGCCCTGGCATTCCCCTGTACTGGGGCATATAAAGTTGGCAAGTCCAATGGGCCTCTCTTTCCAGTGATGGCCGACTAGGCCATCTTTTGATACAAATGCAGCTAGAGTCAAGAGCTCTGGGGTACTGGTTAGTTCATGATAATGTTCCACCTATGGGGTTGCAGTTCCCTTTAGCTCCTTGGGTACTTTCTCTAGCTCCTCCATTGGGGGCCCTGTGATCCATCCAATAGCTGACTGTGAGCATCCACTTCTGTGTTTGCTAGGTCCCGGCATTGTCTCACAAGAGATAGCTATATCTGGGTCCTTTCAGCAAAATCTTGCTAGTGTATGCAATGGTGTCAGCGTTTGGAAGCTGATTATGGGATGGATCCCTAGATATGGCAGTCTTTAGATGGTCCATCCTTTCTTCACAGCTCCAAACTTTATCTCTGTAACTCTTTCCATGGGTGTTTTGTTCCCAATTCCAAGAAGGGGCACAGTGTCCACACTTTGGTCTTCTTTCTTCTTGAGTTTCATGCGTTTAACAAATTGTATCTTATATCTTGGGTATCCTAAGTTTTTGGGCTAATATCCACTTATCAGTGAGTACATATTGTGTGAGTTCCTTTGTGAATATGTTACCTCACTCAGGATGATGCCCTCCAGATCCATCCATTTGCCTAGGAATTTCATAAATTCATTCCTTTTAATAGCTGAGTAGTACTCCATTGTGTAAATGTACCACATTTTCTGTATCCATTCCTCTGTTGAGGGGCATCTGGGTTCTTTCCAGCTTCTGGCTATTATAAATAAGGCTGCTATGAACATAGTGGAGCATGTGTCCTTCTTACCGGTTGGAACATCTTCTGGATATATGCCCAGGAGAGGTATTGCTGGATCCTCTGGTAGTATTATGTCCAATTTTCTGAGGAACCGCCAAACTGATTTCCAGAGTGGTTGTACCAGTTTGCAATCCCACCAACAATGAAGGAGTGTTCCTCTTTCTCCACATCCTCGCCAGCATCTGCTGTCACCTGAATTTTTGATCTTAGCCATTCTGACTGGTATGAGGTGGAATCTCAGGGTTGTTTTGAGTTGCATTTCCCTGATGATTAAGGATGTTGAACATTTTTTCAGGTGCTTCTCTGCCATTCAGTATTCCTCAGGTGAGAATTCTTTGTTCAGTTCTGAACCCCATTTTTTAACGGAGTTATTTGATTTTCTGGAGTTCACCTTCTTGAGTTCTTTATATATATTGGATATTAGTCCCCTATCTGATTTAGGATAGGTAGAGATCCTTTCCCAATCTGTTGGTGGTCTTTTTGTCTTATTGACGGTGTCTTTTGCCTTGCAGAAGCTTTGCAACTTTATGAGGTCCCATTTATCGATTCTCGATCTTACAGCACAAGCCTTTGCTGTTCTATTCAGGAATTTTCCCCCTGTACCCATATCTTCGAGGCTTTTCCCTACTTTCTCCTCTATAAGTTTCAGTGTCTCTGGTTTTATGTGGAGTTCCTTAATCCACTTAGATTTGACCTTAGTACAAGGAGATAGGAATGGATCAATTCTCATTCTTTTACATGATAACCGCCAGTTGTGCCAGCACCATTTGTTGAAAATGCTGTCTTTTTTCCACTGGATGGTTTTTGCTCCCTTGTCAAAGATCAAGTGACCATAGGTATGTGGGTTGATCTCAGATTCTTCAATTCTGTTCCATTGGTCTACTTGTCTGTCGTTATACCAGTACCATGCAGTTTTTATCACAATTGCTCTGTAGTACAGGATTAGGTCAGGCATGGTGATTCCACCAGAGGTTTTTTATCCTTGAGAAGAGTTTTTGCTATCCTAGGTTTTTTGTTGTTCCAGATGAATTTGCAGATTGCCCTTTCTAATTCGTTGAAGAATTGAGTTGGAATTTTGATGGCGATTGCATTGAATCTGTAGATTGCTTTTGGTAAGATAGCCATTTTTACAATGTTGATCCTGCCAATCCATGAGCATGGGAGGTCTTTCTATCTTCTGAGATCTTCTTTAATTTCTTTCTTCAGGGACTTGAAGTTCTTGTCATACAGATCTTTCACTTCCTTAGTTAGAGTCACGCCAAGGTATTTTATATTGTTTGTGACTATTGAGAAGGGTGTTGTTTCCCTAATTTCCTTCTCTGCCTGTTTATCCTTTGTGTACAGAAAGGCCATTGACTTGCTTGAGTTAATTTTATATCCAGCTACTTCACCGAAGCTTTTTATCAGGCTTAGGAGTTCTCTGGTGGAATTTTTAGGGTCACTTATGTATACTATCATATCATCTGCAAAAATCGATATTTTGACTTCTTCTTTTCCGATTTGTATCCCCTTGATCTCCTTTTGTTGTCTAATTGCTCTGGCTAGGACTTCAAGTACAATGTTGAATAGGTAGGGAGAGAGTGGGCAGCCTTGTCTAGTCCCTGATTTTAGTGGGATTGCTTCCAGCTTCTCACCATTTACTTTGATGTTGGCTACTGGTTTGCTGTAGATTGCTTTTATCATGGTTAGGTATGGGCCTTGAATTCCTGATCTTTCCAAGACTTTTATCATGAATGGGTGTTGGATTTTGTCAAATGCTTTTTCAGCATCTAACGAGATGATCATGTGGTTTTTGTCTTTGAGTTTGTTTATATAATGGATTACATTGATGGATTTTCGTATATTGAACCATCCTTGCATCCCTGGGATGAAACCTACTTGGTCAGGATGGATGATTGTTTTGATGTGTTCTTGAATTCGGTTAGCGAGAACTTTATTGAGGATTTTTGCATCAATATTCATAAGGGAAATTGGTCTGAAGTTCTCTCTTTGTTGGGTCTTTATGTGGTTTAGGTATCAGAGTAATTGTGGCTTCATAGAATGAGTTGGGTAGAGTACCTTCTGATTCTATTTTGTGGAATAATTTGTGAAGAACTGGGATTAGATCTTCTTTGAAGGTCTGATAGAACTCTGCACTAAACCCATCTGGTCCTGGGCTTTTTTTGGTTGGGAGACTATTAATGACTGCTTCTATTTCTTTAGGGGATATGGGACTGTTTAGATCATTAACCTGATCTTGATTTAACTTTGCTACCTGGTATCTGTCTAGAAACTTGTCCATTTCATCCAGGTTCTCCAGTTTTGTTGAGTATAGCCTTTTGTAGAAGGAGCTGATGGTGTTTTGGATTTCTTCAGGGTCTGTTGTTATGTCTCCCTTTTCATTTCTGATTTTGTTAATTAGAATACTTTCCCTACGCCCTCTAGTGAGTCTGGCTAAGGGTTTATCTATCTTGTTCATTTTCTCAAAGAACCAGCTCCTCTTTGAATTGTTCTTCTTTTTTCCACTTGGTTGATTTCACCCCTGAGTTTGATTATTTCTTGCCGTTTACTCCTCTTGGGTGAATTTGCTTCCTTTCGTTCTAGAGCTTTTAGGTGTGTTGTCAAGCTGCTAATGTGTGCTCTCTCTAGTTTCTTTTTGGAGGCACTCAGAGCTATGAGTTTTCCTCTTAGAAATGCTTTCAATGTGTCCCATAAGTTTGGGTATATTGTGGCTTCATTTTCATTAAACTCCAGAAAGTCCTTAATTTCTTTCTTTATTCCTTCCTTGACCAAGGTATCATTGAGAAGAGTGTTGTTTAGTTTCCACGTGTGTGTTGGCTTTCTATTATTTATTTTGTTATTGAAGATCAGTCTTAGTCCATGGTGATCTGATAGGATGCATGGGACAATTTCAATATTTTTGTATATGTTGAGGCTTGTTTTGTGACCAATTATGTGGTCAATTTTGGAGAAGGTACCGTGAGGTGCTGAGAAGAAGGTATATCCTTTTGTTTTAGGATAAAATGTTTTGTAGATATCTGTCAGATCCATTTGTTTCATAACCTCTGTTAGTTTCACTGTGTCCCTGTTTAGCTTCTGCTTCCATGATCTGTCCATTGGTGAAAGTGGTGTGTTGAAGTCTCCCACTATTATTGTGTGAGGTGCAATGTGTGCTTTGAGCTTTACTAAAGTATCTTTAATGAATGTGGCTGCCCTTGTATTTGGAGCATAGATATTCAAAATTGATAGTTCCTCTTGGAGGATTTTACCTTTGATGAGAATGAAGTGCTCTTCCTTGTCTTTTTTAATGATTTTGGGTTGGAAGTCAATCTTATCACATATTATAATGGCTACTCCAGCTTGTTTCTTCCTACCATTTGCTTGGAAAATTGTTTTCCAGCCTTTCATTCTGAGGTAGTGTCTATCTTTTTCTGTGAGATGAGTTTCCTGTAAGCAGCAAAATGTTGGGTCCTGTTTCTGTAGCCAGTCTGTTAATCTATTTCTTTTTTTTGGGGAGTTGAGTCCATTGATATTAAGAGATATTAGGGAGAAGTAATTGTTGCTTCCTTTTATTTTTGTTGTTAGAGTTGGTGTTCTGTTCTTGTGGCTGTCTTCTTTTAGGTTTGTTGAGGGATTACCTTCTTGCTTTTTCTAGGACGTGGTTTTCGTCCTTGTATTGTTTTTTTTCTGTTATTATCCTTTGAAGGGCTGGATTTGTGGAAAGATAATGTGTGAATTTGGTTTTGTCATGGAATACTTTGGTTTCTCCATCTATGGTAATTGAGAGTTTGGCTGGGTATAGTAGCCTGGGCTGGAAATTGTGTTCTCTTAGTTTCTGTATAACATCTGTCTAGGCCCTTCTGGCTTTCATAGTCTCTGGTGAAAAATCCGGTGTAGTTCTGATAGGCTTCCCTTTATATGTTACTTGACCTTTTTCCCTTACTGCTTTTAGTATTCTATCTTTATTTAGTGCATTTGTTGTTCTGATTATTATGTGTCGGAAGGAATTTCTTTTCTGGTCTAGTCTATTTGGAGTTCTGTAAGCTTCTTGTATGTTCATGGGCATCTCTTTCTTTAGGTTTGGGAAGTTTTCTTCTATAATTTTGTTGAAGATATTTGCTGGTCCTTTGAGTTGAAAATCTTCATTCTCATCTACTCCTATTATCCGTAGGTTTGGTCTTCTCATTTTGTCCTGGATTTCCTGGATGTTTTGAGTTAGGATCTTTTTGGATTTCGTATTTTCTTTGATTGTCGTGCCGATGTTCTCTATGGAGTCTTCTGCACCTGAGATTCTCTCTTCCATCTCTTGTATTCTGTTGCTGATGCTCGCATCTATGGTTCCAGATTTCTTTCCTAGGGTTTCTATCTCCAGCGTTGCCTCAATTTGGGTTTTCTTCATTGTCTC
This sequence comes from Mus caroli, assembly GCF_978045245.1. Taxonomy (NCBI): domain Eukaryota; kingdom Metazoa; phylum Chordata; class Mammalia; order Rodentia; family Muridae; genus Mus; species Mus caroli. Next base: position 28,778,758 of record NW_028227270.1, read on the forward strand.
TACTTCCCTTTTTAGGTCTTGGATGGTTTTATTCAATTCCATCACCTGTTTGGTCTGGTTTTCCTGCAATTCTTTAAGGGATTTTTGTGCTTCCTCTTTAATGTCTTCTACCTGTTTAGCAGTGTTCTCCTGTATTTCTTTAAGTGTGTTATTAAAGTCCTTCTTGATGTCCTCTACCATCATCATGAGATATGCTTTCAGATCCGGGTCTAGCTTCTCCAGTGTGTTGGGGTGCCCTGGACTGGGCGAAGTGGGAGTGCTGGGTTCTGATGATGGTGAGTGGTCTTGGTTTCTGTTAGTAAGATTATTACGTTTACCTTTCGCCATCTGGTAATCTCGGGGTTAGTTGTTATCGTCTCTCTTTAAAGATTGGAGCAGATGCTGTGTTCTATTCACCAGAAGTCTTAAGATCCTGTGTCGGGTGTCCTGGGTAGCTGGCGGGTGTCAGCTGACCCTGCGCCCTTGCTCCTCCGGTGCTGGTCAGACCGGAAGAGACTTGTGGCCCTACTCAGGCCAGTTTTCTGCCTCCCCAACCAAAGCAGTCTCAGGTCCCACACGATTGGACTGGAGCAGAAGCTGTGTTCCACTCACCAGAAGTCTTAAGATCCTGTGGCGGGTGTCGTGGGTTGCTGGCGGGTGTCATCTGACCCCGTGCCCCAGCCACCCCGGTGCTGGTCAGACAGGAAGAGTGATTTTAAGTTTCTTGATGTGGGTGCTAGGATATGAACTTGGGTCTACTTGGAAAAATAACTAGTGTACATCTCTCCTTCTTTTCTGCTTTTAATTTTCATTTGTTATGCTGGCCTCAGCCCTACATGGGTTCTCAAGCTCCTGTAGTAAAAAAATATTACATAATCCCAGAGAGAGGTTTCTACCCATCCTAGATCATTGAGTCCCAGATAAAAAGCACACACAGCCTTTATATTGTTAAGTATGCCTTAGGCTGCCCAACAGCTGGGCAGCTGCCTACGCTCCAGGCTGTTATCTACCCTCCCATTCATAACCCCATCGTCACTCACCCTGTACTCTGTTCCATGTAGGGCGCTCTCAACTCCAACCAGGCAGCCCTATGGCCCCGCGTTTTCTTGCTCCCTAGCCCATGGCAGCTCTCCTTTCCCCTTTCCTCCAGGGCTGGCTTCTCCCTTTCATGGTGCTTTATTTTCTCCTCTCCTCTTTTCCAAGCCCACTGGGGTGGGGTGAGGATGGGGGATCAATCCCACCTATTTCTCTTCTATCCAGCTATTGGCTGTTGGCATTTTTGTTCACCAATCACAGTTAACTGGGGGCGGGGTCATTCAGTATCTTACCTTTGGATTTTCTTTGGGGCAAACAGTTTTGCACCCTACTCCACCCCCAACAGGCTTTAGCCTTTTATTGACCAGCTAGAATGGGGAGAGGGTTCATGTGATGTTAGATGAATTCATGATTGGAGGGGAACTCCTCTTGAGGAAGCAGTATTAACGTCAGAATACAAACAGCATCAGGCCAAACCACCACAGAGCCTTTCTAGTTTCTTTGGACATGGTGCTTGAAAGTGATTCACAAATGTATATGTAGACCAAACTGAGGTCATGGAAAACCCTTAAATCATACAGCCAAACTTTACTACCCACCAACTATATGATTTTGTTACTTAATTTCATGGGGCATTCCTTTTCTCCTCTGATAAAGACAGTCATAATGAGGTTGCAGTGACGTACCGAGAAAATATTTTCGAAACATCTCATCCATCCGGTAGGGGCAAAGAGGCAATGTTTGCTAGAGAGCTTTTTCAAAACCAGAAACAAGAGTTTCTGGTTTTGAAAACAAAATACTTAGAGTGGGATTCTAAAATGATTCTACTTTCATGGAAGGTAGAGATTGATTTTAAGCCCTCAGGGAAGATATGTAAGCAAGCGAACACCAGCCATGTGCTGGAGGAAAGGCAGTGCAGCCGAAGCCAGAGCAGTCAACAGCAACATATGGTAGGGACTGAAAGACAGCCATATCCCTCACCATCTAGGCAGGAAAATGGAACTGAGGTTTTTGATAGAAGAAATTCAATGTGGAGGAACTTCCAAAAACTGCATGGAGAGCTGAAAGTACAACCAGACCTCGGTGAGGCAAAGGAGAACTGACAAAGGGCAGGAATGAGCTACTGCTCTGTCTGTGACAGAGGACATGGGAGGGAGGAGGGAGAGCCAGCCAAGAGAACCAGAGAGCAGTGAGCCTGTACATAAGGACAGAGTTCTGCCTGATAGGCCACACACAGGGAGACAGAAGGGAAAAGAAATCCTGTGCACCTCCAAATATTGTTCTTCTAGGGGGTTGACATCTTTCTTAGAAACCAGTTGTCATTACACCTGTGGAAGGCAGCGTGGAGGGTGTGGGTCAGCTTCCTATTTCGTTAATGAAAATATCCAAGTTATAATTAAACAGGAAGAAAGTCTGTGGGTGTTAGAATTTTTTTGGTGGATGTCTTAGTCAAGGTTTCTATTCCTGTACAAACATCATGACCAAGAAGCAAGTTGGGGAGGAAAGGGTTTATTCAGCTTACTCTTCCATACTGCTGTTCATCACCAAAGGAAGTCAGGACTGGAACTCAAGCAGGTCAGGAAGCAGGAGCTGATGCAGAGGCCATGGAGGGATGTTCTTTACTGGCTTGCTTCCCCTGGCTTGCTCAGCCTGCTCTCTTATAGAACCAAGACTACCAGCCCAGAGATGGTCCCACCCACAAGGGGCCTTTCTCCCTTGATCACTAATTGAGAAAATGCCTTACAGTTGGAGGCATGGAGGCATCTCCTCAACTGAAGCTCCTTTCCCTGTGATAACTCCAGCTGTGTCAAGTTGACACAAAACTAGCCAGTACAGTGGAGTACCTTGGTGGGCCAAGGCCAAGGTATGCTGCAGAGATCACACCATGCATCAGATGTAACACAAGTGATTTATTGGGGGTGGGAGCAAAAGACCTGCTCAGAGTGGGAACAAGGGAGAGACAGAGACACAGAGAGACACAGAAACAGAGACACCAACAGAGATAGACAGACAGAAAGACAGACAGTCAGAGAGAGAAAGAGAGCACTCTGTGATGGCAGGAAACCTTCTACATGGTTAGCAACTGGTGCTGCCATAGCTGCTGATGCTCAGATGCTGGAGGTAGGCTAGGGCAGTGCTGACTTCTAATAATGGGTATTCCATGTCACAAGAGTAATGATCAGTCCAGAATAAAGTTGTGACAGCAAGACACAAATGTAAGTAATGGCTTACTACTGTAAGCAGATAAACTACATTTGTTTCATGGGCAACAGAGCCAAAAAGCAACTATAGTGGAACCATTTGCAACAGACCAAAGTGACATAGTTTGCACCAGATAGAAAGAAGATGCATTTAGGTAGCCAGAGCCAAGATTTGCCGATGGCTCTGAGAAACTATGAGGGGAAGGAGAGAGGCATAGGGCTGTGCCCAGTTTATTCTGTGCAACTGGAAGGATAAAGTCACTCATCAGAATGTGCAGGAAACTGGGGAAAAGGGGATTTCAGGAGCAGGGCTTTGGATTTTGATATGCCTAATTTAAATATTTTTGTTTTTAAAGTCCTTTTCAAAGCTGCCCCTTTTGTTTATTTGTAACACCCAGACAAGAGCCACAGCACTGAATGACACAGCTAACAGAAATCCCTCTGTCTGTTGTCCTTCAGCTCTGAGAAAGGCAGCAGCTAGGATTTGCCCACAATCTTCGCCCCAGACACAAGACAATGATATGGTACTTTTTGAAGAAACTAAATAACCCAAGAGGTAATTCCTGCAGATAGCAGCAGCTGGGGATTGGCCACAGGGATGTGAGTCCACAAGCATTGGAAAGCACTTCCTCACAAATCTACAAGCACATTCTCAGCCACAGTGGTAGCCCACCAACTACTATGCATGGAGAGAATGTACAGATGTAAAGACAAACAGACTTAGCTAAGATCAATGCTTTGCCCCAGAAATACAAGCAAGGAGATCACACACCACTGAGAATTGCCGCTGCCCCCCCCCCCCCCCCCCCCCCGCCACCCTGCCCTGCCCTGTGGGAGGGGTGGGGGTGGGGTTTGTGAAATGGCTCAGCAGGTTCTGGCAATTGCTGCCAAGCCTGATAATCAGAGTTAGATCCCTTATCCTACACAGTGGGTGGAGAACACTGACTCCTGCAAGTTGCCTTCTGACCTCCATGCATGTGCCATGGGACACACGTGCCCATTCACACACACATGCTAAATGAGAATGTATGGAACAGTCTTTCAGAAACAACTGGGCCTTCTGAAGAACAGTTAACAGTTTATTTACATCATTGAAAACCGGCTCCAGTGGCCTTTAAGTAACAAGTTATGAAGAAAAAGAATCAGTACTAAATTTGACACAAATAAATGAAACATAGAAAAAAAAATCAGAACAAACAAGAGGGAGTCAAAAAGAGGATGCCAAAGTACTAGTCTAATAATGAACTTACTCGAATAAGGAGTAAACCAAAATTTTAAACCTTTTGTCATGAAATATAAGTACACTTACATCTGGTTGTACTCAATTCGAGCGCTAGAGTCTACAATCTCACTCTGAGCTGAGACCTACTAAATCACTTGACATTCAAGAAATAACAAAGGAGGTCACTGGAGGTCATAGCTGCAGATGGCTTGTTGGCATAATGAGATAATCTTTTCTACTTAAGAGCAGAATCGATTCTTTCTGCTCTGCGGTCCCACGTAAACAGTACCACATTTCCTGGATGGGAAAACAAATGACAAAATTTGTAGATTATTAAAGGAAATCTCAAAGAGCAGTAGTATTAATCATGTTGAAGGGTTCCAAGTTGAAGTTTTTTTCTTAATTTTCTTAGTCAACACTGTGTGTGAGTGTGTGTGTGTGCATGCACTGGGGAAAGAAAGACACAGAAAGGAAAAGAAAGGGAGAGAGGATTCTAGTGAGAATATTTGAGGGGGAAGGAAATAGGCTTGGTTCTAACATTGTTCCTATTGAAATGAAATAGGCCTGCAGTTAGGAAGAGAAGTGTATGGGAATTGTGTGCTGTTTGATTTTTTTCTAAACCTAAATGTGCTTTAAAACAAGTACATTAATGTTAAAAATTACTTAATATCTCTGTATTGGTTAGTTTTAATCAATGTGACACAAACTAGTGTCACCTAGGAAGAAGAGCCCTCAGTGGAGGACTTGCTTTCATCGCAATGACCAGGGGGCGTGTCTATAGAGTTTTTTAATTTACATTTTTTTCATATAATATACTTTGGCTAAGTTCTCTCACAGTTCCTTCCAGATCTTTCCCACCTCTTGTCCTATTTCTCACAAAAGAAAGAAAGAAAGAAAGAGAGAAAGGAAGGAAGAAAAGAGAAAAAGAAAGAAAGAAACTGAAACAACACAAAAACACACACGCACACATACACACACCTACACAAACCAGAAAAAAAAAAAAACTCTGAAAAAAAATCAAAACAAACTAAAGACTAAGACAGAAAAAAAGCCCAAAGAAAGCAAAATACCATTGATCTCATTTTGTATTGGCCAAACTACTCCTAGGAATGGGGCCTTCCCTGAAGGGTGGTTGATACACCCAGTGAGAGTCCATTGGAGAAAACTTTGCCAGCTGGTATCAATTGCAGATAGGTTCTTGGATATGAGTGGGAACCCATGTCCTCTCAGCCTTGGAACCCCATCTGGCTTGAACCTGTGCAGGTCTTGTGCACAGTCCTTGTGAGTTTATATGTGCACCAGTTAGGTTGGTGCACTGTTTCCTTGGAGTCATACATCACCGCTGGTCTTATAATCTTTCTGCCTCCTCTTCTACAAGTTTCCTGAGCCTTGAGGGGAGGAGTTTGATGAAAATCGCATTTAGGCCTGGACGTGACTAAGTCTCTGCTTTGTTCAGTTGGGTCTGCGTTAGTTCCTGGCTATGGTAAGAAGAAGCTTCTCTGACTGAGAGTGTAAGACCCTAAGGCCTTAGTACTGAGTGCACGACCCCTAAAAACACAACGTGATGATAGATCGCTGTAATGGCAAGAGGTTTATTGTTCTGACAGTATGGGGTGGCTCAGCCTCAAGTAGCGCCGAGATTTCAGGTTTATTTTTAATTTCTTTGCCCCCTGAAGTCAGGAGGCCTTGCTGCTGATAGATCGCGCCATGCACATGTGCAGTGGTGAAGGCATCCTGCTGTCAGTGTAGATATTGACCTTCTTGTCCTTGGCCAATTCTAATGCTTCTGTGAGTGCAACAAGTTCAGCCTTCTGGGTGGACGTCCCTTCAGGCAAAGCCTGTGCCCATACAATGTTATGCCCATCAACCACTGCTGCTCCTGCCTTTCGCAGTCCTCCCTCTATAAAACTGCTCCCATCTGTGAACCATGTGATTTCAGCATCTGGGAGAGGCAGATCCAACAGGTCTTTACGCCAGCCATGGGTCTTGACTAGTACCTGCTTACAGTCATGGTTGGGAGGCTCTAGGTCTGGATCTGGTAGCAGCGTGGCAGGGTTCAGGCTGGCAGGTTGGGTGAATGTTATTCTATCAGAGTTGCGCAACAGAGTCTGATAATGTGTCATGTGAGCATTAGTCAACCAAATATCAGGGGGCTGATGAACTACACTTTCTAGGGCAAGCAGTGCTGAGATCACCAAGTTCTGTCCCAGAGTCAATTTATCTGCGTCCCTGACCAATAATGCCATAGCAGCCACTATACGCAGGCAAGTAGACCATCCTGCAGCCACAGGGTCTAATTTTTTAAATAGGTATGCCATAGGTCTTTTCCAGGGCCCCAATCTCTGAGTAAGAATCCCTTTGGCAATACCTTTGTTCTCAGTCACAAATAGATGGAAGGGCTTAGTCACATCCGGGACGCCCAAAGCTGGAGCTGACATTAGGGCAGTCTTAATGGCGTCGAAGGCCTGTTGTTCTTTATTTCCCCATAAGAAGGGCTGTTTATCTCTTCTGAGAGGGTAAAGTGGGGCTGCTAATTCAGCAAAGCCTGGAATCCACAGTCTACAAAAGCCCAGGAACTCTCTAACTTGTCTTGAACTGGTTGGTGGAAGAATATGAAACACAGTCCCTTTTCTAGCTTCAGAGAGCCACAGTTGCCCCTCTTTTATTAGGTAGCCCAAGTAACTGACCTGATGCTGGCAGATCTGGGCTTTCTTGGCCGATACTTGATACCCCAATTTCCCAAGCTCTGCCAGCAGGCATCGAGTTCCTTGGAGGCAAAGTTCTCTGCTGGATGAACCAGCCAGCAGAAGGTCATCTACATATTGCAAGAGGGTTACCTACAGGTTGGAGGCTCTGAATGCAGCCAGATCCTGATGTAAGGCTTCATCAAAGATGGTAGGAGAGTTTTTAAATCCATGAGGCAGGCGAGTCCAAGTCATCTGTCCAGTTGTTTCCAACTCAGGATCTTTCCACTCAAAAGCAAAGTACTTTTGGCTTGAGGAAGTCAGAGTCAGGCAGAAGAAGGCATCTTTAAGATCTAATACCATGTACCAAGCCTGTTCTGGTGACAGCGTGCTCAAGAGGTTGTAGGGGCTGAGTACTGTTGGGTGCAAGTCAGCTACCCATTTATTTACCTCTCTCAGATCCTGAACTGGATGGTAGTCATCGGACCCTGGTTTTCGCAGGGGAAGGAGATGGGTATTCCAATCAGATTGACACCTTCTCAGAATGCCCAACTGGAGGAGGCGCTGGATATGATGTGTTATCCTGTTTTGAGCTTCTTTAGGCATAGGGTATTGTCAGACCATTATGGGGGAGGCCTGGGCTTTAAGTTTTACATGGATGGGGGGGCTGATACTTGGCCCTCCCTATGCCTGCTGTCTCTGCCCAGGCTTCCGGGAACTCACAGAGCCACTTTTTCATTTCTCTATTTTGGGGTTTAAATGTGCTCATAGAGTTTAGACTCATCTTCTAGTTTAACAGTCAGGACTTGTATGGGCTCTCCTTTCTGACCTTTAACCACAGGCCCTTTGGGAGAAAGTGGATTTGGGCCCCTAATTTGGTGAGAAGATCTCGTCCCGACAGTGAGTAGGGACATTCTGGTACAACAAGGAATGAGTGGGATACCCAGCCCACACCCAGGTCCACTTTCTTCAGGTAGTCCATGGATATTGTTTACTCCCAGTAGCCCCTTGGACCCATGATCTTTTGGGAGATGGGGTCCATCAGTTTGTAGTAAGACTGAGTGTTGTGCTCCTGTATCCACCAAGAAGCAGGTGAGTTTCCCCTCCACTCTGAGAGTTACCCTAGGTCCAGGGAGGGGGTTCAAATCCCATCCCCACTAATCACTGTCTTCTTCATGCACCACCAACACCTTGGGGTGTGGGACTCTCTTTTTCTTTGGCCTATTGGGACATTCTTTTGCCCAATGTCCCTTTTCTCTGCAGTACGCACACTGGTCTTTGGCCAGGGGTTCTCGTCTGTTGCCAGGTTCTATCTTATTAGATTCTTGAGGCTCTCTAGCTTCTTTCACTATGGTGGCCAGGATTCTATGAAAATTTCTTTCCTGTCTCTTGTCTCTCTTCAGCTCCCTAGTTTCCCGTTCGTTCTGCCTTCTCTCTCCTTTCTCCTCCACTGACTCTCTATTATAGAACACATTCTCAGCTACTTGCATAAGTTCCCTCAATGACTTATCTTGTAACCCTTCTAACTTCTGCAACTTCCTCTTAATATCTTTGGTGGACTGATCTATAAATGCTACAGTAACAGTAGCCTTATGTTTTTCTGATGTAGGGTCATAGGGTGTAAACTGATGGAACACCTCCATCAGGCAATCAAGGAACACTGAGGAAGATTCTGTTGAGCCCTGGACCGTTTCCCTTACCTTGGCCAAATTGGTGGGGCATTGTGCTGTGCCTCGGAGACCCATCATTAGAGTCTGGTGGTAAACCTTCAGGTGCTCCCTACCTTTAGGAGAGTTGTAGTTCCATGAAGGCCTAGTAAAGGGAAACCCAGCATCTATCTCACTGGGCAGAAGGGAAGGTCTCCCACCTGGTTCAGGTACATTCTTCCTACTTCCTTCCTTGGGATGCTGGCAGTCATCCCAAGTCGGTTGGTGGGAGAAGAGAACAGAATCCACAAGATTAGTAAAAGCCTGGGGGTTTTCAGAGAAGGGGGTGGATATGAGTTTTCCAACTATAGAGATTGGCCCAGGAAAATGGCTAATACTGGAGAGGTTGGTTGCCTTGGTCATCTGGGATGCCTTAGGCCCAGAGGGGGTAAAATGGGGGCATCAGGGGTCCCTGCCTGCCTACTCTGTATCCCAGCTGCCAGGCCTTGGTTCCCAGTTGCTCCTGTCTCCAACCCCTGGGGAGCCTGTGCCAGCAGAGCCAAAGGGGCCATGGGCTCTGGGGCAGGTGCCCCGCCCTGCAGGGACAGCACTGTGGGCTGAGTGGGGGGATAAGGAGGAGGGGGATCTAAAAGAAGTAGGTCTGTATCTCTGGAGGGCAGAACAGTCTTCTTTTATGTCTCAGCTTTCACAGCACATACTCTCAACAGGCCTGGATCTGAAAGTGAAACAAAAGGGCAAACCCATGATGGTTGTGAAAGGACCAAGTCCTCCCAGACAACAATATAAGGAACCTGGTTGGGGTGTCCTCCCGTGTCCCGTCCAGCAGGACTCAGTTATTTGTGGGTGCAAGGGGGACCGTAAACCTGGGAGAAAATGGGATGGAAGAGAAAAGAGGAGTGGAGACCAAGTAGAACATTCCTATCAAGGTCTCCATTTATTAGGCAGAAACACCGGGTTTTAAAGCATACATTGAGGGGAATAGGGAGGGGTTGAGGGGGAATTAACAAAGAACAAAGAAGTGGGCATCAGGGGTCACAAGGGCTGAAGTCAGGCTCCAGACTCCTCCTTAACAGCCTTGGGTGTCAGGCCGGGCTCAGCACATAACTCATGTCCTTGGAAGTCATGGGAGTCAGGAAGAGATAAGGAAGAGGGGACTATAATTCATCTTTTACAGCCTCTGGTGCCAGGAACAGAACAGGGAGAAGGGAGTGATGACCCGCTCCTTAGCATAAGGCCATTTGGCTTGTCAGGGTGGGAGACTGTGAAAAGCTCACTTTTTTATAGTATGGTCTCTAACACTCCCAGTCCCAGGAAAATCTTCTCTTTAACCTCTTCTATCTTTTCTAAAAGGAAGGAGCCCTCAGGCAGCCATCCAGTCTGAAAGGATGGCCACTCCAAAGCACACAGAGTCTGCTGCTTTCCCTTTTTTAACTTCAACAGACAAATTGTGTGCCCTAGCTTTTATGTCTGTCCAGTGGTCCAGGGTAATAGTTAAGGGGGTAGAAGTCATCTGTCCCATCATCTCGTAAAGATAAAGCATCACAGTAACACCACAGACAACAAACAAGATGCACAAAACCAACACAGAGAGTCCTAGATGCAATTCCCACAGAAGCCTGATACTATCCATACCAGGCAGTAGCTGACTCCTAGCTACCACTGGGTTGAGAAGGACCACCTATGATCCAACCTCCCAGCATGAATCTGGAGTGTTCTCCAGTTTCCTGTGGCCTATGAGGTCTCGTCACATCTGCACATCACAATGACCACCCAGATGGTTCTCTCTCACGAGAAGATTCCCAGAACCTGAGACTGATTGGTCCCCTCCCGGAACCAAAACTGCCTCTCAAACAACAAATACAGACAATGGACACAGACAACACGAAACAGAAAGTAACACAGACCTGCTGGAGCATACCTCCAATCTTTTCACCAATTGTGGGTCTGGGGAAGAGCGATCTCGCTGGGGCCTCCAATGTAAGACCCTAAGGCCTTAGTATTGAGTGTGCAACCCCCCAAAACACAACTTGACGATAGATCACTACAATGGCAAGATGTTTATTATTCCAACTTGTGTGGGGTTGCTCAGCCTCACACGCAGGGAGAGTCAACCCTGAATTCAAAAAGCACAGCTGTTTTATATTCTTTTTTATGGTGAGTTGACCAGCCACATTATAATTGGTCAGCAAAGCAGCAGTATATTTTTAAACTTAGTGGTCATGGAGAATTCTGGCAGCAATGTCAGGGTAGTTTGTGGGTTTTCTTGGAATTCAGTGAGGGGCGGGGTGGGGGAATTTTTCTGAAAACTGTTGTTTTTGTTATGGTTATTTTTCTGAGAACAGCTAACCTTGTTTTGGCAGCTGTAGACTTGGTCTGGTCATTTTGACTGCTAAAACTATACAGTTTGGAAAGTCCCTTCAAAGGGAAAGAGGCTGGGTGGTCTTGAATTTATTTTGGATTCTACAAGGGATGAACAAGGCACTGATCTGTGGGTATGGCAGTCTGCCTTCAGGAGGTATTTTGTTGCTATGTTTATTTTAGCAGAACAACAACAGTAGGTTTTCCTTTAGGCCTGTGACCTATCTAGTCGAAGGCTCTTGGCCATTTTAACTAGGTCAGTTCTGTGTTCCCTATCATGGAGTAGGCTTTAAATCTAACCAGAAAGTGATTGACTATTACCATAACATTGTTACCACTAATGCACTAGTATGCCTTACAGGTTGCAAGGCTACAAAGCTGAGTGACCTTGATGACTACCTTTCTCCTCCAGTAGTGTGCAGAGTACTTCCCAGTACTATCTCTGCTACCATACTTTCCCCACCATGATGGACTGTATATCCTAGAACTGTAAGTCAAATAAGCCCTCTCTTCCTTAAGATGCTTTATGTCACAGCAACAAGAAAGATAATTAACATATCCTCCAGTTATTATATTTAAATATTTGCATGACCTTGAATTGGGAGTGTACTTTTCTATCCCTTAACCTGTTGTACTGGCTGGTTTTGTGTCAACTTGACACAAGCTGGAGTTATCATAGAGAAAGGAGCTTCAGTTGATGAAATGCCTCCAGAGATCCAACTGTAAGACATTTTCTCAATTAGTGATCTAGGGGGAAAAGCCCCTTGTGGGTGGTGCCATCCCTGGGCTGGTAGTCTTGGGTTCTATAAGAAAGCAAGCTGAGCAAGCCGGGGGAAGCAAGTCAGTAAGGAACATCCCTCCATGGCCTCTGCATCAGCTCCTGCTTCCTGACCTGCTTGAGTTCCAGTCCTGACTTCCTTGGTGATGAACAGCAATGTGGAAATGTAAGCTGAATAAACCCTTTCCTCCCCAACTTGCTTCTTGGTCATGATGTTTGTGCAGGAATAGAAACCCTGACTAAGACACCTGTACTTCTTCATATAGCTACCTTTGGCAGATGAAAATAAGGGAGCTTAAAAAAGTAAAGGCTTGAAATGAGTAATCAGGCTTGGTCTCTGATCTTCCACTTTTTGCCAAGAGGATAGTTTGTGGGTTCAAGGCAGATAAGAAAACCAAGGCACACACCTGAACCATGCCTACAGCTTGGAGCCAAGGCCAAGTGTGTCCAGTCTAGAGCACCATGAATGGACCCAAAGATGCATGAGCAAGAAACAGGTGCTTTTTATTACAAGCTTACTAAGCTTTCTGTGGGTCCTTACAGAGGATCATAGCTGTGATAGTGGGGTAATATCAAAGCAAATGCTCTTCCCAATTCAAATAGATTTTACCCTTTAGCACATTTCTTAGGGATGAGATTTTGGTAATGAAGTTCAGATAAATGCTACAAAGTATATTATTAAAAATGATTCCTGGGCTGGCAAGATGGCTCAGCAGGTAAGAGCACTGACTACTCTTCTGAAGGTCCAGAGTTCAAATCCCAGTAACCACATGGTGGCTCACAACCACCAATAATGAGATCTGACACTCTCTTCTGGTGTGTCTGAAGACACCTACAGAGTACTCATTTACAATAATAAACAAGCAAGGCCAACCAGAGTGAGCAGAGGTCCTAAATTCAATTCCCAACAACCACATGAAGGTTCACAACTACAGTGTACTCATATACATAAAATAAATAAATATTAAAAAAATGATTCCTAAGAGATGACTCAGCAGTTAATAGTATTCAGTGATATTGCAGAAAACCTGAACTTGTCTGTCTTAGTTACTTCTTTACTGTAATAAAACCCATGACCAAAAGCAGCTTGGGGAGGAAAGATTTATTTGACTTACATATCCTGAATTATATCTTATAGAGGAGTGGTTCTGATGCCTTGATCGGGAATCTGCATATCCATACACTAAGGTCCTTATCCCCAATTGGTTCTTGATCAAGCAATAAAGATGCCAGCAGATAATGGCTGGATGGGAAAAAAAGAGGTGAGAATTCCAGGTTCCCAAAGGCTAGGGGAGAGGAGAGGGCAGGATAGGGAGATTGAGATACTTGGAGGAGAAAGGTGGAAAAGACTCACAGCTGCAGAGGAGATTTTCCAAAATATAGACAGAAAGGGAGAGCAGCCCATGGAAGGGCAGCTTGACAGCATCCTGGGCAGCAAAACCAATGGGCTTCACAGAAGGTAACCAGGCAACTAAATTGGAGGAGATTTAGAGGCGTTGAGCTAGGAGAAAAGGTAAGGGTGTGCTCGCCATGGGAGGCTTAGAAAATCCCAGCCATTGAGCCAGTAAGGCAGGTTAAAAATGAACTAATGTGTATGTGTCTTTCATCTGTGGATCCAAGAGTACCCAGGCTGGTGGCTGGTAACACGGCCCGCCTTGAAGCATTAAAGCAGGGTAGGAAAAAACTACAAGCTATAATATCTGTTGAAGGCTTCCTGGGCAGGAACTTGGAGGTATTTGCTGGTGCAGAGGCCATGGAGGACTGCTGCTTACTGGTTTGCTCAGCCTGCTTTGTTATAGAGCTCAGGATCACCTACAGTGGCTTCTCCACGTCATTGCTAATTTAAAAAAATGCCCTTATAGGCTTGCCTACAGCCAGATCTCATGGAAGCATTTTTCAACCGAGGTTTCCTCCTCTGAAATGACTCTAGCTTGCATCATGTTGACATAAAATTAGCCAGGACAGAGTCCCAGCATCCACATCAGGAGGATTACAACTCTCTGTAACTCCAGCTTCAGGAAAATCTGATACCATTTACTGTTGGCCTTTGCAGGGCCCCACCCCCCAACCTCTCCTCTTCCACACATACACACTTGAAAATATATTAAGTATTTCCTTCTTAGATGGTAGAAATAGGTACAGATACTTTGTTGCCTCACGGCTTTTCCCTCAGGTAGCCAGGCCCATTGTGCAACAGCTGGGCTGGAGGGAGGAAAGCTTAGCTAGGTGTGGGTGAGTACAGTGCAAAATCTCAGTTGGCAATGAGTTTGCAGGCAATAAACACACCTGGGAACACCTTTGGAAAAATTGATTCCTTTATTAGAAGGGCAAATGGATATTTATGCCCCTGGGGAGGTTGCCAGTGTCTTTGGGGCAAGGTTTGTGTGGCTGTGCACCACTGACAGGGGTGTTGGAAGATGCTTCATCTACATACTCAGGGGTTGAAGGGTCTGAGGGTCAGAAGAAACCTTACAAGGCCGTTTTTGTGTGTCAACTTGACACAAGCTGGAGTTATCACAGAGAAAGGAGCCTCCCTTGAGGAAATGCCTCTGTGAAATCTAGCTGTAAGGCATTTTCTCAATTAGTGATCAAGGCGGGTAGGGAACATTGTGGGTGGTGGCATCCCTGGGCTGGTGGTCCTGGGTTCTATAATAAAGCAAGCTGAGCAAGCCAGGGGAAGAAATCCAGTAAGCAGAACTCCTCCATGGCCTCTGCATCAGTTCCTGCCTCCAGATTCCTACCCTGTGTGAGTTCTAGTCCTGACTTCCTTTGGTGAAGAACAGCAATGTGGAAGTGTAAGCTGAATAAACTCTTTTCTCCACAACTTGCTTCTTGGTCATGGTGTTTTGTGCAGGGATAGAAACCCTGACTAAGACAAATTGGTAACAGCACAGTGGGGCATTCAAACAAGGAGTGAGGCTTAATAACTGTCAGGGTAATAAATTCTTACTAGGGTTGATGGTGGGGAAGCAGGCTTTATAGTGCCAGGTTGGGAGGATGAAAGTAGCCACCTCCTGCCATCATTGTGCTTGGAGTATCCAGGATTGAAGCTCCCTCCACCCTTCCACTGTAACCTTGGGCCATTATGGTCCCCAAATATTTTATTTATCTATATAGGAAGTTGATGTATAAAGGACCATTGACTATTGATTTGAAGATCAGGTTCTCTGATTTTTTTAAACAGTATTTTCTCATGTAGAAATGAAGTAAGCATATAGACTTTTCTTTTTCTTTTCTTTTCTATTACTTTCTTTTCTTTTCCTTTTTTGTTTTTTGAGACAGGGTCTCACTACAATGTAACCTTTGCCATCCCGAAACTCATCATATAGACTAGGCTGGCCTTGAACTCACAGAGATTCATCTACCTCTGCTTCCTGAGTTCTGGGTTTAAAAGCATGAGCCACCACACTCAGCTATGCAGATAGTATAAAGTACTGTATTATTTCCAGATTTGGCTAACTGAAGGGAAAAAAATTATACAGCTAGTTCCAAGAAACAAATAATCTTGGAATTTCTGTAGTTATTGTTGATGATGATGACAATGATGATTTTTTTTTTTAAGATTTGTTTATTATATGTAAGTACACTGTAGCTGTCTTCAGATACTTTGTTTTCCTTCTTTCTCTGGCTCCGGTCACTCCAGCCCAAAGATTTATTTATTATTATATGTAAATACACTGTAGCAGTCTTCAGACACCTCAGAAGAGGGCATCAGATCTCATTACAGATGATTGTGAGCCACCATGTGGTTGCTGGGATTTGAACTCAGGACCTTTGGAAGAGCAGTCAGTGCTCTTAACCCCTGAGCCATCTCTCCAGTCCTGAAAATGATGATTTTAAACACAGGATCCTACATTGTAGTCCAGGGTGGCCTGAAAATATTACATAGCCCAGACTGGTCCTGAACTCATAGCAATCCTTCTGCCTCATCCTCCTGAGTGTTGGAATTATCAGTGAACCACTACACTCTCCTTTTAGGCTTGTTTATGTTTTTATTTTATTACATTTCTTTATTTATTTTCATGTATGTGTATATATGGGGTACATGTGTGTCATGGTGCAAGTGTGGATGTCACTGGACAGCTTCCAGGAGTTGATTTTTTTCCTTTTACAATATGGGGACCAGAGTTTCAACTCCAGTCCTGAGGCCTGGGAGTAAAGCACCTGTACCCACTATCTTAGTTAGGATTTAACTGCTGTGAAAAGACACCACGACCAAGACAACTCTTATAAAGAACAACATTTAATTGGGGCTGGCTTACAGATTCCAGGTTCAGTCCATTAAGGCAGTGTGCAGGCAGGCATGGCACTGGAGGAGCTAAAAGTTCTACATCTTGTTCTGAAGGCAGACAGGAGAAAACTGGCTTCCAGGCAGCTAGGAGTAGGGTCTCAAAGACTTCCCCACAGTGACACACTTCCTTCAGCAAGACCACACCTCCTAACTGCCATATCTGATAGGCCAAGCATATTCAAACCACCACTGCTAAAATAATTATTTTAAGGAATAAATTCTGGCAGCAGGTTTACTACCCACCCCAATGGTTTACATTTCCAAATGAGGCATACACACACTAAGTCATTATATTTTGATATGCCTGTCTAACTTCCTTGTGGTTAATCCATCTCCTGTCAATAACCCTGAGTTATTACTTACTAAACCCGGAGGGCTGCCCAACTGGGCAACACTCTCCTGGCTCCTTCACAAGTCAGCCATGTCTTTCTGTCCTGAACTCTTCTCAAGTATGGTGTTTCTCCTCTCTTCCACACTCTCCCAGCATGGTGGATTTTCCTTCCCCTCTCCTGGTCCCTAGCTCTGGAATTCCAAAAACCTGCTTCTGTCTGTCCTTCCCAGCTATTGGCTGTTGGCATTTTTATTTATCAATCAGAACCATCTTGGAGGGCAAATTCCCAGAAGCAGACACTCAAGTAGGTACGTTTTTGGGGGAACATAATTAGTATTAGAATATAAGCAGCTACATACAATATCCACTAAGCCATCTTACAGGCTTTCCTATTAGTTTTAAATTAACTTATCTAGGAATTAGAGCGAAGGCTCATTGATTAAGAGTACTTGCTGCTCTTCCAAAGGACTAGAGTTTAGTTCTCAGCACCGAATCATGTGACTCACAGCTGCCTAAAACTGCAGCTCCAGCGACTGCTACTCACTTTTCTGTACATACTTGGCATACACTCACACAGACACATACAGATAAATAAAAATAAGATATTTTAAAAGTAGTTAAGGTATTTACTACTATAACAAGTCGTGCTTCAATTAGTTTTTATAATTTGGGCATTTTTATAATTATAATCACCTTATAACTAAGGTAATTTTAAAAATTAAATTATAATTTAATTCTATCATTAAAGAAGTCAATACATTCATATGCAGTTAGAATTAGCATCACGAATAGAAGCTATAAAACTTCACAGTAAATATTTAACTTTCAGTGTCAAATATATTTTGTGTACTTATCTACCACCAAACCCAGAAGGAAAAAAATCCATGACAGAAGTAAGAAGAGAAAAACAATTAGCTTTATATCCTCAGCTTATGAGATGTTTTTACATATTTAACAATTTAAAGACTGAAAACTATAACCAAGCTATAACATTACATCTAACTGTTGCTTTGTTTTGTTTTGTTGAGACTGGCTTTCTCCGTGTAGACCTGGCTGTCCTGGAACTCACTCTGTGGATTAGGCTGGGCTTGCGCTCTGAGATCCCTCTGCCTCTGCCTCTCAAGTGCTGGGATTAAAGTTGCGTGGCATCACCACTCCGTCCTATATTATTTTTATCTTAATGTGGTTATACAGTCTGTAGTTTACTGAGATACTTATACATTTAAAAATTTACACCCATTTTAATACATAACAAAGAAATGTTTTTGGCTAATGGAAGACAAGTTAGCCACTTTCTTAGACACTGAAAGTCGAAGGGACTGCACCACACATTAAAAAACAAACAATAGGAAGAAAAAAAATCCTCCAAAAATACTGTCCGAGTATCTGAAAGTGCTGTTGTGTACATAACCCTGCATGTGCCACCCCATCCTTTTGTAGTGTTCAAACCCAGAATCTCCCTATACCAGGCAAGTGTTCTACCAATGAACCATCCCACATGACCTCACTGTTAACCCGGGCTGCATTACCTCAACCCAGCATCATGGCTTATGTTAAATATGCAGGAATACTTATTAATAACAACATATCTTGAGCTTATATTTAGAGCCCTTTTAAAAAGTGTAGTTGATGTGATAGTCCAAGAAGTTCCCTGATTTGGAGTATTTCTAAGTTTCAGGAATATTCTAAGGAATATTCAGATCTTATAGAATAACATTCTATAAAATATATTGATGTGGGGCTGGTGAGATGGCTCAGTGGGTAAGAGCACCCAACTGCTCTTCCGAAGGTCCAGAGTTCAGATCCCAGCAACCACATGGTGGCTCACAACCATCTGCAATGAGATCTGGCGCCCTCTTCTGGAGTGTCTGAAGACAGCTACAGTGTACTTACATATAATAAATAAATAAATCTTTAAAAAAATATATATTGATGTGTTTATCAAAATCTTTTGATTGCAAATTGTACTGAAAATTTACATAAAGTGTTTATCAGTCAACATTCTGAAACCCTGAACATTGAACTTAGAAATACAGTAGAAATATATTTGCTGGGGCCAGAGGGATGGTACAGCAGTTAGAAGTACTTACTACTCTTCTAAAGGTCTCAAGTTTGGGTCCAAACCCCAGTGTTAGTCAGTTTACAGCTTCCTGTACCTCCAACTCCAGAGGAGCTGACTCCCTATTCTGGCCTCCTTGAGCACTTGCACACACACGCACACACACATGCACACGCACAAGCACACATCAGTTAAAAATAAATCTTGTAAAAAATACTCCTGAAAACTTATCAAGTGAAAATCTACATGAAAATTCTCTATTGAGTTAATGAAAATAAGCTTAAGTAGATCTTAATATAAAAATCAGAAGTTGCATGAAGTTCCTATAGCATGGTAAATCAAGACTGAAATAGATATCCTATAAGTGCATACTAACATGCATAATAAATGTGTCTGTCATTGCCGTTCAAGGCCAGGGGAAGGACTCTTTAATAATTGACAGTAGGATGAGTGATGGACTCTGGGAAATCCAAGATGCTTGGATGTTTATGTCAGGCCCTTGTCAGGTTGCAGATAGGAGTCTGATGGCCCTCTTTGTATTCCTAATGACTCTGGCTTCTGGGTGGAGAATGAGTTTGAGAGGGATGGGAACAGAAGTGGGAGGTCAGTTGAGAGGCCACAGCAGAGGAAAGGAAGGTTAGCGTAAGTCCGGGACAGTAGCAGAAACAGCAAGGAATGACTTGACAGTAGGCTGGACAGGAGGAAGGAGATCAGGAGTTCAGTCTTGGGAATGCTGTGTAAGAGAGGTCTTACCATTTCAGGGGTGAGGAAAGGGGAAGAGAAAAGTTGTCTAGGACCAAGTCCTGCCAACAGTTCCCGTCTGGCTCATCTCACCCAAATAAGGAGCTCAAGCCTGCACAGATCCTCCATATCTAGCACCTGTCAGCGTCAGGCTCTTCTTGCAGAGTGAGATCCAGGCTGGTTAATACCTAAGCTTAGCTGTGAGTTGTAGCTGTGGTGGTGTTCAAGGGTCAAGTTCGACCACCAGGGAAAGACCAATCCACAGAGGCACATTATGGTCTGCATCTGTGAGAAGGACACATGCATATCTGTACTTTCCTTAGGCAGCATGTAAGTCCAGACCCCCACAAGGCCCCTTCCCTGTTGAGTTGCCCTCAAACTACCTTGGTATAGTGATGGCAGCTTCTAATTTGTTTTTGGAATTTGTTCCTTTTTAAAAAAAAAAAAAAATATATATATATATATATATAAAAGGTTTATTTATTTTATGCATACACATAAAATACACTGTTGCTTTTTTCAAACACACCAAAGGAGGGCATTGGAACCTACTGTAGATGGTTGTGAGCCACCATGTGGTTGCTGGGAATTGAACTCAGGACCTCTGGAAGAGCAGTCAGTGTTCTTTTTGTTTCTCTGTGCAGTCCTGCTGTCCTGGAACTCACTCTATAGACCAGGCTGGCCTCGAACTCAGAAATTCCACCCGCTTCTGCCTCCCAAGTGCTGGGATTAAAGGCGTGTGCCACCCCTGCCCGGCCCGCAGTCAGTGCTCTTAACTGCTGAGCCATCTCTCCAAGCCCAGTGCTTGGTCTTGGTTAAATAGTATTTCTATGTATCTTGCTTTGGGAATAGAGATAGGAAGAGAGCAGAATTGAGTTAACTTTGAGGGTTACGAACCACAGCTAGAATCAAAACAAACTGTTGGATTCCAGAATGCATAATTTTTTATCACTTATGCCATAAATCCATGACATTTTTTTTTCTTTTCTAGCTTGAGTTTTTGCCAGCCTTAGCATCAAATTGGGAATGTGGTTGTCATGGCAACTAAACTTTCTGGTTTGATGCTTCCATTATTGTTTTATTATTATGTCAGACATTTTATTTAAAGACATTTTTCCTGTATATTTTCAATCTGCTGTATGATGAATCTATAGTTGTAGGAGTCCCAGATATGGAGGGTCATTTGTAGGCCTTAAGAGAACATATATAAAGCTGGAATAACATATTTAAGTTCTAGGGTTGGCAGACAAGGTAATACACATTTATATTAGGTGAGATGCGTAAGTTCATGGAGAATGGGATTTGAGGACAAAACATCTGGAGGAAGTGGAAAAGGTGGAGTAGCACAGGTGATGCAGAGGTCACAGCAAAGGAAAACCTGATTCTGTAGCAAGAGTGAGCTGCCTGCAGGGCAGGGAGCCTCTGGCTCGAGGTGAACTTATCTAGAGATGAGCGAGGTGTCGCACTCTGAAGAGCAAGGCTAAAGAAGCAGATTATATAACACCTAGGAAGAAGTTACAGTGTGAGAGCTGGGGGTCGAGGGTCTGAGGTTAACTAGGGACAAGGTCAATAAAGTTTCAAGTCTCAATATGTGCAGTGGAAGGGTCACAGTTCAGGAAAAGGCAGCATAGTGCCCACCTTGAGCAAATGATCCAGTCTCCTGGTACAGTGAGTGCTGGAAGCAGAACTAGACTGGATCCAAAACAACACTAAGCTTTTGAGATGGGGTTTTGCTATCGCTTGGTTTCTCCCACAGGGAACAATGTTATTAGATTCCATACTATGAGCAAAAATACTAAGTTTCTAAAGGAAAGGAAACTCGGTACATTTATGTTTTCAGTAGGATTTGTAAGCATGTTAACCCGTTAGTTTTAGTTGCTGAGTTTCAGTTTTGCAGCAGATACTGTGCTAACTACTGCATGCTGTTGTGAGACTTCAGGGAAAAGGATTAATTAGATGGACTGGGCTCTGAAGAGGGATCTGGGAATCATTAGCACATGGTGATACTAATGGAAGGCGTCAGTGAATGAAATCATCTCTGTGGGGATCCAAAGGAAGAGAAAAGGACCTGTGAAGGGGTCTGTCCTTAGGTGTTCCATTGGAGGAGCAGCTCCCAAAGGTGCCGCAGACCCTCTGGGTCCCTGTGTCTGCATGGAACGGGTCTCTAGTCTCGGGTAGGCAAAGCATGGAAGAATGAGTGACAAACACACACAGGAGAGTTTGTGTGGAATCTGAGTGTAATTTTTTTTTAAGATTTATTTATTTATTTATTATATGTAAGTACACTGTAGCTGTCCTCAGACACTCCAGAAGAGGGAGTCAGATCTCGTTACGGATGGTTGTGAGCCACCATGTGGTTGCTGGGATTTGAACTCCTGACCTTTGGAAGAGCAGTTGGGTGCTCTTACCCACTGAGCCATCTCACCAGCCCCCTCTGAGTGTAATTTTACAACTCGAGCATCAGACTTTTTATACAGAAGACAATAAAGAAGTTGGGTGACATACCCGCAAGGTACAAATGAGGTAACCGGATGCTTAATGATTCTTACACAGAACAGAGAAATGAAAACGCAAAGATCGGAAGGAACTGGGCAATAAAATAATTGAGACAAAGTCAGCCCTATCTAAGGTCAGCTATAGTCATAGAAGCCAGGTGTGAGAACTTTTTACTCCTAGGGCAAGGGCTTTCACACCCAAGTCATGGTTCTAACTAGGGAGTTCCGTTCTAGTTAACCATCTCATGAATAATGCGATACTCTAAAACCACAGCCCGATCTGCTTCCTAAACCAATGTAAATTCCTGTAAATAGGTGTAACTCAGCTATAATTCTAAGCATCTATTCTGGTTTCCCCTACAGTCAGAAACTTCTTTCTTCCTAGGTGATGGTAGATTCCTGTGAAGGGCAGTGACCTAACTTTTACTCAAAGAGATAGTGTAATACCAGGGGCAGTACTGAATTCCAAGCCCAAGGTCTTGCTAAGGACGAACTAGGACTGTTGGAACACTGGCGGGCGGCTTTAGCTATGTCAGAATTCAATCTTAAAAGGCACTTATGATAGGAAAATATTGAAAGAGAGAACGTGGATCCATACACTAGACTAACACGGGAATGGAACTCGGGAATGAAAAATTACTGTATGGGTAGGGAACGCTAGACTCCAGGAGGAGAGTTTCCTTGAAACTCTTTTGCCTCATGAGTGACTTTTAAGCCTCTCGGCTTGTCCAGTTGACTGGACTGGAGAGCGTAGCACAAAGGCTCCCAAAGAGATTCAGGAAGTGCACTTGGCATAGTGAGACCCCAAGGGACAAAGCATCTCAAGTTCTCTTTCTACCAGGTGTTGAGAAGCCATAGACGATGACACAAGATCATTTGTCTTCTTGGGGTCACTGCTGGCCTTAGCAGGAAAGCAGAGCAGTGATGGGAATCCACTTGGCAGAGGGCTGGAGCTGGATAGGTGAGCAAACGGGGGGGGGGGGGAGGGGAGGGGATACGTGGAGAGGAGACTTTTTCATGAAAATGGACGTGGAGGGGAAACATCATGGGTGGTGTAAGGGTGTTTTCATTGGACTTCATAGATGAGTAGACACTGGCCATGCAACCCTTGATGGTGTATTCTGTGAGACTGAGAAGACAACCTTCTTTGGGATTTGTATCCATCACACACAGGCTCAAGCTTTGTGGTAGAATATTCCTGATTTTCTGCAGGAGAAGCTCCCTATGGCACCATGGTTCAAAAAAGAATATGTGAGAAGCCTTTATTTCCTCCTGATAACCTTTTTTCCCCCATCTGAATTTTTCAGCTGGACTCAGGCTCTCCTAAAATAAATACAATGCAGAAGTATGATGGTTAATTCTGTCAACTTGACAAGATTTAGGATCACCTTGGAGACATGGCATCTGTGAGAGTGTTTCTAGATTGGTTTAACAAGGAGGGAAGACCCACCCTAAGTGTGGATTGCACCACCCCATAGGCTGGGATCCTCTACTAAATAAAAAGGAGGGCGTGATCTTGAACACCAGCCTTCATCTCTCTCTGCCTGCTGACCAGCATAGAGACCACATGCCCCATGCTCCTCCCACCATTTACCACGCCCCTTCTCTGCTTTAAAGGACTGCACCCTCAATCTGTGAGCCGGAATAAATGTTTCCTTCCTTAAGTTGCTTTTGTCTTCTCTCTTGTCACAGGGAAGGGAAAAGTAGCTAATACGCCTAATTTTCCTTGCATATACATATGATCCTAAGAATTCATTCAGGCCAGCAAGTTTAAACAAGGAGCGTCCTTAACTAGCTTCAGACCCTTCCTTAAGGGACAGCTTATGTGTAAGTGCATCTTTCTCTACACCACGCCTCTGTCCTTCTTTTTGCTAGTTGAGACTGAGGTGTGGTTACAGGAACGGATGAGGCCACAAGCAAGCAAGTAGGTTTCTAAGTCAGGGTTGAACTCAGGCAGGAAAGCTCATGGTGTCTGTACATGACCTGTGTCTGGATGTTGCTGCAAAGAAAACAAGCATTGTTTAAGTCTCACACTTTTTGATCTACTGAGGTCTTCCACCATATCTACCCTTTTAAAACATAGAGGAAGAAAACCACACAGAATAGTTCCACCCTCTAATAGAAACAATACGGCCACCACTGAAAGAAAAGCAATTCAGCCAGCCCCTGATGAATGTGCAGTATGGTCCCATTTACACAGTGGTCCACCACAGAAGACCCTTGTGAAAAGCCTTCACTCAAGGAGGTAGAAGGGGCACATGGTATTTTTCTTTTCCGTATTTATTTTAGTATGCACTTTTTAAAAAGTGTTAACCCATATACATGGTTTGTCTGCATGTCAATAAGAAAGAGACGGCAGCTCAAGTTCATGATTGCTGGCAACTGCACAGCAAGTTAGCCATGGTTTGAGCTTGTTCTTGTAAAGTGTCATATTAATGTGACTAGCAAGCAAGGTGTTTGATTTCATCCCTCTGATTGGAGTTTTAGTTCTCTCTCTCCTGCTGGCATGCTACTGGCAATAGAGTTAGGTGACCACATGATGACTCTTCTCTGACTGAAGTGACATAATGCCAGTTCCATCTCGAGTTTAGCTCTCCTGAGTTTCCTTCTGCCAGCTTCAAACAAGGCCTGCACATATGCATACCATGTCTATATCTTTGCAATTTTGTAGAGAAATTACATTATGGCTGTCCTTTAATATATTAAAATAATTAATAGGAGTCAGGTAAAGATACACATCTTTAATACCAAGACTTGGAAGGTAGAGGCAGTTGGATCTCTGTGAGTTTGAGGCCAGCCTGTCTATATAGCAAGATCTAGATCATCCAGGATGATATCCCTCCATAGAGAGACCCCCAACCCTCTCACACGCTTTCAGGAGTTTGGAAAAGAATCTGCCTTCAAACTTCAATTTTTTTTTAATTAATTTTTTTATTAGGTATTTTGCTCGTTTACATTTTCAATGCTATCCCAAAAGTCCCCCATACCCACCCCCCCAGTCCCCTACCCACCCACTCCCCCTTTTTGGCCCTGGGGTTCCCCTGTACTGGGGCATATAAAGTTTGCAAGTCCAATGGGCCTCTCTTTGCAGTGATGGCCGAATAGGCCATCTTTTGATACATATGCAGCTAGAGTCAAGAGCTCTGGGGTACTGGTTAGTTCATGTTGTTCCACCTATAGGGTTGCAGTTCCCTTTAGCTCCTTGGGTAATTTCTCTAGCTCCTCCATTGGGAGCCCTGTGATCCATCCAATAGCTGACTGTGAGCATCCACTTCTGTGTTTGCTAGGCCCCGGCATAGTCTCACAAGAGACAGCTATATCTGGGTCCTTTCAGCAAAATCTTGCTAGTGTATGCAATGGTGTCAGCGTTTGGAAGCTGATTATGGGATGGATCCCTGCATATGGCAATCACTAGATGGTCCATCCTTTCGTCACAGCTCCAAATTTTGTCTCTCCTTCCATGGGTGTTTTGTTCCCATTTCTAAGAAGGGGCAAAGTGTCCACACTTTGGTCTTCGTTCTTCTTGAGTTTCATGCATTTAGCAAATTGTATCTTATATCTTGGGTATCCTAAGTTTCTGGGCTAATATCCACTTATCAGTGAGTACATATTGTGCGAGTTCCTTTGTGATTGGGTTACCTCACTCAGGATGATGCCCTCCAGGTCCATCCATTTGTCTAGGAATTTCATAAATTCATTTTTTTAATAACTGAGTAGTACTCCATTGTGTAAATGTACCACATTTTCTGTATCCATTCCTCTGTTGAGGGGCATCTGGGTTCTTTCCAGCTTCTGGCTATTATAAGTAAGGCTGCTATGAACATAGTGGAACATGTGTCCTTCTTACTGGTTGGGACATCTTCTGGATATATGCCCAGGAGAGGTATTGCCGGATCCTTCGGTAGTACTATGTCCATTTTTCTGAGGAACCGCCAGACTGATTTCCAGAGTAGTTGTACAAGCTTGCAATCCCACCAACAATGGAGGAGTGTTCCTCTAAACTTCAAATTTTATAAATTCTAGAAAAATAAGAAAACAGAAATTTAACATTAGAATTATAACTAACTCATAAACTTACTTAAATTTAATATCTGAAGATTTAAACATTTTCCTATGACTGTAGCAAAGGATTTGACAGGATTTTTTTTTTTTATAGTATTAAAGATTTGGAATGGTAAAAAGAATGGCAAAGATCTTAGATACATTTACCAAAAAAAGAGAAATAATTTAGTATTATGGGTTAGAAACACATTTAATATTTATTTAAAGTCTATCTACCTATCTATCTACTCATTCATTTATATGTATGCGAGACTGCATGAGGTTCTATTGTGGGAAATATTAAAAAAGAACCGGAACTCTGCCCTGGCGGCCTGGCCTGCCATGCACTAAAAGGCAATAGCCGGCCTGTTACTATCTCGTGGAAATTCTCTGACTCAGAGCTCCAAAATCTTACCACCCTGCTCGCTAAGTTCCTACTGGCAGGTCGCTACCACACCAGCTCCATGCTTCATAACCCCCCACAACTTTTGTGGTATACCTCAGGCAAAGCCACACTCTGCCGTCGTACCTTTCTCTCTTGACCCCAGTTGAGCTGCCATGTAAAGGAAAACGCAACACAAACTTAGTTCAGAAACAACGGTAGCTCAATCGCTGGGTGCAACAACTAAAATCCTAATCTTGTAAGCTTTAGTAAATCTAAATCCTCCAGTGGCGAATCCTGATGGATCCACCAGTGAAACTGGGAGACACTTGTAACCACATCTTGTCCTCATGCTATCCGTGTCCAAAAGGACCTAACTCTCTCCTGCTTCCTCTCTTCCTCAGTCCAACTCGGAAGTCCCACCTACTTACCCAGTGATTGGTTCCTTAATTCTTTAGGTGATGGTTCAGAAGAAGTCACCTGAGTATGTGACTCATTCCCCTCCCAGGAGAGCAGGATTAGCATAAAAATACAAGCAACCCCAAGATCCACAACAAGGTTCTGTGCAGGTATCCGCAGAGGTCAGAGGGCATCAGATCTCCTTACTAGGAACGCCTGTGTCTTGGTGTTGACGCTATGTCTTAAGCCTTGGTGATGACTGTGCCTTGCTGCTACCCCTAAGATAGATAAGAGGGCTCATACATCCTGTTAGTCATGTGCTCTGACACTCTGCGATACAATCATATGCAGAGATTGAGAAATGAATGTGAGGATATTGGTAACTAAATCATGAATTCAATAATGTTTTTTATTTGATCTTTGTATTTCTCAGGTCCAGGGGATTGAAGCCAGGGCTGCTTGCCTAAGCTTCACCCGTATTCCTTAAGCAATACTTTTTAGAAGACAGTGTTGGAGGCTGAAAGATGGCTCAGTGGATAAAGTACTGACTGCACAAACCTGTGGAGTTCAGATCCCCAGAGCCCATGTAAAAGCCTGGCAGGTATGGTAGATGCTTTTAATCCTAGTACTTGGGAGGCTGAAACAATAGATCCCCAAGGCAAGCTGGCTTGCTAGAATTGGTGAACTTAGGTTCAATGAGAGAGCCTGCCTCAATAAATGAAATGGAAAGCAATTGAGAAAGATAACCAGCATCAACTTAGGGCCTCCAAACACATATGTAGATATGCACCTGTACACACATATGAACCCAAACACATCTGAATGCACATGTGCTCAAACACACACACACACACACACACACACACACACACACACACACACACACACTCTCTCTCTCTCTCTCTCTCTCTCTCACACACACACACACACACTTTTTTAATTAAAAAAGGCAGCATTACATTGTTAAAATATTAGGCCTTAATTAAAAAGAAAATTAGAAATAAACAAATGGGGGAAATAATTACTCATGAATTCACCATGCAAAGGAAAAACCTTATTTCATATTTTAGTTAATTTCTTTTCACGCTTTTCTCTACCTCTTTAAAACAGTTCTTATGGTCACCAAAACAATAATTATTTTTGCATTAATAACTGGGGCAAGGAGAGAAAAGGGTGATTCCTTTCTTGACCATCAGAAGGTTTCTGAAGCATACCTCTAAAACAAAAGACAGATGATTGACAAGCCATACCTTCTAAACATCTTCAAAAAGCACTACAAACTAGGGCCAAACATTCAATGACACTGGGGGCCATTTTCACTTAAACCACCACAGTGATCCACTCCTGGGGAGGAGGAATTCTGTTTCTGTGACTCATTCTGAGGAGAGCAATGATATGAGAGACAGAAGAAGGAAAAAATCAGATAGAAAATTTGCTTCCGAGGCTGCTTCTGAGGCCTTGACTTTGGAAACTGTTTTTCAAGCTTTAACACAGTCTTACTCTTTTGTGGTGCTATGGCAGAATCCTGGAGTCTGGGTAATTTATAAAGAACAGAAATTTATTTTCTCAGTGGGGCACAGCAGTGCATACCTGTAATCCCAACACTGGGGAGGGAAGTGGAAGTTTCTGGTTTCTTTGGAGACTCAGTTGTGTCATGTGCTGTTTTTCTGGAAACTGTCTTGTGGAGGATGTTTTTCATGAGGCAGATATGTGGGAGGATGTTTTGCTGAGAAAAGACACGTGGTGTTTTCTTGGAAGCTGCCTGGATAAAGGGCATGTGATGTTTTTGCTAGAGTAGGTGGCTGAGAGAATATGTGATGTTTGGAAATGGTATAAATATATTCTAACAGACAGTGGACAATACTGTGTGGTATTGGTTCATCTTGCCATTTTTTGCTGGTCATCATTGGGCTTTGCTGATGCTGATCTTCACTGCATGGTATTGGTTCACCTTGCCACTCTTTGCTGGTCATTCTTTCTCATGACTTCATAGAGAGAAACACCAAAAAAAAAAAAAAAAAAAAAAAAATTCCGGTGGTATTCCAGCAGCTTCTTGCTGCTTCCAATTGCTGATTCATGAAGTGTTTGTGAATGGATCAAGCTGCTGCTGCTGCTATCCTCTGGTGGGTGGTGGGTTAGAAGGGAGGTTAAAGCATTTAAGTACCCGTATTAAACTAGATTTTAAAAAATATAAGCCAACAGAGGAGGCTGAAGCAGAAGGGCTACAAATTCAAGGCCTACCTGGACTCCACTGTGAGAACCTGTCTTGTATCTACAGTGTGAACCCAAACCAAGTTGATTTTTAATGTTTTATTTAATACTGTATTTCATGTGTAGGTTTCTTCTTCATTTTAATTAGCAGAGAAAGTGACAGACTGGCTGTAGTGAGAAGCTGTCTAAAGATAAGATGCCAGCATGTTTAGTATTTGGTGAAGGCCTACTTCATGGAAGCAGCCCTATCTTGATGTTCTTATTTGGCAGAAGAAAGAAGAGAATAAAACTCAAGCATTGAAAACAATGTGTGTGTATGGGCTCACTTTACCCATGAGAGATCTGTCTTCATGACTTAATTATATTGTGAAGGTCCTAGTTCTTCTTCTTCTTATTATTATTATTATTATTATCATTATTATTATTTTGGTTTTTTGAGACAGGGTTTTCTGTATAGCCCTGGCTGTCCTGGAACTTACTTTGTAGACCAGGCTGGCCTTGAACTCAGAAATCTGCCTGCCTCCGCCTCCCGAGTGCTGGGATTAAAGGCGTGCGGCACCACACCCGGCTCCTTAATACTATTATTGATTTACCACACACACACACACACACACACACACACACACACACACACACACACATTTTGCCATACATACACAGTTCTCATCAGCAGATGAATGGATATGTAGATACATAGGGGCCAGTGAGATAGCTCAGTGAGTAAAATCATCTGCTACCAAGCCTGATAGTTTGAAGTTAAATCCATGGTATCTCTATGGTAGACCGAGAGAGCTGACTCCACAAGCTGTCCCCACACATGCATGCTATGCCATGCACCTGTTTACACATACACAAAAATATGCAAAATGAATAAATGTAATAAAAAATTATAGATATATAATTTTTATAAAAATTACAGATATATAGAAAATATGATATATAGATAAGATGGGAATTTTAATTAGCCATAAAAATAACAAAATTATATCATTTTCAGAAAAATTGATGGAACTAAAGATTAGCATAGTAAGCTGAAGAAAACCAGATTCAGAAGGAGAAATATTCCATATTTTCTCTTGTTTCCATTGTCCAGGCTAAAAAAAAAATACATGAAAATAGAAAGGACTATTTGGTCTGAGGAAGGAGAAAAGGTGAGAAGGCAGAAAAGAGAGGAAGGTGGGGATAAATATCATGCAAATGAATTATACACATGCATAAAGATGTCATATAGTTACTGTAAGCTATCAGAAATGAATGGGATGTTGACAATAGAGGCTTAACTGTTACAGGGCAATTAACTGCTTTCTGATTGAATTTAGACCTGCTCCAAAGGAGGGGATGTCATGCCTGCTACTATAATCCCGCTGGAAAGTGCATGTTTTAGGATGTCATAGGCCCTAGGATAGGACCCGCTAGTGGTATTTTGCCAAATGGTCACACTGTCAAATTGCATTCTACATATTTATGTTTCTACCCATAGACCTGGGCTGCTCTCGACTTTGGCCAGAGAAGTTTCTTTTTGCAATAGGCAACAGGCAATGTTGCAATGTGTGCGTGGCCTAAGTGCTGAGAAGAAGGGAGCGAGTGCCCAGCCCCTAAATGAGACATTTTCCTCCTCCTCTACCGCCATCACCAAGGTTCCAGGAACATGGAACAAGAAGCGGTGAGAAGAATGTAAGAGCTAGATCATTGCAAGGAGGACTGCAATCTGCGCAAGGCGTGCTGGTTGCACTTATGATCTCACACAAGATCAAGCCAACCAAACCTGCATGGGCTGGGAGGTGCTGCCCTGCCCCATCTCTTACTGAACAGCTATTGGGGGCGGGCGGTGGGTGGGGCAGGGACTCATGCCTGCTTGAAAGTGTGGCCAAAGGTAGAGTTCCCATATCCCATTGGGTGACCATTCACCCATACACATTCAGGAAACAGTGACTGAACTTAAAGGGTTAATATTTTCTAAAAGAGAATATGGAGTTAGGAGGGGCCATGCAGGAGGTGGGGCTTAGAAGAGTTGGATAGAGAAATTTGGGGATGGACAAGACCATGTTTCGTTGTGTATGTGTATGAAATTCTCAAGAATAAAGACAAATTAATATTACAAAAAATAGGAACAGTTCATAGGTCATTCCCAACTGACAAAGTAGTAAGTTCCCAAGATTCATTTTTTAAAAAATATGTATGCTGGGCAGTGGTGGTGCATACTTTTAGTCCCAGAACTTGCGAGGTAGAGGCAAGCAGATCTCTGAGTTTGAGGCCAGGCTGGTCTACATAGATAGTTCCAGGACAGACAAGGCTACAGAGACACCCTGTTCCAAAACCAAACCAAACCAAACCAAACCAAACCAAACCAAACCAAACCAAACCAAACCAAACCAACCAACTAAACAAACAAACAAAAAGAATATATTAAAAGGAATGGCTTTGGGAGTAATATTAAAATAAATTTAGCTCTCCCAGCTCTACCCCATTACTGTGTTTAAATAGTCTGTAGTGTTTCATCCATGCTAGCCAAGAATTCTACCACTGAGCCCATAAGCCTCTTAAAATCATTAAGATTCTGGGTGTTTTTCCAAAAAGATTAAAAACTGCTGTTGATTCAAGGAATGACTGGCTAATCTAAGGAATACATTTTCCAAAAATATTATAATCGAGATGAATTTCCAGAAGTGTTGAAAGCATTTAGTTGTAAATTGAGCTACCTAGAGATCAAAGTTGATACAAGTAATTTTTCAAAGCAATTATCAAAACCCAAATTTTGCTAAGAAATTTCAGTAAATTTTTTTCTTAGATTTCTTTATTTCATTTCATGTGTATGGGTGTTTGCTTGCATGTATGTATGTGTACCACATGCATGACTGGTGGAGAGAGGCCAGAAGGCAGCACCGGATAACTTGGCACTGGAGTTACAGTGGTTCTGAGCCACCATGTGGGTGATGGGAACTGAACCCAGGTCCTCTCAGAGAGTAACAAGGACCCTTAACTGCAGAGCCACCTCTCCAGCACCCCACCCCTGCTTCATAACATTTCATTTTTACTGTAGTTCACCATCACTTGGCTTCTCTTAACCAGTAAAGGAAGTTGCAGAAGATTTAACTGACTAAAAGTCTGTGTATTACTTCGTATCCTTTTCCATTGTCTCTTAAATGATTATGCTAGTCAATAAAAGAATAGCAGAGTGGGTTGTAAACTTCCTTAGTGTTAAAGCCATCAATCAGTCATGCTGGTAATCTGTGTAACTTCTAGAACAATGTACTGTGCATAGAGAAATTACTGAGAGCAAATAAGAGTGATACAAAGTACAATTGCATTTGTATAGGAAAGGCCTTTAAATTCTCAGTAGCATGTGTGTTTTCCTTATTGTTCTGGAGGACACAAGTAAACAAAGCTATCAGTCTTAATCTTAATATGCTATAGAACAGATTGACTGGGCAAACATATCCACATGTGACAAAACAATTGATGTCACAAAGTAACATTGCTATAGGATTTTCTTTGAATTTATTGTTAACAAAGGAACGTAATCAGTAATCTTAGCACTTTGGAAGCTGAGGCAGAAGTATGAAGTTAGTTTACACAATAGGGTACAACCTTGTCAAAACATAACAAATCAATCATAAATAGATAAGAGCATTGTAGGATTTTGCAATGAGTCTGACTTCAATAGGAAATACAGTGTGATTATGGTATACAAGCAAGTATTGATGTCCAAAGCATAGATTTTTTTTTTTAAATAAGATTTATCAACAAATCCTCATGTGATTCTTACTCATTTGTCATTGATTTCAAAATGCACTCAAAGAAATTTTGGGTGTTTGAACTGTCTTTAAGTGTCATAACTGTCCTGTAAGAACTGAAGAAAAGCAGTTTTCTCAACAGCTGATGCTAAATCCTAGCACTTGTGTAAAGAGAAACGGGTTGTTTGCAGGAAGTGTGCACTTCAATGCATTGTTCAGAAAAAGCCCTCTGCAAATATGTGCTGTTGAGCTTTGGCAGGCACTCTCAACACCAGGGAGGGTTCCAGAGCTCTAGGCTTCACAGTTGAGCAAGACTGTTTATCTTAGGAAATGCTTGTATCATTTAATAGATCAGGGCTAAAATGCAGTAGGTGGTCAATAAATGACACCTATTTGTAAAGCATTCTTGATAGTAAGCAACTGTGTGTGTGTGTGTGTATGCGCGTGCTCACGCTCTTGCGCACACACATAGGTGTGAAACACTGTTCTCTGTATGCTCTGTAAACAGCCATTGTAGACATCTCTCTCCTTAATTGCTTGTGTATTGCTGCTTGGTACAAAGTTTAATTTGCATTGGTGAAGAGATTCTCTGAACTCAGATTTGTGCTTGTTGTCACCAGAGGAAAAGGGAGTAAGCCAGGTTGGGCAGTGGTGGAGCAGGGCTTTAACCTCAGCAATCAGAAGGCAGAGGCAGGCAGATCTCTCAGTTCATTGGCAACCTGGTCTACACAGTGAGTTCCAGGACAGCTGCCAAGGCTACACACACACACACACACCGTCTCAAAAAACAAAAGAACAATAGCAGTATCACACACACTCACACAGCAAACAAACCAAAAAAAAAAAAAAAAAAAAAAAAAAAGAAAGAAAAGGGGACTAGGAATTGAAAGCATTGTCTTTAAACCACTTGCTAGTTAAATTAACCTTGGCACTATTGCTATTTTAGATCAGGTCTGGAGAAACAAACAACAAAAAGAACAAGAACTAAGACATCTAGGTCTTTCTAAGGCACCAGCCACATAGAATAGCTGTCAAGAGTTGTTCTATGTTAACAAAATCAGCTTTTAAAAGAGTTTGTCTTTTATGAGTGTTTTGCCTGCTGTATGTCTCTGCA
Organism: Mus caroli; assembly: GCF_978045245.1. Classification (NCBI taxonomy): domain Eukaryota; kingdom Metazoa; phylum Chordata; class Mammalia; order Rodentia; family Muridae; genus Mus; species Mus caroli. The sequence goes on from NW_028227270.1 coordinate 28,812,480, forward strand.
GCTTGTGTGCCCATGGTGTTGGATCCCCTCACCAATTGTTATGTGCTGCCATGTAAGTTCTGAGCCTTGAACCTGGATCCTCTGAAAGAGCTGCCAGTGCTGCTACATGATGAGCCACCTCTCCAGCCCCAGAAAGTCCATTTTAAAATATGCCTGGAGGCCGTTGATATGCCACAGTCATAGAGCACTGGCATACTGTCTTAGTTATGGTTTTGCTGCTGTGAAAGACACCATGACCATGGCAACTCTTATAAGGACAGCATTTAATTGGGGCTGGCTTACAGGTTCATAGGTTCAGTCCATTAACATTAAGGCAGGAACATGGCAGCATCTAGGCAGACGTGATGCAGGCAGAGCTGAGAGTTCTACATCTTCATCTGAAGGCTGCTAGTGGAAGACTAACTTCTAGGCAGCTAGAATGAGGGTGTTAAATGCCCACACTCACATTGACACACCTACTCTAGCAAGGCCACACCTACTCCAATAGGGCCAAACTTTCTAATCGTGCCACTCTCTGAGCTGAGCATACACAAACTATAACACATACCAACATGAATAGAATTCAACAATTCATGAAAAGGACTGAGCCAATAGGAACATCAGTGATTCAATTGTGCTATGTGGATATCTCAGGTTGCACATTATTCCTATCACACTCTTACTAAGAGAGTGTCTAGCTTTCAGTCACAAAGCTAATGAGTGACAGAACTAGAATTCAAATTCAGGTAGTGAAAAAAGGAGGAGGAAATAGGGGGCTGGATTCATAGTTTCAATATCAAGAACATACTTCCAAGAATAGGAGTGAGGCAAGAAAGACAGACAGACTGCTCTCCCTCTCAGGTCTCCATGGGTTTCTGTCTTTCCTTCTGGAAGTTCTGTCTTCACCTTGCCTCTCCTTACAGGTGTTCCTGGGGAGGGAATTTGGGCTACTATACCTGACTACTAAGCAGGTTCTTTCAAAAGTCCTACTTTATATGTGAATTTGTGCTAACTTATATCCACACCAGGATATGAGAGTATCCACACTATTCTCACCAATGAATTCATCTATAAATTAAGCAAATTGGTAAAACAGATTCATGGAGAATACACTGTTTCTGCTATGTTAAGTTTGAACATCAATAAAGTGTGGTAGACATGCTAATCTGTGAATTGATTTGCATATACTTTATTTAAAATGTCGTTTTGTTCATTTAAAATAACTCTTATTTGTCCTTACATTGTACTATATACTTTTGCCCCTAATTTGTATGCACAAGCCACTGCTTCTGAATTGAGGTTCCAAAAAGACGACGGCCCCATTTTATCTGTGACAGTGTCCAACGTATGAAAGAGAAAATACACACTGTACTTTGTGAATTATTCTTAAGATTAATTAGCTAATGTAAGCTAAGCATCTCTTTTGCATTATCTGTCAAAGAACACGCCAGTCACCTTACACAACCAAAGTTTTACTCTTGGCAAAAATCACACAATTCCCCTTCAGAGTTTAGAAGGGGAACCAGAAGTAAGATGCAGAATCTCTGAAAGATAAACTACAGTTGCCAATTACTGAATTGAGGACGTGAGCTCTGACTGTGAAGTCTCTTGAGCACAAATCACAGCAGCGATAACGCTTGCAATCTCGAAAGCCTAGGCGCGCCAGCTGTCCCCAAGCTGGTCCGGATACTAATTTTCTCTTCGCTCGCTGTGAATTTTAGAAAACTCGCGGTGAAAATGCGAAGGCCGAAGCAGAGAGCGCGCGCGAGGCGTCCGGCATCTCCTTCCGAGAGGTTAGCTCGCTTCTGGTTTTAGACAGTAGCTGCTCTGGAGGCTACCGAGGGTTGGAAATGCAGAAGTACATCCAGAAGGGCAGGGCGGCGTCGCCCGCTCCGCTCGCACAAGGACGGGCATTTTTGAGCTGCCGGGAAGTGAGATACAGTGTCCGCCGCTGGTTTTAGCTGGTGCAAACCGGAGTGCCGCGTCAGTTGAGCTGTAGCACTAGTCACCTCCTGAGGCCAGCAGAAGAGCGTCCTTGGAACAGCGTCCGAGCGCAGGATTCCAACAGAGAGCTGAGTCGCTCGGCCACTTCCGGCGCGCCCGCGTGCTCTGGCTCGGACCCGGGCAGCGCGCATGTGCAGAGACCAAGCCTCCCGGAGGGGGCGTGGCAGCGGGAAGCATTCTCTGCGCCTGCGCCCTTCTCTGCTAGGTCGGCTGGGGACGAGCTCTGGGCTGGCGTCGCGCTGTCCTGGGTGTCGTGGCCGGGTTACTCTTCACGCCTCACTGCGGCGTCGCGTCGAGTCCCCGAGAGCTCGGCGGGGTGTGGGGAGGTAAGAGCCTCGGAGCCGCCACCGGCCTCTCCTCAGCGTACTGCGGGCGGAGGGGCGGGGCGGCCTCGGGACTCGCTAGGCTGCGACGGCCCGGCCTCGCCTTCCTCCGGGACCCGCCTGCCACCCTGGGCTCTCTGCCGCCGAGATACCCAACCCCATCGCGGGCTGGGCTGGGCCGGGTCGGGCCGCACTGGATCCCGCGAGTCCCCGCGGCGCTGGTTGTCGCCGCCTCCTCCGTTTCACTGATGCCTCGGTGTTCGCTCGCTGTCTTGTCTTTGGTGCCTCTGAAGAGATGACCTTAACTTTTAACAGTTAACCTGTTTGTGCGACCGTGATTGCAATTTGTTACATTCCAGACTCATGTTCTTGGTTAGCCATGTCAGAAAACCAGCCCGTGAATTTAAATATTAAGTTCATCTTTTAATTCAAAGAATAAGTTGGTGATGTCATCCGGTTCCGTCACTTACTCGGCTGAGTTTGGCATTTCTCGAGTTGGCAAAAGTTTAGTGGTTTGATCGTGTCTGTCCGATTTTTCACATAACTTTTTCCCCCCTTTCTCTTTGATATTAAACTACACATTTAGTGGCAAGCTATTTAAAAATTAGAGGAGGGAATCAGGAATGAGATAGTCACTATTCCACCGTGCAAAAGTAACCAGCCGCTTACCATTTTGACATTTTTCTTTGTCCTTTTTTTTTTTTTTTTTTTGCCCCTGTTGCATTTTAAACTTAAAATGGTAAGAGTTTTGCTCACCTTTCCCATGTTTTTAAAAGCTGTACACATATACCCATTACATTTCTTTTTTACTATATACATAATAATAAGAGCAAAAACAATCTTTTGAAGTAGCTACCTTACAGATAAAACTAATTTTTTGTCCCCATTCATAATGCCAATTACACATAGTATCCCATATGGTTGAAAATAATGACAATTGAAAAATTATCAAGAAAATGTAATTGTTAATGCAGAATATTTACCATTTTGAAAATTAAAGCTCTGGAAATTCTTTTTTTTTTCTTCACATATTCACTTAAAAATAGTCATACAATAAAGCAAATACTTTATTAAAAAATCTTGGATGTTTTTAAATTCTAATTATTCTAATGTACATTGAACATTTTCTTCATGATCATATTACTGTCTTTCACAATTTTATACCCCTTACAAGTCTAGTGTCCAACTGCCTTCTAACAGAGTTTTATTATTTTTATATTGTTAGAATATGTTACATCACTTTTAAGGAAAATAATAAAATTATCTCTACACTAGACTTAGTTTAGTGCTTGTCCCCTTTGCTAATACTATTTTAACAATTTTTGTGGAAATGGATTTATGTTGTACAGAGTTTTGTGATTTTTTTCTTTCTTTCAGCATTGTGTATTGGATAGTTCTACAGAAGTATATGTAACCCAGGTCATAGCTTTATGCACACAGGTTTAGGGATCATTAGTTGTTTCATGTCAGGCTTCTGTATTCTTCTGTATCTTTTCCTAGGTCGCTTCCATTCACAGTGGTGCATTACTGATTTACAAATCTTTATCTCAGAATCCTCTCTGTATTCCAGGTTCTTACATTCAACAGCCTCTTGGACTTCTTCCCCAGGATGTTCTCAAGGTACTTCAGGCAGTAGTCCAGAAAGTGTTTTCCTTCTTCCTGCTCCTCTTGAGTTGCCTGTGATGGTCAATGCATCTCTATTGGTTTCCCCAGTCACCCAGCGTGGGGATCTGTTGGTAATGCCAGCCTTCCCCCTTGTTTCCGTCTCCAAGAGACTACGACTGTACAGATAAGAGCTACTTACCTGTTTCATCTTCACCTCAGTCTCTGCTTATGTCCTCATTGTCTCTCACCTTAGCAATTCTAGAAGTTGCATTTTTGTTTTATTGTCTTATTTTCTTATTAATCGTCCCTGTTGTTACCAACTTTTTAAAACCATGAAGAGACTTTTAAAACCATTTTAAAAGTAAATATTACAAAAATTTGTTTGGAAATCTGAGAGTATTTAAATGGTTAAATTGGTAAAAATATCTCAAATCATTGTTGGGCTGGCATGAGGGCTTAATGGGTAAAGGAGCCTTGCAGCCAAAGCCTGACAGCCTGAGGAGTTAGATCCCCTCCATACATGATGGAGGACAGAATTAGCTTCTGGAAGGTCTCTTCTGGCAGCCATACCCACACAAGTAAATACATAGAAGTAATTGAATAAAGCTCACTCTAATATACATGAGATTAAAAACAAATCTTATCAACACTCATCCACACAAACATTAAATAGAGACTGCGTCATACATTTTGTTTGTTTCTTCGATGTATAATAGATTACTGGCCACAAAGTACAGTCTGTTTAGTTGAAATGAGAAAATCCACAGCTTAGTAGTAGTTCATGTTAAAGAGTTTCAGTGGAAAGTATTTGCATTGTCCTACTTTTTACAGATTGCTGAATTGTGGTGTTTCCTGTATTTTTGGCACTTCAAATGATATGCTTACTAGTGTGTTATTATGTTGAGACACTGCAAATAGATGTTCTTTAAAGGAATCTTTGATTTGTTTTTAAAATCCTCTGACTTTTGCTAGTGAAAACTGTTTTTAGAACTTGTCTTAGTCAGGGTTTCTATTCCTGCACAAACATCATGACCAAGAAGCAAGTTGGGGAGGAAAGGGTTTATTCAGCTTACACTTTCCACATTGCTGTTCATCACCAAAGGAAGTCAGGACTGGAACTCAAGCAGGTCAGGAAGCAGGAGCTGATGCAGAGGCCATGGAGGGATGTTCCTTACTGGCTTGCCTCCCCTGACTTGCTCAGCCTGCTCTCTTATAGAACCAAGACTACCAGCCCAGAAATGGTACCACCCACAAGGGCCCCTTCCCTCCTTGATCACTAATTGAGAAAATGCCCCACAGCTGGACCTCATGGAGGCATTTCCTCAACTGAAGCTCCTTTCTCTCTGATAACTCCAGCCTGTGTCAAGTTGACACAATACTAGCCAGTACAGAACTTTTGTTGGGTTTTTTGTTTTGTTTTGTTTTTGTTTTTGTTTTTTATTTTTCAAGACAGGGTTTTTCTGTATAGTCTTGGCTGTCCTGGAACTTGTTTTGTAGACCAGGTTGGCCTCAAACTCAGAGATCCATCTGCCTCTGCCTCCCAAGTGCTAGGATTAAAGGTGTGTGCTACCACTACCTGATGATAGATCTAAGTACACTGTAGCTGTCTTCAGACACCCCAGAAGAGGGCATCAGATCTCATACGGATGGTTGTGAGCCACCATATGGTTGCTGGGATTTGAACTCAGGACCTCTGGAAGAGCAGTCAGTGCTCTTAACCACTGAGCCAACTCTCCAGCCCTTTACTCTTTTAAATATGTATGTACTTATTCATTTACTGTTTTTATGAGACAGTGTCTCACTATATACTGCTGGCTAGCCTAGAATTTGCTATGTAGGTCAGACTGATTGGTCTTGAATTTATGATCTTCCTGTCTGTTTCCTGAGTGCTGGGATTACAAGCATATGCCATCACTCCTGGTTTATTTTTTACCATTATATTTAATTTTATTTTTTATTTTTGTCAAAGGGATAACTAGCCTGATGCATATACCTTTAACCCTAATATTCAAAAAGCAGAGGCAGGCAGATCTCCACAAGTCAAATCTAGCCTGATAGCAAGTTCCAGGCCTACCAGGGCTATATAGTGAGCTCTTTTTTAAAAAATGGGATGGGGTAACCATATCATACATAAAGATTAAATGATACTGGAGATTTATAATGAATAACCCAGTTACCCTTTCTTGCTCTTCTTTCCCAAACTCTTATGAGTAGACTCCTCGTCTTAAGTTTAGGGTTTCTGTTTGAATCGTAGAACACAGAAAATGATTCAGCAACTATTTCTAAATTTTTCCATAGATGATAGAAATAATACTTTAAATGCCTAGGAGTGAAGTGAATTTGTTACTAGAAGTTGTTGTGATCTGTGCCTGTAACAGGAGCACTAGGAAGTAGAGGCAAGAGGGTCAGGAGTTCAAGGTTATCTTTGGGTATATATTGAGTTAAGAGCATTCTAGGCTCAGTGAGACTCAGTCAAAATCCAAGCAAATAACAACTTTAAAAAAAGATACAATTCAGTGCATAAATGAATGCTACATAAGGTGGATCGTAGCTACAACCTCAGTATTCTTTAGTTTTCAGTTTACTTCTATTTCTAATTTGGGATTAGAAAGTCTAAATTGAATTGTTTGTTCAGTATACTTTCCCAATTAGAAGTCTAAACTGTTGATTTCAAATTTTACTTCTTTGTAATAAATACATTTAATCTTGTTAGTGTGTCTTATGAACAGACTGTTTTTGCTGTGTCCCTCAAGCCTCTTGAATTCTTAAGATTTCTACTGCTGACATTATGATCAGCTGCTGTTCCCCATATGTTCCTTCCCTGCGGTTTTGTGTTCCTGTTTCATAGTTGCATAGATGCTTCTTTCTCTCAGAACCTGCTTTGGTGTTTTCTTATTTCCTGCATTGCCTCCTCTTTCATGCTCCCTTTATTGCCTTAATATGTGTATTTGTGTACATTTCTGTGTAGATGGCATAATGGTAGGAATATTTGACAATGGAAACAAGAGTTAACAGACTTTATTGAATCAGGATGTCATATATTGTTACTGAAAAATACTTCTGAAATGTATCTTGGTTTAATCTTGTTATAATTATAAGTATAATTGTTGTAACTTTGGAAATGACCCTTTCTCTCTGGGTGCTCTATCTTTGGAGTTTAGTTGTTTCCCTAGAATGTGCCTAAAAGTGTGAATTTCTGTTTATTTTTTATTGTGATATGATGTATTTTTATTCATTGAGTTTTTCATGAATTCTGGAAAAAAATCTTAACATTGCCTTCAAATGAAGCTTTCTCAGGCTCGTTTCCCCTTTTGGAAGGAGCGCTATTCTCGGTCTCGGATTGGACCTCTACATTTCTGTTTTATACCAATCCTCTTTCTCTGTGCTTCTTGTTTCATAATATCTCTCTTTGCGCTCTCCACTTCTGAATCACCTGAGACCCTGGGTCATGCCTCTCAGCCTTACTTCTGTATCCCAGGCCTCTCAGCCTTACTTCTGTATCCCAGGCCTCTCAGCCTTACTTCTGTATCCCAGGCCTCTCAGCCTTACTACTGTATCCCAGGCCTCTCAGCCTTACTACTGTATCCCAGGCCTCTCAGCCTTACTTCTGTATCCCAGGCCTCTCAGCCTTACTACTGTATCCCAGGCCTCTCAGCCTTACTACTGTATCCCAGGCCTCTCAGCCTTACTTCTGTATCCCAGGCCTCTCAGCCTTACTTCTGTATCCCAGGCCTCTCAGCCTTACTTCTGTATCCCAGGCCTCTCAGCCTTACTTCTGTATCCCAGGCCTCTCAGCCTTACTTCTGTATCCCAGGCCTCTCAGCCTTACTTCTGTATCCCAGGCCTCTCAGCCTTACTTCTGTATCCCAGGCCTCTCAGCCTTACTTCTGTATCCCAGGCCTCTCAGCCTTACTTCTGTATCCCAGGCCTCTCAGCCTTACTACTGTATCCCAGGCCTCTCAGCCTTACTTCTGTATCCCAGGCCTCTCAGCCTTACTTCTGTATCCCAGGCCTCTCAGCCTTACTACTGTATCCCAGGCCTCTCAGCCTTACTACTGTATCCCAGGCCTCTCAGCCTTACTACTGTATCCCAGGCCTCTCAGCCTTACTTCTGTATCCCAGGCCTCTCAGCCTTACTACTGTATCCCAGGCCTCTCAGCCTTACTACTGTATCCCAGGCCTCTCAGCCTTACTACTGTATCCCAGGCCTCTCAGCCTTACTACTGTATCCCAGGCCTCTCAGCCTTACTACTGTATCCCAGGCCTCTCAGCCTTACTACTGTATCCCAGGCCTCTCAGCCTTACTTCTGTATCCCAGGCCTCTCAGCCTTACTACTGTATCCCAGGCCTCTCAGCCTTACTTCTGTATCCCAGGCCTCTCAGCCTTACTTCTGTATCCCAGGCCTCTCAGCCTTACTACTGTATCCCAGGCCTCTCAGCCTTACTTCTGTATCCCAGGCCTCTCAGCCTTACTACTGTATCCCAGGCCTCTCAGCCTTACTTCTGTATCCCAGGCCTCTCAGCCTTACTTCTGTATCCCAGGCCTCTCAGCCTTACTTCTGTATCCCAGGCCTCTCAGCCTTACTTCTGTATCCCAGGCCTCTCAGCCTTACTTCTGTATCCCAGGCCTCTCAGCCTTACTTCTGTATCCCAGGCCTCTCAGCCTTACTTCTGTATCCCAGGCCTCTCAGCCTTACTTCTGTATCCCAGGCCTCTCAGCCTTACTTCTGTATCCCAGGCCTCTCAGCCTTACTTCTGTATCCCAGGCCTCTCAGCCTTACTACTGTATCCCAGGCCTCTCAGCCTTACTTCTGTATCCCAGGCCTCTCAGCCTTACTACTGTATCCCAGGCCTCTCAGCCTTACTTCTGTATCCCAGGCCTCTCAGCCTTACTTCTGTATCCCAGGCCTCTCAGCCTTACTACTGTATCCCAGGCCTCTCAGCCTTACTTCTGTATCCCAGGCCTCTCAGCCTTACTACTGTATCCCAGGCCTCTCAGCCTTACTTCTGTATCCCAGGCCTCTCAGCCTTACTACTGTATCCCAGGCCTCTCAGCCTTACTACTGTATCCCAGGCCTCTCAGCCTTACTACTGTATCCCAGGCCTCTCAGCCTTACTACTGTATCCCAGGCCACAGCTGAATGTTCTGATTATCTCTATCAAAGTCTGTTTGTATGTATTCTTACAAAATTTACATTGCTTTATTACGCTTTTTAAAAAAGATACTTGCAAATACTTTGGAAGTAGTTTTTTCTTTTTTTCCCCCTTCTTCCCTTCCTCCCTCCCTTCCTTCTTCCCTCCCTCCCTCCCTCTCTTCTTCTCTCCCTCCTCCCTCTCTCCCTCCACTAGTCATTCACCATAGACTGCTAGAAGAATATAGTCTTCCTATATTAATTTATAAGTTGCTTGCTTTGGTTTTTGTTGTTGTTGATATGTTTGTTTGTTTGTTTTAAATCTCTTTTAGCTGTCTTTAGCTGACTGAGTTTTCTGCAAACGTGCAGTTAGTTTTCAGGTTTGACTAGATTCTCCCACATCATTAGTGGTGAAACTGGCCACTGGACTGCAGTGAATTGACCCAACCCTAACATTTATTTATTGGGATTCTTACCTAAAGAACATTTTCTTAGCAACTATTGTATTATCTGGAAGTGTGTTCTGTAAATAAGTGGAGGATTAATTCTCTGCTCATTTTCCTTAAGTCATTAATTCTCAGAGTGTGGTACCCTAGCAACCCTCCAGTAGATGGGATGCTTTGGTTTTGAATTTAATGTTGTTAAGATTTTTGGGTTTTTAAATTTTATTTGAATTATTTTCAGTTCTGTGTGTTCTTCATTATTTTTATAGTCACTTGTCCCTTTAAGTGAGAAAGAGCCCCCTAACTTGAATTCTTTCCTTCTGATGTTGGTTACTGGTAGATTCTTGCAGTGTCTCAAGCTTACCTGGTAGAGTTTCTGCCTCAGCTACTTCACAGATCTTGTCATAGAACATGATAAAGCTAGGCATGGCTGTGTGTTCCTGTAACCCTGACTTTTGGGACAGGTAGATCCTTGGAGCTCACTGGCCAGCCCACTTGGCTGAAGTGGTGGGCTTTCAGTTCAGTGAGAGACCCTGTCGTAATTCAATAAGAAGTGATAGAAGAAGAAGAAGATACACATTGTCCTCCTCTGATCTCCACTTGCATACTTAAGTGCCTACATCAACCCCTACCCCCATACAGTAGCTTGTGTACAGATGTTGTGTTGTAAAAGTTGACTTTTATGTCATTTTCATGTAGAGACCATTTTTCTATCTAAGTTATGAAAAAAAAGTACTGTTTAATTTTATTTTTGTTTCTACTTTGATAGTTATATGGTACAGAATGGATGGTATAATATTTGTATGGTAGAAAAGTAAATATAATATATTACTTTTTATTTTCTAGACATAGAAGAATTGAGTTCTGAGTAAGCCCACAGGGAGGATGGACAGTTACTTTAAAGCAGCTGTCAGTGGCTTGGACAAACTTCTTGATGATTTTGAGCAGAATCCAGGTTTGTTGGTTTTTCTACTTTGCTAAAATGTCCCCTTAACAAAATTCGATTTCAATCTTGGTCACGTTGTTATGTTCTCTCAAAAATGTGCCTGTTTCATTATAACATATTAACTTATTTTTACATCAGTAAGATCAATAGTCAGAAATAAAAGTTACTTTGTAGATACAAGCTTAGAAGAATTTTATGAGGAAGCTAAAAACAAATTGATAGAGTGCTATAAAATGAAATGTCATTTCTGTAAGAGATGGTATTTCCTCAGAATGAAGTTAGGAAATGTGGGGGCTCTTCTAGCTAGATTTCTATTTCTAAAACACCGTGACCAAAGTGACTTAGAGAAGAAAGGGTTAGTTTCACCTCACAGAATATAGTATATAGTCCGTCTTGAACGGAAGTCAGGGCAGGAGCTCAAGACAGGAACTGAAGCAAAGAACATGGAGGAGTAGTGCTTCCTGGTTTACTCCTCATGGCTGGTTCCTTGCTGTTTTATACAACCCAGAACTACCTGGCTAGAAGCAGCACCACCTACAGTGAGTTGGACCCTCTCACATCAACCATTAGTCAAACAAAGTAATGCTCCACAGACTGCTCTACAGATCATATGGTGGAGATGTCTTAATTGAGGTTCCCCTTCCCAGATGACTCTAGCTTGTGTCAAGTGTACAAAAACTAATCAGGACAATGACAGAACAAAAGCAGCTAAAGATAAGATTGTTCATCTACCTTTTCTGGTGTGGTTTACAGTGCAGCTGAGTTACTGACAATGTTTCTGTCACCTGTGACAGCTGCATTAAGAAGTAAAACTAGAACAGTTCACAGCAAATAAAAAGTCAGTGTGAAGTCCTAAAAACATATCTTCATAACCTTTTTTTGATTTGCATCATCTGAATAACTTTGTGTTTCTATTTTTTTTCCTAGATAAACAAGATTATTTCCAAGATGCATATGCTTTTAACCAGTGCTCAGTTTCTTCAGAGTTGGCCTCTCCACAGCTAGCTTTACTGTCTAAGGACCAAAGATGCATTAGTACTTGTGCCTCATCAGAAGCATGCTGTGAAGATGCAAATGAGACTTTTCTTGAAGGAAAGATACACGAGGGCTTAACCTCTAGACAGAATGAAAAAAACGTAGCAGGACTTGATCTTCTTTCTTCTGTGGATGCTAGTACTTCAGATGAGATCCAGCCTTCCTGTTTGAGACGATGTAGTAAGCCTGTCTGTGACCTGATAAGTGACATGGGTAACTTAGTACATGCCACCAATAGTGAGGAAGACATTAAGCAGTTATTGCCAGATGACTCTAAGTCTTCTGCAGATACTTTGATCACGTTAGACTCGTCTTCAGTTTCAGAGGCTTTGATTGGATTGGATTTGTCTTCAGTTTCAGATGCTCTCACTGTCTCTTCAGTAGACTGTGGTAGTAATGCTGTCAGAGAAGAGCAAAATAACATCAACGCTGGTGTAAAAAACAGAGATATTAGTATCAAAGAATTGGGTGTAAAAGTAGACATGGCACTTTTTGATTCTTGTAAATATAATAGAACAGAAAATTTAAAGGATAAAATTATTTCTAATGAGTTAGAAACAGTTGATTTTGACATGCCATCTGTTTTGATGGAACAAAGTTCTGAAATGTCTAATACCAAAGATAACCCACAATACAAGAGGCTGCCATGTGAATTGTTAAAAGATGATGGCTGCTTGGCAGAAGAGAAAGTAGCTGTGGCAGTCAATAATACAGAGTGTTTAGAAGAAGGAGGAGGATGTAACACAACTGCTATGCCTTGCAAGCTTCCAGAAAATGAAGGGATATCCCCAAGTGACCCAGCTTCAAAAGATGAAAATTTCAAGTTACCTGACTTTTCCCTCCAGGAAAATAGAACTGCTGTGTTCATGAAACAGACTGTAAAAGAAGACTCAGGAAATTTAGACCTTAAAGATAACAATGATATAGTCCATGTTTCAGGTGATGATGCGCCCCCTTCACTGTCCTGTCTTTCATTGTCTGGGTCTTTGTGTGGATCATTAATTGACAATAATGCACACAGTGATATTTTACCTCCTAATGAGTCTGAAGGTCAGAACAATGATGCAGTGACTATACACGAAGAGATACAGAAGAGTGATGTTTTAGATGGGAAGACAGATCTTTCAAAGAAGGAAACGTGTAGGAGCATATTTCTTCAGCCAGTAAATGAAAAGAAAGGGGAGGGAAAGGTTGAGGTTGAGGAGATGGTAATCAGTGGTGAGTCTTTGGAGTCCCCTGAGGATGCCAGCTCTGCCGCAGCAGCTGGGTCTCCAGTGGCACTTTCTGCTGCAAGTGCCCCAGAGGCTCCTGGTCCATGTGAAGGTCTCACTTTTCCCAGCAGTGATATGGATGGGCAAGAGTTGGATTACTTTAATATTGATGAAAGCATGAGGAGTGGCATACTAATTAGTGATGCTGAACTTGATGCTTTTCTGAAGGAACAGTGTCTTCAGAACTCGAACACAGTGTCTTCTGGGGAACATGTAAATGGTTCCCAGTTGCAGATGAATCAGATCACTATGAAAGGACCACATGATGAAAATGCTGGGGATATATACTTCAATGCTGAAGCAGGAGCTGCTGGAGAAGATGGAGGTGGTGTCAACTGTGAAACAACTGATAAAGGAAACACAGAAAATAATGGTCTTTCCGTAGGAGAAAAAGGCACAGTTCCAACTGAAAGAGAGTTATCTGCCTGTCAGCCTGACATAAGGGATGAATTGCCAGTCCCCAGTATTAAAACCCAAGCTGTTGGAGGGGCTCGACCTAAGCAGCTGCTGAGTCTTCCACCAGGAACAAGGAGTTCAAAGGAACTGAATAAGCCAGATGTTGTGGATGTGCCAGAAAGTGAGCCATGCACAGCAAATGCTATTGCTGTATCCACTTGCTCTGCAGATCATATACCTGATTCTCAGGTTAGCTTCAACTCCAATTACATTGACATAGAAAGTAATTTTGAAGATGGATCCAGTTTTGTAACTGCAAACAAGGAGTCTCTGCCTGAAAATAAGCGCAAAGAAAGCTTGCTTTTGGGCCAGAAACAACCTACATGGGTTCCGGATTCAGAAGCTCCAAACTGTATGAACTGCCAAGTCAAATTCACCTTTACAAAACGGCGACACCACTGCCGAGCATGTGGGAAAGTAAGTTATAGAAACCTTAGCCTTTTATTCTTCCATGGTCCTGGGGATTAAAAACAGGTCCTCACACACCAGGAAAACTCTCTCCAAGTTACTTTTCTATACTCTAAGTATCTATGTTCTCAAATATTGCTAAATTAGATATTCCAACCTGAGTGGATCCTCCTTTGTCCTTGAATAGTTAATTGTAAGACCACTTTGCAGCCAGTTTCCTGATCATTGCCTAGGAAAACACTAGAAAGCCAGTAGCTTATAAAGAATGCCATGCCAGACTTTGCGTCCTTATTGAAGTTGATGGTAAAGATGCTGTCCATGAATTCTGAGGAAATTGTCTTTAAAGACTGGCATGCTTTTTAATTTAGTATTTTTCATGTTGGTTTCAGAACAAACTACCCTATCTTAGCAAAATAGTGTCCTACTTATGAAAACCAGGTTCTTGTAAATTGTAGGTAAGCTTATCACTGGGCTGCTACAAGATACTTTTTAAATGATACAGAAAGCTTTTTAAATGATAAACATTTACTGAAGAAAGTTTTTACTGCCTTCCAGTTAACATAGTTGATTCAAAATGTTTTCTTATCAGAGATATCATATAAATAAAAATATTCAAATTGCATTAGAGTTCTTTAGAAAAACAATTACTATATATATTTATGTATAAATATATGTATATAATTATAAAGGGATTCATTAGATTTGATGATAGGAGGCTGATTATTCCAACAGTGGTTATCCACATGTTATAGAGGCATATAGTGCTGTAGCTGCTTAGTTCAGGAAGCTGGAAGCCGTTGATCAAAGTAGTGTGGTGGTGGGGTCCTGTCTGATGCTGAAGTCCTGGCATCTCCCTGGAGAGTCATTGACATGGCTGAAGAAGCTGGAATTTGTTATTCTCTAGTGATAGCAGCAGCAGTAGACATGCTTGCTCAAGAAGAACGCAGCTTGTCCTCATTGGCTGCCTTTCTCTTCCACTATAGCTTGCCAGGCCCCCAGTTTATTGGGTAGTGCTGCTCAAACCCAGGCTATGTCTTTCCCCTTAGTTGTCATTCTGGTTGTCAGTCTAGTCTTGAAGCACCCTCATAGACACACCTAGAACTCCTGGACACCTCTCATCCCACTTAACCTTGACAGTCAAGATTAACTGTCGTACTTAAAGATCAGTAAATATTTATATTTATGGTTGTGGTAACTAGAAAAAAATGGATCATATAATAAAGTAAGAAAGTAATTTTCAGCTAATTAGGTTTTGAGCTTCTGTCCCCTTGCCTCCACTAGGTTTAAATGTGCTTGAGACAAAATTTAGTATTTTATTCTTTATAGGTATTTTGTGGTGTCTGTTGTAACAGGAAATGTAAGCTTCAGTATCTAGAGAAGGAAGCAAGAGTATGTGTAATCTGCTATGAGACTATAAATAAAGGTGAGTATTAACCTGACATGTTTTCTTCCATAAAATGAATATATGTTAAGTATAACTGGATTATGACAAAGATAAACTTGTTTATTTTCTTAAGGCAAGGACCTAGTGTTGACTTATCTGGCTTAGGTGGGACATCCCAAGACTTGGTTTCTCTTTTTGTTCTACTCTCACAATTAACACTACCAGTCTGGAAAGGAAGCACTCAGGTTCTGGAGTGGCAGTTCATTGCCCTTTAACAGGTACCAAGCCCCTGAGTGCTGCATTTCATCTGCCTACTAGTTCATCATCACTGTGATCCTCATCGTCTTAGTGGAGACAGTCATAAAAGTAGCCACCATATTGGTGCTCAGGATTACATATTAATGCTAGAAGGCAGGTCATAGTTCTTACCTGTTAGACAATTGCCTGAAATGAAAATGAAGATAAGGACTTATATATAATTTTATAAACTCATAGGACACCATGCTGTGTCTCCTCTTTTTTTCTTAGTTTTAGAATGTCACTTGTGTGTGCTTCCCATTGTTTCTTGGCTCTCTAGCTAGTTTCCATTTTCAGCAGTGGTCTTGATGGTCTTGAGCTCCCATAGGGTGTGTGTGTCTGCTTGTGTGTGTGATACTGCTTTCACCTCTAGATACATGTCTGTTCTTTTGAGTAGTTCTTGCATTTTCAAAGATTTGTTGACCATTTAATTCCCAACGAAAATTACTTGACCCTTTTTTGACCAGGCCTGTGAACTAGCTCCTATTAGCTAGAAGAATAAATACCTGATAATAATTTGTTTTTCTCTTTTGAATGAAGATAAATTTTTTCAGCATTTCTCCAAAAAGCTCTGATGTGAGTCTGTTAGCCTGAGGTAAGCTGTTCTACCCCCTGCTGTTGACCTATACTATGGAAGATAATAGAACATAATTTAAAAAATATTTTTATATTATCGCCATTGTTTATGAAGAAGCTACATGCATATAATTGTTTTTCTTTTTGTACTCTTTCTGTAGCTATTAGCCCAAGCAGTTTGCTAGAGTCCAAATTTTACAGCAAGTTTTCACCTAAAAGTTCCTACTTAAAAAGCTATTATATTGGAGTTAACAGGTCAAATTTTGGGAAGAGACATTCTGATTATAGAGTCTGAGAGAGAGGAGGATATGCTCATTAAAGGGACTTCATAGAATAACAAGATAAACGTTTGGTCTCTCACAGATATAATGTAGAAGACTGGAAATGCTCCTCAGTAGTAGAGTGCTTGCTAGCATGTACAAGACCACGAGTTTAATTCCCATCAACACACACACACACACACACAAATGTGTTGTGGAGTGAATTTATTAGATAACCTGTTTTATTGTATTTCATTATCTTACATAGTTTCTTTTAGGGAGCTATCAGTGATTATTACAAGAAAATGCCAACTATAGGCTAGAAACTGACTGAAGTGATCATGTAAAGAGTGTTATCAGACATGAAAAATTGACTGAAAGGTTGTGAGGTGCATTCAGTAAAGGGATGGAAGAAAAGATTGAGTAGAGATTGTGGGTGTTAAGAAAGCTGCTGGGATTACGTGAGCTTTAGCAACATGCGAATACTGTCAGGTAAATTTGGATCCAGAGTGGAAATCTATATGTGGATTTTACTAGCTAGTGGAGTGATTTCTGAGAGCGCTGTCATTCCGGGATATTAAAGAAGATTGTAGCAGTGACAGCACTTATGGTCATTCAGTTTGAGAAGTGCTGAAGATACTGTTGCCAGTACTATTCCTTTTTCTTATTGACGTATTATTCAGTGATATTTAGGAACTATTCTGTATTCTGGAGCTCTAGCTGACAACAACATAGATGTTCTGTTGACAGTAGGATTTTTGAATGTGGAGATAAATAGTAAACAGAAAGGTCCTCAGATGGTAATAATACCCTAAATTTAAAGTTAAAATGTACAAAGATAGAAACAGATCAGTGACCATAATAATGCTTTATGATATGATATGTGACTTGGGACTTAAAAGAAATAGACTGGGTCTGTGTGAGAACCTGTGGAGAGAACATTCTAGGCAGAGAAAAGAGCAGACTGTATTAAGCTGTATTTGCTTAGCTTGAAAAACAAAGGCTCAAGTTAATACTCCTAGTGAGTCAGTGGGTTGTGCTGACAGATGAGACTAGGGGTATAGAGCCTAGTCTAGTTAGAAAGCCATAAAACATATAAAAGCCTTTAATTCCAGCACTTGGCAGGCAGAGGTAGGCAGATCTCTAAGTTCAAGGCCAGTTTGGTCTACAGAGTGAGTTCCAGGACAGCCAGGACTACTCAGACCTTGTCTTAAAATAAACAACCCTTCAAAACAAAGCCATTTTTAAGTAGCTTTAAAATGACGATTAAGGAAATAGTCATTTAGGTCTTAAAGATTTACTCTGGAGTATGTCACTAGTAGATAATAGGAGTAAAAGGAAAAACAGACACTTGTATTCAATAAAGATGATTTTCTATAGTGGATATCAAGCATACAACAACTAAAAATATTGAAATAACTCATTTATAGCTTATCAAAGTAGAGTGCTGTCAAATAAATATTAGTCACTTGGACATCTTTGCCAAGTGCCACTTTCTCTTGATTGGCCATTTATTTCTTTCTCCTTGTAACTTGAAAAATCAAATATTTATTATAGCTTACTAGGAAGTTCAAAAGCACGAGTTGTTAATACTCTTCTTTCCCCTTTATAGCTCAGGCATTTGAAAGGATGATGAGTCCAGGTGGTTCTTGTCTTAAGTCTAATCATTCTAATGAATGTGCCACTGCTCAGCCACTTCAGGAGACCCAAACATCCAGTACACCTTCACCTACAACTTTGCCCATCTCAGCACTGAAACAACCAAATGTTGAAGGTAACCAGAGTACACTGCTGTGGCTTACACCAAGAATAAGTTATTTAAGTAGAAATACTCTAGTAGTCAGGATCCAAACAGAAAAGAGAAACCAATTCCCTGTCGGGGGATTTCGGCAAGGAATTGGTTATACATGCATGATGGAGACTGGAAATACGCTTAGGAGTCTCAGACTCACATAACTGCAGGAAGCAGCCACCACCACTAGGATCAGGGGGATGGAAGGAGGGAGAAGGCAGAGAGGGTACCTGGTGGTGCTTAGCTCTCAGACCTGGGTGTTGGGGCTAAAGCACCATATGACTAAAGCTGTGTGACCTCTGGGAAAGTGCCATATGGCAAATATTGGAAGCATCAAGGAGTCTTACAGCTGGTGCTCAGGTGACTGAGGGAGAGTTCTAGATTTGATATTAGGAGTGCTGACAGTTGTGAGACTTGCAACATAACTGCTGGTGCTACTGGTACTGCTGTTGCTGTTGCTGCTGGTACTACTGGTGCTGGTACTACTGCTGCTACTGCTGGTGTTGCTGCTGTTGCTGTTGCTGCTGGTACTACTGGGACTACTGCTGGTGTTGATGCTGTTGCTGTTGCTGCTGGTACTACTGGGACTACTGCTGGTGTTGATGCTGTTGCTGCTGGTGCTGCTGCTGCTGCTGGTACTACTGGTGCTTGTACTACTGCTGGTGTTGATGCTGGTGCTGCTGTTGCTGGTGCTACTAGTGCTGCTGCTGGTGCTTGTGCTGGTACTGCTGCTGGTGCTGGTGCTGCTGGTGTAGGAATCCTAGCAGGAATTAGGGCACAAAGAATCCCATCCCTTTCTACATTTTGGCCTCCCTTTCCCACCAGCCCCCTACCCTGGCATATTCTGACCACAGCCAGTTAGCAAGAAGACAAGGTTAGGATTTGTACTTTCTAGACTACCAGCCTAGCATGCAAGAGCTCAGTGTAGAATGGGGGCTTGGGTTCTAGTGATAACCAGTAAATAACTTTCTTTAAAAACTTCTCTTTAATTGTATATTTTACAACAATAACACACTATTATTTATTTGTCTTTCTCTTTTAAAAAAGACTCAAGCTAGTCCAAGCTTTTGAACTCAAGTTAACCTACTATGAGTCATTGATTACAGACATGCACTACCATAACATCTTTTTTAAACCTTTGAATTTTCTGCTAGTTTGTTCTAGTTTGTGGCCATTGTCAATCTCATACAAGGCCAGTATATATTTGCAGACATTATTTGGAAGCAAAGGCTGTGACATTTTAGAAAATAGATGTAAATATCAGTTAAAGATAAATTTGATTCTTCTGACAGTTGAGTTGGGGGCAGGGGGAGGACTTAGATCATCGCTCAGTGACTTTTCTATTTATAATATCTGAATGGAGATACGTAATGAAATTGTGTATTTTAGCTCTAAAGATAATAATTTCGTGTCTAAAGTGATTTGTATGTTCTTAAATAGTCTAAATTATTATCAGACGATTGTAAATGTAAGAAAGGTGCCTTGTTTAATACATCCACCCATGTTACAAATACATGTACTTAATTCCAACTTTTCCCATTGTATTCTCCATTCTAAAAAGAGACATGAAGCTTCTTGTGTTTTTATGTTCTAAAATCATCTCGTTTTAATTCTTGAAACTTTTGTCTAGATGCTTTCTAACAACAATAGCAACAAAATAAGAAAAGGTAATACTTTATGTAAGGTTTATGACCCATATTATAAGAACTACAGTGTTGCTGTTTGCATATTAAATGAGAATACAAAAAGACCTCTGGAATACATAAGTAATCCAGTTTCACACTTTTTTTTTCAGACTTACCTCTTTCTGTGTGATTTTCTTCACTTACTTCTAGGCCCCGGTCTGTTCTTCATCCCTGCACCTTACTCAACCCTTAAGGTGTACTCACTAACTGCTTGTTATGGTTTGACTCTGATGTGTCCCCCAAAGGTTCATGGGTGAAAGGCTTGGTCCCCAGTCCAGTGCTCACAAAGGAGGCCTTAGGGAAGTGACTGGATTTCTAAGGTTTGGGGCTAATCAGTGAGTTAATCTGTTGTTGGCTTCATAATCCCACGACCTTTCGGGAGGGGTGGAAACTAGATGGTGGGGTTTAGCTGGAGGAAGTAGGTCACTGGGGTGTGCCCTGGAAAGTATCTATTTTGTCATTTTTCCTTATTGTCTTTGTCTGCTTCCTGGGCACCCTGAGGTGAGCAGCTCTGCCCTGCTGCATCTTCCTCACCATGGGGCACTACCTTGTAATAAGCCATGGAAATGGAGCTAAGCCACCTTGGACTGAAACCTCAGAAACCCTTGAGTCATTTCCTCGGTGGTTTGTTTTAGCGATGGAAAGCTGGCTTAACATGCTGCTCCATGGATACTTCGCCTCAGTAATAGAGGCCTTGTATCTTCCCTGCTGTCCATAAGGTTTTAGATTCTCTTTTCCGTTCAGAGCATGTGGCTCCCTAGGCATAGACTCTTCTCAGGATATATGAATTAGAGAAACTATTTCCCTAGGCTTCTCTGAGAATATAGGACTTGCAGGTGAATAGCAGAAGGATTCTGAAAACATTAACCGACCTATTTGGTGTTATAATCCTGCCATATTGCCAAATAACCCAACTCACTTTTCCAACTCATCTTAGGACCATGTTCCAAAGAACAGAAGAGAGTATGGTTTGCAGATGGCATACTGCCGAATGGTGAAGTTGCAGATACTACGAAATTATCATCTGGAAGTAAAAGATGCTCTGATGACTCTAGTCCCGTCTTACCTGATGTGCCCACAGTAAGGAATCTAAATAACATTAGTTAAATCATAATTCTTCACGTGATTACTAGTGTGCTTATCCTTTGGATGCCTTGAATTTGCCTTGAAAAAAATATATGTGCATATTTTGCTTTATTTTGCTTCCCTTATAGCACTTTGCAAACTACATTATTTCTGAGTTGAAGATTGTAGGAAGTGCTGATGCAGCAGGTCTGTTGGCCTCATTTTTCCAACAGCTCTAAATGGCCATTAGCATTTTTTAGTAGTAAAGTGTTTTTAATAAATTATGAACTTTTCGTTAGCTATAGTGCTATTGCCCACTGCGTAAGCTATGCTACAATGTAAACATAGCTTTTGTGTATGCATATTTGCTGTACTATGGAGCCTGGATCCCCTAGATCTGAGATATGCTTGGATTGACATTGTTAATGGATTTTATTTTTTTAAATAAAAAACTTATTTTAGTTTTAATTTTGTGTATGTATGTCTGTCTCTGTGGGTGTATACACATATGTGTAGATACTCACAGAGGCCAGAGGAAGGCATTGGACCCCCTGGAACTGGAGCCTGGTGTGGGTGTTGGTATCAAACTCTGGTCCTTTGTAAGAGCAGTAAGCACTCGTAGTTACAGGCCATCTTTCTAGCCCTGGATTTTACCCCTCTAAATGTTAGTTTTAGGCAGTGATTCTCAATTTTTAAACAAAAACCTCAGAAGTGTTAAATAAATAAAGTTAAATAAATAAAGTGTTAAATAAATAAGCGTTAAATGTCATAGAGAGCCCGAAAGTACACGTTATGTGGTTCCATGTATTTATAATTACTGTTCGTAAAATTAAGATAGAAAAAGCTTTAAAGTACTTATTAATTAAATGTAATAGGGGCTGGAGAGATGGCTCAGCACTTAAGAACACTGGCTGCTCTTCCAGAGGTCCTGAGTTCAATTGCCAGCAACCACATGGTGACTCACAATTGTCTGTAAGGGCATCTGATGTCCTCTTTTGGCAGTCGGGTGTACATGCAGCAGAGCATAATAAGTAAATAAATAAAAGTTTAAAAGTAAAACTATTTTGTAAATTATATAATATATAAGCCAATCAATGATACTTTAAAAACCAGTAGAGAGTGGCATTGTTTTGCTTCCACATGTAGTATGTTGTGATATATTCTATTGATTTTATGAAGAAAATCTAGGACCTCATTGTCCCTCTGAAAGGATGTTACATTCCCTAGACTGCAACTTGAGAATGATAATTTAATTTAGGTTGATATTAACTTAGTGGTCTTTGTACATTGTTGGTGATATTTATGCTTGCATTCACACAGCTGTAGTAGGTGTAAGGAGAAGTCATGTGATCTATACCACCTGCACGTGAAAGCTGTTGAGTAGATTTTGTGGATAGACGGAGTTAGGAAAGGTGGCATCGTCCTCAGCTCACACCTATTCTCAGTCATTGTTCCAACAACACAGACGAGGAAATACATTTGTTGTCATGGATGCTCCCCCTCAAGATCAGTCTTGCACAGTCTGAAAGCGGCTGGATGAAGATGACTGGGGGGGGGGGGGGGCTTTTTCCAGGTGATTGCTGCTGTGACTCTGCCTCCCAGCCACTCCTTTGCTGCCCTCCTCTTTCTTCTCCCTCATTCCTCCAGGCTGTCAAGTTTTAAGAAGGCGAAAGCCTTGAGTTGAGCTTAAGCTGGTCACTGTGCAATGTAGTAGGTACAATCATTAACTAACTAAGTTAGTTAAAGTCATTAACTTCGTGCTCCTTAGTGTAGTATATCCTGAACTTAAAGAAGCAAATTGGCCTTCATTTCTTGGGAAATTCATCTTTACAAGCCTATTTTGGTTTCTTTATTTTTGTTAAAATATTTTTGGTTATGGAGGTTAACATTTCACTCTTGAACAGAGAATATGGACTGATTTAATTTTTTATTCTATATTTTACAGATGATAAATAAAGTGGATCATACCCATTCTCCTACAGTGGAAAAACCAAACAATGGTTTAGGAGACATTATAAGAAGTGAGATAAGCCAGAGTCCAACTTGTCACACTGTACCTGTGGAAAGACTGCCGGGGAACACAGGCACGGAAGGCTTGCCCATGCCTGGCCCTTTCACACTAGAAGATGATGTTTTTGTGGACAGTGAGGAGCCATCTACTCCTACTGTTGTGCCTGCTAATACTGGTTTGCCTGTTGCTAGCGTTTCAGACTACAGGTTATTGTGTGGTGTTGCCAGATGTGTCTGCAACAACATTAGTCTTCTACCAGACGATGACATTGGTTTGCCTCCCCTTCTGGCCACATCTGGAGAAGACGGATCAGGTAGGATAGTGCCTACTTAAAATTGAAAAAGAATCCTTAGTTTGGAATTTTCAGGACAAGGTCTATGCAGCTGTGTGCTAGCATGAAGCTTGCTGTGTAGACCAGGCTGTGAAAGAACAGGTGTGAGCTACCATAGCTGCTTTAAGGAAAAAGAACTTTCTAAAGAGAACATATGAATTTTGTCTCTAGTATGTAAAATGCATTTTAAAACTTAAACATTTTTATTATGCTATATATAAGGGGTGATAAATTTAACTTATAAAAAGTCTTAATTTGTATAAAACAAATCCAAAGTGATTTGAATTTTTGAGTCATTTATTGTATGTGGGTCTCTGCTTTAGGATAAATTGAAAACTAACACAATGAGGAAACTCATCAGAAATGTTTCTATTTTGGGTTTTAACTCTAGGTTTTGTATTTTTTTTTTTTAAAGAAGAATGATTCACACAGAAATAGCATTAGATTCTATGATAAAGCTTGGGATTTTAGGTCATCATCTGCTACTTACTTCATGTATGACTTTAATGTTAGTTGATCTCATTGAGTCTCCACTTCTTTGTAAAAAGAGAAAGCAGGTGAGTTGGGGCTACTGTGACTGACTCCACCTCAAAGTTGCCTGTTGCCTCAAGCATTATACGACATCCTGAAACTGCCCAGGTGGTGTTGTTTGTGTCATCGTGGAGAAAAGCAGCTTACTATTTATTACTCATTGCCTGTAGGGGACATTTTGTGAGCTTACCTCCAGAGACAAAAGTGTTTGTAAGCTCTTGTCTTAGAATATCACACATATTTTCCAATTGGTCGTTGTTTTGTTTTGCTGTGGCTACTGTCACTAATATGCATGTGGCAGCAAGAAGCATAGGAAACTTGAATGTAGATTCTCTTCAGAAATTGGAATGCCCTTTAGTGTACATATGATGTGTAGGAGGGTAGGTGAATGTCACAGCATATGTGTGGTAGTCTGAGGACAGCTCTGGGGAGCTGGGCTGTTCCGTTCTACAGTAGGTTGTAGGGAAGGAAACTTGCATAACAAGTGATTTAACCCACTGAGCCATTTTGCAGGCCCTAGAATCCACTTTTTAAAAATAATTAATTAATTTTTATTAGGTATTTATTTCATTTACATTTCCAATGCTATCCCAAAAGTCTCCCACATGCTCCCCCACCAACTCCCCCACCCACCCACTCCCACTTCTTGGCCCTGGCATTCCCTGTACTGAGGCAGATAAAGTTTGCAAGACCAATGGGCCTCTCTTTCCTTCTGATACATATGCAGCTAGAGACGCGAGCTCCGGGGGTACTGGTTAGTTCATATTGTTGTTCCACCTATAGGGTTGCAGATCCCTTTAGCTCCTTGGGTACTTTCTCTATTGGGGGCCCTGTGATCCATCCAATAGCTGACTGTGAGCATCCATTTCTATGTTTGCTAGGCCCCGGCATAGTCTCACAAGAGGCAGCTATATCTGTGTCCTTTCAGCAGAATCTTGCTAGTGTATGCAATGGTGTCAGAGTTTGGAAGCTGATTATGGGATGGATCCCCGGATATGGCAGTCTCTAGATGGTCCATCCTTTTGTCTCATCTCCAAACTGTGTCTCTGTAACTCCTTCCATGGGTGTTTTGTTCCCAATTCTAAGAAGGGGCAAAGTGTCCACACTTTGGTCTTTGTTCTTCTTGAGTTTCATGTGTTTAGTAAATTGTATCTTATATCTTGGGTATCCTAAGTTTCTGGGCTAATATCCACTTATCAGTGAGTACATATCATGTGAGTTCTTTTGTGATTGGGTTACCTCACTCAGAATGATGTCCTTCAGGTCCATCCATTTGCCTAGGAATTTCATAAATTCATTCTTTTTAATAGCTGAGTAGTACTCCATTGTGTAAATGTACCACATTTTCTGTATCCATTCCTCTATTGAGGGACATCTAGGTTCTTTCCAGCTTCTGGGTATTATAAATAAGGCTGCTATGAACATAGTGGAGCATGTGTCCTTCTTCCCAGTTGGAACATCTTCTGGATATATGCCCAGGAGAGGTATTGCGGGATCCTCCAGATATATATACAGAACTCAAGAAGGTGGACTCCAGAAAATCAGATAACCCCATTAAAAAAATGGGGCTCAGAGCTAAACAAAGAATTCTCACCTGAGGAATACTGAATGGCTGAGAAGCACCTGAAAAAATGTTCAACATCCTTAATCATCAGGGAAATGCAAATCAAAACAACCCTGAGATTCCATCTCACACCAGTCAGAATGGCTAAGATCAAAAATACTGATGACAGCAGATGCTGGGGAAGATGTGGAAAAAGAGGAACACTCCTCCATTGTTGGTGGGATTACAAGCTTGTACAACCACTCTGGAAATCAGTCTGGTGGTTCCTCAGAAAATTGGACATAGTACTACCGGAGGATCCCGCAATACCTCTCCTGGGCATATATCCAGAAATTGTCCCAACCGGTAAGAAGGACACATGCTCCACTATGTTCATAGAATCCACTTTTGATAAAAAGTGTTTGTTTTAAAACTTGAGAAGTATAAAACTTTAATATATAAATGGTAATTGTGTGTGTGTATGTGTGTGTGTGTATCAGAGTTATATCTATTCATTAGGCATCTAGTGGATAGAAGGGTAAAACTGAATATGTAATTATTGAACACAGTAGGAATTGGTTTCAAGAAACATGTTTGGTTTTGTTTTCAATTATTTTGATAGATGTATACATTTTTTTCATTGCAAGTGTATTTTGGAGCTGTTTGTTCTGATTAATATATCTCTGCTGTTTAGTGCCTGTTGTGCAAGAACGTCCCTCTCAGGAGCAGGTCATTTTGCTTCTTGAAGGGGAAGGCTTTCCTCCGGCTACATTTGTTCTAAATGCAAACCTACTTGTGAATGTCAAGTTGGTGCTCTGTAAGTAGAGATTCACTTTTTTCTAGTTATTTTGCAGTAAAGGTATATAAAGTGATTATATCTTCATGATACATTTTTATTGACAAATAGTGAAAAATAAACAGTCCTAAATTCCCTTTTTGGCCAAATGTGACTACGTGATTCTAGACAGAACAGCGATTGGCCTCAGAGGTGAGGTTTTCCTGCCTCCACTGTGGAGTGCTGAGATCACAGCATGCTCACCTTAGCTGTGGTGGTTTGGTTTTGTTCATTTTCCTTCTCCTTCTCCCTGCTTCTCCCCCCTCTCCATACCCCACCCTCCTCCTCTCTCCCTTGGGGATTCAACCCAGGAGTTCATGTATGAGAGCTAAGCATTCTGCTGCTAGACTGCCTTCTCGGCCCAGCTTCTTCTGAAGCACAGTTTGATGCTGAGTGTGTAACTGACTGTTATCTGTCATACCTTTCAGACAATTGAACTATGGTAAATGAAATCATGGTTTGGTATCAATAAAGACTTTTTCCTCTTTCTTTTTCTTTTCTTTCTTTTTGACACAAGGACTCAATGCATATCCCTGGCTGGCCCGAAACTCACTATGTAGATCAGGCAGTCCTCAAACCTGTGGCAGCCTTCCCTACTCTGCTTCAAATGCCGGGTCAGTGATGTGACCTAATTAAAGTAAATTAAGGAAATAAATCATCCTCAATCATAAATAATCTTTACTACTCAGTAGCGCATTTATCGGTTTCCCTCTCTGCCTACCGGCACGTCAGTGCACCTTACTCCAGGTGTTTACTGTACGGCTTGTCTCCTGGGATACATGAATCCAAAATGCCTGCGTGCGTCAAGGTTTTTAATCGAGAAAATTTAAAAATTGGGTAAATTGTGCTTTATGCAAAAGCAGTGTTTAGCTTTCAAATTAATAAAAATTAACATTTATAATTGTATGCCATTATTCCTCAAGATTCCTCAGATAAGTATTGGTACTTCTCAACCAATGGATTGCATGGCTTGGGACAGGCAGAAATTATTGTCCTGTTGCAATGTTTGCCAAATGAGGATACAGTTCCTAAGGACATCTTCAGACTGTTCATCACCATATATAAGGATGCTTCAAAAGGTATATTACTTCATTACTATTTTATTCTGGACTGCTGAGACTAGAGGTGGAAAACTAGTTAAAGACATTTATATTTCAGCTATGCTAGTTGTACTGAAGATTCATTTTGTAAAGAAATTGATGGTTTCTACAAAGAGCTTAATCACCATTGATTTCCTTAAATCTAGGCTTTATGTGATGTCTGTACGTAGGGTTTTTTTGTTGTTGTTGGTTTTTTTTTTTTTTTTTTTCCAAGACAGGGTTTCTCTGTATAGCCCTGGCTGTCCTGGAACTCACTTTGTAGACCAGGCTGGCCTTGAACTCAGAAATCTGCCTGCCTCTGCCTCCCAAGTGCTGGGATTAAAGGTGTGTGCCACCACGCCCGGCCGTAGTTTTTTTTTTTTTTAATTTTATAAGTGGAAATACCTTTCCCCCTTTGGTTTTCTAGATGTATGTATGTGCTTATCCATATTACATTGGAGAGGGGAGTAATTTTTCTTATTGCCATGCACAAAGGAGAAAAAAATTAAGATATTAAGTAACTGGAAACGTTTTCAAATTTTTGTTATAGTCCACAACCCAATTTCCAGGAGTGGCTCAGCTTCCCACTTCCCCTTTTTAATGTTTTTTGGGTGCCATAAAGTGATTCTAGGGCCTTAGGCATTCTTGAGATATGTCGTTCTACCAGTCCAAATAGAGGCTTCTTTAAGAGTAGAAATATGACAAGAAGAACAGAGATCTTTGTATTGCTTTTACTTAAGAAAATGTGTATTGGGGCATTCATACTCAGAATGTTTCATCAAAATAATAATATCGCAACTTAAAATATTTTTATTAATAATATTATTTCCAGGAAAATACATAGAAAACTTGGACAATCTGACCTTTCCTGAGAGTTTTCTCAGCAGCAAGGATCATGGAGGGTTCCTGTTTATCACACCTACCTTTCAGAGCCTTGATGGCCTCCCCGTGCCGAGGAATCCTTTTCTCTGCGGCATTCTTATCCACAAGCTGGAGATTCCCTGGGCAAAGGTTTTTCCTATGCGGTTAATGTTGCGATTGGGAGCAGAATACAAAGGTAAGTTTAAAAATATGTCGTATTTTCAAATATACTGAAGATAAGGCAGTAGATTCAGGGAAATCATTCAAGTAATTTTTACTAGATTTATATAACTACTTTTGATTTGGTGTATTTTTAAGTTTCCAAGACAACCCTCTTATACCAAGTTAATGTGACAAAGATGGTGTTTCATGAGCTGTTAGGATGCTCATAAATTATATGACTTACCTTAAAATTTAATTTTTTTGAGACAGGGTCTCATAACAGGAGCCACTCTCAGCCCTTAAACTTCCCATGAAACTGATCAAATGACCTCGGTCTCCTGGTCCTCCTCCTTCACTTGCGGAGATGCAGGCTTGCACCACCTTGCTTGATTCTTTCAAAGCAAAACATTTTTTACATTATTACTTTTGTTAGTCTTCTTAAAATCATGTATTATTGATAGTTGTCTTTTAACTACATAGTAGACAAGTTAGTGTCATCGCCCCCCCCCCCCCCCCCCCCGCGCTTAGAGTTTTAGAGAAGTGGGTTAGAGATGCTGGTTGCCATTTCCTTAGTTTTACATTCCTCACTTTAACTTTTATGTTCCTAATGTTTACCTAATTACTCAGAAGTACTATAAAATACATCACCTACAAACAAGTGTGTGTGTGTGTGTGTGTGTGTGTGTGTGTGTGTGTATCTACATGCCTACTTTAGACACAGATTAAGATTCTAGCACTATTATAATGGTCAGACTTTTATATATGGTTACTTTTGTCATTTCAAAATTGTTTTACTCTGTACCTTTATTGCTGGCTTTTTTTTAAGTATTTTTTTTTGGAATTGCAAAATTGTATTTAACTATGAGGAACTTGATTTAAATAATTTAGTATGTATTATATTAGTTACAGTTTAGTGTTGGGAAAAATAGAAGTTACTTCTGTTTCAGAATGTGCTCTTGTGAAAGATGTCTAGACTGGTAAAAACACAATTAGTGTTAAAAGTCAAGAAAACTATAAAGAACATGATTAATGTAAATGCTGAGTTTCTAACCTCATCTTTTTATGAGTGATCACCATCTCTTGAAAATGGTTAGAGATAATTTGACTTAGGACACTGAACAGGCTGTGGCTTAGAGCTGTCCGTATTACAGTCTTATGACTAATGACTAACAGTGTATAAACAGGTGGTTGCTGGTCTGACAAAGCTATTTTCACCCAGAATCTTGGGACTTTAACTTTTGTTATTAAATGCCCCATAACATCCATAAAAATTCCAGGTCATATCTGAACAGCATGAGCTCCACTGACTTCAGTGTCAGTCTGTTGAAGGTCTAGCAGACTGTAACAAATGCAGACCAGCCTTGTTGAGGCTCCTTAATCTTCACTGATGACTAGTCCCGTCACTGGTACACAGCTTTGCAGTATCAGCCCTGCACTCTTCTGAAAGGTCCTCAACACTCCCTGATCTTCTAAGCTTCACTGTAGGAAAACCAGTCTTAATATTTTTAGGTGCTTCTATTGAAGCACACCTATAGATTATATACCTCACAATGATTGATGGCTAACTAGTATATTGTCCTAATCATCAATAAAAACAGCATTCAGATTTTATTATCAGCAACAAAACACTGGGCTGGATAAAGAAAACACTGGCTCAGAGTAAAATTACCAGGATTATACACAAAATATGAGATTAAAGTTAATTTTTTTCCTAATTGAATCAAATATTTGTCTTAGATAGTAAGGAACCCCTGTCATCAAAGTTGAATTTAATTTTTTTTTAATTTTTAATATTTTTATTACATATTTTCCTCAATTACATTTCCAATGCTATCCCAAAAGTCCCCCATAGCACCCCCCACTTCCCTACCCACCCATTCCCATTCTTTTGGCCCTGGCATTCCCCTATATTGGGGCATATAAAGTTTGCAAGTCCAATGGGCCTCTCTTTCCATTGATGGCCGACTAGGTCATCTTTCGATACATATGCAGCTAGAGACAAGAGCTCCGGGGTTCTGGTTAGTACATCATGTTGTTCCAACAATAGGGTTGCAGATCCCTTTAGCTCCTTGGGTACTTTCTCTAGCTTCTCCATTGGGAGCCCTGTGATACATCCAATAGCTGACTGTGAACATCCACTCCTGTGTTTGCTAGGCCCCGGCATCGTCTCACAAGAGACAGCTATATTTGGGTCCTTTCAGCAAAATCTTGCTAGTGTATGCAATGGTGTCAGCGTTTAGAAGCTGATTATGGGATGGATCCCTGGATACGGCAGTCTCTAAATGGTCCATCCTTTCATCACAGCTATGAACTTTGTCTCTGTAACTCCTTCCCTGGGTGTTTTGTTCCCAATTCTAAGAAGGTTCACAGTGTCCACACTTTGGTCTTCATTCTTCTTGAGTTTCATGCGTTTAGCAAATTGTATCTTATATCTTGGGTATCCTAAGTTTTGGGCTAATATCCACTTATCAGTGAATACATATTGTGTGAGTTCTTTTGTGATTGTGTTACTTCACTCAAGATGATGCCCTCCAGGTCCATCCATTTGGCTAGGAATTTCATAAATTCATTCTTTTTAATAGCTGAGTAGTACTCCATTGTGTAAATGTACCATAATTTCTGTATCCATTCCTCTGTTGAGGGACATCTGGGTTCTTTCCAGCTTCTGGCTATTATAAATAAGGCTGCTATGAACATAGTGGAGCATGTGTCCTTCTTACCGGTTGGGACATCTTCTGGATATATGCCCAGGAAAGGTATTGCGGGATCCTCCGGTAGTACTATGTCCAATTTTCTGAGGAACCGCCAGACTGATTTCCAGAGTGGTTGTACAAGCTTGCAATCCCACCAACAATGGAGGAGTGTTCCTCTTTCTCCACATCCTCGCCAGCATCTGCTGTCACCTGAATTTTTGATCTTAGCCATTCTGACTGGTGTGAGGTGGAATCTCAGGGTTGTTTTGAGTTGCATTTCCCTGATGATTAAGAATATTGAACATTTTGTCAGGTGCTTCTCTGCCATTCGGTATTCCTCAGGTGAGAATTCTTTGTTCAGTTCTGAGCCCCATTTTTTAATGGGGTTATTTGACTTTCTGGAGTCCACCTTCTTGAGTTCTTTATATATATTGGATATTAGTCCCTTATCTGATTTAGGATAGGTGAAGATCCTTTCCCAATCTGTTGGTGGTTTTTTTGTCTTATTGATGGTGTCTTTAGCCTTGCAGAAGCTTTGTAGTTTCATGAGGTCCCACTTGTTAATTCTCGATCTTACAGCACAAGCCATTACTGTTCTATTCAGGAATTTTTCCCCTGTGCCCATATCTTCAAGGCTTTTCCCCACTTTCTCCTCTATAAGTTTCAGTGTCTCTGGTTTTATGTGAAGTTCCTTGATCCACTTAGACTTGACCTTAGTACAAGGAGATAGGAATGGATCGATTTGCATTCTTCTACATGTTAACAACCAGTTGTGCCAGCACCATTTGTTGAAAATGCTGTCTTTCTTCCACTGGATGTTTTTAGCTCCCTTGTCGAAGATCAAGTGACCGTAGGTGTGTGGGTTCATTTCTGGGTCTTCAATTCTATTGCATTGGTCTATTTGTCTGTCACTATACCAGTGCCATGCAGTTTTTATCACAATTGCTCTGTAGTAGAGCTTTAGGTCCGGCATGGTGATTCTACCAGAGGTTCTTTTATCCTTGAGAAGAGTTTTTGCTATCCTAGGTTTTTTGTTATTCCAGATGAATTTGCAGATTGCACTTTCTAATTCGTTGAAGAATTGATTTGGAATTTTGATGGGGATTGCATTGAATCTGTAGATTGCTTTTGGTAAGATAGCCATTTTTACAATGTTGATCCTGCCAATCCATGAGCATGGGAGATCTTTCCATCTTCTGAGATCTTCTATAATTTCTTTCTTCAGAGACTTGAAGTTTTTATTATACAGATCTTTCACTTCCTTAGTTAGAGTCACGCCAAGATATTTTATATTATTTGTGACTATTGAGAAGGGTGTGAATTTAATTTTTTAATTACTGTTTTTAATTACCACAAGTTAATATTAAGTGTAAAGTCTTTGAAGTCTTGAATTTGGGGACTAGGGTTGTAATTCACATGTATATTGCTTACTGCTCATGTACAAGATCCCCAGTTCAACTCCAGCACCACAAAGAAAAGACCAAAATGCTGTTTTCATTTTTTGTATTTCTCTTTAATCTAGAAAAACCTTATAGGGATTGAATAAATTATTGTAATTCTTCTTTCCCATTTTGGATTTTATAGAAGCAAGGTTAAAAAAAAAATTAAATGTTTTGGAGACAGAAAAGCCCAGCTTCAAATCTTTTTAACAGTTAAATGAGCAACTTTGTTTATCTTTGTTTCGATTTTTTTGTCTGTAAGTAGGTATAGGCACCCTTGCTTGTTATAGGATTTAAATCAGACAGTTTATGTAAGCTTTTCAGTTAGTGTATCTAGCAGCTGCATAGGAATCTTTTACTTTTCTCTGATAACTGACTGAGTGATATTTATATACTTTTCATTTTAAAAAAGAAAATAAAATTAATAAACTTTGGACTTTGTGTTATTGTTGATAGTAACCAATTATTGTTTTTCATGTGCAGCATACCCTGCTCCTCTAACAAGTGTCAGAGGCAGAAAACCTCTTTTTGGAGAAATAGGACATACTATTATGAACTTACTTGTTGTAAGTACCTGAACTATTGTGTTGTTTGAAATATAGTTTCTTCAAGCATTTATTTAGTATATTTCACCTATTTTATTTATCCATTTTAATTTGGAGTACTTGGTATTTGAATGCACATTTATAAGTCCTAAACCACTTAATATAAATGAGCTCTGCTTTTTAGAATACAGCGTCTCCTAATTTATGTGTTTCTAATTCTGATTGCCTTTTGGTTCCCTGTAATGTTTTGTTCTTGCATATTGAGGTAATGGGAGACTTCCTCACAAACCTCTGGAGTTGATGAAGCTGGGTAAAGGTGCTGTTAGTAAAGTAAACCAGCACTGTGATGTTGAACACAGTCTGATCTCGGAGTCCTCATTTGTAGGAAAGCATGGATAAGGTGGTCTCTGAGATTCTCTTCCTCCCATACCGTTATCATCAGGATTTGCTTGTTACTATATAAAAGATTTAGTAGACCTACTTTCAAATTCCATCGACAGCCAGCTTGAAGCCTCTCAGTTTTCTGTTACTTTTTCAAAACATGGGAGGTAATCTTGTAAGCGAATAGTGTTCTGTTGCGTGTGTCAGAAGATTCAGGTCAGGGTCAGTGGTAGCATTTGGCGGGAGTGCTAGGTGGAGGAAACCACTTATCTCATAGTGCTTGTAAGCAAAAAGAAACTGAAAGGGTCTGGAATCCTTATAGTCCCTCCAAGGATGTGCCTTAGCTACCGAGGCCGTACCTCCGAGGCATTCCACCTCGTCCCACAGAGCACTGGAAGTGAATACACCTTTAACATAGGAGCTTTTGGGGGACACTTAAACAGAAATGACTTCTATTTTAACAGAGCTGTAACAGGAAAGGAGAGCAGTCTGCACACACTGTAAACTTCTTTCTGAGAATATTCTTCATTACTTTTGAGAAGTTGTTGGAAGAATTAGTTTGTGGGGTTTCCTTGGGGGGAGATGTTTTGTTTTTCAAGCTGGGACTGTCTTTCTGTGTAGCACTTTGATAGGACTGTCAGAAGACTCAAACTGTAGAAGCTACTGGAAGTGTTTAGTGGATGACTAAATGTTGATGAACTTTGATCATTTTATGTAGGATCTTCGAAATTACCAGTATACATTGCATAACATCGATCAGCTATTGATTCATATGGAAATGGGAAAAAGCTGTATAAAAATACCTCGAAAAAAGTACAGTGATGTAAGTGTACTTGACCTATCCACATCTAAAGACATTGGAACAGAGGAGTTCCTGAGACTGGAATTTGTTTGTTTGTTTGTTTGTTTGTTTTGAGTCAGGACATCTAATTCATAACAACATGTTTTTATATATTTAAAATTTGTTAATAGAGAATTTATTTGACTCAGTTTTTCATCCTTTTAAAATTGCTTTATCTATTAATTGAGGAGATTTTACCTCCTGCCAGCCTTCCTGCCAGCCTATCTGTCTGTCTGTCCATCTTTGTTAAATTCCCAAGGAGTTGTTTAGACTAAAGCTAGGTAATTATGAAGTTAATCAATAATAATACTTCTAGACTAGACATAAATGTTTCTTAACAAATGTGGTGTTTCCCCCCTCAGGTAATGAAGGTAATACATTCCTCTAACGAGCACGTCATCAGTATTGGAGCTAGTTTTAGTACAGAAGCAGACTCTCATCTGGTCTGTGTGCAGAGGGATGGAGTTTATCAGACTCAGGCCAACAGTGCCACTGGCCAGCCAAGGAAAGGTAATCATGGTGCCCTCACAAGAGGCCCTCCAAGGAGAAACAGACACCCATTCTCTATTTGCTGAATTAATGATGGATGGTATGCTTAACATTTCAGCTTGTATAGATAATAGATCAAGAATTGCCTCTATTTTGTGTTTTTTAATTTCTGACAACACTAGATGTAAAGATTTAGAAGTCTGTTCTTTTTGGCACCTAAAGTGTATCCCATTGTGTGAGAATCTTCTTTTCAGTAGTTTCTCTCTGGAGTGAGATGTTTTCATATTTCTTCAGTCTCGGCTCAGCTTCTTTTGCTTGGGAGGCCACAGGGTGGACAAGGAGAAGAAACTGGGGATGGAGAAATGATGAAGATTGCGGAGTGAGCAGCCTCTTGGACATTAGCCTCAGTTCTGGCTGCTGCCATTCCCAGATTGTGGGGAAAGGCCTAAGAAATTGGAAGTTGAGTGAAAGCTAGGCAGTTCATAACATTAACACATTGTTACAAGATAACATTAGAACAGCCTGATGTTCTCCCCGGGAATCATTTTGTCTCCAGTTGTAAAGGTAATGCTGCCGGGCGTGGTGGCGCACGCCTTTAATCCCAGCACTTGGGAGGCAGAGGCAGGCGGATTTCTGAGTTCGAGGCCAGCCTGGTCTACAAAGTGAGTTCCAGGACAGCCAGGGCTATACAGAGAAACCCTGTCTCGAAAAACCAAAAAAAAAAAAAAAAAAAGGTAATGCTGTATCCCATCTGTAATACATTTTGCAAGCAGTGAAAAGAAGTGGGTGCTGGAGCGATGGCTCAGAACTTAAGAGTTGTTTTGTTTTGCTCTTGCAGAGCCTGACTTTGGTTGCTCTCTTCTGGACTCAGAGGCTACCTGCAAAACAAACACACACACATCTTTGCAAAATAAGGCCACTGTTGATATTTTCATGTTTATGAATATGTAGGTTGCATAGATAGTTTTAGACTTGATTTTATACTTTTATATTTTGTCTCTTACCATTAACTGACATTTTTGTGATTAAAATTTAAAAGTTCTCTGTGTGTGTTTCTGCATGTACATATATGCACATGTGGAGATCAGAGTTACATAGGATGTTTTCAGCTCTTTTGCCAGCTTGGATTTTTAGCTAGGTTCTTACTGAGCCTGAGCCTACCAGTTCCCTAGGCTTATTAACTAGTAAGTCCCCAGGATCCCCTTGCTTCTGCCTTTGCTGGGATTGTAACTGTGACCACCACATTTAATCTTTTACATGAGTGCTGGGATTCTGAACTTTTATCTTCATTCCTGTACAGCAGGCGCTTTACTGACCAAGTCGTCTTCACAGCCTGTAAATTTTTGGAGTTTTAAGTATTTATTGTTTTTTAATAGGATATATTTTCATTGTGGTAAGACTATTTGTATTTATGCTGTGGTGAAAAAAAGTATCCCCTTAACCACTGAGGGCCTTGTTAAAGGATGACAAACCAGTCCACTGTCTGTGCGTCTTTCCAGAGGCTCTGTGTAATATACACATCAGGCAAGGGCATGCATGCACATACTCAAGACGCATCTTACAGATAACTTGTAGTACTTGCTCCATTATGCACCTTGCTTTGTTGTTTTAACACCTCTTACAGGTGATTCTATGTCAGTGAAGAACTTTAACTCTGTAACTTTCCACTTGGCAATTATTTATCCTTTAATTCTCTCATTGTCATAGTTGGTTACCATTCCTCAGCTACTTACAAAAATGTTGTTATGACACCTTGTATACATGCATATTATGTTTCTAGGGGGGAAATTATGGTCAAAAGTTATATTTGCATTTTCCTTTTTCTATTTTTCATTTGTGTGTGGTGTTTATTTGTGTATGCAAGCATGCTTTTGCATGTCTGTAGGTACACATGTGTGTAGTTGTATGTATAGTTCTTTCTCCCAGCCCATGTGCCCAGAAATAAGACTCAGACTCAAATGCCTTGGCCATGTAGCTGGGTTCTTTTCTGACTAAATATAATTTAAAATATCCCATTTATTTTAAACTACATTCTACCACATGGCTGGTTACCTATGCTCACAGTCTTCTCACGTCTTCCCAGGAGAATCTCCTGTACCTGGTTCTCTCCCAGAATTCTTTCTGCTTCCCAGATGTTCTACCTCCCATTTCCTGCCTAAGCCACTGCTTTTTAATTGACAGGTGATGGATTCATACAATGCCCTGTATTCTTTCTACAGGTGTGCATGTGGAGACCTCTTGGGAGGCAGGATGTTGTAGTTAGGGTTTATTGCTGTGAAGAGATACCATGACCTCTACAATTCATTCATTCTCATTCATTCATTCTTCCTCTCTCTCCCCTCCTCCCTCCCTCCCTCCCTTCCTTCCTCCTTCTCTAAGACTTATTTATTTTATGTATATGAGTACACTGTCACTCTCTTAGACATGCCAGAAGAGGGCATTGGATCCCATTATAGATGGTTGTGAGCCACCATGTGGTTGCTTGGAATTGAACTCGGGACTTCTGGAAAAGCAGTCAGTGCTCTTAACTGCTGAGCCATCTCTCCAGCTCTCAACCCCTACAACTCTTACAAAGGAAAATAATTATTGGAGCTGGCTTACAGTTTCAGAGGTTTCGTCCATTATCATTATCATTATGGCAGGAAACATGGTGGCATGCAGGCAGACATGATGCTAGAGAAGGAGCTGAGAGTTCTACATGATCTACATGTAGCCAGCAGAAGGTGACTGCCACACTAGGCCTAGCTTGAACATAGAAGACCTCAAAGCCCAGCCCCGTGGTGAATTTTTTTTCCAATAAAGTCATATTTACTCCAATAACACCACACCTCCTAATAGTACCACTCCCTATAGGCCTAGCATTCTCACACATGAGTTTGGGGGGGTCATTCCTATTCAAACCACCACACAGGGTCTCTCAGTAAAACTCAGAGCCTGTTGATATGGCTAGTCTTCTAGTTGTCTTGGTCCGAGGAGTCAGTCTCTGCCTTCAAAGGCTAGAATTCAGGCAGGCCATCACAGGATTACACCGAGGATTTACACGGGTTCTGGGGATCTTAACCCTGATCCTGATGCCTACATAGGAAAGTACTCTAAACTCTCCTCACAGAGACTTATGCAATTCATGTTTACCTGCAGTGAATTTGATTCATGACACCCTCATTAACAAAAGCATAAACAATTTTTTATGTAATAATAAAAAAAGAGAAAAGGAAAGAGGAAAGAAAAGGAAAGAAAAATAGAAGTGTGAATCAATTGTTTTAAAGATGGTATAATAAAGTCTGCAGGAGACTCATATTCTGTCTAACGTGGGCTCCACAGGAATTTTGGGTTTAAATCCTGACATGACAAATTAGAAAGGCCTAAATAGGCTAAAATGTGTGTGATTTTGAGTATTGTGGTTGATTTATTGTTCCTCTGGGACAGAGGGCAAGCTCCAGGTTGTCCTGGTTACCGGCTGAAGGATGTGCTGATCTGGGGAAAGGGTTTGTCTTTGTGTTTTTGGAAAAGGTGATTAAGGTATTTACCCCTTCCAGAGTTATATGGATCAGATTTGATAGAGGGAGACCCCCTGCGAACTAGATTCCAGAGAATCAAACAAAATGTTTATCTTGATGATATTAAAACATTCATCATTTGAAACACTATTTTATCCAATATTGTAATTTTGTTTTAATTTTTATTGTATTTTTAATGTGTTATGAGAATAACATTTATCAAATATTTGAAATGCAGAAACTCCACATTTTGAGTAATAAATACAGTAGAGGATGAGCAGATTAGAATATAACTTGTTATTTGTTATCAGTGACAGGTGCAAGTTTTGTGGTGTTCAATGGTGCTCTGAAAACATCTTCAGGATTTCTTGCCAAATCCAGCATAGTCGAAGGTATGAGCTTCATATTTTATTGTTTTAATATAAAGTTATTTTTAATATAAAGTTATTTTTCTTTACCTTTAATAAATCTATTTGTGGGGCTAGTGAGATAGCTCAGCAGTTAAGAGCACTGGCTGCTCTTCCAGAGCTCCTGAGGTCAATTCCCAGCAACCACATGGTGGCTCACAGCCATCTGTAACAGGAGCTGATATCCTTTTCGGGTATGCAGGGGTATGTGCAGATAAAATACTCATACATTAATTGGAAAAAAAAAAAAGAAAAAATAGATCTTTCAGGTATGGTAGTACCCGGGAAGCAGAAGTGGATTTCTATGAGTTTGAGGCTAGCCTGGTCTAAATAGTGAAACCTTATCTCAAAACAAAACAAAGAATATATTTGATGCTTACAAAAGAACAATGTAAGTTGTTAAAAACAGTAGCACAAACTTATATGAAATGATCTCTTAGCCTAGAGCATGACAGTACTGGATTACTTCGCCTTCTTTCTCCTCTACTTAAGAGTTAGCTACTAGACTGACTACTGTGTGTATTATTTTCTAACATTATAGCATATTTACAAAATGTGTTATGTCATTATGCTTATTAAGATATTTTATTTAAAATTCACTTTATCTTTCTAGTCTATGCATATTTTGTAACCTTAGCTTGTTCAATTTCAGTGCCTTTAAATATTTTGTGACTATGTGATAATTTGTTCATCTGACCATGAACTTCTAGATTGTTGTTTATGGCAAACAGTAGTGCTAATATATATCTATGATTGGAATTCCTGAGCCAATTAGATTGGTAAATGTTGATTGATTTTGCAAAGTGTTTGTACCAATCCTCGTTACTCTTAGGCTGTTAAATTCTTCACTAGTCTACATAGTCTCCAAGACATGGTATTACCAGTCTACTTAATTTTGTCAGTTTCTTAGATATTTCTTGTTTTGTTTTGTTTTGTTTTAAGAATTATTTATTATTATATCTAAGTACACTGTAGCTGTCTTCAGATGCACCAGAAGAGGGCGTCAGATCTCATTACAGATGGTTGTTAGCAACCATGTGGTTGCTGGGATTTGAACTCAGGACCTTCGGAAGAGCAGTCGGTGCTCTTAACTACTGAGCCATCTCTCCAGCCCTAGATATTTCTTACTATGGTCATTATTAGCATATTTCTTACTCATTAGCAAGTAAAACATCTTATTTCATATTTATAGACTGTGTTATCTTGTTTGTGAGATACTCATTCACAACTTTTGCCTATTTTCTATTGATTGCCTTTTTTTCTAACTGCTTTGTAGTTTGTTACATATTGTAGATTCCCCTTCATATTTAAAGTAACAGATAGTAATTGTTGATATTTGTGTAGAGGGTATTTTGATAATTTGGAACATCTATAGAATGTATAGTGGTCAAGTCAGGGTAGCTACCATTTTCATCTACTTAAACCGTTGTTATTTCTTTGTGTTAACTAACTTGAGATTCTTCTGCAAGCTCTTTATAACATATAAATTGTGAATTTTAGTTGCCTTTCTGAATGCACAGCATTCTTGGTATGTGCTTGTGTTATGGTAACTATCATTTAATTTCTTTTTCTGTCCTGCTTTCTATCTTTCCTAACTTGTAGGAGCCACTACTTTATTTTCTTGTGTTATAGTAACTCTTTTATTATAATATCCACATGTGACTGAACATCTACATGGGATGCTTTCCTTTCTGTGATTGTGCACTTAATCTAATGTCTGACCTCTAGTTCTATCCACGTTGCTGTAAATGACAGGATTTCAGTTGGTTTTTTGTTTGTTTGTTTTTTTCCTGGCTGAATAATATTCCATTATTTCTCTATACCATGTTTTTTATTCATCTGTTTAAACACCTCCGTTTATTTAACATTGTGGCTATTCCGAATAGCGCTAAATCAGAGGATGTGGAAGTATCTCTCACTCTCTTTTTTTCTATATTTTTGTTGTTTCTTTGGAGGAGAACATCCGAGGGCATTCAGACAGGGTCTTGCTATCTTAGGCTAGCATGGGCTCACTGTGTAGCTCTGGCCAAGCTCAAATCCTCAGCTCTTCTGCCTGTGCTTTCTGAGTGTTGAGGTCATAGACCTCTGCCATCATGTCCAGCTTAACTCTGATTAATTATTTATTTCATTTGAGGTACATCCAGTAGGTGACTAGTTGGATCATAAGTTATTTCTAACTTTGGCTTATTGAGCAACTCATGTGCTATTTTTCCATGATGGCATTACTGTCAACAGTGTATAACAGTCTCTTTCTCTGCTTGGAAATGGAGCTTGGTGCTCGAGCACTAGCTGGGCATGCGCTGAAGCCCTGGCCAGTTCCCAGCATTTGGTTTATTATTTTGTGGGTTTTTATTATTATTATAGCCATTCTTACCTGGATGAAGAACTATGATGGTTTTATTTGCATTTCATTGTAGTGATGCTAAATATTTCTTACACATTTCTAGAACTTCTTTAGAAATGTGTCATCAGATCATTTGTGAATTTTTTTAACCAGCTTTTGATTTTGTGCAACAAAGATTCGGTTTGTAGTCCTGGCTAGACTCAAACTTGTTATCCCCACATCTGCCTCCAGAATGCTGGCGGTGATACCCCCAGTGCTAGAAATGGTCTCTCTTGGCATGCATGTTTTAGTCTGCTGTCTTCTTTCCTCTGTTATTCAGGAAAGGCTTAATTTGTTGTACATTTGTTAGCTAAGCTCTGGGTTGTCTTTTTACATGTATATTCTTTCTCGGTCCTTTGAGTACTGGGATTCAAGGCAGGAGCCACACCCAACAGGGCTTTCAGTTCTTACAAGATACACAGAGAGAAAGTCCTACTTATGCGTAACTTTTAAATCATTTCTCTGTGTTTTCTTGTAGCAGGTTCACATTTTCAGGTCTTACTTTTGGGGTTTTGGTTTACTTTGAGGAGATTTTGTGCTTGACAAGAGAGGAGACCTGGTGTGAGTGGGTAATCATCTGATGGCACCATTTATTGAGACTTTGTTTGTTTTTCTACAGTGAATGTCTTGGCACCTTTGTTAATAATCAGGAGGCTTAAGTGGGTGATTTATCCTGGGGTTTTCTGTTCTGCTCTGGTGTGTGTGTGTGTGTGTGTGTGTGTGTGTATTTAATGCTCTTGGGGATCTTATAGCTTTGCAGTATGTGTGGGGTGATGAGGTATTAAGACACCTCAGTCTCTCTCCTTCTCTTAAGATAGATCATTTTAGCTACTCCAGGTCCTTTGTGCTCTCCTGCGAGTGTTAGGGGTGGGAACTTGCTTATTCCCCTGTCCCTGTGAAAGTGACAGTGGCATCTAGATGGAGAGTATTTTGAGTCTGTCATTGTTCTGGATAACATCAATGTTTTGACTATTTCAATCCTTTTCATTCACCAACATGGCCATGTCTATGCTTGCTTGTGTCTTCAAGTCTTTCGTACATATTTTGTCATTTTTACTGTAGAAATCATCTGGTTTCTTCACTAAGTTTATTCCTTTTTGTTATTGTTGTGAGAGGAATTGCTGCCTTAATTTCCTTGTCAGCAAGCTTGTTGTGTATATAAACATGCTCCCTATTTTTATCTTGATTTTGTGTTCAGTTTTAACATATCTGTGCCAGATTCATACAGTTTGTAAATAGGAACAGTCTGACTTCCCTCTTGGCCTGTTTGGATACCAGGCTTAGTATCTGGTAACTACGCTCGTGTTCTAAGAGTAGTGAAAAAGGAGGGGTCTCGGCTTTCCCCTTTCTTTGTGGTATTTGCTGTGGGTTTGTCCCATACTGCCTTTTTTATTTTAAGGCATGTACCTTCTAAACCTTCCAAACCTAATTTATTGAGATTTTTTTCATAAATGGATGTTGAATTTTATCCAGTGTTTTCTTCTGAAAGATGATTAATCCATGGTTTTTGTCCATCAGTTGGTGTGCTGTTTATTGATTTGCATATGTCTAATCATGTTTGCATCCCTAGGGTAAATCCTACTTAATCATGGGGCATGATATTATTGTACTGTGACTAAAAAGCTTACCTTACTGTCTTTATTTGTATACCCTAAAATCATTCTTAACTTTATGAAATAGTTTTATTTTCCTAGTGGGAAAAAAAGTCATTTAAATGATTTACAAAGGATATTTAAAACTTGTATCTTGAAACAAAAATATTTTAATAATAAATTCTGTTACTTGGCACATATTCTTTCTTTTTTTTTTTTTTTTTTTGTCTTTTGTTTGTTTGTTTGCTTGTTTTTGTTTTTTGAGACAGGTTTCTCTGTGTAGCCCTGGCTGTCCTGGAACTCACTTTGTAGACCAGGCTTGGCCTCGAACTCGGAAATCCGCCTGCCTCTGCCTCCCGAGTGCTGGGATTAAAGGCGTGCGCCACTACGCCTGGCACTTGGCACATATTCTGAAGTTTGGCAAACTCTGTGTGAAGCATAACTCTCATTTCTAGATGGCTTAATGGTACAAATAACTCCAGAGACCATGGAGGGCTTACGACTGGCTCTACGAGAGCAAAAGGACTTTAAGATCCAGTGTGGAAAAGTTGATGCAGTAGACCTGAGAGAGTATGTGGACATCTGTTGGGTGGATTCAGAAGAGAGGAAGAACAAAGGGTAAGAATTTCTCATTTGATGGATGGGGGTGAGAAAAACATCCCTTTAATGCAAGGATATATGTTATGAATGCATGTAGAATTATGACAGTAACTTTAATGTTTCTGCTCCAATTAATACAATATGTTTTCTTCAAACATGTAACTAACCCGACTCCTAAGTTTCCTTGAGCAGGAAGCTATAATGAACCATCAACCTGGGGAGGGTCTGATTTTAAAGCATGAATCAGGTAGCTTTGTTCAGGGCTAAGGAAAGGCGAAACACCTTTTGTGATATATGGCACACGTTTTTGTCAAATAAATAATGGTTTCCTTTTGATTATTGAATTCTGTTAATTCCCTATAATGTAAGCGAGACTTTTTTTTTTTTTAATATTTTTATTACATATTTTCCTCAATTACATTTCCAATACTATCCCAAAATTCCCCCATAGCGCCCCCCACTTCCCTACCCACCCATTCCCATTCTTTTGGCCCTGG
Source organism: Mus caroli (assembly GCF_978045245.1). NCBI lineage: Eukaryota > Metazoa > Chordata > Mammalia > Rodentia > Muridae > Mus > Mus caroli. The sequence goes on from NW_028227270.1 coordinate 28,855,858, forward strand.
CATTCCCCTATATTGGGGCATATAAAGTTTGCAAGTCCAATGGGCCTCTCTTTCCATTGATGGCCGACTAGGCCATCTTTCCATACATATGCAGCTAGAGACAAGAGCTCCAGGGTTCTGGTTAGTACATCATGTTGTTCCAACAATAGGGTTGCAGATCCCTTTAGCTCCTTGGGTACTTTCTCTAGCTTCTCCATTGGGAGCCCTGTGATACATCCAATAGCTGACTGTGAACATCCACTCCTGTGTTTGCTAGGCCCCGGCATCGTCTCACAAGAGACAGCTATATTTGGGTCCTTTCAGCAAGATCTTACTAGTGTATGCAATGGTGTCAGCGTTTAGAAGCTGATTATGGGACGGATCCCTGGATACAGCAGTCTCTAAATGGTCCATCCTTTCATCACAGCTAAGAACTTTGTCTCTGTACTCCTTCCCTGGGTGTTTTGTTCCCAATTCTAAGAAGGTGCACAATGTCCACACTTTGGTCTTCATTCTTCTTGAGTTTCATGCGTTTAGCAAATTGTATCTTATATCTTGGGTATCCTAAGTTTTGGGCTAATATCCACTTATCAATGAATACATATTGTGTGAGATCTTTTGTGATTGTGTTACTTCACTCAAGATGATGCCCTCCAGGTCCATCCATTTGGCTAGGAATTTCATAAATTCATTCTTTTTAATAGCTGAGTAGTACTCCATTGTGTAAATGTACCATAATTTCTGTATCCATTCCTCTGTTGAGGGACATCTGGGTTCTTTCCAGCTTCTGGCTATTATAAATAGGGCTGCTATGAACATAGTGGAGCATGTGTCCTTTTTACCGGTTGGGACATCTTCTGGATATATGCCCAGGAGAGGTATTGCTGGATCCTCCGGTAGTACTATGTCCAATTTTCTGAGGAACCGCCAGACTGATTTCCAGAGTGGTTGTACAAGCTTGCAATCCCACCAACAATGGAGGAGTGTTCCACTTTCTCCACATCCTCGCCAGCATCTGCTGTCACCTGAATTTTTGATCTTAGCCATTCTGACTGGTGTGAGGTGGAATCTCAGGGTTGTTTTGAGTTGCATTTCCCTGATGATTAAGAATATTGAACATTTTGTCAGGTGCTTCTCTGCCATTCGGTATTCCTCAGGTGAGAATTCTTTGTTCAGTTCTGAGCCCCATTTTTTAATGGGGTTATTTGACTTTCTGGAGTCCACCTTCTTGAGTTCTTTATATATATTGGATATTAGTCCCTTATCTGATTTAGGATAGGTGAAGATCCTTTCCCAATCTGTTGGTGGTTTTTTTGTCTTATTGATGGTGTCTTTAGCCTTGCAGAAGCTTTGTAGTTTCATGAGGTCCCACTTGTCAATTCTCGATCTTACAGCACAAGCCATTACTGTTCGATTCAGGAATTTTTCCCCTGTGCCCATATCTTCAAGGCTTTTCCCCACTTTCTCCTCTATAAGTTTCAGTGTCTCTGGTTTTATGTGAAGTTCCTTGATCCACTTAGACTTGACCTTAGTACAAGGAGATAGGAATGGATCGATTCGCATTCTTCTACATGTTAACAACCAGTTGTGCCAGCACCATTTGTTGAAAATGCTGTCTTTCTTCCACTGGATGTTTTTAGCTCCCTTGTCGAAGATCAAGTGACCATAGGTGTGTGGATTCATTTCTGGGTCTTCAATTCTATTCCATTGGTCTATTTGTCTGTCACTATACCAGTACCATGCAGTTTTTATCACAATTGCTCTGTAGTAGAGCTTTAGGTCCGGCATGGTGATTCCACCAGAGGTTCTTTTATCCTTGAGGAGAGTTTTTGCTATCCTAGGTTTTTTGTTATTCCAGATGAATTTGCAGATTGCACTTTCTAATTCGTTGAAGAATTGATTTGGAATTTTGATGGGGATTGCATTGAATCTGTAGATTGCTTTTGGCAAGATAGCCATTTTTACAATGTTGATCCTGCCAATCCATGAGCATGGGAGATCTTTCCATCTTCTGAGATCTTCTATAATTTCTTTCTTCAGAGACTTGAAGTTTTTATTATACAGATCTTTCACTTCCTTAGTTAGAGTCACGCCAAGATATTTTATATTATTTGTGACTATTGAGAAGGGTGTTGTTTCCCTAATTTCTTTCTCAGCCTGTTTATTCTTTGTGTAGAGAAAGGCCATTGATTTGTTTGAGTTAATTTTATATCCAGCTACTTCACCGAAGCTGTTTATCAGGCTTAGGAGTTCTCTGGTGGAATTTTTAGGGTCACTTATATATACTATCATATCATCTGCAAAAAGTGATATTTTGACTTCATCTTTTCCAATTTGTATCCCTTTGATCTCCTTTTGTTGTCGAATTGCTCTGGCTAGGACTTCAAGTACAATGTTGAATAGGTATGGAGAAAGTGGACAGCCTTGTCTAGTCCCTGATTTTAGAGGGATTGCTTCAAGCTTCTGACCATTTACTTTGATGTTGGCTACTGGTTTGCTGTAGATTGCTTTTATCATGTTTAGGTATGGGCCTTGAATTCCTGATCTTTCCAAGACTTTTATCATGAATGGGTGTTGGATCTTGTCAAATGCTTTTTCCGCATCTAAGGAGATGACCATGTGGTTTTTGTCTTTGAGTTTGTTTATATACTGGATTACGTTGATGGATTTCCGTATATTGAACCATCCCTGCATCCCTGGGATGAAACCTACTTGGTCAGGATGGATGATTGTTTTGATGTGTTCTTGGATTCGGTTAGCAAGAACTTTATTGAGGATTTTTGCATCAATATTCATAAGGGATATTGGTCTGAAGTTTTCTATCTTTGTTGGGTCTTTTTGTGGTTTAGGTATCAGAGTAATTGTGGCTTCATAGAATGAGTTGGGTAGAGTACCTTCTGTTTCTATTTTGTGGAATAGTTTGTGAAGAACTGGGATTAGATCTTCTTTGAAGGTCTGATAGAACTCTGCACTAAACCCATCTGGTCCTGGGCTTTTTTTAGTTGGGAGACTATTAATGACTGCTTCTATTTCTTTGGGGGATATAGGGCTGTTTAGATCATTAACCTGATCTTGATTCAGCTTTGGTACCTGGTATCTGTCTAGGAACTTGTCCATTTCATCCAGGTTCTCCAGTTTTGTTGAGTATAGCCTTTGGTAGAAGGATCTGATGGTGTTTTGGATGTCTTCAGGATCTGTTGTTATGTCTCCTTTTTCATTTCTGATTTTGTTAATTAGGATGCTTTCCCTGTGCCCTCTAGTGAGTCTGGCTAAGGGTTTATCTATCTTGTTGATTTTCTCAAAGAACCAGCTCCTTGATTGGTTGATTCTTTGAATAATTTTTCTTGTTTCCACTTGGTTGATTTCACCCCTGAGTTTGATTATTTCCTGCCGTCTACTCCTCTTGGGTGAATTTGCTTCCTTTTGTTCTAGTGCTTTTAGGTGTGTTGTCAAGCTGCTAATGTGTGCTCTCTCTAGTTTCCTTTTGGAGGCACTCAGAGCTATGAGTTTTCCTCTTAAAAATGCTTTCATTGCGTCCCATAAGTTTGGGTATGTTGTGGCTTCATTTTCATTGAACTCTAAAAAGTCCTTAATTTCTTTCTTTATTCCTTCCTTGACCAAGGTATCATTGAGAAGAGTGTTGTTCAGTTTCCACGTGAAGGTTGGCTTTCTATTATTTATTTTGTTATTGAAGATCAGCCTTAGTCCATGGTGATCTGATAGGATGCATGGGACAATTTCAATATTTTTATATCTGTTGAGGCCTGTTTTGTGACCAATTATGTGGTCAATTTTGGAGAAGGTACCATGAGGTGCTGAGAAGAAGGTATATCCTTTTGTTTTAGGATAGAATGTTCTGTAGATATCTGCCAGATCCATTTGATTCATAATTTCTCTTAGTTTCACTGTGTCCCTGTTTAGTTTCTGTTTCCATGATCTGTCCATTGGTGAAAGTGGTGTGTTGAAGTCTCCCACTATTATTGTATGAGGTGCAATGTGTGCTTTGAGCTTTACTAAAGTTTCTTTAATGAATGTGGCTGCCTTTGTATTTGGAGCATAGATATTCAGGATTGATAGTTCCTCTTGGAGGATTTTACCTTTGATGAGTATGAAGTGTCCCTCCCTGTCTTTTTTAATGACTTTGGATTGGAAGTCAATCTTATCAGATATTAGAATGGCTACTCCAGCTTGTTTCTTCATGCCATTTGCTTGGAAAATTGTTTTCCAGCCTTTCATTCTGAGGTAGTGTCTATCCTTTTCTCTGAGATGAGTTTCCTGTAAGCAGCAAAATGTTGGGTCTTGTTTGTGTAGCCAGTTTGTTAGTCTATGTCTTTTAAAAATATGGAACGCTTCACGAATTTGCGTGTCATCCTTGCGCAGGGGCCATGCTAATCTTCTCTGTATCGTTCCAATTTTAGTATATGTGCTGCCGAAGCGAGCACAAGCGAGACTTAATGATGTAATCAGTAGAGGCCTTACCAATATCACTGTTGCTCCTTCTGTTCAGTTGCCCATAATCTTTCAGTTTTGGAGATGGATTAAGGGTCTACAAGAAAGAAGGAGACAATTCCAAAATAGATTTTTGATGTGAGATGTTGCCATGTAGCTTAGGCTGGACATGAACTCAGTGTGGCCCAGGATGGCCTTAAACTTGAAATCCTCCTGAAAGCTAGTGTTAAAGGCCTGTGCCGTCCATGCCCACGTTATGTGGTGCTGGGGATCAAACTCAAAGCCATCTGCAAAGTAGGCTACACCCTGTCAAATCAGCGGCATGTGCCACCCCAGAAAATAGGTTTTTAAATTGTGAGATACTTTTCTGTCAAGAAACTGAAGTATATTAAAGCTAGGCCTGAATTGGACATATTAAAAAGGAGATATAATTTACTGGATAAAAAGATTATAACACAATCAAGGAATCATGATACATGATTATGTTCATTTGAGATATTTGTTGCTACTTTAAATATAAAACTTTGACTTTATTATCTCATTTCCCAAATTTAGTAATCAATTTCATAGAAAACAGCATGATCCTAACTGTATTGTATTCTGCTTTATTACACAGTGTTATCAGTTCAGTAGATGGAATGTCAGTGGAAGGATTTCCAAGTGAAAAAATAAAACTGGAAACAGATTTTGAAACTGAAGAGAAGACTGTGAAATGCACTGAGGTATAGAAAAAGGTCTCTTAGCTTCATGTGCTGTGTGGATAGTGTGTGTGTGTGTGTGTGTGTGTGTGTGATGTGTATACTTGCAAATATTGCATATTCAGCTTATGACTCTTCAGGTGTAGCTTATTATACCTTTCACTTCCTATGTTGAAACAGATGCCCACCCAGAATCCCTCACATCCCAGATTTGTATTTGCATACATTTATTTCAAGCTCTCAACATGATGGTACTTCCTGACAGCTAAGTTACTGACTTTTTTTTTTTTTGGTTTGTTGAGACAGGTTTTTTCTTTGTAGTTCAGGAACTCTCTTTGTAGACCAGGCTGGCCTCAGACTCACAGAGATCCACCTGCTTCTGCCTTTCAAGTACTGGGATTAGAGATGTTGCACCACCACACCTGGCTAAATTGACATTTTTTAAAAAGATTTATTTATTTATTTTTATGTTTAAGAGTACACTGTAGCTGTCTTCAGACACACCAGAAGAGGGCACCAGATCCCATTACAGACAGTTGTGAGCCACCATGTGGTTGCTGGGAATTGGACCTCTGGAAGAGCAGTCAGTGCTCTTAACCTCTGAGCCATCTCTCCAGCCCCCAAATTGGCATTTTTATATTGTTATTTTATTATAAAAGACTTTATTGACACCAGCTTATAATCAGTGTTCATGTGGGAAACCATTTTGGCCCATTCTTGTTTTGAAATAAGACACTGTGAAGGTACTGAGCATAGCCTCCCATCCTGGAGTCCTGTGTCCTCTCTGCAGTCAGATGGCCAGAGCTTCCATCATCCTGTGGTTTCATATGTGTAGAATGACATAGCAACTACAGAGCATTGTTTCCTCTGTCTGATCGGATCCCATACAGACATTCTTATAGTGTTGACTCTGAAATGAATTAACAGGATTTCATTGACACAAGTCAACTTTGGGCAAAAATAGTTGGACCACTCTTATAATCTTGTAATCTCTGATTTAAATTTTTTTTATCATACATATTCAGGCTGTAGATACAGAATGCTCTCAACTGATGGTTTCAAAGATCTAATGTTGGAATTTTATTAAAGTTGAATTCAAAGCAGTAGTGCCTTTTTATTTGTTTTAATTCAGTTTATTTGTGGCTTCTAATCACAGTCATGATTTCTTTCCAAATTTGACTGATTTTCAGGTGTTCTGCTTCCTAAAGGACCAAGATATATCTATTTTATCAAGTAGTTACCAGTTTGCAAAGGAGATTGCCATGGCTTGTAGTGCTGCCCTGTGCCCTCACCTGAGAACTCTAAAGAGTAACAGAATGAACAAAATTGGACTCAGAGTGTCCATTGACACTGATATGGTAAGACATAACTTTGTGATATATTTTTGAGATTTATATTGCTATAAATATATTTGTATGTAGGTTGTGTGTGCCATGGTGCATATGTGAAGTATAAAAAAAAAAAAAAAAAAAACCAAACCTCACAGGAGTCAGTTTTCTCCTCCTGTCATTGAGTTCTAGGGACTCAGCTCAGCTTAGGAATCTGTCCAGCTTGTCCACTGAGCCATCTTGCTTCTCCTGAAATCAAGATTTTTATCTAACCCTTTGAGAAAAGGGAGCCTCCTGCTGTTTTTTCTTTTGTTTTTGTGGTGCTGACAATGGAACCCAAGGCCTTAGTGCTAGATAAGCACTCAACCACTGAGCTGCACTTCCATCCCCAAGCCAGAACTTGCTGCACACATTTATTACCTCTGTTAATCTCTAACTAAAGCCAGGCTTTTCTGTAAAAAGTCACAGAGTAAATATTTTTGCAATGTAAGCTGCAGGGGTTTCTCTACAATTTACCTTTTGTCCTGGGAAGCCGTTACAGGGGTAACTGCATGAATGTGGCTGTGATCCAGTGAACCTGTTCTATACAACAGGGTGGCCTGTAGACCATGGCTTGCTGATTCATTAAACATTCCAGAAACACTTCATTAAACATTCCAGAAAGCAGCAGTCATGCTGTATAGGATGGAGTTGGTGGGTCATGGAGATGTTGACGCTAGACCACAGTGGAAATGCTTCCAGAAGAGCTACCCTTAATTCCCAAATAGAACTTCATCTCCAGACTCTCCTTAAATATTGCCCCATGATCAATACATAGTTGATACTATATATTTCTTGTGATTTTTATGCATGTACAAACAAATGTATATATGTAATGAAACTTGTGTCATAGCTTCAAAATGTTTTATTTGCCATACTTTTTTAATATACCCTGAAATTACCATTCCTACCATGCCTGGGTCTCAATGTAAACTCCTTCTGTTCTAGGCTGACCTTGAATTTAGGAATCTGCCTGCCTTTGTAAGCATAAACAAAAAACTTAGATGGGCGGAATCTTGCTTTGAGACCATCACTCCCTAACTCTCTTTATCTCCTTCCTTAGACTCTTTCTGACAATCTGGCTCATAGGGCAGCTGCCACTGTTCCTTTTAGATCTGTGAAACTCCTTATAAGATTCATATTGCATCCTTCTATTTTGCATAGTTGAGAAATTATATATTTTTAATCATGTTTTCAGCATTCTTTCCCACACAGCCTTAAGGGCTGTCTTAAAAATCCCAGTACTAGCATTTTGCTGAGACATAGACACACCCTTTCCTCCCAGCCTTGTGCTGTTTCTGATTCCCGGAGTCTTAACCTTGGCAGAGAGGACATTCCTCTAGGGAGAAGCTGGAAAATATAATTATATTATACAGCATAATTATCCAGCTAGCCCTCAGCCTGTAGCAGCCATCAACATTCATGGAGGCCCATGGCCTGCTGGCTCTGCTCCAGGGGCAGGAACCACGTCATTACATCCCTTACCAGGCCAAGCAGGACTTGGCACAATAGGGTGCTCAGTGCTTCTCTACCTAACAGTGTTTATCTAATTGACAGTGACCGTCCTACATGGAAAGGCTATCTTTCCCAGAATGTCTGGTGAATATTTGCTGGGTACACTTTGTAACATTTGACATCAAGTATAGATTTTCAAGGCAGATCCTTCATTCAAATTGGTTTTCTAAACAGGAGTTCATATACTGGTTTACTCCTCCAGCAAGATGTGTTCTACGCATGCTTCCTACTGATAAGAGGAGTTTTGTTTTCATTACTCCATTGGAAGACCCTTTCAAGGAAACTCAGAAAACTCGTTATGAGTATTGGTTGAGTAAGCACTGTTTTATCATTAAATGTATAGAAATATCAACTTCATCGTAATATTAAATCTTCATGTTAAATAGTATTGCAGGGCTTGTGAGGTGGCTTAGTAGGTTAAGTGCGTGCTGCACAACAAGTGTGAGGACCTGAGCTTGGATCCCCAGCACCCATGTCAAAGCATGGGAATAGCAGTGTATGCCTGTAACCCTACTGCTGTAGGGACAGAAACAAGACCCTGGGGCTTCCTGTTTTCAGTGAAAGGGACACTGTATAAATAAAGTGGAGCCTTAGTGGAAACCTTAGTGACACCCAAAGTCAAATCTCTGGACTCAGCTTGTGCACACAATTGCATACACACATGCACATATACACACATTGCATATACATCTCACACAAAACATATAGTACTGCAACAATTTGAAACACGGTATGTTGATTTTTCAATTCATTTGTAATTCAAATTAAGTTGCATTGTTAATTATATTAAAGCTTCATATCTCATTTACATATGTATTTAGTTGAAAGGAAATCTAAAATATAAAGTAGAAAGAAATGGGAAAATAAATTTTTGAAAATACCATTATTTTACTAATAGCTTTGAGCTGAATATTCAAAAAATGCTACATATTCGGCTGCCAAGCAACACAAGAGGGCTAATTTTCTAGGGTTACCTTTATCAAGATTTCTTTTTTTTCCAGGTTGAGTTCCAGGCAGGCTGTGAAGGCCAGCTTCTGCCTCAGCATTACCTGAATGATCTCGATAGTGCCCTGATCCCTGTGATCCACGGCGGGACCTCCAACTCTAGTCTGCCACTAGCAATAGAGTTAGCATTTTTCATTCTAGAAAACCTTTCTGAGTGAAACGGTGTACTGTGCTGTATGTTGCAAACTGATCGGTTAAAACGAATCCCAGCACTAAAACGGAAATGCCACCAACACTAAATGTTTGATAATTGAAATATATAATTTTGCTTTTTAGGTAGGAATGATTTTTAAAAATCATTTGCACAGTATTTAAGTTCCTAAAAATTTAAGGAATCATCATTTTTTTATAGCTTTATGCTTATTATAAGAACTAAGAAGAAATATTTCTAACTTAAAATTTATAGTATTTACTGTGTAACTTAAATGTTAAGCCAAAGTATCTGCACTTAGTTATACCTCTTTATATATGATGTTAATGAAGGAGCTATCTGCTTTGTGTATATGCTAAGGAGAACACTGGTTTTGAAGTCTGTTTAAAAATGTATTTCAGTAAGGAAGACCAGTTTCAAGATTCTAGACTTATAATTCTTTGAATAAAGCTGATAACTTATTTGTATAAATGGAATGAAGACCTACCTCCATGATTACATACAAACTGTGTGATTAAATTTAGAATTTTGCTTTTTTTTCTTCTCAAATTTCATGTATCTATCTATCTATATATATATATATACACATAAATATATCATTTTTTTCTGATTAAAATAATTGCGGGTGCTTCAGGACCTTATGCTTCTCTATTTAAGTCTGTTGTTTCCATAGCAACATATGATTTGGAATGTGTTTTATAAATCTTTGCTAATATATAAATAGGTAATATTTTTGTATCACAGTGCATTCTTTTTCTCCTTCCTTACAAAGTACACCACTGTATTTAACACTCTTGAGATGATGACAGGCCAGATGGCCTATGAAGTAGTCATCAGGTAGCAATAACTGAAGCCTAAAGCAGGTTTCCTTTACTTTCATGTTAATCCTTAGACATCAATGTATGAAGTGTAAATTTCAACAAACTTATTACTTTTGCATATTTTAAATTCTTTCTATGCTAGTTATTTTTTATAATGGAATAATTAACTTAACAAAAGTTAAAGGTTGTGATAGAGCTTTCTAGTTTAATTCAGACAACAGAGAAGAAAAAAAAAACTGTGTCATTTAACTTATATAAAATGTAATCATTGTTTTGATGCCTTTTTATTATGTGAAATATATTTTTTGTATTAAAAACACTCATTGTATCTATCAGGAAAGTCACACTAAATAACTCTGTGTAAGAAGGATTATTTATAAAGCATTGCATCTTATAGATCCAGTCACGTGATTCTCCTCCAAATCACACTTGGACCAGCCAAAGACATATTTGAGGAGAATGTCCACAAGTAATGTGAAATGTTACAGGTAGTAAATAAAATGGCAACGTATGACTGACAAAATTTAGCGAAATGATGTAATATAAAGATGATTGCATATCAGGCTCATTTTGTTTTCATAATTTGTTTCTTTTTCAGTATATTGTATACTTTGTAGTATAACTGTGCAATTTATGAATATTGAACTTACCAAATAGTGAAAGGTTCTTCTGTGGCAAAATAACTTTGAATTTGTTTTCAAAGTGTCTACAACCATTAAAAATTGGAATCCTAGTCTAAGATGTTAGAGGCACATTTTACAGCATTCTTTGGAGATGGGTTTTTCTGAATGCAGACACGTGCTTTATCATAGTTTTTCTTCACATTGGACTTAATTTGAAATTTTAGTAAAGAAATTGGTTGGCTCTTTGTAGTCAATCTCCAATGATCTGTTTATCTTAAGATGACTTTTAATACAACTCAGTTTCTCTGCATTTTGAAATATGAGGTGGACTGTAATCTTGCTTTATGCATCTATTGAACAAGCCATGTGCCTGTGTGTGCTACATATAAAAAAGGACCATTATCCGGTTTCATCAGTTGAGTAGTAAGTTCCTTCATTTTGGATGTGTGGAACAGAGAGTTAACATACAGGGACATTTTAACTGCTGCAGTGGAGAAATGACTCTTGAGTGAGTGTGGGTTACTGACTGGAGGATGCCCATGTCTGCCTCAGGAGGAGCTTGCAGCACAGTGGGCATTTGGTCTTAAGTCTGAAACACCAAGAATGCTTATGATTGAATAATAAAAGTCTTACTTTGACAGTTGTGTAGGTTCCTGACAACCTAGGTTTCTGTGTTGTTTCATGGAAGTTTCTTTCTTTTTTTTTAAAAAAAAAAAGATTTATTTCATTTATATGAATATGCAGTAGCCATCTTCAGATACACCAGAAGAGGCCATCGGATCCCATTACATGGTTGTGAGCCACCATGTGGTTGCTGGGAATTGAACTCAGGACCTCTGGAAGAACAAGCAGCCAGTGCTCTTAACCACTGAGCCATCTCTCCAGCCTCTAGAAGTTTCTTAATAGAATAATTTTGATATTATGATTCAAGTGATAAAAGACTTTCTTGAAGTAAAACAGAAACTTGCTGACTTATTCTAGGTTTAATATTTTGTTGAGTGGCTTTGAAATGTTTGACTCATGTGCACAGTTCAGCAAAAAGAAACATGAAAATTTAGCGTGTTAATTTTTTGTTCCTTTCTGCAATTAAAATGCTTTTTACCAATGGCTGAGTAAAAAAATGTTCAGACAGAAGCACTGGAACCCTTATAATCCTAAATGTTGTGCAGATCCCACCTGCACGGATCTACTGTGTTCTTCCACCACATATCTTCAACAGGTAGTCATCTTTATCTTGTGTGCCATCCCAAGAATTGAAGGTAACAGCAGCAGTGATCTTATTCCTCTCTCTTTCTTAAAGTGCACAAGACATTGGGATTACTGTAATTACTATGTTGTGTGAGAGAACACTTGAATCTATTTCTCCCACCTGAAATGTGTCCTGACATCTTACATCTCCCCAGTATCTCCCTTTCCTCTACCAACTCTGCCCTTGAGCACCAGCAACCACCATCATCAGTTTTTGTCCAGGTCAGTGATAGAAGTGAAATCATGCAGCCTTGGTCCTCCTTCACCCAACATCTGACAGTTCATCCTTGTTGCAAATAACAGGGTCTCCTATATGAACCCTGAACTTCATTATGGGCCTTGCTACATTTTATCTATTCATCTGTTGGTGGATCTTAGGTTGGTTTTGTGTCTTGCTTTTAGGAGTTAACATTGCAGTGAGCACAGGGCACAGCTGCCTGCCTGACAGTGATTTCCTTTACATATACAACGACTCATAGTTTTTAATTTTCCCAGGGTCATCCACACCATTTTCATAGTGACATTTCTTACATGTAGCATTGTGTAGTCATACTATATTAATTACTTGGGTTATGTAGCTTTATATTTAGGATCATAAGTAAGTGCCATTGCTCTGTCTGAACATTTCTTACTCAGCGATTGGTAAAAAGCATCCTAATTGCAGAAAGGAACAAAAATCCATTAGAAATCTTGCCTGTATTCTTAGGAGTACTTTGATAGTAGCAATTTCATTACTAACAAGGCTGGTGGTTAGAACTTCCAGGGTGTGGAGTGTTGGAATGTTGAAGCTCTAGCAACATAGTCTTGTGCTGTGTTTAGCTCCCTTAATTGCATTGCTTACTTGACCTAATGTCCTTGTGACTAGGTGAAACTTTTGGAATGTGCTAACTTAGCACAGTACCAGCCTAAAACCCAAGAACGGTCGGATAGCAGCTGAAACCTGCCTGCAGTTTGCTGTAAACTGCATGCCTGATATTTCCACCAAAGTATTTGAAAATTTCCAAGATATATAACTTTCTTAAACAGCGAAAAACACTACTAAAGTATGCAATATGTTTGGGGCAACTGGTTTGGTGTTCTAGAACGATTATCACTCATACTTGGTTCAGTAATAAACTCTTGAGGTGAGAGGTGTGTGGTTTATGCTGTTTGTAAAGAAGTAAGTTTAAATGTGAAGATACAGGTAGAAAACAAAAGACCATATAGCAATGGGGCTATATTTTCTGGCTGAGCTGGAGGAAATCCAGAGACTTGGAGACCCGGTTGAGGCTAAAATTGCCACTCAAGTCGGAGTGACTTAAAAATCTTACTCTCTGAAGGGTTGGGCGAGAACCACTTCCGTTTGTGCTGTCAGGTAATGTATTCTAGCTTTGCAGCCCTCTGTACCCTAGAACGAGTAGCTCCACACCAGAACTGGACCTCTGCACTATGGGAAATGTGCCCCGCAATCCTCTCCCCGCGACCCACCTCCTCTCTTCCCACTATCCCCGCTTCTCTCCTTGCCCCAAGCCTAGCGGAGTGCGCATGCGCACCTTTTGCATCACTGGCGCAGAGGTTCCGGTCAGGTCTTCTGGCTTCCGCCAGGGAGACAACCAGGAGAGTGCCAACCCTGTGCACCTGCGCAGACCGCGGCGTCTGTCCGTCACCATGGCAGCATGTGCAGGGGGCCCGGGTAAGTGTGGAGGGTTCAGCGGGCACCGCCTACTCTTGTTCCCGTTCTGTTATTGAGTTGTAAATGCCAGTGTCTGCGGGGTATGGAGTGTTCAAGTGGTGGCTGATTTTACTGAGGCCGAAGACTATCTCCGTGTGACAAAGGTAGAAACAATTTAGGGTAAATCGATTGTTTAGCTACAAAAGGAAAATTCAATCGATTGTTTAGCTACAAAAGGAAAATTCATTTTTGATATTAAAAGTTCAAAATGGTTCAGTAAGGTCTCTAGTCCTTCCCAATCATTAGCCCATTTCCCCCTCAGGCTTCTGCTACACATTCGTGGGTGGATCCTTCCAAAAAGGTTTTACATACATACCACATTATCTTTTTTTTTTTTTAACCTTTCACTTTTTGTTTGTTTGTTTTGTTTTATTTGTATGAGTACACTGCAGCTGTCTTGAGACACACCACAAGAGGGCATCGGATTCCATTACAGATTGTTGAGAGCCACCATGTGGTTGCTGGGGAAGTGACCTCAGGACCCCTGGAAGAGCAGTCAGTACCCTTAACTGCTAGGCCATATCTTCTTCTTCTTCTTCTTTTTTTTTTTTTTTTTTTAAGATTTATTTATTTATTAAATGTAAGTAAGCTGTCTTCAGACACCCCAGAAGAGGGCATCAGATTTCATTACAGATGGTTGTGAGCCACCATGTGGTTGCTGGGATTTAAACTCAGGACCTTCAAATTTGAAGAGCAGTGGTGCTCTTAACCATCTCTCCATGTCTGCTTTTTAACACACACATAAGCATTAAATATTTCTTTATTTTGCATGAACCCTTTGAAGATTTTAAACAATGTATTTTGATTAATTTATCTTTCCCTCTCCCCCAGATCTTACCAAATCTCTCTTCAACTTCACACTCTTTTTGTTTGTTCTTATATTTAATCAAACTCCAAAGAAGGAATAGAGTGGACTTTCTCAAGGTTGGGGGGCCTCCCTCTGGTTTTGTACTGTGAATTTTAAGAAAGTTTCTGTATATGTTTATGGTGCATATTTATGGGGTAAGGTGAGACTTTTCCCCTCCCAACCCATAGTAGATCAATTCAATATCAATTTCTATTTCTTCCCACGAGGCCCACAAAAGAGGGAGAGGTAGGTGTCAAAATCACATTGGCAGGGCTGGAGAAAGAGCTCATTTGCAAAGCTTCTTGCCTTGCAGGCATGAGGACAAGAGTTCCATCCACACAACCTGTGTGAAAACCTGGGACCCTGGTACAGGAGGGCACCTGGGGGAGATGGGGACAGACGGAGCCATGGGAGGAGATAGCACACCACTCAGGGTTGTCTTCTTGGTAAGCTCCAGGTCAGCAAGCCTCCCTCCCTCAAAGCACAGGGTGAAGGCTCCCGAAGAATGACATCTGTGATTGTCCTCTGGTCTCCACATGCACATGCTCACACAGCCATACCACACTGTGATACAAGGGCACTGGCTCTTTGGAAATGCATACCCTTCCTTAGTGAACAAGTGTAGAGAAAAGCCCTGGTGCTTTAGATGTTTATTATACAAAGGAAACAACCTAACTGTGGCTTAAGGACATCTACCACGCAAGGGGCATTCTGACAGGAGACACCGCCACCACCCTGCAGCTGTTTTCAATTCCCTTGTCTGAATCAAATCTCAAAGGCCTAAGAGCACTGTGCTAACAGGGATGCTTTTCTCCAGGAGGTGTGGATGACAGTGTTCTTGCCTTTCTGGCTCCTTGGCTCACAGGGTCTCTTCCTGCACCTTTCAAGTCAGAAATAATTAGTTGAGTTCTTCTCACTATATCACCTCAACTTTTACTGGCCTTTCTCCCTGTAGACTTATAAGGACCTTGTTATTAAAATGTATACACTCATATAAGTGTCCTGTTATTTCTGATTAGCAACCTTAAGTTCCGTAAAATATCTTGTGCCCTCACTTTCATGAAATCAAAAAAAAAAAAAAAAAAAAAAAAGATGCAAGTTCACAAAGATGCTGAAGGCGTCTGACTAGCAGTCTTAGTTTCTTCCTTCCTGTGTAATGTATGGACAGGTCCCCATTACCCCTCCTTCTATAGGGGCTCCATTGCTCTAATGCTCTCTTCACTTCTGTCCCTGAAATTCTACTGTACCCAGAGAGCTGTCTTGTTCATTTTAAGGGCCACAGAATGGACCCTACGTAGTGTTGACAAACATTTGAAGTTTTACTCCTGCTATTACAGACAATGCATTATGTTTCTTGAATGGAATGTATTCTCCCAAATGAGTTTATTTGTCTATGGAATAAATCCATAGAACTGGAATTTCTCAATCAAAGGGCAGATGTTCTTTGTGGTGGTTTGAATAAGAATGGCCCCCATGGGTTTCTAAGTTCCGGTGAGTGCTTGGTCTGTAGTTGGTTGAACTGTTTTGGGAAGGATTGAGAGGCCTGGCCTTATTCGAGGAGGTGTGTCATTGGGAGCAAGCTTTGAAGTTTCAAAAACCCCATGACAGGCCTGAACCCCTGCCTTGCCTTAAACTTTAAATAAGATCTAAGTCCTTAGCTAAGTTTCTAGCCCCATGCCTGCCTACCTGCTCCTTGCTATGACAACCATGAATTCACTCTCTGAAACTGTAAGCAAGCCCCCAGTTAAATGCTTGCTTTGGCCATTGCAATGAGCCATAAATTACCTAATTTATATGTTCCAAACATTTTATAGTACACTAAGCTGAGCTGTGATGCTTTGTAGGCATGTCGGATGTATTTTGAGTTAGGCTATTTTAACCCAGTGATTAGCTTACCTGGACATAACTCCATTATAATTCACTAAGTACAGAAGAGCAGTTTACCTAAGAAAAATGTATTTGGCATGCATAAAAATCCTGCATTATTGTGTATTACTATTTTGTAAGGTGTCTTTACACTCTGAATGCAGTGTAAAGACAGCTGAAAGGCGCCACGGCAAAACCTAATGTGCACTGTTTATGAATGCCTAGGTTTGTTCCAACAACCTATGTGCCAGGAAAGAAGGACCAATTTTCTAGGTCATTTGGTCTCTGTCTATCTGTCCCTCCTAACCTTATTTTAGGTAGGATCTTACGTCCTGCTGTGTAGTCTAGGCTGGTTTTGAACTTATAACCTATCCTGAGCTGCTGAGATGTGTGATTTTAGTGTCCAAAGCCACAACCATTATGATTTTTTTTTTTAAATCATGAATGTATACTATGATTTGATTGTTTTCTTACTTGGTATTTGTCACTACTAAGAATTAATGTGCCTTCTAGAATGACTGAATTGAATATTTAAGTATGGCCATGCATATTTTTGCATACATGAACAGGGCCTCATGCTGGGAGCAGGCACTGCTGGGGGCAGTGTTCAGCCATCTCTCTTTCCTTTATGGAGAGTGCTTGCTAAAGATGTCAGACATTATCTTTATTGACCCACTATTTCCTAACTAAAGGAATGGCTTATAATTTGGTATGTAAACTACCAACATGCTGGGACTTGAAAGATTGCTCAGTGGTTTTACAACCACTTGCAGATGACCTGAATTTAGTTCCCAGCACCCATTTAGTAGCTCACAGCTGTCCGTGACTCCAGTTCCAGAATCCAGTGCTGTATTCTGGTATCTGCAGACAATAGGCACAGACGTGGTAGACAAAGCACCCAGACACAGAAAATAATGCCATGTTTATAAAGCTTGGATCAAAATGAACTGAGGTAGTTCAAAATGAAAGAAGTGCTATTTTCTGACCAAAGATTAATTATTGTGATATATAAATATATATTTAAAAATTTATATACTTTTATACATGTGAGTGTTTGCTTTCATGTCAGTCTGTACTTCACAGGCATGCAGTGCCTGTGGCGGCTAGAAGAGGGAGTTGATTCCCTGGAACTGGACCTAACAGAAGATTGTGAGCATCCATGATGGTGCTGGGAATCAACCTGGGTCCTCAGAAAGAGCAGTCAGTGCTGTTAACCACAGAGCCATCTCTCAAACTCCCTCCTTTTCCTAATATTTTATTGGCAGTGTGTGATAGCATTTTTTTAGACTTTTAACTGTTGCCAGACAGATATAAGCTAACAGTTGGCAGAATATTTTGCACACAAGGAGGTTAGGCATAGTGCTGAATAACAAGACCTAGAGAAAGGTAAGGCATAAGCCACTGGTGGATGTATGCATTGCTTGTATTTGTATGTGCCAGCTGAGCCTGTGAGTGCTGCCCAGAGCATCACAGTGTGAGGACAGACACACTGTGGAGGAGAGGGAGCCGCCCTCAGGGTTTTCATACCACTGTGGCTCTATGCAGAGGACCTCAGTTCTTGGAGTTCACAGTCTAGAATTTCTGCTCTTGAGTGTCTAATTTTTAGCATTTCTGTACTCACCTTCATCCTTTTTCTTTTCTGATCTCCAGACCACACTGTATGGCTACTAATTATAGCATGATGCATGGTTGTACGTACACATCATACTACCTGTTCTGTTTCACAAGTCTATTTTTTCTAGCTCAATTGCTTGGGTTTTTTTCCTCCCTCATTATATCTTTTGCCCCTTTATATAAAAAAACATTTTTAAACCTATAATCCTGCATTTCCCTTTCTGGGCACAAACCCATGGGAAGAAAACCACTTCCTTGTAAATGAGTGTCTATAAACATTCATAATAGCCAAGACATGGAAGCCACCCAAGACTACAATGACAGACTAATGGATAAGGAAGATATGGTATGTGTTATCAGTAGAATAACATTGCACTCTAACAAAGCCGTTGCTGGTAGCTACATATAAGAGCCTAAATTAATATTATTGTGCTTAGTGAAATAAGCCAGCCACAGGAAAAAAAATATTGCATTATCTCATTACCTGTAAAACTTGAACATTTTTGACTATATAGAAGTAGAGATAGCAGCATTGGCTATTCATAGGAGAGACAAGGAAGTGTTGGCCAAAGGATACAGAGCAGGTATGAGTGAATCTAGAGATGGAATGCGCACTATGAAGACGATGGGTAATGGAAATGTTTATAAAAATTACGCTAATGAGATTTTAGCTGCTCTTCATGCAGATGCGCGCGCGCACACACACACACATGCACACACACACATGCACACACACACACATGCGCGCGCACACACACATGCACACACACACATGCACACACACACATGCACACACACACACATGCACACACACACGCGCGCACACACACACATGCGCGCACACACACACACACACATGCACACACACGTTTAAAATGGTTATCTAGAGATGACGGGTATGCTTATTTCCCTCAGGATAGAAACTATGTCTTGCCATTGTACCTCACAGGATCATGTTATCTACCTTAAAAACATCTCCCATCAAAAGCAATATTCTTTTCACGCAAATATTGTTGTTTTAGGATCCTGGAGTGAAAATATACTGAAATATTTTCTGAGGAACAACCAGATCATGGCAGAAGATGGCGCTGAGATCCTCTGGTACCACGCAGCCAACCACAAGTCTCGGATGAATGAGGCTCTGAAGAGTAAGTGGCTGCCACAAAAATTGTTTTATTTTACTTCATTTTATTTTATTTTTTAAAACACTATGTAATCCAGGCTAGCCTCAAACTTGTGATCCTCCTGCCTCAGCCTTCCAAGTGCTGGGATTCTAGACACGAGCTACCATACCTGACTTCTTCAGTTTTCCTTGGGTAAGTTATTGAGTACATTTTTTGAAATCCAAGCAGAATGTCTTGAGCTGTGATTTGGCTGGATTGGGAGCCATGGCTGGAAACAGAGCCAGTCTGCCAGAGTCAGTAGACTAAGTGAGTGAGTGTGTGGTTCCCCCAGAGGGTGGGCAGCAGCTGTGTGGATGTTCTTGCTGGTGCTTGGCTCTGGAAACAGATTCTCGTCCAAAATTTGGACCAGGGATGATTGCTGCAGTTAGAAATTATCAGGCTCATTTCACTTTCTACTAAGCTGAGCCATTTGTCCTAGCATCAGGTGACACAAGTAATAGTCTGAAACTCATCTGTTAACCCTCTGCTTTATTTCTTAGCGTGAGGGATGGGTGCTATTTTTTGGAGTCTTCAAGCCATCTTAGTGATCAGAAAGCCCTGTACAAGCTAGCTTATGTCTTGATATTCACCTGCCCTGGTTCTGCTAGTCTGTCTTTGCAGCTTTCCAGTTTCTGGCATAGCTGGGTACCTGCTGTCCTCACACTGGCTGCTTTCTTTCCAGGAACATGTGTTTGGTGGTGCTGATGTTGATTGCAGGCCTGGAGCATCCCAGGCAAGCACCACCTCTAAGCTGCATCTCAGCGTTCCTTTTACTTTTCTATCTTGTTTTGCCCTTTTCAGTTTTAATTTTTATTGTATGTGTTTGAGTGTTTTGTTTGCATGTGTATCTGTGCACTATGAGGGTACCTGGTGCCCAGAGGCCAGAGCAGAGTGTTGACTTCATTGGGACTGGAATTACGGACAGTTGTGCGCTGCCATGTGAGTGCTTAGAATTCAACTCTAGCTCTTTGTAAGAATCCAGAACTCTTGGTTGAACCCTCTCGCCAGCTCATCCTTTTATTTTTCATTAAACTTTCTCTTTAGGCTGATTGAACCCTGTCTTTTGCCTCAGCCTCCCATGCAGTGGGAATTACAGAGCTGTATCCCATGCCAGGCCTGGCTAACCTACCACAAAGCCTTTGGCATCAGTCAAATTGCCATTTCTTAAAGACAAATGCCTGTTCCTGACCCCAGGATCAAACACTGCTCCCCACCCCCAGTGCATCTCCTTGCCTCACTTCTGCTATTCCTTTAGTGAGTGTGGTCCTGAGGTTGCTGTATTGTGGCGCGGATCTCTGCTGCATCCTTTTTGTACACAGAGGAGCCCATTTTGTCCACTCACCAGCTAATAAACCTTTGCCAGTTTTGGCTACTACTTTACTGTCTGCCCTGTGAACTGGCATATAGGAGGTCAGCAGTACATGTGGTAAAAAAAAGAAGTCAGCAGATAGGGAGAGATTTTATTGAAATAAATGAAGAAGAGCAGTGGGTGAATTCTCAGAGATAGGATGGCACCCCTGAGAGGCAGGGGGTAAAGTCCTCTTTGCAAGAATCAAGGGAGGATGTGGGGTGAGCAGTTTTACTGTGGGATGGATGCCTTGAGCACTCTGACCATCAACCAGGCCGTGAGTACTTGTAGCTCATACTGTTAAGGGGTAAACTTTACTTTGTTTTTCTAAGGCTGATCATTTGTGGAAGGACCAGATGTCTGTGTTACTAGGCGCCGGTCTACAAGTGTTCATGGCCTGATAGTCAGAGTGGGGACCTGGCTTTTCTGGAGAGCTGTTGTCTTTGCACATCAACATTCATAGGCAGGATTTTAGGGGCATGCTTTTAGCTCCCTTATATGGCAAGCAAAGGAACGACAAATCAGATTTTACTGTTTAAAGAACATATTATGGAAATGTTAGCATTTGCAAAGTTATTGTACTCCTGTGTATTACAATTGATAGTGAGGTTTTCCTTACATCTTCAGCCAGCACCTAGTGTGTGCAAATTGGTACATATCATTGTGATTTATATTTGTTTTCTCAAAGGTTAAATGCCCTTGATGGACTGGCAAAATGGCTCAAAGGGTGTAGGTGATTGCCACCAAGCCTGACAACTGTGAGATCCCAGGAACACACATGCTGAGGGAAGGAGGAAGCAGCTCCCACACAGGGTTCTCTGCCCTGCACAATGCACTATGGAATACACGTGACCTTGTAAACAAATAAGATTTGTAGTAACTTCTTTAAAAGATAAATCCCCGTGAGCCTCTGGTGGTGTGTCCACATCGACACCTGACTGTCCTTCTCAGGCCACTACCAGATTGTGAAATTTGGGAATCCACAACCTTCTTTTGTTTTGATATCTATTTTGAACTATCTGGTTTTTGTTTCTTTCTTTTTGTTTTTTAATGTATGTGAGTACACTGCCGCTGTCTTCAGACACACCAGAAGAGGACATCAAATACCATTACAGATGGCTGTGAGCCACTGTGTGGTTGCTGGGAATTGAACTCAGGACCTCTGGAAGAACAGTCAGTGCTCTTAACTAGTGAGCCATCTCTCCAGCTCTGTCTCTGTTCATTTTGATCCAAGTACATGTTTGATCTCCCATAAACATGTGGGCTTTGGCTGGAGAGAGGGCTTAAGAGGACTGGCTGCTCTTCCAGAGGTCCTGAGTCCAGTTTCCAGCAACAGCATGGTGGCTTATAACGAGATCTGGTACCTTCTTCTGGCATGCAGGCATATATGCAGGCAGAAAACACACACACACACACACACATATTATATTGTGAGCTGCCATATGGGTGCTGGGAACCCAATCCGGATCCTCTGTGAGATTACCCAGCTAGTGGTTACCAAACAGGGCAGGTAACCACTGAGCCATCTCTCTAGCCCCAGCTTGTGGGTTTATTACCTACCAAATTATAAACTACTCCTTTAGCCAAAAGTCAGAAATCTAGATTGCTTTGTCTTCACTCTGGGCTGGAAGGTCTACAGGTTTGGTTACTGTGAACCTACACTTAGTAGTCTAAATTCTCTTCACATAGTTATGTGGGAGCAGCCATCTCTCTGAGGTTTCATAAAGAGTCTTGCAGTTGCCCTGTTGGCACTGAAATTATATTTTATTGTACTTTTATTTGAAAGTTTGTCTTCTCCAAACTCATATTTAAATATAATTACCAATGGGCTATATAGAAGGTGAGGTTTCTAGGGAGGTTTGGGGGTCTAAATTGGAAACATTTCCTTAGTATGTTATTAAAAAGCCCAACAGCTAATTGTTCACCTTTCCTTGAACAATCCTTATCACAACTGACGCTTTGAGCATCCCCTCAAAACCAACTGTGTCAGCTCATACTACTTACTAGGCAAGTAGCACCTTTGAGGGACACTCTCTGTTCAAATATACTATTTTTATTACCAACAAATACTTAATAGACTTCCCTTCCTTTCTGTGTTCACTTTGCTAGATGCTAGAAAAGATTTGTAGGCAGGATAATGGCTGAGGAGCCGTGGGATGTACAGATAGCATGCGGGCCTCGTACAGTGCCTGACATTCTACAGTTGCTCAGTGTCTCTTCTTTCTCACATGGGCACCGAGGCACTTCTCCTATAGTTTTGTCCTTGTTCACAGTAACGTAAGCTCTCTTACTTGGGCAGGTGCTGCCCACATGATAGAGGCTGATGTCCTTCTTCCTAGTGACGGATCAGAGCATGGCCAGCCAATCATGGCCCATCCTCCTGAGACAAGCAGTGATAACACTTTGCAGGAGTGGCTGGCTGAGGTTGTGAAGAGCAACAAGGGCATCAAGTTGGATTTCAAGAGGTACTTTTACAAACATGCTTCGTGTTGCTGCAGAATTCGGGGAGAACATTAAAACATGTGTCTCTGTCTGTGACTACTGTCTTAGTTAGGGTTTTATTGTTGTAAAGCGTCAGCATGACCACACCAACTCTTATCAAGGAAAACATTTCATTGGAGCTGGCTTACAGTTTCAGAGGTTTAGTCTATTACCATCATGGTGCTGTGCGGGCAGAAATGGTGCTGGAGGAGCTGAGAGTTCAACATCTTGATCCACAGGCAGCAAAAGGAGACTGTGCCACACTGAGCATAGCTTAAGCAAAGGAGATTTCAAAGACCCTTGAACATAGGAGATCTCAAAACCCATCCCTATGGTGACACACTTCCTCCAACAAGGCCACAATCACACTAACAAGGCCATACCTCCTAATGGTGCCATTCCCCCTGGGCCAAGCTTTCACACACATGAGTCTGTAGGAAATGAGCGTACCTATTTCAATGACCACAACTACTTATTATACCTTTTCCAAGCTGAAATGAAAATTTAGACCTCCGTGTGTTTCTAGAATAGACTTAAAACAACAGCATGCTAATAGCTAAGAATGCTCCTTGAGGACCTTTAAGATTAAAGTCAGCTTTTATAAAGGAATGTTTCACATGTAACTATCAGACCACACAGAATGGCAAACTGAAAGTGCTTGTCTCCATCAGTGCTCTGACAGGAGAGGACGTAACAGAGCAGTACCTGCGCGTTCAATGTCACTATACTTACGTTAGTAAGGAGACTGGTCTGAAAGTCATCAGAAATCAAAGCATTCTTTGAATGGACTATGTGAGTAGGAATGAGTGTCATTCCCTCCAATGTCTGTCACAGGGGATGTGCTTTTTATGGCATTTGGCCATGAAGAAGCTATAATGGCTGGAATTGATGGGATGCAGAATTGATTACCACAAGCTCCAGTGGCCACTGCCATTCAAACCTAGATTTGGTGGCAAATTCACCCCATCTCTGAATCATAGCTCATTGTGAAGTTATCTCAGGGCTGGAAGGAGCTCAGCAGTTATCAGAGGACCCATGTTTGGCTCCCAGCACCCATGTCAGGTAGCTCAAAGCAGTCTATAACCCTGGCTCCAGGTTACCCAACACCCTCTGATGGCCCCTGCAGATACCTGTACCCACACGGCACACATACATAAATAAAAACCTTTAGTGAGTAGGATTTGAAAAGCTTATAGGATTATTGAGATGACCCTAACCATTTGTGGGTGAATGAATGCCCAGCAAACCTTGTCACTTGGCCTTGATGAGTGGCTGTGTAGAACCCGGATGTCGGGCCTTACAAGGTCTGAGTTACAGAATCATCTGAAGACCAGAGAGTTTGGTGGGTGGTGGGTTCTAGAAGGATTTTAATCCAGCAATGTGGCTTCTCTGGCTGAGAAATACAGACACCCCTTTAGTGCACAGCTTTAATCCCTCTGGCAGAAATAAGGCATACCCTTAGTATAAACCATTAAGCCCAGGCAATGAAAGATAAAGTCACTTTGTAGAAGGAAGCACCATGTTTGAAAGTGACATCTAATTGAGAGACAGACAAAATGACAAATCAGAGAAAGATTTGACAGAAAAGAATATGCCCAACTCTGGTGAGAACCGAGAGAAAACAGGCTACTTAGGAGAGCAATGCAGAGAGAGAAGAGGAGAGAGGGTAGTTTTTTTTTTTAAAGATTATTTATTTATTAATTTATTATATGTAAGTACACTGTAGCTGTCTTCAGACAGCACCAGAAGAGGGCAGCAGGTCTCATTATGGGTGGTTGTGAGCCACCATGTGGTTGCTGGGATTTGAACTTCGGACCTTCGGAAGAGCAGTCGGGTGCTCTTACCCACTGAGCCATCTCACCAGCCCTGAGAGGGTAGTTTTACTAGAACAGTTGTACAGAGACAGGTTGAGGAGAGAACAAGCTAGACACAGGTAGAGACAGAACATGCCAGAAGATTAGAACATATTGCCAAAGTTAGTATGAGGCAGAGCAAAGCAATTCAGTTAGAAGGTAAAAGAAGCCAGTTTGAGCCTGTCTGTGTGGAAAGGTGTTTGAGCCAGAACAGCTGAGTTGACCAGCCAGTCAGAGTTGAGAGAGTTAGGAAGGGTGAGTGGATGGAGGCAGTAAGCCTCCAAGATGACAGTGACATGTCGGGCAGAAGATGCTTTTACAGTGAGTGGCCCATCTGTTTTATCAACAGAGCCTTAGTCCCAGAGTAGCTGAGAGGCTCATCTAAGAGGACTGCTGAGCCAGCTTCAGATCCCAGGACTCAGGGCTAGGGCAGCCATCTCTGTCCACGAAATACTAATCCGTAGCACTTTAAACTTTTGGACCCTCTCTTCTTTCATGTGTATAGTGTTTTGAGTGTTTGCTGTGGTTTGTGATACCATGTCTCACGCCTCACAGATCAGCCTGTGCATTTGCAAGTTCTAGCTGCTAATTTAGTGATTCAGGCTATGTTAGTGTCCCACAGAAGAGCCAGGCCACTAAAAAATTTTATTTCATAGCTAATCTTTTAAGCTTTATTTTATTTTCAATTAGGTGTGTATGTGTATGTATGCATGGATGCATATACATACATAGGGGAATCCTCAGAGTCAAGAAAAGGGCAGGGACTAAGAGAGAGTGTTGTTCTGTAGAGGGGGAGAGATACAATTCTAAAAGCTTTATATGTGTTTTACATATGACCCCCATAACAAATCCAACACACCGTCACTGTTCTCACCACCATATGAAGAAAAGGAGACCAGGGAGACAAACAGCCTGCTTGTGTTCAGATGGTTGTGGATGGGGAACTGTCCACCACGCTGGACAGGGAGAGTTCACCCCTCCCTCTTTTTTCTGTCTGTGGTGCTTGGAACAAACACAGGACCTTGTACATGCTGAGTAAGTGCTCTGTCACTGAGCTACATTCTCAGACCAAGTATAAACATTCTTTTTTTTTTTTAGTAAGTGTGTGTGTGTGTTTACGTGCATGCATGCAGATACTGCAGCAGGCCTGTGGAGGTCAGAGGACAATTTGGAGTCAGTTTTCTCCTTCCACTATGCAGATCCTAGATATCCAATCAGATCATCAAACTTAGCAGCAAGCACCTTTACCAGATGAGCCATCTAGCCAAATTAGCAATTGCACGGGCTAATCTGTGAGGCGTGAAACATTGGTATCACAAACCACAGCAATCACTCAAAACACTATACACATGGAAAAGGAGGGGGTCCAAAGGTTTAAAGGGCAGCAGATTAGTATTTCGTGGGCAGAGAGGGCTGCCCTGGCCCTGAGTCCTGGGATCTAAGCTGGCTCAGCAGTCCTCTTCAAGAGAATCCCTTAGCTACTCTAAGTTCTTAATCAACCACTGTACTACCTCTGTGGGTGGAGCTGAATGGTATTTTAGTCAAATTTTAGTAGATCTTGCTTTGTGTTTCTTAGTTCTTTCACATAGTATACAAATGATAATACGTGAGTATTATATGGCATTACCGTCATTATTTTCTACTACATAGTGATGTTTAAATTTTATCTAGAGTTTTAGCTGGCTGTGGGGTTTTAGCAAAGAGGATTTTCCCTTAAAACACAATTTAAAGTGACTTATAATTTCAAGGGAGAGTCCTAAGGATGCAGGAGAAGGTAGGATTAGTTGGTGCATTAGTTCACTAGTTCTGTATTAGTTTACTTTTGCATTGCTATGACCAAACTATTTGGCAGACTATCTATCAAACCTTGGCTCAGAGTTTCAGTCCAGCTTGCTGGAGAGGGTGGTTGCTGTCTGGGCAGTGCTTTGGTGAGATGAATCTGTTCACAAGCGGCTGGCAAGGGAGGAGCCTGCCCTGTAAACTAGTTCTTGCAGCCTCTCTAGTCTCCAAAACAGTGCCACAGGCTGGGACCTGCATGCTCAGAATGAGTCTCTCAAACAGTTCAGAATCTGACCTTAAGCACGATGCTGTTGTATTTACTATAGCTTTGCAGTATTTTGTTGTTGTTGTCCATTTGTTTGTGTAGTATTGTTTTTTGAGTCAAGTCCTTGACCTCATTGCAGTACCCCAACCCCCACCAGCCCTCCTAGTATTGGGATTTCAGGTGTGTGCCACCTCTCTCTCTGATTGTATGCTCTGAAGTAAGGTATTGTGGTACATCTAGCTTTCTCTTTGTTTTGTTTGTTTGTTTTGTTTTTATTTTTGTTTTTCGGGATAGAGTTTCTCCATGTAGCCCTGGCTGTCCTGGAACTCACTTCATAGACCAGGCTGGCCTGGAATTCAGACATCCACCTGCCTCTGCATCCTGAGTACTTTGCTCTATTTTCCTTGGATGTTCTACTGACTTAGGATCTTTTGTGGTTCCCTGTGGATTTTAGAGTTGAGGTTTTAACAGGCATCAATGTACCAGGAGTCAGATGCATTACAGAGAAATAAAAACATCTAAATTCAAAGTCCTGCCTGAGGCTTACTTATTAATCCACTAAAATCTAGGACATCCATTTCAGGGACAGAATGGAAAGAGTATGCAAGGTAAAGAGATTGGAGGCCAAGGGTCACATGCCTCTGGTTTCAGCACACAAATTAATAAAATGTCTCTCTTAAAGTAGGAGGGGCAAGAGAGAAGCACAGATGAACAGGCCCATCCTCAGGAAGAGCTGATGGCTTTCCCATACCTAGGCTTCTCAGCCTCTATCACAGTAGCGTGGAAGCTGTTATCCTGCGTGAACCTTTCTAAAGGGTCAGATGCATTCACCTTAATTTTGAAGCAGTGAGGTTCTCCAGTTAAGTTTGCGTGTGTTCATGTGCATGTGTATATGTGTACGCACGCGCTTATATTTGAGGACAGTAAGACATACATGCACACACAAAGTAAAAATGATATACTAAACTTACTGTCTTGTAAGCTGGGCATGCTGACACATCCTTTAATCCCAGGCCTAAGACAGGCAGAGGCAGGATAATTTCTGAATTTGAGGCTAGCCTGTACTCCATAGCAAGTTTCAGGCCAGCCAGAGGTACACAATGAGACTCTGTCTCAAGAACCAACAGATAAACAAATAAAAACAGCAATGAAAGCCTTTACTGTTTTGAATTCTGTGGCTGTAACAGTTGTAGGGCAGAGAAGACAACCCACTTCTCAAGTGGAGCTAAAATACCTTCTCATTTCCACAGAAGTGTTCACAATATAGAAAGAAGCTGAGTTTGTATTAGCTTTAGGAAATATAATTTTTAAATTTGTTTTTTATTTTATGTTCGTTGGCATTTTACCTGCATAGATGTCTTTTGAGGGTATGAGAAGCCCTGGAACTGGAATTACAGATCCTGTGAGCTGCTGTGTGGGTGCTGGGAATTGAACATGGTTCCCCTGGAAGAACAGCCAGTGCTCTTAACCACTGAGCTGTCTCTCCAGCCCCAAGAATATGTTGTTTTAGGCTTTCTAGGCATTTTAAGAAATGTGTTTATGTCTCCAAATTCACCCAGTCATGCGTGAAGGCAAAGAGGCAATCCTTTTTCTCCTGCAGGATTGTGAGAGTCAATCTTATCAAAGGCTGAAGTGGCAGGAGCCACTCTCAGAACTTGACCACCTGCAACTTCTACTTCCTGGGTGTGGCCGGCAGGCAAACATTTGTATCTTTTCTTACATCACTTCACACTTAGTGACCCAAATGTGGCGTTCTGAGGCCCCTGTTTGGTACATAGGGACTGGCATTATTCATACCCCTGTATCATCTATATGTTTCTTTCATGAAAATGAAGCATAAGTACTTTGAGGTAGAGCACATGTTAGTCTTTCCCTCAGGTCCCACGTGAGTTCTTTTATTTGACTCTGAATTTGAGAACAGGAAGATCTCAGTGTGGGAGGCTCACTGGTCACACTCCTTTTCAGTCTGGCAGCAGTCAGAGCGTCCATGCTGTTCCTGGACAATGTGAAGCAGCACCTGCAGCGCCCCGTGTGGATTAATGCCGATATTCTTCCCGGGCCAAATGGGAGCAGCAAAGTAGTGGATGCCAAAGCCTTTCTAGACACCGTGACATCCTTCTTCCCGGACGTGACCTTTTCCTTGGGTTGGACAACAGGATGGCATCCTGAGAAAGTCAATGAAGGTGATAATTCTAATCAATTTGCTTTGAGCAAATACCAAGTTGATCTTTGCGAATGTGTAAAATATTCTGGACTCGTTTCTTCGGTAGGGTACAGAGCAAACTCATATGATAGCTCACGCACATAAGAAGCTTTTCAGCCAGGAGGAAGCTGCGTAAGTGTGGCTGTAGAGCACACCTCTGTCCCTGAACATTTTATTGTTGTTCAGCAGTGTCTTAGGGTTTGATTGCTGTGAAGAAACAGCCTGACCACAGCAACTCTTACAAAGGAAAACATTTAATTGGGGCTGGCTTACAATTCAGGGGTTTAGTCCATTATCGTCATGGTAGGAAACATTGCAGACAGGCAGACATGGTGCCGGAGAAGGAGCTGAGAGTTCTACATCTTGATCTGTAGGCAGCAGCAGGAGACTGCCACACTAGGCCTAGCTGGAGCATATGAGACTTTGAAGTCGGCCTCCACAGTGACACAGTCTTCCTCCACCAAAGCCACACCTATTCCACCACAGCCACACCTCCTAACAGTGCAATTCCCTACGGACCAAGCATACAAACACATGAGACTATGGGGGCCAAACCACAGGTGGCTTAATGATTTTTCTACTTGCTTAACGTGCCCAAGACCATGGTTTCCACCTAGAACAATTAAATACATAAATACAATTAATTTTTTCCTTGTCATGTTTGAATTCACTCTGAACTCAATGGAAATTCTGTAGACTAAGAATTCATCTGTAAATTACTGATGGAGTTGTCTTTTCCAGGGTAATTTGGTGTTTTAGTTATTGACTTCCAAGACTCTAGTCACAAATGCACATTCCTTTCTTCCCATTTCAGGCTACAGTTGGTCGATGGTGAAAGAGATGGACTACATATGCAGCGAGCTAACCCAGCCGGTCACGTTCCCTGTCAGGGCAGCTTTAGTGAGGCAGTCGTGTTCTCAGTTGCTCTGGCTATTGACAAAATCAAACAGGTATGAATTATCTGTAATAAGAATTACTTCTTCTAGCTAGCCTATATAAAAGACACACAATCCTGGTATTTTATTGGGCAGGTTGTGAGCTATTCTAACTTATATCCCCTCCATATGTCCCTTGTTTCTTGCCATATCTTCTGGTCACGTTCTCGTGGTCCATCTCCTCTCATGGCAGCCCCCTCCTTTCTTAGTCTCCTCTCTTCCTCCTCTCCCCTTCCTCTGGTCTCTTCTCAAACGATTCACTCATTCTCAAGTCCTGCCTTCCTCTCCCTACTTCCCAGTCACAGTCTCTAGCCATTTATTAACCAATTAACTTTAAAGTGTGGTTCTGGGTTTACACACCATCACATGGTATACATGAGGCTCTCCTTGACTTGGGGGCCAGTGTTTAGTATTTAAATGCATAGCAACACCAAACCAACCCCTAACAATTATCACCATACCAGTGTAAGGTGTAGAGAGAAGAACATGAAAATTGAACAGAGTGTGCATGCCTGCAATCTAAACACGTGGGGAGCAGAAGCAGAAGGACTAGCAATTCAAGGTCAACCTCAGCTACAGAGAGACTTGGAGTCTAGCCTGGGCTATATGAGACTATGTCATAAACAGGGAAAAAAAAAGCCATGATATACTAACTATCGAAGGGCAGTGGGTGAAAGGAGGAATGAAGACTGATGAGGTCAGCACAGATTCCCTTCCCAGCAGCCCTTAAGAGCATGGCGTTACCGCCCGCCCTCCACAATTTGTGCACGTGGTAATTCTGAGTAAATGTTGTCATCTTCCTGTTCCAACAAAAGGTTGTTTGTCTTTGAACACGACCATTACAGAAATCTTTTTCACCCAAAATTTTAATCATTTATTATACAATAAGAAATTAACTGGGGTTGGGAAGGTAGCTTGGCAAGTACACGTGTTTGCCATGAAAGCTGATGACGTTATTATTCCTGCAACCCATGTAAATGTGGAGAGAGGAACTGACCCCGCAGTGCTGTCCTCTAACCTCCATATGTGAGCCACAGCATGCACATGTGTGTGCGAGCGTGTGCATGAACGTGCACCACACACACATACAGACATATACATACACCCATACTAATACTATAAGAATACATTTTGAGGACTGGAGAAATGGCCCAGTGGTTAAGCGCATGCACCGCTCTTGCAGAGGACCTGAGTTCAGTTCCCAGCACCCATGTCAGGTGACTCTCGGCTGCCTGTCGCCCAGCTCTGGGGATCACACCTTCGATGGCATGTGTACTCAACTGCACATGCCTACACATACTCATACATACATATACATACTTAAAATAAGATCTTAAAATAAATAAATTTAACTTAGCTGTACCATATATTAAATGTTGAAGTATGCTCTAAAGGGACACATATTTAAACAGTTTGGGTAGCACTTTCTGGGGCCAGGAGAAAGCCCAGATGTCGCAGAACGTAGAGTGGGGATAAGCTGGCACTGCAGCTATCAAAGTAAAGGTTTAAAAGCTACTTCAGAAGTATTTAACTATCTAGAAAAAGCTGTATGTACAGCTTTTCTTATTCTTTTTGGCAAATATATTTCCATTGATTTAACACTTGAATATGAAGTTGCTAATGCAGGAAGAACAGACTAGGTTGGCTTTTAAAAAGGATTTATTTTATGTGTAGGGGTGTTCTTTACCTGTGTGTACAGTGTGTAGTGCCTGCATGCCTGATTTTCACAGAGGTCAGAAGACAGTGTCAGATCCACTGGAACAGGAGTTACAGATGGTTGTGAGCCACCCTGTGGGTGCTAAGAATTGAACTTGGGTCCTCTGCAAGAGCCACAAGTGTTCTTAACCACTGAGCAGTGTCTCTGCCCCTGAGGCTAGCTTTTTAATGTAGTTTTAGAGTAGAAATATTTTCTTGGTGTTAAAGGTAACACATCCAGAAAGTATGAAAGAAAATTTTGCTATATTTGAATATATAAGAATCAGAAATTCTGGTAAAAATAATATTATGATACATGTCAGAGAGAGATTAAGAATTCTAACACATAAAACATTTTTTACAGCTGTGCAGTGGTGGTGCACGCCTTTAATCCCAGGACTTGGGAGGCAGAAGCTGGTGGATTTCTGAGTTCTGGGCCAGCCTGGTCTACAGAGTGAGTTCTAGGACAGCCAGGGCTACACAGAGAAACCCTATCTCAAAAAAATATATTTTTTTTACAATCATCTGGCAAAAGGCCCAGCTTAATAATTAACCAGGTTGGAGAGAGTAGAGGAAGCAGGCGTGTTGTGTACATCATAGATATAAACTGATTTATTTCCTTAAGGAAACAGTGGGCGTGTTCATAGATTTTTATCAATAAGGGTTTATCTACCTAGGGAGAAGTTCATGTAAGCACAGAGAAGGACTAGCAGAGTTTCAAAGCATTCCAAGTCTCCTCCATTCAGAACCTGGCTGAGTATATTACGGTATACTCTCATAATGGAAGATTAAATACTTGTTATAGGTCATGCTTGGCGCTTTAATAAGGACAGACCTCTAAAATAATTCTGTTAAGTGAAAAACATTAAAGTTCACAATGATCTTGTAGTAACTACGCTTGCATGAGAAAACTGAGTCATAAAATATTTATAGATGAATTAAACATCAGGTTGTTTGAGCAGCTGTAGCTGGCATCATGGCAAAAGAGAGGCATTGGCCTGTCTCAGACCATAGTGAGTCAGGGTCTCCACTGC
Source organism: Mus caroli (assembly GCF_978045245.1). Classification (NCBI taxonomy): domain Eukaryota; kingdom Metazoa; phylum Chordata; class Mammalia; order Rodentia; family Muridae; genus Mus; species Mus caroli. The sequence goes on from NW_028227270.1 coordinate 28,888,508, forward strand.
CAACAACTGAAACCAAACCTGGCCAACAAGCAGAGAGGAGATGTATTGAGCTAATAAGGAGGTCTTTCTTTTTTTTAATTTTATGTGCACTGGTGTTGTGCCTGGCATGTATGTCTTTGTGAGGGTGTTAAATCCTCTGGAACTGGAGTTAGAGACACTCATGAGCTGCCTTCTGGGTGCTGGGGAATTGAACATGGCTCTTAACCACTGAACAATCTCTCCAGCCCTCAGATTATTTTATTGTTTTTTAAAATATTTTTTAATCTTTTTTTTACAGTCCAGTCCTTATCCCCATCCCAGTCTGCCCTCTGACTGTTCCACATCCCATACCTCCTCCCCAACCCCCGTCTCCAAGAGGATGTCCCTATTCCCCACCCCCACCCCCGACCCACTAGACCTCCCCACTCCCTGGGGCTTCCAGTCTCTCCAGGGTTTGGTGCATCTTCTCACAGTGAGGCCAGTCGAGGCAGTCCTCTGCTGTATATGTGTTGGGGGCCTCATATCAGCTGGTGTATGCTGCCTGGTTGGTGGCTCAGAGTCTGAAAGATCTTGGGGGTTCAGGTTAGTTGAAACTGCTGGTCTTCCTATGGGGTCACCCTTCTTCTCAGCTTTTTCCAGCTTTTCCCTAGTTTAACCACAGCGGTTCCCGGCTTCTGTCCATTGGTTGGGTGTAAGTATCTACCTCTGACTCTTTCAGCTGCTTGTTGGGCCTCTCAGTGGGCAGCCATGCTAGGCTCCTGTCTATTGCCCTGCATGCAGCTGAACTACTGGGAGGCCTTCAGACTGTGGGCTCTTCAGAGGAGCAGATAAGCTGATGATCTGCCTCAGCAGAAGGTGCAAGCCGGAAAGGATTATTATTATAGTGTGCAATGCTTTAGACGTTCTCTTGGGCAGGCATGTCATCATTATTAACTCATTATTATCACTAACACTGCTTCTAGTTTTGTTTGTTTTAATTAGTGTTGAAGAATTACTCTGAAGTCAATTAGCATAGTGTATTAATTATTAAAGATTATTATTTAAATTATAGCTCTAAATTAAATTGTAAAACTTGGATTCTTATACAGAACTCTAGCTTTTGGAAATATCTCCGTACGTCCCCATTTGAGAAGCACTTACAGCATAAGCAGGTTCTTTATGTGGGTATGGAGGACTTAGCGATCGTACAGAGGCACCGTGAGGTTGAAGCCACAGCTGTGGGGAAGCCTGGCCAAGGCTGCGCTTCGTTCATGTGCAGTTTGCAGTATTCCCACTGATTTGTCATAAGGGTTTTGAAAGGCCATGACTGATCTCCTGAAAAATTTGCAATTCACAGAGGCACCTGCTAATCTGAGAGCCCACAATCAGAAATAAGCCTTCAAACAGTCCTAGTGGGCCTTGACGTGCAGACTAGCAAGCACCAACAGACATGGCTGGGCTCTCTGTGTTCTGGAGTCTAAGAATTTTTAGAGTTTTTTTTCTCTTAAGCAGAAACTGCAGATTTCTTAAATATCTAGCATTAAGTCTTTCAAATTGAAAGTGGTAGATTATATATAAACCTTTTTTCCCCTGTGGTTTTAAACATGGCAGTTGGTCATTACCAAAAGCCATTTCAATGACCTAGACAACTCTATACAGTAAGTTAACAGTAATTTATAAAGCTTGGGTTTTTTTTTCCATAGTAAATTGTCTCACAAAAATATAGAGAGATAATATTTTTAAGAACAGTGAGTGATTATTTTCATCCTTCATTCTGAAGCTATATAAAGCATTAGAGAAACAATAGTTAGTTAACTCATGACCCCTCTTCTCACAATAAAGATAATGTTTGAGAAATAGTTTGTAAAGTAATGACTTCTAGTTACATAAACAGCATAAATTACCAACATTTAAAATGTTCTCAAGTAGTTGTTTGTATTTAAACAGTCTTTTTTTTTTCATTTTTTTAATTAGGTATTTTCTTCATTTACATTTCCAATGCTACCCCAAAAGTCCCCCAAGCCCTCCCCCCACTCCCCCTCCCCCCCCCCACACACACTTCTTGGCCCTGGCTGGCGTTCCCCTGTACTGAGGCATATAAAGTTTGCAAGTTTGCCAATGGGCCTCTCTTTCCACTGATGGCCGACTAGGCCATCTTTTGATACATATGCAGCTAGAGACACGAGCTCTGGGGTACTGGTTAGTTCATAATGTTGTTCCACCTATAGGGTTAGGGTTGCAGATCCCTTCAGCTCCTTGGGTGCTTTCTCTAGCTCCTCCATTGGGGGCCCTGTGATCCATCCAATAGCTGACTGTGAACATCCACTTCTGTGTTTGCTAGGCCCCGGCATAGACTCACGAGTGACAGCTATATCAGGGTCCTTTCAGCAAAATCTTGCTAGTGTGTGCAATGGTGTCAGCGTTTGGAGGCTGATTATGGGATTGGGATCCATCCCATAAACAGTCTTTTAAAAATGATCAGGAAAAGTCAGGACAATGGTAAACCTTAGGCTGTCATTGGAGATATCAGTCGTTTTGATACCAAGTCTCCTGGGTGCTACATTGCATTGTATTTCATTATCTGTTCTCATTAATGGACTACATGCTGTTTTCAGCGTGTCGTTTTTATCAAGTTCTTTTAGCCTTTGCATGTGTGTATGTGCGTGTGATACGCACTCATGTATGTATGTGTGATACAGAGTGTGTATGTATGTATGCAGATACATGCATGTATATGTATGTGTGATGCACATGTGTGTATTTATGTGTGTGATGCGTGTATGTGTATGTGATGCACACATCTGTATGTGTGTGATGCACGCATATGTATGGGTATGATGCACACATGTGTATGGAAAACCTTCACCCTAATGCAAGTGTGGTATAAAGTTGCCTGAGGCTTGGAAGACTGTGGAAGCTAAGCCTTTTTTTTGTGATCTGATATAGTTTTCTCCTTCAATTTATCCCCTAAGTATTTGTCTCAGGAAGTAGTTGAAAACAAGTAACTAAAAGAACACTAATCATGGGCTGGTGAGATGGCTCAGTGGGTAAGAGCACCCGACTGCTCTTCTGAAGGTCCAGAGTTCAAATCCCAGCAACCACATGGTGGCTCACAACCATCCGTAATGAGATCTGGCGTCCTCTTCTGGTCTGTCTGAAGACAGCTACAGTGTACTTACATATAATAATAAATAAATAAATAAATCTTTAAAAAAAAAAAAAAAAGAACACTAATCATTACAAATGAAAAGACAGTTTAGAATTCCCTTCGGTCTCATTTCATTAGTGAAGAAAGACAAATATGTTTTATTTTAATACTTTACCTATCTTCAGTTGGCATTAAAATATACTTCACACGCTCTGTGTGTGTGTGTGTGTATGGGGGAGGGTGCTGGGTATTTCATTCCTGCCGGGCAGAGCACTTCTCCAATGAACTACATTCTCAGACCTTAGATTTTTCTCTTATGAAAAGTGTATAGCTTATGGAAGGGCATATTTTCTTCAATGGCCATAAAAAATCTAACACAAAATAAGTACAATTACTCTTTAAAGCTATGCCATAAGTATCACTGTTCTAGACACAAAATAAGTAAAATTAAACTATACACCATTGTTTCTCAACTTTCCTAATGCTGCAGCCCTTTAATACAGTTCCTCATGCAGCCATAAGATTATTTTGTTGCTACTTTATAACTGTGATTTTGCCCCTATTTTGAGTTATGATGTGACTATCAGATATGCAGGATATCTCACATTTGACCCCAGTGAAAGGATCACTTGACTCCCAAGGGGACTCGACCCACAGCTTGGGAGCCGCTGCTTTGGACAGCATGCAGTGACTGTCATTTTACCGGCTCAGTGAGCAGTTTTCATCCCAGAACTTCTAATTGTAGAGGTTATAAAATCTTGTCATTGCTACAGCTCCGATGGCCTTATACAGCTTGAGACAGGAAGAAGTAGGAAATTTATTATTTATTTTAAGTTAAAGCAAAAGCTTTGAGATGTTTATCTAAGTTGATAAAAACCACAAAATCTGATTGTAATTCTACCTAATGAAGGTTAGGTGCTGGGACCACCGTCGTCGGTGGCTAGTGTTGCCTTGCATAGGTGAGGCCCTTAGCATACCTCGCACCTCCAAACAAACAATAACAAACCAACCCTCTATTGCATTTTGTCTATGGTCTGTATTACTAATGAATTGGTGTTTTAAAAGATTTTTAAAAAAACTATGTGTGTGTGTCTGTGTGTCCACACAAGAGAACATGGGAACATGCCCACATGCACACTGGTAGCTGCAGAGTGCAGACAAAGGTGTTGAGATCCCTGGAGCTGGATTTGTAAGTGGCTGTGAGCAACCCCCATGTGAACCTGGGTCCTCTGCCAGAGCAATCCATGCTCCTAACCCCTGAGCAATCACTTCAGTCGCTAGAGTTACTGTTTTGTATTAGTCTTTTGCTGCCCTCATGCCCTGCATATATATAACATATATGTAATGTTCATTTAACATTATATAACATATATAACATATATGTAATGTGTATAGGAAGGAAGGTCTTTTTCTACATGCTTATATACAAATCTTCCAATACTTTTATCATTTTAAATGCCTTTCAGTTGATTTTCAAGTTTTCAAAGCAAAAAAAAAAAAGTATAATCTCTTTAAACAATATTTTCTCTTCCTTTTTCGCTATCATTTCTTTTCCCCTTTAAAGGCATGCTGCTTAGTGTTTCCAGAACAAGGGTTCACAGCTAGGGAAAGGACACTCTGCAGCAGATAATGCCTTCGGACAGCCTGGCTCCCCAGCCTTCTGTGCCTGGCAGGGATTCTAGGATTCATCTTGTGACACAAGTCCTGACTGTGTTCTGTACTGCACAGGACACCCCCAGGAGGAAAAGTCTCTCACATGATGACATAATGCCCATATGGAGAATTTGAGAAAAGAGTCCAATTATTAGGGATCGTGGGCATGCAGATACTTTCCAAATCCTGCAAAGATGCCAGTCTAAACAAGCATCAAAATTCCAGTGGGTGTTCAGTCTTCGCAAATGCCTTTTCAGTTCCCACTAAAGCAGTCATGGCCGGGTGGGGTGGCACACAACTTTAATCCCAGCAGCCAACAGAGGCAGGTGGGTCACTGTGGTTGAGGCCAGCCCAGTCTGTATAGCAAGCTCTATGGAGGCTACCTCCCTCCACAGAATATCTTCTTCTCCATCTGTGCTTACTAATAGAACATGTTTTGTGCTATTTTGCAGTGTTTTGCCATCCCATCACTTCCCCGTGTGTGTGTGTATGGCATACCAGTCCTGTGTGTGTGTGTCTCAGTGCCAATTCTGTGTTCACCTGCATGATTTTCTTCCCCAGTTTTAGATATGAGGATCCTGTGCATGTCATAAAATGTCCTGTACTTTCTTACATACTCAGAGATATCCAAAATAACATTAAAATGGCCTATGTGTGAAATGTTCTACACCTGAGGCTTTGGGGAATGCTGGACTTGAATAACTTTCTATTTACTGATTAGTAAATGATTTGTTTCTGTTTTAGATGACAAGTTTCATAAATTATATTCTTGTAGAAAATTGTTCATTTTGTCAATGTTTTTAAAATTATTTAGCTACAGCTGACTGAAATAATCTGCTACTCTCTTAGTTTCTTACAAGTCTTCAATTCCTTAACGCAGCTGAACTTTCCCACCAGTTTCTTTGTTAGGCTGGAGAGTTTGCATGCATGGTATATGCGTATGTACACCTTCATACGTGTGCCCGTGTGCATGCAGACACACTCACAGGCCAGAGAGTGGGGTCATGTATTCCTCAGGCATTTTCCACCATATTTTCTGAGACAGTGTTTCTCACTGAACCTGGTGAGGATGGGTGAGGCTGGCTAGCCACCCTGCTGTAGGAGTTTGTTCCCTCCACCCCCATGCTGAGGTAGCAGATCTGTGCCCAAACCACCACACCCTTCCTCTACGTGCGTGTTGGCCATCCCTACTCAGGTCCTACTTCTGGGACAGCCAGGACTACATAGAGAAACCCTTTCTCAAACAAACAAACAAACAAACAAACAAACAAACAAGTTTTACCCACTGGGCTATCTTATCTCCTCGTTCCTAGACTAGATGTTAATTCTTTAAGTGGGATCTTTGGTTGGATTTATTTTTCTGGCTTATGACTTAGTAATTCCTTCCTTTTCTTCCTTGAAACATAGTTCTTTTCACTTCCTGTTGGAGGCTCACACTGTTGGTTGTCATCTTTACATTTGTTAAGATAACGCTCTGAATTACTTATATTAAGATGGATGTAGACGACCGCTGTCTTCCTCTGCCCTGTGCTTGAGCTGTATCCTCTCGGTCTTCTGGAGCTTCCAGCATTGCTGATTTGAACTATGCTGCAGCCGTGGCTCTTTCTCTTTTAGTCTCACACATTATTTGAAAGAAAAATTTTAGCCATCTAAATGATAGCTTCTATCAGTCTCACTTTCTTTAATACTTTCTGCCTTTACTGTCATGTAAGGAGATAATGTCTGTATAACTACTTTTTTAAAAGAAGAATATTTGGTGGTGAATCTGTTGACCTATTTCTAAGTGGCTTGCTCTGTTTCATGGTTCTATGTGTCTTTTATGCCACTAGCATGTGGTTTTGATTACTGTGGCTTTAAGTCAAGAATGTGATACTTTTAATATTTTTCTTCTTGCTCAAGAGTCTTTGGATGTTCAGGTCTTCTATGGTTCCATATAAACTTCAGGTTGATTTATTTCTATAAAAATGTCATAGGTACTCTAGTGGTTTGAATGAGAAGTATCCTTCACAGGCTCAGGTAGTTGAACACTGGGTCTCCAGTTGGTGGTATTGCTTGGGGGGCAGTCTGGGTGGTGCAGCCTTGCTAGAGTGTGTCCCTGGAGGTGGGCATTGAGATCATAGAGCTCTGCCCATTTGTTTTCTGTTTCGCGCTTATGGTTACGATATGATCTCTTAGCTTCCTGTTCCTATCACCATGCCTGCCGTTTACTGCCATGTGTCCCCACCATGGACTCTTGTTCCTCTGCTACTGTAAGCCAACAAAAACTGACTTTCCATGAATTGCTTCTAGCCATGCTGTTTTATCATGGCAACAGAGAAGTGACTCATTCATAAGTTGGTGCTAAGAGTGGACTGTTGCTGTGAAGAACCCGATCATTTTGGAACTTTGGGCAGAAAAGAGGCTGAGTGCAGTAAACAGAGCTAACAGCAGCAAGTAGAGCCTGGAACAGAGCTGTGTAGAGAGCAGTGCAGACTCTGAGGAAGGCCTGGCTAAAGACTCCAGAGGAAAGCGGGGACTTTACAGCAGCTAGGCTGCAGGCCATTCCTGTGATGCTCAGCAGTGGTTCTGGCTGCTTTCTATCTTTGCTATAAGAACTTGCTTGAGGCTAAATTAAAAAGTAAAGGAGAATTTCTTTAGTGGAAGACATTTCAAGACTGCATGTTGATTCTGTGGTATGGTTGTTGTTGATGACACTTCTGCAAGTATACAGTGAAAAGAGCAAGCTGGGGCAAACTAAACACAAATGTACCACCAGAAGAGAAAAAAATGCAAATTTAGTGTTCTAGCCCAGGTGTGTCCCAAAGACAGACTGTAACTGTTATGGAGAGATGCCCTGCTCTGCACTGGAACAAACCTCGAGGAAAGACCCTGCAAGCTCCAACTTATGGAAGAAAGCCTAAGGCATTTTCTGTTCCTAGAAAGCAACTGAGTATAAGAGATGCTGCTGGTGTGATTCAAGGGACCAGAATCCATCTCAAACTGAAAGCCTGATTTGTCAGAATCATCCCCATGGTGCTGGCTTGAGAGGCAAGACAATGAGGGATTCATGGATTCTTCCTCCGAGGTTTCTAATTGCTGCTGAGGTCAGGCTGCATGTGCATTGGAGTCCATGCATGAAGGCCCAGAGAGGCCAAGAGGCTATGAGAGGATTCGAAGCTGTGAAAGTGGGGCCTGATCTGCAGCAAGAAACTAAAAGGTGTTGGCAATGCTAGACCCCTGAGACAGCTACCAAGAAGAGCTACACACTGGGAGTGGGACTAGCCCAAAAGATAGGTGCATGTTGCAGGGAAAGAGGCATCTAAGCTTTTTAAGCCCAGATGTCAGACACAGAGCTACAGGCCTGGTGTTGTGATCCTGATAGGTTTTGAACTTTCTTAGGCCTGGTATTTCTTCACTGCGCTCCCATTCCTCTCCTTAACAGTTGTGATCCATATACTGCTCCATTGTATGTTGGAATATGTGATTTTTTAAAAATAGAGGGTTACAGTCAACAGATTGCCTCGAGTTTCAGAAGAGACTTTGGAATTTAATTAGTGTTAAAAATGTTAAAGACAATGGGAGCTTTTGAAGGTGGACTAGATGATATATGCCCATGAGCCTGTGGAGGTTGGGGAGTGGGACGTAGTGGTTTGAATGAGAAATGTCCCTGGTAGTTTCAGGCATTGGAGCACTTGGCCCCGTTAGTGCTGCCTTTCGGGGAGGTTTAGGTGTTTGCTAGAGTTGCTAGAGGAAGTTCATCCATTACTTGGGGAGGAGGGCTTTGAGATGATAAATCCTCGCCTTGCTTTCAATTTATTCTCTCTACTCTGTGCTTGTGGTTGAAATGTGAGCTCTTAACTTCCTGCTCCCACTGACATGCCTGCTGCCTGCTGCCGTCCCTCCCCACCATGATGGGCTCTTGTCCTTCTGGACCATAAGCCAAAGCTCACCACTTTTGGTCATGGTGTTGTATCCTAACAACCGAACAGTAACTATTACAGGTACTTTAATAGAACCTCATTGTTTGCTTTAAATAGGATGGATGGATGGATAAACAGTGTTAATTTATACTCATTGTCTTCAATCTATAGATATCACACTTCATGTGTTAAATTTATTCTGATTTAATTCTCTGTGATGCTCTTGAATTGGAATTGTTTTCATATTTTCTTTTTTTTTAAGAGTTTTTATTTTTATTTTTTTTTTTTGTTTTTTTTTAATTAGTTATTTTCCTCAATTACATTTCCAATGCTATCCAAAAAGTCCCCAGTACACTCCCCCCCCCCCCCCAGTTCCCCACCCACCCACCCCCACCCCTTGGCCCTGACATTCCCCTGTACTGGGGCATATAAAGTTTGCAAGTCCAATGGGCCTCTCTTTCCAGTGATGGCCGACTAGCCCATCTTTTGATACAAATGCAGCTAGAGTCAAGAGCTCTGGGGTACTGGTTAGTTCATAATAATGATCCACCTATGGGGTTGCAGTTCCCTTTAGCTCCTTGGGTACGTTCTCTAGCTCCTCCATTGGGGGCCCTGTGATCCATCCAATAGCTGACTGTGAGCATCCACTTCTGTGTTTGCTAGGCCCCGGCATTGTCTCACAAAAGACAGCTATATCTGGGTCCTTTCAGCAAAATCTTGCTAGTGTATGCAATGGTGTCAGTGTTTGGAAGCTGATTATGGGATGGATCCCTGGATATGGCAGTCTTTAGATGGTCCATCCTTTCTTCAAAGCTCCAAACTTTATCTCTGTAACTCTTTCCATGGGTGTTTTGTTCCCAATTCCAAGAAGGGGCACAGTGTCCACACTTTGGCCTTCGTTCTTCTTGAGTTTCATGCGTTTAACAAATTGTATCTTATATCTTGGGTATCCTAAGTATTTGGGCTAATATCCACTTATCAGTGAGTACATATTGTGTGAGTTCCTTTGTGAATATGTTACCTCACTCAGGATGATGCCCTCCAGATCCATCCATTTGCCTAGTAATTTCATAAATTCATTCCTTTTAATAGCTGAGTAGTACTCCATTGTGTAAATGTACCACATTTTCTGTATCCTTTCCTCTGTTGAGGGGCATCTGGGTTCTTTCCAGCTTCTGGCTATTATAAATAAGGCTGCTATGAACATAGTGGAGCATGTGTCCTTCTTACCGGTTGGAACATCTTCTGGATATATGCCCAGGAGAGGTATTGCTGGATCCTCTGGTAGTATTATGTCCAATTTTCTGAGGAACCGCCAAACTGATTTCCAGAGTGGTTGTACCAGCTTGCAATCCCACCAACAATGAAGGAGTGTTCCTCTTTCTCCATGTCCTCGCCAGCATCTGCTGTCACCTGAATTTTTGATCTTAGCCATTCTGACTGGTGTGAGGTGGAATCTCAGGGTTGTTTTGATTTGCATTTCCCTGATGATTAAGGATGTTGAACATTTTTTCAGGTGCTTCTCTGCCATTCAGTATTCCTCAGGTGAGAATTCTTTGTTCAGTTCTGAGCCCCATTTTCTAACGGGGTTATTTGATTTTCTGGAGTCAACCTTCTTGAGTTCCTTATATATATATTGGATATTAGTCCCCTATCTGATTTAGGATAGGTAAAGATCCTTTCCCAATCTGTTGGTGGTCTTTTTGTCTTATTGACAGTGTCTTTTGCCTTGCAGAAGCTTTGCAACTTTATGAGGTCCCATTTATCGATTCTCGATCTTACAGCGCAAGCCTTTGCTGTTCTATTCAGGAATTTTTCCCCTGTACCCATATCTTCGAGGCTTTTCCCTATTTTCTCCTCTATAAGTTTCAGTGTCTCTGGTTTTATGTGGAGTTCCTTAATCCACTTAGATTTGACCTTGGTACAAGGAGATAGGAATGGATCAATTTGCATTCTTCTACATGATAACCGCCAGTTGTGCCAGCACCATTTGTTGAAAATGCTGTCTTTTTTCCACTGGATGGTTTTTGCTCCCTTGTCAAAGATCAAGTGACCATAGGTATGTGGGTTGATCTCAGGGTCTTCAATTCTGTTCCATTGGTCTACTTGTCTGTCGTTATACCAGTACCATGCAGTTTTTATCACAATTGCTCTGTAGTACAGCTTTAGGTCAGGCATGGTGATTCCACCAGAGGTTCTTTTATCCTTGAGAAGAGTTTTTGCTATCCTAGGTTTTTTGTTGTTCCAGATGAATTTGCAGATTGAAGAATTGAGTTGGAATTTTGATGGGGATTGCATTGAATCTGTAGATTGCTTTTGGTAAGATAGCCATTTTTACAATGTTGATCCTGCCAATCCATGAGCATGGGAGGTTTTTCCATCTTCTGAGATCTTCTTTAATTTCTTTCTTCAGGGACTTGAAGTTCTTGTCATACAGATCTTTCACTTCCTTAGTTAGAGTCACGCCAAGGTATTTTATATTGTTTGTGACTATTGAGAAGGGTGTTGTTTCCCTAATTTCCTTCTCTGCTTGTTTATCCTTTGTGTACAGAAAGGCCATTGACTTGCTTGAGTTAATTTTATATCCAGCTACTTCACCGAAGCTATTTATCAGGCTTAGGAGTTCTCTGGTGGAATTTTTAGGGTCATTTATGTATACTATCATATCATCTGCAAAAAGCGATACTTTGACTTCTTCTTTTCCGATTTGTATCCCCTTGATCTCCTTTTGTTGTCTAATTGCTCTGGCTAGGACTTCAAGTACAATGTTGAATAGGTAGGGAGAGAGTGGGCAGCCTTGTCTAGTCCCTGATTTTAGTGGGATTGCTTCCAGCTTCTCACCATTTACTTTGATGTTGGCTACTGGTTTGCTGTAGATTGCTTTTATCATGTTTAGGTATGGGCCTTGAATTCCTGATCTTTCTAAGACTTTTATCATGAATGGGTGTTGGATTTTTGTCAAATGCTTTTTCAGCATCTAACGAGATGATCATGTGGTTTTTGTCTTTGAGTTTGTTTATATAATGGATTGCATTGATGGATTTTCGTATATTGAACCATCCTTGCATCCCTGGGATGAAACCTACTTGGTCAGGATGGATGATTGTTTTGATGTGTTCTTGAATTCGGTTAGTGAGAACTTTATTGAGGATTTTTGCATCAATATTCATAAGGCAAATTGGTCCGAAGTTCTCTATTTTTGTTGGGTCTTTATGTGGTTTAGGTATCAGAGTAATTGTGGCTTCATAGAATGAGTTGGGTAGAGTACCTTCTGATTCTATTTTGTGGAATAGTTTGTGAAGAACTGGGATTAGATCTTCTTTGAAGGTCTGATAGAACTCTGCACTAAACCCATCTGGTCCTGGGCTTTTTTTGGTTGGGAGACTATTAATGACTGCTTCTATTTCTTTAGGGGATATGGGACTGTTTAGATCATTAACCTGATCTTGATTTAACTTTGGTACCTGGTATCTGTCTAGAAGCTTGTCCATTTCATCCAGGTTCTCCAGTTTTGTTGAGTATAGCCTTTTGTAGAAGGATCTGATGGTGTTTTGGATTTCTTCAGGGTCTGTTGTTATGTCTCCCTTTTCATTTCTGATTTTGTTAATTAGAGTACTTTCCCTATGCCCTCTAGTGAGTCTGGCTAAGGGTTTATCTATCTTGTTGATTTTCTCCAAGAACCAGCTCCTCGATTGGTTGATTCTTTGAATTGTTCTTCTTGTTTCCACTTGGTTGATTTCACCCCTGAGTTTGATTATTTCTTGCCGTCTACTCCTCTTGGGTGAATTTGCTTCCTTTCGTTCTAGAGCTTTTAGGTGTGTTGTCAAGCTGCTAATGTGTGCTCTCTCTAGTTTTTTTTTTTGGAGGCACTCAGAGCTATGAGTTTTCCTCTTAGAAATGCTTTCAATGTGTCCCATAAGTTTGGGTATGTTGTGGCTTCATTTTCATTAAACTCCAGAAAGTCCTTAATTTCTTTCTCTATTCCTTCCTTGACCAAGGTATCATTGAGAAGAGTGTTGTTTAGTTTCCACATGTGTGTTGGCTTTCTATTATTTATTTTGTTATTGAAGATCAGTCTTAGTCCATGGTGATCTGATAGGGTGCATGGGACAATTTCAATATTTTTGTATCTGTTGAGGCCTGTTTTGTGACCGATTATGTGGTCAATTTTGGAGAAGGTACCGTGAGGTGCTGAGAAGAAGGTATATCCTTTCGTTTTAGGATAAAATGTTCTGTAGATATCTGTCAGATCCATTTGTTTCATAACCTCTGTTAGTTTCACTGTGTCCCTGTTTAGTTTCTGCTTCCATGATCTGTCCATTGGTGAAAGTGGTGTGTTGAAGTCTCCCACTATTATTGTGTGAGGTGCAATGTGTGCTTTGACCTTTACTAAAGTATCTTTAATGAATGAGGCTGCCCTTGTATTTGGCGCATAGATATTCAGAATTGATAGTTCCTCTTGGAGGATTTTACCTTTGATGAGAATGAAGTGCCCTTCCTTGTCTTTTTTGATGACTTTGGGTTGGAAGTCAATCTTATCAGATATTATAATGGCTACTCCAGCTTGTTTCTTCCTACCATTTGCTTGGAAAATTGTTTTCCAGCCTTTCATTCTGAGGTAGTGTCTTATCTTTTTTTCTGAGATGAGTTTCCTGTAAGCAGCAAAATGTTGGGTCCTGTTTCTGTAGCCAGTTTGTTAGTCTATGTCTTTTTATTGGGGAGTTGAGTCCATTGATATTAAGAGTTATTAGGGAGAAGTAATTGTTGCTTCCTTTTATTTTTGTTGTTAGAGTTGGTGTTCTGTTATTGTGGCTGTCTTCTTTTAGGTTTGTTGAGGAATTACCTTCTTGCTTTTTCTAGGACGTGGTTTCCGTCCTTGTATTGGTTTTTTTCTGTTATTATCCTTTGAAGGGCTGGATTCGTGGAAAGATAATTTGTGAATTTGGTTTTGTCGTGGAATACTTTGGTTTCTCCATCTATGGTAATTGAGAGTTTGGCTGGGTATAGTAGCCTGGGCTGGAAATTGTGTTCTCTTAGTTTCTGTATAACATCTGTCCAGGATCTTCTGGCTTTCATAGTCTCTGGTGAAAAATCCGGTGTAATTCTGATAGGCTTGCCTTTATATGTTACTTGACCTTTTTCCCTTACTGCTTTTAGTATTCTATCTTTATTTAGTGCATTTGTTGTTTTGATTATTATGTGTCGGAAGGAATTTCTTTTCTGGTCCAGTCTATTTGGAGTTCTGTAAGCTTCTTGTATGTTCATGGGCATCTCTTTCTTTAGGTTTGGGAAGTTTTCTTCTATAATTTTGTTGAAGATAATTACTGGTCCTTTGAGTTGAAAATCTTCATTCTCATCTACTCCTATTATCCGTAGGTTTGGTCTTCTCATTTTGTCCTGGATTTCCTGGATGTTTTGAGTTAGGATCTTTGTGGATTTTGTATTTTCTTTGATTGTCGTGCCTATGTTCTCTATGGAGTCTTCTGCACCTGAGATTCTCTCTTCCATCTCTTGTATTCTGTTGCTGATGCTCACATCTATGGTTCCAGATTTCTTTCCTAGTGTTTCTATCTCCAGCATTGCCTCAATTTGGGTTTTCTTCATTGTCTCTACTTCCCTTTTTAGGTCTTGGATGGTTTTATTCAATTCCATCACCTTTTTGGTCTGGTTTTCCTGCAATTCTTTAATGGATTTTTGTGCTTCCTCTTTAATGTCTTCTACCTGTTTAGCAGTGTTCTCCTGTATTTCTTTAAGTGTATTATTAAAGTCCTTCTTGATGTCCTCTACCATCATCATGAGATATGCTTTTAGATCCGGGTCTAGCTTCTCCGGTGTGTTGGGGTGCCCTGGACTGGGCGAAGTGGGAGTGCTGGGTTCTGATGATGGTGAGTGGTCTTGGTTTCTGTTAGTAAGATTATTACGTTTACCTTTCGCCATCTGGTAATCTCTGGGGTTAGTTGTTATCATTGTCACTGTTTAAAGAATGGAGCAGACGCTGTGTTCCACTCACCAGAATTCTTAAGATCCTGTGGCGGGTGTTGTGGGTAGCTGGCGGGTGTCAGCTGACCCTGCGCCTTAGCTACCCTGGTGCTGGTCTGACCGGAAGAGGCTTGTGGCCCTACTCAGGCCGGTTTTCTGCTTCCCTAACTAATGCAGTCTCAGGTCCCGTGCGGAATTGGATTGGAGCAGAAGCTGTGTTCCACTCACCAGAAGTCTTAAGATCCTGTGGTGGGTGTTGTGGGTAGCTGGTGGGTGTCAGCCGACCCTGCGCCCTAGCTACCCTGGTGTTAGTCAGACCGGAAGAGGCTTGTGGCCCTACTCAGGCCGGTTTTCTGCTTCCCTAACTAATGCAGTCTCAGGTCCCGCACGCAATTGGATTGGAGCAGAAGCTGTGTTCCACTCACCAGAAGTCTTAAGATCCTGTGGCAGGTGTTTTGTGGGTAGCTGGCGAGTGTCAGCCGACCCTGCGCCCTAGCTACCCCGGTGCTGATCTGACCGGAAGAGGCTTGTCTCATATTTTCTTTTTTCTTATTTATTGTTAGTATATAGAAATGCACAGATTTTTATGTTATTTCATTATGCACCTTTACCATCTTAGTATTCGATTGCTTGAAGAGACACCATGACCAAGGCAACATATAAAAGAAAGCATTTAATTGGGAGCTTGCTTATACAGTTTTAGAGGGTGAGTCCATGACCATCATGACAGGAAGCAGACAAGCAAGCATGGTACTTGTAGCAGTAGCTGAGATCTTTGAGAGAGAAATTGGACCCAGCATGGGTTTTTGGAACCTTAAAGCCCAGTCTCCCACAAGAGAGTATCCCAATAAGGCCACACCTCATCTTTCCTAAGCCAACTGGGAACCAAGCATTCAAATATCTGAGCCTCTGGGGTCTATTCTTATTTAAACCACATTTACTAAATGTATTGCTTTGACAGTTTTGTTTGTTTGAATTAGCACATATTATTATAGATTCCATTATGCTGTTTTGTGCATTCTTTTTGTTGGTTCCTTCTCCTACCGCCCTTCACCCCTCACTAGCTCCTTCCAGTCCTTTCCTGCCCCAAGTGGCCCTTATTCTGCCTTTATATCACATGTATTCATTTACCATCTTACCCCTTCCTTCTAAACTTCTTACTCTCCTTAAAGGTCACCTTTTTACTTTTATTGACTCTGCTCCCTTCACATAATAGTAACTAAAATCTATGGTCCTCAAACAGGAAAAAATATATGGTATTTGTCTGTTGCGCAGGATTATTTCTGGAAGACATGCACAAATATCTGCTTACCCCAGATAGAGAATTGATGTCAAACCAAAGTATTGATATTACCAAAGTCTAACTTGGTAAACCCTTGAGTTTATTTGGGTTATTTCCAAGATTGTGAGTAAAAGTTTACTTACAGTAGCATGAATGACTCAGAGGCGTCTGCATCACAAAAAGTTCACCCCAACACAATGATGATTATGAAATGATGATTATAGAGTCCCAGAACTATCTACTTAACTGGCCAGCAACTTTACAGATCAAAGTCTCCTCTCCTCAGCAGGCCTTACTGCTTAGAGGAGGAGGAGAAGGTGGAGGAGGAATAGGAGGGGGAGGGGAAGGGGAAGGGGAAGGAGGAGGAGGAATAGGAGGGGGAGGGGGAACAGGAAGGGGAGGAGGAGGAGGAGGTAGTGGTGGTCTTCTGAGTCTGGTAAATTTTAGGAACTTCCTGAGACTTGTGAGTTGTTTACTTCCTGAATGTTAAGTCATCTTCCTTAGTACTTTCTAGATCTTAAGGAGTTGTCTTGAGGATGGAATCTTTTAATTCAGAGAAAATTATCTTTCTGAGCTTGAGATACTTTATTTAAAACTATTTTCAGCTATATTTTCCAACAAATGTGATATCATTTTTGTTTATGGCTGAATAAAAATCCACTGTATATATGTACCACATGTTCTTTAGTCATCTGTTAATGGAAGTTTAGGATGATCTCATTCCTTACTGTTGTCAATAGTGGACAGTAGACATGAATGTGCAAGCATCTGATAGGATGTGGGATGCTTTGCATGTCTGTCTGGGAGTGCCTTACCTAGGTCTTTTGATAGTTTTGTCTTCAGTATTTTGAGCAACCTCTACACAAATCTCACCGTCCTGCAGTCTGATGTCCACCAGTGTCCTCACTGTGCAGTCTAGTATTCCACCACTGTCCTCACTATCCCTGCCATCTGATGTCCAGTGGTTTCTCTTTTCTTGCATTCTCTCCAGAATTTATTGTTTTCTAGTTCTAATACAGAACCTCAAAACTTTTGTTTTCTTTTCTTTGGTGGCTAATAAATGGAGAGTTTAAAAAATATTATTGGCTGTTTGTGTCCTTTTGAGAAATTTCTATTCAATTCATTAGCTCATTATTGATTATAAGATTTAGGGCTTGGATGTTTAATTTTCTCAGTTCTTTCTGTTTCCTAAATGTTAGCTATGAGTGCCGCTGGCACATACTTCCTTCTCTTTGGTAGACTGTGTGCTCACCCTGTTGGTGGTTTCTTCTGCTGTGCAGAAACTTTCTAATTGGATGCAATTCTCTTGTCAATTCTTGGAGTTGTTTCCTGTATATTGAGAGCTCATTTCAGAAGGTCCTTGCCTCTACCTTCTTCCCTATGTTTTCCTCTGCTAGTTTCAGAGGCAGCTTTCCCGTCAGAACTATCTTAGCTGTCATCCAGAATTCTAGTGAATTGTGCTGTTGTTTTCACTCGTGACCAGAAGCTTTTAAAATCCCCCCTCTGCCTTATCTAGTGTCTCACTCTTCATTCAAAAGTGTGTGTTTTAGGGGTTGTGGATGTTGGTAGAGTGCTTGCCTAGGATACAGAAGTCAGGGATTTGATCCTCAGAAGTGAATAAGTAACAGAAGTGCATCATGCAGTCTGAGTGTCGGCTTAGGTCTGTGGTGTCCCTGGCTACTGCTTTATAGTTCTAGTTAAGCATACATATTAGGAAGTATTCCAATTTCATTAAGGCTGGCTTTGTGGCCTATAATTTAATTGATTTTAGAGAAGATTTCATCTGCCACCACAGAGTCCTTATTCCCTGTCAGTCGGGTGAGGCATCCCGCAGCTCTCTCTTGCTCTGTGGCACAAGTTAGAGCTGATGCTTTTTTGATATTTGGGGGAGGGTCTGGAAGACACCCCCCCCAGGGAACAGAGTAGGGTACTGAGGTCCCCCACTATTGCAGTCAGGACCTATCTGACCTTGCATGCCCTTTAATGTTTGTTGTCTAAAGCTAAGAGTCCTAGAATTCAGTGTATAAATATTTCTCCTTGCTTTCTGCCTTCTCTGTGGGTTGTTCCTTTATGCACATGTAGCATGCTTCTTCATCTCCTGTGATGAGGCTGGGGCCCATTCTGCAATGTTATGCACATGTAGAACAGGTGAGAGGAGAGGATCCAAGGGCAGGATGTGATGAAGCAGGGACACACAGATGCCTCAGGGTTCTGGCCACCCACAGTTTCTTGCTTTGTGTTTTGGTTACCTTAACATTCACTTTATAATAATTGATTAAAAAATCTACATTTCTGATTTAAATACCATCTGTGATTTTTTTCACAATATAAAAAAAATTTTTAAATATATCCTGAAAATTGATTTAAATGAATCCAGTTTAAGATATCCTTTAGCAATCTTATTTATCCTATTTCAGTTTTAATAAAATGGAGAGCTATTTAATGAGGCAGAAATGACCTGGAAAATTCTTTTCTTAACCTAAATGATCATATCTGTGTCTTGTTATAAGGTTCATTACCATGGAACCCAGATAAATTAATAGATTCTATCTGAGAAAAAATACATAGACTTAAAAGCGAATGTTCATGCCTTTCTTTTCTGTGACCTGTACCATAGTTTAAAATTCTTCTCCATGTGTCACGTGTCACTTCTGGGAACAAAGTCTGAAACATTTCCCTCTGTTATATTTCTTTCTGCTCAAATCTCCTCAGGACAGGAGCTTAGCAAAGTCATGCCCCTGACTCACCCTGTGTCACCATTAGTAGCAGAAATGCCTAGAGCTGTCCCCTGGATTCTCACAGGTTTATGGGAAACTAGGGGTGTGACTCCTGGAGAGTGCCATTTCCAGGCCGGGCTCCACAGCCGTACCAGGAAAAATGGAAGCAAAGCAAATACTGCCCAGACTGTGTTACGTTTGTATGCGTGTGAAACCTAACATGTACTCTTATTTTTAAAATTGTCTTCTTCCTTGTTTTCATCTTATTTTTGCATGTTCTGTGTGGTGAGGGTTGCATGTGCCTCACAGCGTGCATGCAGAGTTTGAGGACAGCTTATGGGAGCTGGTTCTCTATCCTTCCACCAGTGGGTCCCCAGGATTCACCAGTGGGTCCCCAGGAGTGAGCTCAGGTCACCAGGCTTGGCATTGGTGTTTTAACTGACGAGTCTGCTCACCAGCCCTTTCGCTCTTGTTAATGATATCTCTTGGCATTCGGTCACTTCATGAGAAAACCTCAAAGGCATAGTGGCACTGTCACTAGTGGCTGCATCTTGGGAATGACAGTGACTCTTGATCATGTCACAGTCTCTTCCCATCATGCATTTTGTTTCCGTCTGACCAGGCTATTGAGAAAACTCTGGTTCATAGTTGTAATTTTATTTGGAGGACTGAGTCTTTGATCAGCAGCAAAAGCTTTCATCAGCTCCTTTACAAAACCTGAGTCATTTCCAGTGCCTCAGCGTGGGTCCTTACGCCACCGAGCATCTCACAATTGAAATATAGAAATTGCATAATTTATACGGTGGCAGTGGGGATCTGCTTCATTGCTGATCGCTTTGATGTTGCTGAAGGACAGGACGGGAGCAGGGCAGTGTAAGGTTAGACTGTGGGCTTTGGGGAATTCTCCATCCATTTCTTATCTCTCCATTTGACCTGTTCACTTCTGTTTTTATGCAGGTACAGCTTAACTGTTTGGACGGGAAAAGATGACATTTATTCCACTGAGGATTTACTTTACATTCGAGACTATTTTAATAAAACCCAAGTTTTCTATGATATTTTAGAACCACAAAACCATGAATTTAAACAAGCCATTGGAATCCGAGTCTATCCTCTAAGAATATAATTCTTAATTATATATATATATTTCTTCTAAATCATGTTCTCTTTGGTTTCCTTTGCTTTTTGCTGCTTTGGTCTCAATCAATGGCTGTATTAATTGTAATTATTGGCTTATGCTAAATGTATCTAATCAGAAATGTTTATTGTGTGTTTCCTCTGACTTTATAATGTCTGATGGCAGAACATGTCTGTACTTTGCCAACTGTAATAAAATTGTTTAGAAATTATAGTAACAGTGTTCAAGCTGGGTATGGTAGCATGTGCATATAAAACCCCAAGACTTCTGGGACTAAAACAGGAAGATCAAGAATTCAAGAGTAGCCTGGGCTAGATTGTGATACCCTGTCTCAAAAGCAAATGTTTTATAACGTCTCTATAATCCTCACACATTAATTTTGTAAAAAGGTTTGAATTAATAAATTAACTACTTTTTGATGAAGTTAGATGTACAGTATATTTGTCCAAAATGAGGTTTTCTCTATCTAACCCTTAGCACCTTTGTTGAGAAGTGTTTCTGCATTTGTTTGTTGTGTATGTCTATGTATATATATGTTGTGGTGAGTATGTGGAGGTCAGAGGACAACGTGGAGAAGTGGTTCTTTCCTTCTGCCATGTGCATCCTGAGCTCGGCAGCAGCAAGCAGCTTTCCTGCTGAGCAATCTTTCTGGCCTAATCGTCTTAAAACAATAGTATATAATGGCTAAGTGACATTCAAGATGCTGCCACTCAGACTAAGGTTTAAAGGAACCACTCAGATTAAGCAAGGTCTAAAGGCCTCCTAAGAAGTAAGAGAATTTAAAAGGGAACTGTGAGACTTATTCTACTGCAGGTATATTATGAATGGTCAGTTGTGTGGGAAAACGACACACACACATGATTGAAGAGCACCTTTGGCCTAGACATAAAAGCTGAGCCTAGTAGGCCTTTAGCAGTGAGTATAGAGGTTTCATGACTCCTGAGGAGGGCAGGAAGTACTAACTCTAAGAGAAAATAGAGATAAATGGATTTTAACAAAGTTTTCATTGAAGACACCATTGAGATGGCACAGTAATTAAGAGCACTGGCTGCTTTTCCATAGCACTGGATGGCTCACAATGGTCTGAAACTCCAGATCTACAGGATCCTATGCCATCTTCTGGCTTCCTCAACTACTGCACTCATGTGATTCACAGGCATACATTCAGACAAAGCACCCATAAACATGAAATAAAAATGAGTTCTTAAAAAAAAAGAAGACAGAGATGCTATTGAGGCTTATCTGACAACTGGGTGCTATTTTATGCAAAGAGCTCCTATAAACTGGTAAAAAGCCAAAAGCTTGAATTTAAAAAATGAGACAAAAACTAAGAGATACATCACAAAATAAAATATTTATATACCCAAAGCAAGTTTTTCTGGAAAGGTCCTGACGGTATTACCTCTCATTCCAGGAAATGCCATTCAAATCACAGTGAGATACCAGTGCATATGTTGCAGAATGGCTGGCACTATAAGGACTGACAATTGCGGGGTGGGTGGGGTGCGGGGAGCCTTCCTGCAGTGTCCAGTAAAGATGATAACTCTGCCCTAGGTCCCAGCCACTCAATCCATAAATGTAAAGTCGAGGGAGTGCCTGTGCACACAGAAAGAGACTTGTGACAGAATGCTGGTGGCACTTCTATCCTGAGCCCCTAATTAGAAACAACACATTTCCATCAGCAAGAAGACTGCTAAATACAATGGACTTACTACACAGCCCTAAAATGGTGTGAGCCTCTTATTCACAGTCAGGATAATAGTAAACACAGTGCAGAAGGAATGGGACAGCTGAGCACACACTCTGTGGATCCATTTGTATGAAGTCCCAGAGCATCCAACAGAGGTCAGAATGATGGCTGCTCATGGGAGAGCATTGGGTGGGCAGTGGGGTGATTTGGGGGAAGTCATGAAAATGCCCATGGCTGTGCCAACATGCCTACTTGGGTGTATGTGTGGCAGGGAATTGCTGAGAGGTGCATTTCACTGTTGTAAGTTGTACACACCAATCTCTGATAGTATTTTCACAGACCTTGATATACAAAAACGCATGGGTTGCTAACATACACTGAGAAGCCAGCCCTTTCAGCTCTTGATAATGTAGAAAGATGCTGTGGGTCGCAAGACAGCGTTATGGGGCAGCATTTTATGCAAAGTTGTTTGCATGCACTGAAGAATTTTGCAAAGAAGTTCAAGCACAAAGTACTTGACTCTCCCACATTCCCCAAGTCTAGGGCGTCAGGGTTGTGGTCTCAGTCTTCGAGTTCGGCTTGCCACAACTCACAAGACCCTTCCACCCTAGAGGAGCCATTGATAAGAAGTTTGATTGTTCCAAATTTCAGAGCCTTTCAGATCTACAATTGTTTCTGGTCCTGTGAGAGTGGTGTAACCACTCATTAGCCACTAGGAGTTGATTTCTCCAGTGGGAAATTATTAAAAGTAATTTGGAAGTTTATTGACTTGCTTGGTATCTTAGTTCGCTGGGCTTTTTACTCCCAGTAATCAGCATCTAGTGAATTCATAGAAAGGTGCTGTATCCCTCTACTTGTTATTTTTGATGTGAGCCTGCCTCTGAGGAGCTTTCAAGGTTCTGAGAGTCACAAGAGTCATACGTTCATGAACAAAAGCAAGGATAGTTAAGTGTTAAAAGAAAGATTCAGACGGGCCATATCTCTTCCTGTAGAAGCTGAGATTGATCCAGTCTGCTGGCCCAAGAAGGACTTCCATCAGGGTTTGACATAGACAGGCCCACAGAGGAACTGGGATTACTGTTCTAGTGGCCACATCCGTATTACTTTTCTGATTTTCCTGTCATTACTCATCTCTCTTCTGTACACTCATTTATCCATAAGCTGGGACCACAATTTGACCCATCATGTGGTTTTGGAACATGACAGTTTCCTGCGTCTCAGGGACAAAGAAATGGAACAGACATCTGATCTCCAAACATTTCCCTGTGACCTCCATGTCGAGACTCCATCCAGGTTGTGGGGAAGGCCCCCCGCCCCAGACAGCTGAGAAGAAACCTTGAGATGCCGCTGAGGTGCTTGGACTCTCCAGGGAACACGGCCCTTCTAAAAGCAGAAAAGGGTTGTGGTCAACTTGAAGTGTGAGGAAGGTAGGGAGAGCCAACCAGGAGACTGGGGATTCTCAGAGAAGAGAAATGAAGACTCAAAGCAGGATGGTAGGAAAGAAGCTCAAGAAATGGAAGAAATGTTCACAGGGCTGTGGTTCCATAACGAGTCCACTGCGGAGCAGAGAAAAGAGTGCGTGATCAACATGGAACCTGGCTAATGGCACAGGACAGGGAAGAAGCCAGCTAGAGCTTTCTTTCTCAAGGGGTTATGGATGCTACTCCATACCAGTTTGGAGAGGAAAATGAAAACCTTCACTAATTCTAGACCTAGTTTCCATTCTAAGAAAGACATTCTTTAAGTAACCCTACTTTCTAAAGGCTTCACCCCATCTCACCCCACTCCCATAGTGATGTTGACTCTACTACATATTTAAATTCCTTCATAATCTTAGACAATAAAACTTCCCACACAGCCTGCAGTTATAGTGTGTGTGGAGGGGTAGCTGGCCAGTCTCCCGGATCCTTCCCGTTGCCTTTGTTCCTGTGCTAGGCTTGCTGGAGAGCTTGTCCCATGATCTCTGGGGCCTGAGCCTTCTGTGCTTCATTGCTGTTGTAGATTAAGACTCTCTCTCTTTCTTTTTTCTTGGAGTGGAAGAACATAATAAAAGCCCAAAGTTTTATTTAAGATATTTGTCTCTGAAAGTCTTGCTTCTTTATCAGCTCAAGGGCTGATTAAGAAAGAAAACTCCTGGGCTCAGGACAAAGCTTATCTAATGTGTGTTGGTTATGTCTGTTGCTGTGATAAAGCACAATGAGCAAAGGCAACTTAAGGAGATTTTATTTTGGCTTACAGTTTTGTCGCATCCACCCTGACCAGCAGGAAAGATGCAACACCACATTGTCCTTCTTCAAGCAGGTTTATTCAGGAACACTTAACATTGCAATGCAGGAACAGGAATTCCCCGAACAACCCCAGGGTGCACCTTAAATACCCTACTGACACCTCCCAATCACCCCAGTCATGTGTAACGGCAGTCCATAGGTTCACAGCAAGTGACAACACCTCAGGCAAGCTGACGAGGCATGGCATCTGTTCAGTGCAGGTGGCTGGGATGTGGCTAAGTCTGAGATAATGAGGAAGTCAGGCGCAGGTCATAAGACCTGGCAGCCGTCCTGGGCACCAACTTGGGGCGGCGGCCGCACCCGCTCCTCACATCTCCCCCTTATTTATTATTTTGGCAGAGAGAATGCCTGTCTTAGGTTGCCCCCTGCAATAATGCTCCTTACCTGTCATCGGGAGGACAGACAGCAGTGGTCTGGTCCCTGTCTTAGGTTGGTAACACCTCCAGGGAGTCTTACCCGTCATTGACTACTTCTCTAGCATGCCAAGCCACACTTGAGGAGATTGTCCCAGCTCTAGGGCTGCAAAAGCCTGAATCAACAGTGCCTGGACATGGGTATGCCTTTTTTGCATACGGAAAATGCACCACAGGGCCATTACTCCTGTGGCAACGCAAATGATTGCCAGCCCTCCTATGACAGCCCATTCCTTGAGGTGCAATATTGCTGTGACTATGGCAGTGGTAATCTCAAAATCTCTTTTAGGTCTAAACAGTGTCATCACAAATGGAGCTTGCACTAGCCAGGGTACAAATCTAGGCATACGAGTTACCACAGCCAAGGAAAATACAGATGCATTCCAATACATACTATAAAAGCAATTATCACTACTACGATTAATAATCTCATTATCGTAACTACCATTATATACTAAAAACACAAAAGGAGGCCAAACACACACAGTTGTAGGCACAAAAGACATATTTTTTTCTCAAAGCCAAAACACTCACAGAATTTTCAAACAAATCAGACCCGTTCCAATAAAAACTAGCATTTCCCCAGGCCCCTCCCATCAGTATACTTAGAGATGACAAATCAGTACAGCTTCCATTTACTCCACATAACAACCATACATTAAAAGGATTATTAGCCCCTCGCTGTGCTGGGCTTTGATATGTCCATTTATAACCTGCAAATGTTTGATTATGCTTGGTACTGATGTATGGAGAAAAGGTAAAATACTTTTTCACCACCCAAGTGGCCTTCCAGGATTGACATCCAATCCACGGAGGCAAAGAGTCTCGTATGACTCTGCAAAATGGGGCCCAGCATGGTTGGGGTGGAATGCTAGCATTGCTCTTGGATATGCTCGCAGGTCAAGTTCCTCTGATCCAAGTAGCATTAGCTCGGGTTGAACTATTAAAAAGGTCTATCACACCACGCAGCAGTCTGATTATACAATTGCACACACGCACTATCTTGAGAAATATTTACAATAAACTGAAAGCATAATACCCCTCGCAGGGGAAGCTGGAGAGGTTCAGTCACCGGTGCCACTCCTTTATCATCAGGTAAAAAGGGTAGCTGTAAAGATGTATTGGAGGTAAAGAAACGAGGAAACACTTGAGTGGAATGGGTCAAGGGTAGCGGCTTCGGAAACACCGACATGATGCCCCATCATAGCTCCTCACTCCTGCACCCTGTCACCATCATCAGTATTCCCAGGAGAATCAGCATACACCTCTGGACATCCTTCAGCACTTGAGTCAGTCATTCAGGTACCCACAACGGCTGGCGGCAGTCCTGGGGAAACACGCAAACAGACCCTCTCTCCCACACCAACACTGGATCTGGCCCATGCCATTGGCCATCCAACACGTCCTTCCACATAACAGTTCCCTTCTGAGATGCATCAGGATTACTGAATCTCTCTGCAACAGTACAATCAAATTTATCTTTATTTAAAAAAAATTAAGAGTAAATAAGGCTATAGAAAGGTGTTCCCAGGGAGTCGCCCCTAGGGCAACTCCCCCTTTTTGTTTTATTAAGCATTCTTTTAAGGTACGATGAGCACGTTCAATTATTCCCTGCCCCTGAGGGTTATAGGGAATACCATGTACAAGATGAACTCCCGTCATCTTACAAAAGCTAACAAAAGTATTGGAAGTATAAGCAGGGCCATTATCAGATTTTAATTCTTTGGGTCGACCCCAAGCACCCCATGCTTCAAAGCAATGAGCTATGACATGACGGGCCTTTCCTCCAGTATGCAAAGAAGCAAAAATGACTCCAGAGGCAGTATCAATTGAAACATGAACAAACTGTAATTTTCCAAATTCGGCAAAATGAGTTATATCCATCTGCCAAATGTGTAGGGGGAGTAACCCTCGTGGGTTAACTCCAAAGGAGGGTTGAGGTAATAAAGGACTGACAGGCCTTGACAATCTCCCTGGCCTCTGCTCAGGTGATCCCAAAGCGAGAGGCTAATGTTTTAGAATTTACATGAAATTTAGAATGAAAATCACAAGCAAGGTCAAGGGCAGGACATGCCAGAAATACAGCAGCTTGTGCTGCCTTATCCACTATGTCATTACCCTCAGCCAATGGACCTGGTAACCCAGTATGAGCTCAGATATGCTGAACAAAGAAGGGGGAGGATCTATGCAATAGCAAAATTTTGTAATTTACTTAATAAATCCCCAATGCTGGACCTAAGATTCACCCTACCAACCACCTCCAAGATAGCAAGAGCATTAACCACATATTGACTATCTGATATTAAATTAAAGGTCCCTGAATGTTGTTCAAAAATCTTAATCACAATCTGTAATTCTATAACTTGCAGTGAGGCAGGGGGGAATTGTAAAACTATAGGTGCAGAGCCTTAAACTAAATAGGCTCTGCATCCTGACTTTGATCCATCTGTAAAAATTAAGGAGCTCCTTTCAATGTTACTCGAGAGGTAATCACTGGAAAAATTACAGGGTGAGCTTTACACAACTGTAAAATAGGATTTTTGGGAAAATGATTATCTCTCTTGCCTAAAAAACTGCATCTTAAAACTGCCCAGTCATCTACAGTGGCAGACAAAACTTCAACTTGTCTACTATCATATGGTACAATAATTTCATCAGGAGGGGTGCCAAAATGTTGCATGCATTGCTGTAAACCCAGCAATGCCAATTGGGCAACCGAGGCAGAATAATAGGATAACACTTTGGTGGGGGAAATTTTAGGATGGATCCATAATAAAGGAGCGCCCTGCCAGAGGACTCCAGTAGGCTGGGTCTCCGAGGGCAGGATGCACAAAATAATAGGACTGAACAGATCTCTTCTCTTTAATGCTGCTGTTTGAATACCCTTTTCGACCAAACTTAACGCTACACGGGCAGAATCAGTAAGCTGCCGGGAAGAATTGACTTCTATATCTCCCAGTAAAATATCATATAATGGTTGTAATTGTTTGTTGGTTAGGCCCAAATAGGGACGTACCCACTGTATATCCCCCAATAGCTTTTGAAAATCATTCAATGTCCTCAAATTATCCGTCCGAATCTGAATTTTCTGGGGAGATACTTGACTATAAAAATTTTTTGTTCCTAAATAATTCACCACTTTTCCTTTCTGAACCTTTTCCGGGGCTACAACCAATTGCTTTTCTTTTAATTTTTTGATCACTACACTATATGCGTGTGTAACTTTAATTGTCTCACTCCGTGAACCTCAATAGTCCCTAATCTGGGAACCTAATAGTCTCTAACCGAGAACTTGAATCGTCCCACTTACCTGGGAGCTTTCTAGCCGGCTACCCTGACCTGGACCCGAAGCGCTCTCACTAAGCAGAAGTTCCCGTAAGGGCCACCACTTGTCGCATCCACCCCGACCAGCAGGAAAGACGCAACACCACATTGTCCGTCTTCAAGCAGGTTTATTCAGGAACACTTAACATTGCAATGCAGGAACAGGAATCCCCTGAACAACCCCGGGGTGCGCCTTAAATACCCTACTGACTCCTCCCAATCACCCCAGTCACGTAACGGCAGTCCATAGGTTCACAGCAAGTGAGGACACCTCAGGCGAGCTGACGAGGCATGGCATCTGTTCAGTGCAGGTGGCTGGGATGTGGCTAAGTCTGAGATAATGAGGAAGTCAAGTGCAGGTCATAAGACCTGGCAGCCGTCCCAGGCGCCATCTTGGGGCGGCGGCTGCACCTGCTCCTCACACAGTTTCAAAGGGATCAGAGTCTAACTTGGTGGTGCAGAGGGATGGTAGCAGACAGCCTGAGCAGGAAGCCGAGTGCTCACATCTTCAATGGCAAACATGAAGTAGACATGGTAAGCTAGAAGTAGGGCAAGGCTACCAACCTCAAAGCTCCCTGCAGCGACAGACTTCTACCAGCAAAGCCACAAATCCAATCACCCAGCAAACAGCACCAACAACTAGGAAGAAAGTACTCAAATACTGTGCCTATGGGGTATTTCTCATTCAAACTACCATAGCATATGAAAGGTCCTAGGTTCAGTCCCTAGCATCATACACACACACACACACACACACACACACATTCCTCTTCTCCTGTTATACACAACCCTTTGGCATTCCTGCCATCATGGGACTGTAATAACTCACTTTATCACAGGCCATGGAAATTTAAGAGCTTTACCCAGCAAGGTCCTTCTGTTCTACCACCTTCCTTCCCGCTGATTTTGTAGCTCTTAGAACTTCTCCATCATGGCTGCCTGCTGTAGGATAGACTCACATCTGCACTGGCCAGAATGCTCCATCAGCTTCACTCTTGGTCCCAGTAAGGACCCACAGTTGCAGGAGCCAGCTAGTAAGTGGGTTTTTTTTCCCAATTTGAGAAAATTGATTTGGATTGAAATGTTTTCCTGGGCAATCAAAATCTGTGTCATCCCAACCAACACTGAGTGAGCACAAAAACAAAGCAGAAGGCTGTGTCATGACTGAAATCCCAGAATCTGCCTTCAACTTTCCCTAGCCAGTCTAGAACAAGTAAAGACAATCTCAAAGAAAGATCACTAAGTAAGAGGCCCCTGCTGTTGAGTGTCTGACCCACAGCCTTCCCCTTTGAGTGTCTCCAGGAATGGTACCTCTCTCTCCCTAGGACAAGCTTCTCCTGGATTGGCAGCCCTAGTGGAAATATTCTAGTAGCTTAGTTTCTAGTCATGTTTGATTGCACTTGAAGACTTTGGGCTAAGGCATGTCATCATCCATTTCAGTATATAAGGCCAGCCAGCCAATCTCAACAGACTCTTCTTGAGCTAAATACTACTATTTATTTACTTACTTATTTATTTAATGTATTACTACACTATTGCTGTCTTCAGGCACACCAGAAGAGGGCATCAGATCCCATTACAGATGGTTGTGAGCCACCATGTGGTTGCTGGGAATTGAACTCAGGATCTCTGGAAGAGCAGTCAGTGCTCTTAATTGCTGAGCCATCCCTCCAGCCTCTAGATACTACTTCTTTTATTAACTGTTTTGCAGACTCTTTATCATATTTTTCAACTTCTTGCATTGATTACTTGTGAATCAATGTGACAAATCACCTACAGAAAAACTGAAGAGAGAGCGCTTTATTCGGCATCATGGTGTTGGAGGGTTTCAGTCTACCATGGGGCGGGATGCATGGTTGGACCATATGGCTGTGGCTGTCCCCTGTATATCAAACAGGGTGTAGATAGTAGTAGACCCAGAACCCTGTAAAAGTGCATGCCACGTGACTTCTCTACCAGCCAGGCCCCACCTTGGAAAGACCCCAGCATCACAAATGGAGCCACCAGCCTAAAGAGCAATGTTCAGTACGGGAGCCTATGGGGAATGTTTTCACTTCAAACCACAGCTCTTCTTCTTCTTACGTGTGCATTTGGGTTTAAATGCCAGCCCCAGAATCAGATCTTCCACAGTTGTTCAAGGAATTCTGGATCAGTAGTAGACCCAGAGTAATCTTCCAGTCACGTGATCCAGGCCCGATGGCAGTTCTGGCACACACCGACTGTACCAAGCTAGTGATTAATTGGAGTTTAATCTCCTTTATCTGTCATTGATCATCCTAACCCTATGCACTGAGCCTCCTGCATCCCGACTGCCTCTCACTGCGGATTTGATCCTGCGTCTCAGCATAGTGGAGTCCTCCAGTGGTTTCTGGTATCTGCAGGGCATCCTTCCCAGCCTTCTCTTCCCATTCCTTCCCTCTAGTTGTAGATTGTTAGAGAAGGTTCACTGAGACAGCATGCCAGCTTGGGAGGCTGCCAGGGAAGCCTACCATATCTGATGAGTTTGCTATGCTTTGGCTTTCCTAGGAACTTGGACTTGTGATCCAAATGCCAGCTGTGCGTGGATAAGATAAGAAACTATCAAAAGGGGGCTGGAGAGATGGCTTAGCGGGTAAGAGCACTGATTTATCTTCCCAAGGTCCTGAGTTCAAATCCCAGCAACCACATGATGGCTCACAACCATCTGCAATGAGATCTGACGCCTTCTTCTGGTGTGTCTGAAGACAGATATAGTATACTTATGTATAATAATAAATAAATCTTAAAAAAAAGAAACTATCAAAAAAATAGATAGCAACCAGGTGTGGTAGTACATACCTGCTATTCCAGCATTCCAGAGGCTAAGGCTTGGGAGTTTTCATCTCAAGTCCAGCCTGAGCTATATAGTCGAACCCAATCCCAACAAAACAAAATAAATGTGATCTAAATACTGGCACGAAACAAGGCTATATAAATATAATTATTAATCTACTAAGAATCATGGCTTCCAATTGGACTAAGCTTTGTATTAAATTAGGGTTTAAACCAAGCACAGAGGTATTGCCTGCGCTCCCACCTCCTTGGTCGTCTGAGGCAGGTGGCTCACTTGAGCCCAGAAGTTCTGGATCCGCCTGGAAAATGTAGGGAGACTCTACAGAGAGTTAGGGGTGGTGGTGAGAGAGAATGAAAGATGGAGAAAGGAAGAAGGAGAGGGAAAAAGAAGAAGGTAAGGAGGGAGGGAGAGGGAGGGAGGGAGAGCAGGTTGGTTTTGAAAAGCATTGCCCGGCATGGTTGGCAGACCTTGCCTTTTTGGCTTCTGCTGATAGTTCTTTGCTAACCAAAGTGTGTCAACCAGGATGTGGGGCTGTTCATAAAAAGTAAAGAATGGTGAGGCTCGAGGCTGCAGGATTTGGGCAGGTTCCCCACACAGCCTGCCAGCCAGTAATACAAATTTTCTACTTTGGCTTTATGTGATGGTTTGTATATCCTTGGACCAGGGAGTGGCACCATCTGAAGGTGTGGCCTTGTTGGAATAGGTGTGACCTGGTTGGAATGGGTGTGTCACTGTGGGTGTGGGTATAAGATCCTCACCCTAGTTGTCTGGAAGTCAGTCTTCCACTAGCAGCCTTTGGATGAAGACAGAACTCTCAGCTCCTCCTGTGCCATGCCTGCCTGGATACTGCCATGCTCCCACCTTGATGCCTTGATGATAATGGACTGAACCTCTGAACCTGTAAGCCAGCCCCAATTAAATGTTGTTTTTATAAGACTTGCCTTGGTCATGGTGTCTGTTCACAGCAGTAAAACCCTAACTAGGACAAGTTGGTACTGGGAGTGGGGTATTGCTGTGATAGGCCTGACCATGCTTTTATTTGAAAGAATGTGGATTTTGGGACTTTGGATTTGGAAAGCAGTGGAATGCTTTAAATGGGGCTTAATAGGTCATCCTAGTAGGAATATGGAAGACTTTGTTGCTGGGATTGATTTGAACTGTGTTGACCTGGCCCAAGAGATTTCAAAGGAGAAGAATTTCAGAATGTGGCATAAAGACTGGTTTTGTGGTATTTTGGTGAAGAATGTGGCTACTTTTTACCCTTGTCTGAAAAGTTTGCCTGAGGCTAAGGTAAAGAGACTTGGATTAATTGCATTGACTAAAGAAGTTTCAAAAAAGCCGGGCAGAGACTTTGTTCTCTGGTTAAGTCTTATGAAGAAAAGTTTGAACAAGCATAGCAAGCTTAGAAAGGAAAAATATAAAATATACGGTTTGAGTATTAAAGGAGTACCAGGAAGTGAAATGGAGCAAAATCTTGTGTTTTAGGAGATAAAGATTAAGGGAGTGGGACCTTGGGGCAAGATCCTACCCAGCTAAATTAGATCCAGGCATGGTGGTACACACCTTTAATCCCATGAGACAAGCATGCTGATCTCTACATTCAAGGTCAATCTACAGAGCAAGAACCAGGATAGCCAAGCTTAGGTAGTGAAGGATTTAGAAAACATAAAGCTAGTGATAATGTAATAATACAAGGGGATCATGTTCTAGTTCCTGTAAGCAGCAGAACTCGGGCAGCTTCAGCCATGTGCCTCTGGCTCTAGAGTTAAGAATGGAAGGAACTACTGGGAAAATTGATGCTGGTTAGCTGGAGCTAAGGAATTAGCAGTGATTAAGAAGAGACCAGCATCGTTGAGATGAAATCTTCTGGAAATTGTTTTCTGGGATCACAAAGAAGCTGTGTTCCAGAGATACCCAAGGTTGTACCTCATGCTGCGGCTGGACTTGGTAATGTGTAAGAGTCACTCAGGTGGTACTGCTTGTGAAGGAATGCAGGGATCATGGAGAGAAGCTGAGGCTTAGCACTGTGAGAGGCCAGGGAAGCCCATTGGAGAAGGTGAAGCCTCAGCTGTAGTTGATGGCTCAGGATTGAAGGGGTCATGCAAAGGATTTGAGGCTTGTCACCCTGAAGAGAGCCTATGAGAGGCTATTGGTGAAGCCTAGTTGGAGTGGAACACCCCAGTGTATTGAAGATGTCAGTACCATGGGATGATTACCAAGAACAGCAGCCGTAATAGAGTGGATCAACCTGAGCATAGAGTGCTACAGAGGACAGAGATGGAGAAGTGATGCCAGCCCTTAGGCATCAAGTGGAATCCCCGACACTGAAAGAAGAAGATGTAACATTGAAATTGCCTTGGAGACTCAAAGATGTTAAAAATGCCAGAGCCATGGGATACATGCTGAGGAAAGCTGCTAACAGGGAGTGGAACCAGCCCAGGAGGAAGCAGTTTGTTGCAGTCAAAAAAGATGAAAAAGGAGTGGAGATCTGAAGACCACTTTGACATCAGCCATGGAGATGCAGAGTTTGGAGTTTGCCCAGCTGGTTTCCTGCCTTGCTTTGGGGATTACAGTTAATTAAGTTGAATGAATCCCAGAAGAGACCTTGAACTTTGGACTTTTAACATTGTTGCAACTGCTATAGACTATGAGGACTTTGAAAGTTGCACTAAATGCATTTTGCATTATGCTATGTTTAAGTATGGCCCCCATAGACTCATGTTTTTGAACAAGTCTATGGGGACCAGGGAGTGGAATGTGATGGTTTGTATATCCTTGGACCAGGGAGTGGCACCATCTGAAGGTGTGGCCTTGTTGGAATAGGTGTGACCTGGTTGGAATGGGTGTGTCACTGTGGGTGTGGGTATAAGATCCTCACCCTAGTTGTCTGGAAGTCAGTCTTCCACTAGCAGCCTTTGGATGAAGACAGAACTCTCAGCTCCTCCTGTGCCATGCCTGCCTGGATACTGCCATGCTCCCACCTTGATGCCTTGATGATAATGGACTGAACCTCTGAACCTGTAAGCCAGCCCCAATTAAATGTTGTTTTTATAAGACTTGCCTTGGTCATGGTGTCTGTTCACAGCAGTAAAACCCTAACTAGGACACTTTATGAGTATCTATGTGTTCATCGATGGAATTACCTTGCAACAATTGTAACATATATTTGTATGTGAGGTATGTCAAGGTGTGTGTGTGCATGTGTGTGAGTGTGCAAACCAGTGGTCAATCTTAAATGTCCCCCTTTATTGTTCCCTATTTATTTTTTGAGACAAGGTCCCTCAATAAACCTGGAACTGGCTAGCCACTCCCCACTCTGTCCTCTGTCCCCCAGGCTCTTGCCTCTGCCTCCCTGGCTCATAGCTGTGCTGGTACTGGCTAGCCACCCAACCCCTGCCCCCACCTCCTGCTCCTATCTTTGCCTCCCTGGCTGGTAGCTGTGCTTAGCTTTTATGTGAGGCTGAAGATGTGAGCTCATCTCTTTGAGCTTGCCCAGCAAGTACTTTACCCACCAAACCATCTCTCTAGCCTCACTTTAATATATTTATACAGGATTTGCTCCCATTCCACCCAGTCTCCCTCCCCAAATAGTCCCGCTTACATTTCCATATGATAGTCACATTTAAATATACATTTAAATCTAGATTTCACACAGCAAGATATATATATATATTTGCCTAAGTCTGGCATGTTTGGCTTAACACAGCGATGTCTGTTTCTATTTGTTTCCCTGCAAATGAAGTAACCTTGTTCTTTTGGACTGACTCACCTGTCCATGCCGAGGCTGGTGGGACAGTCTGCTACAGCTGCTGGCTTGCTAGCTCTATCATTCCTAGAAACTCATCACCCTCAAAAATTACTTTCAAAATTAATGCAGTAGCTGTAAGCAAATACAGGAATCATAATTATTGGGAAAAGAAGGAGATTTGTAAAAGGCTCTGTGGCTAGACGTCCCTGTGCATGTCCACCAAGGAGACACTATGCAGGTGCCACTGCCTTCTCTGGAGAGGCAATGTCTATCAAGCTCATCTTAGTAACAATGCTGCCTGTCCCCTCTAAATGGCAAGCCCTTGGGTCTATATTAACTGTGGTCTAAGGAATCCTGCTCATCAGGAACTAAGAACGGTACCTGTAAAACCCCCAGTTAAAGGTGACCTTTAAGCTAATGTTAAATCAAACTCTATATGAAATTCAGACATAAATGTAAAACACACACACACACACACACACACACACACACACACACACACACGATTCCTGTAAGAAACTTTGGAGACTCATCATGGGTGCCCAGCAACACATTCCGTTTAGTGCAGAAAGAAGCCTGGTGGAGTGGCTTTACAGCTAGACTCTAACAACCTGGGTATCTAAGGTGTGCTCAGGATTTCAAGAAGTTAAAAAATTATGGTGATGGTCGACAAAAGTTTTAATCATGTCAAATTGTGATTTCATGTTGGGAAGACAAGTTACTTTTATCTTTTCATTATTTAAAGTACATGTGTGGAACAATTTCTCTTGAAATTATGTTGAAATATTATTAGTATTTAAAGGAGAAATAAAACTTAGTCAAAATGATATTTTAAATCTTTATTGATACCACCTTGATAACGAATTACTCTATTTACATATTCTTCCAACTGTCACCTTACCATGTGAGGTCAAGTACTTTTTGTGATATTAAAACTTGCGAAAGGAATTCAGCTATTTAGAAACATCAGTACAATTTTAATTTCTGAATAAAAAATATTTCTAATGTAATTAAGAGTCTCTTCAAAACATTAAATGGAAAAACCTGCAATTTAGTTTTTTAAATAAAAGCCACAAATAATTAAATACTTTCTATGTACATTTCAAAATGCTTATATCAAATTACCAAGAAAGGCCTCGTGCCACTTGTTGGGCAAAGAAATGAAGCTGGAGATGATGTCACTGGACTCACACCCTTGGTTTTCTAGTGCTTCAGTTGCTCTTTGCTTCAGGACTGCCAGAGTGAAGAACTCTGGGAACACTATACTTTGAAGTCATGTAGGTAATATTGTCATTCTTTAAATATCTTATAGTAATGTGTATTTTGTTACAAGTTATTCATAGACCCTAAAATACTAGATGATCCAAATGTCACACCAAGGACGTTATCTTTATATATCTTTATATGACTGTCTAGTAACTACATGTCAGAAATAAAGATCTTGCTTAGGAGTGACCCTGTAGCACACCTTATGATTAGGTTTGTACTTGGATTTTGTAATTTTACCTAAACTAAACTAATCTATTAATCAGTGTTTCTTTGTTAACATGAAGCAAGCGTTTAATTCCCTCTTGTTGTCATTCCCAAACTTCTTGCTCCCCACCCCCACCCCTGTCTGTTTTGGGTGTTTCTTTTGGGAAGAATGTATATCAGGGTGAATCCTTTTTACTTTTTATATTATCTTGATATTGGAAACCTATGGAGAAAATACTCAAAAATAACAGGAGGAATAATTCCATAAGATAACATGATTGGTAAGTTTGCTTGAAAGCAATGTATGGCTTCAAAACAACGGGATTTGGTACGTACTTTGCTGCCTCGCACGGGGAGTCAGCCTGTCAGAGGACAGCCTTTGGTATCAGTCATCCTTGTTCCCTTGTTTGAGACAGGGTTTCTTTACTTCAGTATAGACAGACTATCTGAGCCATGCGTTTCTAAGGATTCTCCTGGCTCCACCCATCTCCCCACAGGGAATGCTGGGATTACAGATGCCTGCACTACTCTGTCACGTGTATTCTGGGAATCCAAACGGGCCATTCGACTTGCAGGGCCAATGAGCCATCTCCTCCGCCCCCACCCCACCCCCAGCTGCCTTTCTGATGCAGAGTCAGCAGCCACTGTGAACACTGCTTGCTCTGTCTATCTAGTTTTCATGCTTTCAAAGTTTTAATTAGACTTTTACCTGCCTGAGTCAACATTTTAAAAGGGATCCATTTATTCTTCCTTTGTAGTTTTCACTTTACTGATGTCAGTGCTTTGTTTGATGATTTGGCAACATGAAAAACTACAACCTTGTTGACATAAAGTGCCCACAGAATTACTGACTTGGGAGCATTGTTTCATAATAGAACATGAAGCCAATCTGAAATGTTAAAAGTGTTTCTAACACAGGAAACTTTCTTTCTTGGTGATGTTTTGGTTAGATGAAAAAACGTGGACCACATGAAAGTTGATAAATATTGGACATTTTGAGGAAGAAAAAGCAGCTTTCGTTTTGTTAGAATTCCCTCAGAAGCTACGTATTAAGCTGTGCTCGCGGTACCTAATACAAAATACACTATATTTTGATTTGCCTAGCTGCGATGCACTAGCTAAGACTTAAAAGGATATAGTTAAGATTTCTTCTCTAAGTCTATGTATTTCTGATACAGACATTTGAACATAATGTGTTTCCTAATGGTCTCTTAAAAATTTACTAATTGCTTAATTTGTTCCGTCTGCAGGGACTGCCTCCTTAACAGCATCTTTTTGGTTTTAAATTCTTTCGGGAAAATAGGGGCCGTCGGCATAAGTGCTTTTTGGCCACAAGAAAGCAGGCCGCAGATCTTGTTGTTGACACCAATGTCTGTAATGGGAGGGTGAGGATTCACATTCAAGGGTGGCAGAAAGCCGGGTCTGCTCTGCGCCAGACTGTGGTCTAAGGGGAAAGCCCCGGAACCACGCCTTTCCAACACCGCGTGATTCCTCCTGCTCAGGGGCCCTGGAGGAGCAGGCTCCACTAATTCTTTGGACCCTGAAAGCAAGGAAGGAGATGGCGCGAAGATCTTTTTCTTTGCAGCTTTGCCATCTTCTACGGTTGGAGGAGTGACACCCTCAGCGAGCTGCGAATCAGAGCTGTAGTGATTGGCCCCAGAGTTTCGCTTTTGAACTATACTTTTCAGCGTGGAGGCAAAAATCTGATTAGAGTCTGGGTCCTGGTCAGTGGGAATCTCCACGCTTGTCTGGTTTCCTTCTGGAAACAAGGAATGGTAATTTATTTCATCATATGACATTTTCCTTGAGTTGACCTGGTCAAAGGCCCTGAGCAAGTGTGCAGTGTCTTTTACATCGATGCTCTGGTGCCTAGTGATGAACCGCTTAGAGAGTGCCAGCGCGTTGGTTTTGTAGGCTATTTCTTCCTCTGGAGTGATATCTTGGAGCTCCTCTTGCAAGGAGGCTACTCTGGCCTGGTGCTTTAATGATGGGGTACTCTTGATCCAGGCTGGAGCCTGGGATAGCTTGGGCCCATTAGTGGCTATCACAGGCTTCCTCCGAGGAGAGTCTGGGTCCCAGTTATTATCACTGCCCCCACACAACTCCTTATCCTTGAAGCCAAAAAGTGTCAGGTCCGTCTCAGAAGAATATGAAAGTGGCAACGAGGCTGTTTTGATGTCAATTTCCGAAGGCGTGGCCGGCGGATGGCTCCCGTCCATGTCTGCGGGAGGCATGTTTAGGTACTGCTGGGTGGTGTGCCTCCCAGAGGGCGACTTCGCTGTGGTTATGATGATCACCTCTTTGCCCTTTGCCTGGCAAGCACTAAGGAGGACTTTCAGGGTATCTCTGTCTTCCGCATTTATAGCATAAACCAGAGCTGAGTAGCCAGAATGGTCCTGTAAGCTGAGATCGGCCCCACTCTTGAGGAGCAAGGAAACCACCTCTGGGCCGGCTCTTTCCAAGCATGCGTGCATCAGGGCACTTTTCCCAGATTTGTCCTGGATGTTGGGGTCAGCGCTGTTCTCTAAGAGGTATTTAACCATCTTGGCTCTACCGACGCTCTGTTGATCGACATGTTTGGTCTTACAAGCAATCATTAAAGGGGTTTCCCCACGGTCGTTGCTTTCGTTGATGTAGGCGCCACCTTCTAGCAAAAGTCTAGTGAGGCGAAGCCTGCTCTGATGCACAGCTTTGATCAAGGAATTTCCGTCCGTTGAAACTTCTGAGCCTTCATCCATCTTCAAAAGTCAGAAATCAATACCTGGTTATCAAAAAAAAAAAAAAAATGACAATTAGTCAGACTCAATATCCAACTTGATTTCATCTTGTCATTTTGTTTATTTTTGAAATATGTATGATCAGGACATAGATGAGATTATGTTATTAGATGATGCAGAGCAAAATCATAAATTGCAAAAATAAAAGAAATTTCTGAGTAATAGTCACCTTTATGGAATTGTAAGTTAAAACGTTTCTTTGAATTCTTCCTTGGAGCAGGAACGCAAGTCTTTTCCTAACTTTCACATTTGACAACAGTCTGCTTATTTTCTGCTCTTGAAGAACACAGTTTAAGCATTCATAGTAAGAAGCAAAGTTGGGCTGAAGAAATAGCTAGCAGGTAAGAGAGCTTGCTATGCAAGCATGAAGACCTGACTCTCTAGCACCCTAGTGAGAGGCTGGGGGAGGCCCGGGGGCGGCCACACGGGCCTGTAACCCAACCATGGTCAGAGAGACAGGTGGGTTCCAGGGTCTCCCTGGCCGCTGGCGCAGCTGCAAAGGTGATTTGGGTTTAATGAGAGACCCTGTCTGAAGGGTATAAGACAGAAAGCAATAAAAAAGGCCTCCTCTACTCCTCGTGTGATTGTACTAGTGTAAGCATACGAGTCCGTGCATCTCCCCCACCCAATGCGCAGACCACACACGTGTGTGTGCATGCACACAAACCTAAATGAATAAATCGTATAGACAACTATTATTATTTAAGAAGCGGGAGAGATGGCTCAGTCATTAAGAGCACTGGCTGCTCTTCCAGAGAGTCCAGATTCAAATCCCAGCTCAAAACTGTGATACCAGTTCCAGGGAATCTGATGCCTGCTTGTGTTCTCCTCAGGCAACCCGAATGCACGTAGTGTTCAGACAAACACGCAGGCAAAACACACACAATACGCATAGACACATAAAATCAAACGTAAAAGAAACTTTAAAAGGAGAAATGCAGGGTTTGTAATCACTTAATCTTTACCATTGACACTAACATTACATGTTTAATTTATTTAAATATCTCTGGTTTAGACTTCCTCAACAGAGAATTCCATGACGGGGGTAATAGTCATCACTGTATATTGAGCTAAGAGAAACTTTGTCTTTCATTTGTGCTTACAGCAGGAGACAGGGATCAGATAGGTTTTATAAACGTGATATGTATAGCATGTAGATATAATCTGAATAAATTTTAGAAAGATTGTGTTTCTCCTAGTCTCTGGATCTTCTCATTATTTAGAGCATATTTTAGTATTTGTTGTAACCAAGACCTCATAAGACACTCTCCCTAAGTTCATACTATGCATTGGCATTGTACAAATGAGGAACCCTTCTACACCAAGGTGGCTGTCCATTTCTATGCAATGCCAGCACAGCACAGCAAACGGGCCGATCACGGACTTTTTAAATGTAAGATTATGACCCCCAGCTGCTGGATCACTCTGGTAATCCTGGCATTTGAGGTGTGTAGGCAGGAAGATCACCATGAGTCTGAGGCCAGACTGGTCCACAGAATATGTTTCAAGCCAGGGTGGGAGCTAGAGAGTGTGACCCTGGCTCAAAAATAAAGAAATAAAAAGGACTAGGATTGTGGGATGGAAATCTTCTGTTTGAAATAGGAGAGGTGATTAACAGACTAGTCCCTTACTAGAGGGAAAGAGTACACAGAGATCAGAAGGCCAACAGGGGAAAGACAGAGTCGGCACGCAAAGAGATGAACTCAGCGTTGTCACCTGTAAGTCCCTGATAAGTGCTGGGCAGAGCTGCGAAGATACCACCCTGTCCTGAGGAGCTCAAAGAGACCTGGAAGATGCTAGATAGAACTGGTTATAGCAGGATTCACAA
Organism: Mus caroli; assembly: GCF_978045245.1. NCBI lineage: Eukaryota > Metazoa > Chordata > Mammalia > Rodentia > Muridae > Mus > Mus caroli. The sequence goes on from NW_028227270.1 coordinate 28,928,635, forward strand.
GATTTAAACAGCTTTAGTCATTTAGGGACAAATGAGGTTTTCAGAGGTCAGATCCCGGAGCTTCGTTTTGAAGACTGTGTAAGAATTTAGCAGGTTTGGCTAGGCAGGTAATTCAATGGTAGAGCATTTGCCTAGCACGTGAAAGGTTCCCAGTTCTGTCCCCAGTCCCAAAACAAACAAACAAACAGACAGACAGACAGACAGAATTCAGAAGCCAATAAGAAGGCTTCATGGGTAAAGGTCACTGTGCAAGCCTGATGACCCAGGTTCAAGCCCCAGAAGCTACATAAAGGGGGAGAAAGCGAATCCACGCCAGAAAGTTGTCCTCTGGCCTCCACACGTGCACCATAGCATATCTCCATGCACACAATAATAATAATAATACATATTTTAAATTAACATAAAAAAGACTTTTGCAGACAGACAAAAGAAGAAGAGAGACAGTGAAGCCTAATCTGCAATTATCTATGATGACAAGCTCTGTTTATAGGGGCAGAACCAAACTCCGGAAATATGGCTGCAGATGGCTAGGGTTAGGGCTTATACAGCAAAATACAGCTCATTTTGCTCCCTCCTGAAGCCTCCCCAAATGAAAGAGTTTTTTAAAAGACATACACTCACAAAGCCAGAGAGAAAACAGGGAAGAAAACAGCAGCCTGGAAGGCTTAAAGCAGAGGAGTCAGTCTGAGAAAGCCAAGAGCTAACCCCATGCACAACACCGATGCTTTACAGCAGGGCTCCTTAGAACTGGGCTTCCACAGTAAGAAGAGTCAAAGGATGCTAGGGAGCAGGCAAGCCTTGCTGCTCCCGAGAGACCTCCAGGGACAGCAGCAGAAAGCCTCCCATACTCCCTGAGTCTGAGACTCCATCCCCAGCCAGTACACCAACTCCATGTTCACTCAGTTCCCTGGGCCACACTGACCTGTGAAAGCTCGGGAAGTGTGGCTAAGGTGGCTTCTCCAACTCCAGGCCACCAGTGACAAACAGTGCCCTGCTTCCACCCCGGGGCCACCTAGGGCTCTGTTCTCTGAAAATGCTAAGACACAGGGTCTTTGGACTGAAGACAAGGAAGTGATTGTTTGAAAAGAGCTGAAGTGTATCCCACCTGGGGTGAAGGCTGCTCAGGTCTGCATTCAATAGCCTACCTGTCTTAGAGAATACCACAGTGTTTCACACACCACCAGGGCTGTCTACAATGAGACTCACAGGTGACAAGCATCACCCGTGTGCACCAGCCTTCTCACCCGTCCTTCCATCCAGCCCTTTAGTCATGAGCCAATAGACAGAAAGATAAAAGCTTCCAAAACTCAGTATTCCTGAGGGAGCAAGGACCGTCCTAAGCCTGGTTGGGAGAAAGAGTCTGTGAAGAAGAATATTCAGAGAGCATGAAATCTCAAAAGAACTTGAAAGAGGCCCGCAAAGCTCGGTAGCAAACAGGATGGCAGTAGTGCTGAGAATCTTCAAACACAGTGAAAAATAAAGGGAAAAAGCTGGGCTTCATGGCACCAGCCTGTAATCCCAGTACTCAGGAAGGAGAAGCAGAAGGACCACAAATTCAAAGTCAGCCTCACAGAGAGACCCCCATCTCCCAAAACAAAAATAACTCCCAATGTGGGTGGGGGGGGGGGGGGAGACAACCAGAAATCCAGTCCGGGAACTCCAGCATCCAAATGCTATTTCTAGCAAGAAAAAGAGGTAGACTAGTGTCCAAGTTAACACCAACTGTCAACTCTACAGCCTAGAGTCACATGAGAAGAAAGACTTGACCAAGGAACTGCCTAGATCAGTTTGGCCTGTGGGTAAATGTTTTCCTCAGTGTCTGATGCAGAAGCGCCTAGCCCACCGAGGACCACACCACTCCTAAGCAGATAATCCTGAGATGTATAAGAAAGCTAGGCTGTATGAACCAGGACCAGGAGGGAGTCCTGCCCTGACTTCCCCCAGGGGTTATGAGCTGGAAGTGTAAGGCAAACAAAGTCTCTCTTCTCCAAGTTGCTCTTGGTCACAATATTTTATCTCAGTGTCAGCAAGGCAGCTATATCAAAGGGGGAGCACGAGAGCCATCCATCACAAAAGTGGGGGGAAGTCCCAAGCCTGGGGAACAAAGAGTTATCCAATCCAAAGGCCAAAGCAGAACATTTCACTAAGTGAAACAGCGCATACCCATAACACGTACCGGTGCACTTCCCATAACATGGGCGTGTGCACTTCCAGGGCACAGAAGAGAAGATTCCACCGTCTTGATGGCAGAGGAAGGCCCTTGGATTTGGGGATAAGTCACATACCAAGGAATCAAACATGAGTATAGATTCGGGTACATCAACAATAGCAATGAGACACAATGCAGAAGTGTCTTTAAATATCTGAAGGAGAAATGACACCACCCCACCCCACCCCCCGGCTTAGAATTCTATATTTAGTCAAACCTTCAGGCGACAACCGGAACATACTCTCAAGAATTAACTGAAGGATGGAATCTACTGAGGTCAAACGGTAAACAAGAAAAATAGAGCACCATGGAAGCTGAAGACCCCAGAAGAGAGGCACACCCCACCCTCTGCCCCAGCCCCAGAGAATGCTGGAGGGACCTGCCAGGATGTGCACAGACATGCTCAGTGCAGTCACCCACCATGGTCCATCTGTCACCTGAGGACCAAAGCATATAGCAGCCTGGCTTCAGTTCTTATCTTTACTTGCTATGTCTGGACTCATCTCTGTGTTCACCCTACACCCATGCTGTCCCCAAGTGGTGCTCATTTTAACTCTGCTCTGACTTACTCACTCGGCTCTGACATCCTGGGGCAAGTCCTGGTGGGCTTGGGAGAGAAAGGTTAAACAAACAGCCCCACTCCGTTTGGGTACTCAGTCACTGCTCTGCACCATGTCCAGGCAGAGGCCACATTAAGGAATCCCAGGACTCATTCCTGACCCTGCCTAGGGTTCCTATAAGTGCTTACGAATCCTGGGCCAGCTCACCTTCTGAGACTTTCATCACATACAGGCAATATCAGCCTTCCTTCATCATCTGGCTTTCTGCTTGCTGTCTAGTTAATGTTCTTTTTCTTAGGAGTCCATTATAAATGGAGGACAACTACGACGAGCATCCAAAGGGACAGTGGGTGCTGGTGGAGGAGAGAAAACGGTGTGATCTGGGAGGGTCACCAGAGGCCTCTCAAGTCCCAGTGGTGCTCCATTTCTCAACAGGGTGTTGTATTTAGAGGCATCTGTTCTTTAAACAGTATATTTCCACACATTCTTCCATACAGCACCACTCTTGTTATTATAGGAGCCTCCATACAAAAAAGGTCAACATATGCAAAGGTTGCATCCGAGACATTCCTTTCACAACACAGCCCAGTTCTTATGGTATCATTAATAATAGTTCTTGTTGGATGTTCCATTGGCATTGCCATGAATAAGCCCACAAAAGGTGGAACTCCAAGCTGAACCGCCTCCATTTTAATATCATTCCTGAAGCATAGCAAAGCACTCAGGGAACAGATGCACAGCCTGAAGGAAAGCAAATGCTTTGGTTTTCTCTCCCTGTCATCAAAGTCTAGAAGAGCTATTCTACCATCAAAACATACCTGAGATGTGGGATGCAGGGATTAGGATGGCAGTGTGGATACCAACTTGCAGGTCTACTCTGGAAGGAAAGCATTTGAAAGTTTGCATGAGAATACCACAGAAACCACTTCTTTCCAGTTTTCATATACAAATTGGTTTAATATGCAAAGAAATTAGGAGGCATTGGAACATGTACATCAAGTACAGAAACCACTTAGTATCCAAGCCAAGAAAGGATTCAGTAGCAATCACAAAAAAACAAGTTTAAAAAAATCCTTAGGCCAAAGTCATGCTTGAGAAATAGACACTTTAATAAGAACACATTACAATGTTTTGACTTCTAGTTTGTTTGTATGTATGTTTGTTTGTTTGTTTGTTTGAGATGAGGTCTCACTACGTTTCCCTGGATATCTAGAATTCACAATGTAGACCATGCTGGGTCTCAAACTCACAGAGATCTGACTGCCTCTGCCCCCAAGGCCTAGGCCATCCTGCTCTGACTTTCAATATTACACTAAGACTCTTATTTGATTGTTCTCATTCTTAAGTCTAAGAACCTTTAAGTGTATGGAAAGATGGAAAGACTTTAGTTTAGTTTACACACACACACACACACACAAACACACACATACACACACACAGCCCTCTTCTACAACACGAATCCTGAGCAGTTATGCTCACAGCTTTTCTCTCACCAAGGCTAGAGTCAGGAGGCTCTAAGACAGCCAACTGTCAACAAACTAGAGACTGGGATATCTGAAAGGGCAGTGGCCTCTTCTTTATTCCTCAGAAATGGGGATGTTGTGGACCGCAGGGTGTCAGGGAGGTTGAGCTGAGTACCAACTGGCTGCCTCCTCTATCATGTAGATGATGGCAGCAAAAAAAGAGTCTAGGAGGCTTACTTTTCACTGGAATAAATTCTGTTTGTAAATCACTGTTGCGTATGGATGTCGGTGCATGTTCACTGGGGTGGGGGCAGGCCTGTGTGTAGCCAGAGGTCAATTTCCAGTGTCCTTCCGGAGCTACCCACCTTGTTACTTAAGGTAAGTACCTAGGGATCTCTGATAAGTTAAGTTGAGCTGGCCAGAGAGCCCAGGGATCTGGCTGACCCTCCTTTCCCAGTGCTGAGATTACAAGTGTGCACCTTTTATGTGGATGCTGGAGACCAAACTCGGGTCCTTGGATTTACATGGCAAGCACTTAACCAAGTGAGCTGGCTCCCCAGCCTTGAAATTATGTTGGTTGCTGACACTGGCCTGAACACCTGGGCTTCAGCAATCCTTCTGCCTCAGTCTCCAGGGTATCTACAGCCATAGGCACGTGCTTCCACACTGAGCTATAATGGCTTTTCAGTCCACTTGAACTTTAATATTTCATAGGGCCATCTGCTACTGTTGAAACTTCCATGTTTTTAGAAGAGGATTGTCAGATACGTCACTCCCCCGAGGTTATGACCAGGCTCTCGGAGCATCATTGTATAGTCACTGCCTTACTAGAACAACCCTGTCTTTAGGCCTTCACCCTCTCTGAGGTGGTCATTATCCTTGTCAGATCAATCTGTAACCCCCCACACCTGACATTTGAATATGATTTCTCTTTGTAGAGTGTTTGATGAAGACTCCTCTTGCCTGGAACGGTCTTTCCTCCTGTAGGAAGCTCGCTAAGAATCCAGAGCCGAGACCATGTGGACATGCAGTCAGCCCATTTGCTTTCCTCCTTTTACTGACACTTTCTCAGTGTCATTGCGCCCTTCACATAGGTCACAGGTCAACTGGAACAGGTTCAAAGTCAGACAGAACCAGAGCTCAATCGAAATGTTCATAGATGTTAGCTGTATGCCCTAGTCAAGCCTTGGCCTCCTGAAGGGTTGGCTCCATCATCTGTGGAGTGACAGTCTTATAATATGTATGCTGCGTGCCCGTGGAAGTGAACTTAGCACCTGAAGGAAGGTTTCCTATGAGCCTCCTGCTTGGTTCACTCCTCTTTTCAAGAATTTTATCTCAGAATTTAACCTTCTCTTTTTATCGCATCCCAAACCCAAAGCCCTTTAAAAATAACAGAGCTGGGAAGAGGACTTGCGGAGTAAAAGAGTTACTTTGAGAGCATAGGACCTGAGTTTGACTCCCAGAACTGATGCTAGAAGAAATATGAGCATGGGAGTGCATGCCTGTAACCCCAGCACTCAAGAAGCAGAACTACATAGATCCTGGGCCTCACGGGTCAGCAAGTTAGCCCAGCCTACCTGGTGAATTCCCAGTTAGTGAGAGACTTTAAAGAAATGGTAACAGCTAGGGAGCCATCTTAGTCTGTAAAGGACTTCTTGTGTAAGTGGGAGGACCAGAAGTCAGAGCCTCAGCATCCACATAAACGTAGGGTGGATATGGAAAGTGAAGACAGAACACAGACACAGACACACACACACACACACACACAGAGGCACACTCACACACATACACACTCACACACACACATACACACATACACACACACACAGAGGCACACACACAAACACACGCACGCACACATGCATGCACATGGACCTATAAACCAACATGTGCTCACAAATGAGCAATGTGCATAAATATACGCACACACACACACCATGCACACATACTACAAAATAGACAGTGCCTGAGAAATGAAACAAGGTTTTCCTCTGGCTGCCATATATATATGCATACATATATATATATGCATACATATATATATATGCATACATATATATATATACATATATATATAATTATGTGCACCAGCACACTCATGACAACATACAAATGTACACAAACTAAGTAACTAACTTTAAATTACAGATAGACTATTGGAAATGACTTTTATACTCTGTAAGTAATGATTCATCAGATTGAGTGGAATCTGGTAAGAATTTCCTAGATTTTCCTTATGGGTCCCTACATTATTAGATGATTCTAATTACTAAGTAGTTGTATAAATTCCTCTTTCTATTTTATTTCTTATGTTTTATTTTATGTGTATGAGCATCAACCATATGTATGTCTGTTATTTTATGTGTATAAATGTTTGCCCATATGTATGTCTGTGCTGGTGCCCTCAGATGCCAGAGTAGGGCATCCGATCCCCTTGAACTAAGAGATATAGGTAGTTGTGAGGAGCACTGTGGGTCCTGGGAATTGAACCTGGGTCCTTTGGAAGGGAAGCCAGTGATCTTAAGAGTTGAGCCATCGCTCCAGCCTCATTTCTGGTTAAAAGTAGGTCTTTAACTTTAGTTAGAATATATCACTGTTCCCTGCTACTTAAGCTTCCACTCAAAATTTTTATTGGAGAGGACTCAAAGGTATATACTTCCAAGGACAAAGACAGCTAGAGGAAAGGTGTTATCGAATGAGCAACTTCAAATAAGCTTTGGAGGGAGAGGAGGGCTGTCAGAGTGATCAGTGCTGCCATGTATATAGTATATATGACCCTTGACCTATAGGCCCCAGTAGGCCCAGGCACCATGCATGCAGGGTGGCAGTGAGGCAGGCACAGGGCAAAAACCAGAGGTGGGTTGAAAATCCATGGACAGATCATCTGGACTTCCAGATGCTGCCCCCACCCTATGTAGTTGACAACCAGTTTCTTGGGCAAAACCCCAAAGACTGGCCATGTGAACAAATTGCTCAGAAAGACCGGAGATACTAAAAGCATCAGATAGTGTGGACAGAGGGAGAGTTTGCAGGCAGGAGCTGGGATCCGCAGCTCTCTATTCTGGCACCAGGAAACTAGAAAACATGCAAAGCATGGCACCTTCGACTCAGGGGCCCTTGGGGAAAAAATATCTGTTGACAAATGGAGCAAACCATATCTACACTCACCCTTCCAGACACCCACTCCGAATGGAAATAGAAAGTTACCTGAAAACATCATCCCTAATTTCATACTTGGGTTTAGTCTTTTCTCTCTTTGGATGAGGTTTCTGTCAGCCAGCTGTCAGCTCCTACCAAAAGAAATCAGAGCTATTCAGAGGCACATAAACATGGACGATTTGTTGCCTGCATCTCTCCCATTTGGAGTTGAGTGTTTTAATTCCTTGTTTAGAAATCCCTACAGTGTTCGGTTTATCACATTTCACCGACTCCGAGTTTGTAAATGAGTCTGGAATGGATCCCACGCACAGCAACCTAGTCTGTTTGCAGGCAGGCCCACCCCTCGGTGCTCATCTGGTTCAATCCATATTTTGTACAGAGAGTAGGAAAGGTGATTGGACTCTCCCAAGGTCATTCCTCCTTTCTGCCTGTCTGGAGTACGGTATCTCAGTATCTCCCTGTCTGTTAGATGATGGACATCCCACGGCAGGGCCCAGTTGGGGTACCTGATTAGTGTGGTACCCAGCATGGCAGTGCTATATGTCTGACATGCTTGGAAAGCCATCTTGGGGTTGATTCTTCCTATTGCCCTTGTCCTGCCACCGTCCCCAGCTTTCTATTCATTAGGACAGGAGAGAGATTTTTTCCTTTGTGTTCTCTCTTATAAAACAGTTGTCTGGCTGCGGAGCCATAAAGTGGGTATATGACTCTAAAGCTCAGAACAGTCCTTTCTCTTATCCTAGTTCCTGCCCTGATGTGAAAAGAGGTGGGGAGCCTGGGCTCTTCCAGAGTTACCAGGTTTGGGAGTGTTGTTCCTAAGTGGGGGTGGGGTGGGAGGGGGGCAATAGCTACATTACTGTAGATGATTGTGAGTTTAAAAATTGGGAGGCATTTACTGCTTAGGAATTCAGTAAGTACTAGGTTCCAAATATGCATCACCCAATACAGGTCCTGCTTATGTGAGTCCCCTGGACTGGTGGGACCTAACAGGGAGACGCCAGGTATCACACACCAATGGCATCTCCATCTTTTCTTAGTCCCAGAATCATGTAAGCCTTTAAAAAGGATTTCTTACTCCTGTTTTTTCCTGGTTGCTTCCAAGCCCTGCATCTGCTCACACAGGGGTGCCTCCACCATCATCCCCAAGTTGTTTGAAAATTAATTTCCTTGCAGAGGTGAAGGGCAGAGGTGCTGCCACAGTCCAGAGGATTAGGGAGCCCACGGGTCCCACAGAAGACTACAACCCTGAGCAGGAGCCAACCAGGACTAGAGGCTTGCAGCTTTCTCTTCCCAATCAGCTCTTCAAAAATCACTGTCCTGATGGGCAAGCAGTCCAAAGCCAGACAGCGACTGGAATGAGGCCAGCCAGAGGTCATAAGCAAAATGTGTCTGTTCCCAGCAAGCAGAGAGTCGGAGCCAAATAAAAGATGCACTGACTGCCCAGGAAAAGTCAGCTTTCTTGGGTCTCCAGTCTTCTAAGAAATATTCAGGAACTGCCCACGGGAAGGAGTTAGTTTATAGGGTGTGCTGTTTCCCTCACAAAGCTACAAAGCTAAGCTGGTTTCCATGAGCTCCTCCTGGGGCTAGGTTATGGGTGCCTAGATCCCATCTTCTCCTCAGAAGATTCCCTCCCTCAGCAGAGACAGAGACGGGGGAGGGGATGAGGATGGGGGTAGAAATTGCAAACCTGCTCCTCCAAAGTGTCTGGGAAGCAGCGAGGTACCAAGGTGGCTGGATTTCCAGACTGTTGAGTGTGCAGGCGGCGTGTCTCCAAGGTCCGTGCCTGGTTTCCTCAGATTTTCCCCAGTTCAGGAGAGAGCAAGTCCAAGGTGCTGTTGGAGAAGGGCAAAGGAAGGTGACTGGGGCGACAGCGCTGGGGCGCGGATGGGGGCGGGGTGCTCATTTCGTCGCCTCCACTCCAAGCCAGGGCAGGCAGCTGCCCAAGAAAAAGGCTTGTGCCGGGAGGCCCTGGGCAGTGGTCCCCGCGTAGCCTAGCACTCGGCCCTCGCTGGGGAGATGGCGTGCCAGAGAGCGGGCAGCACTGGTCCTCCGCCCGGGCTGGCGCCGCTCCGCAGCCCGCTCTCCGCTGAAGGGGTCTGGATGCCCGGTGCCAAGGATGTGCGCACCCGGGAGCCGCAAGGACCGGACTGCCTACCCGGTGACCCGGGTTCCTGCAGCCCGAGGTTGCAATCGGCTCCGCGGCCCCAGCCCGCGCTCCGTACCTCCGCTGCCCAGCGGCCACGGGCACCTGCGGCCACGCGCTCCTGCCGGACCCCGCGACCCGCGCGCTCCACTGGCCGAGTGCGCGCCGCTCCCGCCACGGGGCTCCCACCCCGCAGCCCTGGGCCCCGGGCCGCTCCTCCCGCGTCGCGAGGCCCGAAGGCGGCGGAATCCGCAGACCCGCGGGGTCCGAGCGCGAGCCGCCAACCGGAGCTGAGGACTTGCGGGAACCCGGAGGCGCGCGGCGGGGCGCGGGCGAGCCGGAGTCTCCCGGGAGGCCCCTGAAGCCCGCTGGCCCTCGGTGGCCCTTAGTGGTCCGCGGTAGCAGGGTCTCGGTCCCCACACTGGCAGCTGCAGTGTCAAATGTGCGGCAGGTGCCTGTTCGCAGGGCGCACCGAGGCCACACGGCCTCGCGACCCTCGGTGCCTCAGTCTCGCAGCTGTCACCGCATCCCAAAGTTTCCCCAAGTGCAGCGGGCGGACTGACCTGGGACGCGCTGTCGGATCGGCAGTGGTCCTTCACCTTCCTGATCGGCTCCTGCTCGGACGCTCCGTCCGAGCTGGGTGACTGTCGACGATTCGGCGGCGACTGCGATCTCAGTCCCCTGGCCGTGTCACCGGGCCCCCGCCCCTGCCCTGCAGACACAGGCGGGCCACGAAGCGCTGGAGCGGGAGCGGCGAGGCGCGCACCTCGCCAGACGCGGGGCTGGCGCTTCCGCTGGGAGTGACGCGCCCGCGCTCCGCCGCGCTGCAGGTGGGGGCGGCGGGCCAGTCCAGGCCCCGGGGCCAGAAGAAGCTCTCCGAGGCTCCGCCTCCGCTCCTAAGCCCCGCCCCGTCTCCACTCCAGGCCACTTAGCTTTGACAGCTGCGACTGGTGGGAGAGCGAATGGGCAGAGCCCAGGGTAGCCCAAGAAAGATGACCCCCCCGCTCCGTCCCCGTGCCCTTGGTCCGGGTCTGCGTCCACGTTCTCTTCCATCCCATATCCATCTCGTTTGTCTGAGATTCAGCCTTCACAGGTTCCTTCCCCCACTTCAGGTAAAGCCAGAGCCTCACTAAAGAACTGAACGTTTGTAGGAGCAACCGTTTTGTTTTTATTTTATGAATTTATAATTTCATTATACTCTAATTAAGGCTTAATGGAATAGCTAACAAAATTTCGCAAAATAAATTCGAGGTATTAAACTCCACAGAGACATGAAGAAAAAAGGAACTTATGTAAACGAGATAGTTTCAGCTTTTCATATGTATTGAAGGAGGTGAGAATTCAAGGCCAGCCTGGGCAACATGCCTGCCTAAAATCAAGCTAGTCTGTAGTTTTTCCATCCCCAAAGGGGAAGATAATATACCCTTAGGCAGACTTCCTCTACTTAAATAAAATCCCTGTGAGATGGTTCCTTATAAACATTTGTCACATATTCTCAGGACATGTTGCACCAGAAACAGGCTCTAAGAAGGTGGACTACCTGGGGTGGGTCACCCTTTGTTCACACACCTTTGGGGAGTCCCAGAAAGGAGAGAGCAAACTTTTATGAAGGCATGGGTCTTTCCCCATCTCCTTTTAACAGTTTTATTAGTATATGCACAGCATGCATATTAAAAGGTGTGGACCACAAGTCTAATGATTTGTGTACAAACTGAAGCCAACAACAGAACGTATTACCAGCAACCCCAAAGGTCCCCTTATGTCTGCACCCTGGGAGGACTGGTGGCTCTGCCAGCACAGAACGGTTTTGTTGTTTGTGTGTTTTCTAACATCATTGGGAATATGTCTCGTTGCCTGGGTCCCCCCCCACACACACCCTCGTTGTTATACTTCAGACAATATGTTGTGTATGACTGTGCTTTTCTCCTTTTCGTTCATTGTGTCTGTGTGTCTCAATTTGTTTTGCTTCCGGGAGACATTTGGGGCTATTCTCAGGCTTGGGAAAGTCCACAGACACTGCTATGAACACAGCAGGTGACATCTCCTGCCCACCTACCTGTAGACACAGTTTTGTGGGGTACACCTGAGAGTGGAACTGTGACTCATGACATCAACATGTGTTCAGCCTCTGTGGATGTTACCAACCTTCAAAGTTTATCCAGTTTTCACCACTACTTTACAAGTTCTTTATTGATTGCTATCACAAACGAATCTCATTGATAATTGATAATCACCACATTTAACATAGTGCAAATTTATTTACTTGATTATAGTTATGGAGGTCAGAAATGCAAACAGCTTTCATGTTCCTGAATTCAGCAGAGTCGCAGGGCTGTGTTGATTCTGGAGGGTTGTAAGGAGAGCATCTGTTTCCCCTGCTCCTGGCTTTCAGAGGCCTTTTGCATTCCTTGACTAGTGGTCTCTTCCTCCACAATCCTATTCAGATGTCTCTGAGTTTGTCTGTTTGTCTCTGTCTCTGTTTCTGTCTCTGTCTGTTTGTCTCTGTCTCTCTGTCTGTCTCTGTCTCTCTGTGTATCTCTCTCTGTTTCTGACTCTCTGTATCTTTCTTTCCCCCTGACTCCTCTGCTCTGGCTTGTTTTTTTGTCTCCCTCCGCCCCTCAGCTTCCTTTTCACCCTCTGACCTCCCTGCCTTAATTCTCTGTATTTGCACTGGGCTTACTTGGATAATCTGCCATCTCAAGATTCATAATTTAATCACACCTACAAAGTTCCTTTCCCCACATAGCATAACATATTCACAGGCTCCAGAAATGAGGCTGTGAACTTCTTTGGCAGGCTATCATCTGGCTTCCTCCACCCACCACTGAAGTACTGGAAGCGATTTGCTAGAGACAAGAGATGTCTGGGGGTGGGGGGCGGGAGTAATGAAGCCTGGAGGATTTTCCTGTTGACCTGGTCCTTACCAGGTCAGGAGATGGGGCAGTGCTGAGAAGTCATCCTTCCTGGTCCACTGTTCCTGGGAACTTTCATAGAATGAGAATCCAGGCTGCTTTGGGCTAGAAACACCTATGCTGAGCAAAAGGCTAGAGAAGGCAGACCTGCTTTATCTGATGTATGGGATGCTGTGGTCTGAATGTGTTTCCCACAGTGCTACATTGAAGTATAATTGCAATGTTTGAAGATGTAGTGCTTGGGAGGTGATGAGTCATCGGAGTATGGCCCCTAGGATGGGTTAGCACCCTTGAGAAAGGGCCTAAGGGGGTAGTAAGCTGGTGTCTGGGCATCCTCCAGCTACCACGGCAAAACGGAAAGAGTCTACAGTGTCACCCAGCATGCCGTGGGCATCATTGTCAACAAGCAGGTTAAGGGCAAAACTCTGGCCAAGAGGATCAATGTGCAGATTGAGCGCATCAAGCACTCAAAGAGCAAGAACAGCTTCCTGAAGCGGTGAAGGAGAACGACCAGAAGAAGAAGGAAGCCAAAGAGAAGGGCACCTGGGTGCAGCTGAAGCGCCAGCCTGCGCCACCCAGAGAAGCACACTTTGTGAGGACTAACGGAAAAGAGCCTGAGCTGTTGGAGCCCATTCCATACGAATTCATGGCCTAATGTACACAAAGAAATAAAATACCAGCACCAGGAAAAAAAAAAAAAGAAAAAAGAAAACTGTCCTTCAGAAGTGAGAGGCCCATATTTTTTTTTCTTCCAATACATTGGCCTGTTTGAGTTTTTATTAAAAGTCTCTAGTTTCCCAAAGTTTAGATGCCAAAACTTTGTTTCTTGGTCTTTACAGATGGTTTAGTAAATGGCTTGTAGTGGAGATGCTGAGATGAAGTTATCTGGTTTTACACACTTCATTGGCTACGTGAAAGTTCCATCCCAGGATGTAGAGACTCAAGGCTGTATATTTAGACTGCTGAGCATTAGGGTAGAGAAGCTGATGCATGGGGAGAATCTTGGACAGGAAGACAGGCCGGCTTAAGGACAGGGGTGTGATCCTTGAAGAGGGACAATTGTCCTATGAATTCTGGAATGTCCAGGAGTAGACTCTATATTTAAAGATCAGTTTAAATAGCTTTGGGTCAATTTTTGTACTTTATTTACGTAGGTCTACAGGCTCCCCCCCCCCATAAGTCTGGGATAGAAGCAGCTGACTTCTTTTTCAATCATATTTAGTAGTTTAGGTCTCATGTTCACAAAATGGCTGCTTAGCTTTTTCACATCATATCCATAGTGCAGGCCTGACAGATCAGGGCTAAAATGAAGAAAATGAATGACAACTGGGTGTCCTTTGTGTGATCAGAAAAGCAATATCCTTCCTGACTTCCTGCCTGACTTGAGGTGTCTACTCACAAGCTGAACTGGACCACGGGCTGCCTCTGCCTTGAACAGAAGCAATTGTTTTCTCTTCCCCACCTTCCTTCTTCCCTCCCTTTCTTTACTTCACTAAAATGCCAATGGAATCAGAATCTGTCAGTAAAAAATGCAGACTAGCATATGTATCCTGCTGGGACCCAGGATAGCTATCCAACTAGTCTTTGAAGTTCTCACATGAACAATGGACCTTATCAGCTCATAGAGGCTCCTAAACCAGAGGGTTGCTTTGAATATTGATGAATTCATTTCCATAAGGCAGAATTGCACTGTAGAAGTAGGTAAGTCCCCCAATAAAGGGGAGGCTCTATACATGCCGACACCAAGCATGGCTGTTCCGATGGTGTTTTTCTTTTGCAAGAGAATACTACAATCTGATAGTCACTCTACCTGTGAGGATTTGGAGCCGACTGGGACTTTTGGATGATAGAGCACGTCTCAGAAACCTGGGACTGAGTCCCACGGTGTCTTGGTCTGGGGCTGAGCAACCTCTTCCTTGTGGTGCTAAGTCACCCGCAAGAGCAAGAACAGTGAGGAAATTGAGCTATGGTGCCATTTCCCAGCTTCCCTGTTGCTAACTAGAGAGCCGCGTGACTAAGGTTTTATCCATTGATGACAGTGCTCAGGGAAATGCTGTACCTTTTCTCCCTTGCTCCTCTGACAGAGGGGAAGAGGTGGTTGAAGCTGCTTTGTGGCAATGGCAGAGCTGTCAGAGGGGTCTGAGTCCTGGATGGCTTCATGCGTGGAGCTGAGCGCTGCTCTGGTATCTATCCTCGATTCAAAGCAGGGAGAGCTTCATGGCTTCATAGAGGTTTACATTTTGGAATTTGCATTCTATCCCTTTATCGCAACTAATATATCCATATCCATAATTTAAAACAGCATCTTTAAAAGCACATTTGCTTATAACATGTGTGAAGTATTTCTGGAAAGATGCATAGAAATTTTAACTAAAGGCTCTGTAGGGAGACGGCAACTGAGAGAATGGGAGACGGTGAGGGGAGGGGGCCTGTTTTTTTGTTTGTTTGTTTGTTTGTTTGTTTATACTCCATGTCCATTTAAACTTGTTGAGATTTGAACAGGGTAAATGTAAGACTTATTTCAGAAATGAGGATCCACTGTAATTTGAAGTGTTGTTTGGGACATCTTTACACTGGCCAGCAGTCGGCCTGCACAGCTTATCTCCCTGTCTCCTAATCTCATGGCCAGCAGCAGGAAAAAGGTGGTAGGTAAGGCTGGAAGATGGGGCAGTACCTGGTGTCTGGCTGAATAGCACAGGGCTGCAGTGCTCTGCCCAGCACAGCTCCTCTGGGTGCCGGTATCTGGATGGCTCGTCTCCCATCAGATTCTTGTGTCCGCTTGCAGATGATCACTGCATGCAGATTAATGTCCCTCCCATCTCCTGAGCATCCCTCGTTGCAAGATGGTATCTTTTAATATAATGCATTCTGAGCAATTCATCCTGAATTTCTGATTGCGCAACACGGCATTCTGCAGTCACCTGATAAAGTCTCAGTGCCCATCCTCGAAACAGGAGTGGATGCTCTTGCCCTTGTGGAGTGATTTATTATTTTCCTGTTCATGACTTTCAAAAAGACTTCCACTTCAAGGCCAAGCGTATAATCTTGAGCTTTTTTCTCCTGAAGCACAAAATGAAGGTTCCGTATTTAATGTGGACGGGGAGGGGTGGGGTGGGGCACTGTGAGACAGACAGGAGCCCCAAATCTAATGAACATTTGAAGTGATTGTTCTTGCTTTCACGCAATGGTTTGTGTTATAAGCCATGGACCCTGGAAAGCACAGAATCCCCTTGCTGGGGCACACCGCAGCACATTCCCTTCTTAGAAGTCCTTGGACTCCATTATCTTCCCCCAAGAGTGTTAGCCACGTGGATTGCTCAGTAAAATTAGAAAGCCAAAAAGATCCCCATGGCTTCAGAAGCCACCTTTTCCTGATTTCCAAGTTGAGCCATTCAGGAGGCAATGTATTGTGTATACTCTTTTATAAACTGATGTCATCAAAGCAGAAACAAAACCTGGGAGCAAAGGGGTCAGATGGGAGGGACAAGGGACGGTGGCAGGATGCAGTGGAAGATGCTCCCATGCATGAAAATGCTGTGTGTGACACTGCGTAGTAGTGAGAAAGTTACGTGCCGTTGGCATTACTCATTTGAATTATTCCTGTGGTCTTCGCTGTCCACCATGCTGGGATTTATGGTGGCCCTATATGGCCAGGCCAGGCCTTCCTAGGATGACTTAATATAATCAGATTAGATGTTGCTGATTCCTGGGTGTGTCTAGCGTTTGACTGTCTCATGCCTCCCAGATGTATCATGAACTCTCTCCCTGTTCCTGAGGCTGCCCCTGCAATGTGCTCATTTCTCTAAGGAACTTTCCATGGCCAGTCCTTCACTAAGGTATGAGTCCATGCCATAGGAACCAGGGCTTTGCTATCTCTGCCGTCTGGCCCAGTGCTGGATCATATTAAATTCTTGTGACTACAAATTGCATCAAATATACAAGCAGAATAAATAAATGAACCAAAGATGGAGATTCTTCTGTGCAAAAAAAAAAAAAAATGGCTCTCTGACAAAGATTAGCAAACTATAACCATCATGAGTCAAATTATCCCATGGACCAAATCCAGCCTAATTTTGTAAGGCCTGTCACTAAGCATACATTTGCATCTTTAAATGATTGGGAAAAAATAGAATAAAGATGATATTGTTGGTGTCTAGGAATCACCTCACAAACCACATGAATCCTGACCTCAGTCAGACAGGGAGAGTTTATAGAGCATACACCCGAAAACTGGTCGACCGGGGCCATGGTCCAGAGTTGGGAACCGAACCATGACATTGAGTTAAGATTCTACAGGGTTTTAAAGCTCCAAATTCACAAAAATCTATGTCAAGTTAGTTCACCATTCCAGATTTAGGAATAGGGGATTTCCTTAGGACCATGTCTGTGTTGTACACTTATCCTGCTCCCATTGGTTGGGTATTCAACTGTGGCAGAGGACTTGCCTTGTCTAACATTTGTGCCCTAAGTTGTCTAACATTCACGTCTTAACGTGCCAACCAGGATGCCAGCTACTCATGTACATGTCTCTTTCTGCCCAGTAGAATGTCAGTTCCCAGGGAGGTCTTGGGAACTTAAACTTAAATAGACACCACTCAGAATTGAAGTCTTATTCCAAAATAGTTTCTTATATGGGTGGAGGTAACTCTCCTCCCTTATGTTGGGTCCATCCCAGGGGTAGCTTGTAAAGGCCAATACCTTAAAAGCTTATACATAGGTGAAGGAAGTGCTGCTGGGTGGTTGGTTTGGGTCCAAGTTAATTGTGGGTAACTATACAGAAGAGTTCTACTGACTTCTAATGTGACTGGTTTCCAAGGGCACAGAACATAACAGAATATGTAGCCAGTCTTAGCATTAGACAGTTTCCTTATAATGGCAGGCTAGCAAGGTAACTGTTTCCTAGGCCTTAACATTTTACCTAGGTCTCAGAAATATGTCACATGAAATTATACAAAATTGAAATTTCAGTGGCTATTAGTAAACTTTTACTTAAGCAGCCAATACCCGTTAGTTTACATAATACTTACTGTTACTTTTGTACTATCATGAAGACTCGAGCAACACATTCTGATTCTTCTTTCTTATTTATTTATTCATCTATCTATCTATCTATCTATCTATCTATCTATCTAGTACTACTAACATAGCCCAGTGTTGAAATCTCTGCTTCATTCTCCTCAACACTGAGATTACAAGCAATCAACTTCTAATCAAGGCTCAGTCCATCATCTGGATGCTTTGGTGGTCTCAGTATGGCACAGGGAAAGGAGGCAACAACAGAAGCATCAATGAGATAGATGCACTCAGCAGCAAGGAGTGAAGGCAGGTAGGCCCAGCTGCTTCAACCTTAGACAGCTTCATATTGGGGCCCCTATCAGAAGATGCTGCCCAATCTTGAGAAAAGCTTCCCTCTCACATAATTCTTTCTGGCGTGTCTCTTAGTTCATCCCAGAATCGATCAAGCTGACAATCAAGATAAGCTACCGTACCTACACATGTCTAAATCACAGTGCACTGTTATAGGAAAAGTAACACCAGCTTTGCTCAGAATGTTCACCCAGAATTGGGTACCAGGTAGAGTCAAAGGCAACCTGTACTCAGAAGATGGTGTCTCTTCTGATGACTCATTCATTCTAAATATTCATTTTGTCATTCAGAGGAGCCATGTAAATTAGTCACTACACTGATGAATATGTTTTCATTAACCAGAGCACCCAGGGGCTCATATGAATCAGTAATAAGATGAAGAGATGCTGGGATACCTGCTCAGCCCTTAGACTGCTTGTGGTGTAATTAAAGCCTCATGATGGGTGAAATTTGCAATCATGAATGAGGACGCTGCAAAGTGAGCAGTCATCACTGTGCTGTCCAGCACCCAAACTGCTTTCCTATGTTGGCAAATCGAAGATGAGAGGAAGCCAGGTTCCCCTCTGCAAGTATGCCACTCCAAAGACTACAGGTTTGTCATGATGAGTGCTTTGAGCTGCGGGAGAGCACAAGGCCGTGAAAGCAAATCTCTTTGGCCTCCTCCTCCCGTCTCCTATCTTCTCTCTCCCCAAGAGCAGGTCGTAGCAACCGGAACTCCTTTTTCCCAAGATGATTATGAGAAACTAGAACTGTTCCCGGCTAAACTAAGCCATTAAACCCAGGGAGGTCACTTACTCCTCCAAAACTCTCACTCCATACAAGTCCTGCCCTATGCCCAGGAGGAAGGGAAACACACAACCCAGGAGACTTGAGCAGGCAAGCACTGTCGGCCTCTCCTGAGTCTATTCCCAGTAGGTTTTACCTTTCTTTCTTTCTCCATCCCCATGTGCATGTGCATGTGTGTGTGCTCATGTGTGTGTTGTGGGTGCATGGTCACATGTGTATGTGTGCTCATGTGGAGGTCCAAGGTTGGTGTTAAGCGCTCTCCTCCATTAATCTTCCACTCATTCAGTGAAGCAGAGTCTCTCAAATTGCCAGAACACGGTGATATGGCTAATCTTGTTAGCCACCTTGCTTTGGGGACCCCCTGTCTCCACTTTCTGAGGCTGAAATTAAAAGTGGCCACCACATCGTGCCCCTGTGGCATTTTATGTGGGTCCTGGAGATCCAAACTCCTGTTGCCACACTTGTGGCACAGACTCAGTCTTGCTACATGGCTGCTGATGCTTCCAAAAATTTTCTGGGGAGATAATTCCTCTGGGGTCTCTTGGGTCTTCTTTTCTAAAGGTGCTTGCATCAGGTAAAACTTTGACTAAATAAATATGTCGTGCTGTTTGCATATTAAACTGTCTTTCATTACAGGCCATCCATCACCTGTGAGTTTCTGCTAAGTGAGAAAAGCTAGCACACTATTCTCTCACCTTCTCCATCCTGGAGCTGAAACAGAGAAAAATAAATACCACTCCATCCCAAGGCCCTGTGACACATGCAATTAGATGTCTTTCCCCAGACTCTTGGATTTTCACTCGGAGTTGGCTGGATGGAGCTGAGACTTCATGGACAGAATGTCTGGGGCTGGAGAAGTTGAAGCCCATACTCCATGATGACTGTGCCTTTGATAGGAACCATCTGACTGTGTGCCAGCAACCTGAGGGCTTTCTTCATGAGGCTAATTCTCTAGTCTGCCAATCTCTCTCTCTCCCCTCCCTCCTTCCCCTCCTTCCTATCTAAATAATCCAGTGTTGGCTTCTTCATCTGGAGAAACAATACCTCTTTCACACTCTATATGCTAACATGAGTATGATATTGTGTGAGGAGAAAAGTTGATTCTGGATTTGGTGCGGTTCTAGATCATTCTTATGGTTTGAGTGTGAGTATGGTTTGGTATCTATCCCTCAGGCTCATGTGCGTGAACACCTGCTCACCACCTAATGACACTGTTTTGGAAGAGTGTGGAACGTTTAGGAGGTGGGGCCTAGAGGAAGTGAATCTCTGAGAACTCCCAGCTTATCTCCCTCGGCTCCCTGACTGCTAAGGACCTGTTACTCATCACTAGACACTACAGCAGTTATGGCTGTGAGCAGCTCCTGTCTCCATGATGAACTGTATCCTCTGAACCAGGAGTCAGAATAAATCCTTCCTTGTTTCTTTCAGGTTTCTTTTCTTTTTTTTTTTTTTCACAGTGACTAGAAAAGAAGCTAGGACAGCCAGGAAGGATTAATTTTGAATCTGCAGTTACTACAAGAGCCCAGGCGGCAGGAAACCATGTGATTGCTCAGCACATCCAGTTGCTAATCACCTTTCTGTGGACCAAGGACTGATCAGGGACAGGACATAGTCTCCAAGAATCAGACAGCAAGGCAGTAATATTTTTTTAATTCAAAGAGACCGTTGAAAGCAACCTTTGATTTTATAAGTAGGAAAACTAGGCTTGCTAAATGATTCACCAAAGTTACAGCTAGTCACTTGTGGGAACTTGCTGGGCAGTGGGCATGGGGGAATAAAGGAGGTGGGGGAGAACCCATGTCCAGCCAGAGCTCTGGTGCTCTGGGAGGGCGGACATAGGAGACTGCCATGCTCTCTTCACGTGTCCCCAGGTGGCTATTGGAAGCCTCAGAACTGCAGTCCACAGAGGGTGGAGAGGGAACAGTCTGAGGTCTCTGGGCCTCACGGAAACCAGAGATAACAGGTTCTCAGTCTCGGGCATCTCAGACATCGCTGTGTGTCTCGGAAGAGCTGAGAATGAAGTGGGGGCCCTGGGGGCAGCTTGATCAGCCCTGGGCAGAAGGGAGAAGAAGGCAGGGAGAGATGGAGCGCTGGGTGGTTCCCATGTGGGTGAGAGCCCTTGGGAGGTTATATGTGGCTCTTTAGAGGAAAACCTACTCTGTTGCCCCAATATGGTGAGTCTTGATGGTCTATGGTTTTAGAGCTTCGGTCATGGTCATGTGGAGAGAAGGGGGAAGAGAGGGAGAGAAGGAAGGCTAGAGATGAGAGTAAGAATGGTGAGAGCTTAAGAAAGAGAGGAATGGGCCAAGCAGCCCCTTTTATAGTGGGCTGGGCTATCTTGCAGTTGCTAGGTAATTGTGGGGCAGAGCATCCCTGGCTATTGCCAGATTAACTATTGGGATGGAGTCTAGCCAGAATACCAGGAGCTTGGTGTGGCTGATAGTCACAGGATTATGGAGTTGGGGGTTCCGTGGTGTCAGGCACCTATGTCAGTATTTGAGCATGGCTCACTGTTCCGTCCCTTGTAGAGTTTCTACTGAGTCTCCCGAATAAGTCTTGCTCGACCAGAAAACAGGTTGCCTTTCCTGGTCCCACAGGAACTAGGGGAGTTGTTAGGAAAGGGAGGTGATAGGCAAGAAAACTGTCTACTTAGTAGAAATGAAATCATGAAGTGTCTTGTCAGCCAGGCATGGTTGCACAGAATCTGTATATAACCCCAGTTACTTGAGAGACTGAGGCAGGAGAATTACAAATGGGCCAGCTTGGACAATTTAGTAAGACCCTGTGTGAAGGTATATATGAAGAGGAGAGAGAGGTCCATTCCATAAGTTCTATGACTCTAGAGAACCCTGGCTAATACAGATTCTGTCTAGTTTGGCTTTTATTGCTGTGAAAAGATACCATGACCAAGGCAACTCTTAAAAAAGAAAACATTCAGTTGGATCTGGCTTACAGTTTTAGAGGTCCAGTCTGTTGTTATCATGGTGGGAAGTACGGCATCATGCAGGCAAATTTGATGCTAGAGGAGAAGCTGAGAGTTCTACATCCTGATCCGAAAGCAGCCAGGAGACTGGATTTGTATCTCACTGGGAGTAGCTTGAACATTTAAGACTTCAAAGCCCTTCCTTCACAGTGACACACTTCCTCTAATAAGGCCACACCTCCTAATAGTGTCACTCCCTATAGCCAAGCATTCAAATGTGAATCTATGGGGACCAAACCTATTCAAATCACCACACCCTGTCTCAAAATTTAAAGGGGACTGAAATGTAACTCATCAATACAGCATTTCTCTAGTCCTCATGAAGTCTTAGGTTTAGTTCTTAGCTCCAGAGAAACAAAACAAACAAACAAACAAACAACAACAGAACAACAACAAGAAGACAGGAGGTCAAGGAAGTAAGAGGAACAAGGCCTGGGGTCAGAGTGCAGTCACACAGAAAGGCTGAGCAGGGTGTGAACGGCAGCTGGGGAGCAGGGTGGGAGACACTCTCAGAGGCAGGGGAACTGGAGCTCTTGCCTCCACATGTGTGTGGATAAGAGCCTTAAAATTCAACTCCATCCACTGTGTGTGCATGTGTGTGTGTGTGTGTGTGTGTGTGCTGTCAGAAATTGATATCAGGTGCCTTCTTCAATCAGTCTCTCTGTCTCTGTCTCTGTCTCTGTCTCTGTCTCTGTCTCTGTCTCTCTCCCCCATCCCTTCCCTCCCTCTCTTAAGACAGGGTCTTTCACTGAACCTGGGAGTTTACTGACTTGGCTAGGCTGTTAGGCTGGGGAGATCTAGGGATGTTCTTGTCTCTGTCTCCCTGTGTTAGGAATAAAGAGACATACACTGTGCACGCTTCTTTTTCCATGGGGGCTAGGGTTCTGAGCTCAGGGTGTCATGTTTGTACTTTACTGAGTGAGCCAACATACTTCAAGCTCTCCTAACTTTGCAAGAGCATCTTGTTTTTCTAAAACTTGCTGAATCTTGGGGAACTTTGACCCTCTTTCTCTTCCTCTGATCAGGACACAACTGGGCACATCATCAAAGAGAACCATGATCTGACCATTAGATGAAGCCACTCCTTCAATTTGAAGTTTATACACATCTTGATAGTAGAGGCATATGGTCCCCTCAAGGGAACTAACGCAATTATTTGGATGAAAGGTACATAATTCATTTTTACACAAGAAGAGTTTTTAAATGAATCTGCTTTCTTAGGAACCACCATGACTTTAATGCTATAGAAATAACAGGCTATGTTGACGTTAGGTGTGTTCCTTAGGGCAGCTCCAGGCCTACTGTCTTTCAGAGTTGATTTTTGTCCATCATTTTGTCTCTTGTTAGCTTTACCTTATATCACCTATAAGTTATACCTTGTGGAGAGAAACAGGTTACGCAGCAGGCTCAGTTTCAGAGGTTGTGCCCATTGTTAATCAGCCATGTGTCAAGGCAAGAACACCAGGGCAGGGAACAGGCATTTGGCAGAACAGAGTCACTCACTTCATAGCGGGGACCTGAAAAGGAGTGGGGGAAAATCCAGGATCCCACAGTCCCCCTCCACAGCATTGCCCCGTGACCTAAGACTGCCCCCTAAGCCCCCTCTCTGGGACTGAACCTTTAAATAGATGGGCCTTGGAGAGGGCATGTATCCAAACTGTGGCACTCCCAACACACATCTTAGTTTGTATTAAAACTTACATTGTGGAGAGGAGCAATGGATCTTGAGGGTAAATCACCCTTCAATTAAACCAGAAGATTATATGGGGAGTGGGGGCCCCACACAACAGAAAAAGATGAGAAAAATCAAGTTCGATTGAGAGGGGCATAATGGAGAAGGCCAGCATCTTATCCTGGTGTTAAGGGTTCATGTGGGAACCATTTCTACAAGGCTGAGGTCACAGCTCCCACATAACAGCATATAGAAGGGAAAATAAATTAAAAATAATAATGGCAAGCTCATGGAGATGTGGTATTAACATGACTGTGGTAGCACAGGCCTTTCATCTCAGCATTTGTGAGCAAGAATGAGGCAGGAGGATGATGAATTTGAGGCCAGTCTGGAATACCTGCCATATCTGGTCTCAAAACAAACAGAACATAATATTTATAAGTTGTGTTTTCAATACTTTGGAAAGATTTGGAGAGTGTTTACATCATAGTATGATGAAAAGTTATAGTTATTGCAATCTACATTATTATAATACTTAGCATATAGTAATTAGCCACTGTATGATAGGATAATTTGATTTTTTAAGGAATGTTAAGAGGAATGTTTCACTTATTGGGGATTGAGGAAAATAAGAACTAGAAATTAACTAATAACTAATAATTAATATAACTTGTAATTTTGCTCCTAACGCAATGAAAATTATTTTATGCATGAAATACAAAAAATGGATTGTAAGGACTTCATACTAATGCAATATGATAGTGTTTCTAAAGTGTGTGGAAATATCTCTATTCTTTTTTTGCATAACAAAAGCTCACCTTTTTTGTTTGTTTGTTTGTTTTAAGAGGTTTTAGCGAAACCTCTCACCCCTTTGAAGATTCTTTCTGACTTAATCTGTTTTTGAAGCATCTGGAGACTGGTGGTGATGAGCCACATAGGTCATAGCTTTCATAGCCTCTGTGTCACATCAAGCAAGGCTGGGCCTTGACCTGACTGAGGCAGCAAGGGACTGACTAAAGGACAGACACACAGGCACATGTCCAGAAGAGCTAAGGCTGTTCGTGCTCTGATGGAACTTCACCATAACAACCCAGACCATCAGCATTTTCATTATGTACAGCACGAGGAGGAGGAGGTAGCTGGCTTTGGTAGAAGGTCTCTGTAGGGGGATCAATCTCAGGCTACAATTATCTGGGAGGAGGAGCTGAGATTTCTGCCAGCAACTGTACTTGGACCAGAAGGAGGCTTTACCATCACCCCTCTGAGCCTCACCCCTGGAAAGGCTCTGCCAAGTCCCATGGGTCTGAGGCAGGAGTCTTTGGCACAACTCTGCCCAATGTCAATAATACACATGAATTCAGGATGTCATCTGCTTTTGACACAGTCACTCATACTTCTGATTCCCATGTTCATGTGCAGTAAGGTAACACACAAAGTGAAGTTTAGAAAGAGGAAGGTATTTCCAACAACCAAGTGATCTCTGGTTGCCATGCTGGCCGCCATTAAGTAGAAATTTCTCAGTGTGGGTGGAGCCAGAGGCTACGTTGTTTCCAGCCTTGGAAATGGATGGATACAGTCCTTCCAGGAATCCTTGAATCCTTGAGTGTTCTGATTCCCTCCTGTCCTTTCTTCTTGCTCTGCTTTTCCAACTTTTAAACTTCCTTGGAAAGCTTGCTCACTCCCTGCCCCAAAACCCTTGTAGACCACCCTAATCATGACGTACTAGCTCCTCCTGTGAGTTCATGTATTGCTTAGCATGGTAGCATTAGTGGTATATATTTCTTTAAATGTCTTGTCTTTTAAAGAAAATCCCTAGCTCTATGACTCTAGAATCACGTCTTCTATATCAGAATTTTTGTAGTGGAACTCTTTCCTCTGAACAAGACATGGCAATTTCTGTCTTGAAATCAGAGCTGTTCTGATTAATGGCATGAGACTCTAATAAAAGTCTGGCCCACTAATGCTCCCTCCTGGAAGGGGAGGAGGGTTCACACAAGGAAGTGTACAAGGCCTCTTTCTCCTCAAGGACACAGAAGCTTAACAGTTGCAGAGGAAGCAAGCTGCTTCTTTGGTGGTATAGCAGTAAGTTCGCATGCTCTTTTAAGTACCCACACCACCCACGTGACTGGCCGTAAGTACAACTAAACTTACTGCCCCCTGGAAGTCACACAGCGGCACCCCAGGATGAGCATCAAGTATCCATGACTGATTGGCCGTCCCGGTTAAAGCTGGATCAGGAGAAAGAGTCTCAAGACGCAGGAAAGAGATAATGGTAGATGTGTGCTGGGGATGTGGGACACACTGTATTCATAAAGAACTCAAGCACCGCCAGCTAATTGATTTGCAGCACCACACGAATAGTAGCAATGTGTACATTATCATAATGCCCAAACATGCATTCTGGTTTGGGAGCTGTGGTTCATGTTAATAATCCTAGAACTCAGGGAGCAGAGACACGAGCTCTGCCTAGATTACAGAGTGAGTTCTAAGCCAGTCTGGATACTTTAGCAAGAGCATGTCTCAAAACAAAAAGGAAAGAAAGACCTAGGGAAATATGGCTCAGACATAGAGTGCTTACCCAATGTGAGATGCTTAGCTCAGCCTCCAGTATGACAACAACAGATCCCAGGAACCAAAAAGCCACAAGCCTGCCATTCCACAAAAGCCAAGGTGTTCATCCAGCCTCAACATCCTGCCTGCATTTCATGATCATGTGTATTTTCTGGGGAAGGAGGCCAAGGCCCTTATTTAAAGCAACCTATCTTCCTCCCAGGCTCAGCTGCTGTTCCAGTCTCTCTCTCTCCACCCCTTAAGCATAAACTACCAACCTTTTGATCACAGCCTCTTAGTACAGAGTTTAACTGGTGGGATGGGTGCCTGGGACCACAAGCCCAACTCAAGACAACTTAGGCAGGAAGGAGTGTTCCTGATTCATAGTGATTTTGAAGGAATGGATGCAAATGGCCCTCTGGAGTATCTATACCAAGTAATTCCACCTCCCTTCTCCATTTCTCATTCCCAGATTTCTTGGCCTAATGACTCTTGGAAAAAAGAGGAGGAGGAGGAGGAAGAGGAGGAAGAGGAAGAGGAGGAGGGGGAAGAGGGGGAAGGAGGAGAAAGAAAAAGAAGAAATCATGCAGAGAAGGGATACATTTTCACATTTCTACTTCCAGATCCAGCTTAAGGCTCACCTTTGCATTCCTGAAGATTTCTTTAGGGTCCCAGAAAGCAGCTCCTAAGTTTGTTGGTATGGGGTGGCTTCTATCACAGGATGTGCTTACACACACAAAATGAAGTGAGGTCTTGGGATGCAATTAGAGTAGAAAAATGACAACTGTTTCTTGATATCAGGAATGGGACCTGAGGCTTGGTACCCACTGGGTTGGATCACATGGCTCAGGAGGCTTTTACAAAGAGCCCCTAGGATGGGGGAGATTGTAGGTAAGTGAACTTAGCTGATACCTGAGGAGTCTTGTGCCATATTCCCTAAGCTACCTCCAGTTTTGGGCAGTCTCCTTTAGCCTAACAGGCATTCTGAGAATGTACCTTTTAAAAGGCTGGTTCTTCCTTCCCTGCTTTCCTCCACTTCTCCTGATGTCTTGCATCCTACGATAACATCCCAAATAAGTTACGTACTTTCCAGTCTTGTTCTGGCCCTGTTTGGAGGGAACTTCAAACTAAGAGTCATATTCTGCACAAGATAGGATGTTTTCCCATAAGGAACTAATGTGTTTACAGAGCATTTGGACAAATATTCTTGGAAATCAGTAAGATGAAAATAAAACACTAGGTTCTAGTTACTCTGTACACAGAAAGCACAGCTCTCAGTTGAAATGGGTTTGACTGTTTAAGATACAAGTCTTGTAGTTTTGATCACTCTAACCAGGAACATTCGATCCTTCTAAAATTACTATTTTTCCTTCTATTTAATTAATCTCCTATCTTACCAAGGCACCTTGTTCTCTGCTAAACAGGTAGAGGTGGGGTTGGGTACACTTTGTGCCATGTCCCTGGGGACCCCTAAATGTATCTTGTCACTCAAATGCTAGTTTCTTCTACTCTACCCAGCCTAAGTGTCTCTTAACATTTTATATCTTCCTAATACACGTGGAACAGTTAGGTCTTCATAAAGTTGTCTTGTAAAATGTCAGGAGAGTAAACAAAATGAATTAAGGCTGTGATATTTTTTTTAACTTGGGGCTAAGTATCTTAAAGGAAAGAATTTCACTTTTACACTGTAAAGCCATCAATAATATTAAGAAAAATTGGAGCAAAGAAAAGCATCATCAATAGAAATATAGTCCTTTATCAAGGGGGAATTTTGAGCTTTAGAAATTCATCATAAAAGTTTGGTAGTTCTATATAGTATTCTGAAATTGTATGTAGTTGGTTGGTACCGTGGCTTAAATGCTACCTCTCCCAGAATGCAGATTCTGCCCGGGAAGTGAATGGTGTCAGTTTTTCCATCCAAAAATGTCTCCCGTAGGCTCATGTCTTGAATTCTTAATCCTCAGTTGATAATGCTGTTTTAGGGGGTTCTGAAGACTTTGGGATATGGGACCAGTCTGATAGGAATAGGTCACTGGGTTAGGTCTTTGAAGGTTATACTCAGTACTTCTTAATCTCCATTCTCTCTCTCTCTCTCTCTCTCTCTCTCTCTCTCTCTCTCTCTCTCTCTCTCTCTCTCCTTCTTGGTTCATTGTGATGCAAAGTTCTTTGTTCACACATTCCTGCCTTTATTCCTTTATTGCTAGGATAAGATGAAACCCTGAGACAGTGAACCAAGATAAAGCTTCAGTCACTGTGATCAGGCATCTTGTCACAGAGACAGAAAAAATGACAGCTACTGATGTTACTAAGAAGTGAGTTCTTAAGAGGGAGCTGGGACCCTGTGGGCTTTTTCTTCTCAGTGTGATTGGAGTCCTGATGAAAGAGGCATCCCATAGTGATGGTGAGCTGGCTCACCTACTACCCACCACGCCAGAGTGTTGTAGGAAAGCTCCCATCTGAACAAACCAGGCTCCTGGACTCAGCCTCCAAATGCAAGGAATGCATTTCTGTTCCTTCTCTCAGGGATTGGCATATGAAGGATCGCGGCAGTTGAATTGACCTATTATTAGGAAGAGTGACAGGGGGCACTATCATCCTGATCACCCTTCTCTGCTTACGCCACTGCTTTCCAAGTCTCTTTAAGTCAGGGGATCTTAGCTGCCATGCTTATAAAAGAAATAGCTACAGAATTTCTTAAAATACTAAGCTCTCTTCAACAGTTTTATAACTTCCCTAAAATGTTAATTGAAGAGTAATGTGTGTCAGGAAAGTGGGATGTAATTTGTATTTCAGAGACTCATTTTCACATCTGTGTTTTGATTTTTATTTCCTTCCAGACTCTACAATAATATGTGTTTTTCTTCAGCGACAATGAAGATTTATTTATCTTTTGAATATGTTTTTGTTGTGCTTTCAGTGATAGGACCTTTTATGATTAATATTCTTATTTTATAATTCTAGGGATTTTTCTTGTATCTTTTCTTGATAATGTATTTATTTTCATTTACTATTTTTAAATGGTACTTTTCTATTTTGCATGTTGATATTTTATATTAATCATATGCACAATATGATTTTTTTCCTATTATTCATGGCTCTGGTGTTTATGTTTTTCTACTTTTGTAAGATTTCATCATATTTATCTTTCAACTTTATAAAGGATTTACTAAAATACTAGCAGCATATTTCTTAATTTCTAAGAACTTTTCTTGACACCTGAATATTCTTTTTGTGTAGCATAATCTACTCCTTTCACAGATAACAAAGGTTTCTTTGATTTCTTTAAGACTATCATCAATAAAATCATATAGAGGCAGGCCACATACTTATAATCCTAACACTCAGGAGCTAGAGGCAGGGAGATCTTGAATTTCAGACAAACTTGGGCTTCCTAGCAAGAACCTGTATAAACTTAATTGAAAAGGTTATCTCTTGATTTCCATGTTTTCTGTGTCACAGTCTCAAAATCTCAAAGCTATTGGAAGAAGGACTCTGCAAAAAAAAAATTAAGTATTATGTCTGGCCTTTAATTTGAGGTAGGCAAAGGCAGGTGGATCTCTATGACTTCAAGGCCAACCTGATCAACATAATGAGTTCTAAGTCCTATCTCAAAAAAGTTTCAAGGGCTAATTGAGTGTTTAGTGTTATGGACTGACTGGCTTACCTTGGTTCACTTGCTCATCCTTGCAGCTGCCCAGGGACTGCAGTTGCCATGGTTTTCTCTCTGACAATGGCTGAGGAGCCAGCCCCACTAAGGCTGTATGAGAAGAAAACCCTTCAAAGTCAGTTACGAGTCTGTCAGTAAATAAATCCCAAGCAGATACTGGATGTCCTAATAGTTACATATACAACTTGACATATAAGCTGGTGCAAAGATTTCCTCCAGCCAATTTCAAGCCAGTGTTTAAATGCTAATAGTGTTCAGGTTATTCACAAGATCAAAACCATCTGCATAATGTTCCAAGACAACACCACTTCTTTGAAAAAGTAAATAAGATTTACTTATTTTATGTGTATTAAATGTTTGCTTGTATGTATGCATGTACACCATGTGTATTCCTAGTGTCCATGGAGGCCAAAAGAGAGCATTGGATCCCCTAGACCTGGAGTCACAGCTAGTTGCAAGCCACCTTGTGGCCTTTCTAGCTGCATATGTATCGAAAGATGGCCTAGTCGGCCATCACTGGAAAGAGAGGCCCATTGGACTTGCAAACTTTATATGCCCCATATAGGGGAATGCCAGGGCCAAAAGAATGGGAATGGGTGGGTAGGGAAGTGGGGGGCGCTATGGGGGACTTTTGGGATAGCATTGGAAATGTAATTGAGGAAAATATGTAATAAAAAATATTAAAAATTAAAAAAAAAGAGCAGAGCTGACTAACTGTGGAGCCATCCCCAGTCCTGTGAATAACTTTAAGAGGTGGCTGGTATGTTGGCATTCATAAGGAACTACCACAACATTTACCTTGTCAGACAGCAAAATCTGTTCATATCCTACAGGATCCACACATCCTTGACAGTTTATGTAACCTCTTACTGTGGTCCTGGGTAAAGTTGCCATAAATAAACCTGAGTTCATCTCAAAAAAAAAAATAAGATTATCTACTAAGTCACATTAGAAGCAGCAAGCTGGAAAAAAGCTACTTAGTAGCTGCTGGTGCTTTGAATGAAAATGGCCCACTATAGGTTCATAGGGAGTGACAGGAGGAGGTGTAGTCTTGTTGGAGTAGGTGTGGCCTTGTTGGAGGAAATGTGTCACTGGGGGATAGGGTTTGAGATTTCAAATGCTCAAGCCAGGCCCAGTGTCACTCTCTCATCTGTCGATCTGGATGTAGAACTGTCAGCTACTGCTCCAGCACAGTGTGTATGTGTGACACTATACACCCTGCCAGGATGGAAATGGACTAAACCTCTGAACCCAATGAAATGCTTTTCTTTGTAAGAGTTGCTGTGGTCATGGTGTCTCTTCACAGCTATAGGAACCCTAATACAGGTGTTATCAGAGGTTTTATTAGTACCAAGTGACACCTTACTTTTGTATAATTTCACTGGAAGCCAGTTTGGAGACCATTTAACTGATGTCAGGCAACATCTGAAGTGACCCAAGTCCTGTAGGGACATCAAAAAAATATCTTGAAATGATTTCCAGTTGAAAAAGTTATGGTCTTGTCTTTTATGCTTGTGGATTAGAGGCTGTCTGTGGAGCTGCCGAGTTTTATGAAAAGCCTACACTCACGCTGACATTTGTTTTTGTAACACAGCAGTGGAAAAACTAGGAAACATTTACAGAACAAAGGTTAAGGCTGAACTTCATCAGGGCAGTGTTTGTAGAGCATAAATCTGAACTGTAAGAGATTTATGCTTATGCTAAAGTACAGCATCTGTTGTGTGTTTAAACCTCAATTTTAAAGAAGCGAATTCACTCAGAAAGGAAGAAAGAAGCATGGGCGAGCTTATTTTTTGTTTTGCTTTTGTGTTTTGAGGCAGGTACTCACCATGTAGCTCTAGCTGCCCTCAAACACAAGATCCTCCTGCTTCAGCCTCTTTTGTGTTGGTAACATGATGTCACCAACACCTGGCCTTAGGAAAGTCATCCATCTTTCTCCTGACAATCGCCAGTTCTAGAACACTGCCCCCACCCCCAGCCCTGTTTTCATTTTGAATATTCCAGACATGAAGAGAAGCTTACAGAGCGCTGAGATGGCATCTGTCTATGGTTGGTATCAGTTTCTCCAAAGTACACAACCAATAGTGTGACCTGAGACCTGATTGATGGCTGCATTTGAATTGGTTCATTGAATCACAGAGTGAGTCTGTGAAGTATGAAGACCACCATAGACACCCCGCCCATCTAGAGCACTCAGAGAACCTGTGAGTTCTCTTTAGCTTGAGCTCAAGGACCTGAGAACTGAGAGGGAATCAGATGTCTCTCTCTCTGGCTGCCAGCTGGTTGGACAAAGCCTACTCACATTGGAATGGGCAATCTGTTTTACCCAGCATACTGAGCTACATGCTATTGTCATTGAAAAACATCTTTACATGGGTATGTAGAATGTTTTAGTCTGAGAGGAGAGTGTCTTTGCACCACCACCATCATCATCATTATCACAATTTTCCTTTTAGGCAATCTACCAGTCTTCTTTTCTAGGAGAGCTGTTTCTTCATACAGTGTCTCTAACCTCCAATGCAGACCAGCAAGCATATGAGAAAGTGGAGCGAAGGGAAGTTTCAGACCAGGCTGAAGCCCCACAGATCTTAAGAGACACAGCCCAGTACTGGTGCTTTCAAGGAATAGCCACCCTTCAGGGGACGAACACACACATAGGCAGACAGATAGACACAGACACAGACTACTACACACACACACACACACACACACATACACACACACACACACACACACACACACACACAGAATGAGGGAGGGGGCTCTTAAACATTGAAACTACAGTGTATCTTAAGCCTGGGCTGATAAATTCTTAATAAATTCTACTAATCTTTCTTGGGAGCAGTGACTTATTCTGTCTCAGACTGAGCACATTCCCAAGTGTGAAGATAGGACTGAAAAGCTAATCTTAGGGCTTTTGCCTTGAGTGTCCAGTGAGTGAGTCTTTCTGCAGTACCTCTCATCCCCAGCAGGGCATCCTCTCCCCAGACTGAGAGCCATGCATTCCCGCATTCCTCTTGACCTGTGGTCTGAGCTGCTCCTCATTCTGATGTCAGCATATCTGACACTCTAGCTCAGCCTTCTGGACTGTGCACCTGAGTGCAGAGCCAGAGAAGCTCTGTCTAGGCCAGGTGCCCAGCAGGTGCCACCTGCTCAGGTGGCAGCTCTTGCCTTCCTTCTTGCCCTTGCCCTTAGCTCTCTTCCTGGGGCTCAGAGCCTCAAGTGGCCCCTAAAGACCTTCCCCTTCCAGTTTGGGCATCTACATTGTCTGTACTGCCCTGCAAGCCCATGATTCTAGTGTGCTCCACTTGTAACTAAAGATTTTAACAAACACTCCAAGGATGGATCCAGGATGGGAACCCATGCCTTCTGCTTCAGCTCTTCCCCCTCTCTGTCTGTCTGTCTGTCTGTCTGTCTGTCTGTCTGTCTCTCCCTCCCTCTCTTTGGTCTTCTATCTTTCACATTTAGCCGTGCCTTGCCCTGTCTTGTCTTCAGAATTCTTGTTCTTATTCTACCTTACAGCAGTCAGAATGGCTAAGACCAAAACCTCAGGTGGCAGCAGGTGCTGGCCAGGATGTGGAGAAAGAGGAACACTCCTCCATTGCTGGTGGGGTTGCAAGCTGGTACAACCACTCTGGAAATCATTCTGGTGGTTCCTCAGAAAATTTGACATAGTTCTACCAGAAGACCCAGCAATACCACTCCTGGCATATACCCAGAAGATGCTCCAACATGTAATAAGGACACATGCTGCACTATGTTCATAGCAGCCTTATTTATAATAGCCAGAAGCTGGAAAGAACCCAGATGTCTGTCAACAGAGGAATAGATACAGAAAATGTGGTACATTTACACAATGGAGTACTACTCAGCTAGTAAAAATGATGAATTCATGAAATTCTTAGGTAAATGGCTGGATCTAGAAAATATCATCCTGAGTGAGGTAACTCAGTCAACAAAAGAACACACATGCTATGCACTCACTGATAAGTAGATATTAGCCCAAAAGCTCAGAATACACAAAATACAATTCACAGACCACATGAAGCTCAAGAAGAAGGAAGACCAAAGTGTGGATGCTTCGGTCTTTCTTAGAAGGGGGAACAAAATACTCATGGGAGGAAATACGGAGACAAAGTGTGGATTAGAGACTGAAGGAAAGGCCATCCAGAGACTGCCCCACCTGGGGATCCATTATATATACAGCCACCAAACTTGGATGCTATTGTGGATGCTGGGAACTGCTTGCTGATAGAAGCCTGATATAGCTGTCTTCCGTGAAGCTCTTCCAGAGCCTGACAAATACAGAGGCGGATGCACAGACTGAGCGTGGGGTCCCCAATGGAGGAGTTAGAGAAAAGAATGAAGGAGCTGAAGGGGTTTGCAACCCCATAGGAAGAACAACAACATCAACAAACCAGATCCCCCAGAACTCTCAGGGACTAAATCACCAACCAAAGAGTACACATGGAGGGATCCATGGCTCCAGCTGCATCTGTAGCAGAGGATGGCCTTGTAAGGCATCAATGTGACGGTCCTGTGAAGGCTTGATGCCCCAGTGTAGGAGAATGCTGGGGATGGGGGTAGGGGTGGGGGTGGGGGTGAGGGTGGGGGAGGTGTGAGTGGATGAGTGGGTGGGGGAGCACCCTCATAGAAGCCGGGAAGGGAGGATGAGATAGGGGGCTTGTGTGTGTGGGGGGGACCAGGAAAGGGGATAACATTTGAAATGTAAATAAAGAAGATATCCCATAAATTTTTTTTTTTAATTTACTTACTGTAATAAATTGACTCCTGCAAGTCTTCATGAAATCCTAAGGGACTACTTATAAGTCTTCAAGACTCTCTAAGCATTTTAAACTTCTTTTTTTCTGTATTCCTATTTAAGCTTCATGTTCTAGAGATTCTATCATGTGCCTTTCCATTTCCCAGAACCCAGCATCAGTCTTTCTGATTTCCGTGTCTGCATTCCAGCTTCTTTGCTCAGTAGCCCTGGTCCTTCCTGACCCTCCTCTCTTCTATGGGTTGACCTTGACAAACTCCTTAACTTCGGAGTTCACCTCAGTTGTCAGCTCCTCTGGGAATCCTTCCTCTGGCTTTCTCAGCCATGCAGAGGTTCCATTTCTAATATGAAGCTCCCTGTGAACCTGTGCCTCCCCCTTTCACCACCTGCTCAAAAGCTAGTCAACTGGACAGGGTTGTGTAAGATTGGGAACTTCATCTTATTCACCTGTGGATGTCTGGTGCCTATATGACTTACAGTAAATGATCAATAGATGCCTAGTTAGTGACAGAACAAGCTTAACATGGGATCTCTGGGTAGGAAGGAAGGCTCTGCGTTTACAGACTGATCTCGTTTGACTCCGGCCTGTCAAATCCATCATCGGGCCAGACACAGATCGCTTTTGTTCACCTCTGTATCCTCAAGGCTGAGTGTCTGGAAAAATCAGAGCGATAAATGCTGTTTAGCCTTAGCTGCTCTTGTAGAATGCCATGGGCTGAATGGCTGAGACCCTTACGTTATTCCCTGAGAATTTCAACGAAGAGAGAGAATATGAGGTGTTAGGGGTAGGATCCCAATCACATGTGTGGAGGCAGAAGGCTGGGTGGGGTAGCAATAGGCATGAGGAGGACATCTGGGAGATCATAGCTGACTCCTGCAGTACCCCTCCTCCACCTCAGCTCCAGAGGCCTCACTTGCAGGTTCCAGTTTGGGAGTCATCTGCATGGGCATCACTCTGTCCTCTAAACCTGAAAGCTGATGGTTCTAGTGTCTGTCTCTTGTAACTGGAAGTTTTTAAAGAACACACCAACACGGACCCAAGATGGAAACCCATGACTTTTGATCCTGTTGCTCCTTCCACTGACTCGGGGCTGTGGACATTGTTTCTAATATAGATTTCAACAGAAAGCCATACACCCCTCCCACCCCGCAGCAAGTACACATTTAATGTATTTTAATGACAATAAAGAAAGCTGTAATTGTGAATTGAGTGGGAAGAAACAGCCTGTGAGGCAAACCAAATCCCCTCTCAATTTAAGCTAAACCAGTAGGAGGGTCCCAAGACGCCAGAAATAGGTCTTAATAGAGTGCTTATTTGCATAGTCCTCTGTCTTCCCTGTTGGTCTTTCTACCCAAGTCCACAGGAGCCTAGGCTATCCCCTCCCACCATACTCCCACCCTCTGTTGTCCTGTTTGCCAGGCAGGGCTGCAAAGAGAGACAAGTAGTCAGTCGCAGGGCACTTATGTTTCTGCAAGTCTCAAGGCTGCTAGGTTACCAAAAGTGCCAGGATAATGTTTTCTATCTGCATGTGGCCTTTTGACATGCAAGCTAATGAATATATTCCAGGTACAAATTGTTCTTTGCCATGTGCTATTCTGCAGGTCTCCAAGCAGACAATTACTCCGTTCCACTCAGAATGGCTCAAGGACAGAGCTGAAGGCTGGCTTGCTTCAAAGCCTGGCTGTTTTCCTGCTCTCTCGCTCGCTCTCTTTTGCATTTGTGTTGAGAGGCAAACTACAAAACCACCTAAGCTCCCCTGCTATCCCACCCTACACTGCGGGGGACTGCCAGCATTCTGGCTTCTGGAAGATCAAGTGATGCTTTCATGTGCCAAACAGGCAGCTTCAGTACCAGCAGGGACAATGGCCAGCCCAGAGGGTGTGCCACCCCTCATTGCTTCTACTTGGCAGCATACTACCTAGGGGTTAACTTCTGAAATATCCACTGGAAGAGCATACCTTGTAATCAGCATTTCCCAGAAATCACTCACAAGCCACAGAGTCCATGAAAAGAAACAGATTCCGACAAATCACATTCAACAGATATTATTGTTCCAAGTCTGCAGAGCTGAAGACCAGCAATTTGAATCTGGCCGGATTTGATCTTTGAGAGAAATGCTTGATAAGGCTTAAAATACCCAGAAACCGAAGGGACAGGTAAGAGCCAGATACCCTGCTTGAGCTGGAATTTCAATGGCCTAGAAGGGACAACCTTAAAAGTTGGGCTTCACAGCCAGCATGGTGGCACATGCCTTCAGTCCCGGCACTTGGGAGGCAGAGGCAGGCAGATTTCTGAGCTTGAGGTTAGCCTGGTCTATGAAGTAAGTTTTAGAACTTACTTTCTCGGTGTAGTTAGGACTACACAGAGAAACTCTGCCTCGAGAAACAAAACCAACCAAACAAGGAATTTGACTTTACTCTTCATTGGTGATCTCTGCTTGAAAAAAATCAGTAAAAAATAGAGAAAGGAGGTGACAATTAAGAGCCTGTTATAAACCAAAACCTCCAGAATATGGTTGTCATACTACTTAGATAGAATGGAAGCAGGGCATCCAGACAGACTGATCTTTACAAAAAGTATCCTGCAGGCTGGGCAATGTGGCTCAGTGGACAGAGTGCTTGCTTGGGTGTGTGGGGCCCTGAGTTTGTCTTCAGCTCTGCACAAAAGGGGTGTGGTGTCATGCACCTGTAATCTTAACACTCGGGAGGTGGAGGCCTGAAGAGTATGAGTTTGAGGGGTATAGCCTGGGCTATACAGAAGACTATCAAAAACGAGGCAAGCCCTTCCTTCTGTTTTGAGACAAGATCTTTCTATGAAGCCCTGACAAGCCTGGAATTCACCACATAAACCAGGCAGGCCTTGAACTCACAGAGATCATCTGCTTATGCCTCTCAAGTGCTAGAAACAAAGGCATGCACCTCTATACTTGGATATGTTTAGGTTTTACATCAGTTCCTGGATGAGTTTCTAAGCTGCAGGCCTGCCCTCATATTTCACATTTGTCAGGCTGCCCAACTGTATGAGCTAATTCCTTAAAATACAAACGTTGGAAAAGTGGGTTGAGAGGTTGCCCAAGGATGTTCACAGAAGCATACTGGAGGCAGGCTTTAGCCAGCTGGGGTCATAGGGCTCAGATTCAGGATCCTATCTTGAACAAAGACCTTCTTGGAGTAAGTTTTGAGGGCAGAATGTGGAGAAGTCAATAGTACTAATAGCCTATTGGGCAAGACAGGACACCCAGTCTAAATAAAAGGGCTAAGAAAGAACATACCCACAGCTGAACACCTTTTACAGAATATTACAGCACTGGCTATGAGAATATGGGCTGTATAACCTGTAAGCCCAAAGCTAATGTATAATGGCACACGTTGGTTTATTCGTGTGCCTTTTCCTTCCTTCCTTCCTTCCTTCCTTCCTTCCTTCCTTCCTTCCTTCCTTCCTTCCTTCCTTCCTTCCTTCCTTCCTTCCTTCCCCTTCCTTTCTCCCTCCCTCCCTTCCTTCATTTCTTTTTCATTCAGTGCCTCACTCTGTAGCCCAGGCCATCTAGACTCCCTACATAACATAGGCTGGCTTAGAAACACACACGCGCTCACACACACACACACACACACACACACACACACACACACACACAAACACACAATTTTTAAAAACTTATTTTTAATCACATGCACATGTGTGAGTCTGCATGGGGGTAAACATAAAATGTAGTTGCTGGGACTTGAACTCAAATCCTCTGGACCAGTATGTGCTTTTAACCGATGAGCCATCTTTCTAGCCCTTACATATATATTTTTAAATGCTCTACACAATGAAATTATTTCTCTGTGCAAAGAACAAGAGTACTTGTTCTATGCTTTATAAAGGAGGTAGCTCAACGTCTCATCTGAGCAGGAGTGCAGACTAGATATGGAATTATTTCCTGAGAAGACAGAGCTCTGCCTGTACTCCTTACGCCCATCAGAGGACACTTAGCACTGACTCCTTTGAACCTACTGGTTTCAAATTGTTCAAGGACCCTTGCTGCAAGCAAGATGAATTCCCAGCCATCTAAACCTCTTAACCTTAGAACAAAGAGTCAAGAAATTGTAGAATGATTGGATGCCAGGCAGGGCTCTTTCTTTTTTGTGGCCATGACAGAATGTGGCTAGATATTCACCAAGCCTGTTTTCCCTTTCTCCTGCCCCCACAGCCTGGCTACCTTCCCCAGCCTTCTGGCAGTCTGTGTGGTTCTGTGACAGTTTTCCCAGAGTTTCCACTATGCCAGTGCCCCCATGTATGGTCCTTCATGCTTCCCTCTGGGCAATAACCTGGAAAATTCCTTGTTGAGGACCGACACCACAACATAGAAGACACCTGGATTTCTGAATTGCCACCTTGTAAGAGTTGTGATGGAGAAAAGAAGGGAGGGTTTGCAGAAAAGTTACAGTTAGGATTTGGGTAAGGTTTTGAGACCCAGGTAGAATTTCCATGGAAGAAAACGGAGTCAGGACTTATTGCAGGAAGAACAGCATAAAGAAGGGTGTTGATATAGCCATGGATTGGGCCTGTACTCTGCTGAAAAGCTAAGGTGGCTTATGTGTAAGTCACAGGCCATAGGTATGGGAGATGGCAAAGCCAGAGGCATTACTCAGTGTCATCTATAGAAGCCTCTCAAGGCCAAAGTGAAGTTTAGCTGTAGCTCCATGAGCATTAAGAAATCCAGACAGTAAGCCAGGCATGGTGGCGCATGGCTTTAATCCCAGCACTCGGGAGGCAGAGGCAGGCGGATTTCTGAGTTCAAGGCCAGCCTGGTCGATGAAGTGAGTGCCAGGACAGCCAGGGCTACACAGAGAAACCCTGTCTCGAAAAACCAAAAAAAAAAAAAAAGAAATCCAGACAGTGATAGAATCAGAGTAGAGCTCAGAAAGCACATCTTTGTGGTTAATTAGCGCAGATCATTAAGGAAGTGATTAAAGACTGAAAGCCCACAAGTTTGGTTACTCCAGAGTCAGTGAGAGAAGGAAAATGCCAGGACTATGTGTGGTTATTAAAGAGAATAGTTAGAAGGATGCAGTAAAGGAGGTGAAAGCACTTGGTATTTGACAGAGGGGTCTGGGTAGCACACACTCCGTCTTGGTTAGGGTTTGTATTGGTTTTCGAGTCTGGAAGGTTCATAACGCTAGAGCAAATAGTCCTCCCTTGATCTCCCGAGTGATCAGGATACCCCAAATATGAGTTCCACAATCATTATATTAAAAGTATGAAAATTATTCCCCATCCATTGTCAAGTGTATTTTTTGTTTGGGATGAAAGCTTTCCCTTTACAGTGGCAGGTCTTGACCTCCTGAGTTCATGTGATCTCATTTCAGTCTCTGAGATGGTAAGACAGTAGGCACATGATGCCCTGTGTGGCTCTCCAGCACACCTAGGGCATCTCACAATTGCTTAGAAGGATGACTATAACAAAGGCTATAGGAATGGCAGGCTATAGGATACTAGGATACTAGGCTGTCCTAATAATAGTATTACTCTAAAGAAATGATAAGAGCAATATTGGTACATGTTTAGTATGCATGCAGTCACTGTGGGTCTAACCACATGGCACCTCGTTGGCTGTTGCTAAATATGGAATCTATGGATATGTATCTGCCTTACCCTGACCATTAGGTTCTACCTCTTTAACCCCTTCGAATGGGGTTCAAATCTCACCTCAATGGAATTCATGGGTCTATTCAAACGAAAAGGGATAAACAACCAGCAAATTTGCTAATGAATTATTACTATATAAGTAAAATGAAATGGAGACCAGCATTTAAATTCTCTGAGCAGTAAGTAAAGTTAACGAAACCATGGTTACAGCCTTGATCTTGCTTGGTTTGCAAACAGAATCTCAACATAAGGGGAGCTGATCCATATAAATATCCACATTAAAGAAAAAGGAAGTTGATACTCAATTAGTGAGAAGCCATTAATTAACTTATATAATACGGGATTTTCCATGGGATATAGCAAAACAACCATAACATGTAACCTAGCAGCTTTACCTTATCAAACCGCTACTATTTAAATAGCCTCCTATTATTTATTGTTGCTGGTCTTTGATTATCGAGTAACATTAAGAAAATAAAAAAGGAACAAATTATTGGGAGAGCAAACATGGTTGGAAAATCAATCCTCGTGGGTGCTGTGAGCACATCCTGTGTGATTCTGTTCCCACGAAGGGCATAGTCGGGAAGTGGATGGAGAACAGGAAAATCAAACAACCCCAAATAGGACTTTCTCTGCCAGCTGGAAGTGGGCGTGGCTGGAAAGGAGAAAGAAAGCAATAGGAGGTGATGGACAGAGGTTTGGGCCACAAAACTGAATGCATCTGCCAAATGTTGTGGAAATACACTTAAGGTTTGTATTTTGTTAAGTGACTCTTCCAAAAAGCAAGCAAGACTGAACCATAGTTAATGATATGCAAAAACAGATGATGCATAAAACTAACTTTGAATAAAGCATAATAATAAGATGAGCTACGTGGTAGTGCATACCTTTAATCTCAGCACTTAGGAGGCAGAGGCAGGTGGATCTCAGTGAGTTTGAGGCTAGCCTGGTCTACTTAGCAAGTTTTCAGGATACCCAGGGCTACATAATAGAGAAATCCTGTCTAAACACACACACACACACACACACACACACACACACACACACACACAGAGAATATATATATATGCATATATTATATATATGTATTATATACACACATGTGATACTTATGATAGAGGGATGGAACCAAATATGTAATAAGGCAGAGAGAGTAAGGTGTCAATGACAAAAATCTAAGTGTTGGATAAGTGGGCACCCACATAGCCCTTCAATTATGTGTACGAATGGTTTGTTATTAAATGCTAGGCAAAATTTTTTCAGTCTTAGCAAGAAGTAGAGGCCTGGGCAAACCACCAACCTGAGGCACTGCCAGGCAAAAGGGAACCTTTTAGTTTCTCAATGCTAGATTGGGTTGTTCTCCCTTTGAAGTAGATTATGACTAGGCGCTGAAGAAGACGCTGTCTCACTCACAATCTTGTCTGTAAATGATTTTGTGGGTGCTGTAGAAAATCTCTTTTTTTCTCCAGCTTTCCCTGAGGTCAGAACCCTGTTTTCTCCTCTCTGTAGACTGTTCCTTCAGGGACTGAGTAATGAGTCCTAGGGCTCAGGGATGGAAGACGCCGCCAGCACTTATAACTCTGTCTCTGATAATTTTGTTTTGTATTATGAAGTACCAGGCTATTTGAAATACCACATACCAATCTGATTTGTTCTCCATTTTTGTTCCAAGAAGAAAGTGGTTTAACAGAAACGTCAATGTATCATCAGAGAAACACGTGCGGTCTCCAGGGGAACAGAAAGGGCAAGAGCTGCTCGTTAAAAACACTCTGGTGTATCTCCCATCTCAGGAACAGCACAAATGCAGGTCCGCCACAGGTGTCTCTCCTGTTTGTCCAGAGGCTCCATTGAGACGAAAAACATTTTCACCATAAAGTCTCCCTATTCTATTCCTGGTACTCAATTATATATTTGCTTTCTCCTCCATGACACAGATGGAACATCTTTTAGTCACAAGTTTCAATATTTTAAAGGTAATTATTGTTTTTAATGCTTTCAGTAGTTGGCCAGCCACATGTAACCTCACAAAGCCATGTGACTTATTCACATTATGTGCTTGGTTGAGTTTCATTAGCTATTAACTAATTAGTTGATTAATTAGTGTGCTTGTAGCTAATTTTTACTTAATTTTAAAATGTATGTGTGGGGTGTGTGTGTAGTGTGTGTGTGTGTACAGGGGCCGGTAGAGGCCAGAAGAGGATGTCAGATCCGGAACTGGAGTTAAAGGCATATGTGAGCCCCAGATTGCTGGGAAAAGAACCTGGGTTGGCTGGCAGAGCAGCACATGCTCTTGACCATCAAGTTTTCTTCCCAGCTCATCATTTATATAATTAATAAATGAACTTTTAGGGACACCTATCATTAGCTTTGTTTTCTATGTATCTGAGTTACTTATGTAAAATACTTTCATATGAAATGTGTTATATATTTAAGAATTTAAAGGTGTTTAGTTTCAAATCAGAGGTATGTAAATCTAATTCATACAACCTTATCTTCTTCCATTATTACATGGCAGCTTATACTTTGGTTTTCTTTCTGCATTGCTTCCTTTGAAAGTCCTGGGAATGAGAAAGTTAGTGCTCCCAAGCCCCACTCAGGGGGCAAATGCCTTCTAAATCAGTAGCAAGGAACCAACAGCATCCAGGTGCTTGGCATCACCCACAGATAAGCATTTCACGGTTAGGCCTTGGCATTCTAGCTTCAGCATCTTCTAGGGTGTTTACTTAAAAGGTAGATTCTGGGACCCATCCCTGATGCAGGTGTAATGGGAACACTCTGAGACATGGCTTATAAGGAAGTGGGTGTTACGTAACTCCAACACTGAGAAGCATACAACTTGCTCACCGGTGCGTTTAGAACATACCCGGCTCATCACTTCTACCTTTGCTTTAAATCCTCATCTTACAGTGATAGTTCAGAAGACATTCAGGAGACAGTGAGACTGGGTTCCTGTGGAAGAGCAGGGCAGGCACTGCAGGGAAAAGCCCAATGTTTCCCTGACAGTTGGTGTGGCCTTTTGTGTGACCACAACTAATTGTTGTTTCAGCCGGATTTGGACAGATAGTGCCTTCAAAGTTTCCATGTAGTTTTTATACAGTGCGCACAAAGAGTAACAGGAGGCTAGCCCCTGTGAAGAACTGTAACTTTTTACTAGGAAAGATGAAAGAAAAACGTGGAGGTGACTCAGTAAAATGCCTTCAGCCTGAGCTTGAGCACTGGGTTCAGATGCTTAGTACCCATGTGCACACCCCCTGCCTTGGGATGGCATGGTCCCACACACCCACAGTGCCAAGAGTGGGAGGCAGGGACAGGAGGATCCCTGGAGCTTGCTGACCCGCCAGCACAGCCTTATTGGGGAGGCCCAGGTCTGGAGTTCACATTCAACCCTCCCCAGTTGTCTAAAGTGCCATCTTGTA
The DNA here is from genome assembly GCF_978045245.1 of Mus caroli. Lineage (NCBI taxonomy): Eukaryota > Metazoa > Chordata > Mammalia > Rodentia > Muridae > Mus > Mus caroli. The sequence continues at coordinate 28,971,934 of NW_028227270.1, forward strand.
ACTTCTAGTAGCTTTCCCTGATGTTTTTTTCCTCAATTAATGGACATTTCTTGATGACTTCAGGCAAGCTGAGGTTCTGGCTTTCAGCCTCTCTGGGCCAGGCAGCTACTCATCCCATTATGACTGTGTCCATACAGTTCACTGTTGAGAAACAGTATTTTAATTTCCTTCCTTGTATTGCATTCCCCCCAAACTGATTGCTGAATTGTGTGACTGCCAGCTTTGTTTTATTTGCTTTGTCTTGTGAGAACATTCCAAATGCTCCAGTTCTGCCACCTACCCATTATCAGGTTTTTGTTTTAAGTTTCCTAAGCCAACTACAAAGCCAGCATCCTGCATTTGGAGTCATCTTCCTAGATCCTAGGCTACCTTATTTAGGTTTGTAACCCTTCGTTTTGCTTGGACATCTCCTCTAGCAGCTTTTAAAGAGATGATACATGAAGAGGACCACACACATTTGTCTTTATTTGAGTGGGCATAGATTTATTAGTTGAAAATAATTCCCTTTTCAGAATTTGAAGGCATGTTTCCATTGCTTTTTATTTTTTGTTCCCTTCTTTCTTCCTTTCCTAAAGACATCTCAAACTCAATGAGTCTCAGTCAAATCAAATTCAAAGCCCACCCGAAACCTCTCCTTCTAACACAAAAGCTATCATGTCTCTTTTTCAGTATACACAATGCTTTGGTGGAAGCTATGATCATCACCCTTACCCTCACCCTGATAGATATTATATTTCAAATAAATTACTGGGCTGTGCAGTTTTTTTTATGTAGAAAAGTAGCAGAAACATGGAATTGCTAAAGTGTTTAGTATTCTTTGCATTTATGTTAGCAGCTTGCTATTCTAACACTTGGGACCTTGGCAGTTGGAGTGTGTCCGGTTCACACAGAGCAACAAGCTGGCTGTGTGGAACATTGTGCAAACAATGATCAGGATCTACACACTCCAGCTTTCTTCCTCCCTCAGTTTCCCAGTTGTCAATGGGAATCTGCTTACTGACCTTGAACTAGGTTTCTTGTTTTCTCATATCGCACTGTGCTTTCTGGTGCATCCTATCACACCCAGCACTCTCACCGAACTGTTTCAGAATACACTTTGGAGAGAACTCATCCTAAAAGAGCCAGACAACAATTTCCTTGTCTCTAGCTTTCCAGGGTGCTTTTGTCTTTCGTTTTGGCATGGATGAGGTGTTCTCCTGGTCTTTACCCATGGTGAAACTGCTGCGTGCTGAGCGTAGCGTCCCTAGCTCTGGGCGATGTCAACATTTTAGTCTAAAGATGGTGAGACTGGCACATGTAATTTCCTCCCCTGCCTCTCTCCTTTCTGGTAGAAGGTTTACCTCTGCATGTATTTATTGGCCACTTCAATTTCCTCTGTAAATAACTTGTTTCTTTTTCTGACTGAGTCACCGACTCCTACAAATTCTGGATATTGGTGGCTTTCAGGTTATGTTCATTGCAAGAAAGCACTATTGCTTTACTTGATGTGCAACTGTTCTATAGAATTGATTTTTTTTCTTTTGTATGGTTTGGCCTCTCTCTCTTGATGGATGACTTTTAGAAAATCATTTTTCCTCTCAATGCTCTATACCCTCATTTTCCTGTTGAAAACAAAGGCTGTGACTTAGTAGTTTAAATAATTTCTCTATAAAATAGTTTCCAAAAAAAATCCTAATCATAGAAGACAAACAGAAAATAACACTAAGCCGGGCGTGGTGGCGCACGCCTTTAATCCCAGCACTCGGGAGGCAGAGGCAGGCGGATTTCTGAGTTCGAGGCCAGCCTGGTCTACGAAGTGAGTGCCAGGACAGCCAGAGCTATAAAGAGAAACCCTGTCTCGAAAAACCAAAAAAAAAAAAAAGAAAATAACACTAAGTCTGATATTGTCAACTATTTTTAATATATATTACTCTTAGACATACTAATACTAGATTTTGTGTGTGTGTTTCTTTTACTGAAGAACTCTCCTGTTAGGGCCACATCCTTTTCAAGTGCTGCAAACATTGTATTTTATAGATATAGTAATTATTTCTTTGACATTTATGCTTCTTTCCAAATTTAAAAGATGCTGAAACAATTAACTTTCTTTCTTTCTTGGGTCAGTCTGGCTTGCAAATACACTGTCAGTCTCTCCCATACCACACCACTGCCAGGGTTACAAACATATGTCACTGTACTTGCCTCTTTGCCTGAGCACCAGTGATCCAAATCATTGCATAACACACCTCCTGGAGAGACAGGAGCAAATGTCCGTTAACCCCAGATATAGACGTTCAAAGGAAGGAGACCATCAAAATTGCATCACCAAAAGCCCGTTCCACCAGAGAGTCACAGCTCATGAAACCTGGAAACCTGTAGTGTATTAGACAACCTACAGGCAGCTCAACAGGTTCGAGTGCTCTTTCTAGGGAGTTCAGTAGGTCCAAGCCTCTTTCAGACAGCTCTGCTGGTCTCTGCTTTTCCAGGAGGCTCAGTTGGTCTTCTAGACAGCTCAGCTTGTCTCAGAGCCCAGCCCAGAGTCAGCAATCATTGCTTATCTATGCTTGGGGAGGGAGGAGTCTAGTGCACCTGGTCAATTTTAAGAACTTCTAAGTTGTGTATTTCCTGAGCTCAAGGAAGTTCCCAGCTTCCCTTAGAATATCCTCTTCTTCTACCTCCTCTATACCGTCTTATGTCAAAACAGCTTCCTTCTAAGACAGGTTTTGACCTTAGAGGAAACTGCTACACAACACAAACTCAGTCAGGCTCACCTGCTTCACGGGCTAGCTCAGCAGACTCTCTGCCTCTTTGAGTTCATCTCTTTGTTCATGGTTATCAGGTAATTATAACTAAAGAAAAAGGTTTGAATGGAGGCATCCTACGCACTGGTGGACAATGCTTATTAAATGAAGACCTAGGCTATTAAATGAAACTCTCAGTGCCAGGTGTGGGGCACCCTTAAAAGTAACTAGTTAAGGAGGCTCCCAAAACAACGCATCCCTTGCCATCGCTCTTGGTTGCCTGTCGTAGCTAGATGACAAGTCCCTACTGTTGAAGGCACACAACACATTTACTTGCAGGACATAGAGAAATCAATCTGGACCTGCCTTGCAAACTCCTCCTTAACTGGACAGTTTTCAGCGCCAGAAGGTGTTGAGCGTATCACCAGGGAGGACAGCCTTTAACGGACTTAGCTGGTGGTAGGCCCTGCATGTTACAATGTTTCTACTGTACAACAATGGCATGACTGTCAATGCTTCCTAGTTGGATTTGAGGCCGGCTCTATAGGAGACAATTCATATCTAGTACTGTAAAACTGGTCAAATGCCTGTGGTGTGGAAGTCATGGGTTCTAAGGACAAACCTACTACTGCTGCTTTGTTAAATGGCTAGATTTTCAGAGTGCTTCCTACATACCTGTGTTTATACCCTGTATTAGTGCTCTTAACCCTGGTCGGAGAAGTTTTTTTTTTTTTTTGCAGTAGAGAGCATCCAGCTTACAGACACTAAGTGTCTGTTTACTATTCAGCTCTGAACAGACCATTTGTATCAGTAGACTTGTCTAAGGCTCAGGGAGCACTGAAGAAGTGGTGGAAAGAATGAAGGCCTGAAGCCTGGGAAGAGTGCCCTGTATATATGATGCTGCCTTCTGGACATGGCATGGACACTGTACTTACAAGCTCACAGCAGCTATGGTGATCTGCAGACCCATATTCTAGCTTGGATGGAGGAGAGGCTCATAAGGCTGCACCCACAGTTGAAGAGCTATTGGTAACTGATGGCTCTGTGTGTGTGTGTGTGTCCACTGGCAGGAACATGAAGAAAGCAATTACTGGTTTCAGAAGGTTATGAAAAGAGAAAGAAGATACAAAGGTAGTGGGGGGAGTGGGGATGAGGACCTGGTAGGATTAAGACACATTGTAAACACGTATGAAATTGTCAAGTAAAAGATAAAAAAAAGACCATACTAATTTACAAGGCAGGGCAGAAATACTTTCTCTGACCTGATGATATAAAACCCTGCTGAGATGAGGAAAGCCATTTTAATGCTCATTTTTTTATTTTTATAAAGTTTAGTTTCTAACTTATTAAATTTTCATTTCAAGCAGTATCCATTCTCAATTCATTATCTCTGCGTTCTTAACAGTAGCTATTATGCTTGCTATTACTTAGTTTTTTCTTTTTTTTGTAGAGAGTGCCTATTCTTGTTCTGTCACTGTACTATCCTTTGGAATCTCACTGAAGATGAGAAGCAGACAATTTCAGTGTTTCAGATCTTACATAATCTTCCACCTGCTCTCGTCTCCATGGAACACAATGGAGTTCTCCATTTACTGATTTTCTGTCTGAGTGAGCAGAGCTTTGCTGCAAGTGTGATGTGCATACAATAATCCAGTCTCTACGTTGATGGAATTTTCTTTATAGTCTGAGTTCCAGCTCTGCTGTTTAAAACCTGTTTCTGTCCTTTGGACTTACCTCCCTAGCTCCTACTTCTATGAGCCCCCCATCTGCTCATGCTCCAGGGGCTCTACATCACTGGGGTCTCTTGTACACACAGTACCCTGTGCATATGCTGGGGAGCCACTTGAAGCCTCATGGGAGGGGCACCGAGACCTTTATAGCAAGTGGTATTTCTTAAGGCACTTTTACTATAACCTAGTTAGGTTAATGGGAAATGACAACATATTGTTTAGAATTATATAGGGGCTAGGGTTGGGGTGGCTCAGCAGTATAGCATTTGCTCAGCACGCACCGAGTCTTAGGTTCCATCCCCCCAGGATCACAAAACAAACAATTCTTCCAACTACCCTCCCTAAAGAAATAATTACTCATAGATCTAAAGCCAGTACAAGTCCCATGGTCTTATAAAAATGCATAATTTTAGGAGGGAAGCAGTAGAACTTGAAAGCATCTTTCCGTTAGTCTTTCTTCTCGTAGACTTCAAACTTATACTTGATGCCTTTTTCCTCCTGGACCTCAGAGAGGACGCCTGGGTATCTGGAAAAGAAAAAAAAAAATTCATGATTCAATTCAACATCCACTGAAAACAACAGTGTGGCTTCCCTGACTTCTCACCCAGGGCATCAGCACTGTGGGATATGAAGCAAGTTTTCCTCCCTCTCTCTTCAACATGGCAAGTCACTCCTAAGGCCACACTCACAACACAGGTGACAGAAGGAAACAGCAAACCATGTAAAGCCAGAAAGTGCAACGTCTCAAATCTTCTCTTTTATTTCACATTCATAATTTTTCCTCATAAAAATGAACCCTAGTTCCTATTTCTCTTGTATCTTTCCACTCTACCAACAAGCTACTAGGCAATTTCTAAGGAACCTTGCAAGTAATAGCTAAAATAACATTTCTAAGAAAAGAAAAACAAATTATCTGTAGCTAAGGACTGAAGGTGTATGCCCGGAGCCAGGCAGACTCTTGGTTTCTGTTGATTTATGGACACACCATGGCTTTCCTAGCCTGGCAACATGTGGCACATTGTGACTGCTTTGTTAGAACCACAATGCACCTGACTTCTCCATCCCCTAACTCTCACACAGGTCTCTGCTCAGCCCTATGGCCACTCTGCCTCCCAGGGAGCACGCCCAGGTCCTGGCAATGATGACAATGCCTCCTAGAATGCAGCTCCATCCCAGAGTACAATAGAGGGAGCTGGCCAGGAGCTGCTGTTTTCATCTTTTCTCTCCTGTGTGCACCTATCTGTACTTGGCTTGCAATCCAGTCTTCTTCTTGGAATAGCCTATAATTGACACGGTCCTCAAAGTTCCTTCTAGTGTTAGGTGATACTTTACACTCACTGTTGCCACGAATGCTGCAGAAAACTTTAAATGTCTTGTGATATACACTGCACTGATGAGAAATAGCAGACATTAGTTACAAAATGGAACACAATGTCAGAGCTCTATTTGCTAACTGCTCTCTAGCCTCTCGGTGGTCACTCTGTAGCACTCCTGCCTTCTGAAACCGGTTTTACTAGGCCTGTTTTCAATATGATCTGAGTCTCTTTGGAATGAGTCAGGGAAAGTCACATTTGCATATTTTTGGTGTGTAAAATTCGGCATCAAAACTGTCAATCACTAAGACAGAGAAAGTAAAGTGCCAAGAGGTTCTTTCAAAAGCCAAGAATGATAAAATCTGATAAACGACCGGCTGAATATGTTCGATAGCTACCTCATTAAATGCAATTTTTTTGTAAAACTAAAATTGAACTCTTCTTAAATCAGTTTTTCCTCTACTATCTTTAGGTCTTTTAAAATAATGGTTATAATTACAATCACAATTGTAAACTTTTTTGGTTTTGAGATAGGATCTTATTCTGTATCTCAGGCTAACTTTGAGCTTATCCTAGGTGCTGATATTATAGTTGTGAACCAGCACCCCAGCTCAATTCCAAACAGAATCTTCTGAGAACTGTACTTGGACTCTCTCTCTCTCTCTCTCTGGTTTATATACATGTTCATGATGTTCGTGCACCCACTTGGGGGGTCCGAGTTGTTATCCCAAGTCCATTTGCCAACACTGCAGAAACTTTTAACTCCTAAGCCATTTTCCCAGCCCAGGACTTGGACTCTAGAGTTCAAGGCCCACAGGAATTGGTGTACTACCTATTCTTAGGCTTCACCCACTTCCTCCTATTTAGAATTTTCAAGCATTAAGAGTCAGAATAAATAGCATCTCTGAAATAATAAAAGACTAAAACAATCCAGAGATGATTCAGTTGAAGCTCTCAGAGGCAAACACAATTCTTGAAACAGTTTTCCGAAAGAAAACAAACTGCAACTAAAATAAAATGGGCATTTCACCACAAACACCGGCTCTCATGGAGATTTTGCCAAGATCCTCAAGAGTCAAGAGGTAATGGGATCAGAAGAGGAAACACCAGTACATCTAATATTTACTCCATGATGTTCCCTGATGAGGGGCAGGGGTCCTAGGTTTTGAGCCAACTAGCATCTCTGCTGTGGTATGCAAGGAGTCTGTCTTCATGTTCGAGTCTGGCATCATGTGTTAAAAGCCTGGTCTTGTGTGATGATGATGCTGGTGGATCTTTAAGTGTGACCTAGGTTAATGGGACTTTGAGATTCCTGCTTCTCCCTGCCTTCCTGATTCCAAGTGTGAAGGCTCTCTCCAGGGATGCTTGTCATTGGGATCCATCTGCCTGAGGTCTTCACCAGCAGCAATGCTGAGGCTCAGAGCACACCTTTCAGGCTCCAGAACTGTGAACTAAATATCTTTTTTCCTAAAGTTTGTCTGCCTCAGGCATTCTATTAGTGATGATAAAATGGACTAGCATAGCTAGGCCTTTGCCTTAGCATTTTTTTTTTTTTTTTTTAGCTCATTAAACAGAATACTGCTGATATAAAACTTTTGGGCCTGCTGGTTTGGTTGAGGTCTCATGATGTTTGAGATAGAAAAATTTCTCCCAAGCGATATTAATGAGAACAGAGCTGTATGGGATGGGCTGGCATGGTGCTGCTGAAGTAGCAGTTGCATAGGCAAGGACTTAAAGGAAAAAAGGCCAGTGCATGATAAAACCACTGGTTCATTAATACGAACTTTGGATCTTAGCTTCATCCATTTTCTAATTCATTCTCCATTCACAGCAGTCCTTGCTTTTATCTTTACTTCATTAGAGTAGTGACTGAAAAAAACATCGTAAGTCATATGATGTTAATCAAAGTTACTGTGTTTGAATGGAAACTGGTATAAACTAAGAGTAATATACTCAGCTTTTGGAGACAATGGGGATCAAAATGAGTGTTAATGAGCTTACCATTCATCCACATAAAAATATCAGATGTGGTGCCAGGGGTGCACTTCTAATGCTGTGGAGGTAGAGACAGGAGATGTTTGGGGTTTATGGGCTAGCCAGCCTACTGAATGAATCTGGGAAGGAGAGACCAGCCTCAAAAAAGACAGTGCTTCTTGAAGATGATACCTGAGGCTGTCTTCTGACCCCTATATGTAACACACACACACGCACACGCACACACACACACACACACACACACACACACACACACACACAGAGAGAGAGAGAGAGAGAGAGAGAGAGAGAGAGAGAGAGAGACACTAATACCCCATCACTCCAAGGTTCAGGGATCATTGTGGAAGAGGGAGTAGAAAGATTGTAAGGGGTAGAGATTAATGGATAGTTGCAAAACAGTTGTAGTTTCTGGACAAGAGAAAGCTGTCATACATATGAGCTTGACTGTATGTTATCAAACCCATACAAGATGTAAGCATGGGAGACAAAGCCAAGAAGTCCCATCTCAAGCTCAGGAGCTACTGACAACTAATGGCCACCGGGGGAGGAATTTTTCTTCAGGATGTGGCCTCTGAATGTAGCACATAGGTGAGCCCATAGTCATATGCATGCTGACTGCACTACATGGACTCAAGGTCCATGTAAAACAAAGCAAAAGCTGTGAAATAGTGAGGAAATAGTTGTGGGGAGGATAGGACAGGAATCAGAAGAGATGAAATGGGGTATGGATTTGGTAATTTATTTTAAAAACATAATAAAATACACACGTAAACAAATACACATGCAAACCTAATAGGGGCTGATGGAAAAACGGAGGGCAATGGCGAATGATTAAAGCTCATTCTGACCTTAGCAATGAGAAGTTCTCTAGTTTATAGAGGCTGAGACAAGGGCCCAGGGCAGTCATTCTACTTCCTTTTAGACAGAGTACACTTACTGTTGTTACAACAGAAGATGAGGACATCTGGGTAGGAGGAATCATAATCAAGAAAACATTCGCATCAGACTGGCCTATATTATCTGTGTGATTAATTGACATGAGTGGTGCCATCCCATGGTGGGTGGGTACTCATGGGCAGGTGGTCCTGGGGCATACAAGAAAGCAGGGTGACTAAGCCACAGGAGAAAGCTGGTAAACAGCATCCGTTCCTACTTCCAGGTCCTGCTCTGACTTCTTTCCATGATGGACCTGGAAGCATAAGATGAAATAAACCCTTTCTTTTCCAAGCTGCTTTTGTTCAATATGTTTTTTTCACAGGGGTGGAAACACTAAGACACTTATTGTCTAGAGGTTTCCCTTGTTCTACTTTTAAAGGAAGACAGACCCACTTAAGGTCTCCCCTTAGGAATTCCCTTTACTCTGTGTTATGAGGCTGCTGTGATGTTAGTGCAGGTCAGAGAACACATGGCTATCAAATGCTGCATTGAAACAGGTGTTTGTTCCTGTGTAATGTCATTTAGAATGTTCATGTCACAGCAATGGCTTTGTGCTGTCTCAGTCCTCTCACCACAAACTCCTGCGATGGCAAAGAACTAACACATACTATCCTTAGCTTTTTGAAGCAAGCAGGAGACAGTGCTTTTTAACTCACCCTTCCTAACTCACCCTGCAAGTCAACATATCCTGATTCTAAGACCAACTGAACATTGATAACATCATACACAAATGTCTCATAGAGATACAATACAAAATCCTTAATAAAATGGTAGCAAACTGACTCAACTAACATATAAAAAAGTATCACATACAATTGCCAAGTAGAATTGACCTTGGAAATGCAATATTAGTTTAATATAACCAATCACGTAATATACAGTATTAGTAGTGTCAAATGGTTTAGAAAAAACATGGCAATATCCAGCAGTTCTTCGTGATCAAAGCACTTAATGAACTAGAAATCAAAGGGCCCTTCCTCAGTGTGAGAAAGTCATGTGCTTTCCCACTAGGACCATGAACAAGACAAGATGTCTGCCTAATTTCCTAGTCACCCTCTGGAGGTTCTGGATCAGATACACAGGCAAGAGAAACAAACAGCAAGCATCTGACTAAAAGGAGGACATACAGCTGCAGAGGACACTAACAGGGCAGTTCTCACTCTCACCTTTACTTCCTTACACGAGTGCTAGGAAGGGACCAACATTTATAACCGCTAATTCTAGCTATAGAGTTACAGGGTACCAGTTACAGGACATCAGATATAGTGACCTGTAGTTTTATACGCTAGTGCGAACATTCTGAAAACAGCCTCAAAAGGAACAAAACATACTCAAAGCAGTGCAAGAACTGAACAGTAAAGCATTACTTACCAGAAGAGGGTAAACATCTACCTAGGTTTAGAACTTCATACTGCTTAGAGACAGTTCTCTTCAGAGTGCTCTATGGATATATTACCTATGAGAATCCCAGCTTGCTTACTATCAGAAACTGGCATACTAATATAAAATTAATATGGAAATCCAAGGGACCTAGAACAGCTAAAGCAATCTTGAGATAGAACAAATCTGAAAGGTTTATGCGTCCTGATTTCAGTTAGAATTACATGTAGTAAGCCAAGTGAAGTAGTTGTAGTTCCAGCCCCTGAGAAATGGAAGCAGGTGGTCATCTTGGCTACCTAGTGAGATTCCAGGCCAGCCTGGGCTACATGAGACCCAGTTAAAACCAAAACAAGGGGCTGGAGAGATGGCTCAGCAGTTAAGAGCACTGACTACAGTTCCAAAGGTCTTGAGTTCAATTCCCAGCAACCACATGGTAGCTCACAACCATCTGTAATGAGATCCGATGCCCTCTTCTGGTGTGTCAGAAGACAGCTACAGTGTACTCATAAAAAACCAAACCAAAACAAGACCGTGAAGTAGTAGCACAATGATACCCATAGACCAATGGAAAAGAACTCAGAGTCCAGAAAAATATTTTACATTTATAATCAACTGCAACTGTGGTGATGTATAGGAATGAATGTAGTACAGCAAGACCAAGGAGTTGCTTAGTCTCCACAGGTGAATGTCGTGATGTGTCCCTATGTCAGCAAAAGTGTTGGCTTGCTTTTTAAAAGTCAGAGAATCACAGTGGCATTCAAGTTGTTAAGGATACTCAAGGGTCAGCACCTTGGAAATGTTTTGACTAAAACTGGTAAGCATTCTGTGCTCTGGAGATGACCCTATGCCACAGCTCTCTGTACCCAAATTCCTCCCCGAAAGAACTAGTCTCCCAGGAGGGCTGACACACAGGTTTACAGAAGGGACAAGTGACAGTCAGAGACAGCAAGACCAGCTAAGACCAGAGATAACCAGATGGTGAGAGGCAAGGGCAAGAACATAAGCAACAGAAACCAAGGCTACTTGGCATCATCAAACCCAGTTTTCCCACCACAGCAAGTCCTAGATACCCCAACACACCAGAAAAGCAAGAGGTCTTTAAGAAGGATATAAATAATTCACTTAAGAAATACAGAGCCGGGCGGTGGTGGCACATGCCTTTAATCCCAGCACTTGGGAGGCAGAGTCAGGTGGATTTCTGAGTTCAAGACCAGCCTGGTCTACAAAGTGAGTTCCAGGACAGCCAGGGTTACACAGAGAAACCCTGTCTCGAAAAACCAAAAAAAAAAAAAAAAAAAAAAAAAGGGAGAGGGGCCGGAGAGATGGCTCAGAGGTTTAGAGCATTGACTGCTCTTCCAGAGGTACTGAGTTCAATTCCCAGCAACCACATGGTGGTTCACAACCATCTGTAATGGAATCTGATGTGCTCTTCTAGTGTGTGTCTGAAGATAGCTGTAGTGTACTCATATAAACAATAAATAAATAAATTAATTTAAAAAAACCCCAAGAAATACAGGAGAACACAGGTAAACAGGTAGAAGCCCTTAAAGAGGGAACATAAAAATCCCTTAAAGAATTATAGGAAAATACAACCAAACAGGTGAAGAAATTGAACAAAACCATCCGGGACTTAAAAATGGAAATAGAAACAATAAAGAAATCACAAAGGGAGACAACTCTGGAGACAGAAACAGAAAACCTAGGAAAGAGATCAGGAGTCATAGATACAAACATCACCAACAGAATATAAGAGATAGAAAAGAGAATCTCAGGTGCAGAAAATACCATAGAAAACATTGTCACAGTAGTCAAGGAAAATACAAAAAGCTCCTAAACCAAAGTATCCAGGAAATCCAGGACACAAAGAGAAGACCAAACCTAGGGATAATAGGTATAGGAGAGTGAAGAGTCCCAACTTAAAAGGCCAGTAAATATCTTCAACAAAATTATAGAAGAAAACTTCCCTAACCTAAAGAAAGAGATGCTCATACTCATACAAAAAGCCTACTGAGCTCTAAGTAGATTGGACCAGAAAAGAAATTCCTCCTGTCACATAATAGTTAAAACACCAAATGCACAAAATAAAGAAATAATAAAAGCAGTAAGGGAAAAAGGTCAAGTAACATAAAAAGGCAGACCTATAAGAATTATATCAAACGTCTCACCAGAGACTATGAAAGCTAGAAGATCCTGAGCAGATGTTATACAGACCCTAAGAGAACACAAATGCCAGCCCAGGCTACTAGACCCAGCAAAACTCTCAATTACCATAGATGGAGAACTAAGATAATCCATGACAAAATGAAACTTACACAATATCTTTCCACAAATCCAGCCATACAAAGGATAATAGATGGAAAACTCCAACACAAGGGGGGAAACTACACCCTAGAAAAAGCCAGAAAATAATCTTCTTTCAAGAAACCCAAAAGAAGATAGCCACACAAACATTCCACCTCTAACAACAAAAATAACAGGAAGCAACAATCACTATTCCTTAATATCTCTTACATCAATGGACTCAACTTCCCAATAAAACGACATAGAATAATAGCCTGGATATGTAAACAGGACCCAGCATTTTGCTGCATGTAGGAAACACACCTCAGAGGCAAAGACAAACACTACCTCAGAGTAAAAGGCTGGAAAACAATTTTCCAAGCAAATGGTCTCAAGAAACAAGCTGGAGTAGCCATCTAATATAGAATAAAATTGACTTTCAACCAAAAGTTATCAAAAAAAGATAAGATACTCATCAAAGGAAAAATGTGCCAAGATGAACTCTCAATTCTGAACATCTCTGCTCCAATGCAAGGGCACCTACATTCATAAAAGAAACTTTAGTAAAGCTCAAAGCACACATTGCACCTCACACAATAATAGTGGACTTCAACACTCTACTCTCATCAATGGACAGATCATGGAAACACAAACTAAACAGAGACACAGTGAAACTAACAGAAAGTTATGAATCAAATGGATTTAACAGATATCTACAGGACATTTCATCCTAAAACAAAAGAATATATCTTCTTCTTAGTACCTCATGGTGCCTTCTCCAAAATTAACCATATAATTGGTCACAAAGCAGGCCTCAACAGATACAAGAAGATTGAAATAATCCCATGCATTTTATCAGATTAACACAGACTAAGTTTGGTCTTCAATAACAACAAAAACAACAGAAAACCCACATACACATAGAAGCTGAACAATGCCCTATTCAATGATAACATGGTCAAAGAAGAAATAAAAAAAGAAATTTAAGACTTTTTAGGATTCAATGGAAGGCACAACATACCCAAACGTATGGGACACAATGAAAGCAGTGCTAAGGGGGAAAACTCATAGCTCTGAGTGCTTCCAAAACGAAACTGGAGAGAGCATACACTAGCAGCTTAATAGTACACCTGAAACAAAATAGTACGACTAGAACAAAAAGAAGCAAATATACCCAAGAGGTGTAGACAGCAGGAAAGAATCAAACTGAGGACTGAAATCAACCAAGTAGAAACAAAAAGAATTTTACAAAGAATCAATAAAACCAGGAGCTGGTTTGTTGAGAAAATTAACATGATAAAGAAACCCTTAGACAGACTAACTAGAGAGCACAGGTACAGTATTCTAACTAACAAAATCAGAAATGAAAAGGGAGAGATAAGAACAGAAACTGAGGAAATTCAAAACATCATCAGATCCTACTACAAAAGGCTATACTCAACAAAACTGGAAAATCTGTATGAAATGGACAATTTTCTAGACAGAACCAGGTACCAAAGTTAAATCAGGATCAGATAAACCATCTAAACAGTCCTATTACCCCTAAAGAAATAGGAGCAGTCATTAAAAGTCTCTCAATTAAAAAAAGCCCAGGACCTGATGGGTTTAGTGCAGAATTCCATCAGACCTTCAAAGAAGACCTAATACAAATACTCTTCAAACTATTTCACAAAATACAAACCGAAGGAACACTAGCCATTTCGTTCCAAGAAGCCACAGTTACACAGACACCAAAACCACACAAAGAAAGAAAACTTCAGACCAATTTCCCTTATGAATATCGATGCAAAAATACTCAATAAAATTCTTGCAAATGCAATCCAAGAACACAGCAAAACAATCATGCATCATGGCCAAGTAGGCTTCATCCCAGGGATGCAGAGATGATTTAATATACTGAAATCCATCAATGTAATCCACTATATAAACAAACTCAAAGGAGAAAAAACCCCCACATGATCATGTCATTAGATGCTGAGAAAGCGTTTGACTAAATTCAACACCCATTCATGATAAAAGTCTTGAAATGATCAGGAATTCAAGGCCCATATCTAATCACAGTAAAAGCAATAATACAGCAAACCAGTAGCCAACATCAAACTAAATGGAAAGAAACTTGAAGCAATACCACTAAAATCAGGGACTAGACAAGGCTGCCCACTCTCTCCCTATCTATTCCATATAGTACTTGAAGTTCTAGCTAGAACGTTTGACAACAAAAGGAGATCAAAGGGATACAAATTGGAAAGAAGTCAAAATATCACTATTTGCAGATGATATGTAGTATACTTAAGTGACCTCTAATATTCCACCAGAGGACTCCTACAGTGGGTGGATATAAAATTAACTCAAACACAGAGGCCCTTGGTCTTGTGAAGATTATATGTCCCAGTACAGGGGAATGCCAGGAGGGTATAGGGTGGGTATAGGGGACTTTTGGAGAGGAAACTAGGAAAGGGGATAGCATTTGAAATGTAAATGAAGAAAATATCTAATCAAAAAAATTAACTCAAATCAGTATCCTTCCTATACTCAAAGGATAAATGGCTGAGAAAAAAAAAATAGGGAAACGACATCCTTTGCAATAGTGACAAACAATATAAAATATCTTGGTGTGATTCTAACCCAACCAAGTGAAAGATCTATTTGACAAGAACATCAAGTCTCTGAAGAAAGAAATCAAAAAGACTGCAGAAGATGGAAAGATCTTCCATGCTCATGGATTGGCAGGATTAATATAGGGGAATGACTCAAGGAGTCGAAGGGGCCTTATCTGGCATCAATGGGAGGGGAGGCCATTGGTCCTGTGAAGGCTTGATGCCCCAGTGTAGAGGAATGCTAGGGCAGTGAGGCAGGGGTGGGTGGGTGGGTTGGGGAGTACCCTCCCAGAAGCAGGGTGGTGGGGGGATGATAGGGAATTTGCAGAGGAGAAACTGGGAAAGGGGATAACATTTGAAATGTAAATAAATAAATTATTCAATTTTTTAAAAGTTGGTAAGCATTAGAGAGGTATTTAAATGAAGCTGATCACACAGAAGTCTGTTCATATTGAGAATAGGGACAAAAAAGAAGAAATGAGAAGGGAGAGCTGAGATCTATATTCACACAATGTGAGAATTCATTTTTTTTTTTTTTTTTTTTTTTTGGGTTTTCAAGACAGGGTTTCTCTGTATAGCCCTGGCTGTCCTGGAACTCACTTTGTAGACCAGGCTGGCCTCGAACTCAGAAATCCACCTGACTCTGCCTCCCAAGTGCTGGGATAAAAGGCGTGTACCACCACTGCCCGGCTGAGAATTCATAATTTAAGTAGAAGTGAAAATATATAGGGTGTGGTGTTCATATAAGCATTTTAGAAAAAGACCAACTGTGGTTTCAGTGTAAGACATCACTGCAGGAGCCTAAGCAAAGCCTGGACTTTAGCTGCTGACATTTCTTGTAATTTTATGGTTACTTTAGATTTAAAACTTCTGTTTACTTCAGAATTACTGAATTTAAAGTTTATGTGGTCCTATAGAGTGTCAAAACTGCTATTCTAAAGCTTGACCATTCATTTATCTAGACTAAATTGTTATGTTTCTTTAGGGGATGTGTAAAAAGCAAATTCCCACTCAAAGGATAATTACTGGACACAGTTGGGACTATTTGGAAAAATGTGTTAAGAACCGGTCCAAAAGTGTTGCTATAACTAACTTGTTCTTTTACTTGCTATAGCTAAGTGTTCGAAACACTTTTAAATTAAAATGCTCCAAGGTTTCCAGTTCAGGGAGCTTCCTGCTGGAATAACAAGGGTAGCCTTTCTTCTGCATGTTTACCATGTTGCCCAGTTTAACCTCTGACTCCGAGACCTTCACCCAAATCTAGATTTCCTCTGGTTCCCCTTCAGTGCACTTGCTACAGAAGCTCAGACAATGTCCCTGCCTCAGAATCCTCTAAGGCAAGACTCGTGTGACACATGACCTCCTTTTGGCTTACAGAACAGGCCAGCTTCATTCTTACCTCAGGCTCCACTGTCTGCTTAGGTGTAGGTGCCTCTGGTCAGAGGATCTCTCCACCGAGCACAGTACCCAGCAGACAGCACTGTTCCATGCATGTCATTGGCCACCCCCTCCCACCTCACGGTAAAGGCCTTGCTTCCAGGGCAGGCACCAGCACCAGCACCAGCAGGCAGAATCAACACAGTTCTCACAGTGCCCAAGCCAGGCCTGATTTGAGCTAGTGCCAGCTGCTAGATGCCACTAAAATGATTAAAGCCTGAGTTTTCCAAGTCTGTTAAAGTAGATTTCTAAAAGTTCTTATGATATATCTTTGTAAGGACACAAACAAACCTCTATTTCAGATCTTGCACTGGCAACAGACCAAAGGAACAACTCCCCAGTCTAGTTTAGTGAACTAGTGAGTTTATTTGTGTCACTTATAGGAGTATGGGTTGTAGTATAATTTTCTAATTAACTTAAATATGAATATAAAAAGAAGCCTGTGATTGGGGAGTGGAAAAGGAAGGTGAGCGGAGATTTTTTAGAGATGGAAGAGAGAGGATGGAAGGGAAGGAAGGAAAATGGAGAGAAAGATGATCCATATTCCGCATGGCTTTAAATAGCCACAGGTAGCTAGGAATATCATATAAGGGATGGATAATTACAGGAACATTTGTATCTAGGTGGACAATTTATATCAATATCAATTGGCTCTGAGTAAATTGTGTGGATGTCTTGTGGGGCGAGAATTTGCTGATATCAATCTGACTTTTAAATTGTAAGCCTCTAGAGTTTTGATTCTACTGGGTTACTGGGATTTGGGACTGCTGACCCCAGGGGGTGGGCCGGGCCCTGAGAGTAGCTGGTGAGAGCACGGGCTGGTGCATTTTTTAATATTTCCTGAAACAATGGGTGACTGACTGAAGGGCAGCTATGAAAAGCTCACTCTAGTAGGTGATAACACACTAAAGATGCATGCCTAGCACCCTGTGCACGGCAGGCAGGCAGGCAGGCAGGCAGGCAGGCAGGCAGGCAGGCAGGCAGGCAGGCAGGCAGGCAGGCAGGCAGCTAATCAGTATCCTCTCCTCAGCAGCTGCCATCACTCTCAGAACCTCTGGGAGGCCTTGTTACTCCTAAGCTTGAGGAGCTTCCTGTGCCTCATAAGCTGAGTTTGCTTCCTGAGTCTTTAATCTTTTCTCCTTCCTCCAGGAGGGCATGTTTCAGTTAGGAAGAAACCGCTACCTAACACCAGCTGAAGGAGTTTTTTAAAAAGACAGTGAAATTGGCAAGCCCCGTAACTCATCCATATAGTTTATTCCCTGAATAAAAAATTAAACAAACATGTATCATGTGAAAAAGGACACTACATTCTTATGCCATGGAAGATGGAGAAATTGAGCTGCACTCATTTAGTGCACTCCCATTGGTTAGTATTCACATTCATTTAGTGCATTCCCATTGGCCAGTATTCACATTCATTTAGTGCACTCCCATTGGCTAGTATTCACATTTATTTAGTGCACTCCCATTGGCTAGTATTCACACTCATTTAGTGCACTCCCATTGGCTAGTATTCACATTTATTTAGTGCACTCCCATTGGCTAGTATTCACATTTATTTAGTGCACTCCCACTGGCTAGTATTCACACTCATTTAGTGCACTCCCATTGGCTAGTATTCACATTTATTTAGTGCACTCCCATTGGCCAGTATTCACATTCATTTAGTGCACTCCTATTGGCTAGTATTCACACTCATTTAGTGCACTCCCATTAGCTAGTATTCACACTCATTTAGTGCACTCCCATTGGCTAGTATTCACATTCATTTAGTGCACTCCCATTGGCTAGTATTCACACTCATTTAGTGCACTCCCATTGGCTAGTATTCACACTCATTTAGTGCACTCCCATTGGCTAGTATTCACACTCATTTAGTGCACTCCCATTAGCTAGTATTCACACTCATTTAGTGCACTCCCATTGGCTAGTATTCACACTCATTTAGTGCACTCCCATTGGCTAGTATTCACACTCATTTAGTGCACTCCCATTGGCCAGTATTCACACTCATTTAGTGCACTCCCATTGGCTAGTATTCACACTCATTTAGTGCACTCCCATTGGCCAGTATTCACACTCATTTAGTGCACTCCTATTGGCTAGTATTCACACTCATTTAGTGCACTCCCATTGGCTAGTATTCACACTCATTTAGTGCACTCCCATTGGCCAGTATTCACAGTGCTGGAAGGTGATACATGTGCTTTCAGAAAAGAGAGAAACCGTCAGTCTTACCTACCTTGAGCTCTGTGAGCTACAGAAACAGCAAGCTGCCCACAGGACACAGTGGTTCAACACTGCCACAGACGCTATGGGAGTAACCAACTGCTGCTTCTTTCTGAACCATCACTCCATGAGATACAACCCATACCTGACACTGTCAGCAAGGCTAAGAACCTGAAGCTAGATAGCTAGATAGCTAGTCAGGGGCCTTAGGGGAAAGCCTACTCTCATTCTACTAAATTAACACAGCAATAAAATGACTCTCAATAACACATTGTTATACCCACAGATGCTCAACTCTCATCAGAGAAGTTACTTTGTGTAGTCAATGACAATTAACACAGAAACCCACTACTGGTCACCATGGAGGAAAAAAGACTTTGGAATTCTCAGCCCTAACGTGATGTCTGTAGTACACATGCTCCTTTCCTTAAGGTTCAGTGATCTACACAGAAAAGGGAGAAAAAGACTGTAGAGTCAGAGGTGGTGGGTGACTTCGAGGAAGCAGTGTTTTGCAGATAGGACACAGATGCACACGAGAGTTCAGTGACTGTGACAGCTTGCACAAGAGCTGCACAGGAGTGGGGACAAATCCCACCTTAGCCAGCGGACAGTGCTGTGAGGAGAAGCTTGTTTTCTTCAAAACTAACTGTGTCTACCACCCATCCTCCAGGGCTGGCCCCATGTTTGGGAGCTCAGCCAGTATAAACTGGGCTCCATGGCTTTTTTTTTTGTTGTTGTTGTTCTTAGAGAGAGAACATGATCTGGAAGAAGGTGGAGAAGAGGATGAATATGATCCAAATACATTGTATGAAATTTTCAGATAAATAAAAATATTATTTAAAAAGTATCTTTCTACATAACACATTACCACATCAAATCAAATCTGAAAAGTTACTCTCCTTTATAATTCTTTTTCCTCTTTTTATTACTAATTTATTTTATTTCAGTTATGGCTTCTACGGAGACATGCTAATTTTCATACATATATGTCATTGTGCTTTGCTCTTACTTGCTTCCCCCTTCTTTCTGTAATTAGTTCTTAAAGTGCTTCTTACTAATTAATAATCGTATACTTACTCTGGGAGAAGTTTATATTTCCCCAAATCAATTTCTGGGAAAAATGTGTCACTTTCAAATTCCTGCATGATCCTTGTCACAAAGAGTCTGAGGTGGCCTGGTTGATTCATGGCTTCCTTTAAAACAAACACAAGGTGTCACTCTCCTTACCCTGAGCTGAAAGGCAAAGCGACTGAAGACACTTTCTTAGTTAAGTTTCTACTAGGCATTAAATGCATGTTTACAGTTGTTCAGTCTTGCTATGTATAAAATATTTTGAAAAAAAGATTTGCTTATATTTTTAAAAATGATGCCTGTATGTTATATGTTTTTGTGTGGGTATGTTTATGTGAGTACTGATATTTGTGGAGGCCAGAGGAGCTGAAGTTGGAGGTGATCGTGAGCCACCTGATGTGGATGTTGGGATTTGAGCTCAAGTCCTTTGAAAAGCAGCCAGTGCTTTTAACCACTGTGCCATCTCTCCAGTCACCTAAAACTTACTATATAAACCCTCAGTTACATTGACAATAACACTAGTCACAATTACTAACTGTGGAAATATATTCTGGTCTCTAGTTTATAAGAGTTTAACCCTTATTACCTAGTTGCTAATCCAAAGAGAAGTTTGCATCTGTACACTTGAGTATCAAAGTACTTTTGTGAGATTGTCATTGTTAAAACCACCACGGGAACACTCGGTACACCATTCCTTTAAAATTATTTATTTACGTATTTGTGTGTCGCCTGTGTGTGTCTATGCTGGAAGAGGCTATGGAGTCACTCAGAGTTGCAGACATTTACGGGATGCTCTGCTTGTTATGTGGGTGCTGGAATCTGAATCCTGGTCCTCACGACTGTGTAGCAAGGACTCTTAACTGCAGAGCCATGTCTCCAGCACCATTGGTAAACCTTTCTTACTCTATCATTATCTAAAACTGCCCCCATTTCTCTGCAGGCAGGGCATTCATGTTGCTTCTTACTGTTAACGATGGCGCTCAGTCTGTTCTGGTTAACGGCTTTTCTAACCAGTCTATGATGTTAATTCGATAGTCTCTATAGACAAAATGGCCTTGGAAGAAATCGCTTATATTTTTACTGGAAAGGATGATTCTTAAGAGCAGATAACCATTGATCCTCAAACATATATAGGAGGAAAAAAATACATGCAGATATAAGATTTCAAGTTGTTAACTTCCAAATATGAGTATAGAACACTTTCTTTTCAGTATTTTAGCTCATGTTAAATCATTTATATCACTGTTGCAATCAAATAAATATTCTAGTTTCCACTATAGCCCAAACCAGAAAAGCTGATGAGGACTAGCTGTAGCTACATCTGCAGCTCTACATCAAAGCAGGGCGAGCCTTCCATAAAAGGACATACAGTGAACATTTCAGGTGCGGACAGACATAGGCTTCTTACTTATAGCAAAAGCAGCCGTGCTGTGAGCACTGGTATACTCCACTTTCATCACACTGGCATGGGGGGACAGGCTGAAAGCACTGCAACATGCAAGACTGCTACTTGTAGGCTTCCACTTTCTTACTGTAGAGCTAATTACATAAGTGCATTTAGTCTTAAGTCTATAGAATGCATCTTAATATGAGACAATGTTAGAGGGATGTGAGACACAGACAGTTTATAATCAGTTTTGGAATCTGTAATGCCCTTTTCTTGAATCATTTCTGTGTATACATACCCCAAAGGAGTGGGACTGATTTTTCTTCCACATGTTAACCTTTCTGAAGAACAGCCAAACAAACAAGCAAACCGGAAGTCACTTTGTACCAAATGATACCAGGAAAAGAGTATTTTCTGCTTTGCCTATTATTTTCCACTACCATGAAACCATGCCATCCCCTGCTACCCTGAGGCTGCAAAGAAGTCGCAGAGGTAAAGTTTCCACCTGTCTGCCTGTGCTGATAGAGTCATGCTCTTCTCAGCATGGCATTTATCCTGGAGGCAAAGGCACAGCAGCACACCCAGGGCATCTCCAGGGAGCTGAAAGCCATACCATATAAGATAAGCACTATGCTCAAGAAATCAGACTGATTCTTAAACTGAAAATAACTAGTATTTTGAATTGAAAATGACTAGCATGTGGGAAGAGCTTGGCTAAAGAACACAAGATTCCAGTTACACAGGAAGAATAAGTTCTGGGGCTCTACTGCACTGCATGGCGACTGTGGTTAGGAACAACGTCTTACTTACTGTGCTCTTCAAATTGCTGGGAGTTGATTTTAAGTGCTCCCATCACAAAAGAAGGTGATATATCTCAATTTAGCTACTCCACAAATACATATTTCAGATTATCTGATTATTTGCCAGTTTAAAAAATAGACTTAAAAATAAGGCATTGAAGTTGGTGGGAGTGGGTGGGAGGGTCAATCTGCCTAAGGTACATGAAATATGATGCACCATCATAATGTAATACAAAGTCTTATACATTAACATATAAGCATCTTCTATTTATAAGTACAACTGGTATAAATTATAAATCTTACATTTACCTTAATATTTATTGTGCATGAGTGTCAAATAATTCACCTGTGTGGTTTACAGTCAGGACAATGTCCTGTTTCCATGTGCATGGTGGCAAGTAGAGAAGGGTAATTCTTTCTATTTATACATGACTCTACTTACCTGGTAAACAGAACTGCCTCCGACTACCCAAACCATGTCTACTTTACTTGCCAATTCCGGTTGTTCAATAAGTCTTAAGGCATCATCCAAACTTTTGGCAAGAAAATGAGCTCCTTGTGGTGGTTCTCTGAGGTTAAAAAAAAAAAAAAAAAAGACTTATGGTTTTTGTAAAAGTCTGTCCACACTAGTCAAATAATCCAAATTGGCAGCAGCTAGTACAAACTATGAAAACTAATCCTTTCAACTCAAAGTACTTGGAATGTATGGCCAGTGTCCAACATGCATTCTACATTTCATGCCTGAATAGTACTTGCAAATCAAAACATAACGCCATATGTGACACCCCACTGTATCTGTACTGGAAAACAACCTCAACAGCAGCTTTCTCTGCTGTGGTGGCGAGAAGGTCAGGGTGGAAAGCAAGGAACTCCCTGGAAGCTTAATAGGGTTACATAGGTAATCTTCGTCAACACTCAGCTCACGTGCATCTCGCTGTATTAACACCTACCACAAGCTAGAGCAATACGGAATTCTAGTTAATAACACACAGGGAAATGGACTCGTTCTCCCACTTATTTTGAAATGTGTGGACAAACAGCAGCAACCAAAGTAGTGACGGTGACAAAGCAGCACAGTAAAATTAATGGCAGAGTCCACGCGGTGTCTGTGCAGCTGTTTAATGGGAGAGTACGCATGGTGACTGTGCAGATGTTTAATGGCAGAATCCACACAGTGGCTGTGCAGATGTTTAATGGCAGAATCCACACAGTGGCTGTGCAGCTGTTTAATGGCAGAATCCACACAGTGGCTAAGTAGATGCTTTGTGAACAGTTCTGTCAGTTTGGATACTGACCTGATTAAACATTAGACAGAGAATATCCACATGATTTTGAACACCTGAAGCAGCATTCAGAGTGTTAATGTATGTGGGAAAAAGGACGGCCATATTTTGAACAATATGGAAAGGAGAGAGTATTTGAAAACGAGCTGGTTACCAGTTATATAACTAATACTCGGCAAGGAAAATGTTAAGTAAACTCACTAATTATGCTGACTAGATCAATTTCACATCTCATATTTGATGGTGAGGGGAGTTGCAGTTCCCTTTATAAATGAAGAAACTTATACAACAAGGCTTTTATAGTGATCAGATACAGAACCGAAATTACTAATTCAATGTCAACTTCTTAGCTGGTGCTTTAAAAGGATTACTTACATAATCGTCTTTGAACTGGTAGTCGTAACAATGATTAATCAAGGACTAATGGGGACTATTCATTTTCCTGGTGGCATTCTCCCTCTCTTCTTGGTTTCTATTTTACTTTTCTCACTCTTTGTCATATGTAAGGGAGTTAGGATAGAGCAAAAATATATTTAGACTTACACTGGAAAAACAAAACAAAACAGCGGGAACTGAAGTAAGTTAAATGAGCTGAGCTATCACAAAAGGTTATCAGGGTAACTTCAGGGACAAGAAGGCTGGATACAGTGGCGTTCAAGGACAGAACAGGAACTAGAGGGAGGAAAGATTTAAGTCATGGAGAAGATGATCTAGTTCATAAATCGTCTATGGTGACTGGAATGCTGATTAAGGAACTGACATAGTCTAAAGCTGAGAGCAATATGCTCTCTACAGGGCCAGGAATGTGCTTGCTATACCTGAGGTCCTGGGTTTGATGCCTAGTACACACAGGAGAATAAGAAGAAATCACCGATGAAGTCCTGAACTTAACGTGCTAACCCAGAGCTCCCAAGAGCAAGAGAGCTTCCCTGGTCCACAGAGGATTTTCTTCCTCTACTACTTTTTCCTGACATGTTCTTCAGGATCTGGAGTCTGATTTATAGTCACTCACAGCTAAACAACTTTTATGCTCCCAATTAAAAAAAAGGTTCATGTAGAAAATGTACTGCCTTCCAGTAACTTTTGCATACTCAATTAGTATGGAATTTATCCTGTGTAAAGAGTGAACAAACTCAAGTCCCTTACTTCTAAAACAATTCCTCCATGATTTCTCCAAAGCAGAGTAGCTCTCATGTTTTCCTGGTACCTTGTGCTTTTCCAGCTTTCAAGTAACTGTTGATTGATGTTCTTATGCACAGGTCTTAAATAACAATTGACCTATCCAGGTTATCATAGCCAGTGTTTCATTTAATGAACGGCTCTTTTCTATCTTTAGATCACGATGGCTCTTTATTTTAGGATATTTTCTTGGTCATAGTAACTCTCAAGGCAAGTTTTCAGAAGAAAATGAACCTCAATTGATTGTAATTAAATAATAGTCTTGTAATAGGTTGGGAGAAACTGAAGAGAAACAACGCGTTTGATACCGAATTAGATCCTAGAATAATAAAGAACAGCAATGGGAGACCTGGTGAAATTTGAATAAACTCTAGTTTATTTAAAACACCAACCCAAATCAACCCAACCCAAAATAAATTATTGGTGTGAACTTGAAAGAAAAGGGGTGGTTATATGAATTCTGTGTCAAGAATTGTGTGGACATGGCTGGTATTCTGTTTCTTAACTAGAATTAAGATATGTAAGTAGATGTTCAATCTTGAAACAATGTTTACAATGTGTAAATCATTAGTCCATTTAGTAGAACCAGTCTCCCATGTAGCTACTAGATAGTAACTTAGTTTCTAATAGTCCAAGTAGGGAAATATACAATATTTCCTAATTTCTGATATACAAAGTTGAGTCATTAGGATGATCTTACTTTTAGGACACCCAAAGACCACTTATTCTGTAAAGAGTTCTCAGCTTCTAGGTTGGCAATAAAGGTTTAAAAGTCCTTTTACCTACTGCGATGGGATGGCAATGAGACAGACCTTAGCAATGGCCAAAAAGCATGAAACCAGAATAGGAAGCTGTGCAGAGGACCTGGCTGCATACGTGGTGATAATCTGTGGTGGGGCAATGATAGTGCCTGACTCCTCCACTGAGTGTCAACACAGGGAGAACCATGCCCCAAAGCACAGACACAGCACGCTTCCTTAGAGATCACTGCAGGCTACAGTGAAGTAACTTAACACATCAAAACTCAGAGAAAGTTGAGGGTAGGAAAAAAGTAACTTAAGGTGAGGTTCAAAATACTAATAAGCCAGTAGTGCAGTCTCTAGTCACCTAGAATAAAGGAGAGCGTACACGATGATTTAGGTAGAGAGATTCATTTAATTCTTAGTACTCAAGAAGTGAAAAAAAAAAGTGATTTACTAAGGTAAAAAGTGAGATCATGAGCTTATTCACTGTGATACCATTAATGTTAGAAGGCAAAATGTTGGGCTGGAGAGATGGCTCAGCAGTTAAGAGCACTGACTCCTCTTCCAGATGTCCTGAGTTCAATCTTCAGCAACCACATGATGGCTCACAACCATCTGTAATGGGGATCTGATGCCCTCTTCTGATGTGTCTGAGGACAGCAACAGTGTACCCACATACATGAAATAAATAAAATAAATCTTTAAAAAAAAAAAAGGCAAAAAGTTTAAGTACTATGAAGAGAAATCAATACCATTACTGTTCATTTTTATGGTGCTAGGGCTCAAACCCAGGGCCTTTACGCATGCTCCTCCTCCAGCCCCTAATATTAATATTTCCTATAAGCTACAAGGCAGTAAGGTTAGGAACTGGTATCTGCTAAGTACTGTGCTGGGTTATTTCTTCTGACTGTGATAAGAAACTTGAGCCACTCAACTTAAGGCCGGAGAGATCTAGTTTGGCCGACTACTTTGTCCTGAGATAACCATGTCTGGAAACATGTGGTAGAGCAATGAGACACACTTAATGGAAGCAGATCCCTTTCCAAAGCTAGGCTCTAAATGATCCATCTCCCCCAGTCAGGCACCATCTCCTAATATTCCTTCAGTTGTAAAGTTATCAATAAATTGACAAAGTTAGTTTCAGTCCTCATGATTCAATTACCCCCACCCCACTCCCACAAGTCCATCAACTAGAACAGGAGATTTCTGGGGACATTGAAAATGCAAACCATAACAGGTACCTTTCATGAGTGAGACACTTAACATGCAGATCCAATGAATCCTGAAAAATCATCCTAAGAGCGGCTTTATTAATCTCATTTAGTGGGTAATACAGTTGAGGTTCAGCAAGCTCCACTCAGAACCTGCCTACATCCCAAAGCTGGCTGGAGCCAGAGCTCAGCCCTGAATGGGCGATGTATGTGGATCAGAGGGGAAGGCTTTATGAAGAAGAGAATGTCATAACTAGAAATTATTACACCATGAAACTTAGAAGAGCTTTTATAAAGATGATTTGCAGTGTGCTAGACAATTTGTAGTATGTGTGTGTGTGTATATATATATATATATATGTTACATCATGGAGGCAACTGAGATCTCTAAACATAATTTCTGGAATATAGCATTGATTCAAAACGTTTTTAATTTTTGGGTACCAAGCCACCCACACCCACACCCACACACTCACTTCACACATACACAGTTATTTTTTGTGATTGTCTCACTCTATAGCCCAGCATGACATCAATCTTAAGAGCTTCCATGGCAAAGCCTTTTAAGTGATGGAATTATGGGTGTGTGGTACTATGTACTCCCCTACTAAAAACTTCAGCCCTCCTCCAAGTAAATCAATGTATCCTTCCAGGGTTACAAAGGTGACTTCTGGTGTGCTCAGAGTCATGCGGTCATTACCACTGTCTCGCCCTGTCAGCAGGCCTTGTTAACCCCATGTCAGTTCTATTAAAGTTACAACTTGACTGCCTAGAAAGCTTGACAGGCGCTATCTCCTCTCCCTGCCTTAGTGACTTTGGGGGTTACCTTGAGGATTCATAAGCGATAGTGATTGTCATGGGTAATGCTGTTCTTGTGATACAGGACCTGGCAGTGCCTGGTCCCAGCTACGAACAGAGGTAAAGTGACAACCAAGTGGAGAACCCAGAGATTGAAATTAAAAAAACTGAACCCTAATAAAATCTCTAAATGATATTTCAACTTCTCCGGCATACTTGAAAATAAAAACCAAACAAAACCCCAAAACCAAAGCACTCCAGTCAACATTATAATGTTGACACAGAAAACAACAAAATCCAATTACATACACCATAGGGGGGTCATAAAGAAGAAATTAGACTCATCATTTGAGGAGAAATGCTGGTTCAACCGAACATCTCCCCCACTGAGATTTGTTAATGTTTATTTTAGCTCAAGCTGGCCATAAATAAATTTGAGTAGTATTCAAGAATATGTTATTAAAAAGCCCTTGGGAATAGCAATATAGCCCATGAATGCAGACTTTTTTCAAGGAGAGAGATCACCAGAATATCCTAGCAACCACGACAGGGAGCAGCATGAAGATGGAGGCAGATGGCGAGAGGCACATCACATATTCCCCATCAGCAGAGGCAACCAATGCAAATGTTTGTATTTTCTTCTAATTTTTAACCTATGCCATTGTAGGAGGCATGTGGGAGGAACCCTACATAAGAATCTCTTAGCGTGCAGCTATGGGGAGAGCTTTCTCTTCCTCCCAGGGCTGCTCTAACTTCTCTTCACTCCGATGCTTGTCTTGCAGATGTGATGACATCTATGAGGACTTTGGTTTAAACCCCTGAAAGGCCTTCAGGGTAGAGCTCAGACTTTCCAGAGTGACCAGAGCACCCCCTGGAAAGTTCCAGCTTACTCTCCCTATGTCTGCTCTCCACAGTTTTGGATTCATGGATTCACTGCACCTCCCATTCGTGAAAGCCAATCCCTACAATGAAGCTCTTATATAACTTTAGCTTCTCTGCTTCTCTGGATGGGTCTTGAATAAAACACATGGAAGTGACATTCTTGACTGCAGTTCAAACAAGCAGTGCCTGGTACTCTAAGATGGTGCATCATTGCTGATGACTACGGATTAAGTTAAGGAAGAATAGTCAATATCCTGAGTCCTAACTTTCCCTAGATTGTTGTCATCTGCTGACCAAAAAATCCAAACTAAAACTCCTTTAAGATCCAGGAAGTTATTTTATTAAGTAAAGACTAGTAGCAACAACAATTTCAAAGTCATGGTCAAGGTCAAACGACCAGATTTAACTTCTAGCTAATCTTATTTACCTACCCTACCACCCCCAGTCCCTTTAAAAAAAAGTTAGTTTCATTAACTTTATGTGTTTGTCTATGACACTTACATGAGTGTCTGTGCACCATGTGCATGAAAGCATGGAGCCTTGGAAGCCAGAAGAAGGCACTGTACCACCTAGGATTGGACTTACAGCCAGTTGTGAGCTGCCACATGGGTGTTGGGAATCAAACTCAGATCCTCTAGAAGAGCAGCTAGTGTTCTTAACTGCGAGCTATTTCTTCAGCCCAACCACCTCAGGTTCTTAAGACATTTCCAGTCACAGAGAAGGAATCATCTAGTCAAATGTTAATTTGGAGGAAATGAAATGTCTTGGCAGAAGCCAACTGCAGACACTCTTTCTCCTGAAGATTCCTGGACCATTTTAATACACTGAACTATTTCACCTCTGACACTGTACAAAGAACACACAGTATCTGGGTATTGTGGCTAACTAGAGACAAAAGAGTACACGGCCATGACCAGTTTCTGCACGTCCTTCATATTTTATTGTGTTTAGAATTGATTCCAAAAATGGGATAGCCACTTCAATTCGCTGAAACTAAAAACATAGGCACTTTTAGAGTGTGAAATGAGAAACCAGTTATAAATCTTATAACTGAGAGCTAGGTCTATAGAAAAATGGTTTAAAGGAACCTGCAGAACTGTTTCCATATTTTTTTCTAATTCTTAAGGTGAGAAAATCAAGCACTTAAAGGAACAGAATTAAGTTGCCCCATAGTGTAAGTGACCACTCAGTTTCTATTGCTGTAGTAGGTAGTGTGGTTCAATGGCTTAAGCAGATGACAGCGTCTAGTCTCTTAAGTGTGTTGGGTTAAGTTCTGACAGTACCAACTGGTTTGGAGAGTGAGTCATTTATTTATTTATTTATTTATTTCCCGAGATAGGGTTTCTCTGTGTAGCCCTGGCTGTCCTTGAACTCAGAAATCTGCCTGCCTCTGGCTCCCAAGTGCTGGGATTAAAGGCATGCGCCACCACTGCCCGGCCAGTGAGTCATTTATAAGGCACTGGGAGGATAACTCTGTAAAGTATCTGCTGTGCAAGTATGAGGACCCAAGTTTGATCCCCAGCACCTGGTTCAAAAACAAAGCCTGGCTTGGTGTTATGCACCTGTAATTCTCTCTGTGGATCAGCAGAGACAGGAATCCTGGATCTTACTTATTGGTCAGTTAACCCAGACTAATAGGTGAACACAGACCCCAGCGAGAGACCCCATCTCAACAAAACAAGGTAGACACACCCTCAGGAAGGACACAGAAGAGCAATGTTCAGGTTTGTTTGCATGGATACATGCATGTGTACCTGCCTACATACTTGTGCACGTATACACACACACACACACACACACAGAGGTGTTCATCACCTTACTTTCGCACTGCCTTATCCTGTTATGTACTGATCTGTGCCCTGGGAAACAGATCATTTTTCTTGTAATGAGCTCATGTTATAACACTTACTTGAGTTCTCTACTGAGAACTATATTAATTCTGTCCTTTAAAGGTCGATTCTTCTCAGGAATGGAGAACCAGGTTTTCCTACCCATAATCACCAGATTCTGTTTACCTATAATACCAAGAAGAAAAGATATCAGAGAATACACATATATTGTCAGTGACATACATAGGCAAGACGATTGTCATAGTGACATCTAGTGGGCATCCTTTAGAAAAATTAAGACAAACAGCTTTACCTAAAATTCAGATTTAGTTCTCATTAACTAAATATAGTTCAATTTTTCAGTTTGGCTCATGCAGTTCATATCTTTTACTTAGGTTTTAATCCATTGCAACCATGCATAATTTCAGTCAAAGTGCTCAGGTTGATTGGATTTTGTAATTCACTAGATATCCTTAAAGTGGAGAATAGGTTCTAATCCTAGAATTCTTGAGATTAAATGTGTTCACCATCTAAAACTACTTGTCTCTGATTCATCTATCCCAGAGAAATAATACCTATCTCTATGTATATTTAAGGTCATCTCTACCTATCTATATTCAGAGGTCAGGGACCTTTGCAGAAGACAGGGGCAGAAAACACGTAAGAGTTGGTAGAAGGGGAAGAGAGCTGTGAAAGGCTGACTTTCGGCCATGACAGGGCTGACATATGTATGCATCAATTCTCATCTGGCTCCTGCACAAGATCAAGCCAGGCAAAATTCAAGTATGGAGGAGGGTTCCTGAGGCCCCTCCAGTCGCTATTGGTGTTGATGGCTGCTGGGAGAGGGAGAGACCATCTTCTGGTCTGGTCTGATTGTGGATTGCTCACACCCTAGTCAATGGCCACACACAGGGTTATTAATAACAAGCAGAACATGACTTAGGGAAGGAGAAGGGGACTCAGGAGGAGTGAGAAGGTAAATGGATACAACCAACATAAACTGGGTAAAAATATAAAGCTTTCAAAGAACGAAAATACATTTAACAAGTACTGTTATACAAACTACACATATGGCTTCCAGCTTTTTATTTAATTACTTGGAGGAAAACCTTGAATTTCAGACGTCTGGATCAAATGACAATTACCAGAGTCCTTTAAAAACATGATTTGAGGTGCCTAGAGAGATAGTTTAGCTGTTAAAAGCACAGTAGAAGACCTGGGTTTAGTTCTCAGCACCCACATCTCAAGGCTCACAACTGCCTTTAGCTCTAGTTCTAGGGAACTGACACCCTCCTCAGGCCTCTGTGGGGACCAGGCACACATGTTTTGTACATACAGGTATATAGGCACTCTCAAAACAGACATTAAAAATAAAAATAAATCTTGAAGAGTCACTTTTTATCTTGTGCACATTGTGTACCCATATGCACAGGCCAGGCAGTGTGACTGGGTGTCTTTACCTATCTTCTTGAGACAAGTTTTCTCACTGATCCTGGAACCCACAAATTTGGCTACAGAGCAAGCCCCAGGGATCTTTCTGTCTGTGTCTCCTTAATGCTGGTATTACAAATGTGCCACTGTGTCCAGCTTTTTACTCCGGTAGTAGGATTTGAACTCAAGAGTAGACTGTGTTAAGATGGCATCTGCAGCTCTTCTTTGGCGCTGCCTACGAGGTGGCTGCCATCTGTTTTGCTGCATCATGGCTGCTCTCCGGCCTCTGGTGAAGCCCAAGATCATCAAAAAGAGGACCAAGAAGTTCATCAGGCACCAGTCAAACTGATAGGTGAAAATTAAGGGAAACTGGAAACCCAGAGGCACTGACAGCAGGGTGCAGAGAAGGTTCAAGGGCCAGATCCTGATTGGTTACGGGAACAACAAGAAAGCCAAGCACATGCTGCCTAGCGGCTCTAGAACTTTCTGGTCCACAATGGCAAGGAGCTGGAGGTGCGGCTGATGTGTAACAAATCTTGCTGTGCTGAGATTGCTCACAGTGTGTCCTCTAAGAACTGAGGAGCCATCGTAGAAAGAGCAGCACAGCTGGCCATCAGACTCATCAATCCCAACGCCAGGCTACACAGCAGAGAACATGAATAGGTGGTTTGTGTGCATGTTTTGTGCCACCCCCTCAAGATGGCATTTGTCAACCTGTCTACTAGTGACCTATTATGTTCTCTACTAATGTTGTTCAACATCTACACTGCTGACTTCTTTTTCCCATCAGCTCTCCCTTCCTCTCCTACAATGATAAGCAATAAGCAAACATGTCTGTTAG
Organism: Mus caroli; assembly: GCF_978045245.1. Classification (NCBI taxonomy): domain Eukaryota; kingdom Metazoa; phylum Chordata; class Mammalia; order Rodentia; family Muridae; genus Mus; species Mus caroli. The sequence continues at coordinate 29,004,006 of NW_028227270.1, forward strand.
GAAGAATTACAGCAAATGTCCTTACAATCACAAGCAATGAGAAACTGCCTTATAATTACTGCACACCACTCCCCATTCTTTTAAAGTCAGTCACCCACACTGCCTCACTGAAGACCACAGCCTTCATCCCACCGTGCCTTCCTAAAGCCAACAGATTTAAATTATTTTTTAGCCTCTTCTCCCCTGCATTTTTCTCCATTTACTCAAGTCTTCTGTCTTTCAATAACAATTCTAAATACCGGCTCAGGTCTCTATTCAAAGTGCTAAATTTTGCTGTCGATTCTGCCCAGTTATATTCGAGCTATATGCACTTGCTAACAAAATTTCAAACATAGAGTATTCTAAGAGGATGTTTAATAAAATCTGGGAATCGCACAAAAATTTCTAGCAAGAAACAAGAGATCCCAGATTCCCAGGGGAGACTTTCTATTCATACCTCTACCATGTAAATCTTGCTTCAAGCAAACAGAATCCTCATGACTTAATTACTCTACATTACCTTCCACTGAAGAGGTTGTGGTCATTCTTTGGAAGTACTTGAACTCGTTCCTGAAAGTTAGAGAAACACTGTTAACCTGTCATGTATGCTCAGGCTCCATTCAGCGACGAAAGGTGCAAGCCGGGTGTGGGTGTGCGGGGGTGGTGTTGCTGCCCGATCAGAGACAGGACTTTGCTCCCGGCCAGGGAGCCTGTGAGCAAAGGCTGGCACAGCAGGGGGATCACTGCGGGAACCGATAGCTTGGCCTCTGGCTGAGGCCGGCAGGGCCTACCGCTCACGCCCGTCCCGCGCGTCCAAGCCAAGTGCCTGACCCTACTCAGTGAACCGCCTCAGTTTCCCGAGCCCAGCCCGGCCAATACCTGAGCGGAGGCCAGGGTAGGTCTCCGTTCTTGCCAATTCCCATATTTTGGGACACGGCGACGATGCAGTTCAGTGGTCGAACCATGTTGGCAGCGGGGATAAAATCCTACCAGCCTCACGCTAGGATTGCCGTCAAGTTTGGCGCGAAATCGCAGCCCTGAGCTGTGTACCACTTGCGCAGCTTAGGCCCCGCCCCCACCAAGGCCCGCCGCGCATCCTATTTGTGCAGCTAAGGCCCCGCCCCCACCGAGGCCCGCCGCGCATCCTATTTGTGCAGCTAAGGCCCCGCCCCATCAAGGCCCGCCGCGCATCCTATTTGTGCAGCTAAGGCCTCGCCCCCATCAAGGCCCGCCGCGCATTCTATTTGTGAAGCTAAGGCTCCGCCCCCAAGGCCGGTCCCGCACAGGTTGCGGCGTGCGCGCGCGCAGGCGCGAGAAAGTGCGGCCGCGCGCTCGCGCTCCCAGCAGGCCGGCTCTTCTGCACACTGCAATGCCCCGCGGGAAATCCGCGTCGGGAGGCTCTACTGCCGCCGGCCCAGGCCCGGGGAGGCAAACGGTTCTGAGCCGGTTCTTCAGATCTGCGGGAAGCCTAAGATCCAGCGCGTCCTCCACGGAGCCAGCAGAGAAGGTAGAGTACGGCTCCGCAGCGCCCCTAGTGTCCACCTAGGCGAAGGCCGCCCCGGGCGGGTTCTGTCTTGGACGGGGCGGAGCTAGAGGGCGGGGTGGGACCAGACGGCTAGGGGCGGGGTCAGGGTGGGGCGGGTGCGTAGCCGTCGTGGCCGGAAGCGGAGGCCTTACGGAGAGCTTAATGGTGGGTAGGGCTAAGGGGCGGGGCCAGGGAAGGATAAGGTGGCGGCTTCTTCTGGTCCTTGTTTTAGTTGACTTTATTACCCAACTAGCGGTAATAGATTTGAGGTCTTGGTGCTTCCAGTCGGTAGCCGGAACCCGAGCCAGAAACTTCTGTCGTGGTGAATGGCCGGCCCAGGATGCGTTTTTTAACCTCTGTTCTTCATTCTTTCCTTTACATTTTCCCTACTGTATTGATGGTTGAAGAGGAGCTTTATTTACATATGCTTGCTTGGCTGACTAGAAGAAAGCTGTCATTAAGGCTAGTTTCTCAGAATTCAAAAACATGTGCTCTGTCTTTCTGATCCCCGTGCCAGAATATCGTTTTACTGTACAGATTTCCAGTGTAAGCATTTGGATGGATGAAGTTTCTGTACATGCTTATAGTTGGCTACTTCCTGTTGCTTGCAGCCCTTCAGATGGTTCAAAGCAAAGCAAAGTGAAACAAAACCAAAACCTCATCGTGATACTGCCACAAACACAGGCCCAAGGATGTTTCTCACACTAGCTGGCAATGTGTCACACTTGTTCAGGGTGCGTTAAGGCCTCGATCATTTCCCAGACTGAAGATGTAGAAGGTGATTGTAACTGGCGTTTGCTATCTCCTGTATTTTACTGCAGTTGCAAATCAGTTTAAGAATCTTAACCCATTTCATTTATATTTCTTTCCAATACTGACTGATGCTCTACTCTCTCTTTTTAAGGCTCATTTTTATTTCTGTAAAATCACTAAGATTTATTTTGCACCCACCACTGAGAGGATACTAGGCAAAAGTTTTGTTTTTCATAGATTATCTGCCAATAGATAGTCCCAGGACATCTTTTAATAGTGAATGGAAGCTTTGAAACAGGAAATACATTGGTCGTTTATTATCTCCTCTTCCTCCCATAATTTTGCATTTTGAAAATAGATTTTTCTAGTTGATCTTGTAGAAGTATTTTATTTAACATATAAGTAGGAAAGTAGAGAATTCCACATAATTTTAGCAGGATGTGAGGTAATGAGAAACTGTTCCTGCCAGTTTCTGTGATGGCAAAACCAGTCACCCCCAACAGCCTTTTCGGAGTAAAAAGTAGGTCACTCTACGAAGAGTGGCAGGCAGGAACTTACTATCATTCTGCAGCAAGGTTAAATAACTCCAGAGACTTCAAGCCTTAGACTAGTGTTAACACACCATTCCCAACCTTCCCGATACAGGTGACAGAAGGTGACGGCAGGAAGAGGTCACTGGGAAATGGTGGGCCCACTAAGAAAAAAGCAAAGAAAGTTCCAGAGAAGGAGGAAGAAAACATCTCAGTAGCATCTCACAACCCTGGTAAGTGCTAGAGACTAAGTCTTCTCAGCTGCTTGGGTTCCCCAGAAGGCAGAGGGGATCATGGGAGTGTTGAGTTTTGTTTTCCTGTGTAGAGAAGGAGCCCTGCTGCGCCTCAGCTGCTGTTTGAGAGTCTAGGCCCACGGAGGAGCTCAGTTCTCTTAATTTGGCTGTAGTTCTTTCAACTTTCTCTTTTGTTCACTATTGCTGTATTTTTTTTTAAAGTGTGTATGTGTGTTTTGTGAGTGTGTGTGTGTGTTGTGAGTGTAGACACCTGCATAGGCACGAGGCATGTAATCCTCTGAGAGCTGGAGTCACAGGTGGTTATCAGCCATCTGATGTGGTTGCTGGCAATTCAGGTTCTCTGATGGAAGAGTGGTATGTGCACTAACCACTGGACAATCTCTCCTGCCATGTTCTGTTTTAAATCTTGGTTATAAAGATGAAACATTTGCTAAGGATCTATTTATCACATTTATTTGTGTGTGTCATAGTACATAGGTAAAAGAGGTCAGAGGACAATTTGCATGAGTTATCTCCTTATGTTGTGTGAGTTCTGGCTTTGAACTCAGCTTCTAAGACTTGTTGGTAAGCACTCTTACCTAGGAAGCTCTCTTCCAGTCCCCAATGAGCCTTTGTTGTTGTTGTTGTTGTTGGAGACAGGCTTTCTGTATATTGCCCTGGCTGTCCTGGAACTCATTCTGTAGACCAGGCTGGCCTCGAACTCAGAAATCCACCTGCCTCTGCCTCCCAAGTGCTGGGAGTAAAGGTGTGCACCACCATTGACCTGCCCCAGCTAGCCTCCTTATTATCTATCTCAAGTCTTTCATGTTTGACTTCTAGAGCTGTACTGGTGAACAGAGCCTCTTCATGATCCATACCTCTAACCCTGCTCATGACCCATCTTGTCTCCTGCATCTACCATTTTGACTTTGTCATCCCTTTTATTTCTGCATCCAGTCAGCTTTGGCTCTTAACATTTTCCTGGGATAGTTTATAACCAGAAATACTGCATATTACACCTTTCCAGAGAAGTTTCTAGTCTGTGCTGAGTGGGAGAAAGGCTCTCAGAGCTTGAAGGGTGAGAAGAATGTAGGCTCAGTTTACTTTGAATCAGTTCTTTTTATTTCAGAGCTTTCCAGACTCCATGGTGGCCCCATTCTGAGGCTCAAGCATTTTGTGTTGCCAATTGAATTGGCTTTTTGCTTTTCTAAGAATTGGGTGTGACTCTTGTGTACTGAATTAGTGACTATGCATCAGTTCCCTGTCTGGCTTCAGATACCTGTCCTGTCTGCCATTATACGCAAAGAAACAAGAAGCAGAGTTCCACTAGAGCCCTGAGCCCTGCTTTTTAAGATTAAAATTGCACTGCTTATTCTTTTACTGTGTGTTTAGTGTCTGTGCATGGGGGCCATATATGTGTAGAGGTCAGAGCCTAGCTCGAAGGAGTTGGCTTTCTCCTTCCATCTTGTTGTTTCTGGTCATCAGAACATAGCTCATCAACTTGGTGACACCATTCCTGCAGAGCCATCTTGCCAGCCTCCTTGACTGTACTTCTCTGGGGATTTCATCAGCGAATGAAATTATATGTATGTTTAAATGGGTCATCTTTCCCTTGAACATGGTGTTCTTTATCACATTATAGCTAGGTGCATTGTTCCAATGGGAATGTCCTTCTGAAAAATTCTATGCAAGTTATGAATTGTCCTAGTGAAGCCAAAATACTATTGGTGTGTTTTCTTCTTCATATTTCCCAAGAGGCAAAGAAATGTCTGAGGCCCAGGATTGTTTTAAAGTCCCTGGAAAAGTTGAAAGAATTCTGCTGTGATTCTGCCCTCCCTCAAAACAGAGTCCAGACAGAAGCTCTTCGGGAGAGACTTGAAGTTCTGCCAAGGTGTACTGATTTTGAAGATATCACTCTGCAACGTGCAAAGAATGCGGTTTTGTCCGAAGATTCCAAACCTCAGGCTAATCAGAAAGTATGTAACTGCTGTGTAGATGAATAACTAGTCACCCGGGTTGAATAACTAGTCACCCGGGTTCTGAAGTGCTTTTAGCTTCTTTGAGGTTACACAGGGAAACAAATGGTTTCCATATCCAGTCATCCTCGCTAGATGAGAGAACATTTGTGTCTTAGCTTTTCTTGCTTCTTTTCAGCATTTAAGAGTTTTACTTTTATGTGGGGGCTATTAGTTGGTTTTGTATTAAGACAATACACAACACCTACAGGCAGTCCTGCTGTACTGTGTGGGTAGGAACATAGATGTGGGGTTGCTTCTCATTGGCAGTTACATAGTTTGCATGGGGGATCCCAGTGGGCATCTTATACGTATGAGTTTTTTTTCAGTTGAAGGCTTGGCAGATACAGTCAGTTCAGAGGTAAAGTAAATGAGTATAGGCTTTATACAGATGGTGACCAGCTCTGCCTTGCAACAATGTTGGGAACTCTAAGTAACCAGACAGAAGTTTCCCTGGAAGCCAGGGAACTACGTGGACGTTATTACAGGCAGTAAGCCATTGCTGTTGTATTTTCTTTGAGACAGGGTCTCACATACAACTCTGGCTGCCCTTGAACTAACAGGGACCTATCAACCTCTGTCTTCTAAGTGCTGGGGCTAAGCTAAAGGTGTTGGCCACCATACCTGGACTGATGATCTGGTGGGGGTCCTACCATATTGTGGGGCAGTCAGTGCAGAGCCAGGAGCACCATGGCTCGTGACAGGTTTCCTGAATTCACAGTCGAGTTCACTGTGCTGGCTCTAGGGATATAAAAGCATAATAGGTCTGAGAAATATTTCTGTCTTCATAGTTTTAAAAATTGTTTAATATCAATTTGTTAGTATCACACTGATAAATTTTTGGGGGGAGGAAGTCTATCTTATTCCATAAATGTGTACTTTTTCTAGAAAATGTAGTTTTTGTGAATGGGAATTAAATTTTTTATTATATAGCATCCTTGGATTTATATAAAACCATAAAAACAAAAGGGAAAAATCTCATAAAAATTAAAGATAATTGCATTCTGATTCAATAAACCACATTTCTTTTGCCATGAGTCTGCACTTCTTCTTTTAGAGGCTTTTTTGTGGACTAATGGCCTTTCTTTTGCTGAGATGAACTGTCTGACAAAATCAGTTTAAGGACAGCTTTATTTTAGCTCACAGTTTGAGGGTCTGGTCCATCAGAGGGAAGGCAGGTGCAGGGCAGGAGACACATCTGCAGTCTTCCCTAGTCAGGAGCAGGTGAGGGCCAGTGCTCTGCTCTCTTCCTCCTGTCATTTAGCACATGGGATCCTGCTGCCATGTTCAAGGCTGGCCAGCCTTCCCAGTTACTGAGTGAGGGGAACACATTGCAGCTTGATTATTGAGATGAGTTGAGTCTCTTTGGAAGGTTCCTGTCTATCAGTGTATTTCCTAAAAGTGCCCTGGACAAGTGTTGCTCGATCCTGTCCAACACTTCTGGGAATAAATACCAAGATATTAATTGATTTTTGAAATAAAAAATGTAAAGCATATAGAACGTTAAACTATTTAGACTTTCAGTATAGTTATTTATAGAGTTTACTTTGGCTTTCTACTTTGGTTTATTTAATTTTTAAAGTTAGCAAAGAGAGTAATTGTTTTCCTTTTCATCTTGATATCACATGTCATTCTCACTTGTATCCCTTCCCCCACTGCTCTCTCTGTGTTTAAATTTTATTTTGGGAAAGTTTTCAGACCTGTAGATAAATTGCCCTCAGAATGCCTTTAGAAACCTTCCTGTGTTGTCACCGAGTGTTAGCTTTGTGCCAAACTTGCTCTGAGAACTCAACAGTTCAGTTGGTGCTTTCTAAACTTGTATACATCTTTTGGTTTCTAGGACAGTCAATTTGGACCCTGCCCTGAAATTTTCCAGAAGACTTCCGATTGTAAACCTTTTAACAAGCGATCCAAGAGCATCTATACACCGTTAGAACTGCAGTACATAGATATGAAGCAGCAGCATAAAGACGCAGTTTTGTGCGTGGAGTGTGGTTACAAGTACAGATTCTTTGGGGAAGATGCAGAAGTAAGTTATTCTTTCTTTTCCTTCCTTTTTCTTTTTCTCACAGGGTCATGCTATGCTCCCTGCATTGGCTTTGAACTTCTGATCCTGCTCTTCAGCCTCGCCACCCCCAAGTTCTGAGGTTAAAGGTGTTCACCACTAGGGTCTACTTACAAGTTGTGTTTTCAAATACTAACTGATACTTCTCTTATGTAGCCATAGACTCTTTTAATAGATCTTATTTCTGTCTTAAAATATTTTATTTATTTAACCTGTGTGTATGTGTGTGCTGTGTCTCTCTCTCTCTCTCTCTCTCTCTCTCTCTGTGTTTGCTGGCTCACTGTATGTCAACTTGACACAGCTGAAATCTTCAGAGAGGAGGGAGCCTCAATTGAGAAAGTGCCTCCATAAGATCAGTCTGTATCAAGCTTATAGGGCATTTTATTAATTAATTTAATTAAGAAATTATTAGCTGGGCAGTACTCAGGAGGCAGAGGCAGGCAAATCTTGGAGTTTGAGGCCAGCCTGGTCTACAGAGTGAGTTCCAGGTAGCTAGGGCTACACAGAGAAACCCTATCTTGAATGCCACCTCCCAAATTTTTTGTAATTAATTTTGTAATTAATGGAGGAGGGCCTAGCTCAGGTGGTCCTGGGTGTATAAGAAAAGCAGGCTGAGAAAGCCATAATGAGCAAGCCAGTGAACAGCATGCCTCAGTGGAGTCTTCCTTGCCACCAGGTTCCTGCTTTGTATGAGTTTCTATCTTGACTTTCTTCAGTGATGGACTATAATATGGATGTAAAAGGCAAATTAGCTCTTTCCTCCACAGCTTGCTTTGGTCAGTAGTGTTTCATCATAGCAGTGTGACCCCTAACTGAGACAAGATGCTCTGTAGCTTCGGAAAGGTGTTTCCTCTGTATAAATGGACACACCACCTAAGATGCCCTTTAGTGGCTTCTACTTGTCAGGTATTTAACTGGTCTATTTACATAACAATGTCTTGTTCCATTACACTCTCAGGCTCTTACTATAGGGAAGACTGAACATTTTAAGGCTTTGGAAACATTTGTGTATTATGAGGATATTGAAGAAGAACAGTTGTGTTTTTGGGATTTAGAGATACAGATGTTGGCTCTGAAGTCACCCTGTTGGAGGTGCCCAAAGTAGATGAAACCATATGTGTTATACAGGGGATATCTTTTAAACATTTTATGATGATTATGTATTTAGAGAAATAAATGTCAGAGCCTACATGTATGCAACATGATGAACTGTTAAAAAATGAACAAACCTTGGACAGGGAGCCTTGAATAGACATTATTGACATGCCTTGTATCTACACTTTTTAGATTGCTGCCCGGGAACTCAATATTTATTGCCACTTAGACCACAACTTTATGACTGCAAGCATACCTACCCACAGACTGTTCGTGCATGTCCGCCGACTTGTGGCCAAAGGATACAAGGTTAGCTTTGGCTTTGATTTGTGGGAATGGAATTGGGATTCTCTTCTAGAGAGGGAAATCATGTCTTACGAAGTGGTAGTAGCCTTAGATCTTGGGATTATGGGAAATTAATATGCGTTATAGTTATTAGCATTGTGTCTGTATTTCTTTCTTTCTTCTTCTTTTTTTTTTTTTCTGAACCAGAGTCTAAGTTGTAAAGCCCAGGATGGGCTTGAACTCACACTCATTCACAGTCCTGCAAGCGCTGGGTACATAGGCCTGTGCTCTACCGTGCCAGCCCTGGAGTGTCCGCCACGGCAGTGTGTTTCTTCCTTTATCTACTTGCCAGTTGCTTGGGGTTCTTTCTGCTCTTCATCTGGACATGGAGGATGTTTTTTTTTATTTTCATTGCTTCAGAAAGAACATTTTAACAGTTTGAAACTTTGTTAAAAAAACAGTGGTTCACTGGATTTGGCAGTAAGTGTGTCTTATTTTTGTTGAAGGTGGGAGTTGTGAAGCAAACTGAAACTGCCGCATTAAAGGCCATCGGAGACAATAAAAGTTCTGTCTTCTCCCGGAAATTGACCGCTCTTTATACGAAATCCACACTTATTGGAGAAGATATCCTTTTAGGATAGGAAGTTTCCTCTTTCTTGTTGTAGGGGGGATTTGCTTTAAAATGACAAATTTAACTGAACAGTTTTTCCTTTTCTCTAATGACAATGTGCTTGCTGAGTTGTTCAGTCACTTCTCTGTGGTGGGTGTGTCACCGAGGAGAGGGTGGGTATGTGTCCATTGTCACAGTGAGAGCAGAGTACATTGTACTTTAATAGCAAGAAAAAGAAATGAGAGCAATCCACCAGCCCCTGTGGGGACATGTTAGTTGTCCATCCCTGTGGGGACATGTTAGTTGTCCATCCCTGTGGGGACATGTTAGTTGTCCAGGGCTTTGCTGGCTCCGCAGAGGCTTGCTAACGTGAGACCTGAAAGGAACTTCCTGACTTCATGTGAAACCAACTCCAGAGGCGAAGTTAAGACACAATTAAATGTGAGATCGTCTTCATTAATTGACGTCATAAACAAATTATTGAAATGGGTAGTTGGTTGAAATTTTCTCTTGCAGGCTTCAGTGTGTACAATCATTATACCAAAGTTTATCATTGCTCTTAAATTCTTTTTGTTAGTTGAAGCAAAGTAACTTCAAAAGCATAATAATAAGATTCTTAGCTTTTTGTTCTGAGATACAGTCTCACTGTGTACTACAGGCTGGCCTTGAATTTCTTCTTAAGCCTTTCTGGTTGGGATTATCCTTGTCTGGGCACCATACCGGACCTGTTATTTTATGAAGTGAAATATTTATTCAGAAGATAAGAAAAAGGTGCAATTAAAAAGATTTACCAGATAGTAAGTCAAGTCTCTTTTTTAAAAATTTTTTCTTTTATTAAAAATAGATTTCAAATCCACATCTTTTCTGTTTCTTTTAGAAAGGAAACAGGCATCTAATAAATTATAATAAAATCAACTACACATGATAAAGCAAAGACAAAAAAATTGGAATAGGACAAAACTAAACAACAAAAACTCCCAAAGAAGAAGCAACAGAAACACATACAGACGCAGAGGTGCACACCAGTAGCACACACAGGAATCCCACAAAAACCCAGCTGCAAGCTTTATTGCTTATATATTCAAAGGACTGTAAAATTAAGATAAACAAATTGCTACTTCCAAAGATGTGGTTGAGTTTGTCTTTTGTTGGCCATCTGCTGCTGGGCATGGGGCATGCTACCCTTATGAGTGGTTGGCTTCCCCAGTGAGACTCCATGGAGAAAGCAGGATGACTTTGTCCAGCATAAGCTTTTATCCTTGAGAATTTTGGTTAATGGGATTCATTTTTTACGTGTCTGAGCATACATGCTCCTATTGTAAATGTATGTCTCTGTTTAATATGTTAAAATTCTCTTGCTGTTTCTAGAGTCTTGGGCACTTTAGAGACAGGGATTGATTTATGCTCTTTTAGTGTGTGTCCTTTGCTTTGTAGCATTGCTGGGTTGTTAAGGAATCAAGGGCCACCATCGACCCAGCAAAATGGATTCATTTTTGGGCTCCCACATGGTTGCAGGTGCACCTCTAGCCCCTTTGGAATTGAGAAGATAATAGTTACCTGTCCTTGTACCTGTTATAGTTCAGGGAAGAGACGACATGCAACTGTGAACATCCTTGGAAGAATGCTGCATGAGGACATAAACCTTTATCACTTAATGGGCATGAAGCAGCATGGGATTTTTCTTTAATCATTACTACATGTGAATCCTCTCATCAGGCTGGATGATTCTGTAAATATTGATGAGGTAATGACAGATACCTCTACCAACTATCTTCTGTGTATCTACGAAGAAAAGGAGAACATTAAAGACAAAAAGAAGGGGAACATTTCCGTTGGTATCGTGGTAAGTCCTTTGAAGGTGAGAAGTGAGTGATGGGTGTTTGTGGTACCTCGTGTGCGTTGTCGTGAGCGGTACGTCATGAGGATTTGGAAGTGCTCTCAGGGACTTTACTAGGAAAGCGTTTCCCTCACAACAGTACTCATCAAGTAGTTAGTTACGGTTTTCTTTTCTGGTTACTTGGCCCTCTGTGCTGGTCGGTGATTCAGATTGTTCCAGACTATGTGCCGTTGAAAATGGTGGCAGTGATGGGCGTTCAGGGGGACAGGGACCTGATAGCACAACAAAATGCTTTACCCAGCATGTGCATGGCTAGCAAAGGGCTCCAGAGATGTCCTCTAATGTGTGGTCTAATGGGAGTGATTATGTGGCTAATTAGATTCTGAGGGATGGAGAGTTAAAGTTAAAGTTAAGTGGCCGGTGCAGGACAGCAAACTAAAGTAATGCAGAAATATGTGCACTCTGTCTTCCGGTCAGTGTGATTCAGGAGCTGTAGCAGTACTAATTTTGCATTCTGCCCACTCATGAGTAAATTTATCCACTTACAGGTCTAAGACGGTGCCCCTCAGGAGTATTAGACTCCCTTATAACCACTCTTTGTGCTTTGTCAATATCTATAGTCAGTGACCAGCATTAACAAACATTCCTAAAGCATCAGGGTCTTTAGTGTACCTTTTAATACATTATTCATAACACATAACTGTGCTAACCTGACATTTGCTTAGCCAGTAAGCCCTTCTCTCGGGGAGTTAGCAAGACTGTGAGAGTTGGGGAGGCCGAAATGAATGTTTCCCCCATGAGATATACTTTCTATTTAATTGTAGACAGTTGGTCCCATCTACAAACAGTAAGGTCATTTGCTCATCTGCGTTAGCATATGTACCGTGCTGTTCTATATCTACCCGGAGCTCAGACTGAATGGTAGCACAGGAGATATACAGGTCCTGCTCTAGCATCTAGCAATAGCATCCTGCCACTGCCAAGGCTGGCTGTAGCGGCTGAGCAGGGATATGAACAGTTGGAGCAGTGGTCATTGACACTAAGTGGTTCTGGCTCCCATCGTTGACTTCAGCAGTCTCTTTACTGGCTCATGGTGTCCTGAGCTCTAGGCCAAGGCTACACTTGCCACTTGAGCTCTGGAATCTTTTCTTTGAATTCTGGTTTGACCACCTCCAACTTTATGTACAAAGGAAGCCTACTATGAAAGTGTTTCGAATTATTTTGTTCCCTGTTTTATATACAAATTAAAAATTTGTTTTTCTGTTTATTTGCTGGGCACAATATGAGGGTCGGGGCACACATGTACCATGGTCATGCTTGCAGAGATTAGAGGACACTTCATGAGAATCAGTTCTTTCTACCCCGTGAGGATGAAACAGAGGTCCCCAGGCTTGGTAGCCACCCCTGTATCGGCTGGGGCATGTTGCTGGCCTGAATGTGACATTTATTTATATGCTTTAGATCTTTGATTGCAGTGCTCTTTAATCTTATGACCCACATGTACTCACTCCTCTGTTGCTGGACACATTAGGGGCTTGGTAATTTTTGCCTCTGTAAATAATACTTCTGTAGGTACTCTTTGCATCTTATCATATACTCAAACTCTCATGAGGAGCTTGGGTATATGCCTGGGAGGAATTGCTGATGTAAACACTACTGGCATTTTCTCCTTTCCTCGATGATGCCTGGCTCTTGGAAGTGGCTATCACTTAGTTAATTGCATTAACAATATAAAGATTTGTGACACTTGTGGCTTTTCATTAGTGCAAACTGTCCTTATCTCTTCATCTCTGAGGTGTCAGTGGTAGAGTGTAGCCTGGGGAGTGGCCGCAGATCCATCGTTTTAGTGCTCTCAGACTTTGGCTAAGTAACTTTACTAAGCTCTTCAACTCCTCCAAACCTTGGCCCCTTTCAGGCTTTCTTACGTTGTCACACTGGGGTGACAGGTGATGGTCTTAAGTTGTCTTGGCTGTTTTACTGGAAACTAGATGGGTTTCATTCATTGTGTTATGTTTGATTTCTGCTATGTAAGAACTAGACAGTGTGCTTGTATGCAATCAGTGTGGTTACTGGCTCTTTGTCCTGATAACGTGCTTTCTGTACAGGGCGAAGCTGATGCCCAGGAACGCTTGGAGACTTGGCACTCTGTCAAGTTCACCAGGTCCCACCCTGTACTCATTGTGTCTCATGAAACTCCCACTTAAGCCTATTGCATTAATTAATTAATTAATTAATTAATTAATTAATTCTGTGTATACATGGCAAATGTGTGGAGCCCAGCAGACTATACTGGGTGTAGGTTCTTTCCTTCTACCACGTAAATCCTGTGGAGATCCCACTCAGGTCCTTAGGCTCAGTGGCAAGACCTTTTTACCTGTTGAGTCCTCTCACCAGCCCTCAGCCCCTTTTAGATGTCTGTGAGTCTAACTTAAACATCAGAGTCTTAAAAGGCAGATGGATTTTCACTTTAAAAGCTGAGCGCATTTTGGGGAGCATGTCATTAAGTAGGACCGTGCTTGGGATGTGCCGGTGCAGCTGGGATGCTTTCTGGGATCTGTGCTATGATGTTTACTGTCGCTTCCAGGGAGTGCAGCCTGCAACCGGCGAAGTTGTGTTTGACTGCTTCCAGGACTCTGCTTCCAGACTGGAGCTGGAGACTCGCATATCAAGCCTGCAGCCTGTGGAATTACTGCTTCCCTCCGACCTGTCTGCGCCAACAGAGATGCTCATCCAAAGAGCCACCAATGTCAGGTGAGGAATGATCTTGTTCACACTGGAGTGACTTCCCAAACCAATGCTTATTCTTATAGAAATTACTTATGGTAATTTTATCCTAATGACAGAGTGTTTTTGTTTTGTTTTCCCCAAGTCAGAGCTTCTCTGTGTAGTCCTGGCTATCCTGGAATTTGCTTTGTAGACCAGGATGGCCTTGGACTCACAGAGATTCATCTGCTTTTCCTCCCAAGTGCTGGGATTAAAGGTGAGCACCACTACCCTGGCTCCAATAATAGAGTTTTTAAAAGGAAAAAATTGTGTAGGACTATAAATGACAGTCATTCTAAAGGGATTTATCATATTACTTAATTATATTGTTTAAAGATTTATGCATATATTCTACAGGTAATTTAGAACTTATTTCTTAAATTTTTGTATAATTTCTGTGCTGCGAGCTTCTCTTCGGCATGGGAGGAACCGAGGAGTTTTATTTACTCGGCCTTATATCACAGCACTTATTTTGAAGCAAGTAGAAGAGAAGATGCATGTGTGAGACTGGACACGCCTTGCTGGATTCTCAAGGCTTGCCCTGTTAGCACTACAGGCAGGTGCCTCTGTGGAAGAGTGACAGAAGGGCAGGGAGCATGGGTAGGCCTGCATGCCATCTACATGAAGGAAGGGATGACAAGCCACTGACTAAATCAAACTGATTTAAAGTCAGGCCTTGATCTTACGGTTTGTTTTTCTGATGATAGCACTAATATGCACTTACTTAGAAGAATTAAGAGTTACAAAAAGAAAGATAAAATAAATCCAGTTCCACAAATACAGAAGTAACTGCACTTTGGTGTTTTATTTCTTTATATGTATTACTTTTTTATTTATAAACTTAGGTTCATGTAGCAAATATAGCTTTGTACCTGTATTCAGCTTAAAAATATCCAATTTTCTCATGGGAAATTTCAGACACATGAATGTAGACATTTCAGAAGAGACTAAGGGAGTAGTAGTGTTGTGAGACACCACCATCCGCCAGTGCCTACTTGCCCCAGGCCAGAGCCAGTCTCGTTCAGCCACACCCTTCTTTCCCTGGGTGCTTATTTTGAAGCAAATTTTAGTGACTACTGCTTTTCACCTTTTGTTTGCTAATATTTCAGTAAACACTTCAAAAGCATTATGCGTCTGACATTTGTTGTAGAGTGGACCGGGGGATGTGTCTGCTGCTTTTGGTTGTGTTTATAGTTTTGTTGCTCAGGTGGTGCGGTAGCATCTGCAGGCGCCTTTGTGTGCATTCTGAATTCTTTCCCGAATTTCTGAGTCAGAAGTTAGAAACATTTATACAAATTATGGTTCCTTGCTAGATTGATAGGTAATACTGGTCCAGGGGCTTCATGAACTCTTTGGAACATTTACAGTGATTATCTGAATAATCTTATTATTTCTATTATAGGTTGAAAACTGTAAGAAAATAGAAAACCCCTTTTTTGTTCTTGATTCTCTTCTGTGTTCAACATTGACCAGTTAAAAGTCTAACAGTCCATTTATGAGGGGTGCTGATGCTGGAGAGCTTAAAGTTGAATAAATTCTTAGACTTTTAAAAGAAATTCATAAGTGTAAGAACATTTACTGTGTTTCATGCCTTTAATTTTGTTTATTTTCCTTTATAACCAAGTGTATATTTAATTCATTTAGATTAATCTAGAATTTGGTCATCTTAATCATTGTGTTAGATTTCTGTTTTCTAATTATTTTTATAAAAATTAATAAAAGTTATAAAAAACAAGAAGAAAGCCAAACGCTGTCTGTGCAGAAGCAGACAGTGACAAGATGCAGTTTGTTTGGCAAGGAACTTTGTCTCGTGCTCACATCAGATGAGGGTCAGAAGCCTGGATTTAGCATGCTGGAGATGCTGGCTGACTGGGACTCAGCAATCTAACGACTTCAGGCCATTTTAGTGTATTTCTCTAGCTAGCATTCCTGGTTCATAATTCTGCTCACGCTTACTGACCAAGTAAGCCTCCATTCCTGGTTAATTTTCTTTCTGTACCTTTTGCTCATGAAGAGTTGAGAATTAAGCCTATGTCTCTATGAGTACCTGTACCTAATTTATGTCTATAGAGAACAAGGTGGTAGATTTTCAGATGTCACAAGGTCATAGGTTGGATGGAAATCTGTCTCTTTGCCTTAGTGACTTTGAGTAATCAATTCGACTATCTTGTCTTCCTGTGTCCTTGTTGTATAAAATACAGGAAGTAAGAGTGCTCACTATAAAGATGAGTTGTAAAGATAATATGCATAAAGTTTCTGGGATAGGGCCTTAGTTCCTCTTCTGTTGCATGATAAAGTACCTTGTCCAAGGTACTTAATAGAAAGAAGGATTTACGTGGGCTTATGGTTCCAGAGGGTTAGAGTCTTTGATGGCAAGAGCAGGAGGCTGAGGGCTCACACTTGAAACACAAAGCACAAAACAGTGAACTGGAATCAAGGCCTTGAAATGTCAGAACCTACTCCCATGATACACCTTCCCAAACAGCCACCAACTGGGGACCAAGTGTTCCAGTGCTGGAGACTGAGGCCTCTCATGTACACCACCACAAACATGTAGCCATCTCCCCTTTACTATTGCGACTCCCTGCTTACTGGTTTTTTGGGTGGGCAGGATGTGGTTCAGGATATATGTATATATTGTTTTCTTTTTAAATTCAAGTTGTCATGTGGCCCAGGCTAGCCTCCAGCTCCCTGTGTATCTGAGAGGTGCCCAATCTTCCTACCTCCTCTTCCTGGATGCTGGGGTTACAGCTGCACCACACCCGCCTCCCTTAGTCTCTCCTGGAACATCTATTAGAGTACATTGTGCCTTCCTTTTCTTCTCTTTGCACATTTCTTTTAGGATGTAATTTCTCGACTACTGTTAGGTTTCTTTTGTTAGTTTTGATCCTTGATACTTATTTTTTTAAGAAATAATCTCATAACTCCTTTAAAACATTTAACAATTATATTTTAATTCAAGGTGGAAGGGGGTCAGTGGGTCAAATGATCTCTGTGCAAGCGTGCAGATCTGAGTTCAGCTTGTGAGCAACCACATGGGAAGCTGTATGTGACAGTGAATCCCGTCATCCTAGTGTGGGGCAGGAGGTGGGAGCTCGCAGGGCTCCTCAGAGGACCCTGCTGTTGGTGCTGACCCTTGTCTTGTGTGTGCACACTTGGGAGCACCCTAGCCCTAGAGATGGGTGAGCTGGAGACTTGCCAAGGACCTTGCAAGAAAAGTAAACACATTTTTTTTTTTTTTCCCAGACAGGGTTTCTCTGTGTAGCCCTGGCTGTCCTGGAACTCACTCTGTAGACCAGGCTGGCCTCGAACTCAGAAATCCACCTGCCTCTGCCTCCCAAGTGCTGGGATTAAAGGCATTCGCCACCATACCCGGCAAGTAAACACATTTTAAGTAACATATTTGATTCGCTATTTCTACTTGTTTTTAGTGGAGTATTTGGACCAATTAAGTCCCTGTGCTTTTCGTAACATCCTATTATTTTTATAATTTGAAAGGTCTTTTCCCATCTTGAGAGCACTTTGTAGTTTTACCTATGTTTTATTTTTACCAAAATCTTTTTAAAATTTTATTTGTAGTGCTCAATTATTTTATTTATTTATTTATTTATTTTAAATGGTTTTTCGAGACGGGGTTTCTCTGTGTAGCCCTGGCTGTCCTGGAACTCACTTTGTAGACCAGACTGGCCTCAAACTCAGAAATCCACCTGCCTCTGCCTCCCAAGTGTGTAGTGCTCAATTTTAAATTTATGTTTTCTTTATTTCATTGCATGAGGTGAGTTCCTACCTTAATTTTTCTTACTAGAGACAGTTGCTCCACTTTAAAACCCACAGAGCTCATGAAGAATAGTTTTCCAGACTTCTGTTCTCAGTTGGCTTACAGGCAGCAGTGTAACGTTCAGTTTTCAGATAAGAAAGTTTTATTGTGAGTTTAGTGGTGTCTGTTGTCAGTGCTGACATGTCGTTTCTTATCTCTCAGACCTAGAGTCACACTGTAATCCCGTCTTTCTGCACTAGATGAGAAGGTGAAAGCTCCAGTTTTTGTCAGGTACTGGTGGGTATTTTACTGGTAACAAAGACATTACATACTATTACCATGTGAGAAGATGCAAAAGTTACCTGGAATTATAGTGGATTTAATGTAGTTTTAAAAACAGTTTTTAAAAATTTAACTTTTTATTCCTAACTTTAACCACAAGAGGTCTCCAAAGGATTTTATATTTTGTGAGTTAAGATTTTTTCTTTTTTAAGAATATGAAATCCTTCCCATTTATTTCTCAAGCTAGTTGCATTCATTTTGTATAGTGTGTCATTTTTAGATTAAAACAACGAGACAAAGATGATCGTCAGTGGAATCAGACACTCCTGAATAGTGGCAGACTGTTTCTCACATGTCTGTCAGAGGGCATCAGGCATCGTATTCCATTATCCCATTGGTTGTCAAATTGTATATAGAGAAAAAAATAGCAGCAGTTTTGAGATTGCTTTAGTTTAGAGAGTTTTATGTTTATAGTCAAAAGAAAAGGAACGAAAACCATTACATAAATTAATAATAGCCGTTACTAATAGTATTTACTAGCTCTCCCATTGAGTCTTGAGCCGAGCATGGTGACTGTCTGAGTTCACAGAGATGGACGTACCCTGGCCATGGCAGGCTGTGGAGGAGGTGGGTTGCATAGGGACATTTGCAGGATGGAAGACTTGACTTAATGAAAGAGAGGAGAAAGGTGCATAGTGTGTAAAATGAAACGATTCAGACTCGGGCACACGGCGAGACTCTCGATCAGAGGAAATGCTCATCTTAGCAAGTGAGGAAAACTCATAGGGCTTTAACTAAGCAGTGCAGGGAAGGAGATATATTCATGGGGGAGAGTCAGAAGAAGAGGTGGTGAGCTTACTGCCAGGAGAGACACTAGAGCTCGGAGAAAGTCAGTAGTTGAAAGTAGGAGGAAGAAAGAGAGTTAGGTAAGGCCAGGGCGAGTAGGAGGTGGGCTGTGGTCATATGTGTGTGAGTAGGGAGTGGGCTGTGTTCATATGTGTGTGAGTAGGAAGGAGGTCATGTCAGTGTGAGTAGGAGGTCATATGAGTGTGAGTAGGAGGTGGGCTGTGGTCACCTGCTGCCAGGCTGGATTTGGTGGCACATGCCTTCAGTTCCAGCATTCCAGAGGTGAGGCAGAGGCAGGCAAATCCCAGTCTATGGAGCGAGTTCTAGGTTCTAGGACAGCCAGGACTACACAGAAAAACCCTTAGTGGGATGGGGTTGAAGAATAAGAGGGAAAAAGAGGATTTGTCTCATTAAACTGTTTAATAATCTGATGTTATTACATATTTGATGGTTCCAGGTTAGTGACTACAGTGTTCTAAGTTTAATAAGTTAGTGCCTTGGACTTAGATGAGGCCATCAACATGATTCTTAGGTCTCAGGAGCCGACTAACCGAGGGATGCCTTTTCAAGCACTGAGGATTATGGGAAGGAATAGCTAAGTACCTCAGTCTGAGGGGATGTTGAGGCTGGGCAATGTAAGGACAGGGTGTGGGGGTGGGAGTGGGGGGAAAGGCATCATCAGCCGGGCTGGCTGAGACTCAGCTGTGGGTGCAGAGTGACCTGTCAGAGATGCTCAGTGCCGGGGCAGGGGGGTGGAGTGCCCATCCAGGAGGGCGGGGCTTTATTAAGAGGTTTCTCAGGTTATCTTGCTGAGTTCTGTTATAGCTGCTATACTTTGTGTCAGAATTTGTTCTTCCGCAATTTAAATAACATTTAAAAATCTACAGAGACAATACATTTGTTTTTCAAGTGAAAAAATACCTTTTTAAAAAGGAAAATGGCCGGGCATGGTAGTGCACACCTTTAATCCCAGCACTTGGGAGGCAGAGGCAAGCGGATTTCTGAGTTTGAGGCCACCCTGGTCTACAAAGTGAGTTTCAGGACAGCCAGGGCTACACAGAGAAACCCTGTCTCGGAAAACCAAAAAAAAAAAAAAAAAAAGGAAAACGATTTTGTTAAACTTCTAAATTTCTCAATTTGATTTATATTATTTTTATAATATATGGCTTAAATATCTAAACCTAAAACTTGGTGCTGTATGCCATTTTTGTAATAATAAAGTCAAGAGTTGGGAACATAGATGGGCGTATGTACAAAAGTCACAGAAGGAATGGACAGTTGCTTGATATGAAGGAGGATGCTCTGCTTGAAGTGGACTTTCCTAGTCAAGTGGGGCCGTCAGATACTGCTTTTTCCTTAATAGCTTCCCCTCATCTCTTTCTGTAAGTACCAGTTTTATAACCATAGCAAAATAAAGAGGGAGGTAGCAATTTTTCAGATATGTCTTCTTCATTATCCATATTATCCAAAGCAAAACTAGGTTCTTTTTCAGTTCAGCCTTGCTGTACTTCATCATAAAGAATCGGTTCTTTTCAACATTTTTTCTGTTTTTAAATATTTATTTTGTGTGTATAAGTGTTTTGCCATGCATGCATGTCTGCATGTCTGGTACCCATGGCAGTCAAAAGGTGTAGAATCCTGTGGACCTGGAGGTTTCGGATGGTTGTGAACCATCGTGTGAGCACAGGAAACGGAATCTAGGTCCTCTTCCAGAGCACAAGTACCCTTGCTTACCCAGTGAGCCATCCCCCAACACCTCAGACATCACCACTGTCTTTCTCCAGCTCCCCCTCTTGTCCAGGCTGCGACTTGTTCACTCACTGTTACTGTTGCTCCGATTTCTTTCTTCCCTTCCTCCCAGACTCTGATAACAGCAATATTTAACTGGTGTTTCCTTGGTCCTGTCTGTTGTCTCCACCTCACTGGTAGTTCCCTCCCTCTTCTTCAGGCAGCCAATCACCAAGCTTTCTAGTTTGAATATTGACTTTTCACTCCTGAATTTTTTGTTTGGGTTTTTGTTGTATCTTTTAATTTCTGGGCAGAGATTTTTTTTTTTTTATACCTTAGCCTTTTATCTTTTTATTTGTTTCAAGCCTATGTATACTGACTGGTAAGACATTAATAGTTAATTTTGTGTGTGAGTGTGTCTATCTGGGCACACATGTGAAGGTCAGAAGAGAACTACGATGTGCATTGAGGGGATCGAATTCAGGTCATCAGACTTGGCAGCAAGTGCCTTTGCCTGTTGACCTGTCTTGTTGGCTTTTGAAACATTAAAGAACAACCCAGCACTGCCAGTTTCTCTGTTTGTGTCCATTTCATACACACGCACACACACACATACACACATACACACACACACACACACACACACACACACACACACATATATATACAGTGCCCTGTGATCATGGTCGCTTCCATTGCTCTCTTCCCACTCCCTCCCTCCCAACCAGGCCCTCTACTACTCAGAATGCCTATTTTAGGTCCCATGTCCTGTGTCCATAGCCACCTCTGCTGTGAGTCCATGATGCATGTGAGGCCTTGGCACTGTCAGAGATTCTGACGTTGCTGCTGTCCTGCTGTTGGTCCCTTGATTTTTTTTTTTTTTTTTTTATTGAGTTTGTCATCTTCCTGTTTCTTAGTGTGATAGAGTTTTGGTGGTAATGTGTGTTTTTACCTACTGTGAGGCAAGAATCCAGGCCTTACTTAGACTGTCGTGAGAGCTTTCTGATTTTGCAAGGTGGGCTGTGCTGCATCATTACTGCCAGGTGGAGATACATTCATGTTCCCTCTGCAGCCTCTGGTGGGTGGTATGAGTTCTAGCTTCTCTTGTAGTCTCTGTGTCATTCAGTAGGGGGACCTCACCACCACAGTGAGAGTGACATACAGGCTGCCTGCGTACTCTCCATTGCTCTACCACGGGGCCTGAGGACTTGCTAGGGATGGATATCTCAGTTTCTTACTGTCCTCTGACCACACCAGCAAGGGGTGTGGTGCTTCTCCAGCATGTTGAGACTGGAGCCTACCCTGCTAAGTCCTCCCTAGGGTGGGTGAAGGTTGGAGCATAGTTTTCCTGTAGCCCCTGGCTAGAGTACAGTATTTATTGTCTGAAATGTTGACCTTCTAACCTGTGGCTTTCCTAGCTCAAAACCTGGTTCTGTGTGTGGTGAAGAGTAACACGAGGGAGCTCCTCCCGTGTCTTTGTTGAGCTTGAGGACCCTAGATGGTCTGTCTCTCTCATGGCTAACACACGGGAAGTCACGTACATTCCTTCCTGGGTAGAAGCCCCCTGGCTAGGTTGTAGTGATTGCTCTGTGTCACCTTGTTTCCTTAGAGGTGTCTTAATATAATTAAATCATTAGTACATTGATTGTCTTGCAGAGATTTATTGCAGTAAAGTTGACTTTTGTAGTTGTGTGAGAGTGATTAAAACTGTAAAATATTCTGTGGAGCACAGTCAGTGGGGCCCATCCTGGCCTCATTCTCCTAACTTCACAGCAGGGGTCTATAAAAGGCAGTGGTGAATTTCGTCAGCCCTCCTTCAAAGTGACCATTGGGAGAGTGGACCCCTCACCTTCTTGCACACCTGTCCTTTCTTGTCATTGCACAAAACTGAGTGTCAGTTAAAATATTAGAAGGTACCTTAGTAGCAACTGGCCTCAGAGCCCAGAAAGGGGGTTTGTCCCGTGCAGAGTCTGAGGCACCGCGAAGGGGAGGGCTGAGTTACCAGCACCCCAGCTACCACCGACAGCCATCAAGCCACACCTGGCCTGCTTACCTGAGAGAATTTTAAGTGACTTGCTTTTTTTTTTTTTTAAACTTCCATAGTTAAATATTTACTAAATGTATATTTAAAACATCTAATTAGTGAACTGAACCTGTAATTTCATAAATTTTTATGGTGTAGAAAGTGTCTTTTAAGTTGGCATTGAGCTGATTTAGCAAGAGTGAGCAAGCTAGTGACATGCTCCCGGGCAGAGGTGGAAGGGAGTGACTGCAGGAGGGGATCTGAGCACTTAGGGACAGTGCCACACTCACCCGCATCTTCTTAGATTCTCTCACTTGAACTGAACGGTGTATAAATCGGATCAGTATTTAAATGCTAAAACGAAGCCAAGTAGAGGTAAAGAGACTGTAAGTGATGAGCCTGAGGCCCACATGGGCCCTTCAGCTCTCCAAGGTGGGCCATCCTCCATGTTTATGACGGGCTTGCCTTTCCTATTAGGATATTTTATTCTACCATCTAGGTAATTTTATCAATTTAGGTATCTAGCAGTAAACTTTAATGAAACATCTTTTCTCATGTCTAAGAAAAATCTTGGTATGTTTTTCCAGTAGATCTTCAACTTGTTAATTCATCCTCTGAGCTGCACACTATTACATGCTTATTCATCATTAAAAACAGTTGCTGGGCATCTGCCATGCACGAAATTTGTAATTAGGTGGTAACGGTACAAAACAGAGTAAGGAGCTTACGGTGCAGTTTTCAGAGAGGGTTTAGTCATAGGGCAAAGCTGAGATCAATGGGAGCGCTCGCAGGTTGTGGGTCTCTGGAAAGTCCCTGCTCCTAGTCTGATGGGTGGTGGATGCTGCAGTCCAGCACTTGAGGAGTTCTTTGCCTTCATTTAATAACAAACAGCCAAAAGTGTAGTCAGCTCTAGCCTGGAAACGCGGAGGGAGGGGTCAGTAACGGAGGATGTCACGGGAGTGACAGACAGCTGGGAAGGGGGAGATTTGTTTGTTTGTTTGTTTTGGGAGCGTTGTGAATGAATGCTGTCCTGGAGGCAGGACTGAGCTGTGGCTCTGAGAGGAAAGGTATGCAGCTGAAAAGGAAGGGTGGGGAAAGCGTGGTCACAGCAGGGCTGGGAAAAAGGGGTTTCAGTGCCTACTGGTTACAGGACAATTTCTTAATGATCCTCTTCCAGTTTCTTTTTCTTTATTTTGTTTTCTTTTTTTCTGGAGCTACTGACTTGAAAAGAGTAAATGAGTTGTGTCTGCAGTAAATTTACTGACAGTAGCCAAGCAAGCAAAAAAAAAAAAAAAACATCAGACTTGGCCTTGGGGGTTGCTGCAGGGTGCCCCAGGCAGGGCTGCACTGCCTAAGCAGACAGTTCAGGAGCAGTTGTGTGAGAAGCAGCCTTTGTTTCAATAAGTTGACTTGAGTTTTTTAAGTACCCTTTCTCATATGGGGCCAAGGGTGTGGTGGCATAAAGTCTCCTCAGTAACTAAATACTTTGTTCCTCGTGTTTTGTTTTCTTAGAAGGTTGTACTATACAATGTAAATATCCCAGTAGTATCTTCTCCCATATTACAGAGAGTTTTTAAATATCTAACTCATAAATAAAATCAGGTTTTAGAAATTATCCTTTTACATGCTAGCAAAACATCCATACATAAAATAACAACAATAATAATTAATAATAATAAATATAAATAATAATAATTTGTGTATGGGTGCTTTGCTTTTATGTATGTATATATACCATGTATGGGCACAGTGCCTGTGATAGCCAAAAGAGGACATCAGATGCCCTGGTACTGGAGTTAAAGATGGTGTTCCCACCATGTGGGTGCTGGGAACTGAACCCGGGTCCTCTGGAAGTGCAGCTACTAGTCCTCTTAACCACTGAGCTGTCTCTCCAACCCCTGAAAACATTTTATTTTTGTTTTGTTTTGAATTAGTCATGATTCAGTAGTAGAGCTTTTAAGTTGTCTATGATTATTATCTTAAAAAAATCAACCCTGTAACAAGTATCAGAAGTGCTTTTATTATTATTTCAGGTGGATACAAGGAGACTGCATGGCAGGGTGCAGCTAATGATGGAAAAGGAAAGACAGGTGATGAAGGCAAAGATAGTCCCTGTAGAGCTCATACACATTATTTGTGGTTTAGATAGCATGCAGGCCTCTGAAGCAAATGCTGTCTTCTTTTTATGTCAGGGAGAGGCTACATGGGGTTAACAGCCAGATGGCTCAGCACGAACAGTGACTGTGAGA
Source organism: Mus caroli (assembly GCF_978045245.1). Classification (NCBI taxonomy): domain Eukaryota; kingdom Metazoa; phylum Chordata; class Mammalia; order Rodentia; family Muridae; genus Mus; species Mus caroli. The sequence goes on from NW_028227270.1 coordinate 29,028,581, forward strand.
GTAAGGAAAGCCTGTAATCTTTGAAGTTGCGGGGTCACTGGAGAGTGAGGCTCAGACCGGTTAGATTCCAGTCGTATGTGATGCTTGCAAGTCTCCCTTCTATAACATAGGATGTGACCATACAGGAACATAAGCGACAAACTCCCCTTATAACTGAACTCAGCACACCTGCTACCTGTGCTTAGGGTGTCCCTGTGCTTAGGGTGTTTCCATCATTGTTTCTTGTTCAGCTTCCTCGGGTTCAGTCTTCAGTTGGAGGCTTGCTTCAGATCCTGACTTAACTTCCTCCTGTCTTTTCAGCCGCCTCCCTGTAAAACCTCCTTGCTAAATCGAGACTTCTAGCTATTACTTTCCTGATCACTCTAGGATTATCCTCTTATCTCTTGTTTTATGGCAGCAATTTCTTTCTACCCTACCTTCTTTTTGTGATATTTTTTAAGTCTCTAGCTCGTCTTGGCCCCCAGAGCAGTGAGAGTATATGAAGCTGCATGATGTTTGCTCTCTCAGCTTCTTTCTCTAGGTCCCTCCCTTCTCCAGGAAGGACACCCTCCTGGTGTTGTTTTCCATGCAGTGTTTAAAAGATTTGTCTCTCTGTCTCTAGCTTCTTACTCTGCATCTGGTGCATTTCTGACTCTTCATGAACTGATGCAGACTGGTACCACTCACTGAGGTTGTTATCAGACTGTAACTGGAGAAGCAGGCAGGCATGATGAAGGTGCACCTCATATAGCGAGTAAGCCGATTGATCCCAAACATGAGCACTTGGTCTTTTAATTTTTTTATTAATTATTTTATTTGTTTACATTTCAAATGTTATCCCCCTTCCCGGTTTCCTCTCCACAAATCTCCCACTCCATACCCTCCTCTTTGCCTCTATGAGGGTGCTCCCCTACCAACACACCCACTCCTGCCTCACCGCTCTACCATTCCCCCCGCCCCCTACCCTGGGGCATCAAGTCTCCACAGGACCAAGGGCCTCCCCTCCCACTGATGCTAGATGAGGCACTCCTCTGCTATATATGTAGCAGGAGCCATGGACTAGCCTGTGTGTACTCTTTGGTGTGGCTTAATCCCTGGGAGCTCTGGGGGGGTGGTCCTGCTAGTTAATACTATTGTTCTTCCTATGGGATTACAGTTCCCTTCGGCTCCTTCAGTCCTTCTTCTAACTGTACCATTGGGGTCCCCAGGCTCAGTCTGATGGTGGACTGTGAGTATCTGCATGTCTTAGTCAGGGGCTGGTGAAGCCTCTCAGAGGACAGCCATGCCAGGCTCCTGTCTGCAAGCACATCTTGGCATTAGGAATAGTGTCAGTGTTTGGTGTCTGTGGATAGAATGGATCACACAGTAGGCCAGTCTCTGGGTGGCCTTTCCTTCAGTCTCTGCTCTGTTTTTGTCCCTGTATGCCCTTTAGACAGGGAAAAATTCTGGATTGAAAATTTTGAGATGGGTGGGTGGCCCAACCTTCCACTGGGTATCATGTCTGTCTACTGGAGGTGCTCTCTTCAGATTCTATCTCCCCACTGTTGGGTGTTTCGGCTAAAGTCATCCCCATTGGGTCCTGGGAGGGTCTCCCATCCCTGGCATCTGGGACTTTCTAATGTTTCCCCAAGTTCCCCACCTCCTAACTGCTACTTATTTCTATTCATTCTCATGGCCCTCTGGGCTTCCCTCCTGTCTCCCCCCCTAATACCTGGTCTTACCCCCCTCCCTTTTCTCCCTTCCCCTCACCCACCCAGACCCCTCCCTCTCTCTGCCTCTTGTGATTATTTTGTTCTCCCTTCTATGTGAGTGTGAAGCATCCATACTTTGCCCTTCCTTCCTGTTAAGCTTTATATGGTCTGTGAGTTAGTTGTATCATGGGTATCCTGAGCTTTTGGATTAAAATTCATTTATCAATAAGTACATACCGTGTATGACCTTTTGGATCTGGGTTACCTCACTCAGGATGATATTTTCTAGTTCTATCCATTTGCCTACAAAGTTCATGAAGTTGTTTTTAATAGCTGAGTAGTTTTCCATTGTGTAAATGTACCACATTTTCTGTATCCATGGAGGGACAACCTGGGTTGTTTCCAACTTCTGGCTACTATAAATAAGGTACATAAGCACTTAATGCCTGGATCCTGCAACTAGTTAGGGCCAGTGGCAGAGGCGAAGTGAGGTCACCAATGGGTCAAGGTTGTAAAGAAGCTGTTCTTGTCTTTAGGTGGTCTCATAATCATTGGGGGTAGCATCCTTTACACAGGGAAAGGGGTGGAAGAGTCAAAGTAATGCTTCTCGCCACTGACACTGGTGCTGAAGATGGAGAAATGACTCCAAGTTAAGAGATGCGGTTGCACTTGGGAGCTAGAGGGAGAGGAAGCAGAAGTTCTAGGAACTGAGAAGGGAATGTTTGGATTGGCCTCTGGGAACTCCTGCTGGAAGTTGACTTAGGGACTGACAGGTAGGAAGTGTGGGTTGCTGGAAACCACTGAATTTGTGATAACTTGCTGTAGCAGAGACAGAAAGTGGTAGCCTCTCAGAAATACGAGGTAACCTAGGACAGTCACACAGCAGTGGCAGAGGCAGCGGTGATGTGAACTGTATCTTCATGTCAGTCCTGCCTGTAAAGAACTTGTAAATTGGTAACCATTCACTGCAGTTAACGCAGACTGTGTTATCTTTCTTGGGGACCCAGTTTCTTTTGCCCTGCTTTTATTCTGTTGAAGTAGAGATAATTTTCCTGCACCTGTAACATGTTAATTTCAGGACTAGGAGTGTAAGTCTGTGATGGAGAGTGTGCTCAGTGCAAACAGAAGTTCTGAGTGACATGCTGAGCACACGTAGGAAGCCCTTGATAGAGTGATTGCCACTTGGACAGTTTCTAGTTACTAAGTAAGGGTACCACTTATATATGAATTATTGTATAGGTGCCTATACTTTACCATCTTTTCCATAACTCTTAGCTATAGCACAAAACTTTAGCAGAGCGAGACAGAAGACTGCGCTCCGTGCAGAGTGAAATCCTGTTTCTGCTGCACAGTGGGAGCAGCCTGGTCTGCAGCTTGTCGCCTGCCTGCCTTGCTCCTACTTGTTACCACAGAGGGACATGTGGCTTAGTCTCCTCATCTCCTGGGGCAAGCTGTGCTTCTGAGAGAAGTTCTCTGTGCTTCTTCCCTGTTTCCTTCCTCGGGATCTTTCCCTCGGTATCAGCAGGGCAGACACTTACTTCAGGGGCCTGTATTTTAGTCACTGCTGTCTTACCCTGTATAGTAAAATAGCACTGGTGTCAGAGTACCGATGTGTCACAGTCTGCACACGCACACATTCTGATTAACTTAAAAATGTGCAGTTCTACACTTACACCCTGGCTGCTTGTAGAAAGTAATGCTGAGTCAGCTGTCACCATTCCCCACAGAGTCCTCTGGGGCCATCATGATGCCAGTTGTTTCTAACTTAAAATGTAGGTGTCCCTACTCAGTGCCGCCTGGATTGCTGGTGTTTTATGGCTTTCCCCTTGGGAATGGGGTAACTGTATGATTTTTGTGCATTTGTTCTGAGAGACTCTAGGTTGCCAACTTAGAAGAGAGGTAAGTGGGCCTGGAGAGACAGCTCACCATGTAAGAGCATGTACTGCTCTTGGAGAGAACAGTTCCTAGCACCTGTGTTGGTGCCTTACAGCCCCTGTAAGTGCAGCTCTAGAGAATCCCATGCCTTTAGTCTCTGTGGGCTCCTGTACATATGTGAGCATACTACGGCCCATAAACATACATGAACATAATTTTAAAAAGTGAACATTTTAAAAATGTGGTAAAGAGAATGAGGCAGTGATTTTTTTTTCTAGTAAGATTCATAATTTTAGGTAATTCCAATTTGATTCAATGCTTCTACATATTTTTTAGATGATTCTTTTGTGTGTGTGTGTGTCTGTTTCTTTGTGTGTTTCTGTCTGTCCATTTGTCTGCCTGTGTGCATGCACACACATGTGGGTGCTTATAGAGGCTAAAAGAGGGTGCCAGATCCCTTGGAGCTAGAGTTCTGGAGGTTGTGAACTACCCAGTCAGTGTAGGTGCTGGTCCTCTGCAAAAGCAGCAAGCACTCTTAGCTGCCGAGTCAGTCATGTCTCCACCTCCCAATTCAGTGCTTTTAAATAATATTTTATGCAGGAAGAGTAAAATGGCCCATTTGAGTTTGATTTGCAGATCCATTGCTTGCATTAATTACCATATACCTGAGGTCAGGCACGCTTTCCCAGTCTGATTTCCTTTTGCTAAACCCTGAGGTCTAAATACCAACCAAGCTGAAATCTGCACACACTACTACATACTTGAAGGACAGCACGTTCAGGAGTTTGAGTATACAGCCACAGCAGATCGCTTGTGCTGTTTCAAACCTTAGTCTCCTCACTTATTAGCTGTGAATTTTCACTTCTCTGTAACTCGGTTCTAATTCAAAACGCAAGTCGGCAATTTGGTTCTGAATTATCCATTATTCCATAGGAGTGCAGTGAGCATAAATGCTTGATGTGTCTATGGGCTTAGAACAATGCCTAGGACACAGTCCACATTCATTTATGTTTAGCATTCCAAAGCTATTTAGAGGTCGCACTGTACTTTTGCTATACTTGTTTCTCAGCATCTTCTACACCCTAACCATTCATTCCATGATTCTCCAGCTGCTGTCCTTCCTGTAAATGCAGCTGTGGTTCTAAGCATGGCCGTCTTTTGGAACACCTACTAGCTAATAAAAAATGCTGTCTCATCAGGTTTTGCTCTGTGATGCAGTAGTTTATAGAAGCTTTCTAGAGTTGATATATCTCTAGTAATTTGTATCAAGTTGATACAACACTAGCTTAGAATCAGCTATGGTAGGTCAGAGGATTGGCCTTCTAGAAACTGGCAGATACCAAGGGATTCCTCTTGGCGTCTTCCTTGTTATGATAGGGATTTGTAAGCTCATGCCTGAGGAGCTGTTGGTCCTTCTAGTGGAATTGCAGCAACTGACTAGGTGTCTGAGCAGCCTAACATTGTTTCACACAGGAGGCTGTGGTCCCAAGTTAGGGTGGCAGCAGTGTTGCTTTTGAGGCTAGGAAGGAAGGGCAGTTCTCAGCTGTCTTCTTAGTGTCTCCCCATATCACTGTCCTCTGTGCTTGTGACATATACACATTTCTGGTGTTGTTTTAAATACTGGAGTACAGCCCACTCTAATGATCTCACTGTAACATAGATACCCATGTAAAGACTCCATCTTAGGTATGCTAGGCTATAGATAAGTTCATGGGGTCACAGTTTAGCCTGTAACCCATGAATGCACATCTGTACATGCATTATTAATTGTTCTATGAATTCTAGGTAACTTATTAATTTTTTTTCTGAAGTTGCTCTTGGTATAATATCAGAATTAGGATTTCTGGAGAAAACCATTAGTTTGGATGAGGACTTTAGGCCCCTTGAAGTAGCCTAAAGATGGGTTTGTTAATCAGCCTCTGGACTCGAGGCATATAACCTGAGTGAAATGGCCTGGTTTTGTTTTGCTGAGAAAATGCTTTTAATGCATGGAAGACATTTTGAGAAAAATTTCCAGCTATCTGAGAATGTTTCATTGTTGTATTTCTTCATACATATGTAAAATGGAGTTTTTTAGAAAAAAAAAATCTTTTTCTTTTCAAAGGCTGGCTTAGATCTTAGGGAGAAACATTTTTTTATTTGTAAATTTTTTAGTGTACTATGTCTATATATTTGTATAAGTTCTGGTTGACATTTAATATACCTCAAATTGTGTAGATATGAAATATACTTTTTAAATATATATGTAATTTTTTGAGACTGGCCCTTTAAAAACTCCGGTCCTGGCTGATTTGGAACTCACTCTGTAGACCAGACTGGCCTCAGACTCACAGAGATTCACCTGTCTCTGCCTCCAGACTGCTGGGATTAAAGGCGTGTGCCACCATAACTAGATTAGAATGTCCATCTTGAAGTTCAGAATGTTTGTTTTAAAGTGAAAGATATGCAGTTTTCTGGGTAGATGCTGGAATCAGAATCTTACACAGAAGGGTTTGGAGTTTACATTTGCATGGGAATTTAGTCATGCTAGTTTAAGACTTTAAAAAGTCTTTAGCTTTAAATTATATACAGCAGATTCAAAAGTTTTATTTGTAGTCAGCTTTAATCAGTTGTGGTTTACATGCAGTAAGCTTTGCACATTGTAAGTTTGTTTCAGTCACTGCTAGTGTAGCATCCTGCAGCCATCATCCTGGGTAAGCTCCACCTTCTCTCTGGACTTCCTCTGCCTCGTTCTGGCTCCTCTTTCTTTATCTCCAACCTTCACTACAACATTGATGATATGATCACTGGAGTCAGAAGGCAGGGCAGGGCAGGGCAGGGCAGGCTGTTTTAGGGTTTCACACAACTGGAATCATTACAGTGTGGACTCTTTGATGTCTACTTTCTTACCTTTGCTCAAAGAAATGTGTAGTTGTGTTGAATGTATGGGAGGGAAGTTTGTTCTCTTTAATTTCTGTGCAGTTTTATTTTAGACGAATATACCAAGGTTTGTTGATTTTTCACTTGCCAAATCCTTGGGTTGTTTTCAGCTTGTGGTTATTTTCAGGAAAGCTGTTAAGACTACCCCTCTGTGTTCTATCTTCTCACAGACATACTTTTTTGGATAGACCTAGGAGTGGAATTGCTAGGTTAGGTATGTAAACATATATATCCAACCCTGTGGAAAACAAAAATATTCTTTATAGCTGGGTGTGGTGGCGCACGCCTTTAATCCTAGCACTCGGGAGGCAGAGGCAGGTGGATTTCTGAGTTCGAGGCCAGCCTGGTCTACAATGTGAGTTCCATGACAGCCAGGGCTATACAGAGAAACCCTGTCTCAAAAAACAAAGCAAAGCAAAGCAAAGCAAAACAAAACAAAACAAAAAAAAATATTCTTTATAGTAATTCCATAGTTTTGCTTCTCTGCTGCAGAGCAGCAGAGCTCTCTGTGAGCTGTGAGCACTGTAGCTTGTCTGCTGCAGTGTGTGAGTGCTGTAGCTTGTCTGCTGCAGTGTGTGAGTGCTGTGGCGGATAGAGTGATTTCATGTATTTACTGGATGTTCATCCATGTGTCCTCTCTGTCCATTTTATCTCTTGAATTGCTTGTGTTGTGGTGTAGGAATTATTCTAGGTCAAATGTTTACCACATATGCCTGCGTACATACACATTCTCTGTCTTTGTCCCTCTCCCTTTTTCTCTCTTCCTCTTTCTCTCTCCCTCTCCTTCTCTCTCCCTTCTCCCTTTCCCTTCTCTCTCTCTCTCTCTCTTTTTGATATTTTCTCCAAGCTTTTGGCTTAGCTTTTAATTTGTCATGAACACAGAAGAACAAAAGATTTTAATATCGATATTCCCATTAGTGAGGTCTTCTATATCTGAGTTCTGCCTATTCTAGAAGCATGAAGACTTTTATATTTTCTTTTTGTAAAGGTTTATATAGTTCAAGTTTACGGTTTTAGCTTTACTAGGCATTTGGATGGTGATGGTCTGAGCTGGGTTGTTAAGGCTCACTTTTCTCCTTAGTTTGCCAGCTGTTTCGATACTGTTCGTAGAGAAGATGGTTCACACACATTCAGTTATAGGTGCCAAGGTTTTAGTTTGATCTTGACTTTGAAAAGGGAGCTAGGATTTTATAGTCTCATAGTGAACATTACAGATTTCGATGTTTTAGTATATCAGTAGAAAGGATCTTAGAAGTATTTTTTGTTTTGTTTATTTCATATTTAAAAGAAAGTAAATGGTGAGATGAGAACTCCAAAACCTCAAGAGCGCGCACACGTGCGTGTGTGTGTGTGTGTGTGTGTTTGTACATGCACACACACACACACACACACACACACACACACACACACGCGTGCGCGCATAACATTGGGAACACACAAATAGGGTATATCAGGTACAATCTTAGGTCATCAGTTTTAGAATTACTCTGACTTAGGTTTAACCATAGCTCTGGTATAGATGTGGTTTTCTCTACCTCTGGTTTTCTCCTATTAGGATACTGCTATTTAAAAAGCCATGAGTTACTCCTTTTGCTTCTACTTTATGAACTGAAATGCTTTATACCTGTCAAGGAGAAGTCCTGGAGGGAAGTTGTATCTGCAGAGACTGACTGATTATGGCATTGCTTCTCTTGGACTAGCTTTAGCCTCCTGAATAGCCACCCAAACTCATCTCTGTGTCAGCACTAACATCCTGTAACTAACATAAAGATATTTTAGACCCTATTGGATTAGCAGACTCACTAGCTTCTGCCAGCCCAAAAGCTATGGGTGTTATCAGACAGCATCCGAAGCCTACAGAGGAGTTTCTCCATCTTCCTGTAATCTCTGATTGATTTTAAACCTGCTCTGATTTATGAATTTCTGTGTTCTGTAAACTATAAAAAGCCATACAGGAACATGAAATTTACAGTGACCTAAATCTATGTGTCTGGGCCATCGATATAGACATTTTCTTACATGGCTTCTTAGGAGAACCATGAGGAGACATCTATCTCTTCATTTCACTTCCCTTCTGGACTTCAGAAGAAGTCATTTTCTTACACAGTCCTTATTGTTCTGATTAATTCTTTGTGGTGGTATGAATAAAAATGGCCCATAGGTTCATAAGGCGTGGTTTAGGAGGTGTGGCCATGTTGGAGTAGGTGTGATCTTGTAGGAGCTGTGTTGTTGGGGACGGGCTTCTATGCTCAGGCTACACCCAGTGTGACAGACTTCTGCTTCCTGCCTATCAAGGTGTAGAGCTCTCAGGTCCTTTTCCAGCACCATGTCTGACTCCATGCTGTAATGGTTCCTGCCATGACAATAATGGACTAAACCTGTGAGCTGTAAGCCAGCCGCAGCAATTAAATGTTTGCCTTATGGGTTTCCAACATCATAATGTTTCTTTACTGCAATAAAACCCTAACTAAGGAATGTTTATTGAAATCTATTTTCCTTAAACTATACATCACTGTTTATGTTTCTTCATCTGGCAGTAAAGTTCTGACAGAAAGCATGAGTGCTTAAAACAAAAATTGGCATTGTCTAATCACAGCCCCCCTCCCCCCAACAGAGGGTGTGGGTCTCACTGGCATGTGGTTTTGGGGACACCAAACAAGAGCAGGCACATCTTGGTAAATGGGGGAGTGTGTGTGTGTGTGTGTGTATGAGAAAGAGAGAGAGTGTGAGCGTGCAAGCATCTACATGGATAGTAAAGAATCTGAAGATGTGGAGGACTGAAAGATTAAGAAAGGATGGAAATTAGCAGGGCAGTGGTGGCGCACGCCTTTAATCCCAGCACTTGGGAGGCAGAGGCAGGTGGATTTCTGAGTTCGAGGCCAGCCTGGTCTACAGAGTGAGTTCCAGGACAGCCAGGGCTACACAGAAAAACCCTGTCTCCCTACTCCCCCAAGCTCCCCACCCCCAAGAAAAAAAGAGAAAGGATTGAAGCTTTGAAATTCTCCTCTTTGAGATTTCTTTCATCATGGAAGAAATTGAAGGTCACTGCGGCAGGTGGGCATGGATGGCTTCCTCAGCCTTTGGTCTGCTGCTCCGTTTCCCCTCTAAGTGTGTTCTGCCGTCCTCTGCTCTCCCAGGCCTGAACATGCTGATCCACGTGGTGTCGCTGGCCTCACCACAGCCTCACCTTTGGTTTGTAAGAACATGTTAGAATTTTTTTTAATCTTTAAAAGTTTAAGAAAGTTTTGCTTCATGTGTATGGGCGTTTGCTTTTATGTTTGCGCGTGTACTGTGTGCACGCTTGATGTCAGAGGAGGTCAGAAGAGAGTCTTGGATCCCCTGGAACTAAAGTTCCAGATGGTTGTGAGCCACCATGCGTGTGCTAGGAACCACACTCAGGTCCCCTGTGAGTGCAGCCAAAATGAAGAGCTGTTGAGCCAGGGCTTCAGCCCGGGAAGTTTTTGGTGGAGCTTTCCTTTAAAGGTCACAGAGTGACCCTTGTAACCACTTTGAAGGAACACATAAAACCAAAAGCCATGACAAGCTAAAGTTTCCCCAGCTCAGGTATCTTGCTGTGTAGAAATGCTCTTTTCAATCTTTCAGCTCCAGGCATGCTGGCCTTAGTACTTCCTGGGCCTTAGACCTCAGGCTTGTGTGACTCTTGTGTGACCATGGGGTTCAAACAATGGGGAGATCTACCTGCTCTTTTGTCTTCAGGCCCCTTTACTCATCGCCCTAGTTTGTTCCTAAGTCTTGATTCTTGGTGCTAACTTGGCTGAGTGGAGTCCTTTCTTTAGCTACTTGGTGGTGAGGGGTCCTTCATGACCCCAGGTCTCTGGAACATACTCTTGTTTGTCTCTGAAGCGGGCTCTGTGGCTGAGTATAAAGTCGGGTCTTCCACACTGTGGTTCACGGTGGCAGTGTAGACCAGTGTGATTGTGTCTGTTAGGTCTCAAACAGAGGACAAGTTTCAGTCCTTTTCCTGGTCCTTCCCACCCTGCCCCCTACCCTCCCTCCCTGATGGCTGATCCTTGTCTGACTCAGCAGTTTTGGCTACACTGTTCTCTTGGTCAACAACTTCTCTCTTGCTCTCCCTCCCACTCACATGGTCCAGTTGAGTCTGTGGCTATGTTCAGCCTGGACTCTCCCCTCTGCCTGCTTTCCCCCTTACATCTCCAATAAAACTCTTCTCTGTACTGTAGAGTAGTCACATTCCCTCTTGTTATTTCAGTTTCTATTTTAGTCCCTACCCCTTCTCTGCCCAGCAGAAGGCTCCAGCTTCTTTAAAAAAAAAAAAAAAAAAAAAAACCAAAAAAACCCTAAAAACAAAAATGACATTTTTGAACACATTATTGACCAAAGCCTCAGTTGAGGATGAGTTTGTTGACTTATATGTAAAAAGCTTGAAGAGGGGCTACAGCCTGGTCGTGCATGGCTGCACTTAGGGGTGCTTCTCTTTGTCCTCTCCTTTTGTGCTCCTTTTCATGGTCAGCAAGGTGTCAGGATGCTGAGATCTGCGATCCCAAGCTCAAGTCCAGGACATAGGAAAGCTCTTTGGAGCTTGTATAAACTGAGAACATGACCGTTCCTACGTATGGTTGACAGGAAGGTTTTTGTCTAGCCAGAGGCGTCTGGAAGAGTCCAGAGCACAGAGAACAAGTAGTGAACTGAACATGGCAGCGGGGAGACTGGACAGAATCAGGAGGGAGCAAAGGGGCAGGGAGACTACACAGAACCAGGAGGGAGCAGAGGGGCGGGGAGACTGCACAGAACCATGAGGAAACAGAGGGGCCGGAAGGGGTACAGAAAGAGAGGAAGGCCAAGTGAATGCTAGTGGAGGAGTCCAAGGGAGAACAAGAGGAAGGCCAAAAGAGGTACTAAACAAAGACAGGGAGGAAAGCATACAAATGAGCGTGTTGTGGATTTTATTGTGGCATTTTTCACACATCTTGTCCTTGTTTATCCCCTTCTCCTACCCCACCCATCTGTGTCTGTCCTCTGGCCTTTAAGATTTGACCTTAGTACAAGGAGATAGGAATGGATCAATTCGTATTCTTCTACATGATAACCACCAGTTGTGCCAGAACCATTTGTTGAAAATGCTTTTTTCCACTCGATGGTTTTAGCTCCCTTGTCAAAGATCAAGTGAGCATAGGTGTGTGGGTTCATTTCTGGGTCTTCAATTCTATTGAATCACTGATAAGTGGATATTAGCCCAGAAACTTAGAATACCCAAGATACAAGATACAATTTGCAAAACCCATGAAACTCAAGAAGAACAAAGACGAAAGAATTTCCACCTGTCTCAGAGAAAGTGGCTTGGACTGAATTTCACCTGAGGAATCTGGGAAGGTAAGGAGGGGAGACTGTGGAATGAGAACAGTCTGAGAACAGAATGTTTGCAAGAGGATATTTAATCCACATATGGCCAGATGATGGGCTGAGCATTCTCCATGCTTCAGGAGAGTCTCGAGGAGAACTGGCAAGTCCATTTTTTATCAAATTTAATGGGTTTCTAAACCCTTATCTTCTTACCAAATAAAGCCCTAATTAGAGCAGCGATTAGTAACCAGGCGCCTCCTTCACTTGCAGAGCTTGTCTGAAACACTGAGCTCGGGAAGGCCACTCACTGCTTCTCCAGTTGATACATAATAGCGGCTGCAGCAGGCTTCTGGAAGGTTAGGTGTCAGTCTCCAGCAGCAGCTCTCAACCTTTCTTAACCTGGGACCCTTTAATACAGTTTCTCATGCTGTGGTGACCCTCAGCCTTAAAATTATTTTCATTGCTACTTCATAACTGTACTTTTACTACTGTTTTGACTCATAATGGATATTTCATATGCAAGGTATTTAGTAAACTACCACCAAAGGGGTCACAACCCATGCAAGCTGAGAACCACTGGCCTACAGGAAGAAACTCCATAAAGGCCCCTGTGTTAGGCTGTTGTGGTCTCTAGTGTCATAGAAGAAAGTCTTTTCTCAGCACTTGAGACAATTTCCCTGTGGTTTCTTCCTAAATCACCTGAGACCTACGTGGGCCTCCAGGCGAACTGTCCTCTCCAACTCGTGTGTCATTGTCTCTGTCACAAATCGAGCCACTGTAGTAGACATCTTTAATTCATCTGTACCCTTGGCATTATTGATATGGTTCTTTTCTGTCTTTTCCTGAGTGGCTGGTGTATTCATCTGAAGATGAATATCAACATTCTACTCTCTGTATAGTTGAGTAGTAGCCGCAGTTGTGACCACCTGAATGCTCTTCATAGACAATGTTGCCAGTGCCTATGACTCTGTAGCTTCTCATGTTTATATCTGGTAGTGTGACTCCTTTAGCTCTAGGCAACCACTCTCTACTCTGTGTCAATACACTTGCCTGTTCTGGACATATTGCCTGAATTCAAACGATATGTCGTCTTTTTATGACTGGCTTTTAGAAATTGGCTTTTTAAAGTTAGCATACAAATGAGCGTGTTGTGGATTTTATTATGGCATTTTTCACACATCTTGTCCTTGTTTATCCTTCTCCTACCCCACCCATCTGTGTCTGTCCTCTGGCCTCTCTCGCTGATCCTTCCCTCTGAGCCTCTCTGCTCTCCTTTTTCCCTGTTCCCCCAACCCTGAAGGTCTCTCCATCCCTTGTCGCCATGGTCTTGTTCATAGTCTCTACACACATGTGCATGTATGCACCCCTACCCCCGGACCAATTTTACTATGATAGAAGCATGCAGTGCTTGCTCCTCTGAGCCTGGTCTTTGTTTAACATAATGATATTCAGGTGCATCCATTTTCTGATGAATGCCATGATTTCATTTTTCTTGAGAGTTGAATAAAATCCCATTATGTATATGGACTGTATTCTCTTTTTGTGTTTGTCTTTTGATAAACGTCTAGGCTGGCCTTGTTTCTTAACTATAGTGAACAATGCCCCAGGTGCAGATGTATGTGCAGGTATTTCTGGGATAGGATTTCAGATTCTCTGAATATCCCAGGAGTGGGATAGCAGGTCCACAGTAGTTCAGTTTTAGCAACCACCATGCTGATCCCACCACAGTGGTGGCCACAGTTTACGTGCTCGACAGCAGCACCTGAGGGGTCCCTTTCCCCTCACATTGGCTAGCACTTGTCATCTATTTTCTAGATGTTAGCCGTGGTGACAGAATCTTAAAGCAGTTTTAATTTTTGTTTTTCTGATGGCTAAGGCTATCGAATATTTTAAATATTTTATTACTAGTTTATCTTTCTTTTTACAGTTGCTAATTCAGTTTATAGCTATTTATTAATTGTAGGATTAGCTGGTTTTAGTGTTCCTTATGTATTTTAGATAGCAAGTCTGATAGTCTGATGTATAATTGACTTGAAGATTAGGTTTTATCAACTCAACACAAAACTCAATTCAGGACGAAGTCACAATTGAGGGATTGGGGCTATCAAATTGAACCATAGGCATGTCTTTGGGGCATTTTCTTGATTCATGATGGTGTGTGGAGGGCCCAGCTCATTTTGGGTAGTGCTACCCATGGGCAAATGAGCCATCAGAAGGGTAGCTGAGCCAGTCAAGGGAAGTAGGTCAGTAGTCAGGGTTCGTCCATTCTGTGCTATATTTAGTTCCTGTCTCTGGCTTCCTGTCTTGATTTTCCTCAGTGATGGAGTAAACTGAAACAAACCCTTTCTTCACCAAGTTCCTGCTCAGGATTTAATCACAGCAGCAGAGAGCAAAGCAGGGCTGTGAGAATGGCTCTCTTCCATTCCGTAGGCTGCTTCTTCACTCATGTGCTTGTTTGCTCTGCTGTGCGGAAGCATTTAAGTTTCATGCCTAGCATCTGGGACCAGCTCCTTTCACTTGACACACCTTTTCTCTGTTGTGCATGATTTTTTCTGTTGTATATGATTGCTTTTTACTACCGAGTAATGATCTCTGGTATGGTATACTATATGAAAGACTAAAATTTTTGCTGCTTTTCATTATAAACTATATGGATATGTGTCTTCCACTAGGTAAATAGGTGGGAATGTAAGTGGTAGGTCACTGGTAGTTTTATGTCTTGCTTTATTAAAGGGTCTAATGCTGTCAGCAGTGTCAGGCATTCACTGTGGGTCTTGCCACTTATTGTTCATGGATAAGGGGAGCTATTATGTCCTAAACTATTTGTTATGTTGCAGCCACTTCTTCAACAATATTCGGAGCACAGTTCCACCCTGTGACCACTCAGCGCTGATGCCACCTCCAGTCTCTGTATGTCTGACTCATGTTAAACCCTTGAAGTATTGGCTCTGCTTCCTACTCTACATCACTTAGCAGAAGCCTGATCTATACATAGTTGATTTAATTTCCCTGCACCCACCTGAGTGCCCTGAAGGTTTTGCATTCTGCCATCACTTTTATTCATGGCCACTTCTTAGCCTTCTTCATTTCCTGTTGACAAATTCACTTTCAACATCTGTGTATAAACGAGTACAGCTGTTAAAGGAGGAGTGTTTCCAAATCTGTACTATCTCTCAGTCTTTCTTCTTGTTTACTGATGTATTTGACAGAAAACAGTGTCTATCTTTGTGATGTTTAGCATGATGGGTTGATCCATTGTGAAATGATTACAACAAGTTCTCACATCCATCACTTCATGTTATTACCTGTTTGGTGATATGTAACTGGTCACTGTTGGACATTGACACTGCAGAACATGTTCATATTTCAAAGCAGAACTAATGTTTGTTTAACAATCACCTCCCTCTTCAACCTGTCCCCCCTCCTCTGAATGCCACTCTGTAGACTTGGCTTTTTAAAATTCAGCTCTTACAGATGGTGCATATAATGGAGACTCTGCAGTGCTTTTCTTCCTACCTGGCTCTGTTCACTTATATGCTACTCAGAGGTCTGCCTATGCTTTTGGCTTGTAACACAATTTTCCTTTTCTCTCATCTGGCTAATATTTCATGGTATGTTTTTCTTATTCTTCTGTTGGTAAGTATAGACTGATTCTGCATCTTATCTTTTGGGACTTGTCTACCATGAACTTGGAAGGGTAGAGGTATTTTTTAAGATCCAGACTTCATTCCACCCAGAAGTGGGGTTGCTAGATCAGAGCATAATTCTAGTTTTTAGTTTTTAGAGAACCTGTTTTGCATGGTGTCTGCCAGAACTTTCCTCCCTGTCTTTGTTTAGTACCTCTTTTCCTATATCACCTCTGACATTAAAAAAAAAAAAAAAAATCTAGTGTTACAGTTTTGACTTGGTAAAAGTCAGATATTTTTGATTCTTGACTTCCCTGATGACGAGTGATGCTAAGAACGTTTCCACACACGTGTTGGCAATCTGTATTTTGAATGTTAGGAAATACCTGTTCTGGTTCTTTACAAGATGAAATACCTCTCTGTTGTTCATTTTCAGGAGTCCGGCTACTGTTTTCTTGCTGTTGGGCTGTTTGAGGGTTTTATATCACAGTACTTCTACATTCTGAGTGGTGATGGACGTTGGTAGTTAGAGAAAGGATTCTGAATACAGTAAAAAGACTTCTGAAGGGGTTTATTTTAGAAAGGCTCAGTCAAAATGGAAGTATATGTGTTTTATTTGAAAGAAACTTAAGATATGGTTCAAATATAGGGAATAAGACAGTACTGCTAGAGGTTAGCCCTGGGCCAGGTCAGCATGTAATCAATGCCAAATCCTTCCTGAAGGTCAGGCATGGCACTCAGGGTGACCATGGCTCTAACTTTCCTTGCTGCCATCCCCCTGTGGTTTTATTATGTGACTTTTTGTTGTTGTTGTTGATCCTCACAGCTGGCTTTATTTTGATTCCCTCCCACCCACCTGCTCTGTACCCTCTTATCTGATGAAGAAACATAGTTGATTTTCCTGAGTTTTCAGAGCCTGGGTCTCATGGCTATGTCATAAAGTCTAACTTGCTTCTCAGGATTGTCTGGACTTGTAGTTGAATTGAGCTGCTTAATAAAATCCAGGTGCTTTTATTTGGAGGTTCTTTTGGAGAAAGAGTGAGAGGACTTCATATGTTATATTTCCCACTAGATGGCATATAATTTTCTCTACATAGGAACTGAATAGCTCCTGACATGAGCTGCTAGTGAACTAGCCACTTTTTAAAGTGGACACCTGGCTTTAAACACATCTAGTATAGTTTAATTCAATGTATTTGCTACTGAGTGTGTTTCTTCTTCATGCTCAAATTGGCCCCTAATTAGGTAATGAGGGTTCTTGAAGTTGGTTTCTGAGTCATTTGCCATGACTCTGCTATTAGCTAATACATAACAAGATATTTCAGTTAACCATCCTGTCTTATCGTTATCTTATTCTATTCCTGAAGTTGACCACTGCTTCAAACAGCTATAGTTTATAGTGGGAAGAGATACCTGAAGGTTCAAGGAGGTTCCTTATTCATAGAATTACCCGTTATTTCAAGGTCTTTGGAGAAGACACATGCATAGACAAATAAGCCACCTAAAGAGCGTATGACATACTTCAGATTCTAATTTGGGGTTGCTTTCCACGTAGGGTCTTCAGCCTTTCTTTTGTCCCTCCATTTCCTCGTATGGAAGATTCGTATGTAAGTAGTTAGTTCTGTTGTTACAGTGGCAGGTGCTTGACTTCCTTAAGTTTTACCATCACTGATATGGATTCCTGAAAACAGCTGAGCTTGCTGTCTATGCTCTCTCATCTCATGTCACCCCTGTATGTTTGCTTTGTTGGAGTGTGGGCTCTCCTCTCTCCCCTCACATCTGTCTGCCTTGGTGGAGCAGGCGTCGCTCTCCCCCCTTCCCCTGCCTCACATCTTTAATGGCAGCACCTCTGCTATGCTGAGTCTTTAAGGCTTGATTCTGTGAGCAAATGCATATTAAATTCTTACCACGAATTCTTAATTCTGGTATCTCTAGTCTGTGGTTGTCCAAACTTCATTGTCTAAGTCAGTGGCTCTTAAACATTAGTGTGCATTCCATTCACCTGGAGGCCTGTGAGTGTCCAGTCATCAGATGACATCAGATGAAAGTCCTTCCAGAGTCCTGACTTACTAGTGATGAACCAGTTTCACTCCTTAAAGTGTTTTTCATGAGCACCTGGATTTAAACATTCCCGATATTTAGGCCACAATCTGAGACACAGCGTTTGGGTGATTCCCACTGCATCTGCTTTTTGTGTGCTTGTTTTCTGAAACAGAATTTCATGTAGCTGAGGGTGACCTTGTGCTCCCAAGTCTCTGACGTGCTGGGAATGCAAGCATGTTGTAACCATATCAGCAGATTCCACATCTACTAAGTTCCCGGGGGTGGGGTTCAGCATTGTATTCTGGGAGCCCCTTTTACATGTTTAGTGTAGATCACCTGCCCTGTTCTAGGGGTTTCTTCTCCTCCTCCTCTTTGAGTATTTTATATTCTTGTCCCCATCCCTTTGAGTCGGCCATTGGTTTTCACTTTCTCAGTAGGTTGTTATCTGTGGTTCCTGTTGAGCTTAGTGTCCTTCTGCTTTCCTTCCCCTCTGCGTTACTTATTTTCCTTTTCATTAGGACGATCTGGGTTCTGACTGTATTTCTGAGGATTTGTTTTCTTCTTTTTTCCAACTTGTTATCTCAGCACTAGAGGCAGGAGGATAAATGGTATTTTTAGGGCATCCTGGGGTATGTAGCAAATACAAGGTGATCCAGGGCAACAGTAGTGAGACCTTGTCTCAAAAACAAAACAAAACAAAACAAAACAACAACAACCATTGGCTTGTTTTTATAGTTATTCCTTTTAAAATTAAGTTCTAGGTTTTTTTACTTTTATGGAGATTTGACTTTTTATTTTTCTGACATTCTGCTATTATCTATAGACATGTTATTCTGCTTTTTGCCCTTGCAATAAGTTGGCTAGAAATTGACCTTGGTTCTTTTTTATTAGTTGTTTTTATATGAAATTCATTTTCCTGAGCTCTTAGAAGAGAATTATAGATGAAAGTAACTTTTCTAACTTGACGGTTATCTTAGTTAGGGTTTTACTGCTGTGAACAGACACCATGGCCTAGGCAAGTTTTATAAAGGACAATATTTACTTAGGGCTGCCTTACAGGTTCAGAGGTTCAGACCATTATCAAGGATAATGGATGGCAGCATCCAGGCAGATGTGGGGCTGGAGGAGCTGAGAGTTCCACCTCTTGTTCTGAAGGCTTCTAGGAGAAGACTGGCTTCCAGGCAGCTAGGATGAGGGTCTTAAAGCCCACGCTCACAGTGACAAACCTACTCCAACAAGGCCACACCTTCTAACAGCGCCACTCCCTGGGCCAAGCATATGCAAACCACCATAACAATGGCAGTCGTATTTGTTGTATCATCATAACTAGCCCGGTTCAAGAATTTTAAATATAGAGTGTGAACTGTGGCTCATCTGTGCTCTCACATACCCACCGTCTAGTCTAGTTGTTGAATCCTGTCAGTGTATCATCAAGTCTCTTTGAAGTTGTCCCCGCCATTGGCCCTAACAATTAACAATTTTTTTATCCACTTTTTTGCTATAATTTTGCATACAGTGCATCTTACAGTGTGTGGTCATTTGGTTTCATGTCTGAGTTAGTGTAATGACTTTCTGCATAATGTTAACTATTTAAAACCTTGGTAGCTCACTTATTACTTTGACTCTTGTCTGTTGTCTGCTCACTTTGGATTCTATTAATGAGAGTATCTTTACAGTGTGAGATTCTGTTTCCAAGGAGGGCTTTAGTGACTAGGAAGATGATCCACTTGTAAACTGAGGATTCAAGTTTGACCCCAGAACGCATGTTTTAAAAGCTCTATATGGTGTTTACTTGCTATCCCAGCAATGGGGAGGCAGAGACAGGAGGGTCCTTGTGTTGTGCTGGCAAATCAACTTGCTTAGTGGGGGAGCCGAAAGCCAATGAGAGACCTCGTCTCAAAAACAGTGTGGGCAACATCCCTGAGGAAGGATACGTGAGGTTGACCTCAGTCTGTCACAGGCACATGCATCCATGTGCACTTGCACACACACAACCCCTCCCCCTATGAGTCCTTTGTCAGTTTGGTCAGTTTATAGGTCTTAGAGGCTTCTGGTCCCTCCACACCTTACAGTAGACTGTATGTGCTCATAGTCAGTTGTTCACACCTTACAGTAGACTGTGTGTGCTCATGGTCAGCTGTCCTCCATATCTTACAGTGGACTGTGTGTGCTCATGGTCAGTTGTCCTCCATATCTTACAGTGGACTGTGTGTGCTCATGGTCAGTTGTCCACACCTTACAGTGGACTGCTTGTGGTCAGTTGTCTACGTCTTACAGTGGACTGTGTGCTCATGGTCAGTTGTCCACACCTCACAGTGGACTGTGTGTGCTCATGGTCAGTTGTCCACACCTTACAGTGGACTGTGTGTTCTCATGGTCAGTTGTCCTCATCTCACAGTGGACTGTGTGTGCTCGTGGTCAGTGGCTGTACCACTCTTGCCTGTGCTTCAGCTCCTCACTTCTTGCTATGTTTGCAGTAAGCGTGGTTGCTGTTTGGTGCCAGATGCTTTGGTGTTCCTGTCTACTTCCCTCATGGCTGCAGACAGCGTATAAGTCTTACTGCTGCTCATTCCACTAGCTTGCATTTGGAATACTTAAGGACACTGTGCAGTTACAGTGTATTGTTCGTAGGTTTTGATACAGCCAGTCTGTTCTCTGTTTCATGGCAGTATTTGAAAAGATGTAAAAATGGTGTGTATGGTTTTACTTTTTACAAAGTTATGTTTTTAAAGACTATTTTCTAAGCAAAAATTGATCAGTAATATTTTTGATTAAGAAAATTAACAAAATTATTACAATGGTTTTTTGATTTTGTAAAGTGAGTTGTCTATTTTCACCAGTATACTGAAGGGAGGTGTCTTCTCCGTACCCTCATTGGTGTTTGTTGCACTGTCTATCGTTTTAGGTTATAAACTAGACTAAGAACCTGAGTGATGCCTGCTGTGCGTCCACATGAGAGAGTTTATCTTTGTGGTTATGTTTGTGAGTAGCAGTAAGTTTAAGTGAGCTGTCTCTTTCTCAGCCATGAGCTTTCTGTCTAGGACTTACCTCATCTGCTCAGCACAGAGTACCGAGCCTCAGGCTGCTGTTTAATTGGCCTTCACAGTGGGACTCTTAAGCCGGACCTTACACTTTTCTTATTCACAAGAAATGTCATTAAAGGTAGAAAAAGTAGGAGTTTCCTTTAGCTTGGTGCAGGGAACCGTATCAAGAATTTCCTTAAGCTTTAGGTAGGGACCAAAAAGGGCCTACATAGAGAGCAAAGGGGAAGCTGGGAGACTTTCTAGTTCATCATGATGCAGGTGTGCAGAGTGTGGCTTTATAAGTACCTCTGTAGTCTTAGATCACCTGATTCCTATACCAGGCAGGCGCTGGAATAGCTGACAATATCCCTCCCTGCTGCCTAGTGCCTCTTATGTCAGCCATCTGACTTTTAAGTGTCTAAATTGGTGGATCTAACTTAGTGCACATGAGAATTTCTGACGCTGGGCTTTACACCATCTGTCTATACTGGGAATGAGCAGAGCCAAAGGAATGTAGAACCTCCCTGGATTATCATAGCATGTTAGTGCTGAATATGGAAGATGTAAATAGAAAGGACTCTCTCTTAAACAGTGAACATTCCTGATAAGGTAACATTTCTTTCTAAATCAGTTATTACATAGCTAGTCAAAATCTCAGTAAAGTTTTTTGTGAAACTGGGTAAGGTGAATTGGAAACTTGTAAGGATCATCAGAGAATAGACAAGCTTTGGAAGAGCAAGTTACGGTCTCTTGGCTACCCAGACAGTGCAGCACAGAAACAGAGACCCTGCAGTGTGAGATACAGAGGAACAGAAACATCAGTGCAGTGAGTTGATTTTTTTTCATATTTATTTTTTCCTTTTTATTTAACCTCTCATATATTACATCTTGACTTCAGTTTTCCTCCCTCTTCTCCTCTCCTCCGCCAGCCTCTCTCCTCCCCCTCTTTCCTCTCTCCCCCTCCACCTCTCCTTAGAAAAGAGCAGGTCTGGGGGGCTGGGATTGAAACAGGGTCACACCTAGAGGGATATGAAGTAAGTAGTGAAGGAGTGTCATGAATTGGTAGGTCAAGATGCAGTGCTCTATGATCATATCTGATTGAAAATAGTTATATGGAGAGTCAAATCATGTTTCTCACCCATGCCATCTACAAAAATAAGTTCAAGAAAATTATATTTGAAAAACAAGTATCAATTTTAGTAGAATACATAAGATTTAGTGGACTACTTAGATGGATTTACGAGTAAGTAAAGTATGCCTTCATAAATCTTAAAAGTATAACATTGTGCCCCAAACAAACTGCAGACTT
Source organism: Mus caroli (assembly GCF_978045245.1). Taxonomy (NCBI): domain Eukaryota; kingdom Metazoa; phylum Chordata; class Mammalia; order Rodentia; family Muridae; genus Mus; species Mus caroli. The sequence goes on from NW_028227270.1 coordinate 29,050,368, forward strand.
AGCAAGGCAGTACTCAGGAAGTTAGAAGCACGGGCCAAGCCGGGCAGTGGTGGCGCATGCCTTTAATCCTAGCACTTGGGAGGCAGAGGCAGGTGGATCTCTGAGTTCGAGGCCAGCCTCCTCTACAGAGTGAGTTCCAGGACAGCCAGAGCTACACAGAGAAACCCTGTCTCAAAAAACAAAAACAAAAACAAAAACAAAAAAAAAAAAAGGAGCACGGGCCGAGGGCACAACTCCTGTTCATGGACTCATGCAGTATTCCATGCTGCAGAGCCTAAGAGCACACTGAGTCCATGATTGTGTTTGCATCCTAAGGTGCTAGGTAAATGTGACTGGGGTGACAACTGTGTCTGATATTTTACTACTTTGAAATAAAAGTGTTTGAACATAGTATGTAATGAACTATTGATGCTGAGTGCATTTCAAGCCATGGGGAAAAGGTTGAATAAACCAGCACTTACAGACTATGACACATCTTCCACTCTTCAAAAGAACGAGTTATAGACAAGGCATTTACATAGCAGAGATTTTAAAGAAATACTATGTAGCGAAACAAATTGGGATATAGTGTCATCTCATCAGCTTAGAATACAGTGAAGAATAGATTATGTGATGTGTGGTATGTGTTTGTGTCTGATCAGATAAACAGTAAAGACTGGAGGGGTCTGTCTGGGCTGTGAGCATGTGAGCAGCCATCCAGTGATGGGAGAAAAACAGAAGAAGAGGAGGGGGAGTCAGGGAAAATGGGAACTGTACTGTCCAGCACAGATGATGGGATTTTGTTTATTTGTAAAAACTTTTATTTGTATTTTAAAGGGTTACATAATTACTTTGTTTAAGAGCAAGAACTGACCTGAGGGGAATCGATGGTATACCCGACTGGTAGCTCGGACAAAACTGGACTTTGTAAAAAGTCAGCAAGGCAGAGCTGCCTCCCTCCTCAAAGAACGAACTCTTCAGTGTTTTGTTTGCTATAATTTCTAAACAACTCATGTGGTCACATTAAAATGCTTTAAATATTTTCTCTGATAAACTTTATACTCCAGTTGCTTCCAGTTTCAAAGGGTTCTTTTTGATATTCAATATGAAGTTGTCATAATGTGTTAGGTGCTGTAAAATGGCAGTGGCTAAAAGTAACAGTTTGAGCTACCTGATGAGATGAGACCTTTCCTGAGCGATTGGACTCTTCCTTTCTCTGTTTTCAACATGTGCTGAAGACAGTAAGAAATGAGTTTGCCTTTTGTTGTTATTCAAGACTGACACCTTAATATACGTAATTCAAGATAATGGGGAATCTCTTCAAATTTCAATTTTTCTCTTTTCAGTGTGCGGGATGACAGAATTCGAGTAGAAAGGATGAATAATGCTTACTTTGAATACAGCCATGCTTTCCAGACAGTTACGGAGTTTTATGCTAGAGACATAGTTGACAGCCAGGGTAAGTATTTTATTCATGTTACCCTTATGCCTTCAATTGCACTGATACCAGATGTGGATAAAGACACGAGTGTGGCTCTCAGTTTACTGACAAGTAGAAAGCAAGTAGAAATCCGTGGGAGCGTCCGAGGGCACAACTCCTGTTCATGGACTCATGTGGAATACCATAGGAACTGGGCCTGCTTGGCACATGTCTGTTCACCCAGTGCTCAGAAGGCTGAACCAGGGGGATTTCTAATGTTAGCCTAGCTGGATTTAGTGGGCAAAACCCTGTCTCAACAGAAGAGAACAAACCACAGAGCCACAAGAGGAGAACACCAGCAGCATGAGAATACCACTGTACAGCCTCCTCCCTCTGACTGTTCTCTCTCCTGCTGTAAAGCCTCCTCCATCTGTCTGTTCTGTCTCCTGCTGTAAAGCCTCCTCCTCCCTCTGACTGTTCTGTCTCCTGCTGTAAAGCCTCCTCCTCCCTCTGACTGTTCTATCTCCTGGTGTAAAACCTCCTCCTCTCTCTGACTGTTCTGTCTTCTGCTGTAAAGCCTCCTCCTACCTCTGTCTGTTCTGTCTCCTGATGTAAAGCCTCTTCCTCCCTCTGACTGTTCTGTCTCCTGATGCAAAGCCTCCTCCCTCTGACTGCTCAGTCTCCTGCTGTAAAGCCTCCTCCTCCCTCTGACTGTTCTATCGACTGCTGGCTAGACAAATGCTTTTCAGTGAAGGTGCAAGTGACAACCCCTTCATGTTCAACTTTAAAGACTGCTCATGTCATTACTTAATAGACTGTTTGATAGACTCTGACGGGGTCTATCATTTTAGAAGGCTGGTTGCCTGAATTATAATGCAAGCACATTAGTGAGTAGATTCAATATGTGTGGTAGACATTACTTGTTTAAAAATTCACATTGGCTGTCACATAGTAGGGTATGAAGTGTGTGCACTTTTGTTCCTGCCAGTGCACTAGGTTCTGTCAGCATTAGTTGCAGTGTTGGCAAGGTGGAAAGGCACTTCCTGTCCTGTCAGGACAAACTTAGCCTCTCTGTGCCACACGCTGTAGAGCACTTACTATCAGCCCTATCCCTGTCTCCTGTTCAAGCCTTACTGTCATTTCTATCGCCTCTTAATCCCATTTAGTGAATGTCAGAGACTGTATCCTGCATCTGAAAGCAGCATGGCCTAGCATCAAGACTGCACCTTCAGCTCAGTTAAACACATCCTAAGACATCACAATTATTTCTGGGCCACAAATTAACTGAAAGGTTGTGGGATTGAAAGTGGCCTGCCTACTGAGCATGCGTCCTCAGTGTGAGCCGTGCTCACAGCAGCCTTTAGGGAAGTCCAAGGCATCAGTGGGGCTTAAGTTTTCTTTCCCCAGGTGACAGAGTCTTATCTGTGGGTGTGAGTTGCCCTGGTTTAGGGGTTTCAGGCTCTTGAGGAATCTTTCCATGCAGTCTCTGAAGGACCTTGGCAGAGTGTAAGAGTCAGGACCCTCAGGAAAGGTCAGCGCTCTGGGTCTGAGTATGTTTCTTTCTAAGCCAAGTGTAACTCACTGACTTCAAAGAATTCTTACTGATGATGGTGCTGCCTCCACTTTTACAGTTTCCAGGGAAACAGAACTATGAGGTAAAAATGAATTCTCCGTTGGAGGGGCTGTTCTCCAGTTCTTATAACCTTGGTCAGTGGCTCTCAACCTTCCTAATACCAGGGCCCTTTAATACAGTTCCTCGTGAAATGGTGACCCCAACCATATAATTGTATTCATTGGTGCTTTATAACTGTAATTTTGCTGTTGTTATGAATTGTAATATGAATATCTGTGTTTTCTGATGGTCTTAGGCAATACCTGAAAGGGTTGTTAAACCTCTAAGGTATAGAGACCCACAGGCTGAGAACTGTTGCCCTAGGTTTCTGAACCCTTTTCGCTAAGTGATGAAGCATTACTGGTAGACAGAGGGCATTTTGTGATCCTTTTTAACGTCTGTAAAAAAATGTCAAACAACACAGTTGTGTATAAAGAAAAATGAAGACGTTTCTGCCCGTGTCACATGGCTATCAAGGGGTGATCATTGACAGTTTGGCATCATCCGTAAGGATTGTCTTAGGAGTGAACATGTCTGTGTCTGTGTGGCATTCACAGTTAGTGTGTTAGTGTGACAAACACTAAGCAGAGAGTAAGGCAGAGAAGAGGGTTGAACTCCTAATAGGCGAGCAGCAGAAGCCATGCTGAGCGTGTGACAGAGCTATGCGCATGTGACAGAGCTGTGCACAGAAAAGGAGTTGAGAGCAGTGGTGTTCTCCACAGAGCACAGTGAGTGGAAGCTTACAGGGCACAGTAATGCCTTAGGTAAGGGTAGCAGGAGTCTGCACAGGGTACCTGAGGAAGAACACGAGGGACGAACTTATCAATAGAAGAGATGGAAGATCACTCCTGTGGATAATTTGTCTAATAATCTCATGTCCACATTGAATTCTTCGGTTGCATTAAGAATACCTGATAGCGTGCAGGATAGAGCAGGTGACTGGATGGAAAGCCATTGTAATATTTTCATGAGCAGGGATGAGGGTGACCACATACTGCTCTGTCAAGCCAGGAGCAATGTGCTGTGCACAGCCTTCATGTTAGTTGACATTCTTTCAAAATGAAGTTTCTTTATCTTGATTTACTGAAATGTATTTCATCTTTGTCCTGTGGATGTTTATTTAGGTTGATTATAATTTTTTTTACTATTGTAAATGTTTGTCAATTCACCTTACATACACATCTTTGATATATAGTTTAAAGTATTTATAGTGAAAGTATTTAAAATTTTTCTGATTTGAAAAAATATGTTACTTTTCAAAAATGATTTGGTCTAGTAAAAAAATGATGCATGCACATGAAAAGGAGAAAAGACAAGAAATGTCTTTTTTTCCATGCAGTAAGTTTTTTGTAATTACAGTTTGGTTCTCAAATGCAAGCTTGGTATACATGATAGAAATGATTATTTTTGTAGATGAATTTTACTTAAATATATATATATATATATATTTTTTTTTTTTTTAAACAGTAATACAATTGAGGATCTGTATTCTGTTTTTAGGCTCTCAGAGTCTCTCTGGTGTCATTAACTTGGAGAAGCCTGTGATCTGCGCCTTGGCTGCCATAATAAGGTACCTCAAGGAATTTAACCTGGAAAAGATGCTGTCCAAACCCGAGTAAGTAATATCACAAAAGATCTGAAAGAAGAAACTTCAAAGCCCACCCTAGTGACATACTTCCTCCAACAAGGCCACACCCTCTAAATCTCAAACAGTTCTACTTCCTGAGACTAAGTATTCAAATGTCTGAGCCTTTGGGTCCGTTTTCATTCACCCCACCACAGTAGGGATGATGTATACTCAGAGGCTTATCACTAACGGTACAAGGATGAACTGTTGCTAGAATAATAAACATAACTATTAACTAAACTACCAAATGTGTTTGTTGTAGAGAAATGATACATCATTCTACTGCTGATATCAGTGCTGGGCAGGCATGTCAGCCCACCTGTTGGCAAGTGAGACCAGCCATAGCAGAGAGCTCTGGGTTTGACTGAGAGACTCAGCCTCAAAGGATAAGGTGGAAGAGGGACCTAGGAAGATTCCTGATATCAACCTTGGGTCTCCACACACATGTGGTCATTCAACTGCATGCCCACATGGGCCCACATACATGTAAATATGTCACACACTTACAGAGCACACATGCATGCTCATGAAAAGGAGAAAAGACAAAAAAAATTAAAAAGCTGCAAGTTTTCTTATTCTTGGTTTCTGTGATTTCACAGACCACAAAGTTGGTGATAATTTCAAACCTAATGATTGACATTATAGGAAAATGCATTCTTGATAACCAAGGTGCAAACAAAGGCAGTGGGCAATTCTCTTGCCTTTCTGATGCCCCCTTCATCAGCTTGTTGGTGGCTCTGTCAGGAGTCATCCTGGTACAGATCCTGCATGAGCAAGCCCCGCCCATCCTGCAGAGGCACTGAGCAGGTAGGAAAAATGCTGTTATCTGAGGTCTGTGTTATTCAAGGGTATGAGGAGAGTGAAAGAAAAGCAGGTTCCTTAGGAATCTTGTATTTTAGTGTGTGTTTTAATAAAATAGGCCATCAGTTCTCTGGAAACAGTTTAGTCTGATTTAAGGCACTTAAATACCCACCAACAGTTAAGTATTGTGTTACATTTATAGGATAATGTATAACCATGAAAATGGCCTGCGTGGTCAATATTAAAATCTTCATTGACAATGTATCAAGCCAAAGATCAGGCTGGGCAAAGGAACTACAGGTTTTTATATAAATTTAAAAACTTGTAGAACAGACTAGAGCAGGACAGAACATATTTGGGGACAGTAGTGAGAAATGCACAGGAATGATGAACAGTTTCAGAACAGTTTCAGTCCTGCCCCTTGTGGACAAGGAAGGAAAACACGGCATGGCTGAGAAAGTAGTATAGTGGGATTGTAGTTGGTATAGTTTTAAATCGGTGTATTAGATTATTCTATACACACGCAGTAGTGACTTCATTGTGCCTAGCATTCCTGAAAGAACAGTTCACAGCAAGAAAGATTACCTCGGCTCACAGTTGTAGAGTTGTCAGTCTGTCATGGTGGGGAGGGTGTGGTGGAGCAGTTCATGTCATGGCACTGGGAGGCACAGGAGGGGTGGAGAAGGAGTGAGTGATGTAAGACTTCTGGCAGCCCACCTTCTCCCTGTACACCTCATGTATCCCATTGTGAATACAGGCAGGGATTACCACATCCAGGTCACTAGGCCAGAGCTTGCCATAGTTAGTCTTTGGAAGTACCATTGCAGATCCCCATACGTGCCTAAGTACTTCTCAGTCCAGTCAGGTTGACAATTAAGATTAACCATTACATGTTTTAATGTGGCTGAGAGGTTTTATTTTTAAAAAGCTTTGTAGCATAGGATCTATCTCATTGGGTTCTACTTTAAGGTCCAAAGACAGGCTTATTGAAAAAGATTCATAGTTTGGCATAGATGGTGGTGCATGTCTTTCATCCCAGCACTTGGGAGGCAGAGGCAGGTAGATGTCTGAGTTCCAGGATAGCCAGAGCTATATAGAGAAACCTGTTTGTTTGTTTGTTTGTTTTTTTTTTAAAGAAAGAAAGAAAAAAAGAAAAAGAAAGGAAAGAAAGAGCGAAATCTGCTTGTGTGGCTGATGCTTGAATCAGTGATGGGGTGCCTACCATCTGACTCTTGCACAGCAGGGAGCCTGGGAATGAGGCAGACAAAAGTTTTAAAGCAGTCTATGCTGTGTTTAGGAGTAGATGAAGGTCATGCCCTCTCCTTTAGTTAAAAATAAGAACAGCTCCAGGTTATAAAACACTAGCATTGTTTGCGTGTTAATCTTTGAAAAGCTTCATTTTGAGTTCTGTAAGGGTGAATCTTTTTTTTTTTTTCCGAAGCCTAACTGTCACCAGCTTTATTACAGATACTTTTTATAAACAATCATGGTATTTCAGGCAAGACATGGGCAGACAATCAACAATATGCAAGAACTTCTAAATTCCCTTCTTGTATAGACTACCAAAATCAGAAAGCCACTATAAAACCCAATGAAGTCTTCATTCAGTGCTTTGAAAAGGGGGAAGTAGCTTAGAGTGAGGGTGGACATCTCACATTAAGGATGTTGTTTTAACAACTTTTCACAAGCCGACCCTGACTTTCAGGCAGAATTCAATCTGAAGATCCACAATCTCTTATAAAAGGAACCAGCGCTCTTCTGAGAACACTGGATGAAGTCACTGCAAAGTCCACATTGCTCAATGGACTGGGAAACCAATTTTGGGGGCCAGGTTCCAACAGGTCTCTGGTTTTTAAGGGAATTAAGTCTATGTTAATAGTACAGGGGGAAGAGGATATAAAAATGAATTTACAGTTTTCCCAGACCACAAGGCATTTTGTGCCTGGGTGGTCACCTAGGTTGAGACCAGGATGTCTCTCCTGGGAGCCAACAGGAGCCTTCCAAAATTACCAGGGAAAGAGGTTTTCTGTCCTCAATCTAGCTTGGGAGAGATTTTGTTACTGACACATGATACTTCCCCCACCCAGTAATGAAGTGTTCTGTGTGCTAACAATATAGCTAAAAAGAAAAAAAGAAGTAAAACGAAATTATGCATTTTTATGAAACTTGATAAAAAATAGTATTTCAAACTGTACAGTCACCAGAGGTACACAGTTATCAAAAATGCACACATGTTACTCACTTGGCATCTCCAGCACCTTCAGCTTTCTGTGCCTGGTCTGTTTTGGTATCTCCATTTTCTGCAGGATTATTCGCATCCTTCCCGGCGTCGGCTTTCCCCTTCCTTCCCTTGGGTACCTTCTCTCCCTTCTTCGCGGGGCCTCTTTAGGTTTGGGCCCTGGCTTTGGAGGAGCAGGTTTAGCAGACAACCTTACAGGTCTCTGTGGCTCGTCCTTCACCTTGGTTTTGTCTCCTTTAGCATCCCCTTCAGCCTTTCTTTTGGGCATGGTGGCGGCAGGGGACATCGGTGCTGGACACGGGTATACAGGGTATACAGCGGCGCTCGGGTTTGGTCTCTGTGTGTGTGGGGGTCTTCCCCGCTGGTTCTTCACACTGCTCCGTGAATCTTTTGATTACACTGAGTACCACTGAGCTTTTGTCTTTGTGTATTTGTGGTGGTAGTGTGACCTTTTCTCTGTGCATACCTGGAGGTCAGGGACCTAGTGTACATCAAATTGTTGCCTTTGCAGTGGTTCCAAAGATTCAAAGACAAAACAAAAGATGCGAAGACCTTCAGAGCGGTGGATCTTCCCTTGTGTAAAGCCCAACAGCATTCTATAGGCAGACAGTAAAGACAGTATTAAAGAGAAGGTGAGACATTGTTTACTTCAAAGAAGACCAAGATTCATACATAAAGATGGTGACCAAACTGGTACTGTCTTGCCTAAATATGAACTGCAAGCGAGGTGTTCCATAGGGAGCATGTGGCTTCCCTCTGAAGGTAATCCTGAAAGTATTAACTCGATATCTTACTTAGGCTTTGGAAGAGGAGAGTTGCCCAAGGAAGAACAGATACTTTCTTGGGCATAAAATCCAGTTACATCACTGAACTTGGAAACTTTCTCTTTATGAGGTATGCTTTCAGAGAAAAATTAAATTGAAATTTGCATTGTTTAGCAAAGGCTTTCATAGACGTTGCTGTGTGTATCATAGAGACCTTGATCTGCATGCACTGAAAAGTCATTATACCCTTTCAACAGTTTTAGATGGTACAGAGAAAATATACTGTATTAGCAATTGTTTATAAGCATAGATGAAATGGGGTTTTATTAAATAATACAAATTTTGAAGTTACAAAATTGTTGTAAGAGTTTCAGTAGCTTTGTTCTGATCAAGACAGCATAGTAGTGAACAGAGTCTATGATACTAGGTAGTAACTACTATAGTTTGGATGCTGAATGTCCCCAAAGGATGTGCTCAGAAGAGGATCCTGGGCTCCTGGCTCAGTCCTGTCTCTGTCATTGCTTCCTGGTCATGCTGTACCATCTGGGTGCAGAGCCGAATGTCATGGACCTTTGTGACTGAGCTGATGTCTCTGAAACTGTGAGCTAATCTCAACCTTTCCCTCTCATAAATGGGTGTTTTCTCACAATAAATGTAAAACTGTCCAATGCAGTTGTGACATTTAAATGAAGTACTAAACTATGCAATTCTGAAGGAATTGGCTTTTTCACTGTTGAAAATGTGTCTGTTTCCTATTTGGTAGCTCTTGTTAAGATTTATTTGCTTAGAATTTCAAGTAGAATAGGTAGACTATAACATAGTCTATAGACTATAGAATAGGTAGACTATAACAGCAAGTAAAGTCTATATTCTGAAAACCGTTGATGAAAGGAATTAAAGAGCACCCAAATAAAGTGGACAGGCATCCCAGGTTCCAGGACTGGGAGGCGGTACCACTGGGATCAGCTCCCTAATGATTTACAAACTCAGTGCAGTGGATGTCAGAGCCCACAGGGATTTCCATAGTGGCTGTAGCAGTCTGCACACCCACCTGCAGTGCAGATGGCATTTCCCCGCCTCCTCGCCAGCACTTGTTGTCATTTGTTTTTGTAATCTTACCCTTCTAATTGGGGCGTGATGAAATCTCAAAGTAGTTTCAGTTTGTATTGCCCTGATCATTAAGCACTTTATCAGTAATCCAGGCTGAGCTGGAATTTGGAGATCCTCCTGCCCCTGCCTCCTGTGTGCTGGGATGAAAGGTATGAGCAGCCACTGAGGGGCTAAAAGGTATTTCTTCTCCCCCCCCCCTTATTTTGAGAACTTTATTTACATATAACACCTACCCTTTTTGGTTGGGTTGTTTGTTTTCTTGATACTTTGTATTGGAGTTCTTGGAACATCCTGTCTATGATGTATAGCTGAGAATGGGTGTCCCACCCCTCGCGTGCCCCCCCCTCCGCCCCCCTGTGCTCTGAGGAGTTCCCCCATGACCCTGGTAGGGGACTCTGGATCTGGGTGTATGCCTTCATTCTTCTCGTTAACAGGTTTATTGGTGGCCTCTAGCGAATGTCTGAGTTAGTTGTCTATGTAATTATGAATCAAGTAGGAGTGAAAGTACAGTGAAACTGAGATGTTATTCTACTGTGCAACATAAAAATCACAAATTATTGCCTGTCCCAAAGTTAGATAACCAATGAATGGATTCACTGTAAAACCCACAGAGATCTTCTGCTCATTCACAAGTCACATGGCAGAGTGTTTTGATTTTCATTTCTAATTTAAAGTAATATTTGAATAGGCTCCCTGCAGCTGTCGACCATTCAGGTCAGATATGCGTCTTCTACTCTAAAGATCAGCCTCCTTTATTGTTCCAGAAAGTAGAGTAATAAAGCCCCTCACACTTCCTCAGCGAGCTCTGCCAAGGTTATTTTCTCCTCTAATAAAACTTGAGAACAACGAACACCCTGTGTATTTTTGTTGCTGAAATATTAATGAAGTCTTTCCCCACATGACTCATACGATTTCTGTCCAGATTCGCTCTGCATGAGCTCTGGCTCCGCATTGCTTAGGAGGTTCATATCAAAGCACACAAACTTTGGCATCTTCATGACTATAAATAATTCATAACTTCTTGAATAGTTTAGACTAGTGATCAAATACTGTATATAGCTGAGTACCCGGGAATGCCAGCAGATAGAGCTTTCTACTAGAAAGGTAGAGAATTCCCCATGGAAACAAGCAGTGGCAAGAAGGAAGTTTGTTTTGTATTTGGAAGGAAGAGTCCAAGTCCCATTGCAAAGTCTTTACCAACCCCCACATTTGGGAAATTCCCAGAGTGCAGTGAGTCCTCGATGCTGCTAAGAATTTATGAGCTTTAGGCGCAGTCTAGTTGAGGATTGCCCACTGGTCCATATCTTATTTCACTCAGTGGAGGTTTCAGCTTGAAGAAACATCTTGACTGCATCCAATTTGAAATTTAGATTTCTTGTTCCATTAGGATATAAAGAAAAACAGTGACAAAAAGCCCATGGCCAAACAAACAAACAAAATTGCGTTTTTACTTAACACATCCAAAGGCTTGGACTCCTGCGACTGAAGGGTACAGGACCTTCTCAGTGAAGGTCTGGGATTGTGAGCTAACACAGCCAATCTGATGGCTCACCTCCTGGTTTCTTTTTTCATGTTGTTGGTATTAAAAGCCTCCAGGAGTTATATGCAGATAGCATCTCAAGATCTCCTTTCTGATTCCATGTTCATGGTAGTGTTTTGGTCCAGACCAAATTCTTCATAGATACTTCTTGGCAGGTAGGCACTCAGAAAGCTCTGTAAGTTTCCAGTCCTTTACTGTTTTTATTTTCTGACAACACTTTACTTAAGTAGTTCCTTTGCATGTCAGATGGCAGAGCAGCATTTCACTGTTAATTAGTGGCAGGCCAGCTGGTGGATCAGAGGCTGCTTCTACACTCTAACCTCAAACGTCATGTCTCTGGGAGTAGAGTTTGGGCTCATGGGGCTATTATACTGTTCTTGTGAGGGTTTAGGTAGCTAAGGAATATTTCTGAATCATGAACACCTTTTCACTCTAGAGAGAGTGAAAATTTCCCCCCAGTACAAAATTATTTCCTGCACTTTGTGTTGAGCGATGCTTCTTTCTTAGCCTTTCTCATGCCAACTATATAATCGTAACCTCAGGTTCCGGTTACCAGGTCTCCCTCATCAGTGTGATGCTACTGACAGGCAAGACTCTCAGGAGGTGATGAGGCCATTTATTGCCTTTGTAAAAGGCTCATGGACCCACTAATGGCACTATCTCTGAGGAACAGGCCCTTGCGGACTCTAGATCTGTTGGATCTTTGATTGTTAGCTTCCAGGCCCCAGAACTGTGAGCAGTAAATTTCTCTCGTTTACAGGTTGCCAAGCCTGACCTGATCTATTCTGTTATAGCACTGCATAAGACTAAAGTAGTAGCTAAGCACATATTTTGGATTTGTGTTTGATTCAGGCATATGTTAACTGGTCACTTCCAGGATGTAACCCGTTCAATCTGTCAGGAACAGGAATCATCAGGCTCCATTTCCAAACAAACAAGTAGCTGCTTAGTTACCAACTCAGAATCCAGGTTGCTAGCCCCGCTGACTTTGATCTTTGACTGTGAATCTGTGTGACCACCTGTTAGCTGTGCAGTCAGACACGACATAATGGACTCTTACTATAAATGAGGCTTTGCACTTCATAACTGTGCTTGGTGCTTCATGACTTAAAGGACCTTCTGACTTAAACGTAAAGCCACGTAAGCCCCTTAGGACGGTGGTGGCCATTCATTAACCATCTGTGGTTTGCTACACACTGTGTGAGAAGGTCACACCTTCATGTGAAAAGATGAGTGTGGTGCTTGAACTCAGAATCCATGCCTTCAAGGAGCTTAGATCCACTAAAGATGGTGCAGTTGCAATCCAGATTACTGTATCTCAAGAAAATTAACAGCTATGAGGAGGACAGAAAGGCTACGCACGTGTGCTGTCAGCCTTTAAGGTTCTCACCCTCTGATTGTTAATTAGTTATCACCTTACGAAAGGCAGAATAAATCTGTTGTTGGCCTTGGTTGGGGGAGTCTTCTAGAAGCAAAGAGGTCCCTTCAAGAGCCCCACTGCCTTGGGTTCTGATTGTACGGTCTCTGTATTTCTGGGTGAGGACTTGTTTCTATAGATGGCTTGGGAAACTGGAGTTTTATATAGATGTCCCCATCTGGAAGAGCTGCTAGGATGTGCTATGAACACAAATACATTCCTTTTGTGTAGTTTAATGACCCCAAGTTACTTTTCTCCCTTTATAGTAAACTATCAGTAGTGGGGCTTGGTGGCATGTGTTTTTAATCACAGTTCTTGGGTGGCAGAGGCACAAGGATTACACATTTTAGTCCAGGTTGAGCTAAATAGTGAGATTGGTACAAAAAACAAAGCAAGCAGGCAGTTCACCAATTCTATCTAATGCTGCTGGCTTAGCTGATAAGGGAAACTAGTAATGCGTTGATTAACACTTCCTTAGAATTGTACATGTATTTTCAAATCAATTATTAAGGATAATTTCAAATTAGTAAATTTTTCTGGGAGTTTCAGGAACACAAGGAGTGTATGAATCCCAACTGTGTTTAAAGAAATCACTTGTTACTTTCTGTTCTATACTCACTAAACCTTGGCCATGTTAATGTATATTGTTAATTATAGAGTAAATTACATCTGTTGCACACGTTGGAATGTTGAGTAAAAGATATTTACATCTTTACCAAGATGAGCTCATGCTAGAAGATATGGGAGGGAGGCCTTAAGTGTGCTGACAGATTTTCGTAGCTCGTTGCACAGTTTTGCTTGAAGATAGCACCGTGTCCTCTGCCAGTGATAAAAATCTGTCTGGTTCTGTTCTTGGAGATGTGAACAAGCTTGGAATGTTGTCCGGCTTCCTTTCCCTTCTGTGTTCTTGCCCTTGGTGTCACAGGCAGCAGATGACTGTATCCTGCCACCGTTCCTGGTTCCAGCTAATTTCCTGTCAAAATCCTAATTTCTGTCATAGTACTATTGGATTGTTTCTCGGCTCTAATTTTTTAAAATAGATGTGCTCACCTGCGTGTTTATTGAATTTCACCTTTTCAGGAGTTTTAAACAGCTGTCAAGTGGAATGGAATTCATGAGAATTAATGGGACAACGCTAAGAAATCTGGAGATCCTACAGAATCAGGTCAGGCTGAGACAAGGGCTAGCTGATACAAATGATGTGCAGTAAGCAAATAAAAGGGAGCTGGAGTGAGGCAGCAGGCTGCCCTCAGGTGTACTGCCCGTCTGTCACCATGTGACACTGATGACTGTGGCACTACTCGGGGTGGACGGACTATAGAGCTACTGGCTTGTTTGCTTGTTTGCTTAGATGTTTGGTTGGTTTTGATTGTTTGAGACAAGAATTCTCTGTGTAACCCTGGTAGTCCTGGAACTTTCTCTGTAGACCTGGCCGTGAGTAAAGAGAGATCCACTTGCCTCTGTCTCCCGAGTGCTGGGATTAAAGGCCTGTACCACCACCGCCTGGCAGCTTTTTTAAAAAAAAACAAAAACCTAAAGGACGTAGCATGCTGTTGTTTCCATATCATATATTTCTTAGAACTTGTGCTCTTTCAAACCTAATGAGAAGTGATTGTCTTCATCTGGTTGGTAAGTGTCTTTCCTACACTGTTCCTGTTCCAACTCAGGCAGGCCGACTAGGGTCAGTTCTCAAATCCAGTTCCTAGGGCAAAAGTCACCTATGATTAAGCTGTGTGCCAACGCCCCTTCCAAATCAGGGTGTGAGCTCTGAGAGAGAGAGAGAAGCTGAGAGCTAATGTCCTCTGCTTACCTTGAAGGTTACCAGGGGCCTTTCTTTAAACAGGGGCTTCAGGATAGTTTATTCACAGTTAACCAAAACTATGAAGTCTTTTTTTGTATACATTGAATATTTTGATATTTTATCTTGTGTGCATGGGTATATATTTTCTTTTTCCCAGGGTAGATGAGCAGCTCTTAGGAGAAACTTTGGGCATGTGTATTGTTTAAATGAGGCGTGAGATGGAGTTCAGTGGTGGAACAGCTGCCTGGCAGAAAGCCTGCAGCTCATCACTACACTGGAAAAAGTTAGGAGAGGTGGACGAAGTAGAACACCTAAACAGCAGCAGATGCAGTACTGCCCTGCACTGTACTATAGAATCGTCTCAGTGATACCTAAACAGCAACAGATGCAGTACTGCCCTGCACTGTACTATAGAATTGTTTCAGTGATACCTAAACAGCAGCAGAGATGCAGTACTGCCCTGCACTGTACTATAGAATCGTTTCAGTGATAAAACTTGTTATCTAATTTTTTTTCAGACTGATATGAAGACCAAAGGAAGTTTGCTTTGGGTTTTAGACCACACTAAAACTTCATTTGGGAGAAGGAAGTTAAAGAATTGGGTTACCCAGCCACTGCTTAAATTAAGGTAAAAGGAATTCTTTGTGTGTATGTGTTTAAACTGGGGGATATAAAGTTGTAAAATTAAAAGTATATTTGCTTCTTTAAAACTAATGTTGCCATGGCTAATTAGATCACAGTCTTCAGTTGGAACAATTGAAGCTGTCTACTAGCTACAGCACCAACCCCATCCCCCACACCAGTCAGGATCAAAACTTGATGGGAGTCTGTGGGCATTGTTGGGGTCATAGTGCTCAGTGGGCTCCCTTCAGTTTTTGAGATGGGATTTATGTTTACTGATATTGTCACATTGTTTCCTATAAAAGGTTTCCCTTGTAGCTTTATCAGGTCTGCTGAGTTTAAGCAAGAAGACTGTTGTTCAGTGTGGTTCTCTAGCTTCTTATAGATGGAACATGTTGGAAGGCATGGGTTCCAGTGCTTTTTGAAAGTCAAATAATTTATATCGCATTCCCTTTTAAGACTCCATCTTTGGATTGTTCTACTTGATGATTTGGCCACTTGCCTCGGTACTGCCAAAAAGCTCGTTCAAGATTTAGTAGCAGACTGTGTGTTAAAACATTAACAAGAGCTAGAAAGATTAAAGCATTAAACAAGGGCTCAGAGGTCGAAAGTACTCCTTGCTCTTGTAGAGGACACAAGTTCAATTCCCAGCATCCCAGATGGTGGCTTACAACCACTCAGAACTTCTTCTGGTCCCCATGTGTACCAGGCTTGCAGTCATGTATGCAGGGATATATACATACATTCAGGTTAAATACCCATATACAGAAAATAAATCTAAAAGATTGAAAAATGGCATAAGTTAATGAGTATTCCCTTTGTGAGTGCCCCCCTCTGCTTGTACTTCAAATTTTGAAATGCCCCAGGGTTCTCTTCTCAGACTCATGAACTTATTTGTGGTCATGGCTTCTCCTGTAACCCGTAGGCTGGTGACATACCAGACCTATATAAAACAAATTAGAGATGAAAAATTTCTCCAATGAAATAGTTTTTTGTTTTTGTTTTTTTTTTTAAATTGTTGGGGTTGGTCAAACCCAGGGACTTGTGAAATGTTAGGTAATTTCTGAACTTCTCTTCCACTGAGCCATACCCTTATTCCTGAAACAGTTTCTATTATGTTTCAATAAAATCAGAAGTTTTGGCCTTTCATGGCTGTTTCATCTGCCTGCTCTTATCTATTCCTCATCATGTGTCTGCCTGTAGTGCTTGGATGTGGAGAAGCTGTTCCCCATCTTGTGATCTTGGTACTTGGTGATTTGTTTAGCTGGAATGTTCTTCCTTTTTCCTTCAATTTCTTTTTTTCTTTTTTTTTTTGGTTTTTTGAGACAGGGTTTCTCTGTATAGCTCTGGCTGTCCTGGAACTCACTTTGTAGACCAGGCTGGCCTCAAACTCAGAAATCTGCCTGCCTCTGCCTCCCGAGTGCTGGGATTAAAGGCGTGTGCCACCACCCGGCTCCTTCAATTTCTACAAAGTTAACTGACTATACTTTAGGTCTCAGCTTAAAACGTTACAGTTTTAGCAAGGTTTTTCTCATTCAAATAGATAGTATATTGCATAATATGTATTAATATATAATATAAATGGTATTCCTTTTCTTAGCTTTTGATAGCATGTAGAATCATGTCTGTTTTATGACTAGATGATTCCACTTAAAAATTTTAGGATACAGAGTAAGATGTGAAAGCCGGGCGTGGTGGCGCAAGCCTTTAATCCCAGCACTTGGGAGGCAGAGGAGAGGCAGAGGAGAGGCAGAGGCAGAGGAGAGGCAGAGAGGCAGAGGCAGAGGCAGGTGGATTTCTGAGTAAGAGGCCAGCCTGGTCTACAAAGTGAGTTCCAGGACAGCCAGGGCTACACAGAGAAACCCTGTCTCAAAAACAACAACAACAACAACATCAACAACAACAACACAACAACAACAACAACAACAAAAAGCTCAGCGGAGTAAGATGTGAAAGTCAAGCCCTGCCCTGCAAGGAGACCTTGCCTTTCTAGGAAAATGGATTTTATAGAAACCTTGGGAAAGGCAGCTTTCCTTTAAATTGTTCTTGGCTTTAGCTTTACAAAATTTGCCCAAAGAAACTGTTTTCCCTTTTATTAGAATATGTGTTTAGCCAAGAATGAAAATATTGTCCTTAACTCAGTGTGGCAGCATTTTGCATTCTTGTCAAATCTCTGTTGACATCATGGGAGAAGTTCCAACTCTCAGAACTATGCAAAAAGTCAGGCTGGTCAAATAGAGCTCTGTGTGCTCTAAACAGCGTGTGAAAGCTCTTACTCCTCGGCCTCTCAGTACAGGCGGGTTCTTTCTTTTTCAGCAATATTTGGGACCTATTGAAGTTAAGCTTATAGGACCTGAACTCCACAGCTGGAGGTGTTTTAGGATTTTATTGTGTTGAAGAAACACCATGACTATGACAACTCTTATAATGGAAAATATTTACAAGGGGCTGGCTTACAGTTTCAGAGGTTTAGTCCATTATTGTCATGGCAGGAAACATGATGGCAGACATGGTGCTGGAGAAGGAGCTAAGAGGTCTACATCTTGATCCATAGGCAGCAGAACTGAAAGTAACACACTGGCCAGACTTGAGATTCTGAGACGTCAAAGCTCAGTCCCAGAGTGCCACACCTCTTCAACAAGGCCACACCTTCTCCAGCAAGGCCATGCCTCCTAATAGTGCCAAGCATTCAAACACACCAGTCTGTGGGGACCTTTCCTATTCCAACTGCCACAGGTGGTATGGATGGTCTGTAAGTTTGATTGGGCTTCTCTGACACAGTACCATGGACTTGATGGTTTTAACCATGATGATGATGAAGGTTTCAGTACGGTGAGCTGATTCTCTGAGGTCTATGCTTCTTTCCTAGCTTCTGGTAGTTTGCTGGCACCTTTTGCTTCTCTTGGCTTCTGGCTGCATTTCCTAGATCACTGCCTTCATGGTCTAGTGGTGGTCTGCTGGTGTGCATCTCTTCTCCTGGTATCTTTGTAAAAAGATGGCCTCATCCCAACTATTTACAGTTGCATTAACCCTGTCTGCATGTAAAACTTTGAGAGCTAAAATTTCAAGATCAATCTCTCCCTCCTTCCCTCTCTTTCCTCCCTGTCTCTCTTCCCTCCCTTTTGGAGGGGGCATACAATTCAACCATTAACAAATGGGCTCTACATTTCAAATATTTCCTCCATTTGGCATAAGTAGATTGGAGGTACTCATCATTTAAATATTTTACACACAGATTTAATATCTAAAGTGAGATTTAAGGAACCAAAGAATTTTGTGAATTGAACACATTCTTGTACTTTTATATCTCTAGTGCAGTTCTCTGAAAAATTACCTACTCTTCTTTGAGAAATATCCTTGCCGTAGCAGTTTAGGTGAGATATTTACCAAAATGTTAGGTTGATATTTTAACATGAAAGAGAAACATTTATGTATAATTTTTTAGAGCAAAGGAATATATTTGGCTAGAAACAGAGGTCCGAGTGTAAGATTTCAAAGAAGTGAGGAAGTGGGGTGGACTGAGATGCTGTGGTTCCTACCTTCAGGGAGAGTGCTCTTGGGATGGCTCTTGGAGATTCCCAGAAGGATCAAGAGAAGAGAAAGGAAATGGTGGAGTGGGAAGTCGTCTCTCACTCTGCATAGTTGGTCCAGATTATCTGTTAATTTCCAGCTATCTCCAGAGCAAGTTGATCCTTCTTTTTAATAGATAAAGAAAATGGAGCCTGGCTACTTATCCAAGGCATCTAGCCAAGCATGTAGGTGAATGTTTAAAAGCACAGTTAATGAGACTTAAAGCTGAAGTCCTGATTTCCTTATTTACTTTTGTCATTTTGGATATTTTGTTACCTTGTCTATGACTCATTTCTTCCCCTGTAAAATAAAAATTACAATGATCATATGAAATACTATTTACAATGATCATATGAGATACTATTTACAATGGATTAGTATGCTTCTTAATTTGAATGCCATGGTCAGAAGACAGCTAGCTGTACTGGTTACTGTAGTAAAAAGTCAGAAGCAACTCACTGGTTAGGGAACTAAAAGGAAATTGTCTAGTCATACATTGTTCTAGTACCAGCAGTTAAAAATGGGTGACCTAATCTACATATATCCACATGGAAGAATTGAAAAGAAAATGAAATGGTATCACTTACTTAAGTCTTATAATAGTAATATCTTGTTAGATTCGGAGGCTCAGATAGGACTGTAAAAGTATGAAACATAAACAGAAAGGGTGTTTATTGGCATTAGGGCACTGGTCACTTCCAGGAAAGTAGAAATAGGAATGAGGACATGGGTTACATGGTGTTTCACATGTGCTCCCGTGTCAGTAACAGATGTATTGTGGAACATGTGCTGCATCCTCCCCAGGCATGTGTGTGCTGGCTAGTTTTATGTCAGCTTGACACGAGGCAGAGTTATTTAGGTTGAGGAACTCAATTAAGAAAATAGCCTCACAAGATTGGCCTGTGGACAAGTCTGTGAGGCAGGTGATTCATGTAGGAGAGCCTAGTTCACTGTGAGTGCTGTGTCCCCTAGGGTGATGGTCTTGGGAGCTGTAAAAAAGTAGGCCAAGCAAGCTGGGGAGCAAGCCAGTAAGCAGCACTCTTCCATGGCTTCTACATGAGTTCTTGCCTCTGGTTCCTACTGTAAGAACCTGGTCTGAAGCCCTTCATGAAAGACAAATCCTTCCCAGGTTGCTTTTGGTCACTCTGTTTATCACTGCAGTAGAAACTCTAAGACAGATAGTTAATTGGACTTACAATACCAGGCATGGATCTTATGGACTTGATCCAGTTGACTGAGAGCAGCAGTTGGTTACCTCACAACAGTCATGCCACTATTGCACAGGTAGACACGTATTGTATGGCACTTTGGTTTTGTGGTTCATCGGCTTCACAGCTCGATATGGCAATCCATGCCCTCTATCTACCCTTACCCTCAGCAACTTGCATGGTGCCTTCCAGTACTTGGGATGCTTGCTATCTAACAGGGAGTTAGTTTCCACCTCAGATCCAGCTTCATTTTTCTCTATCTTGTAACCAACATATGCAGTGCCCTCAGCAATAGGTTGTTTTTTTATTTGTTTGTTTGTTTTCTCATTCTGGTCTATAATTAAGAGTACTGAAAAGTGGCCATTTTTTGGGGTGGGGGCTGATCTCCTTCCTCTAACTAGCTCCAATTGAAATACACCACAACTTTAATTTTTAACCCACTGCTTCTAGGAGCACGTTAACTTCCTTTAGTCTGTCTTTTGACTTTTTCTATTTGGATTACAAGATTTTTTTCTTTTTCCTATACTACCTTTTAGTACTCCTTCATTTGGTTTAACCCCTCTTCATGCTCCTCTTGTTTCTGCAGCTCTACAATACTGTGGAAACTTCCCGGCTCTTCAACTTTCTCCATTCTACTTTATTTTAATTTATATTTTCCCATTCTCCCTCTCTTAAAGTGCCACAGTCCCCAGTTTCCTGGTTTCCACAGGTACTCAGTTCTCCACATTAAACAGACAGAGGTAAAGCCAGCATCTGGTGTGAGAAAGCGAGTTGTCTTTGTTCTGAACCTGGGCTGTCTCTTTCAGTACTCCCCTCCTCCTGTTCCCCCCCCCCCCCCATTTCATCCTTTTCCCTACACATTTCCTTTTTGGGTAAATCACACTCTTGTGTGCATGAACTGCATTTCCTGTCTGATCACTGCTGCTTGTGTTTCCTTACTGTTGTGAGGAGCAGCAGTGCATATGGCTGTACTGCTCTCTGTGGTATGGTAGACTGTACTACAACTGGGCCATCCATATGGGAGTTTTAGTTCTAATTTTTTAAGAAACCTCTAGATTCATTTCTAAAATGGCTGTACTGGTTTCTACTCCATGCAAGTGGTTTTTGCTCATTTGTGTTCTTTATGAAAGAAAAAATGAAAACTTTCCATGAGTTGTTTTATTTTGCAAAAACAAAACAAAATTACAAAAAATTAAAAAATGGTGCTGCTGCTATGCTTTGCCACCATCAGTAATCAGGTGAAAGCACGATTCACACCCAAGCCCATCTGTGTAGAGGGAACTCTGTCAAATTCCTTGCTTGGACAGATCTAGCAATAGTCGTAAACGGCCCATTTGCAGGCTCTGAGGATGGCCCTCCCACGTGGGATCTGTCTAGGTCATTCTGGATTTTCTCCTTCCTGCATTTTCTTTGTGTAGGGAGATCAGAAGAACCTTACTGAGGAATAGATGATGATCATGTCATTCCTTTCCAGAATGGCAGCAGCAGCAGCACTACCCAGTGAATGCTGCCTGTACAGGTGGGCAGCATTCTCTCTCTGTCTGTCTCTCTGTCTCTCTCTCTCTGTCTCTCTCTCTGTCTCTCTCTCTCTCTCTCTCTCTCTCTCTCTCTCTTTCTCTCTCTCTCTTTCTCTCTGTTTTTTCCAGACAGGGTTTCTCTCTGTGTAGCCCTGGCTGGCCTTGAACTCAGAAATCTCCCTGCCTCTGCTCCCAAGTGTTGGGATTAAAGGCATGCACCACCACTGCTCAGCCAAAATGCTCCTTTTTTATTTAATGAGCTATTCAGGGGAAGTCCTGAGAATTTAGGAAGCTCAGTGTCATGTTCTTGTTGTGTACATACATGTTAAGCCATCGTTGATCACTAAAAGTAGTATGTTGGTTATTGAATCCAACTCCTAACAAAAGGACCTCCGAAATTCAGTGGTTCTAACAGTGCAAGTAATGCATTTATATATTCATTACATTAAAAACCCAGGGTCTTTCCATAGTTTAAAAACCAATGTGGTCTTTCTGGTTTAGAGTGAGCTATAAGTGTGATGTCACAGATGTTCTGGAGATGCCGTATGCGTTCCTAGGTCACCCTGGACAGTGCTGGGGGGGGGGGGGCATGTGTGTCCACAGAGCCCTGTCTGCTTGTTTGTAGGGGAGGGAGAGAGATAAGTGTGTCCTGAGTGCCCAGCAGTCCACTGAGACATCCCAGCGATGGCTTCTGCCCCTGCTGCTGCCTCCAACTATCTTATCAATTCAAACGGTAACTTAAATCTTTGGGTGGTCTCATAAATTTTTGCCTCCTGTCACTGCTCCCACTCGCCCAGGTCACATTGCATAACTCCAGCTATTCCTGTGTTCTGTGTCCTAAAGTTGATTTTTTTTTTTTAACCAAAAGATGAAGCAAATGTGACTCTGTATCCTTTATTCCCTGTGACATAGCGAGGGCCTGGGGGTGGACCACAGTACTCTTCACGCTTTCCTTCAATAGAATAGGATGGTTATTTTGCACTTGTACTGCTGTATCAGTGACATGGTATTACTCCTGCTCTCAAGGAATCTACTCCTGCTTGGAGCTGTGCAGTCTACTAGTAAGGAGAGCGACCTGCAGGGAAGGGAGCTTCGGAGTCAATACAACTCCTGTCCTTATACATGGACTCCTTAAGGTACACAAAGAAAGAAGAGTGCTTTTACAGTTCAGGGCGCTTTGTAGAAAATGGTATGAGGCTCTTCCGGTCAGAAAAGCACCGGGGTAGCTAGGGCGTAGGGTCGGCTGACACTCGCCAGCTACCCACAACACCCATCACAGGATCTTAAGACTTCTGGTGAGTGGAACACAGCTTCTGCTCCAATCCAATTGCGCGCGGGACCTGAGACTGCATTAGTTAGGGAAGCAGAAACCGGCCTGAGTAGGGCCACAGGCCTCATCCGGCCGGATTAGCACCAGGGTAGCTAGAGCTCAGGGTCGGCTGACACCCGCCAGCTACCCATGACCCCCGCCACAGGATTTTGAGACTGCTGGTGAGTGGAACACAGCTTCTGCTCCAGTCCAATCACGCGGGACCTGAGACTGCTCTGGTTGGGGAGAGAGAAATCCGGCCTACATAAGGCCACAAGCCTCTTCCAGTCAGAAAAGCACCGGGGTAGCTAGGGCGCAGGGTCGGCTGACACTCGCCAGCTACCCACAACACCCGCCACAGGATCTTAAGACTTCTGGTGAGTGGAACACAGCTTCTGCTCCAATCCAATTGCGTGCGCGACCTGAGACTGCATTAGTTAGGGAAGCAGAAAACCAGCCTGAGTAGGACCACAGGCCTCTTCCGGCTGGACCAGCACCGGGGTACCGCCAGCTACCCACGACCCCCGCCACAGGATTTTGAGACTGCTGGTGAGTGGAACACAGCTTCTGCTCCAATCTTTAAACAGTGACAACGACAACAACTAACCCCAGAGATTACCAGATGGCGAAAGGTAAACGTAATAATCTTACTAACAGAAACCAAGACCACTCACCATCATCAGAACCCAGCACTCCCACTTCGCCCAGTCCAGGGCACCCCAACACACCGGAAAAGCTAGACACGGATCTAAAAGCATATCTCCTGATGATGGTAGAGGACTTCAAGAAGGACTTTAATAACACACTTAAAGAAATACAAAGGAACACTGGTAAACAGGTAGAAGACAGTAAAGAGGAAGCACAAAAATCCTTTAAAGAATTGCAGGAGAACACTGCTAAAGAGTTACAAATCCTTAAAGAAAAACAGGATAACCTAATCAAACAGGTAGAAGTCCTTAATGAAAAACAGGAAAACACATCCAAACAGATGATGGAAATGAACAAAACCATACTAGACCTAAAAAGGGAAGTAGACACAATAAAGAAAACCCAAAATGAGGCAACACTGGAGATAGAAACCCTAGGAAAGAAATCTGGAACCATAGATACCAGCATCAGCAACAGAATACAAGAGATGGAAGAGAGAATCTCAGGTGCAGAAGACTCCATAGAGAACATCGGCACAACAATCAAGGAAAATGTAAAATGCAAAAAGATCCTAACTCAAAACATCCAAGAAATACAGGACACAATGAGAAGACCAAACCTACGGATAATAGGAGTGGATGAGAATGAAGATTTTCAACTCAAAGGACCAGCAAACATCTTCAACAAAATTATAGAAGAAAACTTCCCAAATCTAAAGAAAGAGATGCCCATGAACATACAAGAAGCCTACAGAACTCCAAATAGACTGGACCAGAAAAGAAATACCTCCCGACACATAATAATCAGAACAACAAATGCTCTAAATAAAGATAGAATACTAAAAGCAGTAAGAGAAAAAGGCCAAGTAACATATAAAGGCAAGCCTATCAGAATTACACCAGATTTTTCACCAGAGACTATGAAAGCCAGAAGATCCTGGACGGATGTTATACAGACACTAAAAGAACACAAATTCCAGCCCAGGCTACTATACCCAGCCAAACTCTCAATTAACATAGATGGAGAAACCAAAGTATTCCACGACAAAGCCAAATTCACACATTATCTCTCCACGAATCCAGCCCTTCAAAGGATAATAACAGAAAAAAACCAGTACAAGGACAGGAACCACGCCCTAGAAACAACAAGAAGGTAATCCCTCAACAAACCTAAAAGAAGACAGCCACAAGAACAGAATGCCAACTTTAACAACAAAAATAACAGGAAACAACAATTACTTTTCCTTAATATCTCTTAATATCAATGGACTCAACTCCCCGATAAAAAGACATAGACTAACAAACTGGCTACACAAACAAGACCCAACATTTTGCTACTTACAGGAAACTCATCTCAGAGAAAAAGATAGACACTACCTCAGAATGAAAGGCTGGAAAACAATTTTCCAAGCAAATGGTATGAAGAAACAAGCTGGAGTAGCCATTCTAATATCTGATAAGATTGACTTCCAACCCAAAGTCATTAAAAAAGACAGGGAGGGACACTTCATACTCATCAAAGGTAAAATCCTCCAAGAGGAACTATCAATCCTGAATATCTATGCTCCAAATACAAAGGCAGCCACATTCATTAAAGAAACTTTAGTAAATCTCAAAGCACACATTGCACCTCATACAATAATAGTGGGAGACTTCAACACTCCACTTTCACCAATGGACAGATCATGGAAACAGAAACTAAACAGGGACACAGAGAAACTAAGAGAAATTATGAATCAAATGGATCTGGCAGATATCTACAGAACATTCTATCCTAAAACAAAAGGATATACCTTCTTCTCAGCACCTCATGGTACCTTCTCCAAAATTGACCACATAATTGGTCACAAAACAGGCCTCAACAGATACAAAAATATTGAAATTGTCCCATGCATCCTATCAGATCACCATGGACTAAGGCTGATCTTCAATAACAAAATAAATAATAGAAAGCCAACCTTCACGTGGAAACTGAATAACACTCTTCTCAATGATACCTTGGTCAAGGAAGGAATAAAGAAAGAAATTAAGGACTTTTTAGAGTTCAATGAAAATGAAGCCACAACATACCCAAACTTATGGGACGCAATGAAAGCATTTCTAAGAGGAAAACTCATAGCTCTGAGTGCCTCCAAAAGGAAACTAGAGAGAGCACACATTAGCAGCTTGACAACATACCTAAAAGCACTAGAACAAAAGGTAGCAAATTCACTCAAGAGGAGTAGACGGCAGGAAATAATCAAACTCAGGGGCGAAATCAACCAAGTGGAAACAAGAAGAACTATTCAAAGAATCAACCAATCAAGGAGCTGGTTCTTTGAGAAAATCAACAAGATAGATAAACCCTTAGCCAGACTCACTAGAGGGCACAGGGAAAGCATCCTAATTAACAAAATCAGAAATGAAAAAGGAGACATAACAACAGATCCTGAAGACATCCAAAACACCATCAGATCCTTCTACCAAAGGCTATACTCAACAAAACTGGAGAACCTGGATGAAATGGAGAAGTTCCTAGACAGATACCAGGTACCAAAGTTGAATCAAGATCAGGTTAATGATCTAAACAGCCCTATATCCCCCAAAGAAATAGAAGCAGTCATTAATAGTCTCCCAACTAAAAAAAGCCCAGGACCAGATGGGTTTAGTGCAGAGTTCTATCAGACCTTCAAAGAAGATCTAATCCCAGTTCTTCACAAACTATTCCACAAAATAGAAACAGAAGGTACTCTACCCAACTCATTCTATGAAGCCACAATTACTCTGATACCTAAACCACAAAAAGACCCAACAAAGATAGAAAACTTCAGACCAATATCCCTTATGAATATTGATGCAAAAATCCTCAATAAAGTTCTTGCTAACACAATCCAAGAACACATCAAAACAATCATCCATCCTGACCAAGTAGGTTTCATCCCAGGTATGCAGGGATGGTTCAATATTCGGAAATCCATCAACGTAATCCAGTATATAAACAAACTCAAAGACAAAAACCACATGGTCATCTCGTTAGATGCGGAAAAAGCATTTGACAAGATCCAACACCCATTCATGATAAAAGTCTTGGAAAGATCAGGAATTCAAGGCCCATACCTAAACATGATAAAAGCAATCTACAGCAAACCAGTAGCCAAAATCAAAGTAAATGGTGAGAAGCTTGAAGCAATCCCTCTAAAATCAGGGACTAGACAAGGCTGTCCACTTTCTCCATACCTATTCAACATTGTACTTGAAGTCCTAGCCAGAGCAATTCGACAACAAAAGGAGATCAAAGGGATACAAATTGGAAAAGATGAAGTCAAAATATCACTCTTTGCAGATGATATGATAGTATATATAAGTGACCCTAAAAATTCCACCAGAGAACTCCTAAGCCTGATAAACAGCTTCGGTGAAGTAGCTGGATATAAAATTAACTCAAACAAATCAATGGCCTTTCTCTACACAAAGAATAAACAGGCTGAGAAAGAAATTAGGGAAACAACACCCTTCTCAATAGTCACAAATAATATAAAATATCTTGGCGTGACTCTAACTAAGGAAGTGAGAGATCTGTATAATAAAAACTTCAAGTCTCTGAAGAAAGAAATTATAGAAGATCTCAGAAGATGGAAAGATCTCCCATGCTCATGGATTGGCAGGATCAACATTGTAAAAATGGCTATCTTGCCAAAAGCAATCTACAGATTCAATGCAATCCCCATCAAAATTCCAACTCAATTCTTCAACGAATTAGAAAGTGCAATCTGCAAATTCATCTGGAATAAGAAAAAACCTAGGATAGCAAAAACTCTTCTCAAGGATAAAAGAACCTCTGGTGGAATCACCATGCCGGACCTAAAGCTCTACTACAGAGCAATTGTGATAAAAACTGCATGGTACTGGTATAGTGACAGACAAATAGACCAATGGAATAGAATTGAAGACCCAGAAATGAACCCACACACCTACGGTCACTTGATCCTCGACAAGGGAGCTAAAAACATCCAGTGGAAGAAAGACAGCATTTTCAACAAATGGTGCTGGCACAACTGGTTGTTAACATGTAGAAGAATGCGAATCGATCCATTCCTATCTCCTTGTACTAAGGTCAAGTCTAAGTGGATCAAGGAACTTCACATAAAACCAGAGACACTGAAACTTATAGAGGAGAAAGTGGGGAAAAGCCTTGAAGATATGGGCACAGGGGAAAAATTCCTGAATAGAACAGTAGTGGCTTGTGCTGTAAGATCGAGAATTGACAAGTGGGACCTCATGAAACTACAAAGCTTCTGCAAGGCTAAAGACACCATCAATAAGACAAAAAAACCACCAACAGATTGGGAAAGGATCTTCACCTATCCTAAATCAGATAAGGGACTAATATCCAATATATATAAAGAACTCAAGAAGGTGGACTCCAGAAAGTCAAATAACCCCATTAAAAAATGGGGCTCAGAACTGAACAAAGAATTCTCTCCTGAGGAATACCGAATGGCAGAGAAGCACCTGAAAAAATGTTCAACATCCTTAATCATCAGGGAAATGCAAATCAAAACAACCCTGAGATTCCACCTCACACCAATCAGAATGGCTAAGATCAAAAATTCAGGTGACAGCAGATGCTGGCGAGGATGTGGAGAAAGAGGAACACTCCTCCATTGTTGGTGGGATTGCAAGCTTGTACAACCACTCTGGAAATCAGTCTGGCGGTTCCTCAGAAAATTGGACATAGTACTACCAGAGGATCCAGCAATACCTCTCCTGGGCATATATCCAGAAGATGTCCCAGCCGGTAAGAAGGACACATGCTCCACTATGTTCATAGCAGCCCTATTTATAATAGCCAGAAGCTGGAAAGAACCCAGATGTCCCTCAACAGAGGAATGGTTACAGAAATTATGGTACATTTACACAATGGAGTACTACTCAGCTATTAAAAAGAATGAATTTATGAAATTCCTAGCCAAATGGATGGACCTGGAGGGCATCATCTTGAGTGAAGTAACACAAGCACAAAAGAACTCACACAATATGTATTCACTGATAAGTGGATATTAGCCCAAAACTTAGGATACCCAAGATATAAGATACAATTTGATAAACGCATGAAACTCAAGAAGAATGAAGACCAAAGTGTGGACACTGTGCACCTTCTTAGAATTGGGAACAAAACACCCAGGGAAGGAGTTACAGAGACAAAGTTCGTAGCTGTGATGAAAGGATGGACCATTTAGAGACTGCCGTATCCAGCGATCCATCCCATAAGCAGCTTCTAAATGTTGACACCATTGCATACACTAGCAAGATTTTGCTGAAAGGACCCAAATATAGCTGTCTCTTGTGAGACGATGCCGGGGCCTAGCAAACACAGGAGTGGATGTTCACAGTCAGCTATTGGATGTATCACAGGGCTCCCAATGGAGAAGCTAGAGAAAGTACCCAAGGAGCTAAAGGGATCTGCAACCCTATTGTTGGAACAACATGATGAACTAACCAGAACCCCGGAGCTCTTGTCTCTAGCTGCATATGTATCGAAAGATGGCCTAGTCGGCCATCAATGGAAAGAGAGGCCCATTGGACTTGCAAACTTTATATGCCCCAATATAGGGGAATGCCAGGGCCAAAAGAATGGGAATGGGTGGGTAGGGAAGTGGGGGGCGCTATGGGGGACTTTTGGGATAGCATTGGAAATGTAATTGAGGAAAATATGTAATAAAAATATTAAAAATTAAAAAAAAAAAGAAATTGTACATATACAAAATAGAATTTTATTGGCCTTAAAGAAAATTAAAACAAAGGCATTTCATGGAGTGAAAAAAAAAAAAAAAAAAAAAGAAAATGGTATGAGGATCATGCCTGCTGACTTTATGATGTACTCAGATTGCATAAATGAATGATTAAAATGAAGGGAATGGGAACCATTAGGATTAGCTCCTTGGCTACATTTCCCTGTGATTTTCATACAGCAGAGAGTACATTTTCATGATAGTTAATTCTGTTGAATAATTAAATGGCTCTTATTTTGGAAACCTGTATGTCTGGATTATTAATGCCCCGTTTCTAGTTTATTACCCTGGCTTAAATGACGAGGTAATAGAATATTACATATTTCCTTTCACTTAACATTAAATTTATATTAACAGAAGTGTTACTTTTAACTCTCTAGAACTACTTAAACTTAACATCACCAGGAGGCTTTATTAATTCTCTGTGGTTTCCCACACTCTATGCCAACAGCACTTTTATGGGGCTCACTCAGCCCAGGGCGATTAGTTATTCTCACACTGGAAAGGAAGGTGTCCGGTGCATGCTGGGAGCTGTGACTGATTGCTACTGCCTTCACACCTGTGCCCTCTGACCTTTGAAGGTGAACGGGAAGTGTGGTACCTGCTCTTCACTGCTCTTTTGAACTACTCTTCAAAAGTGAACCTACTGGGGGTCTTAGGTCATGTCTGCCCACCAGGGCCTGAGGATTAACCCCTCCCAGGGCCAGGAACATGGGGTCCTTCCCCTCCTTGGTTACCCAGCTCAATGCCTGGGGAGATGCAGGCCAACGGTGATGTCCCAGCATCAAAGGCAGTGTTCACTGCAGCAGCAGCAGAGGACCAAGGGAGACTGCGGAGAAGGAGCGGATGTTTTGTGTTTCCTGGTCCTCTGGATGGATCTTTCTCCACGCTTATGCTTTTCCTCATGGGGCTTCCCAGGCTGACCATCCTCAGAGTGCTGGAGGAGGACTTCCTCGATTGTGACTTTGAAACAAAAACTCATCTATGTGAGATAATTACTGTTTTACAATCGATAATAGCTACTGCTATTTATTGAAACTGTCTGCTCCTCTCCGTTCCCATAGCAGCCTCCTCACATTCATAGTCCTTCACTGTTGCTTGCCTGGCTTTGTGAAGCAGCTTCTAACTGATCCTCAGCCTGTCCAGACCACCAGCCTTGGTTCTCAGTTTAGTGTTGCAGCTGCTGTGTGGCTCCAATTGCTTTTAACCCACAGTGCTGCTCTGGCCCCCCTATCATGGTTCCCACATCCCTGGGGCATCTCCCCTAGTCTTTTATAGCTCTTCATCTAGAACAGTGCTGGAAGTCCCAGGAAGTCCCCTCTGACCCCTGAAGAGAAGTCTGTTCATATCAACAACCACAAATGAGACAGGGAGGAGGTTGGGGTGTGGGGGGAGAGATTAAAAACAGTGGTCTTAATTCCATTTCTATTTCAAAATGGACTCCTGAAACTAGATACATCTCTGTGTGTTTCATTGTTCCTGGATCATAACTCATTTATCATTCCATTTTATCATATCATTGTTGATTTTTAAAACGGGTTCTTGGTTTCTTTTTTTTTTTTTTTTTGCTAATCCAGTGTAAGTTCATTATCGACAAAGTTTGCAAAGTATATACCTTACAATTCTGTCCTGACACCTCCTACCTGCTGTATGGGTGCTTTCTGAATACTCTATAATTGTCTATTAGGTAAATGAATGTGGTCAGTACAGCAATACTTCAATCTTAGAAAAGGACTCTATGTTTCTAGTAGAAGGCTACTTTTAAAAAAGATTCATTTATTTTACTTTGTATATGGAGAGAGAGAGAGAGAGAGAGAGAGAGAGAGAGAGAGAGAGAGAGTAACAGTGAGTACCTGGTGCCCTTGAGGAGAACATCAGACCACCTTCAGCTGAAGTTACACATGGTTGTGAGTCATAGGGATGCTGGGAATCAAGCCCACGTCCTGAGAAGGAAGCATGCTCTTAACCACTCAGCCACACCCTATGACCAGTGTATTAGCATCTAAAGTTGGTTGGCTAGTTTTGATCATCCACCTTTAAAGCAAAAGTTTTTATGAAAAACAAGCGATGACAGCAAAACTAAACATACCAGCCATGAGTCTGTGTGCACCTTATGTTTTCCTCAAGTGCTCGCATGTTTAAATTACAGAGACATCCTCATGAAAAGAAACCAGTAAGTTCCAACTGCATCAGTAGGAGTAGCTCTGTTGGCTGAATTATTAGTGATACTCACATTATCAACCAGCTCATCTCCAAGTGTGAAGGAGTCCAGTGGCCTCAACAAGGTCTTCTTTGGCCCATGGTTGATAGTGAGTAATCAGCCATTTACGGGACCCCATGTCCATTGTTCTTTGGCTTCTGCAATGAAATGGTTCCGGCACCTTCTTTCCTTGGTTGAGGGTGTATAATATTGAACAACCAGTGGAGCACTAATGTGGATCATCTCGGGGTAATGTCTGTTGTGGTTAGTTTTAGTACCAGCTTGACATAATTAACCTGGGAAAAGGTGATCTCAGTGAAGGATTGTATGTAGGGAATTATCTTGGAGAGTGGGGGGACCCAGCCACTGTGGGTGAGCCATTCCCTAGGTTTGGGTCTGAATGTTAAAGGATTGGAGAAAGAGAGCTGGGCAGAAGCATATTCTCTCTCGGGGCTTGACTACAGATGTGACCAGCTGCTTCAAGTTCCTGCCACCTGATTTCCCTACCCTGCTGGACTGTCACCTGGAATTGTGTGCCAAATAAGTTTTCCCCCTACATTGCTTTGTCAGGGTATTTTATCACAGTGACAGTGAAGAAAGCTCAGACATCATTATCATTTCTCATCCTTTTAACAATGCTGCTGCTTGTTGTTTGTCAGGCTTACCCAACCTTTCATTGACTGAGCTAATGGGATGATTCTCATGGCTCCCCCACTGCTTTATTTTGATTTCTTAGAAGGCCTTTTAACTCCTTCAATAAAACAAACAAACAAACAAACAAACCTCCAAATTACGTGAATTGTTTTATTTTTAAATCCTTGAAGTCATTCTTTGTCATTGGCATTTTAATCTGTATACAGAAGATAAAAATGGAACTATTGCCACCTAGTATTAACAGATTTGTGCTAAGCAACACCACTTGCCCCTTTACTGTCTCCCTGCCCACATAGGCATTTGTAATTAGTACTAACATATTTTCTCAATACGACTTCTCACTAGTCTCAGTATAACAATTGAAATTACTGCTACCTGCTTCTTAGTGCTGAAGATTCCAGGTGCGGCTCTTCTTGTTCACTTACTTTACCAGAAATACCCATCTTTGTAGGTATTTCTTAAGGTCTGTTTATAATTATTCCCATTTCTTTCATAATCTATACCCTACTCCCTACCCAAATACATCCCAGCTTGGTTTTTCAAGACAGGGTTTCTCTGTGTAGCCCTGGCTATCATAGAACTAACTTTGTAGACCAGGTTGGCCTCAAGCTCAGAGATCCACCTCTCTCTGCCTCCAGAGTGCTGGGGTTAAAGGTATGCGCCGAAACCACTGCCTAAGCCACATGTTATTCTGTGTGTTACTGTACTGGCTGGTTTTGTGTGTCAACTTGACACAAGCTGGAGTTATCACAGAGAAAGGAGCTTCAGTTGAGGAAATGCCTTCATGAGATCCAGCTGTGGGGCATTTTCTTAATTAGTGATCAAGGGGGAAGGGTCCCTTGTGATGGGACCATCCCTGGGCTGGTTGTCTTGGGTTCTATAAGAGAGCAGGCTGAGCAAGCTAGGGGAAGCAAGCCAGTAAAGAACATCCCTCCATGGCTTCTGCATCAGCTTCTGATTTCTGACCTGCTTGAGTTCCAGTCCTGCATCCTTTGGTGATGAACAGCAGTATGGAAATGTAAGCCGAATAAACCCTTTCCTCCCCAACTGTTTCTTGGTCATGATGTTTGTGCAGAAATAGAAACCCTGACTAAGACAGTTACCTAATGATCAGAACTGATAATAGCATTGTGTTGTAAGCCCAGCTTATATTTGTGAGTTCTTGTAAGAACACTAAAGTTTAGGCCCATTGCTATTCACATTTTATACCTGGAAAAACCAAGGTGAGGCTAAGTAATAAATGGTGGAACCTAAGACTTGGGTCGCTTTCCTCTGATTCCTCAAATTCTTAAGCTCTAAGCTGAAAAAGTCTGTGTTAGTACCAAAATGATTCACATTATGCTGTGGCCTGTGACGACACCAGGCTAGACCAAAACTTGCTTACTTTGTGGTTTTCAGGTTGAAACTAACATAGTATAATATTTTAATCTCTTAAGGAATTTATGGTCCTATCTCTATTTTTTTTTTTCTGATAGAACTCATAAAGCTGACTTAGGTTTTTATTTGAGTCATTTGCTATTATCTTTATATATTGAAAAAAACCTTTAATTTTGAGATAGTAGCTATCTGTGTGGGTGTCATATACATTCACAGATGGTATCTTTTAAAAAGTCTGTCCTCGACCATCTGTAGCATCAACCTCATCTGATCCAATTGGTGTCATCTTTCATTTTTGCAGGGATTAGTTATTGAAGTAGATCTTCATATGTATTTTATAACATTTTGGGTAAATGTTAAAGCAAAACATTGATTTATTTTATCACAACAGTCCTATGGAAAACAGCTTTCGTCTTTTTTTTTCCAGCTCATTTTGCTTTATTTCATATGTTCATATGTATCCTTGGGAAGCAAGTTGAATTGAAATAAACAACTGTTTATTGAACATCCTGTGATATTCTGTGATCCTTAAGTTGTGGGATGTTTAGTGTAGTGTCACTGCACCTCAGAAAGGCATGGCTTTATGGGTGGATTCGAGGCTGTTGAGTTGTAGTTAACTGAACTTGCTTCATGGGGATCAATACTTTGCTGGCCTTGATGGACACAGAGACCCCTGCCTGGACAGAAGGTAGGACTGGTCGTGAACCAGCATATCGGTGCTGGGAAGAGAACCCAGACCTTCTGCACGATCAGCAACTGCTCTTAAACGCCAAACTGTCTATTTCTAGATCCCCACCTTATTTAATGTTTGATGCCTCTGTTTCCACTAAAATATTTCACTCTTTTCTCCACTGGCTTATTCATTTAAATTGTACTAAGGGCCTGTGTGCACCAGACATGTGCACTTGCCAGTGTCTTTCGTATCACAGTAGTCTATAGTGCCAATCTAGGGAGTTGGTGGGCTACAATTCACTGAAGATACATTTAATCTTCAGGTCTCCATCTTATGTTGACAAGGCTTCACATATCTTCCCAAGTGACTTAATCACTCAGGGTATGTCACCATTGATAAAGTCCTGCAACCCTGGTTTTCTGTGTCTTCTGACATCACAATCTCCACACTTTCTATTGTTACTCCTCTATCTTTGATTAGGCTCTATTTCCACCAGCGATGCTTCATTCAACAGTGCTTCCACCATAACCACTGCATCTTACTGCTCAAGGTAGCCCTGTGAGCCATGGTAGCCAAGTTATCTGAGCAAACACATCCCAAGTCTTAATGGTTTCACTACTTGAGAACTTTACTTGGTAGCAGATATGGAAGTAAAGTGTGTTCTCCTGTAGTCGTGAGCCCAGGTCGATGGCGTCACTGTGTGGCTTACAGCAGTGCTTTGAGCAAAGGCAGGAAGAAGAGCGTGGAAGGTTGCACAGGACGTTTTCATCAGCCAGCACATAGAGGTGATATCCACCATTCCTGTTCTCAGTTCACTGAGTAGAACTTGAGTACAGGGACATGGCAAATCTCAGAGGAGACTTGCTGGGGGCACAGAGGTCTTTGCATTCACAGAAAAGTATCAAGAGGACCAGGAATGTTAAGAGGACACAGAGGTATCTCCCCAGTGGAAGAGATGAAACCAAATATTTGCATTCCATCCAGAAAGCAGAGAGTTGATTTTTTGTTAACAAAATGGTAACCTTTTAGGTATCTGGGGAGTCTCTCCCCTCCCTAGGCCATTGTCCATCCTTAGGGAAGATGCCACATGTATTTCATGGCCTGCTGACCTCTATGCTATTAGTCAGACACCACACTAGATTCTAGGCCTTTTTAGCTATAGAGCCCACCCTCATGGTCACATGTATTTTGTCAAAGAATGCCTTCAGCTCTATTGTGCACCTGGAATTGAACTGATCAAACTGATTGTTGCCTGGAAACTTTGTCCCAGATTGTTCTGGGTTTTAAATATGCTGGTAATGACCATTCTAGCATTAGACTCTCTAAAGTCTGATCCAGATTGACAAAGTCAATCTGCACTGGGTTTTCAATCTTATCTCTTTGCAGGGTTTGGTGCTCTGTCTGACACCTGCACGGTCCCCCTCAGAGACAGGGAAATGTGCTCTATATATTTGCCTCATGAGCTGTTCTTCATCCTACTTTGCTCGTGACTTCCTTGTATGGTACCTGTGTGTTAACCCACATGATAGAGGCAGGGAAGAATAGGATGAAAGCATCATCTTAGGCCTTTTTAACTGACTGTGGCATAGTCCTAGACATTAAAGTTGGCAATGTTTATAGTCTGAATTCCTAACATCTGCACATTGCTGTTATTCTGTTCTCACAGGGAAATAAATGCCCGACTTGATGCAGTATCTGATGTTCTCCACTCAGAATCCAGTGTGTTTGAGCAGATAGAAAACCTTCTTCGTAAGTTACCGGATGTCGAGAGAGGACTATGTAGCATTTATCACAAGAAGGTAAGTGGTGAAAATCAAGCCTCCTGAGACTCAGTGTCCCTTAGATAACAACTGGAGGTCCTGATGGAAAACCACGTGCATTTCACTAGAGCTTATAAGTAGGGCAAGAAAACACCTGTAGCTGCAGAAATTTTAATTGTACAATTTAATTTGTTTGTATTCCAGTATTTACAGTCACAAAAAGTTTTCTCACTTGAGACTACAGCAACATACACAGAAGTACTTCTATTAAAATGCAAGATGCTGTGTTACATCATCCAAGTTCAGACCATTGTCAAAATGAGAAACTTACTTTGATCTGCAACTTTGGAAAAGAGAAGCCTTAATTTTTTAGTTTTTAAAATAATCTTTGACCTAAACAAAGGGAAAATCCTTTTCCATCCTTTACCCTAAGATGGTGTCCATCCTTGATGCTAACATGTGTTTCTTGGATATAGCAGCAGGATGAATCCTGTGTTTGAATCCTTTCTGTTAGTTTATTTCTTTTTGTTGGTAGAATTGAGACCATCCATGTTGAGAGTTATCAGTGAGCAGTGTTGGCGCCTGTTGCTGAGTTGTGTGTATGGGCATCCCACCCTCTATGTTGGGGAGGGGGCGTCCTACAGTGATGTGTGTAGGGCAGCCCACCCTCTGTGTTGTGTGTGGGGCACCCCACCCTCTGTGTTGTGTGTGTGGGGGTGGTATTGTGTGTGTGGGGGGGGGCGAGAGCTTCCTACCTTCAGTGATGTGTGTAGGGCAGCCCACCCTCTGTGTTGTGTGTGGCAGCAGCCCACCCTTTCAGTTTTGCTGGTTTTATAGTATTCATTCTTTGTGTTTTCTTGGATGTGGTTAGCCTCTTTATTTGAAGTTTACCTTCCAGTACCTTCTGTAGGACCTGATTTGTAAATAGATACTGCTTAAATTTGGTTTTATCATGGAATATCTGTCTTCTCCATGTATTGTAATTGAAAGTTTTGGAAGCTGTAGTGTTGGGAACTAAAAAAGGGGGGCCCTGGGGAAGGGGAAGACCCACACCCCACCAGAGTTCCACCTATGCTCTCGTCAGTCAGGCATAGGAGGATTGCTATCTACCTTCCACTCATCCCCGGGTAGGCATCTATGCTTCTGACCCACTCTTCGGGGGGTGGAAAGGGGCAGCCCTATCTGGGAGCCCTGGGCTACTTTGCTAAAGCCACCGGGGTTATGGGAGAGAGGGATGAGGGAAGAGAGGTTCCCAACACCTGCGAGAGTGAGCACAGCAGATCTTGATGAGCAGAGACTCTATGGTTTTAGAGCTTTATTATAGAAAGGCAGGGAGAAAGAGAGAAGGTAGAAGAGAGAGGGGGGGAGACTAGAGAGAAAGAGAGAGTAAGAGGGAGAGAGGAGAGGAGAAGACAAAGAGATAGGAGAGAGGGTGAGAGTGAGGAGTAAGAGGTAAGAGAGACAAGTAAGAGAGCAAGCAGGGGCTGAACTACCCTTTTTAAAGTATTCTGTCTTATCTTATTGTTGCTAGGTAACTAGGGAGGAGTTTAGCCTGAAGGTCAGAAGCTTGGGCCGTTGCCTACATGACTTCTAGCCATGCTTCTCCTGTGGGGGGCAGTAACTTAGGCAGGGGCCAGAGTTCCAGGAGCATGAGGGAATGCCTACCATGTTATGAAGGTGAATTATCACCCTTCAGGTTCAGACCTCAGCTCAACTGGAGACCAGCCTGTCTGTACATAGCCCAGTGCCCCACCCTATAGCAGTCAGGGCTGGTGTCTGTGATACCTCAGAACATGTATCCAGGCCCTTCTGCTCTAGAGGCTCCATTGAGAAGTCAGGTGTAACATCTTTGTACTGGCTGGTTTTGGTGTCAACTTGACACAGGCTGGAGTTATCACAGAGAAAAGAGCTTCAGTTGGGAAGGTGCCTCCATGAGGTCCAGCTGTAAAGCATTTTCTCAATTAGTGATCAAGGGGGAAAGGCCCCTTGTGGGTGGGACCATCTCTGGGCTGGTAGTCTTGGGTTCTATAGGAGAGCAGGCTGAGCAAGCCAGGGCAAGCAAGCCAGTAAGTAACATCCTTCCATGGCCTCTGCATCAGCTCCTGCTCCCTGACCTGTTTGAGTTCCAGTCCTGACTTCTTTCAGTGATGAACAGCAATGTGGAAATGTAAGCTGAATAAACCCTTTCCTCCCCAACTTGTTTCTTGGTCATGATGTTTGTGCAGGAATAGAAACCCTGACTAAGACAAATTGGTACCAGCATAGTGGGGTATTTCTGTGACAGCCTGACCATGTTTTGGGGAGGACTGTGGAAGGACTTTGGAACTTTGGGCCAGAAGATCGATTCGGTGTTAAGAGCTCTGTCAAATGTTGTGTGGGAGCTTGGAAGATAATGTTGAGAACAGTGCAGAAGATGGAGGCTTGGCTTGTGAAATTTCAGAGGGAAGATTAAAGACTTTTTTCAGGGCCATTGCTAGTTTGATTGTGAAGATTCTGTGGTTCTGGTTAGCTGGGGCTGAAGAATCAGCTGTGATTAACAAGATACCAGAACTACTAAAGTGAAACCTTTGCATTACTGGGACTATTGATGCTGGTTAGCTGGAGCTAAGAAATTAGTGGTGATTAAAAAGAGACCAGCATCATTGAGGTGACATCTACTGGGAAGTGTTTTCTGAGAGCACAGAGGCTATGTTCCAGAGATAGCAAAGGTTGTACCGTGTGCTGTGGCTGGACTTGGTAATGTGTAAGAGTTACCCAGGTGGTACTGGTTTTGAAGGCATGAAGAGGCCATGCAGAGCAGCTGAGGTTCGGCACTGTGAGGGCCCGTGGAAGGCCATTGGTGAAGGTGCAGCCTCAGTTGCAATTGATGGCCCAGGACTGAAGGGGTCATGCAAAGGAGTTGAGGCTTGGCACCATAAAGAGAGCCTATGAGAGGCTATTGGTGAAGCCTAGTTACAGTGGAAGACAGCAGCGTTTTGAAGATACCGGTACCATGAGATGACCACCAAGAACAGCAGCAGCAGTGGAGAACAGGCAGCTGGAGCCTAGAATGAAAGCTGCGTGCTACAAAGGACAGGGCTGGAGAAGTGACCCAAGCCCTTGGAGATGCCCAGAAGATCATGAGTTGGATCCCAGACACTGGACAGTTGGAGTTTAATTTTTGCTTTTGATTGTGACTGTGCGTTGATATTTTTCCCTCTTGAAAGAAGAAAATATTTTAGTGGATCCCACAGTTAAGAGACTTTTAATTGTAAAAAGACTTTGGATAGTTTTAAAATGATTGAACTTTTAATATGTAAAGACTGTGGGACTTATAAAGTTTAGATCTTGGGGATGAATAAGAACTAAGAGTTGAGGCTTACTAGTGATGTGTTTGTGTGTCAAGTTGACAAGGGGTCAATTGTACTGGCTGGTTTTGGGTGTCAACTTGACACAGGCTGGAGTTATCACAGAGAGAGGAGCTTCAGTTGAGGAAATGCCTTCACGAGGTCCAGCTGTAAGGCATTTTCTCAATTAGTGATCAAGGGGGAAAGGCCCTGTCTTAGTCAGGGTTTCTATTCCTGCACAAACATCATGACCAAGAAGCAAGTTGGGGAGGAAAGTGTTTATTTGGCTTACACTTCCATGCTGCTGTTCATCACCAAAGGAAGTCAGGACTGGAACTCAGACAGGTCAGGGAGCAGGAGCTGATACAGAGGCCATGGAGGGATGTTCTTTACTGGCTTGCCTCCCCTGGCTTGCTCAGCCTACTCTCTTATAGAACCCAAGACTACCAGCCCAGGGATGGTCCCACCCACAAGGGGCCTTTCCCCCTTGATCACTAATTGAGAAAATGCCTTACAGTTGGATCTCATGGAGGCATTTCCTCAACTGAAGCTCCTTTCTCTGTGATAACTCCAGCTGTGTCAAGTTGACACAAAAATAGCCAGTACAGGCCCCTTGTGGGTGGGACCATCTCTGGGCTGGTAGTCTTGGGTTCTATAAAAGAGCAGGCTGAGCAAGCCAGGGGAAGCAAGCCAGTAAGTAACATCCCTCCATGGCCTCTGCATCAGCTCCTGCTCCCTGACCTGCTTCCGTTCCAGTCCTGACTTCCTTTGATGATGAACAGCAGTGTGGAAGTGTAAGCTGAATAAACCCTTTCCTCTACAACTTGCTTCTTGGTCATGTTTGTGCAGGAATAGAAACCCTGACTAAGACAGTCTTTTAACCTTGAATCTTTTAATATTATCTCTTTGTTCTATATGCTTACTGTTTTGGTTATTGTATATTAAGAGGGCTTTATTTTCTGCTCTGGTATACTTGTTGTTCTGTCTGCTTCTTATGCCTTGATTGGCATCATTATGCTGGAGAATTTTCTTGTATGATTTTGTTGAAAATGTTTTCTGTGTCTTTGAGCTGGGTTTCTTCTCCTTCTTCTATTCCTATTATTTACAGATTTTGTTTTTCTTTTTATTCACACTGCCCCAGAGTTACTGGATGTTTTGTGCCTGGAGGGTTTTTAACTTAAAGTTTCTTTGACCAAGGAATCCATTTCTACCTAGTCTTCATGCCTGAGACTCTATTCTTTCTCCTGTATTCTATTGGTAAGGCTTCCTCTGAGGTTCCTATAAGAGTGCCTTCATTTTTCATTTCCAGTTTTCCCTCAGTTGGGTTTTCATTAACAATTTTGTCTCCACTTTCAAGTCATAGTGTTTTGTTTTTCATCCCACTACACTGTTGGTGTTTTCACAGATTCTTTTAGGGCTTCTGACATATTCAGTTTGCTTTGAACTCCTCCCACTCCTTGCATTTCTCAGCACGGACTGGAGCAGGGTTGCTCAGCTTTAGTCAAAACTTTGTCCCGGCTGTTGCTGTGTTCTCATTCTGTCATTCATGCCTCTGGGTTTGGGATCATTGTAACTGTAGGTGTTGATATCTGGTTGTCTTTGTTGGGTGGGTGTTTGATCCTTAGTTCTGTTGCCCTCTCTGTTTCTTAGGAGAGAGTGTCAGTGGTGGTTGTCTTGTAGGGAATGCTTTTGAGATCCTGCCAGGGGTGGACACTATCATTTAGATATTGGGAGTGACGCTTAGGAATGAAGATGAGGTAGAAGGGGGCGCTGAGGGTGTCCACTAGAAGCAGGGTGTGCCACCAGGATCTGCTTAGTCCCCTGGGTATGGGGCCCATTTTCATTCAAACCATCACAGAGAGCTAGGAACTTACTATGACAGAATTTGTGCTTAAATCCAGCATCCTGGAGTATGTGTCTTTTGAACACTCCCATGTTTGATGTGGATTTTCAAATGCTATTTTGATTTTTCTTCTGGTTCACTCTTCACAAGCAAAATTTATTTATATTTTACTTTTTGCTAAATGGAAATTTATTGCATACTTAATTCATAGTAGGACAGTTTTTAGATGCCCAAATTCTAATGTGATTAATTTTCATTTGTGTTTACTTTTTAATACTTTTCATCCCTGGGAATTTTATCAGAATGTTGAGCACTGCCTTTTAAGGTATCTGTGGTACCCAAGAGGACTTACATAATTGTTCCCTGTGCTTAGGCTAAATTAGAAACAAAATGCAGAGCAAATTTGGTGATGCCAGTCCTGAGGAAGAAGGCGCATGAGTTGATTGTGTCAGTAGAGTCAGTTGTAGCACCGTGTGTTGTGCGTTGCTTTGCTGGCAGTGATAGAAGCCATGTTGACATTGGACAGTTCTGTGCTTGGTTCTGCTGTGCTGCAGAGGTACAAAGCCATGTGTTATTTTGTATCTGTGGTCAGTGCCTGGCCATCAGTGCTATTACCTTCACCAGTCAACTGATCTCCAGGCTCCTTGCCTTCACTCTTTGAAAAAATTCACTGACAGATCTCAGAGGCCTTTCTTTCTTTTTTTCATTCTTTCTTTTCTTTTCTGATCTTTTTTTTTTTCTCAAGAGGAAGTATGCAGAGCAGGTTTTGTTTGAGCTGTCAATCAGCAGAGCAGGGCCACGTGTCCATGGAATGGAAGTGACATCGTCTTGCCAAGCTGCAGTGATTCTAGGCTGCCTCACTGCCTCTCTTTAAAGTTGACTTGGATGTTTGCCTCACTAAGTTTTATGCATCTCTTACAGTTTCCAAACTCTAGAAAAAGTTACAGTTTTGAACTGTTTCATTTAAAAAGTGGTCCATGTGTAGTACTTCTAATTTGGAATTTCTGATTGTATTTTACTAAGAAAACCTGTGACTCACTTGGAATCTGGTCCTTGGCCCCACTTCAGTGTTTCACTGCCTTCAAAAGTGAAGAGCTGAAACGAGTTGTTGACAAATCAACGTTATAAAGCTCTTAACCACAGCTGCTGCAGCTCTTGACCCCATAATCTGCTTGCCAATTAGCACTTTAGTTTATTTTTTGTTTTTGGTTTTTTTGTTTTGTTTTTGTTTTGGGGTTTTTTGGTTTACTCGAGACAGGGTTTCTCTGTGTAGCCCTGGTTGTCCTGGAACTCACTCTGTAGACCAGGCTGGCCTCGAACTCAGAAATCCACCTGCCTCTGCCTCTCCAGTGCTGGGATTAAAGGCGTTCGCCACCATGTCCGGCTTAGTTTTTTTTTTTTTTTAGAGCAGTAGTTTCCTGGGCTCTGCTGTGGCATGCCTACAGCCTGTGGCATGCCTGCTTTGATGTCTTGCTGCTTTCCTCCAAGCTTGTGCGGTTTGCACCAATGGCGAGTGGCATCCGGGCACAGACCTTACTAGTTCTGTGGAGCTCACAGATGGGAGTGGGCTGCCTAGACCTGGGGCTGTAGAATTCTCAGGGAGGTGCTTTCAAGGTGGTAATGATGGAAGATCTCAAAGAGGCTTAATATGGAAAGATAAATATGTCGTCTTATATTCAAACTTCAAATTCAAATCTGAGAAAATTGGGTCACAGGAACCCATATTAGATGTTAAATTTGGTAAATGCATTTAAGGATAAGGATGTTCCACAATGTTAAGTAAAGAGTTTGTGTGTGAACCAATTTCTAGCCAGGCTATACTGGGCTCAAGCTACACATTGCACGTGGGTCTTTGCCTCTGACACTTCCTGGATCTGTGCTTGTGGTATAATTGCCTTAATAGAAAGATCCACACTCTTGATCGCTCTCTCCTTCAGTTTACTTCTTGTACCCGCATGCTTCCAAGCTCTAACACAGGGAGTTTTAACTTGTTGGTTTTGTTTGGTTATTAGATTGGTCTACTTTATTTTTACTTTTCTGCAAAATCGACCGATAATGACTGAGGCAAGTACTTCATGAATGACCT
The DNA here is from genome assembly GCF_978045245.1 of Mus caroli. Taxonomy (NCBI): domain Eukaryota; kingdom Metazoa; phylum Chordata; class Mammalia; order Rodentia; family Muridae; genus Mus; species Mus caroli. The sequence goes on from NW_028227270.1 coordinate 29,093,240, forward strand.
GTCCTTTGTATATCTATCTCAGGAGAAAGAAAATAGTAATTTTTCTCCTATTAAGAAGTTCATCCTGGAAGCCTGGCTTCCTGAGGGTATATCTCCATGCGCTAAGAACCTTGTTAATAGCTATGAGGTCATGCCCATTTGCTCTTCAAAAAGGTTGTGCTTTTCCTGAGAGTATAGAAAGGTGTCTGTCTTACACCTTGGGTGACATGCGTATTAATAAGTACATCTTTGACATTTGAACAAACGGCGAATACTGCCCTGCAGTTTTAGTTTGTTTTATTGTTATCAAATTTGGTGTGTGTGGGGTGGTGGTGGGAGGTGTCACAACTGTTAGGTTGACCCAAAGATAGTCACTTGAGACACCAGTATGGACAGCCCAGCCCCTCAGGGGAAATGGGAGCTGGATCCTCAGTACTTCTCAGAAGGCTGCTGCCCCATTATCAGAGCAGAACAGCTTGACTGAAGCCTTCGGCCGACCCAGCAAGCCAGAGCCCCGCCTTGTAAATTGCTTTCCTTCCGCCTGTAATAGATCCTTTTTCTTAACACTCCTCTGCCCAACTAACCCCCCCCCCTATAAGCCCCCACTTGTCCCCGCTCTGACAGAGCTTTTCTCCCCTTTACCACAGTGGCTTTCATGCTTTGGTTCTCTCCTTAAGCCACACAGCAGTCTGTGCCCCAAAGACAGGTCTGTCCACCAGTCCTTAGTGAGCCAATTAAAAGAACCAAATTAAAGGGAGTTGCGTTTTCCCCTCTGGACTCTTTTGGATGTTTCTTCTCTCCTTTGAACATTTCATGAAATCAGAGTGGCTATTTCAGTGGTTCTTTACTGCACCCTAGCTTACAGGCCTGGACTCTATTTAGTTCGCACTGATCTTGAACTTGCAGAGACCCTCCCATGCCAGCCTCCTGACTGTTGGGATAACAGGTTTGAGCCACCATATCTAGCTCCTATTGCTATTTAGATAAAAATATTTTGGTTTCTAGTGCTCTACCCAAGAGTTCTTCTTGATCGTCAAAAGCCTGTGTCACCTGAAGTCAGAACTTCAAGCATTAATGCCTGCTGTTAATGCCCACATTCAGTCCGACTTACTCCGAGCACTCATCGTGGAGGTTCCTGAGCTCCTCAGCCCAGTGGAGCATTACTTAAAGGTTCTGAATGAGCCAGCTGCCAAGTAAGTGCAGGCTTCCACTTCCTTCCCCCAGTGGCTGGCTATCAGCCAGTGCTGCTTGCCACGTGGTATGTGAAGTTGCTTGAGTATATTTGTAATTGAAAACATTTATAGTTGTTTAAACACACATAGTTGACAATCTGGGACAGTTGAAGTACTTCTCCAGGCATCAGATGATAAAAGGATAAAGTTCTTCTAAAGTGAGGTAGTGCCAGTTTACTAACTCAAAAGCAGGTGTCCAGTGGCCCTTATCCTCATTTTGTTGACACCCAGGAGTGATTGTCCCTGTATTTAGAAGCTGTAGTTGCTCTTTTAAGGGAGCAGTTTTACAGTGTGTCTCACAGGGAGCCGAGTTTACATTTGTTGTTATTTTCTGACTAGGCAAATGAAATGACAGTTTTATTTCTTGGTTTCACCATGTGAGTTGTGAATAAAATAAAACTGATTTTGTCAATCCTCAGAAGTTAAGGAGTGTTTCCATAACTATTCAGTGGCAGAGCTGGAATCGGAACCACGTTTTCCTGAGTTCCAGTCTGTTGGCATTTCATCATGCTATGAAATTGATAACTGTTCTAATTAATATGCTTTAATATATTACCTGAATTTTTCATATTTTAGAGTTGGCGATAAAACTGAATTATTCAAAGACCTCTCTGACTTCCCTTTAATAAAAAAGAGGAAAAATGAAATTCAAGAAGTCATTCACAGCATCCAAATGCATTTACAGGAATTTCGGAAAATATTAAAACTTCCTTCTTTACAATATGTGACTGTATCAGGACAAGAGGTAATGTCAAACATGCTTTCACTTCATATCCGTTTTCCTGGAGTAGAAAAGCCATTTTATAATTTAAGTAAGGTCTGTGGGTAGGTTGTTAGAAGCGACGGTCCAGGGAAACTACTGAACTAGACATGCTCCCTGGGCACAAAGATTCATTGGTGTTCCAGCTGCCAAGGTCATTGCTTGGAGCTGAGAGAACAAAATGGTGGGAAGGCGGGCAGACTTTATACGACAGTCAGCAGGGTGGGGATCTGAGCTGATGCCGCTGTCCACGCTGACCCAGGGGTGTGTGTCCTTGCTGACAGGCTGACCTTTGGGGGAAGGTTCCGTGAGGTTTCCTGAGGGTCAGTGTTGTTCCTGGTGGGCAGAAACCTTAAGGGATTTGGTTTTCTAGTAAACAGGACTTCATGGGAATCGTAACTCACCTGCCATGTTCTGCTTCTGCAACTGCAAGGCTTTCTGCTCCCCTCCCTGATCAAACCGTGATACCATGGTAACACAGTTATGCCCTATTTTTGCAGAAAGTTCATATACTGTTATGTGTGTCAGCGGCTACCATGCATGTCAATGGAAAGTGCCCAACATGTGGACTTTGCCCACATTACAGACTTGAGTCCAGGAGGATGAACAGTCAGAGGCCTCTGTTCGTCCTCCTGTATCTATAACAATAAAGGCTTTCCTTCCACCCGCAAGTCTGTCTGATTGGTGGTTTCTCTGTGTCTTGCTCAAGAGAGAAATGTCTATCTCTCCTTTGATTTTTTTTTTAAATAAGAAACATTTAAAGTTATTAAGGGAAATAAGAAAGTAAGGGAGAGGAAATGGGCTCCATGTGATGCTGAAGTAAAGGGATGCAGGTGCTGAGAAGGTCGCAGCAGGCCTGGCAGTGATATGATGGAAATGTAGGGACTGGGCCGTAGGTAGGGGCAGGGGAGCAAAGGTTAGTGTTACCCTTGGCTGTTCAAAGAGTTTAAGACCAGTCTGAATTATATCTATCTGAAATCAAAACAAACAAATGGTGGAAAGATTATCAGCATACCTGGCAATGTATTAACCTAGGTTGCTATAACGTACTTTGAATAACAATGTGACATTTAACCAAGACCTAAGTAGGTCCCAGGAGAGTAACAGGAGAGCTTACTAGAATGACAGAGCAGAATTCTTACATTAACCTCTGGATGGTGGCATCAGCAGAGAAGTGGATTGCTGTGAGACCTTGCAGAGCTTTCTAGACCACGCATTATTTTTTCCAGTGGTTTTTCTTTAGCAGTAAAACTCATAAACAAAGGGTCTGCCCGCTCATTCTTAGGCTGTTTGGAAAAGGGAATAACTGGAAAGAAGTCTCCTATCCTGGAGCAGAGCGCAGCACCAGCCGTGCTGAAGAACAAAGGCTGACCGGAGGACAGGAGTGTGAGCACAGAGGCTCGCCTGACTCTCACTGTGCCTCCAGTTCTTCACGCTGTGCACGCATTGACTTAATGGGCGGTGGCAGTCCCTGGAGTGGGCGTTTGAGCTGCTCCGTGGTTCTCATGCTGCACCTTGTTTTTATGGGCTTTTCAGAAGGTTCACCATCCCTTCACCACCAACTCCCACGGTTAGGATGCTTCTTTCCTGTTGCCTTGAAATTTGATATCTGCCTTTGATTTTATTTCATAAAATGCCAGTGTGCCTTCACTGAGCATTCTTAAACCCAAGAATTATTTAGTATAGTTAGTAATTTTATTTTTACTCAATAATACTAAATTTTGGCTTGTTTTCACTTAATTTTATGACTACATGGTCATTTTTGTACTGTTAATTCTTTTTCTAAAAGATACATTTTTTTAAATAACTTTATTTTTATTTTATGTGTGTTGGTGCTTTGCATGCATGTAGATCCCCTGGAACTGGAGTTACAGACCGTTATGAGCTGCCATGTGGGTGCTTGGAATTTAACTCAGGTAGCCTGGAAGAGCAGCCAGTACTCTTAACCACTGAGCCATCTTTCCAGCCCTGGACTGTTAATTCTTAACTGTAGAATGAGTATGGCAGACTTAAAGCTTTATTAATCAACTTTTATATATGAAATGTTAATGGTTTCAAAATCTTGGCTTGGTATGGAAATTAATAAATATTAACCATTCATGTGTGTGTATGCATGCATATGTGTGTAAGAGTATATGAGCACACTGAGAGGACACAACTCAGACTCATACTACAGTGAGGTGTGGTAGAAGTTGACTTCCTTCTTGTTCTTGTCAGAGAAGCTCACTCATGGAGAGAGCACAGTTGGGTCTGAGACGGTAGTGCTGTAAGGCTCAGGGAATATTGCAGAAGAGTGAGTGGAGAACCTATGAGAGCCTAAGAATGAGAAGAGTTGCAGTGCCATCTTCTGGGCTTCCATTGTGGATGGGAGTGGAGCTCATAAGGCCCCAATCCTCCTTACTGAACAGTTGGTAGTTGGCAGCTTCTGAGGGAGAGGCAGACAGCAAGCTCATATGCTCCAAAGGGCAGTTCCAAACATGAGGTCAAGCATATGGTCTTGGTTAAAACTATTGGTCACAAAACAAAAGATATGAATATGGGGAGGGGACCTATAAAGAGGATTGGGAGATGAGAGAGATAAAGGGCTGTGGAGTAAACAGAATGTACCAAATATATGTGTGATTTATTTTGAACATTTACCACTAATAATGTTTACTAAGTAATGTTTACTAAAGTATCGCAGCAGATTCGAAAAAGCCTTAGGATGGACCGTGGTTGCATGCCCACTTAAATATCTCACTGTTCATTTGCATTTATTTTAGTTTATGATTGAAATAAAGAACTCAGCTGTATCTTGCATCCCAGCTGATTGGGTGAAGGTTGGAAGGTAAGTTTACGGCCGCTTTGACTTCTAGCATGGATTGCGGCATGTGTATCTATCTGTGCCGGTAGCCTTGAAGCAGGAGTAGTTTTCCTCCTCTGATTTTCTGATGAACCTTGAATCAGAGATGACTTTCTTTGTCATTCATTTAGAAATATTTTGAAGAACATAGTTGAATACACCCCCCGCCCTTTGTCATTTACTATTTGCCTCATGCCTGTGAGTGCTGTGCATAACGGGAGGTTAAGGAACCTTCAACTGTAAGGTGACTGCGGTTGTTCAAGCTTTTTGATGAATGTAGCATCCGACATTTCTTTTAAGAAACTGGAATTTCATTTTCTGCTTCATTGAGCTTCGTGTTTCTTTACTCTCAGTGTTTTCCTTGGCACGCAGTTATAGTTGTTCTTTCTTTTTCTAACTTATATCTTGAACTGATGAGTATAAATGATAACGGTATTGGGGAGCATTTTGTCCCTGGTTAGCATCAGTTCCTTGAAGGGGACTCATTCAGGAGAAGTGTGTGCATCTGAGTAGTGTGCTGCCTGGGATCTCTGTTGCTGCTCCTCTTCCTTTGTCTGTATGACTGGGGATGAAAATATATTTGCCCAAGATAATTAGGGAGACTGGTAGTGAAATGACAGAATTTTTATGTTAAGGATGAAGGGAAATTATGACATGGTGGCATAATGGTGATTAGGTTATGTTAATTAAATAATGTAACTATTGTCCATTGCCATGACAACAGCTACTCTAGGCACACACATGGGTTTCTTTAACTCAAATACCTTGTTTTTTCCTTATGCCGCTGAAGCTGTAGATGTAAGTAGTGTTGACTTGAGGGATGTTTTTATACTTAGAGCATCCTTCCCTGTATTGACTTTTGTCCTATAGGGCAGATAATGGATGAAAATGTGCTTTGTAAAGAGACATTACTTAGGGGAAACCAGGAAAGGGGATATCAGTTGAAATGTAAATAAATAAAATATCCAATTAAAAATTAAATAGAAAAAAGAGATACTACTAATACCCATATTAGTCTGTAGAGCAGTAACTTGCTAAGCAACTGCAGAAGGAAACCCTGTGATAAATTGTTTGCTTAGAACTCTAGATCATGTAACTGAGGAGCTGTAAGTAAGGCAGAAGTTGATGCTAGCCTCCTCTGAATTTGCAGTCCCAACAGTGCAATGAACTGTAAGGCCTGTTGGTGGCTTGTTGTTACCATTTACTCTGCTTGGCAGCCAGAGCCTTGGTATCAGGCTGGGCTTGAGTATCATCAGTTACACTTGCAGTATCCAACAGCTAAGTTAAAGACAACTGTGGGGATGTGAGGTAGGAGCTGGGCATCAGAGCCTGGAGCCCTTCTAAAGCATATTTCCCTTGGTTGGCTGTCAGCGGGGGCAGCTTCCACTTCTTGAGTCCCGTACCTAGGTACTCTTGCTAAACACTGAGGGCAGGGTGCCCGTGAGGGGCACCTCACAGTCCCTGCTCCGCTGCAGTTCATACCAAGTCCATTCCATTTGGACAAGCTATCAATGCTGGTCAAGGCCTTGGCCTAGCATTTCTAACTGGATACTTGCCCCCATGTACTGACTGCCCCTTCATGACGGAGAAAGTGGCTTACCCTCAAGCCCATCCAGGGCCACTGAACCTGAAGAGCTGTCCTTTTTCCATTATAGATTCATGCACTGACCACCTTTGTGATGTATTATTTCCTTTTTGCTCTGAATTATACCAAGTAGAAAAATATAAAATCTCAAGAGTGACACGGTCTTCACCAGTGTGTCGCCCTTCCTTGTCACACATCTTTTTTTGCTGCCCTTGCTTCAGCTGTTTTTTTCTTTAGTATAATGGAGAAAAAAAGGCTTTGGCCATGAAGAAAGTTTCAACTCTGACTTTGTCATACAAATATAATTTTAAGAACATTTTAAAGCTTCCTGAACATACTCATATTGTTGAAGAGTCAAAACTGGGACCATAATTCAAGAATGTTCTCTGTTTATAGCTGTTTATGTTCAAGGTTCACCAGTGAATAGTAACTGCTTTAATGTTCTGAAACCATGGCTGCATTGATTCTGATAACCTTGGCTTCCATTTTTCCCCTCCTTCCTCTTGTAGCACAAAAGCTGTGAGCCGCTTTCACCCTCCCTTCATTGTGGAAAGCTACAGACGTCTGAATCAGCTCCGGGAGCAGCTAGTCCTTGACTGCAGTGCTGAATGGCTTGGCTTCCTAGAGTGAGTTTGCAGTGAGCAAAACGCTCTCAGTCTGTGCTCTGAGAAATCGATTGGAAAATGTTCACACACCCGCCCCTAAAACAAGCAGAGATTGCTTCTGTGACTTCCTAGTAGATGGGGGAGGGGGGGAGATATATCTTCCTGGACTCAATTTCCAGTCCCCTGTCAACAAGTTTTAATCCCATTGTTACATTTTTAAGACTATATTTGATGCATACATGTGGTGCACATACATACATGCAGATAAATGGTCATACATATAAAGTTAAAATAAACAAATATTTTCAAAAACGAATATATTTGAGTTTCCCCAATCCCCCGCCTCAATTTGTAAAGGAAATATCTAATTAACTTTTACTTTTTTTCAACTTATATATATTTTATTAGATATTTTCTTTATTTACATTTCAAATGTTATCCCCTTTCCTAGTTTTCCCTCCAAAAATCCCCTATCTCCTTCCCCCTCCCCCTGCTACCCAACCCACCCACTCCTGCTTCCTGGCCCTGGAATTCCCCTATACTGGGGCATAGAACCTTCACAGGACCTAGGCCTCTCCTCCCATTGATGGCCAACTAGGCCACCCTCTGTTACATATACAGCTAGAGCCACAAATCCCACCATGTGTTTTCTTTGATTGGTGGTTTAGTTCCAAGGAGCTCTGGGGGTACTGATTAGTTCATATTGATGTTCCTCCTATGGGGCTTCAGACCCCTTCAGCTCCTTGGGTACTGTCCTTAGTCAGGGTTTCTATTCCTGCACAGACATCATGACCAAGAAGCAAGTTGGGGAGGAAAGGGTTTATTTAGCTTACACTTCCACGCTGCTGTTCATCACCAAAGAAAGGCAGGACTGGAATTTAAGCAGGTTAGGAAACAGGAGCTGATGCAGAGGCCATGGAGAGATGTTTCTTACTGGCTTGCTCAGCCTGCTCTCTTATAGAACCCAGGACTACCAGCCCAGGAATGGCACCACCCACAATGGGCCATTCCCCCTTGATCACTAATTTAGAAAACGTCCCACAGCTGGATCTTATGGAGGCACTTCCCCAACTGAAGCTCCTTTCTCTGTGATAACTCCAGCTTGTGTCAAGTTAACATACAAAACCAGCCAGTACAGATACTTTCTCTAGCTCCTTCATTGGGGACCTTGAGCTCTGTCTAATGGATGACTGGGAGCATCCACTTCTGTATTTGCCAGGTACTGGCAGAGCCTCACAGGAGACAGCTATATCAGGCTTCTGTCAGCAGGCTCTTGCTGGCATCTGCCTAGTGTCTGGGTTTGGTGGTGGTTTATGGGATGGATCCCCGAGTGGGGCAATCTCTGGATGGTCATTGCTTCAGTCTCTGCTCCAAACTTTGTCTCTGTAACTCCTTCCATGGGTATTTTGTTCCCTCTTGGAAGTGTTCACACTTCGGTCTTCCTTCTTGAGTTTCATATGTTTTGCAAATTGTATCTTGAATATTCTAAGTTTCTGGGCTAATATCCACTTATCAGTGAGTGTATATCATGTGAGTTCTTTTGTGATTGGATTACCTCACTTAGGATGATGCCCTCCAGATCCATGCATTTGTTTGAGAATTTCATAAATTCATTGTTTTTAATAGCTGAGTAGTACTCCACTGTGTAAATGTACCACATTTTCTATATCCATTCCTCTGCTGAGAGACATCTGGGTTCTTTCCAGTTCTGGCTATTATAAATAAGGCTGCTATGAATGTAGTGGAGCATGTGTTCTTATTACATGTTGGAGCATCTTCTGGGTATGGCATTTAGTCATGTTTCTTTACTCTGTTTTAATTTAGAATAATCTGCCATGTTTTTTCATTTTTATGATCCAGGACTTCTTTTGGAAGAGTTCTTCTTGCATTAAGGAATGACTCACATTCTGGCTTGATTTGACACTCAGCTGTCCTTATCCACAGTGTTAGGCAGTGTTGTGCTGCTGTATGTCTGCTCTTGGGCAAGTGTTTGTAGTTTGTCGTTTCCTGCCTTGTAAACACGTCCAAGATAGCTGATTCCCACTGACTGCTCTGACTTTGGGAAGACGTGTGCACCATTGACTTCCCTGAAACCATGGGACTTCATATGTGGTCACTTCACAATTTACAAAAGAATAGTGAGATGCACGTGTAAGAAGTCAGTCTTCCACAGCAGGCCGCAGGGGACGGTTGCTTTGAGGATTGGACTGGACCAAGCATGTGCTGTATGGTTGTTGATGAGCCCACAGGCATGCCTGTGAGCAGAGAGCTGTTAGTCTCTCTGTCTAAAACCTTAAATGGTAATGGTTCAGTGAGGATGGCAGGGATCCTGTTAAAGTGACAGAAGTCAAAAAGGTTGGGGCATTTGGAAGATAGCAAGGAGATACTGGTCTCCTCTGTTCAGAGAACTGAGTTATAAGAACAGGAATGGACACCAAGCTTTCTCCTTATTTCCCCTGAGTCTTTTGAGGTGACTCAGAGTCTTGTGAGCAGAAATACAAGGTTATCTGTTCATTTTTTTCCCAGCTAACTTTCAATCTCCCATCTTAGGGAGCTCTTGAATCTTTTAGGTTTTCTTCTTTTTCCATAGTAGAATTACCGAAAGCATAAAAATTAAACTTATACATCCCAACCTTTGAAGGCTACATTCTGAAGGATCTGAGAACTTGTTCAGCTAACTTTGTGTTTTTGACTGCAGACTCAGAACAGTAGCTAGTTCTGGATGGAGGGGTTGGTTTTCATCCCTTTATCTTTCAAACAGGATTCAGAGGTTTTATGACGTGTGTGCTTTTGCATTTATTTCTTACTTTATACATGGCAAGAAAGACAGTTCAGTAGTTAAGAGTATAAAGGAAAATAAAAAGGAAACTTAAGCATCAGGCATCAGACATCTGATCACAGTAGTTAGGATGCTAAGCCCATATAGTAAGACCCTCTTCTAAATTAAAGAAGAAATAAAACATGAAGTAAGGAACATATCGAAGTTTCCAATTTACAAACTGACTGAATCTCTTCTTGGCCCTTTGGCTAAGATCAAGAGTAAAAAATTGGCTGAGATGTATCTAGAGCATTATCGTTAGAGCTCCGCTCACCATAGCACTGATTGTTTTACACGCTCCTTACTGAGGTGGCAGATGGCGTGAATACCATGTCATACAGAGATAGTTAACCTCAGTGAACCTGCCATCAGGATTCAGTACCAGCCATCCCAGCATATTTATTCCTTACTGAGGTTCTGTTGGGCATTAGTCATAAAATCAAGGCCATGATCACTGCTGGGAATGTAATCTTTTCTCAAAATATGTCTCTTGGGTTTTAGAATATGGACTTTGGACTTTTCTCACTTCTAAATTCTTTTTTAAAAAATTGAATTATATTATCTCTCATATAATAGTTGCTCAGAATATATGAGAAATGCATTTTCAAAGAATATAAGATAGTTTCCATTCCTATTAAACACACAAATTGTTGAATGCCATTTGCTAGTAAACGTCTGGTCAGCATAGCAGCTTTAGAACCCGAGGGTCCTCTTTTGCCTCCCATGGGCCCAACATCAAAGTCACTGAAATCAGTGTGCCCGGACAGGAGCCTGGAGCTGCAGGATGACAGACTGCTGAGGCTGTGCCTGGAGAGGAGCCTGGTGCTGCAGGATGATAGATTGCTGAGGCTGACCTTTCTGTGACATAGTCAGTCTTCCCACATGCTGCTTGTTCATTGATTTCGTTGTTTCTCCTTTTCTTTTTGAGATGAACCTTCATGTGGCCCAAGCTGGCCTCAGTCTTACCATGTTACTAAAGCTGATCTTAAAACTTCTGATCCTTCTGCCTTACCTCCCAAGTCCTAGGATCCCAGGAAAGAGCCACCCACCATGTGTGGCTCCACTTGTTACCTGAATTGCCCACATTTAGCTGCTTGTTCTTGTAAGTATGAATGATCCTTTTGAAGTTTGATGAGGTGTACAGTAATATACATGAAGACTAAACAGGATATGTGTGACAATTGTGATATTTACAGTTTAATAATGGTTCTCCTTATTGATGTCTTATGTCATTGACATAAGAAAGAAAATAGTTGCCTAGATCTAAATAATTTTATTCTTCCTTTGTATTTTTTTATTAACTGAATTGGTACCCACTGTAAACAATATCACTTACATCCTTTCTACAATTAGACGATCATCAGAAGCAGGTAGTTACCATTGGCTGTTGGGTAGGGCCGTGGTGGTCTTTATTGGACCTGAGGAAAAGGGAGTGGAAGGAAGTATAAAGCAAAACTTTGTGCAAAGTGCATTGGCACTTATGTGCAGAGAAGCAGGGACTAAAACATTAAATAGATGAACTGTTCTGGCAAGAGAGGAGAGCAAGGATTGGACTAATAGATGAGTCATTAATTTAGTTAAAAACAGCACAGGCCACAGACTAAAGTGTGAATAAGAAAACAAATAGATATAGAGCTGAGATCAGACTAGGAATGTTAAGGGATGGTCACTGCACCATCTGTAGAAAAGGGGCCTCACAATGAATGTTCAGTATGGTCACTGTGCAGCTGTCTGTAGAGACCTCTCAATGTCCAATATGGTCACTGTTCAGCCGTCTGTAGAGTAGGGACTTCTCAGTGTCCAGTATGTTTAAAAGTACAAGACATTTTTCAGGTAACATCTGAGGATGGTCCAGCTGATAGAGGGGCATAAACACTGTGTATTTGGGATTTGCGCAAACTCTTAGGCTATTAGTAAAATTCCTATCACCTATTTTAATGAACTTTAGTTCAAGAGGAATAGGTTAATTAATTAATATGTTCTATCTAGGTGGATAAATATCTGTATAAATACATGCGTAAAGTTTACTGTGAATACAATTTTTAGTTTACAAATAATAATAAATATAATAGTACATGAAAATGTCATTAATAGAATTTTGATAATAAAACAAATCAGAAATAGAGGGCTTTTTTTTAAAAGTAAGAGAAAATCAGGAAGAACTGATCATTGTAGTAATTTAATAAGCTGAGAAATGGTGTAAAACTTTTTAAGTATCAAATAGACTGAAATTCAGCACTTCTGAGATCCACATTATTTTTATATATATCTAAATTTTTTAAAGAAAGGTATTCAGTATGACACTTCCCCAGTTTGTGTAAGGGATATCTGAATTAGATCATATTTTCGTGAATAAGGCAACTAGGTACAGAAACAAGCAACAGTACTAACTGAACCTTGCAGAATCACATTGTGAGGTGCAGCCATAGTTTAGAATTGGAGGTGGTGGTCTGAGAGCAATCATTTACTTAGTGTGTGATAGATAGGCCATGGGGGTCTACCCAAGTACTGTTAACAAAAGAAAACACAACAAACAGAGAATGTGGTTTGGATGTAGGCTCTGCTGTGTGTAGTTCTATGACCTGGGTCACTGCTTGGTTCCTCTGAACCCTGTGAGGTTTGGGTAATGATGCTATGCTGTGAGGACTGTGTGGCTGAGCACAGGTCCCTCCGGTGTCTGGGCAGTGAGAAGCATTGCCTTCCGCTTTCCTCTCGGACCCTCTGGACACTTAGTTCTCATTCCCTTTCTCCATTCTCAGAGTTGGAGTCATCTCTGCCTGTGCTTGAATGCCGTTAATTTAGCAGAGCCTCAGTTTCTCTCAGATGAAAACTTACTCTAAAGCTTAAGCTCGGTTCTCTCTTTACTTAACGGATATTTCATTCTGAGCACTTAGAATTGTCTTGGGCTCTTTTGTACCATGTATATTGAGTTAGGGCCTTGGATGCCTATGAGCTGAGTATGACCTTGAACTCATGTTCTCTCAGGTCATCTCCTGAGTGCTGGGATTGTCGGGGTATGCATTGTGTCTGGCCAGTTACACTCATTTTCAACACCCACAATTTATCATTATATTTAGATGTGCATAGTTTGTACAGTATTATATATTGGAATAAAATACTATGATATGAGATAAAACAGATTTACAGAACCCAACTCTATAAACATTTCTATTTATTTTTTTTAATAAATCTTTTACTGAAAGTCTTGATATTTTCCATCAGCAGGTATTAAGATAGCTGAAGAGGTTCTTACTTCTGTCTTGTCCTTAACAACTCTTCATTGCATTATCTGTTCAGTGCTGGTAGTGTGGACTAGATATTAGGGCTATAAAGTTAAGTTAGACAGACAGAAAGACAGGATTCTGCCAGTTCTGTAATAATATAGTTACTCCAAGGTTGGGTGTTGCGATAAGGAGGAGTGCCTGGGGAGGCTGCCACACCTGAGGAGTTCTTGAAGCAGTGGGAGGAAGCTGAGTGAACTGATATCTACACTAAAATCTCCATCCTGAAATAAAATGTCACAGTCAGATGGAACGTGTTCATCTGTGACATTGTACACTTATATATAGTTATATATATATATAAAACTGTCCCAAACAAAGTGAAGACTCAGTCACCAGTTGTGTTATCATAAACGATAGTTCAGTACACTGTCCTTCTCCTTTACCCATGAGACATATCTGCTTATTTCACTTGTGTTTATATTTCGAGTAGGCAGATTGTTGCACAGCTGTCATGGGTCAAGAAGTCAGCCTGCTTATCTTGTCGTTTCTGTAGGAATTTTGGTGAACATTATCACACTTTGTGTAAGGCTGTGGATCACCTAGCAACTGTTGACTGTATTTTCTCCCTGGCCAAGGTCGCTAAACAAGGAAATTACTGCAGGTAATACCTTTTTCATTTCTCTCATTTATCATGGCTTCAGATAAAATGGGAGTATCTAATTAATTTCACTATTGCTATTATAAAATGTTGTAGTTGTTCAGGTGTGTTATGCTCTTGGTAAAGCTGCATATCACATGTATGGCTTAATTTGAAAAATTAACTCCTTCCTTCCTTGTTTTATGACTGACAAATGCAGATGCCTGCCTTAACTCTGGAACTGACTGCTCCAATTGAACTTTTAGGTTTATGTAAAGTTTTTAAATGAAGATTGAAGATTCCTTTTGCTGTTAGCTTTGTCTTGGAAACTTAATAACATGTTTCACTTCAAAACTACAGTTAAAACTTAAAAACTACAGTTATAAGAGCTTGGACATGAACGAGGGACTGGGAAGATGGGGGTTCTGTTGTGGGAAGGGGTTCTGTGAGCTTTCGTGAGCCTCTTGTTGAGAGCTAGATGCATACCACTCTTCTTTAATGGCCTCTGAGCATCCCAACATTCCTTATTCTCCTCTTCATAAAGGATGCTAGAGTTCCGTAGATCTAACTAAGTAACAATTCTGACTTTTCAGTAAGTTCTCTTTCAAAAGCCTTTCTTTTTTTTTTTTATTTCCTCACATTTTTATAAGATATTTTCTTCATTTACACTTCATTATCCTGAAAGTCCCCCATACCCTCTGCCCTACTCCCCTACCCACCCACTCCCACTTCTTGGCCCTGGCGTTCCCCTGTACTGAGGCATATAAAGTTTGCAAGACCAATGGGCCTCTCCTTCCAATGATGGCCGACTAGGCCATCCTCTGATACACATGCAGCTAGGGACACGAGCTCCGGGAGGTACTGATTAGTTCATATTGTTGTTCCACCCATAGGGCCGCAGACCCCCTCAGCTCCTTGAGTACTTTCTCTAGCTCCTCCATTGGGGGCCCTGTGATCCATCCAATAGCTGACTGTGAGCATCCACCTCTGTGTCTGCTAGGCCCCGGCATAGCCTCACAAGAGACAGCTATATCTGGGTCCCTTCAGCAAAATCTTGCTAGTATATGCAATGGTGTCAGCGTTTGGAGGCTGATTACGGGATGGATCCCCGGGTATGGCAGTCTCTAGATGGTCCATTCTTTCGTCTCAGCTCCAAGCTTTGTCTCCGTAACTCCTTCCATGGGTGTTTTGTTCCCATTTCCAAGAAGGGGCTACGTGTCCACACTTTGGTTTTCGTTCTTTTTGAGTTTCATGTGTTTTGCAAATTGTATCTTGTATCTTGGGTATTCTAAGTTTCTGGGCTAATATCCACTTATCAGTGAGTACATATCATGTGAGTTCTTTTGTGATTGGGTTACCTCACTCAGGATGATGCCCTCCAGGTCCATCCATTTGCCTAGGAATTTCATAAATCATTCTTTTTGATAGCTCAGACCCCATTGTGTAAATGTACCACATTTTCTGTATCCATTCCTCTGTTGAGGGGCATCTGGGTTCTTTCCAGCTTCTGGCTATTATAAATAAGGCTGCTATGAACATAGTGGAACATGTGTCCTTCTTACCAGTTGGAACATCTTCTAGATATATGCCCAGGAGAGGTATTGGGGGATCCTCCGGTAGTATGTCCAATTTTCTGAGGAACTGCCAGACTGATTTCCAGAGTGGATGTTCAAGCTTGCAATCCCACCAACAATGGAGGAGTGTTCCTCTTTCTCCACATCCTTGCCAGCATCTGCTGTCACCTGAATTTTTGATCTTAGCCATTCTGACTGGTATGAGGTGGAATCTCAGGGTTGTTTTGATTTGCATTTCCCTGATGATTAAGGATGCTGAATATTTTTTCAGGTGCTTCTCTGCCATTCGGTATTCCTCAGGTGAGAATTCTTTGTTCAGCTCTGAGCCCCATTTTTTAATGGGGTTATTTGATTTTCTGGAGTCTACCTTCTTGAGTTCTTTATATATATTGGATATTAGTCCTCTAAAACCTAGGATAGCAAAAACTCTTCTCAATGATAAAAGAACCTCTGGTGGAATCACCATGCCTGACCTAAAGCTGTACTACAGAGCAATTGTGATAAAAACTGCATGGCACTGGTACAGCGACAGACAAGTAGACCAATGGAATAGAATTGAAGACCCAGAAATAAACCCACACACCTATGGTCACTTGATCTTTGACAAGGGGAGATAAAACCATCCAGTGGAAAAAAAAACAGCATTTTCAACAAATGGTGCTGGCACAACTGGTGGTTATCATGTAGAAGAATGCGAATTGATCCATTCCTATCTCCTTGTACTAAGGTCAAATCTAAGTGGATCAAGGAACTCCATATAAAACTAGAGACAGTGAAACTTATAGAGGAGAAAGTGGGGAAAAGCCTCAAAGATATGGGCACAGGGGAAAAATTCCTGAATAGAACAGCAATGGCTTGTGATGTAAGATCGAGAATCGATAAATGGGACCTCATAAAATTGCAAAGCTTCTGTAAGGCAAAAGACACAGTCAGTAAGACAAAAAGGCCACCAACAGATTGGGAAAGGATCTTTACCTATCAAAAGCCTTTCTAATTGAAGCTACACATTTCAGGAAAGTTAGGAGACTGTTTAGCTTCTGTGGGAACTAAGGAAAGCCCGTGAAGGTGCTGCCTGACCGACTGAGCCTGAGGCCTCAGCTCTGAGCAGACAACCTGACTGACTGACTTCTTTCATATTGGTTTCTTCTTTGTAGTGTGTTGATTTTTAAAAAATAATACTCAAGTGTCCTGTAATCTCCAGTGTGTAGAGGTGTTAAAGCAAGGTTGTTATTGTACAGTATTTCTTCTTTGTGAGAGAGAGTTGGAAGACTTGGTATACATGCTATGTTCTCTAAATGTAATGTATTGTTTTATTGCTCATTTGTGATGAATATATCTATATTGCTGGTCATAACAGTCATGTTTAAAATAGATTCTTGGCATTGCAGTTACTTCCTAGTTCTTTATCATACCAAAGGAATTTCAATACATAGTGATGCCTAATCAGTTTTTTACACACACACACACAGACAGCTGAATCTTCTTTGTAGTAAACAAGGAAAATGTGAAATATATGTCCTATTTATCATGGATTATTGTGAAAAGTTAGAATCTGCAGTCCATTGATTTGAGTAGGAGTTCTTTTACTCTAGATTGGTGAAGGGAGATTTCCCTGACAGACTGTTTCTGAATTAAGCAGAGGCATGTAGTGTGGTTGATATAAGCTGTCCCTATTTGAAGTTGTGTGCCCTCCTCATCTTATCCCTCCTTACGGCACCTTCAGTTATTTGCTGTTGCTAGAAGTGCCCGCATGAAAACCACTGTCTAAATGGTTATGCGGTTGGATCCATTGCAGCAAATTAAAAATTTCACCAGTGTGTAAGATAGACAAATTGTTTTCCCCCCTGGTACTTGTTAGCCTTTTGCATAAGTAGGCATGGTTAACTTAAAGTCTCAGTCAGTTCAGGGACCGGAAGCTCTTGTAGATCTGTTAGAGTTGCTTGTCATTTCTGCTCATTTGTTTGCTTGTTTGTTTTATCAGATCTGTTGACTGTGTGGTGATCTTAGCCACCGCCTGTAGAAGTGATTTATGTTGTACCCTTCTGGAGTGAGTGTGTCTAGTAAGCATTGGGGACATTGTCAGTCTGTGTCACCTGTTCCAGATCAGAAGCGAGGTGTCAGGAAGTGGCTGCAGCTCGTCCTGACTCCTTTTATACCTGGGGCCGTCCTTCACAGCTCTTTCTCCAGGCCACAGCTGTCCCAGGTCAGCTTCCCTGTGCCTTCAGATACCTCTCAGCACTCCTGGTGCTATTCCCCGGGGCCTCCATTCTGTCAGGTCCTGCCTGCTGCTGGCGTGGTGGTTTCCAGGTCCCTTCAGACAGCCATCTGCGTACTTCAACCAACTTTTCTGTTTGTCCTTAGTCCAAAGAGTGTTCTAGATTATCAAGTAAGTCGTTGTTAAGCATTTCAAAGAACATTTCAAACGCTAAATATTTTTCCAAATTATATTTTGTGTATATTAGGAAAAAGCCAGTGGGGCTTGGGGAAGCTATGGAAATAGTCTTACATACTTTCTACAGTGCATTGCAGCAGCCTCTTTTCAGAAAAGAAAATTAACATGGCTGTAAATAGCTGTGAAACAGGAAGCTTGCATTGAAAGTACATTTTAAATTGTGTGAGAGGCAAACAAACACATTTTTCTTAAATTTTCAGCTTTTTGCAATGTCAGTGCATGTGAGCCATGAGCCGTCGTTCCAACAGATTACTTGGCTTCACAATTGCAAGCTTTTCTTCCTGATGCTGTCAAGATGATCTTATTACTGTCTTGGAACCTTTAGATTACCCGCTCCTCACCTTTACTTCAGGCCTCTCTGTCTAATTTGTAGTATGTTTCCTTGTTTCCCTAACATCGTTTATGTTCTGTTCCTCTGTGACAGTTAAAAAAGAAAGCTGCAATTAAAAATATATGAATTATAGTAGCTGCGTCTGTTCATATTCAGATGTCTCATTCTTTCCAGGAAATGTGTAGATTTCCTTCACCCTCCCCTCGCTGGCATCTGACACATCAGCATGCCCAGCCTGTCTTCCTGTTGTAGCTGTTCTGGCCTGGAGCAGCATCCCAGGGCTGTGCGTGTCCCTGTGCGCCTTCCCTGAGAAGCTCTGTCACTATGTAAGGTTGATAGTAACAGAATAAATAGGTCATTGCTGATTAGAGTCACACTGTGACTCTGCACACCAGTGCCAGAGGTGACACCCTGACTTCACTTGGTAGAGCACCTAGAATTTGATTTTAAAATTTATATCTCTTACATGTTCTTTCTTCTTTTTCTCTTCTAATAAACCCATAAGCTACCCTCAAAATAACAGTCTTTAGTTTTATATATATATATATATATAACTATATATATATATATATAAAATATATATATATATTATATATGTATATATGTGTGTGTGTCTATATATATATATATATATATATATATAGACACACACACATATATACATATATACACTTAACCCCCTAAACTAGTTTTTGGGGAGGAAAGGGTTATTTGGCGTACACTTTCAGGTTACAGTGCATCTCTGAGGGAAGTCAGAACAGGAACTGAAGCAGAACCCGTGAGGGAACACTGCTTACCTGTGCTCTCTGGCTCATGTTCAGCTAAGCTTTCTTACACAGCTCAGAATCCCTGCCTAGGGATGGTGCTGCCCACATGGACTGAGCCCTCCCACCTCAGTCATCAATGAAAACAATCTCACAGATATGACCACAGGCTAGTCTGATGGAGGCAATTCTTCAGTTGAAATTCCTCTTCCCAGGTGACTCTAGATGTTGTCAATAAAGTAACCAAGGTGCCCTCCCTTCATGGGTAACCCCAGCTTAAGACACTGGGGTCACTGTTTGAAAAATAGTCATTTTAGAATATTGGTAGCACACAGTAAAACTGAGATGGCTCCATTCACCACTGCATTGTCAAAAACTAGAAATCATGAGTATATCAATCCAGTTGAGGGTCTGAGAAAAACCAGTGAGCTGCATATTGTGCTGGTAGGAAGACATGTTAATAGTGACTTCTTTCTTCTATAAAGAGTGTACATACCCGGTGACTTGGAATTGAATTTTATCTTAGTGAAAACCCTTGAACACACAGAGAGAGAGAGAGAGAGAGACAGAGACAGAGACAGAGACACAGAGAGACAGAGAAGACTGAGTGTTTAGTATAGCACTGCTATGACGTAGTCCAAATGTCTACCATCATAGAGCAGTTTACTTATACATGGGTAGCTGCCTCAAAAGAATACTGAGAATATGATGAGATGTGATCTGGTGTCCTCAGGATGCCATACTGTAAACATTCATAAGTGCTAATTCCAAGTTTTTAAATGTCTTCCAGAGGACAAAGAAAATTTTTACTTCTTTTTTGTTGTTGTTGTTGGTTAAAAAAATAAATTTTGCCTTATTTTAACACAGAGGCCCACTGGCCAGTCTTACAAGTCTGAGAAAGACTTGAGGATTATTAGTGATCTGAGGAATCGGCAGGATTTAGTGTTTAATCCCCTGGGGACTGCTTCAGCTTCCTTCACCAGTTTACTCCAGTGCAGGGTACATGACCCAACAAGGGACTCCATTACTCTATTTTCCTGTTTTTAATAATCTTTCCCAAGCTGCTAGAGCATCATTCCAGAAGGCCTGAAAAGAACACAGATAGCACTGCTATAATCTGCTTCCGATTTCACTGGGAATGTTGAGAGCCTACCCTGTCTACCCACAGAGGCCAGGGGCCATCGTCACCTTCTGCCCACAGCTTCAGATAATGTGAAGAGGAAGACAGAGTCGGCCCTTGGTTCTGTGAGAGGCTCTGGTGTAAACAGTTGGGCATGGTGAGGGCTCAGGTCACAGTGTGCACGTGTAGAGTTGCTGTGGTACTGCTACTGATGTGTCCAGAATTGATGGTCAATAATTGGATAAAACGAAATGTGCTCTTCTTGTCTGACTTTCACACATGGGGGCTGTTCATTATTTAATATTTGTTGATGGGAACCTGGATTATCCCGTTTTGCTAAGAGATATCGTTTCTCTGTGTCTGTATTTGTTCAACAAAATTCATCTACTTTAGTTTGTAGGTGGGCAGGCAGGAAATTGAAAGGAAACGGATGGCATTTAGTGAAAGGTTTCATTTGATAGATAATCCTAATTGCTATTTATGAATCTAAAGATGGAAGTGATTTCTATTATGAATGAAGGGAGCTATTCTCCTTAAGAAAAAGATGAGCTTTGAGCAGTTTCAGGAATTATCCAGCTGTTCCGTTTTTGTTGATGCATGTATAAGAAGAATCATAACTATAGGCTACAACCTCCTAGAAATAAATTAAAATTTGTAATTTAATATTCATAGGCGAATATGTTGCATTCAGCACGCCAGCGATTCTGGGTATGTAGACTCTGAAGACCAAGAAAGAAATGAGTGAAGTTTGGTGTGCCATGCCTAGTAAACGATAGATCAGGGGTAGAAAACTCGCCTAACACGAATGAGGCCATGGTCTCATTGTATAATAATAATACTGACAAATAGTGAGTGTTTAATAGTATTATTGCACAAATAGTAGTGTTTGTTCTGAGGTTGATTTTTTAAAATTTATTAGTCTCACTTCTATAAAGTTATCATTAAAATAGATTTTAAAAAATTCAAAACAAGTATCCATTAGGTAGTAGATGGTGAAATCTATTTTTATGTGTAGTGATTCTTTAAATAAGGTATTGAGTTAAAGTGTTTGTGGGTGGTGTAGTGAAATATTTCAAATAGAGTGCAATCAGTGCCATCCGTGTATGAACATGACTGTGCAGATGCAGGCTAGGAAGGGACACATCAAACTGATTTAACTGTCACCTTCTAAGAAAGTGTTCTGACCTACATAGCTTTGAGAAGTAGAATAAAGCTGGGCGCTCCTAACAAAGGACCTGGGTTCAATTCTCAGGGCCCACATGGCTGCTCACAGCCACCCACAACTCCCAGGCGCACCCTCACATGTCACATATTCATACACGTAAATAAATGTAAAAAATAAATAAATACAACTGATAAGATATAAAGACTTAAATCCAAAGAATAACATGGCAGCAATTTTTGTTATTTATCAAAATAGAAGGTACTACGGAAGTGCCATTGGATTTTCTCAGTCTCTTAACCCAAACCCAATGCCATTTATGTATAGATGATAATTTAATCTGGAAATGGCTTTACATGACTATGAAGTGATGTGCCAATGATCTGAACTGTGTTTAGTGATGCATGTCTGCTGGTTCCTTGCTGGCAGGTCCAGATGAGAGGAGAGAGGTCCTGATCCCGCTGAGGGTCTCTCCAGGGCTGAGTGGGATGGCGAGTGTTGAAGGTTCAAAAGAAACACACTGAGCCAGGAGTCTTGTCGAAGCAGGAATTCAATTTTATGGAATCAGATACTTGCTTATATAAGTTTGGAACATAGGGAGGGGGGTTTTTGATGGGGTAAGATGACGTAGGAGACAGGGAAGCATGATGGAGGGTATAGAGTGGCTGACAGGGCCAATGGCAAAGCTCTACATTAGCAATGGGGTGGAGGGGGGACAGAGGCAGGGCCAAACAGGCCTTTCTGAGTCACGGAAGTGACTGAGACAGGTCTCAAAACTCGAGCCAGGCTCAGGTTTGTCCTTCAGGCCCAAATCAGGGCCAAAATGGGGCCCAACACATGTGCTGACTTGATCTTAGATGATGACAGACAAATGAAAACTGAAATCGCATGAAGATAGACTTCACAAGGCTTGCTGAGTCTTGTACTTCAGTGTGCTGCTGGTCCCAGTTCCTGATTTCTGACTAGTTGAGGAGTTGACTCTTAGTCTCAGTCCTTACCTCATGTGCTCTTGAGGTCTAAGACTTTGTTGTCTCTCTTCCCTATTGAGTACTGAAGGTTTTCATGCTGTGTCAGTATAGCCAGGGTGGCTTCACACTCACAGACGTCTCCGTGCTTCTGCCTCCCGTGCTGAGATTTAAGGTGTATCACCATGCCCAGCTAGTCAGTGGTTCTTTTTAAAAGCTCCTTTTGTGTCTACAAGTTGATGAAACTTATTTTTTCAGGCCAACTCTACAAGAAGAAAAGAAAATCATCATAAAAAATGGAAGGCACCCTATGATTGATGTGTTGCTGGGTGAACAAGATCAGTTTGTGCCCAACAGTACGAGTTTATCAGTAAGTACCTCATGACACCCAAAACCAATGTGTGGTAAGGATCGCAACTTTGTATCAAATATTTTCATGTCTGGTTTTATCCTCAGCTTTAAGTGGACCAATCCTAGGCATAGTTGTTTTGTTTTGTTTTTGTTGTTTTTTCGAGACAGGGTTTCTCTGTATAGCCTTGGCTGTCCTGGAACTCACTTTGTAGACCAGGCTGGCCTCGACTTCAGAAATCCGCCTGCCTCTGCCTCCCGAGTGCTGGGATTAAAGGCGTGTGCCACCACGCCCGACCCCAGGCATAGTTTTATTTTCACCAATTGTGCAATTGGTATAATTCCCAATGGAAAATATCTGTAGATACAAAGATTTAGCAACTAAAGACAATTATCTTACTTGTATATAACCCAATAAAAATACTTTATATTCAGAAATATGTTAATGATGTTGGAATTATACAATGCCTTTTCAAATTTTCATTAGCATACGGCATTAGCATGTTCTATGTTGCACTGTTTTCAAATGCTCTGAAAACACATAAGTGATTAGCTGTTCTAGGCTGGAGATCTCTTAGAGGACACTGATGATGCTACATTAGTACCCCAGTGTAAAGCAAGATCTCAGAGCTGTTGGTATTGTCAGTGATGGCAAGATTTAGGAAGTGGGGAACAGGACTTTGGGAAGGAGAGCATGAAACAAGATAATGGGTAAGAAAAGTTAGAGTTGTCCACAGGATGACTGAGACTGTCTAAACTGTCAGCTGGGTTTCTATAGAGGATGACATCAAGGATGCTAACTGAGGTTTGTGGATACCTGCAGTACGGGCAGCTGTGGGAGGGCCCTAAAGAAACAAAAATGTGTGGCTCCTGAATGGAAAAGTGCAGCAAGATACAGCCTGTGCATGACAGGAGTGTCACAGTGTGGTTGGATGCAGAGTATTAGGTTTTTAAGTCAGTGGGAGAACTGAGATGTAAGAGAGAAGTTTGCAGGGTGTCGGGACAGTAGCAGCATTCCAAGTTGGGCCCGGAGCAAGGACCTCTGACGTCATCAGTTTGAGCAGTCATACGTGTGTGAAGATGAAAAGCTTTGAGTTTTCTCTACTGTCATGTTCCCTATCTGTCATACAGGGTTTGATAGTAGCTTCCAATCTGTGTGTTGGGCCTGTTCAAACTGTTTCATTGAAGGGCCACAGACGGAGTGGTTACAGACAACAGAAGTTATCTTTCATGACTCTGAAGACAGAATTGAAGACAGGGTGTCTGTACCTTGTGGGAGCTGGCTTTGTGCTTTTAGTGTGGCACCTTTTGTTGTGTCCTCACTTGGTGGGAGAAGGGGAGGTCCCTCTCAGTCCCTGTATATTAATCACATCCTCAAGACCCTTGACACTGTCATCGTAGGATTTAGAATTCCCTGAGAACAGGGGAGAGGCATAGACATTCAGACCATAGCAACCAGATGTGTATGCTATCAGTTGTCATATAAGTTAACAAATACTAATCTTAATTGTCTTTAAGGAGAAGCCTATATGAGAATAAGACCTGTGTTTTTAGCTTTCATAGCAATAGTGTATAGCTTCTCTAGAGAGAGTAATATAGTTTTAATATCTAATAGCTTGGCTCATATTTAATGGATAAACTCCCGTGAAACATGTTGTGCTTCTGCCCACGCCCGTCCACGGATCCAAGGATGCTCCCCTTGCCACTGCTATTTTATTTTTTTTCCTTATGTTTTCAGTTTCTTCTTAAAAACAATCTATTATATTTTTAATAAGTCAAATTTGAAGAATTAAAGCAGCCTTCTAATCAAGGAGCATTTTAAAGCATCATTAACTCATGTATTTAGATCTTTACAAGGTAAGTGTAGTAGTTTTTCCTAGTTAGACAGCTTAGAATGTCCCAGAATATTGGTTTCTTTTATGTATGCTTTTCCTAACTTGAGTAGGAGTTGCTATAGCCTGTTGCTATGGTGAAGCACATTCTGTTTCTCAGGGTATAAATTTATATACAGGGATGTTGTAGAGAAAGAACTTACTATGTAAGATTCTATCTAAAATGTACTCTGCCTACTAACTTATAAACTATACCCTGGCAGAAAAGTCCTCAAAGTCAGGTAGCATTGTTACTTCTGATAATTACATCATTTTGAGAATTCATCTTTCTTATTACATCTAAATGATGCTAGATTTCCTGGGCTCTGTGTTAATGAAATCATTATGTTCTCATGAGCAAAGTAAGTCTTTCTGACTTTCCCTCTCTCAGTTTTAGGAATCTTTTCTCTCTCCGCTTTGTCCTCCATCTGCCTCCTCCAGTGCAATCCTCCGTTCACTTCCCCTTGTAGCCTCTGCTAACCTGCCTCGACTCCCTCCTGCTTGCCCTCATCTGTGCATTCCAGCTGTTTGGGACTCACAGAACTGCCTTTGGGCTTGGCAGATGGTATTCCCTCTACAGAGAATGTCCTCCTTCCCCATCTCACCCATCCTGCCTCCCACCCTGCATGCTCACAGCCCGCTCCATCATCACAAGCTCTGCTGTTTCTCCCTCTTAGATGCCTCCTGGCTTGAAACCTCCCCTCACCAGTGCTCTGATGATAGATCCTACACCCCACACCCGCTGCCCAGTGTCTCCCCTGCTTTGTACTGGTGCTAGTGAGCCACAGTTGTTCTTGTTGGTGTGCTTCCCAAAGGGTTCCAGCTTGACAAGGACAGGGAGTGTACACATCTACACTGTGTAGGTGCCATACCAGTGTCCACAGCACACTGCTAATACACGGCAGGCTTCTACTCACAGTGTTACTGAGACGCCTTCAGCAGGCTCCAAATCTCACTTGAAATTTTTCTTCTTTTTCTTCCAGAAAATGTTAGTTTTTCGGAATTGGGGACTTTTCAGTTTACAGAATATTACACTGAAGAAATAGAAGAAAAATGAGATACTGCAGT
Organism: Mus caroli; assembly: GCF_978045245.1. NCBI lineage: Eukaryota > Metazoa > Chordata > Mammalia > Rodentia > Muridae > Mus > Mus caroli. Next base: position 29,118,577 of record NW_028227270.1, read on the forward strand.
GTAACACCTCTTCATACCCATGATAAACTAATTCTCAGAATGGGAAAGCCATGTCAAGGCTGTCTGAGTTGAGTCTTAGATAATTTCTTGAAACATGGGCATAGTCTAGGGGGAATGGTGCTTTTCACCCATGCCTACTGCCTGGAAAACACAGGAAATGATGCCAGTTTAACTCCACACTGGAATAAAACAGAGAGTTGGCTCTGGCCACGCAGATGTTGGCCCAAGGGCTGTCCCTTAAGGGTTAAGGAGTTGGTACCTGTACTGGCTAGTTTAGTGTCAACTTCACACAGGTTGGAGTTGTCACAGAGAAAGGAGCTTCAGTTGGGGAAATGCCTCTGCAAGATCCAACTGCAAGGCATTTTCTCAATTAGTGATCAAGTGGGGAGGTCCCCTTGTGTGTGGTGCCATCTCTGGGCTGGTAGTCTTGGGTTCTATAAGAGAGCAGGCTGAGCAAGCCAGGGGAAGCAAGCCAGTAAAGAACATCCCTCCATGGCCTCTGTATCAGCTCCTGCTTTTTGACCTGTTTGAGTTCCAGTCCTGACTTCTTTCAGTGATGAACAGCAATGTGGAAATATAAGCTGAATAAACCCTTTCCTCCCCAATTTGCCTCTTGGTCATGATATTTTGTGCAGGAATAGAAACCCTGACTAAGACAGTATCTTATATCCTCATGACCTTGTAAAAAATAAGGACACACTGCTTGGGGCAGTCATATTATGGACTGTCCTGTGACTATTTGTTTATTGACCCAAATGGCTATCTGGTGGGTGGGCTTTTGAAAGCAGCGCAAGTTCTTGTATTTTGGTTTTGAGATAAGTGATATAAATTCAACTGTGTTGCTTTAGGAAGTACTGTTGCATGGGGGAGAAAATGAGTCTAGTGTGCAAAGAGAATCTCCAGGAAGCCCCTGAACTGTGGAACTCTTTAGGTTGTGGGAAATCTACTGCCCAAGTGCCCTAGAGGCAAGGACTAGGGTCCAGGTCAAGAAGTAACCTGAGGTTCTTTAGTCCTCGGTACTGTCTGTGGTGTGTAGTAGACACATACTTCTTTGTATATAAGAATGTTTGAAGCTGGTAAGAATGAGGACCAACTGCCCAGTTTCCTCTTCCCTCCCAGTACAATTTGTTTTAGATGCCCAGTAATACTTGCTTTGGCTACAAATTAAATGTAACATTAGTTGAATCAACTGTAGTCATTGACTTTATCCCTAATTACCAAGTACAATGATAATGCCTAACCTAAAATATCTGAGTTTTAAGCTTGACTTCATTTCCTGGCTAGATTATACAAATAGGATCACTGGTGTGTGTGTGTGTGTGTGTGTGTGTGTGTGTGTTATATAGTGTGATAATTAGATAAATGAACTGAAGGATGAAAGTGAAGGAGGAAGTTTAGAGATGCATTTTTAATTATATGTGTGCACATGTGTCAGTGTGTGAGTATGTGCACATGGGTGTAAGTGCTTATGGAGGCCAAAATGCTCACCAGCTCCACTGGAGCTGGAATGGTTGGGATGCCTGACATGGGTGCTGGGAACTCTGAAGAGCTGAAGGGACATCTAACCTGGGCCATCTCTTAGCTCCAGGGAAGTATGAATGGTACTTACTTTGTATTATAGGGCTTGTATCTTGTATCTCCTCTCCTGTTTCTGAAACTCTGAGAAGGCAGTTGTTTGATACCGACTTGAAAAAGATGTATTTATTAACCTCCATACATATGCATGTGTTTCTGTGTGAGTGCAGCTCTGTGTATGGGTGCTCCCAGGGGACAAAAGAGGACATCAGACCCTCTGGAGCAGAGTTGTAGGTAGTTGTGCACCACCTGATGTGGGTGCCAGCAAGTGAGCTCAGGTCCTCTGAAAGAACTGCAAACCTCTTAGCCACACAGCCATCTCTCTAACTGGTGCTGATTTCCTTTTCTTACAATAATCACCTGTGCTGGTGTCTGCCCTGAGGTTGCCTTTTCTTCCTGTCTCTAATTCATGGCCATCAATTTAACTCTTGTTCATTCTTCAGGACCCAAAATGTTATTTCCTACTTCACAGAGCCTTCACTACTACTTTACCCAGAAACAAGTTGTCCATGGTAGTATGTCCTTCCATCCTAAACTTCCTCCCACATACCACATTTCTTATGTAGGCATAGAGGGTCTGAGTGGTGATAGCAAATAAAAATTCAAATTCAGTTCTACCATTATTTTACTGTCTCCTGAGATGGACCACCCATCACCTAGCCTTGGTTTTCTTATCTGTAAGTAAAGAGCGGGAAGCCAGCCTTGCTTCTCCTGCCCTACTGATTGGGAGATGGGTAGGAGGCAAGGATCAGGCAGGGTTAGACCACTGCCCTGGCATCTCAGGGGTGAGCCTCACTGTCCCTCCTCACTGCCCCCTCTCTGTTCCGTATTCATCTGTCCTTAAATGTGCAGAGATTGACTGAGCTTGTGCAGAGGAAGGCTTTGTCTGTAGCTTGCCATTGATTGACATTTTCAGGGAATAAAGCACTTTAAAACTGACATTTTTCCTGCTGGCCCTCAGCTACTATAAAAATAGTTCTACCACATTCTTTAAAGATGGATTTTAGTATCTGTGCCTGTCAAGGACAGAACCATGGTTTACAGAGAATTAGCTCTTTCCTAGTGCTTAGAAATGAACATGTGACAATTTTGAATTCTTTTCTACTGTTGATTTTGAGCTACTGTGACTTCCTGTCTTCTTTTGTACCCCGTGGCAGAGTCAAGGACCCCAGGCTGAAACCTCTCCCCTGATTTTACAGTGTCTGTACCTCCTTGCCATTGAGCAGAAGTCCCTTGCAAGGTATCTATCAGCAGTTTGCTGCTAGTAGCTCTGCACTACTGGGCAAGCTTCTTGGCTTCCCAAGGCTTTGTACTTCTTCACCTGTAACATGGGAACAAAGGGACCATGTATGTACCTGTCATATTTGTATCAGGAGATGGAGGCAGGAGAACTGCAAAATTGAGGCCAGGACAGGCTATATAGTAAGACCCCCCTCCCCATGAAACAAACTGTCCTAAGAACTAAATGAGAAGATGCCTATGAACTTGTGTGTGTGTGTGTGTATACATTCATATTAGATACATATGTACTTGTGTGTATGTGGGTGGTCTGGAAGGCAGAGCGTTGACATTGGGTGGCTTTCTCAATCATTCTTTACCTTATCTTGTTAGACAGGCTCTCTCGATGAATCTGGAGCTTGCTGATTGAACTTGGCTGGCTAGCCAGCAAGACCCAGGGATTCTCCTGTCTCTGGTATCTGTTCCACTTTGCCTGGCTTTATATGTGAGTGGTAGGAATCCAAGCTCAGGTTCCCCAGCTTACACAGCACTTACTAACTAAGCTGTCTCCCAGCCCTTTGTGACTCTCTTATGCCGTTGATCATTCATCTTTCCCAGAGAATATAGCACTTAATGTTGTGAGTACTTGGGTATTTCAGGTTCTAGTCTACAGTATGAGTCTTGAATTCTGAACTCAGCATGCCATTCATGCTGAAGCCAGACTCTTGTGAGAGGTGCCTCTCCTGCAAAGGAATCTTAGTCTCCCCATCTCTGTGCAAGTGTGGGTGAAACTCAGCCTTGGTTTCCAGTGGCCTCTATCATCCACCATGATAGGTAGCACTCTGTCCACCAATAGCTCAGGCCTCCTAGGATGGTACTTACATCTTGTGTTTGCCTCTGTTCATTCTTTCATCTATTCCTTCATCTCTCTGCAGTTTCTTGGGACTTTCTCAGGGCCTGATCTCATGCTGAGTGTCCAGTCTTGTACACTCCCATTCCCTTCAGTCAGCTTCCGTGGGTACAGACAGAGTTCTCATCAAGCTTGGCTTCTTTCTATTCTGTTAAGTTGTTTGCTCATGCTAACAGTGGCTACTGACTATTCTCTTAGGGAGTGCTCCCTCGGCCTTCTGCTCTTCTGGACAGATTTAAGGTATATAATGGATGTATCTGGAAGCCTATGATGTGTGATATCTCAGATACCAATCCTAACCAGAAGGCAGATGAGCACGTTAGATGGGTGTGTGCAGTTCTTGGTACTCACCTTCCTTACTCTGACATCTCGGAATGGGGAAAGGACTTATATCTTCCCTATTTTTATAAGTAGTACAGACATTGCTTTTAAAATGTAAATGTGATAAATATTTGTAATATCTACCTTTGTACCACAAATGTGTTACCCTTGGTAACACATTTGACTATGAAACATCTACCATGGGAATTTTCTAGCAGTGAGATGGTAATAACAAGTGGTCAAGGAAAAGCCATTTCAGAGAGGAAATGAAAGTGTAACCCTGGTTAAGGGACGTCTGTCCTGCCCAGACCTGTGGAAAGGCTTTGAGGCAGGAGTAATCTTACAGCCAACCTCCTGGCTGGTCACTGAAGAGCAAAAATAAGCTTTCTGGCACCAGAGGAACCTTGTAGAAATGTGGACTAAATAAGAAAGCAGGCCAAAGAGACCAAGAATGCCTGCTGCATCTGCGCTGTGTCTAGGGCAGGTTCTGAAAAGAGCCAGTCATCTGTGCAAGGAGCAGTGGGCCAAAGCAGGTGCCAAGGTTAGCTCAGGTTTCTGAGAAGATGCACTCCGCCATCGGAGTCTTTGTGTCCCCTCCAGAGTCACTCTTAGAAATCCTGAGCACCGAGTTGACGGTGGTAAGGACTGTTTCCAGTCACTGGAGTTGGTTAGATTGTAAGAGAGGATCCTCCTGTGTAGGATAGTGCCCTTAAGAAAGGGCCCGAGAGGGTTCATGTACCCCTTAGCCTTGTGAGCACCCAGCCAGAAGTTGGCTATGTGCACATACACAGATCCTGGGCTTCTCTGCATCCAGAATGGGGAAATAAATGTTTGTTATGTATAAGCTAAGAGAGTGCAGGGTGGCATAGAGAAAGGAAGATAAAAGGAGGGGGAGGGGAAGGAAAAGAAAGGCAGGTCAGCCTTGACTGTGACACTTGGACACATTTTCAGTGCTCTGAGAGTCTGTGGAAGTGACAGCTTTTTGTGAAAAACAAGTTCTGTCTTAGTTGTTAAGACTGTCACTTTGTCTGTCATACAGAGAGTGGACTGTGGTAAAGGAACACCGGAAAGGCTTGCCGAGAGCCTTGACAGCTGCCTACAGAGCCGCAACAGAGGTGGACACAGGAAGTAGTGATGTGTCAGAGCCTGGTGACTCATCACTGCTGTGTCTCCTGCTGGTGTTTATACTGCCTCTTATTGGAGGTCCTTTAGGGTTGATTAGAAAAATGCCATTTGGGTCTGGAGAGATGACTCAGCTATTAAGAACACTTCCTGCTCTTTCGGAAGACCTAGATTCAGTTCCCAGAACTCACCTGATGGCTCATAGCCATCCAGTTGTAGAGAATCTAATACTCTGTTCTGACCTCCACAGGCACAAGGCATATACATACGTGGTAAGCATATATGCATGTAAGCAAAACACTCATATACATAAAATAAATAAATCTTAAAAAATATTTCTATTTAAAAAAAAAAGAATATGCCGTTGGTCACTTGAAAGCAGTTGAGTTTAGTGAGCTGAAAAGCTAATTTTTGTCTGAGCTTGCTCCTCAAATATAGAGGTGTTCTGGAACATTCTCTTCCATAGTAACTGCCTCTCTACCCACACAGCTGGTGCCAGTGGCTTGCCCAGCCTCGCTCTTCTGGGTGTGTGCAGGTGAATCTTTGGATACAGTATAGAACCTCTGCTCTGGTACAGTTGTCTATGTCCTATGACTGAATTTAGGTTGAGAGCATTTAGTTTACCTGTCTTTAAGGGGAAAAAAACTGAGGCCTACAAAACATATCAGCCTGTGCAAACTCTCTTGCAGAAACCACTTTTGCTGGCACAGGAGCCCATGCTTGATTCATATTTATTCTTTTAAAAAATAGTTTGAGGTGTTGTTACAGGTGTTGGCCTGTAATTGTAAGTGATTTGCAGGGCCTTTTGTATTTACTTATTTATTTATTTATTTATTTATTTATTTTGCCATTCCTATTCATCCCAATGATAGAAAACCTTTTGGTTTTTTTGATACCTTATGTAAGTAATAGAGGGCTGAATCAAAGATATCAACGGAAAGTGCTCCCACAAGAAATGATGAATTCCCCTAGTGTATGTCAGATTCCTGTAGATAAGGCTTTGCATCCTATTAGACAGTGGTATCCTCATTTATGTATTTCCCATTTTATGGATGAACTTCTTTTTGCAGGACCTAACATGGTGGAATGGAAATGTTTTGCACATTTTGGCCTCTTATTTACCTTTTAATTTTTTTTTGTCCTATTTATTTATTTATTTGTTTTGGTTTTTCGAGTCAGGGTTTCTCTGTGTCACCCTTTCTGCCCCAGAACTTGCTCTGTAGACCACTCAGGTATGCCACCACCGCAGGCTTTATTTATCTTTCTAAAACATAGCTGTGACTGTCTCATACTTTATAGCCTGTATTTTAAATTTAATGACACAGGTAATTCCTACATTTTTCAAAAAAATCATTGGACAATTTTTTAGTCATGGTATTGTATCATATTAAACAGTATGAATGGACCCTAGCTGTCCCTAAAAAAAAAAAAAAAAAAAATGTTTCTAACATGCTGTTATAAATGATTATGCCGCAGTGCTTTAGCCTCCTGAAAAGCTGCAAAGGGGGCACCTGGGAAATGATTTGGATTCCCCTTCCCTTTTCCTCCCCAAGTGGACAGTCCTCAAAGAGGAAATAGTTTCTCTTAAAACCACTTATTGTATTAATAAATCTAACCCTGCAGGTAAGGCAGATAGCAGCATAGTTCTGTGGGTTGATACTGTGTGGCCTCTCCTCAGATCCGTTGTAAATATCATCTCAGCTCTTGGTTTCCTTCTCTCTTTTACCGGCAGTTGATCAAACCCAGGACTTTGCACTTGTGGATCAAACGTTGTTCTACTAATCCAGGCCTGGATGTCAGGCTCCTTACCTGAATGATGGCAGAGACTCTGCATCTAGAATGGCATCCTGTATTAGATGAGGGCTGTAGACTAGGGCTTTGGGATTTTAGTTAAGTAATTAAAAATAAGCTGATGGTTAGACAATGGAAGGCAGCTTTCAGTAATTTTTTAAATACAAATGGGGAGAAAGCCTGCCTCCCAAGTACTCTGTGCATCCCATCTCTCCAGTGGCACAGCCAGGTTCAGCTGGTGCATATGCCAGACCACTGTTTCGGTGCCCAGTGCTGTGGAGGCTGTGTCTGTTAGAAGCAGTAACAGCCACTGTGGCTTTGGGAGGTTCATGGCACCAAGACACACTGGTTACTACCTGGATGACCCGCTCTAATTCCACCTAGGGAGCCCTGTGGGAGTCTTGTGCTACCTACCTGTGGCAAGAAGTAAGCACAGGGGCACACAGGCCAGCCCTCCAGGAGGGCCATAGGTGGTTCCACATGTTGGAGTTTGGGATAGGGCCGACTCTTACAGTCATCGGTCAGCCAGAACTCATGCTGTGGCTTTAGACTGGGGTCTAGCCAATATCCACTGGCTTACTGGACCTTGTGATATCCTAGAAGTAGGTTACCAGATTTAGCAAGTGAAAGTATAGCAGATAAATTTGAATTTCAGATGAACAATTCTTTTTAGAATAAACATGTTTGTGTTTGAGTTGGTTTTTTTTTATGCCAAAATGTTATTTGCTATTTATCAGAAATACAGATTTTATTAATGTCCTCTATTTGACCTGGCAACCCTAGTATATCCAAGGAGAATTTGTGAAGGTCCAGGATGGTAAAAGAGACCTTGTTCAGGCCTGGTCAATAGCAATTTAACAATTGTTTTAAAGTTTAACAGCTAGTTTAACTTATACATGCATAAATCATCCCTTATTCACTTAGTGTCCTAGTTAAGGTTTCCACTACTGTGAAGAAACACCATGACCAAGGCAACTCTTACAAATGATAACATTTAATTGGGGCTGGCTGGTTCTGAGGTTCATTCCATTATCATCATGGTAGGAAGCATGGCAGCATCCAGGCAGGCATGGCCCTGGAGATGAGAGTTCTTGTCTCGTTCCAAAGGCAAATGGGAGAAGACCGTCATCCTCAGGCAGCTAGGAGGAAGCTTCCTATGCCCATTCCCACAGAGACACACTTCCTCCAACAAGGCCACACCCACTCCAACAAGACCACACCTCCTTATACTGCCATTCCCTGGACCAAGCGTATTCAAACCACCACACTTAGGATCATGCCTTAGTGAGAATGATTTGAGGAGTTAAAAATTTTCAAGTATGTTAAAGAATTGCTCCCCTGTAAACTGCTAGTTCACAGATGCATTGAATCCGGTTCTGAGGGAGCTCATTGATGTGATCTTGATGTTAGTATGTATATGAGCACACAGCCTATTTTTTGTTAGTCTTCTACATAGGTACTTGGGAGCACTGTGCCAGAGATGTTAGATAGCTAACCTTGAATGCTCGTTTCCTGGAACCTTGGGTTGGAAGGCCCTTAGGAATCCACCTACTGTCTCCATGGAGTGGAGTTTTCATTTTGAAACGCTGTTCATCACACTCATATCAGACATTAAAGCAAAGCACTATCTGTCTGTCCTCCAGCTGTATCCATTGCCCCTTTAGCTGCATCTCAAGATGGAAGGCTACAGCCTCAAATCAAAACAGCACACTGCAGTCTCTCACTGGTTGTTAGGATCGGGAAATGAGCATGATGGTCAGGAAAGCCAGGTACAAGCTGGTTGGAAATAAGCTTCCACACACTTCAGCCCTCCTTGCTATTTTTGACTTTGCAAGTATCAAAATGTTCCCGGGTGCACACAATTAAATACTGGAAATAGATGTTAGAATTTAGAAGAACAGATACTTCACACAGCAAGTGCATTCTACATCTTTTTAGCTTCTTGAAACACATAGGACACATCCGTTTCTGTGGTGCACACCCTGCTGTGCAGCAGCACCAAGCCTCTAAGCTACAGTTTAGAGCCCGCTCATAACCTCCCCCACTCCATTATCCCCTGCTTCTCCAGCTTCTGCTTCCATACCCTCCTGAATGATTTCAAGAGTATTACATTTTATATATGAACTAGATCATGTGCCTAGCTTATTTAACTTAGTATAGTGGTCCTTAGTTTTATTTATTTGGCCACAAATAACAGAATTTACCACCTATTTTATGACTGAATAATATTCCATTGTATGTAGGTATTGCATTTCCTTTGCCTTTTTGTCTGTTGATAGGCCCTCTGACATTGATGCGCTGTTGCCATTTCTTGGATGTTATGAATCTTGCTACAATAAACACAGGAATACAGGTGTCTCTGCAACATACAGATTTCATTTTGCTTTGCTATTTATCAGCTAGTCTTTCAGAAAAATGTTAGGAATAGCTTGTAGATCTCCCTCATCTAATGCTTCTGATTACACCTTCCTGCTAATATGCTTTTAGATCTGTGTTTTCCTTTGCTACAAATAGGCTATTTATATCCTTTGCCTGTCCCCCATTACTTCTGCGCTGTTGAGAGGTAGGAGTTATATAAGACGACTGCTTTTTCATGTTTTGTTTGGTGATTTAACAACTTCCCTCTGATAATTTATATCTTTGTCTTCTCCCTTGCCATAGCTGTCTCTGAGCTGCTGTATCATACTTTATCTTTTGATAAACATTTGCGCAGTTTCCAGTTGAAGGCAGTTGTGAGCGGTCTCTTACTTTGGTTTTGGTACACACCACACAATTAGGTCTGACCTGGGCAGATGTGTTTTATGTTTCCACTAAGGAACACACTCTCCACCTTCCTCCTACATTTTCTTCTAAAAGTAGCGGGCTTGCTTTTCACGGTTCTTTCATCCACCCAGACTCCGTTTCCTGAGACTTGGGACCATGCTTATTTTCATACAGCTAACCATTTCCCTGCCATCATTTAAGGACAGCGATGTCTTTGTGGCTCATCTGTAATGGCTCCCAGGTGTCTGTTGCCTGGTTGGCCTTCTCCTACAGCTGCACACATTCCTACTTGATGCTTTCTCTGTTTAACCTGCTCCAGGATGGGTGAACATGTACCCCAGCTCAGGACTGGCCTGAGAGGCAAGGAGCGCTGCCAACAGGCTTCTCTGTGTCTTTTGTTGTGTGTCATCCTCATTTCCATTTAGCGTGTGTACATGGGAGGAGGATTGCTTGGCTATGTCTATTTTCAGCTTTAGCAGATATTACTGAAGTTTTTCAAAATGGTATGCAGTGTTTTTCTTCCAGAATAAAAATTCCAGCTCTTCTATCATCTTTGGCAGAATTTGACATTGACAACCATGGAAGGCTTTCTTCCTTCTCTGTCTTGTTTGATGTTTCTTGTGTGTGTGTGCGTGTGTGTGTGTGCATATGTGTGTGAAGTAGTGTCATTTTCTGTAATGTAATCAGGTATTTCTTCATAGTCTTGACAACCATCTGTGTATCTTTTTTATCATCCCCCCTAAAATGAGATGGAGCCAACTGGAAGATAAGTCATCGGGGGTGCTACCCTCAGAAAGGATTAGGTCTTCTCGAATGGGTTATTTCTCATAAGAATGTCCTTTACAAAAGGAGCATACTGGCCTGTCCTCAGCCCTCACTTCCTGTCAGCAAAATGAATTCCTCTTGTACACATTCCCACTCTTCTGATGTCATCCACTGTGCAACCTTTACCAGACCTGAGAAAAAGTCAATACCATGCTGTTGAATATCTAGAACTTTGGCCTTAATGAGTCTTTCTTTAAACAATTACCCAGCCCCAGCTACTTTGTTATAGGAATGGAAAATGGATTAATTCAATAACACATGTAAATATGCCACAAAGTAATGCTTTGCCTCATGAAGTCCTGTTTGTAGGATGAATTGTAAATACCACAAGGACATCAAAACAAAACATGAGCCAAGCATGGTAGTGGATTCTTATGATTCCAGTTTTTGGCAGATGGAGGCAGAAGATTAAAATATGAGGCCAGCCTGGTCTACCTAGTAAGCCGAAGGCCAGCCTGGGTTATATAGTTAACCCCTATCCCAGTCTGCACTCCCAAAATATAAACCAACCATTCGAATACCTTTCTGGTTCAGTAAGTGCAATTCCGTTTCTTGTTTGTTTGTTTGTTTACAGCAGGACTCTGAGAGAGTCATGATAATCACCGGACCAAACATGGGTGGGAAGAGCTCCTACATAAAACAGGTTGCCCTGGTTACCATCATGGCTCAGATTGGCTCCTACGTTCCTGCAGAGGAAGCCACAATCGGGATTGTGGATGGCATTTTCACAAGGTGAGTGCTCCTTCTCTTTGAACATAACTCTCCTTTTGTGTACATGTTTGGATGAATGGTTTACATTCACCTCTCAAGGTTCAGGAGAAGTCATTTGTCACCGCATATGTTGATAAGGAAGACACCCAGGGAGTCATTTCCCTGAAGAACTTTTTTTACCCCCCAAATCTTTTAAATGAGTCCTTTAAATAAAATCTTAAGAAGGGAATCAATATCTCCTCTTAAACTTAGCTGAAAGACTGTGAAGAAATGGAAATCAATATTTAAACAGAGAAAAGTTCCGGTGTGCCTTCCAGTGTGGGAAGAGCTGAAACCTGCTCCCTCCCCACTTTTGAGATAGAAGTACCAAACAAGATCCGTTAATTCAAATTTATTTCTGCTCTTAAACATTGCATATAACTGGCCAGGGCTTACTAATTTCAGTTTGTAAATTTAATTTCATGCTTTCTTAGCAGTGTGAGTAGAGTATGCTGGTTTTACTAAAAAGAATTTGTAGTTTACCCATTTCATATCTAGCAGTTTATCAGTTCTTGAATAGTCTGTATTTCTTGTGTGATATGTTTGAGTAAATACTGAATATATAAGCATAACGCTATGTAATAGCCAAGTTCTCTGTGTAGCATGTTTGTTACTGTCCAGCTTCATGGTTAAACACTTGTGGATCAAACCAGAATGTACTATCGCCAGTATTAACGAACTTGAGCAGATACTGCAGTGCCTTAAAGTCTGCACCTTGAAAGAATCTTTTGACTTTTGAGGGCCTTTCTGAAGAGTGTGTTCATTAGTCAAAGGAAGGAAGGAAGGAAGGGCCCCTTCAGACTGAATGGCATGTGCCAGCATCAGCATTAGACACAGTGAGGTAAGGAACTGAAGGCAGGCCCTCCAGGAGAGCCCAAAGTCAGTCAGGACTTGATGAGATAATATGAGTTGTCAGAGGTAACAGTACTGTGCACATCTGGGTGGAGAGTCTGGCTACCTGTTGAAAGAGGGGGGAGGGTATCATAATCTGTTTGCTGAATCAATACTACAGACTAGAGGGGAGAGGGAAGAGAAATGGGGTGAGGGAAGAGGGATGGATTGATGGATGGATTGATGGATGGATGGATGGATGGATGGATGGATGGATGGATCGATGGATGGTTGCACCTGCATTCATATACATATGGAAGCCAAAGGTCAACTTCAGATGTTGTTCATGAGTCAGGAATATTCATCTCATTTCTTTGAGATGGGGTCTTCAGTGGGGCCTGGTGTTTGGTAAGCTACGCTGACTGACCAGCAAGCCCCGTGTTAGTCTTCTGAGTGGGTTTCTCCACTCGTTATATTTATAAATCCATCTGCATGGATATATATATTTCTAGGCCTTTGCTTATGTTTTATGCATGTGCACACATTCCTTGGTGAGTATTTAGCATGATTTCAGTGTTTTACAAATGTAAACAATGTTGGTACCTTTGTTACTTAAGTGCTGGGGCATAAGCTCTGGCTCCAGAAAACACAGTGGCTTGGCTCAGCCATCCCAATTCAGCAGTGAAAGGCAGACGGGGAAGATACAGGGTGTGGACCCCCATGCCCATCCTCTAAGTACTGAGTTGAACTTTAGGTTTAAACAAAAAAGGGGTTGAAGCTCAAGAGAGGTTTGCATAATGAAGTGGTCGTGGTCGAAGTGTGGTCTGGTCCGTTATGGCGACTTGATTTTGCCAATCTGGTTTGCAAGTGATGATTGTCCCTGCTCTAAGCCTCAGCCTCTGTGTCATGTCATTCCTGTGGTAGGTAGCTTCCTGGAGGCGCCTGTTAGTTGGCAGGGAGTTTCAGTTGCTTAGATACAGAATGAAGGCAGAGATGCCAGGGTTTCATCCTGCTCTCCGTTACATTGTGGGCCCAAGTAAAGAATGAATGCTTTTGAGCAAAAGCAGCTTCTAAGTGTGTGTGGCACTGACTTACACATCATGTACTGTACATAAGTGAATTTCCCCAGCTCATCTGTATTGAGGGGTAGAATTGCTGGATTGTAAGGAACATGCATCTTTCAAGTTCTCCAAGGCAGCCATACCAGTGTAGGAGCAGCAGCATGTGAAGTTTGTCCTCACATTTAATGTAAAATTAGAATACGTATGTGCTTAACTTTGCTTGTAGGGACATGTTCATTTCTATTGTTTTAATTTCCTTTATATGAAGTACCATCTGCTAGATTTTTATTGTTTGTGATGCCAGGGAGATTATTCCCCTCCCCCATGTACACATTGTGCTTATTTACAAAAAGATTCAAAGAGTGCCCTGTCCAGGATCCCTCGGATGCCTGCCAGGTCTTGTGTTATAATCAAGTGGCTGCTTCCTCCTTCATCCCCTTTTAGCTTGCCTGCTTAGACAGCAGACTCTAAATTCAAGACTCAGGTATGGAAGCAAGTTTGATCTAGTTTCCCCTCCTGTTCTGATGTGGGAGGGTTTCTCTACGGTCATTCTTAAGTAGCTACTTGTTTAGATGGCTACTTTCTAAGCCCAGTCCTTAAGATTTCTAGCCAGAATCTCTGAGGTGCTACCCAAGCAGTGGCACTTTAAAAGTTCATGTCAGAACAGCCCCACATTGGAGAATCACCACATGCTTTGTCATCTTTACTTAGTATGCATTGCAGTTCTCCCAGTAAAAGTAAGTGGTTATTCAAATTAAATCATTGCTACTCAAAAATCCTTTTTGTGTCCATTGAGAAATACACTATAGCTAAACTGAATACGATGTTTGCATAAGGTTTGGCTCCAGACGCTAAGCTGCTTGTTTTTATGTTATAGTGGACATCTGGAACATTGGGCTTAAATGTGTATACTCCGTAATTATCAATGGCATGTCTGCTGGGACCGCTGAGTGCTATAGGAAGTAAATGGAGGGAGAACTGCAGTCAGGCAGATGGTTGGGATCTTCTTTCTTGACTACTATAAGGTCACATGGCTAAGGAATGATGTCCTTAGTCATTAGCAGATCTTTTTTAAAGTAGGTTTGTGGCCAGCATCTATATTTGGCTTTAAGTGATGTATTTAAGTCAGTATATTGGGATTTATGTGCTCATCAGTGAGATGCTTGTTTCCAAGGATCATTAGCATCTGAGCGCATCACTGAGATCAGATCTGTGTTTGTCTTCCTGATGTCTGAGTGCAAGTTTCAGCCTTATACAGCCTCTTAGATTCGGTAATTAAGTTTGAGAAAAGCTATGAGTTATTAAGTGTGGTTAGAAAGTCATTTGAGAAAAACAATTGCCATCTCTCATCATCATTTCTGTTGATGCCAGTGAAAGGTTTGTGGGCAGAGGGTTTATGATAACTGGCCCCTAGTGAATAATATGATGGTGTGCTGCCAACATGCCCCCCTGTTCTATAAACATTGAACCTCTGTGGCCCCGTCGTATTCAGTGTGGCATGAGTGTGTTTGTCCTGAAATAGAATTAAAGGGTAATGGGCCCACAAGGCTTATGTTATGTCAAATGTTTGCTTTTGAGCAGACAGCCAATTCATTCATCCTGTCTAGTTCAACTCAGCAAATATTTGTTGGACACAAACTGTGAAGGATATGCACAGTGCATCCTTCAGGGGAAGAAAGAAAGCGTCTCAAATGAGCCTGTGTCTTCTCAGTTGTACCCACACTAAAGACCCCATGATAAGATGGCATTTAACTATAGGAACAAGTTCTTTGTTCAGTGGCTTCAGGAACCTTGCCTTGGGAAGGCCTCTGGTGTGTTCAGTTATGTAGTGAACATGAGATGCCTCACTTCTATTTTTTGGTGGGAAGTATGGATTTAATACCTGCATTTGGGTCAAAATTTCCTAAAGGTTTGATGTGACTTGGTTTCAAAGCATATCGAGACAGATCCCTGCTTGCAGTTCCCCAATGTACTGTTCAGATGGGTGTGATGGAGGGGACCCTCAAAAACTCTGGTTTCCTTCTTTTGTTTTTTTAAGACTTTATTTAGTTGAGAGCAATTTTAAGTTCACGTCAAATTTTGAGAAAAGAATAGAGACTTTTCCCCAGAGGCTCTTGCTGCCCTCTGTCAGCCTCACCTAGCACAGTGGTCCACAGAATGAAGCTTTATTGCTGACTAGTCATCACCCAGAGCCCATGCTTGGCATGAAGGCTCATTTTGGTTTGGACAGAGTCACCATCCTGAAAATCCTCTGTGCCTGCTTATTCATCCTCCCTCCACCCAACTGCTGGGACTCATGGATCCTCTTAGACTGCATCTGTAGACTCTTAAAAGCATCATGTACAGATGGAATGTGGCCCTCTTGCTCTGTAGGCTCCCTTCTCTGGGGTAATTGTATTGATGTTTCCTCTAGGTCTTCCAGGGCTTGATAATGTGTTTCTTTTTACTGGTGGATGGTAGTCTGTTATCTGCATTATCACAGTGTATATTGGCTTACCATTTTCACACTAAAAGTCATCTGAATTACTCATGAAGTTTAATAGTTATCAATAATTTGCTAAAAGCAAGCCTGTAAACATCCACATGTGGAATTTTATGTGGACATGTTTAACTCCTTTGGCAAGGATCAGAAAGCATACTTGATCAGTCCTGTGGCAGTGTATATGTGTTTGCTTTTGTGTGCCATATTTGCCTCATATGTACAAGGCTACTACAAGTGAACAAAATTAAATCTAAGAAATCTTTGGGTATAATAATAATAATAATAATAATAATAATCAATAATGGTTATTATTATTACTAATTTGTTGAAATATATTCAGCTCTTTATCTGTTATTTATTCATTTATTTCAAGGTCTTATCATGTAGCCTAAGCTGAACTAAAATTCACCATCTTACTACCTCAAATGCATGGATTGCAGACATGAGCTACCCCCGGCCACACTTGTAGGTTGTAAACTGACAACTTATAATTATAGAAAGTTATTTGGAACAAAATAATATTCTGGCTAGTGGGTATAATATGTACAGCCTATGATAACAATTGGCATGCTGTGACTTCAGGTACTTGGTGTTGTTTGTGGTGGGAACGTGTCATTTTTACTCTGAGTTCTTTTCAAATGAACAACAGCTTATATTCAACGACGTGCAGTAGAAGCTAAAGAAAGTCCTTATTGCTGGTTTATGACCCATGCTCTTCACTGATACTTCCCTAGTCTTTCCACACCCAGCCTCTGTGACCCCCATTCCTTACACACCCAGCCTCTGTGACCCCATTCCTCACACACCCAGCATCTGTGGCCCCCATTCCTTACACACCCAGCCTCTGTGTCCTCCATTCCTTACACACCCAGCCTCTGTGACCCCCATTCCTTATACACCCAGCCTCTGTGTCCTCCATTCCTTACACACCCAGCCTCTGTGTCCCCCATTCCTTACACACCCAGCTTCTGTGACCCCCATTCCTTACACACCCAGCCTCTGTGTCCTCCATTCCTTACACACCCAGCCTCTGTGACCCCCATTCCTCACACACCCAACCTCTGTGTCCTTCATTTCTTACACACCCAGCCTCTGTGTCCTTCATTTCTTACATACCCAGCCTCCGTGACCCCCATTCCTCACACACCCAACCTCTGTGACCCTATTCCTTACACACCCAGCCTCTGTGACCCCCATTCCTTACACACCCAGCCTCTGTGTCCTCCATTCCTTACACACCCAGCCTCTGTGTCCTCCATTTCTTACACACCCAGCCTCTGTGACCCCCATTCCTCACACACCCAGCCTCTGTGACCCCCATTCCTTACACACCCAGCCTCTGTGACCCCCATTCCTCACACACCCAGCCTCTGTGACCCTATTCCTTACACACCTAGCCTCTGTGTCCCCCATTCCTCACACACCCAGACTCTGTGACCTCCATTCCTCACACACCCAGCCTCTGTGACCCCCATTCCTTACACACCCAGCTTCTGTGACCCCCATTCCTTACACACCCAGCCTCTGTGTCCTCCATTCCTTACACACCCAGCCTCTGTGACCCCCATTCCTCACACACCCAACCTCTGTGTCCTTCATTTCTTACACACCCAGCCTCTGTGTCCTTCATTTCTTACATACCCAGCCTCCGTGACCCCAATTCCTCACACACCCAACCTCTGTGACCCTATTCCTTACACACCCAGCCTCTGTGACCCCCATTCCTTACACACCCAGCCTCTGTGTCCTTCATTCCTTACACACCCAGCCTCTGTGTCCTCCATTTCTTACACACCCAGCCTCTGTGACCCCCATTCCTCACACACCCAGCCTCTGTGACCCCCATTCCTTACACACCCAGCCTCTGTGACCCCCATTCCTCACACACCCAGCCTCTGTGACCCTATTCCTTACACACCTAGCCTCTGTGTCCCCCATTCCTCACACACCCAGACTCTGTGACCTCCATTCCTCACACACCCAGCCTCTGTGACCCCCATTCCTTACACACCCAGTCTCTGTGTCCCCCATTCCTCACATACCCAACCTCTGTGACCCCATTCCTCACACACCCTGCCTCTGTGACCCCCATTCCTCAACACCCAGCCTCTGTGACTCCCATTCCTCACACACCCAGCCTCTGTGACCCCCATTCCTCACACACCCAGCCTCTGTGACCCCCATTCCTCACATACCCAACCTCTGTGACTCCCATTCCTCACACACCCAGCCTCTGTGACCCCTGTTCCTCACACACTCAGCCTCTGTGACCCCCTCCCATTCTTTACACACCCAGCCTCTGTGACATCCCCCCACCCCCATTCCTTACACACCCAGCCTCTGTGACCCCTATTCCTCACACACTCAGCCTCTGTGACCCCCATTCCTCACACACCCAGCCTCTGTGACCCCCTCCCATTCTTTACACACCCAGCCTCTGTGACATCCCCTCCACCCCCATTCCTCACATACCCAGCATCTAACCTGGAGCTCCCAGATTGGTGTTGCTGGGACTCAGGTTCTGCCTGGTGCTGGCATCTGAACTCCTCTCCGGCTTGTGCAGTGAGCACTCTAGTGACCGAGTCATTCCTGCCTTGGCTCTAGTCTTCTCTTTTTTCTTTTTTTTTTTTCCAACAGTGCCTCTCTCAAGCCTTACAGTACTGATCCTCCTGCCTCAGTTCTGGGATTATAGATGTGCACTCCAGTACCCAGCTCTAGGTATCGTAGGTGTTTGTAATTTCGTTCCACTCTGGGGTGGTTAGTGTTTATGTCAACCTAACGGCACTGTCAGTAGACAGGTAGGTGAAGAGCGGAGTTGCTCTTGACGGTTTATGTCCTGTAAGTACTATTTGGTGCCTTCACATATTTTAGTAATTGCAGCCTTTTCTCTTCTTAGATTGTATGATTTAGATTCTTTTCAATCCCCGTTGTGTTTTTGTTTTTGCTGTTTATTTTTTTTAAAGTATGGGCCAAGTGTGGTGTCATACACCTTTGATCCAAGCACTCAGGAGGCAGGAACAGGAGGATCTCTGCAATTTCAGGGCAGGCCTCGTCTGCCTAAGACTTGCAGGACACCTAGTGCTATATAGTGAGACTCCGCCTCAAAGCAAACAAACAAAAAATTACAGAGTATTTTATTACTGAGTAGGTTTCTTACCTTTTGTTCAAATTATCCAGAAAATAAGAAGCTCTGTGCCCATACTGGACAGAACTCTAGAAATATTTTAGCAAGGTGGAATAAATTGGAAAGAATGCAAAATACTTAAACATCTTGAAAAACCTCCTAAATAAAGGCTACAACAGGCAATTGCTTTCTAATTCTCTTATCTGAGATACTGAGATGGGCAAAGTCATAGTGAGAAAAGAGAATATAGTTGCTGTGACTGGGAGGGCTGAGCAGTGACTATCACTAGGAGCAGAGCCCATATGAGAGTGAGGGTCTAAAACAGGGCGGTGGAGACGCTGCCCACACAGAAGAAAGATGGTACATTTTGTTATGTGCTTTATCACTACCCTGTTAAAGTGCTTAAGGTAAAGGAATCTCATTGTAACACAAGTAACCAGTGTTTCATTTGGTGACTTCATAGTTAAGCCCTGACTGAGCATAGTCTCCCTCACATAAGCATGGCCAGCCCTGTGATCTGAAGGGAGAGAGGCTGGATCATTTTCTGTAACTGAGAAGCATGTAGCATGCTAACTCAAATATCATTAAAAATTGTCTGTCAGAATTTCCTAGAAGTATTCTTGATTTTTAGAAACTGATTCAAAGAAGTAATCATTGCTTTCTCCTCCAGTTGTGTTTTATGAAGCTTTGTTGACCTATATCCGGGTTATGGGATAGGAGGGGGGAGGGGGATTAGAAAGATTAGTCAGCTGCCACTCCTAAAAATACCAGTCGATTTTGTCTTCCTAATCACATAACTGTGACCTTCTGTCTGCTCAGGGTGGACTGACTCCATGTAGAAAGCTGAAGAATGCATGCTTCATTTTTATTACAATTGAGCATAAACCAGACAAGCGTGCTTACCTGTGTTCTAGAATTCCCTAAATCTCTAGCACATTTTAACACCTGAAAAACTTCAGAATCATCATCCAGTAATATGTCTTGTGATTGTTGATTTAACACAAAGTTATAAATTTTCAATTATTTTATACATCTTATTTTACTGCAAAAAGTTATTTTAGACTAAGATATAAGATAGTGAAAGATCATGGTTGACTAAAGGGAACAGATCAAAGAGAACGGTAGATAACATCAGATCTGTTGATTGTATTCAGCCAAACTCAAGTACAGAGACACACATAGTGATGTATTTTAAGTTAAGGAAGACTAACAGTATCAATAAACCATTTATCAATAAACCATTCCCATGTAACAGACAGTCCCCAGGTAACAGACAATCCACACATAACAGACAGTTACCATGTCTGGCTTTCTGGACAGAAACTTTACAAGGTTCTGGGCTTTGGTTGGGATTTCCAGAAGCATCGACTGCCATGATGGTCCTTAATGGCACACACAGCCTGACAGACACAGGGTTAAGGGGTGATGAGTTCTAGTCTCCTCAGGAAAGCTTTGAAGAGATCAGCAGGAGACTTTAGGTAAGCAGAAATTAAAAAATAGTAATAGAATTTTACAAATTATGCTCCGTTAGCCTGGGTTTAACTATATCACCAACAAGTTATTATAGGAAGGGCATTTCTTACATTAACTGGGTCATTGTAAAAAAACAAATTTTTAAATGTAGTTTTTAACTGAATGGAAAATACGAATATTGTTGAATCTAGATGTCAAACTTTAATTAACAACTCTCATATTATTATAAGCTTCCCATGGGAGCTTTAAAATTACTTTTGATATTCATCAAAAGCACTTAATTTTTCATGTTTCTTATAGTTACATATAATTTATTTTTGAATAAACTCAACACGTATAAGAATTTTAACTTTTATGGTCTCATATGGATAGTATAACTTTAAACCCTTTTGCCTCTTGTAACGATTTCCACAAATGATCAGTCATTCCACATTCAGTGCAGTGACTTGTCCACACTGCAGCAGCAGGGCCCTGGAGTTTAGGTTAGGGACAAGTCAGTGGGCTTTGTGCTGTATTCCTGTGTAATCCATGTTCATAAAACCATGGCCTTGAGACGTGGGCATTAGAGGGTTCTGATTGCTGTGTCTGGTTTTATGGAGTGACTCTCCTGTTTACAGATGGGGATGCTGCTCTCACACAGAAGGGAGCCACCTTGTGTAAGGTAGGTGTGTGTGTGTGTGTGTGTGTGTGTGTGTGTGTGTGCGTGCCTTTGTGCTGAGAACTGAACTCGGAGCCATAAACAAACAAAGCAAGCACTCTACCACTACCGTGCAGCCCCAGATCTTAGTAGTTTTACTTTTGTTTGTTTTTTTGGTTTTTCGAGACAGGGTTTCTCTGTATAGCTCTGGCTGTCCTGGAGCTCACTTTGTAGACCAGGCTGGCCTCGAACTCAGAAATCCACCTGCCTCTGCCTCCCGAGTGCTGGGATTAAAGGCGTGCGCCACCACGCCCGGCCTGTAGTTTTACTTTTGAGATAAGGTCCTTATGAGTGCTTGGGCTGATGTTGAATTCACTGTTTCCCAGGCAGGCTTGACTGCCACTCATCATCCTGTATCTGCCTCCCATGGAGGTGGGGTTACCGCACCACGCCTACCTACATAACTCATTAATAACATAGTTTTAAACGTTACCACATATCACACTTGAAGCTCCTTAGCTAGGTGACAACTGATTTTTTTTTTTTTAATGTCAACAAGTAGAGCAATGCTCAGTGGCTTTAGTCTCAAACAAAAGCTGAAAAACTTGGAGGTGGGGTGTGGTGGCTGAGCATGGATTTAGCAGTGGAAGGCCCTGGCTAATCCACAGAACTAGAGGAGAAGTGGGGTGGGGAGGGCAAGGGAAGAGGAGGATTGCAAATGCCTTCTCACAAGCTCGGTCTTCCTTTTAAAAATCCCCATTAGTGCTTCAGAGTTAACAGTAAGCTAAGCTGGCCACTTTCTGTGCGTGTGCATAAGGTACCCCAATGATAATAATGGGGAGAATGCCTAGAATCCTTTAGCCACCATGTTGTAGCAGGATTTTTCAATGTTTTAATCTACTGGAGTTGGGAACCAAGGCTTTAACTACGTGGCCTTTATTTAATGGACTCATCCTTCTTCATCTGTGTGCCAGATGCCTAGAGGAGGAAAAGAAAGTGTCACCAAATAACCAGTAATGCTCTCACCCATAGCTACCTTGCACACACCCTGATGACCTTGGTTTAGCACAAGTCTGTTTTAATAAGAGTGGCATGCAGTGCAGTGCCATTTATCCCGTATAATCGCAGAAGCAGTGTGCCCTGATAGGAAATGCAAATCTGTCTGATGGCTCGGGAGGCTTCCTGAGCCTGCCACCTCCAGCCCCACCCCTGATCCCTAGAGGAGGCCTTGGAACCTTCCTGGGTTGGTTCCTCTGATAGTGAGCCTTGTGACTTCTCAGAAAGATTTATTATACCTGTAGCTTAAATTTATCAGCTGGCCATCATGGTGTCTGACCTCTCACTACAAAATCTGCAGGGGTCCTTTATTCATTTCTGAACTTCTCTCCTTCCAGTTTGACTTCTGTCTTGAGCTCTCTGGCATTCTGTTGCTAATGATCTCTTGTGTGGGGCTGGGGTTTGGGGTTGTAGAAGAGATTGTGATAAGGTTTCCACGAGTCTCCTGCCATGATGCCCACTTGCTGTGTTGCTTCTTGGACCATTTTATAAGCTAGTTTTAAAATACAAAGATGTTTATATTATTATAGTACAGTACATGTACATTCATGTTAAAATAACATAAATTATGCACACATGTAGTGCATGACTATACATGAGTAGGTCTGTAAAATTCTAAGATAAAACTTTGTGGGTTGAAGGAATCTTCTAGCAATCTAAGGTGCCTCTGATTTCTTTCTGGCCGTTTTCATTTCCTCTTGATTCCTGCAATTCCTTATTTTTCTTAAGTACTATTTTTTTCTTCCCTTGTCTGTCTCAAGTACTTTCTCGTCTAGGCATCAGAGTGGCTAGTATTCTGAGTCTAGAATGTCTTAAATAGCCTGCTTTGTCTTCATATTCTTTTTGTAAGTTTAGATAAAATAAATATCCAGATTTTAAATCTCAAGGCTTTTTTCCTGCTTTTCCAACATGGCTTCCATTATAGATGAAATTTGGGTCACAATCTTAAGTCTCCTCCCTTTGTTCCCAATGAGATTTTTCTTTGAAATAGTTAGCATTTCTTAAAGTCTTACTATAAAACTATACCGAAATGTAATCTAACCATAATGCTCAGTGCCTTGCCTCAGGAGGCTTCTGTCACCTGGCTTAGTCCACTGTGTCTGTCTCCCGTGCTTGTCTACAGCCGTGGCCGTGGGCTCAGGACATCTGTGTGTCCTTTCCAGTCCCTGACGTGTCTGTCTACACCCTTGGAGATTTCTCTGGCTGCACCTCCTAGGTTAATCATCATAGTTGTCCTCAGCATCTGATTGTTTTAAGTGATCATGCTTTTATTTTTAGTTTGCAGGGCTTTCTTGTTTTCTTTTGTCTTCTTTCCTATGGTGTCTGTCAGCCCTTTTCCTTCCTAGTCGATTTCTCTTCGATGTAGACTCAACCCATGGAAGTCTCACTGTTTCCCAGTGGCTAGTGGTCAAGCCCTCAGCAGGTGGGCTTTGGGGACTTGTAAAGTCCAAGTTGTGACTGTTATCATTGTCAGACTGAGGGAAGTATCAGCATATGGACAGAAAACGTGGCTGGACCGTGGCTGACGAAACAGCGTTTCAGGAGATGCTTTCTGTTAGTGGCTTTAAGATGGATAGAATCGGCAGCACTCGGGAGCTGTGCCCACCTGTAGGCCTCGTCTCAGTCTCCTGTGCAGGGGGCTCCAGCATGCTGCCCGAGACTCAGAGTGACCATGAGTCTCTGCAGAATGTCCGAGTGCTGCAGGCCAGGTGTGGCGAGAGCCTGGTGTGGAACTCTGGAAGCAGAACTAAGTTGATAAGAGGGTTTCCCAGAGAAGCAGTTAGCCTTCTGAGAAGCCAACTGTGAGCTAAAAGCCTGAACTCTAGATTGTGCAGTTAGTTACATGACCATACTCTGTAACCTAGTTGCTCCTTTTCACCTTCCCAGGCTCCCTTTATACTGAATAAATGTCTTCACAAATGTATGTGACATAGAACCTACTGTAACCTGTGTTCTGGAAGAAATTTCAGGAACCACGGTTCCATGAGTTAAAAAATACCCACGGTAGAGCCTTCTACGAGACATGCACAGTACGTAGGTTATATTCCAGGCTCCAGGAGATTCTTTCTAAAGGGATAGCCTTGAGACTTTTGGACTCTTCAATGTAGGAGCTGTGTTTACATGGGAACCTCTTGTGAGCTGCTGACCAAGGTCACTAAATGCCTGTAAGTTAATTCTAGGACAAAGATTTTGTTGTGTGAAAATAAATTATTTTATATATAGTAATTTACTTTTTAATTACCCTGGGGTTTTCATATGAAATGCTGGGAAAACCTCTCTACTGTACAAGTCCTACTGCTAAACGTAGCAACACAGAGAAGTATTGATTTGTCCTGGGAACACCAAGATGTCAGTTTGGAATTTGAAGTTGAGCTGTCCATTACTCTGTTATCCATTCTTTATATCCAACAGATGTTTATTTAATAGAATTTCAGTTACTGCACACACACACATTAAATGCATTGTTCATAAAACAACATTTGGCCTCCTAGGGAGACAACTTGGGAATCCAGTGTTTTCATCTTGCTTGTAGGATGGGTGCTGCAGACAATATCTACAAAGGCCGGAGTACTTTCATGGAAGAACTGACGGACACAGCGGAAATAATCAGGAGAGCGTCCCCACAGTCCTTGGTTATCCTGGATGAGCTGGGGAGAGGGACAAGCACCCATGACGGAATCGCCATCGCCTATGCAACTCTAGAGTATTTTATCCGAGACGTAAGCATCCATCACAGCTTTAGAATTTCATTAACTAATATTGTTTGAAGCTAGCATATTAAAATAGCATACATTTAAATAGGAGATGATTAACAAGTCTGTTATCTTCTGTGGAGAGACATGAACTCTGGTCTCATGGTTATTGTATAACTATAGTTGTAAAGCCTTCATGTAATGCCTGCATGCCCCCTTCCCCTTGTGTATGTGTGCATGTGCAAGGAATGTGCATGTGTGTGGAGGTGTATGTGGATAGTGAGCCCCATGGAGTCTCCCCAGGAAAGAGACTACAAACTCACACCACCACACAGCTTTTTACATGTGTGGCAAACACTTCACTGCCTTTCTCAGTGAACTAAATAGCCAGAGGAGCTCCGGGTTTTGTCCAGACATTTATTAGGATGTCATGATAATGATAACATGCACCTTCCCCTTAAAACACTTTCCTTTTTATTTAATCCTAATTTGAAAAGATACATCTCACGACATATGGTAAAGGTTTGGTAAAGTCCCCTTTTACCGTCAACACATTTTAACATCTACTTAACCTTCAGGAGGAAGTTACAGCAGAATGAGTTTGCCAGCCCTGAAATCTAGTTCATAATTTCTGCTGTGCTCTACTGTGTCCGTGGTGTGACTGTTAGTGAATGAATGTCACTGCTCACCGGGATTCAGTCGCAGCAACGCTGGGTGTTGTTCAATTCCATCTTTGCTAGCTGTGACAAGCGTGTCAGTGGGAGTAGCTGTCATCTGAAGGTGGGACAAGGGCTACAGGACCCCCTGCTAATGTCGCTCACACAGAAGCTGGAAAGCTTGGTGCTGGCACTTAGCTGGGCCTTCTGTTCTCTTTTCTGGGTCTCTTGGGCATCCGTAATAAAACAAAGCCAGGCTTCCTCAAAGGAAAGCAGTTCAGAGACCCAGAGAGAACAGGAATGCTATTCCCTCACATCATGGTTGCACACTGTTGCTGCAGCCTGTCCCATCCACCGTCTAGCAGGTTCAGCATTCTGTTGAGTCTCTAGATCAAGTTGGGAAGAACCACCATTGACAGCAGCGACCCTTCCTGAGCCTAGCATGGCCTGGCTTCTCTGTACTTAGCTGATCTTTGATGTCTTTTCTCAGAAATACAAAGTTTTTGTTCAGTGTGTTTTTAATTTTTTTAAAAAATTTGTTTATATATTTTTTGTGAGTACACTGTAGCTGTCTTCAGACACACCAGAAGAGGGCATCGGATTCCATTACAGATGGTTGTGAGCCACCATGTGGTTGCTGAGAATTGATCTCAGGACCTCTGGAAGAGCAGTCAGTTCTATATTTTTGTTGTGGTTTTGCCCAAGTATTTAACTTGAATGGTGCCTGTATAGATGAAACTTAGTTTTTGTTTTGTTTATTAAATTTCAAATTCTACTTTTTAATTTCTGGTAATAAGAAAGCAGTTAAGTTTGTGTGTTAATCACAGTGTTAATGTCATAAAGGACAAACAAGAGGGAAAAAGCATTTTTGATACTTAAGAAGACATATGAGTCATATTCTATGTTAGTAAGTTTCTTATATAGGAATTTTATTCTGGTTATATAGGTGATGCTATCTGCAACTAATTGTCAAATGATTGCGACTGAGGCTGTAGCTCAGTGGCAGAGCCCTCGCCTACTCTGCAAAAGCCCTGGGTTCAGTCGTCAGTACTGCAGGAGGGAGAGGTGATTCAGGAAACATGTCTGTGTTTGCATGCTTATGGGATGGGTGTGAACGTGCATGCGCATGCATGTGTGTTTGCCCATCTGCCTTTATAGGCTAGAGAAAGGAAAGGAATGTGTAAAGATATTAATTTGTTGTCTAAGCCAAGAGTATATGGTAATTTTTGTTCTTGTAGCTTTTATAAAGATTTGAAATTTTAAAGTTGTAACATTTTAATCAAAACAACACTGTATATCTTACTGTTTTAGGTGAAATCTTTAACACTGTTCGTTACCCACTATCCACCGGTCTGTGAACTAGAAAAATGTTACCCAGAGCAAGTGGGGAATTACCACATGGGATTCTTGGTCAATGAGGATGAAAGCAAGCAGGACTCGGGTAAGAGAGCCCTTGCATAGCACAGTCGAATAGTCCTGCCTTTCATTTTGCTAACTCAAGGCTTATAGGAGTTTGAGCTTATTGCTTATTAAGAATATAAGCTGTGAGTGTTCATTATAAAGAACATTTGTCAGTATTCATTTGCTCTAAGTTTTGAGTTGCATAGAGTGTACATCTATATGTTTGCAAACTCAGTCCTTCTCTGTTTAAAAAGCAACCCTTGTTCCAGAAGGAGGGGTTCCTCTTAGTCCCCACAGTTTTCATTGGTTTTTATCCTAGGATAACATAGTCAAGTGCAGAGGATCTTTAGTCATCTTTAAAGTGTTCACCACCTCCCAGTGTCACTTTACACCGATTACTTACCACCAGCCATATCTCATAGTGGGGATGCGTGGATCTCAGAAAGGTAAAGTGGCTTGCCCAGGCCCAACCCAGTCTCCTTCTAGGTCCTGTTTTCCCAGCTTTCCCAGTACTGCTGCCATCAGAGAATGAGGTGTTTGTTTCTCTGAGAAAGAACGGCATTAACCAACAGGAATGAATTCAAGTACCATAAGTAACCTAGTCAGCTGTAGACTATCCCTGCTCGGTAGTAGTTTTTTTAAGCTACCAGCCTGTGGTAGTTTGCACAGTTGGTATGCTGTAATGGAAAATCCATTTTCCAAGGCACTCCAGAGACCAAATTTAATTTAAAAAAAAAAAAATTAAGGACAGAACTTAGAAAGAAACCAGGCAGATGGCCCAAATAAAACAAAGTATTGGACCTAAGATAAATGTAATGCTAGGCACTCACTGCTTCTCCACTCTGAGCCCTGAAAAACACCTCATAAATTCTCTCATGAAGTTTTGCTTCTTATTAATCTGCATCCAGTGTGACAGAAAATGGCTTGCAAGTAAAACCCACGGGTAAACAATGTAGAGTTCTGCAGCAGGTAGGGCCTAAGGCAGTGCTGCTAAGAGCTTTCAGCCCCTTCCCCCATCACATTCCTCTGCCACCCCCACCCCCACCCACTCCTACCCCCCTGCCAGCCTACAGCAGAATCCCATCCTCTAGAGTGTCTGGCGTTTTATTATATTGATCTAAACTTTCTCCATGAACATAACTCTTAGGGAGACTAGGTCTTCCTCCCTCTGCCTCTCCCATGCTTCTGAGTGATGTGCACCGTTTCCACCTCTGGAGCCACAGGTCAGCTTATCAGTGATCTCATTGTGTTAGTTGGGACCTCAGCCCTCTCTTCCCTTTGTCCTCCCATGTCCTCATTCACCTTGTTGTCCCTTTAGGTATGTGCATTTTAGCAGTGACAGCAAGCACCCACTCCTCAGACGAGCAATAACTACTACTGGGTTCTAAGAACCAAGACTGCCTAGGTTTTATTTTTGCATTCTTTCGTTTGCTTTGAGTCTGTAGCGGAATCCTCCTTTGCCTCCTGATAGCTTTGAAAACAGCATCTGTACAGAATGCCAACATAACTGAACCTGTTAGTCCCCCTGGAGTCCCTCCTGCTGCAGCCCTTGGTGGCTCTTCTCTTGTGAGGTGGCTGCTATGCGAGCCTGCTGCACACCTCCAGTCCTCAGGCCGCCTTTGTGGTCCCCTAGAGAGTCTCTTACTTTCTCTTCTAAGTGTTTGAGTTCCAGTAGTAGCTTGATCACAGTGGGTCAACAGTTGAGGTTATGCAGGCTGGCATCTCAGCACAGTCCCCAGCTCCCCCTCTTTGCGATTGTCCTTGTTCCGTCTTCCTGCTTTGCTTGCTCCAGCCACAGGTCAGTGGGGAGATAGTTATAGCTCTTTGAGATACTGCATAGCAGACACCTGACAGTGTCCCCAGCTAGAACAGGAGCTAGCGCTGTCTGAGGCTTTATTTTACTTTTGGCACTGGGTGTTGAGCTCAAACTTTGGTTCATGCTGAGCATGTACTCTCCCACCGAGCAATGTCTTGTTTCTTTCTGTAACTCTCTTAGGAGCAAGGGGCCTTTTTCCCAGGCGCCTTCTAGCAGCTTAGGATCATTCCAGTCTCATTTTCGGAACAGAGTTGCATCTAAATGAGAATGGCAGAAATGACTTTGTCTCAGAATCAGGACTCACTTTTGGAGCTAGATGTGAGGAATTGTTCTGATTAAGTGGACAGCTGTTAATTCCTTATAATGCAAAAGTCTTATTAGATGTGGAATGGATTTTGGGTAGGCCATTACTAATATCAGTGAAACAAAGTAAATGTCAAGGTCCATGTTTCAAGGGGTACGTGGTTGCCAAAGCAATGGATCAGCAGCCAGAAAACAAACTGGAAAATCTTAGACAAAACTGGGTAATGTAAGGAATGCCTCTACCCTGGTTCTTAGGAGGTGAAGGCATGAAGAGCATTTCAAGATGTTTCTTAGCTATCTGGCCAGTTCAAGGCCAGTGTAGGCTACATGAGACCCTATAAAGGGGGTAAACCAGACTTGTCATCTGATTTTTAATCCATCTCTAAGCATCTATAAATCTATAAAAACAAACAAACGAAAAAAACCCAGCAACAACCTCAGAGAGAACTTGATCGGGGCTGGTGAGAGAACGTAGTGGAGTAGGACACTTGCCCAGCCTGATTCTGAGTTCAGTCCCTGAGACTGACTTCCAAAAGTTGTCCTCTGACCACCACACAGCCTCTGTGCCATGCATGCAGTGTCCCCCACAGCAAAATCAAAAAGTAGAAAAGATTTGGAAACCGTTTGATCAGATCTCTTTAATAACATTCTTGAGAAATTTGGCCTTAAAAAATATTTTGCTAATTTTCTTTATAATAGAAACTTGAATTATTATATTCATAGACTAACAGTGATTAGCTTTTAAAATATCCTCTAAGAAAGGGGTGTAGCTTGTAAGATGAGAACTGACTAGTAAGAATGTGGGACACTGGGTGGTGTTTACTCATCTCCTCCCACTTGTATCCTCTGGCCTCCATATTTCTGTCATCACATACACAAGTGCATATAGTCCACCAAGAAGGTGCAGGCTTGAGACAAAATGTAACTAGAGAAAGAGACCCCTAGGTAGCTGTGGAGAGTGACCACGTTCTTTCCCTTAAAGTCATGAAAACAATCAACGCTCAAGTAGAGACCAGCATTTGGTGTTAGACTCCCACTCTCTATACAAACATGATAATGATGTGGTCAAGGTTGAGGGTAGTATAATATATTATGCAATTAAACTATAGGTCATAGCTATAGTATGCTTTAAAGAAATTGTAGAAAATGTGCACAAAGAAGATATGGTCTATAGTCCCAGCTCCTGAAGAGAGAGGCTAAGGCACAGGATCCCTTGAGCCAAAAGTTTGTGGTGACCTGGGTAACACAGTGAAGCCTGTCCTGAAAACAGAGACTTCAGAATCATTGTTACAGCTATCTCTATTGTTTATATATAGCATACATATATATATATAATACACATATATGTGTATCTCAACATATGGTACAAATTATATGTAAAGGGAAAAAAACCAAGTCTTAGAAAATGTGTCAGCAGATCCATTTCTGAGGAAGGCACTTTGCTCCTTACAGGCTGTCAGTGTATGCTGGCCACCAGCGTGCTTGGACAGAGGGGTTGAACAGATGGGTGCACGAACAGATGAATGAGAGTTGCCTTGCTTAAGAAAGACCAGCATGGAAGCTAGATTAGCCTGGAATGAGCCAGGACTATTTTAGTCTTAAAATGAGAGGTTTGCATTTTTGATGGCTACGGGTGTTTGAGTTCTTCT
The DNA here is from genome assembly GCF_978045245.1 of Mus caroli. Classification (NCBI taxonomy): domain Eukaryota; kingdom Metazoa; phylum Chordata; class Mammalia; order Rodentia; family Muridae; genus Mus; species Mus caroli. Next base: position 29,149,034 of record NW_028227270.1, read on the forward strand.
GCTTGTGCACACGGAAGAGTAGCAAAAAGCCAGTAGGGTTCACTGACTCCCTACTCCCTCAGCTGTACTCCCCTACTCCAGCCATTAGGGTTCACTGACTCCCTACTCCCTCAGCTGTGCTCCCCCACTCCTCACCTGTTCTTTGTGCTCCTGCTCTCATGTGGAGGTAGGAGGTATTCTCAGTGCTTGGTATAGATGCCTGAGTCTAGGCTATTCTCACCTCCTACTTCTTGCAAATACACCGAGAAAGCTATTATCTGTCTGCTTCTGAGTTCTTAGAGGAGGTAAATTCCATTGTCCCCTTCCACTGCTGTGTTCACGGGTCTTGGCGTTTATCAGTGGCTATTATCAAAGCATACACAGGTGACAAATAAGGAAATGTGGGAGGGAAGCCCTTGGTGAATCTACAGCTTGTGTGAGGGTCCCAGAAACTACCTCAGAGCTGGCTCATCTGCAACCAGATGTGGTGCGATATTTTTGTTTCAGAGCTTCAAGACCCTGTGGTGCTTTAGGTTTGAAAAATGGACGTGTGTGTAGCTCTATCTGTGCATGGTACCTGAGGATTGCCTAGTTCTTAAAAGTTTCAAATTTGTTTGTGTGTGTGTGTGTGTGTGTGAGAGAGAGAGAGAGAGAGAGAGAGAGAGAGAGAGAGAGAGAGAGAGAGAGAGAGAGTGCTCAGAGGCTGGGATGGTCTTTCAGAGATACTTCAACTGGGAGTTAGAGGGCATTGGCCTATGTGTTTTTATTTTTTATCAGTATTAGCTTACAGTATTTTGTAGACAGTGGCCAACAGCTTTATCTCAAACATCAGCTTCAAACAAAGCCTGTCTATCATTTCTGTGTGTCAGACACCAAGGGGACCTTAGCTGAGCACCTCTAGGGCCTTTGCCTAGAAGGCAGCCAGTTCCAGGCTGGGCTTCCCAACCGTTCTTATGGCTTTGTTCAACCCCCAGGGTATAGCACCAGCTTGGTGTTGACAAGCCACAGACCTCACAGACCTTCCCTGACTATTGATGAGCGACAGGTCTCAACATGAGCCTTTTTACAGGGCAGCCCACAACATGACAGCTTGCTTTCTTGGGAGCAAGAAAAAATGTAAGGATGCCCAAGGATACAGTGGTTTCTGGTCTGCTCTTTACAGTGTCATATTTTGTCCATTAGAAGTGAGTCACTGGGTCCATCTCATACTCAAGGGGAGGAAATGGCCTTCCTAACAGATGTGGAAATAAACTCTTCATCCCAAGTGGCCCTTGAGTAGCCCTGTCCCCTTCGGTGTGCACACCTCCTCTAACCAGAATTTCCCTGCTACTTGAGCTGTGGGACACATAATGGTTCCTTCCCTATTTAAAAGAACAAACGCCTAAACCATTCTCTTTTAATACAGAAGTTCAGGTTTTACAGTTGTTGACTATTCAAGACTATGCTAGGTGAGCCAAGCCTCCTATAAGCAAAACATTTTCAAAACTTTCTTAAATCAATAAAATCAATAAAACCAGCTACGGGTGGAGAGAAAAGTATGTTTAGAGCGTTCCCCTTAACAGAGGCTGTGCAGGAGCTCATATCTTCCTTCCTTCCTTCATCCCCTTGACTCGCCTTTCAGGCATCGTTTGATCGCCGTTTCTCCCCTCTTTATTTCATAGGTGACATGGAGCAGATGCCGGATTCTGTCACTTTTCTCTATCAGATAACCCGAGGAATTGCAGCGAGAAGTTATGGACTGAATGTGGCGAAGCTAGCAGACGTGCCTAGAGAAGTCTTACAGAAAGCTGCGCACAAGTCTAAGGAGCTGGAAGGCTTAGTCAGTCTGAGAAGGTCAAGATGTGTCCATTTTGTTCTTCGCTCTCGTTCCTAGGGAAGCTTCCAAGCTGTCTGGAAAGAGGGGGGGAGGGCTGTAAATGAGCACCCAGAGCCTCTGGAGTGCAGCTTCTGTGGGCTTTCTTACGGCCAGAGGAGAGCCGCTTGGGGCAGGCACAGATGAATTCAGTCTTTGTTTGTGCCAGGTCTTCATTAGGTGGCAAACCATCTTTTTGGTCTTTTTTTTTCTCCCCTAAAGAATTAACTCCATGTGCACCAACACTTTTGCTGCTGGAGAACCACAGTTAGAGGTTACTGAGCTCAATATCAGAACTCAGGGCCCGCACAGAGCTTCTCTTACACACTGACTGCCTCAACAGTGGGAGATAGCTTTCAGAATTAAGAACTCTGTCAGGGTCAGGGACCAATAAAAACTGCCTCCATGGGTAAAGGCGATTATCAGCAGAGCTGAGTGATCCTGGGATCCACATGGTGGGAAGGGAAACCAGCTCTCATGGGGTGTCCTCTGTGTACACTGTGACATGTTCCCTCCCCCAGATAAATACATGTAATGACAAAAAGAATTCTCAAAACCTTATAGAACTCTGTCAGGACATGGGGCTACAGACATGGCTCAGCAGTTAAGATTGCTTGTTGTTCTTCCAGGGGACCCAAATTCAGTCCCCAGCACCTACACAGACATGGTGCACATAAACTAAGGCAGACATAGGTTCATACACATAAATAAAATGAATTAATTAACCTTGGGGAAAAGATGACTCCTTTCAGAATATGAACAAAACCCTTTTTGGCTATACATGGTGAGTAGCCATGCTCTCCCGTTATCCACTCATCCTGTATTTCTGAGTTGTGTATGATGGTTATAATCGGGTTGCTTTCTGCATTCTCTGTCCTCTCCTCTCCTTCACCATTTCTGAGAATGCTTTTCACCCTTGCCAGCTAGTCAGTATGTAGTCAGCTCATGAGCCAGCCTTAGCCTACTCCTGGAATGCACCTAGAGGGAGATGCCACCAGGAAAACATCCTGTGAACAAGCAATACATTATGGCCTTTCTTGAACAACTAGGAAATAGCCTGAGTTCCCTCAAGGAACGATTAGACCCACCTGACCATAAATAAACAAGAAAACTTTTTAATCAAAATGAAAGTTACAGCTGGATTACCAGTAGTTCCTGAACTCCCTAAGGATAATACTTAGTTCTGAGAATCATTACCAAGTTTCAGTATTAAAATATTGCTGAGCATGGTGACATATGCCTTTAATCCCAGCACTCAGGAAGCAGAGGCAGGCAGATTACTGTGAGTTCGAGGCCAGCCAGAACTACATAGTGAGACCCTGTCTTGAAACAGCCAAACAAACAAACAAATGTTAATATTTATGAGGCTGGAGAGATGGTTTGGTCATTTCCCAGTACACACAGGTGACTCACAACTGCCTATAACTCCAGTTCCAGGAAATCTGATCAACATCAGATTCTGTCCTCTGAGGGCAGCTGCATGCATGTTGTGCACATGTTAGGCACACACACAAACACATGAAATCAAAGTTTCATGTTACTCTCTGTAACATGAAAAATGAAGAAGCAGCTGCAGCTTGAGTGCTGTGTAGAGAGCATGCGCTTCTCTGCCTCAGTTTCCTTCCACAGCAGCTGTGCTCCAGTGCCAGCTGTGGGTGGTGGTGTGCAGAGACTGACCAAGTCCCCAGCACCAGAGTACCACATGATGGCAGCTTCCTGAGTCAGCACTGTCACACCAGGGGCAAGGCAGTGTAATCAGTTTCAGGCTACTTCTGTTACAAGACAAATTAACATAAAACATTTCCTGGGAGATTACCAATGGGAGCTCAAAATCTAAACCTTAACCTTCTGCAGCCTCCAAAGACACAGGTAGTCTAACAAACTGCCGCCTCCGAGGATTCCGCTGCCTGTGAGGGGGCACCCACTTAATCCCAGCACTCTGGAGGCAGAGGCAGGGGGATCTCTGCGAGTTAGAAGCTGATCTAGTCTACAGCCAGGGCTATATAGTGAAACTCTGTCTCAGAAAAACACAAACAAAGCCAAGCTGGTAATAAAATAGTTCATGCTTGTTACTACCATAGCCTCAGAAGCTAAAGTCAGAAAATTGGAACACTCAGATTATTATAGACATTCATTTTTCCACCTAATACGTGACATTTTAAAGACTTCAGAGTTTTCTTGATACGGTGGGATATTACATTAAGATGGAATATTTCAAATCTACAAAGGTGGTTCAGTGGTTAAGAGTACTGCCTGCTCTTTCAGAGGACCCAGGTTCTAGTTCCAGCACCTACATGGCAGCTCTTAACTATCTGTAACTCCAGTTCCAAGGGATCTGACCCTCTCTTGTGGCCTTGGTGGGCACTAATCATGCACATGGTACGTAAACATACATGCCAGGAAACACTCATACACAAAATCCCCAAAAGTTTTTTTGAAGATGGAATATTCCATGCTTTATCAGGACACTGTACCTATTTTCCCTATTGATTAAAAGTGTTTTTCACATCAGTTCTCTTGGTCAGATAAAAGAAAGCAAACTAGCTCTTGTATGGTATGTGTGAGTATGCTATAATGGTAGTTAAGAACTAATTACACGCTTATCACATACAGAAAGGATTACATACAGTCACCTGTAGCTTCCTGGACAGACAGGGACATCAGCTGCCTTTGGCAGAGTTAAGAAGTCATGTGCCCTCCCTGCAGGCACCATTCTAGAAGGCAGCAGGAAGACAGTCATGGTAATCAATAACTGGGTCTTTTAATGCAGCTGTAGCCCTCGCATGGAGGACACCGCCACAGCTTCCTGGTCACAGAGCCTGTGCTGTCCCATCAATCTCATTTCCAAAATAACTAATAATTTATTATTTTCTCCAGGAAAAGGCTTGAATGCTTTACCGACTTATGGACGACACACAGTGTGAAGGACCTGCACACATGGGCAGATAAGCTGGAAATGGTGGAAATACAGACTTCTCTCCCACATTAGAATGAAAACTGCATTTTTGGAGTAAAATACAGAGAACTGAAGATTCAAACTGTACAAAACAACTCTGTGGCAACAGCCGTCTCTGTGGTCTTCCTTTTGAGATGGTTTCTGCTCTGTGAAGGGAGCTTTTCAGGCTCTTGTCCTCCTGCTTTCAGAAGAAAAAGACAATGGAGTGTAAAGGCCTCAATTTTCCTAAGCAGTACATTTCATACCAAAGCGGGTTCTTCTAAGTAAAACCTAAAACGGAGGTACTTGGTGCCTACATTATCAGAGGGGCAGTGTCTGTTTAGGTTCAGACAATTGACAACAGGCTAATCTGACAGGAACCTACTTTTGTGAGCACTAAAGAACTTTATAATGCCAGGGTTTGCTCACCAAAGACATAAACGTTTTTATGAGAAGGAGAATCATGAAGCTTCTAGAAGCCAGAGCACAGGAAGGAAAGGCCATATGAAGTGTGAAGGGCTAAATGTCGTCATCTTTTTAACAGCGTGAAGGTTGGTGTATAAAATTATTTTGTCATTTACTTAAATAAAAATATGGATTGAATACTTGCTCATTGCATGGCAGATTGTATTTTGTTATCCAGATACCAGATAATTGCCATGTTTTTCAATTGATTGATTTTGGAAACAAGGTCTTATTATGTAGCTCTGACTGACCTGGAAATCACCATGTAGACCAAGCTGACCCTGAACTCAGAGATCTACCTGCCGAGCTCTGGGGTTAAAGACGTGTGCCACCCCAGCCAGCTGTTTTTATTTTCAGCTGTGGAAGGCCCTCAGAACTGATGTCAGTTGTCCTGACTGCACTGTTAACCAGCACAGCACATCCTAGAGCTGAACTGGAGGTTTCCTGGATTCGCACACACCCTCCTTCCTTGCAAGTTCCAAGGGACAGACACCCAACTGTGTCCCTGGGTTTTCTTTTTTTACAGCACTTGCACTCTGGTTCCTCAGATGTATGTGCTCTTTTCGTTTCTAAGTATGTCATCCTGCGTAAGGACTCTTCCTTTCCCACCCATTTATGAGTCCTGATCAGTTCCATTTCTTTCCCATGGTTAATGCACATAGTTTTAATTCCTTTTTCTAGGTTATTCCCTCCATGTCCCACTGTGATGAAGAGTGTGGCCTGTCGCTCAGTGCTACCCAGTGGCTCTGTTGTGGTATTTGTGCACAGTACCATCTCATCCTTTAGAGTGTGCAGCTCGGCAGGTGCTTCTCTCCTCATGAGTTATATCAGAGGTCACTGTTGTCAGTCACAACACTGTTGTCAGCTTTGCAGTGTTCTCATCACCCCACGTGGGTGACAGTTGTTATGCACAGAGTCCCAGCACAAGACAACCGCTAACCTACATTCTGCCTGTTCTCGGTCAGTACATCATCTACAGGGACTTACATAGCATGAGGTCCTCTGTGACTCTTAACCTTGCACTCAGCTTAATGTTTTCAAAACTATCCATGTCAGAGCACATACCAGTAAGTCATTCCACGGATGGAACATTTATCATTCGGTGCCAAACCCATGTTTTATTTAACCATTCTGTGGGTGGTGTACATTTGGATTATTCCATTCTGGCTTTTAGGCTAGTTCGAGGAGTAGCTTTGTATGTGACAAAAGACAGTACGTTTTAGAACCCCCTGGCTTATGAACAATTAGTCCCAATGGTTATAAGTGACTTTTACGTTTACAATAATTTGTTCCATCTCTTTGTTTAAAGTTAGGAGAAAACATGACATACTATAGTTCTCAATAAATATAGTTAAAATAGAAAAGAATATAAAATATGTTTAGGTCAGAAGCTGAAGAAGAATACTCCCTGTCATCAAGGTACCCGCTCACTAATGACTTGCGGTCCTTATGGAAGTGAGTTCTCTTTTAAAAGAAGACAGAATCTTTTTATCTGGCACTTTGTCTAAGTTTGAGCCTGTTGTGAAGGTGGGGGTCATGGGGCTGGTGAAACAGTGCCTACTGTGTGAATTCCTGAGAAACACTAGATTAAGCCAATATGGGCCCACCCATCAATGGTGAGCTTTAGTGAGTCCCAAGATCAATTGTAATTACTGCTGTGCTGTCTAATTCTAAGAATGCTACTTGGTGCTTCCTCTCACTGGGAGTGTGGAGTGTATTCACACCATCTGTGGTTCCTAACTCTGTGAGTTAAGTCAGTTCCTCCACGGGACATTGTCACACATGCATATAAGGACTTTACTGACCCAGGTAAACTGGTCGGGACAGGGCTTTGTCAGGGAGATTGGTCATTCTGGCTTGCCTGGGACATCCAGGCCCCCATCTGCTTGGCTGGCGCATTTATTAAATGCCGCTGTAACTCTGAACTGCTCTGTTTGGAACCACAAATTGTAAGGCAACCCCAATTACAGTTGGTGCTTTGTGGCACAGCGGTTGACATGACAAGTTTCAAATGCCATCTTAAGAAATCCATTTTCCCTGCTCAGTGGGTGAACTCAGGCTCCTCACAAAGGCCTGCCCGCTGCCTTGGCCCACTCTGGGTAAGGACTTAGTATTGTGGCATTTAGAAACTCTAAGTTTGCTAACTGCTCTTGGGCTTTACCACCCAGTCCATTTTTTAAAATGAATCCCAAAGATAACTTGTCGTCTGCCCTGTTTGCATGAAATCATAGCGAAGAATGGGCACCTACTTGATGTTGTGAGACACATGGTGAGGCTGTCTTCAGGCAGAAATAGTTCAGCTTGGGGGAAGGAATTCTTTTCTCTGGTTGTCTTTTCCTTTATTCAAATGCTCAGCTCCTTTTACTGCCTGTGGTGACTTTATTCGTTCACTTCCTTTCCCCCTCTCTCCCTCTCTCCATACCTCTCTTTCTCCTTCCTACCTTCCCCGTCTCCCTTCCTCCTTCTTCTCCTTCCCTCCCTACTCTTTTACATTTACAAGATTTTTCTTAATAATTTGTTCATAGACAACTTCATATGTATTGTGTCTTCCTCTCTCTCTCTCTCTCTCTCTCTCTCTCTCTCTCTCTCACACACACACACACACACACACACACACACACACACACACACCCCTTACCTCCCTTCCCAGGCAAACCCTCACTTTTCCCTCACAAATCTCTTTGCTGCATTAACTTTTAGTCTTTTGTTGTGATCACTGAGTTTTTTAAAACTTCGTATACTATATTTTAATCACTTCCCTCCCCTATTCCTTCCAGATCCTCCTTACCTATAAAACTTCCTATTTTTTCTTCCTTTAAAACAAACAAAACCAAAACAAAATAACAAGAAGGACACACAAAAACGGAAATCAAAGAAGCAAAAAACTAAGGGGAAAAAAAAAGGGTTTGCATTGGCCAACGCCTCTGAAGTGTGGTTGGTATATCCAAGGAGACCCATCTGGCTTGAACCTGTGCTGGTCCTGTGCATGCTGCCAGGGTCTTTGAGTTCATGTGTGTCTCAGTCCTGTTGTATCCGGAAGACACTGTTTCCTTGGCATCCCCTCTGGCTCCTACAATCTCTCCGCCTCCTCTTTGCATAGCTGTCTGAGCCCTGAGGAGAGGGTTTGATGAAGACATCACATTTAGGACTGAGTGCTCCAAAGCCTCTCACTGTGCATGTTGTCCAGTCATGGGTCTCTTTGTGTGTTCCTGTCTACTACGAGAAGATCCTTTCTGATGATGGGTGAGCAAGCACTGATCTATACTGGAGCCTGATGGCCTTACCAGTAGGGATACAACTGAGGACAAGGGCCCTGCCTCTTCCAGCATCTGGCAATAGTTGAAAAGTCAGCAGGGAGAGGAAGGACCCCAGGAGCCCTTACCCCATTCATGACTGACAGTTGGCAGGGCCAGTCTTACCCAAGTGAGGGCAACTACTCTGGACTCATGATTGTGGTCACCATGTCACATCTAGCAGGCCTCCTGCCTTTCTTTCAGCCCTTATATTCCTTCTGCCCATCTTCCTTGATGTTTCTGGAGAAGATTGGAAGTACTATGTGTCATTTTGACCTTCTCAAGGCCCCTTTTGTGCCTTATATTATGAAGCCCCATGAGGTGTAGGGAGTACTACCTTCTGCCAGAGTTAGAAGAGGAAGACAAGATCTAGTCCCTCCATGGCTCCAGATATGAGTGTTTGGTTAGGAGACAGAATGTCATTCAACGTTAATATCTCTATCTATCTATCTATCTATCTATCTATCTATCTATCTATCTATCTATCTATCACTTTTTTGCTTTCTCTTTTTCTCATGTCTCCCTTCAAGTCCATGATCTAGTCTACAAGGAAACATGTGCATAGGCCTTCCTCAACTCTCTCCAAGACTCTGCCTGCCTAAGGAGGTCTTGTGTAGTACTCAAGGAATGTCATCTTATAAAGAGATTGTTTCTTAGGGCAATTCCAGAGTTAGAGAAAATCAAGTAGGAGCCAAGTTTACACATCCGGCCCCACTCCACCCCGCCCAGCCTTTTCGGTGCTTACTCATGACAAATGCTTACCCTTACTACCGTTGAGGGACTGACTTGATACCTCAGTGTCACTCAGAGTCATGACTTCTATTAGAGTATACCGCTGTACATTGGACAATAACATCTTCCTATCATGCAGTGCCATACAAAGCCATTCAATTGCTCTAAAAGATCATGCTACCTGCTCAACCCTCCCTGCCTTTCTTCAAACAGCTGGAAACCTCTGATTCCTTCATTGTCTCCATAGTTTTTGCCATTTCCAAAATGCCACATAGTTGGAATCAGAAATTGTAGCATGTTTAGACTGGCCTCTTTTAGCATAGTAATGTGCATTTAAGATCCCTCCATGTCGAATGAATATATGCCAGCAAAAACATTGTTAGAAAACTTTCCATTCTTTTCTTGGCCTAACAACCCATTTCTTCTGGTGCTGAGTGGTACTGCATTGTCACAGTTCTGACACAGTTCAGCTCTGTCACAGGTCATCTAGTGCTGAGAGAGGTCTCAGTTGCAACTATGTTTATAGCAACTATGGCTAAAGTTGTTGTAAACACTTACACAGGTTTTTCTGTGTACACAGCTTTTCAGCTCAACAAGTAAATACCAAGTGGTGTGATTGCTGGATGGCGTGGTAAGAGTACATTCAGTTTTACATGAATTGCTAACCCGTCCTCCAAAATGGCTAAGCAATTTTTTATGGGCAGGAGCCATAAACAAGAGTTCCTGTCCTTGATAGAATTAGGCATGTAAGTGTGCCAGCCTCTCACCGTTCTAATGCTGTGTATGGCATCATGTACTCTTTTTCCATGTCCATCCTGATGACATCTGATAGGGAGAGTCTTCCCATGCTTACTTACCAGCTTCATGTTTCTGTTAAGGTGTGTGCTTTTGCTTATTTTCTATCTGATTATTAATGTGTTGTTGAGTTTTAAGCATTCTTTGTATATCTTGGGTAACAATCTGTCTCAGTCAGTGTTGCTTTGCTCTGAAGAGATACCATGACCATAGCAACTCTTATAAGGTTTAGCCCATTTTCACATGGTGGGGAGTTTGGCAGCATGCAGGCAGACATGGTACTGGAGAACTAGCTGAGAGTTCTATGTCTGGATCCACAGGCAGGGGAAGAAAGAGACTCTGGACCTGGCTTGGACTTTTTAAACCCCATAGCCAACCTGAAGTGACACAGTTTCTCCAAAAGGCCACAGCTATTCCAAGGCAACAACTCATAAACCCTTCCAAGTAGTACCGCTCCCTGATAACTAAGCATTCAAACATATGCACCTATGGGGCCATTCTTATTCAAACGACTACACAATCGTTTGTCACACATGCTTTTGCAAACATTTCCTTCCCATTTGAGGCTTCTTTCTCATTCTCTTGACAGGGCCTTTCACAGAGCAGAAATTCGTTTTAATAAAGTCCAGAACTGATTCTTTCATGGACCATGCCTTTGATATATCAAAAACATCATTTCTGTGGCCAAGGCCATCCATGTTTTCTACTGTAGCTATGTTTGAGGAATTTTATAATGTGTATATTTACACCAGCTAATCTTGAGTTAGATTTTCCAAAAGGTTTAAGGCGTGTGTGTGTGTGTGTGTGTAAATTAGTTGTTTTGCTCTTGTTAGATTTATTTATTTTATGTGTAGGAGTGTTGTGCCTGCCTGTATGTTTATATACTTCACATGTGCCTGGTGCCCAGTAGTCAGGAGAGGGTGTCAGAGCCTCTGAACTGGGAGTTGTGGGTGTTTGTGAGTGAGCATGTGGTTACTGGGAACTGAATTGAGAGCCTCTGCAAGAACAACAGCTGCTCTTAACTTCTAAGCCATCTCTCAGCCCCAGTGGACTTTATTTTTCCAGAGTGTTTTTAAATTCACAGGAAAACTGAGCAGAAAATGCAGAGGGGACACTTTATTCTCAAGCTATTGTCAATGATCCCTCTGCACATTAAGAAACAGTTTGAGTGTGACCCTAATGTCTTCAGACTCTTATCTGTCACAAGGACCAGTTCTGAGTCACACCTGAGTCACATCCTTTAACTTTTTCACGTTGGAAAATTTTTAGCAGAATATTAAGCAAAAGCAAGCATTTACAAACTCAATTTTTGTGAGTGTCCATGAAGAACATGTATGTTGTATTAAATTACTCATAAGTTGTCTGGTACTTTGTATTCTGAATATTAATAGCATTCAAATCAGTATATAACATCATCAGGAGAGAAGATAAGATTATTCCCAAGTACAAACCCATGATCAATAATTTCAAGCATCTTGGTTTTCCAGGGTTCAACAGCTTTGCTATTTGCACACAAGCTGAGTTCCCAATGTCTTCCTTCACTGGAAGTACAAACACCCCATATACTTCAAAAGTTACTTGTGGGGCCAGGAATTAGCTCACCCTTTCTAATCAATAGTCAGACAAAACAATTCTGTATAAATTATTGACGGACAGCAGTGGGTTAACCTACACTGCAATGTCAGATTCTTCTAGAACAATTAATTGCTCCAGTGTCAGGTGCAAACTTTACAAGAAGGAACAAGTTGAAAATGCTGACTTGTCTGTAAGAGTAAGTACCCACAGACGTCAAGGTATCTGATTCAAATTTTAAAAATAGATTTATAAATGGCAGACTGGTGAGTGTAGGTGGTCAATCTCAAGACACCTAATTATATTCAGGCAATCTGTGACCAGCTATGCAAAATGTTATATAAATGTCCAACTGTAGCTCAGACCTTGTTAAACCAAAATGATCCCTTCAGTGGCAATTTGTTCTAAGCTCATTGATCTGTGTATAAGTGAGTTGTTGCAAACTTAGTTAATAGTGATAGATTTGATTAAGTTGCAAGAACAGGCAGCCACTAGGGGATTCGTTGAAATGGAAAACAAAAACAATGATTTTGTCTGGGCTTAGGGAACAAAAAGGGGGGAGGGGGAAGGAGGTCTTTTCAGCCTAGAGCCAAGCTCTATTTCTTGTTCTGTCACTGCATAGGCAACAGACTTACAATTTCTTCTGCTTTTTACGTATTCCCTATTAGTGACTCTTTCCACATTGTAATGAAGCAGCTCTGTGATTTTCCTGTGTGTGGTGAGAGGGTGAAAATGTGTGTGCTGATGCATGTGCCTGTGTGATAATTGCACAATACACAGATGTGCACATGCATGTGAATGGCTGGATCCAGAAGGCCTCGCTTGGATTTTATGTGGGTTCTGCAGATCCAGACTCTGCTCCGGTGTTTTACCAGCTAAGCCATTTTCCCAGGCCTTCCAGTGTTTGCTTTCTCTCCCATTGGCTTTAAGTTCTGCTTTCAACTCTGCCCTCACACTTTCTTGTAACTTGCACTCCTGCCTTTGTTCTGAGTGTGAGCCATCACTACAGATCTCTTGGCCTTCACCTTTTGGAGAAAATAAACTTGGGGTGGGGCAGGGCTGAAGCTATGGCAGCAGTAGAGCATATATTTAGTATATTTAAGGCCTGATTTTATTTCCCCCATCTCCCTACCCCTACCTACAGTAGAAGACTTGAACGGGTTAGCTAATCAGTTATTCCAACTTATGCAGCTGCCTAGCTACCCCTGAGAGCTGTAGCCTTATATCAGGCAGTTATTCTGTCCAGTCAGCTCTATCTACAACAGCTACTGCACTTTCTAGAAGGATCTATGAGCTTGGCAGCAACTCTGCACCAGAGCAAGTGAGAGAAGTAGTTTGTTAAACTGTGAAGGGTTATGTTGTGTAAGAATTCACCCAGTTGAGGGATGGGGCCACCCACCCACCTCAAAAATATTAATCCAGTGTTTCCCCTGTCAAAAGGGACAAAGAGTGGAGAAGAAACTGAAGGAAAGGCCATCCAGAGACTGCCCCACCTAGGGATCCATCCTATCTGTTGACACCAAGCGCAGACACCATTACTGATCTCAAGAAGTGCTTGCTGTCAAGAGTCTGGTGTAGCTGTCCTCTGAGAGGCTCTGCCAGAGCTGGACCAATACAAATGTGGAAGCACACAGCCAAACATTGGACTGAGCACAGGGACTCCAATGGGGAAGCTAGGGCAAGGACCATAGGAACTGAAAGGGTTTGCAACCTCATAGGAAGAACAACAATACCAACCAACCAGATGCCCCAAAACTCCCAGGGACTAAACCACCAACCGAAGAGTACACATGGAGGGACCCATGGCTCCAGCTGCATATGTAGCAGAGGATTGCCTTATTTAGCATCAATGGGAGGAGAGCCCCTTGGTCCTGTGGAAGCTTGATGACCCAGGATAGGGGAACGCTGGGCCTCTGAAGCAGGAGTGGGTGGGGGTGGAAGGAAGAACCTTCATAGAGGTAGGGGTGAGGGAGGAGGGGATAGGTGGCTTGTGGAGGGGAAACTGGGGAGGGGATAACATTTGAAATTTAAATAAATAAAATAGCCAATACAAAATGGGAAAAAAAAAATCTAAGACTCAGCCTCCTAGAACTACTTCATCCAAGAGTATCAAACTCATGTCTTGAATCTTAAAACATTATACACATTCAATCTTTAGATTCAGTAGCGCCTGAAAGTTAAAGCCTGTAAATAAATAGGAACAAAAAAAATTTATTCAATATAGGAAATAAATATTTTCCCATCACCACAATATAAACTTAATAAAGTTAGTATTTTCCTGAAAAAATAAAGACTTAAGGGGTGAGGTCAGAGTTGACATTCAGATACCTTTTACTTTTACTTGGGGGATGGAGCACAGTAGATAGCATTTGAGTGTGTGTGAGTGTGTGTGTGTGTGTGAGAGAGAGAGAGAGAGAGAGAGAGAGAGAGAGAGAGAGAGAGAGAGAGAGGTGTCTTAGCTCATGTACTGGCATACAGTGGGCTGTCAGGGTGGTAACCAGAACCTTGACTCACTTTCCTGGCCCTTTCTATTTTTTTTTTCTTTATATCAAATAATTTTTGGTTAAGTAGTTCTAAAAGAGAATCCTAATGGAACATGTAAAAGGGAACTGTGCTTTTCTTTTTAAGTAACGTTTTCTTACCCACCCCCCTCCCCACCTTGAAACACATACACACCTCTCTAGCAGGTGAGCTAAGAGTGTTTCTGGATATCAGTATAAGGGAGACACTATAGCACACCTTGGTTTTAAAATGACCTCTAAATTCTCACATTCAGACCCTGGTGCAAACATTGACCTACAAGGCTCTGCACTGATGGTTTTTAACTATCAACTACATAGACTGAGCACCTTCCTGCACTCTGAAAGCTTGTCAGCAGGGGTGAAACTCCCAGGTCAATAACTGCTGGTACTCTCCATGTTCTGTGACTCAAGTGTGTGGTACGTCCAGCAAGGGTCTTACCATCAGGTTCTGAAGAGTGAAAGTAATAGCTATAATATTTGGGAATTGTGCTGGCTAGTTGTATGTCAACACTACACAAGCTACAGCCATTTTAGAAGAGGAAACCTCTATTGAGAAAAATGTTCCCACCAGATGGGTTGTTGTAGACAAGCCAGTGGTACATTTTCATGACTGATGATTGATGGGGGAGGGCTCAGCCCATTGTGACCTGTGTCATCCCTGGTCATCTTGGATGCTGTAAGAAAGCAGGCTGAGCAAGTCATGAGGAGCATGCAGTAAGCAGCACCCCTCCAGTGGCTTCTGCTCCAGTTCCTGAATTTAGATTCCTGTCTTGATTTCTTCAATGATGGACTGTTACCTCAAAGTGTAAGAAGAAACAAACCCTTTCCTCCCAAGTTGCTTTTGGGCGTGGTATTTTTTCACAATAGTCTCTAAGATGGGATCTATGAGGCCCCACTGGCTAACAACTAAAAAAAAGGTAATTATTACAAGGACTGGGATTTTTATTTGGTAGCATGTTGTATCTGCTTGGGTTACTGTCCACTATTATAGGGTAACTCCATCTAAACCTTTTATATATGTCTATACTTTCAGAAGTTTCTACAGCAGTAGGCTTCCATGTGGATTTTCTTTTCTTTCTTTCTTCCTTCCTTTCTTCCTTCCTTTCTTTCTTTCTTTCTTTCTTTCTTTCTTTCTTTCTTTCTTTCTTTCTTTCTTTCTTTCTTTCTTTCTTCCTTCCTTCCTTCTCCTTCTCCTTCTCCTTCTCCTTCTCCTTCTCCTTCTCCTTCTCCTTCTCCTTCTCCTTCTCCTTCTCCTCCTTCTCCTTCTCCTTCTCCTTCTCCTTCTCCTTCTCCTTCTCCTTCTCCTTCTCCTTCTCCTTCTCCTTCTCCTTCTCCTTCTCCTTCTCCTTCTCCTTCTCCTTCTCCTTCTCCTTCTCCTTCTCCTTCTCCTTCTCCTTCTCCTTCTCCTCCTCCTCCTCCTCCTCCTCCTCCTCCTCCTCCTCCTCCTCCTGTCTCTCTGTATAGCTTTGGCTGTCCTGGAACTCCCTCTGTAGACCAGCCTGGCCTTAAAACTAGAGATCCCCCTGCCTCCCAAGTGCTGGGATTGAAAGCATGCACTACCACCACCACCTGGCTCCCTATGGATTTTCCCACTGCCTTAGTGATAGCTATACACACACCCCTGCCCCATAGTCTGTCTTCTGTGCTATCCTTCCATTCACTGCCCAATGAATTTGTCCTGTTTCATTCCCCCGCTTTGTGTCACTATATTCTATCTGCCCTTCCTTGAAAGATCCATGTGTCCCCCATGGCCCCTTAGTTCTTTTCTAACCTCTATGGTATTCTAAATGAAATGTGCATATCTAAGGATCTCAAAGCTAGCTCCCATATAAGAGAGAGCACAGGTGATGTTATCTTTTTGCATCTGTTTTACTTCATCTCCTCACTCAGATGATTGTTTCTGGTTCTATTCATTCACCTAAAAACCTCATTTTTCTTAACAGGTGAAAAATAGTACACTGTGCTTGAAAATATACCCATTTTTAAAAATCTACTCCTCAGCTGATGGATACATGGCTGCTTCCATTTCTTGGCTGCTGTGAATACAGAAGCAATGGTCCATGCCAATGTCCATGATGTGTCATGTCCATGACAATGAACATGAGTGAGGAAGTATCTTTGAAGTAAAATAGTGTCTTTTGGGCACATGCCCAAGACGGTAAAGCTGGATCATGAGATAGACCTATTTCTAGCCTTGAGGAACCCCACACTAACTTCCATAGTTGCTGCACCATTTTGCAGCCCTACCAGCAATGAACTAGTGTTCTCCTTTCCCTCTATCTACAAAAGCACTGTTTGCCATTCTGTTTGGGGGTAAGATGAAATCTCCAAGAAGTTTCAATTTGCATTTCTGTGATGGTTAAGGGTCTAGATCTTTTAAAAGTGTTTTGCAGACATTTGTTGTTGCATGTAGGTTTTTGCTATCCCACCTAAGCTCTGGGAATGGGTTATGCTTCAAGCCTCCCACCCAGCTTCCCTTGAATTCACAGATAAAACACACACATAGTTGTTTATTTTCAACTTGCCTTCTTGACACAATTGTTGGGCACTACTATCTCCGACCTGGAAAAACATGCTCCTTTCATTACTCTTACCTCTGTACCTCCCACCTGCCCGAAACTTTTGTGACCAATCCCATCTAGCCCCTGCTAAATGCCCCTGACCACCCACTTGTAGGAGCAGCCTGTGTAGCCATCCCTTTTTGAGATCTCACATGGCTGGTCAGCTTTCCTCCATAAGAAGCATGGCAAAAACTCTCCTCCTTTGTGTCTCTCTGTCTCAGGGACCCAGAAGCCCCACCTATCCCTTCTGGCCAGCAATTGGCCCCTGGCTTTCTTGACTGACAGATCAAGAGCCAATTGGGGAACAGGACCTTAGCATCAGCACTGCCCTTACAATTTGTAATCAATGTTTTGAGAATACTGTTTAATTCCATATTGTATTTTTAATAGAGCTGTTTGATTTCTTGAGGTTCAGTTCTTCCTATATCCTAGATTCTAGTTCTTTGTCAGATGTTTAGCTGGTAAGATATGTTCCCATTCTATAGGCTGCTTCTTTTCTTGAATGATGTGTGCTTTTAGTTCATGTGGACCCATTTGCCAGTGTTGGGTCCTTTGTTCCTCTGCTACAGGAGTTCTTTTCAAAGTCCTTTCCTGTGACTGTAAGTTCAAGTGTATTTCCTACTTTCTCTTCTATTAGAGTTACAGTATCATATCTTCTGTTGAGGACTATATTCCATGAATCCATCCAGTTCAAGCAGCACAAGTTGATTAAAATGCTGTTTTCTTTTCTTCTCCTGTGTATATTTTTGGACTCTGAAAAAAGAAAAAAAAAGTGTGGCTCTTTGGTTTTAGGAACAAGGTCTCCTGAAGCCAAGGCCATACCAATACTCTGGGCATTTCTTAATCCATTCAGCTGATAAGCAAAGTTAACCACCACAACCCCTTTTTGGTTGTCCATTGTCTTCAATAGCTCTGTTTAGATTGCATGTGTATGTGAGGTAATGGGAAATCCCTGTTTTTCAGGTAACACCATAGAAGAACATTTGGAATCAATTTTCTTCACACTACTTCCTCTTTCCCCTATCTCATTTGCTTCTGAAGCTCTGGTGTATTCAGTCATCTTCTCTACATCTAGTACCATAACTTCTCTCTGTAAGTGTTCATTTAACTTTTCAAAAATTTTAGCTATAGTAGTCTGTTCTTATTTAGATTTCCTACATATAGATTTTGTGTTTAAGAGATTTTGCATTTATCTCCACCCTCTCTGAGAGTTTGTTATTATTAGCCCGCATCGTCAACGGTATATTTTAGAAATGAATCCATTCAGCTATATGGATTCATGGCTGCTGTATTTCCTGAATTCTGGAATACATGAACCAGACTGTCTTTTGCATTTACATATGAATGGGAGCACCTTAAACTTAGCTACACTGACTTTTGACAGAATGCTGCTAAGGAGACATGTGGGATCTGTCTGACTTTGTGGGAAGCCACATGTGCTGTTGCAGAGTGGCACAGGCTTCTGCTGGCCACCACGCATACATAGGCAGGAAAGTTTTTTGCCAAGATGAGGTTTTGAGAATTGACCAAAATTGACCAATCAGAAGAGAGAGAAATTGACCAATCAGAAGAGAGAGAAAGTAACCAATCAGAAGAGAGAGAAAGTAACCAATCAGATAAGAGAGAAAGTAACCAATCAGATGTAAGAATGCAAATGAGGTTGTAAGTATCAACCAAACACAACACAATCCGGGTGTGAGACACGCCTCTCCTAGGCCTATATAAAGCAGCACCAGGGCTGTGCTGAGGGTCTTTTCGCCTCTGCAATCAAGCTCTCCCAATAAACGCGTGCAGAAGGATCCTGTTGCAGCGTCGTTCTTGCTGGTTGAGTTGGACGCGCGCAAGAAGTGGTGCCGAAACCCGGGACGAAACATCTTCAGACACGAGCGAAGACCCCCTGCTACAGGGAGGATTCAGAACTGCATCGCGGGGAAGGAGCGGTTAATAAAGGTTCCCGTAAAACAGGCTGCTGAGAAGGATCCGGCATGGATTCAGAACTCTTCAGCTGGGGAACGGTGTTAATAAAGTGTTCCTGCAAAACAGGCTGCTGAGAAGGATTCGACCGCACGGATTCAGAACTCTTCAGCTGAGGAACGGTGGTACCGGTAAGTATAAAGAAATTGATATGAGTCTCTGAGAGGTATGCTTTCCTATGGAATAGATCAGATAATTGTAGCTGGGGTTGTGCTGCTCGCTTTTTTTCTTGCCTTGATAGTTTGCCTTTGCCTTAACTGTCACCGCCCAGGGCATGAGTGTATCTGCTGGGTATAATTTCACGCAGATAACGCTTTAGTCCAGGACTATCATGGGTACTGGCCAGTCTATTCCTTTAGTGGGGCCGGTGCAAGCCTTGCTTAAAGAGGTTTAAAGATCTCAGAAAGTACAGTGAGTGGGTTTTTAAAAGAGATAGACAGACTCGCTCCTTGGTTTGCCCCCACTGGGTTGCTGACGCTACCTAGTTGGGAAAAGTTAGGGAGAGATATAGCAAGAGAGGAAGCAGAAGGGAAAGTGAAGGCAGGAACAAGGCCGTTATGGAAATTAATTAAGGCTTGTATTCAGGATAAGAAATGTGAGCTAGCTGTTAAGGAAGGGCAGCGACTTTTACAGGAGCAACAGGAAAGTATGTCAGAAACAGAGAGGTATGAAAAAGAAGGCGCGCGCAGAAAGATAAGTAAAGGGAAAGAAATAAAAGGAGAAAAGGAAAAGAAACCAAAAAGTAAAGATATAAAAGATAGTATAAAAAATAAAGAACAGAAAATTAAGTCAATTTACCCTCCTCTTGAGGACTTTGAGTCATTAGAATTATCTTGCTCAGAGGACTTGGAATTATCAGCAGGGGAGGAGGAAGATTTGGAGGAGGCTGCTGCAGAGTATGAAGTGGAAAGATATGGTACAATAGGGAGGAGTTTTGGTGCTCCCCCACCACCTCCACCTTATACAGATAAGAAAGCAATTGGCAATGGGCACTCTTTTTGCACTCCTAGAGGGTTGCGAAAAATATGTCAGGCTTTTCCTGTTTTTCAGGATCAAGCTCAACAGCGGTATTATGAGCCAATATCGCATAAACAATTGAAAGAGTTAGTAGAGTCAGTAAGGACCTACGGAGTTAATGCCTCATTTACTCAGTCCCAGATCGAAAGACTGGCTCACAATGCCATGACTCCCTCGGATTGGATGAGTGTGGTAAAGGCATGTCTTACGATGGGACAGTATCTAGATTGGAAGTCTATATGGCATGATCTGTGTTTGAGTCAGGCCCGTGCTAATGCTACTGCAGGGCAACCAGCATGGAGCTTTGAAATGCTTACAGGTCAGGGTATGTGGACAAACAATCAATTAGGATACCCAGTGCAGGTCTATGATCAAATCAATCAGGCAGCAGTGAAAGCTTGGAAAGCATTGCCTAATCGAGGAGAGGTATCTGGTAATTTGACAAAAATTATTCAGGGAATTAATGAGCCATTCTCTGAATTTGTGGCTCGCATGATGGAAGCAGCAGGGCGCATATTTGGTGATTCTGAGACCGCATTGCCGCTTATTGAACAATTAGTTTATGAGCAATGTACCAAAGAATGCAGAAATGCTATCACGCCTTGGAAAGGGAAAGGACTACAGGCGTGGATGAAAGCATGTAGAGAAATAGGAGGACCACTTTCAAATGCAGGGCTGGCTGCCGCAGTTTTAATGGCAAAAACAAAAGAAATAACCTGCTATAATTGTGGACAAACAGGTCATATGCAAAAGCAGTGTACAAAGGGTAGGAAGAGTAGGTTTGAAAAGACAGGACCAGGTATTTGTCCAAAATGTGGGAAAGGAAAACATTGGGCAAATGAATGTAGATCAGTCAGAGATATAAAAGGAAGGCCAATACCTCAATTTAAAGTACAACAGCCAAAAAACGGAGTAAGGGGCCCCCGTCCCCAGGGCCCCCAAATGTATGGGGCACTCCAGACCACAGTGTCTATGAGGCCACCCAGAGACCGAGGAGAGCCACTCCGGGTTCAGCAGGATTGGACATCTGTGCCACCTCCAGAGTAATTCTTACACCTCAAATGGGATGCCAACCTATTTCATCAGATTTTAGAGGTCCCTTACCAAAGGATACAGTGGGCCTACTGTTGGGTAGGTCCTCTTCTGCTTTGAAAGGATTAATGATACACCCTGGAGTTATAGATTCAGATTATGAGGGACAAGTTAAGATTATGTGTTCTGCACCCCGAGGTATCGTAGCCATTTCTCCTGGAGATCGCATTGCTCAATTGCTGATTCTTCCTAGTTTGCATAACATGTTCCCTAGTAGCCAGGATTCCCGAGGAGATAAGGGACTTGGTTCTACAGGAACTAATGTGGCATACATATCTTTAGATTTGGATAATCGTCCCACTTTACCATTACAAATAGAAGGAAAAACCTTTCAAGGTATAATGGATACAGGAGCAGATAAAAGCATTATATCTAGTAATTGGTGGCCTGCTTCTTGGCCTGTTAATCAATCATCACATAGCTTACAAGGATTAGGATATGAGGCTACCCCAACTATAAGTGCAAAATCCTTACAATGGAAAGATAAAGAAGGAAGGACAGGGCTTTTTCAACCTTATGTACTCCCTTTACCTGTAAACTTATGGGGAAGAGATGTGATGTCAGCCATGAACTTTATACTGACTAATGATTATTCTCAGAAAAGCAAGGAAATGATGAAAGAAATGGGATATATACCTGGACTAGGTCTAGGAAAAAGTTTACAAGGTAGAATTTCACCAGTTAAAGCCACAGTAAAAGCAGATAAGAAAGGGCTGGGTTTTTTAGGGGCCGCTGAGGAGCCTTTGCCCATTCTGTGGTGTACAGAGGACACGGTGTGGGTGCCTCAGTGGTCTTTATCCTCTGAGAAATTAAAAGCAGCTAAAGAATTAGTACAAGAACAATTAGACCTGGGACATGTAGAACCCACACAATCACCCTGGAACACCCTATTTTTGTTGTAAAGAAAAAGTCAGGTAAATGGAGATTGTTACATGACCTCAGAGCCATTAATGCACAAATGCAAGTTATGGGTCCTGTACAAAGAGGACTCCCCCTACTTTCAGCTCTACCTAAGGATTGGAAAATTATAGTAGTAGATATTAAGGATTGTTTCTTTTCCATTCCGTTAAACGAGAAAGATAAACCTAGATTTGCATTTACCCTACCTTCTGTTAATCATATGGAGCCTGATAAAAGGTATCAATGGCGAGTGTTACCCCAAGGAATGGCAAATAGCCCTACCATATGTCAATTATATGTAGGAAAAGCTTTACAACCAGTCAGAGATGGTTTCCCCTCCTTAAAAATTTGTCATTATATGGATGACATTGTGATTTGTGGACCTGAAGAAGAAAGTATACAGCGAGCTTATGGCTTTCTTAATGAAACTTTAAAAAATAATGGCTTGATTATTGCACCAGAAAAGGTGCAGCAGTCTAATGTTAGTCAATTTTTAGGAGCCACTATTACTTTACAGTGTGTTACCCCACAAAAGATTAGTATAAGAAAAGATCATCTAAAGACATTAAATGATTTTCAAAAATTATTAGGAGATATAAATTGGATTCGACCTTATTTAAGGATCCCTACTTCGGAATTAAAACCTCTATTTCAAATTTTAGAAGGTGAATCACATATTACCTCATTGAGACAATTAACACCTGAGGCTTCTGATGTTCTTAGGAAGGTAGAAGAAGCAATCCAAACAGCACAGCTAAATCGTATAAATGAGCAAAAACCTTTTTGCCTATGCATATTACGAACCATAAATTTGCCAACTGCTGTATTATGGCAAGATGGTCCTCTAGTATGGATACATCCACATATATCCCCTAATAAGACTATAGAGCATTATCTCACCATGGTGGCGAATATGGCCCATAAAGGCATAAAAAGTTCAATTACTCACTTTGGAAAAATGCCAGATAGCATAATTGTCACCTATACTGCTGCACAAATGCAAACATTGTGTGCGACTATAGATGAATGGGCTATTCTTAGATGCAGTTATTCTGGTTTAATTGATAATCATTATCCTAAACATCCTTTATTACATTTTCTGTTATTACATCCAGTGATATTTCCAAAGGTAACGGCTAACACTCCTATAAAGGGAGCCATTGATATTTATACAGATGG
Source organism: Mus caroli (assembly GCF_978045245.1). NCBI lineage: Eukaryota > Metazoa > Chordata > Mammalia > Rodentia > Muridae > Mus > Mus caroli. The sequence goes on from NW_028227270.1 coordinate 29,171,902, forward strand.
ATCCAAAACAGGAATTGGAAGTTATGTGATTAATGAAAAGGCTGTAAGGTTGCAATTTACACCAGGAGCCCCTCAATTGGTAGAATGTTTGGTGGTTTTAGAAGTCTTTAAAAGATTTCTTATGCCCATAAATATTATCTCTGATTCTGTTTATGTGGTTAATGCTGTACTAATGTTAGAGACTGTTGGAAATTTTAAGCAGTCTAGTCCAGTAACTGAAACTTTGATGAAAATACAAAATTGTATTTTGATGCGTGAGCATCCCTTTTATATTCAACATATTAGAGCACATAACATCATTACCTGGACCTATGGTTAAGGGTAATGCAATTGCTGATTCAGCCACCAGAGATACGGTTTTCCTATCACAAAATTCTATAGAAAGTGCAAAAAATTTTCATCAACTTTATCATGTCCCTGCTTCTACATTACGACAAAAGTTTAAGCTCACACGAACAGAAGCTCGAGATATTGTCCTCCAGTGTGGTAGGTGTGTAGAATTCATTAATGCACCTTCCGTGGGCGTTAATCCTCGCGGATTGTGACCCCTAGATGTTTGGCAAATGGACGTCACGCATATCCCAGCTTTTGGGAAATTACAATATGTACATGTGTCCATCAATACCAGTTCTGGTGTCCTACATGCCTCTCCCTTGTCAGGGGAAAAAGCAGTTCATGTCATATCTCACTGCTTAGAGGCTTGGGCTGCATGGGGTAAGCCCCTAGTGCTAAAGACAGAATATGGTCCTGCATATACTTCTTCTAAATTTAGTCAATTTTGCAAACAAATGCAAGTGAAACATATTACTGGACTGCCCTATAATCCACAGGGCCAAGGCATCATTGAGAGAGCTCATCGTACTTTGAAACAATATTTGCAAAAACAGAAAGGGGGAATAGAGGCTATGACGCCAAAGATGGCTCTATCCCTTACAATATTTACTCTTAATTTTTTAAAATTGGATGATGCTGGAAGATCACCAGCCGAAAGGCACGGACAATGGCCTCAATCGCCCAATGAAATGGTCAAATGGAAAAATGTCCTTGATAATAAATGGTATGGCCCGGATCCTATCTTAATCAGATCCCGGGGAGCTATTTGTGTTTTTCCACAGGGTGAAGAAAATCCACTTTGGGTCCCGACGCGACTGACAAGGACCGTGAAAGAGCAAGATGAATCCCAAGATGATCCTGCTATTCCTGCTCCTGATGATTGAGACCGGGATAAGTATACCTTTGTGGGCCATAGTAAGATCGTGGCCAGTACCTTTACCGGTACATTCCAATTCTTCCACCTTGCCTTTGTTTTATGCAACAGAATGTTTTCTGGATGCGCCTTGTGCACGACAAACTCCTCAAGAGCCACGGGTGTATAATAGTACGAGTTTTCATTTAAATTATACACTATGCTTTGTGCATGATGTGGATAGACCTTTTACACCCTGTATATTTTTAAAGAAAAAGATTATCTCTAATTGGGCAGACCCCATTATCCAAAATAAAGTGAGCTCTGAAGTGTTACTTAATGCTTTAACGCAAGTCGTCCAAGGAGAGCAATTAGGCTCAGGTGATGTTGGAAATAATATAACTTCACCTATAAACATCACCACTATTATGATAAAGGGAAAGGTGACTATTCCCAAAAGATCACGATGGCCTGTTGGCAATGCTACTACTAAACGCAGCATGCCCTGGTGTCATCCGGACCTCACATTTCCTATAGTTTTTTCACCTTGTCAATCAAAAATTTTTCCTCGAAAAGAAATAGCAAAGGGTTTTGCTTTGTCACCTCCTTTAGATTTTTCTGTAATGAATGATAAGGAAGATGCTACAGGAAAAGAAAATATTTGGCCATTTTACCAATGGATTTTAAGTAATGAGGCAGGTGCTAGTACCAGTCTGTCAGCCTTTGCACTGCTGACTGGCACCTTTCATGAGATACTGAATGTTTCTGCCACACTTTCCAATACCTCTGCTCATTTAGATAATGTGACAACTAATAGAGTTATCAGAAATATGACTACCTCTCCAGTAGAAGTTTGTGTTAGTCCTCTGTGGCCTCCCTTCCCCCAGCCTGGAACCTGCCTGCTCAAGGGTGGAGCTACCGGCTCATTCGTCCTGCCACGCCCACTGCTGGAACCTGCCCTCTGCTGCCTGGAGGCACACACGTGTTCGTCCTGCTACTGGACCCTGAGTTACTTGGCGGGAAATTGGGTTCCCTCCCCCTTCCTTTATAAACTGAGTGTCTGGAAATATTAAATTGAGTCTTGATCCGAATGTTGTCTTGACTCCATTGTTTCTTCCGCCCCGTCTAGATTCCTCTCTTTGCAGGGAACTGCCATTCTCAGTTGAACCGTTCGTGTTGTGGACCACGGGCGGGCCGCAACAGTTGGCGCCAGAACTGGGACATGAAGAATGGCAGAGGGATGCTAAGAGAAACGACTGCTGTGTGGAGCTCCACAAGAAAGGAAAGAATCTTCGTATCGGAGGAGCATCAGAGCAACGGACAGGTACACATGCTAGCGCTAGCCTAAAAAATTTCAGTTTTGTAGAGTGTTGCTGAAGATGCGGTAGGATACGAACAAGTTTGAAGCAGTGCTGACCCAACACTGTTTCTGCTTGGGGTCAGCAGTTTCGTTAATCGGAACTAGATACGGAGACAGGCGGTGTGCCGCAGTTTTTTAGAAAACTGCTTAGGTGGAAGAAAGAAGGGTTCAAAGTCAGAAATCTTTTAGATAAGAGAGATAGCTGTTGTCCATGGTTCAAAGAAGAAGAAACGATAGATTGTGGAACCTGAGAGAAAGTTGGTGAGGCCCTGAAGCGAGTTAAAGTTTGAGATTAAGCTTCAGAGGCTGAGTCTCTTAAGATATTTCTAGTTTAGATAATGATTAATGTGGTTCCTATCCTAAATAGTAAAATTTAAGATAAGATATAAAGCAATGCCTCTTTATTAAAGCGTTAAAGCTTGCTTTAACAGGTATTCATAGGTATTAATTGATATCCAAACTTCGTAATATGATAGTAATGCTTCTAATATTGATTTTAACAGTGATAAATTGTTTTAAACATAGGTTTTGCTTTCCCAAAGTTGTAGATATTATCCTAACCTTGCACAAAAACTTAAAAGTTATGGTTAAATCTGCCATTGTTCCATTGACTGCAGCTTGCAGTTTGATTGCAAATTTAAGATTAATGCTCAGATTAAAAAGTATTTTACCTTTGAGTCAATACAGGGCTCTGGGCAGTCCCAGAGCGGCTTGTGGCCCTTTCTTTTGTTTTGCAAACAATGCCTAAAAAAGTTTTTCCCTGTGTTCAAGAAAATTTCTTTTTAACAGTGTTACAGATTTATTCAGATGTTTAAAATAATGCTTAAATTCAAAGATTTTTGCTTCTAGTAAACTGGTAATCACTAGAAAATTTTGCCTCTATGTATGGCTAATATAGCTTTACATTATGTAAGAAAAATGTTTATTGTTTCTGCTTCTTTACAAGAAGCCAAAAGTTTTAATCTTTCAGTATATATTGTTTCCTAAGTGGAAAGTATTTTATTAACTAATGCTTCTCAAGGGAAGTTTACCTTAAATCCTTGCTCTCACCCAAAAGATTCAGAGACAGTATCCTTTTGTTATTTGGTGTTTTGGTTTGCTGCAAGGGGTTTTGCAGGAAATAAAGAAAGCTTTTATAATTGTTGTTAATTGGTAATTAAAAATTAGTTGTGCCCAAGACAATTCTTTGGCCAGAAAAAACATTATTGTAAAGTCATTTTTCTCATCCTCCCAGCCGATCGTTGGCCACGTGGGCCCAACTAGCTGCTGTGGGGCGGAGTCTTAAGACACACAGTTGCCCCTATTCCAGCACAAATAATCTGGTTGTGTGCTGTAGATGGTGTTTTAAAATGCTGAACAATCAAACCTTAATTTATATATTGATAGTCAATGCTATATCTCTGAGCTCATAATTACTTAAAATTGTTCGTCCCTCAGATACTATTAATTCTCAAATTTACAATTGCTTATACATATTTTTAGTTAATAAATAAATAAATTATGCACGTGTGACTCTTAATAACTTTTCTAGCCTTCTAGTTACAACCGTTCCTTAAGAAAAATAATTGAAAGTGCAATTAGTCACTGCCCCTTTACAGCCAAATATTTAAAATGTTTTGTCCAAAAAGTTATTAATTCAAAAGGTTAGATATTGTAAAATTTTGAACTTTGGCCTCTTAAAGGACAAAAGAGAGAAATTGTATCCCCATATATACTGTTTAGTGCATTTCCATGCACACTATTTAAAACATACCTTTATTTTCAAAATTTGAAATTAAAATGTCAAATTTAATAAATGCTTTTTAGTATCTTAAAAGGATCTACTTATTGGCTTATAGATTGATCCTAAAACAGCTACCTTATTAGGAAAGGGAAAAACAGGTTCTCTCCACAGAACTCTACAGAAGCATATTGGTAATTCGTGTGCTGAGCTGACAGGTAAGTTAACTCAGTGTCCTGATTAAAAGGACTAAAGGATTAAATTCATGTTTTAGATCCATCCTTGCTTGTCATTTTTCCAGTTTAGACTAGCTTCTAGCCTTTTAACTTTATGGCAATAGTACATCAGAGACTGTATATTCAGACTTAGTAAAATTAGTCATTTAATAGAGTCATAATGATTTTTCACTCTTCTTCAGTGTGACCAGCCATTCTAACTCAATCTTAGACTGGTCTAATATTCAGTTCAATTATTAGAGATTCCTATATTCTAAATTACCTAGCAAAGTTAATTCAGAGCATTTCCCCAAAGTCACCAAAGGCTCACCTTGCCTTTACCTTATTTGTCCTAAACTTTTTGCAAACTGACATTAAAGGTCAGTCTGCAGCGGAACGCCACTGGCACCCAGTTACTTCTAATTCTTATGCATTGGTAAAATGGAAGGACGCCCTGACTAATAAATGGAAGGGTCCAGATCCAGTTCTAATCTGGGGAAGAGGCTCGGTTTGTGTTTTTTCACGAGATGAAGATGAAGCACGGTGGCTACCAGAGAGATTAATTCGTCAGGTAAACACAGATTCTGTCTCTCCTCGTAAGTATCATTCTAAAGACTAAAATTCCTCTTGAGCTGGGAGTGGAAGCTCTCAAAAAACACTGTTTCCTCTGAGCCAATTCCCCTACAAGAGGCCGGAGATTAACTTTAGCTTTACAATTTGCATCTAAATAAAGTACCTTGACTTCTCCAAACAGAAAATTTACATTACTACACTCTAATTGTTTAGTATTCTTCCTTCTCTCAAGCAGGTCAATCTACATTCTCCGGTTCTCCGCCCCGCCCCTAAGAGCAAACAGGTGGTTCTGCTAATCTCCCTTCCAGGGACATCCCAGCATGTGGCTTTTCAGTCTAAGATAAGATTTAGATTTACCAGGAGAGCTAGGGAAGTAGAAATTTCATATATATATTTACAAAGATTAGTTCTTATTTTGATAGATATAGGCTTAGTCCCTTAGCTGGCCTCTGGCTTTTCACCCTTGCTGTTACTGCAAGGTGTCCTTAGTTCCTCAGGCTACTGGGAATAACAGGGATGAAGAGGAAAGACTTTCAGCTCTTATTTTAACCAAAATTAATGGTGTTAATACTGACATAATTCTTGTCTAGGCCTTGCTAAATCTGAGGTTGACAAGTCTCACATAGAGACCTCGCAATAACTCAGAATTGCGATACTGATTCATAATCATATGAATACGGTATGGGTACCGCTTGGCGCAGGAGATTACTGCGGAGGGAAGGTCCAGTTTGACCGTTTCTGAGTTCCCTGTGCGACACACCTGATTTGAAAGAGGTTGGTATCTGACTCCAGCTAAAAACCAAAAATACTTAAGGCTCTGCCTCCCCTCCCCAAAAGATACCAAGAGCCACAGATGTGAGTCGTTACAATGCTCACGGGAGGAATCAGGCCAATGTCCACCCAAGTCAAGGTTAAGGCCCACTCATCTACGGATGAGAAAATCATTTGATCACCTCTGTTAAGCATTGCCTATTTAAACTTAATTAATAGGGGGGAGAGAGATTGGAGACCTTGCTGTTGTAAGAGCAGGCCCTTCACTGCCTCCCACCCAAATAATAAAAAAGCCAATTGGCCTTGTACTAAGAGCCAGCCAGTCTTAATCTCTTCTCACTGTTCCCCTGCCTGTCACCCAAAATTGTGGATAATTATCAGTTCAGTGTTATTCTAAAATTGTTTAGCTAAACTCAGCCAGGGTTCCAACGCCCTACTTAAAAGGCAAACAGGTAGCTACCTATTCAGCACTAATTAGCATTATAAAGTCAGAGCCTACAGCCCAGTGCTGGTATTTCAGTCAGTGCTTTTAAGACAGTCTCAGCCAGATACAGTTTACCATTAGAATAGTTAGGGAATCCCACGGAAATAGGTTTTTTCTTTAGCCCTAGGAACTCAGGCAGAACTATTGAACATAGATAATTTTTCTGCCACAGGCCACCTCTTTTCTTTTTTTATTTTTGTTTTGTTATCTAATGGGGGGAAATGTGGCCTCCCTTCCCCCAGCCTGGAACCTGCCTGCTCAAGGGTGGAGCTACCGGCTCATTCGTCCTGCCACGCCCACTGCTGGAACCTGCCCTCTGCTGCCTGGAGGCACACACGTGTTCGTCCTGCTACTGGACCCTGAGTTACTTGGCGGGAAATTGGGTTCCCTCCCCCTTCCTTTATAAACTGAGTGTCTGGAAATATTAAATTGAGTCTTGATCCGAATGTTATCTTGACTCCATTGTTTCTTCCGCCCCGTCTAGATTCCTCTCTTTGCAGGGAACTGCCATTCTCAGTTGAACCGTTCGTGTTGTGGACCGCGGGCGGGCCGCAACAGTCCTCCATTTTTCTTTATATTGGCTGAATTTCAAAATGATACAGAATGGTTAGATTGTACAAATATCACTTGTTTTTTGACGCAATGCTGGAATGGAACCAAATCCTTAGCCTTAATGGTACAGCTACCAATCTTGGTCCCTGTACCTGTTGAGGCAGATCCAGAGAAGTTCCCAATAATGAGTCTAATTAGGCAGAAGAGAGATTTTGGAATCACAGCTGCCATTGTCACTGCCATTGTAGTGTCTGCAGCATCAGCGGTTACCGCAGGAATTGCTATGGCCAATCAAGTTAATAGTGCTGATACCATAAGTCAGATAGCAGAAAAAACGTCTGAGGCATTGCTCACTCTGCAAAGGGTGGATTCTCATCTCGCCTCAGGATTAATGTTAGTGAATCAGAGAGTGGATATTTTACAGCATAACATGGAACAGATGATGGATGTCATTCAAATGAGTTGTGTGGCATCCACTCCGCATGTATGCATTACTCCCAATAGGTATATTAATAATTCTTTTATTAAAAGTACAGACCTATCGAATTATCTGAAGGGAAACTGGTCGCAGGAGCTGGACAGGCTGCAGAAGAGGCTGCAGATACAGATCCTGAACCTTAATGGAACCAGAGTGGAACCTGTGACCTTTGGAGACTTTACCTCTTGGCTTTCCTCTGCTTTCTCTTACTTTAAGGAATGGGTGGGAGTGATTTTGTTTGGTGCTGCCATATGCTGTGAACTGGCGCTCATGCTCTGGTTGGTATGCAAATTTAGAACACAACAAAAACGTGACAAGGTGATTATAACTCAGGCACTATTGGCTATTGAAAACGGCGCCTCCCCCAAAGTTTGGTTATCTATGCTCAAGAATTAGTCGGCATCTGAGTTCTCTGCTCTTGCGCATGAGAGAGACTCAACAATCATTGATCAGCCCTTGCACATTGATGCATACGACAGGGTGATCATGATTTCCCCACTAATTCATTTTTTGGCTGGCCTCTTTTGCAGAGTTCGCCCTAGGTCATTTAGCAGTTACTGTCACACAGCACTGGGGTATCCAGAGACGGGCAACTTTCCTCATGCACAGGCCAACCTAAGGCACGGGGCCCGGTGGCGATAGGGTTACCCTACGACGGGAAAAGACTGTGACATTGGAGGAACGACCTAAAACAGGAGCCACAGCAGATGGACATAATTGCACAGGCCTAGTCCAGGCTCATTTTATTAAAACAGAAAGGGGGAGATGTGGGAAGCCACATGTGCCGTTGCAGAGTGGCACAGGCTTCTGCTGGCCACCACGCATACATAGGCAGGAAAGTTTTTTGCCAAGATGAGGTTTTGAGAATTGACCAAAATTGACCAATCAGAAGAGAGAGAAATTGACCAATCAGAAGAGAGAGAAAGTAACCAATCAGAAGAGAGAGAAAGTAACCAATCAGATAAGAGAGAAAGTAACCAATCAGATGTAAGAATGCAAATGAGGTTGTAAGTATCAACCAAACACAACACAATCCGGGTGTGAGACACGCCTCTCCTAGGCCTATATAAAGCAGCACCAGGGCTGTGCTGAGGGTCTTTTTGCCTCTGCAATCAAGCTCTCCCAATAAACGCGTGCAGAAGGATCCTGTTGCAGCGTCGTTCTTGCTGGTTGAGTCGGACGCGCGCAAGATGACTTGTTTCCCTATGTGATACCGTCCACATGTGTTGATGTTCTTTATTTTTGAAGTGCAGGAGAATAGCCAGAGTTTGTTCATTAATGATACTCTGTTCTCTTTTGTAAAAACACATAAACACTACTTCTCCTTACCCTGATTTTGCTCTCACACTGAAGAGTTCTGTTGCCATATATGTAAGCATAGCTCTCTGTACTTTCTCATTTAGAAAATGACCTTGTGTCATGCATCAATGGGAGGAGAGATTCTTGGTCCTATGAAGGCTCAATAGATGCCCCAATGTAGGGGAATCGAGGGCAGAGAGGTGGAATTGGGTGGGTAGGTGGAAGAATACCCTCATAAAAGCAGAGGGAGGTGGATGGGATGGGGGTGTCTGGGAAGGGGGGAGACTGGGAAAGAGGATAACATTTGAAATGTAAATAAAGAAAATATCCAATAAAAATAAAAAGAAAAGAAAATGGTTTCCATGTGTTGACTTGGAGCTCTGTATGGTGATGGTGGTAGCATACATCTCTATGATCTTAGTCATTACAATCTTGCCCCCTCCCCCCATTCTTTTCTCTATTTTTTCTCTTTAGATCCTCAGATAATCCAGGACACATTTGCCTCTAAAAGTTTTAAGTGTTAGGGAGAATTTCTAAGTGTGTGTTCTGCACTAATGCTTTTCACATATCTTGCATGTATGTTCACATGGTTGTTTTCTTATCTTTGAACCAGGACAGCTCCTCCTAGATCTGTGATCTGCTCCAGGCAGTGACTATCACTGGGCCACTTCTTTCCTCATGTAATCTTCCTGTGGTCATTCATTCTGTCCATGGGAGTTGGGCAGGGAGCAGTAACGTTGAGCAATAGGAAACCACCCCACCCACTTCAGGTATGCCTTTGCTCAGCACAGAACCATGTCCAGTCACTGAGATGGTCTATGGTGATGTGGTGGGGAGTAGAATAGACAACACCAGGCTTCTCATGTGAACTGTAATGGTTTGTAGCTGCTTGGCCCACAGAGAGTGGCACTATTAGGAGGTGTGGCCTTGTTGGAGTAGGTGTGTCACTGTGGGTGTGGGCTTAAGACCCTCATCCTAGCTGCCTGGAAGTAAGTATTCTGCAAGCAGCCTTCAAATGAAGATGTAGAACTCTCAACTCCTCCTGCACCATGTCTGTCTGGATGCTGCCATGTTCCTGCCTTGAAGATAATGGATTGAACCTCTAAATCTGTAAGCCAGACTCAATTAAATGTTGTCCTTATAAGAGTTGCCTTGGTCATGGTGTCTGTTCACAGCAGATAAACCCTAACTAAGACATGAACCCCATTTTGTTCTCAGGACATTGTGAGATCATATGGCTCATAGGCCATTTGTTTAAGGTTTGATCTTATTTCTTTTAGTTCTATCATCTCTGCTCTATAGTAAGCTGAGGTCACTCTACTCCTATACTCATCTCCTAGACTCCCATCCCTTGTTAAACTTCAAATAGAGGGAAATAAAAATGATATGCCCAACAGATATTACCATACATATCATGTACATGAAGTATAAAAACTAAGGGAATAAAAGCAAAATCAAAATAGTATTAAAAACTCTTCTCAAGGATAAAAGAGCCTCTGGTGGAATCACGATGCCTGACCTAAAGCTGTACTACAGAGCAATTGTGATAAAAACTGCATGGTACTGGTATAGCAACAGACAAGTAGACCAATGGAATAGAATTGAAGACCCAGAAATGAACCCACACACCTATGGTCACTTGATCTTCGGCAAGGGAGCTAAAACCATCCAGTGGAAGAAAGCATTTTCAACAAATGGTGCTGGCACAACTGGCGGTTAGCATGTAGAAGAATGCAAATCGATCAATTCCTATCTCCTTGTACTAAGGTCAAATCTAAGTGGGTCAAGGAACTCCACATAAAACCAGAGACACTGAAACTTATAGAAGAGAAAGTGGGGAAAAGTCTCAAAGATATGGGCACAGGGGGAAAATTCCTGAATAGAACAGCAATGGCTTGTGCTGTAAGATCAAGAATTGACAAATGGGACCTCATGAAACTGCAAAGCTTCTGCAAGGCAAAAGACACCGTCAATACGACAAAAAGGCCACCAACAGATTGGGAAAGGATCTTTACCTATCCTAAATCAGATAGGGGACTAATATCCAATATATATAAAGAACTCAAGAAGGTGGACTCCAGAAAATCAAATAACCCCATTAAAAATGGGGCTCAGAGCTAAACAAAGAATTCTCACCTGAGGAATACCAAATGGCTGAGAAGCACCTGAAAAAATGCTCAGCATCCTTAATCATCAGGGAAATGCAAATCAAAACAACCCTGAGATTCCACTTCACTCTAGTCAGAATGGCTAAGATCAAAAATTCAGGTGACAGCAGATGCTGGCAAGGATGTGGAGAAAGAGGAACACTCCGTCATTGTTGGTGGGATTGCAAGCTTGTACAACCACTCTGGAAATCAGTCTAGCGGTTCCTCAGAAAATTGGACATAGTACTACCGGAGGATCCCGCAATACCTCTCATGGGCATATATCCAGAAGATGTCCCAACCGGTAAGAAGGACACATGCTCCACTATGTTCATAGCAGCCTTATTTATAATAGCCAGAAGCTGGAAAGAACCCAGATGTCCCTCAACAGAGGAATGGATACAGAAATTATGGTACATTTACACAATGGAGTACTACTCAGCTATTAAAAGGAATAAATTTATGAAACTGCTAGGCAAATTGATGGACCTGGAGGGCATTATCCTGAGTGAGGTAACACAATCACAAAAGAACTCAAATGATATGTACTCACTGATAAGTGGATATTAGCCCAGAAACTTAGTATACCCGAGATATAAGATACAATTTGCAAAACACATGAAACTCAAGAAGAACGAAGACCAAAGTGTGGACACTTTGCCCCTTCCTAGAATTGGAAACAATCACCCATGGAAGGAGTTACAGAGACAAAGTTTGGAGCTGAGACAAAAGGATGGACCATCTAGAGACTGTTATATCCAGGGATCCATCCCATAATTAGCCTCCAAACGATGACACCATTGCATACACTAGCAAGCGTTTGCTGAAAGTACCCTGGTATAGCTGTCTCTTGTGAGACTAGGCCAGGGCCTAGCAAACACATAAGTAGATGCTCACAGTCAGCTATTGGATGGAGCACAGGGCCCCCAATGGAGGAGCTAGAGAAAGTATCCAAGGAGCTAAAGAGATCTGCAACCCTGTATGTGCAACAACATTATGAACTAACCAGTACCCTGGAGCTCTTGACTCTAGCTGCATATGTATCAAAAGATGGCCTAGTTGGCCATCACTGGAAAGAGAGGCACATTGGACATGCAAACTTTATATGCCCCAGTACAGGGGAACGCCAGGGCCAAAAAGTGGGAATGGGTGGGTAGGAGAGTGGGGGAGGGAGGGTATGGGGGACTTTTGGGATAGCATTGGAAATGTAATTGAGGAAAATACATAATAAAAATATTTTAAAAAATAGTATTAAAAAGCATCATTTGTGAAAGAGAAAGTGGTGATGTGTCCTGCTTTCCCATGAGGTAATGTTAGCTATGCAGCTGTGGCCATTCACTTATGCTTTTATGATTATTATGGTTCATAGAAAGGTTTTGTTCTAAAAATGGGCTGATAAAACAACCTTCAAGCTTGCTTTTTCTTTATGCAAGAAATAGAAGAGAATGCTTATCTGGGTACAATGGAAGCACAGGGGAGAGGGACAGAGGCGAGGGATGGCTTCCTCTCCCTCCCTTCTTATGGCTGTCTTGCCTCAGGTGAGACCACAAGTATGTGAGATCCCCCATCATTTCATGCTCTGGTCTCCCTTTCATTGTCTGTAATACGCTCTTTAGGATATGCTCAATGGAATTGTGACTGCCCTGGTTTTACTATCCATATTTCTTTCTCAGAACTTGGCAGGGTTTGTTATTCCTATTTCAGATGGGGCGGGTGGAGTGATTCAACTTATGTCTCTCCCATATTTCCTGGAAGACACTTTCCTTTTAAGAATTATGGATTTGGAGCACATTTTGAACAACCTGTTTTAAACCACTGTGTTTGGCATGGACTCTTTTAAAATAAAATGTTCATTACTATCCCCACTGATGAATTCTTTAAGATAACAAATTCACATAGTTTCTGAAGGCTATAAGAATGGCTTTATTTCTGAATCTTCTTTTTTGGTTTTGGTGGCTTTGCCTTCCCTAGTAGAGTGACACCCAGAGATTTTCTGTGTATATAAAATTTGCAGTTAGTTTCTTAGACATTGGAATGATTGTTTTTTCAAGTTCTGAGATATGCTTATTGTGAGTGCTGTGAGTCAAACATGAAGTAGGCTATACGATCTTGTAGCTCACACCTTTTATTACAGTATTTAAGAGGCTAAAGCAGGTCATAAGTTCTAGGACACTGTGGGCTATAAAGCAAGGCCTTGTCCCCTGTCTCAAAAGCAAGGAGAATAAGGGGAATAAGAGGCACAACAATCTCTGATGACCAGAAAGAAGATTTGATGAGGAAATCTGAGTTCTTTGTTAAGAGTTTAAATTGATGTTAGTGGCCCTGGCTATGTGCTACCAATAATTATTTCAACAGTATCTAGTGGTTTCTGTAATTAAACTGAAATATATACTACTACTTACAATATTAATATTCTCAGCAGTAAGAGAAAATGAGTTTTCTAAACATCTAATTACTACCCTGCCCTGATTCCCCCAGCCCTGATCGAAATAAACACAGACTACTTTTATGTTTCCTAGTGATTATAACCAAACATGAGCAGAGGAAACAAACAATAACTAGAAGCTAGCAAAACAAGTCATAACATCAGAGGAATGAAATAAAAACCTGAAGTACAATCAACATACTAAGTGCAGTCCTGTTTTCTCTTGGTTGTTTGCACACAGTTATGCCACCATTGCATCAGATACACATATTTTCACATTCTATTCTTCAACACTTTACAATGGAAGTAGATTAATTCCTAGAGAGAATACTACAGAAGGAAGGGAAACAAAATCTTAAAGAAGAGGGCTTGAATGAAATTACACAATTTGAGAAGATTCTATGAAGTTCTTGGTCTGACTCAAGCTGCTCATGCATGGATCTGACCCAAGACAACATAACAATGACTTTGAGAACCAACTACAAGGTGGATCACCATGAGACTGAGTTTGTGGATGGTGCTCACATTCACTAACTCCAAACAGTACAGCAAAGCTTTGCCAATGGAAATGACACTAAAGCTACAGACCTCTGAAGGTATATCAGATGTGTAGCCTGAATCAGCTCTATTGATCTACAGAAAAAGCAACAAAATGAACATCAAGTGAAGTATTTAACAAAATTGAGAGACTTATTAGGTAGAATGTTGAGAAAGAAATCTCCAGTTTCATAACATATAAACAATCAAGAAAATCTCACTAATTCACTAGAGAAGAGTAGCCTATCCCCACGTGGATCAAATGTCAGATTTAATAGAGAATTACTTTAAAGCTACTTATATCCAATCGCCAAGAATACTTGTCAGAATTCTAAATTGTTTGAAAATATCCCTCATATAAAGGACATAGTATGCAAATACTGATTAAAAGAGAGTACCTATCTTAAATAAGAGGATACTCCCGAACAGCACAAGTTTAAAGAGGCACTAAAAAGGCATATCACTCATGATTTTATGTATACAAATACAGCAGAACTTCAAGTACAGAAAACAAAAGTTGATAAACATAACTTTAGGAGGAAAATTCAACCTGAATTTAACGATCAATAGGACACACAGACAAACACAAATTAGAAGATAGAAAACCTAAATTCCATGAGTCAACTTAATCTAATTGACCTTTACAGAAATTCTACCCAAGAAGAGATAAATAAATTCCACCCCAAAAGAGATAAATATTGATTCTTTTCAAGTGCAGATGTAATATCATTTATAGAGGCTATCTCCTTGGCCATAAAATTGTCCTAAAATTAAGATGGCTTAGAATACAGAATACAGAATAGAGAATTAAGCTTGAGATCAAGAACAGGTATCTGGAAATCTTTCCCTTACACACACATACACATACATACGTACATACATACATACATACACATACATACATACTCATACATACATATACATACACACATACACATACATACATTCATACACATACATGCATACATACTCATACATACATACACATACATACATACTCATACATACATATACATACACACATACACATACATACATTCATACACATACATGCATACATACTCATACATACATACACATACATACGTACATACACACACATACATGCACATACATACATACATACATACACATATACACTAAAGAGCTTTCTAAATCAGTGGGGCAAAAAGAGAAATCTTCTAAGAGAAATGTAGACACAAATAATCAAAAGCAGTGCCTCCTGGGAAACATACACTAGCACTGCTCACTAAGAAAGAATGCATGCGTCTACCTTGAGAAGCTAAAAGGAGCAGACTGGCAGGCTGGCTCAGTCAATAGAGCATACTTTATAGACCTGTGTTTGGAACTACAGGAACCAAGAGAAAAGTTGTGCCCACTTGCAATCCCAGTACCAGTGAGTTAGAAAGAGTTGGATCTCTGGATGTCACTGGCCCTTGAGTCTAAACAAATTAGTAAGCTCTAGGCTTAGCGAGTGATCCTGTCTCAAAATATAAGGTAGAAAGTGACTGAGGAAGACAAGTGATGATCGCTTCTGATCACACACTTGTACGAGTTGCTTATGCACCTGCATGTGTGCACACACATGGGCGTGTACATACATGAAATAAAGAAACAAGGAAAAATAAAATAAACTTAAAACAGTGTGAGAAAACCAATAATATCAAAAGATGAATCTTTATAAAAATCAATAAACCTCTAGCTATTCCAAAAAGCAAGAAAACAGGAAATATAAGTCTTAGGGGAAAAAAGATGCAAAACCAGTATGGACTGAACAGTCATTAAGAGAATGATGGGGCAATCCAATGAACAAGCCTACATAAGTTCACCAACCTCGGTAAAATGGACAACTCTCTTTAAAAAAACTGAAGCCGGGCATGGTGGCGCACGTCTTTAATCCCAGCACTGGGGAAGCAGAGGCAGGCAGATCTCTGAGTTCGAGGCCAGACTGGTCTACAAAGTGAGTTCCAGGACAGCCAGGGCTACACAGAGAAACCCTGTCTTGAAAAAAAACAAACAAACCAAAACAAAACAAAATGAAATCCATTCTATATACATCTTCCAAAGAATCAGATGGGAGAGTGAGAATGCCCAGTACATAGTAAGAGCCAATGTTTCCCCTTTATTAGGTCAGGAGGATATTTTAAAGACATGATGAGACTTTTAAACATCGTCATAAAGCCCTTTACAAATAGTGACCATTGAATCCAACAATATATAAATAGAAAAATGCATCAAAACTACATTGATTTCTCTTAGAACAAGACCAGTTAGCTATATTGAAAATTGAGCAATGTAATCCTCTTTATTAACAGACTCAAGTGTTTCAAACATGGTCATATAGTCATATGATCAAATATGTCAAATGTCAATAAAAACATCAATATTTTTATTTGAGAAGTAAAAACAAACTAGGAATATATGACAGCTTCCTTCTTTAATGTGCTATAAATCATGAATGGCTAACATCAGTTTTGTTTTGTTTTGTTTTGGCTTTGGCTTTGGCTTTTGTAGATGGGGTGTCTTAGGGTTTTATTGTTGTGAAGAGACACTATCTCCAAGACAACTCTTATAAAGGAAAACATTTAATTGTGCTGGCTTCTAGTTTCAGAGGTTTAGTACATTATCATCATGGTGGGAAGCATGGCAGTCTACAAACAAGGTGCTGGAAAAGCTGAGAGTTCTACATCTTGATTTATAGGCAGCAAGAGACTCTGTTCCACACAGGTGGAGCTTGACCAAAAGAGAACTCAAAGTCCATACCCACTTGCTCCAACAAAGTCACACCTACTACAACAGGGTCATATCTCCTAATAGTTCCACTCCCCATGAGCCAAGCATTCAAACAATGAGTCTATGGGAGCCATTCCGATTCAAACCACCACACTGGTTCTCTGTGTAGTCCTGTCTCTCCTGGAACTGGATGTGTAGACCAGGCTGACCTCAAACACATAGATACTGGTCTTCCTCTGCCTCTTGAGTGCTGGGATTAAAGGTGTGCTCCAACCTCACCTTCTCAGAGAAGAAGAAAACTGCTTTCCCCTAAGATTGAGGAGAAGGCAAGTGTGTCCTGTCAACATTTCTATTTAACATCATGTTAGATTTCCTAGCCAGTGTAGTAGGGAAAAGAGAAGTAGTAGCACACAGACTGGAAAGCAGGAAATAGGACTTTCTCCATTTACAAGGAATATGCCTGCCTTAGTGTTCTCTTGCTGTGAAGAGACTCCTTGACCAAGGTAACTCTTGTAAAAGAAAGCACATAAGTGGGGGCTTGTTTATAGTTTCAGATGTTTAGTCCATTTTTATCATGGCAAGGAGCATGACAGGAGGCATGGCAGATACAGTGCTGGAGAAGTTACATGCAGAGAGAGAGAGAGAGAGAGAGAGAGAGAGAGAGAGAGAGAGAGAGAGAGAGAGAGAGAGAGAGAGAGAGACTGGTCTGGCTTGAGCTTTTGAAACCTCAAAATCCATCCCCAATGATGCACTTTCTCCAACAAGGCTTACCTACTAATCCTTCTCAAGTACTGCCATTCCCTGATGACAAAGCTTTCAAATCTATGAGGCTATGAGGGCCATTCTTATTCAAATGACAACCTATGTAAAAAACCGCCAGTGTAGAAAATCCAAAAGACTCTACAAAAACTGAATCTCAGTTTCGTGTGGTCAGCATGACTACTGGTAACATAAAATAGGTACACTTTTTGTATGTTCTGCTATGCTTGTAAACACTAGTGAGCTTTTAAAAGTCAGTTTTAAAAAGAGGTACAATTTACTTCTTCCAAAATGCAATAGTTCTGCCCAAATCAGTGGATACACATGGTGAAAACCAGAGACACAAACTACAGAAGTCAATGAAGTTCTAAAAATAAACGAAGAGGTGCCGTTCATAGATGAAGAGAATCCATAGCACTAAGATTTCAAATCTCCCAAACTTATCTAAACCATTAGTAAATTCTAACCCAAACCCCAGAAAGTTTTTTTATTTGTAGTTATAAACAAGATGTTTTAAAATGTCTAAGGAAATACAAATGGGTTTGAAACAGTAGGATGACACTATTTACTTGGTTTATAGAATTTCTCCAAGCACACAGTAGTTGAGATGATGTGACATTTCCTACAGTTACCACTTAGATCCACAGAACAACAGAGGCCAGAAATAAACACACATGAATGTGGTTAAACCATTACTTTTGGTTATTGTTCTTGTCTTCTTAAGCCCTGCTCTTCCTATAGAGGCCTGGCTTCCCCAATACTTACTATGTAGCCCAGGTTCACCTTGAATTTTGGATTTTCTCCACTCAGCCTCCTAGGTGCTATGATTACAAGTATGTGCATGGCTATTCAATTGACTTTTGACCATAAAGAAAAAACATTTTAGAGAAAGGGTAGTATTTGAACAAATAGCACTGGGACAACTGGACATCTGTACCCTTGAAGATGAATCTGAACTATACCTGACTTTTTGCACAGAGACTATGTCCAAATAAACTGAGGGCATGATATACAGTCTAAAACTTACTAAAAGGAAACAGAAACACCTTTACAATCTAGAGTTAGAGAGCTTTAAAGTAAGTTTCCCAATGTAATCTATTTTTTTTTAAAAAATAGTCTTCCTCGAAGTTAAAAATCATTTAACCTTTAACATACACCATTAAGAATTTACAAAGATCAATTATACAGAGACTAGGAAATTCCTACAAATCATACATCCAACAAAGACCATATATCCATGCTATATGAAAAATTCTCAAAACCAAGCCATAAGCCCACACAAAAAAAAAGAGTGGGCAAGGGTCAGGTGGGAGTGCTGCATCCCAGCAATTGGAAGTCAGACACAGGGGGTTCTCCATGAATTTGAGGCCAGCCTGGTCTATGTAGTGAGTTTCAGTATAGCCAAGCCTACATAGAAAGACCTTGTCTCACAAAATTATATAAATAAATAAAGACTGGGCAAAGGGAAAGGAGAGAGAGAGAGACAGAGAGAGAGAGACAGAGAGAGAGAGGGGGGGGGAAGAAGAAGAAGAAGAAGAAGAAGAAGAAGAAGAAGAAGAAGAAGAAGAAGAAGAAGAAGAAGAAGAAGAAGAAGAAGAAGAAGAAGAAGAAGAAGAAGAAGAAGAGAAGAGATGCAGTTGAAGGCCAGAGGGGTCTTCTTCCTTCTTCCTCAATGGCTCTGCACTGTATTTTTTGAGACGATGTCTCTCACTGAACCTAAACCTCACCAACTTTGCTAGCTAGATCTGCCAGCAAGACTCAGGGCTTCTCCCTGCCTCCACCTTCCCAGTAGTAGAATCATATGCGCACACCACTGTATCCAGCATTTATGTAAATGTTCAGGATCAAACTCAGGGCTTCACACTTCACAGCAAACACTTTATTGGCTAAGCCATCTATCTAGACCCATAATGGAACACTTTTCAGCGACAACAAAGAAAAATTCCTAATACAGTGACACCCTTAAATATCACATATGTCATGCCAATTGAAAGAAATCTTTGCTAAAAGGTCACTTCCTCTATGGTTTTAATTTTTGACATTATAGAAATGGCAAACAATACATAAGGAACTGATTAGTGGATGCTTGGATTAGAATTTGGGAAAAGTATAAGGAAGAAAGCTTTAAAGTTTCTGCATCCTGACTGTGTTTCCATGAACCATACACATAGTAAACATCGTAGCTAGGGCTGAAGAGACGGTTCAGCAGTTAAGCTCACTAGCTGTTCGAAAGGACCTGGGTTCAGTTCCCAGCAACACATGGTGGCTCAAACCATGTTACTTCAGCTTTGCCCATCTCTTCTAGCTTCTGTGGGTACCAGACATGCATGTGCACAGACATATGCAGGCAAAACACACAGGTGCAACAATTTTAAAATTGTAAAGAAAGGAAATTCTAGTACATGCTCCAACATGGATGGACTTTAAAAAGATGTGAAAAGGACAGTTTCAAAAAGACCATGTGCCTAGAATACTGAAGTCTGCAGGACAGAAGGCAATGGTGGGAGAGGAGGAATGTCAGGAGCTGGTATTCAGTGGGTTCAGCTCTGAAGATGCTGGTCCTTGCCCAGTGGGGATTCACTTAACAATGTGAATGGAAGCTAGAAAACCAGTTGTCATTATTTTTGTTGTTGTTTGTTTCTTTGTTTGTTTTGGTTTTTTCAAGACAGGGTTTCTCTGTATAGCTCTGGCTGTCCTGGAACTCACTTTGTAGACCAGGCTGGCCTCAAACTCAGAAATCCACCTGCCTCTGCCTCCCGAGTGCTGGGATTAAAGGTGTGCACCACCACCGCCCTGCTCAGTTGTCATTATTTTAAATTACTGAATTGCAGTGTTGGTTATGTGTGACTTAGAAGTGCTGGAAGATGTCTTTCTTTTCTTCTCCTTTGAGTTCTTCTTGAGTTCTTTAATCAGAAAGCTAGCAAAAATTGACTATTTCAAAAAGGCATACCTGATTTCTGCATCATATGTTTCCCTAAAATGTCATCAATTACATAATTAATTAAAATTGAAATGTTACTGGGGGTGTGCTTTGAGGACACACTCCCACACTGTGTTCTAGGAGGGCTAGAGTAAAGTTTTAGAAGAGATGGGTTTTGCCATCAGGCTAAATGACCGTTTTCACAGTAAAAATGCATTATACATTCCCAGTGAGGCCATGTCCGAATGGGGCTGGATAGGCTGTGGGAGTGAGTATGTCAAAAGTTTCCCTGGAGTCAGAAGAATTCTAGACAGAAAGAACAGGAGGCACTGGGATCATTAAATGTCCTGTCTGCACAAAGGCCTTATACCTAAGAGGGAGAAGGAGAGTTACAGACAGGAAATGAGAATTTTTAATGGCCATTTTAAATGTTTTTTTTTTTTAATATCATTGCACTGTCTATCCTTTTGCTAAGCTTCGTATTAAAGGGCATAAGCACTGCTGCTGTTCACTGACTCTGTTCCTCTGGACGCTTCTTATCTGGGGATCAACAGTGAGATCCACCTCCTGGGCTTTCAGTGACAACAAGAAACCTTCAGCAAATGCCCAGTTCTGTGTCACATCCGCATGGCCTTTTGAGGAATGGCTAAATGGCACCGCAACTTCACAGTATAATGCATTGTCATTCAGAATACAGATATTTGTTTTGAGTGTGCCTCCCTGTAGGTGGGCTGTACCTCCTGGCTGTGCAGCTCTGTAATGCCAGGTGACTTGCCCTGGGCAATAAATGATAAGGGCTGAGAAGGGTCATACTGGACCAAAAAAGTTCAGAACTAATATTTGCCTCACAGTGTCTTTTATTCTTCTGCCTTAAGACCTGCAATGTCCCCAATGAAACCTGTTTTATGAACCTGGGTCTATTTGTGGATTAGAGTTGCAGTGGATCTGTATAGATTCTGCATAAGTGGTAAGTAAGCCTGTGTGGTGGTTTGGATGAGAGTGTGCACCCCACCCCCATGAGCTCATATGTGTGAGTATTTGGTCTGCAGTTGGTGGAAGTGTTTAGGAAGGATTAGGGGGTGAGGCCTTGTTGGAGGAGACGTGCCACTAGGGGTGTGCTTTGAGGTCCCCAAAGCCCATGCCATTCCTGTTCTCTCCTTTTCTCTCCTTCCAACTTGTGGATCAGGTGTAGTCTCAGCCACTGCGCTAATGTCAAGCCTCTCTGCTGCCACGATCCCCATTATGAATCACGGACTCACCCTCTGAAACTGTAAGCCTCTATAAATATTTTCTACTATAAGTTGCCTTGGTCATGGTCTCTCCTCACCAACAGAAAAGTAACTAAAACGGCTTGTTTACTTGGCGTTGGTTGTTTCACAAAAGGTCTTCATCTTATCTTGACTATTGCATTTTCCCTATTCACAGAAGAGCAACATTATAAACATTTATGTAATTTATATAATGCTTTCCTACACTTACTACTTCATCTGTTTGTCTGCTTCTTGAGGTAAGGTCTTAGTATGTAGCCTGGAATGGCCTTGAACTCCTGCTTCAGCCTCTATAGTACTGGGATGACAGTCATGTGCCACCAGACCCAGCCTTACTTTTCATCCTTTTCCTAAGGTCAAATTCCCTCCTTTTCCCTTCCAAGCAGAATCTCAGCCTCACTCTAGCTGCACCCTCAGCAGAGTGCCCAACTACAGTTCAAATCTTCTAACCCAACCAGGGCAACTCAATTTCCACTTAGAAATTTGTCAAGGAACACATGTGACCAACTTTGAATGCAATTCAAGGGAACCAGCTTGAAAGTTTAAGGGAATTTTCCTTTGGTAAGTGCAGCACACAAAGAGAACAGCTTTTTGGAGTTGTGCCTGTCCTGGTAGGTAGGTAGGTTGGTTGGTTGGTTGGTCAGGGGAAGGTTTTTCACACACTTCCCTCCACTTTAAGCTTTCAGGGCCACCATGTAAGAATGTGATGCCTGAACTCTGCTGACTGATAAGCACCAGCTCACCTACAGCAGTGCAGTGACAGTCAAAAGATGCCATTGGGGACATAACTGAAGCACTAAGCCACCCATGGGACTGCTTGCCTGGGCTTCTTACTGCAATGCTCATGTCCTTATGGTGTCGGCTGTGTCTGAGTTGCGTGCCAAGGACTCCTGACTGATGACACTTAGGGACAGAGCATCATTCACTCAGCGTATTTCACAAGTGCTCATTGTTTATGACTAAATATAGCTCAACCTTGCCAGCTCTTTAAATGACCGAGGTGAAAACCAAGGAGTTTTAGTGTTTCTCTAACCACTGTAGTTCAGTTTAGATCCCCACAAAAATCTATTTTGGTGAATCCCTCAGTGTACTGCAGTTGTTTGCTTTTTCTAGGTGGCTCTAGGAGTTACCTGGCTGTAGGTTTTCTCCTCAGGACTTTGCCACAACTCAACCAAAGGAAACCAAGCCCCCCACCCCCACCCCACCCCACCCCCAAACTGCCCACGACACTATCTCCAGCTCTCCCTCTGTTTTCTTATGTCCTAATGCCGAGTCACATTTGTGTGAGGGATTCAGGCTTCAGCTCCGGAGACTCACTTTTCAATGCTTCACTTTTCCGAGGCAAGACTATCTGCCTACTCCAAAGCACTGTCACAAACTGCAAGGACTTCAGTGTAAGTCATGTGTAGGCTTAGATTTTTCAAAACCTACTTTATTAAGGGCTCTTAAAATGTTTTAACCTCCCTTCTAGCCCACCACCCACCATAGGTAGTGGAAAGGAAAACTTAAAAGAGCAAAGAGGATGTGGACCTGTTTAGAAATAGTCCTTTGGGACTAATCCAATCGGCTTCGTCAGGATATCAGCAGTTCAAAAAAAAATATCAAAAAAACCAAATCGGCAGTGGTAGTTTGATCCCCCCTCAAACACCATTCATGTATCAGCAATGAGAGTTCAATCCGAAGAAACGATGAGGGTCTGCCCATTGGCCAGAGTCTGCGGAAGTGCCAAGAAGCTGCCAGAATATCAAGAGACTTTTTTTTTTTTTTTGGTGTGTTTCTCCCTATGAAGTCATGACAAATGATGATCAGTGAAGAAAGCAAGGCTAACCAATGCCACAGCACTATCTGTTGGGTTACATTTATATCCTTCCCAACCATCATATGTCCTCTTAAGCCTCTGCTCTAGCAAAACACCACATGCTCCTTTCCGGGCTGCTTCCAGAAAGATACCACGTGCCTGCTTCAGCAAAAAACATCCTTCCACAAGGCAGTTTCCAGAAAAACATCACATGACACAACCGAGTCTCCAAAGAAACCAGAAATTTCTATTTCAGTCATGAAATCAGGTATGAAACTCTGGGTGGAATCCTCAGCCCGAGTTTGGTCTTATCATGGTTAATGGAGCAGTTTTATCCTGGCAGTTTTAAAAATCATCCATAATTTCCAGATCCTCTTAGTTTTTCTGGTTAGATTTTTTTCTTTAAATTCAACAATTGATGTGTTGCTACTTTGAGTCTTTTTCTCATGTTTGTGGACCCTGTAGTAGGCATCAGAAATACAATCATTCCATAATTTTTCTCTTTCTTGATTGCCATGGCAGGCTGTGGTATCTGAATATCATCCAGGAGAATGAATTTTGGGCTTCTGGGAATACATAGCAAATATCTCAATTGTTCTAGCATGACTTCTTAAAAATCTTTTTGTTATATTTCATTTTTTGCTAAAGGATTTTTTTTATTATTATTTGGTACCCCCTTTTATCATCTGTGCTCTCATGTCTTTTTTACTTTATTAATAAGGAAAAATATAAAGAAAGGTTGCTTTTTATAGTTACTTGAATCAACTTTAGTAGATGTGTCAGAGGAATTCTTCTAAGACCAGTTAAGCTGATGTTTGACAAAAACATGTTGTTTTCTAAATTGTCTGAATTAATTTTCAACAAAAGAATTTCCTATTTTTTATTTTTGTTACCTTACTTTAATTTGGTTGACATAAAATCTGTTATAATTAGTTTTAAGAGTTTTCCATCAGGCTGGAGAGATGGCTCAGAAGTTAAGAGCACTGACTGCTCTTCCAGAGGTCCTGAGTTCAAATCCCAGCAACCGCATGGTGGCTCACAACCATCTGTAATGAGATCTGGTTCCCTCTTCTGGCTTGCGTGCATATATGCAGGCGGAACACTATATAATAAATAAATCTTTTTTAAAAAGTTTTCCATCTTCTTTCTATATTCCCTATATTAGAGATGAAGTCTACCTAGGTCAAGGCTTTTGCTACTCAGGATCTGAGTCCTTAGCATTATTTTCTAGATTTATGCCTTAAACTAGAAAATCTTTATTCCTCCTAAACAAAACAAAACAAAACCTAGCACATCTGTTTCTGCCAGTTGTCCCATAGCATCATATCACTGCCTTCAAACAGACAAGAGTACCAAGCTCTTCCTAGCTCTGTGGTTGTCTAACTTGCAGATTCATTCTTTCTCTCTCTCTCTCTCTCTCTCTCTCTCTCTCTCTCTCTCACTGGAGCATTTCCATTCTTTCATCTGTTTGTAAAACATTGAAACACTGGTGCTTGAGAGAAAGATGGGCACATGGTTGTGGGAAGCAGCATACT
The DNA here is from genome assembly GCF_978045245.1 of Mus caroli. NCBI lineage: Eukaryota > Metazoa > Chordata > Mammalia > Rodentia > Muridae > Mus > Mus caroli. The sequence goes on from NW_028227270.1 coordinate 29,196,662, forward strand.
CAACTGCCTAGTTATTGCCTTGTTACTGTGTATCTGGTGACAAATAAAAGTGACAGGCCTTCAAGGTTCTAGGCAGTCATCCTATATGAATAGCTTGCTCCAGCAGTCAGTGCTGGCTGGTTATTTGAAATGCATCTTCCCCATGGAAAGAAGGTTAAGGAAAGCTCCTATGTTTCTAGGTTAGTTTGTAACATCTTATTTCCCCTAGAATATGGTTGGAATTCCATCCATCTCAGTGACTAAGAACAGAGGATGGATATAATGCTCTTACACAAAACAAATGAACAAATGAATAAGAAACAAGATTTTAAAACAAAAACCCACCATGAATTAAATGTTAATTGTGAAGAAGAAACAAAAATGAGATGTGTGTGTGTGTGTGTGTGTGTGTGTGTGTGTGTGTGTGTAAATAAATACTCTTATGATCTGAACAGGGACAATGGGGGACAATTGATACCATTTCTATTTCTTTTTAAAATAAAGTGGATAGCTTGACCGAATTTCAAAATATTCCCCAGTCTTATTAGTTATTAAAAATCATCAGAAAAAGATGCTAAATATTACTTTAAGATTGTTTTAAGAGATAAAAATGCTGCAGCAGCTGGGAACCACAAGGAGCCCTGTAGACTCAGTTCCCATCTCCTCCTGACCACCCCTTCCCACAAACTCCATCCCCACTTCTGGCCTGCACCTTCCACCAGGGCAGATCACTAGCTTGTCTGCTCCTCTGAAGAGCCAACAGTCTGAAGGCCTCCCAGGAGTCTTGTTGCATGCAGGGCAACTAACCTAACATTCTAGAGGCCTCCTAGGAGATCTGATGCACCAAAGGCAACAGACCCCAAGTCTGAAGGCCTCCAGGATAACAGCTACATGCAAGGCAACAGCTTGACTGCTACTCTGAAGACCCAACAATCTGAAGGCCTCCCAGGATATCTGCTTCACACAGGGCAACAGAGCATCAGTTTGTCTGCCCCTCTGAAGACCTCACACTATAAAGGCCTCACAGGAGAACTGCTATACTCAGGGTCACTGGCCTCCCAGGAGACCTGCAGCAACTCAGGGACATAGGAGGTACACTCCAGACAGAGAAACTGAGGCCAGGTAACACCAGAGATAGCCAGATGGTGAGAGGCAAGTGCAAGACCATAAACAACAGAAACCAATATACTTTGGCATCATTAAAACACATCATTTGATGTGTTCTTCCATCACATCAAAGTTGCTGGATACACCAACACACCTGAAAACCAGGATCCTGACCTAAAACCCTATCTCATGAGTCCTTTAAGGAAGATATAAATAATTTACTGAAAGAAATATAGGAAAACACAGGTAAACAGGTAGAAGCCCTTAAAGAGAAAACAAATTAACCCCTTAAAGAAATACAAGAAAAGACAGTCAAACAGGTAAAGGAATTGAATAAAGTCATCCAAGACCTAAAAGTGGAAGTAGGAAAAAAAAAACTCACAAATGGAGACAAACCTGGAAATGGAAAACCCAGGAAAGAGGCCAGGAAATAAAGATATATGTATCACCAACAAAATATAAGAGATAGAATATAGAGATAGAATACAAGAAAGACTCTCAGGTGTAGAAGATACCTTAGAAGATATTGACACAACGGTCAAGAAAATTCAAAACAGAAAAAAAAACTCCAACCCCAAACATCCAGGAAATCCAGGACACAATGAAAAGACCAAATCTAAGACTAATAGGAATAGAAGAGAGTGAGGATTCCTAGTTTAAAGGACATAAAACAAAATCATAGAAGAAAATTTCCCTAACATAAAAAGAGATGGCCATAAATATACAAGAAACCTATAGAACTGCAAATAGATTGGACTAGAAAATAAAATCCTCTTGTCACATAATAATCAAAACACTAAATCCACAGAACAAAGAAAGAATATTAAAAGATGTAAGGAAAAAAAAGGCCAAGTAACATATAAGGGCAGACCTATCAGAATCAGAGCACACTTCTCAACAGAGACCCTAAAAGTCAGAAGGGCCTGGACAGAGGTCATGAAGACCCTAAAAGAACACAAATGCCAGCCCTGGCTACTATACCCAGCAAAACTCTCAATCAACATAGATGGAGAAACTAAAATATTCCAGGACAGGACAAAACCAAATTTAAACAATATCTGTCTACCAATTTGGCCTGATGGAGAATCTAGAAGGAAATCTCCAACACAAGGAGGGGGGTACCAACACCAAAGAAAAACAAAATACTAATCATCCTCCAACAAAGCCAAAGAGAGAGAGAGGGCCACATGCACATAATGCCACCTATAACAACAAACATAACAGAAACTAACAATCATCTGTCTTTAATATCTCTCAACACCAACAAACTCAATTCCCCAATAAAAAGCTAACAGACTAGATACGCAAACAGGACCCAGCATTTTGCTGAATAGAAGAAACACACCTTGATAATACAGACAGATACTACCTCAGAGTAAAAGGCTGGAAAAAAGTCTTCCAAGCAAATGGTCCCAAGAAAAAAGCTGGCGTTGCCATCCTAATATCCAATAAAATAGACTTTCAACCAGAAGTAATCAAGCAAGATGTGGAAGGACACTTCATATTCATTGAAGGAAAAAATACACCAAGAGAAAGTCTCCATTCTGAACATCTATGCCTCAAAAGCAAGGGCAACTACATTCATAAAAGAAACTTTACTAAAGCTCAAAGCACACATTGAACCCCACACAATAATAGTGGGAGACTTCAATACCCCACCTTCACCAATGGACAGGTCATTGAAATAGAAATACCGTGAAACTAATAGAGGTTATGAACCAAATGAATTTAACAGAAATATCCAGAACATTTCACCCTAAAACAAACGAATACACTTTCTTCTTAGCACCTTATGTATTCTCCGAAATTGACCATATACTTGATCACAAAACAAGACTTAATGGATTCAAGAAGATTGCAATAATTACATAATCCTATCAGATCACCATGGACTAAGGCTAGATTTCATTAAAAACAGAAAACCTACATATCCATGGAAACTGAACAACTATCTATTCAATATAACTTGGTCAGGGAAGAAAGAAAGAAAGAAAGAAATTGAAGACTTCCTGGAATTCAATGAAAATGAAGACAGCATATCCAAACTTATGAGACACAATGAAATCAGTTCTAAGAGGAAAATTCCTAGTACTAAGTGCCCTGATAAAGAAATTGGAGAGATCCTACACTAGCAATTTAACAGCACAACTGAAAGCCCTAGAACAAAAGAAGCAAACACACCTAAGAGGAGTAGAAGGCAGGAAATAGTCAAACTCAGGGCAGAAATCAGCCAAATAGAAAGAAAGAGAACGGTACAAAGAATCAGCAAAACCAAAAGCTGGTTCTTCGAGAAAGTCAACAAGATGGATAAAGCCCTAGTCAACCTAATTAAAGAGCACAGAGACAGTATCCAAATTAACAAAATCAGAAGTGAAAAGGGAGACATAACAACAGAAACTGAAGAAATTTTTAAAACTCATCAGATCATACTACAAAAAGCTATACTCAACAAACTGGAAAATCTAGGTGAAATGGATAATTTTCTAGACAGATACTATGTACAAAAGTTAAATCAGGAGCAGATAAACTATCTAAACAGGCCTATATCTCCTAAGGAAATAGAAGAATTCATTAAAAAACTTCTCAATCAGAAAAAGCCCAGGGCCTGTTGGCTTTAGTGCAGAATTCTACCAGACCTTCAAAGAAGAGCTGTATTAGCAATACTCCTCAAACTATTCCATAAAATAGAAACAGAAAGAACACTACCGAATTCATTCTATGAAGCCACAATTACTCTGATACCTAAACCACACAAGGACCCAACATAAAAAGAAAACTTCACACCAATTTTGCTTATGAATATCAATGCAAAAATAATAAAATTCTTGCAAACTGTATCCAAGAACACATCAAAGCCATCACTCACCATGATCAAGTAAGCTTCAACCCAGGGATGCAAAGTTGGTTCAATATATGAAAATCCAATATACGAAAATCCATTAACATAATCCTCTATATAAACAAACCCAAAGAAAAAATTCACAGGATCATCTCATTAAATGCTGAAAAAGCATTTGAGAAAATACCTCTTCATGTTAAAAGTATTGGAAAGATCAGGAATTCAAGGCCCATACCTAAACATAATAAAAGTAATATACAGCAAACCAACAGCTAATATCAAATTAAATGGAGAGATACTTGAAGCAATACCTGATTAAAATCAGGGACAAGGCTACCCACTCTCCCCATTATCTATTCAATGTAGTACTCAAAGTTCTAACTAGAGCAATTAGACAACAAAAGGAGTTCAAGGGGATACAAATTGGCAAAGAGGAAGTCAAGGTATCTCTATTTGCAGAGATATGATAGTATTCATAAGCAACCCTAAAAATTCTACCAGAGAAACACTATAGCTGATAAACTTCAGCAAAGTGGCTGGATATAATATTAACTCAAACAAATCGGTAGCCTTCCTTTATACAAATGATAAATGGGCCAAGAAAAGAATTAGGGAAACAGCACCCTTCACAATAGTCACAAATAGTATAAAATATCTTGGGGAAACTAACCTACCAAGTGGAAGATCTGTATGACAAGAACTTCCAATTTCTCAAGAATGAAAGAGAAGAAGACCTCAGAAAATGGAGAGATCGCCTATGCTCATGGATTGGCAGAATTAACATAGTAAAAATGGCCATCCTACCAAAAGTAATCTACAGATTCAATGCAATCCCCATCAAAATTCCCACACAATTCTTCAAAGATATAGAAAGAGCAATTCTCAATTTCATATGGAAAAACAAACAAAACAAAGCAAAAACCAGAATAGCGAAAACAATTCTTAATAATAAAAGAACTTTCGGGGGAATCACCATTCCTGAACTCAAACTATACTACAGAACTATAGTGATAAAAACTGCAGGGTATTGGTACAGAAATAATTAAGAAAAAAATAAAACTATCAAATGTGCGTGGGGGGGAAGAGGTGAAAATACCATGGTTCTCGCTTGAGACAGTTGAATCAAAGGCCCTTGTTATTTCCTTTAGCAGGGTCTCCATGATCCCTTCATTAATTGAATAGAAAGGTATTGATTGTGTGTGGCAGGTGCTGTTCCAAGATCCAAATGGGAAATAGTAGCAAACAAGAGAGACGGACTCTGACTGCTTAGTTAATAAAGAGAATGGACATATGAAAGAGAGCCTTTCTGTGGCAGTGGGGAAAGTGGTAGGAAGTGAAGGAGCAATGGAGTTGCTGCAGAGGTGCTTGGAGAACAAATATGAACTGAGCTGGTCAGGAGAGGGAAGGAGAGGAAGATAGGAATCCTAGGATGCTGCTTCTCATTGGGGAAGAAAAGAAAGCCAGACCAGCAGGTCACTTTGGAAACTGGTTAACAGAGGTGAAGTGATCTGGGTCTGGGAAGGGTGATAGCTCAGAGTAAAAGCTCTTGCTCTGTAAGCATGAGACCTTGCGTTTGGATCTCCAGCAGCCATGTCAAAGGCCAGGTCTGGTAGTGTGGGGCTGTAACAGGAGGGGAGCAGGAGACCAGAAGAACCCTAGAACTCATCCAGTTTCATGAGTCAATGAGATCCCGGCTTAGTGAGAGACTCTGTCTCAAAAGATAAAGTGAGAAGCAGCAGAAGGAGACACCTGATGTCAAACTCCACACAGATGCACAGGCACAGGCACAGGCACGTGTACGCACAAGCATGCATGCTGTAAAAATGAAGAAAGGACTCCTGTGTTTGCTAGGCCCCTGCATAGTCTCACAAGAGACAGCTATCTTTGGGTCCTTTCAGCAAAATCTTGCTAGTGTATGCAATGGTGTCAGCGTTTGGAAGCTGATTATGGGATGGATCCCTGGATACGGCAGTCTCTAGATGGCCCATCCTTTCATCACAGCTCCAAACGTTGTCTCTGTAACTCCTTCCATGGGTGTTTTGTTCCCAATTCTAAGAAGGGGCACAGTGTCCACATTTTGGTCTTCATTCTTCTTGAGTTTCATGCGTTTAGCAAATTGTATCTTATATCTTGGGTATCCTAAGTTTTGGGCTAATACCCACTTATCAGTGAATACATATTGTGTGAGTTCCTTTGTGATTGTGTTACCTCACTCAAGATGATGCCCTCCAGGTCCATCCATTTGGCTAGGAATTTCATAAATTCATTCTTTTTAATAGCTGAGTAGTACTCCATTGTGTAAATGTACCATAATTTCTGTATCCATTCCTCTGTTGAGGGACATCTGGGTTCTTTCCACCTTCTGGCTATTATAAATAGGGCTGCTATGAACATAGTGGAGCATGTGTCCTTCTTACCGGTTGGGACATCTTCTGGATATATGCCCAGGAGAGGTATTGCTGGATCCTCCGGTAGTACTATGTCCAATTTTCTGAGGAACCGCCAGACTGATTTCCAGAGTGGTTGTACAAGCTTGCAATCCCACCAACAATGGAGGAGTGTTCCTCTTTCTCCACATCCTCGCCAGCATCTGCTGTCACCTGAATTTTTGATCTTAGCCATTCTGACTGGTGTGAGGTGGAATCTCAGGGTTGTTTTGATTTGCATTTCCCTGATGATTAAGGATGTTGAACATTTTTTCAGGTGCTTCTCTGCCATTCGGTATTCCTCAGGTGAGAATTCTTTGTTCAGTTCTGAGCCCCATTTTTTAATGGGGGTTATTTGACTTTCTGGAGTCCACCTTCTTGAGTTCCTTATATATATTGGATATTAGACCCTTATCTGATTTAGGATAGGTAAAGATCCTTTCCCAATCTGTTGGTGGTTTTTTTGTCTTATTGATGGTGTCTTTAGCCTTGCAGAAGCTTTGCAGTTTCATGAGGTCCCACTTGTCAATTCTCGATCTTACAGCACAAGCCATTGCTGTTCTATTCAAGAATTTTTCCCCTGTGCTCATATCTTCAAGGCTTTTCCCCACTTTCTCCTCTATAAGTTTCAGTGTCTCTGGTTTTATGTGAAGTTCCTTGATCCACTTAGACTTGACCTTAGTACAAGGAGATAGGAATGGATCGATTCGCATTCTTCTACATGATAACAACCAGTTGTGCCAGCACCATTTGTTGAAAATGCTGTCTTTCTTCCACTGGATGGTTTTAGCTCCCTTGTCAGCTATTGGATGTATCACAGGGCTCCCAATGGAGAAGCTAGAGAAAGTACCCAAGGAGCTAAAGGGATCTGCAACCCTATAGTTGGAACAACATGATGAACTAACCAGTACCCCGGAGCTCTTGTCTCTAGCTGCATATGTATCGAAAGATGGCCTAGTCGGCCATCACTGGAAAGAGAGGCCCATTGGACTTGCAAACTTTATATGCCCCAATATAGGGGAATGCCAGGGCCAAAAGAATGGGAATGGGTGGGTAGGGAAGTGGGGGGCGCTATGGGGGACCGTTGGGATAGCATTGGAAATGTAATTGAGGAAAATATGTAATAAAAATATTAAAAATTAAAAAAAAAATGAAGGAAGGAAAGGAGGGAGAAAGGGAGGCAGGGAGAGGGGATGTCTGGCTCCAGCGAGTGTTAACTTTAAAAGAACAAAACAAAACTTCTAAAACTTCCTACTCTGGGCACTCACAATAACAAGACAACAGCATATTGTGGTATGCCCGTTCCCTTCAGTCAGCAGCCCTCATGGACAGAGCAGCTGCAGCCACTCTCAGCCTCTGCTGGCTAAGCCTAAGTCATCTCCCTTCGGGTTCTTCATGAGAGCAAACTTGTTGGCTGCACTTTATGCTAAAACTGTTTGGTGTGTAAGCCCTCCTGAGCCTTCAGCTCAAAGATAGTGTTGGTTTTTATGCATGTTTAGCTATGGCTGAATTTCATTTATCTAATTCTTGGAAGGGGAAAGAAAAAAGGAAAAGGAAATGGAAACAAACACAACCCATAATTCTCAGCACTTTCTCTGTCTTTTTTGGGTGGCTTCTTTTCAGCAGATTTTATGGGGTGCAAAAGTAGCTCTCCAGACAGCTCTGGCCCGATACCACTATCATGACCAGAGTTCAGCTCAAGGAATTTCCCACTTAAGCTTTGGTCCCCAGCAACATCTTTGTTTCTGCCCATGGGCAACCCCCTCCCCTCCCCCGCAGCCTCAGTTCTGTCCTACAGACATGCTTGAAGTATTTGCCTCCTCCTAGACCTAGTGTATCGCTCCCTCTGCCTTTGAGGCCTGCCCTCACCTCCTCTTCTCCATCTTCCCTGGAAGGCCTGCTCAACTTTCTGATGGTCTCTATTCAAGTGAAATATGTTGAATTCTGAAGGCATGTGTAGAAGGAAAGCTGCCAGAAATACCGTGAGTACCAAGTTGGATGTTCTTTTTCTCATCAAAGAAAAGGAAGGAAGGTGGGAAAAAGGAAGGAGGAGGAGGGGGAGGAGAAGAAAAAAGTCCTGGGGAGCAGATGGGACCACAATGGATGAAAAGGGAAGAAGTCGCTGGGAGCAGAAGGATGGTATTGGTCCTTTTACTCCATAGCCTGAGTCACAAGAAAAGGGTTGGACAGGAAAGGACTTAGGAGGGAGTCCACTGGCAGGTTCAGGTTCAAGTTACATATTGTCACTGAAAAGCCTTGGACATCAGCCGTGCTGATTTCCAGGTTAGTGTTAGGCAGAGATTAATTTAGTGAAGCAATGTGGCCCAAAGTTATATAGCCCAGCAGTGGTCAGCACCACGGATAGTCTCAAGGGTGCTTTCGTTTTCTGTCTAATTCCCCTGCCTCTGAGATGTGGCCTTCTTATTTTTGTTTGTATTAAAAAGCAACAAAACATTGCCGAGCACCTACTGTTTAGATAAACCCTACTACATGCCATTTACTACTGAGTCAAGTGTGATGGTACATGCTTGCAATTTCATCACATAGGAGGCTGAGGCAGGAGGATAACTAACTAACTAACTAACTATATGTATATAAAACTAGAAACTTAATAACAGCTCATATTTGCTGATTGATTACAATGTACAAAGTATATGTCTAATGGCTAGAAACAAATTATTTTATCTTATTATTGTTAGCTTTTTAAAAAATCATGTATCTTGTGAAAAATAAGTCCATAATTAAACCCAGATTTTCTTACTATAGTACCGATACATGTAATTGCTAGACTCTGTTGTCCATGCACCATGACTGTGCCACGGCAGAGATGCTTCTGCAGCAGATATGTAGGAGGGACATTGAGAGATGCCCTAACTCACAGCTGGCACCAGAACAGGAAATTTCCTCACAGAAGTGGCCTGAGATATGAGCAAAGATAGTAGGGACAGACAACAGGAAGCAAGGCATGGTTAGTGCTCAACCTGGTAGAGATCTGGGTGCCAATTGACTGATTCCTGCATCCCCAGATTCTCACGCTGGTGGAGAGGGGACTCAATTAACTATATGGGGACAGGAGTGCGAGCTTCGCCCAGTTCCTTCCACAGCACTGAGCTGCCTGGTGGAACTTCTGAACACACTGAGAAAACGCTTGCCTTTGCATTCCTGCACATTAGTCAAAGAACCGACGTTCTGGCACAGGTGTGAATAGTAGGCCAATATCAATAAGCAGAATCTTTTAGACATAAAATCCTTCACATATTAACAAAATGTACCCACTAATGTAGTGGGCAGGGCAGGTACTGCTATATATTCAAATGTTAAATCTGTACCCCAAATACCTGGCTGCTTTAAGAGAAGAAGATCCTCATGTATACCAGCGTTTGTTGTCTAAACCTTGACCCCTAAGTTTTCTTGGATTGGCTAATAAAGATTCCTAAAGCCTGGACTGGGCAGAAGAGAGGGGGTGGAGCAAAATCTGGGGGTTGACATCTGAGGCAGGGACCATGGGGGAGAAGAAAGGACACTTTGGAAGAAGGAAGAAGATGCTATGGGATAGGTGGAGCATGAGTGCATGGCCATGAGGGTCTGGCCTGTTGGGATGGGAGTGGCCCAGGCAGAACATGGCAAGTGATATCTTGGGGTTATTGATAGGGAAGTAAACAAAATAGCATAAAGGGTAGATATCTGCTGAGCTCTACTGCTTTACAGTTTATTATAAATATAAAGGGTTGTGTCTTTTATTTGGGAACTAAATGATCTAAGGTTGGATAGAAACAGCCAAATAATATTTACTACAACACACTAATATAGAAAAAGGATGATGTATCCTGGCCATGGGAGATGTGTTCCAGGAGTAAGGAATAAGTCTGACATTTGTAAATGAGGCACAGTAAATGGCCAGATTAATAAACTAAGGACCAGAACCATGGGATCCAGCTTGGGATGTAGCTCAGTGGTAAAGTGTTCATCTACCATGCAGAAGACCTGGGGACTGAGCTAAGCACTATCAGAAACAAATGAACTATGTAATCAGCTCAGTAAATGCCAGAAAAGCATTTAATAAAATTTATGTATTTGTTTGATTTAATTTTGTTTTTAATTTAGGCCAAGTCTTACATGACCTGAACTGGTCTTGAACTCACTATATAGGAGACACTAATCTTGAACTCCTGATCCTCCTGCCTCAACTTCCTAAGTTTATGGGATTATAAGTGTATGACATCATATCTGGCCTAATTATTTTATTTGTATAAATTAATAGTGCAGACTGTGATGATTCAATATGTGTGCATAGTGTATAATACTCAAATCAACATTTAACATTTCTATCTCAAACATTAAAGTTTCTGGATTAACACATAATACTTGAATATACTTATGGGGTGTGGTATGATATTCCAATGCATGTACAGAGTGTGTGCTGCTAAATAAATTAATTAATATTTCCATATCCCTTTTATAATCTCATTTTTGGAGTCTTTGGGTTGCTGTATGTGTGTATAGGTGAGCTACAGCCTCCCTCACATACACACACTACATTGGAGGGCATGAGGAACATATTAATTCTGTGTTTGGATGCCCATTTGCCAGCTTCTGTTTATCACACCACACCTTGCTAGTCTCAGTTTCACTCTTATACAATCCACACAAGTTTTTAAAACATCCCTATAGAACAAGCGTGCTTTTTTAATGGTATGTGGGTGTGTATATGTCTATGTCTGTGTCTCTGTGTGCATATGAAGGCCAGAGGTTTTTTAAAGGAACCCCAAGCTAAAAAGACAGTTTTGAAAGTTGTAGACTACAAATGTGATGTTCAAACATATTTACAGTCTTACACATTGCCTTTAAAATGAAAGGTAAAACACATGCTGGGTACTTATATCATCATTCATATTAAAACTACCAAACTTTCATCAAAGAAAGAAGAGAGGTCTTGTAGTGGTTTGAATACACTTGGCCCAGGAAGTGAGTGGCACTATTAGGAGGCATTGTCTTATTGTGGGAAGATGAGGCTTTGTTGGAGGAAGTGTGTCATTGTGGGGGTGGACTTTGAGACCCTCCTCCTAGCTGTTTGGAGACAATCTTCTCTTGTTCGCCTTTGGAACAACATGTAGAACTCTCAGCTCCTCCAGCACCATGCCTGTCTGGATGCTGCCATGCTTCCTGCCATGATGATGATAATGGGCTGAACCTCAAAACCAGTAAGCTAGCCCCAATGAAATGTTTTCCTTTATAAAAGTTGCCTTGGTCATGGTGTCTGTTCACAGCAATGGATACCCTAACTAAGACAGGTCTCAATAATGCAGAGAAACTCTGCTTATGTATTGAAAGACTTAGTCATCTTAAGGTGTTCCCACTCCCCACACAAAGCAGCCCACATCTTTTATAAGACATTGTTAGGCTGATTCTAAAATTTACATGAAAGGCAGTAGAATCACCAAAAGAAATCTGAGAATAAAAACAAAGTTGGTCTGACTTGATTTTTAGATCTTCAGTAAGAGTGGGTGGTAATGTGACTGAGGAAATATAGACAACTAGGCCAATGGGACAAAGAAAGCCCAGACCAGACTATATTCAATATGGTTTTCAGACAAAGGTAGACATAGGGAATTTAATAGAGAAAAAACATTTTCAACAATTAGTGGCATAGAATGTGGACATTCTTTTATCAAAGAGTAGCTCTACACATACCTCACCTGCATCTTACATAAACAATTGACTCAATGTGAATCAGACCTAACTATGAAACATTAAATGATAAAAGTCCTAGAGGAAAACACAAGAGAAAGTCTATAACTGCCACGCACACTCCAGTGAAGTCTGCTTGACAGGCTGAGAAGCCTGGAAGCACTCACGAGGCAAAGAGTTTCATGGAAACTCACCTCCTGGAGCTCATTAACCCGTATACTCATAATTCCCGAGTTAGTCTGGTGTATGAATCCATGTACGCTCTTTTAGTGTTATCTTATTAAAAGTGTTTTTTAAGATTGAATTCTGACATAAGTAAGCCCTCGCAGGTGTTCCAAGGTTCCAGAAGCCAATGAGCTTGGGATCTGGTAGGAATGCAGTAAGGAAGTTACCTATTCAGTAACTAATTAAGCATTACAAAAGAGGGAGCTAGCAGCTCAGGGCTGGTCTGCAAAGTATTTACTAAGGACAGTAGCAAATCTCACCCAAACAAGGGAATACCATAATAGAGCTAGGGAATCCCACTGAGACAGAGATCTTCTCTATAGTCAGGTATAGCAAGCTTCATATTAGAAGCAAGTTGGTGAATTCTTCTGAAGACCCAGGAAATAAGAGAGTTGTGGTATTGCAGTATTCATGAAAAGGTCTGCTAAAGTAGAACTCCTGGTGGTGGGTTTAACAATAGACTAGCTTTACACCTGGCTCCCTTCTTAGTGGCATTGGCCTGGCCCCCACCTTCTTTTGATGTATACATTCCTTTTATATTGTCACTGTAACTTGGTGGATTGTATTTCATCTGGTTTCTTGCTATTCTGCTGTATAAAAAGTTTGATGCTCGACTTGACAAATTACATTCAGATTCTACACAATCTCGAGTGTTGGCCTGTCTGTCATTCACCGACTCTTTGCCCACCTGTGACCAGAGATCCGTTCCACGCAGACAAAGGGACCCAGAGGGTCTGCGGCATATAACATTGGGTTTGATCAAGAAGGACTTGAAGGCGTGATCCATCAGTCACCTCAAAGTACAAGTAATCTCATATGATCTGATACATACAACTCTGAACAGCAGTGGCATGTCCATACCTTGAACAAGTCTGAGAATTTAGGCAGACCGCAGAAATTGGGATTGAGGAGCAGCTAAATTTGTTATTATGCAAAATTTAGGAGGCATGGACAGATTGGTAGAAGATATCAGGTAGGTAATTAAACACCATTGTGTCAAATTTATATGATAAACTCAGTAACATTGTTTTCTACACCAAACCTTCTGATTTGAAAAAGGGTGAACACTTGTGTTTAAGTGCATAGAATGTGTTTAGACTGACATCTCAATAGATTGCTATGAACTTGCCAAGACACATAAGATGGCTCTTATGTGTTTCTCAGTCCAATCAAACCACTGACTATCACAGAGATGAAGTATTTTTGAGTCTGCTAAAAGTTCATTAACCTCTTTCATTTTACTCTGGTGTTCTCCAAGGCTAGTCACCCAACTTCTTTAGGAAGAGCCATCCTTACTGTTATGAAATTTAAAACATTCAATAGGGTATTTAAACACAGATTCCCACATTGCCTTTGAGCTCCCTTTAACTTGTGTGTGGGTAGTTCCCCTGAGGGGATTAGTTAGTCTTATAATCAAATTTCAAAATACATTGGTGGTATGGAAGTAGACTGCCAGCCATTTCCCTGAAAGATATTTACATTATGGATGGAGGTTGCTTCATATTCATCAAGATATGTGTTTATTGAGCATCTATTGCATGTAAAGTATGAGCCACTGTTGGGAAATCAAGGAGCCATAGAGATGAATACAGTGTGCTTCCCAACCAGGCAAGGGAACAGACTGACAGATGCAGGTTACTATTGCCTTTTGATCTGTTGTTGTATTTTCTAATGTGAAAGTAGAGGAGAAGTTGAATGGCCAAGACTTCATTTTATACTCAAGAGATCTTAAACTTGTTATCTATAATCACCTGATGTTATATTAAAATAGTATTTCAATTTCTAAAATAGGAACAACAACAATTCAGAATAATGGAGGATTTTTAAAATTTTAATAAATATAATAATAACAACAATATTTAGGTTTGATACGTGTCAAACTTAACTACATTGCTGAAATTAAAATCGATGCCTCAGCCGGGTGGTGGTGGCGCATGCCTTTAATCCCAGCACTTGGGAGGCGGAGGCAGGCGCATTTCTGAGTTCGAGGCCAACCTGGTCTACAAAGTGAGTTCCAAGACAGCCAGGGCTATACAGAAAAACTCTGTCTCAAACCCCCCTCTCCCAGCCCCTGCCCCCCCCCAAAAAAAAAAAATCAATGCCTCAAGAACCTTTCCTAAATGGCTTTTTAAAATGTCATCCCTATAAGATAACATATGGCCACATGTTGACAGATTTGGAAATGAAACTCTGCTAAAGAGAAGTGTCGTTGGCTCCAACGGCTCTAACAAAAATTCCAGAGGCTGAGAATGAGCTTGTTTAGAATGTTTACAATGGGGTGTGGTCTAGGAAAGGTTTCATGACCTGTAGGTTCAGGTCAAAGGTGACCAAAGAAATGCCTTTGATAAGGGGTTTACTTTGCCTTTTTCTTGTTATATTAACAATTTAGATTGGTAAACACTCTAGGGGTAATGCTCCCATGCCATATAGAAAAGTAATATTAAAGTTCTAAAAAGCTCTCAATGCCTGAAAATTTAGAATTTCCCAACCTTTCAACATCTGTTAAAAGTTCTCAATACTGTTGAACAAAACCCCTTTCCAAACATACTAAGGTTGGTCTCATCTGCATAAGTACAGCTTTCCAGCATCTTGGCTTCAAAGCAATTTTAATAGTAATTACTACTCTTAATAAAGTATATCCTTATGCTGTGAAGATGGCTCAGTGGGTAAAAATCTTACTGTACAAACATGAAGACCTGAGTTCAAGTCCCCCCACTCCCATGCTCTCCTGCTTTGCTTTCTGTTGCTGTAATAAAAGTCCAACCAAACCCAGCTTGGGGGAGGACAGATTTATTTTAGTTTAAAGCTTATAGTCTATCATCTAGAGAAGCTATGCAGGAACCTGGAGGCAGGAACGGAAATGGAGGCCAGGGAGGAATGCTGCTTCCTGACTTCTTTTCACTGCTTCCTCGGCTTGCTTTCTACTACAACCCAGGGCTACCTGCTCAGGGTCGGCAGCTCTGTGGGTTAGACCCTCCCACATCAATCATTAAGCAAGGGATGCCCACAGGCAATTCTGATGGTAGCAGTTCATCATCGGAGGAATCCTAGTCTCTGGTGACTGCAGTTGATGTCAAGTTGACAAAAATAAACTATCATGTGAAAAAGCCAGGCACAGACACATCCATCTGTAACTCCAGCTTTGAGGAGTGGAGACGGGCAGACTCAGGGGTTTGCTGGCCAGTCAGTATAGTCAAAACAGCAAGCTCTGGGTTTAGGAAGAACTCAGGTCTCAAAAAATAGGATGGGGAGCAATAGAGGAAATCACCCAAATGGACCTCTGTCCTCTACATGTACACAAAGAGACAAATACACCTTCATTTACATGCATACAACAGAGAGAGAGAGAGAGAGAGAGAGAGAGAGAGAGAGAGAGAGACAGACAGACAGACAGACAGACAGACAGACAGACACAGACACAGACACAGACACAGACACAGACACAGACACAGACACAGACACAGACACAGACACAGACACAGACACAGACACAGACACAGACACAGACACAGACAGACAGACAGACACAGACAGACAGACAGACTTCCTAAGCCTCGCCTTCCACAGATATCCTGCAGGGCATGGTGGTATGTATGTGTAGCTATAATCCCAGAATTTGATAAAGTAGAGATAGAAGAATTCAAAGCTCAAGATTACCTTGGGCTACATGAAACCCAGTCTCAAAAAGTCAAAAAAGAAAAAGAAAATGAAAAAAAAAAAAAAAACCAGAAAGAAAGATGACCTGTGATATTTTAACCTTATTTCTATGACAACCTGAGAAGCTATGGTAACATCACAGGGAATAAGGATAGAAAACCAAGGGATAAAATTCATGTTTTTAGCAGAAGAACCAGAATTGATGGTGGAATAGTTATTATAGTTAGGATGTAGCTTTATTTATTCCTGCTGCTGTAACAAAATACACAAGACTGGAGAAATTATAAACAGACATGTATTTCTCCCCACTTTAGAAGCTGAAGCATACAAAAATCAAAATGTTGGTGGATTTGGTGTCTGATGGGGTGGGAACACTGCTCAGTGCTCCCAGGGATAGACACCTTGTTGCTGTGTCCTCCAGAGGACATGGATTCTGGGTCACCACAGGAAAAGGAACAAAAAACAGTGACCTATTCACCCCTCATAAGATCTGCCATTCAATTCCTTTGTCTGGGGGTGTATGTGCCATCACACAAACTTTGGAGGAATACATTCTAATCATGTAGGGCAACCCTTCAAATTTCCCCCCAACAGTAGTTAAAACCATTTATGAGACCATTAAGACCTTTTGTTTTCCATAAAGACCATCTGAAAACCAGCTTTCTTGTCTCTTCCACAGTCTCGGTGCCTACCAGTTTGTAAAATTTGAAGTTAAATACAAAAGGAGATGTCCCTGTTCTCCCATCGGGAGATTGTTTTGTCATAAACAGTGGTTGTGGCAGGAGCTGTCACCATCAGAGTCACACCGTCAACCTCATAGAGCCATGCAAACAAAGCAGAACAAAGGTTTCAAGAATGTGTGTGCAGCACAGTGTGGAAAGTTATTTCTCAGAGCAGTTCAGAGCGTGTGCGTTTCATAGACTTCTTTTCTAACTGCTCTGCTTCTTGCTGCCTCCTTAATGAAATATCACAGAATTTATGGACTGGGTCGAGACTCAGAGATGGCTGCCACACAAAGACGGCCATTTTGTAAATGAGTGTGCACTTCTCACATTCTTGCCTTAGCCCAGAAGTAGAAGACCAAATTAAAGGACTGTAATTTGGATGAAATATGGCTATTGACTCCTGCAAGAGAAAATGAAACACACTCTAGTTGCCAACTGCCAGCCAGTGTTTCTGCAATGTCAGATGTGCCTTCCTAGGAAATTGAGCTTGTCTCTACAATGGGAACTTGAATGAGTCTGTCCCTCAGGAGGCAGGTTATTGCTGCTATCATCAAATTGGCAAAGAATAAGAGAAAGGGGGTAGTGCTAAGGATGGATCCCAGAAGAAATCTGTCAAGATTGAATTTCCTGGAATTTTGGCAAGATCTAGTGTTAGCTAGCTAATGAGCACATTACATGCCTAGTCCAGTGCTAGAAATCTCATAGGAGTTGATCTTTATAACACCCGACAACATCAGTATGATGGTGGTTGTGGTGGTGGTAATGTTTGAATTATTAATTCGCTTCATTAATCGTCCATATTTACATGTATGGAAATGGTGGACACTTTACCACTGAATCTGAGCATCAGCTAAAACAGCTGCCTGAAGTCTTGCTTGGGATGAACAACAGAGACCCTGTGTGGAGCTGCTTACCTCAGGTCTGAGCACACCGCTGCACCATGGCCAACCCTAATGCTTACTGAAGGCAGTGCAGCATCAGGTGTGGGGCTTTCCCAGTCTAACAGGCTCCACTGTGGTCTGCCTTTGCTCAGGCAGTATGTTCTAGAATGTGCTTGTCTGTCTTGTTCTTGGTTTTTCAGACTCCCACTGAAGTGTCTCATCCAGGCTTGTTCTCTGTGGGTGCATTTTATGGACAATTATGCCTCAGACCCATTGAAGTTCTGTGCCCCATCTTTCCTGGATAATGTGTCAGAAGGCCTCTCTCTCTTCAGAACTCACCATTCAAATGTACAAGGGGACTATTAGTTTAATTATCTAGTTGGGAAATGGTAGCAAATTTGGGGCCTAAAACACTAATGTGACCAAGATTGATAGGGTTTGTTTTAGTCAGGGTTTCTATTCCTGCACAAACATCATGACCAAGAAGCAGGTTGGGGAGAAAAGGCTTTATTCAGCTTACACTTCCACACTGCTGTTCATCACCAAGGATGTTAGGACTGGAACTCAAGCAGGTCAGGAATCAGGAGCTGATGCAGAGACCATGAAGGGATGTTCCTTACTGGCTTGCTTCCCCTGGCTTTCCCAGCCTGCTCTCTTATAGAACCAAGACTGCCAGCCCAGAGATGGCACTACCCACAAGGGGACCTCCCCCCTTGATCACTAATTGGGAAAATGCCTTACAGCTGGATCTTGTGGAGGCATTTCCCCCAATTCTTAGCTCCTCCTGCACCATACCTGCCTGGATGCTGCCATGCTCCCACCTTGATGGTAATGGACTGAACCTCTGAATCTGTAAGCCAGCCCCAATTAAATGTTGTTTTTATAAGACTTGCCTTGGTCATGGTGTCTGTTCACAGCAATAAAACCCTAACTAATACAGAAGTTGGTACCTGGAGTGGGGTTTCCACTGAGATCAAGTGGAATCTCAGACACTGAAACAAGAAGCTGTAACATTGAAATTGCCTTGGAGACTTAAAGATGTTAAAGATGCCAGAGCCATGGGATACATACAGAGGAAAGCTGCTAACAGGGAGTGGAACGAGCCCAGGAGAAAGCAGTTTGTTGCAGTCAACAAAGATGAAAAAGGAGTGGAGATATGAAGACTACTTTGACATCAGCCATGGAGATGCAGAGTTTGGAATTTGCCCAGCTTTTTTCCTGTCTTTGTTTGGGGATTACAGTTAAGTGATTGGATGAATCTCAAAAGAGACCTTGAACTTTGGACTTTTATACTATATACTATGAGGACCTTGAAAGTTGGACTAAATGCATTTTGCATTCTGCTATGTTTAAGTATGTGTCCCCCCCCCCCCCCATAGACTCATGTGTTTGAACAAGTCTTTGGGGGTCAGGGAGTGGAATGTGATGCTTTGTATATTCTTGGACCAGGGAGTGTCATCATTTGGAGGTGTGGCCTTGTTGGAATAGGTGTGACCTTGTTGGAGTAGGTGTGTCACTGTGGGTGTGGGCATAAGATTCTCACCCTAGTTGCCTGGAAGTCAGTCTTCCACTAAAAGCCTTTGGATGAAGACATAGAACTCTCAGCTCTGCCTGCACCATGCCTGCCTGGATACTGCCATGCTTCCACCTTGATGACAATGGACTGAACTTCTGAACCTGTAAGCCAGTGCCAATTAAATGTGTTTTTTTTTTTTTTAATAAGACTTGCCTTGGCCATGGTGTCTGTTCACAGCAGTAAAACCCTAACTAAGATAGGGTTATACATTTATTCTCTTGCTGAAGATCTATTTAAAAATATTTTTATTCATTCTTTTAGAATTTTATACAATGCATTTTGATTTTACTCACCCCTAACTCCTCCACTTGACTCTTCTCAGATTCACCTTAAATTTGTATTCACTTAAAAAAATGTTTTTTTTTTTTTTTTTTTATATTTAATAAACCATCAGGCCACAGGATTTTGAGACTGCTGGTGAGTGGAACACAGCTTCTGCTCCAGTCCAATCACGCGGGACCTGAGACTGCTCTGGTTGGGGAGGCAGAAATCCGGCCTACGTAGGGCCACAAGCCTCTTCCGGTCAGAAAAGCACCGGGGTAGGTAGGGCGCAGGGTCGGCTGACACTCGCCAGCTACCCACAACACCTGCCACAGGATCTTAAGACTTCTGGTGAGTGGAACACAGCTCCTGCTCCAATCCAATTGCGCGCGGGACCTGAGACTGCATTAGTTAGGGAAGCAGAAACCGGCCTGAGTAGGGCCACAGGCCTCATCCAGCCGGAACAGCACCAGTGTAGCTAGAGCGCAGGGTCGGCTGACACCCGCCAGCTACCCACGACCCCCGCCACAGGATTTTGATACTGCTGGTGAGTGGAACACAGCTTCTGCTCCAACCTTTAAACAGTGACAACGACAACAACTAACCCCAGAGATTACCAGATGGCGAAAGGTAAACGTAATAATCTTACTAACAGACCCTCTTCCGGTCAGAAAAGCGCCAGGGCAGCTGGGGCGCAGGGTCGGCTGACACTCGCCAGCTACCCACAACACCCGCCACAGGATCTTAAGACTTCTGGTGAGTGGAGCACAGCTTCTGCTCCAATCCAATTGCGCGGGACCTGAAACTGCATTAGTTAGGGAAGCAGAAACCGGCCTGAGTAGGGCCACAGGCCTCATCCTGCCGGATCAGCGCCGGGGTAGCGGGAGCGCAGGGTTGCCTGACACCCGCCAGCTACCCACGACCCCCGCTGCAGGATTTTGGGACTGCTGGTGAGTGGAACAGAGCTTCTGCTCCAGTCCAATCACGCGGGACCTGAGACTGCTCTGGTTGGGGAGAGAGAAATCCGGCCTACATAGGGCCACAAGCCTCTTCCGGTCAGAAAAGCACCGGGGCAGCTAGGGCGCAGGGTCGGCTGACACTCGCCAGCTACCCACAACACCCGCCACAGGATCTTAAGACTTCTGGTGAGTGGAACACAGCTTCTGCTCCAATCCAATTGCACGCGGGACCAGAGACTGCATTAGTTAGGGAAGCAGAAAACCGGCCTGAGTAGGACCACAGGCCTCTTCCGGCTGGACCAGCACCAGGGTACCATCAGCTACCCACGACCCCCGCCGCAGGATTTAGAGACTGCTGGTGAGTGGAACACAGCTTATGCTCCAATCTTTAAACAGTGACAACGATAACAACTAACCCCAGAGATTACCAGATGGCGAAAGGTAAACGTAATAATCTTACTAACAGAAACCAAGACCACTCACCATCATCAGAACCCAGCACCCCCACTTCGCCCAGTCCAGGGCACCCCAACACACCGGAAAAGCTAGACACGGATTTAAAAGCATATCTCCTGATGATGATAGAGAACTTCAAGAAGGACTTTAATAACACACTTAAAGAAATACAGGAGAACACTGCTAAACAGGCAGAAGACAATAAAGAGAAAGCACAAAAATCCCTTAAAGAATTGCAGGAGAACACTGCTAAAGAGTTACAAATCCTTAAAGAAAAACAGGATAACATAATCAAACAGGTAGAAGTCCTTACAGAAAAACAGGAAAACACATCCAAACAGATGATGGAAATGAACAAAACCATACTAGACCTAAAAAGGGAAGTAGACACAATAAAGAAAAACCAAAATGAGGCAACACAGGAGATAGAAACCCTAGGAAAGAAATCTGGAACCATAGATACGAGCATCAGCAACAGAATACAAGAGATGGAAGAGAGAATCTCAGGTGCAGAAGATTCCATAGAGAACATCGGCACAACAATCAAGGAAAATGTAAAATGCAAAAAGATCCTAACTCAAAACATCCAAGAAATAGAGGACACAATGAGAAGACCAAACCTACGGATAATAGGAGTGGATGAGAATGAAGATTTTCAACTCAAAGGACCAGCAAACATCTTCAACAAAATTATAGAAGAAAACTTCCCAAATCTAAAGAAAGAGATGCCCATGAATATACAAGAAGCCTACAGAACTCCAAATAGACTGGACCAGAAAAGAAATACCTCCCGACACATTATAATCAGAACAACAAATGCTCTAAATAAAGATAGAATACTAAAAGCAGTAAGAGAAAAAGGCCAAGTAACATATAAAGGCAAGCCTATCAGAATTACACCAGATTTTTCACCAGAGACTATGAAAGCCAGAAGATCCTGGAAGGATGTTATACAGACACTAAAAGAACACAAATTCCAGCCCAGGCTACTATACCCAGCCAAACTCTCAATTAACATAGATGGAGAAACCAAAGTATTCCACAACAAAACCAAATTCACACATTATCTCTCCACGAATCCAGCCCTTCAAAGGATAATAACAGAAAAAAACCAATACAAGGACAGGAACCACGCCCTAGAAACAACAAGAAGGTAATCCCTCAACAAACCTAAAAGAAGACAGCCACAGGAACAAAATGCCAACTTTAACAACAAAAATAACAGGAAACAACAATTACTTTTCCTTGATATCTCTTAATATCAATGGACTCAACTCCCCGATAAAAAGACATAGACTAACAAACTGGCTACACAAACAAGACCCAACATTTTGCTGCTTACAGGAAACTCATCTCAGAGAAAAGGATAGACACTACCTCAGAATGAAAGGCTGGAAAACAATTTTCCAAGCAAATGGCATGAAGAAACAAGCTGGAGTAGCCATTCTAATATCTGATAAGATTGACTTCCAACACAAAGTCATTAAAAAAGACAGGGAGGGACACTTCATACTCATCAAAGGTAAAATCCTCCAAGAGGAACTATCAATCCTGAATATCTATGCTCCAAATAAAAAGGCAGCCACATTCATTAAAGAAACTTTAGTAAATCTCAAAGCACACATTGCACCTCATACAATAATAGTGGGAGACTTCAACACACCACTTTCACCAATGGACAGATCATGGAAACAGAAACTAAACAGGGACACAGTGAAACTAAGAGAAATTATGAATCAAATGGATCTAGCAGATATCTACAGAACATTCTATCCTAAAACAAAAGGATATACCTTCTTCTCAGCACCTCATGGTACCTTCTCCAAAATTGACCACATAATTGGTCACAAAGCAGGCCTCAGCAGATACAAAAATATTGAAATTGTCCCATGCATCCTATCAGATCACCATGGACTAAGGCTGATCTTCAATAACAAAATAAATAATAGAAAACCAACCTTCACTTGGAAACTGAACAACACGCTTCTCAATGATACCTTGGTCAAGGAAGGAATAAAGAAAGAAATTAAGGACTTTTTAGAGTTCAATAAAAATGAAGCCACAACATACCCAAACTTATGGGACGCAATGAAAGCATTTCTAAGAGGAAAACTCATAGCTCTGAGTGCCTCCAAAAGGAAACTAGAGAGAGCACACATTAGCAGCTTGACAACACACCTAAAAGCACTAGAACAAAAGGAAGCAAATTCACCCAAGAGGAGTAGACGGCAGGAAATAATCAAACTCAGGGGTGAAATCAACCAAGTGGAAACAAGAAAAACTATTCAAAGAATCAACCAATCAAGGAGTGGTTCTTTGAGAAAATCAACAAGATAGATAAACCCTTAGCCAGACTCACTAGAGGGCACAGAGAAAGCATCCTAATTAACAAAATCAGAAATGAAAAAGGAGACATAACAACAGATCCTGAAGACATCCAAAACACCATCAGATCCTTCTACCAAAGGCTATACTCAACAAAACTGGAGAACCTGGATGAAATGGAGAAGTTCCTAGACAGATACCAGGTACCAAAGTTGAATCAAGATCAGGTTAATGATCTAAACAGCCCTATATCCCCCAAAGAAATAGAAGCAGTCATTAATAGTCTCCCAACTAAAAAAAGCCCAGGACCAGATGGGTTTACTGCAGAGTTCTATCAGACCTTCAAAGAAGATCTAATCCCAGTTCTTCACAAACTATTCCACAAAATAGAAACAGAAGGTACTCTACCCAACTCATTCTATGAAGCCACAATTACTCTGATACCTAAACCACAAAAAGACCCAACAAAGATAGAAAACTTCAGACCAATATCCCTTAAGAATATTGATGCAAAAATCCTCAATAAAGTTCTTGCTAACCGAATCCAAGAACACATCAAAACAATCATCCATCCTGACCAAGTAGGTTTCATCCCAGGGATGCAGGGATGGTTCAATATACGGAAATCCATCAACGTAATCCAGTATATAAACAAACTCAAAGACAAAAACCACATGGTCATCTCGTTAGATGCGGAAAAAGCATTTGACAAGATCCAACACCCATTCATGATAAAAGTCTTGGAAAGATCAGGAATTCAAGGCCCATACCTAAACATGATAAAAGCAATCTACAGCAAACCAGTAGCCAACATCAAAGTAAATGGTGAGAAGCTTGAAGCAATCCCTCTAAAATCAGGGACTAGACAAGGCTGTCCACTTTCTCCATACCTATTCAACATTGTACTTGAAGTCCTAGCCAGAGCAATTCGACAACAAAAGGAGATCAAAGGGATACAAATTGGAAAAGATGAAGTCAAAATATCACTTTTTGCAGATGATATGATAGTATATCTAAGTGACCCTAAAAATTCCACCAGAGAACTCCTAAGCCTGATAAACAGCTTCTGTGAAGTAGCTGGATATAAAATTAACTCAAACAAATCAATGGCCTTTCTCTACACAAAGAATAAACAGGCTGAGAAAGAAATTAGGGAAACAACACCCTTCTCAATAGTCACAAATAATATAAAATATCTTGGCGTGACTCTAACTAAGGAAGTGAAAGATCTGTATAATAAAAACTTCAAGTCTCTGAAGAAAGAAATTATAGAAGATCTCAGAAGATGGAAAGATCTCCCATGCTCATGGATTGGCAGGATCAACATTGTAAAAATGGCTATCTTGCCAAAAGCAATCTACAGATTCAATGCAATCCCCATCAAAATTCCAAATCAATTCTTCAACGAATTAGAAAGTGCAATCTGCAAATTCATCTGGAATAACAAAAAACCTAGGATAGCAAAAACTCTTCTCAAGGATAAAAGAACCTCTGGTGGAATCACCATGCCGGACCTAAAGCTGTACTACAGAGCAATTGTGATAAAAACTGCATGGTACTGGTATAGTGACAGACAAATAGACCAATGGAATAGAATTGAAGACCCAGAAATGAACCCTCACACCTATGGTCACTTGATCTTCGACAAGGGAGCTAAAAACATCCAGTGGAAGAAAGACAGCATTTTCAACAAATGGTGCTGGCACAACTGGTTCTTAACATGTAGAAGAATGCGAATCGATCCATTCCTATCTCCTTGTACTAAGGTCAAGTCTAAGTGGATCAAGGAACTTCACATAAAACCAGAGACACTGAAACTTATAGAGGAGAAAGTGGGGAAAGGCCTTGAAGATATGGGCACAGGGGAAAAATTCCTGAATAGAACAGTAATGGCTTGTGCTGTAAGATCGAGAATTGACAAGTGGGACCTCATGAAACTACAAAGCTTCTGCAAGGCTAAAGACACCATCAATAAGACAAAAAAACCACCAACAGATTGGGAAAGGATCTTCACCTATCCTAAATCAGATAAGGGACTAATATCCAATATATATAAAGAACTCAAGAAGGTGGACTCCAGAAAGTCAAATAACCCCATTAAAAAATGGGGCTCAGAACTGAACAAAGAATTCTCACCTGAGGAATACCGAATGGCAGAGAAACACCTGAAAAAATGTTCAACATCCTTAATCATCAGGGAAATGCAAATCAAAACAACCCTGAGATTCCACCTCACACCAGTCAGAATGGCTAAGATCAAACATTCAGGTGACAGCAGATGCTGGCGAGGATGTGGAGAAAGAGGAACACTCCTCCATTGTTGGTGGGATTGCAAGCTTGTACAACCACTCTGGAAATCAGTCTGGCGGTTCCTCAGAAAATTGGACATAGTACTACCGGAGGATCCAGCAATACCTCTCCTGGGCATATATCCAGAAGATGTCCCAACCGGTAAAAAGGACACATGCTCCACTATGTTCATAGCAGCCCTATTTATAATAGCCAGAAGCTGGAAAGAACCCAGATGTCCCTCAACAGAGGAATGGATACAGAAATTATGGTACATTTACACAATGGAGTACTACTCAGCTATTAAAAAGAATGAATTTATGAAATTCCTAGCCAAATGGATGGACCTGGAGGGCATCATCTTGAGTGAAGTAACACAATCACAAAAGAACTCACACAATATGTATTCATTGATAAGTGGATATTAGCCCAAAACTTAGGATACCCAAGATATAAGATACAATTTGATAAACGCATGAAACTCAAGAAGAATGAAGACCAAAGTGTGGACACTGTGCACCTTCTTAGAATTGGGAAAAAACACCCAGGGAAGGAGTTACAGAGACAAAGTTCGTAGCTGAGATGAAAGGATGGACCATTTAGAGACTGCCGTATCCAGGGATCCATCCCATAAGCAGCTTCTAAACGCTGACACCATTGCATACACTAGCAAGATTTTGCTGAAAGGACCCAAATATAGCTGTCTCTTGTGAGACGATGCCGGGGCCTAGCAAACACAGGAGTGGATGTTCACAGTCAGCTATTGGATGTATCACAGGGCTCCCAATGGAGAAGCTAGAGAAAGTACTCAAGGAGCTAAAGGGATCTGCAACCCTATTGTTGGAACAACATGATGTACTAACCAGAACCCTGGAGCTCCTGTCTCTAGCTGCATATGTATCGAAAGATGGCCTAGTCGGCCATCAATGGAAAGAGAGGCCCATTGGACTTGCAAACTTTATATGCCCCAATATAGGGGAATGCCAGGGCCAAAAGAATGGGAATGGGTGGGTAGGGAAGTGGGGGGCGCTATGGGGGACTTTTGGGATAGCATTGGAAATGTAATTGAGGAAAATATGTAATAAAAAAATAATCTTACTAACAGAAACCAAGACCACTCACCATCATCAGAACCCAGCACTCCCACTTAGCCCAGTCCAGGGCACCCCAACACACCGGAAAAACTAGACACGGATATAAAAGCATATCTCATGATGATGGTAGAGGACTTCAAGAAGGACTTTAATAACACACTTAAAGAAATACAAAGGAACACTGGTAAACAGGTAGAAGACAGTAAAGAGGAAGCACAAACATCCCTTAAAGAATTGCAGGAGAACACTGCTAAAGAGTTACAAATCCTTAAAGAAAAACAGGATAACCTAATCAAACAGGTAGAAGTCCTTAATGAAAAACAGGAAAACACATCCAAACAGATGATGGAAATGAAGAAAACCATACTAGACCTAAAAAGTGAAGTAGACACAATAAAGAAAACCCAAAATGAGGCAACACAGGAGATAGAAACCCTAGGAAAGAAATCTGGAACCATAGATACCAGCATCATCAACAGAATACAAGAGATGGAAGAGAGAATCTCAGATGCAGAAGATTCCATAGAGAACATCCGCACAACAATCAAGGAAAATGTAAAATGCAAAAAGATCCTAACTCAAAACATCCAAGAAATACAGGACACAATGAGAAGACCAAACCTACGGATAATAGGAGTGGATGAGAATGAAGATTTTCAACTCAAAGGACCAGCAAACATCTTCAACAAAATTATAGAAGAAAACTTCCCAAATCTAAAGAAAGAGATGCCCATGAACATACAAGAAGCCTACAGAACTCCAAATAGACTGGACCAGAAAAGAAATACCTCCCGAACATAATAATCAGAACAACAAATGCTCTAAATAAAGATAGAATACTAAAAGCAGTAAGAGAAAAAGGCCAAGTAACATATAAAGGCAAGCCTATCAGAATTACACCAGATTTTTCACCAGAGACTATGAAAGCCAGAAGATCCTGGAAGGATGTTATACAGACACTAAAAGAACACAAATTCCAGCCCAGGCTACTATACCCAGCCAAACTCTCAATTAACATAGATGGAGAAACCAAAGTATTCCACAACAAAACCAAATTCACACATTATCTCTCCACGAATCCAGCCCTTCAAAGGATAATAACAGAAAAAAACCAATACAAGGACAGGAACCACGCCCCAGAAACAACAAGAAGGTAATCCCTCAACAAACCTAAAAGAAGACAGCCACAAGAACAGAATGCGAACTTTAACAACAAAATAACAGGAAACAACAATTACTTTTCCTTAATATCTCTTAATATCAATGGACTCAACTCCCCGATAAAAAGACATAGACTAACAAACTGGCTACACAAACAAGACCCAACATTTTGCTGCTTACAGGAAACTCATCTCAGAGAAAAGGATAGACACTACCTCAGAATGAAAGGCTGGAAAACAATTTTCCACGCAAATGGTATGAAGAAACAAGCTGGAGTAGCCATTCTAATATCTGATAAGATTGACTTCCAACCCAAAGTCATTAAAAAAGACAGGGAGGGACACTTCATACTCATCAAAGGTAAAATCCTCCAAGAGGAAATATCAATCCTGAATATCTATGCTCCAAATACAAAGGCAGCCACATTCATTAAAGAAACTTTAGTAAATCTCAAAGCACACATTGCACCTCATACAATAATAGTGGGAGACTTCAACACACCACTTTCACCAATGGACAGATCGTGGAAACAGAAACTAAACAGGGACACAGTGAAACTAACAGAAGTTATGAATCAAATGGATCTGGCAGATATCTACAGAACATTCTATCCTAAAACAAAAGGATATACCTTCTTCTCAGCACCTCATGGTACTTTCTCCAAAATTGACCACATAATTGGTCACAAAACAGGCCTCAACAGATACAAAAATATTGAAATTGTCCCATGCATCCTATCAGATCACCATGGACTAAGGCTGATCTTCAATAACAAAATAAATAATAGAAAGCCAACCTTCACGTGGAAACTGAACAACACTCTTCTCAATGATACCTTGGTCAAGGAAGGAATAAAGAAAGAAATTAAGGACATTTTAGAGTTCAATGAAAATGAAGCCACAACATACCCAAACTTATGGGACGCAATGAAAGCATTTCTAAGAGGAAAACTCATAGCTCTGAGTGCCTCCAAAAGGAAACTAGAGAGAGTACACATTAGCAGCTTGACAACATACCTATAAGCACTAGAACAAAAGGAAGCAAATTCACCCAAGAGGTGTAGACGGCAGGAAATAATCAAACTCAGGGGCGAAATCAACCAAGTGGAAACAAGAAGAACTATTCAAAGAATCAACCAATCAAGGAGCTGGTTCTTTGAGAAAATCAACAAGATAGATAAACCCTTAGCCAGACTCACCAGAGGGCACAGGGAAAGCATCCTAATTAACAAAATCAGAAATGAAAAAGGAGACATAACAACAGATCCTGAAGACATCCAAAACACCATCAGATCCTTCTACCAAAGGCTATACTCAACAAAACTGGAGAACCTGGATGAAATGGAGAAGTTCCTAGACAGATACCAGGTACCAAAGTTGAATCAAGATCAGGTTAATGATCTAAACAGCCCTATATCCCCCAAAGAAATAGAAGCAGTCATTAATAGTCTCCCAACTAAAAAAAGCCCAGGACCAGATGGGTTTACTGCAGAGTTCTATCAGACCTTCAAAGAAGATCTAATCCCAGTTCTTCACAAACTATTCCACAAAATAGAAACAGAAGGTTCTCTACCCAACTCATTCTATGAAGCCACAATTACTCTGATACCTAAACCACAAAAAGACCCAACAAAGATAGAAAACTTCAGACCAATATCCCTTAAGAATATTGATGCAAAAATCCTCAATAAAGTTCTTGCTAACCGAATCCAAGAACACATCAAAACAATCATCCATCTTGACCAAGTAGGTTTCATCCCAGGGATGCAGGGATGGTTCAATATACGGAAATCCATCAATGTAATCCAGTATATAAACAAACTCAAAGACAAAAACCACATGGTCATCTCGTTAGATGCGGAAAAAGCATTTGACAAGATCCAACACCCATTCATGATAAAAGACTTGGAAAGATCAGGAATTCAAGGCCCATACCTAAACATGATAAAAGCAATCTACAGCAAACCAGTAGCCAACATCAAAGTAAATGGTGAGAAGCTTGAAGCAATCCCTCTAAAATCAGGGACTAGACAAGGCTGTCCACTTTCTCCATACCTATTCAACATTGTACTTGAAGTCCTAGCCAGAGCAATTCGACAACAAAAGGAGATCAAAGGGATACAAATTGGAAAAGATGAAGTCAAAATATCACTTTTTGCAGATGATATGATAGTATATCTAAGTGACCCTAAAAATTCCACCAGAGAACTCCTAAGCCTGATAAACAGCTTCTGTGAAGTAGCTGGATATAAAATTAACTCAAACAAATCAATGGCCTTTCTCTACACAGAGAATAAACAGGCTGAGAAAGAAATTAGGGAAACAACACCCTTCTCAATAGTCACAAATAATATAAAATATCTTGGCGTGACTCTAACTAAGGAAGTGAAAGATCTGTATAATAAAAACTTCAAGTCTCTGAAGAAAGAAATTATAGAAGATCTCAGAAGATGGAAAGATCTCCCATGCTCATGGATTGGCAGGATCAACATTGTAAAAATGGCTATCTTGCCAAAAGCAATCTACAGATTCAATGCAATCCCCATCAAAATTCCAAATCAATTCTTCAACGAATTAGAAAGTGCAATCTGCAAATTCATCTGGAATAACAAAAAACCTAGGATAGCAAAAACTCTTCTCAAGGATAAAAGAACCTCTGGTGGAATCACCATGCCGGACCTAAAGCTCTACTACAGAGCAATTGTGATAAAAACTGCATGGTACTGGTATAGTGACAGACAAATAGACCAATGGAATAGAATTGAAGACCCAGAAATGAACCCACACACCTATGGTCACTTGATCTTCGACAAGGGAGCTAAAAACATCCAGTGGAAGAAAGACAGCATTTTCAACAAATGGTGCTGGCACAACTGGTTGTTAACATGTAGAAGAATGCGAATCGATCCATTCCTATCTCCTTGTACTAAGGTCAAGTCTAAGTGGATCAAGGAACTTCACATAAAACCAGAGACACTGAAACTTATAGAGGAGAAAGTGGGGAAAAGCCTTGAAGATATGGGCACAGGGGAAAAATTCCTGAATAGAACAGTAATGGCTTGTGCTGTAAGATCGAGAATTGACAAGTGGGACCTCATGAAACTACAAAGCTTCTGCAAGGCTAAAGACACCATCAATAAGACAAAAAAACCACCAACAGATTGGGAAAGGATCTTCACCTATCCTAAATCAGATAAGGGACTAATATCCAATATATATATAAAGAACTCAAGAAGGTGGACTCCAGAAAGTCAAATAACCCCATTAAAAAATGGGGCTCAGAACTGAACAAAGAATTCTCACCTGAGGAATACCGAATGGCAGAGAAGCACCTGAAAAAATGTTCAACATCCTTAATCATCAGGGAAATGCAAATCAAAACAACCCTGAGATTCCACCTCACACCAGTCAGAATGGCTAAGATCAAACATTCAGGTGACAGCAGATGCTGGCGAGGATGTGGAGAAAGAGGAACACTCCTCCATTGTTGGTGGGATTGCAAGCTTGTACAACCACTCTGGAAATCAGTTTGGCGGTTCCTCAGAAAATTGGACATAGTACTACCGGAGGATCCAGCAATACCTCTCCTGGGCATATATCCAGAAGATGTCCCAACCGGTAAAAAGGACACATGCTCCACTATGTTCATAGCAGCCCTATTTATAATAGCCAGAAGCTGGAAAGAACCCAGATGTCCCTCAACAGAGGAATGGATACAGAAATTATGGTACATTTACACAATGGAGTACTACTCAGCTATTAAAAAGAATGAATTTATGAAATTCCTAGCCAAATGGATGGACCTGGAGGGCATCATCTTGAGTGAAGTAACACAATCACAAAAGAACTCACACAATATGTATTCACTGATAAGTGGATATTAGCCCAAAATTAGGATACCCAAGATATGAGATACAATTTGCTAAGCGCATGAAACTCAAGAAGAATGAAGACCAAAGTGTGGACACTGTGCCCCTTCTTAGAATTGGGACAAAACACCCAGGGAAGGAGTTACAGAGACAAAGTTCGGAGCTGTGATGAAAGGATGGACCATTTAGAGACTGCCGTATCCAGGGATCCATCCCATAAGCAGCTTCTAAACGCTGACACCATTGCATACACTAGCAAGATTTTGCTGAAAGGACCCAAATATAGCTGTCTCTTGTGAGACGATGCCGGGGCCTAGCAAACACAGGAGTGGATGTTCACAGTCAGCTATTCGATGTATCACAGGGCTCCCTATGGAGAAGCTAGAGAAAGTACCCAAGGAGCTAAAGGGATCTGCAACCCTATTGTTGGAACAACATGATGTACTAACCAGAACCCCGGAGCTCTTGTCTCTAGCTGCATATGTATGGAAAGATGGTCTAGTCGGCCATCAATGGAAAGAGAGGCCCATTGGACTTGCAAACTTTATATGCCCCAATATAGGGGAATGCCAGGGCCAAAAGAATGGGAATGGGTGGGTAGGGAAGTGGGGGGCGCTATGGGGGACTTTTGGGATAACATTGGAAATGTAATTGAGGAAAATATGTAATAAAAATATTAAAAATTAAAAAAAAAATAAACCATCAACTCTGATTTGTGATGTTCATAAATTTCTGGGCCTGGGGTCATCCACTGGAGAGTGATCAATCTACCAGGAGCCACACCCTTAGAGAAAACTGACTCTCTTTTCCCAAAAAGTCATCTACTGTTCATAGTTTCTCAGCTGGGTGAGAGCTCACCAATCTATTTCAACTCCTTGCTAGAATGTTGACTGCCTTGGTCTCATACAGACCACAGCTGCCGTAAATTCTTGTCATGATCAGTTTCATCAGACACTGATCTGCTTTGGTCCTCCTGACCTCTGACTCTTACAATCACTGTGTCTCTTCTTCTGAGCTAGTTGTTGAATCTCAAGAAGGGGGTTTGCTATTGGTTCCCATGGATAATGAGCACTCCTCTCACATTTATTCTCTGCACTTTGAACACTCATGAGTCTCTTCATTAACCACTTTCAACTGAATAAAGAAACTTCTCTGGTGTAGTCTGAGGGCTGGATTAGCCTATGGGTATAGAGATGTAATTTTTAGAAGGCAGATTGATACTATGCTCATCTAGACCATAAATATCAGTAAGTTCATCCACGGGGTTATGTGCTTTTTAACTGCGGGCTCATGGCCTGACTTGCAGTACCAAAGATGTGTTCATTCCTGTGAAGTTGGCTTTAAGTCCAATACAAAAATTCCAGTTGGTTGCTACCATAGCATTTGTGCCATTATTGTGTCCATGGCTGTATCTTCATATGTCACATTATCCAGTGGGTTTACTCTTGGGGTAACACTGTTGGTGAATTTCTCCCCACATTCCACTACTATGAAAGCTAGCCAGCAAAGAGGAAACTTGCTAATCAGTACCTACTTGAATTCTCCATATCCTATGACCAGTGTGTGTGTTTTAGCAATAAGGTCTTATCATCAAGAGCAATAGCTTCTATTGTTTTGGGGGTCTCTGGGATGTCTCTGATCAAAAACTCAGTGGCCTCCCATTGAGTATCTCAGGTATCCTACACCTGGCTCTGGATCTTTTATTTGGCAACCCATGGCTTCTGGAAGGAAAATATCTATTTTCATATCTTCAGGTACCCTGGAGTTGAGACAAAAAATACAGACTGTTGATCTGGGAAAACATTCTGAAGATCAGCTTGGTCCTTCTGTCCTCAGGACATCTCTTTGCCAGGGAATGGCAATAGCACTTGATCTTATGTACTCAAGGCAACTGCATGCCACACTGGCTGTGACATTGGCATCTATGCTCTGAAAAAGAGGTGAAAGTGCTGCCATGCTTTAACTTTCTCTTGAGTGCTACACAGTGACTAAGCACCAGCATAGGACATAGACTCAGAGCATTAGGTTCCTAAAATCTTCACAAGCTTTGTCATAAATATCTCCTTATCCAACTGACATAAGCATGGCATGCAATTCAATACTATTTCATATCAACTTTTAAAAAATACTCAAAAGTCATGAAATTGCTATCTAGATTAAAAAACAAAACAAAACAGGTGTAGAGGGTTGTATATTCCTGCCCTCTGACTTTCCACCTCCCTGCTGGCCTGAGGTTCCAAAGTTCACTTTAGTTTTGAATCTTCGATTTAAATGTTACCCTCTCTGGTCTTTGTTGGCGAGACAATTGTTTCTGTCCATTTTTAATAGTGTCAGTGGTGACATGTCTCCTCTATCAAATAGCTTTTTATTTCTATACTTTCACAAATGGGTCACATACAGGTTCTGTGGAAATTAAACCCTAAGTAAGCCAAACTTTACTAATTCTGATATTGTTTGGGCAATTGAATTCATACCTAAATTCAAAATGGTGACAAATGAGTTACATTTACAACACAGCTCAGTGTGTAGCTTGGAGTTGTGAGAACATGGAGTTCAGAAGCTCTTATCTCTACCTTCTCCTCTGAAACATTCATGTCACAGTCAAGTCCATCTTTTTATGGTTTAAGATCTATGATGAATTTTTAAAACTACTATAGTGGTGCTGAAGAGGTGGTTCAATGGGGAAGAGCACTTGCTGTCCTTATAGGAGACACGGGTTCCATCCCTAGCACCCACATAGTAGCTTACAGCCAATTAGAATTCTAGTTCTAGGAGGTCTGATTCTTTCTTCTGGCCTTCTTGGACAATACACACATGCTTGCAGTCAAAACACTCATAAACATAAAAAATACATATATACATACACATGTACATACATGCCTGCACACATACATACATAAACACACACATACATACATACATATGTATATATACATACATATATACATCTGCTCTAAAATTAAAACAATAAATTGGAAAAATGATACCCGAAATGGAAATTTCTGTTTGTGTCATGTGATGCATGAAGCAGACTCATGCGATGTTTTCCTGAAGCAGGCCTATGAGAGGACATGTGATGTTTACAGAAAGTAAGACCCAACAGACAGTGATGGGGCATTTATATTGCTGGCTGTGCAACACTCTGTTGGTCTCACTTCTTGGCTGATCTTCACTTTATTGAGAGAGGCATGGCAGAAAACTTCTGGCATTCCAACTGGTTCTGGTTGCTTCCAATTCAGCAGAGGCCTGGCTGTTTATGCTGGATTGTGCAGTGCCACTATGTTGATTTGTGTTTGGTGACACATTTGAAGTGGACTGTTGGTATCCTGGTACTACTGAGCAGGACTGCTGGTATGAAGATTGGAATCATCCCGAATTACTGTTTCTAAACAGGTCTACATCCCTATTGTCCTATTTTCTCCCTGACCTTTGGACAGTGGGCTAGAAGGCTGGTGTTGAAAGATTTGAGAACCCTTATTAAGGTGGGTTTTGAAAAATCTAAGGCTACAGATAAGTGCAGGTAACATGTATTTAATATAGTGGGCTAATCATAAATAGTGATTACCATCTGGGAAGTTCTTCATTCTACAACACTTGAGTAACTAATAATTCGTAGCTCATAAATGTCAGAAATGGAATGTAGTTGTTTTAATGAGAATGGGCTCACAGGCTCATATATTTGAATACTTACTTTTAAGTTGGTGAAACTATTTGTGAAGGACTAGGAGGTGTGTCTTTGATTTTGGCTCTAGGTTATGAAGGATATGTGAGTAAAGGAGTCATGATATTTTCCTTTGTGCTGATGGAGAGCAGCTAAGGACAGGCACATGGCAGGGGAGTTTGTGCA
This sequence comes from Mus caroli, assembly GCF_978045245.1. NCBI lineage: Eukaryota > Metazoa > Chordata > Mammalia > Rodentia > Muridae > Mus > Mus caroli. Next base: position 29,232,025 of record NW_028227270.1, read on the forward strand.
TGGAAGCCTTGAGAAGCCATTGTGTGAATCCATTAAAGTGAGGCCTGAATTATACTGGAGATGTTGGAGGTGCTATAGTCATGGGATATCTGCCAAGAAGAGCTGTGTACTGGGAATGGAACCAGCCCAAGAGAAAGAAATGTGTTGTAGGCAGCAAAGCTGAAAAGGGAGAGTAATCTAAGGCCATTGACATCAGACACACAGCTACAGGATTTGGAGTTTGCTCTGCTGGTTTTAGTCTTGCTTTGGTCCAGTGTTTCCTTACTGTGTCCCACTATTCCCTTTTAGAGTGGTAATGAATATTCTGTGCCATTTTATGTTGGAAGTATACCATTCACTTTTTGATTTTTACAGGGGGTTACAATTAAGAGGTTGACTTGAGTCTCAGAACAGACTATGGATTTTGGACTTTGAAATAGGTTTGGACTCAAAGACCATGGAGACTTCTGAAGTTGGACAAAATGCATTTTGCATTCTGATCTGTCTACAGGTCTATGGAGGCCAGGGGTGGTTTGAATGAAAATGGTTCATGTGTTTGAATACTTGGTTCTCAGTTGGTAGAACTGTCTGGGAAGGATTAGGAGGTGTCCTCTTGGAGGAGGTATGTCACTGGGGACAGGATTGAGGTTTCAAAAGACCCATATTGCTCCTAATGTGTTCTCTGCCTCAGGCTTGGTTTGAGATGTGAGCTCTCAGTTGCTGCTCCAGCCACCTGTTGTCATGCCTTCACTCCACCATCGTAGACTCTAACCCCTTTGAACCATAAGCCTACTTAAACTGTTTCTTTTATAAGTTGCCTTGGTCATGGTGTCATATACAGTAATAGAAAAGAAACCAAGATATGGGATTTGAAGTGGGAGCTTCAAGCATGACTTTATGCCCAAATCCATTTACAAAGATTAACATCCTGCCTTAGGTCCTGCATGATACCCTACAGAAACAACAGATCAAGTAACTTCAAAAGGCCCACTGTCTAGCTATTGAATTTAATAATTGTCAAGTCATTCTTTAAGAGATGCCACTTGTCACATTGCATTGCAAATGCAATGGTTAAATACAGCTTGGCCTAATTGCAATAGGAGTCCGTAGGAGGTTGTGCATGGAGGACTCAGGTCTGGACAGAAATGCCTCAGGGAAGAAGTACAGCTCACTTTATAGAAATGATTTCTTTTCCCAGAGTTATCAGACGCTAGAGTTATTCAGGCAAGTGTGGAGTCAACATCAGGAGTGAGAGCCGGTGAGTGGCCCAGACTTGAACATGAGTAGAGGCTGAAATGGGAAGTCTCTTGCAGGACTGTGTGAAGAGCTTAGACATTTTCATAACCAGTTGTCTATTGCTTTAATAGATTGCTCAAGATCATGTAATTTATAAGAAAAAAATTATTTGGCTTACAGTTCTGGATTTGGGGAGTCTAATATTTGGGGAAGGCCTTGAGCTGCATCCTGACAGGATGAAAAAGCACGAGGGCTAACAGTTATGTGTAGCGGTGAATAATTAATCTGCTTTGAGCTCCTTCCCAGTGGATGATCAAGCCTCTAGCCACCCACCTGAGCTCTCTGGATTCGTGAATGAAACACACACACACACACACACACACACACACACACACACACACACACACACTCAGGCCAGCTAATTTTGATACGCCTTACTTGCTCAATGGCTGGGTACTTCTAAACCTCTCTGCGGCTAGCACACATTCCCCTCTGGTATTCCTGAGTTAACTTCTTTTAAAATCTATATTTCATCTCTGCTACCCCAGACCCAACCAGGGCAGTGGCTCCTAGGGCCACTTTCTCAGATTCTTACATGTCGGTAGGCCTTTAAGTTCTTCTTCCCTCTTGGTCCCTTGCCCTTGCAGTCTAAAAGTCCCACCTCTGTCTCCCTGCACAGCCATTGGCTATACAGCATTCTTTATTATGAATCAAAGCCAGCTGGGAGCAGGGACCCTCAGTGTCTGGAAGCCTGGCTATTGGGAACTGAGTTAAGACAAATCATTAGAACCAATTCCCAACAGATCTATGTGGAAGAGACAGAACCTAATAGGCTGCCTCACTTTGGAATAATCTACACCTGTGATTGATTTAGCCCTGGCAAAGTGAGAAACCGGTCATTCCTTTTATGTGTGTGAATTCTGCACCAAAAGATTTCTTTTTTTTAAATTTAATTTTATTTGTAATTCATTTTTACACTCCATATTCCATTCCCTGCCCCTCCCCACCCACCCTCCGACTGCTCCACATCACACACCACCCTATCTCCATGTGGATGCCCCCACCTTCACCCTTACCCCACCTGACCTCTAAACTCCCTGGGATGCCATTCCTCCAATCACAGTGGTGACAGCCTGTGATGCCATTCCTCCAATCACAGTGGTGACAGCCTGTGATGCCATTCCTCCGATCACAATGTTGACAACCTGTGATGCCATCCCTCCAATCACAGTGGTGACAGCCTGTGATGCCATCTCTCCAATCACAGTGGTGACAGCCTGTGATGCCATCCCTCCAATCACAGTGGTGACAGCCTGTGATGCCATCTCTCCAATCACAGTGTTGACAACCTGTGATGCCATCCTTCCAATCACAGTGGTGGCATCCTGTGATGCTGTCTCCAATCTGCCCTGGGAAGTCTCAGCACACTGCTTCTCTGTCCATGCCCAGACCTCAGAGCTGATTCTTTTTACTGTCTCCAGGATTCCTGCAGGGCATTTGTTTATTTTCCAGTCATCTTGAAGAACCTAGACTGGGGATCTTACTTCTGACTATAAGAGCAAGACCAGACAAGCCATATTCAACAGTGTGGAAACAGGAGATACCCCTCCCCTGAAACATAACATTCGAAACCATAATATATGAGCAAACAATGTCCACACAGAACATGACACAAAAAGTCGACAAAAATAGCATTGAATTAATTATGTTGGTCATCCAGTGCTGGGCACGGGGCCTACCCCTAAGTGTAGTTAATATATCCATTGAGATTCTAATGGAAAAAAATTAATTTTTCCTTTGCAAGTCATTGTCAGTGGGAAATAGCTTCCTGTCTAGGTGTGGGAGATCAAGTCTACTTCTTACTCAGGACTGCTATTCTGTATGGCTTGAACTTGTGCAGCCCCTATGCATGCTGTAACAGACTCTCTGAGTCCATGAGTTTGTCTGTCCTGCTGTGTCTGGAAGGCAATGTTTGCTTTGTGTCCCCATTTCCTTTGGCTCTTCGCTTCTTTCTGCCACCTCTTCCACAGGATTCTGTTCCCAAGGGAAGAGGTTTGATAAAGACATCCCATTTGGGACCGAGTTTCCCAAAGCTTCAACTCTCGTCACATGCACCTGGACTTTAGTTCTGTGTCACCTCTAGCTTACCTCAATGTGTTCTGGTCTGCAGTTTTGCCCTTGGCTTCAGATGGTGACATGTGTATGGAGTCCATCTCTATCACTGGAAAATCAAGTCAGGAACTGGATTTTGCTAGTGGAGAGTTGGCTTAGTTAAATTTCTATTGCTGTGAAGAGAAACCATGACTAGGGCAACTGGAGAATTTATTGGAGGCTTCCAGTTCCAGAGGGTGAGTCCATGGCCATCATGGAAGGGAAGATGGCAGGCATGGCGCTGGAGCAGAAGCTGAGAGCTCACATTCCATCCACAAAAACAAGACAGAGAGGGCTAACTGGGAATGACGTGGGCTTTTGAAACCTCAAAGCTCATCCCCAATGACACCTCTTCCAAGAAAGCCTCACTCCTTTCCCAAATTGTTTCACTAGTTGAGGACCAAGTATTCAAACATATATCCCTATGGGAGTCATTTTCATTCATAATACTGCAGGTCAAATGATTTTTTTTTTCAAATATAAAGTGCACACATGGGACTGGAGCAATGACTTGGTTTTTAAAAGTATTGGTTGGTCTTGCAGAGGACTTGGGTTCAATCCCCAGTACCCACATGGCAGCTCTCAGTCGCAGGGGCTCTAATGTTCTCTAAATGGCCTCCAGGGAATACCGAGTGCATATGGTGCATAGATATATGCAGCCACCAGAGACACAAAAAAATCAGAGTGACTCATCCTTCAATGTGCTGGAAAATGGCTCTTAGGAACCTAGAAAGTGTACATGGTCACCGGGGTGAGGTGATCTGCTATAACATCTGTTGAAGAGGAAGAGGGAGGGTTCAAGATATTCAGTGCTAAATCTGGGAACAGCATGGCAAACTGGATCAAAATGGAGTGAGACACAAGCCCGCAAGCCTCACAGACTGGGAGCTGCTTTATCAGGGTACCATCTAGGAGAGCCATTGTCCTGCTAGCTGTGCCTAGAGGAAAGAAGATCTCTGATTGGCTGTGTTAGTTGACATTCAAATTAAATATTCAAGCTTGGGCCAATCACTGTGGCCATGGGGGCACTACCTGTAAGAAAGATGGCAGCTCTAGTCCCCAGATTATCTGAAGGGAAGAGAAGGAAGAAGCTGTGCAGCAAAATCAAGCCTCTCTTCTTTGCTACTCAGAATCCTGTGGTGTCACATTGACTACTCAGTGCAGCTATCACGGGCCACTTTAATTGACCCAGCTAAATGTAATGACCCCGTCTCTCCCAGTACCTCCCCCATCACCTCGTTCTCTCCTCTGACAGGAAACTGCAGTTGAACTTGTACTTTCCTGTTACAGACTATCCACTTCCACAGGTTTAGTCATTCAAGATCTTATTTTCTATTCTATTCACCATGATAACAGGACTCAGGACAAACACTCTTTTTTTTTTTTTTTTTTTGGGAAGATGCTTCCTTGAATCAGAAAGTCATACTCCTCTCTGTGGCTGGACCCAACTGGAGCCCCTGATAATCTGAGTCAGACTTAGGGCACCCTGACCCGTGTGCACAGTCACTTGTGCAGATTGGCCTAGGAGGGCATTGTGCTCCTCATCAGATGGCTCTGTTCTACCGAGGGTCATTTCCACAGAGTTGAACTGTTGGTAGAACTTCCAGCAGAAAAGGTTAGGAAACTGAGGGAGGAGGAGGAGGAGATAGTAAGGTGACCAGCCCAAAAAGCTGACTTTGCAGCATGGCAAAGGTCTCAATTAGGCTCTGGCTTCATGACAACTCTGAGGAAAATTCTCAGTCCCTCCAGAGGCTAACGGGGTGGATAAAAATGACAAAATTCAATAATAAAAAGGGGAAGAAGAAAGTCATGGAGCAGGATAGTGTAAGAGCCAGTCTCCTAAGGAAGTGCCCGGATTGAAAGAAGTGCTTGATGCAGAGGAGATAATTCTGTAATGGACAGAAAGTGAGTACCATTTATTCCTGATGCCCATTCAACAGTTGGTCATGGACATTTACTGTGAGAGAAGTGGAGGTGAGGTTGGGCAGTCTGGGAAGGAACTTGTCACTTCAGGAGCAGGTGGCACAGATCTTGAGGTGGCACTGTAGTGGTATCTGAATGAAGGGATACTGCCAAGAAGTGGGGATAGACAATCCAGCTCTGGGGAGACCCACTGCACAGACCTGGTGCTAGGCCAGATAAGCAGGTGAAGGATCCAAGGGCAGTGCTAGTGCAGCTGTGGTGGGGCGATTAGGAAGCCATTGAAAGGTGGTAGGCAGAGAAGAAGCAGAACAGTAATTGGTGTTTTAAAGTTCCTCACTGGCTGTGGAATGGAGAACAGATGCGAAGAAACTAAGAAGAACAAGAAGGAGATGGCCATGGGCTGGATGTGTGTGTGTGTGTGTGTGTGTGTGTGTGTGTTAGAGAGAGAGAGAGAGAGAGAGAGAGAGAGAGAGAGAGAGAGAGAGAGAGCGAGAGAGCGCCGTGAGGGTTGTAAGAGGCCATCTGATTCAGGATATTCCTGGGAGGCAGAATTAGCTCACTGGTATGAGGGTGAAAGGACTCGCAGATGCCTCAAAGTTGTGGTTTCAGAAAGGGAGGAATGGAGTTGCCACATTGAGAGACGAAAGCCATCTGAGTAACAGTTGGATTATTGCAGACCGTTTTGACCACAGTGAGCTGGAGCTGCCTACTAGACCAAAGAGAAGACATGTTGAGTATGTAGATAACAAGGGAGGGTGTGAATAGACTTATTTAAAGCTACAGAGCCTGGCTGGGGTGTGACTCAGTGATACAACACTTTTCTTACATGTGCAAGGCCCCTAGCACTTCAAGCAAGCAAACAAACAAACAAAAAAACCCACCACACAATAGTTTTGTTTTGTTTTAAAGAATGCGGACAAAGAGCAAACAGCCCAGAAGAAGACTGAGGCATATTTCTGCTTTGAAGGCCAAGAAGAGAAGGCTGGCAGCTAAGAGTGCCAGGATCGTGAGGTGGCACAGATGGATAGGAACTTTGGAGGGTGCAGAGGCTAAGGGGAAGGTACTGGAAAAAATAGGAAGGGACAGCTATCTCTGTCATGTGCTGCTTTGATGTCAGGTCAGGGAGAATTGACCTTGGAATCTGGCACTTTGGGGTTCTGGATGACTGTGGTTTCTTTGGGCATGTGAATCTGGAATGGGGTAGTTCAGGAAAAGTGAGGAGAAGATCCAGCCAGTGCATAGAGACAGCTTCCTCATAAGGGAGTTTGGGTATGAAGGGAAGGGGGAGTTTTTGCTCACTATTGAATCACAAGCATTAGCTGAGTCTGCAGGAGGTCACTGTGCATCACCACTCACTCTTTCCCATTCCTGTTACTAAGGCCTGGGGCCTTTCCACTTCTTGCTATTATAACAACCATAGAATTGAACATTGTAGCATTGGGAAGCTGTGGTGTCTGTCTTTAACCTGTCCCAGACACAAAGTAACTTCTCTTATTTGAAAATTCATGCTTACACTTTACAAGTTTGCTTTTTGTTTATTTGTTTGTTTGAGGCAGGGTGTCTCTATGTAGCTTTGACTGTCCTAGATCTTGCTACATAGTCCAGGCTTGCCTTAACTCATAGAGAATCACCTGCCTTTGTACTGGATGTTGGGATTAAAGTTGTGCACCACCACCACCCAGCTGCCTTTTTAAAAATGTTCACTGTTGCAGGACACAGCTACCATGGTAGCCAAGAAGATATTAGAGGAAATTTTACCGAGGTTCAGAGTGCCCAAGGTAATTGGATCAGACAACGGTCCTGCTTTTGTCTCTAAGGTAAGTCAGGGATTGGCAGAGATATTGGGGACTAATTGGAAGCTCCATTGTGCATACTGTCCCCAGAGTTTAGGTCAGGTAGAGAAAATCAACAGAACCCTAAAAGAGACCTTAACTAAATTGTCCTTAGAGACTTGCACTGACTGGGTGGTGCTCCTTCCCCTGGCCCTGTTCTGAGCCCAGAACACCCCCTACCATTTTAACCTGAACCCTTTTGAGATTTTATATGGGACCCCCACTCCCTTGACCCCTGCTCTTGACCTCTCCCAGGGTGACTTTTCAGACTGATAAGGATCTTATGGCTTGATTGCAAGCTTTCCATATCAGCCACCTGGAATTATGCCCTACACGTAGTGCCCTGTATAATGCAGGTACCCCAGAGGTTGCACCAAGTTGGAGATTGGGGATATGTTAAGAGGCATCAGGCTGAAAACTTGGAAGCAATGTGGAAAGGGCCAATCCTGGTGTTGTTGACCACCCTGACTTTTGTTAAAGTGGATGGAGTAACTGCCTGGGTTCATATAACCCGTCAGACCAGCACCTGTGCCTGATGCCAACCAGATAGCAGCCAGACACTCGAGCAACCCCCTCAAGATCAAGATCACCCCACCCTTCTGCAAGGCTAGAGAAACCATGAGATGGCTATGATGTATCTTCCTTCTGGCTCTGAGCCTCAGCAGCGCCCCTCCCCCCCAACCCCCCCCCCAACCCTAACAAAGTGACTTGGCAAGTATTCTCAGCCACTGGGGATATACCTTGGTCCACTACGGAGGAACATCTGCTTTATACCTGGTGACTGGATCTTGTCTTTAATCTCTGTAACTTAGCAGTGGGCCTTGCCTCCAGGGATATCTCCACCCTAGAGGCACAGAGAGAAGGATTACCCAAATGTGGGGGACAAGGGGCTTGTGAATCTAAACAGTGTTCCAGAAGTGGCCTTAGAGGATGCGGTTTAGGGTGTGGACACCCAAAGTTGAGGAGTGTCCTGTGAGAGACCCCCATATATGTGTGCCTCGGAGATGGAAAAGCTGGACGCAGGCCCATCAGTGTCTGTGTGAGGGGGAACCACTTTTTCTGTGCTACCTGGGGTATGTGAAACATTGGGAAGCACATACTGAAGACCATTTCAGGGGTAGTTAAAGATTCAATGGCCAAGGTGAGAGAAGGGCTAGCCAAGCGGAAGAGAGAAAGAAAACAGAGTCAGGGCTGGTTCGAGTCTTGGTTTAACTCTTCCCCTTGGTTAACCATCCTCATATCCACCTTGTTAGGACCCCTAATTGTTCTCCTGCTATTGTTGACCTTTGGATCCTGCATATTGAACAAGCTTATAGCCTTCATAAAAGAGAAAATAAGAACAGTACAGCTGATGGTCCTGCACCAATATGAGATCCTGAGTATAGAACCTGAAAAATATGAGTTACCCAAAACCTCTGAGTGTAATTCCAGGATTGGAGCTTGTACAAGAAAAGGTGTGTGGGGGGGCAGGAATGAGGGAACATAAGGGCTTTTTCCAGTCCCACACCCTCCTTACAGTTTTCCCCTCCCATTTTGGGTCAAGATTAGGCCAAGTTCTATTCTCTACCCACAGGAATATTCTTGAGTAAAATAGTCACCTGACCCTCTGGAAAGTTCAAATGCATGTCTTGCTTGCTAGCCAATAGATTTAAAGGTCAATTATGCTTAGCCAATAAGTTTGAACTGTAATCTTGCTGATGTAATCTGTGCCCCCCAAAAATATAAAAGCTGCTTGTAATAGTTATTTGGGATTGTTTTCTTGTCATTTACCTCGAGGGACTGATTGAGGGTTGACCCCAATGCTCTGGAAAACAAAACTCTTGCTTTTGCATCGATCTGTGTCTCAGTGTCTCACTTAGGGGCATCTCAAAGTAAGGACCACTGACCGAGGGTCGGGTTCTTACACAATCTCAGGTTGTAATCATCTATGAGGAGAGAGCTGAAGTTGTTAGTTCCATACACTGGGCAATCGTTTGTAAACACCCTACTTGGATCAGCCATCCCTCTGAGCCCCTACCCAGCAGGTTTTACCATTTCCATGGATTGGAAATATTGGGGTCCTAAACATTGCTGTGTGCATGTCAATAGCACACATTCACTCAGAACTCCTCCCCACTCTTAAATAATGAGAAAATGCAAAACCGCCTCCATGTTTCAGTATAGATGGATAAAATATTTATGTTTAATGTTTGAAAGAAAAGGGTTGGTTATTGGAAATATTAGTTAGGTGAAACATCACAAATGATTTTATCATGTCTTAATTAGGGTTTCCATTGCTGTGAAGAGATACCATAATCAAGGCAACTCTTATGAGGGCAGACATTTAATTGGGGCTGGGTTACAGTTTCAGAGGTTCAGTCAGTTATCATCATGGTGGGAAGCATGGCAGCATCTAGGCTGGCATAGTGTTGGAATAGCAGTGTGTTCTCCATCTTGATCCAAAGGCAACCAAGAGACAACGCTGTTTGACCAAAAGAACATTGGGGGGAGAGGGTCAAGGAGGGATAACTCTTTTAAGCTTTATTTTCAAGAGAGAATATAGAAGTGCTTCTATGCAGGAGATGGCATCCTGTATCCTTTAGCATCTGCCTCAATTCTTACTGAGTCTTTACTAGTTTCCATATCTACAAGTCATCAAAATGACAAATCCCAAAATAATTTTCTGTAGGGCCAAGAAAATGATCCTGGTAGTGCTTCTGCTTTGTTTGACAATGCTGGAGCTCCAAGAGTGACATCTCCCAGAATATGGCATTTCCCCCCATGCCACAGAATTCTATCTAAAGGAAATCGAAATGCCTCAAGAGCTGTCTCAGTGTCAACTTCCTCTGGCCTTGCCTTTTCCCTCTCTCTACACCATTTACTTTAAGAGTAGACTGAAAAGGAACTCAAGTGTCCCCTCTCCACCCTGAAGCCTCCCCATGTATCTGGGCACACTTGGTCAGAGAGGATCCCCATTTCCAGACAGAGTTCCTTTATAAGATACTGTCTGTTCCTTGGGCTCATTCAAATTCTGATGTCTGTCTCAAGGGCCATTTGTTTGCCTGGTCATCATTTAGGCCCCTGAAATTTGTTTACAATTCTCCTTTCCCTCTTGCCTACAGAAAAGGGCTAAAGAAGTTTCTGGGCTGTTTTGGATTTGTGGGTAATTATATCATGTGACTGTTTCCTCCAGTTTGTCTCATTATTACATTCCAGTTAATCTGAAGAGATGATCAAATGTTTTCTTTACCCTCCCTCTCCCCCAACATAACACTCCAAGAACCCAGTGCTGAGGCATTTCTGAATGACAGAAACCACAGGGAAAGATCACTACAGAAACTTGCATGTCCATTCAAATTTCCAGACAGTAGCATTAGGGAAAATAAATGAAAACATCCTTTTTGTCCCTAAAGATAAGGCCTTCATCTGGGTTCCTTAAACCCTGTAACTCAGGTTGAACCCAACTCACTCAAACCAACTGAAGCATTTTGGATAGCCCAGAAAAAAATTCTCCTTCCTCAGTCCCTTCCTCCTTTCCACCCTTCGTCCCTTTATCTCCTCCCTCTTTTCTTCCCTTCCTCCTTCTCTCCCTCTTTTCTTCCTCCCTCCCTCCCTCCCTCCCTCCTTCCTTCCTCTCTTCCTCCTTTCCTCTTTTTTTCTTCCCTCCCCTCCATCCTTCCTTCATCTCTTCCTTCCCTCCATCCCTTCTCCCATCCTCTGCTCCTCATCTCTCTACCTTCCTCCCTCTCTCCTTCCCTCTGCTCTTCTCCTACTTCTCCCTCCCTCCCTTCCTCCCTCCCTTCTTTCTTTACTTCTTTAACCCCTTGCCTCCTCATTCTTCTCCCCCTTTTCCCTGTGAGTTTTGTGAACTTACCAAATCATGTCTCTTCCTGGGACTAGGAATCAGGATGGAGAGGGGGACACTTGTGTTCCTTTTCAATCTACTCTTAAAGTAGATGAGGTAGGGAGAGGTGGCTCTGAGACAATAGTAATTCCAGTAATTTCTCTTAGTTTGCTTAGAAAAAGGCAAATAGAATGTTTTCAAAATTGTCAATGAGATCTAGGTCAGGTAGAGAGGTGCAGAGCTAAGAGTTTTAATAAGGAAATGCTTGTCCAGGCAGGAGATAAGTAGCACCCAGCAACTGTGTCTGTAAAACAAGTTGAAATTGAAATTGTACTTCTTATCCGTGGATTCAAGGGAATCTGGGTGGGAGCTGGTAGCATGGTCTGTTCCTGGAGTTAAGGCAGGATAGCAAAAGCTACACACAATAAATGGCGCCCAATGTGGGACAAGAATCCACTATTAATTCAGGAATTCTTGGATGGATTACACACACACAGTGGTATAAATCTAGAAAGAGGGGAAAATTGGTTTCTCAGTGGAGCTGATTGAGTACATGGTTTCAGCACAGGAAAAATGGAACAAAGGAATACAGCTGCTTGAGCAGGAACTTACCCTGTTAGGAGACTATGAGAAATAAACAAAAAAGCTGCCTGTCTCCAGCCAACAAATATCAAAGGATAGATTTTTAAAATTTGATTTAACTGTTTTAGGATAGAAGAGAATATACAGATTTTGCCTGAGCCATGAGGGAATGTTTTTCTGTGGTTTGGAACTAATACAAAGAGTTTGGGCTCAGAAGTCCTGAGATCCTCTGCTGTGCAGAGACAGGCTGCTTGGAGGAAGGCAGAGAGACACAGACAGTAGAGGCTGCTGGCCTTCAACAAGCAATCAAAGGATAGAGATAAATGAAATTTGATTTAATTGTTTTTAAGGATAGAAGGGAGTATAATGGCAATTGTTTAAGTGTTCTTAAGTATACATTGAATAATCCAGGCCTTTTATCTCAAATGTAGAAAACAAAGGCACACAGATAGAAGGGAGATTGAATGAAAATGCTTTAAAGCAAATCTAAAAAGGTCTATGTAAGGATAAATACTCAAATTCTTTGAACATGGACTCCATGAGAATTCTGGAATTGTTTAGCCTGGTATGACAAATTAGAAACCTAAGAGTAGGCTTATACAGTAAGTAAACAGAGATATTAAAATATTGATGCATTCAATCTTTAAAAAAATAGATTGAAGGCAGGAAATAGGGAACATAGCCTATCTCAGACAGTAGAAATTTAGACCTTGAGAATTATATAAAGATATAGCCTGGAAATAGGCTCATACAGTAAGTAGACAGAGATATTAAATAGATAATTTAGGCCTTGATCTCATGAATGTTGGGGCAGGGGATAATGGAAGCAGTGTCTCAACATATTTGTTTAGATTTACTTTATTTGCATTGAATTTTTTTTTATTATCAAAATGAGTGTGATTTTGAGTTTGGTGGTTATATCAAAATTCCTCTTGGAGAGAGGTCAAGGTAAACATTTAATTGTTTCTGGTTACTGGACCAAGAAATGAGAGTCTCTGGAAGAAAGTCTCTACATTTGTGTTGACAGGAAAGGAGAATGGTCTCTGAACCCCTTTCAGAGTGATATGGGTCAGATATGACAGGGGAGACTCTCTGAAGAACCAGAAAAATTCAAGAGAATCAAACAGTACAGGTAAAGATTCATTGTGCCATCCTTCACATGGCATGAATGAAGACTTATTATAATTGGTTATTAATAAAATTAACTCATAAAATGACAGTTGTCTCTTACATGTTCAAACAAGGAGCAGAATGTCATCCTTAAATAATTTGTGTACCCTGCACAATCCATATGGGTATCTTAGTGGTACTAACATTTTGGTTGTGAGATTCATATATTACAGAATGTACAGTACAGCTTTGGCAAGATTCAACTTTAGAGATACTGAATTGACCTGCTTGGACCCCTGCTTCCTGTTGCTACCCAAAACAGATTTGGGGACTGCCATGGATTCCAGATCATCTTGCTTCATTCAACCTTTCAGATGGATCTAGTCAGAACTTTAGTCAAGCCCTGAGCCATCTAAACATACAGAAACTGGATAACAGATGCTAAAGTAACTTTCTTAAGTCTAACCAAATTTTCTAATTTTCCTACCCCTCCCCTCCCCTTTAGAAAACTTTCCATTGCCTTCATTCAGCAGGAAGAAGTTATGGAGAGTGGTCAGGCCAATTACCTGGGTTGGGGTGTCTGGTAATGGTTATTTTACAAATTATAGAAAAGTTGTCATTTTAAGGGATAATTTGGGAATAAGCACAGTTTTGAACAGAGAGAAAAATGGGTGGGATGGATCACTAAACTTTATCCTTGAACAAAGCACTTATAGCCATAATCTTAATTGGTAGAAATCTTTATAACTGATGCAAAGTTGAAGTTATAATTTCTTATATTGGTACAGAACTTATTTTGATACAGATCTAAGGTTTTAATCGGTATGAATTTTTTACATTGATACAAAATTTGAATTTAATATTGTTACTCTTAGATAGGCATTGCGCCTATGCATTCAATTAAGAATACAAAGCTTAGACCCAGCCCTCCTAATAACTTCTATTACAAACTGATTTTAGGTGATTAAGCAACACAAGTTAAGGGTCAGATAGCAAGCTCATTGTTATGTTAGATTCTGATTTAATTATATGAATGTGTTTTCAATATATTTTAATTAGAAATAGCTAAGAAATAGCTAGAAATAGTCAAGGTTTAACAGTATATATATATATATATATATATATATATATATATATATATATCCTTCAAAAACATCAGAAATCCACAGAATGTGACACTTAATGTTATTTAATCATTGGACAATAAGACATGTCTGCTACTGTCAGCACGCTCTTCTTGGTTCAAAGAAGAAATTGAGCATCTTCACCTCCAGGTGAGGTTGCTTATTGTGGCAAGGTAGTCGCTAGCACCAGGCACACCATTCTTTCCCATCCCAGAATAGTACTGAGGATATCAACTTTTGGCCAATAACTGTGGCAGTGAATTTTCATAACCAAAATCCAGTATAGGGACTGGAGAGATGGCTCTGTTGGGCAAAACAGTTATCATTTATGCATGAAGACATGAATTAGGATCTCCAAAACTCATATTAAACCCAGATAGGGTCTCAGGCGTCTGTACTCTCCATTCTCCTATGATGAAATGGGAGGCAGGGAGAGAAGAATCCTCAGAAGCTCGTAGGCATATGTGGTGGTGAACAAAAAGAGAATCCATCTCAGACAAGGTAGAAGGTGAAGACCAACAGTCAAGGTTGCCAAGGTAACCTCTCTATGTACACAGTCATATAATGCATGCACACACACATGTGCACACATGTACATGCAATAAACACATGCACATATGTACACATACACACATATACATGCACACACATACGTTATATATGAGAACTGCAACAATACTACAGTCATCAGCCAAACTGTGGAGGAAAACAGAGCTTTTTTTTTTTTTTTTCTTTCACTGCCTTGGGCAGATGAAGTTTACCGCACCTCACATAATAGAAAGTGAGATCAGGCAAAAGTTGAGATGAGTACTTCCTGGGGCTCAAATAAGGACATTTTTATGGGTGGGTGGGGGGAGGTTGCAGCTGGATGTCAGAGACAGCACTTACTGAAGAAAGAAGCCATTCACATCTGAGGGAATGCAAGGAGGTTAGAAGGTACGGATACTCAGGACAAAATTATTTTTGTCCTGGTGTGAATCGCATTCCGGCTCCTGCTTGAACCTAGTGTGCTCAACCCCACAGCTATGCTCTGGCTTCCTCTTCTCAGATCTGTATGCAGCTGGACCACAGAGCGAGAAAGAAAAGGCCCCAGAGGCATCACCCTCTCCCTTGCTTCTAGACCCTTGTGAACAGCAACTTAACTGTTTTTCTCTAAAAAACTGTGCAAGCTCTCAGTGGGACTGAGCCCAGCTCAACATGGCACTACCCTTCACATACATAAATGTATGTTAGAGGGTGGCTCCTGTTCTCCCATAACCCGTTCAAAATGGCAATTTGCCTATTACATGGATTTTAATAGTGACGTTTTCCTTGACAGTAAAATGCAAAACCACTCAGCTGTTCAGCGAGGCAGAGTCAAAACATCCTGCAAAGACAGCCTTTCAGAACAGGCAGGACCCTGCGGCGATCAATTTGTGAGCACACAACTGCAGGACAAGACAGGTGGATTGCCATCAATTCATTGCCCTGGAAGGAGGTATTTTGCTATTCTGTTCTTTCCACAATATTCTTTTGGCCACTCATTTTAATACCTGGCTCTGGGGAATAAAAAGAATGTGAAGCAGAAGAAAAAAGAACACTGTGGGGTTTCACTAGTTTTCTCCTGAAGCTGCTGGAACATCATTTCTTTTCCACTTGTGTTTTGTTTGAGCAGAGTGTCTTGGTTTTCCAGCAGTAGCTGTAAGATTTGTTAACCAAATGAATCCCAGTTTCAACAAGGAACTCTGCTCAGCCTGTGTGTGACAGTTTGGCCTCTGAGGACAGTGTCTGCCCTGACAGCACTTTCCCTGATAAGGTTATCATCCCCTCTCTCCTTATTGAAAATGGCATACTGAACATTTGGCTTTTTTAAAAATCATAATCACATAACAGGTGTCCAAAAGTAATTGACATTTGCTGGCTTTCTGGGAACACTCGACTTCTCCTATCAACAGCCACAGCTAGTTGTGATCTCTACAGTGCTGGTAGAAGCTGAAAAGCCAACATTGTGGTTTATGCAAAGTCACCTTGTGACTCCATTTGCTGCTGCTGATCCTTTTTGTGAGTGTGAGTTCTGGCACATGAGCTGTAAAAATGTGTGCCTCTCAGTGCCCATACATATGTCTGTGTCCTGTCTGTAAGTGCTCATGTCTGATGAGTATGTTTATGAATGCATGTATTTGCACACTTGCATGTAAATGCATGTTTGTGACCGTGTGTGTATGTGACAGAAAAGGCCAGTGTGTATGTGTGTGTGTGTGTTTCTGAATAGGTGTATGTTTTTCTGATGATTGTGTGAATGTGTATATGATTATAAATGTGTATGCACTGAATACAGTAAATATGAGGGTGTTTGAGATAGCACTAAGATATGTAGATATATGTAGTTGCCTGTTTACAAATTTGTGGGTTTGCGTTTTTCAGAAGTGCATGTTGTGGATGTAATTTTTTAATTGTGAATGTATATCTGTGTGCCTAGGAATGTGCTATACATGACTGTACATTGCAGTCTTATGTGTATGACTGTGAGCATTGGATTAAAGAGTATTTGCTAATTTATGTTGTGAGTGCATGTATGCTTGTATGCCTGTGCTTATTGTATTTGGGTGCATGTGTGATTTTGTGCGTGAATATGAGCGTTGTGTGTTTGTGTGCATGCTTCAGTCTCCATGTGTATGTTCAGTGTGCATTTGCCTGTGTATGTATGAGAGCACATTTGTGCGTGTTTGTGCTGTGAGCGACTGGGCGCTACCACGCTCCTGCTCCTCCTGGGCGATCTGCCCCATCCAGGCTTGGCCTGGACAGAAGCGGAGGCCAGGGTCCTGGCAGGCGAGTGAAGGATGTGCTCTGGGGTGAGCACGCAGCGCCTCCGCGGCCGCCACCGCGCCGGCTTTACCCTTTAAATCGGTCTCCAAGCCGCTTACTGCTGATCTCCCACGTGACGTTTTACCTTCTGTCTCCCGGAGCGCGTTGCCCGAGGACAGTCCTCTGGCTGCCGCGCGCTTCATAGCATAGCGCAGCCCGCCGCAGAGGCTGGGCTCCCGCAATACTTCGGGTGGAGTGACACTGGTGCGGGCGCCCTCGGAGGGCCACTCCGCACCGGGCTTCCGGGGAACAGGAGGCGTCGGGGGCCGGAGAGGGCGCGGTCGGGGAGGAGACGGTGCTGGTGCTCCAGCCCGGATAGGCGCCCTAGGTCTGGGCGGCGAGCGGGGTGCCCCGTGGCAGGCAGTCTGGGGTGCGTCCTCCCGGAGGGCAATCTGCGATGACCCCGCCACGAAGCTGAGGCTACGACTCGAACGCCCTCCGCTCCCTCGCCATGCAGAAGAGCGTGCGCTACAACGAGGGGCACGCCCTGTACCTGGCCATGCTGGCGCGCAAGGAGGGCACCAAACGCGGCTTCCTGAGCAAGAAGGCTGCAGAGGCGAGCCGCTGGCACGAGAAGTGGTTCGCTCTCTACCAGAATGTGCTCTTTTACTTCGAAGGCGAGCAGAGCGGCCGCCCAGCGGGCATGTACCTTCTAGAGGGCTGCAGCTGTGAGCGGACGCCCGCACCACCCAGGACCAACGCAGGACCCGCAGGCGCCCGGGACGCTTTGGACAAGCAGGTACCTCGAACCCTCCTTTCCCTGGCTTCCAGCCCCAGGCGCCTCGCTGTCTTGCTTGTCCGACTCTGGTGCTGGGTGGACAGCGGACAGCGGTAGGGACAAGTGCTCGGAGACCCTGTAGCAACGCTTGTCCCTGTGAGTGAGCAGAGAGATTCTGACAACACCATCCTTTAACCCCACCGCCTAGCGACCAGCTGGGCTAGAGACCAGGCTGGTTTAGCTTAGCTTAGGTTTTGGGTTTTATTATTTATTTATTTATTTATTTATTTATCCTTCGCAAAACGCTTAGAGGTTAGGTCAGATTTCTCTCAGTTTCTTCCCTAACCACTCCGTGCTGTTCTAGACCTTAGTGTGGCGAGTGTGTGTTGACACCTGTTGGATTTAGATTGGTTTGGTGAGACCAAACTACCCTATTTCGGAAAGTTTGGTTTCTTTTTTCACTGCCTCCGAACCGGCAGAGTTCTTTACCTGCCAGTGATGGCTCACCCGTAGTGCTGGGCACTAATCCCACTACCAAGACAGATGCGTTTGTTGGTCCTTGTCAATCATGCGTTGTTGTTTAGGTCTTGAGAATGTTTGACCACCGAGGTCAGCATAAAGACACTGTCTCCCAAGAATTAGCATTTGTCCCCGAATTCATGTTTAAAAACATGGGCATTTAAAAAGAACGCTCTGTACTTTAAAGTAAATGAGACCTTTCAGTTGTAGGTCATAATTTGAATGGGTTTGTTGTGTGCTCAAGGCGTGGAGAAGGCAATGGCTTAACCTCTGAATCCCACTCCTGCAAAATAGGAACCATATTGATTTCAAATGCCATTTGTTTATTACAGTTAAAGAGGAATGATTTTATTCAGCCAAATGTTTTCTCTTTGCCTCTATATTCCAGACCTTGGAAGAGGGAGGTATGTGGGGGTGCGGTGTGTGTGTGTGTGTGTGGGGGGGGGACTGGTTGCCTTTGCTGTTCCAGAAAAATATTTCTAGGCTGAATTTTCTGTGCAGATCTGACCAGACTGCATGCACTGTAAACCTCGGAGGCTGCTGCTCAGACAATGGTGGTTAGGATGGCCAGCTAATGTTTCTGCCTCTTAAAACAAAGCTTAGAACTCGAGGAACTGAAACCACATCAGGCACACGATTGCTTTTGGTTTTCACTGTAAATCATTAACTTCGGTAAATGATAAGTGCTTAAACACATCAGAAGGGTTAGGAGTTTGAAATGTAAAAGATGCCCTTTGACTTTTGAAGGTGCTCCCAGTCATTTGGAAAAC
Source organism: Mus caroli (assembly GCF_978045245.1). Taxonomy (NCBI): domain Eukaryota; kingdom Metazoa; phylum Chordata; class Mammalia; order Rodentia; family Muridae; genus Mus; species Mus caroli. The sequence goes on from NW_028227270.1 coordinate 29,250,636, forward strand.
TAGTTTCTAAGCTGGCAGATACAGGTATTAGAAATATAGAAAATTCAAGTTGTGCAGTCTAGAATCTAAGACAACTTTTAAGCAAACCTATTTTTGAAAGTGTGTGTGTGTGTGTGTGTGTATTCTTGAATAGTGTTAGAAGGCCCACAAGACCCCCCTCCCCAAGGGATTTTTAAGTTCCACTATGTCGAAAATAAAACGGTGTCCTTTAAAATACACACCCCTGACTCAATTCTAAATTATTTGTTTCCTTTGTATGTATTGTGAAGTTCACAAATAACCACTTATGGTTACTCTGGAATTGAGTTTCAAGAGTGGTTAGAGCTTTTGTGGCTGCCAAACCTGCCAATGTTATTTGCAAAGCATTGTTTATGGCCATGTAAAGGTCAGGACTTGAATCTTCAGGATAGTTATCTTTAAGTTGGAATCTAATAGAGACGTGAAACCCCTGAATAGTTGGGGTTCTAGGGAGGCCATCTTTGGTAAATTATTTTTTCCTATTTACTGTCACATGAACTATGGTGCTTGTCACCTCATGCATATTTGGAAGGTTGGGAATTGGGACCTTTATAGTTTGTAAGTAAAACTGAGATGTAAGCATTCCAGAAAAAAATGTGAAGTTGGACTTGGAGAATTTTTAAATTTTCCTGTATGTTAGAAACGCTTTATTGACATGGGTTAGCCTAGCTGAATTATGCTTTTCTTGAACACTGCTACCTAGAGGCAACTGAAGAATTATGAAGAGATGCCATGGAGTTATGTTCTATCCTAAGTCTGTAGTGTATGCAATTGGCCTCCCTTCAGTTAACTGTGTCACTTTCCAGTGCTGTGATCATCTGCTTCTAAGACTATAAAAATACTGCAACATTGTTGCTACATGGAGGATGTGAACTGCAAATAAACAGTAACAAACACTGCATCTGAAAAGCTAAGGACAGAGATGATTGAAGTGGGCACTCTGAGAAATCAGGTCAGTAGCCACACAAACCTATAAGGGACATCATCCAGTGAGCCAGAGGTGTCACCCGTCTACAGAGGTAGAATCCAGCATCTTAGGATGTTGCAACAATGACTCAATTCTTCCTGTGAACCACTTCTAACCATTCTTGAGTTCTGTTTCTTTCTCAAATCACTTTACATTTCTAGTTATATATGTTTATAGTTAAATTATAAGAAGAAATACCAATTGGTTTAATTTATCTAAATAATATTTCAAATTAAGTTTATTGGCAAAAGTTATAGAAAATTTCAGAAAATGTACCAGAACATAAACCCTAAAGTTTTCTTTTATTTTCATCAATAAGCTGGCTTTTCAAATGTGTCCAAGTTGGAGGAACATTTGTGCTTCTCCATTGATCTCATGGTATTCCAGGGTTTTATGGGAAATTATTTGTTTGTCTTATCAGCTTTTCCACAGTGGCTATTTCTTTAGAACAATAATGATGATATAATCAGGTGAATTTGTTTAAAAAATGCGTAACGTGGTAACGTGATTCACTGCCTCCAAAAGAATGTTCCTGTTTTCAAATATGTATCTGATGTACTTATTTCTAAGTAATCCCCATTCAGGGCAAGGGGAAACTTTCCTCTTTAGCAGTCAGGTCTGGTGTGCTCTGCTCTGACAAGAGATACAATTCTCTACCATCTCATCTAACTCAGTGCTCTCTCCAGCTCTTAGAGGCAGCTTCCTCTTCACTGTTTTTAATTACTTTCATTTTTACCTGTTGTAGCTCAGGCTCTACACAAGTAAAGTCCAACTCCAGATATATTGACTAAGCATGCCAAAGAGGGCTTTGTTGAGGAGGCTCTTTTTAAATCCACTGAGCTCAGATTTTTTTTTTTAAATCTGGATGAGATACGAGTTGGGATGTAATTTGTGAATTCCTTTTTTGTTTATTCTTGTTTAAAAACTAATCAAGTGGCTGTTGTTGAATCTTGAGAAGTGCACCTTCAGACCACCATATGCTCAAAGGAAAGAGAGGTTTATTTCCAAATAACCAAATTTCATGTGACATTCCCTCACTTCACTGGAGAGATGTTTTTAAGTGTTTGCACATAGAGAGTACACAGACCAGTTGGTCTGGTCCACTTATGCAGCCTTACACATCTTGCCTGAAGCAGGAAAGATGTTTAGCAACATGGCTGTCTTTCTTCTTCATCTGCTGTTGTATTCACCCTGCTTTCACTTGCTTGGTGGGGGGTTGGTGAGGGATGGGTATCATTGGCTCTAGAGGCATGGAGAGTTACACATGCTTCTTATATTTGTGCTGATTTAGTGTTAAAGGGACTACAGGTTCTGTGTCACCTCGTTACTAGACAGACATTTTAACCTTCCCAACTTGACTCCCAAGGCAGGAATTCTTCAACATTTTATTGAATTAGGTAGCACTGCATGCATGTTCATAAATCTTTGTAGAAGGCAGAGGCCATGAGGGAGGATTTCTATTCTAGTTCATGATCTTGAATGGGGGTATAGTAACTAACTTCACAGTTTCTTTCTCATCTTTGTTTACTGAATACAAATAAAGGGAAAATGCAATAAGACATTTGCTAAATCTTATAAAAATTTCAGAACTATTTGTTACTTGAACTTAGTAAATAGTTTTCCATTAAAATTAAATAAAAAATTAAAGAGATTAGAAAATTAGTTGTTTAATCCTGGCTATGTTAGTATTTAGATTATTGTAATTCATGCTGAGAAGACAACACAGGAAAACTCATGTTTGCGGTGTTAGCTGTATGTAAAAATGCTTTGTCCTGTAAGCTGCATTGGTCTCTGGGTTTTAGTCAGTGACAAGCATTGCACCCTGGAGAGATGGAAGACATTTGCAGTGTGATACTGTTTTCTTTGTACATTTTGTTCCAATACATGAAGTTAAAAACAATTATATTGTCTGTCTATTGAAAGCTTTCTTTTCTTTTTTTTTTTTTTTCTTTCTTTTTTTTGGTTTTTCGAGGCAGGGTTTCTTTGTATAGCCCTGGCTGTCCTGGAACTCACTCTGTAGACCAAGCTGGCCTCGAACTCAGAAATCTGCCTGCCTCTGCCTCCCAAGTGGTGGGATTAAAGGCGTGCGCCACTTTATTTTCAAGTTGTTATTCATCTCTCTTGATCAAAACTGTATAAATACTCATACTGTAGTAAATGTAATTTAAATATTATAGAATAGAAAAGTTTAATTTTTAAAAGCCATTTTGAGATGAAATAAATCAGATTGCCAAGGTATATTTATTCCAGTCTTGAATTCTAATTTTCATAATTTTAAAGTGGCTTTGTGTTTGCATGTCTATTTCTTCTTTAAAGGGATTTATACCTGTTTATTAAGTTTGTTCCCTTTGACTGTTGAATATTAACTCTTTGTAATATATTTATATATTGGGAGTTCACACATTTTCATTTGTACCAGTAACACTTCAAGATGTGATTATAAAGCCAGCCTATAATCCCAGCATTTGGGAGACTGAGGCAGGAGGATTGTTGTGAACTCAAAGCCAGCCTTGATTATGGAGTGAGCCTCTGTCTCAAAAAGTTAAAAATATGTGAGCTACAGGTCCCCTCTGCCTGAGTACAGGGAGCTTTATTTCCTAGCTGTGTGTTGAATGGAAATCACAAAAGAAATTCTTCTAAGCCCAAGCCTATAGACAGCAGTGCATTGCAAAATGACCTTGCCACCAGTGGTGAGCTGACTCTGTGGCACAGCGATGTCCTTAGCCTTGGTGTGGTGTGGGCCACCCTATCTCAGTTCCATCAAGCACACTTGGCAGTGTTCACACAGTGACAGAAATGATTCATTTCTCAGAATGTAGCTCTGTCTTGTTGTGATGTATGATGCTATAGTAAAATCATGGCCAGTATTTAAAGGAAAGCCGAGATGGTGTTAAGTACGAACCTGGCACTGTGGGGATTGCTTGACTGTTAGAACACTTGGCTCTTGATTAGACATGGCATTCTTTCAGATTCGTTGTTATATTTTTCACTGGTGTAACTTCTAAATTTTAGCTCAATCCTCAAGGAATTAAAATGAGATTTCCTGCCTACTGGGAAAAAGGCAGTGTATTCTCTCCTTGTTCCTGCAGAGAATATTAATGTCACAGGTGGGTCAAAAATTCAGGTAACATGATTTTCTGTTTTACTAGAAAACACAGGAGTCAATGAAAAAATAAAGACTTATACCACCTCACGTTGGCTAAAAATGCTTCAAATATACTTTTAGGGAAAAGGCAGAAAAGGAATGACCACATTTGAGTTAATCTGTATCTATGTAACATGTTTCTTCTTGAGCTCTGATGGAAGACAGGATGCTAAAGTTGGGGAGGTCTACGGAGAACAGTTTTAGAACATCAAAGCAGGTGGGCGAGAAGTGGACTTCCTGAAGACTTGAGGACAGATAAAATGATGCAAGTCAAGCTATCTTTAAGAATGAATGTGTGGAGCCTGAGATTATTTTTTTTTCTTATAAGTGTGGGCCATACCTACACAAAGACATCTCAGAGCTATGAGAGTACAGAAGGCGGGACTCTGGGTCCTGGTATTTTGCATGGCTACTGAGTTCCTCTATTTTATTTAGGTGATTAATTTAGACAACACCTGATTAATTTCCTGAACTGCAGCTGAGACCATGCTATTTATGTGACTAATGTAAACAAGAGGACTAGCTTCCAAACTCTATCGGAGCAACTATTTAAAAGCCGCAAGAGCTAGCAGTGTGGGAGCTGGAAGGTGGCAGCTTGATCAAAGGTTCAGTTTATGATGTTATAACTCAGTTCATAAGTCAGATATCAGCGATTAACAGGAGTTGGAGGGCACTTTCATGGATTTTTAAAAACTTGTAAGAATGTCAGTAAGAATGACCCCAGGAGAGGTGGAGGAATTGGGGGTGGCTCTCTTTAGGGGTAAAACGTATGCATTTACATCTTGCCTCTGTTACTTACAACACTTGTGATCTTAAGTCATCTCTCTAAGCTTAGTGATGCCAAGATGGGCTGAGAAAGTGCCTAGAAAATGGGGTTCATGCATACCCCCATCATAGACTTCATGGGTAACTACCCACCCATGCTCTTAATACAGAGCCAAGCACAGCAAGTAGGCATGTTTGTCAGCTGCTGTCTCGTTCCTTTTGATTTTTCTGTTTTGTTTTCATTACTAGAATCATTTAGGAGAGGTTTTTGTTACTTCTTTTATTTAAAAAAGTTAAAACACGGAGGCAGAGGCAGGTGGATTTCTGAGTTCGAGGCCAGCCTGGTCTACAAAGTGAGTTCCAGGACAGCCAGGGCTATACAGAGAAACCCTGTCTCAGAAAAAAAAAAAAAAGTTAAAATACACGTGGAATACAAGAGTTCATGAACCGCCATCATTTAGCTTAAACAATCTCCATGTTCTTACTTTTTATTTTGGTGTATGTGTCCTTACAGCCTCCCCCCCACATTGTGTGTGTGTTGGGAGGTGGGTAGGGGAGCTTATTTTAAAGCCAATCTTAGACATTGCATTATTTCACTTGTACTTAGAAAGGTGTTGCCTCTTTGGTTTAGCAGTTGGTTGGCACTGGAAACCACAGTAGACATAGTCCTGGACAGACCTGTCCTGGCAATATCTTGTAGTTCATTCTGTGATAAGGTACATTATTGTGATGAAGGGTATGAAAATGATGGGACATCATTTTTAGATGAACTCTAACCTGTTACCCCTGGAGGAATAGAAAGTTTGCACTCAGTCATTTATTTACAACCCTCCCCCACGATCATGGCATAAAGGGGTGACCAGGATTGGACCCTATACAAAGGAACATTTAAATTATCAACTGCTATTTTATCAGAGGACCTTCCTCTACCAAGGTGCATTTATCAAGTTCCTGGAGTTTTTCACCCATCTTACTTAGAATTAAGCATGAGTATTTTATCCACTGTTGTCACCAATGTGTCCCCACACTCAATTCTTTGTGGTTTTGCAACACCAAGGTCACCATTCATCATCCAGTGTTTCCTCCATTTTCAAAATCATCACCCCAACAGTTGGCACTATTTTAAGGCAGCTATTAAGACCTCATTAAACAAGTGTGTAGTTGCTTTGTGAGTATTGCCATTATTTTCCTAGGGTTAATAGGGTCTGTCCCATGGGTGATTGCTTTATAACTTTTTGATGGCAAGGGAGAAATGGGAACTCAAGTAGTCTTAAATAATGGTCACAAGTGAGTGCCAGGAACTGTGCAAATACTATAAGGCCATACAAGACAGAGTATCTCTCTGCCTATATTAGGACCTAGCTATTCTTTGAATATTGTTTGTAGCTGACTGCTCTGCAACTTTGTGTTGCCATTAATTACTCTGTGTCCCTCATGAGTCTAACTTCTACCATACCTACAGTTTTACCAACTCAGTAGCTTGGTTTTTATAAAATAAGCTCTCATAGTTCAGACTGGCCTGGAACTTACTATGTATACCAGGCTAGCCTGAAACTTACTATGTAGCCCAGGCTAGCCTTGGACTCCAAGAATCCCTTTTCCTCAGGCTTCCAAGTGCTGGGATTACAGGTGTTCTCGACCACGCCCAGATGTCCCTTTTCAAAACACATTAATTTCTCACTAAAACATCTCTCATTCTCTCATGCATTCAAGCTTTGAATCTTTTGTGAGAGAATTTGATTGTCTCGCTTCATATTTTGTTTTTGTTTTTTTGTTTTTAAAAAGTCACAGGTTTCTCACCAATCTGTGAGTTAATTGTAAAATAGCAAGGCTATGGCCCAGGGAGTTTCATACAAAATTTAGTGGGTGTGATGTACATCATTATTGAAGTATATGGTGCATTAATCAAGCTAGTTAATACTATGTTCTAAGTGCTAATATTATGCATCATAAGAAGCCACAGTCTTCTTTCAGCAGCAATTTTACAGACTCACTGTATCAGTAAGATCATTATATAATAACGTGATCTGCTTTCTCTTTTCTTCTGCTGCCCAAACTGCTTGGGTTCATGTTCATAATTATTCATTACTTTCTAATATTTTAAAAATTATTTACATGTTCTTTAAATGATAAACTTAAAACAAACCTAGTTTTCAAAATGTAGCTGACATAGAAAATAACCTTAAGTGAGTCACTGTTTGAATTTTCATAAAACAGGGGAATTTTTGTGATTCAGACTCAGGTCCAGCAATTCACATGATCAGCCTTCCAGAAACCAACCTTGAGCCAGCTCATCCTTACTGGCCACCATGGAAACCAGCATCCTTCCTTCTCACATTATTGATTGCTGTTGCTTGTTTTTTTGAGTTTTACAAATTCACACTCATGCTACAGTGTTCCATGTTGGCTTCTTTCCCAAAACATCTTATTTCAGAGATTTCTCCGTGTGTCTGGATGCATCAATTCCTTCTCCTTCTCTTCACTCCACTGGGTGCATGTATAACAGTTTCTTCATCCATCCCATGGGTGATGGGCACTGGGGATGCTTCCAGTTTGAAGATACTCTAAGAAATCCATATGCAGGTTTCTGAAACACATATACACACAAGCACATTTCTGTTGCGTAGGCATGCATAGGAATAAAAGTATTGACTTATAATGCATAAGAATATTTAGCTTCAATATTACTGCTCAATTTCCAAAATAGTTATTTTTATTGCTATGTTCTCCCCAGCTGTACATAAGCTATGCAGTTTATATATATTCTTGTGGCCTTTGGTATCAGGCCCTTGGAATCAGTGTGTTTAGTGGTAAACATACAGTAATGTCTCATTTTCAGGTAAATTTACCCAATAAATAATGAGGCTGAAGTTGGCACAGTGGCTCATGTCTGTAATCTCAACACCCTGAGGTAGGAGTGCCACATGTTTGAAGCCAAGTTGGGCTACACAGAAAGCAATTGTCTAAAAAATTACAACAAAGCTGGGAACCCTTTGGATACTTACTACCCACCCAGTTTTTATTGAGTTGATTTGTAGGAGACTCTGTATCTTGCTAAGCTATATGATCTGCCATTTTTATACATGAAAAGGTTGACTATCAGAAATGCATGTTGTTTACCTTAATATCTATGAAGAGATGAATTCATTGTCAGCTAAGTGTATTGAAAACACTTTCTTTTATTATGTCTTGACTTTCTATTCAGTCAATGATATCTTTAGGCGAACAAAAGTTATAAACTTCAATGTAGTCCAAGTTCCATGTACTTTTTTTTTTTTAGTGGCATTGTCTGACCCTGATCTGAGTATAATGATAAGCCAGTATCTTGAGTGACATTGAATAGAAGCTGAAGGAACTGCGGCCTTCCTCTGCTGCTGTGTTGTGCCAAAGACATCAGGCAAATCTCTGAAGTTAAGTGGAAATGTGCATTGGAAGTCACCACAATAGGGTGTTTTGCATTTGTAGGAAGAGCTTAAGAGTGATTCTGAAAAATAAAAACAAGACAATTCAAATGTTCTAATGTTCCCTGCTGGGGTATGAGATGGTGTGCTCTTGGGAGCCGAGTCTGAGTTCTTTCTCCACCTACATGAAACTGGGCAATTCATCCTACCAACTACAACTTGGACTTTTTCTAAGCCATCCCCTGCTAGTGCCTACCTTTCATGGGGAAGGGGCCTACATGGGATGCACAAGGGAGCATTATACAATAGAGCCAGACTTCAGTTTCATGTCCTGAAGACCTTTCTCTACGCTGCCAATCAGGCTGCTGCTGCTAGAGAGAGGAGCAGCCATGCTGGAGGAGGCAGAAGCTTGGCTTTTAACCTGGGTCAAGGCCTCGCTCTCCGTCATCTTCACCTGGCTTGCTTTGATTGCTGACCTAGAAAGTGACCAAGAAAGATGAAGCCTTTCTGCACCAACTCTGGTGGTCAAAGTACTTTCCCAAAATGAATGGATAAATAGGTGAGGATAAAATGCTAACCTGCTTGTGGCTGTCCCGTTGGAAACAGCTGACCCAGTGGCCCAATGACCCAATGACCTAGTGATGGTGCTGAGAGCACCGTGTGTCCCAAGGGACATTCAAAGACTGGATGTTACCCCCCTGTCACAAGCAGGAGGGACAATGCTTCCCATGATGTGACCCATCCCATTGTGAAAAGGACGGGTGAGTCCCTTGTATACACCTCCAGTGTATATGAACTGCGAGACTTGACCTGCAGCTTGGATCAATTGGTCCCCTTAAAGAACCAGTCCTTAGATACTTAGACTTAGATACTTAGACCCTTAGATACTTCAGGGTATCTATGTCTGTCATCCGGGCAGTTCATTTAGCAGCATGATTTGTTTCCAGGTTTATATCCTCAAGAAGGAATCTGTATGGAGTGGCAGTTTGTTTTGCACATGGACAGCTGAACAGTGACGCCATTGGCATAGTCTGAAAAAGTGAGTTCCACCCCTAGGCTGGAGTAACTACGCCATGTTGGTCATGGACAGCCACACGGCATCCCAGCAGGCCCCAATGGTCTCAGGTTACCTGGACTAGGCCCAGGCATTTGGGAAGCCAGGCTCTGTGTCTTGCACCTTGCTGTGCTAGTTGCTTTGCTCTGGGTAGTAGAGTGAGGGATTGAAGTCTCTACAGGACACTTATTCCTTTTCTTGTTTTGTCATTTGAGACTGGGCCTTGCTACATTGCACAGGCTGGTTTGGCCTTGTGATTGTCCTGCCTCAGCTTCCCAGTAGCTGGGATTATAGACACCTATTACCATGCCCAGCTTGCTGCTTCTTAAGATGTAAAGATGCATGGGCCAAAAACATGTACATCTCTGAATAAACACTATCCAAGGCTAGGCTTGGTGCCTCCCACCTTCTTACTTGAACCTTAGTGTAGCCCTCCTAAAATAACAATTTCAGCTCAGAGAAGCACAGACTCTCTGTGGGTCCATTTTAACAAGATTCAGTGGTAAACTAATAGCTGCCCATATGCCTGATAATTTCAATTGAGTGTTGGACATCGTGTATGAAAAACAGAGGCAACTCGAGGCCCCCAGTGATGTTATTTTCCTTCAGAGAGGACTTACTTTTGCTTTCTTTCGGACATTGGATTAATCCATTCTGGGACTGAGCTGGTTGGCCAGGTTTCAGGGTTTACAAGAGCTTTCCTGCCAGTTTGTTCCGGGTTTCTGAAATCCAGCATCCCAGAAGCCGAGGCTGTTTACACAACGCTTCCTCCTTTGTCTCCTTTGCCCCCCAGAGATCACTACAGTGTTGGTCCCAGTCTGTGTTATAGTTACTGCTTTCTGCTCGGCTTCCCAACCTCTTGGCTCTTTGTATTTGTGTATTGGAAAATGCCAAGAGGGGAGAAACTTTCCAGACCCCAGACTCACTATGTCCCTCTTCTGGGACATCTGCTTCTTATGACTGAACTGTCTTGTAAGCTCAGGGATGCTTGCAAACACATCTTCATTTGTATTGTTTTCTGCTTGCAAATTGTGTGGGGAGGGTAAGGTTGTCTGTAATCAGCTATTTGTCCAATATCACTTAGCAATCATTTTTACTTTTAAAAAACTGTTTAAAACGTTTTTATATAGTACATTTTTGATATTATCCCCTTCTTCCCTTCCTCAACTTCTCCTACAGCCTCCCTCCCTATACCCACCCAATATGATGTTCTTTCTGTCTCTCAACACCACTCCCCATTACAGAAACCTAAATCAAAACAAACAAAACCCCAATAAAACAACAAATACCAACCAACCAACCAATCAACAACCAACCAACCAAACAAACAAAAGCACAGAAAACCCGTGGGGTCTGTTTTTGTGTTAATCAGCCACTTGTGGGCAAGGGGCCTGCCCTGGAATTTGATAGATACACCTAGTGTCACTCCATTGGAGAAAACTCCTGTCCCCTTTCTCAGCATGTATTGATTACAAACAGCTGGAGGCATGAGACTTTGTGTCCACACCCTCTTCTCAGCGCTGGGGTTTGGTGTGGTTTGAGACTATGCAGGTCTGGTGCATGCTGCCACAGTCTTTGCATGCTCACATGGGCATCAGCCCAGTTGTATCTGGAAGTTTCCTTGACATCCTCCAGCACCTCTGGCTCTTACAAGTCATCAGTATAGGATGGTCCAAACATGTGAAGCTCCTTGGAGAAGAGTGGAGAACTTACCTTCTTTTCCTTTTCTCAAAACACACCTGTTTATTATTCCCAGGTCAATAATTATAAATGAGTAAGAAATCAAACTAAAACTGATAATTATCAATCTGACCCTGAGTATATTTGAACATTATATATTTATACACAAAAAACCCCAGAAATCAGAAATATCATTCTGCAGTCCTAATATTATCTTTTATATGTATATTTACCTTGATAATTTTCATGGGTCATGAGGTACACATTTTGAAATATTTTGAAAGTCCCATGGTATGACCCTTATCTATTCCTCTCATAAGGTACTGACACCTTTCTTTTTTAAAGTTCTCTTATATCTGGATGTCTAGATGGCTCTCTCTCTTTATCATCTCCTTTAGTCAATAAGCACTTAATTTAGAATATTTCCCTTTCTGTAGGCCTAAGCCAATTATTTTCTTCCCAGGAAGTAAGATAAAGTAGTAATTTCACTTAGAATACTAATTTCTCAGTTTTCAAATGAACATCGTTCTGTAGCACACTGTATTCTAAGAATCAGTTAATTGATAATTGTGTGTATGTATTAATGTGCATATATATGAGGGTACAATGTGCGTATGCTGAGGCCAGAGGTTGTCAGGTATTATCTTAGTTAGGATTTCTGTTGCTATGATGAAATACCATGACCCAATCAACTTGGGGATGAAAGGACTTGTTTTGGCGTATACTTCTACAACACAGTTCAATCATTGAACCTGGGGGCAGGAGCTGATACAAAGGCCATGGAGGGGTGCTGCTTACTGGCTTGCTCCTCAAGGCTTGCTCAGCCTGCTTTCTTAAAGAACTCAGGATGACCAGCCCAGGGATGACCCCACCCACAATGGGCTGGGCACTCCCACATAACCAATTACAAAAATGCCTAACAAGATAGCCCAGAACTCAGTCTTATCAAGGCATTTTCTTAATTGAGGCTCCCTCCTCTCAGATGATTCTAGCTTGTGTCGAGTTGACATAGAACTAGCCAGCTCAGGAATCTTCCCCGATTGCGTTCCACCTTATTTTTTGAGACAAGATCTCTCACTGAACCTGGAGCTGGACAATGTGTCTAGAATGGCTTTGCCCCTCTACTGCTGGGATGGCAGGAGCCCAGCTCTTTAACTGGGTACTGGATACCTAAGCTCAGTCCTCATGCTTGCACAGCAAATGTTTTATTTCCTAAGCCACTTCCCCGGGCCAACTACTGTTAACTTCAGGCTAATTTGGATTTATAGTGATCCAAGCACATCACTCACATTACCACCTTGAGTCTTTTGCAGCCTTTGCAGGTGAAGATGCAGAGTGAGCTTAGAGAGCTTAGTGATTCTCCCAGGACAATTTTTTAAGCCAGGTGTCTAGGGCCCAGACTTCTACCAACATTTCCTGGACTTGAGAAATCTGCAATGAGGAAAGAAACATTTTTATGTCCAGTCTTATTCTTCCTAGTCTGGACAAGGCATGTTTGCAGCAAGAGTGGAACATTCCTTAGTCTGATCTGGACCCTTCCATTAAACCCATTTTATAGGCTGCTGTTTCTGCCCTAGATTTCTCAAAGCACATGAGTTAAGCAAAGCTCTCTGTGGTTGTCTTTTTAGCCTTAAGCTACTTTACAGACCTCTATAATGTCAGTTCCAGGACAAGTCCCTGAGAGCCAGGGCACTGAAGGAATGTGGGTGTGGTGACAGCCCCTGAAGGATCCATGGTCTTGACTTGCGGCTCAGTCCTACTTCATGGAGTTGGCACTACACTGTGCGATGCTTGGAATCAAAGATGCAGAAGTCAGCACCCTGTCACCTCAGAAGGCTCTGAATGGAAGATTTCTTGCCTGTCTGTCTGTCTGACTGTCTCTCATCTATGTATATATGTATTTATCACCTATTATCTATATATCTACTTATGTATATTTGTGTGTATGTATATTTGTGTCTATCATCAATCTAAGTATCTATCATCTATCTTATCTATCTCTCCATCTATCTGTCTATCATCTTTTTTTTAAAGATTTATTTATTATATGTAAGTACACTGTAGCTGTCTTCCGACACTCCAGAAGAGGGAGTCAGATCTCATTACAGATGGTTGTGAGCCACCATGTGGTTGCTGGGATTTGAACTCAGGACCTTCGGAAGAGCAGTCAGGTGCTCTTACTGGCTGAGCCATCTGTCCATCATCTCTCTCTCTCTCTCTCTCTCTCTCTCTCTCTCTCTCTCTCTCTATCTATCTATCGTGTATGTACGTATATACTACCTACCTACCTACCTATGAGATCGGGTCTTGCCAGGTAGCTTAGGCTGATCTTGAATTCACAATCCTCTTGCCTCCACTACTCTAATGACGGATTACAGGCGTGTGTGACCACACCCAGAAATTAATCATGTTAGAATGCAAATGTGTATTTTCAGGGTCTTGATTGGTGCCTGCCACTGGGGCCATCTGCACCTCAGTCCTGGATCACTGAGAAGAGTGGCAGAGACTTTGGGTGCGTATGAGGGAAGCATGTGCCCTCTGCATCTGTCTTCACGTGGATACACAAGAAGAGTACATCTGTGGGACACAGGCTTTCTGTTCTGGCCACAGAGCACACTCATCCTCTGTGTTAGGACTATTGGAAGGTCTCATTTGTTTCTGGGCTTGTACAGTATAGTGGTTGGCTGGTAGGATCTAGTGTGTACAGAGCACCAGCTATAAAATCCTTCTAGAAACATCATTGCATAAGTCCCTTATCAGCCTGGTGGTGTGGGCCAGGACTATCCTTCTTTCTGTTCATACAGGTGCTCCACCTATTCTGATCTTGGCCCCCTTAGCACAGGAACAGTGGAGCTTGGCTGTGCAGCACAGTGCAGAGTGCCCAGTGAGTGAGGCCAGGGGGCCAGTGCTCTGGGTCTGCCTTTCTCCAGCCTAGTCAATTCATCTACAGAGGGGGCATGACAATTCTCACCTAGTAAAGGGGCATGTTCAATAAATACGGATATCTGTGAAAAGTGCTTTTTGTAAATCTATACCATGATTTACTTATTATTTATTATCTGTTTATCATTTATAAAACATTATTCTGAACTCTTTACAATTTCATTTTTGCCTCATTTAAGTGGGAGCTATTTAAACAGCAAACTGAGTCTGGTTCTGTGTGTTCTGTTCATTTTCTGGTCAGTTTTGAGGAAGAGACAGCTATCTGCCTTCTTTATGGACAGTCCAACAGTTTTGTTGAGAATGTGTAATTGATGGTGAGTTTCTTAAGCAGTTGTTTTTTGTTGTTGTTGTTTTGGTTTTTTGTTTTGTTTTTATTTTAAAGAAGAGTGCTTTTATGAACTGCAGAATCATTTGCTTTAAAGGCCAGGTAGGTGAAAGGTTGATCTTTGTTGTATGAATCAGTTATTTCTGAATGTGATAGAAGACCTGCCTTCTCTTTCTCTCTCATCTATTATGTATGCATCTATTTATCATCTATGTATCTATCTGTATGTTTGTATATATGTATCTTTATATCTACCATCAATCAATGTATCTATCTTATATTCTATCTATCTATCTATCTATCTATCTATCTATCTATCTATCTACCTAGCTAGCTACCTATCATGTATGTATGTATGTATGTATGTATGTATGTATGTATGTATCTTCTTACCTATGACACAGGGTCTTGCCAGGTAACATAGGCTGATCTTGCTACTGTAATGAACATAATATGTGTATTAAAGTAAGACTTAACTTTTTAAAAAACAAGTGGCTAAATTGATGTTTGTGCTTTAAAAGTAGGGTTTGTTGTTCCTGCGAATGTCAACACTGTACATAGAGAGGGAAAATACTGTGCAGCTGCAATGACTTCTGCTCCTTTCTTCTGTTTGGGGTGGAATCCTGCCATTTCATTATGCCATCTTAGAAACAAATGTGGTGCTCCAGACAACAGTTAATTGGTATTCATTTGTTTTCAAGAAACTTTTCTACTTATGTCTTTGGCAGCACACACAGTAGACCTATGCCTCTGTTGTATTGTAGGCTACAAACTTTGACATAACATTTGAAAAGTCAGTTTTTCATTTATAAAGCAGCATTTATTTTTGGAAAAATTGAAAGTCACAGAAAGTTATGAAGGAAGATAAGTTAAATCTCCTGAAATCCCATCCTTTGGAGAAAACTCTGTATTGAGCTATCTGAGGTGGTCCCTGACAGGTCTTTCTCTGCATGTGTATGCAATAAATAAAGATTTGCAAAGGAATTGTATTTTCTGCAAAACTTGAATCCCATTTTTCCTGAACATTATATTGTGAGCATACAGTAACTTTCTTGAAGAGCTTGTGATGACATTACAGCATTTCTACCATGCAGATGTATGTTAAGCACATATCCATAGACAGATGTTTAGTTTACTTTCACACTGTAATATTTCATCTTTCTATTGTATACAGTACTTCAAGGAACATTAGGAGGGCATTTGTGAATACCTGGCGGGGTTGGTAGAGCCATGTAAACAAATGAATAAATGGGACAAATGAGAAGCAAGTCTCCTGTTTATTTTCTGTGGTTCTGGGCATGAAACCCAAGCTGGGCTTGCTGAACCTGTGTCCTTCTGCTGAGCACTGTCCACGGCCAGCTTCCCTCTTAACTGTCCTCATGAAGGCAGCTTCTCTAATGTCTCTACTTTAAGGACTGTCTTATTGAATATTCACTTTCCTTGAATTCTTCAGTAAGTTTTGCTTTGTTTGGTGGTGCTGGGGACCAAACTCACAGCTTCACCTGAGCTTAAGCCAGTGCCCATCAGTACAGCCTAATCAAGGTAGTTTCCAGTAACTAGCTGAATACCCAACATAAAACATATTTTATTTAAAAGTTAGATGGCTGGAATACATATAACCAAATGCCTAATTGTCTGGTTCATTTTCTTGATGTTTGTTAAGATTAAAGTGCCCACGACTTATCAAAGGATTCCATTGGATGGACACAGAAATACCCAAAGTTGCCATATCCCTTACAATGCCTACATTTTAATATTTCAAGTTCTGTTTTAACCACAGTGTAGATTTATTGTTTCAGTAATTGTTTGCCTAAGCATTTATATAGCTTAGAATGATATATATATATATATATATATATATATATATATATATATATATAAACCATCTTAGAAACAAGTGTGAAGCTCTAGACAAGAGTTAATGGGCATTCATTTGCTTTCAAATAACTTCTATTTAGGTGTTTGGCGGGACACACAGTAGATGTATGCCTATAGCTGTGATGTAGGCTATAAACTTTGACCTCTTCACAAGTAAGCTGACAGATGGAGACTGGCACAACCATGTGAGAAAGAAGAAATGCAATGCTTGGTGCTGCCGTGACCACTTTAAAAGCTGACATGGAACACAGAAGACCGTTTTACCAGCCCACGCTTATCTGAGGTGGTCCCTCTTCCTTCCCGTGGCTCTGCTGGGCACAGTGAGCTGCTCAGCTCACTCATGGACAGCTCTGCTACAGCTGGGTCTTACATGGCACCTGTGTCTACTGATTTGGGAGTGCATTTTCCTTTTCTCAGACTTTTCCTATTATGGTTAAAGAACGATAAACTTGACGGCTGGGTCCTTAAATTAGAGATTATATCACCTTTGTGATTCTACAAGACCAGAACAATGAAAGCTTCTTGGGCCAGAAGACTAAAACTTTCCTACCTCTAATGTGGATGACAGTTGCCTTGCTCTGTGGGCTTGTGGTCCTTTCCACTCGGGTATGGGATGCCCTGCATTCCCATCACAGCTTTCCACATGGCTTGTGATGGTGAAAGTTACCTTGGTCATACATAGGCAGGACTCAAAGGAATACCACTGAATTACATTGCCCCTCTCACCTCTCTTTTAAAACTTACTGCTGTGAAGCAGAATAAAGATGCTTTCTGAAGTTGATGCTCAGACAAACTATTTTGTCTGGAAATGGTTCAGAAGGTCTTGTGTGGAGTAGGGGTGCCCACTGTCTTCTTCATGGTAACCTTTCTGGAAGAGAAGTGGGATTTTTTTCCCTGCAGCTTCCAAACATTCTCCCATGGAAGCCCATCTCCAAACTCCTTATGGTCCAGACAAGTGACTTCACAGTAAAGTCCCAGCTAAATGTTTTCTAGACATCCTGTCATTTTCTTTCTACACTTATCTAACAGCCCCCTAGTTTTGAAACTATGTGTATACTGACACCATTACTGTGGCCCAGATAAGCCAATATGAGTTACTTTCATAGTTTCTGGAGAAGTAAAACCTTTCATTTTAGAGTTTAGACCTCCACTGTTATGGTTGTTAATCGCATTGGATGTTTTGTAGCTTAACTGATAATGCAACAAATTTTCTATTTTCTAGGAGAATGTTGCTTGAAAACATAGAATCCTTATAGTCCTGTGAAAATGCTTTGCAATTCTCAAAGCAGAGTATCATGGTATGCTTTGGAATCTATATCACCCACATTCCCTCAGCTTTAGGGACATACCTGGACACAATTTTAAGATCTTGAATAGTGTTCTCAGCTGAACATTTGCAAGTCCCCTGATAGGAAAAGAGGCTTCCTTACAACACGGATGTTGACGGCTGCTGCTGTGTGTGCATGTGCATGTGTGCGTTTACATTTACATGTGTCCAAGCACACAGTGGTGCTTTAGTAACCAAGCCTGAGGTATTCTAGACATTTTCTTTTGCATATAAAAACTGTTTTTTAAAGGCAAAGTGTCTATTTAGTTTTGATGGGAAAATAAAAAATACTATATTTTTATTTAAAGAAAATGTAAACAGTAAAGTGTATTATAAAAGGAAATAGGACTTTGACTGAGAATTGTATTGCTATTACTAAACATACATACATATATACATACACATTTATCTATTTATCATATGTCTATCTACCATTTATCTATCTATCTATCTATTTATCTATTTATCTATCTACCTATCTATCTACCTGTCATCTATCATTTATCTTTTCTATTATCTATCTATCTATCTATCTATCTATCTATCTATCTATCTACTTATCTGCCATCTATCTATCATCTATCTTGCTCTATATCACTATACTGCAAGTGCTAGTTGAGTGCTAAAGTGTTGTTGTTCTTGCCCTAAAATGATCAAGGATGATAAGCATTGATGGAGCTTGTCTGCCTTAGAAGGATTCAATACATTGAGGATTGTGCAAGAATTTCAAGGTCTCCTCTAGGATGTCTGATTGCCCCTGATGACAGGAGATGTGTGGATGTGTTGGGACACACTCTCTAATGGTTCCTAATTACCCAGGAGGGCTAGGAAAGTCTGTTCATGTTCTAGGGAGGAAAGACTTCTGCTTTGTCTTTGCTGAGGGTTCCAGGTGTTGCTGAGGTAATCCTCGATAGAGGAACCAAGTTCAACTCACAGGAGAGAGAAGAGGCTAGATTCAGTTTACCTGGGAACATTCAAGTTCAAATTGAAAAATAATGTGTGGGTAAGATCAGAGGTAAGGTAGAGGTGGGGCTGGGCTTGGCTGTATTATTAAGGATTATTGTAAGGGGCTTTTTAAAATATCAAACAAGGTGCCACCGAGTTTGCAGTCTTGGAGAAGTGGCTCTGAAAATATGTCCTGTATCTATCTACCTGTATGCTTTGGTTCTACTGGTTAGATGTGTCCACTTCCAAAAGTATGGGGGAGAGAAGAGAGCTGGGATACACAAGTGAGTTTCTTTACTGTAGTATTCCCCGGAACCTTGACTACTAATGTGTCTTTTTAGACTATCCCTGTCTTGGTGGTCTATTCCGAGATCTGGATCCGCTCTTTGGTGAGATAGGATTAGCAAGCACTGGGAACTGCAGGGACCAAGAGGGCACGAATGCACTGTAACTCCGTTCTCCATGCTCCCGATCCCCACCCTTCATCCAGTGGCCTTGATTTGCTTCTGTTCTCAGTAGCTCTGTGGAGATTTTTGAGGTAGCAACTGCGGGGTGCTGAGTGGTGCAGTCTCCATCAGAGTTACAATTTCTAGCCACTTCTCTAATTTGCGATGACTTGGGCTTCCAGGAGAAGAGACAAGACACTGAGATCCATGTGAAAGAGAGCACAAGTCCTGTCTTCCCTTGAGACAGCCACTCTTCATTCTAGGTCTGTCTTCAGTTGGAAACCTGGGTACTTCATCCACCCAATAAAAACAGTTCTATTTAATTACCTACACAACATTTTTTAAAGGGCTACAGCCTAGAGATTTATCATTTTCCCTTTTCCATAAAAAACTGCCAACGTCTGCCTTTTAACTATCCCTGTTCTCTGTGGTACCCCCCAGTAGCCACCTATGAGGTTGTGCACTGAAAACTTGATTGGTCCAAAATTAGAAGTGTCTACATATACTTAAGCACACTGGAGTGAAGGTTGTTACAAGAAATAAATAAGGTTATATGTAATTAAGATCTTGTAAGATCTTAGCCATTTTCAATTTTGATTACATGTTGGAGAGAACATTCATGGAAATAAGACACACCACTAAAATTTATTTTACCTGTCTCTCTTTTTTTTTTTTAATCTGTAATTACTTGAAAGTTTAGAACTACATGTGTGGCTTGCCTATGTGGTATATATTCTATTTCTCTTGTATAGCACGGAACCATAAGGCAGAAATCTGGCCCATTGACCACAGTTTTTCTCCAAGAAAAACTTGGCTTCCTGAATAAGCCTGGGTGTTAATCTCAGCAATCATCATGGAATCTTAAGCACATTTGAGTTGGAAGTTGTCGTTTTGTTGATGGATGAGCTACAATGTGGTAGACTTTTACCTTTAAATATAATAATGCTTTCTTTCATGTTTGATTTGATGTTTATCTTTCACTAATGATAATGCTTTCCTTCATGTTTTTTTTCCTTCAAGTATAAATGTATTTGTTATCTATCTTATGTGTTATTTATGTGTGGGGTTCATAGTGTCTCACACATAGTAAGTGTGTGCTGAGCCACTGAGATGCATACTACTATCTGTTTATTTCAAACAAGCCATGCCTTTATTATCCTCCAGTCAGGCATGTTAGAAAGAACTTATAAGCTACACATTTACTGTAATGGAAAAGTCATGACTTTAATATACAGTGTTTAACCAGTAGCTCAAATTCTAGGATTCTGTCCTAGGGAACAATGGGATGCGTGTACCCAAAAGTATCAATGAGGATGCATTATTGTACTGGTGCCATTTGTAACAAATACTGGATATAGCCCCAATGTCTGTTGTAGTTTGGATATCTATACCCCATCCACATTTTAAAGGCTTGGCCACAGGGTGACACTGTAGGGAAGTGATGGAGTCATTAAGAGGTGATATAGAGCCCTTGGGGGATTGTAGGATCCTGGACTTTTCTCCTCCCCCTCCCCACTCCTCCTTCCTCTCCACCACCTCCCCCTCCTCCTCTTCCTGTTGCTGTTGTTGTTGTTGTGGTAGTTTTTGATCTCCAGCTTGTGGTAGGAACAGATTTGGCTGTCATATAGGTTCCCTCCCATTGCTACTCAGCACCTACCAGGGGGGAACAGCACTGTTCTATCCAACCCTCGGCTGGAATGCTAAAACTATAAACTTTTACCTTTATATAGGAATTATCTCAGATGTCTGTAGTAATAAACAAACACAATGCCCAATGATAAAGGTTGGTTACTTAAAATGTGAGATATTTATCTAATTATAGTGAAAATATAAATGGCAGAAAATGGCCTTCAAAGGATATTTGTACATATTTCTTTTAAGGAGGGATACATGAATTTTTGCTTTTAGAAACTCCCACAGAAACTACTTCTGGCTGTCCACATTGAATCTCTGAGTAGGAAGTTTTTTGCTGCCTTAATTTTTGTTCATGCTTATTTCTGTATGTAAGTTTCTATAATAGATTTATACATTTACCCAATCAGTTGAATGATTACTTAACCAAGCTACTAAGCTACTTATGAAGTAGTTGCATAAAAAGTTCCCAATTCAAATGAGGACAATTTTTTGTGGTATGTAAATGCTTAAAAATAAATTTTCTTGTGAGAGAAATTGGGGCCATTGGGTAAAGAATATTTTCTACTAACTAAGTCACACATTGCACAGCTTTTGGTAGGTAAGAAGTCACAGCTAAGAAGTGAAGATTTAGTATGTAAAAGATATAGACTTAATTTAAAGCCATGCAAACCCTACTCTGGGTTCTCCATCTTGTTACAACTTTGGTGGCCAGTTATTCTCCTATTAAAATAATTTCCTGGATTTTAGAGTGCTTTGTGTCTAGTTATTTTTAAGTGACCCAGTACAGGAAGGATGTGGAGGGGTGGAGTACTACGGGAGCTTTTGCCAGTTCCTGGAAAAAAATGTTTGAAAGTGATCTAAGGCCACAGAAAGTCGTGTGGAGTGTGGTCAGCTCAAAGCAGAGGTCCTCGTAGTGATGGTAAAGAGTCAGGTGCTCAGACAAGCAGGGCTTGGGGTGCATCCCTGCCGTTTTATTTGTTCAATGAAAAGGACTTTTGAAAAGGTAAGAAAATTACTTTCATCCTAGAAGTTGGCAGATGAGCACCAGCCAGCAGGCTGAAGTCACAACAAGACTACTTTAATGTACACACCACACAGAATATCACCCCATGCTCTAGATCTGAAATGATATGTTATAATCCATGTATATTTTTAAAAGGTATATAAGTGTGTGTGACACAAAGGTGACAGGTGGTTTAGATTAATACAACGTGCAGATTTAAATGCCGCCACCTCCATTGCAGTCACTTTGTGTGACATGTACCTCTGAGTGTTCACTTTTGCATTCCCAGTGTCTACAACACCAGAGAATGCTTGGCATCTGCACATCTGTTGCCTTCTTCTATCCCCCACCCTTCCTGATGATGCTACATTAACTGTAGTGATTGTGTGGGTATGCAAAAACCAGACGTGCTGGAAGAAGAGGAGTAAAGACATGTTCAAATGTGCCCTATGCTTTGGGAGACACATAAAAACTCAGTATCACTAATGTGGGGGAATTCAAATCATACTTTCTAAGAGAAATCTACTGGGGTTTGAGTATCCCTGATCTAAACATCCAAAGTCCAAAATGTGAGCCTCACACGACACTATAAACAGAAAACACTATATATGATGATACTTGGCTTTCCTGACAAAAGGCTTTGAAACATGAAATTATTTGCAGGCTGTGTGTACAATGAAGCTCAGGTTTTAACAGGCAAAGACATTCATACACACAATGATATTTAGAGCCTCAAAAGTTCTAAAATCTGGAGTACTTCTGGCCTGACACTTGACTTGTCTTGAAACCTGATAAAGCCTGCCCTTGCCTCTCACTCTCCACTCTTGAAAGCAACTCCTCTTCTTACTGCTTGAACTCCTTAGTGGCCCCCGTGCCTCCTTCCCTACCCATCACCTGTATCTCTGTCACCCTTGCCTCTTCATTTGTTCAATCACAGTAGTTTCCTGTTTAGCATCTACTATTGGCTCTTGGTAGCAGCCATGTCCTCTGCCCTGTTTGCAGGACATTGGCATTTTCAGCATCTGGCCCATTTACTACCACTGTTCCCATGCCTGGGCTGCAGTAACACCAGGTAGAACTGGCCATCATCCTTCACAAAATCCTTTTCTGTTTTCTCTGATTCAAATGCTGCTCAGTTTCTCTTCACTGTTATGAGAATTTCCTCTTCTATATAACACTAGCTCTTTGGTCTCCAGAGAGTTCTGTGTCTTTCCAGTGGCCCCCATTCAGTGCTTACTAGCTCTTTGATTTACAGTGACCTCATGACTGCCCTTTGCTTTAAACTTCTGCATTACCCAGTCCCCATTGCTCAGCTATAGAACTCAAAAAAAAAAAAAAAATGGAAGCTCCCAACTGGTGCATGCTGGTTGTGTGCCATGCTCTGGTGGTAGGCTTGGCTCTTGCTGGTATAAAGAAGTCTTCAGAGACAGGAACAATGGCTCACCCTGGGCTCAGCATCAAATTTAGTTAGACCTCTCAACAAAACATATGAGTGGAGTGTAATCTTTCCACTGTTGATTTACAACAGCTAAGAAGGCTGTGCCCTTTGAGTTCAAAACCCTTAGACTCATTTTAATTTGGTCTGAGGAAAGACAGCTTTTGGTAGCAAGCAGTGGGTTTTTTGTTTGTTTGTTTTGTTTTGTTTTTTGTTTTTGTTTTGATTTTGTTTTTGTTTTTTGATGGTGCCATACACTTGTTCTTCTGGCTTTGTTTTTCTATTAGTTATTTCAGGCTAGGGGAGGACAGGCCAGGCTGGGAGCACAGTCTCCCCCTGAGCACAGAGAGGCTGTACAGGAGCAGAGACAGAAGAAAGCCAAGAAGACAGATGAGTGTAAAACAGACCTTGGTTAAAAGACAACCACTGTGAAACAGCTGGCCACAGCCTCACAGGAATTGAAACACTTTCTAAAATACATTCTACTTTCCAGCTTCCACACTCTCCAAAGAAGTGTTTTCTAAAAAAGCTATCTTAGAGACCTCCTCCACGACACTTCCTGGACTCCTGTCTTTTTTTCCCCTTTGTTTCAGTCATGAAATATTACAATTATTTTACTTATATTTATCTTCAAAATCAATGTGTTATGTATATATTTTGTCAATTCAATTAGCTAGCAAAGTCTTTGTAGCCAGAGACTGGATCTTACTTTTCCCTTTGGATCTTGCTGTGTTCCCACTGGCCGCCTATACAGATTGCGAGTAAATGTTGGTGCCTTACTGACTTAAGTCATTGCTAAGTGGTTGAGGTATATAGTCCATGCTATGATGCACTATTGAATAGCAACAGAGAGAAACATGCAGTGAGTCTTCAGATGCCAACTTGGGTACATGTTAGCAGAGAAAGCTTTAGTGATAGTTACTATGGGGCAAATATGGGGCAGTTACTAGACGTAGCAATAAGGTGTGTGTTAGCTTTCTTTCCTGTTGCTGTGTTAAAAATCATGACCAACAATAAAGGAGAGGAAACAGTTTACCCAGCCTACAGGTTCTAGGCCATTAACTTAGGGAAGCAAGGCAGGAACCTGGAGCAGGAACTGAAGCAGAGACAACAGAGGAACTGGCTTGCTTTGCCCATCTCGATGTCTTATAGGATCCAGCACTACCTACCTGGGCGTGGCACCACCCTCAGTGGGCTGGGCTCCCTTACATCAATTAGCAATTAAGAAAATGCTCACAGGTCAACGTGATGGAGGTAACTGCACATCCCTCTTCTGAGATGATTCTCCTTCATGTGATGTTGGTAAAACTATGATCAAGAAAAGGCCCGTGTAAAATTAACAATGCTAATGCTAACAAACCCTTGATAAATAAAGATGCAGGGTCTGTGCATGGAAATAAGGAAAAGGAAAGTCAACCAAAATATGCATAGTTTATACGTATATGACTTACCTTAATGTGACAGTGGCTGTGAATTAGGAAGTTGAACATCATGACAGTTTGTCCTTGTGAGAGGATGGGTAGGTGATGGTAACTGAACCCAGCTCTACCCCTGGCTTGACTGTTAGTTTTATGGTCTTTTCTTGGGGATACGGGTATGATGTTATATAGTCAGGACTGGCCTTGCACTTACTATGTTTGTAAGGCTGACTTCAAACTTATGAACCCACCCTTCACTTTCTGACTGCTGGGATTACAGGTGTATGTCACCACTCCTGGTTTATGCAGTCTCATGGATGGAACCCGGGGCTCATGCATGCAAGGTTAGCACTATACCAACCAAGCTCTACCTCACCCCAAAGGAGGCATTTTTGATTTTATGAAATAAATCCCAGGCTGGCTTCAAACTCATGGTCCCCCTGCCTCAGCCTCTCGAGTGCTGGAATGGAAGGTATGCAGTGTGTCCAGCTCTTGTTAGTTTCTCTTTCAGTAAAGAATTCCTTTATTGTGTATTGATGTTCAAAATCATATGATTTCTGCTGTATGGATGCTACCCAAAAGATACTAAATGCAGAAAAAAGAAAAAAGCAAAACCATTCTTATGGAAATGTTACTCATGATTTTTGGCAATATCTGTACAGCCATTTTTAGTGTAGACATTCCACAATAACAGGAGTTGCTTAAAGACTCCTCCGTGGGAAATTCTGTATTGAAGCAATCTTTATCACGGAACAGCTAATAACATTGTTGCAGACTTTGGCACTATTGCTGTAGGGTGGTGGAAAAATGTTTTCCTAAAGCCCCACATCCTGTTAGCAAGTGCGATCAGGAAGGTGGAGATAGACTTTAAGCTGGACGTTTTCCCACTTCTCCCTCACATGCTAAAGTAAACAGCTCTCTTTCGGAGGCACAGTCAGTGTAACATAGTGTGGCTGTACTGTAGTCAGTTGTACCATCTGTCCATTTAAAATGCAATATAATCATTTTATGGCAAAATACAATTACAGTGGATTATAATGAGATCCAAGGGAAGGAAGGGGGAGCCCTTGTGGAGCCATTTCCCCCACTCTGGAATATTATTCCTTACTGGATTCTGGGATTTCTATACTTGTGTGTTCCCCCTTCCTCTTCCCTCCCACCTGCCTCTGAGGCTGCTCAGGTGGGAAATCTGTGGCTCCGTGTGTGAAGGAGGCAGGCGTGTTTACACTAGGTGACCAGGGAAATCCTGGAGAATGGGTAGGTAGGGAGATTTCTAGCACACAGCAGCCTTGTATTTGCTTAGCTCAATCTCTGTCACCCCAAAAGAAAGGCTTGCTACCGACTTGACTGCGAGTTGGAATATTTTCCCCTGTGAAAGGAGAACAACTTCACAGTCCCTCCCCCAAATGAAACCCTAAAACAAAACCAAACAACAAAACCCCCCAAGTATTATTTTCTAGATTGCACCAAAGCTTAGCATAATAGAATTCACTGCCTGTTAGTAGGTAAGCCTTCAGGTTCTGCAAGAAGTAGGTGAGCTTCCTTGTGAATATAGCTTCATGACTCACCAAGAGTGAATTTTCAGAGTCCTAAGACCCTCCCAACCACCTTTGAAGGGAACTGATGGGGAGCTCCAAGCATAGGCTCTTTCCCTGTTGATGATCCAAAGAAGTCCTAGGGGAAGGGTGCTTCTTGTCCAAGGTGGCATTTCATTGTTTGTTTGTTTGTTTGTGACTGGTTGGCATGAGGACCTCTTAGGGCAGTGCCCTCTTTCTTTGAGCAGTGCTGTCAGCTTTGCTGGGCACAGGTAGAATGCCCCATTGTCCAAGCTCTGACCTGGATGCTCTGGCTCCAGTTTGGCTCCGGTTTTATGGTCCCTCCATATTTCCCAGACAGACATTTTTTCTTCCGTGATTATGATCTGTGACTAGCAAGTACCTTCTTCACTCTAGTGACTTATGAAATCTATTCTGCAGGAATTCCTTGGTGTAAATCTGAGAAAGAGTAAGGTAAGAAGACCCAATCCAGATTTTTAAAAATCTTTTTTATTGATTCTTTGTGTTTCACTCCAGCTCTGCTTATCTCCCTATCCCCTATCTGCCCTTTGCCCTTGCAATGTCCCCCAAATAAAACACACACACACACACACACACACACACACTGCACCACCACCACTACCACTAACTACCACCACCACCACCACCAAAATGAAGCATAGAAAACATCTCACCATGGAAGCTGTAGTGTGTCACAGTGTGTCCCTCTGTCCACACGTCTTCGCTTGCAAATGTTCACAGCAATGAGTCATCGGTCTGGTTCGAGATCTTTGGCTTTTGAGACACCATCAATATTGGATCCTCACTGGGATTCCTCCTAGTTATCCTGTTGTTTTCCTGTGTCATGGGGATCGTGAAGCTTTGGCTCAGCAGGTCGGCCCTTCCGTGTGTCCTAACCGTTCACACTGATATAGATTTTGGAATGGGCCAACTCAGAGCCCTGGATCTGGATCTGGGTGGTAGCTGAACTGGTCAGGTGCCGGGCTTTCCTTTATCTGCTCCACCAGAGTGAGCTCTCCACCACGGCTCCAGGTAGGCTACCTGATGCTGAGCAGGAGGCAGGGTCAGCTCTCCTGCTGTCCTGCCTTGGGAACTGGCTCATCTGCACCCACTCCTACAGTCAGCTCCACTGTGCTGTCCAGTGAAGGCACAGGGTCCACTCTCCCAAGTGCTGGAGCCTGCAAAGGGCTGGGCCAACTCTCCTGCTCTCATACCCTCAGTGTTGGCTCATCTGTGCCTTTGTCATCAGTGCCAGCTCTTCTGCATTGCCCAGGTGAGGTGCAGGGTCAGGTCTCCTGAGTGCTCCATCCTGTGAGGGGACAGGATTAGCTCTCCTGCTCTCTTGCCTTTGGGGCCAGCTTTCCCAACTGCTGCAGGTAGCAAGGGAGAGAGGGAAAGGGCATCACCCCTGACCCAATGCCACCTCACAGCAGATGAGGGGTGGCACCAGCTCTCTGTCACTCTCACCCTTGGGAGATCAGCTCCCCTGAGCCTCTCCTACTGCTGGCTCTACTGTGCTGCCCAGTGCTAGCTTTCTTGAGTGGTACAGTTGGTCCTCTGAGTGCTGCAGCTGGGGAGAGGCAGGGCCACCTTACCTGCTCTCATGACTTCAGAGTCAGCCACTCCAACTGCCACAGGTGCAGGTTGTGAGCGGTGTCCCACGCCACTTCACAGCAGAGGTATGACAGGGTCATCTCTCCCTTGCTCTCCTGAGTGCTGCAGCCAGTGAGGGGCAGAGCCAGCTCACCTACTCTCATGAACCTGGAGTCAGCTGTCCCAACTGCCTCAGGTGGCACGTGGCAAGGTGACAGAGAGCATCCACCCACACCCCTTCCAGGACAGGTGGGAACTTTTAATATATGAAGGTTCACAGCCTTTGAGCTGCATGTATCTGTTTAGTGGTTGTGCTTTCTGGACCACTGGATTTTGAGGGTCTGTGCGGCATAGGGGTTTGTAAATTAGTCTAGACCAGAGTTCTTATTAATCTTAAGATGCTGGGCAAACCCCATCCTCTCTTTGCTGTAGCTATCTAGGGCACTTCAGGTTGAGGCTGCAGGAGATAATTGTCTCTTCTGTTACTCAACATTCATGGCCATTCAGCTAAAGGGAATTTGTGTCTTTGAGTGTCTTTGAAGGCTAGAACAATAGAACTTAGTTATCAGTTCCACTGCTTCCTCCAGGCTAATGAAATGAAAAGTCAACATTCTAATCTGCAGAAGAAGAGATGGTGGATGGCTGGTGGCTTGTGGCAGGTGGCTGATGGCAGGTGGCTGGTGGCAGGTGGTTGTGGCAGGTGGCAGGTGGTTGGTGGCAGGTGGTGGGTGGCGGGTGGCGGGTGGCAGGTGGTGGATAATCAGAATTTACTTGAGAAAGAGAGGGAGGTTCCAAAAGGTAGAAAGGAAGCAACAAGTCAATGATGCACTTCAGGGAAAGCTCTAAGGCCCATCATTCTGGTTTGCACCTACTTATAGCTTTAATGAAGTTTACAACATAAGTTAAGCTTCATGAGAAATTACATCCATCATTACTTATAGCTTTTCTTGAAATTTCCATATGCTTTATCTTTATACCTCAGTTCAGAAGGATTTGATATGATCATATGGACTGAAAAACAAACAAAAACAAACAAACAAAAAACCCTACCAGTCAAACAAATGAAACTTTGAACCTAAGGGCGAGGAAAATCAGACAGCACGATAAACATTTTCTGGGACATACCGTTCTCTTGCTAGAGGCAAGTGACAGATTTGGCGAAGAGATTTCAGGCTCTCTGGGCCAATGACAGAATTCCTGATGCCCAAAAGATTAATGAGGAGTCATTTTTCCTGTGCAGAGACCTGAAAGAAATACATGGCAAGGGGTAGAGGTGTGTGTGTGTGTGTGTGTGTGTGTGTGTGTGTGTGTGTGTGTGTGAAGTGAGTCTGCTGGGATAACTACAGCAGAGGGGATTGTGATGCCATTTGTCAAAAGACTCCCGACAATTCCCACCCGCATAGTGTCTGTGCATGATTTAGTGAAGCCCTTTCTCCAAGGACCCCAAATAATGAAGTTAAAATAGACTGCACTCTGGCAGTCCCTGAACAAGAAAGGCATGGTGTCTCCAGAAGTGGGCTACATGGCTGTTTTGCATTCTTCCATGAGTGTCATTTTGTTCATCTAAGCTATGAATTGGAATATGTTAAGTTCAATTGCTCAAATAAAGAAATATTTTCAATTACTCATTGGAAAATGTGATGCTAAATCTTCCTGTACTCCAAAATCCCCAACTTTCATACCAGAAAAGGTATTCTATGCAAAATAGATTAACTACAGTGACTATAAGCCATTGCTCAGTTTCCTAACCTGTATCGTGATGTCTTTAAGTATATAATTTTGAAGTTTTTTTCTTTTTTTTTTTTTTGGTATAAATTGCCTTTATTATACTTAGGTATGTCTCTTTTTTTTTTAATATTTTTATTACATATTTTCCTCAATTACGTTTCCAATGCTATCCCAAAAGTCCCCCATAGCGTCCCCCCACTTCCCTATGCACCCATTCCCATTCTTTTGGCCCTGGCATTCCCCTATATTGGGGCATATAAAGTTTGCAAGTCCAATGGGCCTCTCTTTCCATTGATGGCTGACTAGGCCATCTTTCGATACATATGCAGCTAGAGACAAGAGCTCCGGGGTTCTAGTTAGTACATCATGTTGTTCCAACAATAGGGTTGCAGATCCCTTTAGCTCCTTGGGTACTTACTCTAGCTTCTCCATTGGGAGCCCTGTGATACATCCAATAGCTGACTGTGAACATCCACTCCTGTGTTTGCTAGGCCCCAGCATCGTCTCACAAGAGACAGCTATATTTGGGTCCTTTCAGCAAAATCTTGCTAGTGTATGCAATGGTGTCAGCGTTTAGAAGCTGATTATGGGATGATTCCCTGGATACGGCAGTCTCTAAATGGTCCATCCTTTCATCACCGCTACGAACTTTGTCTCTGTAACTCCTTCCCTGGGTGTTTTGTTCCCAATTCTGAGAAGGTGCACAGTGTCCACACTTTGGTCTTCATTCTTCTTGAGTTTCATGCGTTTAGCAAATTGTATCTTAAATCTTGGGTATCCTAAGTTTTGGGCTAATATCCACTTATCAGTGAATACATATTGTGTGAGTTCTTTTGTGATTGTGTTACTTCACTCAAGATGATGCCCTCCAGGTCCATCCATTTGGCTAGGAATTTCATAAATTCATTCTTTTTAATAGCTGAGTAGTACTCCATTGTGTAAATGTACCATAATTTCTGTATCCATTCCTCTGTTGAGGGACATCTGGGTTCTTTCCAGCTTCTGGCTATTATAAATAGGGCTGCTATGAACATAGTGGAACATGTGTCCTTTTTACCGGTTGGGACATCTTCTGGATATATGCCCAGGAGAGGTATTGCTGGATCCTCCGGTAGTACTATGACCAATTTTCTGAGGAACCGCCAGACTGATTTCCAGAGTGGTTGTACAAGCTTGCAATCCCACCAACAATGGAGGAGTGTTCCTCTTTCTCCACATCCTCGCCAGCAACTGCTGTCACCTGAATGTTTGATCTTAGCCATTCTGACTGGTGTGAGGTGGAATCTCAGGGTTGTTTTGATTTGCATTTCCCTGATGATTAAGGATGTTGAACATTTTTTCAGGTGTTTCTCTGGCATTCGGTATTCCTCAGGCGAGAATTCTTTGTTCAGTTCTGAGCCCCATTTTTTAATGGGGTTATTTGACTTTCTGGAGTCCACCTTCTTGAGTTCTTTATATATATTGGATATTAGTCCCTTATCTGATTTAGGATAGGTGAAGATCCTTTCCCAATCTGTTGGTGGTTTTTTTGTCTTATTGATGGTGTCTTTAGCCTTGCAGAAGCTTTGTAGTTTCATGAGGTCCCACTTGTCAATTCTCGATCTTACAGCACAAGCCATTACTGTTCTATTCAGGAATTTTTCCCCTGTGCCCATATCTTCAAGGCTTTTCCCCACTTTCTCCTCTATAAGTTTCAGTGTCTCTGGTTTTATGTGAAGTTCCTTGATCCACTTAGACTTGACCTTAGTACAAGGAGATAGGAATGGATCGATTCGCATTCTTCTACATGTTAACAACCAGTTGTGCCAGCACCATTTGTTGAAAATGCTGTCTTTCTTCCACTGGATGTTTTTAGCTCCCTTGTCGAAGATCAAGTGACCATAGGTGTGTGGGTTCATTTCTGGGTCTTCAATTCTATTCCATTGGTCTATTTGTCTGTCACTATACCAGTACCATGCAGTTTTTATCACAATTGCTCTGTAGTAGAGCTTTAGGTCCGGCATGGTGATTCCACCAGAGGTTCTTTTATCCTTGAGAAGAGTTTTTGCTATCCTAGGTTTTTTGTTATTCCAGATGAATTTGCAGATTGCACTTTCTAATTCGTTGAAGAATTGAGTTGGAATTTTGATGGGGATTGCATTGAATCTGTAGATTGCTTTTGGCAAGATAGCCATTTTTACAATGTTGATCCTGCCAATCCATGAGCATGGGAGATCTTTCCATCTTCTGAGATCTTCTATAATTTCTTTCTTCAGAGACTTGAAGTTTTTATTATACAGATCTTTCACTTCCTTAGTTAGAGTCACGCCAAGATATTTTATATTATTTGTGACTATTGAGAAGGGTGTTGTTTCCCTAATTTCTTTCTCAGCCTGTTTATTCTTTGTGTAGAGAAAGGCCATTGATTTGTTTGAGTTAATTTTATATCCAGCTACTTCACCGAAGCTGTTTATCAGGCTTAGGAGTTCTCTGGTGGAATTTTTAGGGTCACTTATATATACTATCATATCATCTGCAAAAAGTGATATTTTGACTTCATCTTTTCCAATTTGTATCCCTTTGATCTCCTTTTGTTGTCGAATTGCTCTGGCTAGGACTTCAAGTACAATGTTGAATAGGTATGGAGAAAGTGGACAGCCTTGTCTAGTCCCTGATTTTAGAGGGATTGCTTCAAGCTTCTCACCATTTACTTTGATGTTGGCTACTGGTTTGCTGTAGATTGCTTTTATCATGTTTAGGTATGGGCCTTGAATTCCTGATCTTTCCAAGACTTTTATCATGAATGGGTGTTGGATCTTGTCAAATGCTTTTTCCGCATCTAAAGAGATGACCATGTGGTTTTTGTCTTTGAGTTTGTTTATATACTGGATTACGTTGATGGATTTCCGTATTGAACCATCCCTGCATCCCTGGGATGAAACCTACTTGGTCAGGATGGATGATTGTTTTGATGTGTTCTTGGATTCGGTTAGCAAGAATTTTATTGAGGATTTTTGCATCAATATTCATAAGGGATATTGGTCTGAAGTTTTCTATCTTTGTTGGGTCTTTTTGTGGTTTAGGTATCAGAGTAATTGTGGCTTCATAGAATGAGTTGGGTAGAGTACCTTCTGTTTCTATTTTGTGGAATAGTTTGTGAAGAACTGGGATTAGATCTTCTTTGAAGGTCTGATAGAACTCTGCACTAAACCCATCTGGTCCTGGGCTTTTTTTGGTTGGGAGACTATTAATGACTGCTTCTATTTCTTTGGGGGATATAGGGCTGTTTAGATCATTAACCTGATCTTGATTCAACTTTGGTACCTGGTATCTGTCTAGGAACTTCTCCATTTCATCCAGGTTCTCCAGTTTTGTTGAGTATAGCCTTTGGTAGAAGGATCTGATGGTGTTTTGGATGTCTTCAGGATCTGTTGTTATGTCTCCTTTTTCATTTCTGATTTTGTTAATTAGGATGCTTTCCCTGTGCCCTCTAGTGAGTCTGGCTAAGGGTTTATCTATCTTGTTGATTTTCTCAAAGAACCAGCTCCTTGATTGGTTGATTCTTTGAATAGTTTTTCTTGTTTCCACTTGGTTGATTTCACCCCTGAGTTTGATTATTTCCTGCCGTCTACTCCTCTTGGGTGAATTTGCTTCCTTTTGTTCTAGTGCTTTTAGGTGTGTTGTCAAGCTGCTAATGTGTGCTCTTTCTAGTTTCCTTTTGGAGGCACTCAGAGCTATGAGTTTTCCTCTTAGAAATGCTTTCATTGCGTCCCATAAGTTTGGGTGTGTTGTGGCTTCATTTTCATTGAACTCTAAAAAGTCCTTAATTTCTTTCTTTATTCCTTCCTTGACCAAGGTATCATTGAGAAGAGTGTTGTTCAGTTTCCACGTGAAGGTTGGCTTTCTATTATTTATTTTGTTATTGAAGATCAGCCTTAGTCCATGGTGATCTGATAGGATGCATGGGACAATTTCAATGTTTTTGTATCTGTTGAGTCATGTTTTGTGCCCAATTACGTGGTCAATTTTGGAGAAGGTACCATGAGGTGCTGAGAAGAAGGTGTATCCTTTTGTTTTAGGGTAAAATGTTCTGTAGATATCTGCCAGATCCATTTGATCCATAACTTCTGTTAGTTTCACTGTGTCCCTGTTTAGTTTCTGTTTCCATGATCTGTCCATTGGTGAAAGTGGTGTGTTGAAGTCTCCCACTATTATTGTATGAGGTGCAATGTGTGCTTTGAGATTTACTAAAGTTTCTTTAATGAATGAGGCTGCCTTTGTATTTGGAGCATAGATATTCAGGATTGATAGTTCCTCTTGGAGGATTTTACCTTTGATGAGTATGAAGTGCCCCTCCCTGTCTTTTTTGATGACTTTGGGTTGGAAGTCAATCTTATCTGATATTAGAATGGCTACTCCAGCTTGTTTCTTCAGACCATTTGCTTGGAAAATTGTTTTCCAGCCTTTCATTCTGAGGTAGTGTCTATCTTTTTCTCTGAGATGAGTTTCTTGTAAGCAGCAAAATGTTGGGTCTTGTTTGTGTAGCCAGTTTGTTAGTCTATGTCTTTTTATCGGGGAGTTGAGTCCATTGATATTAAGAGATATTAAGGAAAAGTAATTGTTGTTTCCTGTTATTTTTGTTGTTAAAGTTGGCATTCTGTTCTTGTGGCTGTCTTCTTTTAGGTTTGTTGAGGGATTACCTTCTTGTTGTTTCTAGGGCGTGGTTCCTGTCCTTGTATTGGTTTTTTTCTGTTATTATCCTTTGAAGGGCTGGATTCGTGGAGAGATAATGTGTGAATTTGGCTTTGTCGTGGAATACTTTGGTTTCTCCATCTATGTTAATTGAGAGTTTGGCTGGGTATAGTAGTTTGGGCTGGAATTTGTGTTCTTTTAGTGTCTGTATAACATCTGTCCAGGATCTTCTAGCTTTCATAGTCTCTGGTGAAAAATCTGGTGTAATTCTGATAGGCTTGCCTTTATATGTTACTTGGCCTTTTTCTCTTACAGCTTTTAGTATTCTATCTTTATTTAGTGCATTTGTTGTTCTGATTATTATGTGTCGGGAGGTATTTCTTTTCTGGTCCAGCCTATTTGGAGTTCTGTAGGCTTCTTGTATGTTCATGGGCATCTCTTTCTTTAGATTTGGGAAGTTTTCTTCTATAATTTTGTTGAAGATGTTTGCTGGTCCTTTGAGTTGAAAATCTTCATTCTCATCCACTCCTATTATCCGTAGGTTTGGTCTTCTCATTGTGTCCTGTATTTTCTGGATGTTTTGAGTTAGGATCTTTTTGCATTTTCCATTTTCCTTGATTGTTGTGCCCATGTTCTCTATGGAATCTTCTGCACCTGAGATTCTGTCTTCCATCTCTTGTATTCTGTTGCTGATGCTTGCATCTATGGTTCCAGATTTCTTTCCTAGGGTTTCTATCTCCAGTGTTGCCTCATTTTGGGTTTTCTTTATTGTGTCTACTTCCCTTTTTAGGTCTATTATAGTTTTGTTCATTTCCATCATCTGATTGGATGTGTTTTCCTGTTTCTCTTTAAGGACTTCTACCAGTTTGGTTGTGTTTTCCTGTTTTTCTTTAAGGACTTGTAACTCTTTAGCCATGTTCTCCTGTAGTTCTTTAAAGTCCTTCTTGATGTCCTCTACCATCATCATGAGATATGCTTTTAAATCCAGGTCTAGTTTTTCAGGTGTTTTGGGGTGCCCTGTACTGGGCGAAGTGGGAGTGCTGGGTCCTGATGATGGTGAGTGGTCTTGGTTTCTGTTAGTAAGATTCTTACCTTTACCTCTCGCCATCTGGTAATCTCTGGAGTTGTTATAGTTGTCTCTGTTCAGAGGTTGTTCTTCTGGGGATTCTGAGTATCCTCTGTCAGCAGACCTGTACAGACTAAGTTCGGTGGAGTCCCGGAGCCAAGATGGCGCTCCCTGCAGGGCAGGTCACTGTTCTCCGGCTGGGAGGGTGTCGGATGTCTGCGGCCCCAAAAGGGTGCTGCCTCAGCGGTTCTGTGGCTCCCGCCTGTCCCAGAAGCTGTCTGCCTCTGTGGTCCTCACTCTGACCTGTACAGACTAAGTTCGGCGGAGTCCCGGAGCCAAGATGGCGCTCCCTGCAGGGCAGGTCACTGTCCTCCGACTGGGAGGGTGCCGGATGTCTGCGGCCCCTAAAGGGTGCTGCCTCAGCAGCTCTGTGGCTCCCGCCTGTCCCAGAAGCCGTCTGCCCCCGTGGTCCCCACTCTGACCTGTAGAGACTAAGCTCGGTGGAGTCTGCGGCCCCAAAAGGGTGCTGCCTCAGCGGCTCTGTGGCTCCCGCCTGTCCCAGAAGCTGTCTGCCTCTGTGGTCCTCACTCTAACCTGTAGACTA
Organism: Mus caroli; assembly: GCF_978045245.1. NCBI lineage: Eukaryota > Metazoa > Chordata > Mammalia > Rodentia > Muridae > Mus > Mus caroli. The sequence goes on from NW_028227270.1 coordinate 29,286,239, forward strand.
AGTTCGGCGGAGTCCCGGAGCCAAGATGGCACTCTCTGCAGGGCAGGTCTCTGTCCTCCGGCTGGGAGGGTGCCGGAAAAAAGGGTGCTGCCTCAGCGGCTCTGTGGCTCCTGCCTGTCCCAGAAGCCGTCTGCCCCCGTGGTTCCCACTCTGACCTGTAGAGACTAAGCTCGGCGGAGTCCCGGAGCCGAGATGGCGCTCCCTGCAGGGCAGGTCACTGTCCTCCGACTGGGAGGGTGCCGGATGTCTGCGGCCCCAAAAGGGTGCTGCCTCAGCGGCTCTGTGGCTCCCGCCTGTCCCAGAAGCTGTCTGCCTCTGTGGTCCTCACTCTAACCTGTAGACTAAGTTCGGCGGAGTCCCGGAGCCAAGATGGCACTCTCTGCAGGGCAGGTCTCTGTCCTCCGGCTGGGAGGGTGCCGGAAGTCTGCGGCCCCAAAAGGGTGCTGCCTCAGCGGCTCTGTGGCTCCTGCCTGTCCCAGAAGCCGTCTGCCCCCGTGGTCCCCACTCTGACCTGTAGAGACTAAAGAAGTTTTTTTCTTGATAAAATGTTCTGTAGTCAACAGGATCTTGCCGAATGAAGACTGCAATGGAGAAAAGGTAAGGGTAGAAGGCTGGGATGATGGCTCAATGGGTAGGGTGCTTGTTGTATAAATATGGGGACTGGAGTTTAGATCTCAAGCACCCAGATAAAGGCTTCATGGGAAGTGAGGCAGAGACAGGGGGTTCCAGAAGCAAGCTCCTAGTTAGTATCGATGAACAGCTGTGCTTTGGATTCAAATGAAAGCCCCGGCTTCAATGGGTAAGGTGGAAAGCAATCAAGAAAGCATTTGGCCTCCGTGTACATACACGTGTGTGTGTTTACACACATATACATATAAATAAAAAGAGACAAGAAAACTGTTAAAGTAAGTTAGACCTCTGGGGCTCTGGTAACCAGCAGGGCACAGTACAGGGTCCAGGGCTAGAGCATGTGTCACCACCATCTATACCCATGTGAAGTGAGAGGAAGTATGGTAATACAAATGAAAGACTTTAACTTTAGGGGACGGTGGCTAAAGCCGTGGAGAGCATCTGGCCCTCCTAAGGAGCAGATCTGGAAAGATGCCTTTCACACCTGCATCCTTTCCTCTCCCTCATCTCCTGACTGCAACCCCCAAGGGGTCATATACAATAGTCTACATGTGTACCAGTTAGGAAAACTTTTACTCTCTACCCACAATCCATAAAACTGCATAGTCATTCCCGAAAGTCAAGCCGGTAACCAGTTTTCCTTCTGAGGCACCTGCGTACCCTCCTCAGTGGTGTCCATTTTCCTAGCCAGTTTCTTTCACAAGGATCCTACTATGCTTGCGGTTTGATTTATTTTTTATTGAGTCTCTGATCACTGGCAGAAGCTCCTGGGTCTGGACTGGGGAAAGCAGAGAGAAGCTGCTTTATAGCACACTTCTAACCAACTGACCAAGCCTTCCCTGTAAGTAAATCTCAGCACTAAACATGGATCGTTTTTATTTGCTGAGGCGGGAATTCCAGAAGGGACAGACTAGAGATGGCTCTTCTCTGTCCTGTGCTGTCTGGATGGCAGCAGCTGGGTCTAGAGGAACTGTGTCCCAGGGGCTTCCTGATCTCATACCTGGGCTTAGGTGACTTGCTTTTGGAGAGCTGAGCTGCTGTGTAAGAACTCCACCTGGTCAGCAGATGAGATGGCAGGGATGCTTTTTTTTTTTTTTTTTAAATTCCCATCTGAGAGTGGATTTCAGTTAACTCTCTCTTCCCTTTTGGAAAAGGCATCTAGCTTTTCCCACAAATTATTTAAAAACAATGTTAGCAAACAAGGTTCTCACACCAGGATACTTACAATGGCTTTAGGTTTTTCTGTCTGTTTCTTTTGGGTAACAAAGGTTGAAGCATCAGTGCTGTGCATCACAGCTCTGACATAGTGTTTAGATGTAGAGAAAAATGGATGATCTGTGGATGGCTTTGGTTGTAGAATGGACACCTCTAGATGCTAGGTACTTTTTAGCAAAAGAAATCTCTTTCTACCCTGCTCCTCAACAAAAGAGCAAGATTTGCGAGGGGACGTGTTGGCTCCCTCCTGGAGCCACCTCCTCAGAACCCTTGAGTCACAGAGGTGAAGTTTGCACAGTCAGAGTTACATGCCCGAGGATGCTAAGGCAATTATATTTAAACATTTTCCCAGTCACTGTGTAAACAGACAAGGGATATCTCTCAGACGCAGCATGCACACAGACTCAGTAAGAGTGTTAAGAAGCACAGATCGAAGGTGATTAAGATGAAATCTGTGTCCTCCATGCTTGCTTGCCCTCCTCTGTTGTCAGTACATATTTCCTCCTGGGAGACGCAATTGCTTTGCAGACACTAGGCTCCTGGCAGCAATCTTTTTATTAGATTTATAGTCTTAATTATGTGCCTGTGCTCAAGGATGATTTTGATCAAGGATAACACACTACCTACCTAGGTAATGGTGGATTTGAACAGCGAGTTCCTTGCCCAGGCTGGGCATCTTTCCTAGGTAGCTTTGGTTTGGGTTCTTGACCAGGCTTGTGTTCCCAAAGGACCCACACTCTGAGGAGATCACTTGCTTCTCTGTAAAATATTCCCTCGAAGCCCAGCTCTTGATCACTTTTACCCATTGCAGTTGTCACTGTCATTTTATGTCCCTCAGACCTCATTGTACTCCTCTTAAGACCATCATGAGGGCTCTCAACATCACCAGGCAAGGGTTCTGTCCCCCCGGAACACCCTTTGCTCACTGGAAAGGCATGGCATGGATGCCTGATGCCCAACACGCTCACTCCCTGTACATTACACACCCAGCAGTTGTCTCATTTGAAAGACCATAGCATTTTCTTGTGAAAGTTGAGTCCTACCTTGGTTTGTGCCCACTGGTGGCTTTCTTGCCAGTGATGCTGAAGAATTTAAAATCTCTTGAAGGACGAGAGGGAATGGTTCTCATCTATTCTGAATATACCTTTGCATAGTTTCTGCAATATGGAGACACTTGGAAATCTCTGTTGTATAGAAGGGAACTCAGGGTTTCACCTTAGTTACTGCTTTAAACAAAGACTTTGTCATCTGCATCGTCTTGAAGGGTAGCAGAATTGGTAGGTTTGGGAAAATGTGGGGAACTCTTCATGAATACTGATTGTAAATGTATTCTTAGAGGTCAATTTTTTCTACAAAGAGAGACAGCTATTGGTAAGATTATTTGGCTTTTCACTGTATTGATATTTTAGCAAATGGCTTTGAGTTAGTAATCAAGTTGGTAAAATGCTATCTATACACATTTAGTGGAAAAATCATGTGTGAGGCTAGCTCTGGCTCCACACAAATTCAACAGCTGCCTAGGCTATGTAGTGAGAACTCAGTTTTCAAAATTAGCTTTTCAAACGTATGTTTAAATGGATGTCAAACCTCCAAACTCTACACCTTAGTGAGACTTCATGTGACATTCTGATACATGTATGCAAGATACAGTGTTTGAAGTGGGTTAGATTTGTTTATGTCCTCAAACTTTAGTTCTGTGTGGCAAAAATGTAAAAAGCTGTTCTAGTCTTTTGCAAATGCGTGGTGCGGCAGCACACCAGAGCCTCTTGTTCTTAACTACTGCTTAGTTAAGACCACCCGCCCCAGAAAGGAAAACCTCCATTCTTTGAGAAATGAAGAACAGCTTTTCTAATAGCCTCATTATGCTTTAGGAAGTAATAGAGGCAGTGTTAGCATTTAACATCAATCCCATGGATAGGAAGAGTAGTGAGAGGACCTGTCAGCCTCATGTATTTCCAGGGTCCCTCTTCTTCCCTCTGTGCTAATTTATTTTTCTCTCTTGCATTTGTGATCTGGAATTTTAGCTGAGTGCGGTTCTGATCAGAGTATATGTCGAGCTAGGTAGTTGTGTGTGAAAAGTCCACTCTTCTGCTGCTTGCTTTAACATCAGGGATGAAGGACAGGGAGCGAGCCTTAAGTAAGGGTTAGACATGGAACCTCTGGACAGTAGCTGAGCCATGGATCCACTCCGTATTTTCTGTGGCTGTGAAGATGTGATTTTTGTCGCTGTAAATGAGTGACCACACATGTTAAACTTTCTATTACTAATGAGGAAACTTGTATCTTTGGAAGAAGTTTTAAAAATCTTCACTGCATCTAGATATGAAATTGTGTTTGCACTCACCGGACATCTAAGGCCTGTGAGTTAAAGTGTGCACTGTGCAGCTCTGGGACTCTTGTAATTAGCTGTCACTTTGCTGAATACTGTAAGATATTAGCTCATTATACAGAATGAAATAGAATAGTAATAATAGGATTATCATCCTCTGAAAATAAGTTGAAAACACCATACTTCAGTTATAGAGGTAGATTTGCCAGGAGAAGGATAGAACTGGTTAGAGGCTGCTCACAGAAAAATAAAAGCCTTAGAGGGTGTCTTCAAGTCAGATGGAACTGGCACTTAGGGTCCCTTGAACTTGCTTGCTTGGCTGTCAGAAACTTGGTTGAAGTGAGTGAGATTATATGGCAAGACAGTAGCTATAACATCGCATGTTTTTAATAACATGTATACAATTAGTTTTTAATAAAAATAAGTTGGATTTTAAGCTTTCTTTATAAAATGAAAAAATTAAGGAATTAAAACTAAAAAAAAAAATAAAGCTGAGAGTGAAGAATTATAAATTCAAGGCCAGCTTAAGCTACCTAGAATGTTTGAGGCTAGCCCAAACTCTATCTATATAAGTTCAACAGCTGCCTTGGCTTTGCAGTGAGGACCTGTTTTAAAAATTAAATAAATACATACATAAATTAGGATCTATGATACATGTTCAGGCAGAGACTGAAGTACAGACACTAAGGAACAGAATGCCCACTTCTCCTGTATTAGTTTACGGCAAAGGAACCTGGATATCTCCTGCTGACTGATGGACTCAGCGTACGAGGATTCATACCTTGTGTCCACCATTGACCAGAGCCCTGTACATCACCCTTTGGCCTTCGCCTAGATGGGTGATCATTTAGCTTATATCTGTGCTGCCAACAGGAGCATTGGGCATTCTACACGATTCCTGTCTCCTGATCGGGGAGCTGTTAGTCAAGTGTGAACTGGGAGTTGGCTTCTGTTCCTTGCATTTTTGCCTCTGTTGGCAGCCACATCTGATGACAACCCAAGAACAGTTAATGTTTTCTGGAATGATTTGAAGCTTGTCTCCAGAGTAAAACCCTCATTTGCTCCTGAACTTTAAACACAGTGAGCTGTTTCCTGTCATTCAACTGGGAAAAAATAACAGCCAGTGGCTTATTTGGGTGCAGGTCTTAACGGGTGTCATCCAGACTGAAAGAGGACAGTGTGGCTCACCACCTGCTCCTCTTCTTGTTTCTGGGCAGGGGCTGACCATGTCAAACAGAGTTCTGTGTGTTGACCTGTGCATTTCTGTGGCTTCTTGAAGGCTGTGGTATTAGGAGGTCAGTGGCTGCACAGGAAATAGCAACATCACCACAACTTGGCCTGCGAGTGTCAATCACCAGACACCCAACTAACTGCTCAAACCTGTCAAAACAGATTCAGTTTTTACAGCATGATATCACATTTGTTTGTGAAAGGTCGAGACAATCGCAACCAAACAGGCTTGGCTCAGCTCAGGAGACGCACACAGCTGGCCGGTTAAGCTGGTCGTTTCATCAGTGGAAATAGCTCTAGAGAATTTCCCATCCTGACAGAGGAGCAGGAGGCCTCATGCCAGGGTGCCACAGCTGAACAGAGCACAGCAGGAACAGCATCACAGTGGATGTCCTGCCCTGCAAGAAGCTGTGAGTCACACAGCTCACTGCCTTCTCTGAGGATGTCACCAGTGTGCCGTCCTTCTCAGAACCAAGTGTGCTGCCTGCCGATGGCTTCACGTCAGCAACTTTCACTAGTGCAGTGGACAGAACATTTCCGTTCTCCTGGGGAAGAAACTCTTTCTCACCGCCCCCTTTCCTCCTTTCCCCTGAATCTTCCTCCAGTCCCAAGCAACCACAAAGTGACACTGTCCCCATAGATTTCCCTATTCCATAAAAATGTGCTCATAAAGAATGTGGTTCTTTGTCAGTGACTTCTTCCACTCTGAACAGTGCTTGTTCTTGTTTGTTTTTAGTTTTTTAAAGTTTATTTATTTATTCATAGTACACCCCAATATTAGCCTCTCTCTCCTCCTAGTACCCCTTGATGCAAATTCTCCCCCTATTCCTCTCTCCTCACTCCCTACACTACTCCCCCCACTACACACATCAAGTCACTGCAGGTCTGGGAGCATCCTCACCCGTGAAGGTCAGACAAGATAGCATGGGGAACGTTGGATCAGGCAGGCAACAGATTCAGGACCAGCCCCCGCTGCAGTTGTTGGGGGACCCGCATAAAGACCAAGCTACACATCTGTTACATCTTGCACAGTGTTTTTGTTTTTAAGACCCATTCATATAATCACATGAGTCATTGCTTTGTTCTTTTTTATGCCCAGGTAATACTCCACTGTATGGATATACCGGATTTTGTTTGTATATCTTAGTTGAGGATGTTTGGGTTGTTTCCATTCTTTTGGTCGCTGCCAATAATGCTTCTTTTCTCGTGTACTTTTCTTTTCACGGACACGTATTTTATTCCTGTTGGTCCCTGCCCAGCAGTGGAGACTTCATATTTTGCAGTAGGTTTTATTTTCCCTGGTCACACAGGCTTTCTTCCTGGAGACAGAAATCATGGCTAGAGGACTGGGTCTGCTTGATTAAACGTGAAGGAAATTCACTTTGCTTTCTCATCTGTAAAATGAAATGGCTTTTATCAGGCCATCTTGCCAGTCCTTTCCAAATAAAATTTTCCTGAGTAGTAACCAAAGTCTTTTAAGATTTGAAAGGAAACATTTCCCCAAAGGCCTCACAACAGAGCCCCGCCCCGCTGGAGTCCCTGCTTCTGGGGCTGTTTTTCCAGTTTGAAAACAACTTGAACTTTAATATTTACTTATATTAGTTAAATTTTGTGTATTTTACAACCCTGACAAGTTGGATGAAGATCACCATTGGTGCTCTGTGAAAACAGCTACTTTAATACTTTGGCCTATGTCTATCCCATTGTCCTGCTTTTGGCTGCTTCATGGTTTACTGAGCTGTGTCTCACCCCTGTCCAGCTTCCTTCTGGTGTCCTGTCTGCTCACTCCTTGGGCTCCTGTTGACTGCATTGATGTGCTTCCTGTGGTGCTAAGAGTGGAAAGGCTTTCAGTTTAAATGCCCATGGGAAGATCATGACAGTATTGAAGGTGTTTTTAGATGCTACAGTTGAGAGAAGTCAGTGGGGGAGATTTGTACATAATAGACAGATGAGATGTAGGTAATTTAAAAATCCAGTGGTTTCCTACACAAGATCAGTGATTCTATTTCTCCTCGGAGTTGGCTGACTTAACAGCCATCAGAATGCCTAACATTGCTTAAAAAGTTTCTGATGTAGCTGGGCAGTGGTGGCTCATGCCTTTAATCCCAGCACTCAGGAGGCAGAGGCAGGTGGATTTCTGAGTTCAAGGCCAGCCTGGATTCTCTCTTGTGTTGGAGGAAAGAATACCTCGAGTTCCTTTGCCTACTCAGTGGCTTTCAAGTTCTTCCAGGTTTGGAGTTTACAGCCGTTGTTTCGGTTTGCTGAGAGACCCTGTGTGTACAGTGAAGAGGTTCTTCAGTCCTAGCAAAGAGCTCTGCTTCTTGAAAGGCCAGGTTCCCGCTGAGCCTCCTCCCTGTGGTGTCGAAAGCCTTCCAGAACTACGCCACCAGCTTCCTGGTGTCATTATTTCCTTTAGCAGCCCATGTAGTCTCTATACTTTTTCTCATTTTGTACAATTCTTTAAACAACAATTTCTATCAAGCTCACCCCTCACAGTGGTCATTGTAGTTACATTGGATGTCACTTGGGGTTTATTTAACCAATGCAGTCCAGAACTTATTCACCCAGGTTCTACAAGCTTTGAGCCTAAAGAGCTAAATGTCTCAAGTCTTCTTTTGGTGACTTTTTTTTCCAGTATGCAAAGTCCTTAAAATTCCGGCTAGAAAATATGAAAAGAAAGTCCCCACTGATATAGAATATGAGATATTATTTTTTCCTTAAAAACACCTGGTTTCAAAAGGTGTAGAGGATTCCCATAGGAGGTTCTATATGGCTACCAGATTAATTGTCATTCAATGCAGCTTGTATTATTAGCCATGATTCCAACTCAAGGAGTGTGTTAAATCGTATTGTCTACAGAATAAATGTATTTTGTATTGCTTTTAATTTTTATTGTGTGTATATATTTCTGTACATGTGTATGTAGGTGTGCTTTGTATGTACAGGTGCATGTGATCATGAGTGTGCATGTAGAAGGTAGAGGTCAAAGTTGAGTGTCTTTACTCTATGTTATCTTTTGAGACAGGGGCGATCACTGACCTGTTCAGCTGGACTGGCTCTCTAGGGAGTCTAAGGACCCTCTGTGTCTGCCTACTCAGTGCTGGGATTACAAGAGCACCCTGCCATTCCCATGACTCAGGTGATGGAGATCTGGACTCAGATGTGATAGAGACATCCCTCTAGTTCCCAGTGTATCTCGTTTTCTGGTAATTTCTGCAACTCTGTGATAAATAAATTGAGGCAAATTTATATTCCTATTTTGGGGTTCTGGTTTGAGTCCTTGCTTTCCTTAGTACTCTAGACAGTGGACCAGCCAAATGGTGAGCAAGTAACAAGTCTTAAGCCCAAACACCTGATCCTGCAATTATGCAAAGCAATGTGGGCTGAGTTTGACATTGAAAGAGGACTTTGTCTTAGATACTTTCCAATTGCTAGGCCAGAACATTCTGACCAAGGCAACTTATAAAAGACATGTTTAACTGGGGGTTTGCTTACAGCTTCAGAGGGTGATTCCATGACCCCCATGGCAAAGACTATGGCAGAAGGCAGGCAGGCAAGGAGGTAGGCAGACATGGCATTGGAGTACTAACTGACAGTTTATGTGTTGAGACAATAATTGTAAGGCAGAGATAGAGAGATAGACAGAAGGACAGACAGACAGACAATTAGTTAATTGGGGATAGCATGTGCATTTGAAAGCTCATCACCAGCACCTAGTGACATACTTTCTCTAACAAGGCCACACGTCCCAATCCTTCCTAAACAGTTCTACTAACTGGTGGCCGAATATTTTAGTATGCGAGCTAAGGGGCATATTCTCATTCAAATCACCATAAAGTTCTGATCTATCTTGAATCTGTCTGAACGTCTGGAGCAGCTTCAGTAAATAAAGCAGTCGGCTAGTGACAATAGCTCCATGATCATAAACTGTTACATGTAAGGAACCATTGAACCCAAATAATAAGTCTGTGAGGCAGGCGTAAGAGATGGGTTTTCAGATGAGAAAAATGAAGTGCTGAAAAATTAAAAAGTAAGGATGTTTAAACTAAGATGGGGCATTGTGGGGGAACTTGAACCTGGGTGGACCAGCTTGCCCTTCCATGAAAACAGCTACCCATGCTGGGTTATTGGGGGTGTGATCAGGACAAGGTTGATCACATGTTTTCTGGAAGGCAGTAATTCCATACACAGTGGCAATGACCCGGTGAAATCAGAAGACTCGGGGAGAGCATTTCAGATGTAGCTCCTCATTCTGGGGGTTGGCACTGAGTCAAGGAGAGAGGCTGGAATGTGAAAAACTCCTGCATGGTGATAACATTGGGTTCCAAAGGTTTCTGGATCCTAACATCTCTAGCATCGGATCTCTGCTTCACACTTGCCATGCTTCTCATACCTACCTTCCATGCTCATATCACTGTGACCAACACAAGGTGAACAGATCTCTAAAGAAAGCCTAAACACAAGCTAAGAAATAACAGACTATTTATGTTCACTGGTGGAGTAGCCCAAAATCCAGACAGAAGTTCAATGTACTGAGATGTTACAAGGAGTGATTGTGTGCACGAAGCATGACAGTATGACACTTGTAGAAAGCCTGGTACACATTTAATGGATTCCTCTTCTACTTCTTCTCTGCTTCACTTTCTCCCTCATTTACCTTCTAGGCTCCCCCACCTCTTACATCACTACACTGATGTAGCTCAAGGCCTGCACATGCCAGGCAAGTGTTCCACCACTGAGGGGCATTGGCTAGCCCTTGTTCCATGTTTTAACACATAAGCTACAGTGTGAGAAGTGCTGGAATGATGGTGCATATGTAATATAACTTCAGCCTCACATGGTTCTAGAAAATCTACTGAAACGACACACATCTACATTTAACAGTGTTTTCCTGCAGTTTATGATAGCACCGTCTATAATCCTAGCACTTGTGAGGAAGAGGTAGGAGCTCAGCTTGGTCACATGATATCGGAAAGGGAGGGCTGGGAAGGGAAAGGGGAGGATAGGGGAAGGGAGGAAAGGAGAGGAAAGGAGAGAGACACACACATAGAGAGATAGAGAGACAGACAGAGAGAGGGGGGGGGAGAGGGAGAAGGAAAGGAGAGGGAGAGAGAGAGAAATAAGGGAGCATTCTTTGGATGGTGGTGAGACTATAAATAAATAAATGTCCCCCTTTGTAAGCTGGGCATGGTGGGACATGGGAGGCAGAGGCAGGTGGATCTCTGTGAGTTCAAGGCCAGACTGATCTATACAGTGAGTTCCAGGATTACCAGGACTATATAAAGAGACTTTGTCTTAAAGAAAAAATAAAAAGAGGAACTAAGAATTCCCCTTTGATTTTGTATCTCCATATTTTCTATATTTCTATATGTATATATTATTTTTTATGGACAAAAAGAACCAGCAACCATAAACTTTGTCATAAGAGATAACTTAGCACTCATTAGATGGGATTCAAGAACCTTGGTATCTGGCTTGTACTTTACAATGGGAGAAAATTCGAGAGCATGACACAAAACTGAACTGTCTGCTGTATATTCTTCAAAGATAACCAAGAGGATGGCTTACACAAAATTAAAGACACAGTGTCCTGGAGAGTTTGAGAAGAGCCTAAGTTTTGGACGATTTTTGGAGAAAACAATATGCATGTGCTGTGTTGATTCTTTCCCCATTCTTGATGTTTTATAGTCTTTACCATTATTATTTTTGTGACTTAAGACTGCCACTTCTTTTAAATGTCTGACAGTCATAAGCTTTGCTACCAAAAAATGAGATAAGTGTAGTTTTTGTACTAACCATCTTCTTAGAGCATTAAAGGCCCACAGGCACATTAGTAATTGTGTGCCCCATGGAAGTTCCCTCTCTAATCCTGCTCCAATGCTTCTAGGTATCTGGCTCACCCACCAGATGTCTCCCATGCCATTTTTTATACATAGATGTGCCTGTCAGTGTAGCATATTTTTGTATTTATAAGTAAGTGCATACCCAAATAACTCTCTTTCAAATTGCTATGCTACAGACTCACATTTGTTTGTTCCTAGCAGGAAAATGTCTAGAATGCTCTGTGTGCTTTAAACAACTTTTCTACACATAAACCTGTCAATATTTATGTCTTTAAAGTGCACATATCTGTTATGACTACTTTGAAAACTCCATAAAACACACAAATAAGAAGACAAAATTCCCAAGAGTAACTACCGTTAACAACTTGGACTGTTTCCTTCCCACATTTTTTTATTACTGCTTTTGCATAAATATCATATTCTCATGCACACTTGGCTCATCTGCCCTCTTTATATCAGTACATGCAGTCTTTATTTGTTCTTTTAAGCTACTTACTTGTTAACTAACGCAACTATACCTTTATGTAGTCATTATTTACTGGCAGGTATATATATAGATGGTGGTCTTCCTCCCTCTTGTCCCCCCTCCACTCTCTGAGATAGCATTCTTATTATGTTGTCCAGGGCAGCCTTTATCTTGAGCCTGGTTTAAGCCTTCTGAGTATTCAGAACTAAAGACACAAGCTGTTGTGTCAGCTAAGAGTCTTTTTAAAAATTCATTTGGTGTTGGGGATCAAATCCAGGGCCTTGTTCATGCCAGGCAAGCACTCTATCCCCAAGCTTATCCCTCGCCAAGGTTGTTGCTTTTTGTTTGTTTGTTAATTTGTTTGCTGTGAAGATACCGCATCAGCGAAAATTCTAACTCATGCTCTGAGCATATGAATGCATGCTTCTCTAGGAAGGGGCTTCCTGGTTGTGTGGTTGTTTCATATTTCTTCCTTCAATATATATTTGATATTTTGTGTGTGTGTTTGGTGGTTTGCATAGGTTTGTTCCCCATATACTTTTTTGTGTTTTAATGCTTGGTCATAGGGGGTAGCCCTATTAGAAGGTGTAGCCATGCTGGAGGAAGTGTGTCACTATGGTGGGTTGGGCTTGAGGTCTCCATGCTCAAGCTCCACCAGGTATGAAGTATTAGTCTCATGGTTGCCTGTGGATCAAGACGTAGAACTCTTAGCTTAACTCTTAGAATTGAGAGAAGAAGAATTTTTGTATGTGGCCTGGAGACTGTTCTTGTGATATTTTGGTGAAGAATGTGGCTGATTTTTGTCCTTGTCTGAAAAATCTGCCTATGGATAAGGTAAAGAGATTTAGAATAGTTTCATTGACAAAGGAAACCTCAAACTAGACTAGCATAGACTCTATCCTGTAGTTAACTCCTTTTTTTTTTTAGCTTTTTTCTTTTTATTTATTTATTTTTATTAGATATTTTCTTTACATATATTTCAAATGCTATCCTGAAAGTACCCTATACCCTCCCTCTGCCCTGCTCCCCTACCCACCCACTCCGGCTTCTTGGCCCTGGCATTCCCCTGTTCTGGGGTATATAAAGTTTGCAATACTATGAAGAGCCTTTTGATCAGATGCAGTAAACTAAAAAAGGAAAAATACAAAATGCATGGTTCAAGTGTTGAAAGGTCACCAGAAAGAGGAATGGAGCTACATTCTCTATTTAAGAATATTACTTGGAATTAAGAGAATTATACACTGGGGTCAGGATCTCACCTAGATAAACTTATTGTTTATGTGTTTGTAGTTATATGAGGGATAGTTATATCATGTTAGGTTATAGTTTTCATTTGAACATAAAGAGATAGGATTTTTTGTCAAATTGACAAATTGTGATGGCTATTTTTGGTTATCAACTTGACTATATCCAGAATAAACTAAAATCCAGAACTATAAAGATCTTGTGAAAAGGAATTTTAAAACAAAGCTTAGATCTAGGCATGGTGGCATATGCCTTTAATCCCAGGAGACATAGGCAAGCATATCTCTGACTTCAAGGCAAGCCTGGAACAGAGCAAATTCTAGGTAAAGAAAAAACTTAGATCCTGTCATGGTGGTACACATCTTTAAGACTAGCACTCAGGAGACAGAGCCATGCAGATCTCTGAGTTCAAGATCAGTCTACAAAGTAAGTTCCAGGACAGCCAAGCTTAAGCAGTAAAGGAAACCATTGAAAACAGAAAGCTGGTGAAGATATAATAGAACAAGGGGACTATATTCCAGCTCCTGCAAGGAGTGGAACTTGGCAGCTTTGGCCATGTGGCTGTGGCTTTAGAGTCAAGAATAGAAGAGATTACTGGGACAATTGATGCTCATTAGCTAGACATATGAATTAGCTGTGATTAAGAAGAGACATGCATCACTGAGGTAAATCTTCTGGGAGGTGTTTTCTGAAAGCACAAAGAAACTGTGTTCCATAGATTATCCTGGCGACTGGATTTGGTAATGTGTAAGAATCACTCAGGTGGTACTGGTTTTGAAGGCATGAGGAGGTCATGAAGAGCAGCTGAGGCTTAGCACTATGAGGTCAGGAAAAGCCATTGATGCAACCTCAGTGGAAGTTGAAGGCCCAGGACTGAAGGGGCCATGGAAAGAAGTTGAGGCTTGGCACCATGAAGAGAACCTATGAGAGGCTGTTGGTGAAGCCTAGTTGCAGCAGGAGAACACATCATATTGGAGATGCCAGTACCATGAGATGACCACCAAGAAAAGCAGCAGTAGTGGAGTTAACCAGAGCCTGGAATGCTACAGAAGGCAGAGCTGGAGAAGTGACCCAAGCCCTTTGGAGGAGCCCAGAAGATCATGTGTGAATCCCAGATATTGGAACAAGAAGCTGTGAAGTTGAAGTTGTCTTGGATATCCTAAGATGTTAGAGATCCAGAGTCCTGGAATGCTTGCCAAGGAAAGCTGCTAACAGGGAGTGAAAATAGCCCATGAGAAAGAAGTGGATTGAGTCAACAAAGATGAAATGAGTTGGAGATCTGAAGAGTGCTTGGCATCAGACATGGAGATGCAGAGTTTGGAATTTGCCCAGCTGTTTTTCCATCTTCTTTTGGTCCAGTATCTCCTCATTGTGCTCTCTTTCCTGTTTTGGAATGGTAATGTGTATCCTGTGCCATGATATGTTGGAAGTGTGTGCTCTGTTTTATTTTACTTTATTTTATTTTGTAGGGGTTACATTAAGAGACTGTATAAACCTCAGAAGAGACTTTGAACTTTGGACTTTTAAACACTGATGAGGCTACAATAGACTATGAGACTTTTGACAGATTTCTTCTTACAAGGAATGTTCTAGCCAAAAGCACCGTGAAGTGTGCAGACTAATATCCACAATGTCCATGCAGACAGAGCCTTGCTGTGGACCAAGCCTGCCAGAACCTGATTAAATGGGTTTCCTGTAGCAGGGTTGCTTCATTTATTCTTTCCCTTAGAAAAACTTTCTGAGCTGTGATAGTGCTTCAGGTAGATTCCCACCTTAGATGTTCTGTTTTTAAGATTAAAACTTTTCATTTGGAGATGTCATGGTGTCATGCACACCTGTAACCCCAGCAGTTAGGAGACAAAAGCAAGAGATAGGGAATTCTTTTTTTTAAATTAGGTATTCTCTTCATTTACATTTCCAATGCTATCCCAAAAGTCCTCCATACCTCCCCTACACACTCCCCTACACACCCACTCCCACTTCTTGGCCCTGGCGTTCCTCTGTACTGAAGCATATAAAGTTTGCAAGACCAATGGGCCTCTCTTTCCACTGATGGCCGACTAGGCCATCTTCTGATACATATGCAACTAGAGACACAAGCTCCGGGGTACTGGTTAGTTCATATTGTTGTTCCACCTGTAGGGTTGCAGACCCCTTTAGATCCTTGAGTACTTTTTCTAGCTCCTCCATTGGGAGCCCTGTGATTCATCCAATAGCTGACTGTGAGCATCCACTTCTGTGATTGCTAGGCCCCGGCATAGACTCACAAGAGACAGCTATATCAGGGTCCTTTCAGCAAAATCTTGCTAGTGTATGCAATGATGTCAGCGTCTGGAGGCTGATTATGGGATGGATCCCCGGGTAATCTCTAGATGGTCCATCCTTTCATCTGAGTTCCAAACATTGTCTCTGTAACTCCTTCCATGGGTGTTTTGTTACCAATTCTAAGAAGGCGCAAAGTGTCCACACTTTGGTCTTCGTTCTTCTTAAGTTTCATGTGTTTTCCAAATTGTATTTTGTATCTTGGGTATTCTAAGTTTCTGGGCTAATCTCCACTTATCAGTAAATACATATCATGTGAGTTCTTTTGTGATTGGGTTACCTCACTCAGGATGAGGCCCTCCAGGTACATCCATTTGCCTAGGAATTTCATAAATTCATTCTTTTTAATAGCTGAATAGTATTCCATTGTGTAAATGTATCACATTTTCTGTATCCATTCTTCTGTTGAGGGGCATCTGGGTTCTTTCCAGCTTCTGATTATTATATATAAGGCTGCTATGAAAATAGTGGAGCATGTGTCCTTCTTACCAGTTGGAATATCTTCTGGATATATGCCCAGGAGAGGTATTGTGGGATCCTCCGGTAGTACTATGTCCAATTTTTTTAGGAACTGCCAGACTGATTTCCAGAGTGGTTGTACAAGCTTGCAATCCCACCAACAATGGAGGAGTGTTCCTCTTTCTCCACATCCTCACCAGCATCTGCTGTCACCTGAATTTTTGATCTTAGCCATTCTGACTGGTGTGAGGTGGAATCTCAGGGTTGCTTTGATTTGCATTTCCCTGATGATTAAGGATGCTGAACATTTTTTCAGGTGCTTCTCAGTCATTAGGTATTCCTCAGGTGAGAATTTTTTGTTCAGCTCTGAGCCCCATTTTTAATGGGGTTATTGGATTTTCTGGAGTCCACCTTCTTCTTGAGTTCTTTATACATATATATTGGATATTAGTCCCCTATCTGATTTAGGATAGGTAAAAATCCTTTCCTAATCTGTTGGTGGCCTTTTTATCTCATTGACAGTATCTTTTGCCTTACAGAAGCTTTGCAATTTTATGAGGTCCCATTTGTCAATTCTTGATTTTACAGCACAAGCCATTGCTGTTCTATTCAAGAATTTTTCCCCTGTGCCCATATCTTTGAAGCTCTTTCCCACCTTCTCCTCTATAAGTTTCACCATCTCTGGTTTTATATAGAGTTCCTTGATCCACTTAGATTTGACCTTAGTACAAGGAGATAGCAATGGATCAATTCGCATTCTTCTACATGATAACTACCAGTTGTGTCAGCACCATTTGTTGAAAATGCTGTCTTTTTTCCACTGGATGGTATTAGCTCCCTTAGCAAAGATCAAGTGACCATAGGGGTGGTCACTATCACTTGGTTGATTTTGTGTGGGTTTATGTCTGGGTCTTCAATTCTATTCCATTGGTCTACTTGACTGTTGCTATACCAGTACCATGTAGGTTTTTATCACAATTGCTCTGTAGTACAGCTTTAGGTCAGGCATGGTGATTCCACCAGAGGTTCTTTTATTCTTGAGAAGAGTTTTTGCTATCTTAGGTTTTTTGTTACTACAGATGAATTTGCAGATTGCCCTTTCTAATTCGTTGAAGGATTGAGTTGGAATTTTGATGGGGATTGCATTGAATCTGTAGATTGCTTTTGACAAGATAGCCATTTTTACTATATTGGTCCTGCCAATCCACGAGCATGGGAGATCTTTCCATCTTCTGAGATCTTTAATTTCTTTCTTCAGAGACTTGAAGTTCTTATCATACAGATCTTTCACTTCCTTAGTTAGAGCCACACCAAGGTATTTTATATTATTTGTGACTAATGTGGAGGGTGTTGTGTCCCTCATTTCTTTCTCAGCCTGTTTATTCTTTGTGTGCAGAAAGGCCATTGACTTGTTTGGGTTAATTTTATATCCAGCTACTTCACTGAAGCTGCTTATCAGGTTTAGGAGTTCTCTGGTGGAATTTTTAGGGTCACTTATATATACTGTCATATCATCTGCAAAAAGTGATATTTTGACTTCTTCCTTTCCAAGTTGTATCCCCTTGATCTCCTTTTGTTGTTGAATTGCTCTGACTAGGACTTCAAGTACAATGTTGAATAGGTAGGGAGAAAGTGGGCAGCCTTGTCTAGTCCCTGATTTTAGTGGGATTGCTTTCAGCTTCTCACCATTTACTTTGATGTTGGCTACTGGTTTGCTGTAGATTGCTTTTATCATGTTTAGGTATGGGCCTCGAATTCCTGAACTTTCCAAGACTTTTATCATGAATGGGTGTTGGATTTTGTCAAATGCTTTCTCCGCATCTAAGGAGATGATCATGTGCTTTTTGTCTTTGAGTTTGTTTATATAGTGGATTACGTTGATGGATTTCCATATATTAAACCATCCCTGCATACTTGGAATGAAACCTACTTGGTCAGGATGGATGATTGTTTTGATGTGTTCTTGGATTCGGTTAGCAAGAATTTTATTGAGTATTTTTGCACCGATATTCATAAGGGAAATTGGTCTGAAGTTCTATATCTTTGTTGGGTCTTTCTGTGGTTTAGGTATCAGAGTAATTGTGGCTTCATAGAATGAATTGAGTAGAGTTCCTTCTGCTTCTCTTTTGTGGAATAGTTTGTGAAGAACTGGAATTAGATCTTCTTGAAGGTCTTATAGAACTCTGCACTAAACCCATCTGGTCCTGGATTTTTTTGGTTGGGAGACTATTAATGAATGCTTCTATTTCTTTAGGGGATATAGGACTGTTTAGATCATTAGCCTGATCCTGATTTAACTTTGGTACCTGGAATCTGTCTAGAAGTTTGTCCATTTCATCCAGGTTTTCCAGTTTTGTTGAGTATAGCCTTTTGTAGAAGGATCTGATGGTGTTTTGTATTTCTTCAGGATCTGTTGTCATGTCTCTCTTTTCATTTTTGATTTTGTTAATTAGGATGCTTTCCCTGTGCCTTCTAGTGAGTCTGGCTAAGAGTTTATCTATCTTGTTGATTTTCGCAAAGAACCAGCTCCTCGATTGGTTGATTCTTTGAATAGTTCTTCTTGTTTCAACTTGGTTGATTTCGCCCCTGAGTTTGATTATTTCCTGCCGTCTACTCCTCTTGGGTGAATTTGCTTCCTTTATTTCTAGAGCTTTTAGATGTGTTGTCAAGTCGCTAGTGTGTTCTCTCTCCAGTTTCTTTTTGGAGGCACTCAGAGCTATGAGTTTTCCTTTCAGAAATGTTTTCATTGTGTCCCATAAGTTTGGGTATGTTGTGGCTTCATTTTCATTAAACTCTAAAAAGTCTCTAATTTCTTTCTTTATTCCTTCCTTGACCAAGGTATCATTGACAAGAGTGTTGTTCAGTTTCCACAGGAATGTTGGCTTTCTATTATTTATGTTGTTATTGAAGATCAGCCTTAGTCCATGGTGATCTGATAGGATGCTTGGGACAATTTCAATATTTTTGTATCTGTTGAGACCTGTTTTGAGACCAGTTATATGGTCAATTTTGGAGAAGGTCCCAGGAGGTGCTGAGAAGAAGGTATATCCTTTTGTTTTAGGATAAAATGTTCTGTAGATATCTGTTAAATCCATATGTTTCATAACTTCTGTAGTTTCACTGTGTCCCTGTTTAGTTTCTGTTTCCACTATCTGTCCATTGATGAAAGTGGTGTGTTGAAGTCTCCCCACTATTATTGTGTTAGGTGCAATGTGTGCTTTGAGCTTTACTAAAGTTTCTTTAATGAATGTGGCTGCCCTTGCATTTGGAGCATAGATATTCAGAACTGAGAGTTCCTCTTGGAGGATGTTACCTTTGATGAGTATGAAGTGCCCCTCCTTGTCTTTTTTGATAACTTTGGGTTGGAAGTTGATATTATTAGATATTAGAGTGGCTACTTCAGCTTGTTTCTTCAGACCACATGCTTGGAAAATTGTTTTCCAGCCTTTCATTCTGAGGTAGTGTCTGTCTTTTTCCCTGAGATGGGTTTCCTGTAAACAGCAAAATGTTGGGTCCTGTTTGTGAAGCCAGTCTGTTAGTCTATGTCTTTTTATTGGGGAATTGAGTCCATAGATATTAAGAGATATTTAGGAATAGTAATTATTCCTTCCTATTATTTTTGTTGTTAGAGTTGGCATTCTGTTCTTGTAGCTGTCTTCTTTTAGGTTTGTTGAAGGATTACCTTCTTGCTTTTTCTAGGACATGGTTTCTGTCCTTGTATTGGTTTTTTTTTTTTCTGTTATCGCCCTTTGAAGGGCTGGATTCGTGGAAATATAATGTGTGAATTTGGTTTTGTCATGGAATATTTGGTTTCTCCATGTATAGTAATTGAAAGTTTGTCTGGGTATAGTAGCCTGGGTTGGCATTGGCATTTGTGTTCTCTTAGTGTCTGTATTACATCTCTCCAGGATCTTCTGGCTTTCATAGTCTCTGGTAAAAAATCTGGTTTAATTCTGATAGGCCTGCATTTGATATTCTGATTATTATGTGTTGGGAGGAATTGCTTTTCTAGTCCAGTCTACTTGGAGTTCTATGGGCTTCTTGTATGTTCATGGACATCTCTTTCTTTAGGTTTGGGAAGTTTTCTTCTATAATTTTGTTGAAGATATTTGCTGGCCTTTTATGTTGAAAATCTTCATTCTCATCTACTTATATTATCCATAAGTTTGGTCTTCTCATTGTGTCCTGGATTTCCTGGATGTTTTGAGTTAGGATCTTTTTGCATTTTGCATTATCTTTGATTGTTGTGCCCATGTTCTCTATGGAATCTTCTGCACCTGAAATTCTCTCTTCCATTTCTTGTATTCTGTTGCTGATGCTCGCATCTATGGTTCCAGATTTCTTTCCTAGGGTTTCTATCTCCAGTGTTGCCTCACTTTGGGTTTTCTTTATTGTGTCTACTTCTCTTTTTAGGTCTAGTATGGTTTTGTTCATTTCCATCACCTGTTTGGATGTGTTTTCCTGTTTTTCTTAAAGGACTTCTACCTGTTTGTTTATGTTTCCTATTTTTCTTTAAGGACTTGTAGCTCTTTAGCAGCTGTATTTCTTAAGGGAGTTATTAAAGTTCTTCTTGATATCCTCTACCATCATCATGAGATATGCTTTTAAATCCGGGTCTAGCTTTTCGGGTGTGTTGGGGTGCTCTGGAATGGCTGAGGTGGGAGTGCTAGGTTCTGATGATGGTGAGTGGTCTTGGTTTCTGTTAGTAAGATTCTTATGTTTGCCTTTTGCTGTCTGGTAATCTCTGGAGTTAGTTGTTATAGTTGTCTCTGGTTAGAGCTTGTTCCTCTTGTGATTCTGTTAACCTCTATCAGCAGACCTGGGAGACTAGCTCTCTCTTGAGTTTCAGTGGTCAGAGCACTCTCTGCAGGCAAGCTTTCCTCTTGCAGGGAAGGTGCACAGGTATTTGGCGTTTGGACCTGCCTCCTGGCAGAAGATGAAGGCCCAAAACAGGGCCTGTCCCAGAAGCTGTTAGCTTCTGTAGTCCACAATCTCACCTGCACAGACTAGTCTCTGAGTTAGGTAATTCTAAGCTCGCTTAGAAGACTGCATAAGAGTGACGTTACCTCAGGACTCTCCCCTACAACCCTAGAAAACAAAACAAGAAACAAATAAAATATTAAAACAAGCTTCCCACTTGGTCTTATAAAATAATTTCTATTTCCTCTTTTCTCAGCATGTATTTTTAATAGGTAGAAGCCCTGTCTAGTAGTTCTAACATCTGGGTCATATTTTCTCATTACCATAGTTTCATGTTGAACTTTTGTTTTATTTGTTGTTGAAGATAACTTGTTAGTGTGCGTTGAACATACAGGTGGTTATAGCTAGACTAAATTCTATTGTTTTCTTTTAAAGACAATTTCTTTTAATTCTAGTGGACAGTGTACAAGTAAACCGTGACTTTGTGTTCCATTATTTCCGTGGCACCCACCTAAACTGTGGCATACCCTCATGCAAAGATTGTACTGACATCCATCTTATTTACAATTCTGTTCTTTCAAAAGTCAAATCTCCCTTTCTTTTTTGCTGCCAATACAGCTACATATATGATCTCAACTATTCATGTATCAAACACATTATGTTATATAAATACTGTATTTGCTTAAAATTTTAATTGTTCCACAGAAGATTAGTATGAAAACACCTACTTAGTCATTACTCGCACCAGGAATTCAGAAAAAAAAATCAGTATCGCTTCATGATTCTCAGTTGGCTTTATAAATGTCTCTTCACTAGTAGTGTTCCCTTTCACCCATGTGTCTCCCTGGAATATTATAAAGCTGTGTTTGTGGTACCCAATATGATAAGCAAACATTGCAGTGTTCTAATCGGCATCTACCTAAGTTCTAGTGTGGCCAAGAATACTTTCATCTATGGAAAGTTCTATGCTCTGTGTTATAAAACTTGATTTTGTTTACTTTGGCTGCTTCTATTTTCCTACTGATATTATAGATGTAGGCTATGGTTCACTTGTCAACCACTTGTGTCCTAACAACTCCTCACTGTTTCCACCCATCTTTATGATGCTGTTTATTCTTCAAATGCTTAAAAATAATTTGTAAAGTTTATCTGTTTGTGGAGAGCGAGAACTAAAATATACAAATGTCCTCTTTCACAACAAGTTTGAAATAGGTTATATTCTTAGGAGAATTCTAAAAATCTTAGGGAGGTTGAGCACGATGGTGTTTGGTTTTAGTTCCAGATGCCGGGGAGGCTGAGGCAGAAAAATCTCTTGAGCCCAGGTGATCAAGGCTGACCTAACTAACATCAGACCCTGTCCTTAAAGAAAACTAGGGGAACAATTACTAATTTAATTGCTCAGGTGCTGTGGTTTAAATGTCTCAGAGTTTCCCCCCTTTGATGAAATTATTGGACATTTTAACTGTTAATGGTAATGGGAAGAGTTGTGTCTATAAATCCTAATATACATTTCTAGTTATTTCATTGGTATAGAACTTTGAGGAAAATGAGAGTATTTTATAGCCTGTGCTACAAATTGAGACTCTTTCATAAAGATTATACCACTCTTATTTCAACCAACCAACTTATGACATTGTTCAATTATAAGTTTTAATTTGAAAAAGTTGTAATTTGGTGAAATTGTCTTAACTTACAAGTACATCCTTTCTCCCCCTTTCTCTTCCTCCCTCTTTCCTTCCCTCTCCTCCATTTTCCCGCCCTCTATTCTTTCTCTACATTTTCCTCTTCTTCCTGTCTTCCCCTTTATGACTAGTGATCAAACTCAGGGCTGTACATGTCTTACACATATTTTTAAAATCAATTCTTTCATATTATCTGTTTGTTTTAAAGGGGTCTGTCATTTTTGTAACTTAACAAATTGGAATTCTGGTTAGAAGTCTTCAGTGCTGTGATGTTTCCCAATTCATTGGCAAATTTACCCAATGATTTACAACTTAAACCAGGCAAATTATAAAGTATGTTCTCTACCCATGGGGCTTAAGAGATTTTGGTTCATTGCTTAAGAACACTTGCTGGTCTTGCAGAGGATCCCAGTTCTCTTCCCAGCACACACATTAGGCAATTTACAACCACCTATAACTCCACTCCCAGGGCATCCAATGTCCTTTTCTGGTCTCTATATGCATCTATACACTGGTAGAAGACATATATGCACCCAGGCACTTATACATATATGAGTCCAGGAACACATGCAGACACATTAAAAAACAGACAGTACTTCTTTTCTTAGACTTGCATTTTCTTTATTTCTATTTGGGAAGGCTTTATATAATAAAAACTGAATTATTAAAAACCAAAGACAGAACCATGGTCTAGCCAATTTTTTATTTTTACATTATTTTACATTATTTTTGAATTTTAATATTATATACCTTGAAAATACAATTCTAAATTATGTTTTGGCTACCAAAGAATTCAATAATAAGGGTTCATAGAGGTGTCAGGTTTTGTTTTTTAAGGTCATAGATCCATTTCTAACTACCCATGCTTAGAAATGGAGAGATAGTCAGGCCAGTTACATAGCTCAGTGGATAAGGCTGCTTGGCACCAACCCCAGTGATCTGAGTTTGATTCCTGAGGTCACATGATGGAAGGAGAGAAAAACTCCTGAAAGTTACCCTCTGACTTCTATATGCATATGGGGGCATATGTAACCTCCCTCTCCCAAATAAAGAAATATATCAGAAATAGGGAGATAGTCCTCTGCTCATGGCACTCTGTTTTCAGAAAGACCTTTCTTTTCCTTTCTTTCCCCCTCCAACATTTCAGGTTTATTTAGAAGTGAAATTCCAATAAAAACATTTTTAATTGTTAACACTATATCAGAACAGAAAAAATATAAACAGCATGGAGACAGGATTTTATTCTGTAGTACAGGCTGGTCTTGAACACCTGATGTTTCTAACTCAACTTTTATAAGTTCAGTATTACAAATTTATACCAGTACATTTTACTTGGGCTTTTATTTTGCCACCAAAGGCTGTGAGTCTTGGAAACCTTCTAAACTCTCACTGGAGAAGAGTGAAGTTATGTGATTTCAGTAACTGAACTTTTGGTTTAGCATAACGCCATACTGAATATGTGAAATGTTCTCATGTATTAACTACAGTTCTTGATGTTCTGATCAGTGAGACATTTAACTTCTAAAGAATCAATTTCCTTCTTCTTAACTGAAAGATTAGAATAGATATAATTATTGTGAAGGTACTCTTTGTTAAATATGAAACTAATTTTATTATATAAATATGGTCCACTTCCCCCCATACTCAAAAGTGTTCACAGAAGTATGAAACACATGGAAATTAATAAGGAAACAATAAATGTATTAGCTGAAGAGGTGGCCTACTAGCTAAGAATGCATACTGCTCTTGTAGAGAAGTCGGATTTGATTTCTAGCACCTATTTTGTCTGGTGGCTTTTACAAGGTGGATTCTCAGCTTTCAGTCACACAGCTGGAGAACGGGCCTGGAGCCTGTCCCACAATCCATATTTATCTTGTCCATTTTTCTTGGCATCATCATAGTCCTTACTTGACACAGCCCCTCACATTTGTTTTCAGCAACACTTGCTTAGTTGTCCCTCTGCTCAGTGACACTAACTGCCACAGGTGTTAACAGCATATGTTCTTGTTGTACTTGTTCCCGCCTGCAACTGAGAATGTGGTTGGCAAATTAAAATGAAACCAAACGTTGAAATAAGAACATGAAGAGGTGAATGTATTTGGTGATCTTGGTGATCTCCTTCTTTAGACCAGTGAGACGAGAGGTCCCACAGCAACACAGAGGAATCCAGGCTTCTATGGGCTTCAGACTAATGAGAGTTCAGTTGTTTTAGTGAAGGAGAAAAGTGACAATGGTGTCACAGGATTTTTCCCTATCCAATCACATTAGAGCAACGGGAGACCTATGATTGGAAAGGGAAAAGGGAGGTGGAGCTAAGAATTGCAGAGACTGAGAGCGTCTTGGAGTAGAAGGAGAACCAAGATGACTGTGGCGTTTACCCACAAGAAGTAGCTATGATTTCACAAGGTTAGAAATACTGGAAAGCTTTTGTCATCAATTGGCTCTGAAATTTTTGTATTGGCATCTTGTAAATTGTGATTTTATTAATACATAAATCTGATTGGTTAATTAAGCTTTAGGAGTCATGATTCTACTGGGGTACTGGTTATTGTGATGTGATGGCTGACCTTGGAGTGCGTGGTAGTGATAGGAACTTGGGGGCCCCCACTGGAGGGATGGCCCAGAGGGAGCCCTGTGGTCTGGCATGGCCGGAGAGTTGGCAGGCCGGCAGGAGCATGGGAGCATGGTCTGATCCCATGGAGAGTTGGTGGGCTCATGTATTAACATTTTCCACAACACAATGGTGATGAAATTTACAAGTCTGTTCCATCTGTGGCTCTGAGGTTGACCAGATGTCTCTTTCTAAATAAATCAATGAGGATGCTGGGGATGGTTGAAAGTCACCACATAGATCAACTGTTATTTACCTTCAACAACATTTGTCCCTGTCTGGAGTGGTAATAGAAGAGAAAGATGGGTGCTTTTATGAGAATTTAACGAACATGAAAGTCCAAGAAGATGACCTAATCCACTGAACTTGGCATCTTTTTTTCTATACATTTCAGTAGGCTGAGAGCTCATTCCTCCTCAGTCAAGGAAAGTTTTTCTGTGCAAATATTTATATGGTAGTCTTTCAAAGATTGGAAGAGCAGCTGAATATATCAAGAGATTTTAGGCATTCTTAAATTGACAGGTTTTCTGACCTCTTATTATCCTGTTCACTCTCCCGTGAACACAATTTAATTTGATTCAGTTGTTTGAGATTTAGAAGCTAGAATGAATGGATTTTTCCACTTGTGGTAGAAACTACCACAGGAGACAATTAAATGTGCTCTTAAACTGGTTGCTAAATTGAAGTTCCATCCACTAAAATATGTTTTCTAGGTGATTATATTTAAAGCAGTTTGTAAAAGCTGACACAGTTACACAATGTGTATCTTTCACGCGATGATGCTTTGCTTTACCCATAGTTTCTAATTTCTATTCCATATACTGGTTTCTGCTGGGAGAAGCCATCCTACAATCTCTGTGAATCTGATGCTTCAGAATACCAATATTCTCTATGGCTTTTGGAAATAATTTCATCATGAACATTGGACATTGGCCAAAAAGTTTACAAAGCAGTCAATCAGCTGTCAGCACTATTAGAAACAATATGGCCTCTCCTTAGTTACCAAGAACATTGTATGTCCATTTGTGGCTGAATTTCATTCCTGACATTCTTTTCTCCATGCCCTAGCTCTTTTATCTCAGGAAAGCAGAAATGCTGCAGTTTCTGCTTCACAGTTCTAGAAGGAGACCAATGTCCTAAATACTCAGGGAATGATAGTGTCTAAGGTGTGTTCAAACAGCTGTACCTCTACAATGGTGATGAGACATGTCAGATTTTCAAGGCACTTTGATGTGTGTTATATTTCAACCACACCTTTGGTATTGGTGGGAATGGTATTTGGCCTCCATTTGGTCCAAGATAAAATTTAGCACAAAGGAAAATGGCTGTAGTTCACATTGTCCTCTCAAGTCAGGAAAAGAATCCTAAGAGCTCACATTATGATCTCGGGTCCTTGAAATTGAACTACTGTCTTCTCAGAGGCTGGGGTGAATGTGTAGAGGCATTTTTAATTGAGTGATGGTATCTGTGACAAAGCTAGCTTCAAGGGGAAAAAAATCACATTTCACTCAATGTATACTTACTTTCATAGACCAAGACCACTTTTGGTCTTTCTAAAAGAAATTAATTTATAGAGATAAAGAGAAACCTTTAGGATCAGAGAGATCTTTCCTAAGAAGCCTTACACAAGGCTATAGAAGAATGTTTTTATTTTTTATTTAAGATTTATCTATTTATTTATTTTATGTATGTAAGTACATGGTAGCTCTCTTCAGACACAGAAGAGAGCATCAGATCCTATTACAGATGGTTGTGAGACACCATGTGGCTGCTGGGAATTGATCTCAGGCTCTTTGGAAGAGCAGTCAATGATCTTAACCACTGAGTCATCTCTCTAGCCCCCTGTAGAAAAATTTTAAGTCAACAACATGGCTACTCTGGCAAAGGATCACATCCAAAGTCTGTGTGATTCTGATAAACTATAGAAATGCCCTTAATATATACCGTTAATCTCTCTGGCTGGAATATAGACATGACTTTAATAGACACATTTAATCCCAAGCAATGGCATCTAATTGAGGGGCAGACAAAATGATGAATCAGAGAAAGTTTTGACAGAATGAGTCAGAGTTAGGGTAAACCCAACTCTCATGAGAGCAGTCAGGAAAAAGAGGTCACTTAAGAGCAGTGCAGGGAAAGAGTGGAGTTCATTTGAGTTTGGTACAGTTCCATTCTGTTCTGTTTGTGAAGTCAGTACAGTTAGTTTCAGTTCATGGAGTTCAGAGGCAGTTTTTCCAAGCAACATAATTCAGTCAGAAGATGAGAGAAGCCAATTTAAATCAGTCAGCTTGGAGAGGAGTTTGAGTCAGAATTGCTGAGTTGAACCAGCCAGCCAAAATCCAGAAATAGCTAGAAAGAATGAATGTATTCATCAAACATTCTAGGCCTAGGTTTGCAGATGGTGGTTGGAAGCTGAAGCCTTCAAGGTTGGAGCTAGCAGATTATATTGTATAGAGGCTAGAAGCTTCCAGGTCTAGGCCTAGGGATGATTAAATATAAACACTCTGGGTTCAGTACAAGCAATGTATTTGTAAAGTTTGGATACAGCTTTCATAAAACCAACACTTACATCTCAAGGCATACTTTCTATTTCTATGATTGAGTCCCATAGATTGGATAAAGTTCAGTAAGAAATAATCCAGCTTACTGTATGAAGACCAGGAGGTTCTAAGTTGTGAGCACAGGACAGGAAGTGAATCTGGTGAAGATATTGCCTGACTAAGTCCCAGTATGTGTTAGGTCATCACATGACTTAGAGACTATCTGTCTCCTGACTGATCCAAGGTTCCATTTTAATAACAGACATACTATTGAGCTAACTTATTAGCTCATCAGTCCATTAACTCATGAATGGATCAATTCAGTTTTGAGGGCTGGTCACTTCTAAAGGTCTTACTGACTTCTTAATATGTCAGGTAAAGTTTCACTATGATTTGATGAAAAGTTGAATGATTTGATATCTGCTTTAACAACATACGTCGGTCATGGTAGCACACACCTTTAATCCCAGCACTCAGGAGGCAGAGGCAGGCAGATTTCTGAGTTCGAGGACAGCCTGTTTTACAAAGTGAGTTCCAGGACAGCCAGAGCTATGCAGAGAAACCCTGTCTTGAAAAACCAAACAACAACAACAACAACAACATACACTCACACACATACTCCCCCCACAGCTTCACCAAAGAAAGTAATATAGAAAAGATGGTAGTTGTAAATCAGATGGGAAAAATTATTTTTGCTCCATTAAGAATTTTCTTTGGTTTTAAAAGTGCCCATGTGATTGAATTCTGGTGCAGAGATAAAATGATTCTGGACTATGGAAGTACAAACTGAAGCACAAAATTGATTTTTTTCTCTCCTCCTTCCATTACAACCTGAGCAATTGTCACTGCATGTGATAGGCTGAGAAGGTCCGTTGCAAGAACATCTTGATAAGCCATGTGACACTAAGAGTGAGATTTCCTCCTCTAAAGGGAGCCTCAATGTGACTTTTAGCTCATCCTCTCTCATCTTGCTTACATTCAGTCTTTTATGGTATCAGCCGATCAGATTCATAGAGTGAGACATATGTGATTATTAGCAACCAGAACAGGATACTAGGGAGGGTCAGATATGCCAAAAATACACTCAGTGTTCCAGTGCATTTGAAAGTAGCTGCCAGCTGGGGTATGTTTTCAGATATGTGAAGGTTAAAGTCATTAGAGTCAATATAAGTAAAGGGGAAATAGCTCAGCTTCATCAGCATAGCAAATATTTAAAGACAGATTTCATTTTATTTTACAAGTAGTTATAAGAAGAAAGGGGAAATGAAAACAGAGAGGAGGTCTTACATAAAAAGGAGAGCAGCCTGACTCTTTATTACTGCTTCTGTACCTAGGCTAGAGAATTGCTGCCCACTGGCCTCTGCATGTCTCCATATCCTGAAAATTGCTGCCCTCTGGCCTCTGCATGTCCCCATATCCTGAAAACACAGAGGCTCTCTGATTGGGAGAATGGTTCATGACAACCTACAGAGCTGCTGGAAAGAAATACATTTCCTGGGCTAGGAAAGTCCACTGAATGGGGTTGTTCAAATTCCTGAGGAGCAAACAGGAAGGCCAGACTCCAGTGCTTGAGAGGGTCAAGGGCTTCACCATGCTTCAGAACATGGCTGTGGTGCTGTTATGACAAACATTTGGGAACTGCTTTTGCAAAAAATTGGCTCCTCATTTGGGTTCACAAAGTAACTAAAAGTGTAAGACACACACCAACACTTCCTGCCTTCATTTTTATCTAGCTCCTTTTCTTTGGGTCAGACTCCCACTCAGTTCTGCTCTTAGTATGCTAATATTGAGCAGGGACCTTTTTAAAACTTGATGACATGATGCCTAATCTATCTCATTCCCTTTCAGAGTTGAAGACACAAAGATAAGAGTTATAGAAGAAACTTACTGCCAACCTTTCAATGTCCTATTCCCAGCCCATCTGAAAGTACTATCGTTGTCCTAAACCTGCAATCACTGTAAATTCCAGAGTAAGAGAGCCTAGCAGAATGACCACTATCTTAGTCACTATTTTACTGTGTGAAGGGTTACCATGGTTAGTGCAACTCATAAAATACAACATTAAATTGGGGGCTTGCTTACAGTTTCAGAGGCTTGGTCCATTATCTTTATGGCAAGTAGCATGAAGGCAGGTATGGTTCTGGAGAAGTAGATGAGAACTACATCCTGATCTACTGGCAGAAGAGGTGTTGTACTTGGTATGGGCTTTTGCAACTTCTGGTGTGTTAGGGTATCCAGGGCTCACTGTGCTGGGAGAACTGTGTTCAGATGATGCCAAGTAGTGTTGGTTTCTGTTGCTGTTCTTGCCCTTGCCTCCTGCCATCTGGTTATTTCTGGTGTTAGCTGGTGTTGCTGTCTCTGATTGTGGCTTGTCCCTCCTGCAAGTCTGTGTGTCAGTACTCCTGGGAGACTAGCTCTTTCTGGGAGGAATTGGGGTATGGAGATCTGTGGCACAGAGACAGCTCCAGGGAGCAGACAGAAACCAGAAGGATCCTGTCCCCAGCTGTTCCTGTGTCCTGATGGCTCAGGGCAGGTCCCTCTTGGGCCAGGAATTTGAACAGAAGTGATGGTTTTACCTGTTCTCACAGGTGTGTCAGCACTCCTGGGAGACCAGCTCTTCCTGTGATAACTGGGTATGGAGAACTGTAGCACAGGATCAACTCTGGGCACAGATGGAAACCTGGGCTTTTGAAACTTCTAAGCCCACTCCCAGAGACAAACCTCCACTAGGAAGGCCACACCTACTATTACCAAGGCCATATCTCCTAATCCTTCTAATCATTTCAAATAAATCCATTTCTTGGTGACTAGGCATTCAAATGTTTGAGCCATTCTTATTCAAACCACCATAACCACCCTTGATAATATCACTCCCAATTGCTTCATGGAAACTGGGTGTTTCCTTGGTGATGAGGACTCTTTCAGGGCCACCTCAGGGAATGCAACTGAGATAATCATCAACCAGATTACACTTTGACCAAGGCTGCTTAAAATTTGCTCTTGCTCTTGCTCCCTGATTAATTTAATTAAAATCCTTCCTGGCCTTCTCACCATTACATTCATTGAAGATAGACCTGACATTTTGGAATCCCTGGATTTAGCCTCTGCCTAAGACTTCAGTAACTTTGTAATGGGGCAGTAGGCCCACATATGTTCAGATAAGCCAGGCCTAGAGAGAGTTGGGAGGACAACCACTTCTTTATCCCCTAGCCTTTGACCTACAGGCCCAGCAGCCTGACGGCACAGTTCCTTTCAGCCTGACGTGCAATGGTTTCCTTTTAGATCTTGACCACCTGGAGGGGCCAGTGGCTGCAGAGAAGGTTGGCATTACCTGTATTTTATCTAAGCTTTGCTCTCAATGAAACTGAGAAATATAAAGAGCATGTATAGTACCTGGAAACCCACATCATCATCCATATGATACGCTTGTAATGAGGACCCATTGCAACACCTCTGGTAGATGTCTGAAACCATGGTTGCACTGAGCTCTAAATAGTGTGCTTTTTCCTGTACATATCTAACTATAATCCTTGCACATTAGGCATAGTTTGAAACTGGTCACAGACCTTAGCAAAGTCAGCAAATGATTCTCTCAGTTTTTTTCACTAGCTTCCCTTTGGCATTTTCAAATCATCGTCCAAACTACTCATGTACATTGCTGAATTAATTAATTAAAAAAGTCACCAAGTACTGTGGGGTTGCAACAATCTATCTGACAATCCAAGGGCTACTGAGTAACAAGTATGTAAGTGGGTTGTGTATGGAGAGGCTGTGCCTGGGCCATGACTCACATCCTGATAGGATGCTGGACTGTGTGAGATGGCCTCACACAGCTCAAAATGACAAGCAGTTTAACACAGATGAATCACTCATTTATGGATTTTTTTCATTTATTGTTTTCTGACTATCATGGATATCTGGAACCTCAGAAAGCAAAGCTGCAGACCAGGGGGACAATGGTGTGAAGACAAATGGTGTGTCAAGAAACTTGAGTTTTAAAGAAGCCTGCCATGCATTTTAAAGAAATCTTACAATTTATTTTTCATCTTAACTTGAACATCATTATTTACATCAGAATAATTTATTTTCTATGGATAAACAATATTGTGTATAGTTTTTCAAAAGGATTAAACAGCTAGGATGGTGACATATTTTTAATCCCAGCACTCAGGAGGCAGAGGCAGGCTGATCTCTTGAGATTGAGGCTAGCCTGGCCAACATAGAGCAGTGGTTCTCAACCTTCCTAATGCTGTTTGATACCTAAGAATGTCTTTTCCCTTATAGTTATTTACCTATAATTGGTTAAAATTCTGTGACTATACAGTAATACAACTGACCACTGTAGATGGCTGTCTGAAGCAAGGGTATTAGTCAGTTATGCTTTGTATTTCCTCAGTGACTATAGGGTGTGTGAGTGTGTGTGTGTGTGTGTGTGTGTGTGTGTGTGGCTGTGGCTGTGGGTGTATGCATATGCACACAGCACAGTGGTAGCTTCAGAGAAGGGGTCAAGGCTAGCAAGGATGAGACCCATCAGTGGACAGCTGTACAGGCCTATGAGAGAAGATGGCTCCCAGAGCTATTGACACTTAGAGGAGGGAGTAGATCTTTTGGGTCAGAGGCATCAGGGATGGATTCTATGAGGAGAGCTGACATTTCAGTTACACATGTCAAGATAGTTCAGTAAGGGGCTGGAGAGATGGCTCAGTGGTTAAGAGCACTGACTGCTCTTCCAGAGGTCCTGAGTTCAAATCCCAGCAACCACATGGTGGCTCACAACCATTTGTAAAGCAATCTGATGCCTTCTTCTGACGTGCCTGAATACAGCTACAATGTACTTATATATAATAAATAAATAAATCTTAAAAACTAAGAAAGTTGCTTCCAGTCAGCGCCACCGGGTCACCTTGGGCGCGGAGTTGGCGGGCACCCCCAAGGTTCCTAGAGGACAGCATCTGAGGCAGACCCCCTTTTGGGCTCCAGATATCAGGGCACCTTCCCTGCCAGAGGAGAAGTGTGCGTCCCGCCCAGGAGGGCTTTGCCGGAGCACCTGGGGGAGCCGTCTTGGTTCCTGGATCCCTCTGAGACCAGTCTGCACAGGTAAGAGTGTGGACTACAGAAGCTAACAGCTTCTGGGACAGGCCCAATTTTGGGCCTTTATCTTATGCCAGGAGGCAGGTCCAAACTCCAGATACCTGCGCACCTTCCCTGCAAGAGGAAAGCTTGCCTGCAGAGAGTGCTCTGACCACTGAAACTCAAGAGAGAGCTAGTCTCCCAGGTCTGCTGATAGAGGTTAACAGAATCACAAGAGGAACAAGCTCTAACCAGAGACAACTATAACAACTAACTCCAGAGATTACCAGAAGGCAAAAGGCAAATGTAAGAATCTTACCAACAGAAATCAAGGCCACTCACCATCAAAAGAACCCAGAACTCCCACCTCAGCCAATCTTGGGCACCCCAACACACCCGAAAAGCTAGACCCGGATTTAAAAGCATATCTCATGATGATGGTAGAGGACATCAAGAAGGACTTTAATAACTCACTTAAAGAAATACAGGAGAACACTGCTAAAGAGTTACAAGTCCTTAAAGAAAAACAGGAAAACACATCCAAACAGGTGATGGAAATGAACAAAACCATAACAGACCTAAAAAAGGAAGTAGACATAATAAAGAAAACCCACTCTAGGGAAGAAATCTGGAACCATAGATGTGAGCATCAGCAACAGAATACAAGAAATGGAAGAGAGAATTTCAGGTGCAGAAGATTCCATAGAGAACATGAGCACAACAATCAAAGAAAATGCAAAATGCAAAAAGATCCTAACTCAAAACATCCAGGAAATCCAGGACACAACGAGAAGACCAAACCTACGGATAATAGGAGTAGATGAGAAAGAAGATTTTCAAATTAAAGGGCCAGCAAATATCTTCAACAAAATTATAGAAGAAAATTTCCCAAACCTAAAGAAAGAAATGCCCATGAACATACAAGAAGCCTACAGAACTCCAAATAGACTGGACCAGAAAAGCAATTCCTCCCAACACATAATAATCAGAAAATCAAATGCACTGAATAAAGATAGAATATTAAAAGCAGTAAGGGAAAAAGGTCAAGTAACATTTAAAGGCAGGCCTATCAGAACTACACCAGACTTTTCACCAGAGACTATGAAAGATCATGGACAGATGTCATACAGACACTAAGAGAACACAAATGCCAGCCCAGGTTACTAAACCCAGACAAACTTTCAATTACCATAGATGGAGAAACCAAAGTATTCCATGACAAAACCAAATTCACACATTATCTTTCCGCAAATCCAACCCTTCAAAGGGTAATAACAGATAAAAACCAATACAAGGACGGAAACCACATCCTAGAAAAAGCAAGAAAGTAATCCTTCAACAAACCTAAAAGAAGAGAGCCACAAGAACAGAATGCCAACTTTAACAACAAAAATAATAGGAAGCAACAATTACTCTTCCTTAATATCCCTTAATATCAATGGACTCAATTCCCCAATAAAAAGACATAGACTAACAGACTGGGTACACAAACAGGACCCAACATTTTGCTGTTTACAGGAAACCCACCTCAGGGTAAAGACAGACACTACCTCAGAATGAAAGGCTGGAAAACAATTTTCCAAGCAAATGGTATGAAGAAACAAGCTGGAGTAGCCATTCTAATATCTAATGAAATAGACTTCCAACCCAAAGTTATCAAAAAAGACAAGGAGGGGCACTTCATACTCATCAAAGGTAAAATCTTACAAGAGGAACTCTCAATTCTGAATATCTATGCTCCAAATGCAAGGGCAGCCACATTCATTAAAGAAACTTTAGTAAAGCTCAAAGCACATATTGCACCTAACACAATAATAGTGGGAGACTTCAACACACCGCTTTCATCAATGGACAGATAGTGGAAACAGAAACTAAACAGGGGCACAGTGAAAGTAACAGAAGTTATGCAACAAATGTATTAAACAGATATCTACAGAACATTTTATCCAAAAACAAAAGAATATACCTTCTTCTCAGCACCTCACAATACCTTCTCCAAAACTGACCATGGTCACATAACAGGCCTCAACAGATACAAAAATATTGAAATTGTCCCATGCATCCTATCAGATCACCATGGACTAAGGCTGATCTTCAATAACAACATAAATAATAGAAAGCCAACATTCACATGGAAACTGAACAACATTCTTCTCAATGATACCTTGGTCAAGGAAGGAATAAAGAAAGAAATTAGAGACTTTTTAGAGTTTAATGAAATGAAGCCACAACATACCCAAACTTATGGGACACAATGAAAGCATTCCTAAGAGGAAAACTCATAGTTCTGAGTGCCTCCAAAAACAAACTAGAGAGAGCACACACTAGTAGCTTGACAACACACCTAAAAGCTCTAGAACAAGAGGAAGCAAATTCACCCAAGAGGAGTAGACGGCAGGAAATAATCAAACTCAGGGGTGAAATCAACCAAGTGGAAACAAGAAGAACTATTCAAATAATCAACCAAAAGATCTGGTTCTTTGCGAAAATCAACAAGATAGATAAACCCTTAGCCAGACTCACTAGAGGGCACAGGGACAGCATCCTAATTAACAAAATCAGAAATGAAAAGAGAGACATGTCAACAGATCCTGAAGACATCCAAAACACCATCAGATCCTTCTACA
The DNA here is from genome assembly GCF_978045245.1 of Mus caroli. Classification (NCBI taxonomy): domain Eukaryota; kingdom Metazoa; phylum Chordata; class Mammalia; order Rodentia; family Muridae; genus Mus; species Mus caroli. The sequence goes on from NW_028227270.1 coordinate 29,321,428, forward strand.
AAAGGCTATACTCAACAAAACTGGAAAACCTGGATAAAATGGACAAATTTCTAGACAGATACCAGGTACCAAAGTTAAATCAAGATCAGGTTAATGATCTAAACAGTCCTATATCCCCTAAAGAAATAGAAGCATTCATTAATAGTCTCCCAACCAAAAAAAGCCCAGGACCAGATGGGTTTAGTGCAGAATTCTATCAAACCTTCAAAGAAGATCTAATTCCAATTCTTCACAAAGTATTCCACAAAATAGAAGCAGAAGGTACTCTACCCAATTCATTCTATGAAGCCACAATTACTCTGATACCTAAACCACAGAAAGACCCAACAAAGATAGAGAACTTCAGACCAATTTCCCTTATGAATATCGATGCAAAAATACTCAATAAAATTCTCCCTAACCTAATCCAAGAACACATCAAAACAATCATCCATCCTGACCAAGTAGGTTTCATTCCAGGGATGCAGGGATGGCTTAATATCCGGAAATCCATCAAAGTAATCCACTATATAAAGAAACTCAAAAACAAAAATTACATGATCATCTTGTTTGATGTGGAGAAAGCATTTGACAAAATCCAACACCCATTCATGATAAAAGTCTTGGAAAGATCAGGAATTCAAGGCCCATACCTAAACATGATAAAAGCAATCTATAGAAAACCAGTAGCCAACATTAAAGTAAATGGTGAGAAGCTGGAAGCAATCCCACTAAAATCAGGGACTAAAAAAAGCTGCCCACTTTCTCCCTACCTATTCAACATAGTATTTGAAGTCCTAGCCAGAGCAATTAGACAACAAAAGGAGATCAAGGGGATATAAATTGGAAAGGAAGAAGTCAAAATATCACTTTTTCAGATGATAGTATATATAAGTGACCCTAAAAATCCCATCAGAGAACTCCTAAACCTGATAAAAAGCTTCAGTGAAGTAGCTGGTTATAAAATTAACTCAAACAAGTCAATGGCTTTTCTCTACACAAAGGATAAACAGGCTGAGAAACAAATTAGGAAAACAACACCCTTCACAATAGTCACAAATAGTATAAAATACCTTGGCGTGACTCTAACTAAGGAAGTGAAAGATCTGTATGATAAGAACTTCAAGTCTCTGAAGAAAGAAATTAAAGAAAGTTCTCAGAAGATGGAAAAATCTCCTATGCTCATGGATTGGCAGGATCAATATAGTAAAAATGGCTATCTTGCCAAAAGCAATCTACAGGTTCAATGCAATCTCCATCAAAATTCCAACTCAATTCTTCAACGAATTAGAAAGGGCAATCTGCAAATTCATCTGGAATAACAAAAACCTAGGATAGCAAAGACTCTTCTCCAGGATAAAAGAACCTCTGGTGGAATCACCATGCCGGACCTAAAGCTGTACTACAGAGCAATTGTGATAAAAACTGCATGGTACTGGTATGGTGACAGACAAGTAGACCAATGGAATAGAATTGAAGACCCAGAAATGAACCCACACACCTATGATCACTTGATCTTTGACAAGGGACCTAAAACCATCCAGTGGAAAAAAGACAGCATTGTTAACAAATGGTGCTGGCACAACTGGCGGTTATCATGCAGAAGAAAGCGAATTGATCCATTCCTATGTCCTTGTACTAAGGTCAAATCTAAGTGGATCAAGGAACTCCACATAAAACCAGAGACAGTGAAACTATAGAAGAGAAGGTAGGGAAAAACCTCAAAGATATGGGCACAGGGGAAAAATTCCTGAATAGAACAGCAATGGCTTGTGCTGTAAGATCGAGAATCGATAAATGGGACCTTATAAAATTGCAAAGCTTCTGTAAGGCAAAAGACACCTTCAATAAGACAAAGAGGCCACCAACAGATTGGGAAAGGATCTTTACATATCCTAAATCAGATAGGGGACTAATATCTAATACATATAAAAGAACTCAAGAAGGTGGACTCCAGAAAATCAAATAACCCCATTAAAAAATGAGACTCAGAACTAAACAAAGAATTCTCATCTGAGGAATACCGAATGGCTGAGAAGCACCTGAAAAAATGTTCAGCATCCTTAATCAGCAGGGAAATGCAAATCAAAGCAACCCTGAGATTCCACCTCACACCAGTCAGAATGGCTAAGATCAAAAATTCAGGTGACAGCAGATGCTGGTGAGGATGTGGAGAAAGAGGAACACTCCTCCATTGTTGGTGGGATTGCAAGCTTGTACAACCACTCTGGAAATCAGTCTGGCGGTTCCTCAGAAAATAGGACATAGTACTATCAGAGGATCCAGCAGTACCTCTCCTGGGCATATATCCAGAAGATATTCCAACTGGTAAGAAGCACATATGCTCCACTATGTTCATAGCAGCCTTATTTATAATACCCAGAAGCTGGAAAGAACCCAGATGTCCCTTAACAGAGGAATGGATACAGATAATGTGGTACATTTACACAATGGAGTACTACTCAGCTATTAAAAAGAATGAATTTATGAAATTCCTAGGCAAATGGATGGACCTCGAAGCATCGTCTTGAGTGAGATAACCCAATCACAAAAGAACTCACATGATATGTACTCACTGATAAGTGGATATTAGCCCAGAAACTTAGAATACCAAAGATACATGATACAATTTGCAAAGCACATGAAACTCAAGAAGAATGAAGACCAACGTGTGGACACTTTGCCCCTTCTTAGAATTGGGAACAAAATACCCATGGAAGGAGTTACAGAGACAAAGCTTGGAGCTGAGTGAAAGGATGGACCATCTAGAGACTGCCATACCCAGGAACCCATCCCATAATCAGCCTCCAAATGCTTACACCATTGCATAGACTAGCAAGATTTTGCTGAAAGGACCCTGATATAGCTGTCTCTTGTGAGGCTATGCCGGGGTCTAGCAAACACAGAAGTGGATGCTCACAGTCAGCTATTGGATGGATCACAGGGTCCCCAATGGAGGAGCTAGAGAAAGTACACAAGGAGCTAAAGGGTTCTGCAACCCTATAGGTGGAACAACAATATGAACTAACCAGTATCTTCTGGAGCTCGTGTCTCTAGCTGCATATGTATCAGAAGATGGCCTAGTTGCCATCATTGGAAAGAGAGGCCCATTGGTCTTGTAAACCTTATATGCCTCAGTACAGGGGATAGACAGGGCCAAGAATTGGGAGTGGGTGTGTAGGGGAGTGGGGGGCAGTTGAGGGGGGACTTTTGGGATAGCATTGGAAATGTAAATGAAGAAATACCTAATAAAAACAATGAATAAAAAAATAAGAAAGTTCAGTAAGAAGAAACATTAAAGAAAAAAATATCCATGACTTTTGTACATGTTGGATTTCACGATGTGAACAAGACTGTAGAGCTGTTAATTGGTCCTTTTCCTTTATTCAGGATTTTGAAATTACTCTCTTTGAAATTACTAGAGAGGAACAATGTTCATGGTATACCACCAGGGGTTCTGCTGCTGATGTTGACACTTAAGGGACCCATGGTGCACCAGTTCTGATGCAGATCCATAGCACTTGCCTCCTAGAGAGGCCCAATGACACAAAGAAAATGAACTTTCTTCTTCCCTCCCTCCCTCCCTCCCTCCCTCCCTCCCTCCCTCCCTCCCTCCCTCCCTCCATCCCTCCCTTTGGTCCTCCCTTCTCTTCTAGCAGTGCTGGGGATTGAATTATTCAGCAAATCAAGCATTCTACCAGTACCTTACATCTCCAGCCCTTAGTTCTTCCCCCCTCTTCCTCTCCCCATCCATCCATCCATCCATCCATCCATCCATCCATCCATCCATCCACCCTCCCTCCCTCCAATCTATCTATCTATCTATCTATCTATCTATCTATCTATCTATCTATCTATCTAGCCTATGTAGCTCAGGCTAGCCTCAAACTCATTACACAGCCCAGGTTCGCCTTAAAGTCAAGAGCTTCCTATGTCAGCCTTTAAGAGCTGTGACTACAGGCTTGGACCCTCTGCATGCATGTACAGGCAGAGCCAGTGCTTGATCTAAGCCAGCTTTGGGAAGTGGAAGCTGCACTTCACTGATCTTCCCATCCTTTCTGTGCCTGCAGCATGGTTTAACCTTTGCACATGCTCTGCTAATGGGATTGCCTAGCTGTCTTTTAAGGTGCCTTTTAATTGGGTTCCCAGGCAGCAACAGCTGTGGAAGCACCATACAACTCTTAGCTAGACCAAGCCAGGCCACTGAGTGCTTCTCCTGGCTTGAGCACTGACTTTAGACAGAAGCCAACCAATTGCTACCCCTTAGAAGATTGTCCTTTGAGGCACTGACTTGTTCTTTTACTGACTGTCCATTCCTTTGCTCTTAAATTTAAATGGGCTTTTATTAGATCTAATGTTAAATCCAATGCTGCTCCCTCTCAGAGGCCTTTCATCAAATTTCACTCCCGAGTTTATGGCATTCCATCCTCAGCCCGAGCTAGAAGTTAAGATCCAGGCACACCTGTTCTTTGCAGACTCTGGGACTGCCCATGGGGAAGTGTAGTGGGCATGATCCAGAGTCCCAGGCATGATCCAGAGTCCTCAATCCTCAATGGCATGCCCAGGGAACCTGAGGAGTAATTGAGTTAATATTTTGTTTTTCTTTTAGATAAAATTAGACTCAAGTCTATCTCTAGTACGGGAGGTTAATAAGATCTTTGAACTGATGGTTTTAGTTTTTAGAAAAGAATAGTTGTCACACTGGATGAGATCTGGCACATGGGGAGGAGGACAACAGAGTTGTTTATGTCTCTCTTTTAGAGCAGCTTTGCTGGGCCCCAAGATAGAGTCTTGGATATGTCCGGCATGCTTTCTGACTATTCTAATATCACACAGAGTTCTCCAGTCACAGTTTCCTCCCAGATAGTCTGTTGGTAGTTAGTATCATGGCCTCAAATGGCTCAGTGTGAAGGGAAAGCTACCCCATTACTGGTTGAAGCTCAAAGAACAGACAGGCACCTGCTGTGTCTCAGTCCCTGGTGGTCCTGTCTTACTCTCCCCCGCTCCTACTGTGACTTCCCTAAGTGGGGCCCACCATGGCTGCCTCTGTGTTTAGCCAGGTGTTAAAGCATAGTCTTTAGGGATGGCCCCTTGGGTTCTACATCAGTGGATGTCCAAGCAGAAGTAGGAAATGCAACTAAATCTCACAGTACACCTGGATCCTGTGATCATCTTTCTGTGTCCCTGGCACCATTCAGGACTTGGACCTCTTTGTACTACAAGCTGCTTGTATATGCAGTCTGTTCTTGCTCATTCCCAAGCACACTAAGATGTGGCCAATTTCTGGGATAAAGCACTCACCATCCTTTTCTTTGCCTTTCGTTGGGAGTGCACTCCCCAAATGAGTGTCTTTCTTTCAACCTCCTGGCTTGCAGCTCCCAGGTCTTTGAGAGTCTAAGCTCACCAGATATCAGCTTGGAAAGAAAACACAGGAAGTTGTGTGAGTCACCTGCTGGGAGCCCCCTCACAAGCCTGAGGCCAGGAGAATGCTCCACTCTCATTCCCAAGGAGATGGTAGGGTGGATCTCAGCACACATAGTTTCCTGGGGGGAAATCTCAGATTGCCTAGAATCTGGTGGCTTCCCATGGAGCCCCTCTATGACCTTAAGTGAGCAAGGGTCAAAACTGATTCCTAGTTATCTCCCTTCTGAGTTGGACAAGGTTGTTCCATGCCTCACCTGGTTGTCTGGGTCTGGTTTTTCTGTGTTGTCTTGAGGCAGCAGCTGAACCTAGGATAAAGACATCACATCATAGCATTCAAGAATATTGGAAAGCCATTATTACATAACTCTCACATTCAAAATATAGACAGCAGCTGTTGCTTACAGCTGCAGTGGTACCGTGGAAAGGGCTTTGGAAGCATACAACCATCTCAGGTGGGTTAGAGCTGGAGGTCTCTGTCTCCCAAGCTCATTCATCTATTTGGTTAAACAGCCTTTCCCTCCCCTCCCTGCCTTTCTCCCTTTCTCCCATCATCTGCCCCTTTAATCCTTCTGATTCTTCCCTTCTTTCTTTTGCTTAAACTGATGCCCTGTCTCCTGGTCATTGAAGGGTCATTATTTTCTTCTTAAGTTTTCCTGATGGTCTTATAAGGGCTTCAAACCGCTTTCCACTGTGCCTGTCTACAGGGCATTCTCTCTTAATATTTACTTTTATATTTTAGTTATCTTTCTATCTATCTATCTATCTATCTATCTATCTATCTATCTATCTATCTATCTATTTCCTCTCTTCTCTCTCTCTCTCTATCTCTCTCTCTCTCTCTCTCTCTCTCTCTCTCTCTGGGTGTGTGTGTGTGTAGTTGCCAATGGGAGTTATGGACAGCTGTGACTGTTCATGGGACCCAAACTCAGGTCCTCTGTAAGAGGAGTAGGCAGCCCTAACCACTGAACCTTTTCTCTAGCATGTCCACCCACAGTGGTCTTTTGTCTTTTGCCAAACCTTGGCAAAGGCTCTGTGTCCTAGCATGGGTTTCTACATATACATATTAGAGTGTTTGATGTATACTTTGGAATTCATGACCCCAAGTATGCCCATTACTATCTCAATATGTCAAATGTGCATGCAGATATAAGAGAAACAAGTAGCCAGGAGAACAGTGTTAAAGGGGAGAGAAAAGGCTTGGCGAGAAGAACAGGCAAATCTGCACAGCAGCTGCCACTATCGGCAGGCAGCGTTGCCAGCAGGGCTGCTACTAGCAGGAATTCAGGTCCGGAGTAAGCTCTGCAGCTAAGAGAGCGGTTTGAAAGGTTATGTTTGTTTAAGGACTTGAAGACCAGTTTTAAGGGCAGGTTGGGTTGACTTTTTATCCTTCAAAGGATCCCTAACAGCATCAGCTCCATCAATGGTGTGAGTAAAGGACAGATCCAAAAGCAAACAGCTTATTCAAGCTCGAAAATCTTGGGAAAGATGTGAATGAGAGTACCTAGAAACTGCTAAACCAAAGTCACTGCCATATCATATCTGTGTGTCTCCCTCCTTTGTTTCTTGCTGCAATTTTTCTCATTTAAAAAACTGACATAGAAATCCTACTCCAACGCTGGCTGTTTTCTAATTCAATTGTTTTGAGTTTATTCACAAGGCTGTGAAAACCATCAGCCCTATCTAACATCAGAGCACTGCATCACCCCAAAGAAAACACTGTCACAGTAAATAGGCAATACGGTGCATTTGCCAAAATCCACTGTCTACACCACAAAGAGCAAACCCTAATGTGATCTAGGTTAATAATAATAACACACAATGCCATGCATATGCCCATATGGACAAGACGGGAGCCTCTCCTGCATTGTGAGGATAATGTGTTTAGTCAACTCTAAGCTGCTCTAGAAAGAAAGCCCATTCACTAGTCAAATAAACAAGTAAACAGTAAAATCTCTATACACATTGGCAGTTTCCCTCTGCTGCCCTGACCCTCCCCCATCCCCTGCAACCACTTGTCTGCTTCCCCTCTCATGTGGCCCCTTGTTGAAGCATGGATGCATTTTTCGTTTGTTTGATAGATTTGTTTCATTTTTGGTAGTTAGCCGTAGGAAAGTGTAGAAAGTTCATACACTAGAAATCATGATCATAATGTTCTTGTCTGCCTCTTCTGTAAACATCAGTGAAGTATAAAATGGCATAAAAAATTAAGATGATGTAAACAATCATAAAAACGTTGATGGTTAAAAAGTTTTCTGCTGTATAAAAGCAAAATGTCAGGCCTGGAAACTCTACCACGGGCAGAGTAGTCAGGACTTTAAACAATTATGTGGGAAAGACCCCTGGGCTGCATTTGAAGAGTGGATGATACAAGAATCAGGCCCAAGGCTGGAACATCCCATGTCTGAGGGTGGGATGCCTTGGAGAAACGTTGTTCCAGATCGGCAGTGGCTGAGCCTGCAGAGAGAGTGACAGGAAGGAGGTCCGGCCAGGAGCTCACTGACCGCATCAGCACTGTTGGTAACATCCACACAGGAAGGGAAATCGGACCTGATCACCAAAGTGCCTTTAATTGAAAACAGAACAAAAACTTTTCTTAAACTAGGCATTGATCATGTTCTCCTCCTCTCCCAACTCCTCCCAGATCCTCTCCATCTCTCTACCTACCCAACTTCATGTTCTCTGTCTCAACAAACAAACAAAACCCTAAGATGAAAACCAAAACAAAAAAGCCAGTAAGAGAAACATGCCAAAACAAAACAAAACATCCCATGGAATTTGTTCGTGTTGGCCAGTTGGGCATGAGGCCTGCCCTGGTGAGTGCTTGACACACACAATGACATCCTATTAGAGAAATGGATTTTCTCTTTCTCAGGAGTATCAGTTGCAAATGGCTTCTTGGTTAGGGGTGAGACTTTGGGCTCATTTTCCCTTCTCAGTGCTGGGACACTTTAACCTGTACAGCTTCCATGCGTTCTCCTATAGTCTCTGTTAGTTCTTATAGTCATCAATTCTGTTGTGTCTAGAAGACACGATTCGTCATCAGAGGAAGTCAGAAAAGGAACACAAACAGGGCAGGAACCTGGAGGCAGGAGCTGATACAGAGGCAATGGAAGGATGCTGTGTACTTGCTTGCTCCTCCTGGCTTGCTCAGCCAGCTCTCTTATAGAATCTAGGACCACCATCCCAGGAATGACACCGCCCACAATGGGCAGGATCCTCTCACAGCAGTCATTAATTAAGAAAATGCATACATGCTTGCCCACAGCTGACCTTATAGAGGAATTTTCTCTGTTGAGGTTTCCTCCTCTCTGATGACTCTAGCTTGTGTCAGATTGACAGAATACTAGCCAGTACATTTACTTATGTCATTCAGCATGGAGAAGTCAGGCTAGAGCCCTACTGGAAGCTGTTCCCCTACTGACTAGCATTCACGATCCTGGAAGCTACTCTACTCTGCCTGATGCTAGAGGACAAAGGTAATCACCAGTAACACTGATCTACAAATCCTGAGACCTACACCAATCACCTGTCTACAAGATATACTTGTGCAATAGTGACACGCATGTCATGACAGTAACCAACCACTTTTTGGTTGGATGTAAGGACAACTCTATGGCACTATTATAATAGCTAAGAATATGAGACTACATAGGATATAGACCTAGGGAAGGGAAAAAAAACCTATACTTTTATTCTGATAAAGAAACAGCAATAAAATGACTCCTAATGACATATTGACTCATAGTCAAATAGTTGTTTATTTTTTGGGGGGGGAACACAGGGACGAAGGGGAGATCCTGGCAAAAGTTCTTGTGGTGTTCCTTTATAAGCACAAACTTCTTCCCTGTCCCCCAGAAAAAAAATTGATTTGTTTTCTGCTACTCTTTTAGTAGTATCCCATAAAGGAAATTGTAGAGTATAAAACTTTTAAAAGTATTTGTATTTTAAGTGTGTGTGCATGTGTGCACATGTTTAGGTGCCCTCAGAGGCCTGAAGAGGGTGTTGTCTTCACTGGGACTGGAGTGACAAGCAGGTTAAAGCTTCCTGGCATGGGTGCTGGGAAAAGAATCAGCTCTTTTTGCAATACCAATGAGAGACCTCAACCACTGTGCTGGTTCGCTAGTACTCCAGGGCGGAGCTCTTTGAGGCTGACTTCTTAGTGTTATGTGGTACTTTTGAGAAGCATTCAAGTTGCTGGCTTTATCAAGAAACGTTCCTTTTTACTGATGAGTTGTATTCCATTGGGAAGATGTACCAGAATTGTCTATGTACTCACTCCTGGGGGGATATATGCATGGTTTCCAGCGTGGGATGATTATAAATAAAGTTCAAATGGGATGAATAAATTTAATCCTGCTAAAACCATTTCTTTCTTTTTTTCTTCTATCCAACAAGAAATTAGATTACATTCATCAAAAAGAGATTCTGGTTATGACTTACGGCCAGGATGGCAATTATATTTCCTTCCCATGCTAAATACAATTTGTCTGTGATACGGGGCTTAAGCCATTGATGGTGCTTGCTAAGGCTGCAGAAGAGGCAAAAGCAGAAGTTCGATGTAGTTATAACCATAGCACTTCCCAGAATGGAGCCTGGATATAGCGTAGGCTAGGTAAGAGAATCAGCTGGTTCGGTGGGGTGGACGCCTGTTCTCTACTGCTTTACCACACGCCCCGTCACGAAAACTTCTGGAAACGTTTTCATGTTCGCTTTAGCTTTTTATTCTTCATCGGCAAATTGGCGCAATGTTCTTTTTGTTCTTAAATAAAAATATGCAGTGCAGTAGGGCTGTGGGCTGTGTGCTACTGAGGGGTGTTAGAATGCTCGCTGTCACAGCCAAGGCGCAAAGACATTTCTGGCTGGACCAGGCATGCTATTACAGTTTGAAATATGACTTACATCATGCTGGTAGATTTTGTCAGTTTATACCTCTTGTAGGCAAATACTGGCTTATTATCTTTCTGCTCCTGAGAAGTAAAGCTGTAACCCTTTTGTGTTTCTTCTTCTTTGCAGTATTACTTCACTGTCCTTTTTGGGCACGACGGTCAAAAGCCACTGGAGCTGCGCTGTGAGGAGGAGCAGGCCGGGAAAGAGTGGATGGAGGCCATTCACCAAGCCAGGTGTGGGTCAGGTCTGGCTTTGGAGGGGGCTCATGATGGCTACCACTTCTGGGGTCTCACCTTGGTACCTCCTTGTATCAAGTGCGAAGGAGTTGTGTGTACTTCCCGTGGCTCTGCTACAGTTAAAGACAAAGTAACAGGCATAGACACTATCAGTTGCTGGCAGTAGACATGGGTTTCTTCCTACATACTATGCACTAAGTGCTTCCTAATTAGGGAATTTAGGAAATGTATGACCACCCCTCCCAGCAGTCTGCTACAGGAGTTTACACTTCCTGGTTTTTGTATAAGGAAGGAGAGGCCTGGTAGGTTAGTTCACTATGTAACTACGTAGTTATGTAAGGCCATGCAGCTAGGAGTGACAGTGCTGGGAATGTGCCCAGTGGCGCCCCTCTTTTGTAATTTCTGGCCTCCACCCTCCTGCTTGTATAGTCTCATTGTTGAAAATGGTAATAACAAACTCTAACTGCAGAAATAGAAAAATGTGGCTTATTTTCTCCTAAGTAATGCCAGGACTGTAGACACCCCTCCATGTCTATTAGATAGGAACAAGAAGTCTGAAGGAGGAGGGGGTGAGGCAGACACCCTTTTTCTTTACTTGATTCAAGCCCAGTTCGTTTGTTTCTGTGTGTGCTTGTTGCTTTTGCATATCTTTTCCCCAGGCTGGAATGCTGTCTAGGTTACAGTTTCTATTGCTTTGATAAAAAAACCCTGACCAAAACAACCCAGGGAGGAAAGGGTTTATTTAATTCATCTTATAGCTCAAATCCATCATCCAGGGAAGTCAGGGCAGCAACTCAAGGCAGGAACCTGGAGGCAGGAACTGATGCAGAGGCCATGGAGGACACTGCTTACTAGTTTGCCTACCATGTCTTGCTCAGCCTGTTCTCTTATCATGCTGAAGGCCACCAATGCTGAAGTGGTACTGCCTATAGTGACTTGAGCCTTCCCACATCACCTGTCAATCAGGGTAATGCACCACAGACTTGCCTATGGGCCACACTCTTTCTCAGTTGAGGTCCCCTCTTCCCAAATGGCTCTAGCTTGTGACAAGTTCACACAAAACTGTTCAGCACAGGTGGTTTCATTTCATGCCCAGCTCTTCATCTCATCTTTCTGACATTTCAAAGCAAAACTCAGTCATGGAGCATCTTCTTTCTGTGTCCCTGACAAGCCTCCCCTGCACATCTGCTGTCTCTCTCTCTCTCACTTCCTCTGACACTGGGACCAGTCATTCCTCTTCATTCCTACTCCAAACTCCGCTGAACCTCATTGCATATGCACTGCATGCAGATACTTAGCAACTCGAGTTATTTTCCATGTGGTTTCTGTTCCCTGGGCAGGCACTTATGTGGACTTGGAGACTCAAGAGGAAGATTTGGGGCACATTCATTGTTAAATGAAATGCATTTGCTAATTGTTCAACAGGTGATCAGGAATCTCCACGTAGGTTTAATAGAAGAAAACAAACAAACAATCAGTCCTCAATGAGATTTCTTCCTTCTCTTTCTTTCTGGAAATTTCCCTGGCCTTCCTGCTTTGTAAGGACCAGTTTGTGATGCTAAGTGCTTCGTACACTTAACTTTTATATTATTTGTAGTAACTTAGTTAGGTATCATCAGCCCAACTTGACAAATGAGAAAACAGAAAGTCAAACTGACTGGGCAAGAGCTAACACCAGGTTCTCAAGCTGCAGCACCTCATGGGCCTGCCAGACTTCACAACCTTTAGCCAGTGCTCTAAATTAAATGTTCCTCTCTCCTCATCTTCATCCTTTGTTCAGGGTTTCTTCCCCTTTTTTTCTTCCTCTCTTCAAAGATGAAAGTAGAATGATGTGAGGTCAGGGTTGAAAGGAAAAGATATCAATTACAAAATACTTCACTTCTTTTCCCTTCTCATCTTTTAAGTAGTTCTCTGCGATGCAGATGGCAACAAATGCTACTCCCTGGGGACAGGTCTGTGATGTGGGAGGCAGGCATACTGCTCATTGTTCTGTGATGGGGAAGGCAGGCATACTGCTCATTGCTCTGTGATGTGATGTGGGGGGCAGGCATACTATTCATTGCCCTGGTGCTCACTGTCTGAGCTCCACAGTTGGGGCTAATGCAGAATGACTTGCTAGAGAAAGAAGGTCGGGTCTTCAAAGATGAAAGATGCATCAGGCTGACAAGGTAGAGCCCTTGGGGCTGTTTGCATTCAGAGTCTTTGCTGCTATGTCTATTCTTTTCTACCTGAGCATTAAAATGAAGCATGTAATTTGAAACATATGTATTTGACCTTATTTTATATTCCAAAAGAGCAGGAGCCATTGACTACCACAAGTGAGTTTACAGTTGCCAAGTGAAGATTTTGGCAAGTTCACCGCAGTGTGAAATACTTTAAAAATGTATGTATTTAAGAAGAGAATTTTTTTGTTTGTTTTGTGACATCATGGTAAGATTTTGTTATAGGTGTGGATGTGGTCAGTAATTGGTTGTATTTGAGATGTGATGAAATCTAAGGCTTGTGATTCTATCTGGAGGCCGACTTGAGTACCACTTATGTGCTTTACTTGGCACAATGGTAAGTATCTTTTTCTCTGAGATTTCAAGATCTGTTTAGTAGCTGATCTTTTTTTCCCCTTGATGCTTTGATCCTTCTGTTATTCTTGCTTTGCTTTGATTTAATGCCTGAGAATAAGATCTTTGATGACTCCTCTCAATCTGACCACTTTATACTCGATACCTTATATTTGCCCTTTTGAACTGAAGTGATTCTGAAATATTTATTTTCTAAATCAATAACTCAGAGTTTCCAAAAATTGCCCTGACTTTTTTCTTTCTGTACAAACAAGGCCAGAAATCTAATGATGCTGCTACAGAGAGAATCATTAGCCATTTTGTTCCGTGACATTGTGCATGAAACTCAACTACTGAGTTAAGGTTGGTTGGCTAAACACTTCATTTTTTAGCAGACAGTATGGTGACATTAACTTGGCATTTCTGACTTTCAATAGAAAACTTTAAAGTAGACAATTATTGATTTCTGTTTTCAAATGTTGGAGCTTTTGATTAATCAGTAACTGTTTAAGCACGAGGCTTGTTCTTTTCTGAGTTATAAATCCTCCTGGAGACACCACACAAGACGACTGTTTCTCATCTCCTCTTTCCTAGAATGGCTCCTCCATGCAGCCTGGAGGCACTGTCTGTATGTACCATGAAAGACACACCATTGTATTGGCTCCTATGTCAGAAGTAGCTGCCTTGTCACCATTTGCTATGAGAGGGTCTTTGAATCATATTCTGGGATGTCCAATTGCTTCTTTCTTCCTCTGGGTCTGGTCCAGAAAATAATATTGCTGGGATTAGTGTTTTCATCTTGAAGTTTTGACTTGGTTCAGGAATGTTGATGTACAGTTTTGCATATAGTTCCTGAACATGAGAATTCTAGAACACTAATACAGTTAGGGTTTCATTCCATACATGTTATGGCACGGGTGTATGGGAAACTGCTACCAAGACTCAGCCTTCTTTTTGTTTATGTAAGTTGAAGCCAGAGCATTTTAATAACAGTTAAGATTATGGTTATTTTATAAGTGATTTGCCACTTGAGGATGGAACTAGAGCAGCACCAATGGCTGATGTTCTTTCTTTATTTTCTTTCTTTCTTTTTTTTTTTAATTTCAAATGTTATCCTCTTTCCTAGTTTCCCTTCCGAAAATTTCCTATCCTCTCCCCCATCCTCCCTCTCCCCAACCCACCCACTCCTGCTTCCTGGTCTAGGCATTCCCCTATACTGGGGCATAGAACCTTCACAGGACCAAGGGCCTCTCTTCCCATTGATGACCGACTAGGCCATCCTCAGCTACATATGCAGCTAAAGCCATGAGTCTCTCTGTATGTTTTCTTTGATTGGTGGTTTAGTCCCAGGGAGCTCTGGAGTTGCTGGTTAGTTCATATTGTTGTTCCTCCTAGGGGGCTGCAACCCCCTTCAGCTGCTTTGGGTACTTTCTTTAGTTCCTTCATTGGAGACCCTGTGCTCTGTCTAATGGATGACTGTGAGCATCCACTTCTGTATTAGTCAGGCACTGACAGAGCCTCTCAGGAGACAGCTATATCAGTCTCCTGTCAGCAAGCTCTTGTTGGTATCCACAATAGTGTCTGGTTTTGGTGGTTGTTTATGGGATGGATCCCTGGTTGGGGAGTCTCTGGATGGTCATGCCTTCAGTCTCTGCTCCGAACTTTGTCTCCTTCCGTGGGTATTTTGTTCCCCCTTCTAAGAAGGATCGAAGTATCCGCACTTTGGTCTTTCTTCTTCTTGAGTTTCATGTGTTTTGCAAATTGCATCTAGAATTCCAGTGTCTCTGGTTTTATGTGGAGGTCCTTGATCCACTTAGACTTGAGCTTTGTACAAGGAGATAAGAATGGATCAATTCACATTCTTCTATATGCTAACCACCAGTTGAGCCAGCACGATTTGTTGAAAATGCTGTCTTTTTTTCCCCACTGGATGGCTTTAGCTCCTTTGTCAAAGATCAAGTGACCATAGGTGTGTGGGTTCATTTGTGGGTATTCAATTCTATTCTATTGACCTACCTGTCTGTCACTGTACCAGTACCAGGCAGCTTTTTGTTGTTGTTGTTGTTGTTTTGTTTTGTTTTTTTTTTTAATCACAATTGCTCTGTAGTACAGCTTGAGGTTGGGGATTGTGATTCCACCAGAGGTTCTTTTATTGTTGAGACTAGTTTTTGCTATCCTAGGATTTTTGTTATTCCAGATGAATTTGCAAATTGCCCTTTCTAACTCAATAACAACATAAATAATAGAAAACCCACATATGTGTGGAAGCTGAACAATACTCTACTCGATGATTGAGTGAAAAATTGAGTTGGAATTTTGATGAGAATTGCATAGAATCTGTAGATTGCTTTCAGCAAGATAGCCATTTTAACTACCTTAATCCTGCCAATCTATGAGCATGGGAGATCTTTTCATCTTCTGAGATCTTCCATTTCTTTCTTCAGAAACTTGAAGTTCTTATCATACAGATTTTTCACTTCCATAGTCAGAGTCACACCAAGGTATTTTATATTATTTGTGATTGTTCTGAAGGGTATTAATTCCCCAATTTCTTTCTCAGCCTGTTAATCCTTTGTATAGAAAAAGGCCACTGATTTGTTTGACTTCATTTTATATTCAGATACTTCACTGAAGTTGTTTATCAAGTTTATGAGTTCTCTGGTAGAATTTTTGGGGTCACTTATATATACTATGATATCCTCTGCAAATAGTGATATTTTGACTTCTTCCTTTACAATTTGTATCCCTTTGATCTCCTTTAGTTGTCTTGCTCTGGCTAAGACTTCAAGTACTATATTGAATAGGTAGGGAGAGAGTGGGCAGCCTTGTCTAGTCCCTGATTTTAGTAGGATTGCTTCAAGTTTCTCCCCATTTAGTTTGATGTTGGCTACTGGTTTGCTGTTTATTGTTTTTAGTGTGTTTAGGTATGGACCTTAAATTTCTCATCTTTCCAAGACTTGTATCATGAATGGGTGTTGGATTTTGTCAAATGCTTTCTCAGCATCTAATGATATGATCATGTGGTTTTTGTCTTTGAGTTTGTTTAGATAGTGGATTGCATTGATGGATTTCTGTATATTGAAACATCCCTGCATCCCTAGAATGAAGACTACTTGATCATGATGGATGATCGTTTTGATGTGTTCTTGGATTCAGTTTGCAAGAATTTTATTATTTTTGCATTGATGTCCATAAGGGAAATTGGTCTGAAGTTCTCTTTCTTTATTGGGTCTTTGTATGGTTTAGGTATCAGAGTAATTGTGGCATCATAGAATGAATTGGATAAAGTACCTTCTGTTTCTATTTTGTGGAATAGTTTGAAGAGTATTGGAATTAGGTACTCTTTGAAGGTCTGACAGAACTACACTAAACCCATCAGGTCCTGGGTTTTTTTTTTTTTTTTTTTTTTGGTTGGGAGACTATTAATGACTGTTTCTATTTCTCTAGAGGATATCAGACTGTTTAGATCATTAATCTGAACATGATTTAACTTTGATACCTAGTATCTGTCTAGAAAATTGTTCATTTCATCCAGGTTTTCCAGTTGTGTTGAGTATAGGTTTTTGTAGTAGGATCTGATTATTTTTGTTTGTTTGTTTGTTTGTATTTCCTCAGATTCTGTTGTTATGTCTCCCTTTTCATTTCTGATTTTGTTAATTAGGATACTGTCCCTGTGTCCTCTAGTTAGTCTGGCTAAGGGTTTATCTATCTTGTTGATTGTACCAGTTCTTGGTGTGGTTGATTCTTTGTATAGTTCTTTTTGTTTCCACTTGGTTGATTTGAGCCCTGAGTTTGATTATTTCCTGCTGTCTACTCCTCTTGGGTGAATTTGCTTCCTTTTGTTCTAGAGCTTTTAGGTTTGCTGTCAAGCTGCTAGTGTATGCTCTCTCTAGTTTCTTTTTGGAGGCACTCACAGCTATGAGTTTTCCTCTTAGGACTGCTTTCATTGTGACCCATAAGTTTGGATATGTTGTAGCTTCATTTTCATTAAACTCTATAAAGTCTTTAATTTCAGTTTTTATTTCTTCCTTGACCCAGTTATCATCGAGTAGAGTATTGTTCAGCTTCCACATATGTGAGTTTTCTGTTATTTATGTTGTTATTGAAGATCAGCCTTAGTTCATAGTAATCTGATAGGATGCATGAGATTATTTCAATATTTTTGTATCTGTTGAGAACTGTTTTGTGACTGATTATATGGTCACTTTTGGAGAATGTACCATGAGGTGCTGAGAAAAAGCACATTTTGTTTAAGGATAAAATGTTCTATAGATATCAGTTAAATCCATTTGTTCCATAACTTCTGTTAGTTTCACTGTGTCTCTGTTTAGTTTCTGTTTCCACAATCTGTCCATTGATGAGAGTGGAGTGTTGAAATCTCCCACTATTATTGTGTGTGGTGCAATGTGTGTTTTGAGCTTTACTAAAGTTTCTTTAATGAATGAGGATGCCCTTGCATTTGGAACATAATGTTCAGAATTGAGAGTTCATCCTGGTAAATTTTACATTTGATGAGTATGAAGTGTCCCTCCTTATCTTTTTTGATATCATTATGTTGAAAGTTGATTTTATTCGATATTAGAATGGCTACTCAATCTTGTTTCTTGGGACCATTTTCTTAGAAAATTGTTTTCCCAGTCTTTTACTCTGAGGTAGTGTCTGTCTTTGTCACTGAAGTGGGTTTCTTGTATGCAGCAAAATGTTGGGTTCTGTTTACTGTCTGGGAGGAAAATGTGACTGGAGAACTATGTGTGATATTAGAATAGTCAGAAAGCATGCTTGACATGTTCAAGACTCTATCTTGAGGCCCAACAAAGATGCTCTAAAAGAGAGACAAAAACATCTGTTATCCACCTCTCCACATGCCAGATCTCATCCAGTGTGACAACTATCCTTTTTTAAAAACTAAAACCATCAGTTCAAAGATCTTATTAAGCTCCAGTACTAGAGATAGACTTGAGTCTAATTTTATCTAAAAGAAAAACAAAATATTAACTCATGATGATATTCCTCACTCCTGGGGCCTATTGTGAAGCAGCAAGCTTCTGCAAGGAGATGTGATGGGGCAAAATGGTTTGCCTCATGGACATGTGGTAAAAAAAGAATGGTAAGAAGAGTAGTGTCCCACAATCCCCTTCAAAAGTCTGTTTCTAATAATCTGCTTTAGGTTCCCTCCACCTCACAATAGCACCACTCAGTGTCCAACCTTCCACATGTGAGCCTGCAGGGAACACTCAAGGTCTAGACTGTAGATTTGTTGCAGCCACCAGTTTTAAAAAGTTTTCTAGTCAGATATTGTACTGCTGTCTTCTGGGCCTTCATTCTTCCTGTTCCCCAAAACATCAAGACTCTTGCAGTATGGAGTCCTGATTCTCAATGGTCTTCCCTATAAAGCTGAGCATACCCCTGGATGCTACATACATCTTACCCACTATAAAAGATAACACTAGACTAAAATTCCACACTGTGTCTTTTCTCTGGGTTTTTTGGGATTTCATTTGAATGTTCCCTTCTCTCCCGTGGAAATAGTGGTAGTTTGGTTTGTATTATAAATATTACACACCAATGTTTTGTGCCCATGTGTGTCCTAGGCATGCCATATGTTGATATTCCACAGATGGGCTTTTAGTTTTGCTTTCATTATGTTGACTTACACAGCTTCCCTTGGCAGTGTGAAACTGCCTTCTCCCCCCCCCCCCTTTTTCTTCTTGTTCCTTTGGATAGGGAATGAATCAAATAGAAACAATACATTCTTAAAAGTTTGGACAGAATCTAGGAAATGGAAATTTTAATCAAGTAAAGTATGCGTTGGAAACACATTAGAAGAGAAACACTAAGCGACACTCAGGAAATCTTATAAAGAAAAGTCAGGCCTGCAAAGTTTATCTGGCTAAGAACAGACATTCATTTTCTAGTGGAGTCACAGATAAGGTTTATGAGACACAGTTGAAGATGCACCCCAGTAGGAGTAGAGCAGAGCAGTAGGAGCCAGTGGCATGAGTCACATGACTTGTGAATTACTGCATGAGACATGTAAAGCCCTGCAAAAGATACCCATGTTGACCAATGTTCTCATGTGATGTTGGCTCACACTGGACACTTGGCTACTGTTGACCATTTTCCCTGGATTATTGCAGTGTAACCCTAGCTTCTCCCACCTCTCTCAGCAGGAGCCACTCCCAACCCTTGTCTTCCCTCCATCACAACAGCCAAAATTGTCTTGTTAAGAAGGTAGCTATTGATCTGTTTTAAAATCCAAGCTCAAATCTCGCACCAGAAGGAAAGCCTGAGATCCTAGATTAGTCTCCATGGTTGACCATTCTGTTCCCTCTTCCTGACTGACCTTCTGGGCCTGCCCACTAGAGACCAGTGACCTTGTTATCTCCTCAGCCAGGTCAGTCCCACCCCAGCCCATCACCAAGCCATTGCATTTGGTTCTCTATTTATTTGATGTGCTTTGCCATCAGCCAGAACTGTGTCCTTCAGGCATTCTGCTAGGACTAGCTTCCTGATGAGAATGTGCTATGCCTGGCTTGGAACGGTAATCCTTCTCTTCCTGTTTCTGACTCATCTTCTGCCCATTTTCTTCTTCAGTACTAATTACCAGGTTTTCTTATTGATTTGTGTCTTTTCCTTCTTATGCTGCCCAAGCTCCATGAGGACACAGATTCCCTACCCCCTTCCATTTTGTTTGTTTCTGTGTCCTGTGCTTTGATGTGTCCCTCAATGGTGTGTTTTAGTCATAGATCAATTTGGACTCATAGGAACATGCAAAGCAACATTTACTCCATACATTAGCGTTATTCCATATTATTATTATTATTAGTAGTAGTAGTACCTAAGACATGGAGTAAATAACTAACAGAATTTCATGCATCCTTAACCTCAGTTACTACTGTAGAGGTGTTAGGAATATAGAGAAGCATACACATACTCAAGAGGTGAGGAAACACCACTCATAATGTCTCCAGTCCAGGATCACAACTCTTTGTGCCTTGACTTTACTTGGCATTCTTGTTTTTCTCTCTTTCCCCTCCCACTCCACTTTAGATAGATCTACATATCTACACACATTCAAGTCATTTGCTTTCTTATGTAGATATGAACCCCCATCCGTACCTAGATATATGCTGTGTACAGGCTGTTTGTCCTGAGTTCCTTTTCCCTTTCAAGCATCAGCAGGCCTTTGATAAGGTCACTATTTTACAACTATTTTTGCAGTACTTCTGATAGAACCTACAATATTATGTGTATGAGTGGTGCTCTACCACAGTCATGGTCATCTTTATAGTTATTTTTTAAAACATGATTTTAAAGGTGTTTAAAGCCATACCTCACAGTGATTCCTGATACTTGCTTAATCACGTATGTTCTACAAGTGGGTCTAGAAGGTTGCCCCGATTCTCCTATCTTGATGAATGAACACCTTATTTCTTTGTACTTCATCATGAAAATCTGACCTTTTTCTACTTCTAGCAATGAAGACACCAAAAACACAAATGATATACTCCTTCACACAGGCTTTGGTGTGCTTGCAATACTTTCTTCTACAACAGCTTACTCTAGAGCACTGTGCAGCGTTACCCAATCTACTCTGCCTTCCTCATATTAAGTGTTAATGTTTTCTAAAGATCTTCAACAGTTTTTTGATGAAATGGCATATCAGTTCATATACTTATTCGCTTATTATGTTATATGAAGTGCCTTTTGTCTAATTTTACCCAATATTATCCACTTATTATAAATATGAGACATTTAACTCTTGTACTACCACACATGTTTCTTTTGCTCCCTCCATAGCTGTTTCTTATATATTTTGTAGCTCTTATGTTAGTTGACTTTGTCCTAAAGTATAGTTAAATCTCTGCTTATTTATCAACTCAACACACTTTGTGTTGATCTCCATGAAGAAGGCCAACTAGATATAGATGTTTTGTGTCTTTTGTTGTATTTTTCTCTCTTCTGATGCAGAGCTTTTATTGCTTTTATTGTTATTTATTATCACTTTATAAAATTTTACACATCTGTTTTCTGTTCTATAAACTCCATTATGCCTTTGAATTCTGCCATAGGTCAATTCTGAAAAACTAAAAAGCAGTGAGAAGGCTTGATGGCACAGTTAGAGTAAGATCTGTGGTGAGGAGGAGAGATGCATAGTCCTGACTTGACTCGTGCTGCCTCAGGAGGTCAAAACAGGACACTGTGTACCTATCACTTTGTCCCTCTAACCCACTTTATTTATTGGTAAGGAAAAGCAATAAGGGGCATTTGCACAGTGCACATAGCAACATTCTATACCAGAGTATTGGTGTTCGGTCCCACAGCACATGAACGATCACACAGAATTGAACATTTGCTCTTCAAGTCTCTCTTCCTGCAGACAGCCTGTTAGAGTACTCTTGGTTTCTGACCGCTCTGCTTACTCATCAACTGTCTCTGATTTATGGGTTAGAACATTCATTAACCTGTAGAATTTTAGCAATTAGGCTTTGTTTCCATGTCCTCTTCTATCTGACTGCTTCATTTCCTAGGCAGCCTTTGTTTGCTCCCAGACTCTTAATATCCTTCCTATCTCCGAGGACAGCGAGTCTCAGCTGCCAGAATGACCCTTGCTTCCTGTGGCAGCTTTTCTGTTGGTTCATTTGAGGCTGTATTTGCTATCTGTAGCTGCTTAATGGTTTATTTCACAATGATTACCACAATAAGGAACTCATTATCCACCACTGCTTCTGCAGGCCAGGTGTCTTAGCAAGGATTAGCCTGGTCACCTCTGCTCCTGTTTCTCTCTGTGGGCTCCTCTGAATGTATAGGTTAGGGAGAGTCTGCTGCTGTCTAAGTCAGAGAATTGCTGGCTTGATTCACTTCCTTATGTGTTGTGCTGAGCTGAGTCTCTAGGGGAGAGAACTCCCTCCCTTTCTATTCATCATGAGCCTCTGGATGGAGCAGTTCACAGCCAGGCATCTGGTTCCCCTCTGAGCAAACCAACAAGAGACTGCAAGGAATCCATCAAAACACAGCAGGGGATGGTAGGCAAGATAGGAGCCACAGTCTTTTGTAGACTCACCTCAGAAGTACCATCCACTGCTTTGCTACACTGCACAATAAATGAGCTGTTGTCTGCTTGCACACAGAGTGTGCAGTAAGCTGCATCACAGTGCACAGTTCACTGCGGGGGGACTGCTAAACATACTTTTCCTTTTTTGGTTCCTCCTAATGTCTACAGTGAATGCCAGGACTGACCTAAGCTCTGTGCTGTCTCGGAGCCCAGCCTTCTGTATGAAGGTGGTCAGCTCTTCTACAGACAGTAGATCATGGGTGGTGATCTGGGGATGGGGTTGACGAACTGACCTCCCTGACATTGTTCAGGCCCCCTTCCTGCCCCTAGCTTCTGTTCTTGCATTAGCTGGTTCTGTGTCTGGAGCATCTCCGGGCCAGCCCTGGCACGAGCATCTCATCCTCGAGTGCAGGGTTCTGCACCTGTCATTTCCTCTTCTACAGTTTTCCACCAAATGAATTCTGCTCAGCTTTTTTTTTCCCACTGAAGTTTATTAAATACTCGGTCTGCTAACAGTACACTCTTCAATCTCGTTCTAATTTTGTTCACTAAGAACAAACAAAGAACAAGTCAATTTCTAACATTTAAGTGGAGCCTTGGGAAAGGAGGGCAGCTAGTGTCTGCCATGAGTCCACATGAGCCCAGCCCTGAATCTTGGCCTGGGTTTGCATGTCTTTTCATTCTTTTTGGTTATTTTAGAAGATAAAACAGAACACTATTCTGCTCCCTCATGCTGATCTAATACATTTGTAAACACTGTCACATAGCTTTGGTGATACCAGCAAGATGTTCTACCACACTCTAGAGCACTGGTTCTCAGCCTTCCTAATGCCGAGTCCCTTTCATATGGCCCCTCATGTTATGGTGACCCACAACCACACAATTATTTTGTTGCTACTTCATAAGTGTAATTTTGCTACTGTTATGAATAGTAATATAAATATCTGACATGCAGGATATCTGATATGGGCCCTCTGTGAAAGGGTCGTTAGACCCCCAAAGGGGTTTCAAGTCACAGGTTGAGAACCAGCACTTTAGAGGAAGGCTGGCTTGGGAGAAGCCCTCCCTCTTCTTTCCACTTCCATTCTCTCACAGGTGCATAGCCCTTCTTTCTAATCTCAAAGGGTGATTTCTTAGAGCAGGTGACCTGAGAACTCGGCTAACTTGGGATGCTCATCAAGACTTTAGTGTGAATGAGTCAGGTGACACGCCTACAGTTGTGACTTTACCACGGCCTCAAGACTTCTTAGTTTTTAAGGAATACAAGGTTATTTGTATTGGGTTAGAAAGAGAATTTACTGGAAGGAAACTAGATACCTCTCTGAACTCCAGGGTGAAATCTTACTCAGATGTCATGAAAGCCTGTAGGAACCTGGGTAGCTGATACCTTTCTGTCTCAGACATTCTGCTTGTTTTGTTTGCTTTTCTGAATATCTGTCTATGCTTTTCTTCCTGAGCTGACTGCCTATGACTGCTTTGGGATGTGGTGGGCTGCCCAACAATGGCAACCACAGTTTCCAGGTCCATACCATCTCACCTAAAGGAAACAGCAAGATTCTAGGAAGAGAGATTCTAGCTGGCATAGTTAGCATCAGACATCTCTTCTTAAGTTTATTCGCCATGGTCTTGAGGGAAGTTTTGTGATGAAACATGGCTTCAGTGGGTCAAGGTCCAAAGAAGAGGCATGCAGCCTGAAGATTTGGCAGTTGCCTCTGAAGAGCCTGGTGTTGCTTCTCCCCTGAGGGGCAGTTTGGCTTGTGGTTACTAACATGGACTCAGGTCAGGCAGACATTGACTTGGTCCTAATGCTACCACTTCCTAGCTGTCTGACCTGAGGCCAAAGTGCACTCTGAGAACCAAATTCTTCCTCTAACAATTGGGATCATCAATCTCACCTCTCACATGCAGTAAGGAAATGCGTGATACATGCTATACACCCAGTAAGTAGTGTCTGTTATTAATCATAGTTGTTATCATGCCGTTGGGAAAAGGTTTTATGAAGAAAGGAGTGTGCATCTTACCACGCTAAATAGTGCAAGAGGATCTGATGCAGAATCTCAAGTAACTTAACACTGCATGATACTCCAGGCACCTGGGCATTGCAGTATATTCCAGCACCTCGATGTTGTGCTACATTCTAGGTGCATTATACTCCAGGTGCCTCAATGTCACCTCATATTCCAGGTACCTCAATGTTGCATTATCAGCATAAACTAAGAGCAGATTTTCCTCTTTACCATGTTTAGCTGAAGAAATGGATGAGGCAGCCAGAGTCAGGGCCCAAGGAGTTTCATGTAGTAATTATTTACTCTCAATCAGGGGTTTCTACCTGACCTGTGTTCTTTCACTTCCCAGATAAAAGACACACAGCTTTTATATTTATAATAGGTCTTTAGTGCACTAGAGCTGGGCAGATATGTACCCTCTAAGCTATTATGTCTACTTCCCTATCAATAACCATGAGATATAACTTGCCATGTTCCACCTGTGCTGCTCTTAACTCCAACTGGTCAGCCCTCATAGTCAAGTTTTCATGATTTACTTACCTCCATGGCTTCTTCTCCTCTCTCCCCACCTACTACTCTCCTTATGGTCTCTCTTCAGATCCCAAGTCTAGGAAACAAAAACCCCATTTCTCTTCTGCCAGCTATAGGCTGAAGACATCTTTATTTCACCAATAGTTTTAAATTAAGAAACAAGGTCAAATTACATCACTTTGTGTATGTCATGATTCTCTCATCCCTGGGGCAGCCAGGCCTGGGGGCCAGTATTTAGCATGGCAATAAATAGCAAATGACCAAACCTCAACAGTTTAACTTCTTTTTTAAATCACATGTGTGGCTTCTGCTCACTTTCAGAAAAGAGTTGTGGGTGGTATGTGCCCCCATAAAGAACCCCACAGAGCTCTAGTCTCCAGGAAGTCATAATAATTTTTCCTAAACAGCCCTTGTTCTAAGGGTTGGAACATCCATTCTGGTTGGTAGGAGTATCAGTTTCACTGGTCAATGTTCTGCCCTGTTAAATACTTTGAATACCATCCTGGCAGACCTATGGCGTCGATTAAAACACTGCAGTCTCCTCCTTAAAAAAAGGCATACTACTTTCATATTAAAAGTTTTCAGAATTCCTTTGCAATTTTTTGCACAGTCATGTTAGAATTGTGGGTAGCAGCCAACATGAAATAGATTCTTAGTCAGGGAATTATGTAAAATGATAATATTGAAATTCTATATTGTTGAGATGCCAGCTGTATGATGTAGGTTAGTGTGCCAGGTAGAACCAGCCAAACAACATGCATACGCCCCTTTCTACATGTGTGTGTAGTATGCTATGTGAAACTGTGGTAGAGTTCAGTGACTGACAGTGCGACTTTCTCCTAAGTTACGCGGACATTTTGATCGAGAGGGAAGTGCTAATGCAGAAGTACATTCATCTAGTCCAGATTGTGGAGACTGAGAAGATTGCCACTAACCAACTCCGACATCAACTCGAAGATCAAGATACCGAAATCGAAAGGCTTAAATCAGAGGTATTTCCCAGTTGAAGATTCTGTCTTACTGTTTCCTCTTCCTCATGATTATCTGTCGCATGTTCAGGAGAAAGACTTAGTCTCATGCTGAGTTCTTTTGCCAGGGACAAATATGTGGCTGGGCTGCTGATGTAGACAGAATCCATTGTCTGCTTCTGCTTCAGGGTTAGGGAAATGTGCTGCTATAATATGCTACCATGACAAACATGGTGTCTTCTGCTGTTATTTGTGACCCTAATGTCATTCGTTAGATTGGAAACTCTCTCTCTCTCTCTCTCTCTCTCTCTCTCTCTCTCTCTGTGTGTGTGTGTGTGTGTGTGTGTGTGTGTATGTGTGTGTTTAATTGTCTTTAGATAGACTCTTGGAGTAACAGCTGTGAGTCTGCCATAGGCTAAGTGAAAGCCAGAATATAACCAAGGAAGGACCAGAAAGGAATTCAGAAATACTTTACTTATGTTTAATCTAAAGGCTCCAGCTTTTCCCCCTGCAGAATTTTGAAAAGCACATTTGGGATAAACAAAGATGATACTGATTGACTGTGAGGCATTTCTGCCTCTCCTTTGGTCCCTGTCCCTTAGTGTGTACTTCCGGTGAACCCCAGAGGGATGTTGCTGTTAAGTGGTAGTGTAGCTAATCTTTGAGTCTATAGTCATGGTACTGTGTACCTGGGTCCTCCTTGTGCCCCTCGTTTCCATTTATGCAGAAACCTTTCCATGCTGTCATGTGGGTGCTCACAGTGAACAGTAAAGGAAGAATGGAGGATGAATGTAGAGATTATATTGTCCTCTCTGTTCTAACCCGAGATGCATTGGTGTCTCTTTAATCTAAAGAAGGATTTGTCACCGGTGGTGGCAGTCATGGGTCCTTGTTGTCAGGCTCCCTAGCTTTGACAACTTTCTTGCTGTTTCTACTGTGCAGACATTTTCTTTTTCATCCTCTTACACCTCCTGAGACTCAGTGTGACTCCTGCATAGGTTTTACCTCCTGTTCCCAGGTACATCCACGGTATGGAGCTCAGCCTATCTAGCTCTAGCATGGACATGAGAATGCCTATAGGGATGATGACTTGTCAAGTGTGTGTTCACTGTATCATTAGGCATGTCAGCTTCCTCTGTGCAGCCGTGAGAGCTGATATAGTGCAAACAACAACAGAAAACTTAACAAACCCACATTTTAAAAGACTATATCAGGCACTGTAATTTAAAACAAAATTATTGTGTTCTTTCTTTGCCCCAGAACACCAGATGTTTGTCTACTGAGTGAAGCAGGTTGGTATTCACACCATGAGAGGAACTCAGCACCAAGGGGTGCTCCCTAGCATTTACTTGTGTGTGCTTATCTGTCTGCACTGTGTTCTGCATTAGTCAGAATGTAAATAGCAGTGAAAAGCTGTCAGTGGCAGGTATGTCTTTTGTGGCCACCTGACAGAAATTATTTCCTATTCCGTTATCTTCCCATTCTTTCCTAGAAAATGGAAATTGAATGTATTTGGTTTGGGGACAAGATCCAAAGACAGGCCACTACAGGGACAATTATGACCTTCTGGCCTTTCTAGTATTGGCTTCTCAATGATTCTGTTTTAATTCTTAGACCTGTATGGATTCTTAGGCCTGTATGTTTAGTGAGGCTAATCTAGAGAGTTGTTCTGCTGTAAAAGCAAGAAGTCACTTGGTCTTGAATTTCCCTTACAGGTCACATGGGGCTGGGAGTACATGAAAAGACCCAACTTATTACAGTCTTTTCTGTGTCTTAGAAGTAGTCTTTTTCACCTGGCTTCAACCAACCTCCGTGCTAGCTATAATTTTCCCAAGGGGATGCATAAGGACTGGGATAGGCACTTCAAAGACCACAGGCTTACTACAAGAGCTTTAAGTTGAATGTCTCTGTCTTTAGTGACCACAGTTGCTTCATGGCATCTGCCTTCACACAAGGTCCCAAGGAGACACTGGCCTGATCTGTCAGGACTGGGTTCTGGGCTAGTGTTTCTCCTAAGGCAGACCTCAGGTCTGCACTCAAAACACCAGGCTTGGAATAAGACTTGTGGTCCCTGCATTGTAGCACCAGATGAGAAGAGGTCACATCTAATGAAGGTTTCCGGATGTCTTCGAGGGCAGAACTTCTGTAGCTTGACACTATGCCACCGTTCACCAAATCCTGAACTGGACCTGTCTTTGTTACAGATTGTTGCTCTTAATAAGACCAAGGAACGGATGCGTCCGTACCATGTTCATCAAGAGGAGGAGGATCCAGACATCAAGAAGATTAAGAAGGTAGGAGACAGGAGGCTTCTGGGAGCATGGTGACCACTTGTCTGCTGTGTGGTAGTGACTTTGTTCTTGTGTCCCCGAGCTGGAAACTGCCTTGGTGTTTCTGGTAATGGCTCTTACACTGTCCCTTCGTTGGGATCCATGCTGGTCTGGAAAATTTCTGAGATTTCTTTCCGGTTCTAGAGCATCCCTTTTGGACCCTGGGAAGAATGCCATGAATGTGCATTGAGACAGTGGTGTTCTCTATTGGGTAACCCCACTACTGTTGAAACTCCTGATTTTGTCACATCCATAGTTGGGAAGAAATTTTATTTCTATCATAAATAATTATTCCCTGCTAGCTATAACAAAACTTTAACCATATGTTGCTCAGAATTTGGAATAGATTCTTTGAGTTGAGTTGAACATTTTTAATGTTCATGAAATAAAAAAGTAAAACAAAACTGTTATTTCCTTAGCATTGTGTCAAATATATTGGCATTTATTTGAACCTGGTTTCTGACACTGTGTTCCAAGACTAATGCTGTTGCTTTACTTTTAATAATATGCAGTTGCATGTAAACAAGGGTATTAATAATACCCAATCTTCAGCCTTGTTGTAGGAGCTGCTCTATTAGTAAATTAATAAAGAAGCTATTTATAGTTCATCAGGAGACAGCTTCCAAAGTGAAAGATTTTATTTAACACAAATTTTAATTGTGTTGCATTTTCCAAAATTCTATTAACTAAGAGAATAATAAAAGAAAAATGCATAGTTTCGAACCTTTATGATTCTCTGAAGAAGCAACTTTAAACCTATTTTTGAATTTGTTAGTAGATTTCAAAATTAACGTTATTAATTTTTTTGTGTCCCGAATCAAATAAATATATGTGGGAAAGAAAGTTTACAAATGAACCACGGATCTCCTCTAATCTTGGTGAAACGTGGCCTTTTAGCTTGAAGAGATCACAACTCAAAATTGCTTATAATTCACAAAAATGTTCTTTAGAATTCTCAACATAGTATGCATAGAACTTCACACAATTCTATTGAAATGTGGAATGTACTTAATTTCTCTTGGTGGAGCATAGCATCCTTAAGTGCCACATGGACACTGGTACTGTGCTGTCATAATGTCAAGGCACATGGCAACATCTTAAGTGTTGCAAAATTAAATGCACGATATATGTCATATGCATGAAAAAGATACAAAAAGGAATGTTAAACAGATAACATTGTATTCAGGGTATCAGGCAGGGAATTAAAGCTTTTATGAATCTGTGACTCTGTAATATGCCTCCTTGCTGAATCTGTCATCTCTAAAGTGCTACATCCTAATTACTTAACCTGGAATTTTTTTTTTTTTTTTTCGAGACAGGGTTTCTCTGTATAGCCCTGGCTGTCCTGGAACTCACTTTGTAGACCAGGCTGGCCTCGAACTCAGAAATCCGCCTGCCTCTGCCTCCCGAGTGCTGGGATTAAAGGCGTGCGCCACCACGCCCGGCTCTTAACCTGGAATTTTTATATTTTGAGATGACTTCTTATTTGGGGGTCCATTCTGAGAAAACAGAGGATTGGAGTTTGAGTTTGCCCTGCTGGTTAATAAGCAGGGCTTCTGGTGTTTCACAGTTCCTTGGACACTTAAGAGATATTCAGCAAATGTTTGTTGACTGGTAAAACCATACAATCAAGTGCACTTTTCCAGATTTGTCACTTTTCCAACCATGGCCTGGAAATTCAAATCCATTTTAAAGACTATATAAGAGAGAATTTATATTAAATTATTATTTTAAGTTGTTCATCATTGCAAATGGCTAGTATATGTCTTGCCCACATGGCTGCTAAGAGTTTAGGAACTCTAAGGATGTCCTGTAAAGCGGCATTGGCTCTGCTTACAGCTTTCCCAGCCCTGCTGCTTATCTGAAACCTCAGATTATTCATTCACAGGAGTGACTGAACCAGATGATTTCAACAATGATTTTTTTTTAGGCTTAAATAAGCAAAACAAAACAAAACAAAATATAGTGTCAACAAATAAATAAAATTAGCTGGTTTAAAATGGGCACAGTAGTTGGATAGAACCTTATGCAAAGATCTTTCACCAGTGGTCAGCAAGCGCATGGAAAGGTCACCAATCACTGGAGAAGTACAAATCAAAACCACAGTGAGCCAGAAGCTCACACTCGTTAGGACAGCTACTGTAAATGAAATCAAGAAGAAAATGACACATTTTGGCAAGGACATGGAGAAACTGGGAAAACAGTGTGATGTGGATTGTAACATTAAATAGACCTCAATGAAATTCAACACCAGATTTCTCAGCAATTCCACTTCTGGGTGTATTTTAGAAGAAATTACAACATGATCTGGATGTTGAGAAAATACTGGCATTGCCATACACATAGAAATACTATTCATAACAGCCAAGGATGGAAGCAACCATAATGCCTACCAGAGATGAAAAGGGTAAATATATAACGAGGCATCATCCTTAAAAGGCACAGAAACTTATAGAGGAGAAAGTGGGGAAAAGGCTCGAAGAGATGGGCACAGGGGAAAAATTCCTGAATAGAACAGCAATGGCTTGTGCTGTAAGATCGAGAATCGACAAATAGGACCTCATAAATTGCAAAGCTTCTGTAAGCCAAAAGACACCGTCAATAAGACAAAAAGGACACCAACAGATTGGGAAAGAATCTTTACCTATCCTAAAACAGATAGGGGACTAATATCCAATATATACAAAGAGCTCAAGAAGGTGGACCCCAGAAAATCAAATAACCCCATTAAAAATGGGGCTCAGAGCTAAATAAAGAATTCTCACCTGAGGAATACCGAATGGCTGAGAAGCACCTGAAAAAAATGCTCAGCATCCTTAATCATCAGGGAAATGCAAATCAAAACAACCCTGAGATTCCATCTCACACCAGTCAGAATGGCTAAGATAAAAAATTCAGGTGACAGCAGATGCTGGCGAGGATGTGGAGAAAGAGGAACACTCCTCCATTGTTGGTGGTATTGCAAGCTTGTTACAACCACTCTGGAAATCAGTCTGGTGGTTCCTCAGAAAATTGGACATAGTACTACATAGGATCCCGCAATACCTCTCCTGGGCATATATCCAGAAGATGTTCCAACTGGTAAGAAGGACACATGCTCCACTATGTTCATAGCAGCCTCATTTATAATAGCCAGAAGCTGGAAAGAACCCAGATGCCCCTCAACAGAAGAATGGATACAGAAAATGTGGTACATTTACACAATGGACTACTACTCAGCTATTAAAAAGAATGAATTTATGAAATTCCTAGGCAAATGGATGGACCTGGAGGGCATCATCCTGAGTGAGGTAACCCAATCACAAAAGAACTCACATGATATGTACTCACTGATAAGTGAATATTCGCCTAGAAACTTAGAATACCCAAGATACAAGATACAATTTGCAAAACACATGAAACTCAAGAAGAAGGAAGACCAAAGTGTGGACACTTTGCCCCTTCTTAGAATTGGGAATAAAACACCCATGGAAGGAGTTACAGAGACAAAGTTTGGAGCTGTAATGAAAGGATGGACCATCTAGAGACTGCCATACCCGGAGATCCACCCCATAATCAGCCTCCAAACGCTGACATCATTGCATACACTAGCAAGATTTTGCTGAAAGGACCCTGATATAGCTGTCTCAGGTGAGACTATGCCGGGGCCTAGCAAACACAGAAGTGGATGCTCACAGTCAGCTATTGGATGGATCACAGGGCTCCAATGGAGGAGCTCGAGAAAGTACCCAAGGAGCTGAAGGGGTCTGCAACCCTATAGGTGGAACAACAATATGAACTAACCAGTACCCCCCGCCCCACCTGGAGCTCGTGTCTCTAGCTGCATATGTATCAGAAGATCGCCTAGTCGGCCATCATTGGAAAGAGAGGCTCATCAGTCTTGCAAACTTTATATACCTCAGTACAGGGGAACACCAGGGCCAAGAAGTGGGAGTGGGGGGAGGAGGGGAGTGGGGGGCAGGTATGGGGGGACTTTTGGGATAGCATTGGAAATGTAAATGAAGAAAATACCTAATAAAAAAGAAGAAGAAAAAGCACAGAAATCCTGGCACTTGCTTCAACATGGGTGAACCTTGAAGACACTGTATTAAATGAAATTCATAATGCAAAGGTGAATCCTGGAAGACTCCATGTAAACAATGTTTCTAAAGTAGTTACACTCACAGGAGCAGAAGTAGATGGGCGATTTCCAGAAACTGAGAGAAGTGTCTGTGGAGTTGTTCATGAACAGGTAGAGAGTTTCAATAGGATAGAATAGAGATCTTGCAAATTGTAGAAAATGAAAGCCATGAATATCTCTACACTACTGAACAGTGTAGACAGAAGTCATTAAAATGGGGCTGGAGAGATGACTCAGTAGTGAAGAGCTCTTACCACTGCTGCAGAGAACCAGGATTGGTTCCCAGCACCCACATGCTGGCTCACAAACATTTGTAACTCTAGTACAAGGGGATGCAAGGTCCTCTTTTGGCTTCTGTAGGCTCCTGAACACATATGATTTGCATACATAAATTCACACTCACATACAAACAAACAAAAATAAATTATATTATAAAAGGTGGGTCTGGGCTTATAGCACAATTATAGAACACTTGCCTAGCATGTATAAGAGCCCGAGGTCAATCTTTTACAGTTAAAAAAGTATTAAGGTGATAAATTTTACATTGCTTTTTAACCATGAATAAAAAATATAGGATTCTTTATTATTAAAAGCAAACCTTCAATTATTATTTAATATATTAGCTAAATTTTGAAATATTATTAGCTAAGTAGTAGAATAGTCTGGTGTCTGCATAAATAACCCTAATGCATTTAAGCTGTTGTGAACCTCAGAAAAAGATAAAATGTCTAAAATCATTTTTCCTGTTATTTGGGGAAAACTTGCCATTGTTCGTTGTACTGAAGAACGCATCATCCTAAGGGTGGCGTTTATCTGGTTCATGAGGTATATGCTTGCTTCTTGCTTCAGGTTTCAGAAAGCCGGTTTCATCGCCCATCTCTGGTTCCTCCCCTTCCTCACTGTGTAGGTTCAGAGCTTCATGAGAGGGTGGCTGTGTAGGAGGAAGTGGAAGACCATCGTGCAGGACTACATTTGTTCTCCCCATGCAGAGAGCATGAGGAAGAGAAACCAGATTGTGTTCACGATGGTGGAGGCCGAGACGGAGTATGTGCACCAGCTTTACATCCTGGTGAACGGTTTCCTCAGGCCCCTGCGCATGGCAGCCAGCTCCAAGAAACCACCCATTAACCATGATGACGTCAGCAGCATTTTTCTCAATAGGTTTGCCTTTTCATAAATGAGTAGTTTGGGAAGAACTCATTAGTGTTTCTTGAAAGTGTCCCTCTTGTAGTCTGGAAAGATTAGGTCTCGCAGATTCATCCTTGCGGGTCACATGTTCAGAGTCAGGGAGAGATCCTCGAATGATGTTGTCAGTCTGCATTTGTATTTCTCTACAATCTCGATGGCTCATTTTCTCAGTTTGTGTCTCTGCTTGACATTTGTGCTCTTGTCACTGTGTCGGGGCATGCATGTGTGGAAGATACTCTCTCTTCCAAGCTGAAGGAGATGGAGTGATTGATGGGTGTTGGTGTGCCACTTGCACAGAAGTGTTTTAGGAAGCATAGAAACTACGATGTCCCAAGAGCCCTTGTTGATTTATTTCTGCAGTAAGTATTTGCAGTGACCTTTTTGTTGAGGATCAGTTAGGGGACAAAGCAGAAAAATTCCTGCCTTCATGACATTTATATCTCGAGGTGAGAACAGAAATGGGCAGGGAATACATGAAAATATGTAGTTGATTATCTATCTGGAGATCAATGTTGTGGAGAAAAGTAAGACAAAGGAAGAAGTGGAGGAAGGCAGGGTTGGTGTTTTACTGAAATTCTAACTACTTTTTTTTTTTGAGTAGGCAATATACTGACATGATTTAAAAGTCAAAACAGTGTGTGTGTGTGTGTGTGTGTGTGTGTGTGTGTGTTACTCTGAAGTTGCTCTTCCACAGTCTCCCTCAGGCAGTGCGGTTAGCATTTTGACCACAGTTATCTAAGCATGTGTAGATGAGGCGTGGGTAGGACTGTGAGCTGCAACCTCTGATAGTGGGCATCCAAGGATGTAGCCCCTGGTTTTAGGCAGCCCTGATGAGTCGCTTCCACATGGCAGCTGCTTAATGTAGATGGTGCAAGGCCAGGTGAGCACTGTTTACCTTCTCAATGTGACTGCCAGGCCTCTTGATGGGAAGCTGGGATAACAGCTCTACAAGCAGACCAGTTGCCGTTTACGGCCCTTAGTCCTAGGCAGGGAAGTGAAGGGGTGCAGCTTTAATGGGTGGCCGTACACGGTGTTTGTTGTCCTGGCTGCGGTTTAGATTCCCTTGTTTTGAAATGAAGCCCAGGCAGGCCAATTATCTTGAATTTCAGCAGAGTTTAGACTTAAGAAACTGTAGTGCTCCCAATTATGTATAACATTTGTTTCACTTGTTTTCTAACTCAGGCATGGAAATCGGAAGGTAAATGTATCTGTTTGCTAGGTTCCAGTGTGGCAAATAGCGGTCAGTCCCTCTCTTAGGAGAGGAAATCCTTTGCTTAGAATTTGTCAGACCACAAATGTCATCCAGAAGCCAGTACAGAGCTTCCTAACCATCTGACTTTGGGCTTCATCTTTGTTTCCTTTGGGTTTCTGGGGCGAAAAGAGAAATTGCTACAGAAGGCAGGCATATAGCCCATGCTATTATGGAGTATATATTTGTTGGGCCTATGAAGCCAGCATGCCATGTATAAGCATATATTGGACTCCTCAAAGAGCAGATACCTTATGTTACTAAATGGTATTGTTTTTCTAATTTTTTTATAGTGAAACAATCATGTTCCTTCATGAAATATTCCATCAAGGACTAAAGGCAAGGCTGGCAAATTGGCCTACTTTGGTTTTAGGTAAGTCACTCTTTAAGGATGTAGATTCTAGTTGAGTAGAAGAGTATCCTGTGTGTTATTCAGCCTTGACTATGTAAATCCACTGTTGATACTCAGACACTGGGACTTAGTCTTGCTGTACTAGGCCACATCCCAGGAGTTACCTGGTGATGCTTTTCTTTGGTCTGTTCCAGGTAGTGTGTGGCTGAAGTCACATTATGCTGAAGGCAAATGCTACCCAGTTTGTCCCTTAGGCAGGACAACTAAAGCCCTGAGCCATATGGTATTGGGAGGTACTTTTTACGGTAACTCACCAAGCACAAAGGGGAATAGCCATGTTTCCTTCTCTTTTCCAGCGGATCTATTTGATATTTTGCTGCCTATGCTGAACATTTATCAAGAATTTGTACGTAATCACCAGTACAGCCTCCAAGTACTTGCCAACTGTAAGCAAAACAGAGATTTTGACAAGCTCTTAAAGCACTATGAAGCCAACCCTGCCTGTGAGGGGAGGATGCTGGAGACGTTCTTGACCTACCCAATGTTTCAGGTAAATCACTTGGGATGCATCTTATAAGTCCTTGGACCTAACCCAGTGCTGCCATCAGTTATTTGTCCTGTGTATATAAAGAACCTGGATATGTTGGCAGTTTGGTTCTTTTCCTAGTGCTGGGGATTGAACCCTGTGCTTGGAGTGTCCTAGGCAAGCACTCTACCTGTGAACTACTTCTCCAGCCCAGAAAGCAGGGATCTTTTGAGGCAAATAATTCCAGGAATTTTTTTAAGCAGCAAATTCTCTTTATAGAATGATTCCACACAGACCTCTTTCATGGAGTCTCCACCTCCAGCATGTTTAAAAATATTATTAGGCTTACAGAAATAGGATTCTGTGCAGATACGCTAGTTTATGCTGGTTATGCAAAAGCTTCTCGGGGGACTGGAGTGGCTGCTACGAAGTCTCTCTCTTTTCAACCCTTCCTTTCTGGCTGCAGCAGGATTACTGTTGAGTTTTTTTTGGCTGGAGCTTTGGAGAACAAAGCTAGGCCTTCTTAATCCCACAGGCGGTGGAGACCCCAGAGCCAGAGGCTCTGGCTAGACCTGGATGTTGTGGTGGGGCCTGGTCATGGTTAAGGCAGGCTGTACCCTGATGTTCTCTCTTGGGGACTATGGAGGCCCACATGTGTGCTCTTTCCTGCCTCAGGGCTCTTTCTTGAAGTGCCCTATGGTGAGGAAGTCCCACAGAGACCGTGGGGTTGCCCGCTCTCCTGGAAACTGTGGATTCTGTTCTCTTGGAAAGGCATTGAATGTTCCTGTTGTGGAATTTATGGGGCTTTGGGGGAGGCCTCCAAATTGTCAATGTGTTAAAGTGATTCTTTTGATCATGTGTGTTATAGTTACTGTGGAGCACTTTGTCCTCTGGGCAGGCAGCCTTGACCCTGGGGAACCATTTTGGAACCTCAGAGAGGAAAAAAAATTTCTGTGGTCCATAACTGTTTGTCTTAAGGTCTGTCAGTACTGTTTGGAACCTTGGAAGTGGTGGTGGTAGTTCAGTAAGCATTTTAAAAACCAAAAGGCTGCATTTGAAAACACTTAAGTGCTAAAACTTTGTAATAGTTTATATATGCAAATAAGGTACATATATATATATATATATACATATACATATATATATATGGTATTGCATATATATTAGATGGTTTTAAAAACCAAAATGCTGCATTTGAAAACATTTAACTGTAGTGAAACTTAATTACACACACACACACACACACACACACACACACACACATTGAACTATTTTGCTTGAGTTCTTTCCCCGTCTGAGAAAATATTTCCCAAGAAGATATGGAATTTCAGGTTTTTGTGACAGTAAAGTGCTTCATGTGTACATTGCTCTTCTGTCAAGCTATTTGCATTTTCAGATGTGACCTCTAGGTTAGGATTCAGTACTAAACTGCGTCCAGGTTAGGTGGACACAAAGTTAAAGGCTCATGAAGCTCCTGATACTCAAAGTTTTTTCCATATGCTTTAAAATTCCCCAAGGCATGTTCCTTTCAGGGTTTTAAATGGCAGAACTTTACCTGAGCTATGGACAAGGCACCCCAATACAGTGGATTGCAGAGCCTTGAAGGGACTTTCCACCACCCTCCCCTTCCTTCATCCTGCAAAGTTTAAGCCCAGAAACCACGACTAAGCAATTGATTCACTTGGCAGCATTCCTATCATGTCCGAGAAGAGCTTGGAGTCTAGAGTCTTGGTGGGACCTGTTGTCTTACTTAGCCTTCTCTCACTGAAACTGTCACAGTGCTCAGGGGCAGCTGAGCTCTGGTGAACTCCAAGTGCTTCAGGCCTCTGACACAAGTAGACAGCTCAGGTTGGGCAAGCATGTCATATTGTAAGGAGTCTAGGGTTATCTAGAACTTCATCCTCAGCCCCAGGCTGTGGTAGCTCTAAACCCTAAAATTTTGTTGAGAAATCAAATATTGAGAATCTTTGACTTCTTCCATGGTGAGGTGGCCCAAAGCTGGTGCTCTTGAAGCCCATTTTTCTGGAAGAATCTTGAAACTTGTAGAATTCAGCCAGGATTACTCCAATTTCAAGAGATGAACAGATGGAAAAAAATGAATAATCCAAGAGAAATTATTAGAAATTCCTGCCCTTGGGCCATGGTTTTCTTGGAGTCTGTCCTTGGGCTTTTCCTCTTGGGGTCTCACCAAGGAGAAACCATCTGAAACAATTAGAAATATTCTTTCCATTAACTTAAAAGTTTTTATTTTTACTGGGCTTGTCCAATCCTAGTGTCCCTTGTCTACTGGGTGAGGTAGCCATGATGGTATTTGCTCCCTAAGAGGATCTGGGATGTAGTTTCTTTTGCAGTAGTCCTTCCATGCCTTGACCCTGTTCCTTGGTTGTACTAGACATGCCCCCATGCCCTGGCAGCAGTGGAAGTTAAAATATTTAAACTTCCTTTACACTGCAAGAGGACCTCTGGCCCAAACTTTTTCATGGGCTTAAATGTGGAGGCAGATTGGTGCTGGGGCAGAGGAGCAGAGAGGATTAGATTTGTGAGATTCTAGCCTGTAGCTTTTTATGATGGAAGAGAGAAGGTGACCGAATGATGCTAGTATGCCCCCCTTTTGTATTGGAGACTTGTCCCAAGACCTCACACATACCAAGCAAACGCTCTGCTTCTGGACTCCATCCCTGACTTTTTTTTGTCAAGTCAGTTGTTGCCTTGAACTATCAAAACAAGGAGAGATTATAGAATTGGGATGATACTAGTCAGACCTAGTAAGTCCTGTTGTTACCAAACAATTTGTTATAGGAATAAAAGAGTCATTAATTTTTTTTATTTAGCAAACACAGTGGTTAGTACTGCTTGAGCCATCTTCTGGTGCTCATCTGCTTACTTGAATGTGGATGTGTTGAAAGTCCATAGGTAAGCCAGTCATAACATCTGCTCAAAGAACGATGCTATGAGATGCACTCCAAGAAGTAGTCACCCGCTGTTCCATCCAGCTATTAACTAAAACAGGAGAGCAAGCTAATTAAAGTCTATAAAGTGACAAGGATTCAGTCCTTTATTGAAAGTAGAAATATGATTCATTTCAATAGCTGCTGTGATAGTTAGATGCTTTTTGGAAACTCTGCAGCAAGTTCTTGACACGACAGAAACGTTCTTTGCAGTCACTTCTCAGCAGAGCCTCCTTTGCCTACTTTCAGCAAGAGCTAGCATTTATTTGTTCTTGTAACAGCAAGGAGAAGGGGCAAGTTACTGAATTCAGCTCCATTCATTTGAACCTTAGCCAGAGAACTCTTTAAAATAGTTTTAACTGATGGAGGAGGAGCATGAGGCTATCTACTAAACATAGTTTTGTGGGGTTTCAGTGCATAGTAAGTAGTGAGGCCCTCCCACTCCTGACTCTTGTTAGGAAAAATTGGGCATATTAGCTATTGATTGCTTGATTTTCTGTGGAAGGACTTTTAGCATAGTTTTAACTATGGTAGAATTGTGCCAACAAAAGGGTTTTTCATAAGCACCTAGATCCCAGGAGTCTTTCCCAAGTATTAAAGCATGCTTTGGTGAGACGGTTATAGAACAGAGGCATAAATCTTCCTTTGTCCATCCTACAGTGAGAAGTCTCGTATTTCCTACCCTTCTCTGACCAAGGGATCTGCCTGTCTCCTAAGACCCAGATTCGACCATCGGGCTGCAGTCAATGCCTGTGCTAACAGTGACTGTTATCTGTGCGAATGCACAAAGGGACGCACTCATGAGTGAACAGAAAATAGCCTCATGATGGTCACACAAGTGATGAGCAAAGGCTTATCCACAGAAAGGGCCACCATCGCTAAGGACAGAGTGAAGGCCTGCACACAGAACTCTGGGAAGCTGCTTTTCTGTCCTATTCTTAAAGGTTTTTTTCAAGTGTAGATGAAAACCAAGGACCCTAGATTCCAGTGGAGATCTAAACTGGTTCTGCCATTTCCTGGGAGGTCTACCTTAGATAAGTCACTGGGCCTCATTTAGTTTATTTCCTTCCCAAGTGAAGAACTTGATTAGCTAGCAGAGTGGACATGTCCACAAAGCTCAGAGCTTTCCCAGATCCACAGAAAAGGATGTGATGGGAGTGGCTATTCACACACACTCTTCTTAAACCTAACTCCCTGTTTTCCAAGAGGCTGTTTTGTGAGCACAAAAGAGAGAAAGGTTTGTTGAGTCTCTGTAACTTGAGTTAAACCTCTTCTCTGGCTTGCTAGATGTCTCGTATGTCTGGTGAGGTTTTGCTGTTTACAGAAACTGTTTCTAACGTAAGCACAAATAAACAGCCTAGATAACCAACATTTTCACTGCTGGAGGGTGAAACTTGACGAAGCAGGATCAGAATATCCTTCCTGATTCCCATTGTTAAAGAGAGCATTGTCAAGATTGTCAAGTTTTACATAAGCATGTGAACAGACCGCATGCCTTTAAAAATAGATTCAAGTGGGTCCATGGCAGCCATGTTTGTTTCTCTTACTCGGTCTGCAGAAACCTTGATTCAAACATTCATGGTTGTGTACAAACTTAAACAACGACTCCTTTATACTAGGCTTCTTCCTTTATGACCAACTTTTCTTGCATTTTTTGGTTTAGACTTTCCTGGTGTATAAGGTTTGAAGCATAGCTTATGCTTACGGATTCCTTTAAAAAGTGGTAAAACCATCAGAGTCCCAAGGGTAGGCATGAGTGAGCTACCTGAGAGCGATGGCTCTGTAGAGAGGGCCCCCTGTTATCCTCCTGGACCTCTTGTTCACACTCACCTGTTAATGTGTTTAGATTCCCAGGTATATCATCACACTGCACGAACTCCTGGCCCACACCCCCCATGAACACGTGGAAAGGAAAAGTCTGGAGTTCGCTAAGTCCAAGCTGGAGGAACTGTCCAGGTATGCAGAGAACTTGTGGAAAGGGTTCAGAGTTGGGGAAGAGACAGCATGGCAGCCTGCTGTGGAAGCCAGGGTTATGCAGGTTTCAAGGGAGAGGAAGCAAATAATAGAGCCAACATTTTTTTTTCCTTAATCGTAGAGTGAAAGAGACGGTGCTGAATTACGACGCACATTCAATTTAGCCAAGAAAAATGTCTTTGGAGAGTTCTCATAGCATATGAATTTATATAGTTGAGATCAGGAATATTGTGGTTAAGTTTGCAAATGTTCTCTGCCTTGTTTTCATTGAAATAGAAAAATGACTTTCTGCTGCACTTTGTATTCAGATTTGGCGAGAAGCTGGAGAACAGACAGGTTGACATCATGACATGGGACAGTAGTGTAGAGGTCTCTAACTTAGTGCGTGTCCTCAAGGAGTAACTCTTCAATGTTAAGGAAGGAAGCCATCTGTAGAATGCTGAGCTCTTTCCTTTTGCATCCAAAGCAATCTCTGTCACTCACTGATGGCTGGTCTGCTTACCTTTCAAAGTGAGCTCACACAGTGTGACTTTGCTTTGGGCTGTGACTGGTCAAAGCCTGGAGGTCAGTCTTATCTTACCGTGGCCCTCTTTCCCTATCTGTTAGGGCAGTAACTACTGTTTCCTCCTCTCTCTTGTCTCCATTGTGTCTGACAGAGTGATGCATGATGAAGTCAGTGACACCGAGAACATACGGAAAAATCTCGCCATTGAGAGGATGATCGTAGAGGGCTGTGACATTTTGCTGGACACCAGCCAAACTTTTATCCGACAAGGTAAGACCGGCTGGTCTGACCCTCTGCATGTCTGTCATGGATCTCTGGCAGAACCAGGGACACATTCAGAAGCAGGCTTGTGTGCTTGGTGCAGTTCATTCAGGACACTCCCGAGGCCTTGACTAAGGCTGTGGTTGAGGCCCACCTCTGTGCTATTTCTTTTCAGGGGCCATGAAAAACAGCAACACAATAATAGTAAATCACGGGTGCCCCAGTAAATCACACTCTGGCTGGACTCTCCTCCTCAGTGG
The DNA here is from genome assembly GCF_978045245.1 of Mus caroli. Taxonomy (NCBI): domain Eukaryota; kingdom Metazoa; phylum Chordata; class Mammalia; order Rodentia; family Muridae; genus Mus; species Mus caroli. The sequence goes on from NW_028227270.1 coordinate 29,362,782, forward strand.
ACCGGACATTCTCTACAGCTCCAAGGAGGACAGGTCGGTCTGGCCAATCGGAAGGGCAGTGCCAGGTGATGATGATATCCAGGCAAAGGCTCACGAGAAAGTGGCACACCCCAAAATTCTTGCACATAAGAGCAGGGACAATGTCCGAAGTGAAAACAGTGGACTCTCATTCACTTTTCTCATCTGCGCTGCCGAGTCAGCGTCACGTGATGCCACGTGATATGCTATAATCCGATCGGTAACATCAGTTACCAGACACAGTGGGTCCTGCTAGGCTGTGGAGATGGTGTAGCTGTTCTCTGTGTGTTGTGAGGGGCAACACCTGATTAATTAAGCTTTTGAAGAGATGAAGCTGTGTCATAAGCTTTGGAGAAGGAACAGCCTGACCATGCATATCCCTCCTCAGCATTTAGTTCAAAGTGCAAGAAGTTAGCCACACCCGAAGATGCTTCCAAGTGCTTAGGTGTCTTGGGGGGAGGAGAGCATGCTCTGTGTGCTGCATCTGAACAATCAATATGGTCTGCCGCATATCTTTATAGCTTTGAAATTAGTATGGATTGAGACATAAATTTGGAACTTGAATTAATCATTAGTGCTGTGTCTGGCCATGGTGTGCCAACATTATTTGAAGCTATTACTGTTTCCTTCCATAATATGTTGCTTAAAATATATTTTACCTCATCAAATAAGATATTATGCAGTCCACACTATTATTATTATTTGCTTAGAATACTTAAAAAGTTTAGCACACACCATTCTGTTTTCTGGTTGTTTTTTTTTTTTTTTTTTTTTCGTTTTCATTTTTGAGTTTTTTTTTTTTTTTTTTTTTTTTAGGAGAGACACTACAAATATGTTAAGTTGGGAAACATTTTAGAAATCATTCCTTTCCCATTTTTAATACCATTTACTACTTTTTAAAAGTAATAGCAGATCGAATACAATATTGACATCACCGGGCCTTTACGATTTCTGTCTTATTGCCCTGTGCAGACTGTGTCCCTATGATGGCCACCTTTCTGCCTCACGGTACATTGCCTGCCTGTGCCTTCAACGATGCCTGGGAGTGAGAAGGCTCTAACCCACCTCTTTTGTGCCTATTAAAGGTCTGCTTGGTCTAGCAAGCTCAGATCAGATAACAAGGCTTGAGTTGACGCTCTTTTCTGTTTCCAAGGCACTTTGCTCATGGAGCAGGGGTTCTGTCCTTTTGTGTGAGGTATCTGTCTGCATGCTTCCCCTTCCCAGGAACTGCAAGGGCTGAAGGGCAGCGTTCCAGACTTCTCTGTGCCTCACCTTGTCTAGTACTGAAGTCACTGGGAAAGGGGGCATTCAGGTAGACTGAATGGCTTATTGATTGAAGGTGGGATTGTAAGCTATTTATTTTATATTTTTCTTGTATTTGGGCTTCTCTAAAAGTGTCTCATAACTGACATGTACTGTAGATCCAACAATGGGTGGAACCCTTCCTGCATACGATTTCTGAAGGTACTTTTGATTGAGCAGTATTATTACCCACAAGCCCTCAGTGTATTTATAAAACTTAGATTTCTTTGAGTCTGAACTCCCTGCACACACACACACACGCATACACACACATACACACATGTAATGAGACATGTTTGAGGGTCACATGCATTGAACAAGTCATATTTTTTTATTACACCATTAGAAGTAAAACATCATCTCCTGCTTCTCCCTTGAAGCCACATCTGAATGTTACTCACTCTGTTATATGTCGCATAGCTAAGGCAGGGTCAGCCATGACTGCCCTGGATGCTGCTATTGTGGCAAGGTCTGTGCAGTCAGTTGCTCCACAGCAGCCTTGCTGTGTGTTTGATCTGGTTAGGAGCTGTTCAATAAAGGTTGTTTCTAAACATGAGAACTTCTTCTTAAGTTAGAAATTAATTGATTATAATTGGAAAGTTTGCACTGTTTTTCTTTAATTTCTCCTATTAGCACTTTACTAAATATTTACTAAATATTCTTAATAGGCTTTAACACCCACAAAACACATTTTTAAAATTCATTAAACTACAAGGTTTTTAAAACTTTTTTTTTTATTTTCCACTAAACAGGCTACAATGTATCTCTAATGGTGTTTTAGTATTTTTATTGACTACTCTGATATGAGCTAAGGTTTATTTCAGTATATGGGTGTTTGCATCTGTACATATCGACTTTCAACTTTATATGATTGCCAAGAAAAACACCCCCCAGGTCCTCAGTAAGGTCTCCCTAGAGTAAGGATGTACAGCAGAGAGCATGAGGGCTTTATCATCTCAGATACCAAGCTCAAGGCCTAAAAGATGTTATTCGTACATTCATTGGTGAGCAGAATTCAGAACAGAGGCATTAGCCAGTCTTAGAGGCCACTCTGTGGGCATTAGCAGTGGAAGGGTAAGAAGAAGTCTTCCACAGTTGACCTCAGTTGTTAGATACCCAGGATTTGAGATGCTAAAGACTGAGGCACAGTAGTGGCCTAAGAGAAAGGAGAGGGTATGGTGATCATTTCTGTAATACCAATTATTTGTCTAATCTTCATTAACCAGAGAGGGATCTTTTCCAAAACTCACATGGCCACGTTGAAATATGTCAAACAGAAGATGAAATGTGACAAAAACAAGTCAGGACACACTTTTCAAGCACTCCATTTTATAAACCAAGAGTCTTGAGATTGCTCGCTTGTAGTTTAGTGAATATATTTCCATCCTCATCTAATGTGGATAGTCTCCTGTTCAGCAAACTTTTAGAGTTTAACATATTAGTGTATGGTTGCCAAGGAAACTTCCTTTTAAACATCAAAGTTGAAATTCACAATAATTGCTAACAGATGTGATAACCATAAATTTTGTCATTTCTGACTTAGAAAATTACTTAGATTGCTTTTAAATGTGCCAATGAACACATTATTATGGAGTTTTCACTGCCTTGGTTGCAGCTTTTTTGAAACTGGACTTGTGACCCCCATTTGTCCACCAAGACACTGGTGTCCCCTTTCCATTCAGCCCTGATTAACCTGACCCTATGAGCTGGACAGCCTGGGGTGTAGGTGACACCATCCCTGTCTTAGTCCTTCTCATTGCTTGCGAGTTCCAGTTTTATGTTGTTAAATCTACTGCATTGTCTGACTATACCCTGAACCTATGTGTGACCTTATGAGAGTTACTTCAACTCAAGCTTCAGTTTCCCCATTTGTAACTCCATCTCCCAAGTTCCATGAGCTCCAACTCTTTGCTGCAATTACTTTCTCACAGGCTTTCTAACCTTCCTGCCTTCTGCAGTCTCCACACCTCCTCTCCTTCTCCAATTTAAATCTTTGCCACATGAGCTGTCTGTCAGCTTGCTCCCACCCACCTCATCCCCTCCAGTTACTCTCCTCTTGTCCAACCCTTCCCTGGAGTTGAGCCTTCTCCTGGCCCTTTGTTCCCGCTCCCACTCCCTCCCCCAGGACTGCTTTCTTGCTATTCTTTAAGCCCAGCATCACTGCCTACTTTCTGTCTGTCATGCATCCCACTTAATCACTCACCTAAATAGATGATGTGAGATCAGGGCATGGAGCCTTGGGTCCTGTATGCCTTACCAGCTCTGCTAATGGGAAGATACGATTTGGAACATTTATATGTTAATGTTAATCTTGTGGGTTTTGTGGCTCACGTAGTTTTATTGTCTTAGGTATATATATATTTTTTACATAAAAAGGTATTTTTTCACTTATAGAACTAATCTGTGCTCGCTTTAAAAAAAAAAAACTAAGAAACTCAGAAAACATGAAGGAAAAACAAGGTTGTTTCTCTGGGTAATACCACTAATAATATTTAAGGATTGACTATGTACTTTGTGGTTCTTGTGGGCTCATCAGAGCCTGTGTAAGGCTGCACAGGGATGGAATAAACAGATATTACTGGCTGCAGTGATTTCAGAAGTTAGAACAAAGGTGTTTGCAATAATCTTGGAACTTTGTGGTTGATTTTTAATAGACTGGAAATTTCTTTTCAGGTGCACCTGTCTCTATTAGTGTGTGGTCTACAAGTGGATAGAGGCATTCTCCAATATTATATAAATACTGTGGAACTCTGTGCATCTCTCACACTACATAGACTGCAGCTCTGTTTTCGATGTGGCTTGCCCTCCATTTAGGTTTCACAAATATATCTTAATCACACACAGTTACCTTTCTTTCTTATTAGCATATATTAGTTGTACAGAATGGGGTTCATTGTTTCACACCTAATTTAAATACAGTTTTAAATAGCTTTCCTCTAAGATAGTCCTAAATTAAATTGCATTGAATTACATAATTTATAAACCTTTATAGTATACATGTATTACACCATCTATTTTTAACATGCAATGGAAACTATTAATATACTTTTTATTTTGTTTGCTTCAGGGAGGATAAATTCTACTTACTTTAATCAAAGTATCATAGTATCTATGATTATAGTTTATAAATGTACCCAACCAGATCATAGATGGCATCAGTGCTTCAAATTTGATCTGACATATTTTTTCAAACGAACATTCCACTTTACAGATGAAAAGTCAAGTTAAAATCATTTCATATCAATGCTAGAAACAGTTCATCTCTTAAAATACAACACATTGTTTTCTCAGCTAGAATAGAGGAGATCCATTTGTTCCAATGGCATAGCAAATACGTCCTTGGTATTTTGGGAAACAGATCCTTGTGTTTGTTGCCAAGGGCATGGTCCTCACCAGAATTTTAATTGCTCACTGTTCTTCACTTTTGTAATCACCAGGTTCTCTTATCCAAGTACCTTCTGTCGAGAGGGGGAAACTCAGTAAAGTCCGCCTGGGCTCCCTGTCCCTGAAAAAGGAAGGCGAGAGACAGTGTTTCTTATTCACAAAGCACTTTCTGATTTGTACACGAAGTTCAGGAGGAAAGCTGCATTTGCTCAAGGTAGGAGCCTTCCATGGCAATCTCATTTGTCTTCTCAGCACTGAAGAGGCATTGAGGTTAATTTGATTCTGACTTCCCGGTGCCTGTTACTGTCATGAATCAGCTAAGACCGTACAGGGAGAGGTGGTGTGTACTTACGAGCTCTGGCTGTTATTTTGTCTTCATTTGGATTCAAGGCAATAGAAATTTATTTTAAGTGTGCTTCATTATAAAGAAGTATTATTAAAATCAAAATCTTGGCAAAATTATTAACAGTTGACAACTACTGGGCCATAGATATCTTGTCCAGCCACTGTAGTGTACTGGTAAAATATTTGGCAATTGCTATTTCATCTTACTGTGCATCAGGAGCAGTAAGTTTAAAGCTTAGTACCTGTTCTTATTGATAACATTCTATGTGCACACAACCACTGATGCCTGTGGCTTCTTTCACACCAAAATCACATATCTGAGTAGTCAGGATAGAAAGGACGTGATACAAGGAACTCAAAATGTTTCCTATCTGACCTTTTGCAGGAAAAGTTTGCATACTTGGTATTTATTTATCTTCTGTTGTTGCTTAGAAACATTATTCACTTGGCCAGTGAGATGGCTCAGCAGATAAAGGCTCATGTCACCAAGCCCTATGATTTGAATCCAATTCCTAGTGCTCGAATGATAGGAGAGAACAGAGTCCCACCAGTTTCTTCCAAGTCACATGTGCAGTAGCATTGCTCCATGCGTGTGTGTGTGTGTGTGTGTGTGTGTGTGCATACACACACACACATGTGCACACACACATATACATGATACATAAAGTATAAAATCCATTTTTAAAATATTATTTACCCCATGACAATGGCCTTTACTTTCCAAGACACTTCCTGGCTGACCAGTTCCGTCTTGAGCTTGGCTGTGGTTACTCTCTGAAGTCACTGTGGTACCATTTAGTCTCTCATAAATGAGTCTAATAAATTTTTATCAACAATGGGGGCAAGAGTGGGAGAGTGGGAAGAATTTAATTAAAGTTAAATGTTTTAATTTATTTGTTCTGTTTAGTTTTGAACTCTGTGAAAAATTATTTATGATGCAGGAACTGCCAACTCTGTGGCAACCCGAGTGTTAGGTTTACAAGGCAGAATTCCCGAACCGCACAAGACCACCAACCTCTTAATCTCTAATCTATTTGATTCCAGACAGGTGGGGTTCTCTCCCTCATTCAGTGTACATTGATTGAGGAGCCCGATGGAAGTGACGATGACCGTAAGTGACATCCCATCTCTTGGAACAGCTAGAATAAAATAATAAACTTCTGTAGATCTTCATTTATAGAGCTAAGAAGGGCTGTCTGTGGAGGCAGAAGAGATGCCAGGGCAAGTTTGCTAGAGCTGTTTATCTGTTTAACCCGTGAGCCTTGATAAACCATCGGTGAGAACTAAGGCTCTACAGAGTTTGCCTTTTCATAGGCAGGCAAGGAAGGAAGGGGCTTGAGTTAAATCAGGATTTCTACATATGGTAGAAATGAAAATAAACACAGACTGGAAAGGTTAGTTTTGAGGTGCCCTGTGCCCTCAGCTTCTTTACCAGTTTATTGGGGGGGGGGCTTTTTTCACATGCTCCAGAAGCATATTGCTGAAATGAGAGGCTGTACTCAAATGCGTGTGGGTCCCAAGGTAGAAGGCTGGATGGGAGAGCCATTGATCATGTCTCTTGCACTCACACGTAATCATTTGTTTTTTATGTACTGAAGCCAAAGGTTCTGGCCACATGTTTGGACATCTAGATTTTAAAATCGTCGTGGAGCCTCCTGACGCTGCCTCTTTCACTGTGGTCTTATTGGCACCTTCACGCCAGGAGAAGGCTGCATGGATGAGCGATATCAGTCAGGTAATGAGGAGATTTTTCTTTTCCTGATTTTTAAAAGGAATTTTCAGCATAAACATTTAGTGAGGATTTCTAGGATAGTGTGTGCCTCTAAGTTGCTGGGCTTACTGGCATCATTGATTCAGTTTGATTTACTGTTAGTATTTTGTTCTTTCTTTGTTAATGTTAACCTAAAATGCAGTAAATATGACCAGTGCTTTGCTCAGCCATCATCAGAGAAGCTTCCTCCTGCAGCAGATGAGAGCAAATGCAGAGACACTCCCCCTCCTCAGCCAGAGAGACCTTGGAACACTCAGCTCTTAATCAAATCCCTCCCCTCAAGGCTCAGGGAACCCAGTGGAAGAGGAGGCAGAAAGAGTGTGAGAGCCAGAGGGGATGGAGGACACCAAGCGTTCAAGGCCCTCTGCATCAACATGAACAAGGCTCATACGACCTCGTAGAGACTTGCAGAATGCACAGGGCCTGTATGGGTCTGCACCAGGTCCTCTGCATACACATTGTGGCTTCCAGTTTAGTGTTTTTATGGGATTCCTGAGAGAATGAGCAAGTGGGTCTGTTTCTCGTGCATTCTTTTGGACTCTTTTCCTTCTGTCTATCTGTTTTATCTAAGTCCGATATTAGGTTTGATTCTATATTATTTTATTTCATTATTTTTAAAAATGTAATTGCATTGTAGTTTCCAAGCCTTCTATCCTAACTGCAGCTCTACTGAGCAAAAATGTTCAACAGAACAGTGTTAAAATTGTCCTGTTAGTGATTTCTTTTCCAGTAACTCCATTTGGTATTTTGGGGGGGGGAGGGAGGAAGAGGAAAGTGTTTATTCAGCTTACACTTCCACACTGCTGTTCATCACCAAAGGATGCAGGACTGGAACTCAAGCAGGTCAGGAGGCAGGAGCTGATGCAGAGGCTATGGAGGGATGTGACTTACTGGCTTGCCTCCCCTGGCTTGCTCAGCCTGCTTTCACATAGAATCCAAGACTACCAGCCCAGAGATGGCACCACCCACATTGGGTCCTCCTGCCTTGATCACTAATTGAGAAAATGCCTTATAGCTGGATCTCATGGAGGCAATTTCCCAACTGAAGCACCTTTCTTTGTGATAATTCCAGCCTGTATCAAGCTGACACACAAAACCAGCCAATACACTTGGATTTCCAATGGTATTTCTTACTTGTCTATTTCTGAAGTAGGAAAATGAAGAAAGATACAGAAGCAGCTAACAAGGGCTGTGGTAAAAATCTGCAAAGTAAAGAAGCAAAGGAGGCAGCATCTTTAGGATGAAACTGGGAAAGAACTTCCCACATTTTGTGTAGAAGAAAATCAGGGAGCTGGATGGCTTGCTCTTCTTGGATCTACAAGGCTCGGGCAGGAAATCCATGCATTAATCTAGGCAGTGATGCCACATGGATATATGTCAAGCTAGTTACAGCTGGACTCGATTCATGCTCCACGGGGATTTTGGCTCCATTTACCAATGTGGAGGAAAGAGTTATACTAAGACAGGAGGGTTGCTTGAATCTAAGAATCCTAGACCAATCTGTGCAGTTAAGCAAGACCTCATTTCTAAAGTAATTAGTTAATTGATAAGATCTTTAATTAATATCCACCATTTACTTCCAAAAAGTTGTCATTTAAAGAAGACTAGGGAAAATGGCTAAGGCATTCCTTTTTTTTTTCCCTAAGGAATTCTTAGTAATTTTTTCATAAGATGCGAACGGAAACATGTAATAAGATCAGGTCTTCAGATCCTTAAACTTTTGGTTTTATTGCTTCAGACATTTTTCTAGCTCCACTTTCATTTGGCTTCACTGTGCAGGTCAGAAATGTGGGATTAGAAAATCCACCTTTGTCAAAGTCATGCAGCTGCTTGGAGGTGGTACTCAGCCCTCAGGCAGGTCTTCCTATTGGTTCTAAACACCCTGTGTGGGCTACCTGTCTACCCCTCAGACTGCTGTAATGGTGGGTAAATAGAAGAGAAGCTGTCTCCTTTTTAGATCCCAAATGGATAAAAAATATGAGATCTTCCTTAATTTTTTGAGCAAAATCACTTTCTTATATGGCTAATTAATACTTTTATTACTTTTAACCTGCATTAATACTACACTAAGCCTTTCCAATTTGTAAAGAATCTATGATCTTATTTAACTCTGGATCATTCATTGGTCATTCAAAGATTTACTGAGGAATTGCTGTATGCAACCAGGTCTTGTTCAGATATGGGCATATGATAATAGGACTGACTGATGATTATGGCAGAAAAGACTTGATGAGTGCCTATAATTTGATAGCATTGTGAAGCCAAAAAAGTATAAAAAGATGAAAAAGAGGAAGAATAACCAGATGTTTTTCCAGCTGCTTCAATCTTCTTTCTATTGTGTAACCAGGGCACTTAAGATTCCAAGTTAATCATCATAATCTCCAACCTTCTCTACAACTTTTACCTGCTATAAGCATTCAAGTGAGATCTTTCTATTTAGACTATGGTTCAAGGCAAAGGTGTTCCACTTCCTCTTTATTCATCTAGGTGCAATGGCGAGTGTGTTCCTTAGTACAAAATGATGCTCGATTTTATCAGCAGTTAAAGAGCATTACTAGAAAGTTATATCTCTTTGGGTAGAAATGAAATTAACACAGGAAATTACTGTCTTTAATTATGCCTGACACCATGTGACCTTACAGTTTTATTCTTTCAGTGAACATATTTATGCAGCGTTACTATGCCAAGTGCTATTCTAGGCCACTGTAACATAAAATAAGAAAAAGAGGAGACAGCAACAAGAACTTCCCTTATATTGATTACATTCCTTGCTAAGAACACACACACACACACACACACACACACACACACACACACCACACTCACATACATGCCCAGCAGCAAAACAAAACACTTAAAAAAGCAAATGTAGTGAATGGGAATAGCACGTGGACATGAGATGAAGTGAAAGTCATTCCAGGAGGAGGACACAGTGACTTTGAGGACTCTAAAGCAAGAGAACGCTGTGTTGTAAGGACTTCCATGAAAGCCAGTGTGACCGGACTGCAGAGCATGGTCCTAGTAAGATGTGATAGGGCCAGATCTGGGATTCAGTCCATGGCAGGGAAAGGTTTTAATCCGTACTTCAAGTCAGATAAATGCTTTTAAGGGACTTGAGCACATGGATTATGACATTTAAGTTAGGCCTTGGAAGGTCACTACAGGTATTATGGGGAGAGCAGAATGAGCTGGACAGCCAATTGGCACAGAGGGAGCCAAAGAAGAATGCTCCTACAGTCACAGAAAGAGGTGCATAAATCTCACACTGCCTGGCAGCAATGGGGCTAGGCACAGGGCATCTGCTCTGTGTTCATTATGAAGGAAGGGTCAGTGGGTTTTTGTTTTGTTTTGTTTTGTTTTATGGAAGAGAGAGGAAATGATGAGTTGGGTAATATGAGGGTTTATGGCCTAAGCAAACACAGGAATTAACTTGTCAATAACTGAGATAGGAAGACTGCTGGGGCAAGCTTTTGGGGGTGAATTGGGCTTACTTTTGAATATGTTGAGTCTGTGAAGACCAATAGATATTTGAGAGGGGTCAAGCAAGTAGGGCACATGGGAGCTTGGGCTTTAGGAGAGATGCCCAGTGAAGAATCTACATCATTCAGGTGCTATAAGTTTATGCTGAGATGGTTGAAATCATGACGAGAGAATGTGGATAGGAGTGGGACAATGGTCCTGCCTTGAAAGAGAAGTCAGAACAGCAGAGATGATCAAGAAGGAGCCACCAGGAGAGTAGAAGGATGGTTATGGTTTGGTGGCATCCTGGAAGCCAACTGAAGAAAGCATGCATGAAGGAGGGAGGAGTCTTGTGTGAAGTTCTGCTGCAAATGGTTAGGGCAGTGAGTGCTCAGTGACTTGACTTGAAAGGCAAGTTGTAGGTAATGAATGCTTCCTTCTTGATTGAGCTCAACCTACAGCCTGCATGTGTGGCTATCTCTCAGTTGGACTCATGCTTCATCCAAGCATATTCATTTTATGGGAGAAATCACATACACATTCATAGAATCTGTTAGCCTCACAAGTATAGCTGAACATATTTATTATTAACTGGAGGAGCCTACCACATGCTTGAAAAAGTTCTCTTGAATATTTGCTTGTGTATGTGGGAAAACATGACCACAAAGACGAACTAGAAATATTCCCAACATGCAGCACACCAAGGTGCTTACTGAAGATGTTTACTGAAGTGTTTTCTACACAGTCCTATGTTAGCATTACTAAGGAATTTTGTTCAAATGCAGCATTGAGAATCTCAATACTAGATGACATTTGAAATGCCCTAGACTTAACAAGCTCTTTAGATCATTTCTGTCCTATACATTACGGAACCTCTGTCCCAAAGAGTGAACTCTTTCCATCTCTAAAGCGCCTAAAGTTCCTTCAAACACAATTTCATGGTTTAGCGTCAGTGAATTATTATTTATTATTATTTTTGCCTTATTTCCTTCTATATACCTATAATTTTCACATCTACTCTAATAACTGTGCATATATATATATATATATATATCCTATCACATACATTTATCATTTTTATAGCTTTTTGCAAGCTATTGAGCATTGAGTATGTCTGCTGCTTCCCAGTAATATGCAGCTTACTTTGTGAGGAGATCTCTCCCTTCTTCCAGGTCCTCCCCTGATACATTCCCCCAAAGACTCTAAGGTTGGCATAGAGGCCACGATCATTTTAATGATTCAGTCAATGATTCATGGTTGGCCACATTTCACATTTTCTTCAGGAAATATGTAAGTCAGCTGCAGAAAGGAATGGGAGTATAGGCAGAGTACCTGCCTCCTACGTGTGATGTCCTGGGTTCAATGTCTAATATTACTCTTCCCCCAAAAAACCAAGGCATTGTTCTTTGTGCCATGAGTACCATCCCATCACTGTGTCCTGCCAAATGTTATGTTACCACATCTTCCAGTTTAATGGAAAACTGGGTTTCTGCTTCCCGGTTGTTCTAATTTACATCTTTGTAATTACTCAAGAGATTACCATTTCCAGCCATGTCTACTTCTCCCTTGTTTATACCAAGTGAACACTAAATCACTACAACTATCTTTACAGGTTAGAGAGACTGACATCTTTCAATTCAGATTATAATAAGGTCTGTGGTGATTTTGTCTTTTACATGACTATGTCTTAGTTTTCCCATGGCTTGATTCGGAGCTATAGTGCTAGGCTCTGGTGCGGCACTAGTCACATGTGGGTCTTGTTTAAGACACTCAAGCAGTTCTGCAGAAGGGTGCTGGTCCCTGTCACAGAAGCAACTCTACAAAATCTAAGACTTTCAGCTTTGCCAGGTCTCTGTGCCCAAAGCTGTAATTTTAAGGAGGAACAATTACTTGAATGATTAATTACACCTCTAGTTATACCAGTAAGGCCATAATTAACCGTTGGCGCCTCCAACAAAACATGCAAATAGCTAATGGTCTCAACCAATAATTCTTCCCCCTTTCTTCATCTATTTATAGGGAAGGACTTGAGGCAAAGAGCTGACCATTCATTCAGTGTGGCAAGCTCATTGCTGCTTGTCTCCCTCACGTGCATAATGGGGCATTGAACAGATTTCGAAGTAATTATGAAAATTAACTAAAATGCAGAATTAAAACTCTCCCAACTTCTTGTCTTGGGCAGAAATTCTGCATTTTGGGCCAGAGTTTAGACAAACTTTTCTCTGTGGAAAATTTGTAGTGCACTGGTCATGCTGTCCTTCTTAAAATAGCTACCCTGAAATCAATTTTGTATTTTAACATAAAAATGGTGAATTCAAAGAAAAGTGGGATCAAATACTTCTTCCTACTACCTGTAAGCATTGAGACTCCAAAACAATGTGATGACATGCTATCCCATAGTAGACTATCGACCTGTGGCAGAACCTGCAAACCCAAAGCAAAACCCGTTAACACTTCTCCAAACCCAGTATCATCTAATCCCGTCATGCATAGGCTATCTACATCTATCAACATAGACATGTCCTGGTTTTGTTTATTCTGTTTTGTGAATGGACCTGTTTTCACACAGATCCTAGTCAAGGGCTGATTAAGGACAGCCTGAGTTTGACGCAAGGGATCTACACAGGAGAAGGAGAGAACTGACTCCTGCAAGTTGTGCTCTGACCTTCACATTTGGATGGTCTATGACATCTGTTCTCTCTCTCTCTCTCTCTCTCTCTCTCTCTCTCTCTCTCTCTCTCTCTCTCTCACACACACACACACACACACACACACACACACACACACACACAAATAAGTAAATGTAAAACATTTTTAATGAATTAAACTGCACAGGATCACTTCTATTAGCTTATTAGTTTCAAGGTTTATTGCAATTCACACTAACTCAGGATGACAAAGCCATCTGACACCCTTATTTATTGCACATTTCTTCTCAGCTAGAAATTGTGCTCATTTTCCTCATGCACAGTCATTTGTCACCAACATCTAAGATACATGAGTCATAAAAATGGAGTCCCTTCCCCTTCTGCATCCACAGGATTGATTAACTCAAGGTTCTGCAGGATACCAACATCTAAGGATGCTCAAGTTTCGTGAAATGTTTGCACACAAGCTGCACAGAGTTCCTGCGCCCTTAAAATCAGCATCTTTAGATCACTGACAACACCTGAAACAATGCTTAGAGTAACACTACTGGCTGCTTCATCATTGCTAGACTATATTGTTTAGGGAATAATGGAAAGAAAAAAAACTATGCATGTTTATAGATGAAATTTCCCTTCAGTATTTCTCATCCACAGTTTACTGAAACATGGATGTTGAATCTAGAGATACAGGACATCTGTTGTTTGTGCCACACCTTCCACTTCAATTATTTTTGTATATAAACTGGCCTGGGCAAATTCTATTGTAGCTTAGCTTTTGTCTAAAATGGTGCCTTGTTGCGTCATTCAAAGTCCTAAATAGAATTGAGATAAAAAGTGAAAACTGGCTGAGGGAGAGTGGATAAAAACTGATCCTTTGCTATAACATGACCTGTCTGTCTGTCTGTCTGTCTGTCTGTCTGTCTGTCTGTCTCTATCTATCTATCTATCTATCTATCTATCTATCTATCTATCATCTATCTATCTATCTATAATCTATCTAACATTCATTCATCTATCATCTATCTATCCATTCATCATCTATCATATATATCCACTCACCTACCTATCATCCATATCTATCTATCTATCTATCTATCTATCTATCTATCTATCTATCTATCAATTACCATCTATCATTCATCATCTATCTATCCATCATCTATCATATTCATCCACTCATCCACCCATCATCCATCCATATCTATCTATCTATCTATCTATCTATCTATCTATCTATCTATCTATCTATCTATCCATCCATCCATCCATCCGTTCATTATCTATCATGGCTACCTACCATCTACCTAGCATTTATCTGTCTTCTTCTTATCCCTCTATTTGTCTATCTCACAGATGGTTGAAAATTGTGTAGCATTTGTCAAAGGCCTTTTGCATAACTGAAATGTCATTATTTGAGCATGGATATACTTTTGAGCTATGCTTCTGACTGCCTGTATATTTTATTCTTACTTTTGAAACTTGAATATAAATGAATGTTTCTTTTCATTCCTGTTGAAAATAACTTTAATACTCCACACAGTGAACTGGACAGATTTATCAGTGAGACCTGGCCTTGGATGAGAGATATCTGAAATTGTCACATAAATTTCTCCTTTTGGATATAAACATTTATGTCAAGTCACAGCCCTGGAAATATGGAGAATAAAACTGATTCAGGTCTAGCTATGGAACAGAGATGTTTAATACATAAATTCTTAACATAAAGAAATATCACATGTAGGTGATACATACAGGTAGGAAGAGAAATATCTAATCACAAGAAATAAGAGGTCTGAAAGCTTGTCCTCCAAAGACCTAGAGCCTGGGGAATGGCTATAGATGGAGGTTGGCCCTTGTGCCTAGGAGAATTAACATAGTAATAGGGTGAGAGAAAGCCTTAGATCAATGAGAGTAATCATCACCCCCTTCAAGCCTGGGCACTGGAAGCCATATCTTTTGCAAGACAAGACTTAAATTTTTTCACCCGTTGGCACAGAAAGAAATAAGGGATTTGTCTTTCTGAGCAGATCATGACAAGGTATCTCTGGCTTATGGAATTAGAATTTAACAGCACAGAAATCCCAAGCTGAGAAATTATTGATTGCTAAAATCCCCCCGAGGGTTGTGGAAGCAAATCCAGATCTACTCTCTCAGCAGCACTTGGTTTGTGACATTAAACAAATAAATAAATCACAAACCCAGTGAGTAAATATCTCTGCTGAGCACAGGGGCACTTTGAACGAACTTCAGATGATAGTGTGGATAATACCATTAGGACTGTAAACTAAAAATGATTAAAACACAATAAAAACAATATAAGAAAGGAACCAGGGTGGAGGGAAGCTGTAGGAGGAAATCCATTACTGCTTTAAGATGATGACAAGGCCAGATTGTCAATGAACTGAATAGATAATTTTTAAAAAATGATTTTAGTGTATTGTATTGTATTGTATTGTATTGTATTGTATTGTATTGTATTGTATGTGCATTGGTGTTATGCCTGAATATGTCTGTGTGAGGGTGTTGGATCCCTTGGAACTGGAGTTACAGACAGTTGTGAGCTGCCATGTGGATGCTGGGGATTGAATCTGGGTTCTTTGGAAGAGCAGTGGGTGGTCCCAACCACTGAGCTCTCTCTCCAAGCCCCCAGCCCCACCCCTAATAAATAGTCTTCAATGGAAACTACAAACATCAAAATTACAAGTCTTGGGAAATTCATTAAAGACAGTAGATTAATCACGGCTGATGAGAAGATGAAGGGCCGGTAACACATTTAGAAGAAAGTTATGCAGAGTATAGGAAAGCCAGCTGAAAGAGACTCCGCGACTGAGACTAGCACTGGAAGGCTTGGGAGAGTGTTAGGAAGAATAGAGAAAAAGAAAATGTCCTCATAAAAGTGAACAGAATAGGGATTTTAATAAAAGAAATGAAAGATGTGGCACATCAGATTAAAGAAATATGCCAAAATCTGAGCTTCTTATACTCACGTCAATTCTCATTTAGAGAACGAGGCAAGTCTGAAGACGATCAAATACAAAAAGAGAAATCTTAAAATTACTTTGAATAGCTAAAAGACATAGTGGTAGAAACGTTTTCACAGGCAGAAATCTGTAAGCTTAGTTGTATTTTTGTTATAGCAGAAAATGTGAACCTCTTAACTATATAAATAGGTCTGTTTAGACAGTAGGATACATTGTGTTTAAAATGAATCAATGAGCAATACAGATGAACAGAAATAAATCTCAAAGCAATGGTGGGTGAAGAATGCAAACATTTTTGTGAATTTTAAAACTACAGATAATACTATATATTACAATGTACAAATACACTCAAATACAGCTAATTATTTAAATAGGAGATAAGAAATACTAAGTGTTCTGCTTGGTGTTTTATTTTGTTTTGTTTTGTTTTGTTTTACTTTGTTTTGTTTTTGACAACTCATCATAGGTTAGAGGAACCTTAACTGGGAAACTGGCTCCATACAGATTGTTTGAAAGCAAGTCTGTAGGGGCGTTTTATTGCGTAATGTTTGATGTGGGTGGTGAAGCCCCTGGGCAGGTGGTTCAGAGCTGTGCAAGAAAGAAGGCTGTAAGGTCAAACAGTGTTTTCCCACAGAGAGTAAGCAGTGTCCCACCGTGGCTGCGGCATCAGCTCCTGCTCCCAGGTTCCTGCCTTGAGCTCCTGTCCTGTCTTTCTTCAGTGATGCACTGTGATGTGGACATGTAATCAGAACAAACCCTTTCCTCCCCTGGCTGCTTTTGGTTGTATTGTACCACCACTAAGACAGAGAAGGTTCCATTAGCTCAAATGGTCTCACATCTGAGTGGAAGGAGCTTCAAGAAATGGAAGCATAAAGGGACTTCTGCTCTGTTTATTGTGTTTTATATCCTTAAAAGACGAAGAGTGCCCTATACTGATACTGGAATGCATTGAAAGGAGTTAAGTTTGGGTAGCTGGCATATGAATGTCTTGTTCTTTTCTGGATAATTGAAATATATCATAAATAAAAATAAATTAAAAAAAAAACAGGGCTGGAGAGATGACCGGAAGGTTTAGAGCACCCATTGCTCTTGCAGAGGAGCAGGATTCAATTCCCAGCACTCACATAGTGGCTAACAACTGCCTAAGTCCAGTTCTAGGGGACATGATGCCCTCTGCTGGGCTCTGCAGGCACTGGGGAGGCATGTGGTACACTTACACATATGCATGCAAAACTCATACACACATGAATAAAAACAAATAAATCTTCAAAGTGAAATAAAAATAAAAGTCTAAGATGACAAAGATCTGTATTCTCCCTTTGCTTAGATCTCCTAACTCCCAAAATACACATCCCTGTGTAAAGGGAGAGAGTTGAGAAAAGCAGGAAGAGGCTTGAATTCTTCTTTTAGGGTGAGGAGTAATTTAATTAAATGGTTAAAAACCCTTACATCTTCTTATGGTAGATTTTGGATATTAATCTCTTTTTATAGAATTATATATTTGTTAAGAAATTAAATATATTTCAGCCAAATAAGCAGTCTAACATATAGCATTTCAGAGATGAAAAAGAAAAATGCTCTTCCTGCATCACAGATTTTTGTAGCACTCTGTCTGATGCTGTTGTTTTGTCCAAAGACTTTCCCTGTGCATCTCTGAGTCAGTCTGCAGTCTTCCCTGGTCCTGGGTTACTGACTGTCTCTGGACCAGTGAGGAGGGAGATGGTGATGGAGGGAGGCATGGCTTGTTCTTATGCTGAGGATGGAAGAGTTACTCTATTTTTGGTTCCTTAAAGTGGTACCATCTCTTGCCTTTGGCACAGTGACCACACATCACATGTCCTTTGGTTTCTATAGAAACAGATCTGGTTCCTAGGCAAGGGATCCAGGCAGAATAGTCTTAAGACCCCTGTCCTCTAGGTTCCTTATTTCAAGAAGTATGTGTGAGAACATTTTGTCTGGTCTCCAGGAAGAGAGGGAGAGCAGAGTCGGTCTGCAGGATTGTCCTCTGATGCCCTGGCTTCTCTCACAGCTTGTGTGGGGAGAGAGTTCTGCCCCTCTCTTTTCTCCAACTTGATGTTCCCCATGTCAAGTGCCCTTTGAGCTCTGCTCTAAGGATATATATTCCCTGGCTGACCAGACTCAGGACTCACCCGATTCCTGTATTCTGTAGGGGATGGAGTTATTGATCCCTAAACACCAGGGTTAAATCTGCTTGTCACTCCTATGTTGGAGGAGGTGTAGCTGTTACTTTGTGACATAAGTGTGTGACTTCAGCCACATCTTTTGCTTGCTCCTTTGTGGCTGGGCTCCACTTGAGAACGTTTGCCTCTGTGAGGCTGTGGGCAACTCTAGGCTGATATGTGTGATGGCTGCCTCAACTCTGTTCTTGCTTGCACAATCATCGTGAGAGCTGTTGTTTATATAATTATGTAATTTTCTTAGAATATTTAAAGAAAATGAGGGGAAGTGGTTCATTGTTACACAAGTGGCCAACACCATCTTTCTCCCACTTCCTGTGTTTGCTACTCGGGTGGCATCGTCATTGTCATTGTCAGGGACACTGGAGAGAAGGAAGTTGTTAGAGTAGGTGGAAAGGTTATTGGAGGAAATAAAAGATCTTTCCTTCCTCTCTCTGGCTATTTTCAGCCTCTTACCACAAAACCCTTTCTTGATTACCCCGTGCCAGAATTCACAGCTTGATAAGAAGATAAAATGTTAACCTCCAACCCTGTCTTCTATTGAGAAGTGAATTTTAAACAGTGGGCTGTAACGGCTAGTGCTGTCAGCTTGGTAGATACTAGAATCACTTGGGAAGTTGGCCTCTGCTTATACCTGTAGCTTGATTAATTGATGAAGGAAGACCTGTTTTAATCATGAACAGGATGGTTCTCTCTGCAGAGGAGCCTGGATTGTAAGCAATGGCAGAAGGCAGGGAGGGAGGGAGGGAGGGAGGGAGGGAGGGAGGGAGGGAGGGAGGGAGGGAGGGAGGGAAGGAGGGAGATGAGCATTGGCCTACATTCATCCTTTGTCTGTTCCCTGAGTATGGATGCAACAGAACCACCCACTGTCTTCAAGCTTATGATGTCTTGACTTCCCTGACCATCGTGGACTGTATCTTGGACTGTGAGCCAGAATAAACTCTTCTCCAGAGAGGTGCTTTATCAGAGTATTTTAGCTTAGTCCAGTTTATAATAAGTATTTAATATGTGAGACTCTGAAGCATCCATTTTGTAAAGACCTCAGGATATATATTGAAGGCAACTTCTTGGTATTCTTGACAATTCAAAAGATAGGCTGCTTTGTGTTAAACTCTGTTTTAATCCAAGGATATTATCATTATCATCATTGGCATCAGAAAAAATTTAAATTATCTTACAGTACGGTCATCTTTGATTTTTGCCATTGTTTTCCTCTCGGTCTTATGCTATAAGCAATCTTATTTTATTCTTCAAAATACCTCACTTTGCATTTCCACAGTTCACCTCCTAGAAAGTACAGATCGTTTCATTTATCAATTCAGAATGTTGTTCTAGTCTCTGCTTCCAGATCCCCTTTAAAAGGAGAAGTGTATCCCCAATGTAAGGGAATGCCTAGAAGCACTCGGTGACTTCCCATCAGCCTTCGGGAAGTCTAGATTCAGGATTCTCTTCCCCATTGCCTGACTCCAGCCACCTCCTGCTGTTCCCATGCTCATCATCAGTATGAATTGTGCACAGTGTCACCAACACACATTGCCACCAGGCCCTAGGAACTCCTGAAAAAAAGGCCATGTCATTGTGTTTTATGTCCAAGAGTATTCTAACCTATAGTAATTTGTCTCACTGATGGAAATACTTCGAAATACTTCAAAACCGAGCATATACTATGCTACTGTTTCAGGACTTGGGGACAGATGTTTTCACCTTCTGATGGCCTAAGATTTATGGGAATTAAATGTGTAGCAGCATTTATTCCACCCCTGAAGAGGATTGGCCTGAGAGATGAGGTCTGTGCTTGGAATCAGCTCTGCAAAAGGGAGCCACCTCTGGACCATATTCTCTGGAGTCCAGCACAGGGGTGTTCATTTGGATTTGAAGGTGCTTCTAAAATCAGCATTATATGATATTTTATCAGAGAAGCTATTTTTCCTCTCTGACTTGGACTAGGATTCACTAGAATTCTGGCAATTTATGAATTCTGTATTTTTTTTTGGTGTGTATATCTTTGGGTTGGTCCCCAACAGCTCTGTTATTTTGAGGGTTTCTTATAGCAAGTGTTTAGACATAAAGTCTGTATTGTGGTTTCATTATGGGCTTTATCTCATTGTGTTCTGCATTTTATACAAATCTGTTCTGTCCTGGCTTATCTTGACGTGTCTTCTGTATTTTTAGCATCAACCTTGTAGGTATTACGTGGAGCCTAAATTTACCTATAAGCACATATAAGCAAATTGATAGCTAAATGAGCATTTGTGTGAAGAAACCTAACTCAAAGTTATTTCCAATGTTTAAAAGGAGATGCATATAGGAAAATTTCATTTTCTTTGGCATGGATCCCTTGTTCCTGGTATCTTAAATAATGACATAAGGTTTGGGGAAAACCACCTTTGAAAGAAAAACAAACATGAAAATGGCTTATAGATGAACTGGACCAAACAGTCACTAATCTAATCTCTTACACATCGTTGTTCTTTCACCTGGCCTTGGGACTCTGGCTAGGACATGAAGTTAAGGCTTGTATGAGGTCAGGTTGTAATGGCATTCTCTACAGCGATTAATTACTGTCATGACTTCGTGTGGTAGCATTGTAACTAGAAGCAAGTATTGATTTTAAAATTTGTGTACTTCTCATTTTTAGTTCGTTTTCCAAAAGGAATATTATTCAGAATGAACTCTTCTTTAATGCCAAGTAATTTCAAAAGAAGGTTTTAAATCAATAAGGCATATACACATATATGGGGAATTAACCAAAGTTCCTGAGTTCTCTTACAAAACAGAAAAAGTGGTTACAGAGTGTTAAGTGTGCAGACACACAAGACATCACACTCTTGCCCCCTCACCAACCCAAGGTGGTGCCAACAGAAACTGCCAGACAAACTGGTAAAATGTGGGAATTTATTGGCAAAAAGGCACCTGAGAGGTGGGCACAGAGCTTGCTAGTGAGAGAGAAGATTTCCATCCAAAACACCATTTACAATCTGGCTACTCCACATTGCCATGGTGGCAGAAATGAGCTTAGCTGGGGCAGAAGGTGCAAGCCTCCCAGATAGTGTTTGTGCTGACACAAAACTGTGAGTGACACTGTGACTCAGAATTCTAGGAAACCGAGGAGCTGGGGAGGAGTGCTTGCCAAGTGTGTGCAAGGTCCTGAGTTTGATTCCTCAGCTACGTAAAATAATAAGAACGATCGTCATTATCATCCCCACCACTCTGGGAAAATATAGCTTTTCTATCTATCCACTGGAATTTGTTATGCACTCAGCTGATGCAGTTTGATTGTGCTCATAGTGTTGATTAGCTTATCAACCTGTAGTATCTATCTGCTCTCCTGTGTGTGTGTGTGTGTGTGTGTGTGTGTGTGTGTGTGTGTGTGTGTAAAACATAAACAGATGAGGAATCAAATTGACTTTTGGAATGTATAACCTGTCCACTTTTCACGTGGGTCTTAATTACCTTTTACAATTTTATTACTTTACAGTGCATGGACAATATACGATGTAACGGATTGATGACTATAGTCTTTGAAGAGAATTCCAAAGTTACTGTGCCACATATGATTAAGTAAGTGCAGAAATGCTCTTCCTTCCATTTTCATCCAGATCAGATCAGCAGAGAACGAGCAGCTTTGAACAGAATATTGTCAGTAGGATTCGCCTCCTCTGGAGAGCGTACATTGTGCCAGAGTGAAGTAATTCATGTTAAATCCCTGTAACTAACAATAACTGATATCAAATGCCTTTTCAGATTCACATCACATGGGCAGCTAGCATTGAGATTTGTTATCATGCTATTAACATATACCCTCATTCAGGACACAAATCCGGTCAAGATGTTCAAGTTCAATACTAAAAACTGCTCAAGGTCGGGGGGGTAGATGAAGGTGTGGCTGAGTTATTGGCATCATCCCAGTGAGTATGAATCCTCTCACTCAGATTTGGCTGTAGAGCCAGGTTCAGACATTGACCACACCTGATGAACATCAGCTGGCATGAATGTGGCGTTATCTGCTCACTGCATGTGTCTGGCTTTGCTCAGGCTGCCATCTTCTCCATTCTTCAACAAAGCAAGTCTATACCTTACTTGGATCACGAGGAGGCCATAGCTAGAATGAGGAATTATACCAATAGCTACCAGCAATGTTTGTCAGAGCCCTCTGTGTCAAGTCTTGAGCCTGCGTATTTCTTCATTTTCAAACTTAGAAAGTGGGGAAGAAATTATCTTTCATTCTCATTTTATTTTTGGTTATTTTTGTTCCACATTGTTTTCATGTTTTGAATGTATGGGAATGGTTATTCGTCTGCATGTATGTCTGTACACCATATGCATGCAGTACCACGTGGAGGCCAGAAGAGGGCATCAGCTCTCCTGGGACTGCAGTTGAGGCAGTCATGAACCGCCATGTGGAGGCTGAAAACTGAACCTAGGCCCTCTGGAAGAGCATTAGTGCTCTTAACCACTGAGCTATCTCCCCAGTTCAGTTCCCTGCATTCCACATTTTAGAGTAGCCTGTCTTCTTTAAAAACAACTTGGCTATAAAAATTTTGTTATTTGAAAATAAGAATGTTTCTTTCATGCTTTCCTGTGTGGATATTTTCAGGTCTGAGCTGTCATGCTGAGACAAACTGCAACCTAAGAAGGAGGAGCGCGCGCCTCAGAGTCATGTTAGCGTAGTCCCTGTGTACCGGAGTGTCACATGAAGGCAGAGAATGCAATACCAGGAAAATATTACAATGAAATTTAAAAGTAGCCTCCTACATTTTAGTCAATTTTAAAATGTTTTGGGGAGGGCTGTTTTTAAACTCTAGAGCAAAGATTCTGTTTGGATTTAATTAAATCCTAGATTTTTAACTTGTAAATTTCTTTTTGAATTAATTAAAATACCTGAATATTCAGAACCAGAATGGAATATTAGGTCAGGTTTAAGTTATGTTTTAATTTTTGAATAGGATGTTCTTATTAATTTTTTATGTGACAATTCTGATTTTACATACAATATGTATTTGAGATTCCATGTTGCTTTAAATTCATAATGGTAAGTCAGGCACTGTTGGTAGGTTCAAAGCCTGTGGAACCCAAGGCAAGGTTGTGCATCTGACCCTTGTGGCTGGTGCCACACACATTTACTGTTCCCTACCATGACAGGGTACCTGCCCATTCTCATTTGCATAACCACTTTCACACAGACCAAACGTTTTTGCCTTTGAATTCCCAGAAGTGGCACAGTAATGAGAGACCTGCCAACCAGCCACACTTCCACACCTCACTTGCTATTGTCCTAAGACACCAAGAAGGTTCATAATTTATCCATTTGCCAGCCTCGCTGGTTCTCTTCAGTCAGAGGAAAGCATAGCTTAAGAGCTGTAATTCTGTTTCCCTGTGCATCTGTCTCCATGGCTACAAGCCACTGGAGAGGTGGGGAGGGGATAAGGAAGGGGAGGGATGAACCTTTTTCAGAGTTAAGAGGAAAACATCCTAACACAGCCACATCTTGTTGTTGGCATGACATCATAAATACTTGCTTCCTCTTGAAGCTCGTCAATTATAATAGGCGATTTGGCTTTGATCTCTCAAGACCACATTTTATGTGTTACCAAAAAGGAGCTGCTATGGCCATTGCTATTGTTGGAGGTTTAAGTAAACACACCTTGGCTTTCTTGGGAGTCCCTCAGGAAACCATGGGAGAGCCTGTTGCCTGTTGGTGTAATAAAAGAAAATTAAGTGATTTGATAATATTTAAAAATGAAAATGCAGTCATGAATTTGAAGGACAGTTCTGTAATTAGTTTAACTTAATTTCATGCTGGCTGCAACACATTTTTCCCTCCTAGTGTTTTGAACAAACTAATTATAGTGAAAATTATGCAAAGCTCAAAACTGGTTAGAATGCAAAACAGCGACAGCCATTGCATGAAAACTGTCCTTTAGATGGTAGATAGACTGAGGCTTCCTTGCTTTTAATAATATCTGACCTTTACTTTTTTTGGAAAATAGAGATTTTGATGGAAAAAGTGAAAGAAAAAATGACTAATTTATTCAACCATTTCATGACAGACTAATTCATAAAAGTCACTCGGGTCTTTTGATAAATGAGTCAGAAAGCTGCTGTTGGTTGGAGATCATGCAGTAAATAGATGAAAGAGCTGTGTAGCCTTTAAAAAAAAACCTCCAAAGACCCACTAGTATATTTGCAAAATCAATAATTCTGATAAAGTTAACAGGCTACCCTTGGCCAGGCCCTTTGCAGGGAAGGCTGGCCATTTAAAATGCTCTTTCATGGTGCAAAGGAATTGCTCCTTCCTACACTACATATACCTTGTGCTAGAGCAAGCAGAGAATGCTATTGATTCCTGCTCATCTAAGGAAAATAAATATATAATTGAAAATTCTTCAAAGCCTTAAAAGGCCAAAGCAGGGAGCTCTCATAACAACACCATCTGATTCTTAGCAAGAAATTGGCTCTCAAAAAAAAAATGCATGGGCCCTGTTTTGCTATCCTTTCACAAAGTAGTGAACCCTGCACATATCCTTTAACAAAGTAGTGAGAGCCAGCACTGCCAATATTCTGTTCTGATGCTAACCTGAAGAGGAACAGAATTGGTAAGGAAGTGAAGGCTAAAATGTTCCAGTGGTCCTCCTAGCAAGGCCACCAGTGATCAGCCTCCTGCTGAAGTCAGGGCTAGCAGACTATGAAGGATTTGCAGATCTATGAAGTAGAGGTTTTTCACATGGTGCCAGTATTAGGTAGTATTCACAGGACTATTAGCCATCATTATTATTTTTTTTAAGAATTCATTTTTTATATTGCAGAATATTGAAAACAATGCAAATTTAGCATGCTAATTTGTGGGTTAAATTATATTAAAAATTTAAGCATATCAACACAGAAAGACTAAAATAATCAATTACACACTCAATTCAAGAAGTTAGGAAAAGCATGAGAGGACCCAGCGAGCTGGCACCCTGGGGAAAGGTATGTGCAGCCCAGTGGCCTGGGCATGACCCCTGGGACCCACACAGTGGAAGGAGGAAGCTGATTCCTGCAAATTGTCCTCTGACCTCCCCATGTGTCTCCCCACATAAGTAAATATGTAAATTAAATAAATAAAATGTCTAATGGACATAATACCTAACATATTACATAATAAATACAATATATAATAAAATAAATACATAACTAAAAGGAAAAATAAATAGTTAAGTAAAGTAAAAGGAAAAAAATGTTTAAAAGGATGAGGAGTTAAACGTTAGAAAATACGAAAAGCGCATAATAAATTAAGAACAGATAGTAACACATTATAATATCAGAAGCAGTATAATTGACAAATCAAAGGTTTGGCTTTAGAAGCTAAAATAATAAATTATATCTTGTATTATATCTTGGTATTACATACTTATAATATAATGTATCCTAATATTTTACGCAGCACGAATAGCCACCTTGTTTTCCTCCATACACTAGGGTTTGTCACTACTCTGTTTTAAGCATACTAAATTCTGCTTAAGTACATGAGAAATCTTTGATATTGATATCGTCTAATCAAACACGATTGAATTAGAGCAAGAAGGAATCCACACAACAAAATCACATGTCACCACAGCCCCTATAATTCATTCTAGCCTCCCTAAATTAGAATGTCCTGGTGGTACATGGTGTCCCCAAACACATCTGTGGCATGCCGTTCACCTGAACATCGCTCTGTCATCTGTGGAAGACACCGGAAGTCTCATTTGAGTGTGTGTTTACAAACGCTGCGGCACTCAGTGGCTCAGGCAGAAGCTTAGCCAGCTCTGCTCACAAGCTCTTGCTTTGCATGTAGGTCTGATGCCCGTCTTCACAAAGACGACACTGACATCTGTTTCAGTAAAACACTCAATTCCTGCAAAGTGCCCCAGATCCGCTACGCCAGCGTGGAGCGCCTCTTGGAGCGGTTGACGGACTTGCGGTTTCTGAGCATCGATTTCCTCAACACCTTCCTGCACACCTACCGCATTTTCACCACGGCCTCGGTAGTGCTGTCAAAGCTCTCAGACATCTACAAGAGGCCTTTCACCTCCATCCCTGTCAGGTACTCCCGCTTTGTGGCTATCAGTCTCTAAGAGCAGCTCCTAAGCTATTGGCTGATCTTTGGGCTTACTTTCTCAGCAGAGTTGTTAAGTTAAAGGTCTTGAAGTTCCCCAGGGAAGACATGGAGATGCCTGAAGTCTCCAACTGACCTTAAGTTACTCTATGAGTATTTGGAAGCTGGCTCATTTATTTTAACATTGTCGCCATCATTACTAATTGCTGTTATTATTGTCATTATTATTATTATTATTGGCAAACATGCTCTTCCGTGCTAATGTACCCTGTGGATCATCTGAGGAAAGGGATATGTTGTTGACTCAGTAGCAAGAACCCCCCATCCCCAGCCCAAAGATGGAATGCTACTGGCCTTTAAAGACTTCACCACTCCTTAGTGGCAAGGGACCGGATGGCCTGGACAGTGTCTGTGTTTCCCTAGTGAGGACAAGAGGAACACGTGTAGCATTTAGATTAAGGAAAAGCCAGGAGTAGCAGTCCGGTGGGATCAAGACCATCAGATGTAGAAGAGCTGAGAGTGTGTTCCTGCGTGATGTCTGAGTCGTGTCTTCATTTGTCTACAATGCTCTTCTTTCTAGGTCACTAGAGTTATTTTTTGCCACAAGCCAGAACAACAGAGAACATTTGGTAGACGGAAAATCCCCACGTCTCTGTCGCAAGTTCTCTTCCCCACCTCCCCTGGCTGCGTCCAGAGCGTCCTCCCCAGTGAGGGCCAGAAAGCTGTCTTTGACGTCTTCCTTGAACTCAAGGATTGGAGCCTTGGACCTGACTAATTCCTCATCTTCCAGTAGTCCCACCACCACCACCCACAGCCCTGCTGCGTCCCCGCCACCACACACTGGTAAAGTACCACTGGATCTTAGCAACAGGTCTCTCTGTTGCAGAGCAAAGTCAGGGGCCAAAGAGGATGAAGATGGGCCCCATGGGGATCTGAATAGAAGGCCCAGACGAAGTATTCAAAGTGTGTTCTCCAGCATACTGACATGATCACCTCCCACATTTGCAGCTGCCTGGTTCCCTAACATTCCTTCTGGAATCTCAGCTACTTGTTTTTAAAGCTGTTTTCTTATGTTTGCATAGAAAGTTGGATGCATACAATGCCTGTTGAATACAGCATCCTTACAGATTCTTGCCCTGGAGCGGCAGGCAGCTGTTAGTTTTCCTCATTCTCTATAGTCAAGGCTAGTTGCAGTTAGTCATCAACAGAGGACAGGTAGGAGATTAGATTACTGGGAAATTCTTGGTTTTGGCTAAGGCTGACTGGCTAATGAGTCTACCAGGATACTTTATCTAAAAGATAAGCCTTGAATGCTCTTGTCCAATCACTTGGATTCACGGTTTTCTTCATCTCCATTGACTATGTAAAGGTTATGGGGGAGGAGCTGTTTCAGGCAATGTTAAAGGTATAGTGAGCCAAAGCAAAGCAGAAACTTAATTTCTCATGATACAACCAAATTTTGTTGACTTTATGGTGAGGTTTTACTTTATAACCCAGGCTGTTCTTCTCAAACTTATAGCGATGCTTATGCCTCAAACTCTCTAAGAGCTAGAACTGTAGGCATGAGTCCACCATGTATGGCTCTAAAATGGTTTTAGGGTGTGGATTATCACATGGCTTCTGAATGCATATAGAATGAAGTACATTTCTCCTTCCAAGGTCAGTAGATCCTCCAAGTCTTGTTCTGAGTCTCTCTCTAGAGCATGCTCTTCATACTCTCTCATCTACTAGGCTGCAGTGTTGCGGGAAATAGTAAATAAAGGACTGGCAGGCTACCACTGGCAACCTGTGGACCACATGGCTCCAGCAGGGTGACCTCAACTCAGCTGTCTCTCAGGGCTGGAAGTCCCAAGTCCCTTGGCAGATCCTGCCATGCCAGCCCCACAAAATGACCATCCACCCCACAGTCAGCCACCACCACAACACCCATTTACTTGGTAGACACAAAAGTCTAGAAGCCTATAATTAACCAATCAGATTTATGTATCAATAAATTCTCAATTTACAAGATGCCAATACAATAATTTCAGAACCAATTAACAATGATAAAAGCTTTATCCCAGTTATTCTAACCTTATGATATCATAACTACCTGTGGCTATCTACAACCATGTTGGTTCAGGTTCTTCCTCCTGTCCATCCTCCTTCATTTTGGTCTTCTCCCTCTCTCCTGAGAGGCTCTCTGTCTTGGCCACTTTTAGCTCTGCCTCCCTTTTCTCTGTCCAATCACAGGTCTCCTGCTGCCCTAATACTTTAGTGTGATTGGACAGGGAAAAATCCTGTCCCAGTACAGTTACAATCATTTACTCTTTGTGTCTTCAAAACTCCTTGATCGGATAGGCCTTTTAAGCCTACCTGCACAAACTTCATGAGATCAGTGACCTTGTCTAGCTTGTTTCTCTCAGCATTTTCCACACCATGGCCAGTGCTTGGCAGAAAGTAAATGGTTATTAAAGAATGAAGACAATCACTCAGGGAATTAATTGATTGCCAATGTCTTGAGGTGTAGAGTCATCTTTGGAGATGCCTCTGAGCAGTGTGTAGACGGAGATAAGTGATGTGGGAATACCATACAAGCTGTGGGCTGGGCTACCAGACTGAATAAAAAGGAGCCTGGTAGCTGAGCACCAGCAGCCATCTCTCTCTGCTTCTTGGCTATGGACACAGAGTGATGGATGCCCTCACATTCCTTCAGTTACACCTTCCCTAATACCATGGGCTGAACCTAGAACTGTGAACTAAAATAAACCTCCCTTCCTTGGGTTGCATTTGACAGGTATTGGGTGCACCTGCATAGTCGTCCTCAGGGTTGTGGCCCATGGAGCTCTAAAGGCAGCCTCTTGTATTTAAAACCTGGTGTTATTGTGAAGAATACAAGCAAATTTCATAGATTTATTTGCAAAGAGCTTTCCCCCTTTTATATAACTGAGTTACTTATTGGTGATAGCATAAAAAAATCAGGCAATAAGTCAGACAGCACTCAGATATGAGGGGAGGGTGCCACCCAGATGGAGGGCCAGACTGTTGCTTTTCTGCTTGCTGGAAGCTTCTATGTGCTGTCTCTCCCATATCCCTTAAATAAGCTTGCTGGGTGAAGTGTTTAATGGAACTTTAACTGAAGTGGTTGTCATCATCCAAAGTGGCAGCTTTTTAAAAAAAGAAAGAGAGAAAGAAAGGAAGAAAGGAAGAAAGGAAGAAAGGAAGAAAGAAAGAAAGGAAGAAAGAAAGAAAGAAAGAAGGAAGGAAGGAAGGAAGGAAGGAAAGAAAGAAAGAAAGAAAGAAAGAAAGAAAGAAAGAAAGAAAGAAAGAAAGAAAGAAAGAAAGAAAGAAAGAAAGAAAGAAAGAAATTCTTTAAATTGACAAGTGAGTGATTCAGGAGGAGGAAGGGGGAAGATAATTTAAAAAAATCATTAAAACAACAAGCTTTGCAAAATCATGGTGAATTCTTGGAAGTAATGAGGCAAAGACTAGGGGACATGTAACTGGGGCTCTATCCAGCACCAGCATGTGAGCACCCCTGTTGCAGGGAATATTAAAAAGAACAGCTAAGTTCCCAAACTGCTACCAGGCACCGGTGGACCACATGGCTCCAGCTGGGTGATCTCAACTTGGTGGTCTCTCTGGGCTGGAACTCTCTTGGCGGATCACTGCCACGCCAGCCCCACCCAACAACTGTCCACCCTTCTGTCAGCTGCCACAACACCCAGTAACCCAGTAAAATAGAACTCTTGATGGTTATAATTAACAAGTCAGATTTATATATCAATAAATTCTCAATTCCCAAGATGCCCACACAATAATTTCTAAGCCAACTGATAATGATGCAAGCTGCCCACCTAGATCAGACAATGTATGCCAATTATTCTATCCCTATATGATATTCATAACTACCTGTGGCTGTTTAAAACCACAGGGATCAGGATCTTCTTCCTGCCCGTTTGCCTCCATCTTGGCTTCTTCTCTTCTGAGACGCTGTCTCTGTAACTCTTCATTCTGCCTCCCTTTTCTCTGTCCAATCACAGTCCTCCTGCTGCACTAATATTTTTAATGTAATTGGACAGGGAAAATCCTGCCACACACCTCCATGGATGAAGTGACTTGGGCTTATTTATTTATTTATTTATTTATTTATTTATTATTATTACTTATTCACTTTACATCCCTCTCACTATTCCCCTCCGGGTCACTCCCTCGCATAATCTTTACCCTATCTCTCTCCCCTTCTCTTCTGAGTGGGTGAGGGCTCCTGAGTATTTTCCTACCCCAGTACATCAAGCCTCTGTGGGGCTAGGCACATCCTATCCCACTGAGGCCAGACAAGGCAGCCTAGCTAGAAGAACATATCCTACATATAGACAACAGCTCCTGGGATAGAATAGGACTTGGGTTTATTTTAATCCTCTCTGAGGCCACAGTGGCCTGGGCAGTCCAGGAATTTTCTTGGATTCTTTTCTCCCTGTTACTAGATTCCAGTGAATGGAGAAGAAATCTGTATTCTCTCATCCTTTGGAATCAGCACTTTAGGATCAAAGATTCCCGTGTCAGCTTCCTGGCTCCCTTTGGTTGCTCTCAGGGCTGGGATGAGGCCTGCTGCCCCATGAATGGTCAGGGCTGTTCTGGAAGCTGAGCAGATACTGTGTGTGCTCAAGTAGCTGGAATATGGGGAAAGTATGGGGAAATAGGACGGCACCGTACTCTGGCTCTGTGGGGAAAAGACATGTAATTACAGGGGAGCAAACCAGACCAGAGCAGAAAGCAGAAAGGCAGGGAGACTGTGCCTGGCTGAGCTTGACAAGGGAGTGTCTTTGCTAAGAGCCAGGAGAGCCTGGTGACTTGGTGTATGCTGGCCAAGTCTGGGTAATGAAATTGTATTGTAGGGGTTAGTGAGAGCTCCCTGGAGTGACCGTCCTTCCTGAACATGAAGAGCCTTTCCCTGCTTTGACACCATGAGCAGCCCTGTAATAGAACTGCCTAGTTAGCTGGGCAGTGGTGGCATATACCTTTAATCCCAGCACTTGGGAGGCAGAGGCAGCAGCCTGGTCTACAGAATGAGTTCCAGGACAGCCAGGGCTGCATAGAGAAACCCTGTCTCGAAAAACCAGAAAAAAAAAAAACTGCCTAATTTTCCTAAGGCATCCAAACATTAACTCAGATGAAAACAAAAGTCCTTCTAATGTTTTCTCCTTCCCTCTGTTCTTACGACCACCCACCACAATGTTTTTTTTTTCTTACGATAAGAAAGTTGAGCAATCAAAAGCATCCATAAGAGATCACTAGAACCTTTTCATCTTGAACAAGAAACACAATTGTTGAACAAAGCCTCATTTCTCCCTTCCTTCAGCTCTGGCAGGCACCATTCTCTTTTCTGTTGCTGTAAGTCTATTGGAAGTGAAATTACACCATTTTTGGCCTTTTGTGGCTGACTTACTTCACTTGCCTTAAGGGTTTCCTTAATTTTTAAGGAAAGCGCAAGGAACATGAGTACAAATATGTCTTCAAGATCCTGATCTCAGTTCTCCTGGGAAGTACAAGTAAGCCCACACATGCAAATTCACACATACACATGCACAAATACATATACATACACACATGCACACACATAAGAACACATATGCATATGCAAACATATACACAAACATACATGTACACATATGTGCAACATGAACACACACAAGCACACAGAATAACACATGCATACATAAACACAAGCAAACACATATGAGCACACACGTAAGAACACATATACAAGAGCACACACATATACACACATAAGCACATATATGCACAGACACATGCATACACATGAATACATACACATAAGCATACACATGTGCACACATGAGCAAACACACACATAAGAGCACACATGTAAGCACACATGCACACACAAGAGCACACATATATAAGAGCACATACATGTATACATATGACCAAATACATATAAGCATACATATAAGAGCATATACATACACACACAAGAGCACATACATGTATATATAGAAGCACATACATACACTTTGGCCACTGTTTTCTTTAGTTCTCTGATCTTCAAACTATAGCCTTGGAGTGCACAGCATTGGTCTAGAGTGCTTAGGACACTGTTTAGCATGGGTTACAGATGGACAGTTTTGTTTCCCTCTTGGAGCAATAAGCTAGAAGACAGTTAGATTTAAGGCCCAATCTGTTTGTAGCTGTTATAGTATATCAAACTATGTAATTCAAAATCAACAGAAGTTTCTTTTTCAGAGCTTCCAGAGGGCAATATGTCCCAGAGATGAACTTTTTTTTCTGTGTAGAGTAGGAGACGTGTAGAAAGCTTTGCTTGAGCAAGGGGCAGGGTCAGAGGAAGGAATCTAATCTTTGCAGATAGCATGGTATTTTTATGAGGGTAGATGCTTTATGACTTAATCATCCTTAAAGGTCCCAACTCTCAGTTGGGCTAGGGATTCATCTTCCAACATGGGGATAGATTCAAACCATAGCATGAAGAGATTCTGGTAAATGAGAAAAATCTCCTGGGCAAGGGTCCCTGGTTGTTCAAAGCTTTGACTGCTTATACCCTGAGGCTGGCAGATGGAGAAAACCTGGGACTAAAGGTGTTTGTTCCCACAGTACAGGATTAGCTCAAGAGAAGGCAGAATTACTCTTTCCTAGTGTGTTTACTTTGAACAAATGATTCAGAGTTTATTCTAAGAGTTGGAATCTCTGGGTGCTAATAGGTTAAAAGAACTATTTTGCATTTTCAGCTCATTGTGTGCTGTTGGCCTCCCCTTCTGGGTGGGGCAGAAAGTACAATGTGTGTGGTTGATGAGCTGGCTGAGGTAAGGCTGTACTCTAGAAAGGCCCACACCTCTACTTCCTGGGCTTTCCAGGCACAGCTGCCTGCTAACATAGACCCCTAAGCTCCTTGCAGTCTGATATTAAGACCTTCTTTATGTTTCGACTCCCTTTCCCTTTCTGTAGGTGCTTCCAATGTCTTTTCATATGTTTATTTCCCAATTACCCCTAAAAGCATTTAAGATAGTAGTCAACCACACTCATGGCCAGACACATCTGGATTAAAAATAAGATAGATAAAGAAATCAGGAGATGGGAGAAAGGTGGAAAGTTACATGAGGATAAGGGTTATGTGGTCTTCTGTATAGTCCTCTGAGCCCTGGAGTCCTTGACTTCCCTTCTGAGTTTCTTATTTAATAGAATGGAGACAGACAGGAGAGCAATTATGTGATTCACACTGAAAGTGGAGGACAGCTTGTCTGAGCAGGTTCATATTTCTTGGCTATTGGGACTTGATAAATAGATCCCCACAGTAAAAGGCTTAGAAGTAAAACTGCTGTCATGGTGGATCTTTGGGCATTCCTCTGAATAGATAAGATGGATCAATTATAGACTCATTTTTTTTATTCTGCACTGTTGTATGGGCAATGTTGATCATGAATAGCTCCATGAGAGACAAGGTTGAACCCTGAGGCATCTGCCTGATGATTCAGAGCATGTGGGTGAAGATGTATGCTTGTGCATGAGTGTGCACAGATACAGGTGACATATGTGTAAGTCAAGGGTGCTGCTCTCTTCCCCTTGCTGTCCAGTCCTGAGAAATTCCAAAAGGCAGGGAAATTAAAGGATCAGACCAATCTTTAATTTGAAAGATGTTTGCATGTGCTTTGCGTAACATTAAGAGTCAAAACATCTGACAAACTTGAATAAGACTTTAGTGCTAAGAGCTGCTACATATTTTTTTGCTTTGCACTTCAGAATCCAGCCCCACACTATCTCACTGTGTAACATCAGCTTTGTCCATGACATCCACAGATAGCATAGGTCTCTCTGACTGTCACCCAGTTTTAGGGTAAACTCATTTAAATGCTGGTGACCATTGCCTAATCTCACTGTCACCACAACGGTAATGCCATTTTGTAATAGTTCAAGCAAAACTTTAAATGGCATGAATAAAATGAAGAGAAATAGAAAATATCTCTCAAGATAAACAGGGCAATAATTTTTTTAAGAGATAAATAATGCAATTTAATCTTTCTACAACCTAGTCTCTGTGGGGAATTGCAGGCTGGTCTCCAGTTGAGCTGAGGTCTGAACCCCTGATGGTCATAATTCACCTTCATGACACAGTAGGTGTTCCCTCATGCTCCTGGAACTCTGGCTCCTGCCCAAGTTACTGCCCCCCACCCCCAGCACCCACAAGAGAAACATGGTCAGTAGTTAGGCAATGGCCTAAGCTTCTGACATTCAGGCTAAACTCCTCCCCAGTTACCTAGCAACAGTGAAGACCATAAAAAGGAGTGTTCAGTCCCCACCGCACTCTCTCACTCTCTCGCTCCTTTGTTCCCTTACCTCTCACTTCTCTCACTCTTCTCTCCTCTCTCCTTTCTCTTGTCTTCTTCTCTCCTCTATCCTCTTCTCCTCTCCTCTATCCCTCTTACTACTCTCTTTCTCTCTAGCCTTCTCTCTGTCTCTCTCTCTCTCTCTCTCTCTCTCTTCCTCCTCTCTTTCCCCCTACTTTCTATAATAAAGCTCTTAAACCATAGAGAGTCTCTGCTCCATCAAGATCTGCTGCATACTCTGGTCAGTGTTGGGAACCTCTTCCCTTATCCCTCTCTCCCATAACCCCGGGGCTACAGGGTGTGGCCCTAGGGTCCCCAGGTCTGGGGCTGCCCCTTCTCCACACCCTGTCGAGTGGGTCAGAGGCTTAGATGCCCACCTGGGGCTAAGTGAAAAGCATCTGGCAGCCCCCACCCCACTCCTGTGTCCACCTGCCCAGAGCACAGGAACTCTGGCTGGACCTGGGCTCTATCCTCCCTTTCCCCCACTTCCCTGCCCCCCCCCCCTTTTTGTTCCCAACAAGTCTCCGAATCTAGTTTAGGCTTATCTAATGGCCACCAGGGCCCTCCTGTCCTATAAGGCCCGTCTCTGCTTTTTTCTTCCCCCAAAAGTTTTTTTAAAAACTAAACAGTTAGATATTTATCAATGATGAGTTCTCAATGAACGTCAACCCAATGGCAAGCAAGGCAGGAAACGGAGAGCCCAATAGCTGTTAGCATAGCTGCTGTTCCTTACCTAACCTGGTTCGCTCAGACCATGGTTATGCAACTCACCCACCCAAGTGTGGTTGCAGAGCCCACAGCACCAGAGCTGTTTCCTTGTTCTCAGTTTGAAAATTGCCTGCCTGGAGGCTGAAAGTGATACTGATTTTAGCATTTGTTTTGAGCCCACATCTGCCTACTTGTCCTGTAGGCAAAGCTGTTTGCATAGTGCTTGGTTGGGAGTGAGCAAGCCAGAAAGAAGTGCTTGCCTACTCTACAGGAACAGTAGGGCTTCCTTTGTGTTAGCTTACAGTTATCCTTTGGGTTCCTGCTCTTTCAGGACATTTAAGGTCCTATTTAGTTCTCTCAGTCAATACATTAACTAAAAAAAAAAAAAATATTTCGTTATTGCGGACTAAAGGTTTCCTCTTCTCCTCAGACGAATGAATGTGTGCTTGAATTGAACCAAGGATTTGTGTTTCATATTCTGTTCTTCTTCCACAACAGATGCTTCCCATTACTGAACTTCGAAGAAGCTATTTAGAAAATAATAAAACTAACAGCTGAGCACTGTTTTGTATGCATCTCGCCAGCTTTACTGTAATTATATCATTCAGGAGAAGATTCTAAGCACTTCCTTTCTCTGTTGCATTTCAAAAGATCAAAATTGTGGCCATAATTCTAAGGGAGAAAATAATATAAAAGTTTAAAAATAGCTTTACATGAAATCATTTTTTTTAATGTTTGTTGAGTAAACCCTTGAATGCTGAGACTGGGGAAGTGGCTTAGTTGACCGGGATAACATATTAGTGGAACATATTAGGATAACATATTAGTGGAACATATTAGGATAACATATTAGTGGAAATGGCACTAAAATGTAATCACTGTGAGTCAATTAAGGAGCTGATGAAAAAGCAAAGGGGGACCTATTGGACACATATTAATTTTTAGTTCTCCTTTCTTTTGGAATAATGCACATGTTATTGTTTTACCTGCATAAGATGCCAGGGGAAGGAATTTAGAAGTATCCTCTCTGTAGCACTGACTGCAGTCTCAGAAAGACACATCTTTCATTCTGGGACTATCAGCTGTCACCCTAAGTCTCACATCACCTTCACCTTAAACTTTCTACAGCTCACTGAAAAAGTTTCACTCAGGCTGGAGATGTAGTTTGCCTAACTTTAACAATACCTATCTAAAACAATATTAAACAAAAAAGCAAACGAAGAAAGGAAAGGAAAGGAAAGGAAAGGAAGGGAAGGGAAGGGAAGGGAAGGGAAGGGAAGGGAAGGGAAGGGAAGGGAAGGGAAGGGAAGGGAAGGGAAGGGAAGGGAAGGGAAGGGAAGGGAAGGGAAGGGAAGGGAAGGGAAGGGAAGGGAAGGAAGGGAAAAAGGAAGAAAAGAAGAAACTTCACTTGCTTACTAGCGATGTGTAGCTCTGCCTTGCTAGTTGATACACCCTTTTAGGGTGAGGGAGAATTGCCTTAAAGCTCTGTGTCCAAAATTGTTGTTATTAGACATTAATGGTTATTAAGCATTGAAATGACTAGTGATAGAGGGGAGTTAGAGTATGACTTTAATTTTAGTTCATATAAATTTGCCATACACCCATGTTTGGTTAATGCTACCATGTTGGGGAAATGTATGCCTAGATTCTAAAGAACTTTCTCTGATCTTCCTGGGACATGGAGTTACAGATCAAACTTTGGCTGCCTTAGCAGACATCCTAGGTAAAGAAGAAATCCTAATTTTGATTCCAATTTATTTTCTAATCTGAAAAAGTTAATTGTTCTGTTTCAAGAAAAGCCATTTTGGAAGGCAGTTGATCCACTGCACACTTTATGTTCTCTTTAACCTCTTGTTGCCCTGGAGAGAGGGGCAAGCCAAGATTAGTCTGAAGGTTGAACACAATCAGTGGATCACTAGCCTGGGTAGTGACAATTATCATGCTCTTAATAATTTATGTTCTTAATGTTTTGTGGAGAAGAATGACTTGATTTTATAGGAAAGCACTTTAAATGTGTAAGCTAGTCTGAAATGTTTATGATCCGTGGAGAAATTTGCATTTCCATGCCTGAGTTTGCTGAGGTACTCTTGCACTCATGGCCTGGGTAACATCCCTGTGTTTTCCAGCAGCTGTCTTGGAGTCTGCACCAGCCGACAAAGCAGGAGATTCTGCAGATATGTCACCATGTAGATCCCCCACAACTCCCCGGCACCTCCGCTATCGGCAGCCTGGAGGTAAGAGCTCAGACAGGGATTTGGAAAAAGAAAAGTCATCTTGTGCTTCTAGATCAGTGTGCTGCTTGGCTATAATATTTCCTAATGTAACATTAGTTACAAATATGAACTAATCTTCCTACAACCTAGTCTCCAAATCCATTCTAGGCTCACCTAATGGCCCCCAGGGCCCTCCTGTCTTCTGCTAGGCCATCTCTGCTTTTTTTCTTTCCCCAAGGAAACAAAGAACTAACTAACAACAACAAAACTAACAAAGATGAACTAATCTTTATAATTAATATTATATTAGGTAATATTATAACTAGTACTACATAGGTAATATTAGTTAGGTCCAAGAAGTAGAAATATCAGTGATCAGGAAGCCTACCTCTAGTCTGGCTAATATTGATGATTCTGGTATTGTGATGTGTTCTGTGCAGAGGAAGAGAATAAAATGTCCATTGTGGGGGATGGCTAGTTGAGGGGCCAGCATCCCTACCTATATCATTCCATAGTTAGTTTTGAAACACAACAAATATCTATTCATTGGGAGATAGATTGCTCACAAAGCAGAAATACGTTCTCTCTCCATTTTCTGTCCCTATTGATCAAATAAATATCCAAATAAGAGTTGTTTTGAAATGTCTCTTTTCCCTGACCCCTTCCAATGCTGATTATTCCAAGTCAGAAGAGAAAATTACGAAACCAGATTCACTTCACAGGACCCAAGCCAAGTGCAGGGGTTGTTTTTGTGCCTTACTCTCAGGCTTCAGCTATGACATGCTAGCAAAAGATGAAAGCCCATGTCTGCAGGAGGTCACTGCCTCTGTGCCCCCCTCCTCTCTATAGAAGCTGTTGTCATCAGCCCTTGGCAATAAGGGCAGAAAGAGGAGTGTGGGTTATGCTCCGGCCAGATCGCAGTCCTTAAGTCAGACTCCTGGCCAGTTACCAATCATTTGCCTGGCCATTGGCCATTTTGGTTGTCCTGGCAAGTGAAGGCAGCTCACTAGCTTTTCCTATCTTGTCACATGACTGCCGTGGAGTCAGAAAAATCTCTCCACTATTCCTAATACCCTTATCAATGCAGGACCTGACACTTTACTTGGTAAGTGTCTTGGTGGCCTTCCTTGGGTTTATTGCCACCAGGAAAAGAATGTGATCAGAGTTTATGGAGGACTGGTGAGAATTAGATACTGTTCACCCTGTTGCGATTAGAGCTTTGTTTTATAGCCATATATATATATTCACGTGTAAAATTTTAATTTATGTAAGGATTTATTAGTTATTATTTGTCATAGAGACTTGAGAACAGAGGGAATAACCTAGAACGTGGGATAAAACATTGGCTACAAATAGAAGAGAGTATCATATATTTTCTTATTGTGCAGTCAATATCTTTCTTATTTACTTATATATTTGCCACCTGTTTTCATGTTTGGGAACATTGTGAAACTATTTCATCTATCTATCTACCCATCCATTCATTAATAGCCTATGCATTTGCCTATCCATCTGTCTTGTGTATCATCTATGTATCTATCATTCAATCCTCTATTTACCACCTATCTACCATTATCTATCTATCTATCTATCTATCTATCTATCTATCTATCTATCTATCTATCTGTCTGTCTGTCTGTCTGTCTGTCTGTCTGTCTGTCTGTCTATCATCTGTTGCATATATAGCAATTAGTTATCCATCCATCTTATTTATTATCCATCTATTTACTTACTTATTTATAGTATGAAAATTAAAAATCAGAAGCAAACTACTCAGTGCTTTTCAGATCAGAATCATGCCATGCTGTTTTCTCTAAGAGCCTGGGAGAAAACAGTGACGTCTGGCCACAGCATTAGGAAATGCTATGTGACTAGTCTGAGATGTGAAAGCTGCTACAGAGGCTGCTCATTATGTCCTTTCCATTTAAACAATTAAATACTTCACAGTGCATTCATTTATTTACTGCGAAAGGAGTGTATATGTGCCATAGCATGCATATGGGCAAACCATGCAGATGACAACCTATGGGAGTTGGCTCTGTCCCTCCAGCATAGCAGCCCTGGGGATTGAACCTGAGTTCAATAATCTGATTCAGATGAAAAGGTTTGGCAGTAAGCAGCCTTGAGAAAGTGTGTTTGTGTGTGTGTGTGTACAGGTGTGCATGCACGTGCACACATGTGTGGAGGTTAAATGTGGATATCAGATGTCTTTCTCTGTTCTTCTGTACCTTCTATTTTGAGCTAGGGCCTCTTACTGATCCTGAAATGCACTAATTTGATAGACTGTGGGTGGAGGTGGAGATAGCTCCATAGACCTATCCCAGTGCTGGGATTATAGGTGTGTGCTGCCAGGCTGGCATTTTTGAGTGGTGCTAGAGACCCGAACTCATTCATCATGCTTTCACAGCAAGCATTTCACCCACTGAGGCACCCACAGCCTTATAGCCTTTCAATTTTAAACAGGCTACACTTAACTCATCCTTCCTGTGGCATGGGGTCAAACCAAAGGCCTCCTGCATGCTTAACAAATATTCAACCATTAACTGATTTAAAAAATTGTACAGAAAACATGATGTAGAGTCTTCTTAAAATAGTTTTATGTAGCAATATAATTCACTTGCCACAAAATTCTCATTGGATTTTATATACTCAGAAGGCCAGGCAGCCATGACCATGACTTAATTTTAGGACATTTTCATTATCTAAAAGAAATCTTAGAGTCATCAACAAACTGTCCGACTTCTGCCTCTCCCATAACCACTAATCTATGATCTGTGTGTTTGGATTCACCCATTCTAGACATTTAGAGAATCATCCAGTGGGGGACCTTAAAACTGGCTTTCCACTTAGTAAATGCTTCATCCATTTTATAGTATGTGTCAAAACTTCATTCCTTTCTATGATGGAACTTTATTTTCTCAAACCTATTTATCAGAGGAGGGACATTGGAAAGTTTCTAATTTTTGTCTACAGTGAGTACTGCTTCTGTGAATATCCATGTACAACTTTTTTTTGCATAATGTGTATCTTAGTTTGCTGTATGCCTAGAATGGAATTTAACAAGGAGAGCATGGTGCCTGGCTTGGGCCCAAACATTCATCTAATAT
The DNA here is from genome assembly GCF_978045245.1 of Mus caroli. Classification (NCBI taxonomy): domain Eukaryota; kingdom Metazoa; phylum Chordata; class Mammalia; order Rodentia; family Muridae; genus Mus; species Mus caroli. The sequence continues at coordinate 29,403,332 of NW_028227270.1, forward strand.
AGGTGTTAAAGTGAGAATATTCACCACAGAATATCACCCGTATGCCTCACCATTCCATTCCATTTCTTTCCTTTTTAAATAACCAGGACAGGTAGCCGACAGCGCCCACTGTTCTGTGTCACCTGCTTCTGCTTTTGCAATCGCCACAGCTGCAGCAGGACATGGGAGTCCACCAGGTGAGTCTTGAACCAGTGGCCTTTGACTGTCCGGGTCTTGATTACTATGAGGAAATCCAGATGTTCATAGTGTTGGGAAATGAACCCAGAGGACATTATACTAAATGAAACAAGCTGGACACAAAAACTAAACGCTGCATGATGTCACTTATGCTTGGAATCTAAAGGAGTTGAACTCATGGAATCAGAGAGCAGAATAGACGGGACATGGGTAAGGCCTGAGGAGACTAAGGAGACACCAGCTGCATCATACAAAGCTACACTGGCTGATAAGCTCTGGATATCTACTGTGCAGTCTGGTGACCATGGTTTATAATAATAATGATGGTGATGTTGTTGATGATGATAATGATGATAAATTAATATTAAAGATCCTCAGAATGTATTTTTAAAATCCTTATCTCAAAAAGTGACTAATAGATATATTAATGAGCTTGGTTTTATCACTCCAACACACACACACACACACACACACACACACACACACACACACACACACCACAACACACACACATCATGTCATGCCCTAACAACATGAAATAATAATAAGCAACTAAACAACCATCATCAAGTGAGTCTCATATGTTTGATCTTCGGATCATGCTTCTGAGACATTCTGTGTCTGAGGGGAAATGTTACTATCCCTGTGTTGTTTTAACTATTCTCCTGCCTTTGTGTCACATGGCTAAGTCCTGTTTCCTCTTCCCCTCAGTTTGAAGCACATGCAAGATGCAGGGAGGCCTGTAGAGTGGAGAGGCCTCAGGCTGCCTGGTTGCTCACTTGTATTTGCTTTATGATTCCTTATGAATGGTTTCACCCTCAATTTTCAGGGCAAAGAAAATATAATAAAAATAAAATTCCAGTGCTTTAATAAGTGAAAATTATGTTTATTATCTATGTTCTTTTCCCTCACAGGCAGAGGAATGATGTTAAAATTAATTTGCAATTGCTTTAAGTAGACCCATTGCTGTGTCTGTGTGATTGTCACTAGTAATTCTAATCGTGATTTGCAGAGCCAGGAGAACAGATCTACTTTATTAACCCCTGCCACTGCCCAAAAGGGGTCTCTTACCAGGGCCTATGAACCTACCTTTATAATAGTAGCTGGCAGAAAATATCTGTGTGAATTGGTTCTAAATTGATGAACAAAGAGATATGTTCATTATACAATATAGGTGGAGGGTGGGAGATTATTTTCTGTCTCTCATCTAAATAGAGAGCTTGGAGATTTGCCACCTTTAGTGTTTCAGCATATACATCATTGGCTGTGTCAAGAGGTGCTCTTTGTCTTAAATATTCTTTAAATTTACCCCAAAGGCTTCATCAGCATGGAAGAAAACAGTCTGTAATGATCAAATCTTCACAAGCCTGCCTAGTTTTCATGTGCACTGAAAAAGCCTATTTTGGTTTTATGTTTCTATTTTCACTTTTATTTATTAATGTTTTTAGAACATGGAGCCTGCCCTGTTGTTAGATGAGGATATCATTCCTTTCATATCCTCCTCTCTTGGTTTGCCTGAGTCCACCCCTCTTCTCATCCAGAGAATGCAGACCTTGCCTCCCCAAGCTTGGAATTTACATTGGCCTCTTTTGGAGAACATGGCAACCTTTCAGGAGATGTTTATAGGCTTCTGTGGACATGGCTGCATTGTCGGGCCTGCAGTACTCTGCTCCCCCATTTCTTCTCTCTGTTTATCATGCCGCACTGGCAAAGACCCACTTCTCTCACAGGAGTGCATCTACCACAGAAGTATTGTCAGCCCAAGCTTCCTCATTAAACACCCCACATACGCTGTCTGTCTTTGCTGTATTTTCCCATCAATACCACTATTTCACACTCTATATATTTGGTCAATTTTCCTTGCTTATTATTTATTTCTTCAATGGGTATAAAATCCCAGAGGCAGGGATTTTTTGTCTATATACTGCAATATCCTCAGTAGCTTGAATAGTATTGTATGTATAGTAAATAGCCAGTGACTGTTCATTAGTTTCATGAGTCTACCCCAGTGACTGGTTCCTTCTCGGTGCAATTATTTACACTCAGTTCACAACCAGAAGATCCTGTAGCTGCCTCTGCATTCTTGGTGCTGTGCTGTTTTAAGTCGTAGGATGTTGTTATTTTTGCTATCTTTTCTCAGATGAAAGGGTTTGTCTGTTTGTCCAGATGTCTGGGGAAACGATCTCTGTCACTAGAAGGCAGCCCAGTGAGCAGCTCCCCATGAGGGTCAGCTGTGCGGGTCTCAGTGTGCTGGATACCCACAGCTCTGAGATGAGCATGTGATGGGTTCCTAAGATGTTGTCTTGTTGGTACTGATGTGGCTGACGAGTTTTCCTCACTCTCTTGACTCATAAATTCTTGAGATATAACTGAGCAGGAGGGTCCAGGGCATAGAGTGAGGGTTACAAATCTGAAGACAAGTGCTAATTCACCTGCTACTGCTCCTGTTGTGTAATCAACAAGACCTGATTTCATACACAAACATCGACCAAAGCTGGCATTCTGTCCTCCCCAGTGGGACTACCATAGAGGATCTCCAGTTTATACTAGAGCCAGTCAGAGATGGGTCCAGATTTTGTGGGCATACCTGATGCTTAATATAACCTGAGAAGACTCACTCAAGAAAAAGCATTCGGATGTCCAGACATGGTAGCATAGACCTTTGATCCCAGCTCCTGGGATTCAGAAGTAGATGGATCTCTGTGAGTGTCCGAGGATCCTCGTATACACAGAGAGGTCCAGGGCTACACAGTGAAGTCCTGTTTAAAAAAACAAACAACAACACTCTGAAGACAACTCTTCGATGAACCTTCCGAGGCTTTTAGAATAAAGAGGCCCTGAAGCTTAAGCTTTGTGGTCACCCTTGTGAATTTGCTTTTCAGTTGACTATGGTTGGAATATGAGTCAGGCCCCCTAGAAAATGTGGTAAAAGCTTGATCCTCACAGTAGTGCTAATTGGGGAGTGGTAGCCTTATGAAAGGCTCTTAACTAATTGGCACACACAGTTATTTCAGAAATAGCAGACCCTTTACCTGGTACTTACAATGCAGAGGGTTTGTAGTCTGTTTTCTCATCTGTGTACCCCTGAGGCAGTGGAGCTGAGTTTGTGTAACTGGGTTTGGAGAAGTTTTTAAAATTACTAATACCTGGTCCAAGACTGTCCCAGGTGTGAGATCATTGAACTAGTATACTATCTGAACCCTTCCCCCATTTAAAATTATGTGACCATATTTTTTGTAGTGAAGTATAGATAAAAACTTAGCTATCTCTTTCTAAACCTTGGATACAATTCTACTATATCTGTTGCTTATCTTACACGGAACCCCTAGTTGATTTTGATGATATCAGAGTTGGAATTTTAAATTCTCACATTCCTTAATATTTAAAAGATGGTAGGTTGCCTAAAGCTCTTCACCAGAAGAAACTGTTCTTAATCTGAAAGTAATACAAACTGTTGTGTTTTTTATAACACACTTAATGAGCTCATTAATGTACAACTTGCTTACTTTGAAAGACCCACAACATGAGGACTCCCCCACATTCTGACTCAGGATAGGCCACACCCCAAATCACTCATGAGAAACAGTCTTGATGCAAACTGCAACAGGTTTATTTGGGAAAGACCAGTGCACTGGGGATGAGACTCATATCCCACTCAGGGGTAAAGGAGTCGACCACGAGCTCAAGGGGTAAGGGGTTTATATAGGCAAAAACCGCAAACATCTGGCATAAGGAACGGTTAGAGTATTCTGTACAAACATTTCCTGGAACAATGGGGCAAGTTAAACTTCTACTCCCTGCCATTAGTGAGGTCTATTTTGGACACAGGTCTAGGGGCTTAAATAATTTTTCACTCTCTCTCAGGATCTTTCAACTTAAAATACATACCTTAAGGTAGCAAGATATCTCAATGGGTATCATCACTGCCAAGCCTGATGACCTGAGTTAGATTCCTGGAAAACACACGGTGGAAGAGAACAGACTTCTAGAAGTTGTTCTCAGACGTCCACACGTATGCTGTGGCACTTGCATACTTTTACAGTCATGTGCACTACTATATGCACACACATGCACATATGCACACACACAAGTAGAATAAATTTACAGATCAATTAATTTTAGTATGTTCTCAGAATAGCACAACAATCACTACAATAAATTTGAGAAACTTTCCCACAGCCCTTGTCTCACCTGTCTCTTCCTCCAATTTCTCTGAGTTGCTGATATCTTTCTTATCCCGTAAATTAATCCATTCGGGACATTTCCTATAAAAGAAATCATGTAATATGTTAGTTACCCTTTTTTTTTTCATTTACTTAGTGTAATGTTTTGGAGGCCTTTCCATTTGTTTGTAGTATGTAATAGCCACTTGATGCATTTTATTGTGGGATAATATTCTTTGGTGTGGATATACCATGTTCCACTTATTCGTCCACCAGTTTTTTGAGTTGTTGCCATTCTTTGACTACTGTGAATGATACTGACACCACCATTTGTAGATGCGTGGATGCGTGTTTTCACCTCATTTTGAGAACATGTCTAAAGATTGAATTACTGGATTGTGTAATTACAGTTTCATGAATATCATTTAATTCAAAAGAGTCTTATCCTTCTTACTGGCAGTATTTATTCTAGTCCATTGTTTGAGGCTGTAATTCTGTGTATGTTGTACCCTTTGAAATTTTCCCATGGTACTTACATGTGGTGCGCTTTGCCTTGTGTTTTGCTTTGGGCTATTTCTTCATCTCCTTCCCTTTTGCCCCTTCCATTTCAGTTTGGAGATTTTTGTTGGTCATCATTAGGCTCAGTCCTTCTCCCTCAGCTGTGCTAAGTCTCCTGTGAATTCAGTGAAGGCATCCTCCATCTCTAGCATTTCTTCTCCATTCCTTACATGGCCCTTCTGCTTACAGTGCCCTCACTGACTGCACAATGTGCCTGCTTCTCCCACTAAAGCTCTTACCACACTAGCCATCGTTAAATTCCCCATGTAATAGTTGTCACAGCCAAGTCTCTTCCTGAGGCTCACTCTCTGTTATATACTAAATTATGTTCCAAATTCATAAATGTACATTCTAGCCCCAATTACCCCCAAATAGCACTGTGTTTGGTTAAAAGTTCTTCAAAAAGTTAACAGTTAAATGGCTTATGTCGTGGGTCTAATCCAGTGTGACCTGTGCCTTAAAAGATGAGTTGTTTCAGACCTAAACATACCCAGAGAGTTGACCCCATAATGCCAAAGCAAGGTGATGGCCCCTTAGATAGAAGTCAAAGTAAGTACCTCAAATGCAACTAAGCCTAGTAATAAGGCTGGTTTGACATCTAACTTCCAGAACTGGAAGGAAGTGATTTCTTTTGTTTACATTGCAGCCTTTGGTATTTTATAACTGCAGCCTGAGCAAGCTAATGGGACCCCTCACACTGTGTTCTTGTCTTTTGGTAAACCCTGTAATTTCTTGTTGACAGAGATGATAGTGATAAAGGTCCCCTAGCGTGGGGACTTGTGTTACTGAGGTTGGAATTCAGTTTGTATTTGGGGTATCCTGTACTTACAGGAAACACAGGCTTCAGTTTCTTCTTTGTGTTTGCCCTCTTGGCCGCAGTCTTCCCTGACTAGTGCAGAAGTCCTGTGACGTACAGCCCTTCCTGCCATGACCCACAGCCATTGACTATGGGTCAATGAGAGGAGGCATCTGTGTCTCCCAGTAGAAAGTAGTGTTTTAAAAACTCAGTCTCAGAGCTGTGGTTTCTCTGCAGAACAGCTTCTATCCCTGCCTGCCCCATACTTCCATGGCTGCAGCCTTTCCTCCCTTGAATTGCTGATCCTTGTGGATTTCACTTTCCCTGGAGGTAAAACAGAAAGTGCCAGAACGGGAAGAGTGGCTTCCCGAAGCTGATGAGTCTCTGCTGTGTTTTTCCTTTAAAAGAATGCCTTTATTAAATAAAGGTGTTGGGCACATTCCACGTTCCTCCTCTCCTCTCCCTACAAGAACCATGAAGAGATCTTGCTCCTGTCTCTACTGTGAACACACAAGTGTTTCCCAAAGTAAATTCCACAAAAGTGTGGAGCCACTTCGGAGTGTGACCCTCAATCTCCTCAAGTTCATTTCTAAACCATTGTCATACTCCAGTCAGGAAGCAAAATGACCACTTGATGCTACCACTAAACAGTTCTAGTGGCCTGCTCGATCTGGGTGCACCTTGGATCACCCCTCTGGATACACCTTCTCTTCAGACTTGGGGCAGCCATTTGTCATACAGCTTAGTTTTCTGGTGTGTCTGAGAAACATTTTTTAGTTTTAGTCTGCCCAGATTTTTCTTGTGGTAAGCACAAATGTGATAAATTCCAAGATGATTACATTTTGGAGCTAAAACTAAAGTTTTTATGTGGTGGGATTTTTTTCCATAGCATTTTTTCTCTATAATTTAATTTATTTATTCATTTTTCATCCCCATCACAGTCCTCTCCCCCCCCCCGACTCCAGTCCCCCCTCACATGATCCCCCCCTCCATCTCCCCTCCCATTTACCTCTGAGAAGGGAGAGGCTCCCCTGGGTACCAACCTACCCACTCTAACACCTCACTGCAGGACTAGACACATCCTGTCCCACTGAGACCAGACTAGGCTGCCCAGTTAGGGAAACAGAATCCACAGGCAGGCAACAGAGTCAGGGTTTGCCCCTGTTCCAGTTGTTGGGGGATCTGTGTGAAGACCAAGCTGCACATCTGCTACATATGTGGCATGGGGCCTAGGCCCAGCCTGTGTATGTGGGGTTGTTTAATTCCATGAATTAATCGGAGAAGTACCCACTTTAATAATATTCAGTCTTATAGTCCACAAATTTGGAATGACTTCATTTATTCATATCGTCTTTCATTTGTTGGTTTATGAGTTAGTTACACCAGTATTTTTATATTCTTTAGAATTCTTCACGTATCAGTTTATCTATGAATAATAGTAGTTTTATTTCTTCAAGTGTAATCTGCGTGGCTTCTACTTATTTTCTTTCTTTATTGCATTTGCTGGAACCAATATTAACTTTTTGATTTTTTTTTGTTTGTTTCTGTGATTTGATTTCTAAAATAGGACTGGCACAGCTAACATTAATCATCAACTTAATATGACCTAGAAAAAGAGTATCAATTGAGTAGTCTTTAGCAGGTTGCTCTGTGGGCATGTCAGTGAGGGATTGTCTTGATTGTTGATGTTGGAGGACACAGATCACTGTGGACAGTGATGTTCCCTGTTATCTAGTCCTGGGCAATAATGGAAACTGGCTGGGCATGCATGAAATAAGCCAGAGAGAAAACCAGCAAGGAGAATTTTCCTTCATGGTGTCCTGCCTGGAGTTCATGCCATGATTTCCTTCAATGATGGACGTATTCCAGCTTGTATGCAAAGATAATAAGCCCACCCACTAGTTAAGTTGCATTTACTTAGAGTGGTTTTATGACAGGAGCAGAAGGGATTCCAGAACATGGGGCTTCCTGTATTGTTGGGACTCGAGCTTCTGAACTAAAATGATCTTCCCACCTCAGCCTTCCAAGTAACTGGGACGAACATGCAAGCAAAGCATGGATGGTTTCAGGCCCTGTTGGAACTGGAAAAGTTCCTTCAAATCTTTGCTGGATGTGGGAGCTGAACAGTGGTGGTGATATAGATGGTGCTTATGTTTTTACAGTGATCGTATAAACATAACTGGCCCACAAAATCCATCCAACACAATAATATCCCAAAGATCTCTTTATGTAAACAGCCCCATTACCTTTCACATGTTGAGCCCAGATCCCTCACACTTGCCCAGGTCTGCTATTCGTTTGCACAAGTTTGAACTGAAGGCATCTGGGAGGACTTTCCTTGTCATTTTTGCTTCTTCATGTGCTTATGATGGTTTCAGACTGTCTGTTTTCTGCTAAGGTATTCTTGCTTAGGATATATTTTCTATTTTCCTCTCAAATGTTTAAAAAAATTTTCATTTCATCAACGACAACAGGTTGAAATCTAGGGGATAAGAGATTAGATTCTTTAAAGTGTAATTTTAAAGACAAACATTATCACTGCTATTAGTGGAAAATGCAGAGCATTAGCAAGCCAAGCTTAAATGAATCACGATCTCAAGTCTTATTTCTAGATAAACATGTAAACACACACCCTCCTAGCATCAGAATTGTGGAATTGAAAAGCTGTGTCTTTTACTGGTGTGAATGTAACCCTGAGCCTGCAGATCAGCTAAGAATGCACACAGCAGCTGGCCCTTGCATTCTATTCTTGGAAAGGGGCCATAGGACAAGTTTGACCACACATAGTATTCACTGCTGCTGATCATGTCTTCTCTGCACCTCCCAAGCAGACTCACATCCTTACTACAGAAGCCCAGATGCCCTCTTCCCTGGCTGGGCTGCATTGCCAAGTCCTCTGTCTGTGTGTAGACCTTTCCCATGCTCTATGTAGATGATTCTCTTACTGATGCTGCTTCAAAGGGCTGCAAAGCAAGTGGATTCTGCCTCACAGTGTTAACTGCTGTTTGATTCCATCACCGATCCATCTGTTTAGGGTCAGGAAGGTAGCCTAAGCAGGGGATAGGAAGCTGAAACACATTTACACAGGACAGCCACAGCTCACCTCCTGCTGAGCATTGTTCTAATAGGAATGAAACATTACAAATGCCAGACCTGTTTTCTCCCTTTGTTTTTGTTTTTAAAGAAAAGCCAGAAATCTGCATGTTTTTTTTGAGAAATTTTCCGGTTTTTATAGAAATTGAAAATGAATTCATACTCTTTATAAACATAGTTGTAACCAAACAAAATATGTCTGTGGGCCACACTTGGCTGTAAGCCATTAGTGGTTGACCTTGGATTTACTATAACCAGTTACAGCTGGAGTTGAGGATGATTGGAGCTTAGATTTGCTGAGATACCCTCAGATCTTATTAATAGACTCCTGACTCGCTTTATCAGACCCATTCACCAGCTTTAGCATGCCTTTTGCTGGCCTGTCTCCAGGGAGTTATCCCCACTTTTCTACTGTCTTTGACCACTTTGGCTTTCAAAGGGCAATAATCCAAGCTCAAAGATTTGGGAGATGTGTCATTGTCAGCTGCACCATGGGCACATGATGCTGAAGTATGAGAAGAGGAGTGGCAAAGTGCTATGCCCAGGCTCTCAGTGATAGAGACAGAGGCTCACACTTATGACCTAATCGCTATCTCCTTGCCTTGATATTGCCACTAATTCCATATTAACTGTACAAGAGCCAGAGCTCAAGAAGCCTGGAATGTGTGACATATCCACTCTCACAGCTGTGTCTATGCACAATATACTCACCTTATTGCAATGAAAGGATCTAGTCAGAAGGAGCTTTTGTCTGTGTTGAGAGTAGGGTTGCATTTACAGTAAGATATTGATTTCTGTCAATTAAGTTAATGCCACACTTTTACCCTGACATGTTTTCAGGATCTGTGAGAACATCCAGCCTTTTAAAACAGCTTATGCGTACCAATAAAGCTGTAGGAAAGGCAAAGAATCTGGTCTTTTGCCAATGTTTGTATTACAAGCTAAAATTGAAACTGCTGGCAGGAGTCACATGTTGATTTTCTATTTCAAAATCAGAACATCATGCAGACATTTTACTGTAGCACATCCCAGGGCAGCTTGTCTACAGTGGAAAAAGAACAGCTCAGGCTCCTAACTACACCTGCCTCCTGGGCTTCTGAGAAGCCCCCTAGAGGCAAGGACTCCAGAAAGGAGAGATGCTGCTGATAGCAAGGCAAGAAAACAGAGGCAAGGAGTCCCTACAACACCTGCCCGCCTCTCTCCTGGTTGGTCAGGGCATAGTAGGAAATGCGCTGAGCATCTAACCAGGTAAGAGGTGTAAGGACAGATGGTGGCCAAATATGGCGTTCCATATGTAGAGGATTCCCCCATCTTTTCATTTTCTAACAAAGACTGACCTTTGTCCTAGATCATAGATAGCTTCTCTTTTACTGCACCCTGCTTTTCCCCTCTGTATGTTCTTACTCTGTGGAATTCTGTACCTTTATGTGACAACATGTCCTCTAGTTACACTTGGTCATACCATTTGTCAAGCAAATGAAAGGGCATTTTACTTTCCCCTATTTAAGACTTATTAAGAATTTATTTTTTCCCATTTTTATTAGTTTTAATATTTTGTGGAATGTGTTTCAATCAATCATAGTTGCCATTTCATCCTACTCCCCCCCCAAATTCACCCCACCCCCACCCACCCATTTTCAGGCCCTCTTTTATTTTTTAAAAAAACCCATCCAGTACAGTCAGTGCTGCTCATATACTTTTGAGCGTGTGGCCTTCCACTGGAGCATGACCAACCCATCAGGGGACTTAACCCTTGTGACAGTGCTCCCTCTCCCAGCAGCAGTGCTCCCTCTCCCAGCAGCTGTCACATGCCCATCGCTCTCCAGCTAGGGGTAGGACTTCATATATGCCTCCTCTCTCCATGTCAGGAGTTTTGTTTGTTTTTATGTATTAATTAAGTTATTTATTTCCTTTACATCCAAATTACAGCTTCCCGTCCCTCCTCTCCTCCCAGTCCCTCCATCTTACCTCCCCTACTCCCATCCACCCCTCCTCCCAACCATGGGAGGCCTCTTAGGGATATTGACAAGCCTTGGCATATCAACATGCAGTAAGGCATCTTCTCCTATTGAGGCTAGACAAGGCAGCTCAGTAAGAGGAAAGAGACCCAAAGGTAGGCAGAGACAGCTCCTGCCTCTGCTTTAGGAGTCCCATGGGAAGATCCAGCTGCTCAACTGTTACATATGTGCAGGAGGCTTAGGTCCATCCCATGCACGCTCTTGGTTGGCAGTTCAGTCTCCATGAGCCCCTATAGGCCCAGGTTAGTTGATTCTGTAGGTTTTCTTGTGATGTCCTTGACTCCTCTTGGCTCCTTCAGTCCATCCTCCCCCTCTTCCACAGGATTCTCCAAGCTCCACTTGATGTTTGACTATGGGTCTCTGCATCAGTTTCCATCAGCTGCTGGATGAAGCCTCTCTGATGACAGTTATGCTAGGCCCCTATCTGCAAGTATACAGAATATGACTATGTCAGGGGTGTGCTACCTCTCATGACATGGGTTTCAAGTAGGGCCAGACATTGGATTGCCCTTCCTTCAAATTCTGCTCCATCTTTTATCCCTGGTTATCTTGTAGCTAGGACAAATAGTGGGTCTAAGACTGCATATACACCATTGCTAGGAGTCTTAGCTAGGTTTACCCTCATGTATTCCTGGGAGTCTTCATTGTCCTGGGTTTTCAGGATCATCCCTGAGATGTCCAATCCCCAATCCAGTTGTTTCTTCTAGTACTCTCTCAGTCCTCCGTCCACCTCATCCCTCCTGCTGCCACCCCCACCTCTCTCCTACCCAGCCCCCTCCCTCCATCCTTCCCTAGTGTCTAATCTATTTCCTCTTCTAGGTGATATTCAAGCACTCCCCCTTGGGCATTTCCTGTTACTTAGCTTCGTTGGGTCTGTGGATTGTAGTGTGGCTATCCTGTACTTTATGACTAATGTCCACTTATAAGTGAGTATATACCATGTATGTCTTTCTAGGTCTGACTGATCTCACTCAGGATGCTACTTTCTAGTTCCATCCATTTACCTGAATATTTTATGATGTCATTGTTTTTTAATAGTTGAGCAATGTTCCATTATGTGAATGTAACACATTTTCTCTATCCATTCCTCAGTTGATGGACATCTAGGTTGTTTCCAGTTTTGGCTATTATGAATAAATCTACCATGAACACTGTTGGATAAATGTCCTTGAGTTATGATGGAGCATCTTTTGGGTGTATAACCATGTCACTCAGGAGTCTTGAGTAGATAGGTCTTGAGAAAGAACTACTATCAATTTTCTGAGAAATTGCCAAGTTGATTTACAAAGTGCTTGTAGAGTCTTTATTCCCACCAGCAATGGAAAGGTGTTGCCCTTGCTCCACAGCTTCTCCAGCATATGCTAGTCCTTGAGGTTTTTATCTTGGCCATTTTGATGGGTGTAAAAATGGAAGGACTCTCATAGCCATTTGATTTGCATTACCCTGACAACTAAGGATATTGGACATTTTTTTAAGTGCTTCTCAGACATTAAGGGATTCCTCTGTCAAGAATTCTCTGTTTAGATCTGTACCCCATCTTTAATTATTTTGTTTGTTGATGTCTCAATTCTTGAGTTCTTTATATATTTTGGATATCAGCCCTCTCTGGATGCGTGGTTGGTGAAGATCTCTTCCCATTCTGTAGGCTGTTGTTTTGTCCTATTGATGGTGCCCATTGTCTAACAGAAGCCTCTCAGTTTCATGAGGTCTCATTTATTGATTGTTGATCTTACTGCCTGAGCTGTTGGTGTTCTGTTCAAAAAGTGGTCTCCTGTGCACTCAAGGCTATTCCCCACTTTCTCTTCTATTAGATTTAGTGTATTTGGTTTTATGTTGTGGTCCTTGAGCCACTTGGACTTGAGTTTTTGCAGAGTGATAGATATGGATCTATTTGCAGTCTTCTACATGTGCACATCCAGTTAGACCAGCATCATTTGTTGAAAGTGCTTTCTTTTTCCCACTGTATTTTTTTTTGCCTTCTTTTCAAAAGTCAAGAGGCCTTAGTTGTGTGGGTTTATTTCTTGGTCTTCAATTCTATTCCACTGATCATCCTGTCTGTTTTTATGCTAATATGATGCAGTTTTTATTACTATTGCTCTGTAGTACAGTAAAATCAGGGATGTGATACCTCTAGAAGTTCTTTTATTGTACAAGATTGTTTTAGCTATTGTGTGTTTTCTGGTTTTCCACATGAAGTTGAGAATTACTCTTTCAAGGTCTGTGAAGAATTGTCTTGAAATTTTGATGGGAATTGCATTGAATCTGTAGATTGCTTTTGGTAAAATGGCCATTTTTACTATGTTAATCCTACCAATCCCTGAGCATGGCAGTCTTTCCATCTTCTGATATCTTCTTCAGTTTCCTTCTTCAAAGACTAGAAGTTTTTGTCAGACAGGTCTTTCACTTGCTTGGTTAGAGTCACACCAAGGTATTTTATATTATTGTGTCTATTGTTGATGGCATTGTTTCCCTAATCTTGTTTTCAGCCTGTTTATTGTTTGTATATAGGAGGGCTACGGATTTTTTGTTTTAGTTAAATTTGTATCTAGCCACTTTGCTGAAGGTGTTTAGCAGCTGTAGGAGTTCCCTGGTAGAATTTTTGGTGTTGCTTATGTATATACTATCATATCATCCACAAAAAGTGATACCTAGACTTCTTCCTTTCCAATTTGTATCCTCTCAGTTTTCCTCAGTTGTATTATTGTTCTGGCTAGAACTTCAAGTACTATAGTGAATAGGTATGGAGAGAGTGGACAGCCTTGTCTTCTTCCTGATTTTAGTGGAATTACTTTAAATTTCTCTCCATTTAATTTGATGTTGGCTATCAGCTTGCTATATATTGCCTTTACAGTGTTTAGATATGTGCCTTGTATCTTAATTTCTCCGAGACTTGTTTCCTAAAGCAGTGCTGGATTTTGTCAGAAAAATTTTCAGCATGAGATGAGATGATCATGTGTTTTTTCTTTCGGTTTGTTTATATGGTGGATTACATTGTTAGATTTTCATATATTGACCCATCCCTGCATCTCTGGTATGAAGTCAACTTGATGATGGTGGATGATGTTTTTGATGTGTTCTTAGATTCAGTTTGCAAGTATTTTATTGAGTATTTTTGCATCAGTGTTCATAAGGGAAATTGGTTTGAAATTTTCTTTCTTGGTGGAATTTTTGTGTGGTTTAGGTATCAGGGTAACTGTCTCATAAAATTACTTTGGCAGTGTTCCTTCTGTTTCTACTTTGTGGAATAATTTGAGGAGTACTTATATTATCTGTCCTTTGAAAGTCTGGCAGAATTCTTCACTAAAACCATCTGGACTTGGCTTATTGGGGGGTGGGGTGTTAATGACTGTTTCTATTTCCTTAGGGATTATAGGTCTATTTAGATTTTTACCTGATCTTAATTTAACTTTGGTCATTGGTATTTTTCTAGAAAATCATCCATTTCATTTAGATTTTCTGACTTTGAGCTGTAAAGGTTTGTGAAGTAAGACCAAATTATCCTTGGATTTCCTTGGTATCTGTTGTTATGTCCCCCTTTTACTTATGATTTTGTTAATTTGGAAATTCTTCCTCTGCCCTTTAGTTAGTTTGGCTAAGTGTTTATCTATCTTGTTGATTTTCTCAAACAACAATAACAACCCAAGTCTTGGTTTCACTGATTCTTTGTATTGTTCTCTTTGTTTCTAATTTATTGATTTCAGCCCTGAGTTTAATTATTTCCTTCCATCTACTCCTCTTGGATGTGTTTGCTTCTTTTTGTTCTAGAGTTTACAGGTATGCTGTTAAGTTGCTAGCGTGAGATCTCACTAAATTTTTATGAAGGTGATCAGTGCTATAAACATTCTCTCTTAGCACTGCTTTCCTTGTGTCCTATAAGGCTAGGTATGTTGTGCATTCACTTTCATTGAATTCTAGAAAGTCTTTAATTTCTTTATGTCTTCCTTGACCGAGTGGTCATTGAGTAGAGAGTTGTTCAGTTTCCATAGGTTTGTAGGTTTTATTATTTCTTTTGAGGTTCAAGTCCAGCTTATATCCATGATGGTCTGATAAGATACTGGGGTTATTTCAGTTTTTTTGTACCTGTTGAGACTTGCTTTATGTCTGAGGATATGGCCAATTTTGGAGAAGGTTGCTGAGAAGAACCTTGGGTGAAATGTTCTGTAGAGATCTGTTAGGTCTATTTGATTCACAACATATGTTAGTTTCATTATTATTCTGCTTAGATTCTGTCTAGATAACAAATCCATTGGTGAGAATGGGTTGTTGAAGTCTTGCACTATTAATGTGAAGGGCTCACTATGTAATTTAAGCTTTAGTAATGTTTCTTTTATGAATGTGTGTGCCCTTGTATTTGGGGCATTGATATTCAGAATTGAGACATCATCTTGGTGGATTTTTCCTTGATGAGTATGAAGTGTCCTCCATATCTTTTGATTACTTTTGGTTGGAAATCTATTTTAATAGATATTATAATGACTACTTCAGCTTGCTTCTTGGGTCTGTTTGCTTGGAAAACTTTTTTCCAACCTTTTACTTTGAGGTAATTTCTCTTTTTGCTGAACTGAGTTTCTTGTATGCAGCAGATTGATGGATCCTGTTTTCACATTCATTCTGATAGTCTGTTTGTTTTTTTTTTTTTTAAGTTGGGGAATTGAATCCATTGATACTGAAAGATATAGATGAGCAATTATTGTTAATTCCTGTTATTTTGATGGTGGTGGTGGTAGCATGTGTGTGAAGTCATTTATTTCCCATGTTTTCTTGGGTGTAGTTAACCTCCTTGGGTTGGAGGTTTTCTTCTGGTATCTCCTGTTGAGCGGATTTGTGGATACATTTTTTTTAATGGTTTTGTTGTGGAATATCTTATTTTTCCCATCTATGGTTGAAATTTTGCTGGGTATAGTAGTCTGGGCTGGCATCTGCGGTCTCTCATCAACTGCAAGATATCTCCCCAGGCCCTTCTGACTGTTTAAGTCTCTGTTAAGAAGTTGGGTGTAATTCTAAAGGTCTGCCTTTATATGTATGTGACCTTTTCACAATGTGGCTTTTAATGTTTTTTCTTTATTCTGTTCATTTAGTATTTTGATTATTATGTGTTAGGGGGATTTTCATTTATGGTCCAATCTATTTAGTACTCTGTGAGCTTCTTATATGTTTATAGGCATCTCTATCTTTAGCTTAGGAAGATTTTCTTCTATGATTTTGTTGAAAATATTTTCTGGGTCTCTTAGCTGGGAATTTCTTCTATTTCTATTATTCTTAGGTTTGGTCTTTTCATAGTGTTCCAAATTTCCTTTGGTGTTTTGTGTCAGAAACTTTTTAGATTTAACATTTTCTTTGACCAAAGAAAATGTATCAGTTTCTTCTATTGTATCTTCTCAGCCTTAGATCTCTTGTATTCTGTTTGTGATGGTTGTGTCTGCAGTTTCTGTTCCCTTACCTAGGCTTTCCATCTCCAGGATTCCCTCAGTTTGTGTATTCTTTATTGTGTCTACATTTCCATTTTCAGGTGTTAAACAGTTTTATTCATTTCCTTCACTATTTTATTGTATTTTCCTGTATGTCTTTAAGGGATTTATTCATTTTCTCTTTAAAGGCCTCTTTTGTTCTCATAAGATTGGATTTAAGGTCATTTTCTTGTGCTTTGGCTGTGTTAAGATATCCAGGTCTTGCTGTAGTAGAATATCTGAGATTTGGTGGTGTCATATTGTCCTGGCTCTTGTTGATTGTATTATTATGCTGACTTTTAGCCTTCTGTATTTTGTGGTTATTACAGGTTTAGAAACTGGTTTCTTGAGTTTATTCTGTTTAGATGGGTGGGATTTGTGGATGTTTTACCCCCTTGGTATGGAGTTCTCATGACTAGCAAGTCTTCTGGACCACTAGGATGCCTCCCTTTGGGGTTTTTTGACCAACATGGCCTCTGGAGTTCTGGATGATAACCTTATTTCTGGGGTCCCTAGTACCAGCATGGACTGGGGCCCCCCAATGCCAGAGTGGACCATGGGAAAGCAGGCAGAGTTGTGGACAAACATGAGAGGGGCTGCAGTTTACTACTATTGGGTGTCCATTAGGGGCACTTAGCAGGCAAGGGTTTGGAATGGGGTCATACCTGGTTGTTCCTGGTGCTGGTAGACATTTTGTAATGCAGGCAGACTTGTAGGCCAGAGAATGGAGCTCATGGTACTGGGTGCAGTTTACCATTCTTGGGCATGCTTTAAGAGGACTTGGTGGGCAAGGGCTTGTGGGAGGTTTCTTACCTGGTTGTCCACAGTACCAGCTGGCCTCTGGGAATGCAGGTAGAGTTGTGCCTCCATTCTAGAAATGTTTCTGGCTTGAGCTTGATCTGCTGCTGTTTATACTAAATCAGCTGCTGTGGATTCATATGTACCATGGCCTGCTGTGTGTGAAAACATGGTGTCCTTGTAGTTGTCCACACTCTCTGGCTCTTTCAGTCTTTCTTCCCATCTTCCACAATGATATCTGAACCTGACAGGGAGAAGAGATGATTTAGATTTCTCCTTTCAGACTGAGCATGGCACAGTCTCTTATTCTCTGCACCTTGAGCTCTTGTGGGTCTCTGTGTTAAATGAAGTCCAGTACAAAAAGAAGCTTCCCTGATGAGGGTTGAGAACTATACCAATCTATGGATATAATGAAAAGTCTAAGAGCTGAGTATTATGCGCCCCAGGTGGAGTAGTAGTAATAGTGTCTCTTCCCGGTCATGTGGCCTGTAAAGCCCCAGGTGCTTGGCTCTTTCTCTTCCTGGTCATATGGCCTGTAAAGCCCCAGGTGCTTGGCTCTTTCTCTTCCTGGTCATGTGGCCTGTAAAGCCCCAGGTGCTTGGCTCTTTCTCTTCCTGGTCATGTGGCCTGTAAAGCCCCAGGTGCTTGGCTCTTTCTCTTCCTGGTCATGTGGCCTGTAAAGGCCCAGGTTCTTGGCTCTGATAATTGTGCCAGGGATTGATTTCAATTCATGAATTGGGCCTTCAATCCAATTAGAAAGTAATTAGTTACTTCTAGACCCTGGTGCCCTTTTTGCACCAGTGGGTAGGATCACCTTCCAGCGCTATGAAAGATAAGCCCAGAGGGCACAGGGATAAAACTGCCAAGTCATAACCAGCTAAATTTCTCTGTGTTCTGACTCAAGCGTGAGGTATCTTTAACAATAAGGTCTTAACTGTCATTCTGTAGCACAACCAAGAGCTTGGGAAAAAGTTGTAATATTTGGGGATCCATAGAACTTACTCAACCAAAACTCCAAAAAAAGTAACCCATACCTGGCATGGTATTATTATTATTATTATTATTATTATTATTTATTCAAGCCAAGCTTGTGTCTTTCTGAGTATGGGGCTCTTGATGATACCAGTTGCACCTCCTAATGATGGTCCTGCCTCTTGTGGTTTGGCCAGGACCTTACAGTTCCCTAATGCATCTCGCTGGATTTGCTAGGGCACTGCTCTTAGTTGTGGTTTTCTATGGCCTTTTGGAATTTCAGCTTCAGTCTGCAGAACAGTTCTGTGGTAAAAATATATTAATAGACTATAAGTCTGTATGTTAATGATTTATGTATTTAATGACATGAAAATATTAGGCTGAAGAAGATCAGTAGAAAATATAAAGCAACATGTAAACCTAGATTTTTAGAAATTAACATAAAAACAGAATATTTTACCAAAGACATGTTGTTGAATACAACCGCTAATGAGTCAGAAAGACTCTCACTGTCTAATGGTGACTCAGCAGGATCATAAAAACAAAAGTTATTATTTTGTGGGACTTAGAAACATCTGTTTTCCTGGCGGTTTACTCTTAATAAATAGGCTAAATAAAAAATATCAATACTACCCCAAACTTAAAATTGTTGTTTTGCAAAGTCAGAGGTTATAAACAGCTCTTGTAATATACAGTAAAAAGTAAACTTTCATTTGCAAAAATAATCAATAATAATGTTATAATTTTATAGCATTTCATTAGATCCATTTATTAAAGCAATATGATAAGCTTTTAGTCATGACATCTTTAAAAGCTAGCACACTGAAGGTTAAAGATAACAACTATATTACAGAAACTCATTACTGTCACCTGGCAGAAGACAGTCCAGGACAACTGAGTGCTAGCACTTCTATGGCCATGGTCATGGAGAACCAGGCTTTTATCTGCCAATAAGCATCCCTTTAGACTCTGGGTCTATGTCAGTTATGTTCTCAATGGTACAGGTGGTAGACTGTTGGCTGTCCATGTACTAACAAACCTCAGAAGGCAGCCTGATCACATGAATACTCTCTCTCTCTCTCTCTCTCTCTCTCTATATATATATATATATATATATATATACACACACACACACACACACATATATATATATATATATATATATATATATATATATATATATATATATATATAAACATATAAACAGTGGTTACTGTCTGCACAGGACCTCCCAAAGCTTCATACATCTTTTAAACTCTTGTTTCACTCTGCCCAGTTGGATATTTATGTATATAAATTGAGTAGTGGTACTGTGAACAAAATACAATCATTTTGGAGTCATAGATTTCAGCATAGTATACTTAATATCAAGCAATTTAGCTTATTTTTGAAGTTATTGTTATGGTTATTACTGCTGTTATTATTACACTCACTTTCAAGTACAGAATATGAGATACAGAATTAACCAAATTACAATAAATAGCAGATTGGAATCCTGTCATTTGGCTCTTTTCTAACCACCCACCTACCTTGGTTGTGTTGCCCCAGCACTGTACTGTCTTGGCACAGTGGACCTTGATGCTTAAAAACATAAACAAACAAGAAAAAGCATGAATCCCAATCTCAGTTTTACAGACGCGTGGAGGACACAGCTTGACCTTGGTCTTTTGGATTTCTGTAGTGCAGCTTCTTATGTCTAGAAAAGAACATAAACATTTCTGTTGAACAGTCTTGTGATTTTAAAACCATATCGGCAATGTTCTCACTTCTTCCTTTCAGAGAGAAAAGGTAATGACTTTCCCTTTCTACATCTAGGACAGTGGTCTTCAACCTTTCCAATGCTGCAGCCCTTTAATACAGGCCTCATGCTGTGATGATCTCCAACCATAACATTATTTTTGTTGCTCTTTCATACCTGTAATTTTGTGACTATTATTGATTGTGGTGTAAACATCTGAATTTTTGATGGTCTTGGGCAACCCCTGTGAAAAGGTCTTTCGGTTCCAAGGGGATGGAGACCCAGAGGCTGAGAACCAGTGCTATAGGATGAGTTTAGTATCTTGCATCCCAGACAGAAAATGAAGTAGAAGCCATCAGTGGAAACTTGCTGTCTATAAGTTGTTGTTATGGTATATGAATCTAACAACAGCACCCAAAGGCTCATATGTTATAGACTTGCTTACCTGCTGCTAGGTTTTGAGGGAGGCTTGTATCCTGAGGGTTAAATGTTTATCTGTGGATCAGTCAACTGACAAATTCCTAGGTGAATTGAGAAATGGGGCCTGGTTAAGGAAGGTAGGTAAGTGTATTAGATACCTGTCTCACTGGCATGACAAAATACCTGGCAAGGAGCATATTTAAAGGAGGAAGTATTTATTTTGTTCACAGTCTGAAGGTACAATCCTTCATGATAAGAAAGCCATAACAATAAGAGCTCCAGGCAGCTGGTTATGGTGCATTTACAAGAAGCAGAAAGATGCATATTCAGCTTGCTTTCTCTTTATCCAGCTCGGTCCCCCAGCCTATGTATGGTGTGATGCCACCCTTAGTGAGCTCTGAAGTGTGCCTAGGTGATTCTAGGTCCTGTCAAGTTGACGGTGTCAACCATCACAGTCACCTAGGGTGGGACTATGATGGGTTCATCTTTCCCTGGGAGTCTTCCTCTGTCTCTGTACGCTTCCTGGCTGCTCTGCAGTGCACCGTGCTGCTTGTTCAGATGGTCTGTCTCAACTACTGCAGAGTCCAAATGATCATAAACTCAAATCTTTAAAATCATGAGCCCAAACTAAATCCATAAGTGGTTTTCTCAGATGTTTTGTCTCAGTGACAGAAAACTAACTAACCCAGTCATCAAAGGAATAGTGTGCTCTCTCTTGGGCTATTGCTTTCTTGGTGCACTTGCTATGGAAGAAACAAGTCTGTCGCGGGAAATATTAAAATAGAACCGCCAAGTTCCTACGCTCTCTACAGCTACTCTCTGCCCACCAACTCTCCAGTTGGGCCAGAGCTCCTGAATTCCCTTCCCTGCCATGCCAGCCCCATGCAACAACTGTTCACCCCTCGGTCAGCCACCACAACACCCAGCAACCCGGTAGAAACAAAACTCTAGAAGCTCGTAATTCACAAGTCAGATTTATATATCAATAAATTCTCAATTCACAAGATGCCCACACAATAATTTCAGAACCAACTGATAATGATACAAGCTGCCCACCAAGATCAGACAAGTTATGCCAATTATTCTATCCCTATATGATATTCATAGTTATTTAAAACCACGAGGGATTAGGATCTTCTTCCTGTCTATCCGCCTCCATCTTGGCTTCTTCTTCTCCTCCAAGTTGCTCTCTGTCTCTGCAACTCTTCACTCTGCTTCCCCTTTCACTGTCCAGTCACAGATCTCCTGCTGCACAAATATTTTAATGTAATTGATGATGGAATATCTGCCCCACCAGTCTCCTTGTCATAGGAAAGACCAATGAATCAAGAAACTAAAGAGATCTGCCCACCAGCAGCATGTGTATGACTTTGGGAATATACTGGGAGCCCTAGGAGAGCTTCCAAGCGACTATAGGCCTCTTGAGCATGTAGACTTAGGAATTCATTTGAAACCCAGAGCCATGCCCCAGTATTGAATCCTGAAAAACCTGAGAAAACAGGTTCTTGTTGTTTGCCTTTAAGTTTTACAGTAATTTATAAATACAGTGATGAGTAACCAATACAGATGACATCATAGATTCCTAAGGTTTACTCAGATTATTCTTAATCAAATTGAATTTAATGAATGCATTTTCATTTTGGAAAAAGAAGCATGTTTGTGTTCTCCGCCACAGAACACATACTGGCCTGTGATTATGTTCTAGCAAATACGTTGAAATGAAAATGGTATATGTGAAATCAGTAACATAACATGCATCTGCCTCATAGCCCAAGTCTCTGCTCAGCGCTGCTCCTCTCCCATCACCTGTAGGGCTCAGAACTGAATCGACTCATCTTTGTGCTGTTTGAGTCTCTTGATCTTAGCTCCACTGTTGCTTAGCAATAGAGAGGCACTTAATGACTCCACTCTCCTCTGCAGATGGAGATGTTCCTCCCTGTGTAGCCATTGTCTGTCTGTGATGCTGAGTTTAAAGATGTAATTATCATTTTAAGATGAAATTAATGTTGGTCTCAGTGTTACGCGTGGCCTGGCCTTTTTACTTCCAGGAGCTTGTGTCGGTCCAGTTTGCAACCCCTTCTTGGAAGAGCTGGACCCTCAAAATTATAAGATATTTAGAAATCTTAAGACAAAATTTTAAAGCATTCTGAGAAAAAAAGATTAAGGGATTTTTCATTACCAGGACAACAGATGTTTTGCATTCACCATATGGTTACTTGAGATTTTGAGCCCCAAAACCCTGCCTCCTGTAATATAACTAACTGGAAACTGAGCCAATAGCTTTAGAGGAGAGGCTGTAGTGAAGGGATCAAAAAAAAAAAAAATGGAACAGGCAAGGAGGGTAGAGAGTGAACTATCCAAGCACTGCTGACCTCCGGGTCCCACTTTACTGGGAAGACTCCCAGAACTGAGAGCCGTTGGGAGATTTCCTTTTCTCTTTGTAGTGTAGGGATTGAACTCAGGGGTACACACACTAGGCAAGTGTTCTACTGAACTGCTTCCCTACTTCTTGGGGAGTTTGAGATGTAGTCTCACTATGTAGCTCAGGCTGGCCTTGAAGTGGCTGTGTATATTAGGCAAGTCTCAAAGGCACAGTTCTGCTCTCACCTCTCAAGGGAAGTTCTAAGCACAAGGTGTAAATCAGAGAGGATCATCACAGACCATTATGAAGACTCAGATCTCTCCTGAAATTCCTTCATTACCTACTGAATTATATATATATGTTTTCTTGATTTTGTTTGCTCTTCATTCAGTTGTCTAAATCTTTTGTCTGCTGCCAGTGTCATCCTAGGGACTGTGGAAACAGAAAATGAAATCTGAGGGCTACGTGTGAGGGCACACTAAAGCAGACTGCCTGCCTAACATGTAAGGGCTCCATTACACTACTACCACCCCACCCCCAAAAGCATTACCTCTGCTCTTTAAAAGTGGACATTTTAGTTGAGGAGCTTAGATGGGCAGGCATGAGGTAAACACTGATTGTGATGTGAACTTCCAGCACACTGGTTATAATCTGTGTCATTACTGGCCATGTGGTTAAACTCTGGACTTGAAAAATCAAAAGAAAATGTCGTATTAGCAAACTAACAAAGCCCCAGTGCATAGCCCTGAAGGAAAAGGTTAATATGGCTTCAGAGCGTTTCACATGCATCCCCAATTAGTCAGCTTTCTCTGGCAGCAGAGGATTTTCAACTTTGAAATACTTTTATCCTCTGAATTTTAATAAGTGAACATCCTAGAACAGTGTGAGGGGGTTAGCTGATATTGGGTTAAGGGGAGGTGATGTCTGCTGTACGGGTAAGTCTGTCTTCCTCAGGTTTTGGCTCATGCGCCTTAATGAGAAGTGATGACAGACACCGAGGTGGATTGTATTTCACTGGCTTAGAAAATCAGGACTTACGAACGCACAGAAACCCAAAAATAGACCAGTTAAAATAGAGCAAAATTATAGTGTTGCGAATGTTTAATAAATGCAGCAAATTGCCACAGGGAAACCAAGATCTTATTTTTCGATGTTATTAGATCATGCACTCTACAGACTACATGCTTAATAACATGTAACAATCAAGTGGCCTCAGCACAGGCATTATAATCTGCCTCCCCACCCCCATTTGCAGAGTTTTCTTTGTGCTTGCCTCTAATTTTCAATATCCGCTGCACAATTCAAAATTAATTAAACACCGTAGAACATCTGAGTCAGGATGAACTTCGTCTGACAAGCAGTGTCACAATGCCAGAATCAGTTATCTCAATCCCAGTGACTGGTGTGCAAAACAAGTCAGTCCGGGTTAGGGAAGGCACCAAAGGCGAGCAGCTTCTGTATCCATCTCATCCAGCCTTCTTGCTGTAGTTTGCCACCCTGTGAGCTTCTAGTTCCCCTTTTCTGTGGTTGCATTGTGGACTTGAAGAGACATGCCCCCATACTTTACATTTGTAAACTCCCTTACAGTTTTGAAGGTCACTTGTAAGTGATGTCACGGATGTCCATCATAACTATACTAGGAAGTGAGAAGTAGATAGCATCTCCGTCTTCCGGAAGGAGCAGGCTAGTGAGGTAAGGACCCTTCCTATATGGCTCTTAGAAGTTGCTAACTGAATCCTAGTTTAGAACCCTTGGCTACTTTGCTAGGCGTGTTCCAGAACACAGTGCATCTGGTATGTTGTTAGACAGTTGGGTGTTAAATTGGTGTGCACTTCCTAGCCAATGATTTTCGTGATGGGTAAGCTTTAGAAATCTGAACTTCCTTCTTTCTCAGCTTCAGTCACTTCCTTTGGGAAGTATCAAGGATTCCTGTGTGTGTGCGGTAATCTGGATTTAATTTCCCAGCAAGTCCCAGTGCTCGCTTTCCAAGTCTTCTGAGAAGGGTACCATTCTTCTTTGTTCTCATAAACATCTCTTTAGATAAACATACAGATGACTCACCACAGCAAGTATAGAGCTCAGCAATCAATTGTATTCATTTTCTTTATCGTTGTAAAATGTCCCCACTGTCAGTTCTTTGGAGTCTATCCTGCCCACTCAGCATCTTTGACCAGTGATCCCAGAGACAGAAGCATTTCTTCTTAAAGTTCAAGGTCTTGTCATATTTTCATTTTCAAGCAGATTTTGGCTGTGGGAAGCTAAGCCCAGGGCCCTGTGCATGCTGGCAGGCACTCTGCCACTGACTCACATCTTCGAATGTATTTTCAAACAGATCCTTAAGGCTAGATTTCACATTCCTTATGACGCTCCAGTTGAAAGTACTCTGTCAATAATGCCTACTGTACTGAGCTCCCAACCCTGAGTGTTGAAAATCTACTGTGAAAGCAACACAGTTGGACCCAGTGATGTCCTCAGATCCTATGTTCTCACTCTCAGCACTGTGAGGCAGGGAGAGACATGGTGGGGAATTAACCTTCCTCAAGACCTTCCACTCCCATCCTGAAGATTCGTGAGTCTGCTCTTGTTGCGTTTGGAAAAGAAGCCATGTGCCTCTTACTGAGGATGCTTTTGTTTGCTGGAGAAGTGGCTGCTCTTTTAGTAACTTCTCTTGCTGCTGTTATAAAACACTCAACAAAGGCCACTGAAAGGTATATTTTGGCTCGAGTTCATGAGTACAGTAAATGCTGGCAAGTAAGTCAGTCGCTCCATGGGAACCTGAGGTGGTAGATCACACTGCATCTCAAGTCAGAAAGCAGAAAGCAGATAGCAATGGATGCTGATGCTCAGCTCACTTGCTTCTTTTCATTCAGTCCAAGACCCCAGGTTACCAATGGTGTGGGCCTTCCCTCCTCAGTTAACCTGACCTTGATCATTTCTCACAGGTAGAGCCTATGACTATACCTCTGTGGCTAGAGAGACTCATCTTCTAGCTGTTATAGATCCTGTTAAGTTGATACTCACTATTAACTATCACATCTGTCATTTACAGTGGCCTGTGATCTGGTAAGGCCAAAGGAGGTTCTAAGGGGACATGAACCAGGTTGGCCTTACAGACAGTGGGGTAGTCACAAGCAGAGTAGTGAATGATCATCAAAGAGTCAAAATTTAAAAAGTGGTCATGAGAATAAACGGTGTCAAATGATTATGTACTTAAGGTCTGCCCCTTAGCTGGCCATGTGACCCTGCAGAAGCCTCACTAAGCCTTATGTTCCTAGCTTTGAGGTGAAGGTGGTTACCCTGAATTCATGGGGTTGTCATAAGGATTGAGAGGGATGAAACATGTGTCACTCTGTTAAATATATACTACTTGCTGTCTAAATGTTGAGTAAAAATATCCTGCTGTTTCTGTTGGCTTCGTTTTCCCTCTCAGTTTATAAACATCTTGAGAATGGAGACTGCTCTATTCTCTATAGATGTCTAGACTCCATCTTCCTGACAAAGTGCTGAGCTTAAATCAATGTATTTTGCCATGACTCATTTACTCTGTATCTCCTTGTGACTCACTTATGTGCTTGGGTGAATATGTACACACACACACACACACACACACACACACACACACACACACACACCACTATGAATTTTGCATGGGCAATTCATTATGAGTAATATAACTTCGAAAGGGTGGATGATTATCTAAGGTGTTAAGCCATTGGTGACCCAGTGAAAGCAGTGTAAGTTCTGGGCACAGTCAGGATACCCAGAAATTATTTTGTCAAACAAATGTGTGTTATATAATAATATTCATCACAATTGACTCTGTGTGTATGACAGATAATTGGGAGAGATGAGCCAAGAGGTATGTCAGTAGAGGTATGCAATAATAATGGTGGAGTACACTAGAACTATTCAGAAAAGAAAGGGAGTTTTAGAAGTGTTAATGCAGGCACTTTTGATGGACTGTATAAATAGTACAGCATCAGGAAGAGTGATAGAGACCAAGACCAGAAAGAGGAGGTTAAGAATATGCCAATGATCTCAGTTCACAATTAGCCAGGTGTTAACTGTTAGCAGGAAGTGGGAAGAAACAAAGCCAGTGAGCTACATGTTCTTCAAAGATGAGGCAGTGTGGTGTCATCCTCTCACCTCTGGCAAAACATAGTCTCTTATTATTTTGGAAAGGGCATGAGACAGATCCCTGGGTGTACCGTGAGTCAGAAGACATTGTCTGGCCTCTATTCAGTATAGAAACCAAAGGAAAATAATGGGATTCTTAGTTCATGAAGGCCAGTTCACGAACCAACATCTTAATAATTTGAAAAAAATATGTTTCCCACCTTCTGTCTTGAAAAGGTCACACATCTTCATGACTGCATTGTGTACACATTGTCATTGCCAAAGACAAGATCATATGAGATGGCTTGGGCTTAGAAACACTAGTTTAGATTTTCAGCAGATCCAGGGACCAGTTGGGGTATTTGTTGGGCTCAGCATCAAATTTGAGGTTAAGATAGCCAAAACAAACCCTTTCCTCTATAGGTTGCTGTGGTCACGGTGTTTTATCATAGAAACAGAAAAGTAACACGGCTGATTATGGAACAAACTCAGGCTATTGTGCATTGTCAGAAATGTTAGCAATCCTAGTGACAAACATGGACCACGAAAACCAAAGCTAACCTAACCTGAAGTGGTGATACTCTGGTAGAGGCATGAAACTGCAAATAGTAACAAGGGAAATAGAATTAAAAAGCTACATTACAAAATATTAACACAGAAGAACATTGTGAACGATAAATGGCAGAACAACATAGCTTTCGAAATCATGACGAGCAGACAATGTCACCTTCCTTCTGCCCTTCCTGCAACACATCTGTGAACTGACTGATGTAATCTGAGGATATGGTGCCTTACATTGGAAAGGAAATTAAAGTTGCAGCCGAAGACAAGGTTGTTAATCAACACTATCCACTAAGTCAACCTACTAGGAATTTAGAGAGTATTCCACCCAATGAAGGAATGCTTTTAAGGAGGACTTTTGCTTTTAATGGGTTTCACTGAATTCACAGTGCCAGTGAGATAGTGAGATAGCTTAGAGGGTGAAGGCACCTGCTACCAGTCCTGACAATTCCTGAGGACCACGTAAAGAAAGAACCAATGTCTGCAAGATGCACTCAGCCCTTTATGTGCATATGACCCCCAATATACATGCTAAATAAATAAGCAAAACATGAAAAAGGGTGACATTATAAATGATACATTTTGAGAACCCTGTAGTATTAATGCAGAAATCAATAATGGAAACAAATATGATAAGATCTCTCCATGTGAATGTCCAGAAAGAATAACTCTATAAAGACACAAGGCCAAGAATTGTTTGCCCGAATTGAATTGGGGGTTAGCAACAAAGGTGGACTGAGAGTTGGTGGTAGGAATACTTTTGGGGTGGTCAGAGTGCTCTCAGACTGGCTGTGGTTACAACTGCAGTGAGCTTACTTGTCATCGGTGAACATACTGATGGTGGGTGAATATCACGGCGTGTAAATGACACTTCAACTAACATGTAGTTCACTTCTTCCTATTCCTGTTGTTTACAGGCCTAGAGAACACTCATATTTTTATCTTCATCTGAAAACTTATTTTCGATGACTGTTGTGTCTGAGTTGAGAGCGTTGTCTAGAGCACTGTAATGCTTAGATTGCAGACCTCTTCAGAGCAAAGGTTGAAGCAAGTTAGGCGATTTCCCTTCAGTTCTCCTTAGGGATGTCACTGGAAGGAAAACCTTGGCTAGAACTCTGGAAACAGCTCTGTAGCATGCTCAGGGCAGCACCATCTCCAATCAAGTGGCAAGGCTTGTGGTTTGGGAGGTGGATAAGAAAGGAGCTTTTAATTGTGTGCATTTTCTTTCTCTCTTCAATTAGAGGTCTTATTATGTGCAAACTAGACTCAGCTAATTTATCCAACATTTAACTACCCGTGCATTTTGAGAATCATTTTATGCTGATATGGGCATTGATGAGATGAATGCCAGTTGTCAGCATTCTTACAAGAGATCTGAGCCTTAGATAGGTAAAGGACTCACTCCAATTCCTTCTTGGGATCATTCCATAATTGCCTTGTGCATCTTTCTGAGGGAGTCAATTAGGAACACACAGAACTATTGTAATTTCTGATACCAAGGCAGGCTCTCATAGCATTGAAAATTATCTTGGTGGTGACAGAATTGATCACACTGAGCAAATGGGGCTCTTGCCATAGCTGGTTGAGATCTGTGAATTTGATTTGATTTCCATCTCAGAGAGAATTTCAGAGGCAAGGAAAGTAAGCTCTTGTGAGTAGAATAAGTTTTTGTGAGTGACTGCAGTATGTAATATGGTTTGTCTTACTTAGGGTTTATGAACCCTAGCTGTGAACAGACACCATAACCAAAGACAATTCCTATAAAGAACAACATTTACTTGGGGCTGACTTACAGGTTTAGAGGTTCAGTCCATTATCATCAAGTGGGAGCTTGGCATCTTCTAGGCAAGTATGTCACAGGAGGAGCTGAGAGTTCTACATCTTCATCCAAAGGAAGCAGACTGTCCTCCAGGTGGCTAGGAAGAGGGTTTCAAAACTCACCCCTACAGGAAACACTTCCTCCAATTCGGCAATGGATTGCTCAGTAGGCCATGCTATTAAAAAGTCTAGAGTTTAATCATTTGCTAAGTTTCTTGAGCACTTCATAGCTGGAGATGACCTCTTAGTACTCAAGTGGAAATTATCCAAATGTTTTAGAAGTCAGTCTTCCTTCTATATAACACAACAGAAGAATGTTCTAGGGTTAGTACATCGAGATGGAATTTGTTATTATAACAAAATGCCAAAGCTTGTTAGGCAACTGCCTCTGGCATCTGACAAGAATGGCACCTCTTGGTTTTGAAGTGCAAATATTGTGTCACAGGCTGGTTGCTAGGCATTTAACACTAGTCAGTTGCTTACCGTTATCCGTAACAGTTAGTGTCAGGGAAGAAAGTAGCTAATTCCTAGGGAAGATAGTTGTGACAGAGAACTAGGTACCTAAGAAGAAAGGCTGGAGGAGGAGGCTTCCCACATAGATCTCAGGAATAACTTCTGAACAGTATGCAGAACTAGCCACCTCTGCTTAGGACAGGGAGGAGTGGGGCGAGGCAACAGGGAGACTGGAATCTGGACATCACTGTACAAGCAAGCTGTTGACATCACGATGATATTGACTTAACTACTCCTGCTACCCTGTGACTCCTACACCAGGATGTTGCAGTCCTGTAGTTCTGCTCTCTATGCCCATGCCTGCCTGACACAATGGCTGCAGTGACAGGAAAGAGCCCCATTGTGCTGATTTATTTCATTCAGAACCTGAGTTGTAGGGCCTGGAAAATACAAAGTTTAGAGTTGAGTCCCTGAGGCCCCGAGTACATGTCATCAATTGCATGTGTGAAAGAAAGCGGAGTTCCTTGCAGAAGCAGGTATGGAATAATGATAGCTATTAGATAATCATAATATTCAAACTCTTAAGGAGTGGTGCCTTCAGTTTGGTATCTTCCCAAGACCTTTTAACCCACAGGTCTCCTGCCCTCGAAATAAAGACAGATTGCAGACTTGAATTTGAGAGAAGAGCACAAAGGCCATCCTTGTGTGAGATGTTGCATCCCTCAGCAGCATCTCCCTCCCTCCCTCCCTGGGTGACTCTCGCATTTTACAGATCTCTACTCCAAGAGGCTAGTTTGCTCTTGGAAAGTTATATTTTTTAACTCAATTACACTTATTCACTGTAATTATTCACGTCTTTGCCCTCAAAACTGATTAAAACTTAGGAATCAGTATGTTAAAGGAATGATGAAGTTTAACAGTGAATATATTTCATTAATTCATACTTATATAAATCAAATGCTTTGATTTGGTAGGGAAAATTGTAAAAATACCTGGTAGACTGTCAAATCATTTCTAGACAGTTGAATCATTTCTTGGGAAGTTAAATAGAAAACACTTGCAGAATTTGTGGTTTATGAAAGGGCTCTCTCAGTCTAATGAATAGTGACAGCAACACAGACTTAGTAAGTAGAATCCTTGGGGCACCTCTGGCGCCTCCTGGCATTGCACAATAGTTAATGCATGTTAGGTTGATGCACAGGGCGTGTGTTCTGGTTAAGGATGGTGAGAGCCCTTTGCAGGAGGTAGAAGTTCTCTGTACGTGAGGTAAAGGTGCAAGGTGAGCTCAAAAGAGCAGTGTGAGACTACCTGTGCTTAGGAATTGAGGGTTTGCAGCCATAAACACTGAGCAGTCATTTGCCATTGAAATGATACAGGTCTGTACCTAAGACTGTCTGTAGCCTCTGTGGATATGTGGAAGATGGCCACAGCCAATCTGCAGCTAAACAGGGTGGGGAAACAGCCTGAGATGAGGCCAGTGTGATCCTGCCCTTGTGTGGAGGGAGTTTCTCTGAGGTTGTAGGCTTCTCAGCTATGCACAAGCATGTCTTCAGAGATCTCAGCAGCTAAGTTGAAAGCACTTCACAGTATCTTGCAGTTACAGTCCCTAGGGATGAAGGAATGGGAAGAAGTATGGTAAATTGCAAAGCAGGGAGGTTCAAGGACCTCCTGACTCAGGAAATGTCACAGTCTTCCAATAAATAGAAGTAATCAAGTGAATAATAATAATAATTAATAATAATAATAATAAACCCTTAAGGCTTACAAAAAATAAAAGCAATTAAATAGATTGGCTGAGACCTATTGTGTGTAAGGATCATCTGTCTGAAAAGAAATAAAAATATAACCCTGAGTCCCAAGTCCGTATCCAGTATTTCACCTGTGAAGCTCCCTCTCTTCAAAGCTGGCTTGCATGAGTAGAGCGGACCTCTGTTAACTTGCTTGGGCCATATGACAAACAGTTTCCCCACTGCTGGGTCTTGTCCAGTTCAGATACCTCTTTGCCTCTTTGCTTCTTCTCTTAATCTTCAGGAGGCCCACCATCCTGCATTATACCCTGACCTGACACTGTTCTACAAATCTCAGTCTTGAAACTTTACACATGAGAAATATGATTTTGGTCTATTTCCACTAAGGGGCCCTATATAATCCAATGGATGTAGCTGGATGTATGGAATTAGTATTGCTTGGCTATCTTAGATGTACTTACTGCCTAAGTGCCTAAATGTCTGCCTACAACGTCCTTAAGAAGACCTAGGGGAAGCAAGAAACACACATATGTCACTGTCACCCATGATGGAATCACAATAAGTGGAGGCCTCTCCAAGCAGATGGAAGGATCTATAGAGATTGAGGCGCTACAAGAAGAGCAGGACTAGAAAAGAGGAGAGTGTAGACCCATGGCCAGAGGCTGGGCATGAGTCAAGAGGAAATGAAGAAGAGACCTCAGAGGCATCTGGACAGCTCTTCTTATGTGAAGAGGAAGCTGAGATGCTGGGAGGAAAGCAGACTTTTCCTAGTGTGATGCAGACACTCAAAGATCCTTTTCCAAGTCATTCTTCCAGCCATGGCTTCCTGCAGTACCCAGAGGTGAGGGACAAGAATGAGGATGAAAGTGCAGAGGAAGTAGGACTAAAGCCAGTTGATGATGATGCACATCTTTAATTCCAGCACACGGGATGCAAAGACAGGCTAGTCTCTGAGTTTACGGCCAGCCTGGTCTGCAGAGTGAGTTAAAAACCACTTCTTTCCCCCAAAAGAAAGAGAACAAAGGTCTCCCCTGTGTCCTGCTAGTGATGCTGTCAATCTTCTGACCAGGTGGTGAGGTCTGCTGAGCATGGGGGGGATGGAGTAAGGAGGCACCATGCAGGTTGGTCCATTGTCTTTGGGGATAAGGGGTATTGGTGGTGGGGTGGTCCAAAGTCATTGGATTCATTGGATTGAAGGAATCTGAAGTGTCTATACCTGTCTTCCCAGAAGAAATGTTTATTTCTACAGTGAGAGCATTGGTTTGTCATATGTATGTACTTCCAGCAGCTGTTAATCCAGGGCCCGCCTTGTGGCCAGGGGTCCAGGAGTTAGTGCTGTGGTGATTAATGTGCATTTACCCATCTCCTCCTGTCTATGCCCATTCTGGAAGTAACAACGCCCAGCCGGAGTCAATGACTATGCCTTATAAACAGGCACCTAGGTGGGATGTGTCAGTGGGAAGAACTGGTAACATATCTTGCTTCTCATTCTACTGCCACCTTAGGTGGCTAAAGGTCTTCTGTAAACCTTGGTTCGTTTATCTATAAAGAATGAGGAATACATCTGTGGACCCATGAAAAGTAAAAGATGTAATGCTAAAAGATTGTTAGTCTGTTTTAAACTCAATGTGTAGTCGCTCCTTTGGGAGTCTTAAAGTATTTATTTTTCAAAGTAAATCCATAAAAGCAATTCAGTTGATAGTCTTTGTTACTGATTTTCTTGAGAGATGAAAGCAATGATATATCGATTCCCAATACTCCATGTATTTTTTAATCACAAATAATGGCAAACCTGTTGAGGTTCTCCTCAGTTTGTTCCTGATATGTCTATCACTCTGGAGGCGGTGGGGCCTGGGAGAATGGAGCTGATGCACGAGGTGGGCCAAAGCCTCATGCACTAGCCAACTTTATTCAGAGCATCAGACAATGTACCCTCTGGGTGTTAAGAAGAGTCCCATGAGTAAAGTGTCCAATCACAAGGACAAGCCACCTGCAGGAGGCAAGCTGCACACAGTGAAAACGAGTTTCTCCATGGAGGCATACCAACAAATACCAATAGCCAGTTATCATGAATGATCTGAAGTAAACTTAGGCCTATCCACTACTCCAGGAAGGGGCCCAAAAGCACATTCCAAGACCAATGTTGTGTTTTGAAGAAACAGAGGTCACAAGATTCTAGTTTTCTCAACCATGGGATTCCACCTCACACCAGTCAGAATGGCTAAGATCAAAAACTCAAGTGACAATAGATGCTGGCAAGGATGTGGAGAAAGAGAAACACTCCTCCATTGCTGGTAGGAGTGCAAGCTGGTACAATCACTTTGGAAATCAGGTTGGCGGTCCCTCAGAAAATTGGACATAGCACTACCAAAGGATCCAGCAATACCTCTCCTGTGCATATACCCAGAAGATGCTCCAACATGTAATAAGGACACATGATTCACTATGTTCATAGCAGCCTTATTTATAATAGCCAGAAGCTGGAAAGAACCCAGATGTCCCTCAACAGAGGAATGGATACAGAAAATGTGGTACATTTACACAATGAAGTACTACACAGCTTTTAAAAACAATGAATTTATGAAGTTCTTAGACAAATGAATGGGTCTGGAGGATATCATCCTGAGTGAGGTAACCCAATCACAAAAGAACTCACTTGATATGCACTCACTGATAAGTGGATATTAGCCCAGAAGCTCAGAATACCCAAGATACAATTCACAAAACACATGAAACTCAAGAAGGAAGACCAAAGTGTTGATACTTCCTTCCTTCTTATAAAGTGGAACAAAATACCCATGGAAGGAGTTACAGAAACAAAGTGTGAATTAGATACTGAAGCAATGACCATCCAGAGACTGCCCCACCTGGGGATCCATCCCATAAACAACCACCAAAACCAGACACTACTGTAGATGCCAACAAGAGCTGGCTGACAGGAGCCTGATATAGTTGTCTCCTGAGAGGCTCTGCCAGTGCCTGACAAATACAGAAGTGGATGCTCACAGTCATCTATTGGACAGAGCACAGGGTCCTCAATGAAGGAGCTAGAGAAAGTACCCAGGGAGCTGAAGGGCTTTGCAGCCCCGTAGGAGAAACAACAATATGAACTAACCGGTACCTCCAGAGCTCCCTGGGACTAAATCACCAACCAAAGAAAACATGTGGTGGGGCTCTAGCTGCATATGTAGCAGAGGATGGCCTAGTCGGTCATCAATAGGAGGAGAGGCCCTTGGTCCTGTGAAGGTTCTATGTCCCAGTATAGGGGAATGCCAGGGCCAGGGAGCGGGAGTGGGTGGGTTGGTGAGCGAGGGGAGGGGGGTGTGGGGGGAGGGGATAGGCAGTTTTTGGAGGGGAAACCAGGAAAGGGGATAACATTTGAAATGTAAATAAAGAAAATATCTACTAAAAAATAAAAATAATAAGATCCTAGTTTTCTCATAAGCACTCAGAATTCTCACACATTCTTCAACCATGCTCCAGCACTGCTACAGTTAATGGCACATAGGGGAGAGGGGACCTGAGATAAACCCAAGTAGGGATTAAAAACCGAAGGATAAGAACACATTTATACAAAGATATAAAAAAAAAAAAAAACAGACAGACAAACCTCAGTCTGCTCTATGTTTACTGTTCCATCCCTGTGTTCTTAACAGACCCGCAGAAGCTGTCCCTTCACATTATAAAGTTATGCTTTGATTGACACCTTTCCTTCTGCAGGCCTGCATTTTAATGATGAGATCATAGAAGATGGACAACGGGGTTTGTCAGCGAATGTAAGGACATGTCAGGGCTTCTCATACACAACGAACCCCTCTCTTCAGCAGAAGTTACCAGAACAGTCACGTTCTGCATGCTGGGTACTGTTCTGGTAAGGCTAGCAGGATGTTCCTCGGACGGCTACCTGGAAATGAGAGCAGAATTAAAGAGAAAAGAAATAGAAATGTCCTGACAGTGAAATGAGATCTGAACCAAGAACTACTTCATGTATATAAAATAGTAATTCACTTTCTCCCACTCTCTGTGTTGAGTAGGGTTTTCTGTCCCTTGTCACCCGAGAACTGCTGACAGTGCAGTGAAATGGATATAACTGTATGCACTTGTGGTTCCCACAGCAAGTGCCCACCATCTCCTAGCCATCATCTCTAAAGACTGTCAGTCACAGACTCCCTGGTACACTAATGTACAGCATGACGCGTGCGCACATCTCCTCCTTGTCTGCATTGGTCTCTTTCCTTTAGTTTATTAGATTGTGGCATAACACACATTATTACTTCATTCTTAGGAAGATATTCTGTACATACCTTACAGAAACGGAACATTAATTTGAAGGTCATGCGGTGGGAGGAGAGGCAAGGTAGGCACCTCACTTATCTCCGTGGCCTGCGGGCTTTATATTTTCTATCTGTAACTGCTTGGAAGGTTATCTCCATCCCCACCAGAAAAAGAAACCTCATGAGAGTGAGGAATATGTCTCCTCAGCACACACAGTGATGTGCAGTTTGTGGAATGCAGCAGGCTCCCTGAAGATAATGACCTAGCCATGAGATTATACCTAGAAGACTGGGAGGACAGAGAATGGAGCGACAGTTGTCATGGGCAGGAGCTGTAGCTGTGGTGAGCAAAAGCTGTAGCTATGAGATATATATATATATATATATATATATATATATATATATATATATATATACATACATATATATATACACATATATATATATGATATATATATATCATAACTGAATACATAGGAGCTGTAGATGTGGTATATATAAGCCATAGCTGCAGTGCACAGGTCCTATAGCAAGGCTGTATAGGAGCTGTAGATGCGGTATATATGAATCATAGCTATGGTGTGTGGGAGCTATACCTATGGTGCACAGGTATATCTATAGTATGTTATGTTTTATAAAAAAGGAAGCAGAATATGTTTGATAGAGCCAGGAATGGTGAGGTGAGAGGGATACCACACTGGGCCCATACTGAGGCGTCCCTTTTGAGGTACCAGCCATACAATGGATATAGTATGGAATAGAGTTTATTAGGGGCAATGGGAAGGGAAGTTGAGAAGGGAGTAGAGGTAGAGAAAGAGAGAGGGGGGAGGAGGAGAAGGGAGAGGAGGAAGAGAGACTGGACAGGAACACATGGAGAGAAGGGAAACGGAGCTGGGGAGAGAGGGAGGAGAAAGGGATCAGGGAGAAAAAAGAGTCAGAGATAATAAAGGAGTGAGGAAGGGGCAAACAGCCCCTTTTATAGTAAGCCAGGCCTACCTGGCAGTAGCCAGGTAACTGCTGGGCAGAGCCTAGGCAGAATGCTAACGTGATATACAGGAGCTATAGCTGTGGTGTATAGGAGCTGTAGACATGGTATATATGAATCATAGCTGTGGTGTATTTGTTCTGTAGCTGTGGTGTACAGGAGCTATAGATATGTGTATGAGAGCTGGAAATGTAGTATATATGGAACATAACTGTTGGTGGGAGCTATGGTTGTGGTTTATAGGATCTATAGCTGTCATGCACAGGAGCTATAGTTAAGTCATATAGGACACAAGAACTGTAACTACAATACACTTGTGTGGAGCTCAGTCTTAGAATAGTGACAAAAGACACAGGAAATAGGGAAATCTAACAAGTACTAAGTGTTAAAGATGTGATCACTGAATGGGAAAAACAAGCACGGAGAGTCTTGGTTTCTCTTCGAAGAGCTCAGGCCATGGCTGTCCCTGTAAAGAGTGAAGTTGGAGGTAAAGAAGCAAAATCTGAGCTTTGGATCTGTTTCTTAAGAGAGAAGAAGTTGCTATTAATATGGAAATATTCCTAGTTGTCTTGGAAGAATAGTTTGTGGGGATTTTAGAGAGGGTGGAAATGCATAGGAGACCCACAAGAGAAGGCTGTGATGGTGACAGAACAAAGATGGCAGGAGAAGATGCTCAGCTGGTCTCGGGTATGGTGGACCCAACCTCCCATGGCTTCTGAAAGTTAATGCAGATTATTTAAACATAGACCTGCTGACCAGCCTGTCCTATCGCCTGCTTTCAAATCTCACTTCACCCACTGTAGGAGTTATATGATATAACTCATAATACAGACATGCACACAGACATGCATGCATTTACACACATGTGCACACATATGCACACATATGCATAGCCAACACACATGCTCATACCCACATCATATATACATACAGATATACATAATACAAGCACATATACATTCATATACACACATGCCCACATATGTTCACATATATACATGCACATACATGCATGTATGTATACACATGTACAGATGCACATGCAGGCCCACACACATGCTCTCACACACACACACATACCTCACACACGTAGTGCACATACATACACATATATATGCACAATGCACTCACACACATACATAAACATATACTCATACATAATACCCACATGCACGCATATATACTCATGTGTATGCACACACACACACACACACACACACACACACACACAAACACACATTCTCTAAAGGGTACTCATCACCACCATGGATGTGCAGATGGCCCTCATCTTCTTCATTTAATTAATTCTGGTCACAATACATTAAACTGGTTTCAGGCCTCATTAACAGGCCATATGAAGGTTTAAAAATACGAAACAAATCAAAGGCCAACAAAACACGGGTCTATATAATTGCCATGTAGGGACATAGTTACCTGGAGAAAAGAGCACACTATGTTTGGTTTGCTTTTTTTTCTTTCTCTTGCATATTGTTAATGGTACTGAATTACAGGACTTTTTCATACAAGTATATATAGTATGTTGAACATATTCCTTCTCATAACCCCTTCCATCTCCCATCCAGTCCTTCCCCAGGGTTACCACAGTATGCTGCAGACTTTTCAGAGGACCTTATGACCAAGAGGCTAGTTTCCTGTTGAAAAGTTATTTTTCTAACCAAATCACCCCCATTCACTGTAATCAGCAAAGTCTCTGCCATCAAAACTGGGTCAAGTGTGATCTTGAAAAATTTAGTCATCAATGTTCTAGGACTGCTGAAGGAGGAGGGAGAGCCAGTCTTCTTTAACAGTGTGGATTCTGGTAGGTCACCCACACTTCAGGGGATGGCCCCATACCCAGGAGTCTGGAGAGACAGAAAGGAAGAGGAAGACAGAGATGGGGAGGGGAGGGGAGACAGGGAGAATGGAGAACATATTGAAGGCAGATGGATCTGGAAAGTCAGGGGGAGAAATGGAGAAAGATCAAAATAGCTATTTGAAAATTTCAAATAACTAATATGAATACATTTTTAAATAAGTTGGTTTACAGATTTATGAAGGGAACATAAGACCAGAACTCTGGTTCCGGGCAGTGAGACCTGACTAAGAGTGCTCTGGATAGAGCTAAGCTCAGAGACACTGTGAGCTCCGGGACCTTTGCCAGTTTGCAGTGCCTCTCTCCTATCACTTGTCTGTAAGCAGAGATAGCATCTCTCCTATGCAGTGGCTCTTCTTGTAAAAGAAGCCACGTTACTTAAGATTCTACACTTGGAGCCTGGTCATGTGATTAACAACGTTTCCTGTCTCAGGGTTAAATTGCAGGCCATTCATGATGGCCTGGAACAGTGTGCCTGAGTTAGAACAGCAACACATATGAATATCTTTCCATGGCAGCAACCCAGAGACACTCTTGTAAACATGCAGATCAGAGTGCAAGCCTTTACAGAGTTTTGGATCACAGAATATTTTTAAAAGTGGGATCAGTGTGAAGTATTAAATGTTTTATTGATAACAAAAAGGTGACTAAGACCATGATGTGGCAGCACAGAGGGACTCACACACACTGGACCAGAGATGGGAATAGAATTTGGAAGTAGAAATCTTGCCCAGTGTGTATAAAGTCCAAGATCATTATACCTGCCCACCCCACAAAAAGACACCAGAGAAACACTGAATTATAATAATGGCTGACATTTGAGCACTTGCTCTTGTGAAGGAACTGGGCTAAACACTTAACATTTATTAGTTATTAAGCATAATGTCACAGCAACTCTATTAGACAGAAACATGGGGGACATCAAAGACCAGTCGGTAAAGAAATGATATAATTTACAGAACTCGGGACAACTGCTTCAAACCAGGCAGTCTTTTTGTTTCAACTTATTTTATTTTCAACTGACCAACAAAATGACATAAATATTATCTATTTATGGAATATAAAAGAGATGCTTTTACATATTTACATTGTGAGGTGATTAAAACCTATCGTCAGAGCAATCATTTCATGTACTTACAAGTTTTCTGAGGTGAAAACATTTGGAATCCATAATTTTTGCTACTTTTAAATACTTCTTTTTCAAGCATCAGCTACACTGTTGCATGCAGACGAACAATAGAGTGTCTGTCTCACCTACAAGGCCACCTCCATCTCCCAATAGAATTGCCTCTGTGGCAAAGCTATAATCCACACTGGCTACAGTGCTTTTGTCAATGTTCCCTCTTGGCTTTGTATGTGGATGGTGAGAGGCATAAAGGGAAGTGTTAATGTCATTAGCAGAATGCTAGCTCTCCTCGGTGGCCTTTAATAAATATGTGTGCATTATTCATGTAATTGCACCTGTGCCTGCATTGGGCTGGCGGGAGAGTATAATAGGTAAGCAGAATTCACAGGTCTGAAACCTCTTTCCCTCCCTGCCACGATGTAGCATTTTGTGAGTTTCACCAACGGGAGTCCTAAAATAAATGACCTTTCCCAATGCCTGGGGTCCAGCCCTAACTGCAGTGTGTGTTTCTTTTCCTTCAAAGGATTTAACAACGAGAGAACATGTGACAAGGAGTTCATCATACGGAGAACAGCCACCAATCGAGTCCTGAATGTCCTCCGTCACTGGGTCTCAAAGCATGCACAGGTAATTCCGACTTTGCAGCAATGACTTTCAGTGATTTTGTGTTTCATTCCCTTTGCAAGTCGTTACACAGGTAAACCATCTCCTGACACACAGTTAGAAGCCCTGGGATTTAGAAGCTAAGAAGGGAAGATGTATGTGCAACATACAAAAAAAAAACCAGCCACACCTGTGGCCAACATTGCTGTCACATCTGCAGATAGTCTGACTGAAGCTCCCTCTTCCCTCAGAAACTGCCCTGGAGCATCTGGGGACCTTTCTCAGGGTCCCCTCTGACCATAGAGCCCTGCTGGAGAGGCCTCCACCGTCAGTGGTACCCATAGCCTCCGTAGGCAAACATGACAGTGACTCCACAAATACAAGGCCAAAAATACATTTGTATCTGATCAGAGAGGGTTTCTCACCAATTCACAGAATGTCTTACCTAGTGTTGTTGTTTTTTTAATTTTTTATTTTATTTTAATTAGGTATTTTCTTCATTTACATTTCCAATGTTATCCCAAAAGTCCCCCATGCCCTCCCCCCCACTCCCCTACCCACCCACTTCCACTCCTAGTGTTGTTTTATGTTTCCATTCCAAGTTCTATTCAAAAACTTCATAGAGTTTTTTTTCCCCTGCATTTACAAAACAAACCCAGGCCTCTCTTTACCTTGTTAGTTCAGAGAATGAACAATTCTTTACTAACCTTATGTCCGGCCTCCCTGGAACTGACGTTGGCTAGTAGGCTATAAGGTGAGTTGGCGAAAGAGACCAGGGCCCTGATTGGCTCAGATCAAAAATGTGGCAAAGTATAAAGACCGTTTTGAGTTAAGCATGAAACACAGCACATTTGTGATTCAGACCCCTCCTGCTAAGAGCAGGAGAGGTCCCTTTTGCCTCCATGCACTTGGCCCTGAGGCACACTTGGCAGATGTGCCTGCCCTGAGCCGTGTGTGCCTGTCTCCATTCCACTAGTTCTGTGGTCCTGGGCACATGGACATCTGCTTGGTTGTTCAGTTGAACTGAGTTTACAATTTAAGGCTGTCGCTGTGTACTGCCCCACAGGGTCACTTTCTGCCCTTTAGTTTCCAAAGGCAGCCAAAACACAGGCTGAGTCTGTAAATGGACCCACAAGCTGGGCTCTGCACTACAGTATGTATTGACATTGCTGTGGAAAGGAAGCATTTTCATGAAGCACACATGTGCATGCACGCACATACACACACCTCCTGTGTATCTTGTACACAGTTCTCGGTCTCTGCACGTAGCAGGGCTGTGCTGCTTTTAGCTCCTATGGCACTGTTATCTTCTGAGGGACTTCTAGGCTGGAGAGTCAGCTCAGACCTGTCACTCACACACTCATGTGTGGCTGTCACATGACGATGCATTTCAGGGCAGTTTTGTTTTGTTTTGTTTTCTGGGTTTTCTCTTGATTGGCCATTTTGAAGCCACTCACTCCACTTACTTGAGACATCTCACAGACATGGAATGATGGTGGAAAGAGAGCTACAGCTGTGACTTTGGGTTGCAGTTTTCTTCCTCCAACTCTGGCCATGTCTGAATGGCCAGTGGCAAGGGAAGGACCATTCAGATTTTCCTTTTCCTGGGCCCAGGGGACACCTTTAGGAGCACGAGATCAGACGAATGACCCAGTTCGATAAACAAGCTCCTTCCCCCACCAAATCCAGGCACAGAGCATTGTTACTGTTATTTTTTCTGTCTTCTCTCTTTGTCCACTAGTGAGAGCTGTGTACTGGGATGAGTGGGGGCAACTAACACCCATGTGGTCTCTGACCTCAAGGAGTTTCCAGCCATGGGAAAGGTGGCCGCTCTCATCCATTGTGCTTAGCGTTATTCCTGTGCAGCTGTCTTCCCTCTGGCTCTTGTGGTTGCCTCAGACTTTCAGGCAGAGGACCAGAGGCTTGGGGTTGGGGGTAGGGTGCGGTGGAGAGTGGGGACAGGCAGAGGAAGCAAAGACTTCAAACCCTTAAGGAGTTTGAAGGCCACCTAAGAAGGACAAGAAAGCTCCTGAAAGCAACCCAGCCACAGTCCTGCTCACCCACCAGTGGAAAGTCAAGATGAGAGGGGTCAGAGAGAGTTTCAGGGTCGGTTTCCTGAGACATGGGGAAGGGACAGAGTTGCTTCTCCATCAGGCAGCTGCAGAAGACACAGTTTGAGGAAGCCATCAGCCATATGCCCTGAGGGAGGATGCCACATAAGGTGTTTGCTGGGGCACAGTGAGGAACTCTGCAGCCTGTCAGATACTGGAAGAGGCTGGAAGTGCCAGATTGGAAATCCAGGACCTTGGGGAGTTGAAAATGACTCACAAGAGGCCAGACATTACCTGGGTCAGGTAAGCTGGCCAAAGTGTCCAGCAGAGTCCTCTTCAAAATCCCATCAACATGCCCACAAGAGCTAATCACTGTGCCTCTGTCACAACCAGAGGAGCCAAAGCCCAGGTGATCCACCTGCATATCACTCCAGACTTAGCTCTTTTCCCCCAAGTGTCTGCAGCCACAGCTAAGGTGGACAGTTAAGGTGGAGGGAGCTGAAGAAACCTTTTATGCCACTTTCCAGGCTTAGACCAGGCCAGGTGTGGACAGAGTCACACATGTTACTTGTGTGGACTGCACAAGACCCTGGTTGCAGCCAAAAGGCCCCAGGAGGGTAGCACCTGCGGACAGTGGAGGCTGGTTTACAGCAACTAAACAGGCCTGGCTAGAGGCCGTGAGGGTGACTGGTGACTCCATTCACAGTCCTGCTTCTGTTCAGAGCCCGTTTCACTGGCTGCGTTCAAATAACCCAGCCATCAAGTTTCTAACTCAGTTCAGTCTTCTTACAGGAATTTTGTGGCAAACTAAGGAAAACATATTTATCTGAAAAAAAGAAGGATTTTTAAATTCATATTGAATTATATGGTTTCTTCCTTTTGATTGAGCTGTGCTAGACTTCACATAAATAGTCCTGAGCTTAAGTGTGTATCAGTGATCACTGTAGTGACCAAATCCCTGAAATCCCATCCTGTTCAAGACAGGGAGCCCATTCCCTAATAGCTGAGGTAATACTCCAGGGAGAGGCATGAGTCTGTGCTAACAAGGCTCTCATCACTGAGGGTGTGGCTAGGTACCTTAGAGATGGGGTGGGGTGGGGAGTAAAGACTGATTTACAATGAGACCCCTGCTCTGGCATTTGCTGGCTCAGGTTCTAGACTTCTTCCCCTAGAAAAATCCAAATAATGGCAGTTCTTCCTGTGAGCCATGGGGATAATGACATGAGGTGACTCATGTAGTGGGCTGGTGTAGATGGCTGCTCTTGGGGGAGGGAGTCTTGTGTCTACACCCTGACCTCAGGTAAGCAGAATGCCAGCCCTACAGCTGACTGGCAAAGATGCTGAATCCTCAGAGGGCAGCAGATGCCCTCTGAGGTCTTTAGGAGTTTGGTAGAAATGCTGCACTTTATCTGCACTGCCCAGCGCAGTGGCTTCTGAACTCATGTAGCTGATTGGTCTCCTGTGGGTAGCTAGCATGGAAGAAGCATTGAGGTTTTTATCACTTAATTAAAATGAGATCACTATAAATACAAACCAGAGATCTGTCAGGAAAAGACCCAAGGCTGAGACTGGAGTTCTTGCAGCCTTGCCCCCATGGTCTCTGGCACAACCATGGTAGGAAGCTGAGAAGGAAGGCCCCTCCTTGTGGAGAGAAAACCAAACCTTTACATAATTCCAGTGTGATAGTGAAATCACAGGAGAAGATGAAAGTCCCTCCCTCCCCTGGAAGGAAAGGACCAGAGTGCCTTCCTGTGTCCTGCCACAGAAATAGGAATGTGCCTGAGTGAGTCACAGAAACCAGAGAAGCAGGCACTGGCGCTATTGATCCCCACTGAGAAGCTTGCTCAAGGATGTCTGGGTCAGAGGGGGATGCAACTGCCCTCCCTCCCTCCCTCCCTCCTTTCCAACTGTTGCTTATTTTGTCAGTGGTTTAATTAATTAATTAATTATTTCTTGGCTTCACGCTGCAAAACACAGAACTCAGTGTCTCGTCAGAGAGTTCAGATGCATCCTTTGTTCTAGATCTGAAGTGGGGGTTGAGCCAGGACAAGCATCGCACAGCTTTTGGTGTGGGTGGGAGAATGCAATTTGTAAGAAACCACTGAACAGGCAGCTGCT
This sequence comes from Mus caroli, assembly GCF_978045245.1. NCBI lineage: Eukaryota > Metazoa > Chordata > Mammalia > Rodentia > Muridae > Mus > Mus caroli. Next base: position 29,447,600 of record NW_028227270.1, read on the forward strand.
GTCACCTCTACTGACAGTTCTTGGCAGACCGACCGCGCTGTCCTATCCCAGGGCTCAGTCCCTCTGTCTATGCCCATTCCTGCTTTTGTCCATCTTCTTCCAGTAGTTTTCCATACATATGCCCAGCCTACCCTCATCTCCCAAGCAGTGGCTCTACCTTTCCACTTGTGAGGCAGCCTCGGTGTAGGGATGCCTAACCACTGAGCTCTCTACAGAATGAGGATACCCATCTGTGCTTCAGGCTCCTCTGCCCTCCAAGAGTGCTTTCTGTCTTGAGTCTCCTGAAGATGCCCAGGGATGTATACCCCCACCGCACCCCCAATTTTCACTACAGGCAGGTGCTTTGATTTCCAGGGGATCTGTGTGCTGGTGCCCTGAACAAAAGAGGAAGCATTTGGCTGCTTTAGCACAGTCTAGAGGCCAGCTTGAGGTTTGCTGTTGTTTTATGATATGGTGAGCCAGGTCTTTTATGAAGGTCTTTTAAACACTTTACTTAGGAAGTAGCCTCTCTGTGGGGATGCTTTTTTTTTTTTATGTAACAGCCTTGTAATTTTACAAATGTCTCCAAAGCTCCTATTATTCCATGTGTCAGTCACTGTTCTAAGCTCTCGAGGGTAACTCATTGTTCCTGCTTTTCACTTCCGAAGGGAAGAAGGCAGATGTACTCATTAGCCCAGCTCTACAGAAGAGGACACTGTGGCTCAGAGTTGGTTTTGTTCCTGTGATTACATAGAAAGCAACAGGCAGTGCCCAGATCTCCACCCAGCCTCCTGGCTATGCAGTCTGTGCTCCCAAACCCAAAAGGATTCTCCATCTATCTAATCAACTCTTGGGGTATTGCAAACTCAAGGTATAAAACAGGAGACCCCACTTCTGATACAAAATACCATGTTGACACTGGCAGTGCTTTTTGGTTCTATTTCTAAATATTACCCTAGAAACATTTCTTTCATGTCCAAGTCTGTTTTCTGTTGTCCAACACATAGGATTTATATCTGCTATAGATTACATGGGGCAGAACACAATGTCCCTCTGACAATTGCTGGAGCACCACTCAGTTTTGGATATCAACGGGCATATAAAGGCCTTAAGAAATTCTGCCTTAATAGACAGCTTGGAAGATGTCCCACTGCTCAAAGGTATCAAGATACATCAAAGTTCCTGAGCCTCTCTCTCCACAGCAAGTCAAAGCTGACAGGGATTCTCGGACCTAGGTGATAAAATTTAGTCTCAACCTGAGATGCTAATGGTAATGAAATAATTCTTTTTAATACCAGGTTCATTGTCTAGTGCTTCAGTCATGCAAATGGCCTCATACATAATCAAATTGGATGATCTGTGAGCTATGTACTTTCTTAACCCTTCATGATGGCTGTCCATTACTTCTAGTTGTCCACCAATTCCTGACAACAAAGGGATTCTAGGTATCTAGTAGCATAAAGTATTGTTTTGCTCACAAACTCACCTTTCCCATAGCAGGAGCCAACAGAAAATAGAGAGTGCTCTGCTTAGCTCACTTAAGCCAGCAACTCTAGCTTCTCAGTCCCCTAGGTTTCTAAACTCATAGGCCGATGATAATCTTGGTCTGTACAACATTTGAGCCTGCTGTGGCTCTCATTTGACCTTTCTCATCCCTCTGAGTGAGACCAGGGACATCCTGTTCCCTATTAGTTTTTAAAGATCCTGGGTCAAAGGGGACTCCAAGGGAAGAAACCTGACTACCTGAGCAGAATTATGTCCCAGCATGCACATGCCTGCTTTCTCACTGGGGACCTGGGTGAGTGATCTGAATGGGGCTCCTATACAGAACTGAATTATTTGTCAGACTCAAACATTAAATGTAAGCTATTATCTGAGAAGTTTGTGTTTACTTTTTGTGTCTGTGAATCCTGGGCACTCTCTGGGATCTGTTGTTGTGTATTTGTTTGCTCATTTGTTTAGGTTGGGTTTGGTTTTAGATTTTTCCTTTTTGTTCTTTGGGGTTTTTTTGTTTGTTTTGTTTTTTTTTTGTTTGTTTGTTTTTTTCCTTTCCATCCTTGGGGCTGGATGAACAGGCTATCAAGTTTTCTTATCAATTCTTATTGAAAAATCCTCGTTTAGTACTTGCCACATTCCCCTAGTCCCCTAGTCCTCCATCTCTACATTTGTCCTTTAAAGTCCCCTCAAGCTCACCAGGTTTCTCTTAGTAGTGATGAGGCATTTATAATGGGACCCATTAGCCAGTGTGAACTAAAGTAGGCAGTTAAGACACCAGTGTCCTTGGAGGGCCATGCTTTCTCTTCTCTTTTGTCACTATGACTTCTACTAAAGTACTAAAAGTCAGTTTCCCACAGAACTCCTAAGAACCTTTTGGCAATAAAAAGTGAAGGTGAAGTCAATTTCTTTCTTTTTTTTTTTTTTTAAAGTGTAAAGTCTTTTTTTTTATTTTTAATATTTTTATTACATATTTTCCTCAATTACAATTCCAATGCTATCCCAAAAGTCCCCCATAGCGCCCCCCACTTCCCTACCCACCCATTCCCATTCTTTTGGCCCTGGCATTCCCCTGTATTGGGGCATATAAAGTTTGCAAGTCCAATGGGCCTCTCTTTCCATTGATGGCCGACTAGGCCATCTTTCGATACATATGCAGCTAGAGACAAGAGCTCCGGGGTTCTGGTTAGTACATCATGTTGTTCCAACAATAGGGTTGCAGATCCCTTTAGCTCCTTGGGTACTTTCTCTAGCTTCTCCATTGGGAGCCCTGTGATACATCCAATAGCTGACTGTGAACATCCACTCCTGTGTTTGCTAGGCCCCGGCATCGTCTCACAAGAGACAGCTATATTTGGGTCCTTTCAGCAAAATCTTGCTAGTGTATGCAATGGTGTCAGCGTTTAGAAGCTGATTATGGGATGGATCCCTGGATACGGCAGTCTCTAAATGGTCCATCCTTTCATCACAGCTACGAACTTTGTCTCTGTAACTCCTTCCCTGGGTGTTTTGTTCCCAATTCTAAGAAGGTGCACAGTGTCCACACTTTGGTCTTCATTCTTCTTGAGTTTCATGCGTTTAGCAAATTGTATCTTATATCTTGGGTATCCTAAGTTTTGGGCTAATATCCACTTATCAGTGAATACATATTGTGTGAGTTCTTTTGTGATTGTGTTACTTCACTCAAGATGATGCCCTCCAGGTCCATCCATTTGGCTAGGAATTTCATAAATTCATTCTTTTTAATAGCTGAGTAGTACTCCATTGTGTAAATGTACCATAATTTCTGTATCCATTCCTCTGTTGAGGGACATCTGGGTTCTTTCCAGCTTCTAGCTATTATAAATAGGGCTGCTATGAACATAGTGGAGCATGTGTCCTTTTTACCGGTTGGGACATCTTCTGGATATATGCCCAGGAGAGGTATTGCTGGATCCTCCGGTAGTACTATGTCCAATTTTCTGAGGAACCGCCAGACTGATTTCCAGAGTGGTTGTACAAGCTTGCAATCCCACCAACAATGGAGGAGTGTTCCTCTTTCTCCACATCCTCGCCAGCATCTGCTGTCACCTGAATTTTTGATCTTAGCCATTCTGACTGGTGTGAGGTGGAATCTCAGGGTTGTTTTGATTTGCATTTCCCTGATGATTAAGGATGTTGAACATTTTTTCAGGTGTTTCTCTGCCATTCGGTATTCCTCAGGTGAGAATTCTTTGTTCAGTTCTGAGCCCCATTTTTAATGGGGTTATTTGACTTTCTGGAGTCCACCTTCTTGAGTTCTTTATATATATTGGATATTAGTCCCTTATCTGATTTAGGGTAGGTGAAGATCCTTTCCCAATCTGTTGGTGGTTTTTTTGTCTTATTGATGGTGTCTTTAGCCTTGCAGAAGCTTTGTAGTTTCATGAGGTCCCACTCGATCTTACAGCACAAGCCATTACTGTTCTATTCAGGAATTTTTCCCCTGTGCCCATATCTTCAAGGCTTTTCCCCACTTTCTCCTCTATAAGTTTCAGTGTCACTGGTTTTATGTGAAGTTCCTTGATCCACTTAGACTTGATCAAAGGGATACAAATTGGAAAAGATGAAGTCAAAATATCACTTTTTGCAGATGATATGATAGTATATATAAGTGACCCTAAAAATTCCACCAGAGAACTCCTAAGCCTGATAAACAGCTTCGGTGAAGTAGCTGGATATAAAATTAACTCAAACAAATCAATGGCCTTTCTCTACACAAAGAATAAACAGGCTGAGAAAGAAATTAGGGAAACAACACCCTTCTCAATAGTCACAAATAATATAAAATATCTTGGCGTGACTCTAACTAAGGAAGTGAAAGATCTGTATAATAAAAACTTCAAGTCTCTGAAGAAAGAAATTATAGAAGATCTCAGAAGATGGAAAGATCTCCCATACTCATGGATTGGCAGGATCAACATTGTAAAAATGGCTATCTTGCCAAAAGCAATCTACAGATTCAATGCAATCCCCATCAAAATTCCAACTCAATTCTTCAACGAATTAGAAAGTGCAATCTGCAAATTCATCTGGAATAACAAAAAACCTAGGATAGCAAAAACTCTTCTCAAGGATAAAAGAACCTCTGGTGGAATCACCATGCCGGACCTAAAGCTCTACTACAGAGCAATTGTGATAAAAACTGCATGGTACTGGTATAGTGACAGACAAATAGACCAATGGAATAGAATTGAAGACCCAGAAATGAACCCACACACCTATGGTCACTTGATCTTCGACAAGGGAGCTAAAAACATCCAGTGGAAGAAAGACAGCATTTTCAACAAATGGTGCTGGCACAACTGGTTGTTAACATGTAGAAGAATGCGAATCGATCCATTCCTATCTCCTTGTACTAAGGAAGTCAATTTCTTATTGACTGAGAAATCACTAAGAATTAGCACATCAAATCTGACTGCTTTGATAGATTCTTGTGATTATATTCTAACGTTGGTTTCTGTGTGGTGGTTTGAATATGCTTGGCCCAAGGAGTGGTACTATTTGGAGGTGTGGCCTTATTGGAGTAGGTGTGCCTTGTTGGAGGAAGTGTGTCACTGTGGGTGTGGGCTTTAAGACTTTCACCCTAGCTGCCTGAAAGCCAGTCTTCAAGCTGCCTTTAGAACAAGAGGTGGAATGCTCAGCTCCTCCAGCCCCAACATCTGCCTGGATGCTGCCATGCTCCCACCTTGATGATAATGGACTGAACCTCTGAATCTGTAAGATAACCCCAATTAAACATCCTTTATAGGAGTTGCCTTGGTCAGGGAGTCTGTTCACAGCAGTAAAACTGTAACTAAGGCAAGGTGTTGTGGGAGTAAGACTTCCTACTCCTCTTTAGCTTTTTTCTTCTCTCACAGTCGCCCTTGGACCTCAGAAGCATGACTGAGGACTGTGAGGTACAACCATATCCTCTTCAGGGGAATGCTGGCCAGATACTTGCTATGATGTCATTGGTCCTTGTTTCACTTGGACCAGGGCTCTCACCACTGCAGAGCATCCTGATGACACCAATGTCACACTCATGCAGCCCCTGGTTCCCTCAGCCCCTGGCTCATGCTATCTGCTGCCCTTTTTCTGTGTTTCTTTCCCCATCTCTGTTCCCAGATGTCATTAACTTGAGCTCTGAGTCTCTGCATCAAGTCTTCCCTTGGATTGACATCAACAATGCTTTCTATGGACTGAGTGTCTCCCCTGTGGGGCAGAAACGAGTTGTCTCCAATTCTTTGCCATTTTACATGGATGGACCACATCCTCTCCTGGTGCTTTTCTTTTCTTTTTTTTTTAATTTTACATCATTTTTAAGGTTTAAATTAGAAGTAAGCTCAAGGATCATTGCAGCAACAGTTGACATTGTTCAACTAGAAGATATAAATACTGGAATTAAATGCAGTGTGCATCAGGCCCTTGTAGATTGTCTCCCTCCCGTCTTTGTTATTGTCTGATCCTTTTACATTAGCCATCTTTCTAGAACCCTAATAGAAAGCACTGCCTCTGGAAAAATTCTGTCTGAACCTCTCTCCCTCATGCTTGTTTTTAACCAGGATGGGTTTTTTTTTTCTTTTTCTTGGCTTAGAGAGGAAAGCTTGGGAACTATCTAATTTCAGGGTTAAGGAGCAAGCAGTATTTCCAAATTCTAATAAGTTCAGCTGTTGAGGACTAGAGGCTAACTTTTCATAAGTCGCAAACTCAGAGTCCTTCATCAGAATGTGGCTGAAGGAATGTTTTCCTAGGCAGCACTTTCCAGTGACTCGGTGTCACTACCACCATTGGCCTCTAACCAGCATTTTCATTTTAATATACATCTGCATTTTGTACTCTGCCTTCTCCTAGAACCTCCACTTCATATCTGCTGAACTGGTTTTCCATATCATCAGTTTAAGATTTAGGCAGTTCATCACCTCCTGTCCTCTAGTGGATTTGTGCTCATTCAGTCAAGAGATATGCATGGGCCAGCCAGGAACAAGGCACTGTGCTGAGAGGCTGAGGGGCTGAGGGTGTGCCTAGAGTTTAGTACCTAGCCTGTAGGCTTCTAGGGGATAGTTGAGCATAGGTTTCCTTCATCCTGATCCTCTTTGTAGTTTCAAGAACTCTCATAGTTAAGGAGTGACTACTAAGCATTGAACATAATATATTGGGAAATGTAGAGATACTGTGCTATTGCTTTGCAGGGTCTACTTTCAAACTTCTTGTCCTTCCTTGTGTTTTCCCTTTGCACCCATTATGCAAAGGAAGAGGCTGTTACATTCCTTTGTAGTTGGGTAATGGGGAGCTTGAAATTCCTTGAGCTTTACAGTGTCTACAGAGAGAGGAGCTGATACAGAGTCAGTGCAGCCTAGAGATGTGAACATGGGCAAGCCAGAATGTAACAGGACAAGGTGAGCCAGTCTCTCTCAAGGGCTCCCATACCAGCTTTTAGCCAGGGCAGCCCCTCCTGAAGTTGGCTTTCAATTTTAAACTTCTATCAAACATGTCTTCCATTTGACACTTGATGACTGATGGTCACAATGACACATTGCAAAACAGTACTGACATCTGCAAGTTCATGTTTAAGATCAAGTCTCAAACAGCAATTCATAATATTTTAAATGAGTTTGTGATGCTGTGTTGGGCCCTGTTCACAGTATGGGCCCCACAGGCCAGGAGGAGGACACAGAGTGGAAAGCATGGTTGGCTTGAAGGAGTGCAACCTTTGCTTCATTGCGATGGGGACTGCAGAGAATCATCCCAAGCCTGTATCCCGGGGAGATTATGCAGCGTCTTATTCTGCAGCACAATGTAAAGTCTTCCCTGTGTAGTTCAAGAAGGTAGAAAGTCAATGAATACTTTTCTTTTTTTTTTTTTTTTTTTTTTTGAATGTCAACCTGAGCCCCCATCTCTAGGTTTAGAACCCAACACATCCTACGCACCTGCTTTATGGATCTTTGTTTGTGGTTTTAAACTTGTTTCTGCTGATCTGCTCTGCTCTGCATGGTCCTCACTTTTAAAATCTCTGGCCACTGCTAGACTACACTGCTGATTACAGTCACAATTCTCTGTCTCCTTGGATTATCCTTACTGATTTAGATTTCCCCAGTGTCCTGGGGTCGCCTTGGCCACTTGTAGCTTTCCTTGACTCTTACCCTGCTCTCTGGAAAGAATGACTGCTCAAGCTACCAGTATAGGTTGGTGACCATGCTGGGGCTTATCTATTCACAGACTTTATTGTCTTCCTCTCTTTTCTCCAGAAGTTGGGATAGAACCAAGGGCCTTGGAACATTCTGGACCAATGCTCTTCCACTGAGCTCCATATATTCCATCCCTGTTTTTATTTTCTATTTTGAAGTGTGGTGGGGGTGAGGGTCTAAGTTATCCAAGTTGGCCTTGAATTCACTCAATAGCTAAGGCTGACCTTGAATTTCCGATCGCCCTGCCACAGCTCCACAGTAGCTGAGATTACAGTCTGTGTGACTAGGCCTAATTTATGGATTACTTTTCTGTTGTGTGGTTAAATCTTACTAATGCAAACTACTTTGTTCAGACTGGAACCAGGATCTGAAGTACAAGTGAAAAAACAGTTCCAAACTCGAGCAGCATTCACATTATAGGCTGCTATCCCTGTGGGTTAGAGGTTTTGACTACACAGACCCCACACCAGCGCCAGGCAGGCATCAGACTATGGGAAGCCATGGGACTCATCTCTGGGGATGGGAAACTGCAGTCTGAGGTCCCGGGGACTGCCAGAGCTGGCTAGCAGATCCCCGGGCCTGCAGAGAGACCAGGACCATCTGGTTCTCAAGCTCTTGGGCACTTAGGCACCGCTGGACGCATCGGAAGAGCTGAGAATGGAGTGAGAGCCCATGGGCTGGATCCAGTCTAGTCCTAAGGAAAAGGTGGAGGAGAGCTCTGGCTGGGTCCCACATGGAGGAGAGAGTCCTTGGCTTGGCTTGATGGAAGCCATGGTTGGGAGAGCTGAGAGACTCTCTGCGAGAGATTAGCATTCAGCTCTTTAGATGAAGACCTGTTCCATTGCTCCCCACAGAGGATCCTGATGAAAAGAGACAGTCCATGGCTTTAAGGCATTTATTGTCATGGCAGAGAGTGGTGATGAGTAAAACTGTATCCCACCTTCTCAGGACAGGCCCGAGGTTAAATACCTTTTGCAGGGAGGAGTGTCTGGGAAGGGGAGTTTATTGGCTAAGCCCTTCAGAACTTTAGGTACCTCATTAAAATGTAGATCTGTCTTGAGGCTACATGACCTGTGGTTTCCTACCTGTGGAGAGGCTTGGGACATTGCCCTTACGTGACTGATGGCCACAGGCCTATGGAGAGCTGCTGCCTCATGTTAGGGGCCTGGCATTGAGGAGCGAGTGTAGCAAAACACCTACCGTCCCTTGCAGGGTCACCTGTGGGGTCACCAGGGTTTCAAACCTAGCTCAACCAGAAGCCAGGCTGCCTTTCATGGTTCCACATATCCCAAGCCAGTCTTACTAGTAGTGGGTCCATAGTTGTTCCCTTCTGAAGGATTGTAGTGGCCAGCACTATAGGAGTCCAGATCAGGGTCTGCTTTTTGCTGCCTCTTGAAGTTTGAATGAGAGGCTCTGTACTTTGCTCACTTGAAATGGTACTCACACCTAGCCTGGGGTGGCACCAAGCTCGAGACAGTCATTGTCAACCTCATCTCCCTGGTTCTTCTCTTGGCAATCACTGTGAGTAAGTGTCCATTGTGCGCAGTCCCACCTAGAGACTTTTGACCTGCTCTCTCTGGCTTCTGCCTCTGTGCTGTGCTTAGACTGTCTCAGCCTCCACTGCTGCTCTAAGCCTCAGCAGAGCATCACCTGGTCCCTTCTGCTCACCCATCACCTTCTCAAGCCTGTGCTCTAGGTGTCTTTAGCTACTGTTTCCTCCATCTGCCCATCCACCTGCCCATACAGGTGCTCTTCCTTCCCCAGCACCTGCATATTGACTTTCTCAACAGTTGTTGTCAAAAGAATAAGAGACAGATTGAAATGTGGCACTCCATATTTCCTGGAGCCCTCGCTTTTCTTCTTATTTTTTCCTTTTTCCTGTTTTCTTTACAACCCCCTAATGTTTCTGTCTCAGTGCCTGTGATTCATTCATTTGAGGCAGAGGGGCATGGAGATCCTGTGGAAATAATGACTTCTGCAATAGGCTCAGAGAGTCCCTCTGGTCGCAGATCCTGCTCCCCTGCTGTTCACCAGACAACTGGACACATCCAGCACGGGCACCTCCCAATAGTATGGTGGCCCAGCAGTGCCATCTTGTGGACAATGAGCTTCACTGAGACGAGGGTCCTGAAATGCAGCCAAAATTACATTCTATGATGCAATGCAATCAGCCAGACTTATAAATATCCTCTCTCTGGATTTAAATAGGGGGAAATGCCTTCCCTTCCTGATTTATATTTTTTTTCATTAGAAAGAACATTCTATGCTTTTAAAAACAAAACTTTTCCAGAGAACTCCTAAACCTGATAAACAGCTTTGGTGAAGTAGCTGGATATAAAATTAACTCAAACAAATCAATGGCCTTTCTCTACACAAAGAATAAACAGGCTGAGAAAGAAATTAGGGAAACAACACCCTTCTCAATAGTCACAAATAATATAAAATATCTTGGCGTGACTCTAACTAAGGAAGTGAAAGATCTGTATAATAAAAACTTCAAGTCTCTGAAGAAAGAAATTATAGAAGATCTCAGAAGATGGAAAGATCTCCCATGCTCATGGATTGGCAGGATCAACATTGTAAAAATGGCTATCTTGCCAAAAGCAATCTACAGATTCAATGCAATCCCCATCAAAATTCCAACTCAATTCTTCAACGAATTAGAAAGTGCAATCTGCAAATTCATCTGGAATAACAAAAAACCTAGGATAGCAAAAACTCTTCTCAAGGATAAAAGAACCTCTGGTGGAATCACCATGCCGGACCTAAAGCTTTACTACAGAGCAATTGTGATAAAAACTGCGTGGCACTGGTATAGTGACAGACAAATAGACCAATGGAATAGAATTGAAGACCCAGAAATGAACCCACACACCTATGGTCACTTGATCTTCGACAAGGGAGCTAAAAACATCCAGTGGAAGAAAGACAGCATTTTCAACAAATGGTGCTGGCACAACTGGTTGTTAACATGTAGAAGAATGCGAATCGATCCATTCCTATCTCCTTGTACTAAGGTCAAATCTAAGTGGATCAAGGAACTTCACATAAAACCAGAGACACTGAAACTTATAGAGGAGAAAGTGGGGAAAAGCCTTGAAGATATGGGCACAGGGGAAAAATTCTTGAATAGAACAGCAATGGCTTGTGCTGTAAGATCGAGAATTGACAAGTGGGACCTTATGAAACTGCAAAGCTTCTGCAAGGCAAAAGACACCATCAATAAGACAAAAAAAAAAAAAAAACACCAACAGATTGGGAAAGGATCTTTACCTATCCTAAATCAGATAAGGGACTAATATCCAGTATATATAAAGAACTCAAGAAGGTGGACTCCAGAAAATCAAATAACCCCATTAAAAAATGGGGCTCAGAACTGAACAAAGAATTCTCACCTGAGGAATACCGAATGGCAGAGAAACACCTGAAAAAATGTTCAACATCCTTAATCATCAGGGAAATGCAAATCAAAACAACCCTGAGATTCCACCTCATACCAGTCAGAATGGCTAAGATCAAAAATTCAGGTGACAGCAGATGCTGGCGAGGATGTGGAGAAAGAGGAACACTCCTCCATTGTTGGGGGATTGCAAGCTTGTACAACCACTCTGGAAATCAGTCTGGCAGTTCCTCAGAAAATTGGACATAGTACTACCGGAGGATCCAGCAATACCTCTCCTGGGCATATATCCAGAAGATGTTCCAACCGGTGAGGACACATGCTCCACTATGTTCATAGCAGCCTCATTTATAATAGCCAGAAGCTGGAAAGAACCCAGATGCCCCTCAACAGAGGAATGGATACAGGAAATATGGTACATTTACACAATGGAGTACTACTCAGCTATTAAAAAGAATGAATTTATGAAATTCCTAGCCAAATGGATGGACCTGGAGGGCATCATCTTGAGTGAGGTAACACAATCACAAAGGAACTCACACAATATGTATTCACTGATAAGTGGATATTAGCCCAAAACTTAGGATACCCAAGATATAAGATACAATTTGCTAAACACATGAAACTCAAGAAGAATGAAGACCAAAGTGTGGACACTGTGCCCCTTCTTAGAATTGGGAACAAAACACCCATGGAAGGAGTTACAGAGACAAAGTTTGGAGCTGTGATGAAAGGATGGACGATCTAGAGACTGCCATATCCAGGGATCCATCCCATAATCAGCTTCCAAACGCTGACACCATTGCATACACTAGCAAGATTTTGCTGAAAGGACCCAAATATAGCTGTCTCTTGTGAGACTATGCTGGGGCCTAGCAAACACAGAAGTGGATGCTCACAGTCAGCTATTGGATGGATCACAGGGCTCCCAATGGAGAAGCTAGAGAAAGTACCCAAGGAGTTAAAGGGATCTGCAACCCTATAGTTGGAACAACATGATTAACTAACCAGTACCCCAGAGCTCTTGACTCTAGCTGCATATGTATCGAAAGATGGCCTAGTCGGCCATCACTGGAAAGAGAGGCCCATTGGACTTGCAAACTTTATATGCCCCAATACAGGGGAATGCCAGGGCCAAAAGAATGGGAATGGGTGGGTAGGCAAGTGGGGGGGCGTATGGGGGACTTTCGGGATAGCATTGGAAATGTAATTGAGGAAAATACGTAATAAAAAAAAAACTTTTCAATGACCAATTGTGTATTTTTACATTCATTTGTGAATAACATAATATCCTGTGAGTTCATCAAAGGTTTTGGCTTTAAAGGTAAAACAAACGTAGTGTAATGTCTTGATCCTGAAACTTGGTCACTGCAGAGTTTGTTATAAGCAGAATCTTGGAGATGAAGATATAATTCAGTGGCTAAGAACATTTCCTGCTCTTACAGAGGGCCAGGTTTGGGCTCCTGGCATCTGCCTTGGTGGGTCACAACCATTAGTGACTCTAGTTCCAGGAGATCTAGTGATTACTAGACACATGCATGGTGCACATACATATGTTCAGGCAAAACACGCATACATATAAAATAAAACAAATCTGAAACAACAATTCAGTCTCTTTGCCTTTCCAAACATCTGGACCAGACAATAAGTGTCCACCATCCCAACCCCGGTGACTACTGTGCACCCAGAAGTTTCAGCAGCACAGGTAACCAGAGTCAGATGAAAATTCTGTGTTCTTGCTCATGTGATGGTCCTTTCCCAGCTTCAGCAGCTCATGCATTACAAGGGATGCCAGAACTTGCCCCTTGTCCCCTGTTCCCTGCTTCCTCCACAGCCTAGCTGGTGAGGAAGAACTGAATTCATAGGATTCTTCATGGCAAAAAAGTCCCAGGCAGTAACAGCAGTAAACACAGTAAACAGCAAACACAAAACTCACTACCTGATTATGTTAGCCATGTTGCATGAGAACAAATATTCAGAAATAACCATGCACCATGCTTCAGACAGCCAACAGCAAAATTTTCACATCATCTTCTAAAAGGGTGCTCAGGCCAGCCTCCCCAAAGTTCAGAAGAGTAAAATTACATTTAAAAATATTTTTATTGAAGAATGTTAGATTTATTTTGCTTCTTACCAGTAGCTCAATAATTATATATTTGTTTATATGATGGGTTTTTTTTTGCTAACTAGTAAAATTTTTATATGAGTTTTTCTTGTACAAGATATGTTCATTCATTTTGTTCTTTGACAGTTTCATGCATGGATGTAATGTATTTAGAATTCTCTCATCTGCCTCCCTTCCTTTCCCATGTCCTGTTCCCTACAAATCTCTTTTCTATGCTCTTGTTCATCTGTGTTGTGTTCCTCAGGGCTCTGCTAGGACCTTCTGTGTGGCCTTAGTATTGGAACTATCCACTGGTGTCTAGTGGTCTCACCAGAGGGTACATAACTAAAGACAGTAGTCCCTCCTCCCCATCCTCAAGCCCATACTGCCTGTGGTTCAGAAGGGGTGGGTTCCATGAGCCAACCACAATCCCTGTCCATCCATGACTCTCTGTTGAAACAGCGTGTGTTGTACTGGCTCAGGGCAAGTCATTGCAGCTGCTGAGTTTGTGATTATATTGGGTGTGTTGTGTCTAGAGGCTGGGGCTTCACTGCCCTTCTCTCTCTTTTCCAGCTCCTACATTCTTTCTGTCCCCTTCTCTGCAGTGTTCTGTGAGCTATATCAATGGACTATTTAGAACTGAACCCTCACCAATGACTTATTTAGGGCTGAACCCTGACCTCTTACTTATCCTCATCATCTTACAAAGCCGTGAGTCTAGGAGACCTTTCACATTTGCCACCCTGGGGCTTCAGAACAGCCCCTCTTCAGCCCAGGATGTAGCCCAGCAGCTGCTCAAAGATTCTAACTAATCACTAATTAGCTCTCAGCAAGGCCTGAGCAGAAGGCTGGTGTCCTTCACAGTAATCGTGCTGCTTACGGTAATCAGATTATTTGCATCATTAGAGTCTCAACACAGCTACATGAAGACTCACTAATATATATCAAATATTCATTAAGGAAATAGAATCCTGGTGGTTGTCAGCTCCTTTGGTAGTTCACAGAGATGGAAACAAACAAGGTCATTAATTGTTTAAAAATATAAACACCTCTACCTTGAGATGGGGGTGGGGAGTAGATGAAGAAAAAAAAACAGCAGCAAGATATAACTAGGCTATCCACACACACCGTTTAATGAAGATCTGTTGGATAGGTGACATTTTATGGAAACCTGATTTAATATTAGTAAGATAGATATTGTCTTAGTTTAGGGTTACCATTGCTGTGATGAAACACCATGACCAAAAGCAAGGAAAGGGTCGCACTTCCACACCACAGTTCATCATCAAAGGAAGTCAGGACAGGAACCCAAATAGGGCAGGAACCTAGAGGCAGGAGCTGATACAGAGGCCATGAAGGAGTGCTTCTTACTGGCTTGCTCCTCACAGCTTGCTCAGCCTGCTTTCTTACAGAGCCCGGTACCACCAACTGAGAGAGGTACCACCCTGTTTACTGGGCCTTCTATATCAATCACTAATTTTAAAAATGCCCTACAGGGTTACCTACAGCCTGATTTTATGGACGCAGTGTCCCTGTTGAGGTTCTCTCAGATGACTCCAGCTTATGTCAGGTTGAAATAAAAGCTAGGTAGAACAGGTTCTATCTGTACTGCCCTCAGGCCCCAGTGGCTGGTGTTTTCCAACACTGCTAGCAAATAGTCAAAGGAACGTTCTGAGAATAGCGTCCTGTTCCTTTTGCCATGAAACAGAGATGCTCTAACACTCAATTTAAAGTAGGTTAGATTTTTAAACTGTAGAGAACTGATAAAATTATGGACATTTTGGCCCTAATTTGCTATATGTAGTAAAATTTTACTGTTTTCTTTTTATCTAATTGCCATTAGCAGTGTTGGTCTCCAACCATTTAAAATGATTCAGGAGGTTAATTCCTCAAAATCATTTTGTTTAATGTTAAAATGTAATTATTAGAATGGAAATACAGCTAATATTATAACAATACAAGTATTATAATGGAATGTGCTGTAATAACTGTAACAGATTCTTGTAGGTAACCATTCTTGCCTGTACACACAGAGTAATAGCCTAGGAGAGCAAGGGCCTCCTGTGTAGACCTGGTAGTGCTAGCTCATTCTGAAGACCTGACAGTACCAGCATGCTGCCAGGAGATGGTACGCCAAAATTTCCTTCATAAAAGGGTGCAAAAATCACAGATTCACATCTTTATTCTCTTGTCCCCTGGCATTTTACCTTGAAAGTCTTCAAATCAATGGAAACACACTAGAATAAAGCAGTCCAGTGTCCCATAGCTGGAATCCTCTGTCAGTGGATTCTCGAATCTTCCCCACCCCTTACTATCTAAGAACAAGCCAATAACAACATGATCACATCTAAGGAAAACCTTGTGTGTGTGTGTGTGTGTGTGTGTGTGTGTGTGTGTGTGTGTGTGCGCGCACATGCTTGTGTGGAAGCCAGACAGCCATTTGCTTATCTATTTCTACCCTGTAGGGCCCAGGGAACCATCCCAGATCTTTGGGCTTGATAGCAGTCACCTCTACCCTGAGTTGCTTTGTTTTCCCAGAACAGCTCATCATCAGTACAGTGCTCCATCTAGAGTGGAGTCCTGCAGGCCACAGGCCATCTGGTCAGTAGTCACAGTGAATCATCCTTGCCCCAGCTCTAATCCAGGCCCTGGACTGTTGTTCATTTGGTTTTCTTTATATATATGGAAATATTCATTGTTTCTCTTTGTCTTGTCTTTCATGGCATTTACATTTTAAGAAAATTAATGTTTAATCCATTCTTTTGTTTCTATTCACTTTACATTTTACATCCCAATATAAGCCCCATCTCCTCTCATTACCCCTTCATGTAGAACCTTCCCCCTTTCCTCCCTCCCCTTCTCTTTTGAGAAGACCCCTTCTAGATATCACCCCCCCAATTTCCCCCAACATCAGGTCACTGCAGGACTAGGCTCTTCCTCTCCCACTAAGGTCACTAAGAGACTCAATACTGTTCACCAGTCCCCACATTCCACCACTTAAGCATCCATTCATGAGTCTTAGCTGAGTCAATGATGACTGATTTGGTTGAAAATGGTGATTTAATTGTTCCTCCAACTTCCAAGTTCGAGGTGTTCTATAAAAGAAAGTTCAGACTTCAACTCACTTACATATGCATTCATCTATTATTGTAAACCTACCTATCTACCCATTCACCATCCATCTACCCACCCACTCAACCATTCCTCCACCAATCCAGCCACCCATCCACCCACCTATCCATCCACCCACTCTCCTATTTTTCCAGCCAGCCAGCCAGCCAACCAGCCAGCCAACCATCTGTCTATCCACTCACCCATCCATTTACCATCTTAGTTAGTGTTTCCATTGCTGTAAAGAGTCACCATGCCAAAGGCAACTCTTATAAAGGACATTTAACTGGGGCCGTCTGGTTTATAAAGGACATTTAACTGGTTCTGAGGTTCAGTCCATTGTCATCATGGCCAGAAGCACATCATCCAGGCAAGCATGGTGCTGGAGGAGCTAAGAGTTTTATAACTTGTTCTGAAGACAAGCAGGAGAAGACTAATATCTTCCAGGCAGCTAGGAAGAGTTTCTCAAAGCCCATCCTGATAGTGACAGTTGGTCTGACAAGGTCACACCTATTCCAACAATGTCACATCTCCTAATAGTGCCACTCCCTGAACTAAGCATATTCAAACCACCACACCATCCATCCATCCATCCATCCATCCATCCATCTGTCTATCCATACCTCCCTCTTTGTATCAGTATTCTCACAAATTCTTCCTAACGTTTTTCTTGTCTGTGGCATGGACACATTAGTTTTTGAGTATCATTTATTTTTTTATCTTTTAGCATATGTATGTAGATTCACACATAAGCACAATGATATTAATAGCTTTAGCTTATCTTTATTCACAAAAATAAAATAACACATTTTATTCATACAACAAATATTTTTAAGTTACCATGTGCTTATTTCTGATATTACTCATGATGCAGTAGAAAACCAGGCGACAGTACTAATCTTTAAAATATGCCACACTATATTATGATAATAGTGAGTTATGTGCTCCATGGAGCACAACAGAAAAGCTCTCAACCCACTGTGGCAATTAAGGGCTCCCAGAAAGAATGCAATCAATGCCAGAAAGATAAGTGGGAATTCACCTGGGGAGGGAGCACAGTGTCCCAGGCTAAGGACGTGCATGCCCCTCTGTGGAACTAAGTGTGTTAATTCCAGGCAGTGTGATCTAGTGTGTGTTGAAAGTTGGATATGGTAGGGCAGAGGAATTAGAGACAAGAAGAGGGGTGAGTTTGTAATGGCTGCTGGAGACCAGGCCTAACTAGTGACCCACGAGCAACATTATTTAACCTTGCCTCATCTCCTGGGGGGACTGTCGGAAATATAACAGCACAGCCCCAACTCAGACCATTCAAGCCAAGACCACTAGGAACATGCTTTGAGGAGCTCTGGGACCATAAATTTCAGTTACATACCTGGTTTGGGGGGAAACCGTCATGAAAATTGGTGTTATGGGGCACAGAGCTAACCCCTGAAATGAAGGTCTTAAAGGATTCGTTTTATTTTATAGGATTTTGAACTCAATAATGAACTCAAAATGAATGTTCTAAACTTGCTAGAAGAAGTTCTACGAGACCCGGACCTTCTTCCTCAGGAAAGGAAAGCAACGGCGAACATCCTAAGGTAAAGGCCAGCGCAGCTGCTGGTGGAGTCATGGTTCTGTCAGATCAGAAGGACACAGGTTCCTGGGCATCAGAGGCTGTATGCTTGGCAGCAAAGTGTTATCCATCATCATCTGGTTTTGATGGGGGCAGCTTGTGGTCTGCTGTGCAGGGGAGACTTTGAACTATGGTCATGATTTCTGTGGTGAGGGTTTCTGTAGAACCACGTGGTAAAAGAGGCAGCGCCTAGGGATTCTTGCTGTGGATCCAGACAGCAGTGTGGGTAAACTTTTCATTCTTCTCATGAGTACTAATCCTGGATCACCATCTTGCCTTCATGACACAGTCCTTGTATGTCTGTGAGAGTTGCAGCACACACGATCCTTGGTTGGCTGCACTCATCCTAGAAAGCATTTCCAGTCATCTAACTTCCGGAGGGAGGTTAGATGAGGCTTTTTAGGGGAAAGCCTATCCCATCGTTCAAGCATGACAGGCCTTGATGAGCAGAAACAGTATATGGCTTTAGAGCTTTACTGTATAAAGACAGAGAGAAAGAAAGAAGATAAAAGAAAGAGAGAGGCCAGCCATGGCTATGTGGAGGGGGGGGCGAAAGGAGAGAGAGAAGCGGGGACTAGAGATGAGAGTAAGAAAGGTGAAAGCTTAAAGAGAGCGAGGAGGGGCTAAGCAGCCCCTTTTATAGTGGGCTGGGCTATCTTACAGTTGCAGGGTAGCTGTGGGGAGGAGCATACCTGTCTATAGTCAGGTAACTGTGAATGTGGAGTCTAGCTAGAATGCCAGGAGCTTGGGGCTTTGTCTGTGAGACTGATAGCCACAGAATTATGGAGTCTGTGGTATCAGACACCTGTCTCTGGGATCATGGCTCACTGTTCTGTCCCTTGTAGAGTTTTTTATTGGGTCTCTAGAGCAAGCCTTGTTCAACTAAAACAGGCTGCCTTTCACAGTCCCACCGTACAGCATTATCATGTGGTAAGGAAGCCAGAGCAGCACTTGTGTGCTGAATTATGCTGTCTTTAGAGCTCTGTACAAGGTCACTTCTCAGACAAGGCCACCCTCCTGTGTTCAGGGACACTCTCCAGACAAAGTCACTCTCTAGACAAAGACAAGCAGAGACAGGAAAGCCCTGCTGAGATAGGGAGTACTCCATTTTTGGTCGTGCTTGCAACCTTAATAGCAGGGTTTTCCAATAGAGCTATAGCTTTCTGGCATATCCATTTTCTCTTATTCATAGAGAATGTTTTATATATTTCTTTACAGGGCTCTTTCACAAGATGATCAAGATGATATCCACCTAAAATTAGAGGATATAATGATTCAAATGGTAAGTTTAGCCCCAGTATCTTTGAAGTGAGCAAACTCACATAACCCAGTCCCTGGCTGTTCATGTGTCTGCCTATGAAGCTGTATGAGTAGGTTCTCAGTCAGCACAGGACCCGGCAGCTGTTTGGAAATGTTAATATTGGCTTTCATAGTTTTGAGTTTGCGGCCCTTCTTCCTTCAGAGATAGACTCTAGAGAAGGTCTTACTGTTCCACGGATGCCCTGTGATTCACCGCTTCATCATCTCTTGCAGACAGACTGTCCAAAGGCCGAGTGCTTTGAGTCGTTGTCAGCCATGGAGCTGGCTGAGCAGATCACTCTCCTGGACCACATTGTTTTCAGAAGCATCCCCTACGAGTAAGTGCCCTGTTTCCTAGCAGAAAGTAGCTGGCCAAGAAGCTTCCATGATCTCTAAGGCAGACAGATACACATGAGCACTCAGCCATGCTCAGAGGTGGGAGTCTCCATCTCAAGGTGTTTTAGCATGCGTGATTTCTCTTTGTCTCAGTTCATGTTGGGTGTGTTGACTTAGAGACCCTTGAGATGGTCTTTGTTTCTTCTGTATGTAATAAGCTTATCATAGAATGTGAAGTTCTCTGTACTTTTCTGTCTTCAAATTCCAGAAACATCACAACAGCTTCAAAGGCAGTTCTTAACACTGAATATGGCTAAATTCATGTGGGAATCTTGTAGGAAATGTAGGAAATGTATTCTCAGACAAATTTTCCTGTGAAATTCTTAATTTAGTGGTTTGGTTGTGGTCCAAAAAATCATCTTTTCATGAGAACCCCAAATAGTTTGGAGGGTTCCAAAGCTTCACTCTGAGAATCAGTGACCCAAGGTGATGTTGTAATGTGTACTTCAGGTCTTCATCTACCTCAGTAAACTAGTACATTCTGCTCCATGGCTGATCCACCTCTTCATTTTCTCCTGTATAAAAGTGTGTGTGTGGGGGGGGGTTCTCTAAGCCTTCAGCAATCACACTGATTTGAAAGACCAATAAACAGATCTTTGTTTAGACAAATTACAACTATAACACACATTATCCATGATAGCTGGTAACTACACCAGATAATGGTGTAGCTGGGGAAGACCCAGGAATGAGCTTCATGTGATACATAGGACAACCCTGATGATGGAGGGATGAGGTCAGAGATGATGGGAGAGACAGTTAGATGTATAGTAATATCTATAGTAATAGAAAAGTATAAGGGAAGAGCCCAAGAATACTCATGGAGACTGTTCCTTTATGCGTTTTGTTTTCTCTTCTTCTGGCTTCCCAGCATTTGTAGACCTACTCCTGAACATGGAAGCAGAGTTAAAATAGGAATCTGGCCCACTGACCATTGAAATGAACCCAGTGACATTCTGAAGACTTAGGTTAGGAAACACAATATCCCTTTCACCACTGCCTCCTCACCTTCTCACTACCCTACCCTCAGAGCTTTGAAGGTGAGCTCTTGTCTTCTCTACGAGAGGAGAATGAGCCAAGAGAGAACTTGATGGTGGCTCTGGCTGTGGTCTCTTCTAGGACTCCCATTTCCCCGTTTTCTGTGTATGCCTAAAACACCTACCCATTATTTCCCGCTGTGGAACAGTGTCCACATTTCTATGTCTACCTGCAGAAAAGGCTCCAAGAGCATAATCAACAGCAGCAAGAGACAATGAACCTTTCAGAAGGATCCAGTCAGTGTTTCTACATTAGAAATGTAGTAGAGTGGTTTCCTTCCACATTGTTTTCTAAGTGCACACACAAGATAATTACCTCGTGCCTTATTTCAATTGTTCCATGAGCAGTAAGGTCTATTGACCTGCTCGTGAATGCACAGGGAGGCCATCAGAAGCCTATTCCCTACCAAGCTCAGCTCCCCAATCTTGGAAAGTGCTATTCTTCAGAGAAAACCAGAACATAGTGGAAGGAAGAATTCTGTTCTAATGAATCTTTTTGGTCACAAAAGATCTTTGGAAGAAAGATATATAAATGTGGACACAGTTCCACAGCTGGAAATAACTGGTAGATGTTTCAGGCATATGTGTATAGATTTTTTTTTTTTTTGGCTTTTTTTTTTTCCGAGACAGGGTTTCTCTGTGTAGCCCTGGCTGTCCTAGAACTCACTCTGTACACCAGAAATCCTCCTGTCTCTGCCTCTCAAGTGCTGGGATTAAAGGTGTGAGCCACCACTGCCTGGCTATGTGTGTAGATCTTGACAGATGCATTTAGGAAACTTAACCCAGAGGGAATAGCCTTTTTGACTGTTGAGTTAGCATTTACTTCATTTCTCTTATGTTGGCTACATTTTCTAACTTCAGAGAAGCCTGTAATTGAGACAACGTTCCAAACACTGGAGACTGGCAGAATCTTTTTCATTTTAGTATTAAGTGGTGGACGGCTTGACTTGTACACATTATTTGGAGATGGCCAGTGACAATTGTTGGGGTGGGGGACAAGGAATGTTAGTCAATGAACTTTAACTTAAATGTGCCTGTCTAATCTGCACAACTACTCAAGGTCCAGCCAACATTTCTTACAAACCTCACTGGTTTTGTGTATTGTTCTGAACTTTCAGAGAGTTTCTTGGGCAGGGCTGGATGAAGCTTGACAAGAACGAAAGGACGCCTTACATCATGAAAACCAGCCAGCACTTCAATGAGGTGAGTAAGGCCTGTGTCTCAGGAGAGTGGGTTCTGCGCTTTTAGGCAACTCTAGGAGAGTGAGTGTACCTCAGTGGAGGAGTGCTTGTCTAAGCATACGCAAAACCCTGGAGTTGATCCCCAGAAACAGAAATAAACCCACTGTCACGCTTTTTAAACAGAGCTGATTGAATAGTAAGGACAAGCTTAAATCTCCTCACATTCTCAAAGGGATGAGATAATTCCCAGTCACGAGAGGTCCGGTTTTGATGGTTCCCAGGTCTGGTGAAAATTCATTCGGTGTATAAGATGTTGTTCTTATTTTTATAACAATCACTGCAAACTCATACAGTGAGTAGTTGTATTGACCCCTGGTGGTGACAATGAGATTACATCAGTGTAACTTCGCAAGACAAGGCTGACCTTGGAAGGACAGCCTACAGCATAAACTCACTATTGCAGTGGTAGACACACCCATCTCCAGCTGTAAGATGAGGAGTAGATTTCATACCTAGTTTTCCATTGGTTCTGTTGAAGCTGACTTCATCTTGTGAGAGGATAAGTAACAGCCGAGGTTGTGGCGTTGGGCTATCCAGGCAAAAGGAAGCTTCCTGTCTAGTTTCACTGCAGTCTAGTATGTATATGACCAAAGGAACTGCATTGGTAAGTTAGCAGGTCACCTAAAACCAAGCTACCCAAAACAGCAGTATAGATTCCCCAAACAGAGCCCTGCACAGGGTCAGCTCAGAATACACATGTGCTAAGTGAAGTTATAATTGAGGAATACTACCTTACCCATTACCTGGGCAGTTCTCAGACTTGCTACACAGAGGGCACTCCAATTAAAGATTCAACCCCAGGCTCCAGACCCAGACATCTCCCATAGTAGGACAGCCACAGCCTTGTGCTCTAGACCCAGTAATACTGTTGAGCCTGGTTCTGGGGCTTCTTATGTGAGTGGTGGCATCACCATGCCTTCATCCAGACATGGAAACTTCAAGTTGCCTGTGCCTCCTTCCTGTCCCCTGCTCACCACTGTCTCAGAACAAATGTGCAAACGGAGAAGCAACAGAGCAGAGGATGTGATAGCAGATGAAGAAACAGGCCTCTGGAGACAAGGATGACAGATCAGCAGGGGCCCTAGGTGTTCGGTTGAACAGCTAAACAGCTGGGGCTGTATCCTGAAGGTGAGAGGAAATCACAGAGAGATTTTTGTCAGGGAGTGCCATAATTAGATCAATGCTCCAGAGCAGTCACCCCTCTGACACTTCATGCAGCATGGTGTCAAAGCAGTAAGATGGCTTGACTGGCTGGCCAGTGAGCTCCCTCCTCTGGCAGGTCCAGTTGCCGTTCTAAGTGCAGGTGCAGGTGAAGATGCAGGTGCAGTTGCAGTTGTAAGTGCAGGTGTAGGTGCAGATGCAGGTGCAGGTGCAGATGCAGATGCAGGTGAGGGTGCATACTGTCATGCCCAGGTGCATGCTGAGGATGCAAACTCAGGCCCTCACACTTGCACAGCAGATGCTTTTTCCACTGAGCCAACTCTCCAGCCTCAGAACAGACCTAGCTTGGCATTTCACTGTATGCTATTTACTTGCTCACATATTTCCCTCTGCTCTTTATCCCTCGTAGCTGAACTCGGAGCACCTTAAGACCAGCTTTCTGTTACTATTTTGTATTAGTCACCTTTCTGTTACTATAATGAAATACCTAAGATGGTGAACTTATAAAGAGAAAAGGTTTATGGGCATGGAGAATCTCTCAGGTCAGACTGGAAGTAAAAGAGTAGAACAGGAAGGGTCATAGTGTCCCCAATCCTCTTCACTCCATGGCTCCTTATTAGAAGAACTGACACTGACCCTTTCAATAGTACACACCTAGGGACCAGATCATTGACACATGGTTGATGGGGGACATTCAACCTCCAAATGCTACCAGTCAGGAACATGGATTTCTTTATATTTCTTTTCCTAGCACCTAAGACAAATGTGTCCTAGCCCACTTCCTGAATAATTATTGGAATAACATTCTTTATTAACAAATTATCATGTTATAAATTAATTTGTTAGAAATTGTTGATAACTTAACAATTATTAACAAATTATTGATTAACACAGCCACCTTCTGCCAACAAACTGGATTCTATGCCATTCTCTACATTAAAGCTAAACAAGTAACTAACCCTCATAGGTGTTTTAATGACTTTCTGCACAACACTCAAAGGCACTGTAAGAGCCTATCTTCAAAGAGTTGAGGTACCCATCAGATTTAGTGTATGGATACAAGCGCGCACACACATACACACACACACACACACACACACACACACCTTCGATAATGATTCTAGTCTGCCCTTTCCATGTTGCAGAAGTCGAACTGCTTCGGGTGGTGTTGGGTACTAGAATTATAGTCCTTAGCTTTGGAGTCTGCTTGGTTTTTTGCCAGTGAAATTTCACAAGAAGAAAGGGTGCTTTCTTTTTCTACACTAAGTGATTTTCTGGTGTGAGGGTTGACCTGTTTAGAATTCAGACAAGTGGGGGCTCATGGTTTTTCTTTTTCTGTGATTACTGTGGTTTCCTAGAATATATCATCTAGACACAGTTGGGGCAAAGGAATACGGTTCCTCAAAGAGTGGCACCATGGTCTGCAATATGTCCTTTCCTCCGGACTTGGCTCATCCCACTTTATTCCCTTCTTGACAAGAACCCCTGAGATACAATTACTCCTAAAATGAGACACAACTTTTCCTCCAACAAAATGGATTCCCAAGAGCCCTTGCCTTTGCTCCTAGGAAGAGCAGGCCCTCCTAGGAGCTGTTATCATTATCATTATAGATTCCAGTCTCTCTGGAAGAGAGTATCCAAAGATGGAGTGAGGACTTTGTACCACTTAGCCTGCTTTCCTTGTGTGTTCACAGGCTACTCGGCCATTTATCTGAATGTATTATTTTGGCTCTTAGACAGCCTACCTGGTCTGTTTGATTGTTTTAGATGAGTAACCTGGTGGCCTCCCAGATAATGAATTATGCCGACATCAGCTCCCGTGCCAACGCCATTGAGAAGTGGGTGGCAGTAGCGGACATTTGCCGATGTCTCCACAACTACAATGGTGTTCTGGAGATCACCTCAGCCTTAAACAGAAGTGCCATCTACAGGCTGAAGAAAACCTGGGCCAAGGTGTCCAAGCAGGTGAGCCACAGTGTGTGATGACACACCTTGTTGCTGACAGGAGGAGAGAGAGCATCGATGAATAGTGCTAATTAGGAAATCATTAGCGAAATGAGCAGTGCAGTTGCCAAAGGAAGGTGCCAATGGATAATTACCCTACTCTCACTGTTTAATTAATTTCCCTCCGGTGTGTCTCCAAAACACTCATTAAAACATTTTGGGGGGGGGAACCTCAAACAATATGGCTGTCAGTCACAGCTTGTTTCCTGAACTCTTCCCTGAGGGAAAGTGAGCCCAGAAGTGCCCAGTGAATTCTGTCCATCCCAAGACTCCTCCAAAGCCTTCATCCCCAGAGACCTGGATGTTCAACCTTTCCTGTGTCATTCTTCAAGCAGCTTTAAATGTTTGGCTTGGTGACTTAGGTGTGCAGACATATGACTGCTGCCTTTCTTCGATTAGATTTAGTTTACCTCCGTTGTTGACTCAGACCATTTTAATAACAAACATACGGATCTCCTCCCATCTGGCCTTTGGAGGCCTGGAGAGGGCTTCTAGTTGGCTATATCTGGAAGACTTAATCTGGACTTCTAGAAGACCTTCTCCACCTCTGGTCCTAGTCCTTCACAGGTTGGTCATCAGGTGCAGGCTGTTGTGAATTGCCTGTTCCATGGTATACACAGTCCATGACTGTTCCATAGGAGTTGGGCTAGCCTTGTCTCATCCACTCCCATTGGCTCTGCTAATGTGCTGAGCCTAGGGTATATCTCACCTCTACCCTTGATGACTCTGCCTGGCATGTGAACTCTTCGTTAATGAATTACTACATTGGTCCCTATAAAGGGTCTTGGAAGCACTCCCAGGCTGCTCCATCCTATTTTAATGCCTGCTGGAAGGAGATCTGTGCCATGCACTCTTAGCCTGACATTTGGCAGAACTTTGCTAAACTCCTTGATGTACCCACTGGCATTGGAGAGTGGTATCCCTCAATGTTTGTGTCTTAGGGCTAGACCAAATGAACATAAATATATTCTGCTGCTGTTTCTTCAAGGCTTTGGTACTAGTGCCCCGTGAGGGTTTAAGGCCCTTTTAGATGCGCTCATTATTTCTCCTAGCTTCACTTATCTCTCTGAGCCTTTCTCTCTAAAGCAGGAGTTGTTTTAAAATTCTTCAGATTGCCAGAAACTAGGCTCTCACAGGTTCCGTCCACCTTATTCCTTTGTAAGAAGGCAGTGCTGGGAATCTGAACTTAGATCCTTAGACATCTATGGCCAGCAAAGCCTGGAATGACAAATGAAAGCCTTACATTTAAAAAACTCTCTCTCTCTCTCTCTCTCTCTCTCTCTCTCTCTCTCTCTCTCTCTCTCTCTCTCTCTGTGTGTGTGTGTGTGTGTGTGTGTAAAGAAGAATAAAAACTTCATTTAAGAGTCACAAAAAATAATGTAACGACTCTTCTCATTATACAGATCTCTTCTCTCCACAGAAGCCTGACACATGAATGTACACACTATCCCAATCAGAAAATAAATGAGCAACTGTTATGTTGAACTGGTTGAAACTGGTGCATTGTGCCAAGGTCTTCTTCAACCTTTAAGGAAGTTCTGGGCCCTCTCTATAATTGACTTCAGTGGTAGTCTTGATTTTTTAGAGGAAACACGCAATGCAGTGATAGCTAAGGAAGAGAGACGCTGAGCTCATGTCAAAACTACCATTGCAAATTTTGTGGTAACAGTTGCAATGACATCAAATTTCAGTCAGTGTGTGAGTCACTGGCTGTGGTTGTTGGATTGTTCACTGGAGTGGTAGTGTCCACAGCCAAGTACCTTACTCCAGTCATAGTCAGTAGGGCTTGGTCACAGAAGTGCCTGCCTATGAAAAAAATTGGCAACACTGTCTCCCTCCCTGCGATCTGAGATCAGTCTGTAAGATTCATGGAAGGCCTGTGGAACTCTTTAGATCTGTGGCTGAGGGGGAGATTGTCCTTCTGAAGCTTCATTGAAGCACAGCCAGTCTCAGATCAGGACAGAGGCCCTTCTGAGACCTCAGAAATTTGGAAGGGGATGACTGTCTTGGATTGTTCTAGAAGCTGATCTACCCCAAGACAAGGTCACACAAACTTTAACCTAGGCATGCCCAGTGCTTCTCATAGTTAGCCGTGGAGGATCAGGCCCCACCAAGAGGTCTATGTGTGTGGCCCACCCACAGTAAGTCCTCATCCAATTCCCCAGCACCACTCTGCCATTCTCTCATGTCTATGGAAGAAGCTCCAACAGCCATATTAGGTCTTCATAAAGTACAGAAATAAACTTCTCTGGAAAACTAATGAGCATGATCACTAACGAAAATATTTAGAGTGGAAGATATTGTTTAGTCTACAGCAAAGCAGGCAAATAAGGTTTGCTCATGGTTTGGAGATTCATACTGAAAAGATTCACTATGGCCTAGGCATGTAGCTTAGAGGTAGAGCATTTGTCCAGCATATGCAAGATCCTGAGTCAGATGCTTAGCACTTCAATAGATGAATGAGAATGGTCCTGAAATCCCTCTTAGGAAATCTCCCCCTTCAAGATATTCATTCACCATGTGCTTAGGTTCCTAAGTCTTCTTTGCATTATAATATTTCCCTTCTTTAAAGTTTTCCTCATTCTGTGCCAAAAGCATAGATGTAGGCACTTCTGTGTGTTCCTTTCCATCTTCTTTTAAGCATTAGATGGCATCAGCACCTGCCACAGAAGAAGAGGACTGACAGGGTGTCTACAGTGTTTTCTTGACAAACTGACTTTTTCTTTCCTTTCTAGACAAAAGCTCTAATGGACAAACTTCAGAAGACTGTTTCATCTGAAGGAAGATTTAAAAACCTCAGAGAGACTCTCAAAAAGTATGTCTATCTTAATCATTTTGATTCACAATCCAAGTATATGATTGTGTGATTCACATGGCATTCAAATAGTGGCCGCCGGCTCCCTACATTGCTGGGAAGAAGAAATAGAAAGCAGTCCCCATCACTATAGTGTTTGGAGAATTTTGCTTTTCACTTGGAATTCTGTGCATATAGTAAACATCTTATGGGAGTAACAAGGTGTGTATAGATACTGTACATCTACTGAGCATATTAGAGAGGTACCATAATATGGAAGGATATCGTGCATATAGAGAGCATCTTATGGAAATACCATGGTATATATGGATACTGGGCATGTAGAGAGTATCTTATGATACTGTGAGTAGAGTAAGTATATTAGAAATCTATGAAGTATATTCCAGATAAGAAAATATGATCATAACTCAAATCTCTCTTAATATAAATTTGTTAATTTAGTAGTTCTTAATCTACACATAGTAATCTCCTGGGATGTCTTTTATGTAAATATTCCAAAAGCAGTTGATTACTATTATTTAGTTTGGGTCTTTTATATATATATATATATCATTCTCTATATGCACACACACACAGGAAGAGAGATAGTAAGGTCTCTATTTGCTTGCAAGTGGTGTTATTGTGGTTTAACACATGAACTTGGCTTCCTCTGGGAGAGCATTAGTCTTGTGCCCCACTACTGAAGCTGAGCAACAATCGTAGATCCATTGCTATTAGATCAGAAGCAGTGATGACAGCCTAGCAAGCACTTGCTAAATGTCTCAATGCTAAAAACACTGCACATTAGGTATCCACATGTCTTTCTTTAGCTTCACAACACACTTCAGAGACTACCTTTTCTGTCTCTATTACAGCTAAGAAAAGTATAGACCAGGGAGGGCCCTGCTCAGTATCCCTGAGCAACTGGTCTGGTGGGATTCAAACTCTGTTCCCTCTGCACCAGAAGCCATATCCTTAGCCACGAGTCTTACTGGAAAAACTAAGTAGACCCACTTTTCCCAAACAAGTGTCTCCCTTCATCACTTCAGTGTGTAGCTATGATGGATATTAAGTCCTCATCTTCTAAAACATTTCTGTAGTAGCTAAGCAGAAAATCTGTCTCACTGTGTGAAGAGTTCTAACTGTATGTGTGAGGGAATAAGAGCCATGTTTCTTTGTCTTGCAGCTGTAACCCCCCAGCTGTCCCTTACCTTGGGATGTACTTGACAGATCTGGCATTCATTGAAGAAGGGACACCGAACTTTACCGAAGAGGGCCTTGTCAATTTCTCCAAAATGCGAATGGTAAGTGGCCATTTTGTGATTGGCCTTTTGTAATTGGACTTCTTGCCTTAGTGAAAAGAAGCTGGGTAATAGGGCAGTGTTAGCTTCTACATCTTAAGGTAGAGGAGAGGGGAGAGGGGGGAGACCACTTTTGTTAGCCAGTTAAAGAGGGTTTTTGGTTTTTTTTTGTTTCTTGGTTTTTGTTGTTTTGTTTTGTTTTTGCTAGCCACTTCTGCTTGCTGTCTGGGTCTTACCTGTTGGGAATAAAGGTCCAGAGATGGTTCTATAACACTGACCAGTATACAGATGCACGAGTCTCATTGCTAGACACCCATGTTCTGAACACCAAACTAGAGGCTAGAAATCCATGAGAAGCAACACCTAGAGCTTCTCCCTGCACCCAGATTGAGGCCATCCTGAGGCCACCCAGCATCAGCTAACCTGGTGATTATGAGTTCAAGAATATCTTCTTGTTTGCTTTTCCCTTGGCTACTTGAAGGTAAAGGAAGTGACCAGGCAAGGCCCCTCCTACCCCACAGAGGACAGGACTCGGGGATATCATTCTGGGAGAAGAGTCTGTGAGGCAGAGGAGTACTTCTGAATTGCTTTTTTTATTTTTTTGCCATTAGATATCACACATTATTCGAGAGATACGCCAGTTCCAGCAGACCGCTTACCGCATAGACCAGCAGCCAAAGGTAACAATGTGCACAAGTGAGAACTTATAAAGACAGACATAGAAGTTAATAGACTATAAAACCACACAGAGGATCGATAATAGCAAAAGCTGCCTTGGGGTAAGAACCTAAAGTAGCAATGATCAGCAAGTCGAAAGGAGAAAAAGGGTCAACTCATCCACTTTAATTTGTCCAGCCTATGTATGTTTCTTGGGATCTAACCCTCTTCCTTATGTCGCTCGTGCTTCATCCCATTTCAACCTCTCTAGATCATAAAATTCATTTTACAAGTAGACTGAGCTTTATAAAAGAAAATAAAATAATAAAATAAAATAATAAAAAATAAAATAAAATAGTTCCTTGCTTCAGTTCCTTTCTTGAAACTATCTCCTTGGCTCCTCTCAATGATGGACTATACAGTATAAGGTGAAATAAACCCTCTCTTCTCAAAGTTGCTTTTGGTCATGGTGTTTCCATAGCAACAGAAATCAGACTAGAACAGTGAATTTATGTATTTGTCAAAACTATACACATATGGGTTATGAACATTATACTTCAACAAGAAGATATGTTTTCATAGAAATCCCTCCCATCCTTACATCTTCATTTCCAGTGCCCTTTCATTTCCTTATTTCTGGTATCTGTCCCATGCACACATGAACAGCATGAAGCAAGCCAACATGGTTTCACCCGACTGTGTTGTTGTAAAATGCAACTCTGTATGTATCAGTGTGCCATTATGACAGCTGCTGCTAGGCCGCACTCTCAAAGCTGTAAGCCACGAGAACCCCACGTGCCTGTGTTATAAAGAAAGCCAAACCCAATGTTTATCACTGCAAGTTTAAAATTAATACTGTAAGCATTAATTCTGCGTAATGCATATAAACACACAGTAACACATTTGAGATCACATGTGCTCTTAAGGACACTGACTGGGACCAGAGGATAGGAAAGGACTACTTTTATAATAATATGTTCATTAATTTTTGTTTTGCATAAGTGTCTCAGGGAAAATGTTGAGTTATGTCAGGTGAATTCAAAAATATATAGTTGATCTTCTGGGAGGAACATCAGCTAAGGTCTCTGTCTCCCTCTCTTACTTGTTTTTTCAGGTCATACAATACCTGCTTGACAAAGCCCTTGTCATAGACGAAGATACACTCTATGACCTGTCACTCAAAATTGAACCTCGACTCCCTGCTTGAAGATTTGGCCTTGTCCCTGAGGCCATTGGAATTCTGTGGAAAGCGGTCACACATGGCACGGGGGGGTGGGGGGGGACCCAGAGGGACAACGCCTGCCTCCTTTCACCACCAAAGATGGAACTGGACTGTAAATCTGTCTCTAGCAACAGTGAAACCCAGCTCCATGGACCAAAGACAGATACCCCAGGCTGGGGTGGGAAGGTGTAAACTTTGAAGCGTAGGGAAGCTGATGGCTCAATTTGTATATGGGATGTAATACAGAGATGCTGGTAACAATTGTAATGAAGTGGAATGAAGGTAAATCTCCCCTGTCCCCTGTTCTGTTAGAACTCAAGGACAAGGTCCCACAGAGAAGACCTGCAATGTTTCTTTGTCACTCTGCTAGCCTGGGCTCACCTCTACCAGTCCTCTAGGACTTCATCGCTTCTATTACAGTTCCTTTACACCAAGCATCATGGCC
Organism: Mus caroli; assembly: GCF_978045245.1. NCBI lineage: Eukaryota > Metazoa > Chordata > Mammalia > Rodentia > Muridae > Mus > Mus caroli. The sequence continues at coordinate 29,479,042 of NW_028227270.1, forward strand.
AGCCTGAAGCTTCCTTTCTGGGCCCAGCACAGAAGCAGTTTCAGTATGCAGCATGTGTGTGGTTCTCAGTGTGTGCTCCGTGCCTGGGAGGAGTGATGTACTCTGAAAACAGCTGTTTTTAGCCTTTGGGCAATGGGACAGGCCATGAAAGATTAAAAACCAAGTGTATCGTGGGTAGCACTTCCTTAGCTATAAGTATCCAGTGTCCCACAGACTTGAGTGGGGGCTTCATTGAGACATTGGTGGCCCCAAGAAGCCAAGTGTGGAGGTTTCAGTAAAGTGCATGCCCATGTCAGTCACCTGACCAAACTGGAATGTGCTGTGAAGAGAAATGACTTTAACCAAGGGGAAATGGAGGCCTAAGAATCAGCTTCGCTGGCCTCACTTGTTTCCTTTCCCCCAATGTACTCCAGAAACACTTTCTGATGTGCAAACCTGTTTGGGCTCATTATAAGCATTGAGTATTGGCTGTACTTTAAAGCGAGCATTCTCTGGGGATTTTCTTTGGTGAGCCCATCCTTGCATGTGCTGTTGGTAAATAGTCTCTTCTCCTGTCTCGGCCATCTTTGTTTAAAATGGGTTTGAGATCATGTTGCGTAAGAATACTGTTAAGTGCAGGGGTAATGACTCCGAGCACGCCACAGCTCTTACAGCAGAAAACCAAATCTGGGGCGGGGGCGGGGGGAGTGCCTTGCACCCAAGCCTGATAAAGTGGGCTCAGCCTCCTCACAATGTCTGCTGTTAAAGGGATGAGGCTCTCCTTGATCACCGCCCTCTCCTAGCCTCAAGGAGACACTGCTTTAAAAGAAGGCAGCAATGGCAGCGGGGGTTACTTTTACCTGAGCCTAGCAGACCTGGCATTTTCTCTTAGAAGCATGATACTTATTGATGCTGACCATGAAGACTGACCTGCCTGGCCATTTCCCCTCTTCCCTTGCATTTTAATTATGTGGTAGAGCTAACAACGAGCTAGTGCTTTCCACTTGCTGGCTTCAGAGCTACCATTGGTAATGTACCATAGAACTAGTGAAGGTCCATTTCCTGCACAGTAGTGGTCATCCTTGTATATAACTGCATAGAGAAATATAAACTGAGAAAAAAATATTTATATTATATGAATTCCACTCCAGAAGTCTTTTCGCTGGTTCATATTAGCCAACAGTGTAGCACTAAGTCCCACAGGGACACTTATGGATGCTTTTTTCCATTTTGTTTATTTATTTCCTGAGTTGCTTGTTTGTTCTCTTCGGTTTCAAATAAGAGATTGTTGCATCGTGATGCATGATGAAAACATAGGATGCTGGATCCTAGCTGTGCATACCTTGTGACTTGTTTCTTGGTGTTCAGAGGCCAAACAAGATCTTACAGAAAAGGAGTAAAGGTTGTTAGCATTCTTGCGAGGACCACAGCATACCAATTTCACGAAAAATACCACTAGGGAAGGAGTACCCACATTGACTCCAACCCCACTCTGCCTCCACTCCACCCCTGTCCTTCAGAGGATGGCTCTGTGTGCACTTTGCTTGGGAGTTTGGGATCCTATTTCTCCAATGTTGTATTCCAGAGGTCAATACAGCCATTGTTGGGGGTGGGGGGGAGGCAAACAAACAGATAAATGTAATTTCTCATGCTCCTCGCCTGTTGAAATGCAGCTTTTCTATGGAGCTTGTTCCCAGAATGTTGGAAACGCCCCCAGTGGTCATCTGTGGGTACTGCCATTGTTTTACTCCGAATTTCTTACAGCTTGTTAGAGCTAAAGCGAACCAGATCATGTGTGGATTATCCAAGGCAGGAATGCACATTTAGAAACAAAACACCTCAACTTGGTCACATTTAAAATTCACCAGAGCAATTTGTGGTTTTTCTTGTGATTGGTGGAAGTGTCTGTCCTTTGAAGCTTTCTATGTCCTTGTGGGATACGATGCATGCATGTATCGTATGTCCGTGTCGTGTATTGTGTGTAATGCATGTCTGTGTCTGCCAGCACCCTCCGTTAGCAGATGCATTTGTGAGAGCACTTGGGAGGCCAGCTTCTAAATATGAAGTAGCGAACACGTGTACTGAAAAACTAACAGGCAATCAACCTGTTTTCGTGCTTTCAAATGAACACATCATCTTGCTAGTCGGTGGCATGGCTATGAGGACCTTGGGGTGCCTAAGATATCTCTACTCTTGCTACAGAAACAAATCTCTTACTGAAGCCCTCCATCACATGTGACAGTCTCAGGCTTGAAGCACAATGCTGTCAGTTTTCTTTAGCAATTTAACAGAGGAATTGAAAGAGGGGATTTTAAACTGCTGTGGAAATAATAGCATGTCCCTAACACAAAGTCTCCTTTGCTGTTTGTTTGTGCATCTCAAAGGACTACATATAAACATGAAAATCATGGATGCTGGATCATCTGGAAGAGAAACCTCCACTGTGAGCTGTTTAATGTGACAAAGGGCAGTCCCCTTTCTTTCATGTTAGGTGAGGCGAAACCGTGGGGCAGCAGACATCGCATCTTACCTAAAGAGTAATGCAATTCAGTGGCCATTCCGAAATCTGTCAGCTTTCACATTCAAAAAAGAAAAAAAAAGGGGGTTTTAATTTAGCTCTTCTTTTCAACTTTAATGTCATCCCCTACAAAATTTCTCTTGTTTTAAATATGTTTCTTTGAAATTTAAACCGCAAGGGTTATCATTCTTACTATGGTCGAAACAGCATAAGAGATAACATACTATGTGGTTTTTAGCCAGGCTAATTAATGTCCACAGGAGGAAGAGATTCATGAACGGAATTTATTTTCATTTCTGTGAGGAATAAGAGTGTAAGTCTAGTGATGTGCACCACTACATGATTCCTGGAAATAAGGCTCTAGTCGGTGGAAAGTAACGGTTGTCCTTTCAGAGGCCACTGGTATCTTAAAGCAGAACAGAACAGAAATAGAGAGGGACCTTTTGTTGTAGGTGCAAACACGTAGGTGAGTGACCTAGCAGGGTTCCCATTTCCACTGATGTTCCATTTCAGGACATGGCATTAAGATAACCATTGACTGTCCTTGATCTGGTCTGCTCAAGGCAAACACTCACCCTACTTCACAGTGTTGAACCGCTGTCTCTACACATTTTAGTTTGAACCAGAAAGTTGGCGGTGAAGCAGCACTGGGCCAGACATGAGTCTCAGCCCAGCTCTGCACTATCCACCGAAAAGCATAGGCCAGTGTTTACACCTCCAAGTCTCACTTTTCTCATCTGCAACATGGGATTAATCATAATTCCCGTGCTGTCTACCTCACTAGACTGTCCTGATGACCGAAGGGGTCAGAATGTAAACGTTAAAGTGCTGTACAGTTGTGAGGTAACTGCCATTCTCAGCTCTCTTTTGCAGAGGAATTAAATGTACTTATTATTTGTATGTATGTGTGTGCTTTTGTGTGCGAACACATGTGATAGTCAGTGAAACACATTGTTTGTATCTGGCTACTTTGCACATCTGCTGTCATTTGTAACTCTAAGGAGAGATTTGTGTTGTGGCTGAGCACTTGCCAAGTGAGGCGTAGGTTATGCCAACATGCAAATTAAACTTCGCCTTCCTTCCGTACTTAAAAGCCTCGTGATTTCTTCATTTATATCCTTTCCCACTGTTGACAATGCCCTTCACGTCAATCAGCTCCCATATGTATTCATTCTTTTACTTCTACAGTTCAAGTACAAAGAACACCTAGAAGAACACATTTTTCAGACTAAATTACTAAGCAGAGAATTAGAAGATAGGGTCCTCCAAAAAGACATAAAGGATCTGCTTCTCCCAGTCAGTTTCTGGCTCTTGGATCTGTTCGAGTCGCATCCCCAGCCGATGTCTGACTGCTGCTTGAAGACACAGAGAACCCAGCCTGCCCAGGCAGCTCATGTCGTGTAACGATAACCTCAAGCTTCCATACAGGCTTCACCGATGTCCAGAGCTACCAGCTCTGGCATTCAGGAACTTCCTGAGCCATCTCAGGTTGCATCTTCTTTACAATTTTGTTCATGAAAATATGGTCATACTGTTTACTGTTGCAGGATACTCGATCATACTGTGGACCCCAAGATTGTGTTATTTACTGGGAAAAAAAACCCTGTTTTTAGTTGTAGTGTGGCTCAGCCTAGCACACACCTTTAATCCAAGAGCTTTCTACTTGAATATTGTAAACAGGATTAAATAAAGACAGCCATAGGTCAGGAGCATGAAACAAGCAACCAGTTGACAGGAAGGGAACATTGGATTATTAAGAAAAAAACCAGAGAGAGTAAGAGGGAGTCGGAAGGACAGGTAGGAAGTAGAAAGGAGAGACATTCAGTCTGAAGGAGGTTTTATGAGCTGATGAGAGGGGGCCATTCGTTCTGGGACATCGGATGAGGAGGAAGGGTGCTTTCTCTGCCTCTCTGAGTGAGCAGAGTCCCCTGCTTCCCACTCCACCTCCCTTCAAATTAAGACTTGTGTCCTTTCTTAGAATGACTACAGTACTTACATTGGCTAATACATATGAAAATACATATGCCAGCAAGAAAGGACCCTGATATAGCTGTCTCGTGTGAGGCTAGGCCAGTGCCTGGCAAACACAGAAGTGAATGTTCACAGTCAGCTATAGGATGGAACACAGGGATCCCAATGGAGGAGCTAGAGAAAGTACCCAAGGGGCCGAAGGGATCTGCAACACTATAGGTGGAACAACAATATGAACTAACCAGTACCCCCGGAGCTCATGTCTCTAGCTGCATATATAGCAGAAGATGGCCTAGTCCCTAGTCTGCCATCACTGGGAAGAGAGGTCCTTTGGTCTTGCAAACTTTATATGCCCCAGTACAGGGGAAAGCCAAGAAGTGGGAGTGGGTGGGTAGGGGAGCAGAGCGGGGTGGGGGGAGGGAGGTATAGGGAACTTTTGGGATAGCATTTGAAATGTAAATAAAGAAAATATCTAATTTTAAAAAAGGAAAAAAAGAAAATACATAGAAGAAGTTCTTGTGACATCTAGAGCTGAGTCGGGGTTCAGCATTTGAACACAGGGACACAGTACAAAAGGAGGTCCTCTAGCTCTCTCAGTTGTGACGTGGACCACAAAGACTGAAGGGACACAAGGACACACAGGTTTTTCACTTTCTTCCTGCTTGACCACCTCCCAAGCCAATGCTCTTATCTGCATGACCCTATCTCGGAGCTACTCTACCCACATGCCAGAGAGAGTCAGGAAAGAAAGCTAGAGCAGAATTCCCTGAAAGCAAGTGCCGCTGTAGTTGGATGCATGCTTCTGTTCTTTAGCCACACCCCCACGCTGACAGGAGCCTGAAGGAGCTGACTCTGATGAGAACGTGATAGAAAGAATTCAACAGGAACTGTGTGGGGTGAGTATTTAGAAGCGTGCAATGACCTCTGTCTGTCACTTGTAGAGGTTTCTTGTCCCTGTTACAGCTTCTTCATCCCCAGCTTAGATGGGGACAGAAACTTATTTTCTCACCATGTCCCCCAACTTCTGACCCAACTCACTAAAATATACATGTAATCTGTAAAATGTAAGCTGTGGAGGTAGGGGTATAGAGGGATCCCTAGATGCTGATTATCACAAAATTAAGGGGAAATAAAAGGAGGAATTTGGTTTTTGTAACTGCCATTCTTTAAAACTCTATGCCACTCTCCCCAAAGCCTTGTGGTGCTCTGGATCTGGGGGCCAGGCTGTATCAGGTCACTGGGACTGACTTTGAAACAAATATGTGTATGCACAAGTGGTATTTGAGAAGAACTAAGCTTCCACTTCCCCACTACCCTGTCCTAGCTACAAAGTCCTTCAGGTCTCACAGTCCCACAGCTTGGTGCTTGTGATTCCAGAGGAGGCCACTGGGGCCCAAGAACTGTGATCTGAGATGATAGAGCATGCCAGTTGGCTCTGAGATTCTGGAGGATCATGAAGTCATTGTGGCTTGCACCATTTGGATTGCTCTAATGAAACAACTGAAAAGTCTAGAAAATATCTGAGTATATCACACGTTGAAAGGTAGTACAAAAAGCTTTCTGATCAGTGAAAGCCATGTCTTAGCAGACAGCAGTGCACACGTTCACTAGTCTGTAACAAACACATAGTGGTTAAATCTTAAGCATACATTGGAGAAAATTAGATGAGAAACTGCACACACATACCTCCCAGACCCCCCACTCCTGTCCTCCCCCAATCTGCATCGAATGAAAAGACTGAATAAACTACCTCTGCTGTGGGTCAAGTTTAAGGACACTTCGGGTCAAGTTTAAAGACACTTTAGCTAAGAAGGACACTGACCTGCTTAGGGACCACAATTCTTGTCCCCTATCCCTCTATCCAACAACTCTCTGGGTCTGGCTGTACCCTAAGAAGGGAGAGAGAGGTTTGAGCTGGTGACGCTGATATGGCTGCGGAAGCTGAGTACGTGATGGCCAGGAGAAGCAGAGGCAATCTCCTTTGAAATGGCAGGGCTGCTGTCCAGAACCCGGGTGGTTTGTTGCTATTCATAGGAACCTTTATTTAGCAGATGCCCTAGGAAGCTATTTTTAGCAGGGATACGGTCTGCTAGGCTGTGCAGTGGTCATATAAACTGGTGTGAATAGAAAGTGAGAGAGTCTAGTCTCTGCTTCAGATATCCTGATCTTGAACGTGATAGTGACGATCGTTGATTGTCCCTGAACCCAAGTCCCAGACAACAAGTTGTAAGGAGGCCTTCCTGATTGCTTCTGGTTCTCTAACAGCTGGAAATAGATCACCTGAGACTTCCTCTCAGCCTTTATTCTCCAGGACCAGCCTTTCCCTTCCGAGAGAAGTGTTTTCCTAGCAGGTAGTTTCCTTTGCTGACCCTTGTACCCTAAGCTAGGACTGCCCCCAACCAGGTGAGCTGCAGAGAGGAACTCCCTCTCAGAGTAAAAACTGTCTGCAGACCAGGCTGGCAAGCCAAGTCAAAGGTCTGCCCGTTCAGGGACAGGCAAATGTTTCATAGAAATGGCAGGTTCTAGAAAGGACACCTGGCCCAATAGCAGAAGAGTCAGAGGCTGGCCTTCAAGGACACAGCTGGGGGAGCCTGTGTAGGTGGAGGTCTCATGACGGATTGGTCAAGAAGGACTCCAGCCCCGCCCAGCAAAGTAGCCTTTTCTAGGCTGAGCCCCACAGGCTCTTGTTACACTTCTTGGCTGTGTGCACGCAGCAGGATCTGGATACGACAGACTCCTCCAGCTTCAAGGTCAGTCGGATGCTCCAAATGCATGGTCTTTCTAAAGGACAGTACTAGAACCAACCATGGTGAGCCTTAGCACATGGGACCCACAACCATGTAGGCAACACTTAGTAAGAAACTGTGGGCCATATAGAAATGGGAACATGATGTGGCAAGAGGGTTGCCCTTGCCTGGAATCACGTTTTTCCCCCGGGCATGAGCACTGGCAGCTCAACCAGAGAACCCAGAACCTTAGCTTGCAGTGCCTCTGTTTCATAGTAAATCAAGAAATTCTGTGGAGCTGGGCAGTGGTGGAGCACGCCTTTAGTCCAGCGCTTGGGAGGCAGAGGCAGGCGGATTTCTGAGTTCAAGGCCAGCCTGGTCTACAGAGAGAGTTCCAGGACAGCTGGGGCTACACAGAGAAACCCTGTCTCAAAAAAAAAAAAAAAAAAAAAAAAGGAAATTCTGTGGAAAAACATCTAAATGTGGGATTTTGACCCAAAACTTGGGATAAGTGATAAGTTTAGATGTTACATTTCATTCTCTAATAATTTGCAGAGACCAATCCACTCGTGTCTGGTAGTGTTTTTCCTCAGTTGCATCAAAAGAGATGCCTAATGACTTGGCATGAATTAGCTAGAAAATTTACGTTGATTTGAGGCTCTCCAAAAGAGCAAAATTGGTTGCTAATGGGCTGGATTCCACTTAACTGGCTAATGCTACTGCCAGACATTCAGTCCTGAAAGAGTTGATATACTGAAAATGAAAAATAAGCTTCATATGGCTTACTTACTTGCTTGGCTCTTGGAAGATTGTCATTGTCAGCCTGCCCTTGTTTGTGAAGTCCATGCCTTTGGAAGCTCTGCTTTGAATGTATGAAAAGTGACACTAGCCCAACAAACCAAAGCACCCTTTACCCTCACTGTTGTCCTCTGAACCTTCCAAAAGTACAGCCAGGTTCTATGACCAGCACAGTGCTAGCTGAGCAGTCAGAACAACGTGCTGTTAGATTAACTGTAGACTTCCCAGGAGGCTGCTCTCCCAGTGGACATCTCTCACTTCCTCTCCCATCTGTGTCCTTCTATTCTGTCCTTTCGTGGAGAAAATGACATCAGGGGTGGCAGGAAGACCAGACATGGTTGGCTGCTGAGGCCTTGCCTGCCACTCACGCTGGGAGGCACCTTTCTCAAAGCCCCTATGCATGGAGCCAGTCATGTCTGTGGGCTAAGCTATGCACAGTTTCCTGGTAAAATCAGTGTCAGAGCATGGACAGGGGACCAGGGCAGCCTCTCTTTAAAAAAAAAAAAGTAGCAGAGGCAAAGCCAGGAAGCAGGGGTTGGGGTTTGGAATGAGGAGGTATGGTGAGGTCAGAGGTAGAATGGGGCTGAGTCTGGGGCTGACTCAGTCCAACCCCAAAGGCCCTGAGTTCTCATCTCTGTCATAGAGCAGAGGAAAATCTACTAGTCTTCCTTGAGGTCACATGTGGAATCAGTGTCCAGCATTCTGGGAGTTCTTGTCTGTTGAGCCAGGTCTCCCACACAGAGCCAACCCTGAAGGTTACTGTTAGAGGTCATATGAACCCCTGCATCATCAGAGAGGATGACATCCCACTCTGTTACAGCTGTTCAGAGGACAGGGTGGCCTTTAGTTTCCTATTCTCTTGGAAATGTTTTCTCTTGAAAGATAATTCTGAAAGGATCCCATGCCATCCCAAATGGCATTGGGAAAGACCTGTCTCTTGGGAAAGAACCCTATGTCTTTGGCTTATGACTTCCTACTTGCTGAGTCAGACAGAGAAGGTCAGGGGTGCCCATTAAGGTTGATCCTGCATCCTGTCACATGAGGTAATTGGACCCGTGTGCCATCTTACAACTAGGAAGCCACAGCCATTTCTGATTGCCTACAAGACTAGCATCATGAATTTTCTCAGAAATCCTCTGGTGGTGGAAAGCAGTAGGTACACCTTCTGTTTGGGGTGACTCTTTTGGCAGCTGACATTGGCTCCCCACGACTTCCGCCTTTCATCTGTCTTCTAGCCTGGTAAAGCTCGCTCAGAAGGATGGAGCAGAAATAACTCTGATTCAGCAGAAAGGCACACACTGTCCCATCTCCAGGGCACCCAGAGGGAACTGAAGCTTCAGGAGTGGGATAGCTCATGTTGTTACAGAGCCAGAAAGAAAATCAGGAATCTGGGATCCAGTCCACCAACTGGGACAGAAAATTAAAAAAAAAAAATCACAGCTCCTTAGCATTCTGCCTAAACTGATCACTGTGGCTTTCCTTCTTTGCTGCAGAGAAGAAATGTAGGCATGAATACCTTGGGCTTAGTCAGGCTATGTTCTTATACATTGCCCCCCCCCATAAATATTTCCTGGCTTAGAGTTCCAAAATTCTACACAATTTTATCCAGATGCTATTAAAAAGCATGTTTTTCAAACCAAGAGTAAAAAAGCTGTTCCACATAAAGGAAAGAGATACTCAGCCTCTCCGAGTAAGAGCTATAGACAATACCTCGCACTCCCATCCTCCCTCTTATATCTAGCCCTATATGGAGGGAAAGAGGATGGGAAGAGAGAAATGAAGTCCTTGCAGCCTCTAAGAAAGGCAAGGCCTGTGTAGTGTCCCTTGCGGGGCTTGGCAGGCACACCGAGTGCCTAATGTCAGAGTGGAGTGTGCACAGAAATGTCTGGAATCCCAGGCACTTCTGTAGAAGCCTGAAGGGAAGAGAACATGCTTCAAATGTTCTGGGAGTCAGGGAGGAGTCACGTGATCCAAGGTGACAATCCTGTGCCTTGGCATGGTTGTGGTAACAGTGTTTCTGGGCTCTTGGAGTGACATGGGGCACACCTAAGTCCTGACTTACGAGAGCAATGCTCTTCTGATTGCTGGCCAAGGCTGTACTGTAGGTGAGTGCTGGAGTCACATGAACCTGGGTCAGAACTGGTAACAAATCTGGCTTTAGGCACTTGGAGCTAGAAAAGGCCACTAGACTTCCATTCAGCCAAATAAAGCTTGCGTGGCAGGATTCTTGCAAAGTCTAATGATGCTTGTCAAACCCTTTGCACCGTTGGGCTGGAGTAGGAGTTCAATTAAAAAAGAAAGGAGGACATTTGGCAATTAAATGCAACACTTAAGATGATTTTTGAAAAACTGAAATAAATAGGCTTTCAAAGGAGTCATCCAAGGCTGGCTAGATAAATATTTGGGATCATTGAGGTGGTAGACTAGAGTAGGAAGTGAAGAAGATCAACCCTAAGATGTTAGGGAAAGGTCCCCATTTATTTAGTGACTACTGCAGCCTGCTCCTTCCTTTTTGCCACACCTATCACAGAAAGGAGGCAGCTGAGCTTCCCTGGGCAACATCGGTGGCTTAGCTTGGGCAGCCGAGTCAAGACACGCATCGGGCAGGATCGTTCTTGCAGATGGGCAAATAGATGCTTGGATATTTTCACACAAATAATTTTATGCCTATCATTCTCCTTCTATATCACGACTGTACTTGTGCTTAAGCGATGCTTTTCAGGTTCCACTAGGAGGAAAACAAATGACTTGACTCCTCCAAATATATAGCTGTGGACTAACCCTTTAGTGCTTCACGAATAATCTTCAATAGTGTTCTTGATGCTCACACAAAGCAAATATATATGCATGTATGTGTGTGTTTGTATGTGTGTGTGTATGTGTGTGTGAGAGAGAGTTGTATTACTGTTACAAAACCATAATTATGTGTACTCATTCCTGTGAGATTTTTTTCTTTGTTATCTAGGAATGAATCATAGACCATGTGTCTAGGAAAGTGGGGGCAACAGCTGCAGTACCTCCCATATTCTAAACACAGAGCATACTATGACCCTTCCCCCTATGGGCTGGTTGTTCCTGGCTCCTTTGCAACTACAGAGTTGCCCTGAAATCCTTCTACCTCTGTCCTCATCCTGGGGCTTCATCTCTCCTCCTAAGCACAATGCTGGACAAAATCCTGGATGCTTTTATGTTGCTGGCTCTTTCTTGTTTCCTCTTTCAGGTTCCCACAGCACTTCACAGAGCTATCTAGGTGATTCTAAATCCATCTAACCATGCACCAAGGTCCCTCAGTCAGTGGTAGGTGGGGTTGGTTCATGTAAGGGCAGCACTTACTCCTGACCTCTGCCCCTCTACATGCACCTCATCTAGTCTCAGAAGGATCCTTTCAGTACCAGAGGAAGACCACACCCTGCCATCTGCCTTATATTCTACTCAGCTGCCTTTCTACAGGGGCAAACTGGGTCAGCTATGTATGCCCTGGCCTGCAGAAGGCTCCCTGTCCATCTCTGGGATACCCTACAGCAGAGAGCAGACCAGAACCGTCTCTGTGGGCTGAATGAGCATAAACGTGCCAAGGTCTGGATGGGTGTCCATGGAGGACAAGTGTTCCTGCCTAACCCATTGTCACACCCAGAACTAGGGAAACGTGTGTCCTCAGGATAGAGAAGAACCACATCCCCAGGCTTTATCTTCCTGAGTCATGTCATCACTGTTGCTAACCTGACTCTACCCAACTAGAAAGCTGGTGTATCCCTGAGATGTTTGCGAGTGTATGGAGCTGCCACTGCCTGCAAACCTGTGAACCGAACTTCTGATTTCCAGATAACACAGATGGGGGTTGCTCCAAAGATCCTTTCTAAACAGCCCACTTCCCCCGTATCCTTTCTTTTCCACAACCACTAGTGGGTGCTAGGCTACAAGGGAGGTTAAAACTCTATCATCATTAAAAATAAAGTTTGGAATAATTAAATTTGCACATGGGTTTTCCCTGCGGCCTTTGATGGTAGCTTCCACAAATTCTAGACATAGTAGTCCCCGTTTAAACACTTCAGGTTCCAGGCAAATGTTCTCTTGTAGGCTCCTTGCAGAGCCAAATTTGCACTTGATGATTATGGTCCTGGATGATGTGACCTCCTCTTTAAGATTCTGGATTTAGACACAAAATAAGGGACACCTTTGTTTCTATAGCATTAAATGGTAGTTCGATGCTGCTGACAGTGATGGCCACCTCCTCTACCTAAAAGAGACCTAGAAAGCAGTAAATTGAGCCACTGGCTGCATCATGGTCTTCTGCTTCCTCTCATGACTGTGAGGTGTCTACTCCGTTTCTACTATTTTTTTTTCTGCAGTGTATGACATGATGCTTGTCTCTTGGAATAGAAGGCAAGGACTACTTTATGATGGTTAAGATTTTATGAAGTCTCTCACACAGCACAGTACCAGGCCACGCCAGAGCTTCTTGACACTTTCATCCCTTATCACATGACTCCAGGGAGAGGACACTTGCTTGGAGCCTTGAATGGCAAGGCAGACTGCTGGCTGTGAATCCCAGCACTACTCCTTGCAGACACTGTGATCCCTGGTGCTTTGCCTTGCTTCACTTCCATTCCCTAACCTGTGAGACAGATAACACGGGTATCTGATGGGGTTGTAGAGACTATGACATGGGATGGTACCCATTAAACCTTAGGATCATGTGCTTAGCATACAGCATGGGAGACATGAGCATTTGTTTCTCCAGTTTAGTAACTGTAGAAACTGCCATATCATAGATTGTTAACATCTTCAAATGAGTAAGTTTTTTAAAAAGCCATGTTCCCTGTCCTCGCTGGCCTCCTTCCTTCTCCCTTTGTCTCCACAAACGGTTTCACCATCAGTGAAATATGTCATTGTCATTTGCTCTGCTTGACCCTGAACCCCACAGTCTACTGACACTATTTCAGTCTGTGGTCAATAGTTTTCCTTTGGAGAGAGCATCAGGGGACACCCTTTGGCTCCATTTCCCCTCGGGACTTCCCAGAACCATGATGAGGAGCTGGTGGGCCTTTGGTCCCATTTTAATCCTCCATTGTTACTCTGCTGTGAAAACCTTGCTTGAGAAAAACCACTCAGTATTCCCGTGGGACCAGTGAGGACAGAAAGCAGTTAGGCATCCAGCAGCTCTAGTCCTGGGAAGCAGAGGGGGTCATCTTCATCCAAATACACTGTGATGTGATGAAGATGATGAAGATGGAGGAGGAGGAGGGAGAGGAGGAGGAGGGAGAGGAGGAGGAGGGAGAGGAGGAGGAAGGAGAGGAGGTGGAGGAGGAGAAAAGGAAGGAAGGAAGAATGGAAAAAGAAAAACAAACATTTATGTTTCCTGCTATCCTGGAAGGCTCATTTTCTGTGGGGTAGCCTCTGTAGAATCATCACAGTAATTGCTGAGGATGGCTGTGAGGGTACCTAGAAAGCAGACAATCTATGTGGCTGATAATTAAGAATCCAAACTGGCCATTCTAGCTGGTGAGCAGCTCCTAGACATGGAACCTGAGCATAGAGACACCAAAAACTAAGTCTTACCTGTTTGTTGTTATGGGTAGGATTTCAGAATATATGGTTAAAGAGATGCAGTTTAGTTTGGAAGCAGGGCCTGGTCTTTCCAAGTCACAGATTTAAAACTGAAAAAAAAACTCAAAAGAAAAAGAAGGAAAGAACAAATGAGCGAATAAAAGAAAGGAAGGAAGGAAGGAAGGAAGGAGAGGAGAGGAGAGGAGAGGAGAGGAGAGGAGAGGAGAGGAGAGGAGAGGAGAGGAGAGGAGAGGAGAGGAGAGGAGAGGAGAGGAGAGGAGAGGAGAGGAGAGGAGAGGAGAGGAGAGGAGAGGAGAGGAGAGGAGAGGAGAGGAGAGGAGAAATTCTCAAAGCAAAGGAGGTTGGCCAGATCTAGAAACACCCTTGGGAATGGATGTGGCAAAGGTCCTGTCTTCCTTACCACCATGAGTGACACCCGAGCAGGAGACACTTTGGAGGCAGGAAGCATCTGCCTTTTGAAATTGGGCAGACTGCTGAATATAAGCCTAGCCATGGGTCTCTAACTGGCAAGATTGCCTGATGTCTACATCCCTAGATAATTTCTCATTGTGAAAACATCAATATTTGTGCATACAATACTTCCACAAGACTAGATGCTAGAGTAGTGGTTCTCAGTCTGTGAGGTCATGGACCTTTGGGGGTCAAAAGATATTTTCAGAGGTGTCACCTAAGGCCATTGGAAAACTCAGATATTTACATTACAATCCATAACAGTAGCAAAATTACAGTTATGAGGTAACAATGAAAATAATTTTATGGTTGGGGTCACCACAACCTGAGGAGCTGTATTAAAGGGCCACAGCACTGGGAAGGTTGAGAACCCCTGGCATAGAAGTTGATGACCGCATGGCTTCTTGATGCGACCAAAAGACCAGGACACATGAGATTAACTAAAACTGCCACCTGATAGCATTGCAGGTTATTTTCCAGTCAAATATTGATAAAATATACTATAGCAAATAAAAAATAGCAACAGCCATGTATTACCAAGTATTCCATCCTGTCAATCATTGTGCTTGCCATGCTTTTATATTTGTGGGAGCCCAAGTGTGTTTATAAAAGGATCGCCACAAGAATATCTGTGATGTGTCATATGACATTATGACCTTATGAGGAATACCACATTTCTAGACAATTTGAGTGGTTTGGCTATAATCCCTGTCAACCAGTGTTGACCACAGCCTCCTTATGTGAGGCGTGACTGGAATTCTATAAAGTAAGGAGCAGATGCTTATTGATCAGGTAGCTGTGGTCATGCCAATAGATGGAATTTCTTGGGCTTGAAGAATATACTCATCACCAGGGCCATACAACACGCAGGGATTCCCTAACATTAAGGGAGGCTGTGAGAGCTGAGTTCACCAGCAAGATGAAAAGACTGTGAAGCCCAAACTAGCCTGTGAGTGCTCAGGGAACCAAGAGAGAAAAACAAAAAAGCAAAACAACCCATTGGTGTAGAAGGAAGCATCGTTTATGTGGGCTGAGATGTCAGGTTACAGCCTGGTGGGGCAGGGAATAGAGACACAAAAGTACTAATTGGAAAAACAGCAAGAAGCCCCCCAAAATGACAATGCTTTGCTAAAACAGCTTGGCCTAATTTCCTGCATAGGTCCAAGATTAAAAACCAACATTTAGAAGCAATATAAAAATTTTAAGACCACAAAAGCTCTAGAGCCAATCTGAATGTCAGGCTGACAACTGTCTCCTTAGCAACAGTCTCCATGGCAGGCCCTGAGTGATGTCTGCATGAAATGGATTTGATTTTATACACTTGTGAAAGATGTAGTGTTTGGTTGATATTTAGCTCTTTCCTGCCAACCTTTTGTTTTGTTTCATGATCTGAATGAATCTGCGACCCTGGGGGAGAGGCATGAGCCTCTCTTGGTGCTAATATGGATCTCTGCAGCTTCTCCTCCAGAGCATAAGCTGCCAGGCCATTTTACTAACAGAAATCAAAAACAAAAGGAGATGAAGTTACCCAGATGTAACATGCCAAGGAAGTCATAATTGTCACATATAATGTACATCACCTGCTCTTCCCACCAAGCCCCAGGATTCCCTGGTGTGGGCTTCCATGACCTTGAGAGTAATGAACATGGCAGTCTTCTCGCTTGCCTGTCCTGGTTGGAGCCGGTACAGATGTTCTGATGGTTCTAAATGCCTCTGCCTGGTGCAGTGTCACTTACCTTTCTTTCCCAATCGGTCTGTCCAGCCTTGGACCCTCTGTTCTCTTTGCCTGAACAGCTTTAATGAAAGTAGGCATCACGCAAGATCCCCTGAAGAATATCTTGCTTGTTTCCTCTCCATCATCCATCTCCACATATAATTATTTCATTTGCTGTGTTTCTTATCCATCATTCCTAGAAAACTTAGGAGTCCCTGAAGAACACAGCATTTATTCACTGTCTTCTCTTGCCTCTGCTATCTACCACAATGCCTGACACTTAGGAGTCCCTCAGTCAGGAGTTAGTCCCTGAATGAATCACGTGCTTTTGCTGGGCTTGAAATCCAGACCTAGAGATCAGAGGTCCCAAGACATTCTGGAAGAAACCCAAGGGTAAAAAATTTGCCACACCTGCAGATATGAACACAGTTCCTGTTCGCTAAGGAACAATGGCTCTACCTTTCTATTGAACCCCTATGGCTTAGAAGGCATTTGATTAGAACTTTTTCCCCTTGATGAATTTACAATAAATCTCAGAGTGACAACATTTGTCTCTTTGCTTAGAAAGCAGAATTGAGAATGTGACAGCACAGTGTTAGTGTTGCCTGCTGTTCATAGGGGCCAGGATGCCTTAGCACATCTCCACATCCTTGAAGTTAGTTAAAAAAAAAAATCCTGGCAACACTGGAGTCTGTGGAGGGCAGAGGAGTATACGTGATAGGGCCCTAGTCTGGCCATTTCAGGTCTCTAGAACAACTTCAAGAAGTGACTTATTTGTCACAACAATTTTAGACATCTATGCCATCAGTAAAATGCAGAGAATTGTATACAGATGTTAATATAGAAGATAAGGTTTCTGATAAGCTGATTTCTTAGGCCAGTGTAGAAAAACAACTTCATAAGTGTTTAAATGCTTAGAATGTCTTTGATGCTTAGGAATTTCCTTGGAGAGGCCTGGCAGCCGCAAGCTCATCAGTTGCTCAGTCATGGAAGCAAGGCGATGATGTCAGAAGGATAGATACACATAGAACTAAGTGCCACCACACCCAACATGAGGTTTAACCTTCTCTGGGTGGCTCAGGCTTTCAGCCATAGTGGTACACACCAACAAACTCTTTGAAGCAACCAGCCCACCTAAAACTTGGGGGCATTCTGAGGTAAAGACCTAGGCTAAAAGAAGCCATGCTTTCCTTATTTGGACATCATGGATACCACAAAGTGGGAACGTACTAAGAAATGCCTTTCACTGTTGTCCACTCAGAGACTCATGATACGAGACTCATGACAGGGAGTACTGGAAGGCTGGGTGGCCCTCGTGACTTCTGAGCAGCATTATGACCACCAGGATTCTTCTGTGCATATTTAATGCTAGCCTTCCTGATTTGTTGAGAACCATATAAGAACAGGTTAAGATCTATATGCATTTTCTTCTTTACCTGAATTTCAACCTGCCATTCACTGGCATGTTATTTCTTGAGTACTTTTTAGTAGTTCCTTTGTTATTGGTTTGTTCTTTTTTTTTTTTTTCTTTTAAGATTTATTTATTTATTATATGTAAGTACACTGTAGCTGTCTTCAGACACTCCAGAAGAGGGCGCCAGATCTCGTTACGGATGGTTGTGAGCCACCATGTGGTTGCTGGGATTTGAACTCTGGACCTTCGGAAGAGCAGTCGGGTGCTCTTACCCACTGAGCCATCTCACCAGCCCCTTGGTTTGTTCTTTATCTGTATTATTTTTCATTCTCATGTGAAATAAGTTCATTGCCTCTTTGTCTTTAAAAAAATTATTTCCCTAGGTGCATTACTGCAAAATTAACTGATATTTGTAATTTCCTTGTAAGTGAACTGTCTTCTTTCTACTTCTAGCATCTTTGTGT
Organism: Mus caroli; assembly: GCF_978045245.1. Classification (NCBI taxonomy): domain Eukaryota; kingdom Metazoa; phylum Chordata; class Mammalia; order Rodentia; family Muridae; genus Mus; species Mus caroli. The sequence continues at coordinate 29,496,644 of NW_028227270.1, forward strand.
CTGACTGAAGGCATTTGCTGAGGGATCAGTTTCTTTGGTGTTTCATTGTCTTATATTATGCCTCATTTACTTTATCCACTCTGGATAATGCTTAGCCATTTCCTTTGAGATATCACTTCAGTTTCCTCTTGTGTCTCTTCCGATGACTTTACTCTAGTTTGTATCTAACTCTCCCACTGTAATTATCAATCATATTTCCTAGCCTGTGGCTCAGATTTTCCAGTTTTTCTGCTTCTCTGTGCTACATTCTGGGTAATTTCCTAAAGCATGACGTCCAGTTCATTTTTTCTTTCTTCAGCTGTGTCATATCCAACAGTTTAATTTTATAATTTTGTTCTCTTTCAAGTTTTTTCTTTCTTATTCTTTGGTTTGTGTGTTTAGAAAGGATTTCACCACATTATCCTAAAATTCACTATTCAGAGCAGGTTGGCATCAAACATAAAGCAATCCTCCTGCCTCCTACTACTAAGTGCTAAAATGATACATATGGACCAACATGCTTGGATCGTTTGGCCATTCCTAATAGTCTTTTGTTGCTTTGTCATAAGTATGATTCTCATAATAAATTTCAAAAATGTAATAATTTATAAATAACTTTGTTACTTAAACATCTGTCTAGAGCCAGTCTATGCCCTTGTCTGGCAATCTTACAATCTTCAGTCATAGAAGCCCTAAGTCTATTGTTTTTCTCTTTTGTATTCTTATTTATATCTTTTTATATGGTTGGGATTTTGCTATTTAGTCTTAATCTGCAAGAATCCAAAACCTAAGCTAAACATGATATTTTTAAGAAAGATTTTGAGTCTGCTTCTGCTAGGAGCCAAGGAATGAATTTTGTTAATTTTGAACAACTGGATCCCCTCTCTGGAGCCCTAAAGCAGAGCAAAAGCTCTGGACATCTCCCCCCACCCCAGACATGCACATACTGCTGGCACCTCAACCTTTCAAGTCAGAAGGACATTTGCTCTTAAGATAACCCAAATGTGTTTGTGTGGTACTTCGAGCTCTGACACAGTTTGTATGGAGTATGTATAGTGAAACAATGGTCCTCAGAGAATTTCAATACCTCTCAGAAGTCCAGAAATCCATCCTACTCCGAGTCTGGTTGTGTAGTTGTAAAGTCCAAAATGCACTCACTTTGTCTAATATTTAGAAATATATAACTTTTGTTGACTTTTCACTATAATTCCTGGAGAAAATGGAATGAGCATTCACAAAACCTGAAATAGATAAATAACACAAGCACATTGTTTTAATCACCTGGAGCTCTCCATGCTGGGTTCAGAACTGTCTTATGATGTTATCTGATATGGCTTCTTTCCTAAATAGACACTTAACCAAGAAGAAGGATGGCCAGTGCCTTCTCAAAGTTGCTAACTGGCCGAAATGCATCTCTGCTGTTTACTACACTGGGAACCAGTGCCCTAACTACTGGCTACCTGCTGAATAGGCAGAAGGTATCTGCTGATTCCCGGGAACAGCACAAGCTCTTTCCCCCAAGGTGAGTCCTCCTGGCTTTAAAATGACACCGATCTCTTCTGTTCGAAATGGTCAGTGAAGAATCCTTCTTCTTGCTTTATTTTACTTAGTCTCATTTGTATGGGTGTTTTTGTGAGTGTATGTCTATGCACCATGTGCATGAAGTGCTCACAGAGGCCAGAAGATTGTCAAATCATTTAGAACTGAAGTCACAGACAGTTGTTAGATGCCGCCGTGTGAGTGCTGGGAATTGAACTTGGGTCTTCTGGAAGAGTAGTTTCGACAGTGCTCTAAACTACTGAGCTATATCTCCAGTCCCTAAGAATCCTTTGTGTCTTTCTAAATGGCTAAGTCAAACTTTTTCTGAAGCTCATTAAGCCTAGTTTCCTATGACAAGCACAAAGAAATAGATCATCATTCCTGCCCGAAGCTTGCCATGCAGTTAAACAGGAACAACAGTGATAGTTGGCATGTACTGAGCACTTGCATTATGAGATAATCTGGTAATGCGTATGTTAGGTCCTTCCACATGGGTCATGATTCATTTTAGCATCCTTTAGTAATAAAATGAGGACATAGAATTACTAAATCCAAGTACATGTACTTAGTGTAGCCACATGCAAACCCAGGCTCCATGGGATGAGACCCATGTTCCACTCACTGCTCTAGAAAATGTGACCACAGTATTGATTTTAAGTGTGATCATTAAAGAACATTACAGATAGGACATGGAGAAGCATGCAGAAGATGAGGTCAGATATTCTGCTGCCTCAGACCTCACTGTGTCCAAGTCACCAGTGCACCAAGTAGTTTGAACAGGGTGATGGTGTCCTAGGATTCCATGTAGATAGGGAGGAAACAACCAAGATGTCCCTTGGAGACTCTGACCGGATCATCACCTCTGAGGGATCAGAGCAGCCATGCACCCAGGGAGTCGCTGCGGGAGATCAGCTGAGTGTGGGACTATGGTACTCCTCAGTTTGTATTCTTCAAACAGTACATGGCCCAGATAAGACAGCATCTAATGTGGTGGTCTTCTGTGGGTTATCCTGACATATTTATCAAATGCTTGTGTCCATAGCTACACACTGTTCTGAAGACAGGCCAGGTCTCTGTTGTCTCTGTTGTCATAAAGTTCTCTCTGTAGCAAAGCACTGAGGGGTGAGCAACAATGTAGGTAGTTCCCTCTCTCTGTCTTTCTCTGTCTCTGTCTCTGTCTCTCTCTCTCTCCCCATCACAGACCCAAGAGACCCAACTATGGCTGTAATTGAATTCCATCAATACTACTGGGCAGAAGAGAAACCTGCATATGTTTTCAATTCATTTTCCGACTTCCTTTCCTCTTTTTCTGCGGTAGCAAGCATCACAGGTTTCCTACTAGGCAGAACCAACCACGTCCTTTCCCCTAGTTGTCACTAACACAGGTTTTTCTTAAGTCTGGCTTACTCAAGCCAAGACTTGTAGGTGTCTCTTTCTAACTTTTCCTGTGTTCACTGGACCAAAAGAGCCTGGCTGAAGGTCACAGAGAAATTGAGCATTTGATAGCCCTTACATGGGGAATACTGGCCCACAGCCTCTCTCCTCTCACAGTGCGGACTACCCTGACCTTCGAAAACATAACAACTGCATGGCTGAGTGCCTCACCCCCACCATCTATGCCAAACTCCGAAACAAGATGACACCCAGTGGCTATACCCTGGACCAGTGCATCCAAACTGGAGTGGACAACCCTGGCCACCCCTTCATTAAGACTGTGGGCATGGTGGCTGGTGATGAGGAGTCGTATGAGGTAAGACTATGTATGGCCTGCTGATTCCGGAGTGGGGAGCTACCTTGCATGTGGGTGAGGTGTACTATCATGGAATCCTTATCTTTCTTTGGAGTCAGCTTTTGCATTCTCAGGAAGGGCTCCAAAAAAGGGAAGTCAACTCCAGGAATCCTTTCTGGGATTATGAGATGTGTAACTACCTAGGGACAATGCTTTCTTTGCTACCATGCCAATGTCCTCTCAAAGAGAGACTAGTTGCATGAACAGAGCTCTCTAAGCTTGTCAAAAGGCTATCTTGGTGCAGAAAAATTAAATAAGATTGAATGGTGTGTATTCATCAGAAATACATTGAAATGCTTGATTTGGGGTTTGTTGGGTTGGGTTGTTTGGCTATAGTTTGGAGACTTATTGTTCTATTACTGTGGCACAAACTCCTGGGTTCACCAAGTTTCTGGGCTCCTGAATGCTGAGGAGCAGTGGCTGTTGATAGCAGAACTCAGGTCTCATACCCATCTTCACAGAGCAGCCTCTTCATTGAAACAGAATCCTACAGCCTGATCCCTCATCCTCTCTCTTTTCCCTCTTCTGTCATAGAACTAAAGGCAGTTTCTCAGAAAAGCATCTATCAAGGGACAAGAAGGGGCTATCCCAAATAAACAAAATGGTAGTTTATTAGCTTATAACAGAGACTTAGACTATAGCTGCCTCTTTGGTCCCAATGCCCTTCTTCCCTCTTCCCATAACATCTAAGGCTATTATTATATATAACTTCTCTTGGCTTTACTTGAGCTAAAGACTACCCATGCCTATGCAGCTCATTTTGGTTTGAGTCTGGACAGGTCCCCAACAGGAAAAGTAAGAGACCCTTGCTTTGTACAGCTGGGTTTCCCCATAGATTTCGTGTTTTGCTTTGAGTCTTTGACTTTCTCTTCTGATCACAAAATGTACTTAGCCCCTGAGCTGGTAGCTTCTTTTAGCTAACAACACAGAAAACCTTTGAGTTCTTAACCATCAGATGTTCTCATCCAGTGGGTTTGGCAGAATCCTTAGGGAAGAGATTAAACACAGTCCAGTAGCCTAGTTCTCCCTCAAGAATGGGCATTTGTTTGTTTGTTAGTTTGTTTAACTTGTGTACATTTATTCTTTTCATTCTCATCTACTAGTATACTCTTCTATGCATGTTCCGCATGGTGCATGGAGAATTTCGCAGGAAGCCATCCAACCTGGCCCTCTGGCCATTGAGGAGAAAGGAAACAGAGAAAAGCAAAAGTCGTTTGCTAACAGGCAAGCCAGTTACAGGATATTCTTGCTTATAGGTATTTGCTGACCTTTTTGATCCTGTCATCAAACTAAGGCACAATGGCTATGACCCTAGGGTGATGAAGCATCCTACAGACCTGGATGCATCCAAGGTAGGCTCCAGGCTCCATTTCTTTTTCCCATGATGCAAGATTTCCTGAATCCACAGACAGAAGAGAGAACCTATGAGGTGTTCCTGGAAAGATGGCCAACTTCATCATATGCCCTAGAAGGATAGGGGAGTTTAATAAGCTCCTTTAAGACACCTCTAGAGGACAATTTATAGGAACTTCAAACTTTCCTACAGTTTACCCCAACTGAAACTACCTACTCCAGACCCCACCTTACTTAACTAAGGTTAAACTCCAGAGTTCCATCTGTCCGTTAGCCATGCTCCCTGTGATGCAGTGCCAGAAGGTTTCCAGGCAAGCTGCATGTCAGGAGACTGTGCTCTGTGGCTGCCATGGTGACCCTCCACTCTGTTCCACCTGGCAGATTACTCATGGGCAGTTTGATGAGCGCTATGTGTTGTCCTCTCGGGTACGCACTGGCCGAAGCATCCGCGGGCTGAGCCTGCCTCCAGCCTGCTCCCGGGCAGAGAGAAGGGAGGTGGAGAATGTGGCCATTACTGCCCTGGAGGGTCTGAAGGGTGATCTGGCTGGCCGCTATTACAAGCTGTCTGAGATGACGGAGCAGGATCAGCAACGTCTCATCGATGTGAGTAGGTGACAAATCACTCAGGGTCTACCTGGAAAGAAGTTGGACCTCCAGCTCTGACTAGGCTTCTACCCAGTTAGAGTTAGTCCTTCAGGGCTGAAGCTTGCCTGAGGCATCTCAAGGGGGGACCCCAGTATCACCCCATCCTGGCCCATCATGTCACTGTAGGACTAGGCGTATCCTCTCCCACTGAGGCCAGACCAGGCAGTCAAGTTAGGGAAACAGGAAACTCCAGTATGAGCCTTGGGCTTGGCACAGGAGGGTGGAGATGAATGGGTTATCTGCCTCCTGTTACCTATGAATAAGTGAACTCAACCAGGTATGGAAATCTTAGTCATGCTTAAAGGATGATTTCCATACCACACCCTAAGAAAACTCTAGAGGCTGAGAGGATCTAGGCAGGAAATTAAGGTCCTTTCCCTGTCTGGTTCAGAGCCAGCCCGAGCTGCCTACAGGCACTCCTCCTTGCTGCCTCTGAGCACCTGTGGGCTTCTCACTGACTCTAAGGTAAACAAAATGCAGTCCTTTGGGGTTTTATGAAACATGGGTTCAATATGTAGCTATGCTGGCCTCAAACTCACAGGATTGCTCTTGACTCCGCCTCTCAAGTGCTGGACATGGATCCTTTTATTTCTTCATTATTACAAATTTTAAAGGAGCTGTTATTTTTTACAGTAATGTTGATGTAAACTCCAAGAAAGGAAGAAACGAGGTTTTGTTATCTCAGAAGATATAAATGACTTGGAGCATCCTCTTTCTAAGCACACAGGGCAGCTATCTAGTTAGTTGGTACTCCTCAATCTTCTGGTGTGTGTAGATTCTGCCATCCTCTGCCTGCCACTACAGAGCAAGGATGCGTCTGCCTTAAGCAGCCACCCTGGCTTCTTGTTTATGGGTGAGCTTCCTCCCAGAGAGTGGCTTTCTCCAACCTCTCCTCTCTCCAGTCTCCAGGGGCTCCCACTTGTTAGAGATTCTATCTAGATGGACCCCTGATTTCTACTTGGTATCCTGTCTCAGCGTGATCTCTGGGCATCAGTGGTTTTGTTTTTTAAAAGCTCCCAAGGTGTTCCACCACACAAAGAATCCGAGACACACTGCTGAGAGTCCTCTTTATCTGTAAGTTGAAACTTGATCAGCTGGCCCATACCTACTTTCACAGGCTCATCTCTCTGCTTTGTCCCTTTTGGCCCACAGGACCACTTTCTGTTTGATAAGCCAGTGTCCCCTTTACTAACATGTGCTGGAATGGCCCGTGACTGGCCTGATGCCAGGGGAATCTGGTATGGTTTTTATATTTTCCCTGTGTGTTGAGGATCTCAAATCATCTGCTTCTTCTAACCTGAGGTTGCTGTGAACTGCAGTTGACAGCATGCCGGGCTTGAGGGCTTGAGGGAAATGGGAACGCAAGTATAATTGAAAATGGTATGTGAGAGCGTGTGGGGTGTGTGTGTGTGTGTGTGTGTGTGTGTGTGTGTGTGTGTGTGTGTGTGAGAGAGAGAGAGAGAGAGAGAGAGAGAGAGAGAGAGAGAGTAGTTGAACTATTGTTCTCTTGTTTGAGGAATGAAGGGAAGGATTGTATTTTGTGAGGGTAAAAACATTCTCGGCATCGTTAATGGCTGGGTTTAGTTTTATTCTCCATTCTGCAAGCTATCATTATTCCGTGGTACTTGCTCAGGCACAATTAAGAGATAAGGGCCATCCAGGGAATGGGGAAGGTGAAAAGAAGCAATCAGGTAATGAGATTTTCCATGTGTTCAGATAAACGCAATTAACAGTCAGCACTGCATTTCTGTCTTCGTTAGGCATAATTATGACAAGACATTTCTCATCTGGATAAATGAGGAAGACCACACCAGGGTGATTTCAATGGAAAAGGGAGGCAATATGAAACGCGTATTTGAGAGATTCTGTCGTGGACTAAAGGAAGTAAGATTCCATTAGGGGTTTCTCGATAGTCGTCAGAATAAAACCTCTCTAGTTTCCATATCTGTGTATGTATTTTAGATTTTTTATTATTATTTTATTTTATGAGTGTTTTGCCCACAGTGATGTCTGTGTACCACATGCATGCAGTACCCTTGAAGGCCAGAAGAGGGTGTCTTCGGATCCCCTGGAACTGTAGCAACAGATCGTTGTGAGCTACCATATGAGTGTTGAGATCCAAAAGAGATAGTCTGGAAGAGCTGCCAAAGCTCTTTGGGAAGGGCCATCTCTTTATCCTTGGTATTTTCCATTTTTAAAAACATAGCTTTGAAACTTCCAAAGTGGTACTTCTTTCTCCTAAGAGTCAAATCTTCAGAGTAGTGCTTCCAAAAGGGGCGGCTTTTCTCTTTGGAGGGGAGTCTGTGATTCACTATCTTCTCATTCTATTCTAAATATGATATAAGGATAGAAGGAGTGGATGCGGTGAATGAAATGGGATAGGTAGAACGGGGCAGGGGCTGGGACATGGGCCTGGATGGTGTGCCACAAGAATAGATTCTCACAGGCTTATCAGCAGAGAATTCCTATGCTCTCCTACAGTCTTTGCATTAAAAAAAAATAGTATCAACAGATATTTATTGAGGGCTTAAACTCTTCTAGGAACTGTGTTAAATGCTTTATATGCCCATCTGATTGAAAAGAGTGCTATTTATACTCTAATAGAAGAATTATCAAGCACAAGTCCCGTAGCTCCACCAGTTTCACTCATGTGCTGTACTGGTCTTTCTCTCCCTGGTGTCTGGGTGACGTGAAGGAACAGGTACTTGAGAAGTCTGTCATTTGCACATTGTTACTCCATCTGTAGGTGGAACGATTAATCCAGGAACGAGGCTGGGAGTTCATGTGGAATGAGCGTCTGGGATACATTTTGACTTGCCCCTCGAACCTCGGAACTGGATTGCGAGCTGGTGTCCACGTTAGGATCCCAAAGCTCAGCAAGGTAATGGCGCATGACCAGGAGCTTTGTTGAGTCCCTTCAGAATCAGCTCAGATGTGACTTCTTTTCAGAAGGAAACATCAGTGTTCATTCCTTAACCCTGACCTTTGGCACCTGCAACAGAACACTGATAGAAGGGGCGGGGCTGGCTTTAAGTCATTTGCATTAATTAACATAAAAGGATCCAGGCCTGGAGAAGGGGATGGTGCTTCAAAAATAATGCTTTTGAGTCTCTACCACTTAACAAATCAGGATAGGTGTGGGAGCTGCCCTGCTATGCTCTCTGGGTTCCTGTCACCTTGTTTTTACATCTGAGCATGCTTGAGAAGAGAATGGCCTGGAGGGAGGACTTAGGCAGTACAGGTTGTTACGCCATTCTTGTGCGACTTGTTCTTTGTCTTGTTTTTTGTTTGTTGTTGTTGTTGTTGTTGTTTTCATTTCTTATTTGTATTTTGTGCAGTTTGGGGGGAGTGTGTGGTACACAGTGAATGCCATTGGACAACTTGCAGGTTCTATGGGTTCAAGTCAGGCCATCCTGCCTAGCAGCAAGCGCCTTCACTCGGCGAGGCTGCCAGTAGGGGGCGTTGTGTGGACCGCTTAGAGCATTTTCCTCGGTTCCATCAGTCCATGAGGAAAGGAGAGAGCATGTAGGCGTGTCCAAAAGACTTAAGGGGTAAGAAGCGAAGTGATACACTTCACTTCTGCTCATTCTGGAGGCAAGGGCTTAGCTAGCAAATGGCTACATCTTCAGCTCCTGGGCTGGGGAGAAAGAGAAAGCAATCCTGATGTATAGCTAGCCATTTCTGCCACAGCACACAAAGTAAATCAAGGACACTTAAACAATTTTAGAAATGTGGAGCCTATCAAGAAGAAGGCATGCATTTTTTTGTTATTCAAAATTCCAATGTTAAAAACATGATTTGAAGTGATTTAGCTTCATGGTTTTAATTATAACAATGAAATCGGTGTACAGGTGACTAGCAAACACACAAAAGCTGGCGTCCATAGCAAATAAATGTGTGCATTTATATGAAGATAATCAACTGCAATTCTGCTGACTTCCATCTGTCTAACTTTGGGCAAGCTAATTCCCCTGGAGCTGCTTGCTTATCTGAAGTTTAGGGGTTAGTACAGCTTCAATTGTCCCCTATGAGTTTATAAGTTAGACACTTAATCACCAGATTCCAATGCCAATGGCATGTGTAACTTCAGGAGATAGTTAGGATTGTTGAGGTCTTAGCCTTGGCCTCCATGATAGCATTAGTGGCTGTACAAGAAGAAAGATCCAAGCAAGCATATATGCTCTGTCTCACCATGTGTGACCCCTGCCACAGGATAATGCAGCAAGGTCAATCCTCACCAGATGCCAAAACAGGTGCCAGCACCATGTTCTTGAATGTCCAACCCTAACTTCAAGCCAAAAGGGCTTCTATTATTATAAGTGACCTGGTATCAGGGGCTTTTTTTTCCCCTTTCAAGACAATACATAACTTTAGCTGGCCTAGAACTCCTTATGTAGACCAGGCTGACCTCAGTATCATAGAGGTCCACTGGCCTCTGCCTCTGGAATACTGAGATTAAAGGCATGTTGCACCATCCTCTGGATAAGGTAGGGTTTGTTTGTTTGTTTGTTTGTTTGTTTGTTTACAGCACCAGAAAGTGGACTTTGATGGTGTGAAAGTAGTATCCACTTCATTGGCTGTTGGGAGGCTTTGAGCCCAGTGCCCACCTATGGTGTAAACATGCTATCAATGGTTACTGTTCCATTTTAGCATCTTTGCTCAATGACCTCAACAGTATCCCTTCTCCTAGGATCCACGCTTTTCTAAGATCTTGGAGAACCTGCGGCTCCAAAAGCGTGGCACAGGTGGTGTGGACACTGCTGCAGTGGCAGATGTGTACGATATTTCCAACATAGATCGGATCGGCAGATCAGAGGTAAAGCCTCTCTCAACCCGAAATGTACTAACAAGGGTCAGCCTGACTGCATTCACACACTCCCATTTTCCCCACCGAGTCCGACATAGCTATTCATTCTTGTGTTTCCCTTGCATGGAAAAATAACACATGGAATAACATGGAAAGATACACAATCCCTTCTGAGTCCTATTAGGGAGGTCAAGGAATCACAGTGGGGCTGTTGTTATAGAGCAGCCCCCTGGGAGCTGTCGGAGCCATCACAAGCAACAGAAGCTCCCTGGTGCTAAAGGACAGCGGTCTTTTATCCCCAGGGACTCAGAGAACAGGTGTGCTGTCCCTCTGAGAGTGAAAACCTCCCCTGTCTCTGGATTTCCCTTGCTGAAGACCACATGCTATCACCTTTGTCTTGACATCTTAGACCCTTAATAGTTCCCACGGCTTTAGTGTAGCCTATAAGGCCAAGGGACTCCTGTGGTAAAGGAACAATAGGTTCAGTGAGACGAGTCAGAACTCATTAGGAACAGGCAGCTGAGGACTAAGTACACACTGATAGTCACCACAGGGAGTTATCTCAACCTGGGATGCAGCCTCTGCTCGCAGGACTAAGTATGAAGGGCCACTGTATAAAGTTCTCTCAACTTGCAGAGTCAAACAGAGCTTAGTGTTTTATTGTAAATTTCTAAGGGATATTTATAAAAGTTAGTAAAGTGTCTAAAAGTATTTTTAAAGCCATATATTTAAACTAGTAGTGCTCATTACCATTTTGTCTCATAACATATTCTACAATTCATGAATGCCTTATCATAGCAATATAAATAACATGACTGGGGATAGAGAAATACCTTTTCAAAAATTTTTATGTGATTTTTTTAAAGATTTATTTATTTATCTTATGTATTTTGTGTTTTTCCTGAAAAAAAATATGTATGTGTGAGCAGCAAATACTCTTTCGTGGTGAGGCCCTCTCCAGCACTGATAAGGTATATCTTAATGATAAGGCATTTACTTAGCAGGTGCAAGCACCTGTATCTGATCCCAGTGTTTCGAAATAAACAAATAAGAATTCAAAACAAAACACAAAAATACTTTGATATCCAAAAACATGATTTTGAGTAATTATATGGTAAAAATATTCCTTTATATGTTTAACATTTTCTGATTGGTATTTTTAACCTACTTTATGTATAACTTGAATCACAATTCTAGACAGAATATAATCCTAAGAAAGGAACTGGGAAAGTTATATATCACCAAGTTCCTTTGTGAAAAGTTTAAAAGGGCCCCACCTCATCACACCCTGTCCAACACAGGACACATCTATTGGAGAAGGGACCATGGGCTCAACTAGATGTAACTGGCTTTCTGGCCCAACCTTCCCTCAAGGCCCTAGTTTCCCTCTGAATGAAAAGTGGTTGAAAGGTTACTGAGCTCCATCCAACTTAAGGCTGTTCCACCTGCTGTGTAAATAAGGAAATCTGTATCGTGAGCATATTCAGTGCTCAGAGGGTTGAGAAGCTGGCCAGAATGTGTATCTACAGAATAACACACCGGTGTCATTGTATGGTCTTCTGTACAGGAGGCTGATGAAGAAAAAGTTCATGGAGTCGTTACTAGTTAGAGTAATTGCTGCTCTTGCAGAAGACTCAAGTTCAGTTCCCTGTACCTACATGGAGGTACAACCTTCTATATGAGTCTAGTTCCAGAGAATCTGATGTCCTTTGGCCTCCATGAGCACTCGAATGAATGCAGTACATATAAACTCTTATGCAGGCACACATATATACACATAATAAATAAAACAGTAACAATAAATCTCTACAAGAAAAAAGGGTGTGGGCAGGAGAGATGTGAAGCAGATAAAAGTATTTGACACACACACACTCACACACACACACACACTCTCTCACACACACACACTCACACACACTCTCACACACACACACTCACACACACTCACACACACACACATTCACACATACACACACACACGATATTTTAAGGAAAGGAAAATTGGCGGGTGATGAAAACCAATGACTTTCAAGTATAAAAAAAGTTCTCCCAGCAACCCCACCCTAAGGAAAGCTTGAGAGAAAACCCTATGCTAGCCCTCCACTTCCACACCTGACCCAGCATTGGGATGCCTCCCCTCACAGGAATGCCCCATTGTCATAAAGTTCTGCTGAGCAGATGGTTCACACATACACCAACACTGCTCTGTCCAGCAGGGCTCCCCAGGCAGCTTCCACTCGAACTAATCTCTCCTTTTCTTTTCTCCATTATGTCTCCTCCTTGTGGCTCTCTCTCTCTCTCTCTCTCTCTCTCTCTCTCTCTCTCTCTCTCTCTCTCTCTCTCTCTCTCTCTCTCAAGGTTGAGCTTGTTCAGATTGTTATTGACGGAGTCAACTACCTGGTGGATTGTGAAAAGAAGCTGGAGAGAGGCCAAGACATCAAGGTGCCCCCTCCTCTGCCTCAGTTTGGCAGGAAGTGAATTTTATCCCTCCAAGTTTGTGGGTAATCTGTCTGCTGGTATGACAGACACAGGAAGTCTCTGCTCTGAGAGTTTTTGTAGACTTGAACATGTAAAATTGTAGGTACTGCTATCTTTACAATAAAACTCTCCTTAATATCCTTGGGCAGTGTCTCTAATTTTCAATAATACTGAGTAGGTGGTCCATATGCCAGTTATAGGCAGCAAAATGGAGAGGTCACAGGCATACATCTGGGTAAACGTTCAGCTATCCAGATGTTAGCTATGAACAGTCCTGTACAAACGCCTTATGCACATGAGATGAGGAACAGATATAGTAACTAATTTTCCAGAAGTCTGGGCAAGGGGAAACTTCCTTTGAAAAGAGGACCTTCATAAAAGGCTATGAACTCTTAAGAACAAGCAGAGGCTGTGTGTCGGTTTGTAGATGCTGCTGAAAGTCAGCCTGTCAGCTGTGTCTGTTATAAACTCAAGCAAGCAGAGGTATAGGAAAGCTTTGTGGTTACAGAAAGTAGTAACAGGCGTGCTCTGATTTTAGCGGCAGGCTGGGAGACAGGCTAACAAGGAGGGCACCTAGAGCCTAACTCTGTGACAAATATTTAGCTTTACCCAGTGGTGCTGAGTTTGAGCAAGGGATCCGTCAATCATAGACGATTCTGAACTGATTGCCCCAGGATCTGCAAATTGGATTCCCAGACCAGACTGCTTGCTTTATAAATTGTAGGTGAGAATTCTATTGTCAGATGTGGCCTGGCCTTTCTCTGTTTATACACTAAAACTCTCAAAACAATTCAAAATTTGACATCTAAAATTCTGAAAATGTTTTTAGTATTTTTAGTATGATTTGAAAGTCACACAAGATATACTCATATCAGTCCCTAAGGCTTCTTACTGGGTTGACTGTGATGGACACCCAGTCTGATCCTGTGTCCCCTCAGCTTGTGCATCCTTCTCTTGGGTATTATTAGTCTTTTCCTTCCCTGCTGCAAGGCCTGAAGCCTGAAGGAGGATGGGGAAGGTAGGAGTGTTGTCAATCACATAACAAGTTATGAGACATTGCTCCACACGAGACAAATGTTAGCTTGAACCACAAGACCAGGATCAAGTTGCATTTTATATTAAGTCACCATTGTGGGCACTACAGTTAAAACACCAGTGCTGTCATATAATCTGTCTCTGCTTATGCTCCTTGAGGTCAAGTGCAGAAAGAGACAGTGGTCCTGGTGCTAGTAGGCATGACTCTAAGTTTTGAGTGAGAAATTATGATGTGGTAGAAATTCCGAAGGGCAAACCACACTGATCAAATTTGAGACATCGTTCTAAGTGTCCTAAATGAGATGTGGCAGGCAGCCGGTTTGAACTGACAGGTGAAGAATGAAGATGGAGCCAAACCTCACGTAGTGGCTGATGTTCTCTGAGTGCAGAGAAATAAAAAAGAAAGAATAGTGGTCTGCTGAGCTTGAAGGACCCACAAGGTGAGGACTCCCCCACATTCTGACTCAGGAGAGGTGACGCCCCAAATCACTCACGAGAAACAGTCTTGATGCAAACTGCAAGAGGTTTATTCGGGAAAGACCAGTGCACTGGGGAATGACTCATATCCCACACAGGGGTAGAGGAGTCGACCACGAGCTCAAGGGGTAAGGGGTTTATATAGGCAAAAACTGCAAACTTCTGGCATAAGGAACAGTTAGAGTATTCTGTACAAACATTTCCTGGAACAATGGGGCAAGTTAAACTTCTACTCCCTGCCATTAGTGACGTCTATTTTGGATACAGGTCTAGGGGCTTAAATAATTTTTCAGTCTCTCTCAGGATCTTTCAAGCTCATTAGCTGCACACCCATATTGCGGGGTACAAGTTCTGATTTCTCCACTCAGAACAGTGAATAATTTAATGTCCAGTTTCTTCTGTAATTAATAATAAGAGCTGTTTCTATTTTACTGAGTTTTTAGGGAGATTTAAAAAAACTTGTATTCGAAAACTTTACTCGGAAGTATTCAATTCATCATTTGCATATTTGCTACATAAATATAGAAGTAAAGAAACTTATCATCATCATCAACATTGTCGTCTCTGAATACTCCCTTATCATCATTAGGATAATTCAGCAACAATCACCATTGTTCTAATGGTTCACCCTCTTCTAAAATTTTTTTATGAGATAAATTATAAAGGAAGGCAAAATCATATAGCTAAAGCTAAGGATCTAAAGAGATGTGTAGCAATGGTGGATGGGGAACTGGGGGGTAGCCTCCAGCAAGTCCCAGATGCCAGGAAAGCAGAGGCTCCAAGCATCCAACAGGGATGAGATTAGTTGAAGTTCCCAACAAAAGGGAGGGAGAACCTATAAAGACCATATCCAGAGGATAGGGAAGTCCCTCGGCTGGGGGCTGGAGCCACTCACTCATCTCCAAACTCTTAACCCAGAAGGGCTCCTGTGTAAAGGAAATACAGGGACAACGCGCAAAGCAGAGACTGAAGGGAAGGCCATCCAGAGACTGCCCCACCTGGGGATCCATCCCATATACAGTCACCAAATCCAGAACACTATTGTGGATGCCAAGAATTGCTTGCTGACAGGAGCCTGTAATAGCTGTCTCCTGGAGACTCTGCCAGAGCCTGACAAATACAGAGGAGGATACTTGCAGCCAAACATTGGAATTAGCACAGGGACCCCAATGGAGGAGTTAGAGAAAGGACTGAAGGAGCTAAAGGGGTTTGCAACCTCATAGGAAGACCAATAATATCAACCAACCAGACACCCCCCCAGAGCTCCCAGGGACTACACCACTAACCAAAGAGTACACATGGAGGGACCCATGGCTCCAGCTGCATATGTAGCAGAGGATGGTATTGTCTCGCATCACTAGGAGGAGAGGCCCTTGTCCCTGTGAAGGCTCGATTTCCTGGTGTAGGGGAATGCCAGGGCAGTGAGGAGGGAGTGGGTGAGGTGGGAGGGGGAGTGCCCTCATAGAAGGGGACAGGAGATGGGAGAAGGGGTTCTGGAGGGGAAACCAGGAAAGGGGATAACATTTGAAATGTAAATACATAAAATATTCAATAAAAATACAAAAAGAGATTAGATACATATACCAATGTTTCCTTTCTCAAAAAAAAAAAAATCTGAAAAGCAAACAGCACATGAAGCATGTGCTTGTGGAGATAGAAAGCAGACCTTTAATCTGTTATTGCACTGGACGGTGCCAGCAAGAACAGAACCAGACAACAATGCTTTCCTTTTTTATTGCTCTCTGTTGTATATAACTCGTTTCTCTCTTGGCCACACTGACATTTGCATTAAATGCTCATTTGCTTTCAGACCTTTAGAATTAATCTCGAAGTCACCGGGATGGTACATCCTCAGTTATAAGGCTGTTTGACAGTGTGTTATGAGGAGTGAGTTCATGTGTGGCTTTACTCCATGGAACAAAACGTCCATTACTAAGGAGTTACTAAAGCCAGGTTTACCACATATCCCTGAACATTTGGTCTATAACCTCACTTTCTTTAAAACATTTCCTGATTTTCTAATATATATTTCTGACATCTTTAGACAACATATTGATTGCACAATCACACAAATACTACATATGAGAATATCCATTCCTCCCAAAATTTGCCAAGCATTTAGAAAGAGGATCCTGCTTACAAAGTTATACCTTTCACACAAGGCAGTGTCAGTTATAGTGGATGTTACAAGAGATGCTGGGTGGAAAAGATGAGGTAAGACGTGTAACAATTCAACTCCTAACCGGAAACCATGTCTTCCAGCTACGTAATCACACTACACAACTGGTTTTTTGTTTTGTTTTTTGTTTTTTGTTTTTTAATTTTTAATATTTTTATTACATGTTTTCCTCAATTACATTTCCAATGCTATCCCAAAAGTCCCCCATAGCGCCCCCCACTTCACTACCCACCCATTCCCATTCTTTTGGCCCTGGCATTCCCCTATATTGGGGCATATAAAGTTTGCAAGTCCAATGGGCCTCTCTTTCCATTGATGGCCGACTAGGTCATCTTTCGATACATATGCAGCTAGAGACAAGAGCTCCGGGGTTCTGGTTAGTACATCATGTTGTTCCAACAATAGGGTTGCAGATCCCTTTAGCTCCTTGGGTACTTTCTCTAGCTTCTCCATTGGGAGCCCTGTGATACATCCAATAGCTGACTGTGAACATCCACTCCTGTGTTTGCTAGGCCCCGGCATCGTCTCACAAGAGACAGCTATATTTGGGTCCTTTCAGCAAAATCTTGCTAGTGTATGCAATGGTGTCAGCGTTTAGAAGCTGATTATGGGATGGATCCCTGAATATGGCAGTCTCTAAATGGTCTATCCTTTCATCACAGCTATGAACTTTGTCTCTGTAACTCCTTCCCTGGGTGTTTTGTTCCCAATTCTAAGAAGGTGCACAGTGTCCACACTTTGGTCTTCATTCTTCTTGAGTTTCATGCGTTTAGCAAATTGTATCTTATATCTTGGGTATCCTAAGTTTTGGGCTAATATCCACTTATCAGTGAATACATATTGTGTGAGTTCTTTTGTGATTGTGTTACTTCACTCAAGATGATGCCCTCCAGGTCCATCCATTTGGCTAGGAATTTCATAAATTCATTCTTTTTAATAGCTGAGTAGTACTCCATTGTGTAAATGTACCATAATTTCTGTATCCATTCCTCTGTTGAGGGACATCTGGGTTCTTTCCAGCTTCTGGCTATTATAAATAGGGCTGCTATGAACATAGTGGAGCATGTGTCCTTTTTACCGGTTGGGACATCTTCTGGATATATGCCCAGGAGAGGTATTGCTGGATCCTCCGGTAGTACTATGTCCAATTTTCTGAGGAACCGCCAAACTGATTTCCAGAGTGGTTGTACAAGCTTGCAATCCCACCAACAATGGAGGAGTGTTCCTCTTTCTCCACATCCTCGCCAGCATCTGCTGTCACCTGAATTTTTTATCTTAGCCATTCTGACTGGTGTGAGGTGGAATCTCAGGGTTGTTTTGATTTGCATTTCCCTGATGATTAAGGATGTTGAACATTTTTTCAGGTGTTTCTCTGCCATTCGGTATTCCTCAGGTGAGAATTCTTTGTTCAGTTCTGAGCCCCTTTTTTTTAATGGGGTTATTTGACTTTCTGGAGTCCACCTTCTTGAGTTCTTTATATATATTGGATATTAGTCCCTTATCTGATTTAGGATAGGTGAAGATCCTTTCCCAATCTGTTGGTGGTTTTTTTGTCTTATTGATGGTGTCTTTAGCCTTGCAGAAGCTTTGTAGTTTCATGAGGTCCCACTTGTCAATTCTCGATCTTACAGCACAAGCCATTACTGTTCTATTCAGGAATTTTTCCCCTGTGCCCATATCTTCAAGGCTTTTCCCCACTTTCTCCTCTATAAGTTTCAGTGTCTCTGGTTTTATGTGAAGTTCCTTGATCCACTTAGACTTGACCTTAGTACAAGGAGATAGGAATGAATCAATTCGCATTCTTCTACATGTTAACAACCAGTTGTGCCAGCACCATTTGTTGAAAATGCTGTCTTTCTTCCACTGGATGTTTTTAGCTCCCTTGTCGAAGATCAAGTGACCGTAGGTGTGTGGGTTCATTTCTGGGTCTTCAATTCTATTCCATTGGTCTATTTGTCTGTCACTATACCAGTACCATGCAGTTTTTATCACAATTGCTCTGTAGTAGAGCTTTAGGTCCGGCATGGTGATTCCACCAGAGGTTCTTTTATCCTTGAGAAGAGTTTTTGCTATCCTAGGTTTTTTGTTATTCCAGATGAATTTGCAGATTGCACTTTCTAATTCGTTGAAGAATTGATTTGGAATTTTGATGGGGATTGCATTGAATCTGTAGATTGCTTTTGGCAAGATAGCCATTTTTACAATGTTGATCCTGCCAATCCATGAGCATGGGAGATCTTTCCATCTTCTGAGATCTTCTATAATTTCTTTCTTCAGAGACTTGAAGTTTTTATTATACAGATCTTTCACTTCCTTAGTTAGAGTCACGCCAAGATATTTTATATTATGTGTGAGTATTGAGAAGGGTGTTGTTTCCCTAATTTCTTTCTCAGCCTGTTTATTCTTTGTGTAGAGAAAGGCCATTGATTTGTTTGAGTTAATTTTATATCCAGCTACTTCACCAAAGCTGTTTATCAGGCTTAGGAGTTCTCTGGTGGAATTTTTAGGGTCACTTATATATACTATCATATCATCTGCAAAGAGTGATATTTTGACTTCATCTTTTCCAATTTGTATCCCTTTGATCTCCTTTTGTTGTCGAATTGCTCTGGCTAGGACTTCAAGTACAATGTTGAATAGGTATGGAGAAAGTGGACAGCCTTGTCTAGTCCCTGATTTTAGAGGGATTGCTTCAAGCTTCTCACCATTTACTTTGATGTTGGCTACTGGTTTGCTGTAGATTGCTTTTATCATGTTTAGGTATGGGCCTTGAATTCCTGATATTTCCAAGACTTTTATCATGAATGGGTGTTGGATCTTGTCAAATGCTTTTTCCGCATCTAAGGAGATGACCATGTGGTTTTTGTCTTTGAGTTTGTTTATATACTGGATTACGTTGATGGATTTCCGTATATTGAACCATCCCTGCATCCCTGGGATGAAACCTACTTGGTCAGGATGGATGATTGTTTTGATGTGTTCTTGGATTCGGTTAGCAAGAACTTTATTGAGGATTTTTGCATCAATATTCATAAGGGATATTGGTCTGAAGTTTTCTATCTTTGTTGGGTCTTTTTGTGGTTTAGGTATCAGAGTAATTGTGGCTTCATAGAATGAGTTGGGCTGGTTTTTAATCATACCAAGATCCCATGCTGTCAGTATCCATGTAGAGATCTCAAACCATGGGACTTGAGACAGGGTTCCTCTGAGTACCCCTGGCTGTACTGGAACTCTGGAGACCAGGTTGGCTTGGAACTCAGAGATCTGCCTGCCTCTGCCTCTGGAGTTCTAGGATTAAAGGCATGTGCCACCACTGCCAGAATTCATGACAATTTTCTTATTAGATATTTTCTTTATTTAAATTTCAAATTTTATCCCCTTTCTTCATTTCCCTACCCCTGCTCACTAACCCACCCACTCCTGCTTCACTGCCCTGGCATTCCCCTACACAGGAGCACAGAGCCTTCACAAGACCAAGGGTCTCTCCTCTCATGGATGTCCCTCTGCTACATATGCAGCTGCAGCCTTGGTCCCTCCATGTGTACTCTTTGGTTGGTGGTTTAGTCCCTAGGAGCACTGGGGGTACTGGTTAGTTCATATTGTTGTTCCTCCTATGGGACTACAAACCCCTTCAGCTCCTTGGGTATTTTCTCTAGCTCCTCCATTGGATTGTGCTCAGTCCAATGGATGAGTGTAAGCATCCACTTCAGTAATCCACTTCAGGCACTGGCAGAGCCTCTCAGGAGACAGATATATCAGGCTCCTGTCAGCAAGTTCCTTTTGGCATCCACAATAGTGTCTGGGTTTGGGAATTGTACATGGGATAGATCCCCAGGTGGAGCAGTCTCTGGATGGTCATTCCTTCAGTCTCTGCTTCACACTTTGTCTCTGTATCTCTTTCCATGGATATTTTGATCCCCCTTCTAGGGAGGACTGAAGTATTCACATTTTGGTCTTCCTTCTTCTTGAGCTTCATGTGGTCTGTGAATTGTATCTTAGGTATTCCAAACTTCTAGGCTAATATCCACTTATCAGTGACTGCATACCATGTGTGTTCTTTTGTGATTGGGTTACCTCACTCAAGATGATGTTTTCTAGTTCCATCCACTTACCAAAGAACTTCATGAGTTCATTGTTTTTAATAGCTGAGTAGTACTCCATTATGTAAATGTACCACATTTTCTGTATCCATTCCTCTGTTGAAGAACATCTGGGTTCTTTCCATCTTCTGGCTATTATAAATAAGGTTGCTATGAACATAGTGAAGCATGTGTCCTTGTTATATGTTGGAGCATCTTCTGGGTATATGCCCAGGGGTGGTATAGCTGGGTCCTCAGTAGTACTATGTCTAATTTTCTGAGGAACCACTATACTGATTTCCAGAGTGGTTGTACCAGCTTGTAATCCCACCAGCAATGGAGAACTGTTCCTCTTTCTCCACATCCTCCCCAGCAACTGTGGTCACCTGAGATTTTGATCTTAGCCATTCTGACTGGTGTGAGGTGGAATCTCAAGGTTGTTTTGATTTGCATTTCCCTGATGACTAAGGATGTTGAACATGTTTTTAGGTGCTTCTCAGCCATTCGGTATTCCTCAGTTGAGAATTCTTTGTTTAACTCTGTACCTCATTTTAAAATAGGGTTATTTGTTTCTCTGGAGTCTAACTTCTTGAGTTCTTTATATATATATTAAATATTAGCACTCTATAGGATGTAGGGTTGGTAAAGATCTTTTCCCAATCTGTTGGTTACCTTTTTGTCTTATTGACAGTGCCCTTTGCCTTACAAAAGCTTTGCAGTTTTATGAGGTCCCATTTGTTGATTCTTGATCTTACAGCACAAGGCATTGCTGTTCTGTTCAGGAATTTTTCCACTGTGCCCATATGTTTGAGGCTCTTCCCCACTTTCTCTTCTATAAGTTTAAATGGATCTTGTTTTATGTGGAGGTCCTTGATCCACTTGGCCTTGAGCAAGGAGATAAGGATGGATCGATTTGCATTCTACATGCTAACCTCAAGTTGAACCAGCACCATTTATTGAAAATGCTGTCTTTTTTTCCACTGGATGGTTTTAGCTCCTTTGTCAAAGATCAAGTGACCATAGGTGTGTGGGTTCATTTCTGGATCTTCAATTCTATTCCATTGATCTACCTGCCTGTCACTGTACCAATACCATACAGTTTTAATCACAATTGCTTTTTAGTACAGCTTGAGGTCAGGGATGGTGATTCCCGCAGAAGTTCTTTTACTGTTGAGAATAGTTTTTCGCTATCCTGAGTTTTTTGTTATTCCAGATGAATTTGGAAATTGCTCTTTCTAAATGTATGAAGAATTGAGTTGGAATTTTGATGGGGATTGCATTCAATCTGTAGATTGCTTTTGGCAGGATAGCCATTTTTACTATACTAATCCTTCCAATTCATGAGCATGGGAGATCTTTCCATCTTCTGGGATCTTCTATTTCTTTCTTCAGAGACTTGAAGTTCTTACCATACAGATCTTTCACTTGCTTAATATAAAACACCAAGGTATTTTATATTATTTGTGAATACTGTGATGGGTGTTGCTTCCCTAATTTCTTTCTCAGCCTGTTTTTCCTTTGTGTAGAGGAAGGCCACTGATTTGTTTGAGTTAATTTTATATCCAGCTACTTTGCTAAACTTGTTTATCAGTTTTAGGAGTTCTCTGGTGGAATTTTTGTGATCACTTAAGTACACTATCATATCATCTGCAAATAGTGATATTTTGACTTCTTCCTTTCTAATTTGTATCCCTTTGATCTCCTTTTGTTGTCTAATTACTCTGGTTAGGACTTGAACTACTATATTGACTAGACAGGGAGAGAATTGGCAGCCTTGTCTGGTCCCTGAGTTTAGTGGAATTACTTCAAGTTTCTCTCTGTTTAGTTTGATATTGGCTACTGATTTGCTGTATATTGCTTTTACTGTGTTTAGGTATGGACCTTGAATTCCTAATCTTTCCAAAAATTTTATCATGAAGGGGTGTTGGATTTTGTCAAATGCTTTCTCAGCATCTAATGAGATGATCATATGTTTTTTTTTTCCTTTGAGTTTGTTTATATAGTGGATTACATTGATGGATCTCCATATATTGAACCATCCCTGCATCCCTGGGATGAAACCTACTTGATCATTATGGATGATCATTTTAATGTGTTCTTGGATTTGGTTTGGGAGTATTTTATTTAGTATTTTTGCATCGATATTCATAAGAGGAATTGGTCTGAAGTTCTCTATCTTTGTTGGGTCTTTATGTGGTTTAGGTATCAGAGTAATTGTGGCTTCACAGAACAAGTTGGATGGAGTAACTGCTGTTTCTATTTTGTGGAATAGTTTGAGGAGTATTGGAATTAGGTCTTCTTTGAAGGCCTGATAGAACTCTTCATGGGAGACTATTAATGACTGTTTCTATTTCTTTAGGGCATGTGGGACTATTTAGATTGTTAATCTTATCCTTATTTAACTTTGGTACCTGGTATCTGTCTAGAAAATTGTCCATTTCAACCAGGCTTTCCTTTTTTGTTGAGTATAGCCTTTTGTAGTAGGATCTGATGATGCTTTGGATTTCCTCAGGTTCTGTTGTTATGTCTCTCTTTTCATTTCTGATTTTGTTAATTAGGATACTGTCCCTGTGCCCTCTAGTTAGTCTGGCTAAGTGTTTATCTATCTTGTTGATTTCCTCAATGAACCAGCTCCTGTTTGCTTGATTCTTTGTATAGTTCTTTTTGTTTCTATTTGGTTGATTTCAGCTCTGAGGTTGATTATTTCCTGCTGTCTACTCCATCACCTGTTTGGTTGTTTTCCCATAATTCTTTAAGAGGTTTTTGTGTTTCCACTTTAAGGGCTTCTACCTATTTACATGTGTTCAACAGTATTTCTTTAATGGAGTTATTTATGTCCTACTTAAAGTCTTCTATCAGCATCGGGAGTTGTGATTTTAAATCCAAATCTTATTTTTCCAGTATGTTGGGGTATCAAGGACTTGCTGTTTTGGAAGAACTGGGTTCTAATGGTGCCGTGTAGCCTTGGTTTCAGTTGGTAAGGTTCTTGAACTTGCCTTTAGCCATCTGGTTATCTCTGGTGTTGGTTGGTCTTGTTGTCTCTGGCTTGAGCTTGTACCCTCTGTAAGCCTGTGTCAGAACTCCTGAGAGATCAGCTTTCCCTGGCAGGATGCATGCACAGAGGGCTGCAATCAAGTCCCAGCTCCTGGGTGCAGATGAAGTCAGGAAGGACCCTGTACCAGCTGCTCCACTGCTCCTGCGGCCTGTGTGCTGGGGATTTTGAAATGTATGTTGTTTCCAATATGTGACCAGGAAGCAGCTATTGCAGGCTTTCACCTGAAACACCCCTGTGCTCTTTTATGGGGAAGGAAATGTGATCCCCTCTCCTGAGCTGTGGCAGCCTACCCTAAGCAGGCTGTTCTTCACACAGGCTAAATACCACAAAACCTATGTGTATTTTGAAGAACTTAATTTGATAGAGATATCCAAAAGGCAAGTGGAAGCTCTTTGAGTATGAGAATGAGAGTTTATTCCTTCCACTATGAGGGGGAAAACAAAGCTGACCACCTTGAATCAGTGTTTCCCAAAAATGCTGTCAAGGAGTCTATGATCTTACGTATTAGCAACAAAGAAGGCTGCAGTGCACCAGTTACTATAATTAAAGTAGCTGGAACAGATCATTGCTTGGCACTTGGTCTCTTGGTCCTTCAGGTAAGATTTTTGATATATGCCCAAAGACAAATTTTTTAAACATAATTTTGTCTTTCTTTGTGAGACAGAGAGAATTCATGCCTTACAAAATCTTTACTGTGGTAAACGTAATTGCAGTAATTACAATTTCTGCTTTTTAAAGTTTATAACCTATGGGAAGAAACATTTTACACTAGGATTCCCTACACACATACATGAATTTGTAAGTAAAGGTTTTGTCAATAAGACTTACCCTAATATTTGAGATGTGTTCTGATGATTTTCTAAACAATATAGTTTTATTCTTTTCTACTTTTAAAAATGTCTCAGAGGCTGCAGTGCCCAGTACTGAAGAATATACTTAGTATGCACACAAGACTCTGTGTTCAATACCCAGTAACTCCCTCCAATAAAAATTCTAAATGTAATCTGCTATTGATTTGGAATATATTAAAGAGATGGAAGTCTCACTTGGAAAGCATAAACCTAATTACTTGGCTCAATAAACATTACATTCTCTGTTTTTCTTTCTTCTCTTTAACTCTTTAAGGATTTCCTTCCACTGCATTTTTATCTCCTTGCTTTGTGATGAAAATTCTATGGCTGGGCACAATGTTACACTTTTGTGTGTGTGATGTATTATTCCCATCCCCCCAATCCCCCCAAAAAAGCTTACAAGAATTTTTAGCAATGGACCTCTGATGTGACTCCCTAGGCAAGGAGAATAGGTGGGTACAAGAAGTTTAAGTCAGAGTGTAGCAGAGAAAGGTGTCTAAACCTCTGCTTTAAAATTCCTCTCAGCCGAAAAGCAAGACTCGGATTTAAAATCATATCTCATGATGCTGGTAGAGGACATCAAGAAGGGCTTTAATAACTCACTTAAAGAAATACAGGAGAACACTCCTAAAGAGGTAGAAGTCCTTAAAGAAATACAGAAATACACAACCAAACAGGTGATGGAATTGAACAAAACCATTCAAGACCTAAAAAGGGAAGGAGAAACAATAAAGAAAACCCAAAATGAGACAACACTGGAGATAGAAACCCTAGGAAAGAAATCTGGAACCATAGATGCGAGCATCAGCAACAGAATACAAGAGATGGAAGAGAGAATCTCAGGTGCAGAAGACTCCATAGAGAACATCGGCACAACAATCAAAGAAAATGCAAAATGCAGAAAGATCCTAACTCAAAACATCCAGGAAATCCAGGACACAATGAGAAGACCAAGCCTATGGATAATAGGAGTAGATGAGAATGAAGATGTTCAACTTAAAGAGCCAGCAAATATCTTCAACAAAATTATAGAAGAAAACTTCCCAAATCTAAAGAAAGAGATGCCCATGAACATACAGGAAGCCTACAGAACTCCAAATAGATTGGACCAGAAAAGAAATTCCTCCCGACACATAATAATCAGAACAACAAATGTACTAAATAAAGATAAAATATTAAAAGCAGTAAGGGAAAAAGGTCAAGTAACATATAAAGGCAGGCCTATTAGAATTACACCAGACTTCTCACCAGAGACTATGAAAGCCAGAAGATCCTGGACAGATGTTCTACAGACACTAAGAGAACACAAATGCCAGCCCAGGCTACTGTACCCAGCAAAACACTCAGTTACCATAGATGGAGAAACCAAAGTAATCCATGATAAAACCAAATTCACACAATATATTTCCATAAATCCAGCCCTTCAAAGGATAACAAAGGAAAAACACCAGCATAAGGACGGAAACTACACCCTAGAAAAAGCAAGAAAGTAATCTTCAACAAACCTAAAAGAAGACAGCCACAAGAACAGAATCCCAACTCTAATAACAAAAATAACAGGAAGCAACAATTACTTTCTTTAATTTCTCTTAATATCAATGGACTCAATTCCCCAATAAAAAGACATAGACTAATAGACTGGCTACACAAACAGGACCCAACATTTTGCTGCTTACAGAAAACCCACCTCAGGGAAAAGGACAGACACTACCTCAGAGTGAAAGGCTGGAAAGCAATTTTCCAAGAGAATTGGTCCAAAGAAACAAGCTGGAGTATCCATTGTAATATCAAATAAAATTGACTTCCAACCCAAAGTTATCAAAAAGACAAGGAGGGGCACTTCATACTCATCAAAGGTAAAATCTACCAAGATGAACTCTCAATTGTGAATATCTATGCTTCAAATACAAGAGCAGCCACATTCATTAAAGAAACTTTCATAAACCTCAAAGCACACATTGCACCTCACACAATAATAGTGGGAGACTTCAAAACCCCACTCTTACCAATGAACAGATCCTGGAAACAGAAACTAAACAGAGACACTAACCGAAGTTATGAAACAAATGGATTTAATAGATAACTACAGAACATTTTATCCTAAAACAAAAGGATATACCTTCTTCTCAGCACCACATGGTACTTCCTCCAAAGTTGACCATATAATTGGTCACAAAACAGGCATACACAGATACAAAAATATTGAAATTATCCCATGCATCCTATCTGATCACTACGGACTAAGGCTGATCTTCAATAACAACATAAATAATAGAAAGCCAACATTCACGTGGAAACTGAACAACATTCTATTCAACGATCCCTTGGTCAAGGATGAAATAAAGAAAGAAATTAAAGACCTTTTAGAGTTTAATGAAAATGAAGCCACAACATACCCAAACTTATGGGACACAATGAAGGCAGTGCTAAGAGGAAAACTCATAGCCCTGAGTGCCTCCATAAAGAAACTAGAGAGAGCATATACTAGCAGCCTGACAGCACACCTAGAAGCTCTAGAACTAAAGGAAGCAAATTCACCCAAGAGGACTAGATGGCAGGAAATAATCAAACTCAGGGCTGAAATCAATCAAGTGGAAACAAAAAGAACTATTCAAAGAATCAACCAAACCAGGAGCTGGTTCTTTGAGAAAATCAACAAGATAGATAAACCCTTAGCTAGACTAACTAAAGGGCACAGGGATAGTATCCTAATTAACAAAATCAAAAATGAAAAATGAGACATAACAACAGAACCTGAGGAAATCCAAAACATCATCAGATCCTACTACAAAAGTCTATACTCAACAAAACTAGAAAACCTGGATGAAATGGAAAACTTCCTAGACAGATACCAGGTACCAAAGTTAAATCAGGATCATACTAACGATCTAAACAGTCCCATTTCCCCTACAGAAATAGAAGCAGTCATTAATAGTCTTCCAACCAACAAAAGCCCAGGACCAGATGGGTTTAGTGTAGAGTTCTATCACACCTTCAAAGAAAACTTAATTTCAACTCTTCTAAAACTATTCCACAAAATAGAAACAGAAGGTACTCTACCCAATTCATTGTATGAAGCCACAATTACTCTGATACCTAAACCACACAAGGATCCAACAAAGAAAGAGAACTTCAGACCAATTTCCCTTATGAATATCGATGCAAAAATACTCAATAAAATCCTGGCAAACCGAATCCAAGAACACATCAAAACCATCATCCATCATGACCAAGTAGGCTTCCTCTCAGGGATGCAGGGATGGTTTAATATATGGAAATCCATCAATGTAATCCACTATATAAACAAGCTCAAAGACAAAAACCACATGATCATCTCGTTAGATGCTGAGAAAGCATTTGAAAAAATCCAGCACCCCTTCATGATAAAAGTCTTGGAAAGATCAGGAATTCAAGGCCCATACCTAAACATACTAAGCAATATACAGCAAGCCAGTAGCCAACATCAAAGTAAATGGAGAGAAGCTGGAAGCAATCCCACTAAAATCAGGGACTAGACAAGGCTGCCCACTTTCTCCCTACCTATTCAATATAGTACTTGAAGTTCTAGCCAGAGCAATTCAGCAACAAAAGGACATCAAGGGGATACAAATTGGAAAGGAAAAAGTCAAAATATCACTATTTGCAGATGATATGATAGTGTACTTAAGTGATCACAAAAATTCCACCAGAGAACTCCTAAACCTGATAGACAGCTTCAGTGCAGTAGCTGGATATAAAATTAACTTAAAAAAATCAATGGTCTTTCTCTACACAAAGGATAAACGGACTGAGAAAGAAATTAGGGAAACAACACCTTTAAAAATATTCACAAATAATATAAAATACCTTGGTGTGACTCTAACTAAGGAAGTGAAAGATCTGTATGATAACAACTTCAAGTCTCTGAAGAAAGAAATTGAAGATCTCAGAAGATGGAAAGATCTCCCATGCTCACGGATTGGAAGGATTAATATAGTAAAAATGGCTATCTTGTCAAAAGCAATCTACAGATTAAATGCAATCCCCATCAAAATTCCAACTCAATTCTTCACTGAGATAGAAATAGCAATTTGCAAATTCATCTGGAATAATAAAAAACCTAGGATAGCAAAAAGTATTCTCAATAATAAAAGAACTTCTGATGGAATCACCATGCCTGACATTAAGCTGTACTACAGAGCAATTGTGATTAAAAACTGCATGGTACTGGTACAATGACAGACAGGTAGATCAATGGAACAGAATTAAAGACCCAGAAATGAATCCACACACCTATGGTCACTTAATCATTGACAAGGGAGCTAAAATCATCCAGTGGAAAAAAAGACAGCATTTTCAACAAATGGTGCTGGCACAACTGGCGGTTATCATGTAGAAGAATGTGAATTGATCCATTCTTCTCTCCTTGTACAAAGCTCAAGACTAAGTGGATCAAAGACCTCCACATAAAACCAGAAACACTGAAATTTATAGAGTAGAAAGTGGGGGAAAGCCTTGAAGATATGGGCACTGGGGGAAAATTCCTAAACAGAACAGCAATGCCTTGTGCTGTAAGATCAAGAATTGACAAATGGGACCTTATAAAATTGCAAAGCTTCTGTAAGGCAAAAGACACTGTCAATAAGACAAAAAGGCCACCAACAGATTGGGAACGTATTTTTACCAATCCTAAATCTGATAGGGGACTAATATCCAATATATACAAAGAGCTCAAGAAGCTGATCTCCAGAAATTCAAATAACCCCATTAAAAATGGGGTACAGAGCTAAACAAAGAATTCTCAACTGAGGAATACCAAATGGCTGAGAATCACCTGAAAAAAATATTCAACATCCTTAATCATCAGGGAAATGCAAATCAAAACAACCTTGAGATTCCACCTCACACCAGTCAGAATGGCTAAGATCAAAAATTCAGGTGACAGTAGATGCTGGCAAGGATGTGGAGAAAGAGGAACACTCCTCCATTGCTGGTGGGATTGCAAGTTTGTACAACCACTCAGGAAGTCATTCTGGAGGTTCCTCAGAAAATTGGACATAATACTACCAGAAGATCCAGCAATACCTCTCCTGGGCATATACCCAGAAGAAGTTCCAACTGGTAATAAGAACACATGCTCCACTATGTTCATAGCAGCCTTATT
Source organism: Mus caroli (assembly GCF_978045245.1). NCBI lineage: Eukaryota > Metazoa > Chordata > Mammalia > Rodentia > Muridae > Mus > Mus caroli. The sequence continues at coordinate 29,526,053 of NW_028227270.1, forward strand.
TATAATAGCCAGAAGGTGGAAAGAACCCAGATGTCCCTCAACAGAAGAATGGATACAGAAAATGTGGTACATTTACACAACGGAGTACTACTCAGCTATTAAAAACAATGAATTTATGAAATTCTTGGACAAATGGATGTATCTGGAGGATATCATCCTTAGTGAGGTAACCCAATCACAAATGAAGTCATTAGATATGCACTCACTGATAAGTGGATATTAGCCCAGAAACATAGAACACCCAAGATACAATTTGCAAAACACAAGAAAATTAAGAAGAGGGAAGACCAATGGATGGATACTTCATTCCTCCTTAGAATAGGGAACAAAATACCCATGAAAGGAGTTACAGAGACAAAGTTTGGAGCTAAGACAAAAGGATGGACTATCCAGAAACTACCCCACCCGGGGATCCATCCCATAATCAGCCACCAAACCCAGACACTATTGCATATGCCAGCAATATTTTGCTGAAGGGACCCTGATATAGCTGTCACGTATGAGGCTAGGCCAGTGCCTGGCAAATACAGAAATGGATGCTCACAGTCATCTATAAGATGGAACACAGGGCCCCCAAGGGAGAAGCTAGAGAAAGCATCCAAGAAGCTGACAGGGTCTGCAACCCTATAGGTGGAACAACAATATGAACTAACCAGTACCCCTAGAGCTCATGTCTCTAGCTGCATATGTAGCAGAAGATGGCCTAGTCAGCCATCACTGGGAAGAGAGGCCCCTTGGTAATGCAAACTTTATATGCCCAGTACAGGGGAACGCCAGGGCCAAGAAGCGGGAGTAGGTGGGTAGGGGAGCAGGGCGGGGGAAGGTATAGGGAACTTTCGGGATAGCATTTGAAATTTGAAATATATATAAAGAAAATATCTAATAAAAATATAGAAAATGAGAAAAAAATAAAATTTCTCTCAGGTTATGGCCTTACTCTTTACTTGTTCTTGTGTATGGGAGGCTCTGGGGTACCAGCAGAAAGCATCCCTGAGAGTTGGAGAACAGTGGCCATGTCCAAGGCAGTAGAGCACTGAGAGATGCTGGAGTTCAGACCCACACAGAATGAAAAGATTTTGGTGACTATTGTGGGCTCTTAATTATGCTCGAGCAAAACCATGACCTAGAAGGAATAATTGTGCTTGTGAGTTGCAAAAACCTAAACAACCCTGCCAACAAAGCTACACAAACTTCAGCCAGGAAATTTAACCTAAGAGTGAAAAATGACCACTTTACAGCCTGATAGCATAGACTAGATGTTTTTATAATTCAGCTGCTAGCATAAAATTATAAATTACTAACTTTGGTAAAGATCATGAAAGGTGAGCAATTTGTAGCTTAACACTAGTTTGATGAAAAGAGACATGGACATGGCCACATTAGTCCTGTGTTTCATTATGAAAAGGAAAAAGGCCAAAGTTCTCCAAATTTTGAAAAGGCTATAATCTGTTCATCTGAGAAATCCTAAGACTATAATAGAAAAAACACACACACAAAAAAAATATTTTACAATAAAAGTAGTGAGAATTCAATAAAGAGACTATCTTGAAAGCAGCAAATGTATACCACATACAGGAAAATGCAATGTAAATGTATTATTGTACAAAATGTATTATTGTACAATAATACAATAAATGTATTATTGTAGACCTTCAGAAGGCTAGTTAAAGAAAATGGAATGACATTTTTAAGTACTGAAAGAAAATTCATTAATTTTCAATAATAAAGTAAATTAATATTTAATTTTTGCCTTATGTGTCTGCGTGTTTGCCTACATATTTTATGTGTACCAAGTGCATCTGCATGTCTGAAGAGACCAGAAGAGAATGCTAGACCCCTTGGACCTAGAGTTACAAATGATTATGAGCTGTCATGTGGATGAAGGGAACTGAACCTGGATCCTCTGCAAGAGAAGCAAGTGTTCTTAACCACTGAGCTATCTCTCCCGACCTTTCTCTAAGGAGGCGTGGGACCGTTTTGTGGTTAAGGAAAGTGGTGACAGGTGTGGTCTGATTGCAGCTGAAGGCAGGGATCAGGGTGACAGCAGAAAATGTTACCAGAAGAGTAAGATCACAGAAGGTGACAGCAGGTGTAAGCTCCTATCTATAGGCAAGGACGAAGTATCCAGAGTGACACAGATGTTAGAGTAAAATTAATAACAACACAAAGAGATACTTGTCACCTGCCGATGTGAAGTCATGGCAACAAACAAACGGAAGATATATGAGCAGTATCCTAAGATATTCTCGGTCTCTCTGTCTCTGTCTCTGTCTCTGTCTCTGTCTCTGTCTCTCTCTCTCTCTCTCTCTCTCTCTCTCTCTCTCTCTCTTTCCCTTCTTCCTTTCCTCCTCCATGGGATCCAGCTGCCCACACCAACCTAAGAATCATGTAAGTGATTTTCACTCTCCTTCCTGTCTTCCATCTCAAAGCCCCACTCTTGCACCCAGCCCTGCAAAAGCCTGTCCTCCCTCTGTCTCCATCCCACTGGACTTCATGGAAGACAGTGTTCCTCCTTCCTGTGGACTCTTACTGTGTCCCTCTAACACATCCTCATGCCTTTGTGTCATCCCTCAATAACTAGAAACACATTATACCTTGCCCTCTACCCCCATGACCACATAGGACAGGGACTAAAAAAGCATCCTCTATCAGACAATACCCCATGCCACCACACTTTCCTAAGACCCACAGATAGCAACAGAAACCACCTAACACACACAAGGCCAACTATCATACCTAGAATCACAACCTCCCTAAACCCAGATGTCTAGACTCTAGCTCAAAGATACAATCATGACACCCAAGACAATACGACCCACTAGAATCCAGCAACCGTATACAGTAACCGTGGGAAATGCAATAAAGCTGAAGCACACTCACAGACTTTCAGAATGGCATTATGAGTACGTTTAAGGATGCCAAAGAGGATGTGAATAAATCCCCCAATGGAGTCTGTAAAAACAAAGAAAGAGTGGAGTGAAATTATGAAGATAGCTCAAAACATGAAAATAGTGATAGATTTCCTAAACTGAGGGAAAACCAGAAATGAAAATTTAGGAAGTCAGGCAAACATCTCAGAAGTGAGCCTCACCAACAGTGTACAAGAGATGGAAAAGGGAACCAGTGCCATTAAAGACAGAAGAAGTGGATAATGTGGACAAAGGAAATGTTAAATCTAAACAAGTCCAGGCATAAAATATCCAGGAAATCTGAAACACTATGAAAAAAACAAATCTAATTATAAATAATAGGAATAGAGGAAGGAGAAGAAACGCAGGTCAAAGACCCAGAAAATATTTTCAACACAGTCATGGAAGAAAATTTCCTTAACCTAATGAAAGAGATGCCTATCAAAGTACATGAAGCATACAAAACACCAAGTAGAGTGAACAAGAAATACATTCCTCTCAGAACAAAATAATCAAAACACTAAACTAACAGAACAACAACAATATTAAAAGCCACAAAGAAAACAAAAACTAAGCAACATCTAAAGGCGACCCTATAGAATAATACCTGGCTTTTCAATGGACCTGAATGGATATTGTACAAACTCTGAGAGACCACAAACACCAGCCCAGACTATTATACTGAGCAAAACTTTCAATTACAATAGATGGAGAAAGAAAAGCATAGCACAATGAAATGAAATCTAAGCAGCATCTATCTACAAACCCTGCTCTACTGAAGGTGCTCAAAAGAAAACTTCAGCATGGAGAAATTAACCACACCGAAGAAAACACAAGGAACAAATCATGCCCGATCATAAAATCAAAGGAGTGGGAGGTGGAATCCCCATATCATCACAATAAAATAACAAAAATCAATAAAGGCTGCTTTATATCAATGATGTAAGTTTCACAATAAAAAGACACATAGTGATGACAGAGTTAAAAAACAAACAAACAGGATTCATACTTCTGCTGCATCCAAAACAAACAACAAACAACAACAACAAAACAAACATACCTTAACATCAAGGATAGACATTGTCTCAGGGCAAAAGGATATTCCAAGCAAATAGACCCAAGAAGCAAGCTCTTGTAGCCAAAATGTCAGATATTAAAGCATATCTGACAAAATAAACTTCAAATCAAAACTAATCAGAAGAGATAGGGAAAGACCCTACATATTCATCAAAAGAAAAATCTACAAAAGGACATTGTAACTCTTAACATCTTAACACTAAACACAAGGGCATCCAAGTTCATTAAAAAAAAAAAAACACTACTACAACTTAAGTCACATATTGACCCTCCCACATTGACAGTGGGTGACTTCAGTACCCCAGTCTTGCCAACAAATGGATCATCCAGATAAAATCTAAAAAGAGAAATGCTAACTGTTGAAAACCAAATGGACCTAGGTGATATTTAAAGCACATTCACCCAAACACAAAAGGATATTTCTTCTTCTTGGAAGCTCATAGAACTTTCTCTAAAATTGATGACATACTCAGACACAAGCAAACCTCAACAGATTCAATAAAATTGAAATATTATATCCCTATGTAATATATTATATTATATTATATTATAATCCATCTGACCATCTGATCATATATTCCACCCTATACTCCATCTGACCATCATGGATTAAAGCTGGATATCAACAATAACAGAAACAATGGGAAGTTTACCGTCTCATAGAAACTTAGTAACTCACTACTGAACAAAAACGGGGTCAAACATATATCAGGAGAGAAATCCAAACCTTTATAGAATTGAATGAAAATTAAAACACAACATACCCAACCCTATGGCACACAATGAAGTCAGTTCTAGGAGGTAAATTTATAACACTAAGTGCCTATGTATAGAAAAAGGAGAGGAGATAGATTTCATATTTATAACTTAACAGCACACCTAATGAAAGTTCTAGAACAAAAAAGATACAATACCCAAAATGAGTAGACATTAAAAAAATAATCAAACCCAGGGCCAAAATCAATAAAATGGAAAAAAGAAACAAAAACAAATAATGAATGAGGAGCTGGTTATTTGAGAAAATAAATATAATTGACAAACTCTTAGCTAAACTAACTAAAAGATGGAGAGAGAAGATCCAAATTAATAAAATTGGAGACAAAATGGGGACATAACAACAGACACTGAGGAAACCCAGAGAGTCATAAAGACATACTTTAAAACTTGTACTCTGCAGGGCAGTGGTGGCACATGTCTCTAATCCCAGCACTTGGGAGGCAGAGGCAGACAGATTTTTGAGTTCGAGGTCAGCCTGGTCTACAGAGTGAGTTCCAGGACAGCCAGGCCTACACAAAGAAACCCTGTCTTGAAAAAACATTAAAAACAAAACAAAACAAAACAAAAACACCAACAACAAAAAACAAAAAAACAACAAAAAATAAATAAATTTATGAATATATACTACTTATCAAATTTAAATCAAGATCAGATGTACAATTTAAACAAACCTATAATCTATAGTAAATTAGAGGCAGTAATTAAAAGTCTCTCAATCAAAACTAAAAGCTCAGAATCAGATGGATTCAGTATGGAAGTCTACTGACTTTCAAAGAAGGATGAATTCCAATACTCCTCAAATTATTATGTAAAAATAATTTGAGGCCTTTGAGAAAACGCAACACCCCTTTATGATAAGAGTCATAGAGAGATTATAGATACAAGGGTTATACCTCAACAAACAAAGAGTATTTACACCAAGGCCATAGCAAACATCAACCAAAATGGATAGACACTCAAAGTAGTTTCACTAAATCAGGAACAAGTCAAGGCTGTCCGCTCTCTCCATACCTATTCAACACAGTACTAAAAGTTTTATCCAAAGAAATAAGACAATGGAGGAGATCAAGGGTATACAAACAGGAAAAGAAGAAGTCAAAGAATTTTTATTTGCAAATATTAAGACAGTATATGTAAGTGACCCTAAAATTTTTGCCAGGAAACTCCTACAGCTGATAAACACTTTCTGCAAAGTAGTTGGATACAAAATTATCTCAAAAAACAAAAACAAAAAACAAAAACAATAGTCTTCTTGTATACAAATGACAAACAAAATGAGAAAGAAATCAAGGAGACAATGCCTCTCATAGTAGCCTCAAAAAAAAAAAGTCAAACATAAAATCTTGGGGTAACTCTACCCAAGCAAATGAAAATACTTGTGTAATAAAAATTTTAAGACATTAAAGCAAGAAATTGAAGAAGATATCAGAATATGGAAAGATCTCCCATGCTCATGGATCAGTAAAATTCATATAGTGAAAATGGGCAACCTACCAAAAGTAATCTATAGAGTCAACGTAATCTTCATCAAAAGTCCAACTCTTCACAGAAATCGAAAGGACAACTTTCAGCTTCATATGAAAACACAAAAAGGTCAGGATAACTAAAAATATACATAATAAAAGAACTCCTGGAAGTATCATAATCTCTGATCTCAAATTGTACTATAGAACAATAGCAATAAAAACAGTATGGTATTGGCACAAAAACAGGCATGTTGATCAATGGAATTGAATGTATGACCCAGACATAAATTCTCATATCTATACATATGTGATTTTTTTAAATAAAGAAGTCAGAAATATACACCAGAAAAAAAGACAGCATCTGCAGCAAATGGTGCTGGCCAAACTGGATGGCTGCATGTAGAAGAATTCAAATAGATTCATACATATCACTCTGCATGAAACTCAACTCAAATGGAATAAGGATCTCTCAACATAAGGCCAGATACACTGAATCTAATAGAGGAGAAAATGAAGAATAATAGTAAATGCATTGGCAATGGGAAAGATTTTCTAAATAGGACACGGTGCAGGCACTTAGAACAACAATTAACAAACAGGACCTCATGAAACTGAACAGGATTCACTTATTCAGATAAAGTAAAAGGCTACAGAATAGAAAACATTTTTATCAACTACACATCTGATGAAGGTGTAATATTTAAGCAATATAAAGAACTAATAAAATCCTGAACACCAAGAGAACAATAACCCAATTAAAAATGGGATACAGATCAAAACAGAGTTCTCAAATGATGAATCACTAATGTCTGAGAAACACTTAAAGACACATCCAACATCCTTAGTCATCAGGAGAATAAGAACCTAAACTACTTTGAGTTGCATCTCACACCTGTCAGAATGGCTACGATGCGTAAAACAAATGACAGTTGGTGTTAGTGAGGATGTGGGGTAAGGGAAACACTCATCACTGCTGGTGGAAATGCAAACTTGTACAGTCCCATGGAAATCAGCGTGGCAGTTTCTCAGGAAGCTAGAAATACATCTACCTTAAGATCAAGCTGTACTGCTTTTGGGCAAATACCCAAAATATCTATCACACTACAGAATTACTTGCTCAACCATCGTCATTGCTGCTCTATTCATAATAGCCAGAAACTGGACACAGACTAGATGTTCGTCAGCGGATGAATGAATACTGAAAATATGATATACTTACACAACGGAACATTGCTCAGCTGTTTAAAAACAAAACTAAACAAACAAAGAAAACAAAATCGTGAAATTCACAGGCAAATGGATGGGAAAAAATCATGAAGTATTCCAGACCCTCAAAAAAAATGTTGGGTTTATTCACTTCCATGTGTGTGTTAGATTCAGAATGACTGTTCTAACTGTATAGAAGTTTATTAAGATGCTGTGGTGCTCAGAAAGAAAACGGTCTTCTTAGATCCATAGGAAATGGCACAATCAGGAGGTGTAGCCTTGGAGTGGGTGTGGCTTTGCTGTTGTCTCTAGGGTGAGGTCTCAGAAGCTCAAACCTAGGCTCAGTGCCTGACAGTCACTTCCTGCAGCCTGCAGAACCACATGTAGAACTCTCAGCTACCTCTCCAGTACCATGTCTGCCTGCACACTGCCATGCTTCCTGCCATGATGATAAAGGACTAAACTTCTGAAATGTAAGCCAGCCCCAAATAAATGTTTTCCTTTATTAAAAGTTGTCATGGTCATGGTGTCTTTTCACAGCAATAAAAACACTAACTAAGACATGCACTGACTTGGGTCTGGTAATTTTAGTGTGTGATGGTTTGTGTCTGCAAGCTCTATTCAATAAAATTTTGTTTCATACTTTTTAAAAGAACTTTCTAAATAGGACATAAGTTGCATAGGAAATAAGACAAACAGTTAACAAATGGGGCTTCATGAAGTTAAAAGGTTTCATCAAAAGAAATTATCAATTGAGTGAAGATGTAGCGTACAGCATGGGAGACCATTCTGGTCAGATGCACATCTGACAGAAGATTAATACCTAGATTATGTAAGAATGAGTAAAATCACTAAGCCTTATGAAAATCAACATCATAATAATCATAATGCAGGCCATGGGTCTGAGCAGAGAATTCTCAGAAGAAACACAGCTAGCTACTCAACAATTGAAAAGTGTCCAACATCTGCAGCTGCTCTCATTTCCTTCCTGTTGCTGTGATACAAAAAGAAAAATCACCCTAGGCTCAAGGGCAAGGCACACCAGGAAGGAGAAGAGGTGAGAGTGACCCACCTGCCAGCTGAACCGCCCCACTCCCTAAATTGGTTCTCAAAGACACTGCCCTTCCTACCTCATTGCCTTTCCATTTTCAACAAAATTCCAACACAATACTTTACAGACCTTGAAAGAACAATACTTAACTTCATATAGACAAAAGTAAAAAATAAAAAACAGGATAGGTACAAAAATCCTGGAAAATAAAAGAACTTGTGGTGGTATCACCATTCTTTGGCTCAAGCTGAGCTAAGGAGATGTAGCAATAAAAACGCATGGTATTGGCAGAAAAACAGACAGGTTTATCAATGGAATCAAATGGAAGACACAGACATAAATTCACTCACCTGTGGACACTTGATTTTTTTTTATAAAGAAGGCAGAAATATATAATGGAAAAAAGAAACAAGTATCTCTCTGGAAAGAGCATTTTCAACAAATGGTGCTGGTCTAACTGGATGCTGGCATGTAAAAGAATGCAAATAGATTCTTATCTACTGCACTACACAAACCTCAAGTCCAAGTGGATCAAAGACCTCAGCATAAAACCAGGTACACCGAACTTGACAGCAGAGGAGTGAGGAATAATCTTGGATGCATTGGCACAGGATTATTCCTGAACAGAACACCGATAGCACAGGCACTAAGATCAACAATCTATAAATAGGACCTCATGAAACTGAAAAGCTTCTGTAAGGCAAAGGTCACTGTCGAGAGGACGAAATGACAGCCCACAGAATGGGAAAAGATCTTCACCACATCTGACAGAGGACTAACATCCAAAATATATAAAGAACTCAAGAAACTAGACATCAACAAACTAAATAATCCAATTAGAAAATAAGGTACAGATCTAAACAGAGAGTTCTCAACAGAGGACTCTCAAATGGCTAGGAAACACTTAAAGAAATAGTCAGCATCCTTAGTCATCAGGGAAATGAAAACTAAAACAACTTTGAGATTCCATCTTACTCCTGTCAGAGAGCTAAGACTTAATAATGGGGGACATGGGGCCTGAATCAGTCATCTTCTGTAACCAGGCAAGGCCTCAAGTGGAGGGACTGGGACACCAACCCAGCCACAAAACCTTTGACCTACAGTTTGTCCTGCCTACAGAGTGCTCTGGGACTGGAGCCCAGCAGAATCATCAAAGAGACCAGAGAGACTTCATCCAGCAACTGATGGAAGCAGATGAGAGTCCCACAGCCAAACATTAAGTGGAGCTTGAGGAGTCCTGTGGGGAGTCAGGGGAGGAAGGATCAGAGGAACAAGAGGAGCCAGGCACACCTAGAGAATGATGTCCACAGAATCAGCAGGCTGGGACTTGCAGAGATCAGGTTGCCTATGGGGTCTGACGTAGGTCCTCTGCCTATGTTATGGCTGAGTAACTTGGTAATCTTGTGGAAATCCTAACAGTGGGAGCAGGGGTGTCCCTGACTCTGTTGCCTTCTCGTGGGACCCTTTTCTTCCTACTGGGTTGCCTTGTCCAGCCTTGATGTGATGGCATGTGCCTGATCTTATCGCAGCTTGTTACGCTGGGTTTGGTTGATGTCCCTAAGAGGGCTGCTCTTTCCTAAGGGGAGGACAGTGGACCTGGTATTGTATCAAGTTAGGTAGATCATGACCAGAGGAACAAACATATGTTTTCTCTCATATGAAGATCTTAAAATTTTCATTTTGGGGAGGTGGAGGTGGAAATATTTTGCATTTTGAAGAAATACTTTTACTGGCGTTTGCTCTTTTGTAGACAAAAGTAATTTTGCATTTGTTTACTCATTACAGGTAGTCTGAGATAGGAAATGCATTTCAGAAAAAAAAAATCATCTGACTTACTGATTTACTCCAAGGGAGCGTCACTAGTTGTAGGACAGTGAATTGTTCTAAATACTTTGTTCATTGCTAAGTTATTAAGAATTTAGTTTGCCTATAAGAAAGTTAACCATACCTATAAGCCAGTGTACTTTCAATAGGCACATGATGGGAAAGTTGTTTAAATGAGTTTTCTCATCCAAGAGCAGGAAAGAGGCCAAGAGTCTCTAGTTCAATGCAGGTCCCTGGTTACTGCTGATGCTGCTGTGTGAACTAGGGTCTGAAGAATTGGGTTTCATTTCAGTGTTCCAAGGAACTCTTTCTTGGCACTGAAACGACCCTTGCGACTCTCATGAATTTTCTGATTTTAGGTTTTGAAACAACAATTCAAAACCAAAGACTTTTAAATCAAACTAAGAAATTTTCTCCCCTCACTGCAGTTTTGATTTTGCTTTAGACATTTGAAGCATTTGGGGTCAGATTTCAGCATATAACACTTCTTCCAGATGTCCCAGTGTCAGAGGGCACTGTGCCAGAGAACAGCAGACGCAGAACTCATTCAAGATCAAAGAGAGACTAAAGACATAGAAAATCAATATATCTGGTCACTAGTGACTACTTGTATATCAGCTGTCCAAATATTAATTATATTGTAGGCTGTTAAAGAACCTTATTACTGAGGATTTTCCACTTGAACTTTCTGGATGAAATCCCCAGCCTTTTTGATCTGCTAACTTTAACTTTCAGGCCATGGACATACTTTGGTCTTCAAGATGATACTCCTAAGTGAAGTGTCCTTTAATGTAATTAAGATGCTATAGTCTTCAGTGTAGGCATTCTTATCTAGGGAAAAGTTGGCCTTTCCTTCGCTGATGGTCACCACGCAGACATATCCATAAAGGCCTTTGATCTGTCCCAAGGCCAGGAGCTTCTAGCCAGCATCTTCTGAGTTAGTCATTTGTTAAGTATCAATCCTGGAGCCTCCAAACTATGACTGCAGTAGGTTTTTATGAAACACCTTCATCACTAGTCGTTCCCTGATGGTGGCAAATGAACAGAACAAAACAACTTCATAATGATTCATACTTTAAAATTCAAATGATTAGATGCATATCTTCATGTTTGAATGAGTACTTACAGAAGCCAGGAGCAAGAAGAGATTCATAAGAAGTATCAGGAAGGAGGAAGATTTAAAGCATGTTATCTGAAAGTGGAGAACAGAAATATGAGGGGCAGAAAAGCCTCCATGAGGGCAGGGTCAGAAGGACAGGAGAAGGTGGAGGTTGGGAAAGTTCAATCAAAACTAAGGATGAGAGGGGGGAAACATGGAAAGCTGTCAGAACATGGTCCATGAATGAGCTGTGTGGGGAGAATTCTGATCACTTGTGAGAAAAATCCAAGGGAACAGGACAAGAGTCCTTAGACCTCAGCATTCCAAAGACAAAACGGTTCCTGGAATGTGCTTTCACGCCCCTCCCAGGAGTAGTAAATAGAAGTGGGTTCACTTTTGATTACGCATCTTGCTCTTACTATTATTCAGATGATGTCTAAAACCATGGTTTGTCCTGATGACTGTATAAGCCTAAATTCATGTGAATATGCCTTGCTCTCAACTGTATACAGTTTGAATTTGTGTGAACTTTGCCCATGTGACCTTGCTTGATACCCCCCCCCCCAGAATATAAATTGTCTAATGCTATGAATAAAGTTAGCTATTGCATGAGACTTTGGTTTGCCTAATTTTTAGGCTCCACTCTCCCAGGTTCACTCCGTCAACTAGAATAGAAACAGAGAGTTACTATTGTTTAAAATATCTTTAAATAGAGTTTTGATGGAGCTACACTGTATGAGTTCACATTGTTGCTCTCAGAAGCCATAAGTTTTTAAACAAAAATCCCATTGCTGGCTGTGAGATATTTTTCTATGAATTGTTGGGTTGAAAGCACCATGTGATTCCAAACCAATACATAATGTTTCCATTTTTATTGGTCACTCACCAGAACTATGCAGTCAAGCTCTACTTCTGGAAACACCACACACTGAATGCAGGACACAAAGAAATCAAGGTGGAACTAAGCTATAAGCTTTCTCTCCGTCATTCATAGTGTCCGTTCTCTGAAAGCTGCTGGGGGGAGAAAAAGCTATCAGTGGTCTTTCTAAAATGCAGACCATGCATGCTACAATGCCAACCTGCAGGCACATCTTCAGTGGTGCAATAGTGGCTGAAATGTTTGCTGGTTAGCCAACTCTTTCCCAGTATGGTTTAAGGTCCAGTCCACCGAAATAAATCCATGCCTGATATTGTAAACCTGGTCAAAAGCCCATCTTGGAGGAGGACACAGGTCCTAGGGAGAGACTATTCTAGTGACATGTTCAGCACAGCTTGGTCTTTGAACTTTGACTAGCAGAAGCAAAGAAATGAAGAAAGGGACACACCTACAGAAAAGCTGGGGTCAGACGAGGTGTGTGTACACTGATGGAGTGGAACCTACTAACTCCCCAATCTGGAACCTCGGTGTGTTTATTACATATAGCAGAGTGGGGAGGGGTTAGCTACTCTCCTCAGAGATCTCTATAGGTGAGCAGTCCCTGGCTATAAACCGGGAGGAGGAAGCTACAGTGGTTAGTTTTGTACACATGGCTCATTGTCAGTAAAATCTTGTACTTGGACCAGAGAAAGAACCCTTTGCCATGACAAGGACCAAGGCCTGAAACCCTTGGGAAATAGCTATAACAAAGCAGCATGAGCAAGCCATGAGAAGTGAGCCAGTAAGCAGTGGTCCCCTATGGTGGTGGTTCTCAACCTTCCTAATGCCACAACCCATTAATACACTTCCTCATGTTGTGGTGACCTTCATGTATAATTATTTTTGTTGCTACTTCATGATGGCAACTTTGCTCCTGTTAGAAGTTGTCATGTAAACAATTTTTTGGACATGGGAGTTTTGCTAGAAGGACCAGGACCCACAGGTTGAGAAACACTGCTCTATGGCCTCTGTTCCTGTTCTGCCTCTGGGTTTCTGCCTTAAGTTCCTGCCCTAGCTTCCCTCAGTGATGGATTTATAAACTGTACGATTAAACATAGTCTTTCCTCCCCAAGCTGCATTTGATTACAGTATTTTATCACAACAATAGGAGCCTTAAGATGGCATGTATGAATTGTTTAAAAAAACTTCAAAAAAGATGCAACTGTGGTATTCTAAGGGCAAGATTTAAAAAGAGAGCTTTAAAACTAGTTTTATGAAACATAAATGCACTGAACTGATCCTATCAGTTTTTATTAGCTATGACAGACTCCCCACTCTCCCAAAATGCCTTTGATGCGGGCAGTCAATATATGCGTTCCATCTGATGATTTGGGGGGAAGACATGTTAAATCTTGGCATCACACACACAAAAAAAATTCTTATTTTCACAAAACTCAGCATTAAAAGCGGTTTATGAAAATGGTCAAAAATGAGGAGCGGAGGCTTCTACAATATGAGCTGCTGCCAACATGCAGGGATCAGAGGTAAAGAGCAGCTCAGAGTGTGAGCACTGTGTGGCCACGGACTGAATTACAGCAAGCTCATCAGGACTGACAAGGCACTAACTGCACTCAGGTGCACTTCAATCAGAGCTAGATTATATCATTAAGATTAACGAGGTGCAAGAAGACTTTAATGAATAAAAGAGGGTTGTTATTGAGGGCTTGAAATGCATTTTGTTCATCAGGCAACAAAGTAATTAGCAGTGCAATCACACCTCTCGCTGGCAGACTGGTGGAAAGTTTTCGTGCTTTAAGATGTAGTTGAAGCTACACACGGTCAAACTGTGCATGGAGCAGCTCTGCAATGTTCTCTTACATGGCCTATCAGACCAGTTCATTGAAAGCAGACACCAACTTATCTACATTTTGCTAAGCTTTTTATTTAAGAAACAAATAGAAACTGTATTTAGCTGTTCTCCCTGTGGTGCATATTTTCTCACTACACTGCTGTGATGTTTTTGTCTCTTGCAGCTCCCATCATGTTTCCAAGTGATATTTTTCAGCATTAGTCTCCATATATGTTCACCAAAATTCTGAGGTAGAGACCAAAGCACCCTCAGGAAATTCTGCAGCATTTTAGCTTGGGAAGGAAATGCTGTGTTTATCAGTTATCAGTATGTACTTTCACATTTTCCTGGAAAATAATAAAATGAATTAGAAGACGACCCCACGAAAGTGCACAGCCACACTTCTGGGATTCGTCTTCTATATAAATGCTTGGCCCTGTTTTGACAAAGTTAATGTTAGCTAAGCCCTCCTGCTCCTCAGTCTCCTCAAGTAAGGATTTCTGTCCATGTTCATAGTGTAATGAGTCTTACCAATTCATAATTTAGGAAGTTCTAGAACATAAGATGTTCAACAGGCAGTAGGTATTCTAAGTATTAAAAATGTCCTAGCTGGGCAGTGGTGGCACATGCCTTGGAGGCAGAGGCATATTTCTGTGAGTTCAATGTCAGCCTGGTCTACAAAGCCAGCTTCAGAACAGGGAGGGCTACACAGAAAAACCCTGTCGCAAAGAAAGAAAGGAAAATGTCCTACTGTGTAACAGCACATTCTACATTCACACTGATGGATACTGTGATTAGAAAGAAAATCATATACAAATAAAACTTGATCATAAATTTAAGAAAGGATTTTTAATAAACATGTGAAGATGTGCTTCATGGCAATCATGACTTAAAAAACAGACTCTGGGGCTGGCGAGATGACTGCTCTTCTGAAGGTCCTGAGTTCAAATCCCAGCAACCACATGGTGGCTCACAACCAGGCATAATGAGATCTGATGTCCTCTTCTGGCAACTGTCTGAAGAAAGCTACAGTGTACTTATAAAGCTTTGGGCCAGAGCGAGCAGAGGCCAACCTTAGCGAGTGGGGTTGACCAGAGCAAGCAGAGGTCCTAAAATTCAATTCCCAAAAACCACATGAAGACTCACAACCATCGGTACAAGCTACAGTGTATACTCATATACATAAAATAAATAAATAAATCTTAAAAAAAAACAGACTCAGAAATTCTAAGAAGGTTAAATGTCAGGAATATATTTCCCACTTTAGGCAGTTTATACCTACAGTTCAGTGTTTCTAAGCACATCTACATTCATAACCATCACCGCCATCCTAAATATCAGTTTTAAAGACAAATATCCAACATAAGAAAAACAGCAACACACAGAAACTCAACACTATGCTTATGGGACTGATGTTAATGAGGTTCCCCGTCTGATTTCCAGGGCACACTGTCACACACACACCTCACACACACACCGTGCAGCTGAGGCTCTGACGTGAAGCTCACCACTGGCTTCCCGGTTGGGCAGTCATGTGCACACTTGTGCAGGCCTTCATATTTGCCCTCCTCATTTCCTCCTCCCAAGCGTATCAGCATCCATGCCAGCCTTTGCCACTGGGTCACAGGTTCCTCTGGGTACCACATGCACCCAGAATGATTCAAACGCAGCTTGGTACATTTGCCTGGCCAATAAGTATTTCCAAAAATATCCATGAGACTTCTTTTCCCATGCTCATTATTTTTTATCAAGTTTTTGGGAGGCTATGTCTATTCTACTGTATAGTCCTCTTAAGTTATGTCAACCTACATCATAAATTGATGTTTTTATCCTGAGGTTTAGATTAGGTAGGTTCTTTGTTAGTTCCCAAAGCTGGTTGCTGGGGAGGACAGTAACGCTGGGCACTTACCTCTAAAATGCGATCTGTCTTGCTACTCCCCTAATTCCTCCTCTAGTTGCCACAACATTCTGTATTTAGGTTTTTCTCTAGACCTTCAAAGAATAATCAGTGTATTAAAATCTATACCATCACTGTAATTCTTTCACCAGTTGTTATGCAGCATTTATAATTTTATTTGTGGTTTGTGAGTTTGCATAGCTTACTTATACAAGTTGTTGGCTGCTTAAAGTCAAGGACTCTGTCACTTCATCCTGTTACCTAACAAGGTACTAAAAAACAGTAGATGTGTTTTCTTGTGTCTTTTCTCGATGGAATCCCATCATTCCCTGTGAATGGATAGCTCGCACCCAGTATCATTTCCTCAGACACAGGAGG
Organism: Mus caroli; assembly: GCF_978045245.1. Taxonomy (NCBI): domain Eukaryota; kingdom Metazoa; phylum Chordata; class Mammalia; order Rodentia; family Muridae; genus Mus; species Mus caroli. The sequence continues at coordinate 29,542,442 of NW_028227270.1, forward strand.
AGGGGAAGTACTCACTTCAGATAATGCAAGAAGGCTTGCCAATCTCACCACTTCCTTGAAATGTGGTATAAGCACTCCTTTGAAGCACTCGACACACTAACTTCTACGAATTATGATTAGGGACTTGAGTTTGAGAGACGTCCTGAGAGGCTGAGAGCAAGCACAGTTAGCCGGCCTCATCATTTCTGCAATTAGCACCTCAATCCTGTTCTTTGTCTCGTTAAAGCAAAGGATAGAAAGAAAGGCTTAAACTTTTTCTGGGAACAATACAAGTGCGTATCATTCTTATTTATTGCTTAGCAACTTCAGACAACTCCCACTACGCTTTTGTCCTTCCAGACACGTCATGTACCTTTCCCCCTACTTCAGAAATTAAGAACCGATGCTTAAGACTTTTGTTGTTGGGGAAGAAAACCAACAAGGTGGTGAAAATAAGGACCACATGGTGCATATCAGGTAACAAAATTCTGTTTCTAGCATTGTGTCTGAGAGTAGTCACTTCTCTGGGATATATTGATCCAGAAACAAAGAGACAGGCTTCTTAAAGTATATATGCCTATGCATGCATTATATTGAAAATTCCCATTGTTTAAAACTTCTTAAAATGGCTCTAAATTTAACATATAGTTATTGAATAACATTTATAAAATGGTGTATGAAGAAACACATAATCGGGTTATCCACACGCCTTACTGCAAGGATTCTAAAACAGCCTTTAAAAGCATTAGCAGAATTTCTGAGACAGAGGCTGTTACAGCAGTTCTGGTCCACATCCCACATTCAAACAATGGAGTCAATAACCCATTTCCATCTTCTGCTGCTCTGTTCTCCTGTACATTTTAATGAAGTTCAATCAATATCCAGAGGGTGATGAGCACCAAAGCAGGCACACTTTTTCATACAAAACCTTCTTCTCGGTTTTTCTTGTCTACTGTGAAAATCTAGTCTATGGGTTTACAATAGAATCTGAATCTGAAACAACCCCAATGGCCAGTGCTATTTTGGAAGGTCACAGAATATTTGAGGTTTATTATAAACTTCTGAGGTTTATACCCAGCCCAGAGTTCTTCCCATTCATCTGTTTCCCATCTGCTCTGACATGAACAACTGTTTCTGCCATGCACTCCTGACACCATGAACTGAGCCATTCTACAATGCTTTCCCTGGCGTGATGTCTGAAACAGAAAATCCAAATTAATCTTTCCTCCTTTCAGTGACTTAAACTTGCTTAAACTCTAAGTGATAAAAGTGAGAACTCTTCAATTTGACCAAATCTGTCCCCAGCTTTCCTCTCTTGTCAGTACCCTGCCTGTATTCAACATGAGACCTGAGCAAATCTGGCTGCCTTGAGAAAGTCAATGCATCCAGTCAGGGCCTTGGAGACTCTTGGTCTTGTAATATAGGACTTCCTAGTCCCTTTCAGCAGGCTGACCTGGTGCCTGTCACTCTGAAAGTATTTGGGAAAGAATGGATATATAATATTCTAGTGGGGAAGGATATACTTCCACATAGGATGGCACAAGTAAACTGGTCTACACCACCTTCCACTGAGTATAGGCAGGAAACACAACACAGATATCAGCTAGTGCACACATGCAAAAACTGTACCAGCAACACTGGGGAAGAAGAATTCCAAGGACTGGTGAGCCAGTAAGTCACCAATCACTGCCCTCTGCTATGCCCTAGCTGGATTCACAGCTACCTGGGTTTAGAAGTAGGCACCCGGGTGGAGAGAGAACTCCAGAAACCTCTTCATCCACAGGGAATGGGAAACTCTAACGTCAAGAGTCTCCCACTTTTCTTGCCCCACCCCCACACCTTTCTGTTCACTCTTGTTCTCTTATCTCTGTCTCTCTGTGAGTCTCTGTCTCTCTAACTGAACTCTGTAAGGTATAAAGAACAGGTTTGGAGGACCCTTTGTTGTGGCAGCTCTATGTGAGCCATTCATGTTCCTGTAAATAATCTTAGTAAGCCCATTAAAGGAGCTGGTAATCTTTAAATCTGCTTGTTCCTTCTGTATTTGAGGTGAACAGATGTTTCTCACACATTTCCCCGGGATAACCTTGTAATATAACTTTAGAGTATGGTTAAAGTATATTTTGCCAGAGGCTCACACCAGTTTCTCTTTACTTAATACTTTGAGTCAGAGTCTCTTGCTGAACTTGGAGCTCACTAGCTGAGAAAGACTAGTTGTCTGGCAAACCTCATAAATCTGCCAGTCTCTGCCTCCTTGGTACTGGGGTTAGAGCAACCCACCACTAGAATGGACCTTCTGCATGGGTCCTGGGATCAAAGTCAAAGTCCTTAGGTTTATGTGACCAGTGCTTTATCAACTGAGCCACCTCTCCAGCCCTAAAGTTATGTTTTGTTTTGAAGATTTATTTATTTATTTATTTATTTATTTATTTATTTATTTATATTTATGTTTTTGAGACAGGGTTTCTCTGTATAGCCCTGGCTATCCTAGAACTCACTTTGTAGACCAGGCTGGCCTCGAACTCAGAAATCCACCTGCCTCTGCCTCCCGAGTGCTGGGATTAAAGGCGTGTGCCAAAATATATGTATTTAATGCATAAACTTCCCTTATTCATGTTCTGGATTTTCTGTTTGAGTGTTTTTGATTGTTGCTTTTTCTTTTATTTTGTTTGTTTTGTTTTGTGACAGTGTCTCTCTATGTAGCCCAGGCTGGACTCAAACTTGCTGTCTTCCAGCCTCTATCTTACATGTGCTAGTATTATAGCACCATGCTCAGCCCCTTCCATCTTAACTGCTAAAGTCAAAACCACCAACTGCTAACAGCATCTAACTGTATGACAGATGGTGCACCCTAGTGGCACAAACTCCACTTAATGGTGAGCCCATCAAGAGACAGTGATCAACCTGTGCTGGGTAATATCAAAGGCAAGATGCAAGCCGGTTTACAAGCTCTACGTCCATGAGCCAAAACTACTGAAGAATGATTGTGAGGATCAGAATGGGCTACGTAATTCAGGGAGTTTCTTCCCCGACCTTGTAGTCATTACTGTTTTAACCATATTATCCAACTAATTGAAAGCACTCTGATTTACAATCCATTCATTTACCAAACATGAAAACACCTTCCTTTTTGTATTTATCCATCTTCACATTCATTCCATAAAAATGTAATGCCAGCTATATAACAATCATGGGTAAAACCAAAGCCTAAATAGTTAAAATAAGACACAGAGGATCCATTCCATTTTGGTTCCATTATGTTTTTATGAATTAGCTCTGCATGCTCACTATCTAGCCAGACAGACAGATGATTATTACATATTAATAATAAAGTGTCTGGTATTACCTTTTCCCTACAATGATATTTAAAGACAGCATTTGACTTATAGTGTGAATGCTAAGCATAACACATATGTATGAGAATGCCACAATGAAACCCATTAATTGATATGCTAACTGAAGATTAATTTAAAAGGGAGATGAAGAAAGAAATTGGTAAGTAATATAAACTGCTGGCTTATAGAGAAGGAAACACAAGAAACTGTGAAGCAGCAGCAAGCTCAACCCCCCTCGTAGTAAATGAACAGACACTGCATACAGCTATAGGTCATGTTCACCTCGGGCTGCCTGGCAACAGCTCGAGTTTGTAAATGTGCTCTTCAGGGAAGGATGAGAATCTAGCTGCTCTCATGCATTGCTTCTGAGTGAATATCTCGGTACAAGATGACTAGTTGGTATCTACCAAAATGTAAATGCATAGTTTTCTCTGTGATTTTGGATCAAATGTTGGGAGAGGTGGCTGTTGTGAACTGAGCAAGTGCTCCACAACTGAGATACACATTGAGCCCTTGGTATTTTCAGACAAAAGAACAGGGCTGGGGGGATGGCTCAATGGCCAAACCACTTGCCATGCTAGCTGAATTTCAATCCCCAGAACATAAAGATTTAAACAGAGACTGAGCATCTTACGATCCATTTACAGAATTTTTTCCAAACTGCTGAAATCACCTTCAGCATTTACTTAGCTCCTTGCGCATAGATGCAATGTTATTTAAAGACCTTGCCTGGTGATTGTATGATGATTAATCGTGGTGGTTTTTTTTTTTTTAAGGATTGAAAGATGGCGAGGAGACTAATAAAGCACACTTGGAATTGTATCTCTGAGGGCATGAATATGAATATAAAAAATGAAGCATGTCCCTTGATAATGAAACCCTTAGCTCTCACTTAACATCTTTCTTACAATTTGTCATGAAATGATATATTTATAATATATCAATAAGTAAAAGAGACGTAGAATAAAAATATAATCTCTTGAATTATAAGCAATACATTGGCATGGATAACTCAATAAAGCATATTTTAAGTGAGTACAAGCAGATAATAATGTTTTGCAGTATTTCAAAACAGAAGAGTACATAAATACAGAATGAGTTCTTGGTTCAAAGTTTCATTTTGTTCCTTACTGCCTGTGTGACCTTGAGTGACTTTAGCTCTCTGGGCTTATTTCCTTGTTGTTCAATGGAAAAAGCAATAGCTACCTCCCAGGATAGTGGGTAGATGTACTCAGTAAATAGTAGCTATTACTAGTAGGGATACTCACACTTCCTCGTGCATCCAGAGGTCTTAGTATATGATTTGTTTACTCAACTACTAATCTTCATCAAAACAGAAGTGTTCCCTCACTTCCAAAAATCAGATCTTCAAGGAAATTTAGCATTAAAAGGACACATTTTTGTTGAATGCGCCATCTAGTGGTATACATTGTATTCAAGGCTAGGCATCAACAGAAAATAAAATCTCACACTTAGTTAAAATGTTAGTATTGGAGTCAGCTAGGCTATAAGGGGCATTATCACACACCTTTCTTTGTTTTGTTTTGTTTTTAGAGGCAGGGTTTCTCTGTATAACTCTGCTTGTCCTGGGACTCGATTTGTAGACCAGGCTGGCCTCAATCTCAAAGAGATCTGTCTGCCTCTGCTTTGGGAGTGCTGGGATTAAAGGCGTCCACCACCACACCCGGCCCCATCACCCATTTTTTTTTTTTTTTTTTTTGGTTTTTCGAGACAGGGTTTCTCTGTATAGCCCTGGCTGTCCTGGAACTCACTTTGTAGACCAGACTGGCCTTGAACTCAGAAATCCACCTGCCTCTGCCTCCCAAGTGCTGGGATTAAAGGTGTGCACCACCACGCCTGGCTCCCGTCACCCATCTTTTAAGCAGTTCATTTTCCAACAGCTAGAGGATTGGTTTTTTTTTTTTTTTTTTGGTTGGTTGGGTTTTTTTTGTTTGTTTGTTTTTTGTTTGGTTGTTTGGTTGGTTTTTTTGTTTTGTTTTTGTATTTTTAAACTTTCTGGAATATTTGTGGCATTTACTATACCAAATCACAATATTTTTCTGACACTGATTTTCCATTTAGGGAAAACTGGGCCCGTTTTAACTCTCTGTCCAGCTAACGGATGTAGTAAGGAATGGGGATCAATTATGTGAGAGGCAATCAGGATACAGTAAAACTTATTATACAATCCTCTGTGAAAAGAATCAAAAAGCATGGCCTGGGAGAGGATGTTTCAGAAGCTTAGATAAGAATAAAATCTTGGAAGACTTGAAACAGAACATAATTAAAGAAACCAGAGTATTATGTAAGCAGAACAGTGTATGTAAATCCTGGTGCTAAACAAAAAGAAAGTGGGAGACGGCCCCTTCGTACAGAGCTTAAATAGGACAGAGATTGTAACACATGCTCTCCCAGAGTTTGAATATCATCTCAACATTGAGAAAAGATGGAAGGGTTTTAGTCTGGAAGACATCAATTTGATCTGGCGCTCTGACTTACATTTTCAAAAGTTCACTTGTGTAAAACATCTGGGCAAAAACGTCTGCCCAGATGAGCTGCAGAAATTCGGGCCAACACAGTGAAAGCTGAGACAAGGAACGAACCGCACAGTCAGTAGAGACAAAAGGCGAGAAGAGCAGAGGAGCAGAGGAAGTGGATCAAATATTTAAGAGGCAAAATAAACAGAGCCTGATGGAGGACTATATGTGTACGTCCATGCCGTTTCTCACTGAACAAACTTGGGAGAGGCTTCCCGAAGGAGGGCGGGGGGAGCACTAATAGGACGGAGGACTAGAATTTCTTGAAAAATGAACTCCGGCCACCAACTGTGAACTAGCTCCAGGCAGGGCAATCATGAAGTACCACTCAGAAGCCATAGGTGCTCCGAAGGTATCTTCAGACTTGCATCTCAGCGACACTCTTGGTGCGCTGACACTCTGCTGAGCCTCGGCTCTCTCTCTCACTATTTCGCTACTATTTGGATTGTTTAAAGTCCAGTTCAAAGGACCGTGTAAGGAAGACCTTCCTCCCAAGAGTCCTTCCGTCTATCTAGACTGCACAGTCTGGGACCGCACAGACTGGGCGCTCATTATCTTTGTGTCCGGGGACTCCAGTGCAGCGCCCTTACCCTCAAACTGGCACAAGCCACCTTCCCCAGCTTAAGACCCACAAACACCTCACGCTTCCCTGGCTTGGCCTGCCGGAAGTGACGCGTGGAGACGGCGCACTTCCGGTCTCTATGGCTGCAACTTCATCCGGGCCGGGCTTCTCTGGTTCGTTGTCTCAGCTGCTCTGGAGGATTCAGACCCGGTAAGGAGCTACGCGGGTACCACCGGTTAAGGCGTGGGGAGCCTCTGTGCTACCTTGGCCGGCTGGGGCCGGACTCCTGCGGGAGATCGCGAGGGCAGAGCGGGGGAGCTAGCTTGTCGGATCGCCGGTTCCGCTGCTGGGAGCGGGCCCCGCAGGCCTGCTAGGGTGCCCGCGGGTCGCAGTGCTGGGGCGGGCATGGAGAAGCGATGCCGCGCGTGCGGGAGCACCAGAACTGTCCGGCTGTCCCGTGTCACCCTCCAGACACCCAAAGCCTCACATTCCGGGTGTGCGGGAGGAGGATCCGCCCTCTTGGTGACGGGGTACCGGTGCACTGTAAAGTGGCGTACAGCGTCACTCTCCGGCCCTGAAAGCATATTGCAGACTCCTGGTGCCAAGGCTTTTAAATTGCCTGGCACACTGGATGCTGCCCTGAAAGTGGCAACTCGGTAGTTGGAATAATCCTTTGATTGTGTCTGGTGTATTCATTCATTGAAGAAGAAAAAGAAACTGTTCTCAGAATTGCTAGGTAGTATGCAAAGAAAAATACTCAAATTTTATGTTGGAGCCAAATAATTCGTCTTAAAATACACTCCTTTTAAAACTGCTTGTATCTGTATTCTAAATGAAAATCTCTAATTATGCATTTATTAAGGGTACACAAACAAGATTTCTTAGTGTGAAGTTTATTTTACAATTTGGATCACTAAAATGGGTTAATTGAAAATGACTTAAAGCTGGGCGTGGTGGAGCACGCCTTTAATCCCAGCACTCGGGAGGCAGAGGCAAACGGATTTCTGAGTTCGAGGCCAGCCTGGTCTACAAAGTGAGATCCAGGACAGCCAGGGCTACACAGAGAAACCCAGTCTGAAAAACCAAAAAAAAAAAAAAAGAAAGAAAATGACTTAAAACCATTAGACTGCAAATGGCAGTCACCCTCATTAAATAAGAGAAGACTGCCATGTGACTGCAGACACTTCATAGACTGCCTTTATACATCCACAGGGGAAAGACAGACGAGGACAAGACTTTTGTATGTTTACTAATGTGCTTTGCAAGTAGTTGCATTGGCAAACTAAGCAAGCAGACTGGGAGAAAGCAGACTGGTTTAAAGGTTGGAAAAGAAATGGCCAGGACGACGGCAGGGTTTGAGAGGACAGTATTTACATATGATTTCTAACTTAAAAATCATTTGTTGGCAGAATATTTTCTAGTTTTAACTAAGCATATGTTGTTTTCTTCAACTGAAGTGGAGCCTCTCTGCTCAATGCCAAAAAACTGTAGAGAAATGTCTACACAGCATACCGTGAGTCTGTGCCCCTACCTAAATGAAGAGTTTTAATGGTTTAAAGTTTAAAACGTGAGTATATTTGATAGTAATGACTTCTCTGTATATCTTCAATTTTTAATTAATTAATTGCTACTTGCTCTTATCTTACAGATTAGTGAAGTACCTCTGATCCAACCATGACCAGGTGGGCTAGAGTTACTACTTCAAATAGTAAGCGACCCCTGTCAGCAACATCATGGGAGGACATGAAGAAGGGGTCTGTGGAGAGAGCAGACCAAAGCCTTCCAAATCGTAAGCAGTGTCAAAGCAGTGGGCTGTCCCTTAGAAATGACTCACCTCAAGCAAAACGCAAAAAGAACAAAAAGAAAAAAGAGTACTTGAATGAAGATGTGAACGGATTCATGGAATACCTGAAGCAGAACTCACAGGTGCTTCACAATGGACAGCTGATAGCAGCCGGCAGCCGGGAAGTGAGGGAAGAAATTGCCCTGGCCTTAAAGAAGGACAGTCGACGGGAAGGAAGGCGGCTAAAGAGACAGGCGGCAAAGAAGAATGCAATGGTGCGCTCATGACTGTATGTTGCTGCCTTCTTTGTGCAACTAGAAAGTGTTACTCATCTGGTCACACAATACATGTTTTAACAGAGCCCAATTGCTGCAGTCCTAGTGCCGCTTTTAAAGGCTTGTGCTTTCTTACTACACACACACACACAGAGTACACTGGCTAGTTGTCATAACAATATTACACACATGATAGTATTCCGATATTACAGGCAGAAAGCACAGTAGAGGTGTGTCCGGGTTAAGTAACTGATGAAAGCCACGTGGCCATGCTAGAGATGGCAGTCAAACTGAATTCAAAACCTATGTTTGCCCTACCACTGTCTTATGGTAATATCTTTTTAAATAGCTGTGGGAAAACCCTCTAGATACCCCAAGTTAAAGGTGCTTCCCATTACTTGGATGCCCTTTTGTTATTATGTATAAAATATCCGTTCACAAGAAAGAGGCCAGGTCCCTGTAATTCTCTCTACATGAAAGCTATGGAATCGTCAAGTGTTTCACGCTGATAGGTGTTAGAAGCTAAGGCAGGAAACTTCCCAGGTTGGGAGAGGCCAGGAAGCCACACTGGGTAATATAAATTTTTATTTTATGTTTGGGTATATCCATCCTGTGTGCCTGGTGCCCAGGAGACCTAAAGAGTCCAATTCCATTGGTTTCCCCTGAAATTGAAGTTGCAGACAGTTGTGATCCCCCACTACCTTTTGTGGGTGCTGAGAATTGAAGCTAGGTCATCTGGAATATCACTCAGTGCTCGTAATACCAGCACTGTCGAGACCTAATTCCATGTTTTTCATTGTGGTTGTAATTTTTTGAAAATAGGTATATATGGTCATAATACAAATTAGCATGTGAACAATTATTTAGTTGATGTTTAGACATTTAAAGTCTTTGTGCTTTTGACCATTTTCCACCTAAATGTGAAGTGGATTCTTAGAGTCAGGGGTTTTGGGGTTTTTTTTTTGGTTGGTTGGTTCATTGTTTGGTTGGTTAGTTGGTTGTTTGGTTGGAATGTTTTGTTTGATTGGAATGTTTTGTTTGTTTTGAGATGGGGTCTTGTTATGTAGCTCTGGCTGATCTGGAACTAACTAGGTAGACCAGGGTGGCCTCAGACTTAAGGTGACCTCTTGCCCATGCCTCCCATGTACTGGAGTTGCAGGCATGTGCCACCACACCTGACCTCCAGAGTCCTCAGAAGAGACCTAATTTTTGGATGTCATGCAGTCTGGGTGATGCTCTGAATAACCAGATGCTCCTGTAGCCAACGAAGTCCGTCATTGTCACCGTAGTGAATGTCACCGTCGTGAATAAGTATCTGCATCCTTTGCTATGCTCCTGGCACATCCCGGAATCAATGTAAGACAGATTCCCTCTTGCCATAGTTTACTTACTTGCTCTTTTAGCATCTTAATATTTCTGCCAACTTCTCTCTTAGATGACAGCTCTGACCCACCGCATACGTTGGGGTCAATGACAACCAACTGTTACATAGTCTCCAGAGTTCCTTTCAGCTAATCACTTTATTAGAGAGAGCAAGCAGTTCGATGAGATACATTGCTGTTCTTCCTGCGAACTATTACCGTAACAGGAGTCTACCAGGCCTTCGGCCTTCTCTCCTCACCAAATAGGCTGTGACTTCTCTTACACTTTTCTTCCATCTAGTCCCACAGTCCTGCTGAACAAAACGTGGGCCATCACTTCCTGGTTCTCAGACACTCCAGGAAACCTCCACCGAGTTTTGATGGGCCTGAATCAGAACTAGGCAGTACTAAGTATGCTGGATTATCATGGCCTTAATGTTTTGAAGCAGTTGGCCTGCATAAACCTGTTCATGTCATGTAAGAGTCCCCATTTTGAGGAGATTTTCTGTAACAGCATTTGGCCAGTGGTGACTTGACCTTTTCTTTGCGATAGGGTTTTCCATTCATGCTGTTTGTCTAACTCTTCTGTTTATGTGAGCAGACAGCTATTCTAGTGATTTCTTGACCTTCCTGTTCTTGCTAGTGACTGCAGACTTGCGCTTGCTAGGCAGTTAGTGGAGGGCTCCTCAATGCTGTCCTTAACGTTGTGGATCTTCGGTGCCATAATTCCTTACCCACACTTTAATGAGACTTCGCTGCCTCCCAGCACTGATAAACCTTGGCTCCTGGGCTGGCTCCACTCAGCCACTGTAACACAGCCACTTATACTGCTTGACCAACCCGGATAGCTCCTAACTTGTGATCTGAGTCACAATGGAGACACTGAACCCAGCTTCATTCAGCTATGAAATTTAAAAATACAAGTACTGATTAGTCATTGTCTGACTTCCACGGAGACCCCTCCCCATACACGCCTTTTGTTTTCTGGTGCAGGCATTCTTAGTAAAAGATGTGTGGTCCATACTTGCTCAATTCATTTGAACTGTTGCCTCCTACAAAGCCACCTATCATTTTGTGACTCGTATTAATAGATTACTGGAATTAATTCTAAGAAGCACTTAAGCCCTTGTGATAGAAATGGCACTTGACTGGGAATGTGGAAAGTACTTTCTTCTATAGATACAATACTGATGTTTTTTTCTTAAAAGTTTAAAATGCAAAGTAAAGATAGTTTTGATGAAAAATGAGTGCAGGCAGGGGAGTAGTTTCACCTTGTGGAAACTCATATTTTGTTTTCCCAGGTGTGTTTCCATTGTCGACAACCTGGCCACGGAATTGCTGACTGCCCAGCTGTACTAGAGAGTCAGGACATGGGCACCGGCATTTGTTACCGCTGTGGGTCCACGGAGCACGAGATGACCAAGTGCAGAGCTAAAGTAGACCCCGCGCTTGGTATGTTCTCTTTTAGCTTCTTGTTTGGTGCTGAGGGAAGGTGAGCAAATAGCCAACTTGCTGAAGAGATGTTTTCTGTTTACAGTGTTTTAAAGCAATGTGAATTATACAATTTTTCATACACACAATAAAATAATGAGAACATTGGATCTTACAGGTGAATTTCCTTTTGCAAAATGTTTTGTCTGCGGAGAAATGGGACACTTGTCCAGATCCTGCCCTGATAATACCAAAGGAGTCTATGCTGATGGTAAGTGCCATTCCCCTCATGTCATAGACTTGTCACCATTGCTCAGAATTACAATCTGACATATTCTATGTGCTGCTTAATAAGTTGTTGAAAAGATGAAACCTTGAGCACCTTTGCCAAGTACTTATTCTGAGCTGGGCTATTTATATATTATAGTTTGATTTATTAATCAGGAAGAACTATGGCATAATTCTTGGACTCCTTGCTTCGGCATTATTTGTGAGGAAATGTTTAACATCTGTGGGTGTTTAAGCTCAAACAAGGCAGAGAATTTCAATCTCACATTAGTAAAAGATTTGAAAAGCCATGCAGTGTGCTAATGTCATGGTTAGCACACTATTTCTGCCAGAGACAATGGTGTGTATTGTCCTGTTTTGTTGTGATATTTGTTTCTGAAATTTCTCCTTGCTCATGGTCTGGGACTTCATATAACTTTCTTGTCTTTGGTTCAGCTAGTGTCTTAAGAGCCTGCAAGAAACACTGTTGTAGCTGAAGACCTGCAGGATGGGGTTGTTGCCTGTGAAGGAGAGGGCTGGTGCCGTTGGGTCCTAGGCATCTCTGTGTTGTGTCTTGAGGTCCTGCTCCCACCAATCCAGTGGAAAACTACGTAGCTCTTGGAGTCAGTCTCAACACTGCTCACCAGCTTCGGTCTTTGCCAAATTAGTGAACTGACACTACCTCAGTTTGTCGCCTATAAAATGGAGATTAGGAAATTTGGTTTTATTGACTCTAAGATCCACTTTTCACAGTTTGATATCTGAAATCAGAATCTATCATGGGTCCTACATGATGGGCATCTTTGTTGCTTAGTGAAATAATGACACACTTTACAATCTGTGGCATCTTAGATCTTGCTTTGATCTTGTCGCCTTCGTCACTTTTAAAGCGTGTGCATTGTTCAAGGGCCTCATCTCTCTTCACTGTGGCATGAGGAAGGGCCTGGAAAGTTGACTTATGAGCAAGAATGACTTTTCATGGTTAGCCAGATTGAAATGTTGTTGTTGTTGTTGTTGAAGTGCATCGGATATATGGGAGTCAGGTTAGCATCCTGTGGGGACATTTTCTGAGAAGGCACTCACACCAGCATGATTATGAGAAGGCAGATTATTATGTGAAACGCTTGTTGGAAAAGCCAAGTATTGTAGCTCACCATCCTGGAATATTGCTTAAATTAGGCAGATGGGTGTGGTTTTTTTCAGGTTAGCAGGACAGGCAGATAGAAGGCAATAAAACAGATTTGCTTGAGTAAGTGACCGCCCCATCTGACCTATAAGATAGAGGGGTGGCGCTGACTAACCTCTTGGGGGTCGCTGGATAGAAACTTGCATCCTCCTCAGGGTGCAGACATGTCCCTGCATAAGTTATGTCCCCAGGTGAAAGCTGCACACCTCGACTCCCTCTCCATGGTCCCCTCTAGACTTCTGTGCCTTCTGTCATGTTCCTCTTCTCCCGTCTGGAAGGTCAGGTGTAAGGAGGAACAGCTGGTACCAATGAGTGTTTTGAAATTCAGGAGTGGCAAATGAGTTCCTAAAAGGAGTAGTGGCACCCACCCTGCTTCCTGACTCGGGCTACCTTTACAGTCATCGGGGATTGGGATCAAATAAGACATGAGAGTGCGCGTCAGTGTCACAAGCCCTGTTGGGATGATATGGGACTCAGTGACTCTGTTCTTTTACTAGGTGGCGGCTGTAAACTCTGTGGCTCCGTGGAACATTTTAAGAAAGATTGCCCAGAAAATCAGAACTCAGGTGAGCTCCTCGGCTTCCGTTCATAAGAGGTTTCTCTCTCTGCTCTCACCGAGTTCCATTAGCAACAACTCAGAGGCACTGGTGACTTGCAGACAGCTGCTTCTGCACGACGACAGTGACCTCGCCATCTCCTGTGAGCAGTCAGCACAGTCCTGAGTCCCTGAACGTCAGTCAGATCTGTTCTCAGTGGAAGTGAGTTGGTAATCTGCAGGACTCTATTCTGAAAGGCATCCTACAAGCTCTCCTGTTTGCTCAGGAATGAAATTAATCATAGTAGGACTTATTTTCTTACTTAGCAAACCATATTGATTCCTAAGATAAAACTCAAATACAAAATTAATCTTCAAAATTCATAAGCCTGAGTGTCCTCTTGTGCTTTGCTTTTGCATGTTCCCAAATGTTTGTAAAAAGCTGTTAAACTTATTAAAACTGTGTTATCAACACAGCATCTGCTGGTCCTTTTTCTTCCAGTGAAATATTAGCCTTGATCATTAAGAACATTGTAAGTGTTCACTGCTGCATGCAGCAGCCTTCTGAGGAAGGAGAGATCACTATTCCTTTTGTTTGCCAGCATTAGATAGAATAGATAGAGATAATCTTGTGTTAAAGAAAGCAAAAGAGGCTTGGGGATGTGGCCCAGGCAAGAGGACCTATGTTCAGCCCCCAGAACTGACTAAAAAGCCGGGCGTGGCGGTGCATACTTGTCGTCTAAGCACCAGTGAGGCAGAGGGAGGTGGGTTTCTGGGGCTTGCTACAGTTAGCCTCCCCTGCCTATTGAGCTCCAGGCCAGTGAAAGGCCCTGTCTCAAGATCAAGGTAGGTGCTGCTTATGGAATGACACCTGGTTGTATTCTGGCCACCCTATGCATACACACATGTGCATGTGTACCACCACACATGAGCTTTCATGCATACACACAAGTAAGGAAAGGCAGCAGGACCCCCGGCAGTGCTTCTTAGAAGAAAAGCACGTTTCTTTTCATTTTCTGTAGTCCGAGCTCACGGCTGAGTCCACCAGGTTTGACTCTCTTGCCCAGATGTTTGAATGTGAGAACCAGTTCTTGTTTATAATCCTGTCGAGAAGGAGATCATTTTTATATGGTGTAGGAGTGAGATTGAAATGATGAAGTGGGATTTGAATTCTCCCTCCCGGGAGGATTGCCACTTCCAAATGGCAGAACTGACAAGCAGCTGCTGTCTAATTTTGCAGGTGGAATCGCGTGTATTTAAAACGGATGCCTCCTAACTTTTGCTGTTCACGGGCCCTCGGCATCACTGAGTCCTCAGTGATGAACTCGGGGAAGAAGGGAGGGAGTTCTCATCAATCTGTGCATTGCAAAGCAGCTTCTGCATCTCCCTAATTGGGATGAGAAATTGCCTGTGGTACTCAGAAATCAAGGGCTCTAATCAATTACAGAATTGCTCACTTTCCTGCAGTGATGGAGTCATCTCTCCTTGTGATTATTCATGTCAAAACTAGTTCCTTTACTAAACCAATACCACTCTAAGTGGAAGCATTTGATTACTGTTGTTTTTATATCTTGATTTTTTTTTTTTTTAAATCCCTCTGCAGATCGGATCATCACGGTTGGTCGCTGGGCAAAGGGAATGAGTGCAGACTATGAAGACGTGCTGGATGTGCCCAAACTGCAGAAACCTAAAACCAAAGTACCCAAAGTTGTTAATTTTTGATACTAATTGGTACAGTTGTTAATTCCCACCTCAAGGTTACTTTCCAAAGTCAGCCTTTAGAGATAGAAGCTGGGCACCTGTGGAGGCAAACCTGTGTTACAGACACCACTCTGACCTTGGTGGGCTTAGCTTGCCTACAGTCAATCTATCAAGGAGTACAGGGGATTAATTACACTCTCTAGAAATGTGTGTGTGTGTGTGTGTGTGTGTGTGTGTGTGGTCTGTCTATCTGTCTGTGTGTCTGTCTGTATTTGAAGCAGATTCTATGTAGCCCAGGTTGGCTTCAAACTAATAACCCTGCTCCAGCATCCAGAGTACTGTGCCTAAGAGCATCTTTTAACAGATGGAACTTAGAAATGACTAAATGCCTCTATACCTGATTATAGCAGTCATCACTATAAATGTAGATTATGAATCAAAATTGACCCCTAAACAAAGCACATGCTTTTCAGCTTGTGAATCAAAAAATATTTTGTTATATGCTCTTAATTCAGAGTATCAATTTTTTGTAATAGAAATTTATTTATATGTTGTCACAAAATCTGTAATTCTTAGTACTGAATAAAATTATATCAACTGTTTGCCTTTGTTGAACTGATCATTGTTACTCTCGCTCTAGAGTACCTTTAAAAACAATATTGGGCCCAAAAATAATAAAATAAAAGCCTTAATAGAGATAAAAGAAGCTCTCTTTAGTTTTGATACAAAGAATTAGAAATTATTAATATTAAAGAGTCTTCCAGCATCACAGTTCTTTTGCACCTTCAGTTTTTCAAGAGAGAAATTCTAGCCAGAAAGCCAGTGTGCATTCCTCAGACAGAGCGACGGCATGACAGACTGTATTAGTCTCCCTGGCTGCTTCCGCCTGCTGTAGCTGTGGCAGGGTGTGGTGGAAGGATGGATGCATCACCATAATAGAGTGAGAACACTAATCAGAGACCCATTAGCTTCTTTGTCTGATTTGATGAATACATGCATATTTAATGTACATTCCACGAGTCCTGCCGCTGTCACTGCCGCATAATGGAATGGCTGGTGGCTTCTGAGTTTCATCTCAAATTCTACCTGATTGAATCCATTTGTAGCGAAAGGAAGCAGCTGTGATTAGTTACTGATGCCTCAAAAGCTAAATATTTACCAAATAAGAAAAGAAACACGGCCTCTGTTTTCATGTCTGCACAGCTTAACAGTTGTAGTCTTAATAGGAGCTGTTCTTTTATTGTTGGTGAGGGAAGAACATGATGACAAAACATTGCTCAGCATCCCGGAGCTTAAGGAAACGAGTGCCACTTAACATGGAGACGCCGTGGTGGATGTCGCCAGAGCGCAGATGCCTGCATCCTCGAGGGAACAACTGGAAGTGTGCTCTCCAAACAGTCCTCACTGCAGCAATGCTGCTGGCCTGTTTGCCTTCCAAAAAAGAGTGAAAGGATAGATGTTGAGGGCAGCGTTTGAATAGATGCTACAGGATGGTCCTGGAGGCAGCGGTGGTAGGACACCTGAGTGATGGGCTAGCTCTTCACCTGGGAATGCTGGAGACGCTTGGCATATACTTTGTCCACCCAGCATGCAAGCTCTGCTTGTTCTCAGGCGCCAGGATTATGACCATGAACAAACAAGGCCATGTGTATCACAGCAAACAGGCCTGAAGAGGGAAGGTGGCTTGGGAAGGTGTCAGAAAGGAATGTTCTATTACATCATCAGGATGTGTGGGGCTGGGGAGAAGGCTCAGTGGTTAGGAGCACTGACTGCTCTTCCAGAGGTCCTGACTTCAATTCCCAGCAAACACATGGCATCTCACAACAATATATACTGGAATCTGATGGCCTCTTCTGTGCATGCAGGCATACATGTCAATAGAGCACTCATATATATAAAACAGTGAATCTTAAAAAAAAAAAAAAACAAAGAAACATGTTTTGTTGAACACCATAAAACTTGGCTAGTATTTTGTCTCTTAGACCTTTGTTCACCTGATTTTCTCTTCTAAGCGCATCTTGCACCTTTCTGTGACAGGCTCCTGAGTACATGCCGCTTGAACATCCCCAGTTTCCTCGGACAGTTCTGATTGGCTGCTCCACTGACACATCAAACTCAAGTCCACCTGCAGTAACCACTCACTCAGCGCCTTTCTCGTTCCTTTTTGTTTGCCACAGTTATGCTCCAAGCCTTGATTCTCAGGCTTCTCTTGACAAGCCCACCTCTGTTTCCTAGCCATGCCCTCTTGCATTCAGCTCTAGCTGGCTCGGCAGGGTCTGCAAGCAGACACTAAGAAACGGCCCCTTCCTCCTCCTGATGCTTTTCCTTCCATTGGTCCATCTTTCCTCCATTAATTTAAAGCCTTCCAAGTACTTCCTTTGAACCCCTTACTCTAGCTTAGAGGCTATAGGAGAGCAGGACTCATGTGTTTAGTAATTTCTGGATTCCCAAAGGTGTCAACATAAAAGAACCATTCACATCTGCCCAGGGGTTGAATTAAACGATGGAGTGAGGTGAAGGTAATAAATAGGTGATGCTGTTGCTAGGAGCTGCTTCACATGGAATAGTCCAGAGGAAGCTTTTGGGAAGACTTTTCCTGAAGTCTGAATGACAAGGAAAAACAAACACCATAAATATATGCAGAAAAGCATCTCAGAAGAGGGAAGGCAGTCCACAGCCCATGGAGAGAGAACAAGGTTGCCGTATGTTAGGACCAGAGAGATGATGTGTGAGGTTGAAACTGTTTAAAGGTTCCTTCTAGGCAAGCCTGTGGTGTAAAGTAGGACATGGTTGTGGTTCCGTGTTCCTCTTAGCCGGGTCTAGACTGAGCACCCTATTATGTGCTGACTAGCAATTCGTGTGACATCTGTGGACTAGTGCCTGTTAAACAGATAACACAAGTACCATCCACGCCTAGGAGGTTTGTATTTTTCATGGAAGTGCCTGATCAGATGGAAGATTTGAGCATGTTTTCTCTCATCTGTGAGCTGTCTTTTTCCACCTTTGAGGATATCCTTTGGGGCACAGAAGTTTGGTCAAGTCCAGTTTGTTATTTGTTTTTCTATTGATGCGTATGCTTTTCATTTTATGTCAGATGAACCATTTACTAGAGGTCGTGAGATTTGTTTTTGATGTTTTGTGTTTTCATGGTTTACACTTAAGTGTATAATTCAACTGTGTTCCTTTTCTTGAATGTAATTTCTAATAAATGTCTGTGATGGTTTATCTATGCTTGGCCCAGGGAGTGGCACTATTTGGAGGTGTGGCCTTGTTGGAGTAGGTGTGTCACTGTGGGCATGAGCTTTAAGAGCGTCATCTGGAAGCCAGTATTCTGGCAGTCTTCAGATGAAGATGTAGAATTCTTAGGTCCTCCTGCACCATGCCTGCCTGGATGCAGTCATGTTCCCATCTTGATGATAATGGACTGGAACTCAGAACCTGTAAGCAAGCCATAATTAAATGTTGTCCTTGTAAGAGTTGCCTTGGTCATGGTATCTGTTCACAAAAGTAAAACCCTAACTGAGACAATGTCTAGCCCATCCTTTTGCACGTGGATATCTTACATTATTCTTGAACATCTTTATTTATTTATTATTTATTTTCTTACTTACTGTTTATCTCTGTGTATGTGTGCACAATGCATCCACCTGTGTATGCTCATGTGGAGTACAGAGATCACTATCAGATGCCCTCCTCTCTGCTTTCCTACCTTTTCCATTGTGTGTGTGTGTGTGTCTTCACACACACACACAGAATTTCTCACTGCAGCTGGAACTTACTGTTTTGGGTAGCCTGGCTGGCCACCTAGCCTAGAGATCTGCCTGATTCTGCCAATCCTCCACCCGCATCACTGGGGTTACAGACTTCACGGCCATGCCTGAATTTTATTGTAGAGTACAGATCTAAGCTCAGGTCCTCATGCTTGAACAATATGTTATATGCATATAATAAAGTCATATATGTATTATGACTTTCAGTGTCGTGGTTTTGTGGGATTCCTGAGTGTGTGGATAAGTGGCTTTCTGGCTATTTGTTTCTTGTGCCTTCTCTTGGGGTCTCTTCTTTTTGTTTTCTTGTTTCATCCTATTCCAATGTTAGTTTTTGTTCTATCATGTCATACCATATCATATCATATCATATCATATCATATTACAATTCCTTAGAGACCTGTTTGCTTTATAATGAAAAATAGAAAGGGGGTGGATCTTGATGGGGGAGATCAGGAGAAACTGGGAGGAGTATAAAGGGAAGGGAAACTAATCAATATATTATATAAGAAAAAATTTATTTTCAATAAGAGGAAAAAAGAATAAGGAGAATATTTAAAAGTATTATAGATAAAAGCCCAGAGACAGCATGTGACATCTGTGATGTGGGAAAAAAAAATTCTTTGCAGTTTAGAACTTTATGCCCATTGAAAATATATGTAAAGAAGATCAAATGAAATGGAACACATCACCGAAAGCAAACTTCACTATTGCTCTTTGAGTAGAAGTGAGATTTTATGAGGAACCAAGTCTAAGATGCAGAAAGAGAGATGAAAGCCCATCCTGGGAGCTGGCATGAGGACCATATGGTGGAAGGGGAGAACCAACTGCTTTAAAGTTTCCTTCTACTTCCACATTTGCACCATAAGGCACACATGTGCATGCACACGCACACACTCACACACACAATACATACATATATGGAATCAAAATTCATAAGAGAAACAATACTGCTATGCAACTGCACAGACTGAATAACTTAAAGCCAAGGAATAACATAGACAACAGAATGTCTGTGTTTTACCCTAAAGGATGTGTGTAGCTGCCATTGTCAGTGTGCTGAACCTGACTAGATGCTGCTGTCTCTGGAAGAGGGTTTATCAGGCTCTCCATCTGAGAGGAGATGATAGTCCATCCTGGCAGCAAGGCATGGTGGTGGAGTGTGAGGCAGACTGTACAGGAAGCAGAAAGCATAAGAAGTGGGGCTGGGCTAAGGAACCTTCAGGTCCACCCCCAGCGAGCCACTTCCTCCAGTTCTGCCTCATGCCAAGGCCCTCCCTTAGCTGTGCACTAAGTATTTAAACATGAGCCTAGAGATACATTTCTCATTCAAACCACATCAGAGTATAAACTTGGAAAGTATTTCAATGAATGTGTGATAAAATTCCTCTATATATTTTTCTTGTGAAGAGAAAGGATGCAAATATACTTCAAACTTTTAGACCTTAACGGTACAGTGAGGAAGTTGGCCGGGGGAGGGTTATTTTAATTCATAGACAATTTATTGAAAACTTGGTATGTATACAAATACTGGGGTTATAGCAATGAACAAAGCAGAAATCTTGGCTTTTGTAAAGCTTACATTTTAATTGATGGTGACAGAAAAAAATGGCTAAAAGTGTGTAAGTTAGACAGTGGGAAACGGGAATCAGAAAACCTAGAAGTGGGTTGGGCATTCTTAGGGGTGAGAGAAGGTACATCTTTCATGACCTTGATACAAAGACCAGAGAGAAGCCTGGGTTTTCCCAATGGGTGACAAGAAATCATTTCACCTATGAGGTAGGAGCAAGCCGATGGCAAATGAACAGCCAAGAGGTCTGTGAACATAATGCAGGGTGTTTATTGCCCTATTTAATCTCCCAAGTAAATGGCATGAGACCTTGTTAACCAGCTTTAAGCACTATATCTGGGCAGATAATCATCTGTTCTACCCCTCTATGATGTGGCTGGAAAGTGTGAGGGATAAACTAGTTGAAGAAGACCAGAGAGCTAATAGGAGTCATGTCCCTGAGCTGTATCCATCAGTGTCTTTGTTTAATGCAACTGTCTGTGAGTCAGAGGTCTTGGCTGGGCAAGTTCCGCAGATCTCAAGTTAGAGGAGCCTGATATGTGTGTCTCAGGATAGTGGCAAAGGTCCCAAAGAACAAGGCCACTTGCAAAACACCCTTGAAGCCTTTGGCTGAATTGTGTCTGCTAACATTCTGTGGAGGAATTACATGGTTAAGCCTAGAGGCAGGTGATAAGAAAGCTTATTCAGTCCAAGGAGGCAGGGATGGCAGAGAGAGGTGGGGGAGAGGGAGAGAGGGAGATGGAGGGGGAGGGGAGAGAGAAACAGAGACAGAGACAGAGAGAGAGAGAGAGTTGTGAGCCACCAGGTGGTTGCTGGGAATTGAACTCAGGACCTCTGGAAGAGCAGTCAGTGCTCTTAACCACTGAGCCATCTCTTCAGCAGTTACATTTATTTAAAGTGTTCAGATCCTAATATTGTTTAACATAGAAGTGATTAGATTTGCTGGGGTGGGGCAGGTAGATTTAGCTTGGCCAGGCAGCAGACTTCTGTGTTCTAAGGACACTGACTTTGAGAGGACAGTGTCTTGCTAAAAGCTCAAGTATGTAATTAGCTGTTAAGGTCAGGACAAATCAAGAGAAGACGCAGTAGTGGGAGTTCCTGGTGAACATTGAAAACCCAGAGACAGGTGGACTGGTGGTGGTTAGAGACAGAAGAGGAAACCAAGGACAGAGCCCTGCTGTCCCCTAATATTACAAGGTCCGATGGAGTGGGAAAGGTTGGAGAGGAGGCTTTTGAGACTGTAGTTGGGGAGTAAGAGAGTGGAGAGAAGTGGGGAGGCTGGGAAAGGTAAAGAGAAATTGTTCTGGACTGATGTGGAGAGATTCAAACGCTGATGATCAGAAGGAAGCAGAGGCAGGAGGGGGCCTGCTTACAGGATCCTTGCTTACACCTTCTGGGGAGGGGGGTAGTTTCTAAAGTCCATGATCTGGATCTGCAGGAAGCAGACACTCTCGAGTCGGTGTGTATTAGGAAACATGCCAAGAGGGTCATCAGGGCCCTGGATGTCTGAACTGAGACGAGTCTACAATTTCCAGCTGCTCACAATGGAGGTGAACAATTGCGAAAGTCCTACCATGGTTGGGTTTTAGATACAGAAGTTCTCAGGAAGGGAATACAAGGATCTGCCACAGAGTCTAAGCCAGGTGTGGAAAGAAGAGAACAGTGTCGGTATTCATCCTATTTTTAAATGTTTATTTTATTTATTTATCTATTTACTTATTTACTTATTTTACATCCTGACCACATTTCTTAAAAGGCCACAAAACCCAAACTGAAAGATGGCCTCAGTGCCAATGTGTGGTTTTATATGTACTTCATCCTCACAGGTACAAAATGAGAAAGTAGTTTTTAATCTAAGAATTCTCTGACTTGTGAGAAGGGAGCCAAGTTAGGACCAGGAATTGTAAAAGCCCTGAGATTCTTTTTTTTAAATTAGATATTTTCTTTATTTACATTTCAAATGTTATCGCCTTTCCTCATTTCCCCCCTGCTCACCAACCCACCCACTCCTGCTTCCCTGTCCTGACATTCCCTTCACTGGGGCATTGAGCCTGCACAGGACCAAGGGCCTCTCCTTCCATTGATGTCCAATAAAGCCATCCTCTGCTACATAAGTGGCTGGAGCCATGGGTCTTTCCAGGTGCACTCTTCGGTTGGTAAGCCCTGAGATTCTAAGTAAGCATTATATATATATATATATATTTTTTTTTTCCTCAAAGGGCAGGCAGTCCTTTGGTCAGGCACACCTACACCTCCGTCTCACTATCACCTACAGAGTTCCAACCATGGCAGGACTCTCCTGACACCTCACTTCCACCGTGAGCAGCCTGGAACTAGGCACTGAATAATGTGGGCTGTATTAAAAACATATTCTAGCTTATTTTAATTTTCTTAAAATCAGTTATTTCCCACTGGCGGCTGGCCCCAGGGTGCTCACGTTCTGATCAATTTTCACATTTTTCCTCAAGATCTCTTTCTATGACCGAGGTGAAAGGAAAGGTGCTGTAGAGAGCAGCTCAGTTGCATGAAGAAAGCCAGGCAGACTAAAGAGAAATGAGGCTGCTTTTTAAACCCAAAACCTTTCAGTCTTGTTAGAATCACTGGAAAACACCTTTAACGCTGTAAAAATACCACAACACTCAAAAGGGAAAACCTACCACAATCCCCTCTCTTTTTTTAACCAACCCAGTTGTGGGCTTTAGTAAAAGGAATGAAGACAGGACAGGGGCTTAGGAGCATAAACTTGATGTGTAATCATGAATGAAAAAAATGGACGTGGGGCTTGGTCAACTGTTAATATTTCTGTGTGAGCAATTATGACGATTAGTGACTTTATACAGTGCTTCTCTAATTATGTAAAGCAGAGCTCGCTTCTAATGAAATCTGCATTTAAGTGACTTCCTTTTTTGATCTTTAATACCCCGTTTTTATTTTATTCTTTGAGAATTTTATATATTATACAACAAAATATGAATATATCCACACCCTGTCTCCCCCATCCAGTTCCTCCTGAATGTTCCAAACACTCCACTGTAGGCTTCATGTCTTTTTTTTTTAATTTAAATAACACACTAAGTCCAATTAATGCTGTCCATGTGCATGGGTGTGGGGTATGGATTATGAGCAACCTGTCATAGCAACCCCCCTATAAAAAGAGTGAGTCTCCCTTCCCTAGGAGAAATCACCCACCAATAGCCCTTTAGTGGGGCCTTGTGAAATGCTTCCTCATCCCAAGTACAACCTTTCTGTCCCCATTCCCCAGTAGGCTGACATCTGCTGAGCCAGTCAACTGCCTACTTTCCAATATCCACATTTGCTTAAAGCCTGGGCACTGGAGGGAAATGTAGTCTTTCAGTCTCACTTGGTTCTCTGCTTTTCCTAGAATGAGCCAGAAGCATTGCCCTTGGGAGTTGTCTAGGACTGATCCTTTGGTGGCTATGGTCTCTGTCTCATCTCTCTCTGTCACTGTCTGTCTCTGCCTCTGCCTGTCTCTCTGTCTGTCTGTCTGTCTGTCTGTCTGTCTGTCTGTCTCTCTCTCTCTCTCTCTCTCTGTGTGTGTGTGTGTGTGTGTGTGTGTGTGTCTTTGGTGTGTGCTCAAGTGTCTCTAGTCACCATAAATCAATCCTCCAAGTGCCCATCTTTACTTGCCCAAATAGCAGGTCTTCTAACATTGCATATCATTTATTCATTTATGTATAAGTACATTCCAACTGCTTGCAGAAGCTGCAGAGCATAGAAGTGCCTAGCAGAGGGGCTGGAGAGATGGTTCAGTGGTTAAGAGCACTGATTGCTCTTCCGAAGGTCCTGAGTTCAAATCTCAGCAACCACATGATGGCTCACAACCATCTGTAATGAGATCTGATGCCCTCTTCTGTGGTGTTTGAAGACAGCTACAGTGTAGTTACATATAATAAATAAATAAATAAATCTTTTTTAAAAAAAAATATGCCTAGCAGAAAAGATTGCAGTGGAATGAATGGGAAGGCATGGCCCACAAGGATAGCTCACTGTAAGATAAAGGGGCTCACAGCCAAACTTGGTGACATCTGGTCAACCCCTGAGATCCACGTGGTAGGAGGAGAGAACTGGCTTCCACAAGTTGTTCTCTGATCTCCCCCAATCATATGATCACATAAAAACCAAATAAATTAAATGTCATAAAAAGGCCTTTAGGACAACGCAAAGCCAAGAGCTATTGCACTTCACAGTGAATGCACTGTAACATTGTTTTGGACACTAGGTTTAGTTTTGAAACAGCCAAAGACCGTAGCGTGTTGCTGTCTCTTCCTGTAACATGTTCTGATAAAGACAAGGGTTCCTAAAAAGGAACATTTCAATTTAGGATGTGCTGAATGATCCTGAAACAGCCAGGTAGCCGGGCTCCACACCTCTGCTCAGAGGCATGGAAGTGAAATCTCTTAGGAAGGTTAGAAGGAGTTGTTTGAGGTTGTGTGAAACTGGGAAAGCGGCAGGACCTGCCTGTTCTCTAGGACTGGGACAAACTGAACAGACCGTGAAGATGGGCATGTCCTGTGCCCAGACCAGCTGACACCAACCTTGTGCAACCAGCAGTACTTGAAAGGGGGCTGAAGAACTGCTTTTATAAACTCATTTAGTTTTAAGGCATTTGTGAGGGTAACGATGTCCATGTCATCTAGCCAACCCAGTGTGCCTGTCACTCCACCAGCCACTGTCTGGGGATAGCCAATGGAAAATTCTAGAACTAAGTAAGTTATAAGTGTTTTCCTGCAGCACTTTGTGTGGTGTGTTGAAATTAGTCCTGCCTGGAGAATGAATGATCATCCTCACATCCAACGGATCCATGTTTTCCCTGCCTGTCTGTTTGTCATTTAATATCCCTGTCACACAACTGCAGTGCTCCTGTTCAAGATAGAAGGCCAACCATAGCTAATGCTGCCTCACAGTGTACAAGATTCCTCTCAGCTTAGCTCATCAGTACCTGTAGGCGCGGTGCCAACTCTACTCCCCTCAGGAAGAAGGGAGAAAGGTAAGCCCAGCATACTAAGACATTTTGAGAGGGAGCTCATATCCCCAACTTAGCATAAGTGCATTGTTATGATGGCTCAATTTTATTAGAGGTTATTGCGAATCTCTAATTTATCAACTAGACTTCATCCAAAGTAGGCAGTATGGAAACAAACCTAGGACAAGTGACAATGTTCTGAGAGTTTATACCCATCCTGGGTAAGGTAGATCCTGCAAACTGGAGTCCATACTGTCTCTATGTCTCACGTAAGCTGGCTAAAGTTACTCAAGTATTTCTGTTTCTGTTCAGGAAAACATTTCAAAACCTGAATTCAAAGACCAAGCCTACGCAAATAGCATTTAAAAGCCTCTTCATTTCAGAAGTCTGAAATGATAACACTAAGTTACAGCGTCTTATAAGCCCCTTATTACTAAATCTTTTACCTTTTAGAATTAAAATATTTCCTGACGTTGTTTTTTTTAGTTCTAGAATGTTCTATGCTATGCATTACTCTTATAATATATAAATAGTAATTTATAAAATTAGAACGTGGTCTAAAGTTCACATACAGGAGAACCTTGAGACAGATAAGTAAGATTAAAAACTGTAACCAGCCTCAGACTATTTGAGTGGGCATGTGGGAGCAGCAGGGGAACAGAGGCAGAGATCTGGTGAGATTAGCCCAAACCTGTCTCCTGCTCTCAACCCTGATGGAGATCCTCTTCCATTTGTAAAAGTCATCCTTTGAAGGAGGCTAACCTGACACATTCTGCTTGGTGTACATCATGGTGTAGAATGATAAATGTTGACGTCTAGGAGATAAAGTACTAATGGAAGAGATATGAAGACGAGGAGCTCAGTTAATATTCTCTCTAATATCACACTTTACAGGTGCTTGGCATGTGCGTGTATAGAAATAGATACTAAATTGGCCACCTACCTGGAATATATGTAAAATGACAGAAGTGAAGTCATTCCTATTTTAAAAACTGATTGAATTCCATTATGTTTTAATGCTTCCTAATTTAAAGTTCTAAAACATGGAATATATCTTCTCAGAGACTCCTGACAAAGGTGTCTGCTGCCCATGGACTAATATTAAACACTCATCAGGTTTTAGCCCACCATTTCATGGTTTATAAACTCATCATTGCAGAATACACATCGAGCTTCTGTAATCCGGAACCATCTGTGATAGTGTTGACTAATTTTGTGCCATTTTATAGATCATGTGATATTGTATCCAGGAAATTTCCAAGTGTTGGTACAGTAGAGCTTTAGAGATCTTGTAGTTTGGCTCCAAATCACCAGAATACACTTTGTTTTTTTTTTATCTCGTCATAACGGCATTTTGCTTAGGCTGATATTAAATCATTGTATGGCCCCAAAGCTTGCCACATAAAAAGGCTAAGGACACATTTGGAATTAAATTACAGGTAGTTGAGAGTTGACCATTTATAACACACTTTTAAGTCCATCAGGAGTGGCATTCTCTATGAATTTTATACAAGAGGCTGCAGCTTCCTCAATGGATTTTGACCAGCCACCAATATTGCCAGCAAAGTAAGGGAGGATGCTGTCTGACATCTGGTTCAGGTAAGCTACCTGCATCAAAGAGAAAATACAGTATGTTGAGTTTTTATTGACTTGGAGAACTTTCAAGTAAGATACTGAAAATGTTGGTGAGTGAATCTGGAAGGAGTTAAGAGGAAGGAGTTAAGGTCCTTTAGAGAGGACACACATTATAAGACTGTGATGAATAGGAGATCTGGGGGAAATGAAGAGATCTTTCCATAGCCATGAGAATGAATTAAGACACAAATATTTCATCAAACATACGGTGCACGAATTGCTGTCGACAGCCTGGATGAGAAACCCAGCACAAATGACCTCGCTTCTGATGTACTGTGGAGATGGCGGGACAAACGGCAGCACAACTGACCTTAGTGCCACAGTGTAGGTGTTGCTGGAAGGTAAGAGCACACATTCTAACTCTGTAGGAGTGGTTGTTAGACAGGGCAGTTCTACAGTAACTGACATTTATTAATCTAGTTTCCTGGTTCTGAGGATTAAATTCAGGGCCTTCTGCATGCTAGACAAGTTATCCAGTGTTGGCTACATCCTCAATTCTTGGGACAATCCTATTGTCTCTGCAGGAGTAAGGTCAGAAAACCAGACTTGTCTGGATGAGTGTTCCACATCAAAACCCCTTCTCTATAAACCTAGAGCATCACAGGGCTGGAGTTGCTCAAGTTGTTCTGTGCCCTAACAGGTTGTGATGTCAGTTTCCTGTCATTTTTTAATTAAAAAGAAAAGCAACATTCAAACAATAAACTGATACAAGAGACTCAGAAATAAAAGCATCCCTTTGGTCTGCTCTAGCTCCAATCCTATTCCCTGCCTTGTGGATGACTGTTCTTACTTAACTTTTGCTATGCAGCTCTCTATATTTTATTAATGGATAGAAGTAGCATTACCAAATACACACATATAGATTTGTTATACAAACATAATCACTTTGCAAATATAGCCCACAACTTGATTTTCCCACCTAATGATAAACATTTTGAGACATTTTTATATTTGTGCTCCAATGACTTCGTTATCCTTGTTAGAGGTCACACACTGGTCTGGGTTGTGAATTTATCATCATTTATAAGATCGACATCAATTTATTTGCCCTATCCTTTGACATAATAGAAAATGCTATAGTGAGCACCTATGTACATTAGTTCATATGTGTGTTGGAGATTTTCTGGGGTGCCACTCTTTGGATCCCATGCTCTGTGTGGTCCGGCGTACATGAGAAGGCCATATTCAAATTCTGGATCATGGCCCCAGCACACAATGGACCAGCTTAGATAGCTAATACATCAAGGCCTTTGTGACTTCTCAGTCAACAAGTAGTCACCATTCCTCTTGCTGACTTTATTGATAACAAGGGGTAGGTCTTGAAGGTTTTTCAGATATTGAATTTAATATCTGAGCAGAAGAAAGCTGCTTTAGAATGTCCATGGGTCCTTTCCACCCAGATCACAATACATGAATGCATATCAAAATGGGCACTAAAGATTCATATATTTAAAACCAAATGGATGAAATGTGATTGAAGATTAGAACGCCATCCATGATGGCTTTCTTGTCTTCACATCCTTTTGTTTCCAGTCTACAACAGACAGAGCAGAGATGTCACATGAGCCAAATATACTCACTCGTCTTTGAGGGGCTTTCTTCGTGACACAAGCACCACAAAGTCCTTGGGTTTGTCTCCATTTACCACCGAGCAAGTGATGTAATATATCTGATCGTCCTCGCTCACCTGGTCTATAACTTCACAAGATCTGTGTGAACAGGACAGTATTCAAACACATGCTTTCTACCTGCTAGAATACACTCTGTTTAGTTATTGGCATGACCTCCTTCTTGACATCAGTATTCACCTGTTGTGCTGACCCATGCATGCTCTCACGCACACACACACAGACACACACAAACTTTGCTTGAAGGCTGACTTTGGAACAAGCTGTTTGTTCAGAAGAAGTAATTTTGCATGTGATAAAGGTACCAGCTACCTGACTCCAAGGTCCATTTCCCTCAAAACTCCAGAGGAAGGTAATAATCTTTTCACAAAACTATTTTTTTCTAGGAATAGTAAAACCTGTTGAGGACAAACGGGCTGTAAAGCAGGGGATGCCCAAGCCCAGAGGAAAGAGTGTGCGGGGAAGAACAGCAACTAAACCACTTGCTTTTGAGTCTCGGGCACTGTGTACTGGCCATACTATGTCAGACAAGTCATATTATTATCTCATCTGTATGATGTAGATAGTACTGTCTAGGGGGTCATTGTGAGAGTTAAGTGCAAACACCTCCTGCAGACCTGAGTGGTAAGTCAATAGACAAGACAAGTTAGCTGAGTTTAAGTGAATTAACTGGCTTCTCCATTTATTCATATTTCATTTAGATGGAATGCCAAGAAAACAGAATTGTGAGAGAGGAGTATGAAAGAAGTTGTTGAAAGGCAAGGTATCTTGTCTTTGAGATGCTGCAGTGCTCTGTATCCTAGGAGGCTAGGCCTGAGTGTAGTCTGTCACTGCAAAATATAGCATACAAGGCTCAGAGCTCCGTAGTCATCCCTAGGACTTGTGGCAACACCAAGACCTTTGGTGCTCAAGTCCCTTTCATACAGTGACACAGTACTTTTATTATAATGTATGCATATCCTTCAGTATGCTCTAAGTCATCTCTATGTCACTTCTGTAATGCAAATGGTATGTTGATATGTGCTATCCATATATGTGCTATATATATATGTGCTATACATATATGTGCTATATGATTTAAAGAACCACGTAAAAGGAATCTGTTCATGCTTGATGCTGACGCAACTCACACACACACACACACACACACCTCACCCTTCATCTAAAGTGTTTCCATATGCAGATGCAGGGGAATGGGAGCAGGGCATGGCTGATCACACAGGGGAGCAGCAAGCATCATCTTCCTCCAGGACTCATGCTAGCTCAGCAGCGGCTCACTGAGACTCATGACTTGGCAGGAAGAGGGTTCTGGGAAGATTTTGAATATCTCCTCAGAAGCCATGAGGCCGGGGAGTGAAGCAAAAGCGTGTGTGCTACAGAGCCTGGCTGAGCTGGATCTCAGAAACAGGAACAAAATCAGCTTTGAGGTTGTCCGTGATATCACAACAGATGTGGACTACCAATGCTAACTCAATACAGATGAGAAACAGAGGAGTGTAATAATTGTTTTTCTTTTACGTCTCATGAAGCAGCTTAGGCAGGACAAGCTCTAAAACTTCTCTACATTTCTGAAACAATACACCGTGCACCAAGCAGTGGAGAACTACAATTGAAGTTATCGTTCCCACAATGTCAGGCTTGATGAAGAAAAGACATTTAAATTTGTTCTTACATGTAATGGGGGTCCCATAAAGGTCGCTTTGTGAGGTCAGACAAGAGATGATAAGCTATGTGGGCTGGACTGCCCACAAGCTTTTCAACCTTAACAGATATGGCATCTTGCTCCTCCAGGGTATATATTTTTATCTAAAAGATAGGAAGAAAAATTAGAAGAGAAAAAAAATATTGTTTACTTTAAAGACACAACACAAACACACACACACACACACACATTTATGCACACACATGAATGGGCAGTCATACATCCTTGCCTGTACCAGGTAAGGCATCTATGTGGTCAACAACAATCTCACTTCAATCTTGGATGCTAGTTCTGTGACATCCAAATAATACATGGGCTAGTTAATTTGCATCATGTTTTGCTGTTGTTGTTAATGAAAAATAAAGAACAAAAGCTTTTCTCTCTTGCTTTCTGTGATATTTCCTGCCTCCACACACTAAAGACAGAGAATAGCACAGGATGCTACACCAGTCCATGTCCCCTTTACCCTAAGACTGGATGGCAGTACTCTCCCAAGATATCAGGCATGGCTTCGAGTGGGCTAAAGGAACCAGGAAACAAACCAACTATCTCTAGGACAAACAATTTCTCAGAAGAACCCACAGAACATACTTCTTTAGTGTTATTTGCTTTCTGAATCCCAAGTCCAAATTCTAATATGTAATATCTCTTAGATAAGCAGTAGTCACTTGACATATTCTAAAGTACTAATGCCATTTCTGTGGCTCTGAGCTCCCTCCTCCTCCTCCTCCTCCTCCTCCTCCTCCTCCCCCTCCTTCTCCTCTTCATTCACCAAGAACACATTTTTATTCTGCTCATTTTCTCCATTTCTTTCAGGGTGTTTTGAAGTTAGTGTTGAAAATTTCTATGTTATAATCATTACCATGGCAACAGGCTGTGAGAAGACAAACATGAGGTTAGGACTCCAACCACAGGAATCAGGCAGTTGGAAAGAAATCAAGCTGTGATGAGCTGGTCTCTATTGAATCATATATCTGTGTCTAAACATAATATCATCCTTGCAACTAGACTAAAGAAACAAGAAATCTCAACTACAGTAGCTTAGGCAGCAAATAAGTGACTACCCACATATGTAAACACATTCCTTCCAAGCCTTGTATATCTTTAGTTCCAGCCTAAAAAGAAAGACCTAGCCCAGCCTGTGAGCACTTGATGAATACAAACAAATCCAGGTAGAATTCCACCTGGCTGCCTTCAGCACAGAACCTAAAGAAGACCTATTGGTGTAAATCCAGAGAGGAACTTGGAGGCCAGGTATCTCCAGACCTGGCTCTCTGTGCACAGCCAAGCCAGTGGAACTGGCCTTATAGTTGCCTTGGGATTACCTGCTTTGGTGAATCAGGGTGTAGGGACAGATTGTGCTATTGGGCCAAACAGTTGCTTAGAGTTTCACACTCCTGCCCACAATCCCATGATAGAGTCCTAACCTCTTATACCTTGTAATATGACTTTATATGGCAATAGGGTCTTTGCCAATATAATTCACCTAACTGAGGTTGTATTGCAATACAGTAGACCCACTATAACTGATGTCTTTATAGAGAAGGGAAGCTAGACACAGACATGCACACAGGGAGGACACCATGTGGAAATGAAGATAGTGATGCACCTGCAAGCCAAGGAGCCTGCTGACCAGCACTGCTCTAGAAGCTCAAATGCTTAGAAGTCAAAGCCAGGACTAAAATTGACAAAGAGTAGCCTTAAAATTTACTTATATTCCAAGGTGAGAGGCCTGTCTGACTCATCCACACTGAAACACAGAGGCATGGCTGAAGTCAAGATGGGACAGCAGGTACAAAGTTGGACTGTCCCAGGACAGTGGGACACCTGGGCATTCTGGTTTTTTGTATGGTGTTTCACTAATAGTAAACAGCAGTCCACAGCAAATGTTTCTCCGAAGCTGGCAATCCTGATCGTCTTCCAAGTATCAGGCACTACCATGGTCTGGGAATAGAGGTTGAGCAAAATGTCCCCTAGAGCTTAGAGTCTAGTACTTGTAAGCACTAGCTTGCAAGAGTCTTCCAATATACTAAATTTATGGCCCCAAATTATACACACTTATTTCAGTTTGATAATATGTAAAAATTGTAGAAGTTGCTAAGAGAGATAAAAAGAATCAAGACAAGGAAGGCTTCCTTCTTGCAAGTCTTATTTATTACCTTTTTGGGAAAAAGATAATGGAAAACCTAAATTTCAACATAACATTTAAATATCAACTCACAGTAATTGTGGAAGAAACATCACAAGACAGCTCAACGTCAAATTAGTCTTAGAGAAGTCACGATAAAATGAGCTACCGAGGAGAGAAGTTCCTTAAGTCAGAGAGGATTTTGGAGAAGTATGTGTCCTAAGCTCACTGGAATGGTTTGTATATGGTTGGCCCAGGTCACTGGGATGGTTTGTATATGGTTATCCCAGGTCGTGACACCATTACGAGGTGTGGCCTTGTTGAAGTAGGTGTGTCACTGTAGGTGTAGGCTTTAAGACCCTTATCCTAGCTGTCTGGGAGCCAGTCTTCTCCTGTTTACCTTTGGAATAAGATGTAGCACCATGCCTGTCTGGCAAGCCATGCTTCCACCTTGATGATATTGGACTGAATCTCTGAACCTAAGCCAGCCCCAATTAAATGTTGTCCTCATAAGAGTTGCCTTGGTCATGGTGTCTGCTTACAGCAGTAAAACACTGATTAAGACACTCACCAAGATCTTCAGGTTTGGGTGGCTGGAGGTGTGGAGGAGAGCATGAGAGGCAAGAGATAGGATGTGAGAACACAGGCCTGCCAGGACCGAGGAGTGTGTGGGACAGGTGTGGAGTTCCATGTCACCCAGCAGAGAGGTTTATGGCTAGAACGAAGTCCATTTTCAAAAAGTGTTGCACCTTGAGCACAGCAGCAAGGAGCCCTCAGAAGCATGGACATCATGCCAACTTTAATTTGCTGTGAACAGGAGCAGCACAAACCCTGGACACTTACCTTCTCCAAGGTGGTGGTAATCTCCCAACCGCTTTTGGATGCCAGATTTTTGAGAGCTTCCACATTGGTGTTACTTAGGGATCCCTAAAATGCACACATACAACAGTGAAGCTATGTGTTCAATATATAGGTTTGGGAGTCAAGCGTTTTCTGCTTCAGTAATGGCCAGTGTCAGCAGGGGTATATATTGAGCCAAAGTGAAAATGTTGAGAATAAGGTAAACTACCTACTGCTAATATCTAACTTCTGTCTCAAAGTCAGATAGGGTAACTATGCATGCATCAAGTGTGTATGTGCCTAGACCGTACCCTGAACCAAAGCAGATAGATGCCCTTCAGTGCAGCATATAACAATGTGTGTGACAAGTGAACTTAGACCCCACATTAGATTTTATTGTCAAAAATGTTTAAATGACTAATCCCGTTTTAACATTTAATTCTCATTTTAGGTATATGGATATTTTGCTTGTATGCATGTCTAGGCACCACATGTATATAGGGCTAGTGAAGGCCAGAAAAGAGCATCAGCTCTCCTGGAGCTGGAGATACAAATGGATGTGAGCCTCTGTGTGAATTAAACCTGGGACCTCTGGAAGAGCTTCCCATCCTCTTAACCACTGAGCCATCTCCCCAGCCCCAACTAATCCTTCTAGCTCCATACAAGCTCAAGTTTGTAAGTAGATCGCTCATTGCAAATCAAGGCAAAACACCAGGGGAACATCACATGCCAGCTCATGGCATAACGTCCTGGGTCAGAATTTGGGAGCTGTTCCCAGAGTTCAAACCCGACAGTAGAATTACCAGTAGCTGCTGACTTGTCTAACATGGTTTAGAATGGAGGGTTATGAGGTTCGCCTTGTCATCTAAGCCATGCAGGTACAACCTGGACCTATTAAACCAGTCAGCTTCTGCTTCTGTGATGATGTTTACAAGAAGCATTGCAAACCATAAAACTGTTACCTTTTTGCTTATATCCCACTGTGCACTGAGTGGAACTTCTTTCTTGTGGGAAATAACATATTTCCTGAAAAGAATTAAAATATTAAGGAACAATTTTCTTCTTATGCTTCATACGTGACCCATGATAATTTCTTGATTTGCAATCAGCCATTTAACAACATTCTCTTTGGTGGGAGAATCAGGAAGAACCATTTTCCAGGCTGGGCCATTTTTAACTTTTAGGAAGCATTAGGCCCTTTCCTTTCAAATTATGTGGGTGCAAGGACCCCGGGCAGTGGCTCTTTGTTGAGTCACTTGTCAGGTAGAGAAAAGCCTATGAGGTCCTCATACTCTATATCCCTTACCTGCCTAGGCGAATTCTCCTCCGTGCGATGGCTCCCTGGTAACGGCGAAAATCATCCTTTAAGGAAACAGTAAAACCAATCAGTTTCTAACATTTTGGTCCTGTGACCCTTAAGTATCCTTCCCCCAGATCAAATGGGGCTCTGTGTCTCTGTGACACTTCCTGGCGATATCTGAGCCCCTAGGCGACTCTGATGGCTCTTTTCATTTCCTATTCAAAGGGGAGATTATATTAATTTCTGCTACTAAAATCACACAGGTTTCACTCTGGAGGTTTTTAGAAGAGGTGAATATTAGCACTAAGTTGATTCCTGACCCATACATGTGGTGCAGCATCCAGAACAGGATGCCCACACACAACAGTTAGACGCAGAGAGGGGACACATAAAACACGTGCCACACAGCAGCTGTATAGAGAGGTGCTCAGGGATTTCACCATCACAACCCATCACCAGAGAGATGTGGGGTGGAAAGGGAAGGACCCACTGGACTTAGGCATAGAAGAAAGCAAACCTCTTTCGAAAGCTGTGGAGATGGCTGGCAGTGGGAAGCTGCGTGAAACTCTGTGCCCACGGGTCTGATCACTGAAGCTTACGTGGTGACAACTGACCTTTGAAATGGGCTGGATTCTGGGAAAGGTGATGAGTTTCTCCTGGTCGTCAACAGCATTGTAAATGAGAAAAGCGCTGTTGATGTGGCGGCCTCGACCCTCGGCCCACTCCTGACAGTCAAAGGCCTCAACACGCACTCCAACTTCCACACTGCAAGGATGCAGGGTGGTGGGCAAGGAGGACTGGGGCATGGCTGGCCTCCCCTGGCCTCCCCTGGTGATTCTCCTCTGATGTCATCAAGTCCCTACACCCGCTAAAACCTGCTAGGATGGTATTGTAGGAGGGTTCCCATTTTCTTCTCCCACTGGGGTAATGGGGAAGGTGAGTTGCATTGTGCTCAAAACATGTTTTCTTCCTTCAAAACCATAGTTCTATGGTTTAAAAAAATGAAGAGCTGAAGTTTGGTAGAAAAGAGAGATACTCCCCGCCCCCTTTTATTTTACATCAAAACGAAGAAAAACACTACAGCAGGCCCATGATGGATGCTGACAGGAAGGACTAATAAGTATGCAAAGATGGCAGATACCATTTGGAACCATCCTGAGCCAGCTGGATGTCCCAGCACCCTATGGGGCAAAACAACTCATCACAATGTCCTGAGTGTGAAGAGAGTACAAGAAGGACAGAAGACTGTGTGGCCGCAGACTGAGTGAAGTTTAACAATAATTCGAAGGTGTTGTGATGTAGCTCCTACCCTGCCCTCCCCAACTGAGGTGAGAACACAGCTTATGCTCGACTCTGAAAGTGTGCACACCAAGCATACTTTACCTGTTCTGAAAGGTGTTGTTGACTATGGCACTGAAGACAAGGCGGTCTCCAACTGTGGACGGTCCCCGGAATTTAAACATATCCACGGACTTCAGAGAGGGATGCCCATGACACAGGCGGCTAAGGGAACAAGGAGGGGAGAAAAGAGGCGATGGCCATCTTCCTTAGTATTCTCAGAAACAACTGCTTTGTGGAATGGCTTCCCTAGACAAGCAAGCAGCCTGTTTTCTAAGTAAACAACTCCAATGACTCGAGAGAACTATGTGTGGAGAGGATCTGCATACAACCTCAGACGTTTAGGCCAACAAACTGGGCATTGCATAAAGATGTCTCCTTGGCATTGTTCTTGTGCTCAGTGGAAGTCCCTCCCAAAGCAAATGAATGCTTTTTGTTGTCATCAAGTGTCACATTCATCTTGACACCTCCTGATGAAAGTCCTAGGACACTGTGAATCAGGGTAGGGCATGAGTGATGACAACTGGC
The DNA here is from genome assembly GCF_978045245.1 of Mus caroli. Taxonomy (NCBI): domain Eukaryota; kingdom Metazoa; phylum Chordata; class Mammalia; order Rodentia; family Muridae; genus Mus; species Mus caroli. The sequence continues at coordinate 29,578,811 of NW_028227270.1, forward strand.
AGCCAATACTGGTCACACTTGTTCCTCAGCATCCCTGTTCAGTGAATTTATCCACAGATCAAAAACCAAATTTTTCCTTGATGGAAAAAATTGCCTGGGTTGATGCACAAAGCGAGAAAGGCTACAAAATATACATTTCACAGGTTTTGTGCTATTTTAGAAAGGAAATATGCTTCAAACCACTTCCACTCTGCCCCTAGCCCCATGCTAGGGCCAATGCTGAGAACCTTGCAGAAATGGTGGCGACTGTCTCCATCCATGCCATGATCTGGCCGCCAAATGTGTTTCCGTGATGGTTTGCGTGGGGCGGAAGGACAAGCTCGATGCTCTGGACAGAGGTGCCCCTGGTGGTGGCCGTTCCTTCTTCTTCATTACAAATGGGATCTGCGAAGTGACCACAGAGACAGTGGGGTCAGCCACGGGACCTTGTCTGGACTTCCCCTTCCCTGCAGCAAACACAACTCTGACACTTTCAGAAAAATGACATTGTCCTTAAAACCTTACATCAAGGACGTTGAGTGGGTTACTATTCTGTAGAGTGGCCTACCTCTGAAAAGCATCACTTCGGCATTTTGGGTTGAGCTAACAGACCAGGAGGGCCCTTTAAGAGACAGGTCTACAAATCCATCAGAATTTTTATTAAAGTAATGATTCCATTTAAATTGGTGCCTTTTGTGGTGGAGAAGGACATGGGAGGGCACAGAAGGGTAGACATTTTGATGGAGGCATGTCATTATTTTGTTGGCAATGATAGTTTTACTGCTGTATGCCAATGCACAAACTCAGGCTGCATGCTTTAAATATGATCCACCTATCATATGTCAATTAAACTTCAGTAAAGTCACTAAAGTAAAGAAGTCTGAAATCTGAGGGGCCACCAACACAATGCTGCTGTGGGGAGGAGAAAGGGGCCATGCCAGGTTAACAGAGCTCAGCAGGCAGTGTGTTCATGTAAACCCAGCTGTTATTAACAGGAAATGAGTCATTCCAAGAGCAATTTCTTCTAGTTGATCAGAGCTTGGCTCTAGGCTCCTTTAGCTCCACTTCATAAGGAGACTTTTAGATCATAACTAATTGATGATCTATTTCTTTTATGTTTCCCTTCCTTCTACTGATCATTCCAGTCCTTTGCTTAAAATGTGGCAACAGCCCCTTTGCCCTACATGAACTCTCAGATCCTTCCTGTGAGTACAAGCTTTCTCTCCCCATCGAGCCCATGTGACCATCAGCCTCCCCAGCCAGGCCTCCTCCTCTCTTTGCTGTGCACATTGGCCTTTTATCAGTTACTGTCAAGAACATTGTCTTTGAAGTCAGGGTACTTCCACATGACCCTTCTGCCTGTTGCACCCAGCCCTACCTTTTCCTATGCCTTCTCCCACTTAACTTGTCTTCCATCCTAGATCACACCGTTGATCTCAGAGATGCCTTCTTTCTACAAAAATCCATGGTAACTGGGGCTGGGAGGCAGTGAAGCACTTGGTGCACAAACTTGAGAACCTGAGTTGGATTCCCTAGAACCCACATGTCAAAGCCAGGTGCTGTGGCGTGACCTTATAACCACAGGATTAGAGAGGCGGCACAAGGAAAGTCCCTGGGGCTTGCCATCCGGCTAGTCTAGATGAATCTGGAACTGATAAGTTTCTGGTTCAGTAAGAGACTTGTCTCAAAAAAAAAAACCTAAGGCAAGGAGTCATTGAGAAAATACTACTATTGACCCACTTCCACACACATGAGCACACATTTTCATGCACACTTGCACACACATATGTACACACTCAGGTAAAACTATATGTATATATGTGCATCCACCAATATGTGTGTTGGTGTGTGTGTGCAATGATTAGCCATGCTAATTTTTGCAATACCCGCACTAACAAAGATTTGTTGAATGAATAAAAGAACTTGACTTTGCTCAGTCATTCCACATTGGGATCCCTACTCTTAGTAGATTACCTCAAGGAAATGCTATGGCCACACTGCATCACATAAGAAACGGCTGCTGCATATGCTAGGTCTCATTCCTCTCCAGTATTATCAATATGCGAGTTCTCCAATTAAGTGGGTGTGAAATAGTATATCATGTTGGTTATAATTTGCATTTCATTGAGTACTAATGAGGTCCAACACCTTTTCATATGTACATTAAATATCCTTGCTATCTCTTAATTAAATATCTATATCATTTGCTTCTATCCCACCTCTGGAAGTTCAATTAACAAATGTTAGATTCTCAACACACGCTCACATACAAACAGACACACATGCCATTTATATATCTTATTTCTTTATTTTGAGATGGAGTCTTATCTATGCAGCCTAGGATGTTCTTAAACTCCTTACATGGCTTTAGTCTATTTTATGTCTTGCCTGTTTCACAGCCTCAAACTTGCAGTGATTCTCCTGCTTCAGCTTTCCAAATGCTGGGGTTACGGGCATCATCCACCATGACCAATTATGTATCTATGTTGATAGACACTCTCCCTGTTTCTTTGTCAAGCTTTTTAGATCATCTCTTTGTTCTTGAATTGCACATTTGATTTGCAATCATTTTTCATTTAATTAAGTACATAATGCTACTGTGCACTGACTCCAGGACCTCACGGCTGATAGGCAAGCACTCAACTTCTTTGTTTGGTTTTTGGTTTTTCAAGACAGGGTTTCTCTGTGTAGCCCTGACTGTCTTGTAGCCAGGCTGGCCTCGAACTCAGAAATCTGCCTGCCTCTGCCTCCCAAGTGCTCAGTTTAAAAGCGTACGCCACCACTGCTCAGCCACTCAACTTCTTATATGAATACTTCATACTTTATGAATCGTAACTTCTAGATCTTTGGGTCTTATTGATTTTAGTCCCTTCTGAGATACACACACACACACATATATTAAAGTCCTATTGCCTGGAAATTATCTGAGGAAACTGCTGAAGCTGGATTAAAGTCTCTTAAGTCTCTTCTCCACAGTGTTGTTGTTTTTTTTTTTTTTTTTTTTTTTGTATTCTGTATTTTGTATTTTTTGTATTTCTTTGATTGCAGCAAGGCTTAGAGTATGGTCCACATCATACTAAAGTTCACATGATCCCCTTCTACCGAGGAAGCTTGTGGATTTCCAGTACCAAGTCTGCAAGAAGAGAATCTTCGGACTGGATTCTCAAAGGGAACGATTCCCCCATGCCACCAGGGCACCTGCCAGGGCTCTCTCTGAAGGGGCGGGGACTGTATGTGGACTAGGGGTGGGTCCTTAGGGGATTACAGCCTCCCATGACTTCTGGGTTCACCCTTAAACCTACAACAAGTACCTGGGTTTTCCTACTACAGTCTGTGGCGTTGGGTACCTGCAGGTCCCAGAGTAAATGCAGGAGGTAGAACAGCTTCTCTCTGCTATTTTTGTGTTCTCAAGCCACTGTTGATGTCACTGCTTTCCTTTCTTTATGCCTGCTGAGACGGGCTTGCAGCAAACTGTAGATTCTCCCCAGATATCAAGTCTACTACATTGCTATAAACAAAACTGGTTTGTTTTCTGGGTGGTTTTTGTTGTTGTTTGGTTTGGTTTTTTAAAATACACAAAATCCTAACCTCTTCTAACTCTAAATTTATTTTCAGTTGTCTAAGTATTATTCTGAACTGGATCTTGCTATTCTGTACAAGCTGGCTAGCAGCTCCTGAGTTCAGTGATCTTTCGGCATCAGCCTTGAGAGTATCTGGGATTCAGGTGGATGTCACCGTTCCCTGCTCTCTGATTGCAAAATTGATTTTATTAGATGGGATTCTAAAAACAGGATGAGTTGGTGATGATTGAGATATTTTCAGTTTAATATTGCTTGTCCAAATGGTATTGTTTTATCCAGAGGAAAACATTAACTCTGTTTATTTAAAAATGCCTATAAATCATATTATAAAGTGATAAAACTCTAAGTGCCTGACTATTTAACCGCTGCACTAGCAGAGCATATGCATGGCTATCAGAGCATATACATGGCTATACATAGCAGCTGGGAGGAAGATTTTCTCTTTACCTGTACGTCTTCCCATGCTTTGGAAATTCCTACCCTGCACATGCACTATTGATTTTTAAGTGATTCTAAAATAATTACAAAATAAAAATTTAATAGGGGTCTTAAAAATCTGAGAAATTTAAAAAAAAATTAGGCAGTTTCTTCTTTTCTGAAGAGTAATGAAAGAAAAAGTCACTCCCTTCCTGTGAAGACATAGGCAGCACACACAGGACCACTGGGGAATCACTCCTTAGTCAGGTATCAGCTGTGCTGCGTACGCAGAAGTACGCGGAGGATCAGTATCTTGTGTGTGGGAGTGTGTCTTCTTGTAGATAAATGTCAATCAATGGGGAAAAGTCCAGAGAACAACTCAGGTTCACAGACCTGACTAGAGCTAAATCTAGTTAAACACACCTTATTCTGCAAGCCACATAATGGAGTTCAGTGGCTGCCCATGACTGTTTTAAATTCCATTCTTTCATCATCTTGCTTGGCCAACTTCACATTTGTTCTGTATTACTTTTTTAGATCAGAAACTTTGACCTGAACTCCAGTCACTTTATTCTAGCTCTTGTTTTCCTTGTGCACATCCAGAGGGATCAACCAGGGCAAGGCGCTGAGGGTTTGATGTTGTACTGACAAGTTGCAATTCAAATAGCCCAAACCTTAATTCTCCCCAGCTCTCAGTGATTCAGGGGTACAACAACATATTCCGATCAAAACCTAGTCTCATCTTTCCACTTTTCTTATGAAAATATAGAGGCTGGAATCAACTTGGCCAATGCTCTAACAGTGTTCATTTCCTTCCTTCACACCTCAAAGAATGAAGAGTTCTTAATCAGTCTGACGTTATGATATTATAGATCCCATAGTTCAGTAAGGACGATCTGTCTACCTTCTTTTAGAATGTGTTTTCTAATTTCAAACAGTCTCTCTGAGATCTAAGGCTGGAAGTAGACAGATCACATGCCCTATCACACCCTGAAATGTCTTTCTTTAAGAAAAATTGCTTTTAAGGGCTGTATCATTGGTGACACAGGAGTTAGTAATATTTCCAAAGTAAAGCTCAAGTTGATATGACAGAGTTAGGTTAAATGTTACTTCATTGAGAAGAATATAGGATAGTCTGTGTTCTGATAAGTTCGGTTAAATCAATAAGAAACACTCGAAAAACAATCTCTAGTTCTAAACTGAAGCAAGCACTAAATGGCCATGAGACTTTTACCTAACTCTACTTCCTTCTTGTAGCTACTCCCTCAGTCCCCCACTGGGCCACAGAATCTGGACTCTGTGCTCCTTCAATCACTGTCTACATTATTTTAAAATGACTCATGTGTCTGCAACTAGGGTATGAATATTTTAAGTGCAAAGGTCTTGCATTGTGTTTGCTTTCTTATGGGCAAGCAGGTAGGCAGTGATACATCTGTCCTACATGGAAATAAACAGTCGAGTGCTCTTTATTTCTTGATGCTGGGTGTGAAGAGGCCAGACATCCACAGGACAGACCATGAGCTCATCCACAGTTGCAGTCACACTCAGCTCCTCCAGCAAGCACTGGATCACCTGGCCAATCCTTGGCTCAGCCCAGGGCTGCCTTTTCCCTCACGAGAACTCTTGCTCTAGAGTTCTCATAAGTCAAAAGGCTGGAAAATTACCCTTGAGACATTGATGTGATAACTGGAGAGGGAGAAGCAAATTCTTCCAAGATTTTGGATACACACAGACTTTAGAACTTTCCTCTAAAATTACCAGAGAATCTTGTGACTCTTCCGTAACTTTATTCGTACATTTCCCTTAAAAACTCACATGGTTTAACTGCCCAATAACAGAGGCTTTTTTTTTTCGAGACAGAGTTTCTCTCTATAGCCCTGACTGTCCTGGAACTCACTTTGTAGACCAGGCTGGCCTCGAACTCAGAAATCCACCTGTCTCTGCCTCCCAAGTGCTGAGATTAAAGGCATGCGCCACCACCGCCCAGCTAACAGAGGCATTTTTTAAAAAGCAATGACTATGTGACAAGGAAGGCCAGTGAAGGTGGGGTAACTGCGAAGACTCATTGAGAGCCATGGAAAGTACCAGCATTTTCCTGAGGCAGAAGAGAGGAACTTTGTCATCTCATTTGCCATCCTGGAGTTGCTGTGCTGAGAAGACAAGGTGCGCTTGGGTTGATGGCCTTTTTTGGCTTTGTTTTTTATTAATGGTTGTCTGGTCTGCTTTAGAGATGTTCTCACAGTTCAGATATTTCAGTCCTTAGGAAAAATGTATTTGAAACACATCTTGGAACTGAAACCATCTTTATAAAGAAAGAGACTCTTCTTAGCTCTGTAATTTAATGATAAAGTCTCTGCTTACAAAAGCATAACTGATAGTTGCTATCACTGTTTATGAAGTCAGCAAGTCATACCACCATTCAGGAATCATGAAAAGCAACATCAACATGAACACTCTTACTTCCTTAAAGCCAACTTCTACTTCAGCAATGACCATATCAACCATCCCAGTCAGCCTGGAATCACAATGAAGTTTACTGTCCTGGAAAGCAATGCCCATTTACCCTGAGGGCCATGAAGACTGAACTGGATCCATCTTCTCACCTACCCAGTGGGTTCCTGTGTAGTTGTCCCATGACCTTGGTGATACCTCCTGGTCAGCATGAGGCCTCCAGACTTCTGACAGTCTACCTTCTCTTTGTCCTCTTCCTTCCCCTCCCCCACTCTTTCCTGGCTTAGTGCCATCCTTTGCCTTCCCTTTCTCTCTTCTGTGCCCTCCTTCAGAGTCAGTAGACGTCGAATTTCTGTGAACCTCTCTAGTTCTCAGGAATGGCTCGCTTCATCTCCCGTCTTGCACATGTGCTCTAGAAAAGCCCCCTTCCGGCACCATGGCCATAGAAAGGTCCAGTGTGTAGACCTACTCACCTCTGAACCTGCTGCTTTCCTTCATAATGTTGCTGAAGGTGTTCTCATGCTGCAATCGGACTTTCCTTCTCTCCGAAGCCAGATTGTGCTCCACTTGCTCTTGCTCCGTTTGAAGCAGGACAGGTTTTAAGTGAACCTAGAGGAAGAAAGTTTATCTTCAGTTTCGTCATTCACTGCCTCCTTAAATTATGGGTACCCAATGTGAATTTTGCAAAAGCAGATGCCACACCATATGTTTTTTTGACTCAAGTAAATGGAGTGTTTATCGGTGATTCCATGAAACATTCTGGCGAAAACCTTTCTTCAAATGTTTCAATTAGAAGGCCAAAATGGGCTTTGTTCTTTCCCATTTGAAAGCTGCATTTTTTATTTTTCTCATTTTATAATTTTTTTTCCAGTGGAATTATAGAGTACAAAATTCTATAAAATATGAGATCAATAAATGAGGTGTGAGATTATAATGCCGCTGAATTGTTATTATAATTTTCCTGTCTTTTACAAAATTAAGACATCAGGGGGAGGTAATAAAGGCATTCTAGAGAAAACTATCTTGAACCAAGAGATAGTCCCAATATAGATATATCATCAAAACAGTCTCTAATAGGGAAACAAAGAATCAATATGTTATCTTAACACTTCAGCTGCCCTACAGAAACCCTGGATGCAACAGAGTCCAGGCTCCAGCTCCACCAGAGATGCTCACATGCTGACTCTATGTGGAAAGATCTTGGCAGCTCCAGGATACCTCCAGTCTGAACTTCACCCTTCACCCAGATAAGGGTGAAAAATCTAGTGACTCTTAATGTGCTGTTTAAAGTCCAAGGCTCCCTGCGTTGCCTGTCTCGGTTGTTGGCATGCGTAGGTTGACCATGACTCTGCCTGAGTTGCCTATCTCAGTTGTCAGGAACATGTACAATGACAGTAGCTCTGCATTGTCACAGTTTGGTTGCGTGGTCAGCAGAATATATTAGGCGGCCTGGGAAATTATAGCTAGGCTCCTCTGAAATGAAGACCCTGGCATCCATCATGATGTGTCCTTGTCCACAAAGTACATTGTGTGTGCCTGAAAAGGAACTGGAGAGCAAGTGCTGCCTGGCAGATGAAACCCTTTGAAGGTGGCTGGGCTATCCTTTTCCCACTGTCTCATTCTCTTCCATAGAATTCAGTATTATGAGTCCTGCTAATTACTTGGCCTGCTTAACTGCTGAACTGAATCTTGTTAATCATTGCCAGTTTTATCCTGGGATGAACTCATTTTGAACAGAGATCCTGCTATTTCTTGTGGTATACAACCACAGCCTTTCACATCTCTCTACACACTACACTACCGAATGAGAAAGTACCAACTGGAAAATGAGTTGATCTGAGAAAGGTGCTTTAGAGTTTATGTTGACTGAAGTAGCCAGTTACAGTAGCACCATTGTCTCTGTAGAGAAGGGACTGAGATGTCCTAGCTTGAGCCTCTTCCAATTGTTCCTAAATCCAAAATGAGAGATTTGAGGCTGAAGGGGGGAAAGATGGTCTCTTCTTCCAGGTAAAGCAGTGAGTGGTGATGTATCCATCTATTTGCTGTTGAGTATGGGAGCCCTGTACCCAGTCCCATAACACCCTTACTCTGAAAAGTCTAAAGATTTTCAGATTTTCAAGAAGAAACTAAAGCAAGACCTCTTTTACTGCTTAGATTTTCATAAACTTAACATGTCCAATTTATGGCCCAGAAAGGTGCACTTTTTAGATAATTTTTTATTAGGTATTTTCTTCATTTACATTTCAAATGCTATCCCAAAAGTCCCCCATACCCTCCCTCCCCCACTCCCCTACCCACTCACTCCTACTTCTTGGCACTAGTGTTCCCCTGTACTGGGGCATATAAAGTTTGCAAGACCAAGGGCCTCTCTTCCCGATGATGGCCAACTAGGCCATTTTCTGATACACATGCAGCTAGAGACATGACCTTCTGGGGTACTGGTTAGTTCATAATGTTGTTCTACCTATATAGGGTTGCAGAACCCTTTAGCTCCTAGATAACTTAAGTAAGAGATGTGCTTTTCAGTTTGGACAGCAGCATCCTTGGGCAATGGGAACTTGCCGGCAGCACATTTAATATGAGGTGTACAGTAGAGGACTCCAGGTGACTTCTGTGGGGTCACCTGCCAGCCAGGGATGGCGGTGCTCTAGCCCTTCTGTGCCATCAGCCCAGGTTTGGAGCAGATGCAGAGCATGGTTAGTGACCAGCTTCTCTGGCTGCAGTGGAAGCCTGGCTTTGTCCCAGCTGCGTTGGCATAGGGGACACTCTGAGGAAGAGCTCAGACATGAGGGAGATGTGAGCAGTAGACCTGGCCATTGGGAAAAGATTAGGAGAAGTCACTTCGCCTACTCTTTGACGATTCTTGAGTGAAATACTCACATAATAATTTTAATTATTACATTTTTCAAATGTGTTGATTTCCCCTAAATAGAAGCAATAAAAAGAAAAGGTGGCATCCTAAATTGCGGTAGATCTGGACTCTGGCTGGCTGGAAGCTGGTCAGTGTAAGAAAATACAGTATTTCTTTGAAGAGTGTTTTCAGACCCGATGTCCTAAAGTTTATTTTTAAGCTCACTGACTCAGCATCTTTGACACTTTACTGAAGATCTACAAAAATGACTGGACCACGACTTTCAACTCCTTGCTGGATATTTTCCTGCTTTAAAAAAAAATAGTTAAACTTAATTTTAAACTCCATAACCCAAAAAAGAACTAAACCGGTAAGCGATATTTTTGAGAAGTCGACATGACTTCCGATGCTTTAAAACACTTTTTGCCTCTTTCCTAAATTTGGTCCTTTTATTTTTCTTTAAGGTGTTGCTCTCACAAGATGTTCTTGTTCAGTTCTATTACGTCAACACAGAATAATACCAATAAATATCAATAAGTAAAACATCTTGAGCAAGTGAGTCTTGCAGTGAGAAAAAAGTAACTCTGAAGCAGTTGTCCCTCTGTCCCTGGCTCACAGGAACGCTATCTGCTCACACGGGGAATGTACCTTTTCTTTGCCGACTGGCTTAGCTACAAATGTAGAGAAAGCCACGCAGAGGAGCTTCTGGACGCCCGTGAACTTGTCCTGGACTATGACCTTGATACTGATCTGCAGGGACGGAAAACAAACCGTCAGTCACCCTGACAATAGAGTCAACTGCGCCACACACGGCTCCACACTTGTCTTTCAGTTTTTAAATGGCATAAGCATTTTAATTTATCTTTGTGACATGACAATCTCTACACTAGGACAAATGAAACTCTTCTGACATTAGGAATACACACAATTACCATGAAAAATATGTGGGATCTAGCTATTTAGAGTATGCTATATAAATCTATTACTCAGAGGAAATATTTATTAACTTCTAGGTTAATTTTCTTCCATATACACATAGGTTATACTACATATACACAACGTAGTATTGCACACACACACATGTAATATTGCACATGTTTTTTAATGTGTATATGCTCATCAATGTTTATATACATCATAAATTTATCATGTTGCATTTGGAGTTCTGCATTCTAATTCTTTTTTTTATTTTTAAGATTAATTTATTTTATGTATATGAGTACACTGTAGCTCTACAGATGGTTGTAAGCCTTCATGTGGTTGTTGGGATTGAATTTTGTAGGACTTTGCTCGTTCCGGTCCAAAGATATATTTATCATTATAAATAAGTACACTGTAGCTGTTTTCTGACACACAAAAATAGGGTATCAGATCTCATTACGGGTGGTTGTGAGCCACGATATGGTTGCTGGGATCTGAACTCAGGACCTCTGGAAGAGCAGTCAGTGCTCTTACCCTCTGAGCCATCTCACCAGCCCTACATTCTAATTCTTAACAAAGTTTGTCTTGCTGCAATAAGCATTTTAGAATCATATTACTGGTGAATCCGTTCTCAAGAACAAGATACCTGCCAGAGAGGAGCTGCCACAGTTTTTAACCTTTAGTCATTAGGTTTTATACCCCATGATAATGGGCACAGAGTTGCCATGCTAGCTGCAGCTTGGTTTCCTCCGTTTGTCTTCTTCCGGGACACTCAGCAAGTAACCGAAGCATTTTGTGAGGATGTTGCAGTGGTGTCTCTCCCTCTGTGTGAAGAGCCCTGAAGCTTACTCTGCAGACTTGCACTCCACGGGAAAGAAGTCTCAGATTTGGTATAATAAACACTCTCCTCATATCTCAGCCAGATAAGCAATGCTATCTTCTGAGAATAATGGGCAAGCTGGGGTATCTCAGTTCAGCACTGAGTAATGAATGATAAAGTACATGCATTCCTCCATCCGCACCAGGAACACCGTGTACAAAAAGAACCAATAACCCATGACTCACCTTAAGTCACTTAATTCAAAACAGAAATTAGCATATGCATGGCAAATCTTACGTGAGCTGGATAATAATGAACCCAATATAAACCAATTATTCCTCACTTCTATAAATAACCTACACCCACATAGATTTTCATGTTAGGGAAACAGACAAGGAAGCATAAAATAAAAGATCAAACAAGCATAGCTACAGCTCTGGAGTGGTAAAGTCCAGACACTATCAGCTACCAGGACAGTGGCCTGAGATATGTGTAATGGACAAGTGCCCAGAGACAGGGCACGAGGAATTCACTGTCTTAGGGAAGAGCAGGTAAGACTGGAGTTATACTCCATGAAAAGAAGACAAAAACAAGATAAGAGGAAACAGAACATAATATGGCCTTTTCATGCTGAAGGTAACTCCCAGATGTCTGTACCAGAAGGGACACCCAGTTCTGCTGAGTTGAAGAAGCAGAAATCAAACAGATCAAGGGATCTGAAATTTTATAGGATACCATAAAAGAGATATCTACATAAAGAGAGAATTCTGGAAATATGCATATAGTCTTCTTGGGTCTTTGGGTTGCTATCAATCTGAGCGTGCACAGCATGAATCTCACAAAGCTAGACCAGAATAACTTCTGAGGAACCTGCATCACATTAGGGAGTGGGAGGTGGATATTTTTAGCTCTCCCACACTGCTAGGAATCTTCTGAGTTCTCCCTAGGCAAGACCTCACTGGACATTCATAGAGCCCACAGAGGACTTCGACTTACAAGAGGCCTTTTACTGACTAGTTTTCATTCCAAGGGGAGAAGGTGTGTAAGGTGATGGAGACACAGAGTTTAGGTAATAATATTGCAAGAAGAAGTAAGAAATAGATCTTTAGTTTTCAAAACACCATAAGAACACCCTTCCATCTTGCATGTGAACTTTGCCTGTATCCTACAGTAGCTGCTGTCACCCTGAGCTTGAGTGGCATGGCTGAGTGGGGGAACATCAGCTCTTTAGTATTCCATTGTGTGTCTGACTACAGATTTAAGGGCTTTCTGAAACTCAGGATCCCTATCAGATGGAAGCTTTGCTCTGAGCATTGAGCTGTTCTCTAAAAGCAATGAAGACATGAGCCCCAACACGCACACCTAAGAAATGGGTACCACTCACCTCCATGCTTGTGCTGAATGCCCTAGTCACTTTTGCTCTGATGGTGATAATTTGTCCAATTCTGTTTTCAAAAAGAAAGAAAGATCTCAGTGATCCTAGCACATTCCATTTTAGACTTCAAGATTTAGTAGACACATTCGGCATAAAGCAATTCCACCCCGACTTGTTAATAATACACATGTATCAAAAATTCAGGTTAAAACTAATAGCAAAGGTAGGCTTTCAGGATGGATGTTAGCCATTCAAGTCATGCTTATAAGGTTAACAGACTCCCTCTAATCAGAAAAGAGCTCTTACAAGGTGACCCTACCTGCAATAAATACTTTTTGTGAGTAGCTGTTGTTCCCCATAGAACATTCAGATAAGCACACAAGTAGACCTGTACCACTGATGTTTACTTTAAAACCTTAGCTAATAAACAAACAGACCAGCAAACATACAGAAACAAACCAGGCCATTGGTCAGTCCTTTAGGTAGACACAGGTCCTCAGAGCTGCTCCTCAGCCCATCGACTCCCAACTGCTACTGTAATTCTGAAAACATTGAGGTCAAGTGTTTGGGTCACTGATCTCTTCATCTTAGCAGAAGTTAAAAAGCTGTCCAGTGTAAACTCCTTTGCCGTCCTCACCCCACCTGATTCCATTGGAACCACTTTGTCACAGGTCTCTTCATACTCATATTTGTGGGCTCAAATCCATTGCCTTGTCTCCTTCCAGCCTGTGGTGTCAGCTCTTACCTCTCTCAGCCTTCAACCTCTCTGCTTTCCTGATTTTGTCTTTCAGGCAATGAAAATAGTTTAAGGTTCTTTCTCCTTCCAAAATCTTTTCTTTCCATTCTCATTTATCTGCACACTTGACTCTCCTGGAAGAGTCGCGGGTCTTTCTAATTTATATTGTTCACTGAGTTTTGACTAACGGTGCCACGGAACTAAGGTGTAGAGAATGAGTCAGGGCTGCTGAGTTTGATGACGGAAGGTTTTTTCTGAGGTTCAGATACAGAAACACACCAAGTCCAAAGACATAGAAAAGAACAACTGAAAATTCACTAGCAACAGAAACCTTTGTCTTTAAATAAAGAACTGTCCTCAGTGTGCCACACCAGTGACAAAATGAAGGTTTTATTATGCTGTGCATGCATCAGGCAGCATGCCAAAGGCTCTGAATCATAGCAATAACCCTGTGTGGTCAACATGATTCCCATTTTATTCTCAACAGGAATTGGGCTTCAATGGTGTCATAGCCAGCAACTGGCTGGGCCACAATTCAAACCCTGCTCTTATCTGAGATTAAAGCCCTGGAAACATGGTCCTACTTGGGCTCCTAGAAAGGACAGCAATTAATTCTACTTTAATCACAGCAGAGAGACTTATTTAGCTATATTAAAGACAGTTTATGAGGTAAATCAGATGCTTTTCCTGGAAGAATGACCATATCTACTAAACGCCTTTGTGCACACATACATACTGTGCTCTATACACTGTCTCTCTCATAGTCTGTAACAATACAGGCAGAAAAACCAGAAGACAGGAATTTACATATACACATACATATATATCTTTAAACAAGAAATTCTTGTGTTGAAAATCTGAATAAATCAGTTTTGCAGTATACTTTTCTTAATGTTTAGATGAATTTAAGTAATGTAGAAGGTGATAAAGGTCCTACAAAACCCTCACAGATGGAACTTCGGTCACAAATGTCCTATGCCTTTGCATTTCAACTAAGCAGTTCTGTTTTAGGCATCTAGTCCCAAAATACACTAGTAAAACTGTAAACATGCAGCCCATAAATCCATATATTGAAGTATTATCTGTAATAGCAAAAGCAATTCAGCATTTATTGATGAGAACCAATTGAATAGGGATCTATACAATGAATACCAAAGTACCTGTTAAAGTGATGAACAGCTGTGTGCATTGCTCTAGGGTGGTTTTATGGGCTGACTCTTGTATGGAAAAGGTGGAGAAAGTGGTATAATACACTAGAATTTATTTGTTAAAAATATGAATAAGCACACTCACTTACATTTTAATGTAAAGGAGTAATTATCAGATATAAAGGTACTTTATACTTGAGAGATACTTGAGAGAGCAGAAGAAACCATGGAAGCAATGAAATAGAAACTAAATATGCCAGAGTGAAATGTATTTTCCACATTTGAGCCTACTGTTTGCAAATGTTTTAAATGAGCAATCAGATACAGCAAAACTACAATGCAGTGTTAAAACATAGAAAGCAACTGAACTTGGTAGTTTAACTCTCTGGGAGAGAGTTCTTTTGAGTAACTTCCAATGGCAGTGATTGTGGCTATGGTTTAGAAAAGAACCTGGGTATTTGTGAGTATTTGCTGAATTATTTACAAATCATGACTAGAATTAGCTTTGGAATAATTTACACATGGAAAAGGCCACAGAAGGTCTTGATACGAGTATATGTGAACTGATTATTCTTACAGGTCAGAGATGAGTTCTTGTGACACACCATACTGTTCTTTCCTATTTTATTGTCTGACTTGAATTTTTCTTCCACACGAGCCTCTAAAGTAGTTGTTAAGCTAAAGAAGCTCCATTTTATGTTAAACTCTGGTTCCTGGCAGATAAGTTTCCAGTAACCTTGACCCCACACCCAAACCTGTAGAGTTGTATCTACTTTTTATGATATATGACTGATATTTTTACTTCTGTAACTTGCTTATGCAAATATACAAAGAGTGTATTGAGTTGCCTTACTCACTTAACTTGGCATAACAGAACAATTTTTACTTGCTTGCATATATATTGAAGTTCTTCATGTGGTTTTTCCCTTTTAAAAGTACTTCTCATACCTCTCCTTCATGACAATCCCAAATTTGGATCAGAGATTGTTCATCTTGCTAACAGATAATTGATAGATCGTTTTAATTATAATTAGATTTGAGTTTATAGTCTTTTCCCAGGGGTCACAAACTCCACAACATTTGGAGACCCCAGCAAGATTCCTGGGAGACCCTAGACTCAGCGTTAGGGCTCTGGGATAAGTCCCAGAGGAAGCAAGTCCAAGGTAGACTTGACAGACCCCAGGGAGCCCAGACTGCAACTGCTCCACATTTGCAAATCAAAAGTAAGAATTGCCAGTTACTGTGCTTCTGAAGCTTGGACTTAGCAGTGGGTTGTTCTGTTCTGTTTTAGAGTGCCCAGATATTTGGAGAGACAAAAGGTAAGATCTTATGAGATCATAGAACTGGGGCAGAGAGGATCCCCTACTGTCCTTCTGGTTTTGGTGTACTAGAGAATGTAGCCATCATATATCTGAGTAGCTCTGTTGTTTTGTTTTTGTTTTTCCTGGTTGTGTTGGACTGTCCTTTCTGTTGTTCTTTATTGTCTGTTGGATTTGTGCTTTCAAGTTTTGTTGCGGAGATGGGACTCGAACTGAGCATAGCCAGATTGCCCCTGAACTGCATGCTAACTTTTCAGCATTTTTGAGAGGCCACACTGCTCCTGGCTGTCTCCGTGCTAGCTCCCCCTTGGAGCTTGCTCCATCGAGATTGCTGCATCTCTGTCCTCTCATTGGCCCACCGGAGCCTGCTGTGTAAGCCCTCCAGGTACATCAGGCACTTCTCTATGCCCCCTGTTTGCAAGTCTTTAACTCTCCTTCTGATGAGTGCCTTTCTTTTTCCCACTGCTGGATCTGCCAGCTGGCTCCTGTCTCTAGCCATAGAGCTCTGGCTGGGATCTCCCTCCCACCAAGCACCAGCACCACTAGAGTAGGGTGGGTGATGCAGGCACCCCCCCCCCCCCCCCCGGTGTGTAAGGTCCCTGCTCTACTGCCCACTGCTTCCTGTGCTGCTGCCCCTGGCCGCACCCAGAATTTCTTCTCTCCAAGTCTTCTTTTCATTCTGCTTGCTCTGGTCTCTCCTGCTGATCACTGGATTCAGTTTTTCAGGGATTAGGTGTTTTTTGGGGGGGGGGTATGGTTAATATTAAAATATTGTTTTATGTGTTCTGCCTTATTAGAAGGCTGGCTCTGAAGTTGGGGTAGGGCCTCCCTATTCCAACCCAAGCAAGGTTGTCTAAATTTCCTCCAAAATTTCTGTTCTAGGTCATAAGGCACTCTGACTCTAGGACAGAGAGAAAAACAAAACAGATGGAATACAAACTTTTTTTAAGATTTGTAAACTTATTGAATACAGTTAAAAAGGTGTAAAATAAAAAATTTGTAAAGAAAAGAAAAACAACCTGCTGCCCATGTTTTCTGAGTTCCTGTAAATGCCTGGATTTTATGGATTTTCTGTTTAATGGCCTCTAGGTTACAGATACTTAAATTATTCTACAATTGAATGATATTATAAAATAAAGAATACTTATTTTCATATGCAGACACATAAAAACTGGCTACAAAATAAACTCAGTACAAAACTTCTCAACAGTAACTCTAGATATGCTTGCTTAAAATAATCTGGACTTGTTAAAGCTAATATTCCCTCAGATTACAGAGATAACCAAGGCTCTTGAACCTTCAACCAAGAATCCAGAAACTCCTTCTAGCTGGTTGTATACAATTAGGTCCTAACTGTGTGAAGTCTCGAGGTTTTCTGGAGAAACTAGGGTATACAGGCTAGAAGCTATGAATAAGGATGGGGTCCACCTATGCAGCACTGAAAAGTTGTTAGAGCCTGGGTAAAGGCTCCAGATATCTAACATCCACTTAGGAAATCTTTTCTTACAACAAATGGTAAAGTTATTTATTACTCTTATGTCTCCTGTTATTTCAATTTTTAAAAAAAAAGAGTTTATAAAACAATTAGGATGGTTAAATGTTAATTACAGATGTCTCACTCTTTGGTGTCTCCCCCACTTGCTTGGTTCTTGATTACAAAAATTTTTCCCTCATCCTAAGGGGGTATTAGATAATATCCGGGGATATTCAAAACTCTTGTTAAAATATAAACGTTCCTTCTCTCAGGATCTCAAAGGCCGTTGCAAGAGGATGTAAGCAGAGGAGTTCTACAAAATTCCAAGTCCCCCCCCAATTACTTAAAACTTGTAGCAAAAAAGGTAATAATTAAAAATGTATACACAGGTAATTGTAATTTGCTATTGTATGATCTTATGCAACTTGAAATCCACTCTGGCTATTTCTTTTTAGACTAAGGAGCAAGAACATGTCCCCAAGATAGTTTGGATTAGAATAAATATTTTTATATGGTGATTTTTGTCCTGAAATTTTAAAATAAAAAACAACATATGTTTAATGGACAAAATATATTTGATAAATGGAGCTTATAAATTTCTAAGGCTTATTCAGATTAACAACAATTAAATTGAACATTTTTGTTTAGTCTCTCTGTCTTTGATAACTTTGTTAAGCTTTAACTATTTGGATAAACTAGTCATATCAGAAATTATAATATTCTTCAATGGTATACTATAAAAGACTCAAAAAATAAAATAAAATAAAATAGGGTTTCCAATCTATCTATGGGCTGTATTTATGGTTTTATAAAGTTGCCAATCTCTCTATGGGCTATAATTATGATTTAAAGTTTTATTTTGATATTAAGAGAGCTTTGATTCAAAAATTATAATTTTAAGGCTAAAATTCTGATTTTACTAAAGCTGCTAACTTATTATAAACTATTAAGCATAATTATGACATGCAACTTAATGTTCAGTCATCTTATAAATGATTAAGCTCTTTAATGTGCTCAAATCTATGCTTGTAATCATGCTAAGTGCAAATGTGAACTCATTTTCAGGGACAAGCTTTATCTCGTTTTCTGTATGTGTTTCAGGGTTAAGCCGAAAACAAGTACCTAAAAACAAGCAAAGTCTGTGTAGTTCAGATACACTGCATAGATAATGGACTTCAAATTTGTCAGAGGTCTGATGAATATGGCATTCAAGGTGTTTAGTGAGAAAAAAAACTTACTATGAAAGGCCCCAACTCCTTGTGGTGACCCCTAGGTCTTCAAAGAAGGTGATGGGGCACTGCAACTCTACCTGGATTGTGATAACTCTAACCACTGGGAAAACTGCCCCAATGTCTCACCTCATGTGCCTGTAGGGCCTGGCCCAAACTGTGGACAAATAGGACACTGGAGAGTTGACTGTCCCACTTTGTGTAGACAAAGTAATGACAGTTCCCCAAGTTCTAGTGCCTCAGGAAAGCCTTTCAGGTCTTCTGGGCTACTCTCTCTCCAACAAAGCCATTTGACACCACAGGAGCCTGGTGGGTGACTCTCTAAGTAATGGGCACATCTCAGTAATTTTAATGATACATAAGCCATTTGAAGTACACTTCCTGTTATGATTTATCTTTCTCAGGTCTCTGATGACATTGTTGGGTAGGCAAACTATAGTTTTGTCAACTAAGCAGCCGCAGGCAACCAGCTCCTACCCCTAAGACTGAGGCCACCTTGTCTGTTCATTTCATATGTAAAATCAAAAACAAAAACAGACTTTCTCTAGCGCTACTAGGTCTCCTGCTGAGAAGAAAGGCAGACAGGTCTGCCTTGCTAACAAGCTTCATATTAGAGAATAAATGGGTTTCAGATGGAATTCTTTACTCTTCCTTTATTTAAAAGAACAAGCAGTCTCACACACAAAATGTTCCTTATAATTTAAGTTATTTGCACACATCATAAGTGTTTGCACCCTAGAAGCAGAGATACTTAATATCATCTATCAAGTCGGAAAAGGCCCTTAAGGATGAGATGATAGGAAGTTTGCCAGGCCTCACACTTCAAAGCTTCAGATACTGAGATACTTAAGAAAGCTGAGACCAAATTGTACTTAGAACAGTGAGTACTCGTGGACACCAGGATTTTTTTTTTCCACTAAGTATTTCTTGTTTTCTAAGAAAACACGGTCATTGATTCCAAATGACTAAGGTGCAATGAACATGAACTGCAAATGATCCAGTAAGCCCACAGGAAGGGAAGAGAACACCACCACTTACCTCGCTGTGTCCTCAAACAGAATGTCATCCATGGAGGCTGTGACACAGGAAATCCCAGCATGCTTTTCAGCTTTCAAACAAACAAACAAAGCCAGGTCAAAGTATGCCATGTTAGCAGCTCTGATTAAAGGGTTTAGCAAAGAGGAAAACAAATACATTGGAGCAGATTGGCTTTGGTCACGCATCCCCTCTCTCATTACAGCACCACACTGCCCACACAGTCAGGTTGACCTGTATTTACAGGCAGGCCTTGGCTCTGCAGGTTGTTTCTATTGTGTGATGATTACTGTACTTTCTCCCAAATCCTAACTTGGGAATCTCTAGTTTGAATTTTAAAACCAATGCTCAGGAAATCTAGCAACTATAAGTAACAATTTTGCAAGTTTTAGACGACTCTAAATACTTTATATTATTATTTATCCTTCTTTTATTTTATAACTAAACATCAAAGCTGTACCCACTGTCTCATATAGCTAGTAGCTGAATATATTTAAATCACGGATGACCGTGAACATGGAGGTCCCTCCCACACCCGAGGGGGTCCTTCTGGGAATCTGAGGATGCAGGTGGGCCATGTTCACTATGAATTATTACCAAACTGGCATCGATGTCTCTACATAGAGACACTGTGGATGACATGTTGCTAAGGGGCAGAGCAAGAGTGAAGAGGCCCTCACCATTTTCCAGGGTCTATATCTGCACTCAATTTGTCCAGAATTGTTTTGATTATTAGTTTTTCTTAACATAAAAATACCAGAAGTTATGATATTTGGAACTGATTTAGATGCCAGCTTTGTTTTTGAAAGGCATTTAGGCCTGGCAATGGTGTTGCATGCCTTTAATCCCAGCACTTGGGAGGCAGAGGCAGGTGGATTTCTGAGTTTGAGGCCAGCCTGGTCTACAGAGTGAGTTTCAGGACAGCCAGGGCTACACAGAGAAACCCTGTCTCAAAAAACCAAAAAAAGCATATAGTTAAAGTCCAAACAAATTCTCATTGACTTTTTTTTTTTTAGACAAATTCTTTCTACATAAACTAGGGTAGCCAGGAACCCATTTTGTAGCCAAGGCTGGCCTCCAGCTCTAAATCCACTCCCACCCCCACCCTCTCCCACCTTAGCCTCCTGGGTACTAGGTTTTTTGTGTATCATTTTTGCTTGGCTCACTGCCTTTTAACGAACTTTTAGCTTCATTCTTAAACTTGAAGGCTTCGCAGTTGATACACATTATGAAGAAGTGACAGAGAATTAAACTAAATTCTTGTTCACTGCAAAGAATGGATTACAATGTATTAACTGATCATCTTTGGTAAAGAGAAGCAAGAAATTAACCATTTTGGAACTCTATATAGGAACAATGGGCACATAAGAGGCTTGTCAGTTATAAGACAGTTTAGCAATAGACGAGGATTTGAAAGCGTCAAACTCTGATCTTGTTCAGGGTGGACACCGTTTGAGGCGAATATGGGGTATGCTCAGTTGATTTCCAGGAACTGAGTGGAAATCTTTTCAGTCTGCTTAGAGGTCCTTATAGATCCATTCTAAGACGATATCCTTAGAGCCAACATTTTCCAGAGAAGTACTGGAATTTTCTTTCTTTTTTTTTTAAATTTATTTATTTATATTTTATATGTAAGTACACTGTAGCTGTCTTTAGACACCCCAGAAGAGGGCGTCAGATCTCGTTACAGATGGTTGTGAGCCACCATGTGGTTGCTGGGATTTGAACTCTGGACCTTTGGAAGAGCAGTCGGGTGCTCTTACCCATTGAGCCATCTCTCCAGCCCCTGGAATTTTCAAAAACATGCTGTAAAACATTGATCTAAAAAAAGTACGTAATAAACACTGAGTTGGTGAAGGGACAGAGTGTTGAGTTAAGTTAAAATGTTCTTATGAATAAAGTATGATTGTGTATACCAATGTGATTTGCCAATTTTAAGTGATTGAAGTAATTAAAATGAGGTAGCCACTAAGATAGGAGTATAGAGCTCTATTGAACTTTCCAGGAGAATACTATGCTTACAGAGCACAGTGAGAGACTGCATGATGGAAGGGGGAGAATCAGCAGCAGGTGACAGAACTTTACAAAGCATTTCTCTTGGTCATGTACCAAGCCATGCATGTCAGCCATTGGCTATGCACCAGCCATGCATGTCAGCCATTGGCTATGCACCAGCCATGCATGTCAGCCATTGGCCATGCACCAAGTCATGCATGTTGGCCATTGGCAGTGCACCAAGCCATACATGTCAGCCATTGGCAGTGCACCAAGCCATGCATGTCAGCCATTGGCCATGCACCTAGTCACACACGCCAGTCAGAGAAGGTTAGTACTATCATTGGTTCCACCCTTAAATGAGGAAATTGATCTTAGAAAGATTCCAATGATTGTTCTAGTGGTTTTTGACTACATAAAATAGGAATTTAGGAAAGAGTTGGGTTGATGAGGCTAAGAATGCTTTCAGAGAGCACCTCACTGAACATGACCCCGACAGCCATACTTTCTACTCCACACTTGTAGGAACCAATAAAAAGGAAAAGACACCAATATGAGAGGCTAACATTAGGTCCCTCACTCATGGACATGATCACACAAAGTCTTTTCTTTGTTTTTCAAGTGTGCCTGGAAATTAGGTGAGCATGCCTCATGCTTGTCACACTGACTCTGGTGGAGTCCACCCCAAACACGTCTAGAGTTTGACACTTCCAAATCCTTGTCTTTTTGCTGAATTATTTTATAACTGACAAGTCTCTTCTGGGCCCATTACTCCCACATAGAGTTTCAAATGGCTCCTGCATACCCATTACATCTTTTGATTCCCTTCTGATGGGGAGGTGATCTCCACTGATATGAATTCTAAAGGACCAGATTGTCCTGATTCTTAGCATTTTAATCATACCTTCATACTTTCAATGACAGTAGAAATACCTAAGAGATATTACTGATGTCTTAGGAAGATGGAAACACACTAGCTGAATGATTATAATCTATGTATTCATACTATGGTTATTGATAAGGTAGCAATAGTATCCATTATTTCTTATCCTCAACTAATACTTATTGAACACCAGTGCTATGCCAGCATCTCTCCAGGGTGCTGGAAATGCAGCCATGACCCCAGTTTCCATGAAGTGTAAAGGGAAAGCCAGAGACTGACTACATAGATATACAATGACAACATGAGTTACATGTTCTGAAGAAAACAGAGCCCGTGACTCATGGAACAAGTGCAGGTTCTTCAGCTCAGATCTGAAGCATGAGCTGGAGTGAAATAGATAAGAGCGGGGAGCGTGGACAGGAAGGCTGCTGAGCAGGCAGGGCTGCAGTTATGTGGGCCTGAGAGTGACAGGCAGGCAGAGTGGTTACAGTGAGCCTGAGGCTTCTGTGGCTAGAATGGAGAACTTGAGAAGGAGGAGTGAGATGGAGATGAAGGGAAGGAAGGCTAAGAGCAGACCCTGGATGGGGCCTGGAAGCTCTTGCTTGTCATCATTCAGAATTGTTATTATCAGATATTATCTGCTGGCTCCTGGCCTCTGCTGTGATCAGTTACCTGAAAACACTAATGTAGTTGGGCTAACCAGGTCTCTGCCGTTGTGGACGAGGCTGGTGGTAATTTTAGTTATTGCTACACTGAGTACAGCCTTTCTGGCTGCTTTTAAGACTGTTTCTTAAACATAACTAATTATAACATGCCTATATATGATAATTTTTAAATTAATCTTGCTTGGTGGTCTATGGATTCTTGAATCTAACTGTATGGCTTTCAGCATGTTTGGGGGCATTTTCTCCTTTGGGAGACCTTATGCATATCTAAAAGCTTTCTTTTATTTTTTTCATGACTGTATAAAACTTTGTGTAGTACTAGGGGTTTAATTCTAACCTTATGCATGGTAGGCAAGTGTGCTATGCAATTGGACCATAACCTCATTTCTGTATGAAAGATCAGATACTATACATTAATTATTTTTACATTTGCTGACTTTCTCCGCAGCCATTTTTATTCTGTAGTTAAGCCTATACAATGTATTTTGAAATTTAGATGCTGTATTTCTGTTATTGAGTTTCCATATTATCCTCATAAAACACTTTCTATTTCATTTTTCGAGATTTATTGTCTTTTTCTAATCTTTAAAATAATATTATCAATTTCCTTGTGTATAACTATAATAGCCACATGAAAGCCTTTGAATTGAAATTCTAGCATCAGTGTCATCTATAGATTAGTTCCCACTGATTATCTTTGAAGAGCAAGTCGTGTTTGTGGTTTAATTGGATGTAAGGGTTTTCTATTAGCTCTGAGCCATTGTTGATTTGTTATTGAAACAATGGGCTCTGATGAACTCTTTGAAAAGAATTACTTTTGCTTTTGTTGTTTTCTTGAATAAACAGATGGTTCAGTTTACTAAATATAAACCATAAAGCCCTGTCGTTTTAGAGGTGGGTATGGCTCCTCACTTTCTCTGGTCGTCTTTACTTGGAAATTTGAAGTCGACCCTATACACACAAAATTTGAAGTGTGCCAGCTATCTGCGTAAGGATTACCAGCAAAGCCATTTACCTCCCTGTCTGTCTCTCTTCATATTTCAGTGGATGTGATTTCCTCAAAACATTGTCCTTTGGATGTTCAAGTTGGCAAACCTACAGATTTCTAACACACACACACACACACACACACACACCTCCTCACCACCTCATAAAAGCTAAACAAAGAAAAAAAAAAGTTGGGTCACTGCTGTCTTTCTCTTCTGAGGGTGACTTCCATGTCTTTCATTCACTTCTTGGTTACCTGAATTTACCTTTATTTGCTGTTCTCTCCCGAGTTCATAGTTGTTATGGATGTGGCAAAGATTTCTGATACGAAGGACTTGACCAGGTTAGAGGAAAAACCCTTTCAGCCTTCAGTAAAAAAACAAAGGGCATATGGGAGTGATCTGGCTCTGACATCTGTCACCCCATTGATCACCAGGGTTGATTCGACCGATCTGGATGGATGGATGGATGGGTGTCCCCTCCCTGCCTCATGGATCCCTGTGTGTCCGTCCCAAGGCTGCACACTAGGTCGAACAGGATGACTTGTCTTTGGACAAGGAAATACAAGTAGCTGTGTTTCCTTACTAGATCCTCCAAACAAGCTCGCAAGTCCATTTTTTAAAGGAACAAAAAGTAAAGACAAAAAGTATCTGACATGATGAGGTCAGTGGTTTCCAGATGTTCTTTAGATGCACTGTGGAGGTGAGACCAGAATACAGGGAGAAGACCTTGAGCATCGCTCTGAAACCCACAGGCAGTATGGTGGGGTCGGAGACTAGGCAGTGGTGTGGAGGTTCAGCACAGGGACTGGGATGAAGAGATTCCTCTAATGTGGCATTAGTATAAATCCAAACACGAGAGGGTTATGTATTGAAGGTGTGGAGCAGGAAGACACACAGATAGCACGTCAAGGTTGAGTCCTAGATAAGGGCACAGTTATGAGTCAGGTGGCACTTGTTAAAAGTGAACATTCAGAAAGATTCATCAATACCATAGAGAAGGAGGAGTGGTCTTGAGAGAGTTAAAACAAGAAGTGGACATGGGTTTGGAGCATGCCGCAGTAATGGTTTCAAGCTTCTGGTCTGAAAAGACTGAAAGAATACGGAGTAGATGACAGCTGTCGGGCCTAACGCTTGTGTGATCTGAGCTGTCCAATTCTTTTCTTATATTGAGAAAGATGTTTTGGATTCTAGCAGTGCCTTGAGGACATAGTCACAGGCATTATTTATCTTAGACGATGTAAGTATACAGAGCACTGGTCAACAGAACTCTGGTTGAAACAATGCTAGAAAAACATTACCAGTTATGAAGTTACCAATAGCAATATAATTACTAAAGCATAGTATTATTGATTAGCTATAGTCTTCCTGTGATCTAAGTTCCCCAAAAGGTCAAATTAGAATCTCTTAATGCCAATTGTAATCAGTGCCTTGGATAGATATTATTCTTATCAGCAATATCAATGATTTCTGTAATTCTTTTATTTACATGTTTCTGATTTCTTGTAACATTGTTCTAACCCAATTCAAATCTTGTTCAGACTGAAACCGAACAAATCAGCAAATAAAACAAAAGGACTCTCATTGAAAACGTAGCCACATTTTACGGATGACTAACAGGCGAGAGTTAGCACTGCATTAATCCAAGAAGAAGAGCAGGGGTCCATAATGTTTTGAACTTTACTTGAGTTGCACTCAGTATATGGAATGTGACTAGAACACATGACATGTAAAGTTCCTCCCACATCGAATATTTTTCATCTGAATACATTTTTGCCCAGAGCAAGAACCAGGCAGTGGAAGTTTAGCACAAGGGTCAGGACTTCAGAGACTTGTGAACCTGGGGAAATGGAGAAAGGACATTGAAACTGAGGAGTGAGACATGGGAAGAAGAAGGACCAACAGGTACAAAGTTTCTTATGGAGAAAAGCTTGGCAAACACTAGAAAAACCCAGAAGGCTGCCGTTGCTGCTATCAGACAGTCTGGCGGGGAGGCAGTTACCATGGAGATTATTTGTATGTGAGACACAATGCTGTACTTATCAGTAGTGTTAATGGCGGAGCATCCTATAGCCAATCAGTCTACTGTCCTAAGCTAGGCTCAGAATCAACTCATGTCTATCTATGTGGCTCCTCAGAGAATGAGTTTCTCCATGACAAGAGCATCTGTGAAAAATGGAGAGACTTTGGGTTTTACCTCAGGGATGATGGGAAGATACAGAGAGGTCCTGAGTGGGAATCAGAGATATGATTCATGTATTGAAAGTTCACTGTGTGTAGATAAGAGATCCCAGGGAAGCGAGATAGCACTAGGACACCAAAAGACTTTCTTCAGAAGGGAGCGTGGCGAGGCTTGCTTGTATCCAAGGCTATCACTGGTCTAAATGTGAGAGAAGTCAGCCTGGGCACAGGACATTCACGTACTGCTCAACCCAGGCTTTGAGTTACAAAGCCATTTATATTACAACACACTGGTTTTAAAAGCAGGCCTTCCTTTTATCTTTAGGCATAAGTCGGTCACAGCCAGATCATAAATCATAACAATGCTGAGCAGCTGCCTTTTCTGGGGTGGCCATAGCACAGCATTATGGACTGGGTGGCTTGGACAATAGACATTCCGTTTCTCAGAGTTCTGAAGGCTGTCGGGTCCACCACCTGCCAGGTCAGACTGGTGAAAACTCTCTTCCTGGTTTGCAGGCCGGCTCTTGCTGCAGCCTCATGTGTCATGTGCTTCTAAGATCTAAGACTTAATGCCCTGAGATGAGGTTGTGTTCTTCTCATCTCTTTAATCCTCAATTATATGACACAGACACACCAGGGTACTGTTACTTCCAAAATACAAACTTCAGAGATGGCATGGAGAGAGACATCATTCAGTCCTTATTAGATGATTTTGTTCCCCCACCCCCAACCCTTAGTGCTGGGATGGAAATCACACCGGCCTCAAGCAAGCTAGGCAAGCCCTTCGCAACTGGATTATAGCAGTAGGCCTTCTTGATATTCTTTTTTTTTTCTTTTTTTTTAATTTTTAATATTTTTATTACATGTTTTCCTCAATTACATTTCCAATGCTATCCCAAAAGTCCCCCATAGCACCCCCCACTTCCCTACCCACCCATTCCCATTCTTTTGGCCCTGGCATTCCCCTATATTGGGGCATATAAAGTTTGCAAGTCCAATGGGCCTCTCTTTCCAATGATGGCCGACTAGGCCATCTTTCAATACATATGCAGCTAGAGACAAGAGCTCCGGGGTTCTGGTTAGTACATCATGTTGTTCCAACAATAGGGTTGCATATCCCTTTAGCTCCTTGGGTACTTTCTCTAGCTTCTCCATTGGGAGCCCTGGTGATCCATCCAATAGCTGACTGTGAACATCCACTCCTGTGTTTGCTAGGCCCCGGCATCGTCTCACAAGAGACAGCTATATTTGGGTCCTTTCAGCAAAATCTTGCTAGTGTATGCAATGGTGTCAG
This sequence comes from Mus caroli, assembly GCF_978045245.1. Classification (NCBI taxonomy): domain Eukaryota; kingdom Metazoa; phylum Chordata; class Mammalia; order Rodentia; family Muridae; genus Mus; species Mus caroli. The sequence continues at coordinate 29,606,151 of NW_028227270.1, forward strand.
CGTTTAGAAGCTGATTATGGGATGGATCCCATTCTCTCTCAGGAATATCAAGTTTCCCCTGCCTGCCTAACAGTAGATGGTAGTAAACTGAACACAGAAGAGAATCTGGCAAAGGAGCAATCTTTCACCAAGGACGCTTTTAAATCATGAAAAGCATGAACTCAGACCAGTTGTGTAAAAACACGTTTGCTGTTGCAGTAAATAATGTAGTTGTTTGTTAAAAAAAATATAGTAACATGTGCTTGTGTGTGTGTGTGTGTGTGCCTGTAAGACTACAAAGTGAATTGGGGTTTCATGCTTGCAGTGTAAACACTTTTTCCAGCCTCAGTTCTACTTAGTCAATAAACTCTATCTTTAGAATTTTAAATATGGTTAAGTACAGATATATGCAATCTATATAGCAAAGTCTTTGCGTGGGGGCGGGGAGAGGATGTCTTCACTTTGTTTTTTGAGTTGAAAGGAATCCAGCCAAATAAACATCCGAGAACCACTGGTCTAGGTCGCTGCCAGCAGCTATCTTAGTCATTCCCGTCTGCACCTGCTCTCAGCTCTGGGAACACTGCCCTTCGCTTTGCTTCCTTCCTTTTCCCACACTTTCTCTGGCTTCCACGCCAGCCTAGCGCATCCCTAGTTCCAGACACTCCAGTCCTTCAGGATCCCGGGACAGTATCACCTCCCTGGCCACCAGCAGCAGCCCTCCCCGCCCGATGGTGCCCTCGCGTGGGCCGCGCACCTACCAGCCAGGCAAGCGGTGGTGTCCATCCACTTGAGCAGTTGCCCTGCGCTCAGCTCGCCGCGAGAGTCGGCGTGAGCCGGCTGGATGGCCTGGCTCATGAGCACCTCGCCGGGCGCCACCATCGACTCCATCGTCCCGGCTGAGAGAACCCCAGACGCCAGCGGCAGGCCATCCCGATCCCCTGGGGCCCGCCCCCGCTCCAAAGGGCGCTGCCCGCGCCCGCTGCCAGGTGCTTAGGAGGTGAGAGGTCAGGGTCCTACGAGTCAGCCGGGGACTGTCGCGAGGAGGGCGAGGGAGTAGAGTACGCCAGCCTCTCTCGGAGCAGAACAGGAGCGCTGCCCTAGCTCCAAAACGCATGGGGCGGAGACAGGTGTTTCTAGAATGCAGGACAATGGTCACCATCAGAAGACCTTGGCAGAGGAGGGAGCTTTAGAAGGGATTGCATGCTCTCGGGAGAGCGCAGAGCCTTTGCTGTGGAAATGTTTTAGAGAGCTTGGCTTCTGGTTTTTGTTGCTTGGTCGGTTTAGTAGTTGGCCTTTTTCCCCCTGACAGACATTGCAACACTTACTGCTCCGGCCTTTGTTTAAACTCTACCTACAGGTTCTTAGGACACTACAGCGGCTCCAAAGATCATTTTGTTAGGAAACTGATTCCACTGCCAAACAAACTGAAAAACGAACGTCCGGAGGAGCTGGAGGGTGTAGGTGCATCAGTCACCCAACTAGAGAAGACAACATTCTGAGTTTTCTAGTGCCCCCCTCGCCCCCAACGTTCATGGGAGAAAAATCTAGGACACTGTATATGAACTCGAGGCCCACACTCAAGGCCAGCAGGTGCTATACTTTGTAGAGTGTCAGCCACTGGCTTTACAAAGCAGGTCTTTGGGGGAAAACGGGGGATCAAAACCCTTCAGTGGCTCTCGGATCTGAAGATGGAGTAACGGAAGCCTGGAGGGGTGAGGTGGCTTGTCTGATACTACCTAAAACATCAGGACGAGGTGGCAGGAACCAAGGCCTCCTGACTGTCCTGGGACCTCACTGACACCTGGGAATATTGCTGCACTTTCAGCATTAGGTCTCCGGCCACCGAGCTCAGCCTGGGAGCATCAAAGAGAGTCTGGGTCCTTAAAGATTTCTTAGAAATTATATTTTAAAGTATATGTATGTATTTATCTGTATGTGGGTATACATACCTGAGCATGGGAGTGCCCTGGAGCTGGAATTATAGACAGTTATGAGCTGGAATTGTAGGCAGTTGTGAGCTGTCTGCTGTCAGAACTGAGAGCCAAGCAAGCTGTTGGCCAGTGATCCATATTTCTAGCTCCAATTCTGGGAGTTGGCCTCCCCTGTAAATACATATACATTTAATAAATGAAGAGAAAGAGAAGTACTGAGTTGATGCTCTTAGGATCCTTTGTATCTGGCCAGTTTCAGAGTATATAAGCACAAATAAAAACAGGCAAGTCTTAAGTTAGATCTTATAAGAAGCATAAAAATGTCTTTTTTAAAGAGAAGGGCTTATGTAGCCCGGGCTGGATTTGTACTTGCCTTACCTCCCCAGTATGAGATTACAGGCACGGGCTGTGTTTGAAGTGGTGGAAAAGTGAGCCCAGGGCCACCCAAGTGTTAGGCAAGCACTTGTACCGAAGGAATCACATTATCAGGCTCCAAAAGTGACTTTGAAGCCAATTAAAGCTGTTGTATGCAAGATGTTCTCTTTTCATAGCCATCCACTTATTCAAGGGCAATGTGACTGGATCTGTATCATGCGAGGTAGCCCCTATTGGAAAATGCCTGAAATGTTCATATATATATATATATATATATATATATATATATATATATATTCTGTAATGGCCATCCTCACCATTTAGGAATCAGTGGATTAGGTAATTGTTAACCATGTATTCACTCCACCTACTGATAACTCTGTGGGAAGTTTTCATTGATGTTGGACTATGGTCATGTGACTTGCTTTGGGATGGAAAATGGGGAGGTAGAAGTATACCAGGTTTCACCCATAGTGACACCTTGTACTCTTGGGCGCTTTTGCCTTAAGTAGAACCTACACCCAACTTATGACACATCAGCATCTGACTGGATTCATATATTCAGCAATGTTACTGGTGGTCCCTGCCACCCACCAACCTTGCAAACAGAGCCACCCATCAGACATGCAGACTTACTAATGAATGAGACATTAGTGCCTGTACTTGTGTGCCAGTTTGATGTGTGGGCCCCTTTGTTACCAGCAATTACAGTGAGTTTGATCTGCAAATGCTTGGAGAAATTTACTAAGGTATTAGGAGTAAACCATCTGTGGGCCAAGGTGTGTTAGTTTGACTAAAATGGCGATAGTGAATCGTGTGGCCTCCTGTGTGTGGGTTCTTATCAATGTTAGACATTTTCACAAATATTTAAGCTTAGGTATAAGAAGACACTTTCAAAAAACACGACTTGAAACGAGACAGCATGTGTCTGTATATGACTATATAGAGGTATTTCACAAACCCAAAACAAAAACAGAGTATACTAATATAATGTTTCTTTATCTTTATCACATCTTGTTTGGGTGACTCAATTACAGTTTCATGTCCTTTGTTGTAGTCACACTAAGGTAAATTGCCATCTGCATGCATGAACATTTTCTATCTCAAATACCCTGGCATAAAAATTTTATTATTTGAAGACAGCCTCACATTTGTCCATTTGTGTCCAGAGATATCTTTGAGGATGAACAGTATATGGAGAGCCAGAACATTTGTTAAAGACCATACACAGAACAAGGAGACTCTCCAAGAAGAGAGCTGTAAATTAATAATCTCAACACATGAGAAACTCTACAAAGCGTTTAAGCGGGAATTGTCAAAACTCTTCCCTCTGGAGATAAGGGTGTTTTCTACAGTTCCTACTATAAATAATGTGGCATTTAAGAGATAGAAGAGGACTCTCTCAGAAGCAGACCCTCAGTCGGGAATTGGAGAGCACATGGTTTACTGTAGTAGAAAATGTCAGCACATTGGAAAGTCCAGACCATCAGTGCAGCTTATTAAAAAGGTAGATCCCCAGGCTCCCGTCAGACATCTCCAGTCAGAACAGGTACTTTATTAACATTCCCAGGACTGTTAATTCACAGGCACATGCAAGCTTGCTAACAGATGTGCTAGCTACTTCTCTGTTGCTGTGATAAAACACCATGACAAAAAAGCAACTTATGGAAATAAATGTATTTGGGCTTACAGTTCCAGAGAATAAGGGTCCATGATGGTGGGGCATGACAGTAGGCACAGCATCAGGAGCAGATAGCTGAGAGATCACATCCTCATCTTCATGCAAGACACAGCAGAGAGTAAGCTAGAAGGGCAGCAAGGCGATGAGCTCTTAAAGCCTGCCTCCAGTGACATACTTTCTCCAGCAAGGCTCCAAAGAGTGCTACCAACTGGGAACCAGGTGACCATATACTTGAGCCTATTGAGGATTTTCTCATGTAAACACTACATTAGCCCAGCTGTCCCTCCTGGACGCACAGAAGTGAAGGTATACTCATCTGCCTGGATGGTTTCTTGATAAAGGTCTATTCCAGAATCCTCATCTCAGCAGGACAAGAGGATACACACACCTAGCACTAGGGCCTACAACGGTGAGTGCCAAGGCCATGTGGACAGGAAGAGAGCAGAAGCAGCTGAGATATGCACTGTGCTGTGACAAGAAAGGCAGCCAGGATCCCTTCCACCCACAAGAGACAAATCCCTAGCTCAGGGTTGGATTGGTTCATGTATTTTATACCGAGATTATTTTATTAACAATGGACTCTCTTCACATTTGGTAGAGGTTAGGAAAGGTACCAGAGCAATGCTCTCATTAAAATATTCATTTATAAAGTTAGAGTTTAAGGTTTCAATACAAACACACTAAAATTTTTTGAAGAATAGAGTTCCATATGTTTGGGGTACCAATGTCTCAGCCAGGATCTCCTGTTCTTCTAGACCTGTTGCTACTCAAGGGGTCACTGTAGCTTATACATACATACCCTTTACTCATCTGTCCAGTACCTATATCTTTAAGCCAACCTTTCTCCTGTTTGTTTCCACATATTCAGAGTCATCAACTTTGTGTGGAACTCAGGTCTTCATTTTGTTAGAACAAAGGCCATGAGCACAGAATCCTGGCTTTCCCCTTCCCCAAGTTAGGGTGACCCAATGTCATTGCAGAACCCAGGCTCTGGGAAGTCTCCTGGCCAGCACCGATTGCTTTAATCTGGAATTCTAATGGGTTATGACACAATTTTTTTTAGATCTTGCTGATTTCTGTCTCATTATGTTTTCTTAAAGAATTTTGCGTCTATACTGTTGAGAGCTATTAGTCTGTTATCCTTTCTCTTTAGTTCTCCTTTTCTTCATCAGTCTCTTCTTCCTTGTTATCTTATTCTCCCCCCACCTGCCTCCCCTTCTACCCTTCCTCCTCCCCCGTCCTGTCTTTGTTATTGGTTTTATTTTGTTTTTCAAGATAGAGTGCATGTATCCCTGGATGGCCTGATAATCTCTAGAGGTCATAATCAAAGTTGTAGCAATCCTCCTGCCTCAGTTTCCCAAGAGTTGTGTTTACAGAGATATGTCACCTCAACCATCTTTTTCTATTCTCTTTTTAGAACTGCCTTTTTCTGGTTTGGTTTTCGGTCTAGGAAGTGGTCTCTGAATTCTGCAACTAGAAACGTGCTTTAAAAGCCTAGAATTCTCCAGGAAAGTTCTTGGAACTACAGGGGTTTCTTTTGAGTAAGTTTTAAATTATGGATTTACTTTTTAAATAGTTATTAAGCTACTAAAGTAATCTACCTCTTATGGTCATTTCTGGTTTTAGAAAATTGTTGCTATTCATCTGTGATTTGCCACAGGCAGAGGTGAGCTGGTGTTTTTCTCTTGTTGTCCAACACCCTGCCAGCTCTGCTAAGCCCCACTTGAGCTGTCCCTCCTGACTCTTTAGTTTCACCACAGGACTCCATCTCCTGCCTGAAGTGTTCCCTTGCCTTCCAAACTGGTTCTGCCCTTTGCAGACTCAGTGGGTCAGGAGCTCTAGGTGGAAACAACCATCTAGAGCTTGCGAACCTACCATATGACTGTTGGGCACTAAAGCTTGGTACCACTGTTGTAAGAGGTGTTTCATCAAAGGGATAAGGCTTACCTGGCAGCCTTTACCAAAGTGCTTTTTGTTTTGTTTTGTTTTGTTTAACAAAGGCCATTTATGATTTGTGGAGAGCTTGGCTTGTGTCTGAGTTGGACCTTCCTACCTCCTCTGCTACTTTGAACACGTCACTCAGTTGACTTGTGCCACATTAGACTTTTGTTTTTGTAAATTAGATTGTAGAGAGAATATCTTGTGTATTGATGGATGTATCACCTGCCAATTAAAAAAAAAACCCTACAGCCTATAGGAAAGGATAGAATAGAAGGTGCGACATCGGGAGCAGAAAGAATTCTGGGGTGGAGTCCAGTGTGGGAGATTTGCTCGGGTTTCTCAGGAAGATGTGGTAAGATGATGAAACACACCTCAGCACAGGTAGCCAGCCACTGTGGCAGACTGTAGATTAGAATGAATGGTTAATTTAAGTTGTGATCTAGTCAGAGAACAGCCTAGCTATGTGGTCAAGGTATTTGCCAATATATTATGAGTCCAAGTCTTATTTCTGGGGCATGGGAAGAGGGGGGGAGGGGAGAACCAGGATAACCTCTACAAGTGGTATTTTCCTAGTTCATGAAGTGTAATCAGACCATGGAAATTATTGTTATAAAGCATAAAAATCATGACCAGTGTGATTTATTGTTTATTTATTGGGTGTTTTTTAATTCTCAAAACCATCCTTCAAGTAATATCTCTTTAGAGAACCAAGTCTAGATAATTAACCTGAAACATGTCACACGCCCCTTAAAATATACGAATATAAGATATAAAAAAATATTTTTATATCCCTGTTTTACAGTTAAGAAAACTGTGCTAACTTGCCCAACAGCACATGACTAGGGATTAGTAGTGAAAGGCCTGGATCTTGCCTCATCTGACCTGTGATATCCATAAACAGGTCTATGGAGGATAATAAGGATTAGGAAGTGCGAGGGATGAAAAGGGCATCTTTCTTGTTCTGCCTTACTCTCTAAACCCTGCTGCTCTCCTACTCCCAACTGTGTTCATCCGTCAGCCACTCACTTTCTGTGCTACTGAATGCTTACTTTGTCTAGGGCATTTGGGCAAGTGCTGCTAATACTATTCTTGCCTTACCGGAGGTCATAGTGGAAAATAGCACTTGTGCATATGCTGCAAATGGGAGTTACTCTCGTCAAGGGAAGATGGGGTAGTACACATGCTTGGAAAACTGACTGATGGACTCCTCAGGTTACACATGACTTTTGACTAACTACCAGACTATCAGTCTCCTTCAACAGTGTGTGTGAATGAGTGTGTGTGTGTGTGTTTAGTCACAACCTACAGAAAATTTGGAAGTACTATGCAAAGAGCTTATTTTCTCTGAACCATTTAAAAGCACACTGTGAGTTCCAGGACAGCCAGGATTATCCAGAGAAACCCTGTCTCAAAAAGAAAAAAAAAAAAAAAAAAAGCACACTGTCAATGTGATGACTCATTATACTAAAAATGTTAGTTTGAAAAATTTTCTAAACAGGACATGTCATTAGTCAAACTACTCTATCAAACACACTATCAAATACACTATCAAAATGAGGAAGTTAGTATTAGTTCTCTATTACCAGCTAATCCTCCAAACCCATTCATGACTCAGCAATTTTTTCAGTAAGGTCCACTTGTTACTCTTTAGTTTTCATGTCTTTTTAGTCATCCTCAGTCAAGAACAATTATGTTTTTTCTTTGAATTTTGTGATTTTGAAACTATTAAAGTTCTTGAATCAGTTATTTTTGTGAAATAGCTCCCAATTTGGGCACCTCCTGTCTCCTATAACTTCATTGAGGTTCCATATCTTTGGTAAAGATACTGACTTAGTTAGGTTTCTATTGCTGTGATAAATACCATGACCAAAAGCAGTTAGTGGAGGAGAAGGTTTATTTTATCTGACAGGTTACAGTCCATCATGCTGGGAAGTCTGGGCAGGGTCTCAAGGCAAGAATCTGGAAGCAGGAACTGATACAGAAGCTATAGAGGGTGCTGCTTACTAACTTGATCTCCATGGCTTGCTCAGTCTGCCTTCTTATAAAACCCAGGACCACCCACAATAGGAAATGCCCCACAAGAATGCCTTCAGGTCAATCTGGTAGGGGCATTTTCTCAATTGAGGTGGTTCCCTTTTCCCAAATGACTCTCTAGCTTGGGTCAAGTTGACAAAAACTAATCAGGACAATTGACCCTTAGTCATCTTGACACACCAATACATTACTATTAAGCCTTTCCCCTCTTGTTCAAACTCAAGATCTTATAATATCAGTATCAAAATATAAACCACATTATAACTTATACAACTATCATAGTCCTTAAAAATTCAAACATTTAAAAAAGTCCAGTCTCCTTAAAACATCCAAGTCTCTTAAAACCCCAGTCTCTTGAAAATTCCAAAGTCTTTTAAGTATGGGTTCTAGTAAAGTCAAATTTAAGTCAGATGTTTTCGTACTCCAAGAGAGAACCAGGGCACAGTTACAATTGAATAAAAGAAGACCAAAGTCAGCAGTATGAAAAACTCAGTGTTGAACATCTGGGCTTTACTCATGATACTCTGGTCTTCAAAGGACTTGTCTCATAGGATCTGGCAGGCTCCACCGCACACCTGCTGCAGTCCTTGATGGTTATTCTATGGCATTCTCCAAACTGTTAGTGTCTCTGCTGCACCAGGGCTGCCTTTTTTCAGGTCTCTCATCAGTAGCCTTTCTCTGGTCTCTCCTCAGGGACTCTGACCCTGGCACATGGTGCCAACCTTAACATTGCTCCATAACCCCATTCTATACTGAGGAGACTCCTGGTGCTTAGCCTCAGCTCCCCTCCAAGACCTCTTTATACCTTTGAAACCAGAATCACCTGGGATGCTCTTACATATTACCACGTTTGACTAGCACAGGGTACGGCCTTGGCCCACTCTGGACCACAGCTTCTATGTACTGACTCTGAGAAACACTTCCCAGAAGACTTTGCCTCAATGATGCTGGCTTCTTCCTAAACACTCCTAATTTCTCAGCTATAGTTGATAAATATCCATTGGCTCAGCAAAGCAAAGATGTCCCCCTTTATTGGCTCTGGTCTCTTGTCACATGTTTTAATAGCATATCATACAAATAGTTCTGGTAGAATAGTTACTTCTCTTTGAATCTTCATAAGCCAGGTCTCCATCGTCCAACCACTCTCAAAATTCTCATTCCCTAAGTTCCCACAGCACAGCACCCTGAGCTCTGAGCACTGAGTGGTTTTCCTAAACTCAAATTAAAATGCCACCACAGTCTTTCCCAAAGTGCCTGATGTGGTCCATCACAGCGATACCCCTGCTATTCGTAAACCAGGTACCAACTCCTGTTTTAGAGTTTCTATTACTGTAACAAGACTGCCAAAAGCAACTTGGGGGAGAAAACAGTTTATTTTATCTTACATTTCCAAGCAGATGAGGAGAAGGCTAAGTCAGGGCCTGGAGGAAAAAAACATCTCCAGTATGAGTGTAAATTAAGCACGGAAACAGATTTTGAAAACAAACAAGCAAACAAATAAATGTTAGAAGTGAAAAAAAAATCAATGGATCAAGCAAAATCACAGTGGAAAACACTATCAGCTTCGAGAAAGCAAGAGCAAAAAAAATCAGAAATTGAAGACAAGGTCAAGGAAATGCTGTATTCAAATATCCTTAAAGAAGCATAAAGAAATAGGCACAGCAACACCTTTCAAAATCTCTGTGATATAATCAAGAGGCCAAATGGAAGAACCTGTAAGAATCAGGAGTTGAGATCAAAACTAAAGGCATAGCAAATAAGTCAAATGGGATTATAGAAGGAAAACAAAAACCAAAATTCATTGAAAGAAGTGGGCATTTAAGCGTAAGAGTAACTTTGAACTCCCCAAATTCATAACCAGAGAAGACTTCCTCATGATGCATTTTTCGTGACGATGCCCCGGACTACAGTTCACGCTGGCAAACATTTCATGATACCAGAACTCTCAACAGAAGCCCCCAAAGCATGTCACACTATATTTCAAGGCCTGGAAATAAGTAACTGTCAACAGAGATCACCATAGCCAGCAAAGCTTTTTTAAAAATGTAACAGAGAAATGGAGACATTTTAAAACACATGACCACCAAGCCAGGGCCCCAGAAGATAAAAATTCACAGAGAAAGCACAATGATTTCAATCATGAGGGCATAGGAAATGGGAGAGACGAAAAACTTCGGAAAATTGATCATGTCTCCAACCAAAGCCCTAATGGGAGTGAAGGAGAAAGCAAAAAGAACAGAGAATAATCCAACCAAGCAGGGAAAACCCAACAAAACCACAATGTCTTTTAAACGTCTCAATAGGAGACTTTTTACCCTAAATGCAAATAAATAGGCTTAACTTTCTAAGTAAAAGCTGCTTGCTTTAAAAAAAAAATGACATCTATTTTTTTTGAAATTAATGTATATCACTGGCAAAGACATACAGAAATTTAAGATTTCAAGGACAGAAGTTAACATGCCATGAAAACAAAAGCCAAAACAAGCTGGCAGAGTTTTTCTGATACCTGGAGTAGTTGGCTTCAAAGGAAAGTAATCAGAAGGAACAAGAAAGACTTTGCATAGATAATTCCCCAGGATGATATAAAAATCGTACGTAGCAAAGTGCCCTATGCTGAGGCTCTTAGATTCATAAGATAAACACTAATGAGCATAAAGATTTATAAGCAATAATACAAATGGCTTCAACTCCCTGTTCTCATCACAGGTAGGCCAATCAGACTGTGTCAACAAAGACATTTCAGAATTAGTCTGCATCATAGATACATTTCCTGAGGTACTTACAGAATATTTTATTCAATATTCTTTCCAGCAGCCAGTGGAACTGTCTCTAGGACAGATCACAGTGTAGGCCGTAAAGCAAGTCTTAAAGTGTAAAAGAATCAAAGTAATGGATTTTGTTAGATCATAGTAGAATACAACTAACTAGAAGTTGATAGTGGAAAAAAAACTGTCTAAATAGAGATTGAGCAATATATTCTTTTCTATTTTTATTTATTTTTCTCAAATTTTATTGGTTCTTTGTGAATTTCACATCATGAACCCCAATCCCACTTATCTCCCCCTACTCTCATAATCACCCTCAACCCTTGCAAGTTCCCCCTAAAAGGGAAAAAATTTGGCGTGGAAGCTGTAGTGTGTCACAGTGTTTGCCACAGTTTACCCCTTTGTCCACACTTCTTTGCTTGTAGATGTTTATTACAGTGGTCTGGTTCCAGGCCTCTCTCTTCTGCTACACTATCAATACTGGATCCTCACCGGGCTGCTCTCAGATATCCTGTTGTCGGTCGCCCTATGTCATGGAGAACCTGTAGCTTTGGATCTGACCAAAGAGCTGACCCCTGCACGCACTCCAACAGATCGTTGATGGGGTAGATATTTTGTGGGCCAATTCAAAGTCGTGAGCCTGAGGGTATCTGAGCTGGTCAGTCTGCAGCTCTACTGCACTCACACCACCAGGGCAAATTCTTCAGCCCTGCCCCGGCTGGCTGATCCAATGTTGCAGCCAAAAAGAGGCAGGCGGCTCTCCTGCTCTCCCGCTTTCAAGCCTTGGGGAGGACTTGTCTATGCTCACAACATCAGAGGCAGCTCTACTGTGTTGTCCAGGTGAGGTGCAGGGCCCACTCTTCTGAGTGCTGCAGCAGGCAATGGGCTAAGCCCATTCCTCCTGCTCTCAGGACCTCAGGGGCAAGCCCACCCACAACCCCACCTCCAGGTTAGCTCTACTGTGCTGCCCAGGCAACGTTCAGGGGCTGCTTTCTAGAGTGCTGTGGCTCGGAGGGACAGGGTCATCTCTCCTGTTCTCGTGACTTCAAGGCCAGGTCTCACACCTGCTGCAGGTGCTGAAGGGCAAGGGAGGTGAGTATCTCTCCCTCATCCATGCCACCGCATGTGTCAGGGCCAGTTCTTCCATTCTCATACCCTCAGGGCTGGCTTACCCCAACTCCTCTAATGTGCAGGGCTGCTCTCTCAAGTACTGCCACTGGCTGGGGCAGGGTAAACTCTCGTGCTCTCAAGCCTCCAGGACCAGCCCCAACCCCCACCCGTGCCCAGATGAGGGGTGGGTCTGCCTAGTCCTCAGACATCAGTATTTTCCTGGGCAGCAGCCCAGGCCAGCGATGTATGCCTGGCCTTTGGTGGTAATAGACACCCGCTCTGCCAGGCCTGCCTGGACCCCCTGACACCAAACTGGTGGTCATCTCAGGCTTGCTTTTTTCAGGGAATGTTAGGCTACTAACCACTCAGCCATTCACTGGTCAGACACCGAGCTTAGACATAGCATCTCTCCTCTCTGCCACCTACTGGCACACATATAGCACAGCAGCTGTACCTGCAGTGCCTCTAGGTGCAGGGAACTGTATATATACTGTATATATATTCCCCCCCCCTCTCTGTACATAGAATGTTTTATTTTTATTTTTTATTAGACATTTTCTTTATTTACATTTCAAATGTTATCTCCTTTCCTGGTTTCCCCTCCAAAAACCCCCTATCCCCTTCCCCCTGCTCACCAACCCACCCACTCCTGCTTCCTGGCCCTGGCATTCCCCTATACTGGGGCATAGAACCTTCACAGGACCTAGGGCCTCTCCTCCCATTGATGACTGACTAGGCCATCCTCTGCTACATATGCAGCTAGAGACATGAGTCCCACCATGTGTTTTCTTTGATTGATGGTTTAGTCCCAGGGAGCTCTGGAGATACAGGTTAGTTCATATTTTCCACCTATGGGGCTGCAAACCCCTTCAGCTCCTTGGGTACTTTCTCTAGTTCCTTCATTAGGGACCCTGTGCTCAGTCCAATGGATGGCTATGAGCATCCACTTCTATAATTGTCAGGCACTGGCAGAGCCTCAGGAGACAGCTATATCAGGCTCCTGTCAGCAAGCTCTTGTTGGCATCCACAATGGAGTAGGTTTTGGTGGTTGTTTATGGGATGGATCCCTAGGTGGGGCAGTCTCTGGATGGTCATTTCTTCAGTCTCTGCTCCACACTTAGTCTCTGTAACTCTTTCCATGGGTATTTTGTTCTCCCTTCTGAGAAGGATCGAAGTACCCACACTTTAGTCTTCCTTCTTCTTGAGTTTCATGTGCTTTGCGAATTATATCTTGGGTATTCTGAGCTTCTGGGCTAATATCCACTTATCAGTGAGTGCATATCTTGTGTGTTCCTTTGTGATTGGGTTACCTCACTCAGAAATTCTTAGACAAATGGATGGATCTGTATATATACACTTAATGATCAATGTATTGTTGAAGAAATCAAAGAGATAATTAAAAAGTTACCAGAGTCAAATGAAAGTGAAAGTGTAGGTTATTGGAACCTTTGGAATATGGCAGAGGCAATGCTGAGAAGAAAGTTTATATCTATTAATATATTCACAAAAAACACAATAAACCAAAACAGATTTAGAAAAAGAAGAAGAAGCCATATCTAAAAGCACTAGATGGTAAGAAATAATCGACTCAGAACAAAATTAATGAAATCAAGACTGAAAGAATACAAAGAATCAATGAAATAAAACCTTAGTTCTTTGGAAAACTAAACATCAGTAAACCCAAAAGGCTGTTGGGGTAACTTTACAACCTGTATTTCAGAAGGTAGAAAATGCAGAAGAAATGTAAGGGATAAACACTCAGAGACACATGACTGCCAAGTAAAAGGAAATAAAAGCAATTTAAATAGATATATAAGGAATGAAATTGAGGTAGTAATAATCTCCCAACAAAGAATTACAGAATCAGATGGAGTCACTGGGATACTAGACTTTTACAGAAGAGGTAACATCAATGCTTCTCAAAAGAGTCCATTAAACAGGGAAGGAAAGAATGCCATTCTGTGCTATTATTATTACCACAATACTAAAACCAGATAAGGATAGAACAAATAAATGCAACAATTATAGCCCATGATCCATGATGACTATAGAATATTGAATTCTCAATACAATATTGCAAACTGAATTCAGCAACATATTAAGACTATGTATCATGATCGAGTTGGATTCATTCCAAAGATGCAAAGATGGTTCAATATATGCAAATCACCAAATGCAATTTAGCACTTAAATAGAATCAGGAACAGAAATCACATGATCATTTCAATAGATGCAGAAAAAACTTTTTGGGCCATGTTAAGTGAGATAAGCCAGGCTCAGAAAGACAAGTATGTTTTGCTCCATAGGAAGAATCTAGACTCTCCCCAAGTCTCACCACCTTCTCTGTGTGTATGATTGTAATGTCAAAGTAGGCTATTCCTTTTTGTGTTATTGGCTAAGCCTCAGGTTGATTATTTAGAGTTTTGCTTGGCTCCCATCTTCCTGGGATTAGACACATTCCTTGGATCTACATTAGACCTAGGGTTAGAGCAACAAGAACTGTATGCAGGCACTTGAATAATTTGCTTCCTGACATTTCTGCTGGGTTGCTGACCAGAAAGCGTGTGTGACTATGGCGATGCTGATCCGTGTGCAGACTCATGAGGATTATGATGGCCCGGGTTGGCCGGCTTTAAGTCTGAATGTGTTGAAATTGATACCGAGTTACAGCCAAGGCCTGATGACAAAAGGCTGCAGTTGCTGGCCTGCTTATCTTGAGCCCTCTCTTTCTTTCTGCAAGTTGCCTTACCCAGCCCCACTCTGCTGAAGTGGCATGTGGATGGCCGATAGCCAGTGTCTAGTGCCTATGTTTGAGCTGATCTTCCTGGACCAGCTCACCTGAACCTGGAGAAAGGGTTCAGACAGCTGACATCTGCTTGTAGTGCATGAGAGAACTCCAGAGAGCATTTCTGAGCCAAGCCATTTTCTGACACGTTGTTTAAAAAAACAAAACAAAACAAAACAAAACAACAACAACAACCCTTAATCCATAAGTTACTGCAAGCTGCCAAGTTTATGAGTGTTGCAAAAGTAAGCAGCCCAGAGAATCGGGAAGGATCCATTCTCTTCCTTGAAGGCCTGTTCATCGAAACCGTGGATCCACAGTGAGATCCAAATGAGGGCCCACACGCCATATGTTTAGATGCTTAAAATTATAAGCAAAGTGAGCAAATTGTTAAATAAAATATATTTCATCCTCTCATCTTAAAAAAATCCTTTAAAAAATTATAGTGACAAAGTAGAAAGTTGGTGAAATATAAAATACAACTGAATTAATTAGCTTTATGTAGTCTGCTTAGCTGATGGGGTAGTGATGCTTAGTAATTGTTTTCTGATGTAGGAAGTTGAGTATCTGGTATGTGCTGCGGTTGCAAATGCTTTCAGAATTTCAAAGAACCTTCTTGCTCAGAAAAAGAAAGTGTGGGGAGGGAAGGGGAGGCAGGGAGGAGAGGGAGGGGAAAGGGGAAAAGAGCTTTACTTTACTAGGAAGTATTCTGGCTGACCCACCACGTGTCCTCTCGACTCCTCCCTCCACACCCTACCCTACCCCTGCATTAACTGCCCAGCTCTTCTCTCCCCTCTGAGACCGTCTCTGATTCATGCCCATTCCCCACCCTCACACTTTCTTCCCTCTGACACTGACCACACTTACAAACTTAGTAAAATGAGACAGTTTTCTGCTGGTTGAGACACAACGAGAACAATACCAAAGCACTGACTAGGAGCGGAGGCAGGTGTCGGGATCAGAGAGGATATTCAGGATCAAGGGTGGCACCACACCAGCACCAAGTACCAGATTCAAAGAGCTGGAGTATGCTATGGCCAGTTTAATGGATTTAGGAGTGTATGTATGCCTGCAGTGTATATGAAGGCCCATGATAGAGGGCCCTTGTGCTATGTATTGCTACTTCAAAGTTTATACCCAAAGTCAGATCCTTGGAAACAGTGGTGTAGAGCTAACTAACCACAGAGGGTCTACCCACGCCAGTCTCCGAACCCCAAACTATACAAGGATGCAAGCGAGAGCCCACTGTTTCCAGAACTCTAATTGTTTTCAGTAATTTGGACTCACTAATTTTATAATTAATTAATATTAATAATGTAATAGCAGATGTTGCTCTCAGCAGTGAGCAAAGCGTTCTCCGAGAGCTCACATTGTAGTGAGGGAGAACTGAAGGTGCGTGCATACACAAACCCATAGAGTTCTTTAATAGAGTAACAATTGTTAGGAAGAAAACAGCCAGGAATGGGCTTGGCTGGACTCTGGGGAGTCGGTGAGTGGGCTGAAGAGACAACAATGTAAAACATCAGACACGTTAGACTACTGGTTTTCCCAATGCTGGAGGGCTAGACAGAAGTTGGTTTTGTTGTTGTTTGTTTTTTTGAAACTATAGCTTTCTGCTAAACCATCATAATTCCTAGCTGCACTTACCCGTCTACCCATAGATATGCTTGCACCCTTCCTCAAAGGAGCTTCTTTTTGCACCAGACAGAAATTATCACAGAAAACCACAACTGGTCAAAATGAAGAGAATGACTCTAGGGGTAGTCATAGGGTGTCCAGCCCCTGTGGATACATCTGTAACACAACTCATGCCCCCAGGACGCAGGGAAGATTGCCAAAGAGGGAGAGGATTGACTGTAACCGCCAGAGGACGAGGAGATCTGCAGGGAAATGGATCTGCTCAAAATGACAGAGAAGCTTTACCAATGATCTCTCAACAATATGGCTACCCAAACAAGGACAAAACAGATAGACATGCTAAATGAAAGTGGGAAATCTCGTGGGCGCCATTATAGATAAAGAGCTATAGGTAACTAAGGGATTCTGAAAACAGGAGAAATGGTCTACCCCAGGGGAGAACAGCTGAAATACCAAGTGGTCAGCCCTGAAACTGTGCACATAAACAGAACACCAAACACTCTGCAGGTTGTCTTTATGTTTTCCATATATATGCGATAATAAGAGGCCAGAAAGTACAGGTAAGGGTGACATGGGAGGCTTTGGGAGAGGAAAAGAAATTGGTAGGGAGTAAGTTTTGTGTGCATGTGTGTGTGTGTATCATGCCTTGCTTGATGGAATGATATTTTAATTAAAAAAAGAAAAGTCTAAAACCAACACCACCAACAAACTTGTAGCATTCTCAAGTGCTGTGGTCCAGTTAGTGCCGTCTGGCCTGTACCTGGAATTTCCCTCCAGAAAGAACTGAGTGACCAGGGTTTCTGTAACAGCTAACTTTCTGCTCTTCAGCCTTAAATAAGAGCAAAGCATTAAAAACTAAGAATCTTAGAGATTTCTGATGAGCTGCATTTTTTTTTCCTATAACAGATTTTAATATAAAATTTAAATTGATTAGACATGGTTCTTAAAAGCTAAATCAACATATATTATGATTCATAGAAAATATTTTTAAGGTCTAGTACCAAAAAATGCCAGAATGTTTTTATTTTTAAAAAAATACCTAAAGTTGTAGCTTCTTGGTCAGACAATGTACCTTATAAGCTGAGGTACAGAGCACAACTCTTCAGTTTTTTCATCTTAGAAGAGAAAACTTTACTTATTCATTTGAGGAAAAATATGTGTGTGTAATTTGGGACTTGGTCTAGGTCATAAATATTTTATATAACTTAGAATAAATCTAAAATGCTTTCTTTCAATATGTTGAAGCACACAAAAGATTAGTTTTTATTTATTATTAACATTTATAGCAACATTTATTATACTGTATATGTAAAACATGATTTGTATTTATTATTTCATGTAATTGATACAATACTTGCAGGGTTAATTTAGGGTATTATGCTAGTTCCTATGTAATTTTAATTGCAGAAATTAATCATATTTTTTAAAAAAATTATAAACAAATATCCTTGTTTTAAATTGTATTTGAAATGGTAAGGCACAGGTCTTGTTGAAACAGGTAAGCTTATCCATAATCTATCTATCTATCCATCCATCCATCATCTATCTATCATCTATCTATCTCTCTATCTCTCTATCTATCTATCTATCATCTACCTATCATCTATCCACCCATCATCTATCTCTCTGCCTTTCTCTCTTTCTTTCTTTCTCTCTCTTTCTTTCTCTCTCTCTCTTTCTTTCTTTCTTTTCTTTCTCTCTGTCTTTCTTTCTTCCTTTCTTTCTTACATCTGTCTTCCTTCCTTCCTTCCTCTCTAACATCTGTCTGTCATATCTATGTATCTTTCTTTCATCTATCTATCTATCTATCTATCTATCTATCTATCTATCTATCTATCATCATCCATCATCCAACATCTATCTACCTCTCTATCATCTTTCATTTATCTGTCTATTTACTGATCATAACAAAAATGAAAATAACATGATCATAACCTTTTAAAGAATATTGAAAGTAAAAACATTCAAAAATTTTCATTCCACTTTCTCTCAATATATATTATATATGTAATATTTTAATTATAGCACAATTATACCATCAAACTAACACATAGACTATGTGATAAACTTGTGCATATTTAGAGTGTAGAAGATTAACTGTGCTTCAGAACAAATTACACAGCTATATTAGAGGAACTGTCTATCACAAAGCACAGACTAACATTGCAGAGAATGGCCATCAAAGAGTCATTTTCAGAATCTCTCATTCAGCCTGGCAAGTACCACCTCTCCTTCCCCGAAATCCAAACTATCAGGTTATATGAAGTGTGTTTAACCAACAATGACTATTTTAGGCATTAGGTATTTTAATCAAGACCTTCTCATTATATTCTTTCCTGCAACCTCCTTTTTCTTGTTTTTCTAAATTTGAATTCAAAGGCATTAAAATCTCATTACTATAGCAGTAATATCAGCATGCTGACTCTTCCTCCGGGTGGGCACTGACATTTCTTACAAGCAAAAGGAGAAGCAGATAATCTCCACACAAACAGCATGGTTTTAGAAACTGTATCTTCTATTTTAATAGCCCCATGCTTGAAAAACAATTAAGTACACATGAGGTCAGAGGTTTGGAGCCTAGATAAAAACTTTTCTGTTTAGTTTTACTTTACTACATATAGTAAAACTAAGAACGGGATTAAGGGGACAAAAATTTGACCCACAGACTAAGCATTTTATGAAATTTCTTGGGAAATATTGACTGGACTTAACTCATTTGGACAGAGTATGACTTTAATCATGTCTAATTTCTTGGTAAATGTTGACTTGATTTAACCCATTTGGGCAGAGGATAACTGCAATCATGTCTGTCATGACCTCGTAGATGCTTCTTTCTTTCTTTCTTTCTTTCTTTCTTTCTTTCTTTCTTTCTTTCTTTCTTTCTTTCTTTCTTTCTCTTTCTTTCTTTCTTTCTTTCTTTCTTTCTTTCTTTCTTTCTTTAGTAATCTCATTTAGTAATCTCAGAAGAGGTGTCTGAGAAAACTGCTAAGTTTAGACTAGTTGTATCTCTTTTCCCCCCTCTCACTTCTTTGGAACTTTTAAGGGGACCTAATTACTGATATAGAATAGTAATGTCAACAATCACAGGAAATTTTCAGAAAGCAATGGGTCTCTACAGTCTTACCTGGCCAAAGAAGATCGAATGCTCTTCATTGTTGACACTGGGAGATATTTATAGCATTTTCCCATGACATGAACAGCGTCTGACAGAGCACTGCTGTGATTCTTATCAAGTGAGATTAACAGAAAGAAGAGATACTTTGTCACTGCTACATCTTTGAGGTTTTGTGCTTGAGAGATTTTCAAAATCAATATTCTTGTTTTAGAGTGGAACAAAGTGGGATTCAGTAAGAATGCAGTAACCTGTCTGGCACCAAGAACTGACATGAAGACTAGGGGTGATGCTGTGGCTTATCGTTCTCTGACATTCCTTCTCATCCGGGATGAGGAGGATTTATTAGTTTTATTTTATATATTGGGTTTGTGTGATGTGCATGCATGCGTGCATGAATTTTTATGTGTCTGTGAGCACATAAACATGCATTTGGAGGCCAGACATTGATGTCAGGAGTCTTCCTTGATCATTCTCTATATTTTGAGGGGAAGGCCTTTCTCTTGAATCCAGAGCTGGTGTGGCTAGTCTGGGTGTGTGGCTTACTCCAGCATCTCATTTCCACTTTCTAAGTGCAGAGATTATATGAAGGTGGCGATTCCTACTTGGGATTTATGAAGGTGCTGGGGATCCTATGCTCTGTCCTAATGAGACATTTTCCCAAGAACTATCTCTGAAGCAAGCCTCTAATTACTAACACTCTATGTAGTAATATTTAGAGTAATTTATGGGGCTGGAGAAATGTCTCAGCATTATTGTTCTTGCAGAGGACCCACATCTGGTAATCTGCTGACTGTAACTCCAGCTCCATAGGGTCTGGCATGAATCTGACTGCCTTGGAAATACACATGAACATGCATGCTCATGTACATGTACACATGTACAAAATTAAATTAAATTAAAACATTAAATTAAAAAGAAAAGAGAATAATTCAACTTAAAAGTTCAACTTTTAAGGGGTCCCCGCGACCCCTCACCCAACCTTTAGGCATGGGGATAAACTGAATAAATAAAAGTATTTGGATGGAAACCCTGAATTGACATGGCTGGATGGATGATGTTTATAGAAACAACTCAAGCCAAGTAGGTGTGCAGACTAAAGCCGGTTCATGCACTACGGTGGCAGGCTTTTGGAAGACTTAGATTCACTTACTGGGAATGACATTTAGGCACTACTGCTTGAAGAGGTGAACATAAATCATAAATCATGATTTACCCAAAAGACCAATGGTTAGAGATAAAGAGCCGTACTCTCCTGCCAACTTCTATCATGTCAACACATCGATTACTGAAATTTAGCAGATAATATTGCCACATGCTTATGACAATTAAATTAATACACAAATTATTAGTCGATGTGTTGTGTAGCAAAAAGAAACCAAAACAATTTTAAAAAAGAACTGAGTTAACATGGGCTCTATAAGGTTAGATATAAAATGAGTTCATTGTGTTTATTTTTTGATATAAAATACTTTCTTCCCTTAAAAGCTGCTCAAACCAGATAGCTTGGTAAAATATATCTTTTAAAAACTTCAATACACAGTCTATATAATCCCTAATAATTTGCTGATAAAAGATAATAAGTCAGAAGTAAAATTTTCCACAGGTCTGTGGGTCTCTGTGAAGCTACACAGAAGGGAGTGCTGTCCAGGAGGCACAGGGGCTGCCTTTGTCGAAGTGGGCTGTGCACCAACACACATGTGTGTCACTGCTTGGAGGAGCCACCTGCTGCCTCAGGATACAAGAGGCGTGACAGGTGTTTACTAACACTGCTCATTAATAGGCCCCTGGGGACCAGTGAGGAGCAGGCTGAGTAGGAAGACATTAAGGACTTCTGTCACTTGGCTTGGTTACAAACATTCAGAGATCTGGTGGCAGAGATGGGGTTAGAGATAGCCCCAGAGAAAACATCTTAAATATGTTTGGAGATGATGGAGAAATGGCATGCTTTTGATCAAATATAATAATTCATTGCAGGAAAGACTGGAGTAATTGTGAAATGACACCATAACTTGTCCCAACAAATTAAGACTGGCACTGACTTGGTTTTTCTCTTACAACCATTTCGAATAAAGACAGAATTTTATGCACATTAGTGCCTATACCACATTGTAAAGAAATAATGAATTCAAGAGTTATGTGAATCTTCTCAAACAAATAAATCACAATTATGAATTACCTCTTCCATAATTCTATATCACACCTCAGTTAGAGAAGCAACTCCAGGTCAGTCAGGTCCACCTGGGGCACGGACAGCAGAGGTGATCTGCATACTGACCTCTGACCTCTATCTTCTGGCCCATGTCTCCCTGCTTTCCTGAGGAGCCTTGCAGGGCCCCAGAAACATCCAGCTTATGTCATCCCCAAGGTAATCCCCTGCCTGCTGGGTCCACCAGGGGCACAGCCAGCAGAGGGGCTACCTGGGGCACAGCCAGCAGAGTTGAGTAGTGTGCTGTTTCCTGAGATCCACTGTCAGGCTCATGGCTCTGCCTGTCTCCCCGTGGACTGCTGCTGGCATCTGGAACGTCCAGCCAACACCAGGAATAACCAGGTTGAAAAGGGCAACATAAAAATACAATCAACAAGAACCAAGAGCGATATGACACCACCAAAGCCCAGCTATTCTGCTACAGCAAGCCCTGGCTATCCTAAAACAGCTGAATCAAGAAGATGACCTTAAATCCAATCTTATAAAGATGACAGATGCCTTTAAAGAGGAAATGAATACATCCCTTAAAGAAATACATGAAAATACAATCAAACAGGTGAAGGAAATCGATAAAAATGTACAAGAAATGAAAATGGAATTAGAAGCAATAGATAAATACAAACGGAGGGAATCCTGGAGACAGAAAACCTAGGGAAAAGAACAGGAACTGTTCACCAACAGGATACAAAAGATGAAAGAGAGAATCTCAGGCATAGAAAATACAATTGAAGAAATGGATACATTAGTCAAAGAAAATGCTAAATCTAAAAAGTTCATGACATAAAACATTCAAGAAATCTGGGACACCATGAAAAGACCAAACCTAAGAATACTAGCAATTGTAGAAGATTCCCAGCTACAAGGCCCTGGAAATACTTTCAACAAAATCATAGAAGAAAATATCGTCAACCTAAAGAAAAATATTCCTATATACATACAAGAATTGGACATAGTACTACCGGAGGATCCCACAATACCTCTCCTGGGCATATATCCAGAAGATGTCCCAACCGGTAAAAAGGACACATGCTCCACTATGTTCATAGCAGCCTTATTTATAATAGACAGAAGCTGGAAAGAACCCAGATGCCCCTCAACAGAGGAATGGATACAAAAAATGTGGTACATTTACACAATGGAGTACTACTCAGCTATTAAAAGGAGTGAATTTATGAAATTCCTAAGCAAATGGTTGGACCTGAAGGGCATCATCCTGAGTGAGGTAACACAATCACAAAAGAACTAAAATGATATGTACTCACTGATAAGTGGATATTAGCCCAGAAACTTAGTATACCCAAGATATAAGATACAATTTGCAAAACACATGAAACTGAATAACAAAGACCAAAGTGTGGACACTTTGCCCTTTCTTAGAATTGGAAACAATCACTCATGGAAGGAGTTACAGAGACAAAGTTTGGAACTGAGACAAAAGGATGGACCATCTAGAGATTGCCATATCCAGGGATCCATCCCATAATTAGCCTCCAAATGATGACAGCATTGCATACACTAGCAAGCGTTTGCTGAAAGGACCCTGATATAGCTATCTCTTGTGAGACTAGGCCGGGGCCTAGCAAACACATAAGTGAATGCTCACAGTCAGCTATTAGATGGATCACAGGGCCCCCAGTGGAGGAGATAGAGAAAGTATCCAAGGAGCTAAAGAGATATGCAACCCTGCAGGTGCAACAACATTATGAACTAACCAGTACCCCAGAGCTCTTGACTACAGCTGCATATGTATCAAAAGATGGCCTAGTCGACCATCACTGGAAAGAGAGGCCCATTGAACACACAAACTTTATATGCCCCAGTACAGGGGAACACCAGGGCCAAAAAGTGGGAATGGGTGGGTAGGGAGGTGGTGGGGGGGGAGGGTATGGATACTTTTGGGATAGCATTGGAAATGTAATTGAGGAAAATACGTAATAAAAAAAATTATGATAAAAAACAAAAACAAAAACAAAAAACAAAAAACAAAACAAAACAACAACAACAAACCAAAAAAATCAAGGGCACTCAAAAAAAAAAAAAGAAAGAAAGAAAGAAAGAAAGAAAGAAAGAAAGAAAGAAAGAAAGAAACTTACAGACCACCAAATAGATTCTACCAGAAAAGAAAATCCTCCCACCACATAATAATTAAAACACTAAATGTACAGAACAAAAAAAGAATATTAAAAGTTGCAAGAGGAAAAGGCCAAGCAACAGGCAATCCTATCAGAATCACACTTAGCAACAGAGACTTTAAAAGCTAGAAGGGCCTGAGTAGATGTCTTGCAGATGCTTAGAAACCAATTGTCAACCCAAACTGCTATGCACAACAAAACTTTCAATCACCATAGATGGAGAAAACAAGATATTTCAGGACAAAATCAAATTTAAACAATATCTATGCACAAATCCACCCCTATAGAAGATATTAGAAGGAAAACTCCAATCTAAGAAGGCTAACTACACCCAAGAAAACACAGGAAATAAATACTCCCCTCACCACCACCAGCAAACCAAAGGAAGGGAAACACGCACACACACGCACACGCACACACACCCCTACCACCACCAACATCAAAATAACAGGAATTAATAATTGATGGTCATTAACATCTCTTATAATCAATGGACTCAATTCCCCAATAAAAAGACACAGACTAACAGACTGGGTGCGAAAAGAGGATCTATCATTCTGCTGCATACAAGAAACACACCTCAGCAACAAAGATAGATATTGCCTCAGCATAAAGGGATGGAAAAAGATTTTCCAAACAAACAAACCCAAGAAGCAAGGTGGAATAACCATTGTAATATCTAATAAAATAGACTTTAAACCAAAATTAATCAAAAGAGATGGAGGAAGGACACTTCACACTCATCAAAGGAAAAATCTACCAAGACGACGTCTCAATTCTGAACATCTATACTCCAAATACAATGGCACCCATATTCATGAAAGAAACATTACTAAAGCTTAAATCAGACATTACACCCCATGCATTAATAGCAGGAGACTTCAACACACCACTCTCACAGATGAACAAGTCATCAAGATGGAAACTAAACAGAGAAATAATGAAATAGGTTATGAATTAAATGGACCTAACAGAAATCTATAGAACATTTCACCTAAACACAAGAGTATACCTTCTTCTCAGCATCTCACAGAACCTTCTCCAAAACTGACAATATAATTGGTCACAAAGCAAGTATCAACAAGGTACAACAAAATTGAAATAAACCTCTGTATCTTACCAGGCTAGCACAGATTAAGGCTGGACTTCTACCACAACAGAAACAATAGAAAGCCTGCAATCCCATGGAAACTGGAAAACTCCCTATTCAATGACCACTCGGTCAAATACATAAAGAAACAGTCTTTCTTTTTAGAAGTCAATGAAAATGAATGCACAACATACTGAGACTTATGGGACACAAGGAAAGCAGTGCTAAGAGGACAGTTCATAGCACTAGTGGCCTTCATAAAGAAATTAGTATGATCTCACACTAGCAACTTAACAGCACACCTGAAAACTAAAAAGAAGCAAACACATCCAAGAGGAGTAGATGAAAGGAAATGATCAAACTCAGGGCTGAAATCAATAAATTAGAAACAAACACAAAACAAAGAATCAGCAAAACCAAGAGCTATTTTTTTTTTTTTTGAGAATATCAACAAGATAGACAAACCCTTAGCCAAACTAACTAAAGGCAGAGGGACAATTTCCTCTCCAAATCAAAATCAGAGAATTCTTAACAGAAGGATCTTGATTGGCCAAGAAGCACTTACAGAAATGTTCAACATCCTTGGTCATCTGGACAATGCAAGTCAAAAGGACTCCGAGATTCCATCTTATACTTGTCAGAATGGGTAAGATCAAAAACTCAAGTGATAGCACATGCTGTCAAGGATGTGGAGAAAGGGGAACACTCCTCTATTGCTGGAGGGATTGTACAACCACTTTGAAAATTAACTTGGTGGTTTCTCAAAAAATTGGGAATAGTTCTACCCTGAGACCCAGCTATACCAATCCTGGGCATATACACCGCCCCGCCCCCCCCCAAAAGGCCTAACTATACTACAGGGACACTTGCTCAACTATGTTAATAGCTTTATTAATACCCAGAAACTAGAAACAACCTAGCTGTCCCTCAACTAAAGAATGGATACAGAAAATGTGGTACATATACACAATGGAATACTATCCAGCTATTCAAAACAAAGACATCATGAATTTTGCAGGCAAATGGGTAGAACTAGAAAATTTTATCCAGAATGAGGTAACCCAGTCCCAGAAAGACACACATGGTATGTATCTACTTTAAGATATTAGCCATAAATTGCAGAACAACCCTTCTACCTTTGGCTACAGACCCAAAGTAACCAAGTAACAAGGAAGGCCCAAGGGAGGATGCTTGAGTTTCATTCAGAAGGGGAAGTAAGATAGGTATCAGAGGTGGAGAGAGGGAGGGAACTGGGTGGTGATGAGCAGGGGATGGGGATGGTGATCAGGTGTTGGGAGGCAGAAGAGACAACAGAAATCAGATACGAGCATCTCTGGGACTAACCAGAGACCTGGGATGAGGGAAGCTCCTGGGAGTCTATGCGGGGGGGTGGGGGGGTGGGGGGGATGACCCTAGTTGAGACTCCTAGCAGCTGGGGATATGGAGACTGAACTGGCCACCTCCTGTAGTCAGGCAGGACTTCCATTTGAGGGAGGCGAACATCAAGCCATCCACAAAACCTTAGCCCTCAAATTGGTGCTGCTTACAATATGCTCAGGGATAAGGGTGGAGTAAGATTGAGGGAATGGCCACCCAATGACTGGCCCAATGTGAGACCCATCCCATGAGAGAGAACCGACCCCTACTGCTAATAATCCTACTCTGCTATGCTTGCAGACAGGAACTTAGCATTACTATCTCCTGAGGGGTTTCACCAAGCAGCTGATGGAAATAGATGCAGAGATCCATAGCCGAATATCAGGCAGAGTTCAGTCTTGTGGAAGAGTGGGGGGATTGAACTGAGGGACCTGGAGGGGTCAAGGACAGCACTGGACCCATGGGGGCGCAGAGAAACTGAACAACTAGCCAAAGAGCATGCAGGGGCTAGATTTAGGCCTCCTGACATAGGTAGCAGATGTACATCTTGGTCTTCATGCAGATCCTCTAACAATTGGAGCTGGGGGAGTGGCTGCCCCCGACTCTAAAGCCCACCATTGGATCCCCTTCTCCTACCCGGACTGCATGCTGTTGTGCCTCAGTGGGAGAGGATTTGCCTAGTCCTACTGTAACTTGTTCTAGCATGGTGGCACCTAAAAGGGGGCTTCCCCTTCTCTGAAGAGAAGGGGTGGGGGTTACTGGGGGGACGGGCTTGTGAGGGTGGGAGTAGGGGGAGAGGAGGGAGGGGAGCTTGCGATTAGAATGGAAAGTGAATAAATTAATGACAAAATAAAGCTGCTAGATAAAAACCAAAACCAAAATCAAAACCCAACTGCAGGCACTATAGAAAACAAGACTCTGAGAAAAAGAGAGGAGGGAGAAGAGAAAGAGAAAGAGACAGAGAGAAAGAGAGAGAGAGTAAACAAAATGTTCAATTCTACTGCATCAGAGTTCAGCTAACCAAGATGATGCATTATTGGATAACTAACTTGTTCCCTCATCAGTAAGACTTTCATATGTAATGTTCTAATAGTAAAAAGAAAACAAGTTTTGGTCCCTTTTTGAGTTTCCTTCCCCCACGTTCATTTAGCCTCTCTGGCTGTAAATGTGGCTGGAGAAGAATGTGTCCTTGGGAGGCAGGCTGCAGATCCTGGCTGCAGGAAACAAAGTGTTACTCAAGTTGGGCAAAAGAAATACAATTCTTTAAAGACCATCAGTGGAGCCAGTCCTGAAACAACAATGGTATTCTTGGTCCTCTGCAGCAATATCCCTCATCTTCTGGTTCATCCTCCTGGATTGTGGAGGGCAAAGGAAACCACGCAGCAGCTGTAAACGCTCAGTGCTGTGGATCAAAGGATCAAGGGCATTCAGACATTCAAACAGAAGACGAATTTCATGATTGTTTGCATTTCAAATGGCACAGTGTATGATTTTCAATCAATCCCTCATACAAACAATTCCCAAAGTAGGTTTTCCCACATCTTTGTCTCATATTTAAGTCTGAAGGAAGTTTAATATACTCTTTTTAACGAATCACGGAGAATAAAATCTGGAGACAATAGTTAATGACCATTTTGAACTTTAGGCACATTCTGCATATGTAAGCTAATTATCATCCTTTAAACAAATGCAGGAGTGAGAATTCAAGTTGTGAAGTAAAGCCAAGTTCAGGCGCTGAAATTCACAAGTCACCATGCATCTCCGTTTTCTCTCTGCAGAGCATTGCTGGCCAGTTTTAAAGTCTCCCTTCAGTACCTACTTTCCCAAGCTTGTGTCCTTCAAGGCTTTTCTTGTGGATACAGATTTGAAGTGTTTTAGTTGCTGCTGGTTGTACTTGAAAAGTTTAAATGATGAAGTGTGGGGCCATAGTAAAAATCACCATGAAGAAGGCAACAGTACCAATTTTCCCCTTCAGCAGGAAGGACATTATCCAGCAAGGCTGCGTGCAGGCAGAGTCTCACGTCTGCTGAGTCTGTGGCAGTTTCTCGAGTAGCTGCTCATCTCTCTGCAGATGCCAGTGTCCTACTCAGCTGCAGGAGCATCTGCTTCTGCTACCCCAGAGGGAAAGGCTTAATCGCTTGTCTGCTTAGAACTCTTCCTCAGTTGGAGCAGCTGCCTCTCTTCCAGTGCTGTCCGTCTTCACAAGGGAAAAGCAGAAGATCAAGGTTGGGTGGGGCCCAGTGTCCAGAGCTCAGCTCGTGGGAAAGTTGAGGAGAGACAATGCTGCCAGGTAAATCATAACTATGTATTTTAAGAAAGCCAAAATGAACATATTTTCTGAAGTGCCCCCTGCACCAGCAGTTGCAGTTACAGAGGGAAGAAAATGTCATTCATTTTTTGCAAAGGCACAGTTCAGCAACTGTCTCACACAGACACCCCATGCAAATCTCTCTAGGATACACAACTCTAGTAGTAAGTACGTTTCTCCAGAAGGTTTAAGGTAACCTGAAAGAGATGCAATCAGAGACAGCTCATGTCTGCCCAGACCATGTCCCCTGCAGGCTGATGCAGTCTAGAACCACTCCTGTTCACAGGCTCGCAGAAGCCTGTATTGTAAACATTTTACACGGAGCTTCAACTGGAGCAAGAAATCCTGCACGTAAACATCCTGCAATACATTATAAATTTTAACAGAAATTGGTGGAAAGGATGTTATTTAAAATATTTCTGTAACTTTTATTGAATTTTGAGCTTCAAAGACTTCAGTATTGAGAACTTTTGTTACAATCTGGTTTTACGGAGATAATTATCTTAGGAATCCTGACGGTGGATTTAACGATCTTTTTGCAGAAAACACTAGTTTTGATTTGGTTATTTGGTCAACAAATGTTTTAATAACTGTTGCATACAACTGTACATTTCCACGTTAATTTGCTTTTTTTGAAGCACTGAATCTCATGCAGCTGCCAATGCTTTTATTTGTATCGAATGCTTTTATGTACAGCAAATATACTATTTATTTAGGTTTTTTTTTTCATAAATTTATGTTTGGCTCTCTGAGAGTTCATTGAATGAAGAATTGTGTGTAGATAAATGCTCTAATGAAAATGAAGTAAATGTTTAAGACCTGACTGGTAACTGCCTGGTGTAACAGCAAGTTGAATTCTCAAAGCCAACATTACTCCCACTGCTTGACACATGTGCTCTGTTAGAACAGTCTGAGACCATTAAGTATGTATGTAATCCCTTTAGTCCTCAGTGAATACTGGCTAACAACGTGGTGAGAACTGTAAAAAAGAAGGTATAGTGGATACATTTTTCAGTTCATAAGTCATTTACCTGAAAAACCATGCATGCATGCATACATACATACACACATATGTATAAATCAATGATGCTGGCTTCCTTTATGCTACTGGTGCTAGTCCTATAACGCATGAGGATACCTGTATTGAGAGCATGCTTAACAGTAACCTCATGTCTTATTACACATTAAGAGTTCCATCCATATTCTCAAAAATAGTTGTGGCTACAAACACGTATGTTTTGGGTGAAATTGTGAGGCTGCTCTTTTCCAGACTTACAGCTATCACCAAACGGAGCTCCAAACCTGAAAGGTTTTTGGCAAGATCTGCAAACTACATTTTTATGCATATTGTCTTCTGACTACCGAGCTTTCTACAAAGCTATAATAGATTCTTATCAAACTGTGCTGGAAATAAAACTCCTAGAGTGTAATAGTAATCCCACTTTTGACGCAAAGAGGTTTTGTTTTGTTTTGATTTTAAGTATACATTAAACCATGGAACACACACTTGCTGATGCAGATGCTCTAGGGCCAGGTGTCACATGCTTGCCTCCCTCTTTCCCTTCAAAGTTCCACTGTGTGCCACCTCATTCATGATTAGTAACATTGTTAGCTGTGACCTATCTGTGAAACGATTACCCTGACCTGCCATGATGCTTCTACCATTAACAACCATCATGAAGTTGAAATCATAAACTCCAGATCAGTTCTTGCCTACCTGACCTCCACCCGGCTTGAACTCAAGGGCCTGTCCGTTGCTTTCTGCCTACCCTTCAGTCTCCAGGCACCCAGATACTTTAGGATTAAAAAAAACCAAAAAAAAAAAAAAAAAAAAAAAACCAAATCACCAGGCAAGCTTCCTGGGGAAAGCTTTGCCTCGTCCTGCCTGGTAACTGAGGCTTGTAATACTTTCTCTAGTCTGTATGAACGTGCTGCACCACCAGACTGAGATACCCCATTTGGATGAAGGCCATAACTAACAATGTGGTAGCAGGGTTTAGCACATTACTTCTGGGGAGGGTTATGTGTTTCCACTGCTTTCCAAGGATAGATTCTGAATCCAATTAGGAGTTGTCTTCTCCTTCTCAGCGTAAGGAACCGACTTTACAACCTTGTAGGTAGATGTTTATGGTGAACTGAGGAGACCGTCTGCACAGTTCACCATCAAGATGAAAGCACGGTATGGATTATCTGAACAAATGCCTCTACTTTTGACATCGTGTATAATTTTACTTGAAACAAAATACTAAAACCTTATTCCTTAAAGGCTATCTACTTGGTAATATTTGGAGGCAAGGTTGTTCTCTGACCACAGAGAACCAGACATTCAACCATTAAATCCTTTGCGTATCTTTTGCCTCTACTGATCCCTGACCTGTATTTAGGGTATAATGCCCGATTTACTTCTGTGCACAGATGTTCACATTACAGTCTGACTTCTCATTCAGGAAACATTGTTCTGTCTTCATACAAACAATTTCCTTTACTTTTCCAGTAAGTATTGAAGTAAAGGATAGAAATAAGAGGGTAGAAACTGTAAATCAAAAGCTGTATTTTATAAATTAAATATGAAGACGTGCCAAATTAAGGGGCATTAATATACATCTTTATGGTGACTTTTCCATTACACAAACAGCTCAAGTACTTTTACAAAAACATTAAGTGATAAATTCACTTGCGAATAAATGTAACAATGTGCATGTGCACACACATATATACACACACGGGTGCCAAGTTTACAAATGTGTCAGGTATCTGATGGCCATTACTGAATTAAGGATAGTAATTACCAAGTCATCCCAGGTTTCAATTATATTTATACATAAATTGTGCATTTATAAAAACCTTACAAATAACTCTATTTTCCAGGAAGACATAGTAACAATTTAACACACGTGGTAAGAAAACATTTTAAATCCTTAAAATCACAATTAGATAAACAATTCAATATGGCTACCATGGATAAAGAATTCTATGTATAAAGATTTCTCCATCTTTACATCTGAAACAATAACATGTCCTTCCAATCATTTGCCTAACATATAATTTATATATTGTTAATTGTCTTAATGCAAAGAAAGTAAATATTTTTGAAGTTTGATCTAAATCCACACACAGACATCAGTCAGTACTTTATGTCAAGAAAATCTCTGTAAGTTTTGCAAAAAATTTAGATCTTTACTCAAATCATGCAAGATGGACAGGTTATTTGAAGTGCTGTTTTCAAATAAATGGTTAATTACATTTAAGCAACAAAGTCACAAAGACACACAGGAACTTAGTTTACAGCATACTATGTAGACTGTAGACTCCTGTAAAGGACCCAAGCCTCACCCTCAGGTGATACACTGGGACCAATTGTCACAAAAGAAAGTGAAATGTAATAACTGGGAACAAGTATTTATATTGTTTTTCAAGGAATAGTAACACTTACCTTTGCCAAAGTAACATCCCATCTTGCTTTAGAATTGAAACACTAAGTATTTGAGAAGCAGATCATAAGACTCCAGTGACTGGGACAGTCAAAGTGAAGCAAAGGTTTAGCCTAATCAGACCCAGTAAATGCATACATTGAAAACACTCAGTCCCACGTTAAATGCTATAACATTTACATATTTCATTTTAGTGCTGTATTTCATTTTAAAAATGTATACAGCAAAAAATATTCACATTTCAATTTAAACTCCATACAGAAGTGATTCTTTTACTCAAGAAACAAATTCTGTAAGTTACCAAGGGAAACTCAACAGAGGAAATTCCTCTGAGACTCAGTCAGATGGATATCTTTCTTCATAATAGAGTCTAGAGAAGTAATTGAAAGGCTCAGATGTGTGTTTATCATTAGGTCATCCAAACTGAATTACGGTTCATGGGTAAAGTTAACACTTTAGGGGATATCAATCCAACCTCTTATAAACAAATGTGTACAACAGGAATCTATAATTACTGTATGATTTCTGACTAGCTCAGTATGAAGTCCAATGCTGAGAAGCTAAATCTGGGCCTGGGAAACTACTCCTGCTTATATATTGTTCAATATATAGAATAGTGGTGTTCTCCTCTCTTGCCATCCCAAATAACTTGTATCAGATATCTCACCAATGAAAGAAAATGTCAAAAGGAAAAAAATGTTTACTATTTATCAACAGTGCTATATAAAATAACATGTAGAAGTGGGGTTTATAAGCAAAATTTATGCTGTCATCCCCCAACATATGCACACAGATATACACACATGTAGTATGCAGAATTGAGGTGGTATTAACACTCTTGGTTTTCCTGTATTTCTCAAGGCTTATTTCTCAGATGAGGGGAGATTGTTACAAATTGTTAAAGTCAGAAACATTGTTTTAAGCAAGCATGGGGTTTTGCTTCTCATATCAGAGAAATTTAAGAAGGAAAAACTACAAAAGACGAGTTGGCATTTGGTAAAACATGTGATAATGGTCTCATCACACCAATCTTCCCTCCATATACCACGTATTCATGGGCTTCTTGTCTTGGTTAATGTCTCAAGGAGAGGAGAGCTACAGCACACAAAACACAACAGGAAACAGCGTCAAGAGAACATTCAGATGTCGCATAGCTGTGATCTCTAATACTGCATATGATGAACAGTAATAATCAAGGAATGAAAATTGAAAATTCTTTCCTCCAGAAAACTACCACCAGCACTACACACTGGGCAGAGGCAAACGTTGCAAAGCCGAGAGGGAAAAGATGCTCAACCCTTGCATCTCATCTCCTGGGATGGAAGGCAGGCATGGAGAAATCGGGCCACAAGCTAACCCGGGTATGGAGTACTGAGAACTGTGCAGAGTCCCTGCCGAGGACACAGCCCCAGATCAATGTGGGGAATGATGTAGGCAGCTGTGGAACTACTCACAGGCCAAGATGAGCTTACTTCCAAGCTGAAGACTGTTTACCTGAATGGTCCTTTCAAATGCAATGGAGTTCAGCTGCCTGACAGAATCATGAAAAGAGAAATGGAACAGATTTTCTCTATTTAATTTCTGTAGGGACAGGTGTGTCTGAGCACTTTCTTTGGCTGAAGGGGAACAGAATTTTTCTCTATTTAGTTTCTGAAGGGACAGGTGTGTCTGAGCACTTTCCTTGCCTGAAGGGAGCAGAATTGATTTGTTAATTCTTTCGAAAATGGAGAAATCTTAACCTCAGATTTTTAGCTGTAAAATTCCTGTTCACTGGTAATTGAACCCAAACTGGAATGTTTTTTTAAAAAGCGATAATTTGTCCATCAAATTATCAAAGCCTTTTTTTTTTTTACACTGGGCATCTTCGCAGTAAGAAAGTCAGGTGGTTAAGAACCATTCAGGACTTAGACTGACACGAACTTTCAAACATCGGTGCGTTAGGGAGGGCAGGGAGGGGTAATCGGATGCATGCTCACACCTGCTGCCCATTGTCACATTTTATGAGTGATTTCATTATTATGGGCCTTAGTATGCAGAAAACTAACCTCTGGCAAGCAGCATATACATCAAGAGGACACGAATGGGTCAACAGCCGTAGAATGCATGACAATGTTGGATTTTCTTACCAGAAAAACAATAAATGTTAAATAATTAAGATCTACATAAAATCAATATAGTTATAATGTTTACCCTTCAGGTAACAAAAGTTATCTGGCTATAAAAATTAAGCATTCTTTTATTTTCCTGTTTGAGAACGTAGTTTTGTCTTAAAAATAATTTTTCAGTTTTTCAAGAATTTAAAAATTGGAAACAGGTATTTTTTTTTAAACTGAGTTCCAAAAAAGAAAGGAAAACAAAAACAAAACCATTTTACTTTAAAAAAAACAAAACCAGAAGCAGCACATGATGCTACTCTATCAACCACTGTTAAAAGGCCATTTGTGCCATTTATAGTCTAAGATTCCCAAGTAAAATTAGGCGCATGACTTCTGCGTGTGGTAGGAATCCTTTGCTTCCCTTCTCAGAAGATGAATGACAGGGACGAAGGCCAGGCGAGATGGAGAGCACATGAGGAGAGGAAGCGCTGGGAGACCGAGCCCACCGAACACAGTTCAACTCTGTACAGTCAGAGAGAAGGAAGTGGCCACTAGTGACTCGGGGGAATGGACTTCCTGTGTGAACCACCTGTGCCAGGTTCCTGTAGCTGGCTAGTACAAGGCTGCTCTCTGGTACAGTTGTAGGCTGACGCAGTGCTATAAACTGTGACTCATAGACTGTCCTCTAGATCTGCAGTGTAAAGCTAGTTCATCTCTTTTAATCCTCTATGCTCCCAGCATCCCTGGAATGCCCAGTTAACGTTTTCCATTTTCAGGAAGAATGAATCAATGTGGATTTGAGAGAAATCAATTGTCTAGAACCAACAGCAGGCAAACCGTGTCAACGTTTTCAGTTATGCTACAGTCCCACGGGAAAGGGAGAATGCTGGCCCGTAAGCCTGGGCAGTACCCTCCAGCAGGGCAGACATCAGTGGTTGTTTGTATCTCAGATCAGCCAGGGTAGCACAGCTGTCTTTTCAATTATAAAATAAACTCTCTATGCTTTTCCTATTGGGATTTGGTGTTTGGATATAGGATTAAACGGAATCCCAAAGATCTGGGAAGTGTCATGGAAGCAAGCAGGGTGCTTTCATAAGGGAGATAATTAAACCTGTTTCTTTACTCCCTTCTGAACTGTCAGACACAAAATGGAGATCTAGCCAGCTGCAGTGAACACAAGTTACACAGATAACCTGCCTCCCAGTGCAAGCCCTCTGACCCCAGAACAGAGCAGACAGGGCATGTACACGGCCACCTGAGAGCAGGGACAACAGAACAGACAGGGTCCCATCAGTTCTGCTCCAGCAAGCAAGCTACTGGGTGGGTGAAACCAGAAAAGCTGCAGAATCCTCTAGTGTTCTCATTCTCTGCTCTCTGGGCTGAAAACCTGAGTCATGTCAGTGTGTCTGTCTGTTTTCAAGTGTCTGTAGAAATGATCATGGGAAATCTGAATAAACATACAACACCATTTCTCACTGTATCTTATTAAACATTTACTTCTAGATCCCTGGAAGAAGCTGTAAGTTCAAACAAGTGGTTTTGTTATCACTTTTGGATTTTATCGTGTTTAAGAGAGAATGTGTGCTAAAAGTATGATAACCCATGTCACTTTATTGCTACAGTTTAAGTCATTTGAGTTAGCTAATGAGTTCTGCATCATCTAAGACACACAAATCAAGAAAGAACTCAATTTAAAGCAGTTATTGCAGAAGTGTACTGTATGAAGCCCTGGCTGAGCTTCTGTTGAAGTGTTTTCCTTATAGACAAAGCACCACACGACTCTGCACAGAAGGTAACTGAATGCCTGGTTGGACATGAGGATGAAGACACTGTCTCTACTTGGTACAATCTGGGGCTCACAGGCAACTTGTTTCAGACACAGTGAATGAAAGCTCTCAAATAAGCAATTTTATTCCTATCCATGATTGCAGACATTTACAAAACCATAACATCTGAGTTCACCTTAAAAAATAACTTATATAAAGCAGTGATGTACAC
The DNA here is from genome assembly GCF_978045245.1 of Mus caroli. Taxonomy (NCBI): domain Eukaryota; kingdom Metazoa; phylum Chordata; class Mammalia; order Rodentia; family Muridae; genus Mus; species Mus caroli. Next base: position 29,642,143 of record NW_028227270.1, read on the forward strand.
AGCACAAAATAGTTGGGGAAGGGCAGGAGCAACCTTTAATAATTAAAATGTAAACGTGAAAAAAAGGATGGCATAAAAGTCCCTACTTACTTCTACTTAAGATGTCATGTGATAATATCTTACAATGTCCTGTGGGTCAATGCACGTATGCGTATATGTGCATACAGATCTGCATATACGATGCATTCTTTTCCCACACATACACACAGATAATCATCGCAGTTCAGTTGGGGGCAATGCTAATGTGCCGCTCCGTACAGTTGCTTGAATCACATTTGGACCCGCTTTCTTCTCAAAATAGGGGAGAGAGCAGGAACTAAAAGGTGGTCTGGTTGTCTGAGATTCCTTTGTCTAACTGTACACGACGAGTAGTTTTCTTCCATAGTAGTTCTGTGATGGGCTGACTCACGATGGTTTTCATGAGAGACGCGGCAACGGATCACACACTCATGGTCATGCTGGGGGAGTACTACAGGGACAGAGAGTCCAGTGTTAGCAGGGACGTCAGCATGGTTCTCCTGATACAGAGGCAAGTGGTGGATGCTAGGTTCTATGAACAATTAAGCACACACCTTTAACTTCAGGAAAATAAGGAACTGTAACAAGCCAGTTTATATGGCTTTACTTATTTTAAAATTTGAAATTATTTCCTCTACAAAGCCTGATTCTTTCCAGGACCTAGATGATTATCCAGTCCTCAGACTCTCCTTCCAAGCCAGATGAGGGTTCTGAAGACAGTTGTAACAATCTGGACAACTTTAGTTCAAGGATGGATCACAGTGAAGAGTGTGAGGCCTAGCTTTTGCTATATATAGCCCAGTGAGTGGGGGACTTCCCTGAACTCTCCTTCAGTTTTCTCCCCTATGACAGCCTTTCTGACGATATCAAGCACTTTGGGGAGTATTCAATATAAAATCCTTCAACTGTATACTTGATTCGACACACAGAAAGTGCTCAGTGAACAGTTATGTAAGGAGCCATGAGCAACTGTCAGCTCTGCTGACTCTGAGAACACCAGATGCTCCAATGTGTTAACACTGAAGCCTCATACACACACAGACATGCACTCACATGCACACGTGGGAACACACACATACTCACACACACACACACACTCACACACATACGGCCAGGACTCCAGCATCAATGCAGTATACAAAACTGAGCATAAAAGTATGATGAGATTGACAAGTGACTTGGCTGAGGCCACCACTGAGCACAGCACAGCTCTTGACCATCTCAACAGAGACTGCACCTCTCAGGATGAGACATGGGTAAAGTCCAAAGGATAGGCTCCACACTGAAGAATCCAATAAGAGACCTGTGGCTATAAAGTTGGTAGAAAGGAGAATGTGGAGGAATCCCAGCAAGCTGGGCTGGACTATATACAGCACGGCAGGATGTTCAAGTGAACGGCAGTGGGAAGAGCTCCCCAGGTGGGTGAGCAACATGTGCAGGGCTCAGCTGGCAGTCCTCTAGAGTAAATGTAGAGAGCCACAGGAGGAGGTGAGGCTTGGGAAGGGTGGCTGGGCCACAGGGGTGCTGTTCAGTCTTTAACACTGGCTACATCAAGGAGAATTTATTTAGCCTTGAGTTCTGTTTTAGTAGAAGGAAGAAGCTAAGTTAGTTAAGTAGCTTAACTGACTCCTATGTTGGATAGTAGGGAACACTGAGCAATAAGAACGGGCAGAGGGAAATGATGTAATTGCATTATAATCTCAGTGAAAAAAAAGTGCATTCAACTCAGAAAAAAAGGGGGGCAGGATGAAAAAAAGCAAGTCAAAACAAAACCACTGCCCCCACTGTATATAAGGAATTCCCTGTGCTGAAATGTGCACACCCAACTCCATGGAAACGTGACACACAAGGTTTCACATCACCAGTGACTTCAGCCTGGGACTAAATATCAGTCACACGGTATACATATACATGGATCCATATATTTATATAGTTACATATAAAGTATAGAACACAGTGATATTCAGAGACAAGGACAAGCAATAAGGAAAGATGAGGGTGCACCTCTACAGCAAAATGGGCACAGAGAAGTTTAAGGCTTGCTTCCCACAGTCCTGTAGCTGATGTAAAGAGCAGTACTATCTTCATGTGGTCCAGCAGAACCTGTGCTGATGGACATTCTAATCCGTCCTGGCCGCATCACAGGTCCCACTCACATGTGGCTTCTAAGCTTTTGAAATGTAGCTACCGAAAAGTTCAGAAGTAAAAATTCCCATGTGTTTAGCATGAATAGGTCACCTGCATTGTTTCAAAATAAAGGCTTTGCAGAGTGGTGCTGTGTCAATGACTGAAACCTGGAGGTAGGATGGCTCCCTGCAGGGGAGGGGATGCGGGGGTGGGGGTGGGGGTGGGGAATGCTTCCGGAAATCTTTGGGTAAAACTCCAGACAACCTTCCACTGAATATGTAGCCTGGGCAATCTGGATTTTGGGTGTTCTACAGTCCTTTCTTCCTAAGTATCATTGCAGCCCACTCATGTATCACATGACATTAGAGAACGTTATAGATATTTTTCATTCTAATATATGTCATCTAATGATGCTGATGTTCACATGCTCTGTGGTCAAGTGTTTATTAGCTGCTATAAGCCCTTTACAGGAGTCCTTGTTAAAATGTGGTATGTAAAATGTCTTGAGAAATCTTACAGAAAAGAAAAACACTGTGGATATATCAGGAAGTTAGAAGAAGTCACTTTGCCCATAAAAGAAACTGAGAGAAAGCTATTAGGTGTCGAGAAAGCGAGGGTCAGGCATCAGCTCCAGGAAATCAAACTCAGAGCTCACTAGAACCTAGTAAGGAGTAACCGCTGAGTAGCACACACAACTGCGGAGCGACAGGATGCACTCCTGCCCGGGCATCCCCAGGAATGTGTCACAAGTTCCTGTAAGGCTATGGACTGCTCACTGCCAGTTTCCATTACTGAGACAGTTTTAAGAAAACGCCTCTAAAAGGAATTATAAAATTCTAGGAAAGCTCCCAAGTACAAGCAGAAGCAACATTCCCATGGATCCCTTCTTCAGGGCACTGAGGATGTGGCTCACATTTCCCAGAAAGAAAGGAGATGTGAGTGCTGAACTGGCCACCAGGTGAGTGTGAGAGACACTCTTCCTGGTGTATGGTGTGGACTCACGTCAGTGTCTGTGCTGTGCTGTTGCATCGATACACAATGACACACTGTAAACTTTATACCACAATGCTGTGATGTCAGGTCTTACTGTCGGCAACTATTCAGCCAGCCTGGCTCTCCTAGGAGGGTAAAATGGCCCTGTAGATATTGACAGCACTCTCGTTTGGTTTAATGGGGAAAAAGTAGAACCAAAGATGTTATTTTAAATATATACCTATTTTGTCTGTTTTTTAAAGTATACTTTGAGATAGCAGGTCCTAGTATGAACTTGTAGAGTCTTTTCCTTCTATCACCTAGCTAATATTCTACAGTGTCCGTTAAACATAGTCACTAAGTCTGCTTGAAGGATACTTTAGATCACAACACTTTCTAAGTCTCAGTTTCTATAAATATTCTGTTTTCTTAATGAGAAATAAGGAGTAGTTATGTTCCTCTGAATATAACATGAAATAACTTAATGCTTATGTGACCACTTAAAGTTGGGCTTCCATGGTTTCCCAACAATAGCAGCAATGGATAGGACAGGCAAGGTGGCATGCCACTATTGCAACTGTGGTACTAATAGCACATCTGCTGATCTGGTTATAGACTAAGGCCATAGGAAAGCATTCTTCCAAATCAATCCAACTGCTTTCTTTTGTTTGAGCTATTTCTGTATCTGCACCACCTAAAATAAGTATTTACAGCATGTGAACACTAGGGGGCAGCTTTGATTCTTGACAGGAGTCTTGTTTTGTTCTTTTTTTTTTTTTTTTTTTTTTGGTTTTTCGAGACAGGGTGTTCTTTTGGCCCTGTCAATTATGTTCGCAGTGCTAGCTTTGTGGATTTTGGCATGTTGGTCTTGATGTAATTAAGTCAAGTAGCATGTCGAGAGAGAATGGGTTACTATCTAGTATACAGCAAGCACTGAACAGTTGTTTCCTCTTTCTCTGGCCTTTGGTTTAACCTCTAGGGAGAGAATGGCAGCCTCCAAGGGCAGACTGCTAAGCACACAAGCGTCCAGTTCTGTGCCTTAAACTCCAGACTCTGGACTATCAAGCTGGTATTTTTGAGTTCACTAAATAGTTCCTCATTTTCTCAGTTACAGTACAAATAAAGTCACTGGAGATAGCTCATTCTACCTTGTCCTTAAACCCGTGCTTGTAAGCACAGAATCTTTTTCTCTATTGTCCTCTCTCCGTTCACTGCTTTAAAATAAATAAACAAAAAAGTGTGGTGGCATTTATATACAGGCAACACGAAGTGTACTCAATGGACTCCACAACAGAACACATGGAACTGGCAGGGAGAAGTGGGGGAGGGGGACAGGAAAGATTTGGAGGGGAAGGATTGAAGGGACAGATGTGAGCAAACATATTGTATGACATCCTTATACAATAAAAACTGTGGTAATATAAAGCAAGCCCCAGATAACAAAGACACCAGCTGCAGTAGGTGAACTCTCCTTACTGGACAGACCAGAGGATCAAGTAGTCATTAGGACTGAGCACTTCTTTCTAGACTGCCACACCCACTGTGCTCAGTCTCTAACCATCAACTAGGAAGGGGACGCAGTGTCTCTGGCTGCTATCAGCTCTTTTCCCTTTTGTGAACTCTCCTTCTGGGGCAAGAGAGGGAAGGAGGAGCTTCAGAGAGCCTGGTTTTCAACTCCACCCTGTAGTTTTACTTGGCACTGAAGCTCCTCTGAGTTCAGGGCAGCCAGGCTAGGCCAGGCTGATTTTGACAGACTTCCAACAACTTATGAGACGGTTCTAAACATACGCCAGCTATCTTTTATCACATATGTATGTGAAATACATTTTTATGTTAATGACTATAGAATAAAAACCACTCAACTCAACGTTCAAGGGGCCCATCATGACCAGCATTTGAACAGATTCTGTCAGAGTGAGACACTCAGTGCTGGCTTTTTGTGTCTTTTATGTCACTTAACACACTGTCCTCTGGTTTGGTCAGAGTTGTTCAACAGAGTGGCATTCTATTACATAAGGCTCTATTTTTAATCCACAGTTTATTTCACCCCTTTGCTGTCAACAGTGTATTACAGAATGCATACATGTTAGTCCAACAGATGATCTGCCCCTGTGAACATCTGTTAGCAGAACTGTACTCCTGACTGACATACATGCTATGCTCTTCACTCTGGACTGCTTTGCTTCTTAATCTAAAACTGCATACAGCACAGTAAGTGAGCTGAATTGACTTGCATACACTTCATTAAATTACATTATGTTACTGCGGGAAGAATTAAACAAAAGGAGATAAATGTGTTTTATTAGATAAAGTGAACATTAAAAATGACTGGTTTGTCCTCGTTTCAGAGAAAATAGAGACCATGGTCCTAAAATAATGCCTCTTGTAATCTCACATGTGGCTGAAACTGTAAGCTGTCTCCTGATTTTTCCTGCTTACTCACTGATGGCTAGGCTATCTCATGTAATTTTATCTACCTTCTTTGTCCTACTAATCATATAAAGCAGAAAAAAAAAACTTTTTATAGCCTACATTCAGGGGCAGCCTCATTTCTAGTGGAGACTATACGTTGAGACCAAGAAGCAAAGGAATCCACAGAACATCAAACTCTGGACTCCATGTTGGGCATCACTCTGCACTAAAGTCGACTGCTGTTAGCCATTGATGTCAACCTCCAGACCTGGCAGCTCTGGCAAAGGCTGAGTCAGACAGCATGGTGGCAAGCATGTGTACCTTTTGTCCTGACAGATCCATGGGTCATGCACTGATAAAGCTCACTTGGGCTCTGCAACATTTGTTTTATAATCCAGCTCAGTGGTCCCAGCACAGAGCAGCCCCCGAAACTCCTAACTAGCCCTTTTCATCACCCTGCCCCAGCCTGACTCCCAAAAATTCTGAGTTCATTGGGTTTGGAAGGAGCTCTAGGAAACTTAAAAGAAATCCTTGAATGTTTCTGGAGTGAAGTAAGAGTTAAATGTTACTGCATTACGTAGTAACTCTTTGTGAGGGGCAGCATCTTGCCTCTGTAGTCCTCCTAGTGTCTATATACTGCCCTGGCACATATAAATGGTTATAAGCTGTTTGCCAAATAAACAAACTTTATAATATCACATTTTGTTCTGTATACATCTATGGAGATAACTTATAACCCTAAAACTTTAAAAATGCCACAAGTTTTAAGCTCAGGCTGACAAGACCACCATTGTGACCCTCACTTCATCAAAGCCAAAACACATGTAGATTATTGCCAGTCTTACTATGGCAAAATCAAGGACAGATCTGACTTTGGAGTGACCTACACATTTTGCTAGAAGGTAGGTATTTCACACTACAGAGGTACTCAGCTTTCCATCTGATTCATGACAATGAATGTCTTCTACAAGGAAATCCGTAGTATAGGTTGGGTAACTGCACATAAATCAAAAGGCCCCTAAGATTCCTTTTTTCATAAAATTGCATCTGAAGATTCTTTTGGCTTTTAGAAGATCAACATGCTGAACACGTTATACACAGTGATAATGGAGGTCTGAACATTTCTTCTGGTAGGAGAGCTCTAGATTACCTGTGCACAGCAACATGGTCACGGAGATACTTACACTCTCACTCTGAAAAGGATTTAAGAAATTTCCCCCCATTTCACCGTCATCCCTTGGAGTGCCCGGCTGGTTACTCAGGCTCATATTATTGGGAGAATTCTGTAAATGAGGTTCAGAAAAGAAGTCATTGTTGAAGATTTTCATTTCCCTCCTGCATTGTAGTGTTTCAAACATCGAATGTACAGCAGTGGCGATGGCGGCAGCAGCACCACCACCAGCACCATCTAAGGACAAAATGTGATGCTAACTGGCTTCTTCCTCGAATTCTAGGTCACACTATGCGCTGGAACAAGTGTTAACACTTTTGCAAATCAAAGTTTGAAAACAAGCGACCCCTCTGAACAATCGATGGTAACTGTTTTCTTCCTCCCAGAGTCAATGTTTATTCAATCCTTCACTCTCAGCTTATAGACTTTCAAGAACTGTAGAGAGTTAAAAATAAAGAAGTTTCCCAGCAGGAGGCTGATGAGGAGAGCCTGCTCATGGATAAGGCATGGTGGAGTTTAACTCCCTTAGTATTTTACTAATCAAACTTTGAAAGGTCATTGCTTTAATAGATATTTCCCTTTAATTCTCTGTGCACATTAGAGATAACACAACTTCAATTATTTTTGTGTGAGTCGTAAGGAAGAAAAGAAGGTCATCAAGAAAGAGACACCTTAGGACTGGAAAACTGTGCTTTCAGAAAAGAATGGGGGACCAGCAGACTGCAGTAGATGCATCTTACCATTAGTTTAACAGGGCAGTTCCTATGCAGTTTCTCCAAGACAGAGCAGCTGCTCTTAGCAATCCACATAGAGTCAGCAGGGCCTTTGTAAAACCCTTCTTAAATCTGCTTGCCTTATCACTACGTGTACTTTAAACTATGCATGATAGCCATGCCAATATGAAATTCAGAATGACATATAAGTCATGTTTATACAGCCCTGCAATGGAGACTCAAAGAAGTATTTCAAGTTATAATTAATTGAGTTTAAAAACATTCAGGTCAAAACACTTATTTTTGAATGGAGGAAAGATTTTTAGATTATTTTGCTCTGAACCATATGGCTTATATTTTGGTTTGGAATTAAAAAAAAATACTTAGACCATTTTGATGTACTACAGCATTACTCACCTTGGAAATACTGTCCATATCTCCTGAGCCTGGCAAAGTGTGAAAAGACACCGTCATTAGGTGAGAGCATGTATAAGGAAATTACTGAAGGGGAGTGAGTTGCCTCCAACAGCCCAAGCCCAGCAGCTGCTTCCCATCACCTGAATCCTAACAGCAGGAGCAGAGGAAGAGCTACAGACCCCTGGGAGACCATTAGAGAGACCATCTACATAAGGCCATGGCATAATTAAAACATTTAAATGTTCATATAATACATACAGATATATATCTTTTAATGAAAATGATGTTGTAAATCTGATACAATTTAAGACAGACATTTCTAGGTGTACTTAACAATATTCTAAACCAAATATCAAAAACTATTTCATTAATATGAAAAAATAGATAGCACTCCACAATAGAAACCAAACATATCTTTAAGATATGCTACATTTTAATTTTGATTCTTGAGAAACATGGGCAATGGAATTATACACTGAATAATAATCCTAACTTTGTCATAATACCAGTTTTATTTTGAACTATTTTATTCTTAACAATTTCAATCTTAGTGCACTACGGAAATAGTGTGAACTATTGTAACCTTAGTGTAAAATGCTGTAACAACCTTTACTGAACAGCATAATTACCATGAAGGGTTAGCATGACTTACTTGTGAGTAAAAAGGTCCAACATTGTCACACCCAACGCACACATGGCACACTGTTACGTGTTAATAATTACAATAATGTTCACTGCAGAGAGTAACAAACTAGCTGCCAACCATTATGAAACTCTTCTGGATGTTTCACTCTAGCAATAATGTGACCAAAGCCTTCTAACTAGGACCAAACATTCTCTTCTTTCACTAATTCTCCAACTTGACAGATTGAGAGTAACATGTTTGCAATACACTAAAAAACCAAATTCTGTAATAGTGCTGTCCAATTGAACATTACAGGAAGACGGCTATGTTTCTCTGAGATGTTCATTATAGTAGCCAGTAAAATTATGTGTGCCTGCTGTATACAGGGATGTGTCAGTGTGCCTGGGGACTTGAATGCTAAATTCTAACTTTAAATTAAATAGCTATATGTGCCTATTGGCTACTAAATATGGAAAGTATATACTGATGAGAGACACGTCCTCCTATTCTCCTGGTACAGAGTCTTCATGTAAAAATAAGTAAATGAAGCCAAACTCTGAAGTCCAGGAAAAATAAATATAGGTCCTTAAGAGCACAAAAGCTATCAATGTATTGCCAATCATTTCTGAAATGAGTAATGCAGACTTTCAGAGACCGGAGGGCATGCTGCTGACCTCGAGTATGGGAAGGAAATCCCAGGGGAGCAGAACTGCACGAGCACAGCTTGGGCAACAGACGTGAAGGGCTCTTTCACAGCCTCGGCCCACTTGACAAGCTTTCAGACTAGCAAATGAGCACAAGCACATTGGTTTTATGCCCTCTACCCACCATGTGCTAGGAGACCTAGGCAGTTTGTTTTACTTTTCTCTACATCTGATCATTGTAAATATTTTGTTCACCTTACACATATATGGCTCCATACGTTAACAAGGCACTGTACGTGAAACATGCTGTTAACTGCTGGTATACCTGAGCTTGGCTCTATCCTGAAGGCAGGTGCAGATCATGGTCTCATAAGAGAATTTGTAGTATTATCAAAGCTAGCTACTAACTTTATTTTAAAATGAGGCAAACATTAAAATACACAACAAAACTAAGAAATTATCGTAAGAGCTGATTTCTCTGATATTATGCTCACAGTCTGGAGCTAAAAGCTCCTGTGGGAAGGGCAGAGAGGCCCTCTGCTCTAGGCAGCTCTGCACACGCTGAGTGGAGAACAGAACTCCTTTGGCCACAAGACACTTAACACTGTCTTAGGTTAGTATTGATACTCATGGGGCAAAACTCCACAGAACAACTCACACACTCCTGATTCAAATGTTCTCCAGTTCTCTTAATCAATACCCTATGGATTACACCTCCATTCTAATGACATGGAAGAGCTCTGCAGACCATAATACCCATGGACTAAAATTAACATTTTATTTTTAATTTATTCTATCCATCTAACATAAAAGCCGAGCCTTACCTAAAGAGCCGTTCATGTGATGGGACTCCATTCCTCCTAATCCACCCATAGGACCATCTGATCCAGGGCCCATTGGAAACTGTTTTTAAAAATGAAGAAGTAATTGTGACCACATGGAAAATGACTTTAACATTATTAACATTACAGATTGTCCTGGCTTATCTCCAGGTTTGGAGACTCCAGGATACATTTGCAGGCTGTGGTTTCTTTAACCATCTTCCCTGTCTCTCTCTCATCTCTGTTCTGGATGTTAAGGTCTTTTCAGTCCACTTTTTTCTCTCAAGGGAAGAAATATGGAAAGCTATACTGAGAAGAAGATCAGCGTTCTCTGCTTGAGAGAAACTTCCTCTCATTTTCCTGGTTCAGTTCTTGAGAAGCTGCAGATGCTACTGGCCTATTATAAAGAACATCCGTGTTGAACCATGATGGCTGTATCCACTCTTCCTTAGAAAGGAATACACCACTGTTTGAATGGGCACAGGGAGCGGTCTCATTTTGCAGGGCAAACACATCTACCTTCTGAGAGCTGACTATCACTAACTCTCCACAGTCACATGTGCCATTTCAGCTCAGTGCAGGTACTCTACAGCAGCTCTCATCACACCCAAAGCATGGGGATGGCCTCTTCTCATGCTGGGTAGAGCTGTGATGGAGGTTCCAGGTCAGTGCCCTTTCCTTCCCCATGACTCCTCTAGAATGATTCTATGCCCAATCCAAAGGTAGGTGAGTGATCTCAGACTTGAGTAAGCACCTACCGAAGTCAGCATTTTCTTTTACTGTTCCCAAGCTGAAGTCCTAGTCCATCACATATGGACTGCAGTACTGACTGCAGTGTGGTGATGGTTAAGAAGCACACTAGCCTTCAGCACCAGAACAGATTAACCAAGACAGGAAGGGAGGGGTAAGAGAAGGAGCTGGGAAAGAGAGGGAAAAGAGGAAGGAAAGAAGACAGGCAGGCAGGCTGGGTAGCTACTTAGGGGGAAAATCGATTCAGACAAGGCTGAATGCCACCAGCTCTGTGCAGACATGGCTGTCTTCTACTCCTGTGAGGAACGGCTTCGGAGGAGCACAAGGTTGCTGATTATGACTAAGTGTCTACACAGACACATACAGGTAGGAAAGATGGCCAGCTAGCAAAGGCACTTTCCACCAAACCTGAAAATCTGAATTCAATCCCCAGGATTCCCAAAGTAGATGGAGAGAACAAGTTGTTACAAGTGGTTTCTGTTAACTTCCATATGTATCCCATAGCACACTTACCAGTAGGAACACACACACACACTCACACACACTCACTCACTCACACTAACTTGGGATACATACACACCACCAATGAGTGAGAAGCTGACGGAGTGGACTATTTTCACTCAGTTTTTTAGAGTGAGGCTGAGGAGTTAGATCTGTGAGCCCAACAGCCGTGAATGTGCTAGGTCCTACTGTTTTCTGTCTCTGCAACTATAAAAGGAGTTTAATATTTTAAAAGACACTAAGACTAGAGGAATGTAAGTTTTAATTACTGTACTGGCTGGTTTTGTATGTCAATTTGACAGAGGCTGGAGTTATCACAGAGAAAGGAGCTTCAGTTGAGGAAATGCCTCCATGAGATCCAGCTGTGGGGCATTTTCTCAATTAGTGATCAAGGAGGAAAGGCCCCTTGTGGGTAGTGCCATCCCTGGGTTGGTAGTCTGGATTCTATAAGAGAGCAGGCTGAGCAAGTCAGGGGAAGCAAGCCAGTAAGTAACACCCCTCCATGGCTTCTGCATCAGCTCCTGCTTCCTGACCTGCTTGAGTTCCAGTCCTGACTTCCTTTAGTGATGAACAGCAGTGTGGAAATGTAAGCTGAATAAACCCTTTCCTCCCCAACTTGCTTCTTGGTCATGATGTCTGTGCAGGAATAGAAACTCTGACTAAGACAATTACCTTAACACAAAAATGTCTTTGCTGGCTCTTTTCAGTTTTATCTATCCTGTGTATTATTTACATATAAGCATAATAACATTTATATTTATTTGGATCATTACTATATTGTAGTTCAAATACATTTAAAACTTATATTTACATTAGGTCTGTTAGGCCCAGGAGGTACTGCATTCATTAAAGTATACATGTTGTCTCCAGAATTAGTTGAATCTGAAACAAAACATGACATAATTAATATCTCCACAAAAGCCATAACAAAATAATAACAAAAGGTGATCCTAGCATACATAGAAACTGACAGCTAGCTACACACCTGACATCATCATTACTAATGGAAACCAATACCTGGCAGTCATTTCTGACCCAGACTTTAGTGTTCTAAAGTCATAAATTACAAATGAGATGTATAAATATTTCAGTAATTTAAGTCAATTGAATATTACTTTAAAAAACAAACACTGTATTTTCTTTCATAAAACATGGATTGATTTTTACTCCATAAACAATAACATATATACATATCAGACAATTTTAAAACTTCAAATTTATTAGCTTTCAAATTTCCAGAATTTTCTTAGATTTCCTATAGAAAAGAAAATTAAATTTTAGGATAAAGCTGGTAGAATATACTGACTTAATTTCAAAAGTGAGATTACAGCAAGACTAGAAAGACAAAGTGTCTTGCTTAAAGTCAAAGCCAGATTCCCCTACTATGTCTTTCTCTCCTTTTAGAGATACTCTTGTTCTATGGCTTTGGCTAGCCTGAACCTCACTTGGTAGTCCAGGCTGGCCCTGAGTTCACAGTAATCCTCCTGTCTCAGTCTCCCGAGTTACAGACATGAATGGCAACACGTGAATTTCAACAACTTTTTGATAGCCTTTTTTAGTCCTTTTTTACATTGAAGAAGTATTAGTTATGAACCACAGTTTTCTATTTTCTTACAACTATAAAGTTTACTTAGCTGTGTAACAATAGATCTTTATTTTGAAAATGAAGTGTTTGAAAAAAAATGTATTGATTGAGAGGGTAAAATAATACGCTTCCCCATAGCAGTGACCATAGATAGAGATATCTAATTGTCTCTGCCCCTTTTGCGTCTCATTAGATATTAACTGGCTTAACTTCAGTATGTGTTGCTTAGACTGAGTGAGACATTATTCACTGATCATTTATTAACAGTGATCTACGAATCTCAGTGCTAGATTTAACTTTTGAGACAGGGTCCAACTATGTCTACCTAGCTATCCTGGAACTCACTGTGTGGACCCAGATAGCCTCGAATTCATAAAGATGCACCTGCCTCTGCCTCCCAAGCGCTGGGATTAAAGGTGTGTGCCAGTGTGCTCAGCTAGATATTACTTCTAGAGTAGAATGCATCCTAACAGACTATGCAGCCCCTCACGCTGACTTGGTTTTGAATACAAAGTGAGGTCACACCTATTTCTGTGGCTCTAACTTGTTCTTTCTTGCCCATTACCTGCCTTGCACACCTTCCCATTTTTATTGCTGCTGAGCATCTTCTCACCCACTGTCACCTACTGAAAATTACCAACACCCATGACAAGTGCTATTTCTTTTCTTTCTCTTTTTAAAAATCTATTTGTTTTTTTTTTTAAATGAGTGCTCTGTCTGCAAGTACACCTGCAGGCCAGAAGAGGGCATCAGATCCCTTTACAGATGCTCTTAATTCAGTTACCACGTGGGTGCTGGGAATTGAACTCAGGACCTCTGGAAGAGCAGCCATTGCTCTTAAGCACTGAGCCATCTCTCCAGCCCCTCAAATGCTATTTCTAGTATGAGTTTTCTTTCCCCTGAGCATGTATCTGAGTATACATGCTCTCCAGCCAAGGAAATGCAGCTTGCTTGCATCAGTTAATGCTCTGCTAGTCTTGTCTTCTGTTCACAACTGGTCATCAAGAGTCCATAGGAAAGAAAGGAACTGTGTCTTACTTAGCTGTGTGCCTCAGACAACAAATTAGATTTAATCTGTCTAAAGAGTTCTATCATATTTTAGAAAATTTTAGATTTCTTTTTAAATATATGAAAATTTTAAATGGATTTTATCCTTACTTTTGGTGAAGAAAAAATGGATTTCAAATTTAAATATTTAAGAAATGAATTTATCACTTTAAGACTAATTAAACATGTAATTTCATTCAAAAGATAGGAAATCATCAAAGGAGTAAGGACGGTTTTCTAGGAAATGCCTGGTTCCTTTGGATTCATGGGCGAGCTTTACAATAAAGTGTATCTTAGGGCAGAGGACCAGCTCATCATTAAAGGATGAGTCTAAACAAGTATGCAAACAAAGCTGGCAAGATGGAAAGGGGATCAGGTTACTCATCACCGGCTATGCTCAGTGTGGCTTGAAGCTAGGCTCTAGTCTGTAGAGACACAAACACCAAGACCACGCTAACTTCATAAATCACACATTAACATCCCCAAATCAGAGTGAAATGCAGGGGAGGAGATCAGCCATGCCATTTCGTCTCGGATGGATTCTGCTTCATTTTCAATGTGGACAGTTTGAAGTTAGAGATGATAACATGTTTATGGGAAGAGAGAAACCAGTAAGGTCAAGGTAACATTTTGTATTACTAAATTTGGCTTTAAATAAAAAATATAAAACAGGAAATTATTTACTTGCATTATTAACAAAAGACTTTTAAACTTCTGTATATCTTAGAGTTAAATCTAAATATTTAAGAACATTTGACATTACAGTGGGTCATACTAAAATTATTCTCAACTATAAACATTTCTTACCTGTTTTAAAACCAAGAAACACTGAAAGCCTTAATTTATTAGAAATTTAATAATTTCACTAATGCTAGGATAGGAATGAAAGGTGGTTTAACTGTGTATCAGTTAACTGTATAGCAAAGCTGTAGGGAACAACTCTCATAGAGGCAAGGGGGAGGGGAGGGTGGATGTGGGCTGTGGGGTTGATGGAGGGGTAACTGGAAGTGGGATATCATTTGAGATGTAAACAAATGGAATGATTAGTTTAAAAAAAAAGGGAGGGGAAAGAACTAGATAGCTTCCTACTTGCCTCCTCACCCCCCACACCCCGTATTATTTTTAATCATGTGGAGACAATGAAAATTCCCAAGTTTATTCAAAAACAATTTCTATACTCTGGTTTTACCCTAGGAGTCAAATGTCCATGTAGCTAGTTTGAATTACAGTACCTGCTGGACTAGGCATGATGGGTGTTCCTGGTGGTCCTCCACCTCCTGGAGGACCCTAAATAATTACAGTAAAAATAAAGCATTTCATTAAACAACATAAGACAGAAAAAGGTTATACTTATCTCTATAATAAGCCAAATTTAAAAACAAAGCAACTATATTTCCTCTGTAATTTATTTTCTTGATGCACAATCATCTCAATTTATGCAAAACATAATTTAGCTTAACTATGTTGAGACTGTTTTGACAAGTTTCCAAAAACAATGAGCCTGTAACACTGGTTTGTTATTCATGACTTAATCACATCACCTGTAATGAGGTTAAGGAGAAAGTACTTAATAGGGCCTTTACAAATCAACAAACTACAAATAATATCCTTGTACTTTGTTATCATATTCTTACATTTTGTGTCACTGGAACTTACTAAAGCTAGCAAGGCATTCATTCACACAGAGTGTGAAGAGATGCCCATTTAGACATTATCAACCCGCTGCTGCTGTTTCTGTTCTCTCAGCTTTGGGTCAACATGGTACAGCATCACTTCAGTGGGAAATGGGACACGCTCCTCACCCTAACCAAAGCCGGAGGGGAGGCTGCAGCTCCATAGCCAAGTGCATAGGCAGGCACTGGCAGAGCTGCACTGGCAGAGCTGCACTGGCAGAGCTGTGGGAATTCTGACAACTGCGGGCACAGTTTAGGTAACGAGTTTTAGAATCCATCCCTTCCCTCTCTCCCTCCATACCTCCCTTCTTCCTTTTCTGTTGTTTCATACAAATGGTAGCAAAAATTGGACTATGGCTTGGGTAGCTTAGGGGAACCCTGAGCACTAAGAGCACAGGCTCAGAGTGGCACGCACTTTTATCTACGGTAATAAAGTAGTATTTCTGCAGGGTAAACGGCTCACTAACTTTCTTCTGTGCATTCCTATTTACAGCACTCTCGCTGCACATCACCTCTGGAAATTACCCTTGGAAAGGCTTCCTACTTTATCATTGCATCTTGGCATCTGTTAATATTTTTTGTAAAATAACTTTTCCCTTATGCTATCCTTCAGATGTAACAAGGAACTTAAAAGGGGTGATGGCCAAAGGGTCATTGTGACTTTAAAAGAGGAGGTCCAAAACCTGGCTTCAGGTTTACATGAATTATTGAGAAAAGTTAACATGTATAGATGGTAACAAGGAAATAGTTTTGTTTTGTTTTTTTCAATCTCTAGGAATAGAAAAAAAAAAACCTAAAAGATCCTTCCAAATTATTTCTTTATTCTCCAGTCTAATCCACTTTGTTGTTGGGATAGCTTTTTATGTTTTCTTAGCCTTCATGTGTGGTGAGTGGAGCTGGGGAGGAGTGTGTGCACTATGCTTGTGGAGAACTGCGATCAAGCGGATCACTGTAATACTGGGAATGGCTCTCTTGATGATTGGATAGAGTATTGTAGTAGCTTCCAGAAACATATGCCAAAGTAAAGCAGAGAACTGAAGGCAATTCCAGCCAGACTGGTAACTGTTTCCTTAATGAACATCAACATATGTATTGTGGTTGGCATATGCAACAACTCAAGATGTTCACTTCTTGGTCAATACACAGGGCTCTTCTTAACATCTGGGCACCAATTTCACTGCTCAAATAAAATGTAACATCAATTCTTCTGAGCAAACAAACCCAAATGTACTTACTACGTAATTCCCAGGAGACGCTGAGGAGTAGGGTATCTGGAACATGAGCAGGACAGAGACAAATATTTTGATTCATGTGACCACATGAGATTGAATAAAATGAATTGACTTCTCTTTATCACATTAAAAATGAATCAAAAAGTATAATAAAACACAAAGGAAGTTGTATATGTGTAAGTGCCAAAAAAAAATCCAAGCCACTATAATATTATATTGAATGCACAAGAAAATGTAGATTTCACTCAAGAGGAATTCAAAACGATAGCTTCAAATTATATTGGCTTAGGTCAGTTGTTTCCACTGGGTGATACTAATGAGATATTCTATAAATAGAAAGATTATATACTCATACAGCTAAAGCCAGGGAATCTCAGATTAGTATCCTGTGCAGGTGAAACTTACTGCTACTTTCACACAGTACATGTGAATTCTTACATTCTTCACTTAGTTAATATTGATGCAATAAATTCAAAGGAATTTGATGTCCAAAGACTGAGAATTTATGAGGATCAAGTCCAAACAAGAGGCTCTTTTCTGGATATGAGATGGTTTTAATCCCTAACACTCTGATGACACAAGTGAAGAATTAAAAATGTACCCTAAAATAAACCCCTAAGTGTAGGTGTCATAGGTATGTATAGTTAGACATTTCCTTTTCAACAAGCCCGCTAGCTCACTGGCATGATGCAGCCCATATGCTTTATTCTAAGAACAGACAATGATGTGTCTCCCTGGAATGAGCTAGTCAAGGCCAGAGTAAGATCTGAGTGGTGAAGGGAGCCGTGTACTCTGAATAGTCCCCTACCTTGCCATACCACCACACTAGTGTAAAGTCATAAATAAGGAAGTATATAAACGGTAATTCCCTTTAAAGTATTTGATGATTTTTTGGAACTATGACTTTAGTGTCCTTGCTTTCTGCAAGCACAAACCACATGTCACCAGAGCCTCTACTTGACTGTGGGGTTGAGTCCAACACACCACAGTGCTACTGTAGGCCCAGTCAGTAGTCGGGAAGGGGCTTACTTCCCCTGAGTACCAAGGTCTCTCACAGCATTGACCTTGAACTTAATTTGCTAAATACTTTACTTTGGTTTTATGTGCCTCTTTCAGTTCATGATCTACCCAAACTCTTTAATTCCATTGTGTTTAAATGCAAACATTTGCCAGTGTGCGGGGCTAACACCCTGTCAGTTCCTAGGATGAATGTCTTCTCCCTGTGTCTTCAAGAATGGCCAGTGTTTTCCTTCTCTGATTTGTTTAACACCTTTCTTACAAAGTTAAAGTTGCAAGACACAATCTAATCATCTTTTAGCTCTTTGTTACTCCCAATATATTACATTCCTGAACTTTTTTCACTATTTCTCTTCCCTTTTTGAGAGTTCAGAATCTTTGTACTAAGATTTGGACAATTCCTTTGCCTGACATCTTTCTTGCTATTCATGCTTTAAAACTTATCCTGTATTCATGTCAGATTATTTTTCATTACACTTCTGGTTCTTAGTTAATTATTTCTTTGTTAGTTTATAACAAAACTCCCTCTGCATTCTCCTATAGCCTGCAGTTTATTCACCTCTAAAGTCTCTTAGATCCATTCTTCTAACGATTAGGAAACTGGTTCCTATTTCTTTGACACCCCCTCCCCGCCCACCCCCCACCCCCCCGGCCGCCGCCATAGTTGCCTTCTGTTTTACAACAAGATTTCCTAGAGGAAGGTGAGGAACAAGGCTGGTAAGATCACAAGTACAACCGCACTGCAGCACGCGACTGCTCTGCACTGACATCGTCACATCTTCTGGTTCAGCCTTTGCAGAAGTCCTGATGTGCCAGAGATGTGCACAGGAACCTTGTCGGTCGTTTTTAGAGATGAGGAAGAAGAACTCTTGGGCTGTATTTACCTACTTCTTTGGTATAACTGTTCTCATTTGTCAGATTTCACGTCACCAAATGGTTCTTGGGTTTTCTGACTCTAAATCAGCATTTGGGCTCCTATCCCTGGCACATAGCTGAGCCTGTACTTTTTGAGAGTTGTTAGAAGGATCTAATAGTATAATACAAAAACATACATTACATCAAAAGACAGAAATACCATGGGAGTGTAGTGGTAAATCTGGGTACACAGGAAGAAGGTGTAGATGAGGGAAGATAAGGCAAGCCAAAGGAAGGAAAGGGAATGAGAGAGTGCACAGTATAATCGGGGAATGCTATGGATTTCTAAAAAAAAATATTTTTTTATGGCTGTTACACTGTAAGACTTACAGACTGCGTAATTAATGATAAGACCACGTGATTGGACCAGGAATGACTATGCTATAGGAAATAAGAGGTTTTATGGTGTTTGGATGCATGCTTCAGTAATGTGACTCTATGGGAACTAGGCAAAATGAATCAAGTAGACCAGTGCAAAATCTCAGCTAAGACCTGGCAAAGGGAGTTGTCAACCTCAATAAGCAGGATTGGAGAACTGAGAGCTGTTTCACGTTCACTGGCAAATGGTGTCATAACCCCAGTTCCAGAGGGTCCTATTAGTGCTTTTGAATTCCATGGGCTCCTGTGGTGCTCTTACATACACTCAGGCAAGCATGAGCATGAGCGCACACAATGCTATATATACATTTATTTTATTATATAAGTATTATATAAATACATATATAATAAATATTTTAAAACATGTTAAAGTAAGACCCAGATAATAAGTAAGATCACAGAGCTAGAGGGCCAGAATCATTTAACTACAAAGAGCTGATAAGAAAATTAAGGGTCAAATATGTTGCATGACTAAGCTAGAAAGGAATTCTGCACCGTAGTACTCACGATTGTAGTGGTTTGAATAAAGGCTAAAGCGGTAACTTCTCCTTTTAAGATGACTGGTGTCATTCTAGTTTCTCAAGAAGGAACGGATTCAATGACCCTGTAAGTACTGATGGTGAGGACGGCATCATGCATTATGCCAGTAGAAAGCAGGAACCAGGTTTTAGGTTTTTTTTTTTTAATTAAAAAAGCTTGTACTGTATTTTCCTTATGGTCAATCACTTATTTTCCTTAAAAAGGTTTCCTCCTCCTTCCCCTGTCAAATCAGTAAGCTGATAATATAACGCTGTGCAAACGATGCGGTGTCGTGACAAGTCCTTGTTCTATAACCCCTTTCATACTTTCCAGTTAACGGCACTTCCCTTATTTTGACTTGACTTGGGTTGTGTGGGCCCAGGAGGAGGCACAAACTACTGTAGTATGCTCACTATTTCTACCTTTACTTTTGAAAATCCAACTGAAATTTTGAAAAGGTGACATAAAACACACATTTGCGTAATGAAATTTACAAATACATAATTTCAAAAATAAGACTCACTTTTTTCTCAAAGAATATAAACAAAACTGCTTTTGGAGCAACTACTTTAAATGCGTAAGATAGCAGACTGTGGAGCTCTCCAGAGGAGCAGGCTTTTCACTGCTAAACGTTACAAAGTGCAAAATAGGTATACTCACTGAATTCGCATTTGTTGGGTTTGGCCAAGGTCTACCACCACCTGGACCCCTACAAAACGATATGACAGATTAATTCGACCTGAGCCTCAGTGGCTCCACAGCAGACAGTACTGTTTGTAACATAGTTACCATGTACCATGAGAGTTAAGCTCAGATATCACTCTAGTCATCTTTGTGGGTTTTCCTTGAATGCAAAAATAGTATTACTCCAGAAAACAGTTTCATGTAAAGTTAGTTTAATATTGTTTATTTTTATAAACAAAATGGAAGCCACCTATACTAGACTATATATGCTCCTAAATAATCTTTAGCAGTTTTAGAGCAAAAGGGATCAAATACAGTTAAAAATAACTCAATCAGTATGGGCTACCTGTGTATCACTCAAATGAAACCATTTGTAAAATATCTACATAAATGACACTCTTAAATACAAATAAGCAATACGTAAACTTGTGTCCTTCTATGAAATAGTCTTATATGGAAATGTATCCTCTAGTGCTCATGGTGACTTAGTCCTGGGAAGCACTGAGTCTGGCATTAGTCTCACTGCCAATACCACTCTCATATGTGGCTCCACTGAGTTACTAAGCCATGGGTACCATCATCTGCCAGAGAAGGATGGAGGATTCAAATGGGCATGCTCTATATTATAGCTCTATAAATTTGTTATTATAATATATAGTATATGATATATAATATATAAACTTAGATTATAGCTTATCAATGTTATTGATTTAAAATTCATAATTTCATAATTTTAGTTGAAGATAATAGAGGAAGTCTTAAAATGAAAGGAGATATTCTATGCCAATATATTGCTTTATTTTAGAATCAAGAGAATGTTTTATATTTTATACTATATAAACAAAATTAATGCCCAATTAAATCAAATTCATATACCTGGGCCGTGGTGTTAAGCACATTTGAATAAATATTGTCTTATGAAAAGTAGACTATTTTCAACTTCCCTTATTTTATTAGGTTACTGAAAATTCTCTTTAGAGTCACTAATCACTAAGGCAGTGTAATATTCCATTTTAAAAACATCCTTTGTTTGGACTTCCCTTCAGCCTCCACTGAGGGGTTCTGCCAGCACCTGACTTAGACAGATGCAGATACTCACAGTCAACCATTGGGCTGAGCCTGGGCATCCAAATGGAAGAGTTAGGGGAAGGACTGAAGGAGCTGAAGGGGATTGCAGCTCCATAGGAAGACCAACAATACCAATTAACTTGACCTCTCAGAACTCCCAGGGACTAAGCCACCAAACAAAGAATACACAAGGGCCAGTCCATGGTTCCTGCTACATATGTAGCATAGTACTGCCTCATCTAGCATCAGTGGGAGGGGAGGCCCTTGGTCCTGTGGAGGTTTGATGACCTAGAGAAGGGGAATGCTAGAATGGTGACATGGGAGTGGATGGGTCGGTGGAGGAGCAAAGGGAAGGGTTGGAATGGGGTGAGAGGTTATGGAGGGGGAACTCAGGAAGGCGATAACATCTGAAATGTAAACATTGCATATGGAGCAGAGGATGGCCTAGTCGGTCATCAACGGAAGGAGAGGCCCTTGGTCTTGCTAAGATCATATGCCCCAGTACAGGGGAATGTCAGGGCCAGGCAGCAAGAGTGGTTGGGTTGGGGAGCAGGGCGGGGGAAGGGTATAGAGGACTTTCGGGATAGCATTTGAAATGTAAATGAAGAAAATATCTAATTGAAAAATGAAAAAAAAAAGTACCTTGAATCTAGGTATCTTAAATCTAAAGTAATAAACATTAAATAAAAACAATGTCCAAGTTACTTATATCAGTAACGTTTGCTTGGAATCCTTACAACTACCTTAGTTTGAGCTTGGTATTCCCTGGGAGTGTAAATAGAGGGAAAGGGTTTAAATCCCTCCTTAGGCTCTATTCCAAATGCTCCAAGTGGAATCTCTCCTGAGGTGATACTGATGATAAGGACAAAGGTGTGACAGGTTTATAATTGATTACTGAACACTTCTGAAAGATGATTTACATATAGGATTCAGTGTCCAGATAGACATAAAATGATGGAAAACAGGATGCACGTTTATCAAGTAAGACATCTGAGTAGGGAGGTGTAGTCACATAGTGTGTCTGATGCAAAATAAAATATAATGAAGAAACTGGGAAATAATTGTCTTAAGACATTCTAGAAAATATTCAAACCATAGAAAAGTTTAGTGCTATGACGATATATAGTTAGTGATCTCACAACTTTAAATACGACCAATTAAGGCTGCATGAGTCAGGCTCACAACATGGCTCAGCAGGTAAAGAAAGGTGCTTGCTGCCGAGCCTCCCTCCTGGCTCAAGCTCCACTCCCCAGGACCCACCTCTGACCTTCACTTACATTCTGTAGCATGTTCATCAAAATCAATGCATTTAAAAAAAAAACTTATGAATAAGATATATAAAATATTTAATTTAAAATATGTCTAAAAGGGCTGGAGAAATGGCTTATCAGTTAAGAACACTAGCTGCTCTTCCAGAGGTCCTGAGTTCAATTCCCAGCAACCACATGGTGGCTCACAACCATCTATAATGGGATCTGATGCCCTTTTTGTAAAGACAGCAACAGTGTATTCATATGTAGAAAATAAATAAATCTTTAAGTCAGAATTTTAATTTAATTAAATAACATAAATTATTTCTTTAAAAAGAAAAAAAATTGCTAGGTGCAATGGTGCCCATCCATCCAAGGTCCCAGCACTTGGAAGGCAGAGGCAGGTGGATCTCTGTAAGTCTGGGCCTAGCCTCATCTATAAGGTGAGTTCCAGGACAGCCAGGGCTCCACAGAGAAATCCTTTCTCTAAAAAAAGAAAAAGAAAAAAAAAAAAAAAGGAGAATTAAATAACATCAGTTCACTGCTATATTTCTTATAAAGAACATCATTTCAACTGCTTATATTAATCTAGTTCCAGAATGCTGCATTTCATATTAAATTTCATATCATAGGAATTACATATGAACTCATATAAATGCACTAAAATAAATAAATGCACAGAGAGTGCTAAAATCAAACGCCTCGTGGTTTTGAAGAACAACTAAGTAAGCGAGTAATCTCCACTTGCTGTGAAGCCAGTCGGCCCATCAAGCGGCTAACGCAGCGTCTCACAGACAGTATTTGAATCAAAGTCGGGCAGATGAGCCTTGTTTAAAAGCAAAGAGAAAAGGAAATGTAAAGGATTCTTGGGATCCGTGATAAGTGTCTATTTTGATGGACCATAGGAGTCATGACTATCAAGAAGACAATTCTCTTATGAAACTCACTCACTTAAATCAGTCCCTCTGGACCCTCGCAGCTACGGGGCAGGCTAGAGCATAGCACGCACTCCTTGGGAGCCCCGGCTGCCAAGCACTGGCTGTTGCACTGTGATTATATTGTCATGGTAAGTGTGGAGTGGCAAGTAGGGGACACCATACCTTATCTTCCAAGTTTTAAGTGTCCAACGGGGTTTTCTCGTTTTTCTTTTAAAATGGCATGAAGAAAGCCTTAGATTCCATTTGAAAAATGGGGTGGGGGTGTGTGTGTCACATATTTAAAGATAAGTAAGGATGTGAATTTTAATTCAGCTTATGAGTATAATGAATATACCTTGTATTTTTCTGTTTTAGTCTATCTTTGAGTTTTCTAGGAGATAACAGCAATGCAATGATTACCTTCTCTGATTAGAACTTCATTAATTACAAGCTTCCATGCTAGAGAAAAATATTTATTATGCCTAAATATGTGTATGTATTTTTCATTGTCTCAGAGAATCCTAGTTTACTAAAAATGAAAAAAACAAAAAAAAACAAAAAACAAGACTCCAAAATAAAAGAGAATAGTAAAAAAAAACATGGAATAAGCTTATAAGACTTCATACTCTTTAAGAGCGATAAAACCTTACATAAGAGAAATAATTTCAAACTATCAAAACTACTTAAGAAGTCCACATAGCCCTAAAAAATTCCTACTAAGAGTTTCAGCCATATTTTTAGTTTTGAAAGCACATGGAATTAAAGAATATTCACATGTGAACACAAAAGCACATATATGGGGAGAAACTAGATCATTTTAGTAATTGAGTCTCTCAAGTCACTATGCACCAGCAAGCCCAGTTTATCTCAAGTTGGCTAAGCAGTTAGCTATAAAGCTGAGTACTACACCAAACTGTATTAGATATGTTCTTATCAGTTGCAACAACCTGGCTGATCATACTATTCAAATTTTATTAAAGTATATTGTATTGACTTTTAACTTGAGAATCTAAATTAAGTTTGATATATTCCTCTGGCCTACTGTTAAGAGCTGTAGCTTTGACATAAGCACAAAATATCGTCCAATCTTTCTATAGCAACCACTAATAAAAGAGTGAGCCTTTGAGGAGTTCAACAAGAGCCAGACTTCATATCTATCCATTTTTATTACAAAAGTGAAAGTATTGGAGGGAAATCTGACCTACTTTTCTCCCTGTCCTGTTAGTTTTGAGTCTGCCTGGTATCCACTTATTAACCTATTTTCAGTTTTAGTAAAAATTGCATCCTATGAAAATGGTTTCAGAAGCTTAAAAAAACCCTGCATACATCAAAAGAGCTTATTTCACAGTGTGTCTTCATGTCACCAGATGATAGCAGGGTTGTTTCATTTAATATGTAAGGAGCTAAAAGCAGGCAGCTGGGAAGTGAAGTTGAGGAGAAGCTCACAAGCCTGCATGGAGCACACTAGCCACTTCTGAGGCTACATCCCCTTGGTGATTCTCTGGTCCTCTGGTGAATTCATAAAAATCATTAATAAGATTACTATATACAGGCCTTTGAGGGAAGGCTGAAGAATGCAAAAGAAATAAAAATGCCTTACAAATTGCATTGCAACAGACACCCACTCCTCTTTTTGGACTAGAAAGGATCCTGCTGTAAAACAAACAAGTTCAGTGAGCATCCCCCAGGCACCCACACCGTGGGTTTTCAAAGAGACTCAACTCTGGGCTGTGATTAGTTCTTCAACACAGAGGACAACAACCCAGGAATTCTTTTGTGATAAAAGTGGCTCCCATGACACAAACATAGACATATGTTTATAAGACTTACTAACTGTACTGCCGGCTACCACAAGGAACTGATTAACATAAATAAAATCTTCAAGTATCAACTTCTGTAGAGTTAGTACACAGTTCAGGTGTCTGCATTTCTTCACAGTGTTTATATAGATTCTATGTGAATCTATACATAATTTTTAAAAAGCAACAGGCTAAATGTTGTGGATTATGGTACCTAAAGTACAAAAAACAATTGAAAGTTGCATCGGAAGAGAAAACATGATAGTAAGTCATGAAAATAAAGCAAAACCCACACACTCAAGTCTCGGTGAAAGACACTGGTTCTTCGAGCTGCTTAACAGACGCATATAACTTCAGAGGACAGGACAGTCACTACACAGAGTAATAAGCTTTTGCTTACATGTTCATTCCAGGCATTCCAGGGCCACCTAAAGCATTCAGTGGGGGTCGCATTGCACCTCCATAGTTCTGTAATGATAACCAAGGGTCAGACTACCACAAAACAAAAAAACAAAACCAAAAGGAGGGGGAAAGAAAGGAGAGCAGGTTAATGACTTCCCTAGGCAAGTCCTGACTGGACAAGGCCTGTGCAATTCATTCTCTGAAGGGGTCCACTCTTGTATTTTTGCTTCTATTTTAACACAACTACTTTGGTCAATGCCACTTAAAAGATCTATCAATACAGGAAATCACTGGATCATGTTGAATGATTAACGCATGATCAAAATTATAACATTTAGCATATCTTTATTAGTTATCTAATATCTGTACATTAGTCACTTTTTCAAATAAACATCTCATAAGTCCAAAATTAATTTTTTAGATAAATTATTAATTCAGTAGGTTTGAAACTATTAGATAAGAAAAATTTCACAAAGTCTGAAAGGAAATACAACAGGTAAACCCAACCCAAGAATGCTGACTATAAGCTTCTATTTAGAGTAAGATATCCAACATGGAAATGCACTCCTTACAAACACCGAACTGAGAACTAAAACATACTGGAAATATTCATGTATGACTTATGTGACCCAATAAATCTGAGGCAATACCTACTGTGTGCATTAAAGGAGAAGAAAGGCAGTTCAAAGTCTTTCATAAGCACATCATATTTTATGCTAGCTTACTTTAGTTGATAATAAAGGTTAAATGCGACTTTTCATGTTAACATGTCAACACATTTGACACAGTCAGTGACTTCCACGTTTGGTTTCCTGATGCTAATCTTCCTCTTTTGACCATTCTATTCCAGCTACATTGCTGGCTTCTTCAGTTTTGATCATAGTTTAAATATTGCTTTTCCTTAAGTTTTAGTTACAGTATTACTTTCGATTACTGCACATCCATAGGTAATTTATCTGCTACAATCTGTCCAAATACTGCTTTTCCCTTAGGATTTTTAATCTACTTTATCATGTGTCACTAAGTTCCTAGACTATGCTCAGGTTGGCAGTGCTGGTTCTGCCTGGCTGCTGCTCATGTGCAATGCACACACACAGAAGAACACACCGCCACCCGCTGCGGCTGAACTGTGTGTTTACTGTTCCACGGGCCTTTAGCATCACCTGCTCAATCACAGTCCATGCTACAAGTTTCCAGAAATTCTTTGATGGCTTTTCCTTCTTATAAGTGTCCTACTTGGTCCTCTGCCACAGTAGTGAAAGCTGACAAGGGGCTCCCCTTCAGTGGGAAGGCTGCTGCATTATCTTAGCTGGGGTTTTCTCCCCAGTATATTCTGTTTACTTCCCCAGGCATTGTTTTTTAATCACAGTATTACCCATGTCACTTAAGAGTTACAATGACCCAGATCATCTGTCAAATAAACCCAAACTCCTCAATGTGTCCCTGTAAGCTCTTCACAGCCCAGCCTCAGCTATGCTTTCTGCTTTCATTTCCTACATGTTCAACTTCTCCTAGTTGAATCTCTAGCCTACTGGATTTTCCAAATTAAAGAAGCTACACTTTCATAACCATGTTAACTCATCCTGCAGGAACACCTTGGAGGAGGTGTTAAGAGGACAAGGAGATGAATCAATGAGGAAGCTGGCTAACTCTAGGTCCACGGCATCACTCAGCTGCCTGCCTAGTGCTCCTCCTGCTGCTCATCTGCCTTCACTGCCAGGAGCTTGCACTCAGGTGCGTAAGCAGTAGGGAATCATTTCTAACCATACCAGCCTTCAGTTAGAAGGCCAGCTAATTTGGGTCAAGCATAGAGATAGTAGGGATTAGAATCAGCAAAGGATTTTGGAGCCACATGCGTGTGGTAAAGTCAGGCATGGGCACCTCCCAGGGAAGTCTGCACCTTTCTCCTCATCTGTGAGATTTAGGAAAGTGAACATTCATGGATGTTCCTTGGAGCTCTGGGCATAGGAATACATTAGCTTGCATCTCCACTGCCATAGCACGATGGACTCTCCGCCACTCTGCCTTTGTGACACAGGGTCTTCCTACACAGTCCAGTTGGCCTTGGGCTTGAGACAGTCCTGCTTCTGCCTCTGGAGTTCAGGAAATACGGGTAGCAACTCTTTTACATGAGCAACTGAGTCTCTTAACCTATTTCCTTACCTGTGTGTCAATAATATTAATTTCCACGTAGACTTTTGGTAGAATAAAATGAGATATAAATTACCAGAGTGTTCAATGAATTAAAATATGGCACTTGCTACTTAAAAACTGTAGCTGTTATTTTTTTCATGGATGTTAATAAAACATAACTGTACCCTTTCCCTCATGCCCCAGGTTTCCTCAGCTCTAAAGCACCATTTCTCTGCTCATGTGACGGCTCCTCGACCAACTGCACAGGGGACATACTTTGTTTTCTAGGCGTTTAGTATTAGATCATAGCCTTTCTAAGTGCAGCTCTATTTCCTGCTGAATAGTATGTACCTTGAAAACAGAAATCCTATTTCAGTAACCTTTTTATACTCAACAGTCAAGTCAAATGTCTGACACACTGTAGGCCTTCAATAAATGATGAGCTAATTAAACTGAATAGGAAGCAAGAGATTATCCAATATAATACATGATTTATAGATAAAAAATATTTTCATTTTGTGAATGCTATTCTAAATCACAAAATGATCAAGAAGAAAAGAAAGAATAACAAAAGGCGTTCCATGTGCTTTACCCCAGGCAGAGAGGGAGGGACGAGCACACTTAAAGCTGATGGCATTCATACTCTTCCATCTGGTCTAATCTCTCCTCTACTGCTCCTCACACAATGGAGTTCAGACTCTGACTGCTTGGAACCTTTAACATGTCTTTTCTTGATTGGACAGTTTAAGTATTAGGAAGTTTTATCCTGTAGTAAGCTGAACTTCACATTTTAGGTTGTATTTAGCTGTATGGAATTTGTTCACTCTATCTGTGAGTTATACATTCTCATTTCACATTTATCTACCCCAACGATCTGATTTTTAAATCTGCCTTGTATGTACCTTACTTACACTTCAAAATTCTAGTGAAAACTGAAATAGCTATATAATTTAAGTGACTATTTCCATTAATCCCACAGATCTTGCTGAGTTTAAGGACATAGGCTAGCTACATAACTCATAGAAACAGAGGAGAAAGTTATTTCAAATACAGTATCAGAAGGTATTTTATCTAATGAAATAATTTTGCTTTTCTGCTGAAGCTAAATTTAAAATCATTTTCTGCTGCTGTCCTTGGATGGAAACTGATTATAAATATGCCTTGACTTGGGCTAAGTGTTTCTGTCTTCAGCCACACACTACACATTAACCACACTGCCACTGTGCCTGTGTGGACTTGTTTACCTCACAGGACGCAAGGTCCATTACGCTAAGTATAGTTCTTTGTTTCACTCTTCAGTTGCTCCCAGAAATGACTATCTCTCTTTACTATACATACCTTAAGGTCAAAAACCACAGAAGTCATATTTAGGGAAAAATTACGGGGACTGATCAATAGCACAAGCCTTTATCCTAGCACTCTAGAGAGAGACAGAAGGAACTCTGTAAGTTCAAGGTCAGTCTGGTCTACAGAAGGTATATAGTGAGACCCTGTCTCAAACAAAACAAATGTATCTGTGAGCCTGTTTCTATACTACAGGTATAAGGGATGGGGCAGTCTACCCTTGGGTGGCAGCTACATGGTAAAATGCCTATTGTAGGAATTATTTTTCATTATCTTTCAGGAAATGAAGTTGTTTTTTTTTTTTCACACATTTTACCTGACAGGTTTGATATGCAGAGATTATGTCATGAGACTCCTGCGATTCCAAACGATTTTTACATCAATTTTATCTCCTATCCTAGCATGAGCACTTGTTTTTGTTTAAATGTATAGTATTTTTTTATTATTTTAATTAATTGGGTTATTGTTTAATTTATGGTTTCTGAGGTAAATTTATACCAAGGTACTTCATTTCCTCCATATTACTAGAAATACTGCTAATACAAACAGAAAAAATAAACTATATGATTTTGCAAAGAAATATTCATACGTTTTCTTTCAGGATTTTACATGAGATCTGTGTCCAATGCCTTAAGTCCTGAGGTCTGTCAATACTTCATTACATATGCTAAAACCCAGCAAACAAGGCCATCTCATCAGGAGGCAGCAGCCCAGTGTCTCACTTCTGGGCTGATAATATTTACCTGTGGTCCTAAGGGCACCATTCCTCTTGGGGGAGTCATTCTCTGCATTGGTCCACCCATATTTGGATGTCCTAAGAGAGTATGAAGTGATTAGCAACAGAGCAGCTACGTGCACTAAGCTAGAGGCTGGTCCCCCTTCCTACGTAGACCCATCCCACATCTAAGCAGGCCATCAGCTTATTTTGGTATTTGTAGCCATCATTTTCAGCTCTGGCTATCACCTACTCTTTATTGGTTTCTTAGCTAAAATTTTCTTCCTTCCCTGCATTGAATTACTTCTTTTACAGCCTTTGCTCCTCTTTCTTTGGGACAATTATTTCCTGAAATACAACCTTAGCTATCCATGGCACCTAAACATCTCCAAGGAAAGAGTGGGTTACTGGGACTGTTGAATGAATAACGTCCCTGCTACTCTGTACGCTCCCCTTCTACATCACTGAGTCCTTGTCTGAAAAAGGAAAGGGGCTGATGTCCACAATCACTTAACATCCTGCTTGTCCCAAGTCACACACCGGCTTTAGACATTTTAGTATTCTCTCTCTTATGTTATCACCTCTACTCTGTTATGATACATAATTTAGAGTTAGCTGGAAATACAAACCACTTAGTCATGTTGCTGTGAAAATACAGCTGATAAACTCATGGAATATTTCTATCAATGGAGTTCCTAATGAATTTCCTCACTAGTTCAGCAAATCAGTTTATGTCTACTTTAATTACCTTGTTGTCGTGTTGGGTCCATCCCACTGGGGAGTAATGGCTGACTTCCTGGGACACCTCCAAGTGCCTAGCAATTTAGAAAAACAAAAATAACAAGTAATATTGTAAGTATTTATAAAGCATGTGCTTTAACATCCCCCCCCTTAAGTTTCTGCAACTACAGAATGCATTTGAATGTCTCACAAGATCATTCAATTTCCCATTCATTTTATAAACTTCATCCTTGTATAGCTTTAATATAAGATTTTTGCTGTAAAAGAAATTTTGTTTTTGGCTGATGGTACAGTTGCATTTCTGTGAGTAGATTTCTGTGAGTCCAAGGCCAGCCTGGTCTACAGAGCTAGTTTCAGGACAGCCTAAAGAGGCCATGTCTTGGATGATTGGAAGGATGGATGGATAGATAGATAGATAGATAGATAGATAGATAGATAGATAGATAGATAGATAGATAGATAGATGGATAGATGGATGGATGGATGGATGGATGGATGGATGGATGGATGGATGGATAGACAGACAGACAGACAGACAGACAGACAGACAGACAGACAGACAGACAGAAGCCAGGTGTGGTGGGAAGCAAATACAGGCAGATCTCTGAGTTCAAGTCAGGTCTACAGAGTGACTTCATGGACAGCAAAGGCTGCACAAAAAACAGTCTAAAAAGGAGAGAGAGAGAGAGAGAGAGAGAGAGAGAGAGAGAGAGACAGAGAGAGACAGAGAGAGACAGAGAGAGACAGAGAGAGACAGAGAGAGACAGAGAGAGACAGAGAGACAGAGAGACAGAGAAAAGGAGGAGGAGAAATTCTGATTTATTCAATTTTGTACATAAATATTTTTGGAAACAAGTCTACAATAAGCCATCCTATTTCTTCCTTACAAGGTCAATGCCATTTTCAGATTTTAATTTAATTTATTAAGGATACTGAAATAACTTTCTATAAGATCCTCTAATTAAACTTAACTAGAAAATCTTACCTAATTAAATAGTCAAATATTTTGAAAAGAAATCTAACAACTATGCACCCACATTTGGAGTTTCTCTTTAACTGGTGCCATGGAAGGTAACACAGGGCTCTAGTTTTCCAGTCTCTTTAACTGGTACCATGGAAGGTAACACAGGGCTCTAGTTTTCCAGTCTCTTTAACTGGTACCATGGAAGGTAACACAGGGCTCTAGTTTTCCAGTCTCTTTAACTGTTGCCATGGAAGGTAACACAGGGCTCTAGTTTTCCAGTCTCTTTAACTGGTACCATGGAAGGTAACACAGGGCTCTAGTTTTCCAGTCTCTTTAACTGGTACCATGGAAGGTAACACAGGGCTCTAGTTTTCCAGTCTCTTTAACTGGTGCCATGGAAGGTACACAGGGCTCTAGTTTTCCAGTCTCTTTAACTGGTACCATGGAAGGTAACACAGGGCTCTAGTTTTCCAGTCTCTTTAACTGTTGCCATGGAAGGTAACACAGGGCTCTAGTTTTCCAGTCTCTTTAACTGTTACCATGGAAGGTAACACAGGGCTCTAGTTTTCCAGTCTCTTTAACTGGTGCCATGGAAGGTAACACAGGGCTCTAGTTTTCCAGTCTCTTTAACTGGTGCCATGGAAGGTAACACAGGGCTCTAGTTTTCCAGTCTCTTTAACTGTTACCATGGAAGGTAACACAGGGCTCTAGTTTTCCAGTCTCTTTAACTGGTACCATGGAAGGTAACACAGGGCTCTAGTTTTCCAGTCTCTTTAACTGGTGCCATGGAAGGTAACACAGGGCTCTAGTTTTCCAGTCTCTTTAACTGGTACCATGGAAGGTAACACAGGGCTCTAGTTTTCCAGTCTCTTTAACTGTTGCCATGGAAGGTAACACAGGGCTCTAATTTTCCATCATTTTTTTTTCATTAATTCCTGGATTTGTTGTTGTTGTTTGAAAGTATACCCAGTATACAGTTACTGAGCATGCACTTATAAGGGTATTCCAAATCCTTTGAGAACAAAGTATATCATTTTCCCCTTCCCGCTTCCAAACTCTCTCATATACTTCTCCTTACTCTCTTTCAAATCCATGGACTCTATTTTCAATAATTTTTTTACACACACACATGCACAGGCACACACACACACATATGCCAAACATATATGTATATACAATTAATTCAGAAATAATGACACCTGACATATATGTATGTGATGTATATATATGCTGTATATATACATGTATGGTGTGTATATGTGTGTATATGTGTGTGTGCGTACAAGGTGTAATTATTCCTAAAGCAATTATGCATTCCTAAATACATAAATATAAGCTGCTCAGTTTGCATAGTGTTACCTGTCAGTGTGTTTTAAGTGCTGAACATTTGGATTTGGATAATCGATTGTTTGGTTTTGGATAATCGATTGGCGTGCTCTTCCTTGGGAACCCTAATTCTCCCACTCTCAGCATACTTTAGTTGCCCATGGTTCTCTGTTTAGGCCTCTGAACTCTGCCATGTCCACAAGACTGTCTATTGGTGCCATCCTTGTGTTAACCACAGTGCACTCACATACTAACTTCCACCTATACCAAACTTAAGGGTTTTTTCAAACCATGGTTTTAATTAGTGATATAAAATGCCAACTATTAAAAAGAGACAAAACAAAACTAAAATTTCCTTTTAAGACCTGACATCTTTGAGATGTTTGGGGTCAATTTCTTACTGACTCTTGAGAAAATCTTACAACTGTATAAGTTTGCTTATGAAGCCAACCCAGACTCCTCAGAGGTCAGCATTAACCTCTGTGCTGCCATCCCCCACATCATAATCCTGAGACTCTTTGAGAACAAGTGTGGATGTCAAGCCTCGGCATCTGACTATTTCAATTTAGGAAATCATGCAAATGCAACAGTACCTCCATCCAGGCTACAAAGCTAGTCTACGTCTTAGCATTTCTTTCTAATACCAGGACAGCATGAAGCATGTACTACCTTTAGCTGCCATGACTCTTTCTGTTTCCTAAGCAGGAACAACTGCCATTTTTCCTATCCATGACAACCTTGTCTATCACTCCTTCAATGGTTGTCAGGAGAATAAGCCTTGTAATTTTACATGGTGACTCTGAGGTTCTTTTTATGACCTGGACTCCGATCATGTTTTCTTAATAGGAGAAAGTATCACAAGGCAGCTATGGTGCTCTGAGCACCAAGTCTGAGGGTCTAAGATGCCAAGTCACCATTAACCTTTGATCATAACCTTTGTCATCTGATTGTGTTGGTATCTGCCAGATCTTTACATCAAGATCATCATCCCCGGCCCTTGCAATTGATAACTGTATTATCAGAACTAATATAATACTGTCAGCATCTCACTCCTGAACCCTCACCCTTTGTTAGCTTCACTATTCATTCCTAACCACTGAGATATTATGTGGAGATACTCAACACCCATCACTGCCTTTGTTTACTGGCTGGCATTTAGTGGAAGGAAGCTATACTTTTCTACTTATTTACTACTTATGAATCCCTATTTTATTCAATGGGTTATAGTCATCAATCATCTATTCCTTTTGTGTGTTTGGTGTATGTGTATATGTGTTCATGTGTGCATGTGTATCTGTGTGAGTGGTTGTATGGTGGATGTGTGTTTATGTGTGTATGGAGTTGGAGGTTGATATCAGGTGCTTCAGTTCCTGCCTTAAGTTCCTACTCTGACTGCCGCAGTGATGGACTGTGACTTGAACATATAATAGGAAATAAGCCCTTTCCTTATCAGGCTGCTTTAGGTCAAGTTTTTATATCACAAGAAAAAGAAAACCTAACTAAGACAACCATGAGTAGCCAAAGCAATCCTCAATAGAAAGAGCATAACTGGATGCAGTTTGATACAGACAGCCTTATACAGGGATATGGAAAGGAAAACCAATGGAACAGAATAGAGGGCCTGGGAATAAAACAGCAATGCTATGGACACCTCTTATTTTGACAAAGGGGCCTGATATTCAGAGTGTATAAAGAACTATAAAAAGTAAATCATGATGTCCCCCACAAAACAAAACAAAAAAAACCTCCTGAACTC
Organism: Mus caroli; assembly: GCF_978045245.1. Classification (NCBI taxonomy): domain Eukaryota; kingdom Metazoa; phylum Chordata; class Mammalia; order Rodentia; family Muridae; genus Mus; species Mus caroli. The sequence continues at coordinate 29,676,779 of NW_028227270.1, forward strand.
CTGCCTATCAACAAATAGGCTAGTAAGTTCTCAAAAGAAGAAACACAAATGGCCAGTAAATATTTTTGAAATGTTCAAAATCTCTAGTTATCAGGGGAAGCAATTTAAAACTATTCTGGGAGACCATCTCCCTCTGATCAGATGGCTATCATCAAGCAATTTGACAAATACCATGGGGAGGCTCCAACAAAAGAGGACCCTGCTCACTCTAATGGAATGCAACCCAATGCAGACACAATGGACTTCAGTGTGGAGGCTCCTCAAAAAATTAAAATATAATTACTGTATGGCTCAGCTATACTACTCCCAGGCATATCCTAGCACAAAATTCTTACATATCTATATTTATTGTTATTCTATTCATAATAGTAAGGAGACAGAACCATCCTAGAAACCCACTGACAGACAAACGGATAAAGGGAAAGCAGTACACATACACAATGGAGTATTACTCAGCTGTAAAGAAAAGTGAAGTCAAGGAATTTGAAGGAAAATGGATAGACTTAGAAAGTATAATATTAAGTGAGGTGACCCAAACTCAAAAAGAAGAAAATCATGTTGTGTCTCATATTTGAATCCTGGACTGTAATGTATGTGTATATAAACATGTGATGTGGTGTGTGTGTGTGTGTGTGTATGTGTGTATGTGTGTATGTGTGTGTTTGTATGAATATGGGTCAGGATCAACAAACAAAGGAGACTAAAGGAGGGTAAACATTAGTAATAAGGATCTGAAGGTGGGTACCAGGGCACACCAGTCATGAATGGAGCAAAGGGACTGGGTGGGAGCTGCACGGGAAGATCAGGGTTGCAGAAAAAGGGAGGAGATGAGAAGGATGGAACTTACTAAACACACCTTGTTAAAGATGACTTAAGCTATCTAATACTTTGCATGCTGATTTAAATATAAAGTCTAAAAGGATAAAATAGGTTGTCAATGGTTTAGTCACTGATCAATGACCTTATTAAGAATGGTGCTCTTCTCTATAAACCTCAACAAGTATCTGATCAAGTGGGTTTTCCTAAATCAGATTTTGTATATATTATTATATTTTTAACTAAACATGCATGTCACAACTCATTCTTAAAATATATCTAAGAAAACAAAAGATAATGTTACTTTTGAAGCACACACACTTTATCATGACTTGATCTGGTCAAGCTATGTTGTATCCACAGTGTAAGCTTTTTGTGGGAAGAGAATGTACTTTTTTCCCTAAACATACTGAACTTCGCCCTCTGCCTCACAAGGGGTGAAGTGGTCGGAATAAACATGTGTTCCAATGTAAACTAAAGTTAAAAATCATAACAAAATAGTATTTTTAATGTACTCTTGTTATATGAATGGCCAAAGAAGCCACTTTCTGCCCTCCGCCCTTAGCCAACCCCTGCTACTGAGTAGGAGGCCATGTGCTCTCCTCAGTAAGAGGGCATGCTCTGAAGGGTACGTGGTCTGAGATGTAACCAACTTGGTTCATGGAGAATTTTCAATCTGTAAGTAAATGTCTACATTTTTCCTTTGCACATCCAGATCTCACTATGTAACCCTGGATGACCTTGAACCCATGGTCATCCTCTTGACTCTGCCTCTCAAGAGCTGGGATTACAACTGTCTAAACAACTAGCTAGCTCGCTTCTCTCTCTCTCTTTCTCTCTCTCTCTCTCTCTCTCTCTCTCTCTCTCTCTCTCTCTCTCTCTCTCTCTCTCTCTCTCTCTCCCCCCCTCCCTCCCTCCCTCCCTCCCTCCCTCCCTCCCTCCCTCAAATGTCAGCTGATCTTTACTTATCTGAAAAGTCATTAGCTTTTTAGGTTTAGGAATAACTTATACTTAGTATGCATTTTATCTGTCTTCTTCCCATTATAGGAATGGCACACTAAATATTTAAAAGGGTTAATCTTTTTTTTTTTGGTTTTGGTTTTGGTTTTGGTTTTTAGAGACAGGTTTTCTTGTGTAGCCCTGGCAGTCCTGGAACTCACTCTGTAGACCAGGCTGGCCTCAAACTCAGAAATCCTCCTGCCTCTGCCTCCCGAGTGCTGGGATTAAAAGTGTGCACCACCACCACCCAGCTCAAAAGGGTTAATCTTATTCAAAGTATAAAATTTTAAGTTTCTCTATGTATATAGTTAGTGTTTTCTCTAATCACAAGTGAATATCTGCTTAATGTAAACTGCAGAAACAGTGAAAATTTCCAATAGCAAAATGACTCATAATCCTACCTCTCAGAAATCCAGTCTGTGGTCCATCATCTCCTTCTCAGACTATGACCATGTCACGGTTCTGAGAAGCAGCTCACACACTGACATGTCGGCCATGCTGTACTGACATGTTTCTGTGCCTTCTCCCTTACATCTCTTAACATACCCGCAGCAGCACTCCAGTAGATTGTTTTCCACAATGTCTTTAAAACTTGTAAATGATTTCACTATTTATTGAGACTTAACCCAGTATCTTGTCTGTGTGTGCACTCACAGTGTCTGTGCATGTGTGTGTGCACGCACTGTCCTGTGTGTGAGCTAATGTGTGTTAATGCCCATGTCAGCTTGTACACAGGCAGAGTGACTTTGTGCACAGTACAAAGGTTATCCTCGAGTTCTTCTAATGCTGCCTTCTCTGCCCTCATGTCTTATTTCAATATGAACGCAGTCGTGCAGTGTCAGGGATCTCCTGTCTCCAGTTTGTGTAAACAATTTTTGCCATTTATTCTCTACCTTGTCAATAAAAAGAGGTAGGGAAGTTCAGATCTGTCATGAAGAGGAGGGAGGAGTGAGTTCTTGAGAGTTCAATAGAAACATGAAAGCCCTAAATGCAAGTGTTATGGAATTCTTGGCTGGGGGTAGCCAGATTAGTTTAGGGGACTAATATAAATCACTGACTGCTCAGAAATTGAGGTGAAGCTTGAAAATAAATCTTGGGTGCTCTGTGTTGTGGTTATTGCGAACTAGCTAGGAAAAAGAAATACAGCCACCATATTAATTTACTATATTCATTTATATTAAAAACATTTTAACACATATATATTGAGGACAGAGGTTGATGGTGTGTCTTTAATTGTTCTGCACTTTATTTACTGAGGCAAGGTCTAGTCAACTGGATTGAAGTAGTCTAGCCAGCCAGCTTGCTTTGAAGATTTTTTTATCTCTAACCCCAGTGTCAGGACTACAGGCAGCAATCCTGACCACCACATAAATCCATCATTTAGATGGGTTTTGAGAATTCAAACTAATGCTTGTCCCATTGTATCTTATATATGACACTGACATTGCATGAAATGAATATAATTCTAATAATTATACCATGTTCTCATCACTAGTATAGAATAAAGGTATTTTAATATTATCTATTAGAATCTCACAGTTTCCTAATACAGATTTTTAGGATTCCCTTAGATTTATGCAATATACAAATCTAGGGATGGAATATTTGAAACAGCATGAAGACTGCAACAGAAGGTATAATATTTTATTCATAAAAACTAAAATGAAAAGGCTCAGACGCCTATGTAAGTATATCTGATGATACATACACATTCATCTACAAAAAAAAAATAAGACTTCCACATGTTGGCACTTTCTGTCCTTTTTCATGTCACGTTCTCTGATCCACACCTTGGATCTGGAAACTACAAAAGCTCCAGCTGCTAACACGAGAACTGCTGGGCACAGAGTCATTCTGAACAAGCCAGTGCGGAGTCTCCTAAAGTTTCCTTCTGCTCTGGAGGTGAGCCTGGTGCTGGCACCCAGACACAGAGAATACCAGCAAGCCAGGACACTTCAAAAGACAGCATCATTTCTTTCCTTTCTTTCTCTCTTCCTTCCTTTCCTTCCTTCTTTCTTCGTCCATTCTTCTATCCTCTTCCTTCTTCCTCTTACTCTTCTTCCTCCTACCCCTGACTTTGGTTATTTCAGACAAGGTCTCTCTACATAGCTTTGGTTATCATGGAACTCTCTGGTTGTGATGGAACTTCCTCTGTAGACCAGGCTGTCCTCATACTTCCCTCCAGACATCTGCCTGCCTCTACCTCCCAAGTGTTGGCATTAAAGGCATGTGCCATGATGCCTGACTCATCATGATTTCTAAGACTGTGGGTGAGAGAACCAAAATTCTATTGGAACGAGTGCCTTAATAACTTGTAATTTTCTTTTTCCATTTTTGATAGTGAAAAAAATGTATGAATCAAAAGAAAAGAATTGAAAAGTGAATTTAAAGTAATTTTACTTTGTTTTAAGATAAAACTGAAGTATGATGAAGCAAATCATTTCTTCTGGTACTACAGAATGCATCCCACCCACATCCTAAAACTAAACTGTAACAATGTGCTTTGTTCTTCGTAGTAAATAAGAACTTACGATGTTGATTAAAAACCAAATGAGAATAAACACTTAGAAACGGAAACTCTTAAAATAAAAATTGTAAGATTTACTGTTAAATATTTAGACTTAGCTCTTCAAGAAGCATCTAATTACATATCTGACATGCTATCATTAACAAGGCACAATGTATATGAATTTTATACTCCGTGAAAATAAACCAAAGTATGCTCTTGGAAATTTCACTGAGAGGATGTTCAGCATTTACTGAAATTAGCTCCACAAGGCAGCCAATCATTTTTGGAAATAGATAGTAAATATTGCAAGGTTGCAAGCCACATACATTACGACTCCTCAAATATATAAATGTGTGTAAATAGTCAGAGATAAAGCATGAGGACACATGTGTCTCCCTGTTACAACAACACTTAGCAAAAAAGTCAGTCAGCACAAAGTCTGGCTAAGCAGCAGCCTTCAAGGAGACTGCAGTTAGCGGAGATAACAGAGGAAGGTAGATTTCACACAAAAAGAAACACTTGTGATATTTGCCAGGTCTTTTACAAATGCTAAGCAGCACACAAACCTTACCTGGTTAGGTATCCTCAATGGGGGCCTCGGGCCACCAGGGTACCGAGGCGACATGAAAGGCTGTTAGAGACAAACAAAACAAAAATCAGAGTAATGTGAAACACACATCTAAACAACAAACTACTTGAAAAATGTAAATAAATACAATTTATAATCAATTCATTTTCCTGTTTCCAGCAGAACAAAAGCTTCCAAGAAAATTGTCATCCTGCTTTTTATTTTGGAGAATATCTGAGAATTTACCACAGGAAATGTGAAAACATTGAAGATGATTAACCACAGCAATTAAAAATATGAGTTTCTAAAATGATGATCCAATTGGCAACAACAGGATGAAGAAATGGATAAGCTAGTCCCCATAGCTATCAGGTTTGGTGGTTATTGCATTACACATGACAGGTTCTGAGTGTGTATTAAAATTTTCAAATTTCATCCCTCTACTGCTATTCTACACAAGACTACAGAGAACTTTGTTTTCTATGGGTTGCTCTTTTCCCATTATGAGTTTGTTATATGATTGATTATAAAGTTTAAAAGTAAAACTTCTTTCCATATTTTGATTGTAGTATATTCTGAAGTATATATATTTTAATCAAAAGGGAAATGGGTTAGTTTCTGTTGTTGGACGAGTCAAAGACTCTGTTAAGCTGGGTTAAATCTTTAGTAGGAAACTGAGTATCTACGAGTATCTTTGTGGCCAGCGCCTATGGAAATGAATATCTAAACTTGTCTACTTAGACTCAGGTTGTTTATTTCTAAAGTGCTATGAAATTATTCAAAACTTTGATTTTATTATTATTATTATTTATTAATAATTAGCATAATAATTTTGCTTATTTATATAGTAATACTTAAATAAGATTTTCACATATAAAATAAGAAAGTACTTATTTCTAATGGGCTTCATATTAATTAAAATATTAAGAAGTTTAATATATACTGAGAATCAGTTTAATACGTGGCAAGTAGATTAAAAGGTTTATATACCCAGCTTATAACATTTTACATAAGCGAACCCTACATTTATGTCTTTTATAAATAGAACATTTGGCTTGCAGCAAAAAAATCTCAAGAAATTTCTGTCATGCAGATTTATTTCTATAGTATCTGCTGCAGTCTAAGGAGCTAACAAAACTAAGTTTATACTGAAGAGGCAGCTTGCTTCACTCTCTGTTGTCACTGGGCTCCCAGGGGACCATTTTATTGGGCAGACATGGCAGACTGCTGAAGTAACAGAGTTACCTACCTCCAGCTGCTAAAACTTAAGTGGACTTTTCCTATGCTAACAAAGTTGATTACAAAACACTTGGCTTTCCCAGAGTGAGCAGAGCCAGCTCTCTCTCAGTGGAGAAGCTGCTCCAAGGTGAAGCGGCAAGTAAGCCAGGTGTTACGGCCAGCTACATGCCTAGGCCAACTTCAGGCTCTGCTCTTTTCTTTCCCTTTTAAGTCATCCAATTTTACTTACATAATTACAATTTTAAATTCTGGACTCAATTTAGGTACAGTATCTAAATTTGATAATTAGATGCTGTATTATTGGTTTTATAATAGTTGTCTTTCTTCACAAAGAGTTGTTTCATGATATATTCACAGATTCAATGTATAATATATATATTATATATATCTAACATATATAATATAATATTTATTTTGAAATAAATACAAAGAAATAAAAGTAGCTTACTAGTAATTCCTACCTACGATAAAATCACTTGGAAATGGAGTACAGGCCCCAGATGTGAAAAGTCTCACTAAACACCAAATCCTGGTGCACATAACTATTGAATGCCTTTGGAAACAGACTACTGAAGACTGATGTGTGCATCTAGTGTGAAAAGAAGCTGCATTGTTAACTTCATAGATTATCTGATCTCTGAAAAACTGAATGTGAACCTCTGAATTTGGAAGAGATTATCTCTGCTTTTCTACCTGGTTTACAGAAGTCACCTGAGGCTGTATGTGGTGACTAGGGACAGACAGGTCCCTGCAAAATAATGTTGGGTGAGACAGATTCTGGTTTAGAGAGTTTATTTCCTCATATGCCTTCCTCCAAAACAATTCACTTTTGTGTTTTGGTGGGGGGGGAGGGAGGGAGGGAGGGAGGGAGGGAGGGAGGGAGGGAGGGAGGGAGGACAGGAGATTGATAGACAAAGTCATATAGCTAAGTATTTCCACAGAACACACATGACAGGAAAATCTAGCTCATTTAGATTATTTAAAATATTTTTATCTAAGTTATAAAGAATGTTTTAGCAAAAGTATTCCTTAAAAATATTAGTGCTAGGCTGAGTGTGGTGGTGCACGCCTTTAATCCCAGCACTCCGGAGGGCAGTGGATTTCTGAGTTCCAGGTCAGCCTGGTCTACAAAGTGAGTTCCAGGACAGCCAGAGCTATACAGAGAAACCCTGTCTCAAAAAAAAAAAAAAAAAACAAAAAACAAAACAAAACAAAAAAAATAGTGCTAGCATTCTAAATATTTAGACAAAACCTAACTATAACATAGCTAGACAGCCACCTAAGTCTTAACCGTCTAATGAGTTAACTTATGTAAACACAACACTGCAATATCAGGCTGTTTGCACTGGATCAACTGTACTTCACTAACTAGCAAGTCAATTTTAATTATGCTATGGTAAAATACTGATCTTGGCCAGAGATTATCTACGGATAATATTAGTTACATGTTATAATAGACATGTTGGTACTCTGAATTTATAACTTAGGACAACCATGTTCTTCAAAGACTTCTTAGCTCTGAAAATAAGCTTATTCTTTATTTCTTAGGCAGTTTTTTTGTTTCATTTTGGTTTTTTGATTTAAGTAGGACATCAAATCCCTGGGAAAAGTTATTTATAATGTATATGGAAAAAAATCTGTGTGTGAGTCAAAAGCTTGGCTGCTGGCTTTTGTAGCATCGCTGATTAGTAGGACGGCCTTGAGCTATACGCTCTGGGGGCTAAAGTTTTCTTAACCTTAAAATGAAGAAGTTGGACCAGATTATGTTTAATATCCTTTACAAAACAAGGGATACACAATTCTGAAGTAAGTCCTTTCTGCTTTGCCTTTAAATTAAAACCTTGGTATGGTGTACAGCTGTAGACATCTGCAGTGTGTGTGTGTGGGGGGGGGGGTGTCTACAGAAAAAACGCATGCTTGCAGACTCCAGCTGCCCTTATCAAGGAGTTGGAGAAAATTACCATGTTTTCTAGAGAAAAGTAATGAGGCCTTAGAGGTCAGTTGGGAACAGAAGAGCACTCCTAATGTAAGGGTGCAGCAAGTAGAATCCCTCATTTGACAAGTAATTTTCTGAGCATCCACAAGGGCTCAGGTTCTAGGTGTTAGATCTGTCAGTGAACTAAGCAGATAGAGATCAATTCCGCCAGGCAGTGGTGGTACTTTAATCCCAGCACTTGGGAGGAAGGCAGGCAGATTTCTGAGTTCGAGGCCAGCTTGGTCTACAGAGTGAGTTCCAAGACAGCCAGAGCTACACAGAGAAACCCTGTCTCGAAAATAAAATTAACCCCACCCCCCAAAAGAGATCAATTCTCTCTCCTTGGAATTCGTCAAAGCTCACAACCTTATTATTAAACTGAGAAATAATTTTTCAGAGAATGTTCTGTGCATCAGTCCTCTTTGGAACAAATATAGTGTTCTCTTTACCAAATGTCAAGTATCAATGAAAGTTCCAAAAACAAAACAAAAAAACCAAAACCAAACAAACAAAAAAACCCACCCTTTAATCTGTACCTTTCCTGAAAGCCATACTGTGTCATCCCTACTGAATCAAATGCACAGTCCTCAGTGACTGAAAATCTAGATGATGATTTCACTTTCAGATTGAGCCACACACATGGGATGAGGTTCTTGAGCCCATGACAGTTTGGCCTGCATCCTAACAGGGAAGCTATTCTCATAAGCAAAATTCTCTCTGCCTGTTCCTACTATTAACATGTGCTTTGGGTCTTTGTGTCTCTACAGAATTCCCATAATGTAACCAAATCCCCAGTATAAAGCTATGTAAAGATGGGGGCTGTAGGGAATCTTTCTGGTGGGCAGAGCTTTCCTGAATAGTTTGCTGTCTTTAAAAAGAAGACAGAGGGTTGACTGCTTTCCCTCCCGCTTGTGAAGGGGCAAATGACTGCTCACTGAGAAGAGAACTGAACACAAGGCTGCTTGGAGTTTTGGTTGTTTGATGTTTGGAGATGGGGTCTCTATAGCTCAGATTCGCCTCAAGGTTGCTATGGAGCTGATGACTGAATTTAGGATCCCAGGCCTCCCTTCCTGAGAGCTGGGGTTTTAGGTGTCTGCTACTCTGCCAGGCTAATTGTGTGCTAATAGATGGAACTTACTTCTTATATACCACAGAAACACCCCACTAAGTGACTATCTTAAGCCCAACACCTTGACTTTGACTATTCTTGGCTTCAGAACTCCGAGGAGTAAGTATGTTGCTTAGATCATCTAATCTAGTTTTGTCATTATAGCAGAGCAGACTGACTAAACCTGAAGGAGATGGGTTACTGGGAAGTAGGAAGAACACAAATACACCGTATAAAAACATCAGTAAGTGTGTGAAGACAAAATGGCACGTGACAACACCTGGCAGGAGCACAGGCTCTCTGCAGCCAAGGGTCTTCCAGAGTACTGACATATGTCACGCAGAATCATAATGTGTTTAAGAATAAAGGTCATTAAGTTTAAATAGATTATTATTTCATATTCTACCAAGAATTATTTAGAAATTTTAAACTGCTTTTCTAAAAGGAAGATTACCGTTTATTTCTTATCCTTTCTGATACATTATAATAAAACATGACTTATAAAATCTTTTTAAATATACTTTCTTGAGACATTTTAAAGCAGAAAGCTTCACTTCTTAGAATTCATTAAGTCAATCTTTTATGGTAAAAGGAAAGCAAAGATCAAACTTCTGAACTGCCCTTCTAGTTTTCCCAACCCTGGCTCTGCCCTTTCTTAGGAGTGTAGAATAGATGGATCTATCATAGGGCCAAGCAGCCACAAACAAACTGCTTGACTCAGCATCTCCTCATGGCCCCAGGAGCTCTGGGAACATTCACTTCTTTCCCCCAGCCACCACTTAAACAGAAAAGCTGAGAAAGCTGGGAGTATCTCCAATAAGCAAGTTAATTTACATATAAAGACAAATTAGCATACAGTCTTGATTCACCAGACTAAAAGAAATGCAAGGAAAACATCAAAACCAAAACCCAAACGCAGTTTAACAAGCTCTTCCTCTTTTCCCTTAGACACTCTGAGTAGAGCTTTTATAATACATGTAGCCTGGACATGTTTGACTTTGTTTATAAGATAAAGGCTGACAGTAAATGGACATGGTTTGATTAGAAGAGTGTTATCATCATAATAAAACTGCTCATTAAAACATGGTAACTTATGACATTCTCCAGGAAAGAAAGGCAGGCAGGCAGTGCCTCCTGGGGAGGAGGTACAGGAGGAAAGCAGCAAATGGAATGCTTGGTTGAGTCAGTAGCTGAGGTAGCTGAGCAGTTAACTGGAGATGGAACAGAGCTTGGCTGCTTGGTATAAATGTCTCCTGTTAAAAATAAGTAGTGCATACTAATACTGTAAAGAGTGGACCACCAAGACTCAACATTTCAGTACTGATACTAAATAGTCTGTCTTCTTAAAATAAAATATCTTTGGCATAAAAGATACATAAGAAAAAGGTTAACTTTTAAAATGTAGTTTATATACCACAGCATTTAGATAAAAAATGAGATGCAAATGAAAAATGCTATGGAAAAATATGAATTGTTTTCAATAGTTTTACTAATCATGATGCGATTAAGTGTCTTTATGTCTTAGTCCTGAGGAGCTACTGCTTAATCTAGTTTTAATCTTTTCTCTAGTTTGGTCAATGTAATATATTAAGAGTCCAGCATAATTCTATGACATAGGATTAGTCTAGAATCTGTAAAACATACTTTTAGAAAATGAAGAATATATCAGGATATAGTTAAATTTTTAGCAATGAATCCAAAATATATTGACTACAAGGTTTAACCAAAGGACAATATTCTTTTAAAAACAAAACTATTTTTGTATCTATTTTACAAATTAAATTCTCTGTATATGATCCTTTCTATGTAGAGTTCTATTCTATATTTTACTTATAAGTAAGTTTTTAAAATTAAACTTAAATATATTAACTCTTTTAAAATTATATGTTACCAATAATAAATATTACTAGGGAATATTTCTTTGAAAATCTTTAGTGGAGCGTGACAGTTTATCTTAGTCATACTTTATATGCAGATGTTTGCATACTTTTATAATTCCATGTAATGCTTGAGTTTTCTATAGAAAAGTAATGATGCATAAGTTATACATAAATAAATCTAAAGATTTCTTCCAATTTCCTCATCTTATTTGTTTAGTTTCCTTTCTGTTTTTCATGAACATCTCCATCAGACACCACTGACACTCCAGTGAATAAGACACTCTTGATTAACACATTTTAATTCCAACTAGTACTAAACTAATTTAGCTCACAAATGACATACTTGTGCTGGCATATTCTGCTGATCAGCGTAAGGATGTAGTTTATCTTCCATGCATCCTAGACAGTCTATCCTCATCAACACTTAATTAAAATAACTGTAAAGTAATAACAAATCTAGTTTCTTTGATGTGTTTTTGGCAAGCTAATCCCATACAGCAGTTATAAGCAGGGTGATTATTTATGGGTTTATCCTAAGCATCAAGATTGGTCACTTACATTATGGTTCTTTTCAAGAAGATGAGGGTACTTCTTAAGCTTTTGTTACCACACAATCGTTGCATATAGGTGTGCCCCACAGACTCATGGATTGTGGGTCAGGACCAATATACCGGTCCTGGTGCTGTCCTCATATACATAACATACACATATATGACTGAACAACATTCATTAAAATTAATTATTCAATTAAGTCAATTTATATCAGTGAGTATACACAAATACACACACACTTATTTTTGGTGTGTGGTAGTAAGGTTAACAACAGACCAATTGCCTTTACTACATATCTGATTATGAAAATAAATAATTGAAATTTATAGCAAAAGATAGAGTATGAGGGTGCTCATTTTCTCTCATATGTGGATGTTAGCTTTTAAGCTTTAGATAGATGTTTCAATATGAATAACAACAGAGGTTAGGTAGCTAATAAGGGAGCATGGGAGAGGAGAAGATCTTCCTGGAAAGGGGAAATAGTACAGTGTTATAGAGACAACGGAGAAACTCAAATAGTAAGATTAGGTGAGGAGGTGGGGAAGGCAGGGTAAAGGAAGGAATATGGGGACAAGTAGTACTAGAAGCCTTCTGAACAGCCATATGGAAACCTGCTACTACAGAAGCCTCCTAAAATATATATGCATATGAAGTTAAACAGGATCACCATATACTGTGGAGACAATGTCATATCTAGACATCTTACACCATCAAGTAAAACCTCCAGTGTCAGGAATGTGCTGTACCTTGTTGAGCTCTTGGCCAAAGGGATCACTTTGACCCCTTCAAACATCACCGACTATTAATTAGCAAGGCTCTTGGTTACTGGTGGTGGTAAGGCCCTACTGCTGAAGACACAAACTTACTTATGTCATCAAACATGAAGATATTGATCTTGCACCCAACTAGAAGCTGCACTCCCACTGACTGGACTAGTAGTCATCGTGTGAGAAGCTGCTTAGTATGCTACTAGAGAAAAAAAATAATCCCCACTTTCAACAGCAATTGTGGTTTATATATGATTGACTCAGGGAGTAGCACTACTAGAAGGTCTGGCCCTGTTGGAGTAGGTGTGGCCTTGTTGGAATAGGTGAGTTAATGTGTGTGTGGGCTTTAAGACCCTCATCTTAGCTGCCAGGAAGCCAGTATTCTGCTAGCAGCCTTCAGATGAAGATGTAGAACACTCAGCTCCTCCAGCGCCATGCCTACCTGGAAGCTGCCATGTTTCTGCCTTGATGATAATGAACTGAACCTCTGAACCTGTAAGCCAGCCCCAATTAAATGTTGTCCTTATAAGACTTGCTTTGGTCATGGTGTCTGTTCACAGCAGTAAAAACCTAACTAAAACTACCCCCTACAAACCTTGTGACTTACAACAGTGACCTATCTGCAGGATGTAGTGGTGCCACAGAGCTGCAGCTGTTATGGAAGTAACCATTTTTTGATTGGATTTGAGGCCCACTCAAATTGTACATTATACTACGAAAGGACTAAGAACCTAAGACTAGATGGGAACTGGGCCTAGGAGAAGCCTAATGCTATACCCATATTTGTCACCTTATACAAAGCTCGAGTCCAAGTGAATCAAGGACCTCAACATAAAACCAGAGACATTGAATCAAATAGAAGAGAAAGGGGAAAAGAGCCTCCAACTCATTGGCACAAGGGAAATTTCCTGAACAGAACACTAATTGGTCCAGTCCTATAATCAGAAATTGATGAATGGGACCTCATGAAACTGAAAAGCATCCATAAGGTAAAGGACACTGTCAAGAAGACAAAATGACAACCTATAGATTAGGAAAAGATCTTCACTAACCCTACATCCAACAGAGGGCTAATATCCAAAATATATAAAGAACTCAAGAAAACCTCCAAAAAAAAAACCCCAAATAACCCAAATAAAAATAGGGTACAGAACTAAACAGAGAATTCACAACAGAAGAATCTCGAATGGCTGAGAAGCACTTAAAGAAATGTTCAAAGTTCTTAGTCATCAAGGAAAATGTAAATATAAACGACCTGAGATTCCACCTTGTACCAATAAGAATGGTTAAGATCAAAACCTCAAATGATAGCACATGCTGGTGAGGATGAGGAGAAAGGAACACTCCTCCATTGCTGGTGGGATTGCAAGCTGGTAAAAACACTCTGGAAATCAGTGTGACAATTCCTCAGGAAATCTGAATATAGTTCTATCTGAAGACCTAGCTATACCACTCCAGGACATACACCCAAAAGATTCTTCAACCTGTAATAAGGACACATGCTCCACTATGTTCAGAGCAGCCTTATATGTAAGAGCCAGAAGCTGGAAACAACCCAAATGTCCCTCAACTGAAGAATGGATACAGAAAATGTCGTTAATTTACACAATGGAGTACTATGTAGCTATCAAAAATAAGGACATCATGAATCTTGTAGGCAAATGGATGGAACTAAAAAAATATCATCTTGAGTGAGGTAACTCAGACCCAGAAGAATATGCAATATGATACTAGCCAAAAAGTACAGGATACATAGGATACAACCTAAGACTATATATAAGAAGCGTAACTAGTGGAAAGGCCTAAGTGAGGATGCTTCAATCCTACTTAGAAGGGGGAAGGGAGGGAGGTACCTGGGTTTGAAAGGGGAAGGGGAGGGGAAAAGGATCAGCTATGGGGGGGGGGTGCCCAGAGGGCCAGCAGAATGAATGGAAATAAGCAGGCTCAGTGTGGTGGGAGATAGGGGACCTTCTAGAAAGTACCTGACACCTGGGAGGTGAGAGGCTCTCAGGACTCATCCTTAGCCAAAATGCCCAACATTGGGGAGAGGTAGTTCACCTCCAGTAGATAGATAGGGCCTCAATCAGAGGGAGTGGTTTACTAATTCACAGTCAAAGTTTCTCACCCAAAATTGTTCTTGTCTTAAAAAAAAAATGCAGGGACAAAAATAGAGAAGAGACTAAAAGGAAAGGCGGTTCAAAGACTGGCCCAACTTAGGATCTATCTCATGGGGTGGGGGTGGGGTCAAACCAAGGCCTGACACTATTATTGATGCTATGATATACTTACAAACGGAGCCTTACACCCAACCATTGGATTGAAGTTGGGGACCCCTGTGGTTGAATTAGGGGGAAAAATGAAGAAGCTGAAGAGGAGGGCAACTCCATAGAAGATCAGCAGTTTTAACTAACCCAGACCCCAGGGAACTCCCAGAGACTGAGCCACCACCCTGGCAGCATACATGGGCTGGTCCAAGGCCCCTGGCACATATAGCAGAGGTCTGCCTGGTCTGGTCTCAGTGGGAGAAGGTTCACTTAGCTAGAGACTTGAGGCCCCAGGGAAGGGGGAGGTCTACTTAGGGGGCCACCCTCTAGGAGACAAGGGGGAGGAGGAATAGCATGAGAAACTGTGGGAGGGAAGACCTTGGGGAGGGGGGAACAACTGGAATGTAAAGAAAATAATAAAAGAAAATAATTAATATTTTGTTTAAATTTTTAACCATTTAAAAGAAGCTAAGATTCAAGCAATACTTTTAATTTTTCCTTAAAGAATACAAATTCATCACTTTTTTGCATTGTATGATTTATATTTTCATGTAAAGTTGCTCTAGGTGAGGGTATGGGAAATATACCCTTTACCTTGTATTCAGCAATCATTGTAAAAATAACTTAAAATGCTGTATTTTGTTCTTATCTTTCTGGTATATTGATATTCTTGTGGCATTCAATTGATTTAGCAATAGTCCTTTGAAATGTCCATGCAGAAAAATTAATATATTTGTTAAGAAATTGGCCCTGATAGATCTCAGGGGTAGAGTGTTTGCTTAGCATGCCTGAGGCTGTGGGCTCCACTCCCAGAAGCACACATGAAACAAAACTAAATTATACGAATATTAATATAATTTATATTTATATATAAAATAAATATAACCCATATTTATGTGTCAATTTTTTTAAAGTAATAAAGATTTCAACATGTATGTTAATGAATTAAACTAGTTTAACTCATATATTAGATGCTGGGAATTTGAAAAATGAAAGAGAGGGAAATTGAACTCGCCTGAGGATTTCTATGGTAGCTGAGGCAAGAGGCAAGTGCAAGCACAAGCAACCTGTCTGACCCTCCCTTGAAAAAGAAAAGGTGATCAAGGCTCGGGGCACAACAGTTATGCCATCAGCCCTCTTGAGCAGTGTTTTCTAACCACAGAATAAGATTCAGCATTAAAAAACGAAACGAAACAACCACCACCATAAACTAAGAGTTCCACCCCATCTATGTTGATCCCTTGACTTTCAGGAGTAACAAGAAGTGGCAGGACAAGTGCCCTGGTCTCAGACAGCCAGGCTAACTGCTGAGTGCTCCCCAGGAAACAACTGGAGTTCCAACAGACATTGTCCTTCTATCCCAACTGCGAGGCAGAAGCAGACACCCAACAGTTCCTCTTCTGCTCCCTGTCCATCCAGAAAATGCTACGGGGCTTTTAGTTTTCTGAATTGTAGGTTTTAAAGCCCCCTTAGTTATTCAAGCTGAGAAGTTTAAATTCATTCTGTAGCTGAGACCAGAAACTATCACCAGGTCTGTAGGACAGCAGTCACAAGAAGTCAGCTGCCAGCCGCCCGGCACCTCTGCATTTCAGGTGTTTTATCTTTGCAATAGAGAAGGGCTTGCTCCATTTGCAATGCTCAGGCTTTTTTTTTTTCTTTAACATTCAAAATTACATTTCTAGAACACTTATGTTTTATTTTTATGGTTTGTGTTTTGATAATTAAACAGTATTCTCTGCCTTCCACTATACAATTTTAGTGATTTTCACTCTGGGAAATACTATTTCTACTATCTGAATTTTAACACACACATACTCTCTCTTGTCTCTCATGTATTAGATATTATATTTTAATGTTAATTACACATAGGTGTTCCCAATTAATAATTAGTATTTCTAGTACCCTACTCAGTAAAACTGAGAAACAATATAGAAACTAAACTTCTGGTTCATTAAAATTTAAGATAACATGTACAACTTCTGGAGAGTGGGAAAGGGGGCATCTCCAGAATTATAATATTTCTAAAGACTTGTTTCTGAAACCCATCAGGGAAGGAGGAGAGGCAGATCACTGGAAAGAGGGGCACAGCAAGCCTGACACCCGACAGAGACTAGAAAGGACCTAACAAGCCTGTGTGTGTCTCAGTGTGGGAGGGACCAAGCAGCCAGTCCTGAAGCTGGTGTGGCTGACTCAGGAAGACTCAAGAACAGCAGAGCACATGATACACATAAAGGTATCTCAAAAGCTCAGACTTATTCACAGGAACCAAGTAAACATTTACCTCTAAGACACTAACCCAGAGATGATAGAAAATACTTCCTGGGGCTCAGAGATGGCTCAGCAGTTAAGAGCACTAACTGCTCTACTAAAGGATCTTGGTCCAATTCCCAGAGCCCGCATGGCAGGTCGTACCTGTCTATTACTCCGGTTCCAGGATTTGACATCCTCATGCAAACATTTGTGCAGGCAAAACACCAATGCACATACAAAAATTAAAAAATGAGTAAAATTATTTAAAAATTTTTCAGTTTCTGCTCTGAAATGTTTTCGTTTTTAAGCTAGCGAAGCTTGCTTGCTTGCTTGCTTGCTTCCTTCCTTCCTTCCTTTTTCTTTCTTTTTTCTTTTAAAAACCTGTGTATCTTGTGGGCAGAACAAACTTTAGGTTGAAGGTTTTGTGGGTGGGTTGATGTTCCCCCACCTTCCACTGGAAGTCCTGCCTGGCTATAGGAGTCTCTGTATTCCCCACTGGTAGAAATCTCAGCTAGGGTCATTCCCATAGACTCCCTGTAACTTTCCCCATCCCAGGTCACCAGCTGATCCCAGAGATTAAGGGAACAGCCAACCAATGACTATCCAAATTTGAGACCCATCCCATGGGAGAGAGCCAACCCCTGACACTATTAGTGATCCTCTGCTATGCTTGCAGACAGGAACCTAGCATAACTGTCTCCTGAGAGGCTTCATCCAGCAATGAATGGAAACAGATGCTGAGATCCACAGCCAAACATTAGGAGGAGCTTGGGAGTCTTGTGGAAGAGTTGCAGAGAGAATTAAGGGAGCCAGAGGGGTCAAGAACACCACAAGAAAACCTACGGAGTTTTCTAACCTGGGACCTTGGGGGCTCACAGAGACTAAACCACCAACCAAAGGACATGCAGGGGCTGGAACTAAGCCCCTACCCACATTTGCAGCAGATGTACAGCTTGGTCTTCATAGGGATTCCCCTAACAATTGGAGCGGGGCTGTCTTTGACTCTGATGCCTGCTTTTGGGTCCCCTTCTCCGAGCTAGACTATCTCCTTGGGCTTTAATGGGAGAAAAGGTGTTTAGTCCTGCAGGAACTAGGTACCCCACGGTGGGGTGGTCCCCAAGGGGGCTTCCCCTTTTCCTCAGAGAAGGGGAGGGAGAAACAGGGAAAGGATTTACAAAGGTAAGACTTGGAGGGGGGGTGCAATTGGGATAGAATATGAATTTAAAAAGTACATTTTGGGAAAAAAATTCCTTTTAATTTCTTTTCAGTCTCAAGAGAAAAACAAGAGTTCTTCTCATATTTGATTTTTTTGTTTTCAAAGTATTGGCAATATTGCTTTACTCTGTGCTCCCCACCCAGCTGGGGAGCCTTTTCTAGTCAATAACCCTGTGAAGAAAGGGGAATTTTTCTACTACCTGTTTTTCTTTCTTCTTTTTCTTTCCCCTCTCCCTCTCTCTTTTTAATTCCTTTTCATTAGTACTATGCCAAAGCATTAGGTCAGTTTGCTACCATGCAGTCTGCTTAAAGACAGACTCTTTGGAACACAGATGCTAACATGGAGACACTGTCCCACAGCCACTAGATGGCAAAGCAGCGTTCCCACTGCTGGCCTAGTCCTGCCAGCGGCTGGCAATGCTGTGGCACTGTCCTCTAGCACAGCAGAGCTCTGTCTGATCAACTCAATCAGATTACAGGTGAGCGCTCAGCCTGAAACTAAGTCACTCGCAGTACACTTCCTGTCCCCACGTACTTACAACTGCAGTCAGGCGAAGCCTTGCTTTTACTACCCAACGTTAATACATTATCAGTTTTAACAGTTTCTGTTAAGGAAGCTAAAGATTTAGTGACTATAAGATAATAAATGTATCAAGATAAAAATGTAGCAAAATATAATGCACAGCAAAAACGAACAAGTCTATATTGGTTTATATTCAAATTAAACAGATATTTATAAGTGTATCCAAGATTATATCATGCTTTTTTTTTTCTTTTTTTTTTTTTTCTTGAGATAGGGTTTCTCTGTGTAGCCCTGGCTGTCCTGGAACTCACTCTGTAGACCAGGCTGGCCTCGAGCTCAGAGATCCCCCTGCCTCTGCCTCCCAAGTGCTGGGATTAAAGGCGTGTGCCACCGCCGCCCGGCCTCATGCTTTTCAATAAAAGATATGTCCAGTTCCTAGGGTAAGTAAGGTTCAGTTTCCATTGTGGAAGTTTTCTGAAGTAAAGAGCAGGAAGAAGAAAATATACAACATTCTCTCTTAGAAGAAATGGCCTTCAATTTAATATTCTATAAATTATTTTAAGTCATGGGATAATCTTCATTACAACCTGCAAAAATACTCTTACAAAGTAGCAGACAGGATTAATCTATTTTTTTAAACACAAAAGAATGCTTGTTTTTCCTTTAATTTATTCCAACTATTTACTCAGTCATTTTGACCACTGTACCTAAATGAGAAGAACATCTAAACTGGTCTAAGGAAATGCTGCTGCCCATTTCAATAAGGCTGCAGCCGTTAATGCCTTTGTCTATTTTTGAAAGAATGAATATATATATCATTCCAATAGGTTATATCCAATAGGTTGATACCATTTATAATTAAGATTCTTCATATACCATGAAACTGCGGAATTAAGCCACATGAGATTATTAATGCATTACTGTATTTTTCTACTAAAACCATACTTAAGATTGATGGACAGCCCTATTGTCTTTCCTCTGGTAACAATTAATTAGTTGTCTTGATTTAAGAATGTGGTTCTGATCCCATAATCAGCCACCAAACCCAGACACTATTGCATATGCCAGCAAGATGTTGCTGACAGGACCCTGATATAACTGTCTCTTGTGAGGCTATGCCAGTGCCTGGCAAATATAGAAGTGGATGCTCACAGTCAGCTATTGGATGGAACACAGGGCCCCCAATGGAGGAGCTAGTACAGGGGAACACCAGGGCCAGGAAGCAGGAGTGGGTGGGTTGGGGAACAAGGGGGGGTTGTCGGGGGGCGGGGGGTATAAGGGACTTTCAGGATAGCATTTGAAATGTAAATGAAGAAAATACCTAATTAAAAAAAAAAAAAGAATGTGGCTCTGAAGTCATCAACTGGTTCCACAACAGGTGTCACTGAGGAATTACTGGGTTTCTTACACTAATCACGGCTCTGACAGACTCTAGTAAATAAGTATATATTTTACTTTAGATGGCTTTATTTTACTAAATTGACACTTCCTTTCTCATGTTCAACTATTCCTACTCATTTCTCTTAGTGGCCTCTTACTAAGTAAGAGACATTCCCATTTAAATAAAAACAAAACTTATGGCTTGGATCAGAAATGCTTCCCACAGGTTTGTGTGTTTTAACATCTTGTGCCCAGAGGTGGCATGGGGTCATGGAGGTTAAGGAAGTCAGCCTGACTGACAAGAGATGGGTGGCTGCAACTTTGGAGATCATATAAAACCCACAGCCATGTCCAGTTGTTTCTGATTCTTAATCCTGATGCACTAAGATGCTAAGATGTGAATGAACACACAGCAAGCTCCAAGCACCACAGGTGCCATGCTCCCTGCAGTGCTAGACTGGTCCCGCTCAAACTGTGAGTCAGAGTAAGCCCCCTCCAGTAGGTTTCTCCTGCCAGCAAAGTAACTAACACCATGGTTACAAGTCTCAGAAAGGAAGGCAACAGTCTAACGGACATATTAAACGACTAGAATATTAATCACAGATACTGGTTTCAGGATTAAAGTTAGTTGCATTTGTTTTGAAATCCTAAATTTAGATTTGTAGGAATGTTACTTGCTAATGAATTTAAGTTATACCAAGAGGGAGGAAGAATGAGAGGGATGGAAGGAGGGGGACGGGGTGAAAGGAAGAAGGGGAGAGGGAGAGAGAGAGAAAGGGGAAGAAGGGGGCTGTTCTTTAGTGTAAATGGGAATAAAAGAAATACATTTGCCTATTTATAGGAGGACTATTTTCAACGTAATTTTTACAGTATGATTATAGAGTGAGTGCAACTCAAAACTACTTATGCTTTAACCTAGAAGGCTAATTATAAATTATTAACTTTATTCATTTAATCCCAATACTTTAATCTCTTTATGGTCGTCTCCCATTCATGCTATGCCCACTAAGTTTTGCATTTCTCCCTGGGAATGTGAAGTATCTGCACGCTCTACCTAACTGTAAATTGCAGAAGAGATAAGCCTTTCAGAATCTAGCTGCTACAGAGGCTGAGAGGGGGTAAACTGCTGAGAGCTCTGAGTGCTGGGGTTTCCCTGCTTTGTCCACACTCATTTCTTAGAGAACCCTCGTCTCCTGCTAGTGAGCCTCCTGGAACCAGTCACTGGAGGAGCCACAGCCTGCCCTTCTATGGCTGCTTGCAATGGAGCCCTTTCCTAGAGTGAACCTTGCTCACTGGCTGTGCTGAACTTGGGTGTCTTCATCTGTGAACTCACACATGTTTCTCTTTTCTAAAGCCTCTAGATGTGGACCATTCTCAGAGGAAAATGTCTGTGGAAATAGGAGTAGAAACTGGTGTTTTGATGTATGCTCACCTGTGGTGGCTTCTATGTGTGAAGGGTAGCCTCTTCATGAGCACACTGCAGACCCAATGCTAACTGGCTAGGGAACACTTCAGCCAACCTCATCACCATAGTACTAAGAGATATCAGCTTTTCAGTGTTTGATTGGATTTTTCAGTACCTTAGGAACATTTAAAAATCCTGGGTGTATATGAATTTTAAATAGATGGGGAAAGTCCTTGAGGTGAGCTGAAACACTCTTCTTGGGTTAACAAAAATAACTCACATGTATACAGATTTTTCCATCTCCTATTTTTCTTTACATTGATAAAAATTCTGCAATTATTCAAAGATCCAAAACAGGAACTGCAGTATCTTCCTTGGTTCTTGCAAATTTTTCTCTTTTATGCCTAATTTGCAATCAACTGAGGCTTTTCAAACATAATTACCATTTCTTTCTTTCTAATCCTACTGTCCCAGATCTTGTCAGAAAGACTCTTTCTTGAGTTCTATTTAGGAAATAGTCTCCACTTGTAGACATACTCTTCTGTAACTGAATTCTGGCTAATATTGTTGAAACTATTTCCCCCTTCAAGATGCAAAGGCAAAGATGTTCCTCTTAACAGCTCGCCGTGGTCTTTACGGTTGGGTTCAGATTCTGGACTAACTTCAGGCCCTCTCAGGCGGCGGCACCACCAGCCATTCCCCTGTAACTAGTCAGGATACAACTAGCTTGAAATACTAGGTGTCTACTCCTTTCCCTTCTGGGTTCCTGCCACTATTTCTCCCTCCTTGACTGCTCTTCTTTCTCTGCTTCCTTTGCCTAGCTCCTCATTCATCTTAAGATATTAATTTCGATTACAGTCTCTATGTTGACAATGCTTTTCTGACTATACCTTTCCCAAAACTGAGTGTGGTGATCTAATTTGCTACAAGTGTGCATTCCATAAATTTAATATGCCTATTTTCAAATTTGCCCATACTTAAATCACTTCTTTTCTCAGTTTACCACAGTCTGGGCATTTTGATGTCAGGGATGTTATAAACATGTTTATCAGAGATGCCTAAACAAAGTCTGAATCAATTGCACAACCAGGTCACTGCCTTTCTCAAAGATCTGCTGGATCATATAAGCACGGTAAATCGATTCAGCTCTTTCTTACCATGCCATTCCAGGCCCTTCTCAACAGACTAGAGCACATCTTTCCAGTTTCGTGTGCTCCTGCACACTGTGTGTATCCTGCACACATCATACTGTTTGTCTTATTGCTAGCATCCTGTTTAGCGCTGTCTGATGTGCCTTTCCTCTACGTGTTTTGCTGGGCAGTTTCTCTAACCCTCACTCATTTCCAACTCTGGTGGACTTAATCGTTCTCTCTTCTTGGCCATCACAAAACTTCTCACTTTACTCTTTCATTTTTAAAGCTGATTTGTTGTTAACACAAAGAGCCTCAGAAAGTTGTACAATATATGTGCTGATTTTTAGAAATCACAGCATGTGGAATCTAGAGGTTTCCAGTCATAAATTCTATCAGAATAATTTAAAGGAAATTAAAGCTCTTGTGACTACTCTTACAAGAAAATAGGCAACAGGGGTTAACCCTGACAAACGTGGAAAACAATGTATAGGTTTATCCATCCTGGCATAATGCTCTAGCGCAAACATGTGCTTCCTCCCCAACCAACCTTCACTTCTAACAGTGTCACTCGCTGTGCTCCCAACTGTCTCACAGAGAAGGCTCCCCAACACACTCCCTAACCCACTTCTGACAAGAGAATTAAGAGTGTAAAGCAAAAATAAAATGAACTGAAAACATGTCACAGATAGCAGTCAACTTTCAAAGGTAACTTCAATGGCAGAAATAGAGACTGTCTTGATTTAACGTTCCAGCCCTGTCCCTTCCTGTGAAACCATTTACCAGTGTTTGGTGTGTCCATCTGCGCTGTGAGAGTCAGCAATCCACACTGTAAACATTGGCTACTGTGGGAGCTGGTAGCTATGTAAAGCATGTAGACTAGACTAAAGCACAGCACACAGGAAGCAACTGTTAAACGTTAGCTGTTGTTATCATTGTCTTATGAGCTGATTGTGTAATGACCAAGAGCTGGACTTAGGGTCTCAGGGTAGAATGTGGCTCTAACATGACTATTACATCTTTCTTATTACTCCAGTAACAATAAAGAGCAGCTAGACAAATAAATATTCCCTAAACATGCAGGGTTGGTTTGAAGTTCTAAATGAGATCTTTTGATTCTATAGATCTATTTTGCAAAATTATTTACAAGTTAATCTCTGCAAGTACCTTAATAATGGTATGAATTACTAACCAATTATTATCAAATTTTGGAATTATCAATTTGGCTTATAGGTGCATACCATATTAACAAGATAGTATGTTAGATATTAATTACTGTAATGTCTCCCACCTCCAATTCTTAACTCCTAAATTCTTAATTTTCTCAAAGAGTGTGATAAAATTAATATATAGAAAAAAGTCTTCAGAATTTATATGGGTCTGTGGTTTGGGTTAGAATTCTCTCAGATTTAAAGTAAAGATCTATAAAATTTTAAAAATTATGCATTATAGCTCTAAAATCATTACTGTCATTGCTAAAAGGAATTTTAAAATTTTCATTGCTGAAATTTTAAAAAGCTAAATACACAATTGAAAATCTGATCTTCAAATTTTATATAATTATATTAATAAATATTCCAGCTGAAAAACTACAAAGGTGATTTCAAGTATTTGATACAAAGTATAATTTTTATTAAGTGAATAGATTATGACTTGGCTACATTTGAAAATACAGCCAAATCTTGATTATTCTTAGTCTACAGAAATACAGACGTTGAAAATGAGCAAAACGTTTTCACATTAAAGATGTTATTTCCCACAAAGTATTCACCACGGTGAACTTAATAGTCTAATTTGTACTTTCATTTCTTTTCTTTCTTAATCAAATGAAATGACTTAATATTATAAGAAATAATACAACAGAGGAAGGGAAATATATGAATGACCAGCCCGAGCAATCAAGAGTTGGCTGTACAATATCACATTTACTTTAAGAATCAATCTACAAGAACTCAAAGAGCCTCGTCCTACTCCATCACCATTAATAACACCAAGCAGTGGTCCCTCCACCTCACCATCCCTAGCAAGACTCTGAGTACCTGAAAGAACCCTGGTGGCACGGGACCTACTGGCATGCCATCTCCTGGGGGCATGTTTCCTAGCACGGGGCTGGGAGCTGCTGCAGCACTCTGCAAAGAATAAAGGAGAGACAGAGCTACATCATTACAGAGAAGGCACAGGACCACAGGCTGGTGCACACTGCAGGGTGGCTGCTTTTGCACTCCTGCGAGCAAAAGCACTGGTTCCCACTCTACATGTGCCCTGAGATTAACAGTGTATAAACAATGTCAGTGGCTGTAAAAGGCCTGAAGAAACTCGGTGAAGACAAAGATCTTTCATAAGATGACACATTTGAATATATATTAAGTTCTGGGAGTAAGTGACAGATGATAAAGTTTTAACAAATGCTTAATTGAAGGTACAGACACTTGACATGGCAAACATTAGCAATGAGTGTGCAAACAGGTAAAAGTCTAGTATGACGATCACAGGAACTGGGAGAAGGCCTTTATTTAGGTTATACTTAAATTATGTCACAAACAAGTAAAATTCACTTTCTGCCTACAGATAGCCAAATTTTATTCATTTTTAATGTTATAATCATTACCCAAAACATAAAGTGTAAGTAAGGTGAGAAGATGAAAATGCAGGCAGGAGGCTGAAGAAACAACTGAATTAGCTCGGAAGACACTGGTCTCACACAAGTTAGTAACACTATCAGCTTGAAAAATTCAAAGTTTATTTAATTTATAAGCTTTTCATGAAATCCTAGCATTTCATTAAATGGGAATATGAAAAAATAAAACCTTTGCTTTGGATTCTTTGTAGTCAGATAAGGGCTATAGATTTCTTTTTTTATACACATTGGTACACATGAAGCTGCTCTGTAACTAGCAACTGTATTTTTCAATTTCATTAAGGTTCTAAAAATACTAAAGAAGGGACCAGATGAGGACATAATTAGTACCACCTTTATGGAAGAGCATATGCAAGGTCCTGAAAAATAAAAATAAAAATAAAATAAAACAAAACCTAGAAATAGAAGTAATCCAGCAGCGGGCAACCTTACTATCACGTAGATATCCAGAAGAGGAACAATTACTGTGCAGAGATATCTGCAGTCCTGTTCTATCTGAAGTGCTATTTCTAATAGCCAAAATACAGAATCAACCTAAACATTCACTGATGAATGAATGAATGAATGAATGAATGAATGAATGCGGAAAATGTGGCCCATATACACAACGGAGTTTTATTTAGCCCTAAAAAACTGTGACAGTGTGGATAAGCCTGGAGGACATTACGTTAAGTTCAAATAAAGCAGGGCAGAGAGACAAATAGCACAGGATCTTACACAGACGTGGAAGGTAAAGAGCTGATCTCATAAAGCTGAGAACAGACTGGCCAGTCGGGGGTAAGGACATTAAGGAAAGGGGCTGTGGAACAAGTACAGAGGCACAGCCAGCTAGAGGAGGGAAGTTCTGGGCTACAGTTTACAGCAGTGCAACTGTAGTTAGCAATATTTTAAAACAGTAGCAAGAGAAGACTCTGAATGATTTACTATAAAGGCACCAGGGAGGCTTAGGACACACCAGTGTGACAGTTAACAGCTTCGCTGTGAAAAAACATTCCAAGCTGGTCCCACAGCTACATACATGCTACCCTGACTACTATGGGTCCCACACTTACATGTATGCTGGTCCCACAGTTATGTATGTACATGCTGCCCTGACTACGATGGGTACCACACTTACATACATGCTGGTCCCACAGTTACATACATGCTGCCCTGACTACTATTGCCTGTTGCATCCATCAATGCACTCAGTCCACAGATGATATAGTATCTTAGCGAGTTCTAGTACATAGTTCCACAGTACGTGAGGTTGTTGAGACCAATGATTTTCACAGTTCTCAAGAGTATCTAGGCTGAAATGGGATCCTGTGAAATGCTGTTTACTTATGAATCCAAATGTAACCACAGCCAAGGAGACGAATACAAAAGAGGAAGCTGCTGCTCATGACTACATGAGCATGCTCGGAGGCAGCAGCAGTAAGACAGACTTACTGACGACTGCCTGATGTAGCCCTGCCAACTCTTGGCTCCTTTCATTTTGTACAGCACCACACATGATCTTTTAAAAATGAAAGCAAACTGATTTTCCATTTAACTAAACTTGCATAATATTTTAATATAATGTCAGAGGGGACAAATTTACAATCAACAACAGTTAGGTTAAAAGTGTACAATTACAACCAAGTCTAGGAAGCAGGATTTGATCTCTGTCCTTGAGACTGTATAATTCAAACCTACATTTTCATCAATTCTAGTTACCCAGAAAGTATACCGGTAAGATTTTTTCCTGTATTAGGAAAATAAAACAAGTTCATTTGTATGAACAGATGAAGAATGTAGTAATAAAAAGGTAAAACACATAGGTAAGTATTTAACAAGTCATTTTTCTCCAGAGAACATTGTCTGCAGGTATTTGCTAGTTTTTTTCCTCCAAAGATCTTCATAATATATGTACCTTGTGATATACTTTATAGATTTTTTATGACCATAAAGTTATTTTATAAGTTCAGGAAAATATTCCCTTTCTGGGTTTGCCACTGGAGTCAAGGACTTTTGAGTGTTCATGTTGCAGCAAATACAACAGAAATACACCCGTTACTTTAAGGCTTACTCCTAGCAAGTGGAGAAAGACAATAAACAAAACAAATAAGGGAGAATATTTGTTTGTGATCTGATCCAATGAGTTCTAAAGGGACAGGGTGGATCCCTCACAGTCAAGAGGACAGGGCTAGCAATTCTGAAAGCCCTGTGACAGGGACACATCAACCGTGGACCAGGCTTCAGGGGCTCCTGATGGACTCAAATGGGCCATTCATTGTTTTTGTAGTCTGTCTCCCCCTTTCTCTCTGTCTCTCTCTGTCTGCCTCTGTCTCTCTCTCCCTTTTGCTCACTCTTTCTCTCTTCTCCCCTCCCCTCCCCTCCCTTCCCCACCCCCAACAGTAAGTAGCAGCAGCAGTAAGTTTTATGTAGTCCTGAGTGTCCTAGAATTCATTACCTACTGGAAGCTGTCCTCTATAACGGTAACCCTCTGCCTCCTAAGAGCTAGATTACAAGGCAATGCTACCATGCCCAGATTTTCCTGTTCTTAGACTCTCCTCCTTACATTTCAAAACATGCCAAATTCTTGTCGTACAATGTTAAGAGTAGGGATTCTGAACTTCGGACACTCATGCTTTGCACACAATGATAAGGATATCTGAACACCAGGAGCCTGATAACTAGATGACATACAGACCATGGCCCAGTTAGTTAGTTATTGGTGTAAGAGAAATTCTCAGTCCTCTTTTAAAGATACAAAAATAACACAATATTAGAAACTATGTGAGGCACAAAGTCACAGAGCAGATCACTCTGACCAAACTTCACTTTGAGGACCTCGATCTGGTCATACTGATCGTACTGGTCACCCACTTGCACTGGGCTTACTAACAAATTATATTATGTGACTCAGCCTGGAGCACCATTTGGTCCACTCACAAATCTTGTTCTGTTAGTATCATAGAGGTAAACTGATTGGCTCTGTAAGTACTGTCAAGTAATAAACCTTCAACTGAAGAGCATGCTAATTTGTGTAAGTATCCATCTAAATAATCTAAGTATTGAATTTAAAGAGTCACGCTACGTGAAGGAAAGCTTCTCGAAGGAAAGAGTTCTTACTTTCTTGAACAAACTTGTTTGATATTTGCTAACACATGAGACAGAGTTAATCCATGACCTAAGAATAAACAGAAACTTATAACTGGGCCTAGCCCACAAGTGTGTAGGACTCTGTATAGCCATGTAACAAGAGTAAACAGCTCAGTTATATTAAAACTCCCACAAAGAATTCTCACTAGACTACCATGGAATATCCTTTATTATATA
Organism: Mus caroli; assembly: GCF_978045245.1. Classification (NCBI taxonomy): domain Eukaryota; kingdom Metazoa; phylum Chordata; class Mammalia; order Rodentia; family Muridae; genus Mus; species Mus caroli. Next base: position 29,705,300 of record NW_028227270.1, read on the forward strand.
ATTGTTTTGGACTGATTTTTATAATAGCTTATCTTAATGAAAGAAAAACATACACTATGATTTTATAATATTTCTTATAGCTAACTGAATCAGGAAGACGTCTGTTTGGATGGAAACATGTCCTTTTAGTGTCTTCTGCTGGATTCAATTACTTACTTTCATACTTAATATTTTTTAAGAAATGTGCATCTTAACACACATTTTATTAAATCACTAGCCTTGCTATTTGAATATTGTAGAGAGAAGGAGGTCCACATACCTCTAAGAGGTTAAAAGCAGACATGAAGCTAAAAAGATTCGCTCTATCATAAAATATAATCAGATTTATTAAGATTTTATACGCCAGTAATTGCTCCTTTGATTTATTAAGAGTACTAGGGAATCAGGTCCTAATTACGTAGTAAAAATAAAGATGTAAAATCTGCATTTTTGTGGAACAGAAAAATATTAAGGATATATAAAACTCTAAAGTAATAACTGCAAAAATAAAGTGGTGATAAGACTTAGAAACTGAAAGGAGATTAAAAATAAACAGGATTGTTAGTTTTATTATTTTGTCATCTACACTATTTTAAGCCTCTATGATTTCAATTATGTCTTTTCCCAAATTCATGTGTTACCAATGTGAATGAAGTAAGAGGTAGCACCTTTAAGAGGTGATGGGGATATAAGCTCTCCCTTTCTAACAGGTCTCAAAAGAATGGGTGAGGTAGTTTGTCCTATGTGCTCTTCTGCCTTCCTCAAATACGGACACAGCAGGAACATCCTACCACTAGGTGGCAGTGCTCAGCCTCAGACTTCCCAGTCTCCCGGCTATGACATAGACTTGGTTTTATCTAAATTTCTGATCTTAGATATACTGTTATGACAGCACAACACACACTACCCATATACAGGCATTTTCAAGTAAATCTTAAAATGATGGTAGTAGCTATCTGGCAATATCAATTATGATTCGAAACACTTAAATAGTCTGAATGCTTGTTGAAGATAGCTTTACTATATTAAGAAATCTTTCTATGTGTATGCCTAGTCCTGTAAAACAAAACAAACAAACAAACAACTTTCAAAAATTCACAAATAAGAAAAGAAACTTTCATTTCCATTTGATAGATATTGGTTTTCCTCTGAGAAACATAGCATGAGCATTGGTAACTGTCATAAGTCATCACTGTGTTCTAAGGTTAGCCCTGTTTGGTCATCAGAGGAACTCTTACTTGCTGGTAGATATTTGAGACTTTGACGACCTCATTCTCCTGACATGTTTTTTTTTTTTTTTTGCTATTTTGTATTTTTCAATGTGAGCATCACATTTGCCCTTTCAGAACAAATTCATATCAAATGGTTTTATATACTTCAATTTAATGTAAAGAATGTAGTTTAAAAATATACAGCAACAAAATTTCTTGAATATGCAGGTGTGGTGACACATGCCTTTATTGCCAGAATCTAGAAGATAGAGACAGGCAGATCTTTGTGAGTTCAGGGCCACCCTGGTCTACATACCAAGTTCTAGGCCAGCCAGGGTTACATGGTGAGGCCCTGTTTAAAAAACAAAACAAAACAAAACAAAACAAAACAAAACAAAACAAAACAAAACAAAACAAAACAGGGACAGCAAGACCAGACCAAAACCGAAACCAGCAAAACAGCTTCCTCGGATATAAGAGCGTTTCTGAAAGAACTACAGTCATTGTTCCTTTTATATTCCCGACTTAGGTGTGAATTTGCTCATTTAAGATTTTCCAGACCTTTCACTTCACTGACACACCTAACTTTCTCCATGTTCACTTCACTTTCACATCCTTTACAAGGCTCTCCCTTTAGAGTTGAGCAGACTGCAGGGAGACTGAAGTCTGTCTTCCCCTCGTGAGGAGAGAGTTCCACCTGAGGAACAGCCTTCCAGTGACATGCTCTCTTCAATCAATCTTCCAGGGTTTACAAAGCAGAGTCTCGAAATGGAAAGTGAGGGAAGAGGCCTGGTCCCTTTCTAGGCCTTGCTGTTAAAGTCTGAAATCCGTCCTCCTCAGTCTGGATGCCAAATAATGCAGCTATATAGCTTCTAGTGTACAGATAAATCATAAACTGCACAGCCAAGGGCACCCAGCAGCAGGTCTCTCCACCACCTCACAAACGTTGCCCACCACTGGGGAACTGGCTCAACAGTTTTGGTTTTTTAATCCTGAAGTAAATTATCCTTCTCTTCAATATCTTTCTACAAATTGATTACTAGTTTGCCTTTTTTTTTCTATTTTACTGTTTATTTTAAAACAATATTTTTCTTCTACTTGTTAAACTTTATCATCCATTTTCAAACATCTCATATAACTAGTCGAACTTTATTCTGTTTTCTAATAATAAAGAATATAAAGCAATACATTTTACGTTGACTTTACCTTTGTTGGTATCTGCAAGGTCTAATATTGGTATTCAGTACCTTTTTTGAATCGTCTGAATACAATTTTATTTTGCTGATTAATGGAAATAACTAGAAACAAAAATTATACTGACTAGATGAATTAGGAAATAAAAAGAGAACAATATCCAGCCTTGTAGATGTCAGCAAAGACACTTTTAATATAATTCACACATGGTTGAATGTTTAGTTTCTAAATTTCTAAATTTCAGTTTCCCGACTATAGTCAAGGTATGCCATGTGATACACCTCCAGCACCCAGGAGGATGTTAAATAGTATGTGCTTAGGATTTTCCACTAAGAAAACATCAACATTCTCTTTTCTTTGCTGACTTTGTCTCTGAACATTCTCTAATTTCCAGTTCTTATTCTTTCCTTCATATATCAATTATTGCTCGTCTATTTCTCCTTCTGCCTCTGTCAGCTCTTGCCCAGGAGACTCACATAGGAATGTCACCTCTGTGAAATGGGGCACAGACCCAAGTGTAGAAAACCTACACTTCTGCTGTACCAACTGCAAGTGGACAGCCTGGGAGGGTCTTAAGCTTCTGAGTCTGTTGCCCATCACTGAATCTGGAGGTATTTGTTGGAAATGCCTGTTGTGGATGGAGGTATCTGTTAGAAATGCCTGTTGTGGATGGAGGTATTTGTTGAAAATGCCTGTTGTGGATGGAGGTAGACTGGTTTTCAAATCTGAAAGGAACTCTGTGAGAAATGAAAACTAACACACCTAAATGACTACTTCATTTCTGAAAAATATTGTTCAAAGGACATTTAGAAGGTAACTCTAAAGATCTTTGGAATTCAATGTAGTTAACCTGGTTTTAACTATCTATTCCCTAATTATATAATTTTCATTAAAATCAATCTCCTGGTTAAGAATAAGTAAAGGAAAATAAATCCCATATAAACCGCATGCTTTGGCTGCTATCTGCTGCCATCCTTCTATAACTGGCTTTGCATCTTGCTCAGGTCAATCGGTTCTCTTCATTCTGCAGGGACAGTGGCAGAGGGAAGAGGGAAGAAGATGCCACAAAACACATCTCCTTCCGAGCTGCCCCCTGGGTCTCTAACCTCCTTTCTGCTCCTCTACAAAGTGAAAACTCTGACTGGTAATGAACGATCCACCAATCCTGTCTAGACTCCACAGTCCTACGGCAGGAAGCACAAACACGCACACGTTTGGAATTCACATCCTGTCAGCATGCTGACGGTGCCTATTTGGCCATATGTCCTGTTGCAGAGCGAACAGGCCCTGAGCTGGAATGGGGCTTCATTTATTTACATCACTGGAAAAGTGTCTACTTCTCTAGGTTGGCTCCATTCTTACCTGACTAATGTTGAGTGTTCCAGAGGCCCAAATTAGTATCCTACAGTTCTTTCTTCACATTAGTTCAGAGAGAAACAGTAGAAAGCTAGATTCTACCAGAGCCCATACAAGCGGCAGCTCATCCCTGGATGCCAATAGTTATTCTACCTATATTTTGCTATGTCTGCCTGTAATACAGGTCTTCCATCAGTCACCCTAAACCACAATAACAATGAGGACAACAACCACTACCACCATCACCATCACAACAATGGCGATCACTTGCACAGATCTCTACATGTGCCTGCTGTTAAGATCTCCACGGTACATATACTTCCTAACCATGGTGTCCTGCAGGATTTCTTTCATCTGCTTACTCCATCATCCTAAAGTAGTCTTGTCTTAGAATCCAAGACACATTTGTTCTAAAAACGACTCCCATAGCCCTTGTACTGAAGAAGCTCTTCTGTAAAGTCTTTGTCCTATGGAGCTGCAGCTCTCCACCAAGAGCAGGAACTAAATGCCTGGCATTTGTATTTCAATACTAATCTTTTTCCAAGAAGGAATCCATAATATTCATTTTAAAGATATATCACTTACACCTTAGCTCACCATGATAGAAGATGGGGACTTGTGTTGGGTATGGCAGGACCTGCCCATAAGCCAGCACTTAGGAAGACAAAGAGGATGCTGGGAATTTAAGGTCAGCCTATGCTACACAGCAAGACCACAAGCTACAAGATATTTTAAAAAACCAACCAAACAAACAAAAAACTCAAAAACTATTTTCTTTTTGATATATACAAATATTAAATTCATAGGAAAAAATGTAAAGCTAACAGTTCTCAAATATAGATTTTCCCTTAACAACATTGTTAGCATGGATCTGAAAAAGCATATAACTAATAAGCTATTTCAAGTTTTACACAGAACAAATCAGTGAACATGATCAAGCAGAAATTTAATGGATTTTTAAAGCAAAAATTTGAATCATTTTATTATAACTTGGAAGATTTCTATCACTGAATATTTTAAAGGTATTTAGAACATTTTATCTTTTAATAAAGTTAGTACGCATCAAAAAGGAACCCAAGAATAGCTTGAGCCAAAATCTTATTACTTAGTTTAAAAAAAAAAAACCAAACTGTTTATTTAAAGGGGTGGAGCAGACAGCATAGAGAAAGGCACAATGTGAAGATGACTTAGTAAATAAGACACTTGCTTCTTTTCACCCCAAGCTGAAACAGTAACTAGATCACTGAGCCTGCTCTCACTGGCAAGCAGGTGCCCCATCTTTTCTCTCAGTATGGAGAGTAACTGCTTATCTCGGACACTGCAGTTTTAAACTCTTTAATTGCTTCATGGAGCACAACCAAGAAGCCCTATAGTTCAGCACATAAAAAACACACAGGTAAAGGACAGCTTCGTAGGGAGCCTTTTCATCTGTGGAATACTTTTAAAAGATAGTTTCAAATTACTTTAACAAAGTGCCTAAAAATAGATCGTATCTATACAAAATAAAATAAACCCAACAGAAAACAGGAAATTCTACCAATAATTGGTTCTCCCTTTTAGAACACAAAAATATAGGGGTTTTGTTGTTGTTTGTGGTTTGGTTTGATTAGGTTTAAGGGTTCTTAAGTGTAATAATGAGTTGTTTTAAAAGCAGACTCTTGTGGGACAGTGGTTAAAACTTAATTTACCAAAATGTATGGTTCTCTTTCTAATCCTGTGTTACTGTGATCTACGGTAACCATGGCTCTTCCTCGTGATGCTGATTAGGAAGCACAGGGCAGAAGCTGATGTGTCTTATAAAGACAGATCTATCCTATCCTACACTAGAGGGATGCTGTCCCTGAAGCTGTCGCACTGGGGGCTAGTGGGCTCTCCTCCCTCAGACTGCCACTCGAAATGCTTACAATGCCTTGAACCTGCCTTTATATACTGTATCATATTTTTTATGATATTCTCATGCTAAAAAGTCTTCATCCTTAAAAGAGTATGGCTTTCCTTCCTAGAAGTAGATCAAATTCCTTTAGGGAAACACTGAAATAAGGCTGGATAGAACATTTTTGAAATAGAAACTTAAATATTGCTTTTTTTTCAATATAAAAATGGCTCAAAAGCCAGGTGTGGTGAAATGAAGCATATTAGTATTCTTAGTACTTGGGAGGCAGAGGCAGGAGGATCATTGAGTTTGGGTATAGCCTGACCTACATAGTTTTCCAGGCCACCTAAATATCCATCTCAAAATCAAATGAGCCCAGAATTCAAATCTAAGAATGGAAAATTAAATACTGAGGTGCCTTAGGTTTGTACACATATTTCAATTCAATTTTTGACTTGATGTTTCTCACTCATCCATGAATTAATACACAACAAACTTTACATGCAGCATATGTGTAAGGCTATAGTAAGCTGACCCTGTTCTTCTCAGAGACAATTACAATCTTAAAAGAAGACAGATGATTAGACTCACTGTAAGCATCAGCATGGTGAAAGTTACAGAGGGGAAGGTGCATTGAGGAAAGCCAGGAAGGGCTAGTGCTGAGTGTTCAAAGGTGTCAGGACGTCACCCAGTGCCACGTGGAGGAAGAGGAAGTATGTGGTAGTGTGGCCAGCAAGGGAGCACGTGACACAGTAGGAAAGGTCAAAAGAGCTGAAGCCAAGTGTTGGCAAACTTCAGCATGATGTGGCTGTAACTGTGCTTTAAATCACTGTCTGGCAGCCATGGGCTTCACTATGGCACTGCCATGCATTCTGTGTTCTCTCCTGTCCTGAGCCAGAGCCCCCGACCTACCTGTTGTCCTTCCCCGCAGTACCCAGCATCTACTTTCACGACACATATTTCACTGCCCACCCCGCCTGGAGGTCTTTTCTTCCTCTCGAGGTCCCCTTTCTAGTTTCACGATCTAAACATTAACAAACAGTAAATCAGGATTTATGGTTCCTATAACCCTTGCATTACTGTGCTGTAGTGCTGACCACACTATATTTAAAGTTGCTGTTTTGTAACTGAAAACTGTCCTAAGAGAACAGGCTTCTTTCTTGTGTAGGTAGCACAAACATGGTATAAGGTGGCTAAACTAAGTCTGAGTTTATTATGTTGATATTTTGGTTTTTTATATAATAAATGTTCTGTCATTTACAGAATTAATAAGTATACAAATTCTAACATAGCATATGCTGTTTTACACCAGGCAAGTGTATCAAGTTCCTGGAAGAAAACTGACAGAAGCCAATTTAATTCATACTTGTTTTTCTTATTTCCTAATAGTTGCATGCATAAAGAAGGGTAACACAGAGTAAATTATATAGTCTTCCTAGTAACATTCCCCATAGATGATGAACATGAATCAATGGTGCTATTACATATAAAATATCCACTGATTTGTAGAATCATTACATCTGGGGAGGAATCTGAGTACTAAAGATGACCATATAACTCATTTTTAAGATTAAGGTCTAATATATGGCACCCAGTCATAGCTAACCATTAAGTGAACATGGTTTTAAACACTGCTTATATATAAAGCCATAAAAATCAATATTTCTTTCACTATAGAATCACAAATGTTAGGTTACTCAACTAAATCAAATTAGATACTTTAACAAAATAAAAGTTAAGGCAAAAAGAATTAGGGGATATAAAAAGCATTTTTACTCAGTAAAAGGAATAATTCATAAGTAAACTGTAGCCTTTAATGCATTTAAGGGAGTATCAAACAGAGGAAACTATAGACACTAAGAAACTCGAAATCCCAGTGTAGGACTCAGGGCCTGCTAGATGCTGGACACAAGTAAACTACAGCTCACAATTGTATCAAAAGTTGAGAAGCTGGCCATAGTGGTGCACACCTTTAATCCCAGCACTCGTGAGGCAGAGGCAGGAGGATTTCTGAGTTCAAGGCCAGCCTGGTCTACAAAGTGAGTTCCAGGACAGCCAGGGCTATACAGAGAAACCCTGTCTCGAAAAGCCAAAAAAAAAAAAAAAAAAAATTAAGAAGTTGAGAAGCCAGATGTAATGGATACCTAACAACAGCATTCCTGCAAGCAGAAAACCTACATGCTTTCCAGCATTCTCTCTATGCTTGGCAGACAGAAAGAGAAATAATTATTTAACTCTGTAAAGTAATCAGCAAGAGAACCTAATGTGTATATATAGGTAAGAACCCAGCTAGAGGTAAACCAACCATACAATGGTCTTTCTGACCACATAAACAGCACTGAAGGAGACTATAATGAGAAAGGGAATATACCTTAAGGTTACAGAGGTAAGTATTCTAAGATAGTGATGCCATTCTTCAATAAAAATGTTATATTCTTTACATATTTACAAGCCATTTGAGTTCTTATGCCTCAGCAGAGGCACTGTCACCCATCTTCCACACATTGAGAGTGGGCTAAACCTCTCCAAATACAAGAAAAGCAAAGGTCTACTCACATTGCAGGTAATTTGGGTCACCTGTAAGACCCTGTGAGCATGCACAGTAAGAAGAAAGCTGTCAAATAGTTAATGAGCTTCACTGAAGTTTTGGTTAAGCTAATCTTGAAGAAAACTGTATGTTTGAAAGGACTTTTTAAACATTCTTATTAGAATAGTAATGCTAACAAGCCCCGAGGAAGCAATGCTTGCTGACCTGAAGAGGACAGACAAGGGTTCCTTGATGATAGGAGAGAGCTGGCCATGAGATGAGATGGTCAACAGAAAGTCCTGAAGATCCACAGACACAGGACTCAATGACCCAGTGAGAGTTACATTCTCACAAGAACTCGATATGAGGATGGGGAGTTTTCTCCACAGTACAGGGGGCAGAAGAATGAGAAAGAAAACAAAAGTGTGGACACCAACATTTAACGTGCGCCAGGCTGTTAGGCTGGACAAGTGGACATCACAACAGAGAAATGAAAGCACTGAGCTGAGACACAGCATCATGGGCAAGGGCTAGAGACCCTAAAGACAGCCAGGACCGACTACTAGCACAGTGCAGCTATCTGAAGACCCAGCGTATTGGGATGCCAGGACTGTGGGACAAACAATGAGGACATCAAACGCTGTGGGGTGAAGTCTTCCTGAAATGATGACCAGAGTGGCAGTGCTGTGGATGGCAGAGCAGTGCAGTGGAGCTGCCAGGTCCTTGGGAGCCCAGACTGTCGGAAATCCCAGAATGTCAACAGTGAACTTTCTATACTACTGGGTTTTGTGTTTTCTTTAACTTGATTGTAAATATGCCCTGTTATTCTCTTTTGAAATACAAATTCAAAAAGAACTCTGGATATGTAAGAGATTGAACTTCTAAGGTATGTCAATTTTTAAAAACCGTGGTTTTTAAACAGTTGGAATGTGTTTTATATTTTGATATTGGTACTAATTTAAAAAGAAATTAAAAAGGGGCAAGCAATGACCGAGCCAAGACTCACATACTATAACACAATGTAAAATATACAGTTAAAAGCAAGACAATAAGAATGTGTTTCCTCTGTGAAACTTCTGTTACTGAAGCTCAGCAAAGAGTTCTTCCCAAGAAAATGTGCATGCTGACAGTATTGAGCTGTTCTATTGCTCAGAGATTCAATGGATGGATTTAGAGAAAGCAATTGCAATAGTGACTGGCATAAAATATGGGATCAATAAGTATTAGCTATTATTACTGCCATTTGATATACTACCAGCTGTTTCAGAGGTCAGTGGGACATGACAGGTAAAGCATGTCTGGAAGGACAGAGGCAACTAAGTAAGTATCATTGACATTTTTGCCATTCTTATCAGTAGCCAAGGTTTCCAGTATCCTTTCTATAAAGATTTGAGCAGCCCTGCTTCTCTATCTCTATGTATCTCTACTCTCTTCTTTCCCAATCTGCACATATTTCTAGGTTTCTGATATTTATTTACAAGCACAAAAGTGTCTATGTCATTTTTTCAAATAACTTTAAAACAAATGACCCTATTTTATTTCATAGAGGACAAATAACAGACCATTCAGAAGAGTGTTGGGAATGTAGTATTATGAAGTTTCCTCTACCTTGAGTGTTATTAGTAAAGTAATAATGGCTGATGGAAGACTGTGAGTCTGCCAATTATTAAACAGAAATATAAGGAGAATGAAAAAAAAACACTAAAAACAAAACAAAAGACAAGGCAAATTATGCACAAACTGTGGGGCAACTAAAATATGTATAATCTAAAGTATAATAAAACCAAGACAGATAGATGTAGTATGTTGTGGTGGTTTGAATATGCTTGGCCAGATGATAGTGAACTCACATACATTCAATAAATAAAAAGAAGAAGAAAAAAAAAGAGTATCACTGAGGAGAAACTTTCCGGAAAGTGTTTTCTGAGAGCACAAAGAAGCTGTTTTCCAGAGATAGCCAAGGTTGTACTTTGTGTTGCAGCTAGACTTGGTAATAGCCTCAACTGCAGTTGACAACCCAGGACTGAAGGGGTCCTACAAAGAAGTTGAGGCTTGGCACCAGGAAGGGAGCCTATGAGAGGCTATTGGTGAAGCCTAGTTGCAGCAAGTAGGAGATGCCAGTACCATGAGTTGATCACGAAGAACACCAGAGGCAATGGAGTGGAGTCAACCAGACCCAAGAGTGCTACAGAGGACAGAGCTGGAGGAGCTGAGAGTTTTACATCTTCATCCAAAGGCAAAGAGAAGACTGGTTCTCATAAGGCTACGAGGAAAGTCTCAAGTCCCATCCCCACAGTGACACACTTTCTCCAACCTACTTGAACATACCTACTTGAACAAGGCCACACTTAATGGTGTCACTCCGAGCCAAGCATATTCAAACCACCACATGAGTGAAGCACAAAAAATTGAGAATTCATCTTAATTACTATCAGTCACCAAACACCAAAACTAGGGAATACAGAACAGCAACCATTATACAATCAAAAATATATCATGTTTAGATTGCAGAAAATAAAGGATTAAAAAAATCCTAAAAGTGAAACATGCTCTCTGTTCCCAATACCAAATCTCTCAGGCAACTAGCACTGCACCCGAACACCAGCTGTAGCCTGTCTTTCCCAGTGCTCATGTCCCTATAGATTGCCCTCCCCTTCCTGATCCCACTCTTCCCTGCATCCCTTCCTCCCACACCAGCAGGCATTCTCTGTAAACACACCAACTGATCAGGCCAGGAAAACAGGCAACACACAGCCACCACACTCTGAAAATCAAGGGAAGAAATGGAAATCAATGAGCAAAATACCCACCCAACAAAGAGAAACCCAGAAATCAGCACCTAGACATATAATCATATAAAACATGCCTAAACTCCAGCAAAAGAACACAATCGGTAACAGCCAGAGCAGTATGTCTTCACTACAGCTCAGCTCTCCTACCACAGCAGGCCCTAATTATTCCAACATAGCTGACACACAAGAAAAAGACCTTAAAACAAACTGTACGAAAATGATAGAGGTTCTTCAAGAGGAAATGAATAAATCCCTTAAAGAAAGCCAGGAAAACAAAAATGAACAATTGAAGGAAATGAATAAATTTCTTAAAGAAAGCCAAGAAAAAAAAAAAAAAACAGTTGAAGGAAACAAAACTGCTTAAGACCTGTAAACGGAAATGGAAGCAATAAAGGAAGCAAAAAAAAGTGTGTTCTGGAAATGAAAAGTTTAGGAATTCAAACAGAACAACAGAGGAAATTTTCACCAACAGAATACAAGAGATAAAGGACAGAATCTCAGGCATTGATGATATAAGAGAAGAAATAGATATATCAATCAAAGAAAATGTTAAATCTAAAACATCACTGACACAAAAGATCCAGGAAATCTAGGACACTATAAAAAGAACAAACCCAAGAAAAATAGGAATAAAGGAAGGAGAAGAATCTGACCCAAAGGCCCAGAAAATATTATTCAACAAAATCATAAAAGAAAATTTGCCTAACCTAAAGGACATACCTATAAAAGTACAAGAAGCTTACAGAACACTAAATAGATTGGAGCAGAAAAGAAAGTCCCCTCCCCGCATAATAATCAAAACACCAAACATATAGACTAAAGTAAGAATACTAAAAGATGCAAGGGAAAAAATATGAAAGTACATCTATTATAATTATATCCAACTTCTCAATGAAGACTCTAAAAGTAAGAAAGTCCTGGAGAGAGATACCACAAACTCTAAGAGACTAAAATGTCAGCCCAGACAACTATATCCAGCAAAATATCAATCACCATAGATGGAGAAAATAAGGATATTCCATGATAAAGCCAAATTTAAACAATATCAATCTATATATCTAGCTCTACAAAAGATGCTAGAGGGAACACTCTCTCCCAAGGAGTTTAAATACATACATGAAAAGACAGGAAATAAATAATCTCACACCAACAAAACCAAAAGAAGGGGAACACACACACACACAACCACTACCACCGAAAGCAACAGCAGCAGCAACTACAACAAAATAAAAATCAACACTCATTGGTCATTGATATTTCTCAACATCAAAGGTCTCAACTCCTTAATAAAAAGACACAAACTAACAAGATGGATTTGAAAACAGTATCCATCCTTCTACTACACACAACAAACACACCTCAAAATCAAGGATAGACATCACCTCAGGGTAAAAGATTAGAAAAACATATTCTAACCAAACAGACCAAAGAAGCAAGCTAGTATAGCTATTTCATAACTAAAAGATTAGACTTCAAAATTTATCAAAAAAGACAGTAAAGGGCACTCTATATTCATCAAAGGAAAAATGCTATGCTCTCCAGTCGAGTCAACTGGACAGGCCGAAAGGCTTAAAAGTCACTCATGAGGCAAAAGAGCTTCAAGGAAGCTCTCCTCCTGGAGTCTAGCGTTCCCTACCCATACAGTAATTTTTCATTCCCGAGTTCCATTCCCGAGTTAGTCTAGTGTATGGATCCACGTGCTCTCTCTCAATATTTTCCTATCATAAGTGCCTTTTAAGATTGAATTCTGACATAGCTAAAGCCGTCCACCAGTGTTCCAACAGTCCTAGTTCGTCCTTAGCAAGACCTTGGTTTGGAATACAGTACTGCTCCTGGTATTACATTATCTCTTTGAGTAAAAGTTAGGTCACTGCCCTTCACAGGAATCTACCATCACCTAGGAAGAAAGAAGTTTCTGACCGTAGGGGAAACCAGAATAGATGCTTAGAATTATAGCTGAGTTACACCTATTTACAGGAATTTACTATGGTTTAGGAAGCAGATCGGGCTGTGGTTTTAGATTATTGCATTATTCATGAGATGGATAGCTAGAACGGAACTCCCTAGTTAGAACCATGACTTGGGTGTGAAAGCCCATGCCCTAGGAGTGAAAAGTACTCACACCTGGCTTCTAAGACTATAGCTGACCTTAGATAGGGCTGACTTTGTCTCAATTATTTTATTGCCCAGTTCCTTCCGATCTTTACGTTTTCATTCCTCTGTTCTGTGTAAGAATCATTAAGCATCCGGTAACCTCATTTGTACCTTGCGGGTATGTCACCCAACTTTTTTATTGTCTTCTGTATAAAAGTCTGAAGCTCGAATTGTAAATTACATTCAGATTCTACACACGAACTCTCCTGTGTGTGTCTGTTTGTCACTCATTCATCCACTCTTTGCCCAACCGCATGGAGAGACCCCGTTCCACGCAGACAGAGGGATCCAGAGGGTCTGTGGCAGAAAAACCCACCAAAATGACATTTCAATTATTAACATCTATGTCCCAAACACAAAGGTAGCACAGTTTGTTAAAACATACACTATTACAGCTTAAAACAGATATTGACCCTCACACACTGATAGCCGGAGACTTCAATATCATACTTTCATCAATGGATAGGTCACCCAGACAAAAACTAAACAGAGAAACACTGGAGCTAACCTACATTATAAACCAAATTGACCTAACAGATATTTACAGAAAATTTCATACAAACACACACTCAAAAACAAACCTTCAAGAGCATCATGGATCTTTCTCGAAAATTGACCACATACATGGTCACAAACACATCTCAACAAACACAAGAAAACTGAAATAACTCGTAGTATCCTATCAGACTATTATAGATTGTATCAATAGAAACAACAAAAAGCCTAAAAAGTCATGGAAACTGAACAAGGCTCTACTAAATAAAAAAATAAGCCAAGAGAACAATAAAGAAATTAAAGACTCTCTAAATGTGGTTGTAGGAATATAATTGGCCCAGGAAGTGGCACTATTAGAAGGTGTGGTCTTGTATAGGAGTAGATATGGCCTTGCTAGTTTAAGGTCATTAGAAGCCCAAAATGACCTGGGGGAAGTCTGAGATTCCTGTGGAATGGAAGCAGGAGCACTCCTTCCTCTGGAACCAAAACTTCTAGGCCAGCAGAACATAGGGTAGCAGGGACAGGAAGCAAAAACTTTCCCAGTGGGTCACTAGGAGTGATAGTGAGTAGAACCACCACCCCTTGACTCCTGGACCCATGAATCCTGGCTGTGGTAGAAACTGGACACTAAAATTCACTGAAAATTAATACACAGCATACCCAAATTTGTGGGACACAATGAAGGCTGTGCTAAGAGGAAATTTCATAGCACTAAGTGTCAACAAGAAAAGGTGAAAAAAAGGAAGATATTTTACTAGTAACTACACAGTACACCTGAAAACTCTAAAACAAAAAGTAAGCACACACAAGAGGACTAAACCATGAGAAATAATCAAACCAAGAGCTAAAATCAATAAAAGAGAAAAAGAACAATACCAGGAATCAATTAAAAAAAAAAAGAGCTGGTTCTTCAAAAGAATCAACAAAATAGACAAATTCTTATCAAAGCTAACAAAAAGACACAGAGAGAATATCCAGATTAACAAAATCAGAAATTAAAAGGGGACAGAACAACAGACACCAAGGAAATTCAGAGAAATCACAAGGGCATACTTTAAAAACCTGTATGCTACCTAATTGAAAAACCTAAAAGAAATAGATAATTTTCTCCATACTTACCACTTACTGATGTTAAGTCAAGATCAGATAAACAAATAAACCCATAACCCCCAGTAAAGCAGTCACTGAAAGTCTCTCAACTAAAAAAGCTCATGGGCAGATGGTTTTAGTAAAGGATTCTACAGGAGATTCAAAGAAGAGCTAATACTAATACACCTCAAACAATACCCCAAAATAGAAACAAAAGGAATATTGCCAAATTCATTTTCTGAGACCACAGTCACTCTGATATGCAAACAATACAAAGAATCAACAAGGAAAAAGAATTACAGACTGATTTCAATTATGAACTTAAGATATAAAAATACTTAATAATTGCAAACTAAATCCGAGAACACAGAAAAATGATTATTCACCATGATCAAGTAGATTTCACCCCAGAGATGCAAGGATGGTTCAATAAACAAAATAATGTAAATGTAATTCATCATATAAAAACCTGAAAAGAAAAACACACCTGATCATCTCATTAGATGCAAAAAAGGCTTTTGACTAAATACAATACCCCTTTGTAATAAAAATCCTAGAGAGATTATGGATTCAAGGGACATACCTAAACATTATAAAGGTAATCTACAGCAAGACTATACCAAACATCAATTAATTTGACAAAAACTCAAAGCTATTCCAATAAGCCTAGAACAAGACAAGACTGACTATGTTCTCCTTATTTATTCAATGTAAACTTGAACTTTTAGCTAGAGGAAATAAGAAAACTAACGGATATCAAAAGAATACAAATTGAAAAGAAAGAAGTCAAAGTAGTAGAGGTTTTTTTGCATGATAGTATACATAAGTGACCCTAAAAATTCCACAAGGAAACTCCTATAGCTGATAAATACTTTCAGCAAAGTAGATGGATACAAGATCAACTCAAAGAAAAAACAAAACAACAAACAAACAAACAAAAAGAGTAGCAATATATACAAATGCCAAATGGAGTAAGAACAAAATCAGAGAAACAATCCCTTTGCAATAGCCTCAAATAATATAAAATATAAAGTCAATAAAATATGTTGGGGTAATTCTAATTAAGCAAGTGAAAGACCTGTACATTAGAAATGTCAAGTCTTTGAAGAAAGAAACTGAAGAAGATATCAGAAGATGGAAAGATCACTCATGCTCATGGATTGGTAAAAGTAACTATAAAAATGGATATCTTATAGATGACAATCTACAGATTCAATGCAATTCCCATCAAAACCT
The DNA here is from genome assembly GCF_978045245.1 of Mus caroli. NCBI lineage: Eukaryota > Metazoa > Chordata > Mammalia > Rodentia > Muridae > Mus > Mus caroli. The sequence goes on from NW_028227270.1 coordinate 29,721,206, forward strand.
AACATAATTCTTCACAGTCCTTAAAAGGACAAGTTTCAAACTTTGTAAGGAAAAAAATCTAATATAGTTAAATGATCCTGAACAATAGAAGAAATGTTGGAGGTATCTCTAACTCTGATTTTAAGTATTACTACAGAGCTATTGTAATAAAACTTGCACGGTATTGGCATAAAAAGAGACACGTTGATTAATGGAACTGAATTAAAGACAGATATAAATCCACACACTTATGGATACCAAATTTTTTATAAAGAAGCCAAAAAATACACACTAGAAAGACACAGCATCTTCAACAAGCTGTGCTGGTAAAACAGGACATTTCTATGTAGAACACAGCAAACAGATCCGTATTTGTCATGCTGTACAAAATTCAAGTCCTAGAGGATGAAAGACCTCAACATAAAACTAAACACACTAAACCTTAGATGAGAAAGTGGGAAACAGCCTCAGATGCACTGACACAGGAGACAGCATCCTGAACAGAACACCAGCAGCGCAGGCTCTAAGATCAATTTAATAATGGGACCTCATGAACCAGAAAAGCTTCTGTAAGGAAAAGGACACTGTCGACAGAACAAGTCTAGAGAATAAGCAAAGATTTTCACTAGCTCCACATCAGATCAAGGACTAATATCCAAAATATGTAAGAACTCAAGAAACTATCAAAAACAAAGCAAAACAAAACAAATAATCCCATTAAAAGGTGGGTACAGATCTAGATAGAGAATTCTCAATAGAGGAATCTCGAATGTCTGAGAATCAGTTAAAGAAATGTACATATACCCAAGGGATGCTCCATTTTAGCATGAGGACACTTGCTCTACCATCTTCATTGTGCCTTTATTCATAATAGTCAGAAACTAGAAACAAGCTAGATGCCCCTCAACAGATGAATGGGTAAACAAAATATACAGCATTTATATCATGGATTATTACTCAGCTACTTAATAAAATGATATCAAGAAATTTGCAGGCAAATGGACAGAAATAGAAAAACTCATCCTGAGTAAGGTAACCCAGATCCACAAAGATAAATATGGTATGTACTCACTTATAAGTGGATAATTAGCTGTTAGTAAAATGACAACCAAGCTACAATCTGTAGACCCAGAAAGGTTAGGTAAAGAGGAGAGGTCTAGGTGTATGCATGGATCTTCCTAGAAGGGGTAAGAGAATAGATTTTGCTGGACTCGGGGTGGGTGGGGATGGAATAAAAGTATGAGGAGAGATGGCTGGAACTGGGGAAGCACTTGGGGGTGGTATGGAAACCTAGTGCAGTGGAAAGCTCCTGGAATCTATGAGGGTGATCCTAGTGAGGACTCCTAGTAATGGGAAATATGGAGTCTCAATTGGTAATGTCTTGTAGCCAGGCAAGGTTTCCAATGGTGGGATGGGTTGCATTTGGTTGAGTTACTGGCCAAGGCATTCCCGTAGAGATCACCAAACAACCCAGGCTGATGCTATGACGGGGTTGCTCTCAGCAAACTGACAGTGTGGCCCCATTGACAAGAATAACATCCACATAGCTCATTGAACATGGAGAGACCAAGCTGGTGCCTGCATAGAGCCTTCACCTCTATGTTCCAGCCTCTCTGGTACCAAAAGGCAATCTGCAGGTTACCAAAAGAGTAACATCAACCCAGTCACAAAATCTTTGACAAACAATTCCTCCTGCCTACAAGATGTGCTGGGGCAATGGTGACACACTTGTGGTGCCTGCAAAATATTCTGGGGCAAGGAACTTGTGGGAGTGGCCAACTGTCTTAGTCAGGGTTTCTATTCCTGCACAAACATCATGACCAAGAAGCAAGTTGGGGAGGAAAGGGTTTATTCGCCTTACACTTCCATACTGCTGTTCATCACCAAAGGAAGTCAGGACTGGAACTCAAGCAGGTCAGAAAGCAGGAGCTGATGCAGAAGCCATGGAGGGATGTTCTTCACTGGCTTGCCTCCCCTGGCTTGCTCAGCCTACTCTCTTATAGTACCCAAGACTACCAGCCCAGGGACGGTCCCACCCACAAGGGGCCTTTCCCCCTTGATCACTAATTGAGAAAATGCCTTACAGTTGGATCTCATGGAGGTATTTCCTCAACTGAAGTTCCTTTCTCTGTGATAACTCCAGCTGTGTCAAGTTGACACAAAAATAGCCAGTACACCAACCAATGTCTGATTAACTTGAGACCCACTCCAGCAGAGGAAGTTCATGCCTGTCACTACTTTGATGGCTAGGAATTGGAGACAGAATAGCCCAGATACCTAGGATAGAACCAAACACAACTAGTTAAAAGGGGGTTGGGGGGTGGGAGAGGTAAGGAGGGAGGAAGAGAGAGGGGGAGAGGAAGAGGAAGAGAAAGAGTGAGTAACAGAGAGAAAGAGAGATTAATGATTCCTAAAGGTATTCTGCTATGTGCATAGATTAGTGCTTTGTCCAGTTGTCATCAAAGAGGCTTCCTCTAGGGCTGAAGGTAGAAATGGATGCAAAGAACCCCAGAGAGGCATTATGCAGAGAGAATCTGAATTGGAGAGCTCAGAGTTCAGGGAACCCCACAGAAGAGGGAGAGGGAAGACAGTAGGAGTGCACGGAATCAACTCAGCAGGGTGCATACAGGTTCATAGAGACTGAAGAGGCAAGCACTGGGCCTGCAGTGGTCTGCATCAGGTCAGCTGCCTATGTGTTGTGGCTGTTAGCTTGGTGTTTTGGTGGGACTTCTAACTGTGGGAATGAGTATGTCTCTTGACTCTTGCCTCCTCTCAGGACTCATCCTCCTGTTGAGTTGCCTTGTCCAGCTCTGGCATGAGGACTTTTGCCTGGTCCTATTGTATTTTGTTTTGTCATGTTTGGTTGTCTCTTGGAGGCCTGTTCTTTTCTGATGGGAGAAAGGGATCAGGGAGCAAGGAGAAGTGGTGGGGGAAGAAGGGAGCTAGGAGGAATGGAGGGAGAGGAAGCTGGTTGAGGTGTATTGTATGAAAGAATCTATCTTAAATATGTAAAAAAACATTTAAAAGATAGAAAAACTAAGTATCTATAAAGAAAGAGGCAAAGGTTATAATTAGGCCTAAAGTAGCAGCAACTATCCAATTAAGAAAAGACTAACTACAAGTAATTATAGAAAGAGTTCAGTCTCCAGAGCTTACACATAAATACTTCTGGGGGATCAGACACTGTGACACCACTGAAGGAAAGCAGTGATGGCCAGAACTGCACTGACAGGAGGAAGGAGAGCACTGATGGCCGGCACTGCACTGATACGTAGTACTTGACTTTCTGCCTTTAGTTTCTTTATCTGTCAGTCATTCTGCTATGAAGGTGTCAATCACACTGCCCCTTATCTATGCTGTGCTCCTATCACTGATATATTTAATATCTCCTACAAGTCTCACTTAACTAAATTAATTTTAGTTTTAGAAAAAAATTTTAAAAAATTAACTTAAACAAATTCACCATGTGTCCTGAACCTAAGCAGGGTGAGGGTGTTCTTTCCACAGTCCGCTACCTGGCTACCACTTTCCATATGCATCTGCTTTCCAGGCCCTGAACTCTATCCATTTGCAAATAACAGTGAATACCTCAATATCCTCTGGATCAATGGTATTTGGTAGTATGTATACAAAGAAAAAATGAGTTATCTGCATAAATTTCATCAATTGAAGAGTTCTTATTAAGATATTTGTTTTACTGATCATTTACTTAAGCTACATAGTATGATACTGTTGACATGTAAAGTATGTATACATGTAAACAACTCAGTATGTTCAGGCACCAACATACAATCACAGAACTATCATTACTAACACTCTAATTACTGTCCATTTATAGACTGCTTGTCAATATAAGTATAGGTTTTTAAGTATTTTTAAAAGGTCAAACTTTCTCTGTGTCTGAGTGTGTATGTATGTGCGCGCATACGCGCACACACACACTTGTGTGTACAGGGAAATTTAAATGTAGCAACCCTAAAACTGGGAAAAATGTGCCAACCCGATACCATAAACTGACAAAATGTCCAGTGGCAGAAATGGGTTATCTCTTTTAGTATTGTTGGACAGTGAGGCCCCATAGATGCTCAACATTACAAGTTACTGCTAAGGCTCTTGGTTAACCTTCCGAACATGATGGTAACAGCCTATTGCTGAAGTAGATTCAAGTCACAGAGCATGGTGAAACCAAGCTGGTACAGTGCTGGCAGATTCACCCTTACTGGTTGGCTTTCATACTACTAGAATGGCTGTGGCCCCCGGTGGGAGGACAAAAGTAATTATTATTCTTAGCCAGCTGTGAACAACAGTAACACCTGGTCAAGCAAGACACATGTCTACCAGTGCAACAGGCAGCAATGTCCTGGAAACAGCCAATCACCTTCTGACTGAATTTAAGGCTCAATCCACAAAATGAAAACCATACCCAGAACAGTTATCAGGACCAAGAAGTGTGGCTAGGCAGGTCCTAGGCCCTGGGGGAAGAATCTGCTACTACTATTCTGCTAAATGATACAGCATTGAACCAACTCTCAATGACTTATTGTTATACTCACACTATAACATGGGTTGGAATCAGAAAAGCTTCTCCTTGCAGTAGATAGCAATTAACCCAAGGAGACAGGAGTGGTCAAAGTGTAGTGTTCTCAGTGCTAAGTAAGTGAGGCAACTGTATCACACCTCTCCTCTCAGAGCTCAGGTATCATTGTAGAAGAGGGGGTGGAAGGACTGTAGGACCAGAAGCCTTGGGTAACAAGAACAAAGCAGTGGTTTTAGGATACAGCATATCAGTCACACATTAGCACACCTAATGCATAATACCTGTGCAAGCCAAGTCAGACAAAATCTAAGCATGGAGATGGGAGGTGAACATGAAATCCCATTCCTAGCTGAGGGGGTATTGGCAGCTGATAGCTGCTAGGAGAAAGAGAGTCAGTTTTCTTTATAGGTATGACCCTAGTAGGTCCTGAGTCAACAACCTGCCGGTAGATGGCTACACACTCAGGAATATGGGCAGCACAAACTGTACTTAGTGAGGACACAAAGATGGGTGGGTAGTAATGCAAACTTGATCTGTGAAGAGTTAGGGGACAGTAATATGATCAAAATACATAATATGTAACTCTCAAGCAACATTCAAAACATTTTATTAAGGTATATAAGTCTATAACCTTGCATTGAGTGGGTTTTGTAATATCCGTTTCCTCCTTTTGTATTGTTTCCCTAGTGACAGCTCTTGTTTGAAAAGGATACCCTGTCTTCTTCTTTTTTTACATGCCCCCATGCCCAGATTCACAGCTCAAATGAGTAAAACAATCCATTACTTATTCCTGCTTGCTGATGAACCAAATTTCAATGTAAATTCTGACCCTTGTTAACACTACAAAACATTAATATTTAATTTTGCTTTATATCTAAAAATCTGAATTTGGAATGCAAATCCATGCCTTTAAAACTATTTTCATTCACGATATTGTCTGTTAATAACTGTGTTTAATGATATTGTCTGTTAATAACTGTGTTTAATTTTTCTTAAGTCTGCACATTGACTTTCTCTAGTCTGCCATTTCCCTCCTAGGAACCAGCGTAGCCTCCTACCCAGTTAATTCACCCCAGGTCTTGAGCTTCCTTCCTAGAAACTGGGTCAGAGCATACAGATGAATGTGAGGACAGGAGAGCCAATGATTTACCAAACGTCTCTTATTGAAGAAAAATGAAAAGCTCCATTTTATACGATTTTTAAATGTTGGCTTGCAATCTTATCACTCTCCTCCGTTCTTTTAGTTTCATTTTACATAAATGATGCAAAACTTCAAGACAATTCTTGTTTTTATCTGTGTCGAAGGGAATCTGATTCTTTTAACACACTATACAATTATCAACACTTTTAACTTAAGCATGTAGATTTGATTTCAAGATTTTGTTCCTTGTTTATATTCCATAAAATTTAAGAGTTTATCAATTTCTGAATGTCTACAACGCTGGCATTATAATTTACTGTAAACAATCTTAGAGTCCCAGGAAAGAGAAAGTGTAATGTAGTGTCATACTTTCCTGTCTTTTAACATTTCTATCTGATTTTTAAAAGGAAAACGCATCAAGATCTCTAAGTGCCCCCGAATGTTTAACCAGCTACAGAAACCGCTGAGACTGCTATGCTTTTGCTCACATGCCTTACCCAGTGACAGGAGACTGTGAGGGGAAAGCCCCGGTTACTTGCTTTTGTTTTGTTGCATGACAGAAAGGGTGATAGAAGAGAAATGCAAATTTGGATGATTTAATTTTTTTACTTAACCTGTGACTCAAGCATTTATAGTTTTAATAATTATAGAGAGCACAAAAATAGAAAATATCTGATAAACATTTTCCACTATCCATTTGGGCAACAATTAAACACGACATGTAGTATAACTATCTGAAAGGGTAACATTAACTGTAGGTCAGAGCCTCTGAAGGAGGGTACAGACTGCCAGGACCACAGCAGACTGGAGCAGGACCACAGCAGACTGGAGCAATTCAAGAGCTGGTGAGGATAACGAGGCTGCACACTTGCCAAGCATCTCGGCAGACAGTGAATTCTCCTTCTCACCCATCGTCCAATAGACAGTGTGTCTTCCCCATGCGGCTGTTCTAAGGCTACCTGCAGTCCTGATGAAATGTACATGTGATTCATGCTCTTTCCCTCATGACTCTTGTCTCCATAATTACCTTTCACAGTCCACTTTCTTTTAGACGGCTAGAATATTGGCATAGATCACAAAGGATGGGAGACATTTATAAAAAGAGAAGAATATTCCAGAAAAGAAGTTTATTTCATAAGGAAGGGAGTGAAGGAAAGAACTTTCTGAAATACTGGTATACCTTTGCTTACTTCATATGGAACAGGATTTAAAGCAGAGCTGTGAGGATGAGCCAAATGTCTGCTCGTGGTGAACAGAGAGTGCAGGCTAACATGCGCAGTACTCAGTCCTGCAGAAGGCTGTAACACGTTTGTCTTTCAACCTTAAGAATGGCTCATTCCATGGGAACTCTCTGCACCATCTCTGCAGAGCTTCTGCTCAGCATCAGACTTTTACTTTTCTTATTTTTAATATACAAACACTTCTTTTAGCCTGATCTTCAATCATCTACGCAAGACTTGATAACTTGCCTCTCACTTCCGGACTAATCCTCCTTCAAACTGCTCGTTCAGTAGAACACTGTCTCTAGTCAGAATATCAACACACAGAGCTGCACTTCAAGATATACCCATAACCACAGCATTTGGGAAGCTGAAGCAAGAAAACCACAAGTTCAAGTTCAGCCTAGACTATGTGCCAAGATATATATATATCACCACTGGAATACACTACAAAAGTTACAGAAATAAGTGAATGATAAAAATGTGGTATGTTTATACAAGGGGATTATATTCAGATTACTAATAAAAATTAATTTATGAAATTTGTAGGTAAATGGATTTGTGAGTAAATTGAGAGCTGGAAACAATCCTGAGTGAGGTGACACAGTCTCAGAAAGTCAAATATCACATAGTTTCTCTCATCTGTGAATATTATCTTTGCATCAGCTACGTGTTTCACTGAAAACCCCCATATACAGCTATGCACCTCACATGCTTCAGCAGAAGAGCTTCTATTTGCAGTAGATGGTGATTAACTCAGAGAATTGCACGTAAGAACAGCCATGACACATCCTTCCCAAGCCTCAGAGATCATTAGAGGGGAGAGGATAGGAGAGTAAGAGCGGGAGCAGAGGATGACTCCAAGTGACATCTTCAGGGCAGCAGTGCATGCTAACTCACAGTGTTGGCAACAACACACAGTCGTTCTCTGTAGGTACAGCCCTAGGAAAGGGGACCTGCTCAAGCAGGATATTATAGATTGGAGAATATTTTGACCAGTGCAAATTGGCCTTGTACATTTTTTCTCCAAAGGGCATAATCAGATGGATAGGGAAGGGGTGGATGATCTGTGAAAAGCGGGGTGGGTTGACTATGATCAAACCACAGTATATAGAACTTCAGGCTCTCAAACCAGGAACTGAAGAGAGACGATTATCAAGAACATTATAGAAATGGGTGCTTTCTAGTTGTTAAATGAAAAATAAAACCATAACAAAATCATCATGTAAAATTCCATGACAGAAACACAATCATGTGTGCTCCTCAAGGTCCTGCATAGTAGCAGGGATGAGATGACAGTGTTTGTGTCCTAGCCACACCATTTACAATGAATTAGTATCTGCATAACTAGCTTTATGATTTTCTCCTTTGTTCCTCTGTACAACCTCTCCCTGCCTTTTCTCCCTCTGCTTTTCATTCATGACTCCTTCCTTCCACCAACTGGTTTTTGGCTGAGATCACAATTTCAATAAAAAAATAAAAGCTGCATAGTCAGGAAGGAAGCTAACAAGCTTCCTCTCCTCAAATGTCATTAGTGACTTCCTGAATACAGAAGAAACATATTAATTAAAAATGTTAAAGGAGGGGCTAGTATAGGCAACAAAAACCGGCTTCACATTCATTTTGATCTCAGCCATGTGAACTCACATTCATTCTGATCACAGCCAGTGTGAACTCACATTTATGAGCACAGCCATGTGAACTCACTTTCATTCTGATCACATCCAGTGTGAACTCCCACTCAATATAATCACCACAGACACGTGAACTCACATTTATTATGATCACCACAGACACGTGAACTCACATTCATTATGATCACCACAGACACGTGAACTCACATTTATTCTGATCACAGCCAAGTGAACAGTGAGACACCATCTGGATATGACACCCCGCACACCCAGGGACAACAAGGGGAGTGCTCGACAGAATGATGCTCATGGAGCGAGTCCACTATGACAAAGCGACTTCTACCATCTCCTTCAAAGCTATTTCATGACACTACAGACAACACACTTCACTAACACATGACACGTCTTACAAAAATATTTTCTTAAAGTTTTAATAAATTCAAATTACTTCATTATCTATAATCAATAGAAAAAGATAAAATTTCCTTCTCTTCCTCCCTCTTACACACAGACACACACAAATGCCTATGTATATGGGTATAATTTAAATGCATGATTACTTTTATTTAGGACTATATAATTGTTATTTATATATTTCATTGACACATGTTAAATTTCACATTTTGCAGCCAGAACATGCCTTATACATTCTGCTTCAAATCTCATTCCTTAATGATTTAATTCTTTTTTATATATAAAATTACATAAAACCCCACCTAACAAACTACATTTAAACTACTGAATCATGTGTATTTAATTTGTATTCAAAGGGGAGATGGAATAAGGTTTTATTTGTTTTTCTATACAGCTTACAGGCAAGCTAGGCTTCAATCTCAAGACTGATCTCAACAACTGATTTTGTATTATATGGAGAAAAGAAAACATTTATACTAATTTAAATAAAACATTAACTTAGATGAACTTGGTTAAAAACTAATTTTTCTTATTTGTCAAGAATTCTTAGCATTGTATAGCCACTGAAATCAAGGCAATGCCTGTCAAGACCCATTGAACTTTACAGCACGCATCTGGCTAGGACTACAGTGCAGATGGTGAGAGAAACTTCCAGTGAGCCTGCTAATAATAGTTCTCCACTGAGATTATTTTCTCTAATTACCAACTTATTTTTGCTCAAATAAAATTTATTTGCTTATAGAACAAAGCCCCCCCCTCCATTATAGACTTTACGTACCACAAAATAACTGCAATGTTCACTTCAAAATCAACCATTAGCATGAAACATAGCATTACAAAGTTAACAACAGTTCCATAAACTAAAATGTGATATTTTATCTTTGGAAATAGGAAATATTTCTGAATGTTCTTAAATGTAATGCAGAACTGGTTAATTATATGCTTTTTGGTGGGAAGTAAGTTTTAGGAGAGCAGTCACACAGTCGACCCTGCAAATGCTAGTTAAATATAAAGAATGACGGCCTAAAAGTGTTCTAAGAGACTAGTAGTATGCTGTGAGAACATTCTCTAGCTCTTTGTGACCAACCAGCATTTTCTTGAACATACTGTTGTAAGGTGCCGGACCTGGCCAAAGTCTTCTCACACTGCCTGGCGTTACTCCAAAGTCTTATCTTGGTTAAATATTAGTTGGTTTTATGAACAAGACAGTAATAAACGATTCGCTGTAACAATGCAGATTACTGAAGCAAAAACGTAAAGTAAGGAAAATCAAATGTAAGCTCAGCATTTAAATCTAACTACTGATAAAAAATAAATATTAGCCTAACATATGAGCCAGCCATTTTTCATTTAGGAATACATGCTAAATATCTTCTAATTCTCTTCATGTCTTTTTCTAGGTTTACTCCCAAAGGCTTTATAGCTTATTGTTATAAACAGGAGTGTACACCTTGCATTCTTTCTGCTGTGTGTGTACCTTATAGTTTTCTGCACTTTTCTCTGAGTGATGCATCTTGTATTTTAATAATGGTACGTACCTATAAGGCTACCTACCTTCTCAATATATTCTTTATCTATCCTATTGTATATGTCTTAAGTTAGTTTGGCTGTTACAGCACCTTCTAAAACCTGAGTTGCTTAAATTAAGGCTAGGAAGTCCAAGATGAAGGTGTTAGTATATACAGTGACCGATGAGGTCTGTGCTCCTGATTTGTAGATGGTTAACTTCTCATTGCACATATACATGGCAACAGAACAGAGTTCCCCTTCTATTTCTTTTATCAATGAGGCAGTTAACCATGAAGCCTCTGTGGTCAGACTGCCTAATGCCAGATAGCAGCCAACCCACATTCAAACTGCACTAGGGTTAAGATTTCAACTTTTAGGAACATGCATTCAATCCACAGCCGTCTACTAAGTTCATAATTAGTCAATGCAGATTTAGTATTCCCAAGCCCAGAGAAAAGGATGCTATTTGCATAAACATGAACATTCATATATACATGCTGTCAAAATGCAAAATGTTGCATGTTTAAGCCAAATATGTAACAGAAATTTTCTAAGATTTGACTACCCTTTTTGTAATTCACATGGCTGTCTAAACACTAGTTCACTTTTAGAGAGGAGCCACCTGCATTATTTAAGAAGAGAACCTTGCTTCAACTTGTGTCCTGCTTCATGTTTTTTACAGGTCACCTTCCTCTCTCTTTGGCAAAACCAAACTAATGGTCAGAAAATTATTTATTCAGTGGAGTGGTGATAATCTATTTACCATGGAGAAAAACAAGACCCATAGGTCTCTAACCTGTGATGTGATAGCTACAAGTATGGAAAGAATGTTTAAGAAGTCTAAATGTTCTTAAGAAGATGTTTATAAGACATACGTGTAATAAATAATAAAGTTAATTTCTTCCTTTAATTGTGTATTTCTGAAATTCCAAATTCATTTTCATTATCAAATATCACAAGTATGTTTCTAAAATCAGCTTGTTTTAATATATGCTAGTACAGGAATAATTTTTCCCTTTAGATTTCTATAAATGTGTCAGTTTTCAGATAGTTTATTAAATCAAAATCCTAAGGTTAACCTCAAAAGACTTAAAATTGTTTGTCAAACTAATCTATTCTGACAGTATTTACAGTTGCTATAACATACCTAAAAATATCAAAGAAGCTTTTATTTGTCAAAAAGCAAAAATAACATTCAACTCTATTATGCTTTCAACATATACAGCTTAAGTCTAATTATTATCCAACTAAAAATTATTTCCCTTAAAAACTAAAATGCTAAGAAACTTTTTAATTATTTATTAACTAAAAATATATGATGTGTCACAGTGAACTGAGCACATTTCAGATTTAGTTAGAAAAGAAGTTACAATGCTTTTAGATTCATATTATTTCTGTTTAAAAAAAAAAGATGTGAAAATTTCAAATGTGTAAATAATTGTCAGGTGTCATAAAACACCAGCTCTTCCATTGAGGAAACAGCCATTGCTCAGTTCTCTGGCAGCAGCCGAGCAGGGTGACCACACTCTGCACAACAGACACGCAAAGAGGGGAGCACAGGGCTGAACTCGCCCTGCCAGAGCAAGACACAATCCAAACAGAAAACATACATCCTAGAACCCCGGGCTGTGGTGGAAGTGTTCCAAACTTACAGGGTAAGAAGTCACCATGGGAACCATTCTCCCTCCCACTGCCCTTCTCCTTACTCTTTCCACCCTCTACCCAAGAGAAACAGCACAAAAAGGCCTGGAAATGGCTACTCTTAGATTTTTCTAAGAGATGTGACTATGAAATTATGTTTCATAAGTTGTTTTCATTAAGCATTCCACTGGATAATTCTTTTCTAGAATTTTTGCAATATAACATATAAAAATACAAATATTTAAGGTATATGATATTTGACATACGCTTACCTCATGAAGTGATAAGCAGTGTCAAGTAATTATTATATCCACCGAAGCCCACAAAGCTGCCTGTCTGGGGAAGAAGAGCATTAAGGGACTAGTGTCCACATGTGTCCAGCACAGAGCACTGTATCAACAGCTGGACTCCTGTTTCTGGAAGGGTGGGATTGTTAAGCACAACTACAGCTTCTACAAGGAAAAGGAGGCCCTTTCTTCTTTATCACAATGCGCAGGAGAAAAAACCAAGGTCATTACTATTTCACACCTTCTCAAGCTATTGAAAGGAGATGTAAGAATCTTTTTAAACAAACAACACTGATCTAGTTAGTATATGTCAAAAATACAACACCAAAAAATGTAAAAACAGATCATAAAACTTCTAAAAGAAAATAGAGTAATATTAATCTGTGACCTTGATCTTCGTAAGCTAGACTTTATTTAAAAAAAAAAAACTAACACTGTTCCTTGAATAATACTATAAATAAAACCATAACATCATCCGTAAAGAAAGACTAATGGACCAACGGAATAGAACAAAGCCTAGAAATAAAACAGTGTATATACCATCGAACAATTTCAGTGAGTATAGGAATATTCTAAGGGAAAGGATAGTCTCTTAGACAAACCATGTGGAAAGTGGATGTAAATACAGAAGAATGAGAATGGGGGGGTAAGATGGCTCCATGGTAAACATTTCTACAAAATGCCTGAAGACCTGAGTTCTTCTGTCCCAAGATCACATGTCCCATGATGGAGGGAGAGAACCAACTCCCAAAAGAAAGCTTGTCCTCTAACTTCCACACATGCCATGTGCTATGTCATACAAGCCTGCATTCACAGGTACACACACACACACACACACACACACACACACACACACACACAGAGGGGGGCCAGGATTGAAGATTTAAACAGTGTAAAATACAACCAGGACACTGGTCATCATTGACTTCATGGGTGTAGCATAGGAAATATAGGCGACAGAATCCAACTCAATGAGCAGCACCACACTAAACAAAGAGCATAGCAAATGGTGTGCTCCTCAGAGTTGTAAGGCTATCATACTGAACAGAAGAAAGAATCTATAAATGAGTTGATATCCACGCTATGGATGCAGAACCTACCACTCAGTAGCAAAAACTAATAACCCAATTAAAATTGGTTGAGAAACTTGAATAGATATTTCTCCAATGAATAAATCAAGACGCCCAATAGGCATATGATAGTCTTCTTATACATAACTCATCTGTGTTCTCATGACATTTATGTGTTTTTCTACTACAGATTTATTAAGCCATAATATAAGTTGGGTGTGCCTTCATGTAGACCATAATCTACTTAAGAAAGAACAGATGAGGCTGGAGAGATGGCTCAGTGGTTAAGAGCACTGACTGTTCTTTGGGAGATCCTGAGTTCAATTCCCAGCACCTGCACGGTGGCTCACAACCATCTCTGACTGTAGTCCCAAGAGGCCCTCTTGTGCTGTGAAGGCATACATGCAGACAAAACATCTGTAATCAAATAAATGCATCTAGGAAGGAAGGAAAGAAGGAAGGGAGGGACGGAGGGACGGATGGACGGACGACGGACGGACGGATGGAGGGAGGGCCAGCAACATTTTTGGCACTCTTAGAACTTAACTATGGTTGGACTATGTTCCCTAAAAATTCATGTTAGAAATTCAATCCTAAAATTCGTATATAAATGGCATTTGACATGAGGTATTTGGCAAGTATTCAGAATTATAAGTAGTGAGCACTAATGCCCATGGTGGTATTTGTACATTTATTAGAAGAAAGATCTGATACAGCATACTTGTTTTGTCTCAGAATGTGACATCCTACGCCATGCCATGCCATGGCAGGAAGGTCCTAACCAGATGCTAAGCACATGCAGGTACCTTTGCCTTTCCAGTCTTCAGAACTATGAATGAAAGTAAGCTTCTCTTCCTTCCAGATCATTCAGTATTGAACACTCTATTACAGTAACCAAATCCGCAATAAGATAGCACCTAAAATAGCAGTGCTTTACAGTAGACATTTTTAAAATAAGATAAAAATGTACATTATAAGTCTTAGTAAAGTGATTACATACATGTGGATGAGTGAGCCTTACATTCATAACACCTCATGTACTTGGAAAGTGTCCAATTACTATATTCAATATCTTTCTTAATCAGGTTACAAAGAAAGGCTAATCTTACATTCATACTATAAGTTCAGAATAATATTTTCATTTCATGGATCACTTGGTAGAGAGAAATCAAAGGAGAAAATAAACATGACAGCTATGGTTGTGGGGCAGTGGTCTATTCTATGAAATTTGATAAGGTTGAGTGGGTTCAGAGACCCCAGTACCCAGGCACCCATCTAAGGAGGGTAGGTGTCTCCCTGTCCCCTACAAAGATTCCTGATCAGGAACATGTGACCACACTCCCTACAAAGGGACCCAGAACAGAGTTCTCCAAGCTAATGAGGTATCTAGAAACCCTGAGGGTTTAGCCAACCAGCTTCCCTGTCCAGACACTCCGTCCTGGAAAAGATGATATAATCTCTGGCCCACCCGAAGGAGGTTATGTTATGCACCCATTTTCCACAATGAACAGTCAAACATTTTAGAACCAAGGACTGTCTCTCTCACCAAGAACTGCCATGGGGAACAGGAGAAAGCCTTTGTCTACAGAACCATGCTGCCTAAGCCTCCTGCAGGAGCTAGCTTCCATCCTCCCTCCTGGACCTGCCTGCAGTGGGCTACCCTGCCCTGGGATCATTGTCCTCAGCCTGTGGGCTTCTTTCATTCCCAACTCCCTGCGACTTCTGGCAGAGTCTGGATGTCCAGTACTTTGATGACCCCCACCCGCTCCTGGGCTCCTCCTCACAGGCAACTGGATGCCCTGGAGTCGGGGAACCCCAGCTTTGGCCTTAACCGATGTTATTTCTCACTCAGGCTGATCCATCCACCCAACGCTGTGTTCTCCCGCCTCCTAATGCCATTAGAGGTTCCCACAAGCCCAGCACCCAATGGCGACTTGGGGTAAAATGTAGTCTTGTTCAGCGTTTAATCTGTCTAGCAGAGTTCCCATACCCCAGTGGCGAAACAAAAGAGCTGAGAGAGTACCTCCCGTTTCAACTGGCCAAGAAGCTAGTCCAGCACCCTGGCTGCGAGGTGGAATGTGGGATCACAATGGTAAAGAAAATGCCTTGATCTTACAGTACATGAACACAAGTGACAATTAGAATCCACAGGCAGCCCTTGTGGGGTTTAGTGAGGATGCCCTGCTCTCCATGTGACTCTAGTGCAAACTGTGATAATAACCACGCTAAAGGACACTGATCTTTACAATGCTGATCTAGGTCACATATAATATTCAGATTCTAAACTCAGTTCTTGTGGGAAGAAGGTAATGTACTGTGCCCCATAGTTTATTTGTGATTTACACGTTACTATTCAGGTAGATTAGATGAAGTAATATAGCTGCTTATTTCCATACATAACTACCATTATACAATTCTATAAATCGATTTTCTAGAAGTCAATAATTCATGTATATAATTATCAATATGTAAATATTAAAAATTTTTGCTTTTATTCAAGGACATCCTCAGCTTACAGTGAGTCTGAGACCAGCTCAGGATAATCAAACCATTTTACAAATTCAGGTTTTATTCATGTGACAAGCAAAAGGTTTTCTTTAGAAACAACAAATCGACATTATCTCATGTAAACACCACAGGAGATCTACCTTAGAAGAATCTACCCCAGACTTGGACTTACAGTCATGCATAGGAACATGCCACACACAAATTACAAGAAAGCAATGTAGAGCATGAGAAAGAACAGGGAGGGATGGGAGAGGCTCGGAGGGAAGTAGCAACTCAAGTTCTACTCAGTACCAAAGTCTCTGTGGCTGCTTGCATGAGAGAAGACAGGGTGAGGGCTGCACTTACCGTTATTAATTGAGTCTTCAGAAAAAAACCAAACTGTTGTGAGATCACCAGGTATTTTTAATACTGCCCAATGTATTTTCTGAGATAAGAAGGAATGGGTGCATTTTAAAATGCATTTCATTTCTGTTTCTGAATGACAACAATTCACTAGTCTACATTACATATTTCTATGAGTTCCCACAGTGTGTCCTATAGTCAAGATATAGAACAGTTTTGAGAAAGGGGTCTTTCATTAAACTCAGAGATCACGATTAGCCAGGGTTCCCTATGTGCCTCTGTCTCTGCATGTTAGTGCTGAGATATAAAGCACACCTCACCTGGAGTTCTGTTTGTTTGTTCAATCTTAGACAGTGGGCGCTTTAACTGCTGAGCCACCTTCCTAGCCCTTAAATATTATTTTTAAATTATCTTTTGGGCTAGTGAAATACTTTAACAAAGGACGTCAAAGATAGACCAGGTACAGGGGATGAAAATTTCAGTTAAGTAATTTTTTTTAATTAATTTACATAAGTGTATATATGTGTGTGTGCTCTTACACATACAGAGAGAGAGAGACTCACACACAGTACAAATATTAACAGCATGAGAAGACCTCTAAGCTTATCTGGCATTACAAAGCAAAAAACAAAAAAAAAACCCAAAAAAACAAACAAACAAAAAACCTAGATGAATGGTTTCTCCTATCCTAGTTCTCCATGCCAAATCCATGGAATTGGCTCAGAACTGCCCTGTAGCGGACACTTCACAGCTGAACCCAGCCTGTGCTGAGCACACAGGCAGGAGCTAACACAGTGAGAACTTAAACGCACGTAGGCTGCTTCTGCTCGCACGTTGGAAAGACTCTTCTCACAGGTAGTGTAACAGCTGTTGCTGAGTGGTTCTAGTCACCAGAGAATTTCATTTAACGGTTTGATATCATTGCCTAAATTCAAAGTGACACCAAATTAAAGCTTGTTATGGCAATAATCATCATAGGATAAAATGGTTTAGGAGAACAAGCCTCAGTCTTCAGAATTAATTAAATTATATTACCCTTGGCTGGCAAGTCTCAAGCCTTACTTAAACATAAAACTACAGTGACTTAAACGTGTTTAAAATATTTATTAAAATATCATCCTCAGGGTTGTAGAAACATCCCAGAGGGTAACAGCACTTGCTGCTCTTCCACATGATCTGGGCTCAGTCCCCTGTACCCATATGGAGGCTCCAGGGGACCCATCATGCTCTTCTGGCCTCCAAAAGCAACACACACACACATGTGGTATACATACATGTGTATGTCAACATTAATATAAATAAAATAAAAATAAATATATTTTTAAAAATTAAAACATCATTTTGAATAGGTGACAATAAAACTTGATATTTAATTGATGTGCTACATACATATCCAAGGGATACAAAATAATATTCTTTTCAGTGGCTATGAAATAAACTATCAATTTTAATAAAAAAATTATGGAAAATACCTATAAAATGTTAGAGGTTAAAACATAATATGTGCACATAGACATAGACACACACCTCACACACAAATATAGAAAAGAGAAAAATCCTTATAGCTACTTCTAATATCACTATAGTTAGAAATTACAAATTAAACATAATATCTCAATTAATTCTGGTTGACCAAGAGCATGAACAGTGTATGAATCCTTGAAATGAAACAGTTGAGGTAGTTTAAATTATGTGATTACAAATCTTTTGTTAAAAGTTGTTTTAAGACAATGTCTCATAATATGACACAGGCTATCACTTTACTCTGGGCTATAAATTCAGAACTTGGAAAACTGAGGCAGGGGGATCATGAGTTTGAGACTAGTCTGGATTATATAATAAGAATCTCACAAAGAAAATCAAGCAGAAAAAAAAAAACCAGCAAAGAAACATTCTCTACTCACAGAAAGGCACTGTAGGCAATGTTTATCATTTAAATTTTCAGTTATTTCAATACTAATGCAAGAAGTGACAGACAAGCAACCCATACCTAAGTCCAGTCTAGAAAGAAATGTTGTACTCTCTGGCCACAGACCCACCAGGCTGCTGTGTGGGTGGCTGCTCAGTGCTCACAACAGCCCTCCTACAGGGCATCTGCACGATGAAGCAGAGGAACTGGAAACTGAACCCACTGTACTACTTTATGCTCTTCACCCAAAGGAAGTCGTCTGGAAAACATTACACTGTTGTTAAAGCCACTCAAAACAGAGCTGTCAGGGAAAGATATCAAGCACAGAATTAGTTGTAATTATTTAGTTTTGGTCAATGCCGCTCCAGTGCCACCACTACCACACACCATCCAGTCCATGTTAGAATACTTTTCTGCCCCCAACTGTGCCTGCCCAAAACCCTGCCTACTGCCACTGAGGACCTGAACCTGGTACTACATGACAGTGAGAGGGTGTTCTGGTTTGTTTGTTTGTTTGAATTTTTCCTTGTCTTTACTGTAACGTACAATTCTTGACATTCATAAGTATTCAAAATATGTCTAGATAGTGGGACTGTCAGAGTTTTTATGTACTATACATATACAGAACACATATGCAGAATACATTGGGGGTCTTGTCCTACAAGTTTACTTTGTAATACAGTCTCTACTTCACTTTTGTGTGGCACTTTTCTTTTCCTGATGACTGCTTAGTTATTCATAGGACAGATTACTTCCTGTCATGAACCCACGACTCAAGCTTTGCTTTATCAGTTTCCACATGTTAAACAAGTATTTTGTTAATCCCACTGTATTCTTCCTTTCTTTTCTTTGACTACAGCAAATCACTAAAGGTGGAGATACAAACATCAAGATGTATTTTTAGCCCTCAAATGCATCTAGACTAGTCAACATTTTCCTTCAAAGTCCTGCCCAAGAGGAAATCAAAGTAACTAAGAATTAGTAATTTTTTTCTTCTAGTGGTGAAATATATTAAATTACATAAAACCCCCAGTTATGGTCTTCCAAAAGAACCTTTGTCTCGATTTACATTACACAGTTTTTAAATTTTTTATTTTAAATACCGATTTGGTTTTATTTGTATCTAACATTTCTCTTCTAATGATTAACTATTCTAAGAAGCAATGGAGTATGTCCTGATGTGATCTGTTGGTAGTCTCCTGGGTATCATGTTTCTTACCACACTGGCACTTTTCCTTCCAGAAGCCTCTAGATTTAGTATTGCAAAGGAAAGGTCCCTAATGGGGAAATAAACATAGTTGTCAGCTGCTGACCACGATAAGCCACTCACTGCAAAGTAATCTGTTATGTTTTCAGATGTATGCTATTATTTGTGTGTGTGTCATGTATGTGTGCGCACACACACACATGTAGTGCACACACATGCATACATGGGGCAGACGTCAATACTGGGTGTCTTCTTCTATCAGTGTCTACCTTTGTTTTTCAGACAGAGGTTGACTAGATCAGCTCCTGAGTTAACTCTAAGGATCCATGTTACTTTGGCTCCCACCTCCCAACCCTAGCCCTGGGGTTATAGATGTGTAAAAGCCCCCATTCCCAGCATTATTTGGGTGGTGATGATCTCAATATATGGACTTGGGTCCCTATTCTTATGTTTTACCAACTGAGTCTCTTAAGTGCAATGCCACACTAGACAGAATGAAGAGGGCATCCTGTTCTATTACATCAGCCTTCATCTATACTATTTTGCATTCTATATAGTTCCGATGACTAACTACACATCTATATTCTAAAGAACATAATTCATGGCTTTCTAGAAAAATACAGAATAACCAATTAACCCAGAAATAAATCTGAGTAACTACAGAAGGAAGTTACTGCAGGCCTGTTCTAAGTTTTATAGCAATAGTTTAGAGCCTCTGGGACAAGTGTTAAGAAATAAATCTGTTTGGGTAGCTAATGCCAATGAATTCCTTTGTGGAACTTTCAAACCACAGGAATTATCCTATTTGGAGGCTATAATTCTCTTATAAGTTGTGCTTCCCAATTAAGAACTACATCACAGGAAGGCATGTCAATAAACATTATGGCTCCATGGATAATCCAGGGGGAAGATTTAAATGGCTATTACGAAGATAGCTTATTTACACTAGATTTACAAATCTGCAAGAACAGTCCAGTAGTAAAGAAATTGCCCACTGGTATTACAAATACAGTAAAGGCTATGCATGAGCCACAGGATCAGTGTGTCCTGATGCTGAAAAGAAATGTAAAAGTTATCCAAGAGGTATGAATGAAAATCTTTCTTTTCAGAGCTACAGCACCTGCCTTCCCTTGCTACAAAGGAAGGGTTATAAATATCACAAATGGTTGCAGTGATTTTACTGTCTTATGTCATTTCTAGCATGTCTATTCTAGACCACCCTATCAAGACAACACCACCTCCAAAGACTGAGGCACACAACTAGTATGTCAAGATTCCAGGACAAGGATTTATACAGTGTTAGCACTTCCATCACCTCTGACTCAGCAACCAGACCTAACCTGTGATTCAGGTTCATAGAGGAGGGGAGAAGGACAGCATCAATTCCACTCCCCATAGGTCCACCATGTCACAAAAGATAGTCGGTTTACACAGCAGCAATGGAAAAGAACACTACAGGCCAATGTCACCGATGAACATAGGCTCCAATATGTTTAATAAAACACTTGCAAGCAGAATACAGATAGACATCAGAAAGATTAAACACCACAACCAAGCTGGCTTTATCCCTGAAATGCAAGGATGGTTCAATATAAGCAAATCCATAACTGTAATAACCTATACAAACAGGCCTGGGCAGGCCAGGAAGCACTGGACCAGCGCTGCAGGCCTGTGGTGCAGTGGGCTGTTGCAGTTCTTGTTCCTTGGGAAGTGGTGAATTACACTGTCCCTCAGTAGAGCCCATAACAAATGCACATGCCAATGTGTCAATGCCTTCTTCCTTTGAGAAAAACTGACCATTACAGGCAGTCATGGCGACTCCCAGAACTCCCAGAGCGGCATCTTAGTCCAAGAGGAAGAGCAGTCCCTGCAGAGTGCAGACCCCAGCTGACTGAGCACTTCCTGCTGTGCTTGCTTCTCATCAGTGGCCTATCTGCTCATCTCTCTAGTTGGTTGTGGAAGATAGGAAGGTTCAACCATGAGATGCTGAATTACAGTTTTCTGTGCTGTGTTCAACTTTGGCCAGGGATTTATTTCCTTTAGAATCTTTGGACAGACGTTTAACCATCCTACCATTGGAAAGATATTATTGCTGACCCAGCACATGCCAGAGCACTATGACGAGCAAATATGTGATGGAGAAAAGAGAAGTGGGATAGTGTGGGCACTATGAAGAGAGGCAGCTCTGGAGACTCCATAGTGCAGTGGAACTGCCTGATGTGAGTAGCCTGTATGGGCCACCTGAGGCCATGGTAGTGTCCCAGCCAGGGTTGCCACTGAGCGCCGTGCCTAGGATGGAGATGTTACCTCCAAAGGCCATGCAGTCAACCCTGGTCTGGGCTGCCACTTGGGGCCATATAAATGTCCTAGGGCTGAACAGAGCTGGCCCTGCCCCTTGCCAGCTGCAGCATTCAGGAGAGTGAGCCTGCACCACCATTGGGCAACACATTAGACAGAACTGATCCAGTGGCAGGCATGAGGGTAAGCCTACCCAAGTGCATGAGCACAAAAACCGGAGTCAAAAGGGAGGGAGGGAGGGAGGGAGGGAGGGAGGGAGGGAGGGAGGGAGGGAGGGAGGGAGGGGTGGGGGGACAGAAGGACTAGGGGAGGAAGGCCCAGCCCCTTGTGGGAGGGCTGGGGGTTCTGTGTTCTATAAGAAAGCAGGCTGAGCAAGCTATGAGGAGCAAGCCAGTAAGAAGCACTTCGTCCATGGCAACAGCATCTGCTCTTGCCTACAGGTTTCTGCCCTGTTTCAGTCCCTCTCCTGACTTCCTTCAGTGATGAACTATGATGTGGAAGTATACCAAACAGACCATTTCCTTCCCAGCCTGCTTGTGGTCATGATGCTTCATTGCAACAATATAAAATCTCAATTTTCTTTTTAGTGAAAACTTCCTGTCTGTGCTGACAATGCTACCTCCAAGAGTCAAAGACCATCTAACAAAACCCTCAACACAAGCAATGAGAAGCCCTGTTCTAAACACTCATGGGGTTGTCCAATAGACTCTTAAAACATTATTAACTAATACCACTGCTCTCTAGAGGTGAAAGGTACGTCTCCATTGCTAAAGACATCAGGCACTTCAGATACAGTGCCCATAGTCTCCGGTAGCTGGAACTGATTTGAACACTTCCCCGCTAAGGACTAGCTTTCATGGTACTAAAGGCACCATGAAAGCTTCCAAAGAAGAAAAAGGACCAACAGTTCTACCTGGCTATCATGCCTATGAACTACAACAACGATATCCCTAAGGGTGCAGCAGCAGAGGCACATATACATTGGTGGTAACCAATAGATCTCTAATTGAACTTAAAACCCCATACAACAAGAGGGAAAACATACCTGGTACTAGAATTCTAACCAACTACCCAGGGCTAGTAATGTAGTAGATCTTAGAAAAGAACCTACAACTACCAGTTGACTAAACTAGCATAATCAATAACTAACTATAAATATTTGTTCTTATACCTAAAGATTAGTATAGTTCTCACTCCTCATCAAGGAAATATCCTTGCAACAGAGACTATTATAGAAAAACAACAACCAAGCAAAATGCATACTTGTGGAATCCACTCTTAGCAATTACTTCTATAAAACAACTTCTACACTTGAGGCTAAGGGACCAGAGAGGAAGCAGGGGCAGAGGGAGTTGCTGTGAAAGTGTGCTTTCTAGTAGTCAGAAGCTACAATCATCACATTTTATAAATATGGCTGTCTAAGCATGAGCTGATCAAGGACGATAGTAACAGATCTGTTAACATAGACAGGGAGAAGCCCAGGAGGTCTCAACCCTACACAAGGAACTAAGGATGCTGAGAGCAGGGGAAATGGTCATGCCTGGGAAGAAGGCATCAACTGGCTGTTCAATACACACACTCGGCAAACAGCAAACAGGAAAAAGGATGCAAAGTGAACAGGTTGAACTTATATACTTAGGAAAAACAAATGTTAGAAATATTAAAATGCATTTATTTAGGGAAATATATATGCTCATACAAATTAGAAATTAATGAAAAGAGGACACAGATTTGAAAGAGAGCAAGAAAAGGTATATGTTAAAATTTGGAGCAAGGAAAGGAAAGGGAGAGTGATTCAATTAAAATCTCAAAAAGAAAAGGAGGCTGAAAGTGTGATCTGTTTAATCATTTTGTTTATTTGCTCTTTGTTCTTTGGTTTGTTTGTCTTGGTATGGGACAACCTTCTATTCCGAGGACATCTGTTGATGTTCTTCTAACTTCTAGTCCAAAAGGAACAAAGGGAAGAAGTGTTTTGCTCATCATTCCCAGAGCAATGCAAATAAGCAGTGGAGACTATTATTCTTCTTCCAAAACAGTCTTCTAGGAGTGTCATCATTTGATTACTTTATTTCAACAAACAAACAAAAAACAAAACGGAAAGCAAACAAACAAAATCGTAGGCCACATGCCTGATCAATCAATACCTACAACACCCCAGTTTTCTTCTAGAACAAAGCACATTCCCTTAGACATTGTAGAACCTAGGAGCTATGAGATGCTTTCAAATCGACAAGCTCCTGATAATGGAAGTGCTAATGCCACAATATACAAATTCTGTCAAAAGACATCTTAAATATCAAGGCAATCACCTTAGTTTTCAACCGTCACTAAATTCTTTGTGAAGTACAAACTGGAGAAACATCCCAGTTCTGATACCAGAATAAACAAAAACCAGTGTGCAACAGTAAATATGTTCAATAATTATAATATTAATCCCAAGCAGGTACTCAAATTACAACTATAACTAATTAATGTGTATGATATTTCAAATAGCTAATAAACTGTTAGGCCAAGATGTTTGGCCCTACCTACTAGGATTTTGTTGTTTTTATTAATGGGACAAAATACCAAGTAATTAATGTAATAAACAATGTAAAACTAATCATTAAGTGAAAATAATTAGCATACCAGGGTTCTATCAAAAGAGTCAATTTCAGAACCTGTTAACATAAAAAGAGATCTACATGCTTGAACACTGTGTACACTCAACAAGCTGAAGAAGACTAAGTGTCTTGGTCACAGACACAGTCACTCCTTTTTTTTAATGCTGCTGAATTCTATGCACTTCTTTTTTTTAATTAGATATTTTCTTTATTTACATTTTAAATATTATCCCTTTTCCTGGTTTCCCCTTCGAAAACCCTCTAACCGTCCCCGCTCCTCCTGCTCACGAACCCACCCACTCTGGCTGCCTGGCCCTGGCATTCCAATATACTGTGGCATAGAACCTTCACAGGACCTAGGGCCTCTCCTCCCATTGATGTCCAACTAGGCCACATAAGGAGCTAGAACCATAAGTCCCACCATGTGTTTTCTTTGCTTGGTGGTTTAGTCCCAGGGAGCTCTGGGAGTACTTATTGTTGTTCCTCCTATGGGGCTACAAACCCCTTCAGCTCCTTGGGTACTTTCTCTAGCTCCTTCATTAGGGACCCTGTGCTCTGTCCAATGGATGGCTATGAGCATCCACTTCTCATGAGCATCCATGTCAGGCACTGGTAGAGCCTCTCAGGAGACAGCTATATCAGGTTCCTGTCAGCAAGCTCTTGTTGGCATCTGCAACAGTGTCTGGGTTTGGAGATCGTATATGGGATGGATCCCCAGGTGGGGCAGTCTCTGGATGGTCATTCCTTCAGTCTCTGCTTCACACTTTGTCTCTGTAATTCATTCCATGAGTATTTTGTTCCCCCTTCTAAGGATCGAAGTATCCACTTTGGTCTTCCTTATTCACGTATTTTGCGAATTGTATCTTGGGTATTCCGAGTTTCTGGGCTAATATCTGCTTATCAGCGAGTGCATAACATGGACACAGACATTCTTAAAAGGGAATTCAGACAGGTTGTATGGCACAGCTTTGTGACCCAGCCTTTTCTCAATGTCAAACATGGCTGATAGGCTGAGGAGTAGAAGTTTTCCCAAGCTTATGTGCAGAGACACCAACAGTAGGATTCAAAACTCTACACAGACAAATGAAGCCTTGTATGACCCAGAAGTTCACAGGGTTATAATCTCACAGTAAGTATAAAAGCAGAAGTAAACCATCATTCACAGGAAGTCAAATGTTAATGCCCCAGGTCTGCGCCTGGCCCAGGTAAGTGCAAATCCCTTTCCAATGTCATTGGGGTTCTCCAGCTGCTTTAGTTATGTTGTGACTAACATCTAAGATACTACAATAAAATAAAAACACTGCTGGACATGAAAAGACAGTAATAAAAATACAAATAAACCATACCCTCCGTGGAATCCCATAATAAAGATTTCGGAAGTTGAACTAAAATAAACCATTAGTGTTGGTGCTAGAGAGCTGGCAGTGTGGTTAAGAGCACTTGTTGCTCTTGCAGGGAACTTGAGTTCAGTCCCCAGACCTATATCACATCTTTTCCAGCTCCAGGGACCTTTACCTGAATACATATAACACACACATGCACTCATTCATATCCTCCAAGCTCCTGGTGTGTGTGTGGGGGGGGGGGGGGGTGAGACAGACTGACAGACAGACATAGACACACACCTTTTTAAAAATAAGAGTTGGCATGTTCAAAAAATTAAGCAGCAACATTGAGAATGTTAGTTAAAGAAGAAAGTACTGACAGCTGATGACATTGTAAGACAGCTCCTCTAATTAAAACATTGATGAACCTTCTTAAGATCTATAAATATATAAATGTGTTTAAATGAAGTTTCCACAAAATGCAGGAGCTAAGACCCCAGCCGGACATTATATGCTACCAGACAAAACCTCAGTACCAGGAATGGCTTAGATCGTTTTGAATCCTTATATAAAGGCGTCCCACAGACACAGGCTACGTCAGTTCTGTCAGTTACCCTCCACGGTCTAACAAGTTAAACCCCTATTGTTGAAGGCATCAGATACTCTTGTCAAGGAACATGGGGAAACCAAGCTGGTGCCCAGATGGAAGCTCCTGAGTGGAAGGCACTATGTAGGCTACCACATGAGAAAGGAGCTGTTAATCTACCCAGCTATGACCCTGTAAGTACAACAGTGACCTGCCTGCAAGCTACACCTGCTGGGCCAACGTGGCACAAATGCTATAGGAGTAGCCAGCCACTTTTGATGGGATACAAGGCTCAGTCCATGTGACACACCTCATATCTGACACTATTAATGAGGCTAAGAACCTGAGACTCAGTAATTATGTCATCCCCCTGCCTCCTGTGAACTACATGAACCTTGTATAACCAATATGCCATGTATATGTATCTCTTTTAAAATAATAGATTATGCTGGTTTCTATGATAATTGTGTTTCATCATAATATTTTTGTCCTTATTATACTCAGCAGCAGTGTGCATAGTGCCAAGGACCAAGCACAGGGCTGTGTAAAGTGAAGCAAGTTACTGAGTTAGACTCCTAGCCCAATAGGACTTGTATGTTACTATAATGAATTCTATATATCCATCTCTAAAGAGTAATTACTACTGTTAATCAAGACAAATACTTCTGAATGGCTTGTTGTGAAGCATATCACTCAATGTAAGCCTGAAAACTTCTGGGAAGGGACTTGGAAAATGTTAGGAAAAACAATGTCTAGATCTTTATATTTTTGAGTTCCTTATGTCTTCTGCTATTTAACACTACACCAGAACAAGAAGGCATCATTTAAGAAGCAACTCCTTAATAGACTATAATGAACTAAGTTACCAAGACTGTATGTGAAATATAACATGGAGTAAGGAAACAGGAACAACTGAGAGGAGACATTTGCTAGAAAATAAAGGACTCATTTACAGCTCCCTTTATAAAAATCACATTTCCATACACTTAAAAAAAATATTCCTGGTGGCCTCTACTGGGAGACTACTCTGTTCTTATGCCTGCTGCCTCTCCATTCATCCGGTTCTTGCTTCAACAGCACAACTGTCATAAAGCACAAAGTGTAAAGCAGCCGATATTTAGAGCTAAGAGTGACTTTTCAGATCATTTAGTCAAACCCCTTGTTTTACACTTCATCCCGTGTCAGCTCAAGCCCTGGATCTCTCTGTGGGCTCTGTACACTGCAGAATGCAGGGTCCATCTGATGAGGGATCATCTGCTCTGTACACTTCAGGACACACTCAGGGATCATCTGCTCATGTTTTACTCCCAGCTCTGAATCTCTTTATTGTTCTTGCTGCCTTTCGTATCCACGCTTCCTTTTTTTCTGTTATTTAAAGACACCGACAATAAGACTTTGACTTGTGAGCAACACCAGTGTATCAGGTCACAAAGCATTAGCAAGCTTAGAGGAATCAGAGGACTGAACCGCATTTTCCTTTTTATTAATTGGTTCTATACATGTAAAACATAATATACACTTTGTTTCTTGTCTTTTTCTTTAAATCTGAGATATCTAGCATTTTAAAGACCTTCACAATGAGCATAATTATATATGAAGATTATCTCTATGTTTAACAGCACACTGGGATAATAGTGAATCAGAAAATGAGAACCATAAAATTAGCATTTGGTACTAGCATATGGTGTCATTGTGTGTCCTTGCCTTGCACTAACAAAGCATCCTTCCCTCATGTACACGTGAGATTTCTAGGGAATAATCCTAGAGAAAATACTTTCCTTCATTAGTACCTTGACATTGAGCAGATCTATACATAAGAAAGTGTTCTCAGCCTGAAACTGCACTAAAACACAGACCATCCAGTAAAAATAATCTACTAGAGTTTATTCTTATTATTTTATTTATTTATTTGCCTGTTTGTTTTCTAATGAGAGAAAGCAAGAAAGGGTATATATTTGGGTGGTAGGGAAGAGTTTGGAAGGAGAACCATAACCAAATATATTGTATGAAAAAACTTATTTTCAATAAAGTATAGGAGTTCCATAACTCACATAAACACACAAACACAGCACAGTACAGAAATCCAAGGAAAAAGAAGTGGGAGAGTAGACACAAGATGCTCTTCTTCCCTAGACTAAGTGTTAATATCTAAAGCTCACACTGACACTAACATGGAAGACCAGTGTGCATCTGACTGCACTGCTGCTGCCCGTCTCTCTGAGTTGGGGGTGACCTAGCAAGGCCCATGAGCTTGAACAGAATCCATTTATCACAATCCTCCACTGTCTGGAATGTGGTGGATATGACGATTCATTTCTTCTGTCCACTACAGTATCTGTTCGTTTCTCATAAAACTAAATCCCACCTAAAAGTTGTAGAGTTAAATAAAACCTATTAAGTTTTTAAAGTATTTTATTAATTTACTGAGAATTATTTGCAATGGACTTTGGTCATATTTGGACTCCAGTCCTCCCAAATATATGCCTGCCCTCCTGCCTGGGACCTCCTGTCCTGTTTTATTTCTATTTAGTAATCCATCAACACCAATTTGTGTTTTTCATAGAGAGCCTATTCATATTTAATGATAGCAAATTTCTCCAAGTCTCTTTTAGTATGTTGTATCATGCTATGATTTCATGAAATACATGAGATTTTAAACCTACAGAAAAGGCACATTTCCCATATTTTTAACCCACTCATCACTGAAATAAAAGTTTTAAGAGGAAATCAAAAGAACTTCTTTTTGGTTTGGGGGGGGTTGTTGTTGTTTTTTGTTTTTGTTTTGTTTTTTGGTTTTTTTGTTTTTGTTTTTGTGTTTTTTGGTTTCACAGAGGTTTCTGTAAGCCCTATGAAATAGTATGCTTAAATAATGCATTAAACATAATTTATAATGCATTAAACATCATTAATTCCTTTTTAAAAGCTGAAGGACTAACTGGCCACTGAACTAATTTGTACAGTTTTTTCCTCCCAGATTGAGACATTCCATCCTGCAGGAAGCTCATTAAGAGAAAAAGTGAACTCAAACCAGTTTCCAGAACTCTCTATAACCGACCAGATGCACCAGGCCACTCCATTCTTGTGAGTATAGAAAGAGAAAAGATTTCTAAGATTCATCCCCCTCCGACACCCCACCCCAAGCCTAGCAGGCTAGAAGAAACAGAGGCAGGGGCATTCTGAACTGCCTGGAGGAGATAAAGAGCAGCTGAGCTGCCTGGAAGATGCCTACACCAATGAGGCAGCTGGGAAGGGCACTCCCCAACAAGCTGAGCACTTACAGTGTGCAGTGTGCCCCGGGTCCCCAACTCTGTGAGTGCTCAGCCATGCTCAGGTGGGCCTTGGTGATGTGATGCAATTCTTTGAGCTACTTCTGTCCTTGTAAGTAAGCTCCCAAATCTCTTTGCTTCACCAAGCTGATCTTTCGTGGTGGTATCTGTACTTTTGTCTCTTGTGGGATCCCTATCTGGGATGAGCAGACATGTGCTGCCTCTCTCCACAGGAAAAGTCCGCCCCACAACACAATGCAAGGTAAAAACAATCAGAAATTGAGAGAATGTGTCTCTGAAATTTTAAAATTATATTTGCAATGTCTTTGGTGCAAAAGAGATAAATTTGTACAGCATGTTAAATATGAATTTAATGACCATATGTTTTAATTAATTTGAAAATTGTTGTTGGCAGTGGTCTGGACAGAAACTGGCAAAAGTCTCCACCCACCAGGTAGTGTCTCTGGGCTATCTGACAGTTTCTGTTCCCTGTTGTGAAGGCTTTTCATTTGATTATATAATGTGTACATGTGCTGAGGGGCCAGTGCTTTTCTCACTGTCAGCCATCTGACACGGTAGAAAGCACAGCTTTCATACCCAGAATATTCCCACACCTGCTCAACAGTGTGTGAGGACAGAAGCAGCTAAACTAAAATGTCTAAGTCTGAGCTATCCTGAATGGGATCTGCTCGCTCTTAACACAGCCACACCTTTTGCCTGTTAACTCCATTCTTGTTTCTTAATGCATGAATCTACACTCTGCTAACAAGTTTTCTTTTTCCTCATTTTATATTTTGGGGATGTGCTGGCTAGTTTTATATCAACTTGATTCGAGTCATTGGAGAAGAGGGAGCCTCAGTTGAGAAAAATGCCTCTATAAAATCAGGCTATAGGTGAGCCTGTAGGGCATTTTTTTAAATTAGTGATTGATGGCATAGGACCTAGCCCATTGTGGGTGATGCCATCCATGGGTTGGTAGTTCAGCATTCTCTATGAAAGCAGGCTGAGCAAGCTGTCAGGAATAAGCCAGTAAGCTTTACCTTTTCAAGGCCTCTGCATCAGCTCCTGCCTCCAGGATCCTGCCCTGTTTGAGTTCCTGTCTTGACTTCCTTCAGTGAGGAACAGTGATTTGGAAACATAAGGCAAATAAACTCGTCCCTAACTTGCTTTGGTCATGGTGTTTCATCCCAGTAGCAGAAACCTGTCCCTGCTAGCTAGGACAGGGTGCCTCACTAGTGCACATGTGGACATTTTCACTTCTTTTCTGACAATCTGAACCTAAATGTCTTAAAGATAACAAACATCCCCGACTTGTCAAAGTCCTCAGAGAAAAGGTTTACTGATTCAGGGCTATTCCTGCTAACAGTTTGCTGCTATCTTCCCCAGGACACTGATGGTTGACTGCTTCCTGTCTGACAAGACCCATGAAATTCTTTTGTCTGTTTTGTTTTTCTTGTGGCCAAACCATTAGTCTCTAGGTATTCTATTTATCCAGTGATCTCTCAAAAAAATGTTTGTTTCCTAATACTTTCACGAAGAAACCTGAGGACTTTTGTCACCTGTCACTCACACTCATGATTATTTACTCTCATTCTCTGAATATATACTAAAGTCATGCTCAAACCTATTGTTCTTTAAATCATATGGCTCTGAAATGTTTCTTTGATTTTTTTTAATAATTAAATCCTATTCTACTTGTAATCTATTCTTTGAAATCCTGCCTAAGCCTCATTTTTCTTGATAAAACTTTATGATTCAGCCAATAAATTTACTTCTGCATAAGTCTTGCCACTACCTTTCCTGCATAGCAATGTCTACTAAGAAAAACTAAATGTTAATTATTGTCATATCTCATTACCTTTAAACAGTTGTAAGCACACAAAAGAAATGAACATTTTCCTTGTTTCTTCACAATGTTCAGTATATTTAATATCAATATTTAATAATTATGGAATGATCATTTTGTCACACTATTTTGAATTGATAACAATAGAGTATAATTTCTAAGGGCAGACTGTTTCTATAGTGTCTGGCATATGGATATTTCTGATAATTATCTCTGTGTAATCATATAAACAATATGCTAATGGACTGGAGACTCATTTAACTGTCTTCAAAATAAAAAGAAAACATTTATTCAAGTATATTAACATAGATACACACAATTATATATGCATGTAGACTATTTTAAGTTCACTTAATATCTTTACACTTCATTGATACACTGGATTGTTATAGTTATTTATATCCATAATTTAATGACAAGGTTGCTCTATCTTCTGAAGCTGACTTTGTAAATCTTTCCGTCACTCTTTCATAAAGTACTTTGTATTGCATTACATTTTCTCCTTAGTCTCTCAAATGTTAAGTGATTATTAGCAAGACAAAGTGCAAGTGTTTGTAGTCATTGTTGATTTTATCTTGTCTGTCTTGTTTCTGTAGTATTAAGCACTGAGGTGGGGTCTCACATATGACAAGTAAGTATCCTACCACTGAGCTACATCCCCAGCCCACCATTTTGCTTTTGTCAACAAGAACTGTTGGCGCACAGGTTGATAATGCTGCTAACTTGCTATCAGTGTAATAGTAATGAAATGCTATTCTCAAGTATGTGTAAGGGGATGTAAGACTCATCTTTCCTTATAAGAAAATGCCTGAGAAAAACAACTAAAGGTGGGAAGAATTTATATTGGCTTACCATTTCAGGGGGTTGGAGAGGGCTTAGTGAAGTATAAATTGAAGCAGACATATGTAGCCACAAAACAGTATCCAAGAACAGATACACCATGACTTATAGTCTCCCTCAACAAGTTCCTACACCTGCAGAACCTTCAACTTCCTTCTGCCATTGCTATAAAAAGGTGGACTGTGGATGTCACTGGTCAGGTCCCATCACCCACCTGCTAAGAATCAGACTTACAGGAACGCTCTGAGTGGACACCTCATATCTAAGCCACAACAGAAGGATTTACTATGGGGTTGTATTTTATGTCTATTTCCACTTACATTCCTTGCACATTTCAAGACAATGTAAAGTTAATTTTTAAACCTGTTTACTCAGTTGTACATAGTGGATCATATGAAGCATACTTTTACATATACTCAAACTTCCTTCTGTATTAAAAGAAATATGAATGAATCTTAAAATGGGCAATAAAATTGCCATGCTTCTTTTAATGTTATGAAATTAGTTATCATTTTTGTTGAATCTGAGTTACATTAACACATTATTACTAAATTTATCCACAAATAAGGTCTAGATGTTAGGACTTATATCTGTTGAGTACTAGTTTGCTGTTTTTATAAGAAGTGTATTATAGGCAGGTTAGAAATTTACCTTTTTCTATTACAAACAATTTACTGTTATTTTAAACATGGTCTCACAATGTAGCCCAGACTAGACTTGAAGTTTGGAAAAATCTACTGCTTCAGCCCCCCCACACACACACACCCCGACCCCCATGCTGGGATTACAGGAGTGAACCACATGACCTAGAAACCACAATTTCTAATGTTGTACCCTACTTACTCTGCAAAAGGACAGTGTATGTCAGGGAACTACGGTTAGATAAAATATACTACTTCTAAATATTATTTCAAGCCAACTTAAACTCTTAAATTTTAGTTTCTGTACATTAAAAAGAAACAAAAATGTATAGGGAAATACTAACAGGACACAGTATTTCACTTATTTTAAAGGGACTTATATTAAGCAGAACAGACTTTTTGAATACAAGCCAAGACCAGAGTCAGGAAGAATGTGTAACAATGAGAAGACCCACAGTAGGTCCAGGAGAGCCTATTTCTTCACTGCTCTGTTCGTCATTTCGCTATAATTTTCATTTACCAGATAAATCACTTTAAAATACATTCATGAATGGGGTCATAGGATCTGCCTGCTCCTCACTGCTCCACCTTTCTCCTTTGCCCACTTTCTCTCTTTTCTCTCACATGGTCTCCATTATTCTCTCTTCTTTCCCCATCACAGCTTTCTGTTCCCTTGATTACTTTTGTCCATGGTCCCTTTCTTTGTTCTCATTAAATAATATACATGAAAAGGATTTAAGACAATTTAAAATTAACCATACAATGATTATAAACAACTTTTTCCAAACCTCTCCTGTGATAAGTCAGTGTGGCTTTGTCATGCTAATCTACATTGTCCAAATACTAAGTTTCTCTGGGATTCCAATGTGGAGACAGGGAGCCATGAGAAGGGACACTTCAAAGAAAAGCTGTCAGCGTAGGTCTTCAGGGCCCTCTGATTCTTACTTGAAAATTACAATTGGAGACGTCCATATAACATGGACACATAATTGCTGACTAAAGAAAATTATGAATGTAAGTGATAAATTAGAAAATTGCAAAATGCTGTAGTTAATTTTTTTCCTAGTTTGCTTTTAGTTCAAACTAACTAGTTTAATCACATGTGAATCACATTTACAAACTATCTGATCTGGGATAGATAATTCATTGTAAAATGGGATACAGTACTATCTGCCTGTTAGGGATGTTAATAGAAATATAGTGAGCCCTATAATGTGTCTAGTACCATCTAATAACACTGTAAGCATTTAACAGTATTAGTTGGTTGTTCTGCTATTACAGCTATAACAAGCCCTTTTATTGTATGTTGAACAGTCCATTAGCCAAAATCTAAAATTTAAAATGTCCCCAAATCTAAAACTTTTAATGCCAAAATGATACCCGTAATGCAAAATTCTACATGTGATTTCATGTAATGAGTTGTAGTAAAAACGTGGGCAGATTAAAAATACTGATGAAAATTACTTCCAGATGAACTAGGGAATTGGCTCAGTGGATACACAGACTTGCAGCCTGTGTATGAAGATCTGTACCTTATTTCACACACACACACACACACACACACACACACACACACACACACACACACAGAGAGAGAGAGAGAGAGAGAGAGCGCAAGTGAGCAGCACCGGCCCTTCAGGGACATTCACCATAGTTGAGAGGCAAAAGGATGAACAGAGGTCTGTCTCAAAGCACACACATGCATGTGCACCCACACACACATATGCATGCATGTGCACCACACACACACACACATATACATAACATACAAAATAAAATAATAAAACCGCCTCCAGGATACTCAGTCAATTTGCATGCATATATAAGATATCATAATTAGACGTGCATGCTGTCCTCCAAATATTTCATTATGTGTGTGAAAATAAATATTCTCACCTCCAAAAATACCAAATCTGAAACATTTAGCTTACCCCCAAACAACAGTCTTGTTCTCATAATGTCCTGTAAGCTCAGACTTACCATTATTCTTGGCTCTGTTATAAATGACTATGTGAATAAAAATGATGCAATCTAAATCTTAAAAGAAAAAATTAAACAATGTAAATGTCATTCTAGTATAACTAGAACTGCATAGTATGACATGAAATGCATAGCTTTAAGGTACACCAGGGAAGCAGCACTGGACAGCTACAGTGAGGAAGCTCTGTCTCAGGGGGCCTACCAGCTCAAGCTCACTCCATTTTTTTCAAAGGCTTCTAAAAAGCTGAGTCTCAAAGTAAACAGCTTCCTTTAGTGTGTAAGTTCAGTTTACCTAAGCATTAGGTTTAAAGCTCTGGCTCTATTGCCTAGGAAAAGCCAACTTCACAAAACAAAAGTAATTCCCCTTTGTTTGAAGTCGAAATCTACGTGCTGCTAGTGTTTCTCTCCTTGATAAATTTCAAAGAAATATAAAAATTAAAATAATGAAATAGAAAATTTCTTGATTTTATGGTATCTATACTTTTAAATTTTTCATGATAAAGGGGATACATATCATTTCAATAATTTAAAAAGTTCAATGAGCAATAAATACTCGTATAATGTTCAAAAAAACAATCTTCTTAGGGCTGAGAGATGGCTCAGTGGTTAAGATCACTGACTGCTCCTCCAGAGGTCCTGAGTTCAATCCCTAGCAACCACGTAGTGGCTCATAACCATCTGTAATGGGATTCGATGCCCTCTTCTGGTGTGTCTGAGAACAGCAATAGTGTATTTACATACATAAAATAAGTAAATCTTTTTAAAAAGAATCTTCTCAAAGTACCTTTCTTGAACCTAATGCAACTATCATCAGGTTTTCTACTAACATAAGATTATTTTTAAGATTCACTTTTCATTTTTAGAAGGCATATTAATGATCCAAAATTAGAATACAGATTCTCTAATGGTGACTGAAAATCTGATAGTAAACACACATCAAATCAAAATGATCCCTGCTTCAGTTTAACATATATTAATGAAAATGGATAAGTAGCAGCAGGAAGAACTCCGAACACTGACTACCAACCACAGCTACAGGTGCTGCATGCATGTATTTCCATAACAGTATAAAGCAGCCATTTGGACAACTCAAAAGGTCAATAAAATTGGTGAGCTGCTTGCTAGAATACGCGAGAAGTCGGGTCCCCAGCACTGTATAAATTACTGGGTGTAGTGGCACATGTCTGCAATCCAAAGTACTGGCAGGAAGAGGCAGAAGGGTTGGAAGTTCAAAGCCATCTTTGGGATGTGTAAACCAGACGAGACAACTTGAAACCCTTAACACAAACAAACAACACAAGAAGTGTTCATTTTGATACATTTGTCATTTGACGTATGGCTGCTTATTGTTGCCTAGTTACTCAACGATGGCGAATATATAAGATTACTAGAGATATATACAGAAATAATTTTTAGGAAAGAGATTTTTAACCTTCTAGCAGATGTGACATATTGGATCATGTTTACCTGTCAAAGATTCCTGTCAGTTCAGCAAATTCTCCTTGAACTTATTTTCTAGTTCCTTAATTTCATAGTACTTGCATAATTAGGGTTAATATACCAGAAACTAAACAGAGCAGTTGATGTTCTTAAATATTTAATAGAGTAACTGTATTTCAGTAGTTCCTCCTGATCTCTTTCCTAGGTTTTCTAACTCCAGGGTTTTCTCCCTTTGTTATTTGTTTATTTTTTGTATTTCCATTTTTAGATCTTGAATAGTTTTATTCATTTCCTTCACCTGTTTGGTTGTGTTTTCCTGTAATTCTTTAAGGGTTTTTTGTGTTTACTCTTTAAGGGCTTCTAGTTGTTTACCTGTGTTCTACTGTATTTCTTTAAGGGAGCTATTTATATCCTTTTTAAAGTCCTCTATCATTGTCATGAGAAGTGACATTAGAACTGAGTCTTGCTTTTCCGGTGTGATGGTGTATCCAGGACTTGCTATGGTGGGAGAATTAGGTTCTGATGATGCCAAGTAACCTTGGTTTCTGTTGCTTCTGTTCTTATGCTTGCCTCTTGCCCTCTGAAATAAAATCTAAGGTTTTAAAAGTTCCCATTAATATTATTTGCCTCAAGGAAGTAAAACTATGAATAGAAATGGTAAAGTATGCAATTAATAAAAGACACCTTTCCTCTCTGGTTAAAAAAAAAAAAGTAGACAAGAAAAAACAAAACAAAACAAAACAAAAACAACTCAAGTCTTTACCAAGGACTTTAAGGCGGTAGTAGTAGTAGTAGTAGTAGCAGCAGCAGCAGCAGCAGCAGTAGTACTAGAAGTAGTAATAGTAAAATCTTTGAATAAATTGAAAACAGGAAGTCATTATAGTCCATCCACCTAAATCTTGGTACAAATAAATGTGCTCATAGGTATAAAAAGTAAAAAAAGAAAACATAGTTAAGTCATCATTTGTTTGGAGTCCTATTCTTCAAAGATACTTTCTACATATGCCACCTATGGCTTGCAGCAACCTTAAAAATGAAGGTCTTGGGCCGGGCGTGGTGGCGCACGCCTTTAGTCCCAGCACTCGGGAGGCAGAGGCAGGCGGATTTCTGAGTTCGAGGCCAGCCTGGTCTACAAAGTGAGTTCCAGGACAGCCAGGGATAAACAGAGAAACCCTGTCTCGAAAAACCAAAAAAAAAAAAAAAGAAAAAGAAAAGAATGAAGGTCTTTCTAAGAACGTTGGAGGGAGGTCTGTAGATGGGTGGTGAATCTAGAATAAAAGAAGAACTGACACCAGCTGCCTGGTAATTCAATGCTAGCATGGACTTAGCATGCATGAAGTCCTGGGTTCAATCTCAAGCAACAAAAATTAAGGGCTGCCTTTCCTCATCGGTGTGGTATTTTTAATATGTGTCTCATAAAACATGTTAGATCTGTAAATTTGTAATATGAGAGGAGATGTTAGGAAGAATCATCAGGCCCTCACCAAATTTTTAAAATGATTTATCAGAAAGAACGGTAAGTAGGAACTGTGGGCCTAGGTCACATGCACAGCCTGGCAGGTGTAATGGGCGACAAAAGGCACATCGTGACAGACTCACTTGGATGTGGGAACCTGAAGCCTGCAATAACTACCAAAGGAATATTTCTAAAACAACTCAAATGTTCCAGACTTGTCAGAGAATTGGTTGTAAGGCAAGGCAGATGCCTGCAAGGTGACACAGGACATACAATGCGCCTTTGATGGTGTGAACGAGCTTCGAGAAGGAGTCAAGCTGTTGAGAAGCACTCAAGCTAAAAGTTTTAGCTGCTAAAGACCGAATCTGAACTAGCTGGAGAATTCAGAACTTCTTTGAGTCACAAACACCATGGAGATGCTCACCCACTCAGAGGCTAGTCTCTACCACTTCACAAAGTACTCAAGAAAAAATTGGACAGAACAAGAGAATGGGAAGAGACTCCCTTGGACAACAGGTCTCGACAGCAGGAAGAACAACTCTCTCCAGGTACCATTTTCACTAAGATGCACAATGTTTAAGCTGCTAAAAGAACAGCAGTATATAGAATGCTCTCGGAAAACAAGTTGACATCCATGCAGCAGGAAAGGTTAAATAAATAAAATCTGTCCCACCTGAGAAACTTAGGGAATGTCATGATCCAAGACTTCACCTACCACTGAATAAGATGTGCTTACCTGAGACAGGGAAACGGGCTGTGCCCAAGACTGAGGCTAAACCAGAACAGAATCAGCCACCTCTACCCCTCCTCATTACCAAGCCAGCAAGAATCAAATAAACAGAAATGTTATAGCCATAAAGCACAACTCAGACCAGGAGACTAATCTGCCATCATGCACATTAAAGGTGGCACAAGTCCATTTTTCCAAGCATAATTTTACAAATGTTTTACTTTCAACCAAAAGAACATGAAAGAACACAGATGTCTAAGAAATGAAGCCAGAGACTGACAATGTTATTGGAACTAAAGGGCCTGAAATTTAAGGTATCTTTAACAAACAGGTTAAAGGCTCTAGTACAGCCAGAGAACAGAAACAAGCAAACAAGACACCAAAGAGGTTCTAGTAGAAATGGTTAAACAATCAAACAGAGAAGGATGCAATGAAAGGAACTGAAACAGAAACTATGGCAACAGAGATGGGGACTATGTTTGACCACATCATCAGCAAACTCAACATTATAGAGAATCAATAAAGGAAAAGCTCAAACCATACTGTACAAGACCAACGCTCTGTAGAGTCATGTGTGGGTGAGTGCCTCATGGGCCTTAGCTTACCTGATAGACTGACTGGATAGATTCTGGAAAGCGGGAGTCATTGTCTTCCACTGTGCACACACTGAGGACCAGGCTCTAGAAGGTGACTCCAAGTCACAGTCACACAGGCAGCCCTGGATAAACTCACTGGGCCTCAGAACAAATCATTAGTGTGAAAAGAGGGAGATCAGGCAGAGTGCAGCAGGGGAGAGCAGGAGGAGAGTGTGCACATGTGGAACACTGACGGACATTTTTATTGATACACAGTATAAAATAAATCCATGACAGTAGTATGTTCCCAAGTGAAATGCAAGGAAAAGTAAGCAGAAAAGAATATCTCTATCTAAGAGTAGCATACTTATAAACAAACCTCTAGCAGAGAGAGAAAGAAGTGACAGAAACACATTGAATTACACGACTTTGGTGATGGCTCCATGTGGAAAATATATGTTATATAAACCTGAAGACCTGAGCTCAGATCCCCAGACCCACAGAAAAGCTACAGGTATAAAAACACATCTGAAATGTCAGGGCTGGGGAGGCAGACATATGATCCCTAGAGTTTGGGGTCCAGTCAATCTATACTGTATGAACTGCAAGTTTCAGGTTCTTTGAGAGAAAATGTCTCAAAAAATAAGATTCAGTATAATAGAGGGAGATGCTGAATATCGGCCTCTGGCCTTCCACATCTATACATGGGTATGTGTACTTGGACACAATACCCTCCATCTTTGCAATATCTCCCAAGAAAGAATAGCTGAGAATGTTTTTCAAAAAAAAAATCAATAAAATATACCTACTGTTATCAATATTAGATTTGTTGAAGACAGTTTAATAGTTAGATACAAGCATCTGTTTAGAATTCTGCCTTTTCAGAGATTTGGAAATGTCATGGTTTTTACTGCTGGCAGGAATCGCAGGTTTGTGCTGCAGTCCATTCATGTGGCAGTGAAGGGAGAATGAGTGGTTAGATGTGCTTGATAAAGTCTGAGACTCCTCCTCAGCAGAGGACTCTCTAAAGATATGTGCCATGAACCTCCTACCCTATCCAAGACCAGAATAAGCTCCCTGAAAACGAGCTGAAGCCTCCTACCCCACCAGAAGCCAGGGCAGCATCCTAAACCCCAGAGGACCCTCAGCCAAACTGCGGCTATACACATCAACAGAACTCCAGGTCTGAACTTGGGCAGAAATCCCTGCTCAATGCAGATCGTCAGAAGTCCAGTAGCCAACTTCAGTGGAGACCATCTACTCAACCATAGGCCATGTGAGCAAGAACATAGAGGAAAAAACAACAAGGACAGCCCCAGAAATCAGCACCTAGACCTACACTCACTCTAAATCCACATGCCTAGACTGCAGTGTAAAAACATAACCAGTGTAGCAAGGGCATATTGGTGTCACCAGCAGAGCCAAGCCATCCCACCACACCAAACCCTCAACAGTCCAACAGTTGAAGTACAAGCAAACAACCTTAAAACAAACCTGACAATGATAGAGGTCCTTGAAACTGAAATGAGTAAATTCCTTAAAGGAATTGAGGGAAATAAACAATAAAAACTGAAACAAACAAACAAAAAATAAGACAAAACAAGCAAACACGTGAAGAAAACAAAACTATTCAAAACTTGAAAACACAAACCAAGGAATTTCTGGAAATGGAAAAATCTAGGTAAGTCAATAGGAACCTCAGACATAAGCATCACCAATAGAATAGAAGAGATGGAAGAGAGAATCTCAAACGTTGAAGATATGAGGAAGAAATAGATACATCAGTCAAAGAAAATGTTAAATCTAAAACAAATTCCTGACACAAAACATCCAGTAAATCTAGGACTCCATGAACAGGCCAAACCTACAAATATCAGGAACGGAAGATTCCCATCCAAAGGCCCACAAAAATCACAGAAGAAAATTTTCCCAACTAAGGAAGGACATGCCTATAAAGGTACAGGAAGAAAACAGAAAACCAAATAGATAGGACCAGAGAAGGAAGGCCCATCCATCACCATATAATAATCAAAACAATACATGTGTAGAACAAGGAAAGAATACCAAAAGTTTCAAGGGAAAAGTAACGGATAAAGACAGATCTGTCAGAATTATACCCGACTTTGCAATGGAGACTCTAAAAGCCAGAAGGGCTTGGACAGATATGATGCAGACTTTAAAGCATCACAGATGGCAGTCAAGACCACTATACTCAGCAAAATTTCAATCACCATAGATGGAGAAAAGAAGATATTCCATGATAAATTTATATTTAAATATATTTATCCACAAAAACAGCTCTAAAGAAGGTACTAGGAGAAAAACTCCAACTCAAAGAGTTAACTACACTCACAGAAACACAGTAAATAATCTCACACCATCAAACCCAAAAAAGGAAAACAGACACAATCACTACCAACTACTACAAAATAACAGGAACTCATAATCATTGATCCTTCATATCTTTCAATATCAATAGGCTCAATTTCCTAATAAAAAGATACAGACTAACAGAATGAATGTGACACCTACTGCTGCATCCAAGAAACACACCTCAGCATCATAGACATTAGCTGAGAATAAAATATTGAAAAAAAAAACTTATTCTAAGTAAATAAACCCAAGAAGCAAGATGGTGTAGCTATTCTAAAACATAACAAAATAAACTTTCAAACAAAATTAATCAAAAGAGATGGGGAAAGACATTTCATTCTCATCAAAGAAAAAATCCACCAAGATAATGCTATAGTTTTCAAAATCTATGCCCCAAATGCAAGGGCATCCACATTTGTAAAAGAAACATTACCAAAGCTTAAATTACACTTCACACCCTCACATTAATAGTGGGAGATTTCAATATCCCACTTTCACCAATAGACAGCTCAATCAGACAAAAACCTAACAGAAAAATAATGAAGTTAACAAACATTATTAATCAAATGGACTTAACAGATATTTACAGAACATTTCACCCAAACACAAATGAATATACCTTCTTTTCAGCTCATCATGAAACATTCTCCAAAATTGACTACATACTTGTTCACAAAGCAAGTCTCTCAAGAGATAAAAGAAAATTGAAATAGCCCATTGCATCCTATTAGACTACCACAGATTAAAGCTGGATTTCAACAATGACAGCAACAACATAAAGCCTACAGACTCATGGAAATTGAACAGCTTTAAAAGAATGACTACTGAATCAAGGCAGAAATAAATAAATTAAAGACTTCCTAGAATTCAATGAAAATAGACTCACAACATACCTAAACTTATGGAACACAATAAAAGTGGTACTAAAAAATTCATTTCACTAAGTGCCTTCATAAAGAGTTAGAGAGATCTTGTGACAGGATTTTCCCTGTCCAAATACATTAAAATATTAGTGCAGCAAGAGGCCTGTGATTGGACAGAGAAAAGCGAGGCTGAGTTAAGAGCTGCAGGGACAGAGCTGTCTTGGGAGAGAAGGAAGGCCAAGATGGAGGCGGATGGACAAGAAGAAAAACCTGAACAAGCATGGCTTTAAATAGCCACAGGTAGTTATGATATCATAAAGGTTAGAATAATTGGGATAATTTGTCTAATCTAGATGAGAAGCTTTTATCATTATCAACTCATTCTGAAATTTTTGTACTGGCATTTTGTGAATTG
Source organism: Mus caroli (assembly GCF_978045245.1). NCBI lineage: Eukaryota > Metazoa > Chordata > Mammalia > Rodentia > Muridae > Mus > Mus caroli. The sequence continues at coordinate 29,763,841 of NW_028227270.1, forward strand.
AGAATTTATTGATGTATAAATCTGACTTGTTAATTATAAGCTTCTAGAGTTTTGTTTCTACCGGGTTGCTGGGTGTTGTGGAGGCTGACGGTGGGTGGACAGTCATTGTGTGGGGCTAGCTGGGCAGGGAAGGGAACTCAGGAGCTCTAGGCCTGTCAGGGAGTTTGCAGGCAGAGTAGCCCAGTGGGAACTAGTGGCTCCAGGGACAAAACCAGAGTTGAGAACACAGTGATCAGTCACTGTGTGTGTGTTGGGGGGGGGAGGGAGATGGCGGGGGGACTAGTTAGAGACAGAGGTGGTGGGACCACACATGGGTAGAGGATTGCCAGCAGTAGCCAGTCGATTTTAAAATTTCCCACATACCTGAAAAAAGAAGCATACAGAAGAGGAGTAGATGGTAGGAAATAATAAAAAAGGATACAAAGAATTATGAAACCAAGAGTTGGTTCTTTGAGAAAATTCAAAAGGATCAACCCTTAGCCAAACTATCTAAAAGGCAGAGAGAGAATATCCAAATTAACAAAATCAGAACTAAAAACAGCAATTAACAACAAACATTGAGGAAATCCAAAGAATCACCAGGGCATGCTTCCAAACCATTTACTCAACAAAACTGGAAAACCTAAAAGAAATGGGCCATTTTCTTTATAGATACCACTTGCCAAAATTAAATCAAGATGAGATAAACAAGTTAAATAGACCTATAACCCCCCCCATATACCACAAGGAAATAAAAGCAGTCACTAAAACTCCCCAAACTAAAAAATCCGGGGGCCAAAATGTTTTGATGAGAATTCTACCATACTTTCAATAAGAGCTAATATCAATACTCCTCAAATTATTCCACAAGATAGAAACAAAAGAAACATTGTCAAATTAATTTTATGAGTCCACAGTCACCATGATACCCAAACCACACAAAGATTCAGCAAAGAGAATTTCAAACCAATTTCCCTCATGAACATAGATGCAAAAGTACTCAATAAAATACATGCAAACCAAATCCAAGAACTCATCAAAAACATAATCTACCATGAACAAGTACGCTATACTCTAGAGATGCACAGACGGTTAAACATATGAAAATCTGTCAGTTTAATCCAACACACAAACAAACTGAAAGAAAAAACCCACATGAAAAAGCTACTGACAAAATCCAACACATCATCCTGATACAAGTTTTTGAAAGATCAGGGATTATAAGAGACATACCTACATATAATAAAGACAATTTACAGTAAGCCTATACCCCCTAAACACATGAACAAGATAAGGCTGTCCACTCTCTCAATTTCTCTTCAATACTGTACTTAAAGTTCTAACCAGGGAAATAAGACAACTAAAGGAGATCAAAGGGATTCAAATTGGATAGGAAGAAGTCAAAGTACCAATATTCAAAGATATGATAGCATACATCAGGAAACTCCTACAGCTGTGTACATTTTCAGCAAAATAGCTAGATAAAAGATTAACTAATAAAATAAAATCAGTAGCCCTCTTGTATATAAATAACAAAGGGGCTGAAAGAGAAATCAGGGAAGTAATACCCTTCATAACAGCCACAAATTTAAAAATGTAGTACAGACCTAAACAGAGAATTTTCAACAGAGGAATCTCAAGTACCTGAGAAACACTTGAAAGGTTCAACATCCTTAGCCATCAGGAAAATGCACATAAAAACAACCTTGAAATCCCTTCTTACACTTGGCAGAATAGCTAAAACCAAGTCCACAAGCGACATCTCATGCTGGCAAGGCTGTGGAGCAAGGCAAACACTCCTCCACTGCTGGTGAGACTGTAAATTTGGACAGCCACTTTGGAAATCAATATGGCGGCTTGTCAGAAAACCGGGGATCACTCTACCTCAAGGCCCAGCCACATGTTGCTATATACCCCAAGGATGCTCTGTCCTACCTAACAAGTAAGACTGTTCAACCATGTTAACAGCAGCTTTATTTGTAATAGCTAGAAACTAAAAACCACCTAGATGTCCCTCATCTGAAGAACGGATTTATAAAAATGTGGTACATTTATACAACAGAGGACTACTCGGCTGTCTTAAACGGGAAAAATGACATTATGAAATTTGCTGGCAAATGGATTGAATTAGGAAAAAAAAAACTCTTCCTGAGCAAGGTACCCCAGACCCAGAAAGACAAACATGGTATGTACTCACTTTTAAGTGTGTATTGGCCATAAAGTAAAAATTAATGCTACAATCCACAGACCCAGAGAAACTAACAAGGAGGACTTAAAAAATTCAGGTGACAGCAGATGCTGGCAAGGATGTGGAGAAAGAAGAATTGCAAGCTTGTACAACCACTCTGGAAATCAGTTTGGCGGTTTCTCAGAAAATTGGACATAGTACTACCGGAGGATCCCGCAATACCTCTCCTGGGCATATATCCAGAAGATGTTCCAACTGGTAAGAAAGACACATGCTCCACTATGTTCATAGCCAGAAACTGGAAAGAACCCAGATGCCCCTCAACAGAGGAATGGATACAAAAAAATGTGGTACATTTACACAATGGAGTACTACTCAGCTATTAAAAAGAATGAATTTATGAAATTCCTAGGCAAATGGATGGACCTGGAGGGCATCATCTTGAGTGAGGTAACCCAATCACAAAGGAACTCTCACAATATGTACTCACTGATAAGTGGCTATTAGCCCAGATACTTAGAATACCCAAGATATAAGATATAATTTGCGAAACACATGAAACTCAAGAAGAAGGAAGACCAAAGTGTGGACACTGTGCCCCTTCTTAGAATTGGGAACAAAACACCCATGGAAGGAGTTACAGAGACAACGTTTGGAGCTGAGACAAAACAATGGACCATCTAGAGACTGCCATATCCAGGGATCCATCCCATAATTAGCCTCCAAACGCTGACACCATTGCATACACTAGCAAGATTTTGCTGAAAGGACCCTGATATAGCTGTCTCTTGTGAGACTAGGCCGGGGCCTAGCAAACACAGAAGTGGATGCTCACAGTAAGATATTGGATGGATCACAGGGCCCCCAATGGAGGAGCTAGAGACAGTACACAAGGAGCTAAAGGGGTCTGCAATCCTATAGGTGGAACAACAATATGAACTAACCAGTACCCCCTGGAGCTCGTGTTTCTAGCTGCATATGTATCAGAAGATGGCCTAGTCGGCCATCAGTGGAAAGAGAGGCCCATTGGTCATGCAAACTTTATATGCCTCAGTATAGGGGAATGCCAGGGCCAAAAAGTGAGAGTGGTGGGTAGGGGAGTGGGGGGGGGGCATGGGGGACTTTTGGGATAGCATTGGAAATGTAAATGAGGAAAATACCTAATAAAAAATATTTTAAAAGAAAAAAAAAAGAGGCACTTAAGGATCTCCTCGGAAAGGGGAAATAGAATAAAGGAGGGATCCGGTAATTGGGGATGGAGGGAGAGAATACTGAGAGAAACAACTGCAACTGGGGAACACTTAATGAGTGAGGTGAAACCCAGTGCAATGGAGACTCCATGAAATCTGAGAGAAAACACTAGCAAAGACTCCTAGTAATAGGGACATGGTCATCCTCTATAACCACGCAAGGCCTCAACTTGGGGACTGCAACACAATCCCAGCCACAAAACCCCCAACCTAGTTAGTTTGTCACGTTTACAGGATGTTCTGGAACTGGAGCCTAGCATCAGAGAGACCAGAGAGATGTCATCCAGCAGCTGATAGGAACACATGCAAAGTCCCACAGCCAAGTGTTAGGTAGAGTTTGGGGAGTTCTGTGGAGGATAGTGAGGAAGGATTGGAAAAGTCAGAGGGACAGGAACACAGCCCATAGAATCAAGTAATGGGGACTCTAGTGGGCTCACAGAGATCAGGGACCCTGCATGTGTCTGGCCTAGGTTCTCTGTATGTATCTATGATTGTGTAGCTATACCTGTGTTCCCTGTGAGACTCCTAGCATTGGGAACAGGTGCTGTCTCTGACTCCTTTGCCTGACTTTGGAACCTTTTGCTTCCTACTGGGTTGCCCTGTCCAGCTTTGATATAATAATATGTACCTAGTATTGTATATTTTATGCTGTATTGAGCTGATAGCTCTGTGTATCCTGCTCTTTTCTGAGGATAGGAGAAGGGGAGTTGTATCTGGATGTAGGGGTGGCCTTTCTATGTCAAGTTTGCAACTACCCAGCTCATCCCAGAAGCTTCCTTCTGAAATCAAGCAAGACACCTATAACCTTTCTGCAGTAATCTACACATGTGCGTGCACTGTGTGGTCACCTCTCCCTGAGCATTACAGAGAGTGGGGAGATGCAGAGAAGGACATGACTGCCAGTGTTCTACACTTAGGAAACGTCACAAATTCTCAACTGCTAAGCTCCTCTGGGCAGCTTTCCTTTCCATGTGCAGACTTGGTTTAAAACTCCACCTCCAAATGTTCCCTCAGTTCTCACTCATTGCCAAGAGTAGGTGCTGCCGTGCTCACCAGTTGACTTGTCTCCCTATCAAAGGAATCTCTGTGGGCTGAGGTTGTTTCCATGCTACCTCCTTAGTACCTACTACAGTACTGCAACATCAATAGATATACTTTTCATTAATGAAAAACAAAAGCAAAATTTTTTTAAAAATTGAAATGGCAAAACTTGAGTGTTAAAAAAAATGAACACAAGATGTGTAGAGTAAATGCTAGATGAAACAGTTACAACACTGCCTCTCAGATATTTCATGGCTACAAATATGTATCATGTGCGTGTGCACTTATGGCCCATGACATTAACTGTGTGTTCTATCTTACTCATACTTTAGTTACAAAATAAGATTCACACCAATCTTCCATAATGACTCTGGCATTGTGTTAAATAATTCAGAATTATCAGAAAGAGTTATAAGGAACAGCTTCATACATAAGAAAAACAGGAAACGATACAAGCCAGAAATAATTTGGTAATTAAAAGTTTTGAAATACAAACTACCTAAAGGAAAAAATACTAAATTCCTTACAAGTTGTTTTCCTTATTTTTCTTACTGTAGCAACAAAATAGCAAAATGAGTAAATATTAGAGCAGCCAGGAAAGCCATCTTTCTTTAAGAAATGCTTCCCTTACAACTTCCATAGTTATTTTAACTAAATATTCTGAACAACAGAGAATAAAAACAATCATGCACTTAACAGGAAAATGAAGGGCACTGCACTCCCAACTGAGCACCTGAGAACATGCAAGTTAAGCACTCACATGGAAATCTACCACTGGGCAGACTGAAAAAAATAAACAAACAAAAACATCAGAAAACTAAGCTTAAAGCATTCTTTACTAATATAATAATTGTGTATTTTATTAACAGATAAACCCTGAATTTGGAAAAGTTAATCATAATACACCTCTAGTGTAGATTGAGATATAAAGTGAATAAATAAATAAATAAATGAAAAGAGAAAAGAAACCCTAAGAGAAAAGAACAACAGATTAAAGAGGCAGATATAGACATAAAATTAAAAACAAAAACAAAAACAAAAAAGACACAGGAAGCATACTTGCTCTGTATCTGGACTGCTAGGTAGATTTGCAAATATAAGCTATAATAAAAGTCACATCAGCTTAAACACACATTCTGGAATACATGTAAAAGCATGCACATCCCAATAAAACAGTAGACTATATTAAAGTTGACATTCCAGTATGATTATTATATTTTTTGAGATGTTATCATGAGGGAAATTTTTGAAGTGTTATATTTTTTGCAACTGCTACAGAGTCTATCAACATATGAAGGTTGCTTAAAAATATCAATCTTCTCAGGGTCGTTTTGATTTGCATTGCTCTGATCACTAAGGACTTTGAACATTTCTTAAGGTGCTTCTCATTCATTAGAGATTCCTCTGTTGTGAATCTTCAGTTTAGTTTTATATCCCATTTTTTGATTGGGTTGTTTGGTTATTTTGGCGGTTAGCTTCTATCGGATGTGGAGTTAGTGAAGTATTTTTTCCCAATCTGTAGGCTGCTAATCTGTCTTATTAACTATGTCCTTTGCCTTATAGAAGCTTTCCAGTTTCATGAGATCTCATTTATCAATTCTTGATCTTATAGCATGAGCCATTGGAGTTCTGTTTAGGACATTTCCCCTGTGCCAATGAGTTCAAGGCTCTTTCCCACTTTCTCTTCTATTAGATTCAGTGGATCAGGTTTTATGTTGAGGGCCTTAATTCACTTGGACTTGAGCTTTGGGCAAGGTGACAAATATGGGTCTATTTTTATTTTTCTACATACAGACAGCCAGTTAAACCAAATCAAAATGACCCTGAGATTCCAACTTATACCAATCAGAATGGCTAAAATCAAAACCTAAGGTGACAACACATGTTGGAGAGGATGTGAAAAAAGAGGAACACTCCTCCATTGCTGGTGGGATTGCAAACTGGAACCACCACTCTGGAAATCAATCTAGAGGTTCCTCAGAAAATTGGAAATAGATCTACCTGAAGACCCAGTTAGACCACTCTTGGGAATATACCCAAAAGATGCCCCACCATGCCACAGGGGCACATGCTCCACTATGTTCATAGCAGCCTTGTTTGTGATAGCCAGAAGCTGGAAACAACCCAGACGTCCCACAACAGAACAATCGATACAGAAAACGTGGTTCATTTACACAATGGAGTACTACTCAGCTATTAAAAACGAGGACATCCTGAGTTTTGTAGGCAAATGGATGGAACTAGAAAATATCATCCTGAGTGAGGTATCTCAGACCCAAAAGGACATGCATGGTATGTACTCACTAATAAGTAGTTATTAGCTGGGAAAAAAAGTACAGAATACCCAAGATATAGTCCACAGAACTCAAAAAGGTCAACAAGCTGAAGGGCCCAAATGAGGATGCTTCAGACCCACTTGGGAGGGAGAAGAAAGCAATCACAAGTTGGGAGGAAGAGAGGGCCCGGGGGAGGGGGGGGCAGAAGAGAGGAATCTGATCTGGTATTAGGTAAGGAGGACTGAGGCCCTGAAGGCCAGCAGAAAGAATGGAAACAGGCAACCTTGGGAGGTAGGAAGTTAAGGGGACCCTCCAGAATGCACCAGAGACCTGGAGGTAAGAGACTCTCAGGACTCAAAGAGAGGGACCTTAGATGAAATGCCAGACAGTAGGGAGAGGGAACTTATAGAACCTACCTCCAGCAGGAAGACAGAGCATCAAGTGAGGGAGGAGGTTGCCATTCCACAGTCAAAATTCTGATCCATAATTGTTCCTGTCTGAAAGAACTGCAGGAATGGAAATGAAGAGGAGCCTGAGTAATAGGAGGTCCAGCAACAGGACCATAGTGAAATCCAGCTCAAGAGTAGGTCCCAAGGCCTGACACTATTACTGAGGCTGTGGAGCACTCACAAAATGGGACCTATTATGATGGCACTCCAGAAGATCCAACAAGCAGCTGAAAGAGTCAGATGCAGATGATTGCATCCAACCAATGGACAGAAGATGCTGACCCCTGTGGTTGAATTAGGGAAAGGCTGGAACAAGCTGAGGAGAATAGCCATCCTGTAGGACGAACAGCAGTCTCAACTAACCTGGACCCACCCCCGAGATCTCTCAGACACTGGACCACCAACCAGGCATCGTTCACCAGCTGATATGAGGCCCCCAACACATATACGGCAGAGGACTGCTGGGTCTGGGATCAGTCAGAGAAGATGCACCTAACCCTCAACAGACTGGAAGACCCAGGGAGTTTAGAGGTCTGGTTGGGTGGGGACATCTTGTGTAGACAGGTGGCTGGGGAGGAGGTATGGGATGCAGAACAGTCAGAGGGTGGACCAAAGGTGACAGGAAAATAAAATCTGGAGTGTAAATAAATAAATAAAAGAAAAAAATCAATAACTTTAAAAATATGAGAGTTTTGGAAATAAAATTAGCATTCATTCAATATGATAGAATTACTTGAATGCTTCCCTTAAAAAAAAAAATCACATCCACAGAAAAGTATCATAATTTGAAATAACTGTCAAAAATATATATCAATCTTCCAAAATCTGTCCTTTGTTCACAAAATTTCATGTCCATTCCAAAACAAAACACACTGTGTCCTTCTCCATGACTGCCAATCTTTTCCTAATTAAACATCCATTCTACCCAACATGGTGATGTGTGGCTTTAATCTCAACATTCTAGATGCAGAGGCAGGAAGATCTTTGTGAATTTGAGGACAGCCTGGAGAGAGAGATGAGAAAGTATGCTGGAGATAAGAAAATGTACCCCTAGATATTAGGCAAATGTTTTTTTATCAATGAACTACATCCAAAGCCTCTGTTTTGTTTCGTAAAAGGAAATGTTTACTGTGACCCACTGGAACCTAAGAAGCTAATGACTAGTTAATAGAACTTGATTTTGAAAAGATATCATCCTTGACCAGGAATTCATTTAAAGATTGGGACCCAAGCATGCAGGCATCTAAGAAGGTTTACAATCACCTTTACTCTGAAAGTGACTGCAAGGCCAACAGATGCTCCATCTGGGTGCATCTCTTTACACAGGACAATCTAGGTGCTGCCTGGGTAACGAGGATTTAGTATGAAAAGGCACAAAATTCACTAAGCATCATCTTCAAGACAGGGTGCTGGTCTAACTGGATGTCAGCAGGTAGAAGAGTGAAAATAGATCCATATTTATCACCCTGCACAATACCCAAGTCCAGATGGTTCAAATACCTCAACATAAAACCAGATACACTAAACCTGAGAGAAGAAAAAATGGGGTGATAGCCTTGAATGCATTGGCACAGGAGACAACTTCCTGAACATAACACCAATAGCTCAGGTTCTAAGACCAACAATGAATTAATGGTACCTCATGGAGCTGAAAAGCTTCTGTGAGGCAAAGGACACTGTAAAAGGACAAAATGGCAGCCTACAGATTAGGAAAAGAGATTCACCAACCCTATATCTTCCAGAAGTCTAATATCTAAAATATATTAAGAACTCAAGAAATGGAAAACACCATAAAGAAGATTGTTTGATTGGTAGACAGAGAAAAGGATAAGTGTATTGGTATATGATAAACACTGCTAATAAAAAGTTGAGCTTATAAAATATATATAGTAAAAAATAAAATTTGTTCTATATTTTAATTTTTGCAATTATGTAATAAAGAATAATTTCCAAATGAGAATATTTTAGAATCATAATTTGCAGTCATTTTTAATACTTACATAGCTTATATTTTCTGTATAATTATTTTTTACTAATAAACATGCTTACATTAATTTATTAAAAAAAACTCAAGAAATGAAATACCAACAAGCCAAATAAGGCAATTTAAAGTGGGGTATGGAGCTAAACAGAATTCTCAACAGAGAAATCTCTAATGACCAAAAAGCACTTAAAGAAATGTTCAATGTCCTTAGTTATTAGGAAAATGCAAATCACAATGACTCTGAGATTCCATGTTATACTGACATGTTATATGTCAGAATGGCTAAGGTCAAAAACTTGCGTGATAGACAGCTCATGCTGATGAGGGGTTGGAACAAGGGGATATCCCTCCACTTCTGGTCTGAGTGCAAACTTTTACAACTATTTTGGAAATAAACTTGACAGTTTTTCAGAAAATTGGGAATAGCTCTACCTCAAGACCCTTTTATAACAATCACTCCTAGGCACATACATAAAAGATACTCCACTATACAACAAGGACACTTGCTCAATTATATTCATAGCAGGTTTATTCACAATAGTCAGAAACTGAGCCGGGCGTGGTGGCGCACGCCTTTAATCCCAGCACTCAGGAGGCAGAGGCAGGCGGATTTCTGAGTTCCAGGCCAGCCTGGTCTACAGAGCGAGTTCCAGGACAGCCAGGGCTACACAGAGAAACCCTGTCTCGAAAAACCACCAAAAAAAGTCAGAAACTGGAAACAACCCAGATGTCCCTCCACTGAAGAATGGATAGAGAAGATGTGGTTCAGTTATACAATGGAATACTACTCAGCTATTAAAAACAAAGACATCACGAAATTTTCAGGAAATTGGATGGAGCTAGAAAAGATCATCCTGAGTGAGGTAGCCCAGACCTAGAAAGACAAACATGGTATGTACTCATAAATGGATATTAGCTGTAAGGAATAATCAAGCTACAATCTACAGACCCAAAGAAACTAAGTAACAAGGAAGGTTGATGGGAGGTTGCTTGATCTCATTGAGAAGGGGAAATAAAACACACATTGGGGGTGAACAGAGAAAGGGACCTGGGTGGGGAGGGGAGGGAAACAGAAGAGATCAAGTATGGGGAGGATGGAGGGAAAGAAAACTGGAATTGGGGGTGGGGTGGGCATACATCTCTGGGATGATGGAAATCTAGGACAATGGAAACTCCCAGGAGTTTATGAGAGTAACCCTAGCTAAGACCCCTAATCAGAGAAGTGAAAACATACAAAAAAGTGAAAATAATTTTAAAGAAATCTCCTTAATAGAAAATTAATAGTCACTACAGATATGTAAATCATACAAATTATGTAAACAAAACCCAAAGTGATGACCCAAATATAAAAAGATAATTAACATTTTAGTTAGGGGGCTATACTCATTATTTACTTTAAGCTTTTACCATTTCATTTTTTAAAAATAGAGTTATTTTATTTGAATCAAAATTTGTTTAGTCTAAAGAATTTAGCCATTGAAAAAAATGTAATTCAGAATGCTTCCTTGGGAACTACCATGAAAACCATCAGGAAACATTTGCCCTCAGATGGAAATGACTGCACACTAGGCTCTAAACCTGTGACACAGAGAAGTGAGAGGTTGTTCTGCTTCCACCTCCCCCATCTTCTCCCACATCTTTCAAACCCCTTGCATGCATGAGTTATACAGATCTATTTCAGAAACTGTACTATTCAAGAATCGGGAAATAGTCATGAGTGTTTCTATAAGTAAGTTACAGAGAATAAATGAGTTTCTAAGAACACAGCAATTGTCACACCAGCACTCAGGAAGTCCTGGTGAATGAAGCAGACTGGAAGCAGTTGTGAGGACATGTGTGAGGTGCTCGCTTTATCTACCTATGTCTGTAAAATCAGGGTCGAATGAGCTCAGTGTTCCCCAGAAAGCCTCAATGTGAACAGTAGGGTGGCTCTTACCACAGTAAGGAATTAACTTCTTGTTTTAAAGATTTATTTGTGTGTGCATGTGTGTCCGCACATATGCATGCCATGTGTTTACAGCTGTCAGGGAGTATCATATACCCTGAAGCAATTATAACATACCACAATATTAATTAATTAATAATTAATTTAAAGAGAAGGTGCTAGGAGCCACACTCAGGAGCTGGCATCTGAGAGACCAGCAATTCCTCTCAGTGACTGACCAACCTCTCTGGCCCCAATTAGTTTCTTAAGCTGTACATGGAGATATTAAAACTTCTATAATGATAGAGTGCTCTCTAGTGCATTCCAATTTGAAAAATTAGTAGGCATGTTTACAACTTAATGGTAGTACCAGTCTCTACACATGTCTCTCCGTGAAGGACAAGAGAGATGAAGAATCCAGCTCTGCCCAGGTAGATGCCTTGGAATGCCCATGGCTGAGACACTGTTTGACTTTCTCTCATTGCACATGTGTAGAACAAAACAACACTGCTCTGGTTACCACTGTTTGGAGACCTAAATATCTGCCTGTCTCTCCCTTTTCCTGTGTTCTCCTTGTCCCAGGAGCTGATAAATACAACTGGTATCAGATAATGTGATCACAGCAAGCCATGCATCAAGGCACAGGCCCTGCCACCTACCCAGGAACCTAACTTCTCACCCCTGCACAACTTTCTGCCACAACTTAGGGCTTATGAGTTTTCTAGACAAGTCTCTTGGTTTTAAACTCATTTTTCCCTTTAGAAGAACAAAATATGTTTTTCTTTTGAGGCCTAGCTTCACTTTTAAAGATTTTTCTGCAGAATGATGCGTCCCTCTGCCACCAAGACATGTATCTCTCTGGTTAAGTACGTGTCACCGGATATTTCTTTAGGCTCCAGACGTGACTATTTTCAGAAGAGAAAGGCAGAATTTCCTCCATCCCAGATTCAATCTATATTTCTTCTCTGGTCAGCTATACAAGGAGACCCCTCACAGGACTGTCTTACATGTAACATTATCGTGAAGAAATTTACCTCAATATAATCTGATTTGTAAAGTAAAAAATGTATTTTATAAGGCATACTTAAGCAAAGAGGCATCTACTGCCTTTAAGAATCTTTTTTAATAAATCACATTTTTATTTTGCTTAGAATTTTTAGGTCTCTTCTTTCATATTTTCTTTAATTCAAATAAGTTTTATTTGAGGAACTGAATTCTATAGACGTGGTGAAAGTATTCTTTATTTTTAATTCACTTTTTTTTATTTCTGTGCAAGAGTATATTATTTACATGGAGCTTAAGATATTTTTTAATATAAAGAAATACTGATACATTTATACACATTTGAAACTTCAGGTGCTGAGAATATAATTCAGTAGTAGCGCATCTGTCAACCATGTGTGAGGTCCTGGGGCTGATCTCTAGTAATTCTCCCCACCCCTCCTCCAAAAAAAGCAAGTGAATTCAGACAGACAGTGATTACACAACTGAATAGATCTGAGTGTATGACTCTGTGATTTTCCAAGTCACATATGCCTAACGGTAAGTACCTTTCATGTTGGGACTTACTCCCACTCTATACGCTAAGTTTCAGCAAATATCAAACATCTTTTCCTACTGCTACTTTAATTATGAGCCATCCATTTTTTTAAGGTATACAGGCATAGCTCTTAAGTACCACAGAAAAAAGTGAAAAGGCCCAATATGTTTTTGACGTGCAGTGGTTAGAAAACCAAGCCTAGTATGAAACACGTTGTTAACAAGTGCATGTTCTCTTACATAATCATGGAAGGCTTTTGCTTCGCTCGAGTGTTCACAGGTTTCCCGTCTCTCTGGAGCTGCACAGTAGAGATCCCAAAATACACTGAAAAGTAATTATGGAACATTAAGAAAATCATTAATATGAGAGGACAAAAAAAATCAAAGTTCAACAAACATTAGGCACATAACTCTTTATGCAAACCCTTTCTTCTTAAGAACATGTATTATTTCTTTGAAAGATTTAAGGTCAGACAGATCCCTTAATGCCAAAACTATATTTTACCTAAACATTTTTCTGAACTGTTAAGCATTCTCCTAAAAGAAAAAAGTAATTATAAAACAAGATGGGTTTTTTGGTCTGGTCCTGAGAATCCAACCCTTATGGATAAGTTGTTGGAAACCTTTGTTCTTATGATTGGCTATTCACGTGACTGACAATTAGCTGAACTAAAGCTTCAGCCAACTTTCCCATGAAAAAGAGAAGTATAAGTGATGTCCTTCTGTGATTAATAATAAAAATTCTCTTCCTTTTTTGCAAGGCGATCTCAGGCAGCTCACAGGCCGCCTCCCTAACCAGAACATTGCATTACTCAAACAAGATTTTCTCGAAATCTCCATTTTTCCTTCTTCAATAACGAAAATAGGTTAATAATTTTGAAACGAATCATCCCAATTCATTCCTGTAAATAATTCAAAAATTATACTTAAAAATAAAGGCCCTGGCCATCTTTGCAGCTATCAAGTTAACCCTGAATAGGAAAGAGGAGTTAAGGACACAGCAGCAGGTGTGCACAGGCCGCATGCGATCAAAGTCCATCACATTATATTATTCCACCTTGCCAAGTCTACCACGTCAAAGGAAAACACTATCTCAAATGGTTAGAGCACAGCTTTCACGGCAGGACAGACACACTGCCCTTGTAAGGATGAATAAAATATCAAGCTATAATCTGTGTGAGGGCACAGGAACCTTTCACCTTTGATATGTCCTTTAGTCTTTCTGGTTCTTTCTCTCATCAACAAGAAAGAAACACAGTAGTCCTGGTAACGAAGAGCATCAATACAGCAGGACTATCTTCAAGAAGATAACCACACCAAGCCTCCATGGGCATGAACCCAGCAGACAGTCCCACCGTCACCAGGGGACTTGGCACTCAACAGGTGCCCTAGCATGCCCAGGATCTTAAGATCACTGGTGAGTGGAACACAACATCTGTTCCAAAACAATCACAACGGGCCTATGCCAGCAGCAGGGACATAGAAAACCTGCCTGACCAGGGGCTCAGGTGCCTTCTGGTCGACACCAGTTCCAGGACACCTTGGGCACGAACTCGGAGGACAGTCCCACAGTCCCCAGAGGTCTCTCCATGCCACAGGTGCCCTAGCAGCCCCAGGATCTTAGGATCACTGGAGAGTAGAATACAACATCTGTTCCAAACCAATTGCAATGGGCCTGTGACAGCAGGAGCAAGGACACCGGAGCAGTGCCTGACCAGCAGCTCGGGTTCCTTCTGATCAGTGCTGGTATACCTTGGATTCGAATGCGCCAGACATCCTGATGGACCCCACAGGAGATACTATTTCCAAGAGCTATAAAATGCCCAGGGTCTTAGGATTTCAGGATACCAGGATACAAGGAGTTTGGTCACACCAGGATCTCAGGGTCTCAGAGGAAGCTTGACTGCCAAGAATTCTGAAACACCCAGAATGTGATTATAGGAAGGAGAGGCTCCAATCAGATATATTGAGGGCAGCAAGCACTTGAAATAATCAGATGGCAGGAGGCAAGCATAAGAACAGAAGCAACAGAAACCAAGGTTGCTTGGCATCATCAAAACCAAACTCTCCCACCATAGTAAGTCCTGGATACACCATCATACCAGAAAAGCAATGGATCTAAAGTCACTTCTCAATATGATGATGGAGGACTTTGAGAAGGACATAAATAACTCCCTTAAAGAAATACAGGAGAACATAGGTAAACAGCTAGAAGCACTAAAAGAGGAAACACAAAAATTACTCAAAGAATTACAGGAAAACACTACCCAACAGGTGAAAGAATTGAACAAAACCACCTAGGACATAAAAATGGAAGTAGAAACAGTAAAGAAATCACAAAGGGAGACAACTCTGGAGACAGAAATCCTAGGAAAGAAATCTGGAACCATAGATGCAAGCATCAGCAACAGAATACAAGAGATGGAACAGAGAATCTCAGATGCAGAAGATTCCATAGAAAACATGGACACAACAATCAAAGAAGATACAAAATGCAAAAAGATACTAACTCAAAAGATCCAGGAAATCCAGGACACAATGAGAAGACCAAACATAAGGATAATAGGCATAGATGAAGATTTTCAACTTAAAGGACCGGTAAATATCTTCAACAAAATTATAGAAGAAAACTTCCCTCACCTAAAGAAAAAGATGCCCTTGAACATACAAGAAGCCTATAGAACTCCAAATAGACTGAACCAGAAAAGAAATTCCTCCCAACGCATAATACTAAGAAGAACAAATACACTAAAAACAGAATATTAAAAGCAGTAAGGAACAGTTCAAGTAACATATAAAGGCAGACCTATTAGAATTATACCAGTCTTCTCAGCAGAGACTATGAAAGGCAGAAGATCCTGGACAGATGTTAAACAGACCAAAAAGGAACGCAAATGCCAACCCAGGCTACAATACCCAGCAAAACTCTCAATTACCATAGATGGAGAAACCAAAGTATTCCATGACAAAACCAAATTCATACTATATCTTTCCACGAATCCAGCCCTTCAAAGGATAATAAAGGGAAAACTCCAACACGAGGAGGGAAATGACACCTTAGAAAAAGCAAGAAAGTAATTCTTCAACAAACCAGCAGAACAGAATACCAGCTCTAACAACAAAAATTACACAAAGTAACAATTACTTTTCCTTAATATTGCTTAATATCAATGGACTCAATTCCCCAATAAAAAGACATGGACTAAGAGACTAGCTACATACACAGGACCAAACATTTTGCTACATACAGGAAACCCATCACAGGGACAAAGACAGAGTAAAAGGAAAATCAATTTTCCAAACAAACTGTCACAAGAAACAAGCAGGAGTAGCCATTCTAATATCCAATAAAATTGAATTCCAACCCAAAGTTATCAAAAAAGACAAGGAAGGGCGCTTCATACTCATCAAAGGTAAAATCTTCCAAGATAAACTCTCAATTCTGAATATCTATGCTCCAAATGCAATGGCATCCACATTCATTAAACTTTTGTAGAGCTCAAAGCACACATTGCACAGCACACAATAATAGTGGGAGACTTTAACACCCACTCTTATCAATGGACAGATCCTGAAAACAGAAACTGAACAGAGACACAGTGAAACTAACAGAAGTTATGAAACAAATGGATTTAACAGATATCTGCAGAACATTTTATCCTAAAACAAAAGGATATGCCTTGTTAGCATCTCATGGTACCTTCTCCAAAATTGACCATATAATCAGTCACAAAACAAGGCCTCAACAGATATAAAAATATTGAAATTTTCCCATGCATCCTATCAGATCACCATGGACTAAGGCTGATCGTCAATAACAACATCAATAATAGAAAGCCAACATTCATGTGGAAGCTGAACAAAACTCTACTCAATGATAACTTGGTCGAGGAAGAAATAAAGAAAGAAATTAAAGACTTTTTATGATTTAATGAAAATGAAGCCAAACACACCCAAACTTATGGGACACAATGAAAGTAGTCCTAAGAGGAAAACTCATAGCTCTGAGTGCGGCCATAAAGAAACTAGAGAGAGCACATGCTAGCAGCTTCACACCACACCTAAAAGCTCTAGAACAAAAGTAATCAAATTCATCCAAGAGGAGTAGATGGCAGGAAATAATCTAACTCAGGGCTGAAATCAACCAAGTGGAAACAAAAAGAACTATACAAAGAATCAAGCAAACCAGGAGCTGGTTCATTGAAGAAATCAACAAGATAGATAAACACTTAGCCAGACTAACTAGAGGGTGGGGGACAGTATACAAATTAACAAAATCAGAAATGAAAAGGGAGACATAACAACAGAACCTGAGGAAATCCAAAACATCATCAGATCCTACTACAAAAGGCTATACCCAACCAAACTGGAAAACCTGGTTGAAATGGACAATTTTCTAGACAGATACCAGGTACCAAAGTTAAATCAGGATCAGATTAACAATCTAAACAGTCCCATATCCCTTAAAAGAAATAGAAGCGGTCATTAATAGTCTCCCAACCAAAAAAAGACCAGGACCAGATGGGTTTAGTGCAGAGTTCTATCAGACCTTCAAAGACGACCTAATTCCAATTCTCCACAAACTATTTTACAAAATAGAAACAGAAGGTACTTTACCCAATTTATTCTATGAAGCCACAATTACTCTGATACCTAAACCATATAAAAACCCAACAAAGGAAGAAAACTTCAGAACAATTTACCTTATGAATATCAATGCAAAGCTACTCAATGAAATTCTTGCAAACTGAATCTAAGAACACATCAAAACGATCATTCATCATGAACAAGTAGCCTTCTTCCCAGGGATGCAGGGATGGTTTAATATACGGAAATCCATCAAAGTAATCCACTATATAAACAAACTCAAAGACAAAAAAACCACATGGATCATCTCCTTAGATAATGAGAAAGCATTTGACAAAATCCAACACCCTTTCATGATAAAAGTCTTGGAAAGATCAGGAATTCAAGGCCCATACCTAAACATAACAATCCTCCAAATTTTATCGCAGAATTTCTCCACACAAAATGTGGAGCAGAGACTGAAGGAGAGGCCATCCAGAGATTGCCTTGCCTAGCCTCTAGATATCATCTAGACAGGTTCTCCCTTTCCTTTGTTGGGAATTTCAGCTAATCTCACCCATTAGGTTCTGGAACCTCTTGCTTTCCTGGCATCTGAGACTTGTTAGTAGATACCCTCAGTTCCCTATCCCGATTGCTACATACCTCTGCTCAAATTCATGATCCTCTGTATATTTCATCCATGTCTGTCTCATCCAATACCTGATCCTGTCATTCCTCTCTTCTTCCCAAGTCCCTCCCACCATCTTCCTCCCTGAGTATTTTGTTCCCCGTTCTAAAAAGGACTGAAGCATCCACACTTTGGTCTTCCTTCTTCTTGAGCTTCAAATGGTCTGTGAATTGCATCTTGGGTATTTCAAACTTTTGGCCTTATCAGTGAGTGCATACCACATGTTTTCGTTTTGTGACTAGGTTACCTCACTCAGGATGATATTTGCTAGTTCCATCCATTTACCAACACATTTCATGAAGTCATTGTTTTTAATATCTGAGTAGTACTCTGTTGTGTAAATGTACCACATTTTCAAGCTTCTGACTATTATAAATAAGGCTGCTATGAACATAGTGGGGCATGTGTCCTTGTAATATGCTGAACCATCGTTTGGATATATGCCCAGGAGTAGTACTGCTAGTAGTACTATGTCCAATTTTCTGAGGAACTGCCAGGCAAATTTCCAGAGTGGTTGTACCAGATTGCAATCCCACCAAAAACGAAGGAGTATTCTTTTTCTCCATATCCTCACCAGCATCTGCTGTCAACTGAGTTTTTTATCTTGGTCATTCTGATGTGAGGTGGAATCTCAGGGTTGTTTTCATTTGCATTTCCCTAAGGACTAAGGATGTCGAACATTTCTTAAAGTACTTCTCGGCCACTCATATTCCTCGCTTGAGAATTCTTTGTTTGGCTCCATACTCCATTTTTTAATAGGATTATTTGGTTCTCTGGAGTCTAACGTCTTGAGTTCTTTGTATATATTGGATATTAGCCCTCTATCAGATGTAGGACTGATAAAAATCTTTCCCCAATCTCTTGGTTGCCATTTTGTCCTATGTATAGGGTCCTCTGCCTTATAGAAGCTATGCAATTTGATCAAGTTCCATTTGTCGATTATTGATTTTAAGCATAAGCCATTGGTGTTCCGTTCAGGAAATTTTTCCCTGTGCCCATATGTGGGCTCTTCTCCACTTTCTCTTCTATTAGTTTCATTATTTTTATGTGGAGGTCATTGATCCACATGTACTTGAGCTTTGTACAAGGACATAAGAATGGATTAATTTGCATTCTTCTACATGCTGACCACCAGTTGAACCAACACCATCTGTTGAAAATGCTGTCTTTTTTCCACTGGATGGTTTTAGCTCCTTTGTCAAAGATCAAGTGACCATAGGTGTATGGGTTCATTTCTGGGTCTTAAATTCTATTCCATTGATCTACCTGCCTGTCACTGTACCAATACCATGCAGTTATTATCACGATTGCTCTGTAATACAGCTTGAGGTGAGGGATGCTGATTCCACCAGAAGTTCTTTCATTTTTGAGAATAGTTTTCACTATCCTGGGTTTTTTGTTATTCCAAATGAATTTGAGAATTTCTATAACTCTATGAAGAATTGAGTTGGAATTTTAATCAGGATTGCATTGAATCTGTAGATTGCTTTCGGCAAGATAGCCATATTTACTATATTGATCTTACCAATCCACAAGCATGGGAGATCTTTCCATTCTCTGAGGTCTTCTTCAATTTCTTTCTTCAGAGACTGGAAGTTCTTGTCATAACAGATCTTTTACTAACTTGGTTAGAGTCAAACCAAGATATTTTATATTATAAATAGCTATTGTGTAACTATTGTGAAGGGTGTCATTTCTCTAATTTCTATCTCAGCCTGCTTATCGTTTGAATAGAGGAAAACTACTGATTTATTTCAGTTCATTTTATATCCAGCCACTTTGCTGAAGTTGTTTATCAGGTTTAGGAGTTCTCTGGTGGAAATTTTGGGGGTCACATAAGTATAATATCATATCATCTGAAGTTAGTGATATTTTGACTTCTTTGTTTCCAATTTGTATCCCCTTGATCTCCTTTTGTTGTCTAATTGCTCTGGCTAGTACTCCGAGTACTATATTGAATAGGTATGGAGAGAGGGCAGCCTTGTCTAGTCCCTGATTTTAGTAGGATTGCTTCAAGTTTCTCTCCATTTAGTTTAATGTTGGTTACTGGTTTGCTGTAGATTGCTTTTACTGTGTTTAAGTATGCGCCTTGAATTCCTGACCTTTCCAAGACTTTTATCATGAATGGGTGTTTTGTCAAATGTTTTCTCAGCATATGAGATGATCATGTGGGTTTTTTTTATGAGTTTGTTTATATAGTGGATTACATTGATGGATTTACAAATATTGACACATCCCTGCATCCTTGGGATGAAGCCTACTTGATGGATGATCATTTTGAAGTGTTCTTGGATTCATCTTGCAAGAATTTTATTGAGCATTTTATATCGATGTTCATAAGGGAAATTGGTCTGAAGTTCTCCTTTTTGTTGGGTCTTTGTGTGTTTTAGGTATGAGAGTAATTGTGGCTTCAGAGAAGGAATGGGGTAGTGTTCCTTCAGTTCCTGTTTTGTGGAATAGTTTGAAGGGTATTGCTATTAGGTCTTCTTTGAAGGTCTGATAGAACTCTGCATTAAAACCATCTTGTCCTGGGCTCTTTTTTTGATAGGAGACTTTTAATTGCTCCTGTTTCTTTAGGGGTTATGGGACTGTGCAGATGGTTTATCTGATCCTAATTTAACTTTGGCACCTAGTATCTGTCTAGGAAATTGTCAATTTCATCCAGATTTTCCAGTTTTGTTCAGTATAGACTTTTGTAGTAGGATCAGATTATTTTTTTGGATTTCCTCTGTTTCTGTTGTTATATCTCCCTTTTCATTTCTGATTTTGTTAATTTGGATACTGTCTCTGTGCCCTCTGGTTAGTCAGGCTAAGGGTTTATCTGTCTTGTTGATTTTCTCAAAGAACCAGCTCCTGGTTTTGTTGATTCTTTCTATAGCTCTTTTTGTTTCTATTTGGTTGATTTCAGCCCTGAGTTTGATTATTTCCTGCCATCTACTCCTCTTGGGTGTATTTGCTTCTTTTTGTTCTAGAGCTTTCAGGTGTGCTATCAAGCTGCTAGTGTAAGCTCTCTCCAGTTTCTTTTTGGAGGAAATTAGAGCTATGAGTTTTCCTCTTATCTTTGCTTTCATTGTGTCCCATAAGTTTTGGTATGATATGTTTTCATTTTCATTAAATTCTAAAAAGCCTTTAATTTCGTTATTTCTTCCTTGACCAAGTAGAGCATGGTTCAGCATCCATGTGTATGTAGGCTTCTGTTGTTTCTGTTGTTACTGAAGACCAGCCTTAGGCTAATAAGATGCATGGGATACTTAAATCTTGTTGTATATGTTGAGGTTATATGGTGAATTTTGGAGAAGGAACCATGAGGAGCTGAGACGAAGGTATATTCTTTTGTTTTAGTATGAAATGTTCTGTAGATCTGTTATATCTATTTGGTGCAAAACTTCTGTTAGTTTCACTGTGGTGTTTCTGTTAAGTTTCTGTTTCCATGATCTGTCCACAGGTGAGAGTGGAGTGCTGAAGTCTCCTACTATTATTGTGTGTGGTGCATTGTGTGCTTTGAGCTTAACAAATGTTTATGAATGTGAGAACCTTTGTATCTGATGCTCACAAGTTCATCTTGGTAGATTTTTTTTTCCTTTGACCAGTATGAAGTGTCTTTCCGTATCTTTTTTGGTAACTTTTGGTTGAAAGTCAATTTTATGCAATATTAGAATGGCTACTCCAGCTTGCTTCTTGGGACCATTGGCCTGGAAGATATTTTTTCCAGTCTTTTACTCTAAGGTGTGTCTGTCTTTGTTACTAAGGTACATTTCCTGTATGCACCAAAATGCTGGGTCCTGTTTACATATCCAGTTTTCTAGTCTATGTCTTCCTATTGGCGAATTGAGTCCATTGATGTTTAGAGATATTAAGGAAAAGTGATTGTTACTTCCTGTCATTTTTGTGGTTAGAGGTGGAATTCTGTGTGTGTGACATCTTCTTTTGGGTTTGTTAAAAGAAGATTAGTTTCTTGCTTTTTCTAGGATGTAGTTTCCCTTCGAGTTTTCCATTTATTATCCTTTGAAGGGCAGGATTTTTGGAAAGATATTGTGTAAATTTGGTTTTGTCATGGAATATCTTGTTTTCTCCATCTATGGTAATTGAGAGTTTTGCTGGGTATAGTAGTCTGGGCTGGCATTTGTGTTCTCTTAGGGTCTGTATGACATCTGCCCAGGATCTTCTGGCTTTTAGAGTCTCTGGTGTAATTCTGATAGGTCTCCCTTTATATGTTACTTGACCTTTTTCCCTTACTGCTGTTAATATTTTTTGTTTGTTTAGAGCATTTGGTGTTTTGACTATTGTGTGATGGAAAGAATTACTTTTCTGGTCAAGTCTATTTGGAGTTCTGTAGGCTTCTTGTATATTCATGGGAATCTCTTTGTTTAGGATAGGGAAGTTAGTTTTCTTTTATAATTTTGTTGAAGATATTTACTAGCCCTTTAAGTTGGGAATCTTCACTCTCTTCTATACCTATTATCCTATTGTTTGGTCTTCTCATTGTGTCCTGGATTTCCTGGATGTTTTGGGTTAGGAGCTTTTTGCATTTTGCACTTTTTTTTTGATTGTTGTGTCCATGTTTTCTAAGGTATCTTGTGTACCTGAGATTCTCTCTTCCATCTCTTGTATTCTGTTGGTGATGCTTTCACCTATGACTCCTGGTCTCTTTCCTAGGTTTTCTATCTCCAGGATTTTCTCCCTTTGTGATTTCTTTACTGTTTCTATTTCACTTTTTAGATCCTGGATGGCTTTGTTCAATTTTTTTCACCTCTTTGGTTGTGTTTTCCTGTAATTCTTTAAGGGATTTTTTTGTGTTTTGTCTTTAAGGGCTTCTAGCTGTTCACCTGTGTTCTCTATTTCTTTAAGGGAGTTATTTATGTCCTTCTTAAAGTTCTCTATCATCATCATGAGATGTGACTTTAAATCTGAATCTTGCTTTTTCTATGTGTTGGAGTATCCAGGACTTGCTATGGTGGGAGAACTGGGTTCTGATGATGTCAAGTAGCCTTGGTTTCTGTTGCTTAGGTTCTTGTGCTTTCCTCTTGCCATCTGGTTATCTCTGGTGTTAGTTGGTTTTGCTGTCTCTGACTGGAACCTGTCCCTCCTGTGACCCTGTGAGTCTGTGATCTTAGGTGTGTCTGTACTCCTGGGAGACCAGCTCTCTCAGGGCTGGATTTGGGTACAGAGGGCAGTGCCACAGGGTTAGTTAGCTCCAGGGCACAGATGTCAGTAACACTGTTTTACTTCTGTTTTGTTGATAACAAATTTAATGGGCAATCAAAAGTTTAAAAGATCAGGTTTGCGGATAACAAATTAAAATATAAAAATAAGGTCATAGATGTTACTTTAGAGAACTATGGTCTTTTCTACTAAAGGTTAAAAAATGCATCACCTAAAAACATTTGTCTGCCCCACATATTTTCTTTAACTATAGCTAGCCTTGTTCTAAGCCATCTTGTAGCACCTCATATATGTATAAATTCTTTCCATGCTTACTGAGTTGAATAAGAAGGTAACTGTGCAAATCAAAGGGAGCAAGCCCATGCTCCTCCATGGTCTCAGTTTCTGCTGAGAGCATGCCCTCATCCTTCTGGTATGGACTGATTGTAACCTACAGAGTATGGCAAATAAGCCCTTTCCTCTCCGAGCTGCTGTTTTTGGTCAGCAATGGGGAAGCAAGCTAGGATACTTGCATTCACAGTGTCTACTGTGTGGAGTAAAGATTATCCAGCCAAGAGAGGCCAAAAAAAATTAATGGAAGAAAATATATCAAAGAAAACTCATAAAATAGAATATTTTATTTTAGAAACTGCATTCATTTATTTTAGAATGTGAATCTCAAAGATAAGTCTATAATAACCTAAGATATAACAAAATCTTAAAAAGTAAAATTAAAAACCCAATAGGGGAAAAGTTCAGCACTAGACTATGCATGTTTTTAAAAGGCATCATCTACTTTATAACTGTTTGTTGAGCTCTAATGAATACAGGTGGTAGAGATATTTCAAAACTTCATCTTTTTTATAAGGCTCAATCGTGTCAGTAATATGGCCCGTATAGCACTCTGTCAACCTGATGTTTGGGAACAAGTGACTACAAAACAACCATAAAGCACCAAGAAAACCAAAGGACACCGTTTTACCATTTTTGGCACTGACACATGCTTGACTTAGGAATAGTAGCCAAACTTCTTGACTTTTCTAGTCTTATAATTTAGAAAGTAAGGACATTACAGCCAGACACTGTGTATTAAATCCTTCATGAGTTGAAAAAACAAATTTTTAACTATTTTTTTGGTCTAGTAGTTTTTAAAATCTTATCTAGATTATATATACCACATACTGCCAATTGGAACAAAAGACACATCCATTGCACATAGGTGACTGAATCTTAAAGCAGTGATGAGTTGATCTGAAAAAAATCACTCAACTACTAACTCTCCTAAAATGTAAAAATGGTATTTAATAAATCATTAAAATTCATAAATACCCCATGGCCTCATATAGTGACGGTGAGCTTATTCCTCAGAGGAAGATTCACTGAGATACTTAGTTTGTCCTTCCTGAAGGGGATTTATTGTAAGCTGTTTGATGACCACTCAATGTGGTCCTCCTGGTCATTGTGACCCAGGAGCTCTAGACTTCTATACAGAAAGACAACGTAAACTGAGGTGCTACAGACTAAGGGATGTTGAAAGCCAAGTGTTATCTTTGATGTACAGTGAACTCATCATGGCAGTTAATGCTTTAGATTTACACACTGTGTTTATCACTGAGAAAAAGTGGGAAATGTGAGTTCTATAAATGAAGAAAAATGTTATATACAAACAGAAGCAAAATTACCAGTGATAAAATATTTGGGTATCCATTATTAGACTTAGTATTAGAATCTACCCAGTATAAATGAAGGAAAAACGAAGCTAATGTCCAAATTTATGGTTCTTACCAGAATAATTTTCACTTCTATCCCTAAAAATATGATTCAAGTGTGAGTGAGCTAGCTTTTATGGGAAGGCAACAGAGAAAACAAGATGGTTACCAAGAATCTATAAAGTTAATAAAGAGAAGATAGAACCTCAATTACAGTATGTAGATAATGGACTTTCTAAAAACATATATTTGGAAAGTTAAAAGATAAAAAAGAAAAAATCCCTAGAGGAAAAACTATTTTGAGGGAAAAAAAAGCCATGTTAAAGGTTCAAGTATGAATAGCTAGGTAAGTCATTTCTCTTTGAGTGACGCAAATATATATAAATGAATGTTAGGTGTATATATAATCCCTACAAAAGTGTGGACATGGAATGTCACATGTGCTAAAAGTTTACTCAGCTTGGCACTGTTTTGTAGGAAGCAGGAATGTGGGGACAACGTGAAGGGGCCAAGTAAGGGTATCTTCTGCTATCCTTGAAGCAGAAAGTGAGATACCAGATCCTTCCTTTTTCTCCTTCTTCTGTGTCCAAACCATTAGGCCAAGTACTTGCTCCATCATGTGTTCCACGCATGAGGAGCTGTCTTTGGTCCAAAGAAAATAAGCCAGTAAGTGACAGACTAAAACCTACAAAACTGTAAGCCAAAGTCACTCTACTCTTTCATCTTGAAATCTGATTGTCCCTGGCATTTACTGCCGAACCACAAAGCTTGCTTACTCACTCTCTGTTGAACAAAACTATTTACACAAGACCAAGGGTACTTTACCCAAATAGGCATGCTGAACTCCTCACCTTATGACTTTCACACATGCATTTTTACCATATGATAAATTCATTTTTTTTTTTTGAGACAGGGTTTCTCTGTATAGCCCTGGCTGTCCTCGAACTCAGAAATCCGCCTGCCTCTGCCTCCCGAGTGCTGGGATTAAAGGCATGTACCACCAAGCCCAGCAATAAATTCATATTTTAAAGTATTGTAAGTTAGCATCCATTGAACTCAAACACCACAGCCCTGCATTTGATCCTAATTATTACTTAAGACAAATTACATAATTTTCCTTAGACCATAAAGGTGAGAGACTTGGGCTTAAACTTTTTAATTATTATATTACTTTGCTTCTATGTAAGTTCAGCAATGAGAGTTCAAGTTTCAAGTCTCCTAATTCTGATTAAGGACAGGCCTTTACAGATCCAGCTGTGTGAGCAGCATCCATTATAATAAGAATGGTGGGAAGACACCATGAGTAATTATCCTTCCTCTATTCCTTACTCTAATTTTGTTCCTATGATAACTACATCCTCACCTTCTCTGTAGTTGCCTGTGGTCCATGGATGCCTTAATGCAGATAAAACTCAAGAGAAAATATTCCTGAGTCCTTTCTTATACATTCAGTATGCAAACTGCCCCTCTTGACAGACTATACAGAAATGTAGCTCAAGTCGTAAAGACCACTAAGACAGTGAATCAGCTCTAATGAGTGCTAACCCCACTGTGTTCCCTGGGGAGCCAGCTGGCCTTTGGTGTGAACAAGCTTTGCTCCCTTCTGCTGACCCTCTCCATTCTCCCTTGTAGCCCATCCCATCTCTTTGTGTTTGCAGCAGATACCTTTCTATATAGGACCCCAGGTCCCACTCCAGGCTGGGACGCTGATTACACTCTTTCCTATCTTCCATTCCTATCAATCCTGTTAACACCAGCATCCCTATAGCTTGCAGGGGCTCCTCTACAAACCTCAATTTCATTTACTAGAGACTCCAAAACGTGGTAGAGACACAACACTTAAATCCCTATCACTCCATATATATATAGGCTTTGTCCCACTGCAGTAACCCCTTGCTCCCAACACAACCTCAACTCCCTAGGGACCCTGCCTCATGGTATGAAGAGGATCCCCTTAGCTATTTCCCAGCCCTTCTAAGCCTATTCTATCAGCCCAGCTCTATTCCCCTATGACACTCACTGACCTGTAAACACACTCTGTACCAGGGAAGTTACAGCCACCACACTTTCCTAAGAAAACAGAAACCAAGGAAAGGAACATATACAAGATCAGAGAGCAACACCTAGAATTATTTCAATCATTACTGCCTAGACACCATTGTAAAAACAGTCCATGAAAAGCCAAGGCAATATGCTCCCACCAGTGCCTTACAACAGTATCCTTGGGAAATACAAAGCCACTCTTAGCACAGGACAGGAACTTGAAAACAGCAGTTACAAATATGTGCAAGGACCTTAGAAGACTATATGAATAAATTCCTTAAAGACTTTGCATTGACCCATCCCAACACCCACCCCATCAATGAACTGCTGCAGTGGATAAAGGGGACCAGCCTTACAGATCCAAAGCCACAGGATCTCTATAACACAGGGCAACAGCAGGATATCAAAGAGGAGATCCAGTGAAATTCCAAGATCAGTAGAGTAGCAGAAGCCAGAGGTCTCTTTCCATACCAAAAAGTCATTGCAATGAGCATTTGCAAGCAAAGAAGTATGGCCAAAAGGGTATAGTGTGAGACACACTGTGACACACTACAGCCTCCACAGTGAGATTTCTTTTCTCTGCTGAATTGGAGGTAGCAAGGGTGGAGGATGGATTCTATGAAGGAGGAGATGAGTGGGATTGGGGTACACAGTGAACCAATTTAAAAAAAAATTTTAAAAGAGCATGTTGTATGAAAAAATTTTCAATTAACAAAAAAAAAAAAAAAAAAGCAGAATTATTACCCCTGGGGCTGAAGAGCTGGCTTTGCCATTAAGAACTCATACTGCTTTTGCAGAGGACCCAAGTTTGGGTGTAGGCATCCATATCAGGCAGATGACAACTGCTGCTCTGGAAGCTCCAGAGGGCCCCAAACAGCGGCACCTGCACTCATGGTCCACATCCACAGTCATATACACATAAAAATAATAAGTATTACTAAAAATAAATCTTAGCCCTTATTGAAATGATCTGATTACAAATCAAGATGCTTCCCTTCTGATAAAAATGGAGAATATTATATCTATTTTATGGGGCTTATGAGGATTCAAATGATGGATATATGCAAAGTACTTTTAAGACATTTAAAACACTTTTTAAAAATTATCCTAAAGCTGGGCAGTGGTGGCAAATGCCTTTAATCCCAGCACTTGGGAGTCAGAGGCAGGCGGATGAAAAAATGCGAATTTCTGAGTTCGAGGCCAGCCTGGTCTACAAAGTGAGTTCCAGGACAGTCAGGGCTACACAAAGAAACCCTGTCTCAACACCCCCCCCAAAAAAAAAAAAATCCTAACAAGGTTTCTCACAGCTAGCCCAATCAGGAAAGTTTTATATTAAATAAATAAAATTTGTCTTCCTTGTCCTTTCAATTCTTCATTTTTCACAAAAGACTCATTCTGTGCTTTCAAGGGGTCGAGAGGGACGTTGTTTTCCTTTGCTTTTGTCTCCAGCACGTTTTTATTCTTTCACACATTCTTGCCTTTTCTCTAAGACGAAAATCTGCTTTTCCGCTATGTATCAACTCTGGCAAGTTAATTCCATTTGCACAATGACTGCACCCTTCTCTCTGTCCCAAGTACTGCCCTGACTGAGCTGCAGTGTGTTCACTGACTATTCAGGAAGGCATACCAACAGTTGTAAGGGCCAGCCAGTCATTACTAACACTCTTGTCTCACAGGCCAGCTCAAGAGTTCTGTCATCATCCTGCATCCAGTTAACTTTAGCTCTATCTCATAAGATTCAAAACTCATCAGTGCTAGCATACTGTAAGATTTGATTTCCAGGGGCTCGAGAGATGGCTAAGCACTGACTGCTCTTCCAAAGGTCCTGAGTTCAAATCCCAGCAACTACATGGTGGCTTAGAACCATCCATAATGAGATCTGACGCCCTCTTCTGGTGTGTCTGAGGACAGCTACAGTGTACTTACATATAATAATACTAAATAAAAATTTTTTTTAAAAGATTTTATTTCCAGCTGCCAGGTAAAAGGAACTACGCGTATGATAATCTTATCAGTTACATAGTTTAGAATACAAATGTATAGACCTAAGATTATTTTAAATGACAGTTTATATTTCTATGTTATAAACTAAAATGCATAGGGCTTTTTAATTAAGCCATCAAATGGTAAGATTTAAAAAGATATTTACACAGGTTTAAAAAGATATTTACCTCAGAGGAAAGAAGTTTCTTGGAATTTTGATTTTTAAAATTAATGGAAAAAAGTAGGAACATTTGTATACAAGCATAAACAGGAAGTAAATTCCTAATAATACATGCCGTCTAGAGGACAGCAGCAAATGGGAACTGCGTGTTCCACCAGAGTCCACCAGTGACAGACAAGCGTCTGCTGCACTCAGGGCAGAGGTAAGACTGACGCTTACAAACCATCTGCTTCCCTCAACAGCACAAGCCCTGTCCTCCCCAAGGCTGTTGGCTGTCCTCTCTCGTGTGTGTGTGTGTGTGTGTGTGTGTGTGTGTGTGTGTGTGTGTGTGTGTGTGTGTGTGCGCGCGCACGCATGCATCTGTCTGTCCGTCTTCCACACATCCCACCTCTCCCATTCTTTTCTTTGACTTTTCACTCTTAGGTTGTGTTTTATGTTAAGTCGGGAACTAGTGGGAAAGCACAGGACTAGTCATGGAATACCCTTTGTTTAACATGTGAGGCTGGCAGACCGCAACGCTCCAGACTCTGTAACTCCTGATCCGGCCCCTGCCTTTGTCCTAGCTGAGACGATGCCCTTTCCTAGTGCTACAACCTCAGATCAACTGGTTCAAACTACCGGTTACAGTCAAGCCCCTCTTGTGACTCTACAGGAACTATCACTTGCCCTTGATACTTTCCCTCAACTGCCTTTCAGTTCAGCTTTGATTTACTTCCTCTGCAATGCCTTTCCTTATTCTTCCAACATTTATGAATACGGCTCCTGCATTTATATTTGTATTATAAATATATATTTATATTTTTATTGTAACAAACATACTTCTGTTATACTATGTTTGACTTGCTTATCTAGCCCACCAATTTTCTGGATGGTGATATAGTTGCATTTGTATTTAGTAAGCAGGCTTAAACAAAAAAACAATTCCAACTTCAAATCCATTTGAAAAGTGACAGGAAGTCATAAAATTATATTTTATGACTTATTGGTCATAGCCGGTTCCAATAATACCAGCAGGGCCCTGAGTAGAGACAAAGGGAACCACTAACACAGGCCAACTTCCTTCATCAGACCACAGACTACAAGGCCCAGTTCTAAACTCTTAAGACAAGACAGCCATGTATCTGTTGGATTGAATTCAGCCCTCAGTAAAAGTTTCACCCTGGACAATGGTCAGGAATACTTATTAATCATGCATTGCTTTGGAAGGGTAGGGTCATACCTTTTTGGTAGTTCTCAGAAGAGCCCTTCACTTCAAAACTGTGAATCATCCATGATTCACATACACAAAGCAAATGCTGAAAAGAACGCATTCATAGTTTTATGGGGAAAAACCCAAGAAAATATTTTTAAATATTGCATATGCTGTATGTTAAATTCAACAAACTTTAAAGTTTAAAATATTTACATGCTAATTATTAACATTAATTTTGATATCTCCAAATTAAGTTACTTCAAAGTTCAAAGTCCAGGTATCCTTCTGAATCTCTGAGTCACAGAAAGGAGAGAGAATGGCTGGTTTAAAAGCTATTCCTTCTGATAGCTGATATAAAAAACTAAAGTCTAGCACAAAAAGGGACAAAGGATGAAGGACATTATTATTGATCACCATGCTGCAGATATAGGTTAACTTATTGAAGAAGTAGCAAAAATGAAGTAGGCATAAAAACATAAACATAGAGAAAAACTAAACATCCTCACTCTTTTAATCCACGTATCCAATATGAACATCTATGGTAATGTTTACAGTACTTTATATTCATAAGCATCAGCACATCCAGAAAGATGCCAATAGAGAGAAGACTTCACGGCACCTAGGAGGTAACTGTGAAGTTAGGGCTGAAGACTCCCCAGCATGCACTGGACCCCAAGCTCAATCCCCTTACTAGAAAGAAAAAGGACAGTCTAGATCTAAATACCTTAAATCCATCACTTATCAAATTACAGTTTTGTTTTGTTTTTTTTTTAACACTATACGAGAGACCAGCCTTAAACCCAGAAAACAGCACAATGACCTTGCGCAACTGTAGTGGAATGGACGGTTGGTCCAATTACAGGAACAATGTTCAAACAAAGGCTTGCACCTGTCCCTGCTATGTATGAGACAAACAGGGGAAACCCACAACCACAACTGACCAAGTGTGGTTCCAGTGCCACAGAACTTCAGTAAGTCATGCCTATGTGGGAGAGGTTAAAAAGATGATGATTAAATAATGTACAAGGAAACTACATGCCTGGCCCTTTGTTTCCTTCCTTTAAAGATGATGTTGAAAATGAGTGGCCAAGGCAACAGATGATGCTTCTGATAGAGATGGAGACAGAGGGAGGGTGCAAGGAAGAGAGACAGAGACAGAGACAGAGACAGAGACACAGAAAGAACCAGCTAGCCTAGCTTAACCAAAGATCGGTCCTACCAATTGCTGCTGCAAAAAAGTATATCTGTATATACTGTGTCACAGTGACTTTATATACATCAGTATTATCTGGGCTTTAAACAGTATCTAGCAAGGTTTTTCTGTGTTTCTAATCTCAACCCCTCTCTCTCTCTCTCTCTCTCTCTCTCTCTCTCTCTCTCTCTCTCTCTCACACACACACACACACACACACAAACACACATGTCACATGTCCCTCAGGTCTCCCTCCCTTCCCTCTTCCTCAGCCCCATTGGTTATATATAAATACTTAAGGTGATTTCCCACCTAAACCATGCACTAACACAATCACTACACTGAGCACCCTCGTCACAACTTCTCATATCATACTTGGCAGAGAATAACTGAATTTCTTATCACCAAACCTACAAGCACCCCTGCACCTCCTCCCATATTACAGTAACAGAGACAGACTCCTCTTTGTTACATGTTCCAGTCTGTGTGCAATTATACACTCTTCTTTGACCTCCAATTCTACCTACCCCTGTGGTACCAAGCTCTGTTTTTCTTCCTCTCCTCTCTGTGAGCATCAGAACAACTCACACTCTCCCAGCCAATCGGCACACTTGACCAGGTGTCGCCCTTTACACTCATCACAGCTGAGACTCTTGAATGGCTCACTAGATCTACCCTTTGCCGCCCTCAGCCTCTCAGTCTTGAAAGTGCTCACCATATGTACCATTTGCTGTTGTTATTTTAAGATATGACTAGTCTAATGTTGAATATGCCATTCAGATCATTGTCTCCTACCCTCAATGCTCCCAAGAAAAGTGAAGTTCAAAGAAGAAACTGGGTGGCTAGCACGCCAATACACATGACTGCCTATTACCAACTTAGTCTCACCGCAACCCTCAGGCCTCTTTACAGAAAGCAATCTTATAGCTAGTCAGAAGTTCAGAGCCAAGAAAAAGTGCCATCCTCATCTGCCGCAGCAAGACAAAAAAGGAGACTGCTATGGAATGAAGTGTACCTTCTCCACATTTAGACGCTGAAGTCCTGACTCCCTGTGTGTTGGCACTTTGAAGTGAAGTCTCTGGAAAATAATTACATTTAGCTGACATCATGAGGGTAGAGCCGTCACGATGGGATTAATTCCCTTGTAAGAATAAACACTGATTCCCTGCGTTCCCTCTCTCCCACCACCATGCAAGGATATGCTGCCTACAAGCCATCAGAAGAGCCCTCATTACAAGACTGATCTAACAGCACTGTGATCTCAGAATGCCTATGCTCTGCAGCCCTAAGGAAATACACTTCACTGTATACCCCATTCAACCTATAGTATCTCGTATAGCAACTCTCCAAATGAACGTAATGAGCACAGCTAAAACCCACACACTAGCTCCAAGTCCATTCTGATTCAACAGTAGTATCTTTAAGGAAATGCAGGAATATTGGTCTTGAGGTTTTGGTTTTGTTTTCAAACACTACATTTTAGTTCACAACTGTAGAAAATGAAAAACCAAGCAAGAGTAGGGATCATGAAGAGCTTACTGAAATGCAGTATCACGTAAAAATGAAATAAAGGATACTTACCACCACCAAGAATGTAAGAATCCGGGCGGCTCCCCCAATGTGATGTTTTTTTCCCATCTTATCTAAAATAAATAAAAAAACATATGAAATGCTTTCCATGTGGTGCTTTGCCCCACACATATTATTTACCAAGCAGTGCTTTTCTCCTTTAAGTGCTAACCATAGATTTCAGTTCATCTTCTTGGTTTCCCAAGTACTCCTTTTACAATGTGATTAAGAAAATGATTGGTGTAGGAGAAGATGCCACCATAACTTCCTTAAATTTGCTTCCTGCCACTCCAGTAATAAACTGTCATGTCTTGGTGCTCCAAGGCCATCTTAAAGAAGCTGACAATGGCTAAGCCAGTAAAGGCATTTATCTTCACTGTGCAAGCCTGCTGACCGGAGTTCAAATCTAGGGACCTACATAAAGCAAGTAGAAGGGAACCCCACATAGTTGTCCTTCTGTTTCTACATGCATATCATGGCACATGCATTCCCCCACACATGTAAGTGCACGGACACACGCACATGCACGCACACACACACACAAAGAATGCGTTTCCTACCTTAGTCACTCATTAACTGCCTCCCTGTTAAGTTCTTATAAACACAGAGTTCTAAGAGGACAATAAAAGTAGGAAGGAGGGAAAGAGCTGCTAACACCATTGTCATCAGGGCTGCTCCTCCCGCAGCAGAGTGAAGACAGCAGCTCATTCTACTCCATCTGTTTCTAGCATAAGTAGACAGGCTGCTTCTTGGCCCCTGAGATGCACAAACATAACTGAGCAACACCTTGCCTTCAAGAGCTGTAGTCCAGTTCCTGAGCTCCTGAAGTGACTGAGACAGGGATGCTCAGTGGCTCTGGTTCTCTCTCTCTCCTCTCTCTCTCTCTCTCTCTCTCTCTCTCTCTCTCTCTCTCTCTCTCTCTCTTTCTCTCTTTCTCTCTGCCTCCCTCCCTCCCTCCCTCCTCCATCTATGTCTCCCCTACCCTTAGTAGTCAAAAATTCAGCTAGCAAAATCTCCTATCCATAGTTTCATAACCAGAACCTCTTTAGTTTGATCTTTCAGCTCTAATGATTGGTTATGGAGATGAATGATTTTATAAAACTACATCACTTCACTGTTCTTTCTATGCTTTTTTAAACAAGCAGTTTAGTTACTTGCCTAGATTATATTCTTTCTGTTGTTGTATTTAGTGTGATTTTAATTAGCGTGTCTGAATCCTGACTGATACCACCACATCACAGCACTTTATGAAAGAATATTTGAATTGAATTTCTTTTAAACAGAATGAAGCACAGGCATTAAAGTTTAGTGGTTTTACAACCTTGCTGTGTGAACGAAGAAAAAATTAAGGCTCTTGTTTGCCTCTGTTTTCTCATCTATAACATAAGCTAGTAATCATCTACCTACAAAAGGTTTGAGAAGATGAAGCTGATCAGGACACCACTTGAATTTGGGAATACGAAAAGAGTATAACTGTTAGTTGCTGAACCATTTGCTTCGACCCTGAAGAACATTCTCACAAAAAATTACTTCAGTCTCACTGTCACCTATACCAAAAAAAAGGGCGGGGGGGAATGATATGTCACACAGAAACACTTAGGTGTTTAGGTTTATACTAAACAAAATTTAGCTTACTAATCAGAACATTGTAGCATACCTTCATGGTTATCATACATACAACCAAGAAAGACAAAACAGTTAGATGTAACAAAGAGGGCTAAAACAGAACCCGGTCCCTGAGGAGAGCCTGCTGATGGGGAGACCAGTCAACAGGTGATCACAGCAGAGCTTGCCCTTGGAGATAAATGCAAATTATAATATGGGACGTTTGAAGAGTGACCTTTAACCCCAATCTGCAGAGGTTAGGGAAGCCTGCCCAGGGGAACTTGGGGGTTAAGAATTTGCTATTTTCCTAAGTATAGATCACTGGAAGCCATGTCCCACTCTGCATCTTCCCACTCTCTGTAATGCCCAGGAAGAGGTGGCCACTCAGTACACATGTAGAGATTACTGTAGAAAACTTTATAGGTTCCCTGGCTCATTTAAAAGGCAGCTTCTAGAACCACCTTGGTAACTGCAAGCTTGATCAGACAGAGGCACATATCCTTAGAGAGTCCTCTGCTGAGGAGGAGTCTCAGACTTTATCAAGCACACCTAACCACTCATCAGCCCTCCACTGCCGAATCAATGGACTGCAGCAAAAACCTGCGATTCCTGCCAGCAGTGAAAAGGAAACCATGACATTTCCAAATCTCTGAAAAGGCAGAATTCTAAACAGATGCTTGTGATCCTTCTGTTGTAGGTAAAGCTGTAATGATGAAGAATGGGAGAAATGGAAGGTTGCTCTTTTCAGAGCTGAAGGAAGAGAGAGTAGTAGACCTGGACACTGCGCTGAGCCCTGACTAGTAATCTAAAGCCCCGGTGTAAAGCTGTCATCATGGTATGCTGGCCTGGGAGAAAGAGGCTGAGCATACATCCTCTTTCCCGGTGGTCCTTGGCAGATGCTCAGCTTCCTGGTCAAGTACTCTCTTTGCTCTATGTTCCAAATATAGACCTTACTGTAGGGTGCTGGATTACTAGCTGATCTCAGCTGTACCTCACTCACATGGATAATACACAGGGTATTGTCTGGCAGAGCACTGGAGAATAAAGTCAGGTTTCTTGGAACTTTGATGGGAAGTATTTATAATTGTTATGATTATGAAAAGTAGAATCTGGCTTTGGGGGAAAAATCTCTTTGTTTTGGTGATAACAAACCAATATAGAAGAAACACTATAACATATCCCAAAGGATTCTTGTATATTGGTAGGGCAAGAAAATGACTGAGAGACAGGCTAGATGAGTAAGCAGGGATCTGATTAAACAAAATGTCAACACTCAAAGCCTAAAATGTCGAAAATTCTAGAAGAAAGCATGGTGAATACTCTTGAAGCCTTTGAGATAGGCAAGAACTTTCTGAATAGGATTTTATCAGTAGAAGAGTGAGCCCCAAATATTGACAAGTGGAACAATATGTAATTAAAAAGAAACTACTAGACCAAATAGGCCATAATACAATGGGGGAAATCTTCACCAGCTACACTTCAGATGTAGCTAACATCCTTACTTTACAAAAAGGAGGAGGAGGAGGAGGTGTCAGAAGAAGAGAAATTAAATACCAAGAAACTAAAATTGATAGTCAACAAATGGATAAATGAAATGAACATACAGTTTTTAAAGAAAGAAACGGAAGTACCCAATAACTATGTTTAAAGTGTTCAGAATCTATAGTCATCAAGAAAGTACAAATTAAAACCACTTCAAGATACTATCTCACCCCAGTCAAAATGCTATCATCAAGAAATCTGACAACAAATATTGGTGAAGATATGGGGAGAAAGAAGTCCTTAGCTAGTGCTAGTTCGGATACAAAATAATACAGCCATTAGCTATCAGTTTGGAGGTTCCTCAAAAAGTTAAAACTAGAACTGCCATAGGACCCAGTTATTCCACTCCTGGGAGTATTCCTGGAGAACTCTTATTTCCTTCTACAGAAATATTTGCACATCCATGTTTGTTGCTGCTCTATTTAGTGTAGCAAGGAAATATAACAAACTTAAACATCTATCAACATACAAATACAGTTGGGATACAAAATAAGACTGTATAATATTAGAGGAAGTCACCCAAATTCAGAAAGAAAAGAGACGCATCTTCGCCCTCCAATGTGACCTAGAATGGAACCCTGGTAAGGGTTAGTATAGTTTAACACCTTGTAAGAAGGCAGAGAAAGGCTAATATTAGGTGATGCAGAAGGATCCAGTACACATAGGTGGGTGCACAAGTCATGCCAGAGGGTGCTAAGCTCAGTGTCTGTCATTTTTCTTTTTCATAATGGCATAAGTGAAAACCAAAAGCCTAAGTGAAGCTCCAGGGCCTTGGATGGAGGCTCTAACCACAGTTCACTGTGATGTGCAAGGGAGATGCGAGCAAGCTTTTGTTTGGCTCACTCTATTTACATAGAATTCCTAAGTACATAAGATAGAAATGATTTGGATTTTTGTTTGTTTGTTTTTGTTTTTTTTGAGACAGGGTTTCTCTGTGTAGCCGTAGCTGTCCTAGAACTCACTTTGTAGACTGGGCTGGCCTTGAACTCAGAAATCCACCTGCCTCTCTCTGTCTCTCTGTCTGTCTCTCTGCCTCTGCCTCCCAAGTGCTGGGATTAAAGGCAAGCACCACCACTGCCCAGCCTATGATTTGGAAATTTTAAAGTAAAGAACTAATGAAATATCAGAAAGTGAACAAAATTAAAAAAAAAAACAGCATTTTTAAGAAAGTTAAAAGCTTGAGAAATCAGTGAAGTTAGGAAAACTAAATGTGAAAAATAAGTACAAATATATCATATATCATATAAATGAAGACAAATTTTAATGTGAGTTCTTCTAAGTAACATAAAAGATATTGTGGCCGGGCAGTGGTGGCTCACACCTTTAATCCCAGCACTTGGGAGGCAGAGACAAGCAGATTTCTTAGTTCAAGGCCAGCCTGGTCTACAGAGTGAATTCCAGGACAGCCAGGGCTATACAGAGAAACCCTGTCTCAGAAAAAAAAAAAAATTGTGTATTTGTGTCTCTTTGTATCTGACAATAAGTCACTTATTATATTCTTTGGTTCATAGACACTAAGGAATATTTCTTAATTAGG